>NC_090447.1:505289312-507699312 GCF_031143425.1 Pleurodeles waltl | reverse complement strand
GTGTGGACTCCACCAGGTCTTCCATGGGGGTGGAGAGTGTCTGGGGGGATGGTCCGCCTCCTGTGCTCCTTGCCTCCTATAGCCTGTGGCCACCCTCTCCTTGGCACGGGAACGCAGGTCGTACTACCTCTTTCTTATCTCGTCCACTGAGCGCTGCGCAACCCAGACTGCGCAGATGTTGGTCTGGATGTCGGCCCAGAGTTTTCGCTTCTCACTCTCTGGGTCCTGGAGTGAGCTCTTTCCAAATAGCCTGTCATGGCTCCTCACCACCACCTCAGTGAGCACCTCCAATTCTTGCTCACTGAACTTCAGCTTCCTCTTGCTCTCTCCATTCTCCTTCCCATTAGCAGCATTGGTCATGTTGATGTCAGGTCCTGGCTTGCTCACAAACTTGCTCCCTGGGGCTGGTCTGTGACTCTCTGCTGCTTCTGTGGGTGTGGTACCTGCAAACAGCCTGGGCTGACTCACTTTCTGCTTGTGATGTCATCAGGCTGTGCCAGGTGTCCGTTTTCGCAATTTGCGATTTTCAAATACCGAATTGCAAATAATTTTGCGATTCAGTATTTGGACCTCGCAATTTGCATTAGCGATTTTTAAGAAATCGCTATTCCCGAATCACAATTTTGTTACATTGCATTTTGCGACTCAGAAATAGCAATTTCTTAAAAATCGCTATTTGCGATTTGCTAAGGTTTTTTTTTCATACATCTGGCCATTAGTTTTCCTTACAAACAATAATGGAAAACCCTTCAGTGTTCGTATGATATGTCAGAGCATGGAATGAAATGTTGCAGTTTGGGTGTCTCTGGTGGATTCTTGGGCATGCAGCAGATGGCTAGCCATCAGTGTACTTTAAGTGTGACAACTCTAAGAAATCTAACATGGGTATCACTACATCTTTTAGGCATCCAGGCTGAGGGCCAGTAGTAATCATTATGTTATCACACAGTACTTGAGAGTGGGGAGTACCAATATGTCTAATAGAGATAGTATACAATTTGAAGCGACCTTAATGCGTTTTATTCAGTCCATCTATACAACTTTAACAATTAGGCAAAAGAAGATAACATTTATATAACACTTAGATCCATCATACTTTTCAATCGTATATCTTTTACATCATGAGTGCTCGTTTGCTTTTAACAGAAAAAAGAAACATCTTTAGGCTTCAAAGTTCAAAAGCTGTTATCCTTCCAATTTATAATTGTTTTTCATGAGGTACAACCTGCTTTTCAAAAAGATATAGCCTCTATTTCACAAACTACAGCCAACACGTGTTTAGAGGTTTTGGCATCGCTTCAGTGGGGCTGTAAAAAAACACCAATTACAATTAAGTCACTAATCCTAATCTAAATTTTTTTTAATCATAGCAAATTAACAGCAACAATTGGTACAGTTTAAAACCCAGTTCAGCAATAAAATGTTTCTAGTATGTGTGAGGCCATTAGACACATATGGTCTATTATCTGTAACACCAGGCTTTATTGAAACAATTTCAATGATAGTAAGGCCCATATGTATACTTTTTTGACATACTGTTTCATAATTCTCAAAAAGGTTCATCGCACCATTGTGAAATTAACATAATGTATGCTCCATGTCAAAGCCTTCAAAGCACCTAATGAGCTTCTGTGATTGCTCCCAGGTCAATTTATCTCCTCACCTAAAAATATATTTGAATATTTTTGACTTCTAACTCCATGGCTTTTTCCAACCTATAACTATCACCTTCTACGATCTAATCCAAGCAAGGCCCTGATAGTTTGAATATAATTTAAAAGAGCGTTATCATTTTCACAATTCCTTTCAATTACACCACCATTACATTGACATAAACTGTGAAGCACTGGGAGGTAATACAACTTCAATCAAGCTTGTTCCATAAAACCACAAAAAAGTGTCTTACAGAATTAATTGGATCACTAACATGATCATGTCACCCATTCACAGATTTATTTTGATCTCATATCATTCTATAGATATGTTTCACCATCTAAATTAGTTTGTTATCAGCATTACTACCATTCCTTACGTATTCACCTTCTTTCACAATCAATCGCCGACATACTCAAACATTTTATATAAGAGTTGTCAATCCAAAAAGAGAAGGAGGCTGCAATATTACCCTCCCCATTCTAGGCTTCATACACAATATCTTTTAAACAAGGCACTACTAGCAATATTTTTCACTCATGCTGTGAAAGAAGAGCCTACACATATACTAACAGACCTGTACGACATTCCTCGGTCCTAACCTACATCTCTTGCAAATCCTCTTTTGTGATAAAAAACGGACTGACCGACTCTCATCCTTATATACTGTTACTAAACAACAGCATCTGACATCATTTCCTGATGCTCACAGTAACCAAAATTCAAAAACGAAACTCATGAGCAGCCAGGCAGCATTTTAATCATGCACTGTGTATCCCGCCCTCTCAAAATTAAAAGTAAAAATAAAAACAAAGGGTATTTTACTTAGCAAGAGTTCAAATTAGTTGAATTATCATTACCAAAGTCTTGTAGTAAAGTTAAAACACATTTTTAAACTTTAAATAGTACCAGAAATACTACACAAGATGCATAAGGCAGTAGGAACTCTGCTTTTGCGAAGCTCCTTCTCATTCCCTTAATACATCACAGCCACAATTCCATCATGCATGTTTTTCCTTCCATATTGTCTACTCCATGTGTTCAAATAGGCAACAGTTATTCAACTCAGTAATTATATAAAAATTAGGGCTGGAGATATTAACCACACATCATTAGGATATTACCTAAAAATCCTATTGCAAAAAGTACACACAAAATCTATTCAAAACGGCACAAATGATAAAATATTCACAGCTGAATTGAACCCTTCTCATCTCACTAGATAGAAGTACATCTTTTTTTTAATGTTTTGAACTCTTTATTCGGTTAAATAGCATCAACTATAAATCACATAATTATACAACACATAATAAACAAAACAAGCTAAAAATGTACGCACATAAAAACATTAAAATACTACCAATTTCATTTTTCAACCAAAATTCAATAACTAAAATCCTATAAATAGTTTAAAATGTACGCTATTCCACCAAGTTATGGCTCCTTTTAAAAAAGACCCCACCCCCCGGCACACCAACACATCAGGGACCATTTGAAGCCAAACAAAAGCCAGGCGATACTGCAGAAAGCCCTTTTTCCTCAACAAGGGGAATAAAAATTGTCACCTAAAAGGTGCAAAAAAACTCACTGAACAGGGTAAAATGGAGCAAAGACTGTGCAGACACCCCATCACAGGGGCAAACTTGAATACATTTTGTGTCATATTGACCAAGTAGGAAACACAAATTACATCTAATTACTCCTAAACGGAAGCGCAAAATGAGTGCCCTTTCCCATACATTCTGTATCGTCAAGAGATTCAGCTCTGGCCCTATCGACATCTTTTATATTAGGAACTCCCTCATTGATTATTTCTTTAATTCCACTGCCTCCCTCTTGACCCCTAGAAATGTGATAAGGTTCTCTCTAGCCCACCGTCTATCAGAGTGTGTTAGAAACTCTGGGACATTTAACATTTCTGGGCGACTAAGGGATGCTGCGAGATCCTTTATTTAGAACAGCCAGAGAATAGCTAAAGCCTGATCGTAAGTCATACTGTCAAGTAGAATTGCCCTATTTAGGGAGGCACACTCATTTGACCAAATTGAGATCGATAGCAAAAAAGGCGCCATCTTAATAGCATTGTCTATGAACTCCAAATTCAGTTCCTCATGCATACAAAAGCAGGAGGTATTTTGTCCCAACCCAACAGCGTTCTGCAGAAGCGATTTTCCTCTATCAGGGGAGCCTTACTTTCTGAATGGCCCCAGAGCGCTGCCCCATACGTTAAAACTGGAAGGCATTTTCATCTCTACACCTCAAGCAGGGTCTGCATGGGTTTATTCCCCACTCTTGGGGCAAACTCAAAGGTGGCTCCTACAGCAGCGTTAAAGAGCACAGACCTTCTTGAAATACAGGGCGTCCATGTACCCTTATCATCAAATGCTACCCCCAGATAGGGAAATTCCCGTACACGGCTAATACATTGCCCATTGATCTTAACCGCACCCACTTTACTCCTAGATTTACCACAAACCATGAAAGGTGACTTACTGCTATTTACCTCCAAATTCAAGCAAGACAAAAAATTATCATAGGCCCTAACCAGCTCGCGGAGACCATTCATGGTCCGGGCAAAAAGTACCCCATCATCCGTATATATCAGGACCGAGATACTCTTTCCACTTATTTTGGGAACATCCTTACATTTTTCCACCAGATAGTTATGTAGCCCGTTTGTATATAATAGAAAAAGGGTGAGGGCCAGAACACACCCCTATCTCACACCCCTTCTAAACCCAAAAGATTCAGTGCATTCTCCCTCCATCCCGAACCTCACAGTTGCATTTGTTCCTTAATATAAGTAACAGAGAAATTCCACAATTTGGGGCTCCAAGCCCATCACATTTAGCCTTTCCCATAACTTACTATGGTTTACCTTATTGAATGCGCAGCTAAGAGCCATATGGGCAAGGTACAGGGTACCCTTCTTTGCCTGAGTATATTTACCAATCAGCATAAGCAGATTTAAGCACTGCTCTTGGGTTTCAAGCCCTTCCCTAAAGCCATACAGAACCTTACTCAGCACACCATTCCCATTCATCCAATCCTCAATATGTCTTAAATCTATTTGCCCCAAGATTTTCACTGAGGTGTCTAGGGATGAGATTGGGTGGTAGGATTTGGTATCACTCTGGTTTCCCTTTTTATAAATGGGAACAATGCACGCTGATTTCCACTAAGAGGGGATCCTCACTGCTGCATTTAAGACATTAAGCAGCATGGGTGCCCACAGCTGAGGGCAGCATTTATATAGGTCCATAGGAATAGCATCTCGACACAGTGCTTCATAGCTAGAGCTGTTCTGTATAGCCTCCCACACCTCATCATAAGTCAATCTGATCGCCAGGTTAGGGGTATGTCCATGTAGCTCATCCATTTCCTCCCCAGGGGTGCCCCCCAAGAAAACCCTACAGAAATGGCTCACCAAAACATCAGGTAGAATATTACAGCCCAGTCCTGCAGTCATTTCTGTCCCAAAGGTACCCCTATTCACAGTCTTCTAGAACATCCTCCCACGCCTCCTTCTTAAGCTGCTTTTTCTTTCGTGTAAGACAGTCTTATTATGTGCTTGCTCACTGCTCACGTAAACTTGATCTCTCGTTTGTGCCTTTAAAGCCTTCTTCAGGGATTTCCCCGCCTCATAACAGGGCTTACTAAACCAACCTCCGTGAGGCTTAGGAGTGGGCTTTTCAGTATTAAAAATGCATTCTTTATTGGCTTCCTTTATTCTGGCCATCGCCACCATAACATCTCCTGGTGGAGGGACTCCGCCAGGAGCGTCCCTGTTATTTCAGTTAGATTTTGGTTCACTACCCTCTCCACTACTTGTGGGAGGTTTGCCCATCTCCATCGAATTCTCCTTCCATGATCCTTTAGTCTCATGGATACTGGCTCTCCTCGCACAGGTTTACACATGTTATATGAGAAGTTCATAAAAACCGTAAGAGGGTTATGGTCACTATGATACTGCCTTACGACCTTACTGTGCTGGACCAGATTTCTCAGTGCAGGAGATACACAATTATAGTAAATTGTCATCCCAGCCCCTCTCCCCACAAAGGTTAGTGTCTGAGATTCACCTACAGACTCCAGGTCACATATATTCAACAATCCCAGACTCTGTATCCCCTTGATGAGCGACCTTCCCCTTACATCCTGTGTTCCCTCGTTTACATACACACTGTTATCCAACTCAAAGGGATTCACCACTGTATAGAATCCCTCTATCTTCACATTGAAGTCCCCAGAAATAATGGCACAAAATTCCACACCACACACGTCCGCTCTTCCCCTCAATATCTGCAATGCTGAAAAAAGCGACCCTAATTGACATCCGGAGTCCCATACTGCGTTGTAGAAGTTTACCAGAAAAACACTATACTTGTTTGGAAAGACTACCCATATAATGAAGAGACCCCGATGGTTACACTTAATACGGTATGCTTTCGCTATCTTGGAGGATCTGACCAAAGTAACAAAACCCCCTATTGGTCGGCCACCAAACGACCGCTCAGCCGGAACTGCAAACCTTTGGAAACCATCCCAAACTGCTTCTCCTTCTGACCAAGTATCCTAAAGTAAAATAAAATCATGATCTACCATGAAATTAACCCATTGCCCATCTTGGAGTTTGGTATCATACCCTGCCATAACCAGGAAATTATACAGGTCTGGTAGGTTATCTCACCCATCGCTCCCATAACCTGAGGCTGCATTTAAGGTCCACAGTGCAGCTACCCTACCCCTTTCCTCAAGTGCAACCGGTAACCTCCCATCATACCGTCAGTCAATCTCTTCCATATCTGGGCTTCTGCTGATTGTACGTTCCAATCTAGGCAAGTGCGTCGTCTCCTGCAGATTGCAGGACCCTCTAGCTTGACATCTATCTGTGGGCCGGGTGTGCCTATAGAAGAAGCCCAGGGGAACCATACCAATTTTTCCATTTGCCTGGGTAACATATAACATGTTGAGAGAAGTCGCTATACCAACCCTGGATATCTGCAATTCACAATGATATAATCCTCCATAACTCGGGGCCCACCCACCCCCTCCATAACTCGGGGCCCACCCACCCCCCACCCATCCGTGTCCACCCACCCGGGTCCACCCACCCAATCCTTCTAACAAATAAAATGTCCTTCAAATCCTTACAATTAAAGTCACAGTTTTTGCCCAGCCAGTGTCCTGTCTTGTTTTTTAGTTGATCCTGGGATCACTTGCACCCAGCACTAAAGGTGGAAAATTTGTAAGTACAACCATATAGGGGGCACACTCAGGAGGAAGCTCCAAGCGGACAAGTGGGAGGCCATTGTCAGAGTGTAAATTTTGCCTCTGTTCTTGGGGTACCATTGCTTTCTCTCCAGGCCCGCTCCCAAATCTCCCTCCATCACCAAGTCAACCTATTTCCCTTACATCTGTATGGGCCAACTTTATGCCCTTTGCCGGGATCCCTTGATTACAGCGATACAGGCGCTGCAAAGTACCTCTCTCCTGAGCTCCTGTATTATCCTTGAGCAGAATCTCCTCCTTGTCTGTGGGACCATGGCACACGGGATCCTAAGGCCCAGGGTTTGTTGATACCATATCTGACCCTCTCCTGCTGTTCATGCAGGATACTGCAGTTTCCAAAGCTTGCTGTTTTTCTTTTATCAGGACCAGGCTTGCCCCAATCAGCTCCTTAATTTTTTGCAAATGAATTTCAAACTTGGGAGCTAGGCACAGATCTGCATCAGACCCCCCCACTCCGGGCATCAGCACAGCACAATATTTCTGATAAGACCACTTTGGATTTTTTGGCAGGATTCCACTGAGGTTTTTTCCTCTTGGGTGGAGGGCTACTGCCCTCGGCCGGAGAATCAGACAAAATCGTCTTACTGATCCTTGATAAGACATCCAGCCCATTTCTCCCCACGGCTGGGGGAGATGTGGATAGACCCCGATGACCTACAGGTGGTTGCCCGTTTTCATTTACAGTATACTCCAGGACTTCAACATGGGGTGGCAGTCGTTGCTAGTCATTAATTTCCAGTGAAAGCCGTCGCTCAGCCAGGTCTATCTCCTTCCCAACTACCCCAACTGCTTGGCAAGAAAGGAATCTAAAATTGAATTTGATGATCCCTTCCCCCCCACACCCTGTTCCCCATTCTGCAGGGTCCTCCTCTGGCCAATTCTGTTGGTTTGACCAGCTATCTCACAAGAACTGTTCACCAGAGTGAGTATTTAACTGCTATGGGAAGAAGAGACAAAGCACCCTCTCCAGTATAGGGTTGGGGGGATGGTGGAAGTAATAGATTTTGAACCCTCACTCACCCAACTTTGCTGAGTATTAGATGGGTGGCCCAGCCCAGCCTTCTCTGGCCACTGATGGGGAGGACGGGCCCGCCGTACAGGCCCGGCCGGCGCTGCAGGGCTCCCTCAGTGCTTTTACAAGCACAGCCTTGCGGTGTCGGTGCTGACAGAGCTCTGCCCTCTCCCAAGGGCCTTCTAGGGCTGCTGGGACTTCGAGTCCCCTCCTTCACGGCTGGATAAGCGTGTCCCATGCTGTGGGGCTCCCTCAGTGCTTTTACAAGCACAGCCTCGCGGTGTCGGTGCTGACAGTGCTCCGTCCTCGCCCAAGGGCCTGCTAGGGCTGCTGGGACTTCGAGTCCCCTCCTTCACGGCTGGATAAGCGCGTCCCATACTAATATGTGTTTTCTTTAGTTCACGTAGTTTTACAACATATTTTCTTCAGTGGCATGCGCTAAGAAAGGCTTCACACGGTTTTGGTTGCAGAGATCATCTTCTTGCCATCTTTCAGCAGATCTTTTAAAAACTTGTTTGTTGTTTCCAGCTCCACCTCGTGAGCTCGTATCCTTTCCCGCAGCCAGGGACTGTTCAGGTAGCAGTCACTGAACTCAAGTGGTTGCAATCCCATGATTATAAAAATGTGAAATGGGCGACTGAGTCTGCGGGGAGAAATTCCTTAAAAGAAGCAGCAGCGGCACACGCTGCAGCTGACTGTTTCCAGTGAGCGTGTCAGCTTAACTTGAACATGCAGGAACACACCTTAAAACTAGGGGTCAGGGCAGCCCACGGACTCAGGGAGAAAACGCAGGCACCAGCACCACCCAGCTTCACCGTAGACGCAGCGAAAAGCCACAGCAGAGCAGCACACCTGGCCCGCTGCAGCCACACACAAATATTCACAGCAGAATTGAATCCTTCTCATTTCACTAGATAGAAGTACATCTTAAACCCTTGTTCCATTTAATGAACTCTTGCATCAAATCCAAATGATACTTTGTAAATTTTTTGATTTCCTGCACAGAACATATTCACAAATCTAACCATGTTGTCTTTCACAGGTTTTCACACTGATCTGATTCTAGCCTGAAATAATGTTGGACGATTAATTATCCGAACTTTAGCAACCGCATTTCTCAAAATCTTTGTAGGCTATCCTTGTTTTGTAGACTTGCACACAGCTTCTTACTCATGTCTTTTGTATTCATCAGCCTCACTAAAGTTCTGTTTGCGATGTTGATCATTCTCCGTAGGTGATATTAGTCTTTTGTTTATACAGATGTCTAGATTCAAAATGTTATGTACTCTTACTTGATGTTGGTTTGCTATATATTCTACTCTCCAGCATCTGATTTTTCACATAAAGTTTGAAATCCAAAAATGTCATAGAGGATTGTATTCCAAAGATAACTTTAACAGTATTAGACTTCAAACAGCCATAATAGTCCTTCAATACCATTCCAAATTATCAGGATGTCATCAATATATTGAAATCATGTAGCCACATGATTATAAACCTCATTCCAGGCATGCTCCCTCTCTTAACAACCCATAAAAAGGCTGGCATATGAAGGAAGAAACCTGTCTCCTATGGCACAACCACAAATTTGATGATACAAGATTCCCTGATACAAGATGTAGCTGTAATGTAACACAAAATTTGTCATATACAAAAGCATTTGTAGATGTCTAAAAAACTAGCAGATTTGGATGAAAAGTAATAACCCAATGATACCATATTCGTGTCTCATCACACTGTACTAACTTTTAGCATCCATTGTAGCAAGAAAGTATGATTCCTCCCACTAGATCTCAGACAGTTTCCTCAATAAATCTTTGGTGTCTTTGATATAGGAAGGTACATTGCATGCCATAGTTGCTAAAATATGTTAATGTATTCAAACATTCTTTTAATACAATGTCAGATACCCAATATTATAGGTCTAAAAAGTGGCATATGTCCACCGTTGTGGCTCTGAGGCAAAACATAAATTATGGGTCTCACTGAATTCTACACATCCAAATATTTGAATTCTTCCTGTTCCAGAAAGCCATCATCAAACATTTTTTTAATTGTCAAAATCAAGAACCACATATTCCTACTTTGTCAGCCTGACTTACAATAATTACTAAACCATTATATGTCAGTTAAAGCTTTGCTTTTTTGAAGTTCAAGTCATTTTTGCAAATTATTTTCTTAATTTTCTCAAAATCACAACTAACAGTTGCAGAGAAAACATCAATCACATTTTCTTTTGAAAGTAAGGAAAGAACTTTGAATTATCATTTAGACCTCTCTTCTTTCTAACATGTTCTTTAGTATTCAAATCCCTAGCTAGGTCCTCTACATATGGGGGTGAAATGTCCTCAGAACGTAGCAACACTTGTGCCTCATACAGATCCTTAATAGTTGTTTCAGATATGTTTGGAGTAACTACTATTTGAGTATGTCTTTTGGCATAGTGAAAAATATTTCTTCAATTTCACTAGTCTGATCAATTTGAAAAGGTCTATCTTCAATTCAAATTCAAATTTGAATACAAATTAATTTGAAATGCTGTGTAGGGGCAAATGATAAACATTGCCAAATTAATTTTCTTCCTCTTTGCTCAGTGGTTTCAGAAAACATTCACAATTATGTTGTGTGTTGGTGTTTCATCTCCTCTCTTGCTTTCAACCTCATTTTGACTGCTACACTTGAGCTTCCTTCACTTTTTCCACCACTTTCTCCTCTCCTGATGATCCCTCTTGACTCTATCTCCATTGCCTGTCCCCAGCATTCTCTATAAATCTAATTTTCTGAATTCTTCTAAAAGTGTATTGGGTCTACCCTCTAATATTGTGGTGGATTCCACAATTGATTTTTGAGATTCTGTACTAGAGATGTCTGATAGTGAGATACTATCCCGTGGATGGTGCCTTACTAAGTGCTTCTTTCTTAAAGCTCGTATCAAATTTTGTTGCTCACAAATATACTCATGCCTGTCTGTAATCTCTTTTGCTGTGGATAAGCATAGATTTTGTTTCCTTTATTTCTTCCTGGTATTTGTCTAATGCTTTATGCAAAGTAGAGTAATTTTTCTTAGCACTGTCTTCCAATTTTACTTCTACTGTTGCCTGTTTCATTTACTCAATCGCTTTTCTTAATGTCTCATTTTTACTTTCTGCTTGTTCGATAACCATCTGTATTAGGTCTTTAGATGTCTGAGTCAGTTTCTTTTCCTAATTATCTGCCTAGATCTCATCCAAGTCTACCACTGCTGTGAAAATGTTAATCCAGAGGGGAAACTTGCTTTAGTGGGTGAGGTACACAGGTCCTTCTTGTTGCATTAACCATAAAATAGAATCAAATGATTACATTATAATTTTTTGTAGCTTTTTTATTCAGTAATCGCACATTATAAAATACCACAGAATTTCCTATTCAGTAGTAGCACAAAAGGCAGAACAATCCAATACAATCAGCGTTATACAAGAAGAATACAGGATAATGATCCAAAGTTGTAGGGCATGGCTCTCTACATCAGGCAGTCTTGCGGAATACCAACCATGTGTAATAAAAGTACAGATGACACAGCGCAGGTGCATAGTAGGGAGCAAGGATACAGTCCCTTAGCATGACAGAAAACAGACAATGTACAAATTTAAAGAATAGCCCACCAACCAATAATGCAATAACTAACAGCAGTGGCAGCAGGAGGCCAGCGATTGTTCGTCCTCCTAGGGCAGTGGTATACAAGGGGGGAGGACAGAATCGGGGACGAGGGGGTCTGGATGCAGGCCCAGTCATCCCCCACAAAGGGGAGTGCTCCCAAGGAGGCAGGAGCCAGATGGCAAAGAAGCTTCAGAACCCAACCTGTCATACCCCCACTCATGCCTAATCATAGTCCGCCTTTGGGTATACAATTATACGCACTCTCTCACTCCCCTATCTGGCCATTCACCCATCCACACCACCCCACATACTAGGACTCAGCTATACCCCATTCAGGGATTTAGGTAATCCGCCCTTGAGATCCCTGGGAGCACAGCTGACTCACAGACCTGAGAATACCCAGAGTATGCAGCCTGCTGCGTCTCCAATTTCAGCACATCACCCCATAAGTCCTGGTTCTGCTTCATGTTCTCATCAACACTGAAAATTATTAAATTATTGACATGTCAAATCATGGAGACAATAGTCATGATTATGGGGGTCGTTACAACATTGGCGGTGAAAGCCGATTACCGCCGTGCAGAAGACCACCAACACACGGACGCGGCCGCGGAATTCGGCCACGGCCATTATGACCCACAGCTCGGAATCCGCCAAAATTTAGACACCCACACAAGTCCGCCACACCAAAGGTGAGTGATAAACTGGCGAAAACAAAACCTCCACCATCACGCCAACAGGAATACGCCCACACTATCACGACCCACAAATCCATGCGGCGGTCTTTCGACCACGGTATTCCATTGGCTGTACACACTGCCGCGCTCAAAATACACACATTATTACAAAACACATCCACATTGGACAATTCCAAATACACACACCTGATACACATACACACACCACTCCCACACACCCAATACAATATAAAACACACACCACATCACCCACAAACCCCTACGACCTAAATCCCGAAAGAAGGCCAGAGAGAGAGACTACAATCTACAAACAAGCATCCACAGGCACACAACACCATCACCCACATAACATCCACGCACCCCACACAACACACCACTAAATATCACCCCACATATCACAACACACACCACCCTACACATCACCCACACCACCCCATGGCACAGCAGAGACACCCCAGGTTCTCTGAGGAGGAGCTCAGGGTCATGGTGGAGGAAATCATCCGGGTAGAGCCACATCTATTCTGATCACAGGTGCAGCACACCTCCATAGCTAGGAAGATGGAGCTATGGCACAGAATAGTGGACAGGGTCAACGCAGTGGGACAGCACCCAAGAAATAGGGATGACATCAGGAAGAGGTGGAACGACCTACGAGGGAAGGTGCGTTCCGTGGTATCCAGACACCACCTTGCGGTACAGAGGACTGGCGGTGTACCCCCACCTCCTCCCCTACAACTAACAACATGGGAGGAGCAAGTCTTGGCGATTCTGCATCCTGAGGGCCTTGAAGGAGTAGCTGGAGGAATGGACTCTGGTAAGTCAAACCTTAACTACTGTATCCCCCACCCTACCTGCGTGCCATTACATACCCCCACCCTCGCCCTCACCCCCATCACTCCTACTCCTCACAAATGTCCCAATATCACAAACCACACATCCCAACACCAAGCCCTGCATGCAACACCAAAGCACGGACACCCATCACCAATGCATGGCCACTGCACATACCCGTACACCCCACCTAAACCATCATCACACAAGGTCCCACACAGGAATGCAAGCACTGGGGTATATGGTCACCCACCCATTGCACACCATGGCACATACAGATGCAATAATCACGCTTTTACACCCCTGCAGGACCCCTACCCAACGTCATCGCACATGAGGGTCCACACATGTCCACACCACCAACAGAAGAGGTCCACAGTGATGACAGCAGCTCTGTCCAACTGGATCTAGACGACCAGCCCGGCCCATCTGGGACCTCGGGACAGTCGGTTCCCCTCACACTGGCACAGGCCACCACAGAGCTTGCCCCCTCTGGAAACACCAGCACAGCACCCACCCAGCAGGCCCATACCTCTGTCCCCAGGGCACGTCAATCAGCAGTGTGTCCACCACTACACGGAACCCAGGCTAACCCACCATCCCAACAACAACAGGGACCTGGGGGCAGTGGCAGTGGGCACACCGTTCAGGAGACAGAGGCCCAGGGAAATAGGGGAACTGGGAGGGCTGCTGTGCGACAGGGGAGGACAGGCCCAGGAACCCACTCTCCATGAGGCCCTCTCCAACATCATGGGAGCGTACCATCATTCCCAGGAGACGATGGCAACGGTACTGGCCAAGTTTCAGGAGACTCAGCGGCTGCAGGAGGAACAGTATTTGGGCTTCCGGGAGGAACTCAGATCCATAAATTCCACCCTGGGCACCATTGTAGGGGTGCCGAAGGAAGTCCTCAACACCAGGAGGGACACTGTGGCACAACAAGGGGCCCCTGACACTACCCTGGACGCTGAACTGCCCACCACCTCTGCCGGCGCTAGTGGACAGGAGGCACCGCCACAGGACCACCACACCAGCACCACACCCCCTGCAGATGGAGAACCACCCTGCAAACGGTCCCTGAGATCCAGGACAAAGACAGAGAACGATGCCAAGACCCCCACCAAGAAATGAGACCGCCCTGAATGTCATCCTTTTGTCCCACCTTGTCACCCTGTCCATCCTCAAACTGCCCCAGCTCCACTTTCTATGACCCTTTGGACAATGCACCTGTGAGACTAATAGACTGGACTCTGCCATGGACATTCCTCCACCATCACCCCTCACCATTTTACAACCCCCTCCACTATTGAGCACTTAAATAAACACCCTTGAAGCACAAAACAATTTGAAGTCAGTCTGTGATTTCGAAATAGTGTATTAGCAATTACAGTGACAAAATGCTGTTTCAAATGTAATGTCAACATACCTATGTCACACAGCTCTAGTCCATGAGGAAACAAAGCAGATGTCCCACAGTGGGACCCACATCTGTGAAATCGTAAGGGAAAGTGACAACTCAGTGACCATACACTGGGTGAAAAGGACAGACAGTAGAGAGGTAGTACATTTAAATCAGATGTAGCAGGCAGGTTTGTCTTCTTACCTGTGTCTCACTGGAAATATTGCAGGATCACAGAGTTCCTGTTGTCGATGTCCTCTAATTCTGCTTCCTCGTCTTCACTGTCCACAGGTTCCACAGCTGCCACAACACCTCCATCTGGACCATCCTCCTGCAGAAAAGGCACCTGTCGTCGCAAAGCTAAGTTGTGAAGCATACAGCAGGCCACGATGATCTGGCACACCTTCTCTGGTGAGTAGAATAGGAAACCACCTGTCATATGGAGGCACTGGAACCTGGCCTTCAGGAGGCCGAAGGTCTGCTCTATAATCCTCCTAGTTCGCCCATGGGCCTCATTGTAGTATTCCTCTGCCCTTGTCCTGGGATTCCTCACTGGGGTCAGTAGCCATGACTGGTTGGGGGAACCAGAGTCACCTGAAAATGGCGAGGGACAACTGTTAGACACACACTAACCTGTAGGGATATCCCCAGACCCAGACAACTATTCCCACTGACTTGCTTCCAGGTGCTCACCTAATAGCCACACACGGTGTCTCTGGAGTTGACCCATCACATAAGGAATGCTGCTATTCCGCAGGATGTAAGCGTCATGCACTGAGCCAGGGAATTTGGCATTAACATGGAAGATGAACTGGTCGGCCAAACACACCATCTGCACATTCATCAAATGATAACTCTTCCGGTTTCTGTACACCTGTTCACTCCTGCATGGGGGGACCAAGGCCACATGGGTCCCATCAATGGCACCTATGATGTTGGGGATATGTTCCAGGGCATAGAAATCACCTTTCATTGTAGGCAAATCCTCCACCTGAGGGAAAACGATGTAGCTCCGCATCTGTTTCAGCAGGGCAGACCACACTCTGGACAACACGTTGGAAAACATAGGCTGGGACATCCCTGATGCTATGGCCACTGTAGTTTGAAAAGACCCACTTACAAGGAAATGAAGTACTGACAGCACTTGCACTTGAGGAGGGATTCCTGTGGGATAGCGTATAGATGACATCAGGTCTGACTCCAACTGGGCACACAGTTCCAGGATTGTGGCACGATCAAGCCTGTGGGTGATGATCACATGTCTTTCCTCCATTGTCGACAGGTCCACCAGCGGTCTGTACACCGGAGGATGCCGCCATCTCCTCACATGTCCCAGCGGATGGTGCCTATGGAGGACAACAGCGAGCACAGAGTCAACCAACTCAGAGGTACGTAAACACAGCTTACTCAGAAAACCATTTATAACCCGAACATTGCCTGTATAAGTGTTGAGGTAAGGCCTAGGTATGTGTGACGCAGTTAAAATTAAGCCATGTGGGCCCCTGAAATGGCGGCTGCCTGACCTGTAAGGTGGGACAATGGGATGTGAGGTAACTGCGCTGGCGTTGTACACTGTCGCGGTAGGCGGTCAAAGACCGCAGCGCAATTCTGCATTGGTTAACATTGGACCCTTTGGGTCCCAGGAGCCAATGACGATGTACGCCGGTGGTGACGGTACGCACCGCCGTGGATGTTACCGCCATTTTCTATCTGTTCAATCACTTGATACCTGATCTTTGACAGGAGAGGACCTACACTGCAAGTGCTGCTGTGACCTCAGTTTGGAAGAGACAATGGCTCGTGCGTCTGGGGAAAGGGCCCCTGCCTTCACTTCGGAGGAGTTGGAGAAACTTTTGGATGGGGTCCTCCCCCAGTACACGCTACTCTACGGTCCTCCAGACAAACAGGTAGGTACACTGGGAGCATGCTGTATGGGCAATGCCTGTGTGGAGTGGTGCGGATGAAAGATAGGGGTGGGGAGAATGATGCATGCATGAAACGACAGAGAGTGCATGTGCCACATGGCAAGGATCGGAATGCGGGCCAATTACTGTGATGGTGCAGTTGGTAATACCTTCTCTTTTTCCCCTGTACAATTCATGTAGGTCAGCACCCACCAGAAGAAGGATATTTGGCGTGCCATCGCAAAGGACGTCCGGACCCTGGGGGTCTATCACAGACGGAGCACCCACTGCCAGAAGAGATGGGAGGACATTCACTGCTGGAGCAGGAAGACGGCGGAGGCCGATATGGGGATGGCCTCCCAACGTGGGAAGGGTGCCCGTCGCACCATGACCCCCCTGATGTACAGGGTCCTGGCGGTGGCGTACCTGGAGTTGGATGGGCGCTGAAGGGCATCACAGCAGAAACGAGGGGGTGATTACACACTCATTCTGCTGATTCAGCGCGCAGTGGAGCTGTCTGGGTGGGGGAGGGGGGCTGTATGTGTTTCCCTAGGCCAGGGCGTGTGTGCTAGTTAAATCCCCTTTTTCAGGCAGACCCTGTGGCACCCCACCCCACCTGGGTACAGTGCCAACTACACCTAGTCAGGCTCCTGTGACATCCGTGTGTGCAGATATCGGCCATAGCCTCGTAGGCCATGTCCCAGGGATTGTATAGTGGACCCCAAGTGCAATGGCGTAGTTCAGGGGGCGTCTTTGTCTGTCGTGTCAGCCAACGGTAGCGGTAATGCATGCACTGAACATGTCTTTCTTCTGTCTCCCGACCCCCTTTTTGTGGTCTCCCTGTACATGTGTGCATTAGCATCATCAGGCGGAGGAGCAGTGGCACCGGAGCAGGAGGGAGCTGCATCCCACATGGAGCTGGAGGGCGAGACAACGGAGTCTGAAGCCACCAGTGGGATGGAGGGCGAGGGGAGCTCCACAGCGGGGACAGGAGCTGACACCAGTGATACGGACTCATCCTCTGATGGGAGCTCCCTTGTGGTGGCGGCCCCATCTGTGGCCCCTGCATCTACAGGTACAGCCAACACCCCCCCTCCAGCACTGCCCTCCCAGCAGCCCCTCAGCCTTTTCCCCATGCCCGCTCAACCAGGAGGGTGGGCATCTCCTTCGCCCCAGGCACCTCAGGCTCTGCCCCAGTCACCCCTGCTGCCCTCAGTGAGGAGGCCATTGACCTCCTCAGGTCCCTCACTGTTGGGCAGTCTACCATTTTGAATGCCATCCAGGGTGTAGAGAGGCAGTTGCAACAAACCAATACATTCCTGGAGGGCATTCACTCTGGTCAGGCAGCCCTTCAGCGAGCTTTTCAGACTCTGGCCTCAGCACTGATGGCAGCCATTGTCCCTGTCTCTAGCCTCCCCCTCCAACTTCCTCCACCCAGACCCAATCCCCTGTACCTCAGCATATCCCAAGCACACTATCAGACCAGCATGCACACACCTCAACACACAAAGGAAGCTCAGGCAAACATAAGCACCACACATCCCACAGGCACTCGCGCAAGCATCACACATGCAGACATAGCAACATCCACTGCCTCCACTGTGTCCCCCTTCTCCTTGTCTCCCTCATACCTCCCAGTCTCTTCTCCACTCACACCTGCATGCACTACATCTACAGCCACTACTTAAATCACCAGCACACCCACCACCTCATCCCGCTCACGTGCACTCACCACCCCCACTACCATTCACACATCCCCTGTGTCCTCTCCCAGTGTGTCTGACTCCACCTCCCAAGGTACACAAATGCAGCCACACACCCACCCAACAGCCATCCACCTCATGACAGCCTCCAGCGCATGCACCTTCACCCAAAGTCACCAAACGGACACCTCCTACAACCAGAACCTTTTCCTCCACTCCCAAACCCCCTCCAGCTACCCGTCCCAGTGTCCCTAAGAAACTTTTCCTGTCCACCCTTGACCTCTTTCCCTCACCTCCCCCACCCCATCTGTCTCCTAGGGCCCGACTCTCCAGGTCCCAACCTAGCACCTCAGCCACAACAGCGGCGGGACCAGTGGTGCCAGTAGTCACCGGATTCTGGAGTGCAGCAGGCAACAGGGCAGCCAGTGTGGCAAGGAGCCACAGCACGGACAGTCCCCCACCTGTCAAGCATCAAAAGGTGGCCAGTGCCCAGCGGGAGAGGGGGAAGACACCAGCCACCAAAGCCGCTCCCAGGGGTACAGGTGGGAGTGTGGAGTCAGCTGCGACACCTACCAAGGTGGGGAAGGGGCACAAGAAACCCGGCAAGTCTGGGAAGAGCAACACGGCGGAGAAGACCGCCATCAGCCTCGCTGCCCAGGATCTGGCCAGCACCAGCCCCGCTGGCCCAGATAGGACCGCCAGCACCAGCCCCGCTGGCCCAGACAGGACTGCCAGCACCAGCCCCACAGGCCAGGAGGCGACCGCCAGCACCAGCCCCACTGGCCCAGACAGGACCGCCAGCACCAGCCCCAAGGACCCAGACAGGACCGCCAGCACCAGCCCCGCAGGCCAGGAGGTGACCGCCAGCACCAGCCCCGCTGGCCCAGACAGGACCACCAGCAGCTGAGTCGCTGCCAAGGGCACCTGCCGCCACAAGCACCGCTGAACAGGACACCGCCGCCACAAGCACCGCTGCCAAGGACACCTGCTGCCACCAGCACCGCTGGCCCATGAGCGCCAAGAGCACTGACGCTACTGAGTCCGCCACGAGCAGGATGAAGCACTCTGGGCACCAAGCCCCCTCCAGAACCAGTGGAGATTCACATCCACTACCTCTGTCCTTGGCAGGATGAAGCACTCTGGGCACCAAGCCCCCTCCAGAACCAGTGGAGACTGTTATCCACTTGAGAGACTGTGGCTTTGCACTACCCAGGATTGTACAGTGGGCAAACCACCCACTGTAGAGACTTGTGAGACTGTGGCTTTGCACTCCCCAGGATTGTACAGTGGGCAACCCACCCACTGTAGAGACTTGTGAGACTGTGGCTTTGCACTCCCCAGGATTGAACATTGGGCATGTGGCCCCCTCGTGGATTTGGTGTTGTGCACTCAACTGGCTGAGGTGCCCCCCTTTCCCTTCCCCCTGAGGTGCCTGTTTTATTTCTGTCTGATGCCCCAGCAGTGTTCTCTCTGTCATGTTCGGGTATGTTGTGAGGGCCTCGCCCATGCAGTGTGGGCCCAGTGTTCCACGGACTTAAATGGTGCAATACCTGGACTTCTATTCTTGGTGTATATATTTGTTTATAGTGTAAATATATTTTTGCGCACTGGATTTTAATATATTACAATCGTTCACCTCATTTCCTTTTGTCTTTGCATTCTTCCGGGGGGGTTTGGGGTGTGTAACTGTAATGTATCATGCTGTATTAGTGTGTGTGTTGTTGTGGGTGAGGGTGGGGGTGTTGTGTGTTGCGTGTGTGTCCCTGTTTTTTCCCTCCCCCCTCCCCTGTGTCATAGGTGCAGTACTCACTGTGGTCTTCGCCGCCGGCGTTCGTGCTCCTGGTAGAGGAGCAAGAAGATAAAGGCTGGAAAAATGTGAAGCTCTGGTTCCATGGCGTCTTGGTTCCTCGTGGGGTGTGTAGAGGTGAGCGTTTAGAAGTCCAGTTTCTGCCGTGTTTTTGTTTGTGGTGAATCCGCCCCGGAAAAGGTGGCGGATTGGTAGGCTGTGATACTGTGGGTGGTGCATTGTCCTCCGCCTGTCTGTTGGTGGTGACCACGAGCTGTTTGTTTGTACCGCGGTGGCGGTCGGAGTGTTAAAGTGGCTGTCTATGTTGGTGGTTTCCGGCACCGTCGTAATTCCATTTTTTTTACCACCGGCCTGTTGGCGGTCTTACCACTGCTTTAACACTGACCGCCAGGGTTGTAATGACCACCTATGTCTGGTGTCACAAGTTGACAGTCTATCTATTG
Source organism: Pleurodeles waltl (assembly GCF_031143425.1). Taxonomy (NCBI): domain Eukaryota; kingdom Metazoa; phylum Chordata; class Amphibia; order Caudata; family Salamandridae; genus Pleurodeles; species Pleurodeles waltl. The sequence goes on along the minus strand of NC_090447.1, from coordinate 507,678,934 downwards.
ACACCTTTTCTACATATTATGTGAAGTAAAATATCAATAGTATAAACTGATAAAAAGCGCAAAAACCACAAGTGCTGCATACAAAGCCACTTATTTTCTGCTCATTCGCTTTGTTTCCTTGCTCCTGTGATCGTATTTTGACCCAGACAAACTGTACAATATGCAATGTGGCATAATAGCTTAACTTCAGGAATTTTTTATAACAAGCATAAAGCAAAATGCTGTAAATTACAAGAGTGAAAGTTTCTCCAGGGCCTAAATTAAATTGCCTTGATAAAATTCATTATACTGTAATATGGATTACCTCTAGCCAACTGTGTTTCAAGTTAATCTATTGTATGAAATGCTAATTCTGCCATTTCACCACTTTCTTCTATCCCTGCTTTGGAAATATGAGTGATTTTTCCCAGTTCACAAATATACCTCAAAATTGGTCAAGTCCATCATATTCACTCTCAGATCAACTGATATGGATTGCCTGACTCCAGATTACAAGCATTTTGAAATGGGTAATATCTAGTGGTGATGTTGATATTTTTTGTGAAGTGTGCATTGAATATTTCAGGACTGTTGGAAGGGCTACATTATGATGTTCCCACAGTTACAGTCACTTTGTTAGGTGCCAGACCATTCCTTTCTGATCCATAGTATACAGCTTTAACCTAGAGTTTGGGGTAAGTACTCAGAACCCGTATGTCTTCTACATGTGTCATTTTCTTTGCAATTATTTGTACTTTGGTTCAAAGTAATATTTCTCTCAACAGGTAAAAACATGGCCAGTCAGTGGTATTGATATATCAATTTAATCCATCATACAAAGTATTACATTAACAATCAGGACTTTGTAGAAAAAACAGACGTTCCCTTGAGTATTTAGTTACAAACCAAACAAAAAACATTCTTGCTCCCTAGCTTTTTCCTGTCTGCTGGTTCACACAACTGAAAAATAGAGATTTTTTTCAGAGCAATAGTTCTGTTTTGCACAGTTTGGTGAGTTAATACAAATAGTTTTGCAAGTCTTGAATTTGTTAAATTGTTAAAGAGGTATTCTGTGCATTTGCAAAATTCCCTTTTGTTCATTTTATTTATCATGGCAAATCATTATCCATGAAATGTGTTTCCATCCCCACAACGTTTGTCAAAATTGGGAATATCCTATTGTTTCTCATCCTCACTGCACTTACATTGTTAAAATAGAAAAAGAAACTTTGAAAATGTCAAATATATTTCCTTTCGTCACACTGAATGTAAAAATGGGGAGTATGACATACTTTACCATACTTCGGGCTACATGTACGTAGCCTTTTTTTGGTCACAAAAGGTTTGATTAGCAGAATTGGGCAGTGTCCAACCGCAAAAAGGCTTTTCTGTATGTACAAACCACACATTTGCGATTTAGTAACATATTACCGAATCACAATTAGGGTTTGCGGCCAAAATCGAAATCGGTATTTGACAGTGGCATGTTTAGGGCATCCCTTCCAAATACCGATTTCCATTGGTATATATTAATGTATCGTGACTGAATTCTGGTTGCAAAACATTAATCTTTTAAACCTCCTCAAAGGAGGTGCTAAGCCATTACCAACTGGGATTGGGTCTCCAAGGTTTCCCTTTGTGAATTCTGATAAAACTTTTTTTAATTGTCGGTACTGGTCTCATGGACCACTGCCTACTCTTGAAAAATGAAACTTACACTTTCCATTTTTTTAAATGCATCCGGTTTTCCTTTAAGGGAAACAGGTTAAATTTTAAAAGATTGCTTTTTTTAAAAGCAATCATAGACTAATGGTCTGTTGACATCAGAAGATCACCATCCCTGGGATGGCTGCGATTCCTAGTGGGTCACAATTTGCAGCATTCCTCATTATCATTCCTGAGACAGGTCGAATTGTGACCCACTAGGATGCAGTAACTTGTAAACCAACCTACTACTGCATAGGTCACCAAATGACCACAATGGTCACAAATTGTTGAGTAATATTTTGCGACCAGCGCTATATACATTTCGCCCTTACTTCATTGTACTCATACTAATGTGTAAGGCTGGTAAATGAGAAATTTGGAAAAACATTCCTTAAAACTTTTTATGATACTTCTGTAGTAGTGTGAGAATGTTAACAATAGATGGCATTCTTCATATGAATGGTTATAGTACAGTGTTTCTTTGCATTTTCTTTATATGTGTGTTTAACATTACCTTGTTAAGCACTGTCTCTTTGAAATGATTGAAAATTATGACCATTTTACTAAAAGTATGAAAAAAACAAAAAGTTATTGGATCAGTTCTGGCCACCTAGGGTTTAAGATCATTGTGGCTCCTGGGCAGTCCACTCCCTTGTTTACTTTTCGCACAGGGTATGGTCTTCTGGGCCATGGTTCTGGATCTTTTGGGCTAAGGCCTCTGCTAATAAAGAAGCACAGCAACAGTTCCTCTTCTTTCGGCTTACTGATACTAGCCTTGTCCCCACCCGTGAGGGAAAATGGCAGTCACTCAGAGTGGTGTTCCTGATCAACACAGCTCTTTGCTGGTTTGGCAGAACCTAGTTTGAGTCACGATCAAATATGTTGCTGGCTGTGGTATGGAACACTGGTGAGAAACTAGGCCCAATCAAAAATCAAGCTACCTCTAAAATATAAGCTCTCCTCCAGTCTGTGAAGAATGTATCTTCCTCACTTTCCTTGTTGGACATAGACAAGACTGGTATCAACTGGCAAGGCTATGTGAAGCACAAGGCTGACCGAATCCACACTTCATCTCGTCATCACAAAGAGATCCTTGTAGTAATAAAAGGGAAAAGAGATTCAGCTGATGTTCCAGGGTAGGTCCTTTGGCTGGCAGGATGTGGATATATGCTCCCTTGTCCGATGAGGCTACTATAGGGTCAGTCTCTCGGGCAAGCTGTCTCGTCCACCAGGTGGATAACCACACCCTGGAAGGGAACCACTCTTTTATGCTCTCACTCTGTGTTTTGCATCAGAGGCTATAAAGCTCTTGGTTGTTTTCCTGTCACCAAATGCACTACAACACCCTAGGAACTAGAGGAGTTCACAAACATCCTGGAGTGATCGAGGAAAATATATTAACTGATTGTAAGAGGAAATTGTATCACAAGCATGGAAAAGGTGGGCACAGGAATAATTGGGCAATATTATGACTGATTACCAAGCAGACACTTTGAGAAGATCTCTATCCAAAGGTGTGAGGAATTGAGTTGTTGGCCAACTGTGATGTGAGCCCTGGTCAAGCAACCGCCACAATCTTTTGCAGGGTGAACCACAGAAAAGCACTGATTTAACATGTGCCTAACTCTCTGTAGCTTGGCACAAAAAGCAGTCAGGCTAAACTTAAAGACAACGTGTTAAGTAATTATGCAGTACACAAACAGTAGCACAGTGAAAACACAACACAATAAGAATCTCAAACCAATTTAGAATTTTTTTAAACATTTTAATAAATTATTTGACATCAAAACCATGAAAATCCAATTAGTAGAGCTACAGTTCTTCATTTTTAAAGTTTAGGGTTCAAAATAGCAAGTCCTCAGTTTTGGAAAATGGCCACCTGGCAACTCACTCAGGCTGAGTCCAGTTGCAGTTTTAAGATGGTGGGAGCATTTTATGTCCCTGTGGCTCAGAACAGGAGACCATCCAAACTAGTCCTTGGAGTCACTTCTAAAGTCCTGGGTGTAGGTGGTGATGCAGGGCCCTACAACAGGGCTGGGCTCTGAAAGTTCCTTCCAGGTACTGCAGCAATCTGGCTGAGTGCACAGCAGGTCATAGCAGCAGGCAGTCCTCTGAGAGTCCTTGCACAGGTTCAGTAGTGAACTACAGAGTGGGTCTGAGAACCCTCATTGTATACCTTGGTGCCCTGGTCCTAGAAGTTGGGAGAAGTTTCGAGAAGGGTTCTCTGAAGTTCCAGGAATTTCTTGCATCCACTGCTCTGGCTCCTAGCTGGCAGCACAGACAATACAGGGTCGTTAACCCTATTGTGTGGTGGCAGAGCCCAGCATATTCAGTTGCAAGTGGGGTTGTGTTTAGCTCCGCTCCCCAATTAAGTCAATTAATGGCCTAATCAGGCTCTACTAATCCCCCTATTGTGTAACTGTCTGCAGTGAATTCACAAAGTCCAAACTGTCAGTTACACCCAGTCATGTGTCCTAGGGCAGGTTACAGCACAGAGGACAAAGGGCAGGAAAAAGTGGCATTTTCAAACTTGTAATGATAAATCCGACTTTACCATTAAAGAGGGTTTATTATTACAGCTATCAAATATGACATATCTACCACCTCTGGTTTAGGAATTACAACTAATTAAGTTTAATAAGGAATCCCCAATGTTACCTTATGGGCGGTGTAGGCCTTTCAGTAGTGAGAAAATTAATTTGGTAGTTTTTCACTTCTAGGACATGTAAAACTAACAAGTACATGTACTACCTTTCAATTACACAGCACTCTGCCCTATGGGCTACCTAGGACCTACCTTAAGGGTGACTTATATTTAATAAAATGTGAGTTTAAGGCTTGGCTAGTGGTTTTAAATACCAAGTTGACATGGCAGTGGGCCACCGCCTTCAGGCTGCAATGGTATGGCTGGGACAAGTTTAAGGTGCGACTTAAGTGGGCGGCACAATAAGTGCTGGAGGCCCATGGCATTTAATTTAAAGACCCTGTGTATATGTTATACCACTCTACAAGGGACTTACATGTAAATAAAATATACCAATCAGGCATATGCCAATCCAGCCATGTTTAAAGGAGTGAACACAAGCACTTTAGTACTGGTTAGCAGTGATAATGTGCACAGAGTCCTAAGGCAAACAAGCAAAAATCCAGCAAAAATTAGGAGGAGGAAGGCAAAAGGTTTGGGGGTGACCCTGTAGAGAGGGCCATTTCCAACGAAAGGCAATTTTGGTATTGTTATCACACAGCATCCCAATCCAAATGGATCATGCCATTCTACAGGAATGGATGAGAACTCTCATCAACATTTCAATTCCTCACCTAAAGAGTCATCAATAACTACATTCTGCTCTTGGTGACCAAAATCCCTAGTGCAAGACGTTTTTAGGCTATGACTAAAAAGTGCAGAAATGAGGCAGCAGGAAAGAGAAAAGCAGAATTGAAGCATCTGAATGAATTTGGAAAACTTGTGGAAACTGGCCAGTGGATGTAAGGACCAATAAATGCCTTGTGGTGTGCCGGCAATTCTTACCCAGGGTTTCCAAGTTTACCCTCCCAAAACAACTTTGAATTGGGTCAATACTATAGATTTTTCAGCATAATTTGTCTGACGGTAAGCTAAAAGGCTAATCAACAGACCTTATACAGGGGAGTTAGCCAAATCATACAGTCCCTAATAGAACTGCTGCTGCTAAATTATGTAGAGCTTAGAGGATCAGGCAGCAGTTATGCCAACTTGCATGCTCATGTTCAGACGTCAGACTGTCAAGAGCAGGTCTTTTTGGCGTCCGATGTAGGGTCTTCTTGGCGCATAGGAATGGCCTACTATCTCCAGAAACAAAGCCAGACACCAGATTGTAACTGGAACTTCAGAATTGCTCGAGAAAATAAATGCAGCAGAAAGGGAAAATACTGGGGACCAGAAAAAACCTTTAAACTGCCCAAACCAAGCAGCAAAGAGAAAACAGGGCACGACCAAAGAAGGTGGAAGTTCCACAAATCCAGTGAGCTAGCAATCACGCAAGCACAATTTTTGACACAACTGAACTCAAAATGGACTCCCCCTATATTTTGCCAAACAGGATATGATGAAATAGTAAGTGGTTTGGCTATTTTCGATTACGAAGAACAAATAATAATATACCTCACAGAAAGCACAATGTTAACATTAAGAACACATTCAGGACTAAAACAATACATTCTAAGCAGGGCCACTAGAATTATATGGCAGGAGAGGCCTAAATTATGCGTCAGGGTAAAGTAAATTAAGCAGAAAGAAAGGGCAAATTATGTGGCATTATGCAACACATTTGTATTACTACTACTTCATTATTTCATTATTTTTAAACTTGGTAACCCTGCCCGGGCATTGGTGCACTTTATTAGTACGAGTTTAATATCCAAATATCGCACTAAGCAACAAAAAGGTGACAAGTCTGGGTTTGTAAATGGCCTTTCAGTGCACAAAAACACGTGTCACTGCATTTTTATCAACTTTTTAACCTTTTGAGCTAGAAACAATTGTTTTTGTTAAAATCTGCAGATTATGTGGCTGGTGGTGGAGTATGTGACAAATGTGGCAAATCTATAACTGTGAAAAGTGCTGTGGTCACACTATTGCATATTTCCAGTGGCTCCGATTCTAAGTAATAAAATTATGGTGTTGAATTTGAACTGTGAATGCTACTGAAGGTGGAATAATGGAGACCCCTGAATGCATGAAGGAATTGTCCCAGAATGCTTTGTGAGTGAGCTTGATCGAGCAATCGTGCAGTGAATAAAATGGCCACCAAGAATACCCCAACATCCCAAGAGCAACAGAACGAGGTGCGACAGGAGTCTGCATCACATCGATGCCACTGCAGAGCTCGCACCAGAGTGTAGTGTGCATAAGGTAAGGAAAAAACCTAGCACAGACTGCATTAGTAATAATAGTAATACCATAGACGGTGCTGGAATGAAAGCCATAGCAGTAAGTGCCGTCTGTCAGAATTTCAGGCTTCATACCATCATTCAAGTTTAGAAGAGGTTGGGATTGTTGTAAATGGAAAACAGGATGGTGGAGTATTGCTTTTTATGGACACTTCTGGGTTGTGGGCAGGGCCTTTGGAAGGACTGTGACTACATACCCTCAGTGCTGGCACTTGGACAGTGCGTGGCAAAATCTTCCTCTTCTTGTGCACACTGCTCTGCTACAGGTGCTGCCACACACCATCCTGGTAGTGTGTTACATCTTTCAGTAAGCTCATTGCACATCTGCTTGCTTGTCTGATGAGTTTCCTTTTTCCATCTCCACAGTCCTGAAGTCTTTTCTCGGCCCTTCTGCTCTAAGCATGATTCCGGGAAGGACTTGGACTAGTCACAGTCTTTCATAACTTAGAAAGACATTTTCAAGCAGTGGTTCTGAGACAATCCTGGTTGAGGTGGGCTGAAAGCAATTTCTCTGGTGTCAGTTCCTGTGCCATTTATTATCATGCCGTGCCCGATGTTTTCCTTTTTTCAAGGGTCAGTGTTATCATTGTTATGCACCAATGTTCTTTTGTGTGATTAAGTAAAAGGGGCCAATTTTTCCAGATGCTCTTCCGAGTTTACAGCTGAATAACCCAGTAGTGTTCCTGTCTTCATCTGTGTGGTAAAAAATTAGCCACGTGTGCAGATTCAGGGCGTGTACCCACACTCACATGATATAGTACTGGGAGCAAGCAGAATGCACTAGGGCCTAGAAGAAGTAAAGCACTGTAGCAAGATTTTTTCAGTGATTCGGTTTTGAAAGAATATTCCTTTTTACTTTTTGGTCATGTAATTCGATTCGATTATAGGCTTCAATTTCAGCACCGTTATCTACAACATAATACCCCGTGCTAATTTAGAAATTCACATGTTTTCGTAAACTGGATCCGGAACGAAATTGCAAAAACCCAGAAATAAATAAAATATTGAATCGGTTCAGAATACATTCGAAGGTTAAGCAGCTATTTACATAAAAGACAGAACATGAACTCAGGATGAGAAAAACTTTCCTCTATTCGTGTGATATTTGGCTCGATTTTGCAAGCACTGGAAATAAAACCTAATTTTGCAACCCTTTGTGGCATGTTTTAAATAGTCTTCCAGGAAACTCTACATTTAGAATTTCCTCTGAATGTCCCTCATGACAGGCTAGTCAGTTGCTGTCTGGGGTTTAAATTCACTGTCAGATGTCTGTTCCCAGGGAAGAAGTCTCTAGTCTCCTCTTACAATACCTGCTGCCCTCATACTGCCACTTCACAAAGCAAAGCGACAGCGAATTAACATAAATGACAGAACTATCATCGAATTCTGAGGCCTAGCTTAACACTGCCCATTCTTCTGTGCAAACATGTGCTTCTTCCCTTTTGCGTTTCATTAACTATTGCAGCTACAGTTAACCAATGTGTATCAAAGAGAAATGCAAATCTCCAAAAAGTGAGGAAAGATATTTGATTTACACGTGATAGCCTGATTTAAATGCTCAATTTATCTTTTAACAAATGTAAAATTGTTTTTTTTTTAATCCACAGAAGTCAAGTTTATATCAAAAGATTTGTTCTCCCAGAGGCTTTTGTGTTAGAAAATCTCCTCCTGTTTGTGAGGAGTGAGCGTTCCATTAAAGAAAGTCCAGGAAGTTTCTAAACACACCAGCAAACTTAAACATACTGGTAGATACAAATTCTCATTCGACCCTTACGTACCCTGGGATTAATCAGATATCTATTCTTGTGAACGATACTTTGGAAGTTTACTCCTGTCAATGGGAGGAGTAAGTCATTTTCCGTGGTTGGGAGGGGAAGTAAATACCCCTTAAAATTGGCAGGGATCCGAGGGAAGAGGTTTCACCACAGGTAAAATATTATCTTAGATGCCCCTTAAAACTGACAGGGATCTGAGGGCAACATGTTTCTTCACAGGGAAAATATTTACTTAGTAGAGAAAATAGATAAAACGTGAGATAGTGGCTTGCTCTGTTTTTCAGAGACAATATGTACATTTTCTCTTTGTACCTGACTTAGCAACTATGGCCCATATTTATACTTTTTGACGCAAAACTGCACCGATGCAGTTTTGCATCAAAAATATTACCGCCGGCTAACGCCGTTTCTGTGCGCCGTGCGGGCATCAAATTTATACTTTGACGCACGGCGGCGCAAACCACAGGTGTGAGTCATTTTCTTTGACGCATACCGCAGCGTCACGTCGTAAAGGAAAATGACGTTAACGCAGGGGAAATGACTGTGAGCCGAATTACGACACGCAAACCGGATATGTGGCGTTTTTTGACGCAATAGCCTCAAAAATCGCCGCAAACACAGCCATTTCAGCAGAGGAGAGCCAAAATGGATCCCAGATGCCTGTACAGACCCCAGGAAGATGACAACAGACCAGGAACCAGCCAGGAGGACCCACACAAGTCCCGCGACAGGGAGAAGAAGAAAAGAAAGTGTCGCTTCAGTGCAGAGGAGAAGGAAATTCTGGTAAAAGAGGTGACGGAACACCAGCACCAACTGTTTGTCACCTCAAAGTTGCCAATCAGTAGGAGACAGGCAATATGGCAACAAATTGTTGACAAGATTAACAGTGTGGCAGAAGTACGCAGAACAGTCATCAAGTGCAAGAAACGCTGGCATGACTGCAAGCGCAGGACCAAGGAAAAGATGGCCAGGAACAGGAAGGCAGCACTGCAGACTGGAGGTGGGAGTCCAGAACCGCAGGAGGCCCTGGACCACATGGAGGAGATGATCACAGCCATCATCCCTGAGGAGATCGTCACAGGGATTCAAGGAAAAGACAGCGCAGACTACCACGAGACAACGCACATGCAGGGTAAGTCGCATGGGGAATTAAAATGCACTAATGTTAACTGCAACCGGGGGGGGGAATACCTACTACACAATGCATGTAAGTCATCATATACATGGAGTGGCATGGGTAAAGGGACACGGCACGGGCATGGCCCGTTCAGAGAAAGGCTGGGGCACACCATTACACAACACCAACAACCTTTCCATGGGGGCACAACGTCAAACTGACATCCCGTCACACGTCAGCCACTATACTCCCTACATTAACTAGGGCCCAATTAACAACCTCTAGCCATACCGACAACTGGAATGTAACATTGACAACAGTTGCCACCAACACCTACGCTGTGTGTGCTGGTCAAGTAGCCAATGGCAGTAACGTCCCTATGAATCATACACACCCAAATTAGAGGGTTTGGGATGACAACGTTAACAATCCCCTGAAACAAGACAAATGTTCCAGTCCTGTCAAATGTGAATGCCCATAGTTGCCGCAAACATCAGCCAATGTCATCAACATTAGGAGGCACACAGCACTAAGGTCACACCCATGCTGCATATGTCAGGGTCCATCCTGTGCCTGGGTCACAATGCAACATCCCAAATGTCATACTGCTCAGACAACAGCATTGAGGGGGAGGACACATGTAACTGGTCACTGAAATACACCTGCACAGTCAGAGGAGGAAATAGGACACTGCTACGACTATCAGGGCAATCCAATGTACCACACATTCCCCAACATCAGCTGTACACATTACCAATGCTGACATCCATATCGTGCCATAACAATGCTATGCATAGTATATGCTACATTTCAACTACATATAGGTGGATGTGAAAGATCAGAGACAGGCAGGTCCAGATTGTTAAGTGTGCTGCTAGTTCCATCAGAGCACCCACAGCCAGTGAAAGATCTCACCATGAGAATGGAAGTAGGGGGAGGGTTGAGTAGGACAAGAAGGTGGCAATTCACAATTTGGCCAAAACCAACACCTAGAGGAGATGATCCTGACAAGTCCACTAACTGACCACAATACATGTGACATGCAGGCGGGGCATAGGTTGAGAAACATCAGCCACTAAGCCCTCCAAGAGGTCCTTGGAACCCTCCAGACCCCACCTTCAGTCACAAGGAGGAGCACAGAACAAGCAGCCATCGCAGAGGATCCACCCACCACCCCAATTGTACAACCTGCCAGCTCCAATACAGCTGAGGACTCTGACGACACTGGCACCAGCTTTGAGAGAACTGTATTCGGAGTACAGCAGGAGCTGGCCAAAGAGGTGCGGGTGGGAATGCAAGCTATAGCAGCCAGCCTAGAGGGGATGCGTTCGTGCATGATGTCAACTGAAGAACAGGCCGCAGCAATGCAAGGGCGAACAACTATCTTGCAGGAAGTAGAAAAAAGGCTGAAGGAAATCAGCACAGCTGTAATACAGTTGACACAACACCTCCAACAGCAATCCTGTCAACGCGTGCATGAATGCAACATTGAACCCCTCAGGCTGGCTGCCTGCCATCGTGATTTGGCTGCTATTCTTAAGAACCAGCAGATCCTCCTTGCAGTAGTACTGCTCTTAAGACCCCCACAGGTAGCAGCTACCGGGATATCTGACTCCATGTCTACACACACTGAGGTGTGTGTTGCCCCGTCACAACCACCACCACCAAGGGCAGAGGAGGCAACACACACATCAGAAGATGAAGACCAGGAACAGATCACCTTCACACATAAAAGTACCCGGAAGCACTAGTCCCTGCCACATGGCCACCTATTACCAAGGTCCTGCGCTTTGTAACATGCCAGTCTTGCAACAACTGTACTCAAGCACTGTTCTGCAAACCACTGTCTATCTTGTCAGCCTACCCAGTGATTGTCTCTCACTAACTCATTGGCAAGTCCTGTCCCTCTGCACTGTCTGACACTTCACCCCAGCATGTCCAATGAAATGTCCTTTTGCACTTGTATAGGATCACAATGGAAGATGTCACTATAATGGACTCACAATCATGGACAATGTACATATAGCACTACAGCACTTTTCAATAAATAGCACTTACACAACCACTTTGTCTCTGTGTAATGTGACACATCAACCGTGCATTAGATCACTGAATTTTGCCTCCTGTCAAATATCATAGATTGTCAATACAACTGTCCTGAAATAATGTGGGCTGATAACTATGCACAGGGGCCTGGATTCTAACATACTCTGTCCTTCCTGAGGGTAATATCCGAGGAAAAGAGAAACTATACACCATAATGCTGTGTTGGACAGACCAACGCTTCCTCAAGGGATATCTAAACCATAACATAGTGCCTTCAAAATGTTGTTTCAATGCAAAACTAACATATGTAACATTGCCCACAAATATAAGCGAACACTCACCAAACTGCATGAATGGAGGTGTATGAGTTTACATCCAAATAAGTAATCATGCTGAACAGTGTAAAAAATGATCTATGTGAGTTATGTAAACTATACTACAAGAGAGCTTACTACCACTCACATTATAAGGGTTTCCTTGGACATGAGGCTGCAGTCAGACATAACACAGTGTCCCCAATCCTATATCTGGAAGCACTGTATGTGACATTGAAAACATACATTACGAAGAAAATAAAACACTTTGGGATCCATAGTAACTGTGATTGGTGGTTGCAATGAATGGCCGAATCTTTTCAAGGTAGCTTTGGGGTAGCTGCCAATGTAAGAGCTCAGTTGTGATTTGTTAGGAGCATAGGACACAAAATGTAATTCAAAAGAAACACTGTACACTCATGCCAAGGCCGTGATCTACAAGCATGTCACACATACTGTAAAGGGTTACCTACATATTTATTGAACAGGAAAAACAGAAGTGAGAACTCGCGGAAAAGCCTTACCTACCCTAATCTACTCTAACTACTCATTACCCACAACTGTCCCTAACCACCCTAAGCTAAACTTACTTATCACATTTACTGAAACATTCTAAACATCAACCCCCCATCCCCCTTATGAGACGGGACACATGGAGGACAACAGATACTAACCTAAACACACACTATCCTATACGAAACAAATATATTTATTTTGGTATTTTTTGTTTTAATTTTGTAATTTTCTTTGGTAAACACACAAGAACCCCAACATTGCATCCACCCACCCACCCACACACTTAAAAATAAACAGTAGAAATATTCAGGACCACCCCCCCCCACTAACACTAACTAAACTAACACCCTATACTAACCTAACACTAAGCCCCCTTTACCCACAAAGTATAAGAACCAGGAAAGAGGATGGAGGGGAGGAATCATGTCCGTCTATTCATCTACAGGTTGGCCCTCTGGAGGGTCCTCTTGATCGAACGCATCCGCCTGTTGACCTGTCGCACCTCCTGCCGCAGTCGACTCATCTTCCGAAGGACACAGTCCAATTTTCACTGCATTTGTCCAAAAGCAGCAGGGTCAATGGCTGCAGCTGGGGTGGTCTGGGTGCCAGCCGAGGAAGTATGGGGCTGTGTAGTGTCCATGGCTGTGGGCTGCCCTGCAGGTGGTGCTGTGCTTGGGCCTGGAGCAGTTGTTGTGGATGATTCTGCAACGGTCCCAGCTGCTGGTGGTGCCACCTGGGTGGTAGTGGTGGTGGTGCTGGTGGTGGTTGTTGTGAGCAAAGAAGACCTGCCTTGTGGAAATGCCCTCCAGGCTCTGGAGGCTCGTTAATGCCGATATCTGCGGGCCATTTTTCGGTACCCAGACTCGACTTGAAGTATGTGTTGGTACCTCATTGCCCGCTGTTGAAACTCCCTTACCTGGATGGGTGTCATATTTGCAGCTGTTAAGACAAATAGAAAATCTAACATTAGGTACTGCATCGTGTGAAATGACACAAGAAGAAAATCAGACAATACATCTATTGTACTTGTAACAGCTCATATCATCATACAGATCATTGATTGTCCCTGAGGAAGTACATGGCAAGAGAGCCTACAAAGGTCCTATCACACATAGCACATCCAAACCCTACAAGATAGGTAACAACAGCCATGATTTTGGCATCTATGCTCTGCCAGTTGTCAGCTAACAATCATGCTGCACATCCTCCACCACTGCCAGGGCTGCAAATGTCATTGTACGGGATGGAAATCTAGGGCCACATGATCTGCAAGTTGTAAATGGACTTGCCAGTATAGTACTCATGTGCGAAACATGAGTGTGTATACTAGGTTCAGACAAAAGATTCACTGATTTACATGTCTGTGTACCAAACTTGTATCATCAGTCCTAGGTACACTATTCACAAACCTATGCCTGTGTTTGAGGGTGGGGGGTGGACTAACAACTAATAATTTCTAACAACAAGGACACCCAGGAAGCTTAGGAAAGCTGGACATGTGTTTAGCTCAGCACACACACCTCAGATAAGGAGGATCTCCAAATAGGAGACAGCAAACCCTTGACCAATCCCAGCGCCACTCATGTTTGGAAATGCAGACCTTTGTCCACATCATTTACTACCAGTAAGCCATGACTTACAACAAACACAGAGATGCAAGAACACCCCTGGCCATGAGTTGCATGCACACCTGGGCCATTGCACTCAAGTGCCACATACTCGTAGCACTACATGTGGAGCTACATGCTGCTAGGAAGTTTAACCTACAGTTTAATAAATACATTAGTGAATTGGAAAGCAGAAGTCTGTGGGTAAGCATTTGGCAGCCCCATTCTGGGAGAATTTGGGTCTAACTGGCTGACTAAATCACAAATTTGGTCCAGTGCGACTCTTTCTTATTTAAGTTTTATCCACATGACTCATCCTTATTCACTTTGCGGTGCCTACAGGACTGACCTAGAATACCTAAATAAGACAATAGGATAAGGATTGGCCACCTCAAAGATGGTGATAAAATGATATTCCACTCATAGAACAAAACAAATGATTGGCCAGCGCATCACACATTGCTATGTGTCCAACACACAGGAGTCCATCACACATCACCAGCAAACACAACACATAACTCAGACATCAACACTTACTGGAGTTGTCTGGGTCCTGTAATTGGGCCACCTCGCCAACAGTGTAGGGTGCCAGTCCACCTGTAAGGCATGGAAGGGAGAAATGTGCTCAATGTCTGTGCACTGTACAACAATTCCAAAGACAAATACTATGTGTAAGATTACATCAGAAAGTAAAGCCTCTCAGACATGATGATACTGCATCCTATATAGCATGGCTAACATGTACATACCACGGGTCTCCAGTGAGTGATACACACATATCTGCACACATGCAGTGGCCCTAACTATCATGTGGTGGCAAACATGCTCCTTCATTAGTGAGCAGACATAATAATGGAGTGTATTCGTCTCATGATGTGTATCCAAGAGAGACATCCAAAGCCACTTTCCGTGAGGACTGCATTACCAGTCAACCAGCCATTGTGACCATGACAAAATTATGACACACAGGTACAATGTACAGAGGGGCAGGGACAGTTGTTAGCCCTCATGTTGTTACAGTTTCTTCATTTGATGTGGCACATCTATCATGAGTTGCACCAACCATGGAGATACGAACCCATGTGCATACCTTTGGCCAGCCATCCCTAATTGAAATGTGGCACAACAAACTCCAAATACCAGTCTAAGATGTTAGCTGAGTGCAGCTAGAACTTGTTCCCTATGTGTTCAAGTCCAGATCAGACATGTATCCAAAATGACGGAGGGACACAATAATCCCAAAGATTTTTGAAATTTCCATGATCGGTTTCCTTACACACTGACCGGACACACATATGAGACATATGTTCGGGCCACATTGCTATCATCAATTGACGTGAAGCCTGCACTCATTTTCAGCCTCATGTAGTGTTTAAAAAGTCAGTCTAGCTGTTGCGTCAACAAATGATGGTAATTATTTGGAAATTTCTATACCTCACAGGCAACTGTGGCCTATATCTATACATAATTGCCTCCTGATTTGTGTTGCTGTTTGACACAAAGGTGGCACTAACTTACATAATGCAAATGTATTCAGTAAGTTTGCGGAGCTCTTGCTTCCTAACAGCTAGCAATTGTGGTCCTTAACAAAGTAGATATATGACCCCTTATGTTTCAGTAGCATTCCAGACACTCAACAACATTGCCGGCAGATATTGTAAAAATCAGCTGATGTCACTACAGAGCATTTAAACGTGCACATTTACATGATTAGAACTCACCAACAGGGCCACCAATCACAATCCCCAGGTGGTCCAGCAGATCTTGCTCCCTGGAGATAAGGTCAGCCCAGCGGTGCTTCAGCCGGTGGTCATTTCTTGGTGTCCTATAATTCCGTTGCAGATGATGCAACACCTTATGCCTCCTGAGCCTCCGTGCCTCAGTGTGATACCCTGTATCACCCGCCCACCTGCCTCAATCATTAGGGGTTGGAAATGGCACACCAGCCATATAAATCCACCCAGCTCCTCCTCTCCCATCTTGCCAAGACGAGGCCTACCCAACATCTTTGCAGCAACAGAGAAATAGGGGATAAAGGGGAACAAAGGAGAATAGGGGGAAAGTAGAACAGGAAAAATTTCAAATAAACAACTAACACAGCCCAACTATACCCAAACTAACACTACCCACAACAGACTCCCAACAAAACAAAGACAATACTTTACAACCCAAATGAGCACAAACAACACTCAGACAGGACACTACAACAAGTTTTTATTCACAAAAAGACAATAAAAAGACCACACAGGAGACAAAAGCACAATTTGAACAGACAAAACTCTGAACACAGCCACACAGTCAGGAAATATCACAGACTGCAAAGTGAAAGTACACCCACTGTACATAATCTGTAAACAGGATATCCTCTTACATCACTTCCTCCCTAAAATGGCGGGCGTTTTTATCGTCAATATTTTGACGCATACAGTCTGCGCGTCATTTTTTTCGATCCACAGGAGTAGATTTGAGCCCACATCCATATGTTTGGAAATAGTTTTACACTTAACCAATTTTCTGAGGTACAGTGTGGAAGATGCAGCTCAGAGGCAATGGTTATTTCAGTGCATTACGTGTCATTTTTCGGCCATAAGCGTCATTTATTTATCCTTGTGCATAATTTTTTTATGCATATGCGGCAAAATTTCAGGCATTAACTGGGTTTGGGTCATTTTATCATTTTAATGTTATATGACAGTTGTGACAATACAGAGATAGGCTGATTGCACCCACGTTGGTCATAACAGTGTATGGGCACATGTGACACATCATACTATTGCGGACCATGATCCGCTACTTCATGTACAGGATTTTCACTCTTGACCGACGCACTAGATGGCCAAACATGTGGCCTACATATCTGTATTGTACAAATTGGGCATGTCTGGCGTCAGAAGAGGATAGCAAGGTGATGCACATAAGTACAATACCTCAATGCCTATGGCTCAATGTGTGTGCATTGGCTACTAATATTGTTGTTGAGCCACTGTGTGAGCATCAGAAGATGCATCATTGCAAATATGCTTGCATGAATGTGGAATCAATGTGTCCAACCCTCAGATGCAAGTCAGTGTGGAAATGAGAGAGGACATGTGTTAGTCATACATGTAGCAACATCTGCTGTGTGCACTTTCTACTTTTTGGGTAACGTAAACACCACAAATGACAAAGCATGCACCGGATAGATAGCAGACGCTTGCTCACGTATGGTCATGTATTGTTTATGTATGGTCCAAAACTTGCCCATCACATGTCCTGGAAATTTGGATACTGCTTCCTAGGCACTTGTTAGTGAACCCACCATGAGTCAGGCACATGTACAGACTAAGTGGGTACCGTGTTATTGACACGGAAAGCCAAAGGTGAACCACAATTGTAATATCACGCCACAGTTGTGGTCATATGACTGAGCCACAACTCTCCTGTGGCAGTGGTGGACCAGCAGACCAAGCAACACGTGGCCACATATTTCCAGTGATCAATTGCACAGAGGTGTCTGGTTCATGTGTGTGGTCCAATGTTGATCTTGTATATTTTTAGGGGTCTATGTTGTCACAGTTACGTCCAGGTCTAGTCATGAGTCAGTGGCGGCTATTCCTGTATCTACTGAGTATCCTTCTGAGATCAATGGAAGTAAAGCCAATGAGGATATAAGAACCTACATAGGGATGGTCCCACCCTGTCACTGCAGATGTGTTATGAGACTGTCAACAGGGCAACCTTGGTGTGCTGAGTGAGATCATATCTCAGGAGTCTTGTACCGGCAGGTCATTACAACATTTGTACACAGGTTGGCCTGTAAAGTTCCCACTGCATCTGGGAACATCATTGCCTCTGTGTTGATTAATCTTGCAGCTATTCACCATGCACAGCCCATAAATATGTTGTGAGCAATATGATTCAGCGTGTGAACTGTCAGGGTCCTAACATGTGTGGACTTTTCATGCACATTATCTGACGTTGGTGGTTCTGCTGGAGGCACCATACCCAATCCCAGCATACGGCCATGGTACACTGTCACACTTTGTCGCTCATGCATACATGAGACCCAGACAAGGGATAGGCCATGATTTAGGTATTTGGAGACAAGTTCCCAATTATGGTACGATAAATAAGCAGATTATGCTAAGTAACTTATTTGAGTGTGCATTGAAGAACCACCTGACAAAATACCCCTGGATGAATATGAGGGGTGGGAAAGCAAGTATGATACATATGTAGCCACAAGGAACCTTTAGGGTAACGCACAGAAAGGTGCCAGTCAGGCTGACAGGATGCAGGGTCAATCAAGATCCAGCAATTTCACAAGGTACCAGGGTGCCAGTGGTATGAAAGGAGCCACTTGCCAACATGTGTAGTACAGCTAGCAGCTGGTTTCTGGTGGGATGGTGCGGGGTGTCTGCAAGCTGGGTGCCAACTGTAGCTCAATGTTGCGCAGCAGATGCTGAATGGCTTGCCAGTTCAACCTGTACCTCTTGATGATGTCATGTTCCCTGAGGCCATGAAGGGTTGTCCTGGTGCGGAATATTCTCTCCTGCCTTCTGCGTTGCCTTTGGGGTCCCTGCTCGTGTTGTGGAAGCTGCTGTTGTTGTTGCTGTGCTCTGCATCTGCGTGCACGCTGGATGAGAAGCACCTCCATGTCTTCCTTTTGCTGCTCTGCTGTTGCTTCTGTGTGTTTTGATTAAGTACAGGTGTGTTTGCCTCATTTTATCGGGCTGTGCGTAATTTTCCGACTCCGCCTCCTGGCCGTGCAGGATTTTTGCGTGGTAGCATAAATACGACGCACAGGTGTTTGTGTCATTTTTTGGATGGGAACGCCTACCTTGCATATCATTAACGCAAGGCGGTTACCCGCATCCAGAAAATGACGCACACAGCAGGATTTTGACATCCGCGGGCTTGGGCATCAAAGTTTAAATATGGGGCAAGGTTTGCGCCGAATGTGCGTTACATTTTGTGACGCACATTCGGCGCAGACGGAGTATAAAAATGCCCCTATGTTTGCTAACTCCCGCGTTGTGTCTGCTATTTTCTGGGTTACCAGCAGTATGATTAAAAGACTGCAGGAGGCTCAGACTTGGGTATTCATCTCAAGAGTGGTCTCACAAAAGGGAGAACATTATGTATGCCAGAAAATAGCTTCATTTGATTTCAGTGGCAGAAAGAAGCAGCTTTATACTGACCTGTTTGACCTTTAAAAGCCTTCTTTAGAGAGCTTGGAACTTCATAGTTGTGGGGGTGGCAGGTATTGAAGCCAGAGATAATGATTCGGATCAGTATCACCATGAATAAATTCGGGCCTTATGTTTTGGGTTGATTATGAGTTGAAGTCCGGGGAATGGGAAATAACAAGCAGCACATGATCAACTGGTCCTTCACTGCAATGGAATTCCCGATGCTGCGACATTACTGCACACATCTACATGTCAACGCACCCCTTGGCTGGTTATATCGGGTGGGGCAATGCTCTTGTATAATCAGGCCCTGTATTCTCGCGTCTGGTCACTCAGAACAGACAGGGGCTGAATTTTCTCTATGATACCGCTCCAACTGACTCATACTGAGGGCTTACATGTCTAGATGGATTGGCACCACTCCGTCTCACAGCAAGGATATTGTCCTGTGTCCCGGCTGCACTCCTAAGAAGCCAGGAATTAAATACGTTTCACAATTCGACCTTTCAAAATGGCCCTAAAGAGTTATAGTTTCTCAGTTCGGCCACTCCCAGGTTGAATGCCCGTTCTCTTCATGCATTTTAATCGAGGTGCTATTTGCGCATCCCAAAAGTTTGCGTCAGCACGATTTTTCAACTCAATTTCTGTTAAATTCAGCAGGCAAAAGCCATTCTGAGTTTGCACACTTCGGAACAGGGTCAACTTTGATAAGTATATTATCCCTAGTTTGGAGGCCCAAAACTTATATTGAAATGCAAATCTTGTGTCGAGTCACCAACTTGAGGTTACAGTGCCGCCAATTTCAAAGTGGCCAGTTTTATGTGTGGTGATTTTGTGTAGCTGGAAATAAGGTATTTATCCCTTTACTGAGCAAGAATTTGCCGACCTGGAATTACCGGGTCCAAATCCACGTTCAGCAGCCCGATTCCACTAACAAATCTACTTCCATTTACCACATCACAGAGGGTGGAAAATGGAAGATGGAGGCCAGTGCATGGTGGGGAGTGTGTTAGGAGACAGCACAGGCTGTTGGCTATCAGAAGCATGGTGCAATGGAAGATGATTGACTGTGGGCTGTGGGTCTGTCTGATTTTACTGACCTGTTTATATTGCAGGTAAAATCAGGTCCATTGTTTCTGCTCCTCTGAAATCTGGGTGAGGGAACTCTGAGATGGTTATAATTGGGCACTGCAGTATCTCTCCCTGGAATACCACTTCTTTCCACCTATAATTGGGCCCATCTGTATCTTTGTACAATTCCCCCCTCTAGTCACCACGGGCAAGGGGCAAGTTTATAGCTGTGCTAAATTCTCAAACCCATTCAAATGCCTTAACAATTCTGATTGCCCATCAGTTAATGCAATTACAGATTGGGCTGCAGTCCTTATTTTTTCATCATTAACGCTCAGTTTTGCAAGGCCAGGTATGTCTGAAGTCCACAGGGGCTGACTAAAAGTCAGACAAAAGAAATTAAACCTAGTTGATCCTGTTCAGAAACGTGAATACAGACATTTCAGTCTGAAATGAGAGTGGTGACAACCCATTGCCTCATAAGCATCCCAAGGTAGTCAGGACTAACAGAAATATAGGAGGCCAGTCTGAGAGCTGCAATCGATTACAAGGACAACCCAGTAAGTTCAGGGGACCTGGGTAACAATATATCAAACGCAACATCACGTGGGACTCATTTGAATAAAGAAACCTCATACAAAAGTTAAAGGATTGTCAGCAACACTTATGAGTATGGAAAATATCAACTTAATCAGACTTACCAATGCTGAAAATACTGGACATATACACTGTTAAAGGAACATACCTGAAATGTACCTATGCCTACGGTGGTGTGGGATAAGATAATCTAACTCCTCTAAAGTCCAATATTTTCCTTACTGTTGCTCAGTTTCCCTAACAATGCAGATGTTGGAGTGTGATTAGTAAGTATGACCCCTACAAAGTCCAATTTTCCCCTACTGTTTCTTAGACTGGAGAGGGAATAGTAAATCCAACACTTCCCAAGTCCTACACTTTCACTAATGTTGATCTGTTTGGAGTTTGAATAGTACATCTGCCCCCCTCCAAAGCCCAATACTTTCCTTTCTGTTGCTCATCTTAAGTAGGAATAGAAAGTTTGTCCATGCCAAAGTGATATTATAAACACTTTCCCCACTGTTGCTTACATTTGAATGGAAATTGTAAATCTGATCCCTCCAAAGGCCAGCACTTTCTTTACTTCTGCTCAGGTTTGGATGGACCCCTCCAAAATGAAATACTTTTCCTTCTGTTGCTAAAGTTGGAGTTTTAACAGTAGGTTTTTTTTATTTATGTATTTTTATACCATTTGTCCTTGTAAGTATGTTTGCTTGTTCAATTGTATATTTAACTGGAGTTAGAATTGTAATTATTACTAGCATTTGTGATTATGTTTAAAAAAAATGTATCTGAATGTTTAAAAAAAAACATTGCATTTGTTTTAGTAATGTTTTGATACATGTTACTTTAATGATGCATTTTTTTAAATTACTCTTTCTGATTTAATATTTATATTTTATCATTTTAATGTTGGTGATTTTATCAATGTTATATATTTCTGATTGTTGTTTTATAACTTATATTAACATTAAAATATTTTAATTTTTACATTTTTCTGTATTAAATGTGTATTTGTCTGTTAAATGCAGTGAATACTTTGTGCTTTACATTTTACATGTTTACCTTTTTGACATTGTTTGTTTTAGGTAACATATTTCTTTTATTTCTTTTATTTTTTAATGTATTACATTTATTCTTTTTTGTAGTTATTTTAATGTTAAGTAGGCATAGGTTCCTATGTAAAGTTTGATATGTTTTCCCATGTTATTCTTATAGTCAGCATTATTGCATTTCACCTACTAATTATGTAAAATCCTTATTTATGTCCTACATATTTTTTGCACCTGTAAGTTTGCTCACTATATTTTGAACCTCGATAGCATGAGGCAGCACACCTGTCTACCAGATAGTGCTAGATGCCATGTTGTTCTGGATTTTATTATTTCCCTGTACTTTTAATACTTAGAAACACATGCATCCGTGCTTAATTTGTAAATAAAAATATGCCATGCCCAAAGCTCTCATCTGAAAAACGCAGCTGCTGCAACTAAGTAAGAAAGCACGGTATCCTTAGGCAGCACAACCCGGAAGCGAACTTGGGTCTCTTTAATCCATTTACAATCACTCCCTGCCCCTTTAGCTCACTCTTGCAGCTTTCTGCTTTCTGTCTTTGTGACACTTTGTCGTATTTCTCTTCCTCAGCCTTTCCCATATGTGTCTTTTGCTCTCAGTAAATGCCTGAAGTAGAAAAAAAGTGTGAGCCGCAAAAATAAGTGCTGATGCCCCGCACTTGAAACCACAGGCTCAAATTAGGCACTGAGGTGCATGTAGCATGAGGCACCCGACAAACATGGGAGAAGCATCCAGTGGGGCCCACCTTCTGTTTTGGCCCCAGGCCTTGCAAAACCATTTGACATCTGTAGAACAGGATTACCTCATCTTGTAACTGCAGAAGCAACTAACCTGTCATCTAAGCGAAATCACTGTGATTAAATGACAGGGAATATGAGGAATTACGTGGGGGATCAGTATCCATGTTTTTATTTCTGAGGTGATTATCAAGATTACTCTTGTAAGCTCAATAATATTCGCCCCCACCCCAAAGTTACTTATGCCCCCAGTGTCCGTAACTCTGGAGGGGGGAATACAAGTCACTTTAGCACCAGACTGTGCTAGGGGGTTTCATTACAAGAGTGTCTGGATTTCAATGTAAATGCCCTCTTCAACATTATGAGATCTGTAGCTTCACGCAGTTGAAAGCGCCAGGTAAAACAATGTGGGAAAATGAGGAATCACCTGGAAAATCAGGCGCAAAAGAACCAATTTCCCTGGAAATGTCATTTTTCTGAATATACCCATAGGTTACACCTCGCAATCCCCTGGTACTTCCCCTCTGCTGTAGTCTTAATGCTATCTCCATTATCGGTAACTCCTGCAGTGGGGGTAGTGGTTGTCGGGGTAGCACTCGTCCTGAGCCCCAGATAGCTAATTGCTGCAGGAAGAGACAGAAAAAATAGTAGATGTTTCTGTTTAATTCCATAATTAGGATGATTTGGGCTGGCTTGCCCTGCTAAGAAGTCGCACAGCTGATTGGCTGTATTTGTACCAGTCTCTGTCCCCTACGAAGAATGTAAACTAAACACAGTATATCGTGACTTTGATGATGCAGGCTTCTGCCTATACTAATGCCAAACCTATCAGTGTTTGGAGGGTCTGGGTTTTTATGCCAGGTGGCACAAGCGCCTGATTATAAGTGTAAATCAGTATATTGGAATATCCTGGAAGGAAAGATAAAACACTGCATCTAGAGATCTGGCGTCATAAACTGGTCCATCCATGTCCGCAGCCCCATCATTATTTAAATAGAAAATTATAGGCTGGGTTCAAAAACCTATAAATAGATTTTCAGGATGAGTGTAGGACCTGTAAATGTGTGGGGTGTGTGGCATGCTGACCCTCCCTTGTGAAAGCCCTAACTAATGGAATGGTCATCAAATGCACACCCCAGCCTAGCATGCACAGAGCGTCCAGATTCATATGAAACAATTGAATGCAGAAATTTCGGAGCAATTGGCCATACAGCATTAAAAAGCCTTTACATAGTAATTGAAGAGCCATGCGTGTTAAAGTTTAAAAACAGCCTATTTACGTTCCTGCAGAAAAGTGCCTGTAATCAATGTAAAACCCGATGTACAAGTTGTTTTAAGATGCAAGAATGGAACACCAATTGAAATAAATACAAAATAAATTTAAATGAAAAACAGAATATGTCATAAAATCTTCAGCAAATGTTACTAACGTTTCCACGCACTAGTCCACATAATACAAACATATATGACATGTTCAGCACAGCTAACGTTGACACTAATAAACTGACTCAAGTAGAAGCATAGAATAACTCAATTTATGACAAACCTCAATTACTTGTAGCCCTGTATTTCGGACGTGGCCAGTATTGAGACTTTCTGACCACACTTTATCTGCAATCAGTCACTAAGAGTTACGTTGTGCAAATTCATTTCTGAAATGTTTCCTTTAGCCACATTGTACTTGGCCACTCTTATTGTCATTGTAAATAAATTCTGCAGATGTCGAATTTTATGTGATGAGCAGCATTTACCTTCAATATATTAAGGGGATTATTAAGAATTGGGTGGATGCAGAACATCTGTCAAAAAGTGATGATAATAACGCCTGTTGTATTATGAGTGCATTCATGTCAATGGCACTATAAGTATGGGGGGGCAGGACATCTGTCACTCTTCGGTAAATATCCTGCTCTGTCAAACTCTAAATAACGCTTTAAGTCAGAAGTAACTTTACATCATTCAACTTCTTTAAACTCTGCCTAAAAATCACCTGAAAGGATAGGAAGGATACCCTCCTACAGTTCAAAGAAGTTGAGACTGGGGCATTTGACCCAAAGGCTAGTGGGTCCTAGGTTATTTTTCTCTATCAACAAAGTTGAGTATCTTGTTTTTTGCCTGTGTTCTAAAATGTCCTTGGCAAGTCAAGTTTCATCTAATCCTAAAACAAGAAACTGAGACATCTCCATCAAAACAAAGTAGAGCCAAATGTAGAAAAAAAAATTAAAAACATAGTACTGACTATGTGGACATTATTGACCCTTGACAAGCTTGTCCCTCCCACTCCTGCTTATCTCAGAAGAAAAAATAATCTCCTTGCATAAACAGCAAAAAAAGGCTTTGTTCAGATATGCCGGATTATCTGCCTTTGTGTTGAGTACCAGGGCAGATACACTGTCACCTGGTTGAAAAGATGTGAATGCCCTTGAGGAGTTATCAGCCTCTGTAGTATGGGCTAAATCAGCCCAAGCAAGGCGATCAGGGTGCATGGCTCTCAAACTTCGCCACATTCCAGTGGTACTCATGGAATATTGCTTGTTCTGGCTGCCCCCACTGAACTTTGTTTTGCATGTTACAAATTACATAATAGGCAGACAGTTTACTCCCACCAGGCCTCATCTGAAAAAATAATTGTCAGACCAAGGACTGCCTGGGTGGCTGAGGTGGTTGACTTACAGGAACAGGAGTAGGGTTCTCATCTGAATCAGATGATGACATTCTGATCCCAGAAAATCCACAAATTGAGAGAGGTAGGCAAATAGTTGTATTTAGAGAAAAACCCAATAGATAAATGATGCAACAAGAAAGGAATCTTCCTTTGTTAAATAAAGATATCCATATGAAGCAATCACAATCCTTCCTTGGAATGTTTTTCCTCTCCCTGACGTTTTGTGGGTATCTCATGAGAGGTCCGTGAGATTGTAAAAAACAGAGAACTTTTTTAATATTTGAAATGTAACAATGCATTAACTGTTTTTGTACTTTAGACAACACTCCTCATGTCTTACTTTATTTAGAATGACAAAAATACACTGTTCTGAATTTAATTCCAAATGTATGATCTCACGAGTGGATCGCAAGAGCCAGACACATGGTACAGCCACTCATAGTCCATGCAGAGGATTGTGTGTTTAGCTCTCCCGATCGTCTTGTGAGAGCCATAAATTTCCTAACAGAAGAATTCATACAATATACATTCTGTACTGACTTTATTAATAATGATTAGTTTTCAGTATAACTGACCAGATAAAAAAAACTATTTTCAACAGATTAGAACAAAAGTTATCATTCTGTAATCTCTTGAGTCTCCTGTGAGCCACCTGCAAGTCTCCCGCTAAACCGATCACACACCTTAAAAATGTATGCACATTGTGAAAACACATAGATTATAGTGTAGGGATAACTGATCAGTCTCTTTTTGAAATATAAATATGATGTCTACGTAAATATATATACAAAGAATAAAAAAAAGTGTACTGGGTAAATTTCTAAATAAGTTAGTTACAACTACTAGGAAGCTGAATATTCTTAGCACAAACATTGCTGGAACAAATTATTTCTGAGTATTTATAAATATATTATTATTTTAAGAAAGCCCTGGAAATTCACTGAAAAAAAAACAAAGGTAAAAGTAACGTTATAGCTAGGTGTGATAAAAATATAGTTTTTTGTTTTAAAAAAATTAGAACCTCATTGAAAAGTAAGGCATAGTCAAATATATATATATATATATATATATATATATATATATATATGGCTATTCTGAGAGACAACACAAATCCAGTCCAACTAGTTGCTTTTTAAAAAGGGATTTATTATTTCATTCAATAAAGTGCAAAGTGCGAGGTGCCATCATATATTCTTTTTTTTTGCCTAGTGGTGGTCACCAGTAGACCCAGTTTCCATAGGAAGAGCTTTTTTTGATTTGCCTTTAACTTTGGTGCTGCATGATGAACCTTCAAGACATTTTCAAAACTTAAACTTCAGTCAGTTCAGCTGTTGTGTTGAAAGTTTTGGGGTCATCCCTCAAGCAGGGGCCAAGAAAAAGGGGGGCCCCAAAACATGTTTTCCCATGCATTTCTTAATAGGGATCAATAAGGATTTTGAACAAGATTACAGCCCGAACTGCTGGATGTAATTAAACCAAATTTGGCAGAAAGCTAACTGTTGGTCCAGAAAGTGTACTTTTTGTGATTTGGTGTAAGTCTGTTCAGTAATTTTAGAGATATTAAAGGGCAAAAAATATAGATATCCAAGGACGCAGATCCTCTGCGGCTCCATCGTGGGTGGATCCACAGATCCACATCTCAAAGCAAGAATCTGATTGGCTGGCCACAACAGGGAAAGTTGCGGGCCCCATTTTGTTGGATCAGGAAAGGGTCCCTGGGCTGATATGTGGGGTGCAATGTATATGAAGGGGTCAGGGTAGAAGTTCACTGACCCCGGGAGGTAGATTCAAATGTGCTCAATACTAAATAATGGGCAGTAAATGCCTAAAAATATATTTTCGGGGCTGTTGTCAAGATCTGTGGATCCATCTATGTGGCGCAGTGTAACCCCCTAATGTAAATCCACAGGTGGATCTGTGGATTCAGAGAAAAATGAAAAAAAAAAAAAACCACCCGCTGTATCCTACCCCGTCTCTGCGTGGAGCTGGTTATATTAATGTGCATGCTAAAAAAACATTGAAATTCATTGAAAAAAAACCTTAAGGTTACAGGGACATTATAGTTAGGTCTGAATTTAGTCACAGAAAACCATAGAAATTCAGCAGTTATAATTTTAGGTAACTCAAGCAACTGTACCTCACACCCCAAGGTAACTATAACTTGTGCCCTCACCATGCACAGCTAATTATTCACTCCACATATTACATCATTGATGATACCTTCTATGGCATCATTGGTATTCTCACTGCAACATTTGTAATAAAATTATTGATGATAAACCTGTGCATGGCGGGGGCATGAGTTATAGTTACCTTATGGCACGAGTAATAGTTATCTGAGCTACCCATATCTAACTGCTGAATTTCTATGGCTTTGTGTGAGTAAATCTCTGTAAACTTTTGTAAATATATATATATTTATTTTCAATAATAAAACCAAAGGGTAAACCTTTGCTATAGTAAAGGAAACTTTTAATTTATTCTTTCTATACAAACCAAACTTAAAACTGTACAAATGTTGGAAATTCTAAACTTAAACATATACCTTATAATTTATTTATATTTCACCCAACAAGTTTAAAATACTATAAATTGCACACCTCCTTTCACAGTGTTGTCAGCACACTACACTATGTATAAGTCACACCTTCTCCATGCACTGGTCATTCCCTTGCATACGACATCACTTATACCATGTGAAATCATAGCCTTGATAACAACACTTATTACATTGCAATCAAGCTCCCATCATGCTGTGCGGCTAAATGCCGGAGAGATGGAGGCATCAGGTGAGCGCCACGATGTCTGAGGGTGCAGTATGGTTGCAGTTTTGGTGGACTGGAGCACGCAAGTAGCGCAAATGAGCTGGGAGTCTGCTGGGGCCCCGGAGTATGGGTGTAAGCTGTCAGCCGTAATCACATCCTAGAGAAGCCCAGAGGAACTAGCGAAGCCCATCAACACTCCCCCTCAAAGTGAGAGCTCGTCCTCGACGTGACTCAGAAAGCCTGGGAAGGCTAGGAAAAGAGACATAGATACGGCCAGAGATGATGGGAAGAGGAATAATGGAGAGGGCAGGAGGTCAGTAAAAAAAAAAAAAGAAAAAAGCAGCTCTTATTTTATTAAACCCCGTATTAGACTGTATCGACAAATCAATGCAATAACGCACTGCAACAGGAGCTTAGCTTATTAAATCACTTGCTTCACTTGCAGCACTGGTGCACGCCCACATATCCCTAGAGTCTAGTATCTGCACCTATGCCATAGCACTTTTTGCAGGCAGACGTAGGCATTGAAAACGTGATTTAAAGGCCAGGAAAAGTAATACAGACATCAATGCAGTGCATAGAGGCACAGTAGAGAGCTAAAAGCCACCTCCCCCACCGAAAGAGTGGTATTAGGTGCTCTTCAGGGTTTCTGACAGTTTGGTGTACTACGGAAGCGGCCTTCCTAGGTGTGGGTGCAGTTTGTGGCAACTAAATTGCTGTGGAAGAGAGTGGGTGGCCACTTCACCTTTAAAAAGAACAATATCCCACACGATGAAGAGGATTACTCGGAAATTCCAGCCTAAGGCTCCTTCAACAGGAAAAAACATGAGAGTGCTGCGAAATTAAAAAAACAAATGCCTTGATCCATGGGAAAAAAACCTCTAGCCTAAGCTCAACCTCCCCATAACTACAACTCCCCTCTCAAGCTTCACTCACCTCCATCTTTTCCCAAACCTTCCCTAAAGAAAATGGAATGATAATGGTATATGGCAATGAGCAGGCAACTGATGGCTGGATAGAGAGCAACTTGCAGAACTTCAGTGTCAATCAGAGCCTGTCACAAGACTCGCCTTCAGCCAAACAGCCAGAGAAAGGTCAGGCTAATGTCCAACAAAATAGAAATGGGTAACTACAGACATATCAGTTATTTTTCACGACCAGATCTAAGGAACCCAAGGAACCACTTAAATCAGCATTTCTGGTAGAGTGCTTAACTGAGGGGGGCAGGTCAGATGAAATTCAGTACCTACTCACCAGCCCTCATCGCTCTATAATGCATTAAATAAGCAGAGACGTTCAGACCCTTATTTCTCTCCTGGGTTAATAAACTACTTGCCAACACCAGGCCAAATTCAGATGGGGTCAAAGCAGGACACCAGGAAGTTAGTAAAATAGTGGGACTCATAAGCTCTTTGGCCAGCTCTGGCACTGGGTCTGGCCATCCCGGGCTGCCCTCCCATAATCAGACAAGAGAAACACAGGTGGCAAAAGTTCCTCAGCTATAGAGACTATGCTTCTCCAGCTCCTTACTGAACTTAAGGCTCTAAAACTATCACTGGAGGAAGCAAATTGCAAGATGTAAACCCAGCTCAGTCTCATAAACAATAGCATGCAGAAACTGAGTACTTGTGGCAAGGAAGTCAAACAAAGGGTATCACATCTAGAAGATGGTAAATCACATATGGAGGTATCAATTGCCAGGTACCAAACTGAATTGACCAACTTATAGATCCGGGTCGATGATGCACAAAATCGCTCCAGCCGCACCAACTTAAGGTTCACAGGGATACCGGAAGGGAGAGAGACTGGCCAGACGGTCACCAAGCTAATCCCAGATTTGATCAAACAGTATGTACTAACGGAGCCAGCCAATAATAAGAGGGATCTTAAGATTACACATGCTGATCGAATTCCAGAAGTTCAATCCCCCAGCACAAAATATCCATGGACGATAGTGGCTACTGTGGGGACTACAGCATCAAAAAAAGAATTCTTACAATGGCCAACAAAGCTAAGGCCTTTGGAACTCGGGGGGTTACTTTTACAAAATTTTCTCTGACTTGTCGGCACCTGCAGCATGCAGATGCCAGGAGTTTAAAGAGCAGATCCTGTTTTTTCAGAAAATAGGGACACCACCCGGGCTTGAGCAGCAATCAAAATTGAAAGCTTTACATAATGGTCGTGTTAATATATTTCTTATGGTAGAGGTGGCAAAAACTTTTTGGAGAAATATACGATGTACAGACGGGGGGCTGTAAAAAACTGTGCACTGAGCTTAAAAAGTCGGTAGATATTTGTTTGCTCACATAGGGCAGTGAGGTAACGGATGGTGGACTTGAGGGGGCTGGATGAAGAACTTGCACCTGCTGACAGAAAGGGAATGTCTCGCATATGGAGGGGGGTTCATGAGAGGCGATGTATTCATGAAAGAGATATGAGCTGAAAAAATGTTCAAAGTCTGCTAGCATCCGAGAGGAGGAAGACTACGATGCCTCCTGGATGCTCCAGTGTCAATGGTGCAATGTCAAGGCACCACAATAGGGGAAATGGGACGGGTCAATGTAACAAGCTAGTGGAGACAATGCAGGACCATGGGATGGGATCATGGGAGGGGAGTGTTCTGAGAGCCCCTAGGTGGAAGGGCCTCAAGTTCAGATCACCCAGTGAGGGACGGGAGGGTTCGGGGTGGGACCAGGGGTTGAGTGAAGGATTGCACGTGGGGAGCACTAAGAGGTTGAGAAAATTCAGGTGTTTTTACGAAGTAGCAGGTACTAGGTATGGCTGGAAAAATGCTACTGGTAAGCTAATTAAAAGTTGTGCTGAAACTCAAGATTATCTCCTGCAATGCAAATGGAATCTTGAATAAGCAGAAATGTAAGGCAATGTGAAAATGGCTGATATCATTCAACCCTGAGGTAATTTATATTCAAGAAATCCATTTAAAAAGTAATAATCCCAAAATATATATCCCAAAACAGTACTCTGTAGCTCTCTTCGCCTTATCTGGACTGGCGGTAAGAGGTGTGGCAATATATCTGAGCAACAGAGTTGACTGGGTCATAAAAGAGGTAATTAGAGACCCCAACGGGAGTTGGCTCTGGATAAAAGCTGTACTATCAGGAACTCAAATTAATCGAATTAATTACTATGGGCTACTCATGGATGAGGTGGAATCACTGGTCCAACTCTATAATATACCAATGAGTGCCACAGGCCCCTTCATTATCAGAGGAGATTTTAACTATATTCAAGATAATTTATCAGATACCTCTAATCGGGCGAAAAGACAACTAAAACCCAAAACTACGAAAATTATAAATACATTAAAATTAAAAAGCAATTTTCAAGTAATGGACCCCTGGTGGGAAGAATACCCAACAGGCACTCAAAACTCTTGCTTTTCACACCGTTATAAAACAGCTTCACGGATAGATTTTTTTTTAGTTTCTCATACACTGAAGAAGGTTTGCTCGCACATATGGGCAAATGGGTTTTCTGACCATTCAGTGGTCATGGTGACAACAGAGCTTGTTGTAGTTAGCAAAGAGAGACACAGGTGGCAGTTCAATAGATCCTTACTCAGCAATCAGGAGTGGGCCACATGTATGAGAAAGTTCATATAGGAGTTCTTCCAGTGCAATCTGAATCCTGCATCCTTGTTTAATGTATGGGAGGCATTTAAAGCTGCAGCTAGGGATCAGATTATTTCCTTCAAGGCATCACTGACTAGACAGCGAAGGCTTGTGATTAAAAAACTCCAGATGGCTATAGATAAGGCTACAGATGATTGTATGAAAGCAGGGGAGCATGAAGCGGCAAGGCGGGATCTTGCGCAAATGAAAGCAAAGTTAAAAGATTTCTTTATATTCAAAGAGGTAACTAGCTTGAGGGCCTATCAATAGCAGGTCTATGAGGAAAGTCAGCAAATAGGAAAATACTTGGCTCGGACCACTCATGTAAAACATGAAAGGCAGATAATACATTAAATTCAGGATCCTGAGACAAGTCTAATTGTTACCTAGGAGGAGGATATTGCTCGGGTATTTATGCAACATTACTCGAGAATTTATGAGATCAATTATGGAGTTCCGTCTGCACAGATGGACCAGTATTATAAATCAATTACGTTACCAAAGATGCAGTTAAATATTCAGAATGACATAGTACAAAAGATTGCGCCCTCTGAGATTAAGGGAGCTATCCAGAAAATGCAGAGTGCAAAAGCTTGTGTTGGTGACGGTTTTCCAATAGAATTCTATAAAACCTTCTGTCAGGAGCTAGTACCGTTTTTAACAGAGTTATGCAATGCAGTACTTGAGGGCACAAAAATACCAGCAATATTCAAAGAATCAATAATAGTCAGTTTCCTAAAAAAAGATAAAATTAGTTGATACTAGATGCATATCGCCCTATCGGTCTGCTTAATGCAGATTATAAAATCTTAACCAAGGTCTGGGCTACCATGATCACACCGGTCGCACAGCAATTAATACATGAAGACCAAAACGGCGTTGTAGCCAGCAGACTGATGACATCTAACACAAATTGTTTAATACAGGCAATCGAATATTTTTCGGTCAATGTAATCCCAGCGGTAATGATAATGCTAGATGCAGAGAAAGCCTTTGGCCTAGTGAACTGGGAAGCCTTACTATATAGCCTTACTAAATTTGGGTTCCCCTTGCAATTCACATCAATGATAAGGCGGTTGTATTAGGGTGCCTATGCAAGAATTGGTATCAACTCAAAGATCAGAGGCACAATTCAGATTAAAAGAGGCACTAGATAGGGTTGTCCTCTTTTCCCTATTCTGTTTGCCTTTTTTATTGAATGTCTGGCACATATAATACGTAACACAAGTGGAATTATGTCACCAATAGTAGAGATGCCAAGAATTAAGCTCTTTGTTGACAATGTCATTTTATATCTGAAACCAGAGATTGGGAACATACAAAGGGTCCTGGATAAAATCAATGAGTTCACTCAAATAGGGGGCTAAAAGATGAACAATTACAGAGGTTCTCATAGTCAAGACAGGAACACAGAATCTTCCTCCAGTCTTGCAACAACAAGCTAACGCATTCGAACCTATTAGGTATTTAGGGATATATGTTACGAAGAAGTATGATCATTTGTTTAACCTAAACTACGTAAGAATGCTTGAAAAACTGCAGACACTTCTGGATAGATGGATGCCTCTCCCGTTGACCCCGATAGGGAGAGTCTCTTTAATCAAGATGTCTGTTCTTCCACTTTTTCAGTTCTTATTTAATAATCTGCCAATAAGAGTAAATAGATTCTACTTTCACAATCTCGATTCCATGATATGAAATTCTATATGTAGAAAAAAAAAAACAAGGGTCAGGCTCTCGGTTATGCAACTTAATAAAAACCAATGGAGCTTGACACTTCCTGATTTTGAAGTTTATTTTCAGGCTGTATTGCAGGATACACTGGCACAATATTTGGATAGCAGAGAAACCCAGGAAACTTTTTCGTCGATAAGATGATTGAAGAATCAGAAATAAGTCTCCCAGCATTTATCAAAACCACTAAACTTCCAAATAAAAATAGATACAAATATTTACGCAATCTCAGGAAAAAAGCAGAGATTTTAAGTAAAACATATCGAATATCATCAGGCTATGTTTACTTACAACTACAGGAGCCTAAATATCTTGGCTTACACCTTCCAGAAATGGTGATAGCTCAATGGAAAAGCAAAGGGTTTAAAGAGATGGGGGATTTTTTTCTAAGAGGTAACATCACTTGGGAGAAGATCGCAATTAGGGTGGAGAGTATGGCAAGTATGCTGTTTTGAGCTATCTCCAGATCATGCATTTTCTTAGTATTAATATACCCTTGGGAAGTACTCAAGAACACCTGATATGGAGGACTCTAATTAGGAGTAAAGTAGGGGGTACAGGAAACTGGTATAGATTGCTAGTTGATCAATCCGCTCCTGAATTAATTACAGATTTCCAGGATAAAATCTATAGAACAACACAATGTGTTATTTCTAGTGAAGATTGGAGAATTATTTCTGAACTTGGAGATAAAGCTTTGAGGGCAGCCAACTATAAAAGAATGTCTTTTCTCTCCAGATGGATGGCTTATTACACTCGACAATACATAAATTGGTTCCATTAATCCCTGACCAATGTTTACGTTGCCATCCGGAAGGCCAGGGCAATTGGCTACATATTTTTGTAGATTCTCCTAAATTATCAATTTTTTGGTCAGAGATAAAGAAGGTAACAAATCACAGCCCTAATTTAACGGTTGAGATAGAGCCCAGTCTAGCTCTATTTGGAGTACCCAAGAATACATTGGGAAGTGACTAGAGGGATGTTCTGAGTGTTTGGTGCATTACACAATAAATATTGTCTATAAATTCAACAAATCAACCAGTATGAAGGGATCAGCAGGGGGCATGGAGATGGCACCAGCCAAAGTAAATGACTTAATATTGCTGAATGCTACTTATGTATCGTTTCTGTCGTATCATTTTTGGGGGGGTAACATCTGCACCTGAAGTGAAAAAAAAGTTAAAAAAACAACATAACAAATCAAATAATTTGTGAAAACACAGTGCATGGTAGAGTGGATGTAGTGTGGCGAGTGAGTTGGCAACATTGTATACAGAGGTGCGCAACTTATAGTAATTTGAGGGTGTTGGGTAAATTATAAATAGCACAGAGTGGAGTGGTATAGAGTGGAGTGGCATATAGTGGAGATGCGCACAGTTGTATTGTGTACATTGGAGTTGTGTAGAGTGGAGTGGCATACGGTGGAACAGCAGAGAGTGGAGTGGGGTAATGTGGAGTAGCGTACAGTGTAGTGGCATAGAGTGGATTGAGGTGCAGTGTTGTGTAATACAGTAGACTAGCGTAGACTAGAGCGGCAAACAGTGGAGTGGTGTATAGTAGAGTGGTGTAGAGTAGAGTGGTATAAATTCCAAGACCGTAGAGTGAAGTTATGTACAGTGGAATGACATAGAGTGTAGTGGTGTAGACTGCAGTGGCATACAGTGTAATAGTATAGAGTGAAGTGGAGTAGAATAGAATAGAGTGTCGTGGCATAGAGTGGACTGCTGTAGAGTAAAGTCACATACAGTGAAGTAGCATACAGTGAAGTGCTGTAGAATGGAATAATATTGAGTGATAGAGTGGAGTGACATAGGAGGTCATTCTGACCCTGGCGGTCATTGACCGCCAGGGCCAACGACCACGAAAGCACCGCCAACAGGCTGGCGGTGCTTCCTGGCCAAAGGGAAACCGGCGGTTTCCCGCCGGTTTTCCCCAGGCCAAAGGATTCCTCCATGGGATTCCGACCCCCTTCCCGCCAGCCTGTTGAGGCTGGCGGGAACGGGTGTCGTGGGGCCCCTGGGGGCCCCTGCACTGCCCATGCCACTGGCATGGGCAGTGCAGGGGCCCCCTAACAGGGCCCCAGCAAGATTTTCAGTGTCTGCTTGGCAGACACTGAAAATCGCAAAGGGTGCCACTGCACCCGTCGCACCCCAGCAACTCCGCCGGCTCCATTCGGAGCCGGCTTCATCGTTGCTGGGTCTTTCCCGCTGGGCCGGCGGGCGGCCTTTTGGCGGTCGCCCGCCGGCCCAGCGGGAAAGTCAGAATGACCTCCGCGGTCATTTGACCGCGGTGCGGTGTTCTGGCGGTCTCCGCCCGCTGGGCGGCGCCCGCCGGGGTCGGAATGACCCCCATAGAGTCGAGTGTTGTACAGTGGAATAGTGGAGAGTGTAGTAGCATAGAGTGGTGTTCGTTGGAGTTGCATAGAGTGGATAGGTGTCGAGTTGAGTGGTGTTCAGTGTAATAGCATACAGTGGAGTGTTGTAAAATGGAGTGGTGTATAGTGGAGTGGCATACAGTGAGCGGTGTAGAGTGGATTGGTATAGATGGAATAGTGTAACGTGTAGTGCTGTACAATAGAGTTGCGAACAGTGGAATAGCGTAGAATACAGTAGCATATGGTGAAGGGACATACAGTGGAGTTTAGTAGACTGGAGTGTGGTAAAAAGAAGTGGCATTGGTTGTAATAGTGTACAGTGAAGTGGTGTAGAGTATAGTGGCATAGAGTGGAGTGAGATAGAGTGAAGTGGCATACAGTGGATTAGCATAGAGTGGAGTGGTGTATAGTGTAGTGACATAGAGTGTGGCGGCGTAGAATGTAAAATTGTACAGTGGCGTGGCATAGAGTGAAATGTGGTACCTGAACCAGACCCATCGTGAAAGTGGGTGAACATATCTGGTTGTAATGTGGTAGGAATATAGATTATGAGGTGTAAAAGGTAATTTGTGGTAGTAGGTGTAAATAGTGTAAATGTTGTTAAAGTTATCAGTGTTAAAATATTTAGGGCCTCATTACGACATTGGCGCATCTAGGACTGCCAATGCCGTGGTGGGGGTTGGACCGCCACACTCCAGGAGGTCTGACCAGCACATTACGACCCTGGCGGTCGTACCACCAGGGGACCACTGTCCTGCCTGGAGAATGGTTCCTGATGGGCTGACGTTGGTCGGACTCGTGTGCTCAGCCATGGTGGTGCTGAATTTACGCCTGCGGCGCTGATCACGAGTCCAGTTTCTACGAGCCTTTACATGGTGGGGGATCCCACCATGAAAAGGCTGGCAGGAACACAATGCAGGGGCCCACAGAGGGCCCCTGCACTGCCCACGACTATGTCTTGGGCAGTGCAGGGGCCCCCCTGCCCAGCACCCTCAGAATGTGCTCTGTCTGTCTGAAAACAACAATGGCAACCAGCTACATACCTGACTCCTCCCAGTAGACCAACAAAACATTGTCATTATCCCAAAAGGAATCCAAAGCGCTTTGAACGTCCAAAACAAATAATAGTATGTAATGTGCTCCACTCGTAATACCAAAAATATGCCAACCCACATGCTCCTTGCTGACAAGCCCCATGAGTGCGGTTAGCCCTAAACATCACTCATGACAAGTACCCCACTATTGAAGCTGTAAATATCAGGAGACTAAGAAAAGGAACAAATACAATTAAATACTTGTGTGTTTGAACCGTATTTTCTTGGTCAGTAGGACAGTATTTTTAGATTTTTGGTTAAATGTGTAAACTGTGTGTTTCATTCAGTATGGCACTTGGCTCTCCTCCTTAGCCTGAGCGCATTTTTGTTGATTCAGAATGCTTGTATCCTGTTGGGGTGCCACACTGGGGGTATATGGTTCAGGTTTTGCTTGTCTTCAACATTTTTGTTTGCAACTTTATCAAGTATGATGACCATGGACATCTGTACTCGTGCATATTGTGCTCAGAGGTCGTTTAACTATTTCAGTCCACTCTCTGCATTGACATGCATAGCACAGCAGAATGTATACGTGATACATTGCTTAAACACACGTTTAATTGTATTTCTCCCCTTTCTTAGTCTGTTGCCATTGCAGCTTCAATAGTAGGGTTCTTTGCCTCGAATGATGTTTAGGGATAACCGCAATAGTGGGGCTTGTCGGCAAGGAGCATGTGGGTTAGCACATTTGTGGTATTACGAGGGGAGCACATCACTCATCATTATTTGTTTTGGGGGTTCGAAGAGCTTCGTATTCCTTTTCGGATATCGACACCGGTTTCTTTTCAGTTGGTTTACTGGGGGGAGTCAGGTACGTAGTTGGGTGCCATAGTTATGTTTTCTGGGTATTTAAATGTATTTTTCATCTGCAGCACATTTCTATGGGAGTCATTCACTTCGTGGGTGAGGTGGCACCAG
This sequence comes from Pleurodeles waltl, assembly GCF_031143425.1. NCBI lineage: Eukaryota > Metazoa > Chordata > Amphibia > Caudata > Salamandridae > Pleurodeles > Pleurodeles waltl. Next base: position 507,641,130 of record NC_090447.1, on the reverse strand, counting down.
TTACCTCAGCAGGTACTCGCCGTGTTTGTGTGGAATACAGGTGGGCTTGTCCAACTTGTCAGTAAGTCGTGTAATGGATTGGCTATCATTTCTGTTCACAGGGAACCTGTGTTGCATACTGCTCATGTTTCCAGCATATTGGTCCCACTTTGTACATCGCATGGCTGCAGTCCACATTTTTGAACTTCAGTGGGCATTAGCGAGTTTACTAAACACTGCATTTTATTTATTTTTGGGGGGGAGGAGGGCAACTTAGGGAGCACATTTAGCTATGGTTTAAAACATGGTTTCATTTGAAAGGAGCACGGGTGTTTCTGGGTTGCATGTTGAACTTAGGCCCATATTTATACTTTTTTAGCGCCGCATTTGCGCCGCTTTTTGACGCAAAAGCGGCGCAAATTTACAAAATCCCATTGGGCCATATTTATACTTTTTGACTCAAAACTGCGCTAACGTAGTTTTGCGTCAAAAAAATTAGCGCCGGCTAACGCCATTCTGAAGCGCCATGCGGGCGCCGTATTTAATCAATGACGTTAGCCGGCGTTAGCCGCCGGCGCTGCCTGGTGTGCGTGGAAAAATACGACGTACACCAGGCAGCGCCGGCGTAGGGGGATATGGAGCTTGGGCGCCAAAAAATGGGGCAAGTCAGGCTGAGGCAAATTTTTCGCCTCAACCCGATTTGCGTCATTTTTTTTCACTCCCAACCCCCATTGAAATGACTCCTGTCTTAGCAAAGACAGGAGTCATGCCCCCTTGCCCAATGGCCATGCCCAGGGGACTTATGTCCCCTGGGCATGGTCATTGGGCATAGTGGCATGTAGGGGGGCACAAATCAGGCCCCCCTATGCCACCCAAAAAAAAAAAAAAAAAATACCTACCTGAACTTACCTTAAGTTTCCAGGGATGGGTCCCTCCATCATTGGGTGTCCTCCTGGGGTGGGCAAGGGTGACAGGGGGTGTCCCTGGGGGCATGGGAGGGCACCTCTGGGCTCCTTCTGAGCCCACAGGTCCCTTAACGCCTGCCTTTTCCAGGCGCTAAAAAACGGCGCAAAAGCGGCCGTACGTCATTTTTTTTGACCCGCCCACTCCTGGGCGTGAATTTTGCCCGGGAGTGTAAATACGGCGCACATGCCTCGGAGTCAATTTTTTAGACGGGAACGCCTACCTTGCATGTCATTAACGCAAAGTAGGTGTCCACGCTAAAAAATGACGCAAACTCCATGGACTTTGGCGCTAGACGCGTCTAACGCCAAAGTATAAATATGGAGTTAGTTTTGCGTAAAAAAAAACGACGCAATTCCGGCGCAAACAGAGTATAAATATGCCCCATTGTATTTTGTAAGTTTGCGCCGCTTTTGCGTCAAAAAGCTGCACAAATGCGGTGCTAAAAAAGTATAAATATGGGCCTTAGGCTGCTCACTTATTGCATGTTGGTTCTTCGAGGCTGCATGTTGACAATTCAGGTTTTGTATTATTCACACACATCACAAGGCAAGATGGAATGTGTCACTTTGATTTTGCAAAATTTCGGTATGGCAATGATGTTCTCAGTGGTTTGGTGTTTTTCCATGGCTGATTGTCCTGTATGATATGTATTTTACAGTTGCCCTGATGAAGAGTCAATCCCCGAAATGCATTGAAATTCAACACAAGTTGTTTTGAGTCATCTTGGTTCATCTTTAAATGTTAAGCAACATTTGGATTGATTCATGGACTGCATATTTTGTGGAACACAATAAACTCAAGAACTGCACACTTCTCCGTTGGAAGGACTATTGTACTGTTAAATTGTTGCATGAAAATTGTTTAATTGGCTAAGCCAGCAGGTTTCACAGCTGTGCATGCTGGGACTAGTGCACATTGGTTTGCTCTAGCTTATTCACACAGTTGTTGAGTGGGATTCTGAGCAGGATCCTATCCGGCACAGCACCTTTAATTAATACACTTTACATTTGTTCAATTTGTTTAAAATTGCGTGCGCAATATTTATTTTTGATTTCAAAATAACCCTTTTGCCAGACCAAAACCTTCCTTTTAAACACATATAAGTCACCGCTAGGGTAGGCCCTTGTCAGCCCAGAGGGCAGGGTGCAATGTATATATAAATCAGGACATGCACTTTTAAGTTTTACATGTCCTGGTAGTGAAAAGCTCCCAAACTAATTTTTCACTACTGCAAGGCCTATCTCTCCCATATGATAACATTGGGATTACCTTATTTATTTTAGAAATGTAACTGCCAATTGTGAAGAGACAGACTTTTCAAGTCTAGTATTTCTGGAATCACAATGTGAAATCTGTACTTATGGTGAACTTGGATTTTAAATTCTGAAAATGCCACTTTTAGAAAGTTGGCATTTTCTTACTTTAGCCACTTGGTGACTGCTGCCTGTCTCTTATCACGTGTGTAGGGTGGGTGAGAGCTGGGCTTTGTGTATTCCCCCTAGAAAGCCACACACAATGGACGCTTAGATGTGACTTGATGGGCCATCCTGGCAGTATGGGAGGGAGAAGCTGGATCCAGCCTCAGTTACACCTGGATAGGCAGTGTCCTGTCCCCAAAGTGCTGCATAAACCCCTTTAGTGAGTCTGGAGTCAGGACAGGAAGCAAAGGTGCGCCATGAATTTCAAAGGCCTGTCTTTGAAGTCTCCCACACTCCAACAGGGTATTAGTACTGGACCTCTGGTGCCACCACTTCAGTACACTTCTGGACCTGTGGATACTCTGCCAGGAAGAAAAATTGCTGTGCTGCTACAAGGACTGCCACACTGCTGGACCTCAGCTCTGCTGAGCTGACCTGATGCCTGCTTCCGTCTGCCTGAATGAGAAGGATTGGATTACTTGACCCCAGAACCCAGAGTGCTTCCAAGAGCTGGCTGACCTCCTGATCTGAAGTCTCAGGGACACAAAAGACATACAACACCCCTGCTTCTACACATGGACTTTGCCAACTGGTAGTCTACTGTGCAAAGTGGTGCCACCCAAGTCCTGGACCCTTGTAAGTGGGCTTGAGGTGCTTTCTCAGTGGAACTGAAGCATCCTCTGCTGAGCGATGCTTCTCAGAGCAGCACTGAGGCATCTCCTTGGCTGAGCAGCACGTTCCTGGGCAGAACTACCACATTGCAGCTGTTGTGTGGATTGGACCCATCACAACAGACTCACACCGTTGCTGCATCCCACAACATGGGTTCAATGCATCGCTTTTGAAATTGCTACCATCTGGTGCTTTTCCCAGCACAAGCGCCTCACATCTCCTGTTGATGGCAGCCTCGATGATGACAATGAAACTCCGTATCACAACTTCACCGCTCATCTGAACTGAAACATCACCTTGACTGTGCAATGAATCCTCATCACCGTCCTTTGCATTAAAAGCCCCTTCGACAGGATCCTCGATGGCGAAGCAACAGGACCTCACACCGCAGCTTTGCCCCATCTCAGAACCAATGCATTGCCTTGGCTGTGTGACGCATCTTCAATGGAGATCCACGCAATGCTCTGCAACCAGGATTTAAGGTATTTTGGTTCAGTTGGCTTATCTGGGTCACAGTAGCAGGCTTGTGCTCCATTGCAGTCAGCCTGAACTTTGACTTTGTCCCGATCGGCACAACCAAATATTAAAACTTAGAAATTCAATATCTCTAATTCTTCTTATTGGATTTTTGTCATTGTGGTCTTGTTTTATTTACTAAATTAAGATCTCTCTGTTTCAAATCTGCGGTGGAATCTTTTTGGATGGTGTTTTCACTGTTTTATTGTTTGAAGAGTTGCACAAATGCCTTACACATTGCCTCTAAGTTGATCCTGACTGCTCCATGCCAAGCTACCAGAGGATGAGCACAGGTTGATTTAGGGTTTGATTTGTGCCTTACCCTGACTAGGATTGTGGTTGCTGCTTGACCAGGGCTTACACCCCAGTCAACCAACAACCTACTTTTTAACAACCAGGGTTTGGACAGTCCAGGCCCATTGAACAAGGAGGGAAGCCTAGGCATCTGGAACCTATACTGGAGAGGCTCCCCTTTGAAGTTTTGGTGGGAAAGTTCCTGGCAGTGATGTCAGCTAGGGGTGGAGCTGAGGCCACAGTGGAGATGTGTACATAGACCACTTGAGGACACCATTTTGGATTACCCTAGCATGTGGTGCAGGAGTGTTTGGAAAGAGGTGGAGGGGTGATGTGGGACCCTTGGATTGGCCAGCCGTGCCTGGCATATAGAACGTTTCACTCACACTTAAAATCACTTGCCCAAGGGAGAGGCAGAGAGTTGGACACTGAAATTTAATGGCAACAGCACCATGGGCAGCTGGAAGGACAGGCCTCCCGATGCCCTGGTGGACTGAGGACTCTGCAGCACACCCCAGGACCAGTGGGTCCCTCCAGGGCTAGGAGGTTGGCTCCCTTACACACCCCAAGGACCAGTTGGGGGGAAATCTGGACTTCTGTGCCCCAACAGGGGAGAAGAAAACCAGAGACAAAGCAAAGGAAAAAAGCTGGTGCAGGGAGCCAGTGAAACCAGCCCAAGCAAAGTGTGCCATCTTAGACGCCAAGAGGCCTGTTGAAAATAGTCCAGATGGCTAGGGATCAACACCAGGACTGGGCTGAGCTCCAGCTCAAGGGAATAGGCCCAATGGGCCCAGTTGTGCATCATTTAAACAGGCCCAAAATGAACAAAGAGGCATGTGGGACTCCACAGCTATTTCTTTTGGTACACTCAGGGTGGGCCAGTGCCCAGGGGGTTGGCATAAGCTTCATTAATTATGAATGCCCAAGGAGGGGGCATGCATGAAGTGCCCTGCCCAGAGCTCTAAGAGGTCCAGGCACCCCACCCACTTGGCTGGCGTATTCCAGAATATGGCCTGTGACTCTATTCCCAGGCCCTGAAGGCAAAGGATAGATCACAATAACCCATCTCCATAACTACAAGACTAGCAAATCTATATCCCGGGCTCCCAACGAGGAGGAGTTTCCTCACACACCCTACAATGGCAGTGACCTTGCCCTCACTTCCTGTTCCCATATGTGGGGGGGAGCAGGTGGCCACCCTTAAAACTGCACCTATCCTGCATGGAGCAAGCAGGGAGAATGGAGTTGCCAGCTGCCATACCAACAAACAACAGTGTTGGCCGAATGAGGAGCTGACTGGGCAGAGCAGGAGTGGGCTACACGTGCTGCACCAACAAGGAAAGCTTCGGGGTGTCCCGGGTGGGACCTGGCACTCCAAAAGAGGCAAAAGGAAAAAGAAGATGCAGGGAGAAAAGCTCAGTGCAACCAGAAGCTGCTCATCAAATATGCATGCACCCCATAATGCCCTGCAGGGCTATATTTGTCCAAAGTTTCTTCTTTGTGGTGACTCCAGGAAGACAGGAGCACCACCAATGCTACAGGAATCTGTGGAAGGCTGCACGACTTGCAGCAGCCACATCCCAAAAGGAATTTGGAAAGGTGACCCTAAATTTCCTGGGTCAAGGAATTGAAGACTCCCAAGCTTTTCCTCAAGGTTCCAAGGAGTGTCAAAGCTAAAACTTTTGTTCTACAGTCTGGGAGTGTAGAGCTCTCTAGTGGTTAGTCCTCTGGCTATATGTAATGTGGGCTAAAGTGGTTCAAGAAAGTCACCGACATAATCAGTTGATTTAAAAGTGCTTTATTAGGGCATGGTCTGGCTGCCAACACAAATGGCTTCCTGAAGAAAGAGCTCCGTGTGCCAGGCTGGGTCAGGGCCTATGGAGGGGACACTACCTGTCAACAAGATACCCCCTGTTACATCGGAGTCCTGTGTAGACACGCCGGACCAGGGAACCATGGAGCCAGGTGACGCGAAGCGGCTCTAATGGCCGATGATAAGAAACGGCTGTGTGCGGCCCAGTGAGGAGCGCTGAACCACGGCCTCGATTTCGGAGAGGGGCGGAGGGCTCTGGCGTGATTGGAGCAACCAGGAGCGTCTCTCCCTGGTTGTGCGGGCCAGCAGGGGATCCGTTCCCTTCGACAGGACCAGAGCATGCTAGGAGGGGGAGGCGAGGGGTGAACACCCCTTAGTGTGGCAGGTGAGCGGTTGGCCCAGCGCACAGCTGAGCGCCGTGGACCGGTGGAGGGCCCTGCAGATGTGCGGCAGGTAGAGCAGATGACCGCACATGATTGAGGCTGATGGAGTAAGGTGTCCTGGGGCCGCTCGAGCCCACGAGGTCCATGCAACTCAGTTCCAGCAAGTCACCCTGTTAAAGGATGGAGGGGCTTTAAGGAAAGGAGCAGGAGGAAGCAGCACTTCTCTGCTCAGGGTTACCCAGACAAAGGCAGGCAGCAGATGCAAGAGACCCTCCAGGAGGGTACCCGCCCTTGAGAAACGTCTGGTCCCCCAATGGAGTACTGTGAGGGCAGGGCCCACCTGTCAGACCACTGCGGAGCAGCGGTTGGGGTCCCAAGTAGTTAGACGCCCCTGGGCTTATCACTGCGGACACCATTCTTCCGCCCTCTACTCTCCCAACATTGTATAAGCCAGGCAATTCGTGTTGGGCCCAGAACTAGCACGGGATGACCCTGGGAGCTCAGGAGGGGGAGGACCACCACCGCTCCGATCGCCCGCAGTTGGAATTGAGAGCGCAACCTCTTGTTTTGGAATATTTTTGTAGTTGCGAGATCCCCTCACCGTGAGTGACATCTTTCTCAGGCCTAATATGCTTGGTTGAGCCCTCACGGCGGCCATAGTACTGGAAGCCTCGGCAGCTACATCGCAGACACGGATGCTCCTGTGGCAGGACCAAGGTCTAATAAGCACGTCTTCATCAGGTAATTCCTCTTCAGGATCTTCTCTCCTCGGGGGCAATGCCAAACGGGAAGTCTTCCGGCAAACACTTGCGTCAACTATTGTTTTCCGAGGTCACTGCGCAACCGAAGACCATGGCAGGGTAGATGGTCCCTCCTTGCCCCACGACTTCGCCAGCTGAACCCTAGGCAATGGAGACAGCAGATCGCATACTGCAGGAGATCACCGCAGTGGGGCGCCGTCTGGAGGCAATGGATTCAAAGGTATCAGACCTGACCGTGGCCTCTACCTCCATGTGAGCTGACATTGCCGGCTTTCGGGAGACAGTAAGGCCCGTATTTATACTTTTTTTGCGCCGCATTTGCGTCGTTTTTTGACGCAAAAACGGCGCAAACTTGCAAAATGCCATTGTATTTTGTAGGTTTGCGCCTTTTTGTGTCAAAAAGCGGCGCAAATGCGGCGCTAAAAAAAGTATAAATACGGGCCTAAATGACTTAGATCGACGCCTCACAACTTTGGAGGACCATGTCATGTCACTGCCTGAGCAAGAGGTAGAATTACGGTCTCTGCGAGCAAAAGTCACAGACTTGGAGGACAGGAGTCGCAGAGATAACGTTTGCTTTTTTGGCATTCCGGAACACAAAGAGGGCTCCGATATCAAAACTGAGGTCACCGGCCTGGATTTCTCCCCACCACTGGAGTTCCAAAGAGTCCACAGGACTGGCCCTCTACATAAAGCAACCTCCGGCAAGCCCCGTCCCATCATTGCATGTTTTCTGTGCCATGAACAGGCACGCCAGACCAACTCGGCAGATAAATCTCAAGGTCCGTACACTCTGGAAGGGCATGAGATCAGGGTAGCAGTGGATTTTTCCAGACTAACAAACAAAAAGCGGAAGGCATTCTTGGCCCTCCGTCCACAACTCAGGAACCTGGACATTAAATTTGGTCTTTTTCGAACCAGCTCGCATGTGGATTATATATAATGGCAAATCCAGGGACTTCACTGAACCTGCGGATCTCAGCGCCTTCCTAAATGGCCTCGCTCTACATCCTATGGATTTCGCCACAACACATTCGGATTCAGACACTCTCTCCTCTGGAGATCCCCCTCTGCTTCACTCCCTCTGTCTCAGCCTCAATGTACAGCCTCGCAAAAGAGGTGTAGGGTTTATGACCACCCGCCTAAATCACAGGAGGGCCGGGACCATGCCTTCCAAGCGGTGATTGACCCCACTCAGGACCAGGACAGAGACAAGTCCCGTTCCCCCCTGAAGCCAGCTTTCGAAGAGCACCCGTAATGTTGGACTCCAATGTGCTCAGAGGACTCCTCATTCCCCGCCCAGCAGCAGGCACTTTCTCATTGGACAGCTAAGTGTCATATTAGACTATCTTTACCTTTCTCTTTCCCTTTGGCTGGAGAGGGTGAGGGGAGGGACTGGGCCAGAGTTATGTCCTCACGTTTGGGTAGTGGCTGCAGTTATTCACCCCTACTTTTGGGCTTGATACATGACCAGCTTCATCGTGAATACTTTGTCACCTTGGGGGTTAAATTAAGGTCGGAATTGCTGAGCAGCAAAGGATACAAATGATTTGTTGAAGCAATATCGCATATGTTTCATGTTACAGTTTATTTAGATTTGATTATTTACCATTAGCACTTTTTGTATGGTATCAACTATACGGTGCATACCATGCGATCAACCTCTGGCTGTGATCTCGCCACCAGATGCCGCCAGTCCCCACCCTCCATACCCTACCCCCCTGGGTTTCCTTCCCATAACCCCTGGGGATTCACACTCACAGGGAGCCCCCACGAGCCATGGCCCATTGAGGAACCCTGCCATACTATATGCCCCAGACACTCAGAAGACTCGTCTTCCCCCCTTCTATTGTACTCACCCCGCTGGCTTAACTAGTGAGATGCTCAGGTGGCACGTGCCATAGGATCTTAGTCCTCATTCCGCGATCTCCTGTGACCACCTTACATTTCTAAGGCACTCTCTAGGCCATGCTATATGAGTACTCCTTTACCTGTAGTTATGGGACCCTTGACCTGCCCCCCCTTGATGCTTCCGACAGTAGCTATCACGCCTTTCATGACCCCCGAGATACCCCTTGTTTTCGCTGTCAGCTCTGAAATGATATAGCATGGACCTTATCCTCTCTATTAGCTCTGGTAGGCGATACCTCACGATCACCTATTTGGGCTGTTGGCCGGGTTGCAGTCCTCTCCTCTCTCTCAGTAATGCCTCTTGTCGTATCTCGCCTTTACATGCTCTTTGTTCTCCACTCACTATCGCCCGGCGATATCTACCAATGGGGGCTTCTTGGTGGTTCTATTAGGTTGCACACTCATTCCTTCGTCCCTCTCCTGCCTCCCCCGATGCACTCCCAGCACGTGGGTCTTACAGGTTCCGACCCGCAGTCTAAAAGGCCTTTCTGTGGCAAGAGACTTTGTCGTTCACAGTAGTTTTCGTTTCCCTTTTTCTTCCCCTATATTTCTTTTAGTTTACTCTTCTTTCACTTCTGACACACTTTCCTCTCCCTTCTGAGCATAACTGTCTGCACACTTCTTCCCTTTACCTCCGCAATTAGTATCTCTTTCTATTTCTTTCTCTGTCTCTTTTGCATCTCTCTCTTCCTTACTCCTTACTCTACTGTTAGTCCGATTCTTTCTCATTCTGTGGCCGAGGGTTTCCCGTATATTTTCTCCCTTACCCATTTGTTCCTTTTCAGAACACAAGTGCTCTGAGCTTCGCCACTCCCAGCCTATTCTTTCATTTATTGCAACAACATACACGTAATCTCCCGCTCCCCTTCGACTAGGTCTCTACTATGCTCCAGAATTGGGTCGGTGAACCTGCTCATGGTCCTCTCTTGGAATGTACACGGTATGACGCACTACATTAAGCGACTGAGGGGCATATTTATATTCCGTCTGCGCCGATTGTGCATCAAAAATTTTGACGCACAATCAGCGCAAACGTTGCCCCGTATTTAAACTTTGACGCCCGAGCCCGCGGGCGACAAATTTCCGCCGTGTGCGTCATTTTTTGGATGCGGCAACCCGCCTTGCGTTAATTATATGCAAGGTAGGCGTTCCCGTCCAAAAAATGGCTTAAACGGCCATGCGTCGTATTTATGCTTTCGGGCAAAAATGACGCACGGCCGGGAGGCGGAGCCAGAAAATGACGCACAGCCTGATTTGCGTCAAAAATTAATGCCTGGATCAGGGCAGGCGTTAAAATGGGGCAAACACACCTGTATTTAATCAGAACACACAGAACAAACAGCAGAGCAGCAGAGCAGCAACAGGGAGTCATGGAGGTCATTCTAATCCAGCATCCACGCAGACGCAGAGCCCAGCAACAACAACAGCAGCTACAACAACACCAGCAGGGACCCCAAAGGCAGCGCAGAAGGCAGGAGAGGATATTCCGCCCAAGAACAACCCTTCAGGGCCTCAGGGAACACAACATCATACAGAGGTACCGGTTGAACTGGCAGGCCATTCAGCAGCTGCTGCGAAACATTGAACTGCAGTTGGCCCCCACTTTGGTGACACCCCACACCATCCCAACAGAAACCAAGCTGCTTGCCGTACTTCATATGCTGGCAAGTGGCTCTTTTCAAACAACTGGTGCCCTGGTAGGCGGAATATCACAACCATCATTCTCCGCCTTTTTGCCCAAAGTACTGGATGCCATCATTCGACAGACACCCCGTCACATCTGCTTCCCTAACACACTGCAGAAGCAGCAGGAAACTAAACAGGGGTTCTACGCAATCAGTGGCTTCCCACTTGTGCTTGGTGCAATCGATTGCACACATGTACGCCTTGTGCCACCTGCTGCAACTGAACACCTCTACCGCAACAGGAAGCACACACATTCCATCAACGTGCAGGCCATTGTTGATCACCAGGGATTGATCACCAACATCGTGGCTAAATATCCTGGGAGTGTCCATGACTCATTCATCTTCCGTCACTGCACCATCAATCAACACTTCCAGGATGGACGGTATGGCAATGGACTACTTGTTGGTAAGTACAAAAACCTACTTATATATACACTGTACTGCAACCCACTAGGACACACAACACATACACCACAACAGCAACATGTCAACAGGAACACACTGAGGTCGTGACATCACTAGCCATGTTTCTTAAGTCACCATTGAACCTGTCACACATCGGTTATTACTGTACAGCCTAATGTGAAGACGTCAATGAATGTGGTTGCCTAAATGTCACCTTGCAAATTGTAAGTGTCCCAATGACCTTTACATTAATACACTGCCTAAGTCTAAAGGTATGGGATGTCCAGGGTACTTTCATATGAACGTGCTAACAACACTTTCAATTTTAACTCTACATGGAACTATCATCTCACCCACAGTGAAGACACACGGACACCTGAATCACAAGTCACAATGCTAGGGAGGGCACACTGTACTGAAAATCCCCAAACATATTGCTGACAAACGGTTAGCAGACAAACACTTGTTCAGCCAAGGAAACAACACAATGCAGATGGTATAGCCTACAAGCATAGGATGTCACATTAGTACACAAAAGAGACAAAGACAACACAAGACAACTACTGCCATTAAAGGTCTTTTCAATAGTGCCAGCTACATCAACATGATCCCATTCATTTTCTATTGCAGCTGATCAGGGGTATGGCATCCAGCCATGGATTATGACACCATTTGGCAACCCAAGTACAGCTGCAGAGCGTGCATACAATGAGGCCCATAGGAGGACACGCAGCATTGTCGAGCGGACCTTCGGCATCCTCAAGTCAAGGTTCCGTTGCCTCGACATCACTGGTGGTAGCCTCCTATATTCCCCTGAGATGGTTTGTAGGATCATCCTCACATGTGCAATATTGCACAACATTTGTGTCAGAAGAAACATTCCCCTCCTGGAACCAGAGCCACACATGCCTGAAGAGGAGGAAGAGGAGGATGATGGCCTGCAACAGGAGGGGGAACTACAGAACTCAGCTGCTGGTATACGCAGGCGGCAACAGATTGTAAATAATTTCTTCTGAATATGATCACCTTCACCACTTTAGTTAACTATTTTAAATAAACACCTATTATAATCACCATATCATGGTCTGGCTATTCCTTTTTTACACAGCTTCATCTCTACTTATCAGAATAAGAGGGTTGCCTCATGGAGCATTGCTGAGATACTGAGTAGGACACGGAACATCCCAGAGCTTATGTGATGCCTAACATACAATGGTCACATACACACACACTCTTAATGACATATATCATGTACATATCTCCTTTGAAGGCCTATAGCAGAGGACCACAACTATTTCACACATACATGTTGAAAGCAAGGTCCAACGCAGCATATGGCACACAACTATGACACCATCACTCAATAAGGGAAACGCAAGCCTCATACATGAGGCAGTCAATGTGCTTTGGCATCACTAACAGGAATGTCTGACAAGACCCTTGATAGCAGTTAGTCCAACTGCATCCAATATTTGCAAGGAATATCTGTGACTAGAGTTCCATAGAAGCAGAACATAGATAGCACAAGTGCCACACATATGACATGGATTGCGCACATGACATTCCATGTACGTCAGCCCATTTCCTAACTCATCACACACCCATGCACCTGGTCACAACCCACCTGTCAGAAGAGGTCCCTGGAATACTAAGATGTGTACCCTGATAATACCTCCTCTACAAACACAGACCAAGATTAGCAAACCAGTGTGCTACACCCTTTCCTAAGGTATGCCATTGTCAAAGAACATCTGACTGCATGGACGTCAGGTCAATTTATACACTGTCTCCTAGTTTCAAAGCCCTGTTAGCACATGTAGATTGCTTCCCCTTGTGAAAATGTCTGTTGGCCCTTAGAATGCAAGTCTCACCTACAGGACTGGTGAGAAATAGATGCAGCCCACACCTGTGAATACCTCCATACACACCACCCATTACAAAAAGCACTGCCCCTGATGATGCCTGGAACAGCATAGTAGTAGCCATTATGTCAAATACATTGTCAACCATTTATAGTAATAAAGCCGTGTAACACAGCCACTGGGTTCATTTGTCACCTTCAAAAACACAGGACATACACAGATCGACATGTCAACTGTCTAGTTTGTCCTCCAAACAGTCTCAGTCAGACCACTGATTATGTAACCTGTCTAGTAGCTGGCTCCTGAATCATCTTGCATTCTGTCAGCCTGACTGGCAACTGTCAGTGCGTCACACTAAAGTATCCCTGTGTCTACATATGTACCACACTTGCGTTGTCAAACCTGCCATTCATCAGGGGGCATTGGGCATGGGCTTCTACCATGCATACACAAATACATTGTATAGCATCATCTGCCTTTTAATTGTACCATTTGAGTTACATCCTCTTGGAAATGCAAAATTCATGGCCCATCCCTTTTCTGGGTTGCATTTATGCATGAATGACAAAGTGTGATAGTGTCCCAGGGTCATAGGCAGGGCTTGGGTACGGGGCTTTCAGCACAACCAGCAACCTCTGATAATGTACATGACTAATACACAAATGTCAGGACCATTACAGTTCACACACAGCATCACAGTGCGCACAACATAGTGATGGGACGTGTGTGGTGAATAGCTGCGAGAATAAACAGCACAGAGGCTATGATGTTCCCAGATGCAGTGGGAAGTGGAGAGGCCAACCTGTGTACAAATTTTGTATTGACACCTGCCGGAACATGAAAATTGAGACATTATCTCACTCAGCACACCAAGGTTGCCCTGTTGACTGTCTCATTACACGTCTTTAGTGACAGGGTGGGACCATCCACATGTTGGTTCACATGTCCACATCTACTCTACTCACATTGATCAAGAAAGGATACTCAGTAGTTACAGGGATAGCTGCCACTGACACATGATGAGTCCTGGTCCGAACTGTGACAAATTACATCCCAAAAAATCTAAAGGATCATCATTGGACCACACACATGAACAAGACACCTATGTGCAATTGATCACTGGAAATATGTGGACACGTGCTGTCTTGTATGCTAGTCCACCACAGCCACTTGATAGTTGGGGCTTACTTCTATGGCCTCAACTGTGGTGTCATCATACATATGAGATTCACCCTTGTCTGTCTGTGCAAACAACATGGTACCCACTTCATCAATGCATGTGTATGACTCACTGTGGGATTCATCAACTAGTGCCTAGGAAGCTCTTACCAATACTCTAGGACATAGGATGTAGAAATTGTGGACCTTTGACATGAACATGTGTCTGCCATCCATCTGGTGCATGCTATGTCACATGTGGTGTCTACGGGATCCTAAAACTTGGAAGTATACTTTGCGGGTGTTGTTACATGTATGACTAACACATGCCCTTGCTCATTCCAATTTTTACTTGCATCTTAGGGTTGGACACATGGACGTCACATTCATACAACCAAATGTACAATAATGCTTCATGTGATGTACACACACACACCTGGTCAACCAACAAATTAGTTGTCAAAGCACACACTTTGAGCCAAAGGCAATTAGGTATTGTACATATGTGGGTCACATTGCTATCCTATCCTTATGGCAAACATACACAATTTGTGCCATACATATATGTGGGCCACACATATGACCATCTATGACGTCAGCCAACTGTACACATACTGTGAAGGGTGTAGTGGATGATGTTCCGCTGCAGTATGATGTCACACATGTGAACATACACCATCAACAGCATACTGGCTTCAATTAGCCAATCTCTGATGTGTTCCAAAAGTAAAATAACCAAAAAAAATGTAAAAATGCCCCAAACCAGTTAATGCACTGTGATTTTGACTTCCCTAGCGGTGTGCGTCATTTTTTGTTGCACAAAACTGTTTTTGCGTCGGTTTTTTTTGACGCACAGGAGTGAAATATAGCCCGCATCCAGATATTTATACAGTCCATGTATCATTATATGGATGTGGGTTAATATTCACGTCTATGCGTAAAAAAAAATGACGCAAATACAGTTTTGTGCAACAAAAAATGACGCATAACGCGAAAAAGGTGGGACTTTTCATTCAGGAAGTGAGGTAATAGGATATCCTGTTTACAGATCATGTACAGTGGGTGTACTTTCACTTTCACTTTGCAGTCTATGATCCTTCTAGACTGTGTGGCTGTGTAGAGAGTGTTGTCCAGAGATTTTGTGCTGTATTTGTCCTGTGTGCTATCTGTAAAGTCCTTTTGTGAAATAAATTTTGTTTGTGTATACTGTAGTACTGTTTTTTGTCTACATTTGTCCATTTATCTTGTGTAGTTCTTGTTTGTGGGAGTCTGTTGTGGGTAGTGTTAATTTGGGGATAGTTGGGCTCTTTTAGTGTTTAGGTTTACTTTTTTCTGTCTTTTTACCCCTACTTTCACCCATTTCCCCTTTCTTTTTATTTTACTCCTATTCCTTATCTTCTTCTATAAGTATGTCTGGTAGGCCATGTCTTGGCAGGATGGGGGAAGAGGAGTTGGGGGGCTTCATCTGGCTGGTTACACATTTCTTGCCGCTCATGATCCATTCAGGGGGCAGGGTCATACAGGGCTACCCGACAGAGGTGCGCAGAATCCAGTGGGGAAAGGTGCTGCATCCCCTGCAGCGTGTGTATGCCAGCCAGAGGAGTGACCACCAGCTGAAGCACCAGTGGGCTGACCTCATCACCAGGGAGCAGGATCTCTTAGACCACTTGGGAATCATGATTGGTGGCACTGTTGGTGAGTACGACTATTGTTATTGTGCAAAAATGAATGCTCTGTTGTGACATCAGTGGATTAGTGCAATGTCTGCCAGCTAACTTGATGACTGTGTGTAATTTTGGGGACATATGAGGGGATCATTGATGCACTATGGCAAGGATCACAATTGCTAGGTGTCAGGTAGCACGTACTCAGCAAACTTACAGGTAACTTTACCATGAAGAAAATTGGTGCGGCCTTTTTGTCAGCACAGCTAACAAAATAGGAGCCAATCATGTCTATATAGGGTACTATTGACAGAGAAGTACATATGTACCAACATTTAGGCCAACTATGTTGACACAATTGCTAGACTGACTTTAGAATCACTACATGATGCTGAAAATGAGTGCTGCCTTCACAACAATTTATAATAGCAAAGTGGCTCAAGCATTGGTCTCATGTGAGTCTGGTGAGTGTGGAAGGAAAGCGTTCACAGAAGTACTATGAATGTGTGGGATTATTGTGTTTCTTAATCTTTTAGGATAAATGTCAGTTCATGATTTGAATACATTGTGTAAAGGTGTAAGGTGCCCTCAGCTAACATCGTAAGATGTTTGTTGGAATTGGTTGAGCCACAATCCAAATATGGATGGCAATCCAAGTGTATGCACATGGCTTTACATCTCCATGGTTGGTGCAAATCACCATAGCTGGGCCACATCAATAGACTATACTGTAACAAGAGGATGGCTTACATGAGTCCCTGCCCCTCCCTCTGTACATTGGGCCTACGTGCAATAAATGTGTCATGGCCACAAGGCATGTTAGACTGGTAATGCAGTCCTCAAGTAACCAGGCGTTGGATGTTTCTCTTGGATGCACATGATGAGACGATTACACTCCATATTTTTTCGTGCTCACCAATTATGGGGCAAGTTGGCAACCACATGATAGTTAGGGCCAATGTGTATGTGTGCAGATATGTGTGTAACTGTCACAGGAGACCCATGCTATGTACAAGTTGGCCGTGAAATATCAGATGCAGTACCATCATGTCTGAATGGCTGCCATGTACTTATTCAGCCTACACATTGTAAATGATACTGAAAATGTTGCACTGTGCACAGATTTTGAGCACATTTCTTCCTTCCATACCTTACAGGTGGACCAGCGCCCTACACTGTGGGAGAGGTGGCGACATTTGAGGACCCCGACCACTACAGTAGGTGTTGATATGTCTGTTATGTGTTGTGTTTGCTGGTTATGGACTCGTGTGAGTTGGACGCATACCAAGGTGTGATGCTGGGGTCAAGTTTTTCACTTGTTCCATGAGTGGGAATGCAGTTTTCACATGTTTGGAGTTAGCCAATGCGTATCCAATGGTATCATGTAGGGATTGTAGGACATCCCTGTAGGCCCCACTGTGAGTACAGGGGATAGTCATGTGTCTGACACTTGTATCACCAAGAGTCGCAATGGAAGTCAGTCCCTATTTAGTCAGCCTGTCAGACCCACATTCTCTAAGATTGATGGAGCTAATAGCTTCCCAATAGACATCTGCTTCACTATTTACCTACGTAATTTTGAAACAGTAGGTAGAACCTCCTAGCATCATGTACTTCCACATGTAGTGCATCAAGTCTGTGGAACCTGAGTGTAATGGCCTAGGTGTGCATGCAATTCATGCTCATGGGTGTTCTAGCAACTCTGTGTCTGATGTAAGTCAGGCCTCACTGGAAGTATATGTTGTGTACTAAGTTCTGATTTTCCTGACATGTCTGACCCTATGAGTGCTCTAGGGTTTGCTGACTCCAAAATGTAGATAGACCTTACCTGTGGTGTGTCTGTAGAGACAAACATGTGTGGATTAGCCTATATACTCCTCGGTGTACATGTTGTTGGCAAATTATAGTTGTATATTCACCGCCCCCCCTCAAACACGGCCATGGGTTTGTGAATGGGGTAGCTAGTATTGATGCTACCAGTAGTGCTATATGTACATTGTCCATTATAGTGACATTTTAAATTGGAATCCAACACAAGGGTTTACCAAAATGCTTTTGTCATGCTGGGGTTGCTGTTTCAGACAGTGCAAAGGGACAGGATCTGGCAATGAGTAGGAGAGAGACAATCACTGGGATGGGTGACAAGATATACAGTGGTATGCAGAACAGTGCTTGAGTACAGTTGTTGCAAGACTGGCAAGTTACAAAGTGCAGGACCTTGGTAAATGTCGGCCATGTGGCAGGGACTAGTGCTTCCGGGTACTTTTCCTTGTGAATGTGATCTGTTCCATGTCTTCTTCTTCTGATGTGTGTGTTGCCTGCTATGTCCTTGTTGTTGTTGGTTGTGAAGGGGCAACACACACCTCAGTTTTAGAAGACGTGGAGTCAGACATCCCGGTCGCTGCTCCCTGTGAAGGTCTTAAGGGCAGTACTGCAGCAAGGAGGATCTGCTGGTTCTTGAGAATAGCAGCCACATCACGATGGTAGGCAGCCAGGTCGGCCCTGAGGGAGTCATGATTGCATTCGTGCATGCAGTGGAAGGTTTGGGGTCCGAGGGGTTGTGGCAACTCCCTTACAGCAGTGGTGAATTCCTTGACAGTTTCTTGTAGTCCTTGCAGTATGGATGTTAGGGCTTGCATAGCTGCTGCCTGATCTGCAGATGACATCATGCACGAACGCACCCCCTCAAGGCTGGCTGCCATATTTTGCATCCCCCGCACCTCCTTGGCCAGCTCCCGCTGTACTCCAACTACAGTTCTCTCAAAGCTGGTGCCAGTGTCGTCTGAGTCCTCAGCTGTATTGGAGCTGGCAGGTCTTACAATTGGGGTGGTGTGTGGATCCTCTGCGATGGCTGCTTGTTCTGTGCTCCTCCTTGTGACTGAAGGTGGGGTCTGGAGGGTTTCAAGGACCTTTTGGATGGTCTCCTGGGGAATGTTTATCGGCTCGTCATCCATGTCATCAGGGAATTCTGGGACAGGCATATCGGCAGGAGATCCATCTTCCTCTGCAATGAAACAGGGTACAATTAGTGTGTCTGTGTTGTGACAATTTTGATGTGACGTGCCTGCCTTTTGATGAATTTACTTTGTGATCTTGTTTTGTATTAATACCTGCAGTCCTTCAGATGGGCATTGTTTCAGGCCTATGGCCCACCTGTGTGTTACATGTATGTTATTGATTTATCAGACTTGTCAGCCTCATTGCCTCTAGGTGTTGCTTTATGCCAAATAGAGAATTGCCACCTTTTTGTCCTACTCGACCCTCCTTGTATATCCATTCTCAAGGTGAGACCTTTCACTGGCTGTGGGTGTTCTGATGGCCCTGGCAGCACACTTAACTATCAGGACCTGCCCCAATCCCTGATCTTTCACATCAAATTAATTGTAATTGACATGTTGCATATCCTATGCATGTCAATGTTATGATGTGATATGGATGTTGACATTGTTAATGTGTCCTGCTGATGTTGGGTAATGTGTGGTACATTGGATTGCCCTGATAATCGTATCAGTGTCCTATTTCGTCCTCTGACTGTGCAGGTGTATTTCAGTGACCAGTTACATGTGTCCCCTCCTCAATGCTGTTGTCTGAGCAGTATGACATTTGTGATGTTGCCTTGTTACACAGGCACAGGATGGACCCTGACATATGCAGCATGGGTGTGTCCTTAGTGCTGTGTCGCTCCTATTGTTGTTTACATTGGCTGATGTTTGCGGCAACTATGGGCATTGACATTTGAGTGTACTGGGGCCTTTGTCTTGTTTCTGGAGATTGTTGCAGATGTCATCCTCACCCCCTAATTTAGGTATGTATGTTCCATGGGGAGGTTACTGCCATTGGCTACTTGAGCTGCACACAGATCAGAGGTGGTAGTGGCAACTGTTGTTGCAGTTACATTGCAGTTCTCGGTTTGGCTAGAGGATTGCTAATAGGGCCCTAGTTAATGTAGGAGGTATGTTGGCTGATGAGTGCCAGGATGTCAGTTTGACGTAGTGGCCTTCCCTCCTGTCGTGGCTTTCCATTTGCTCCATCGTTGGCATGACAGCATGCCCCCATGGGACTGTTGTTGGTGTAGTGTAATGGTGTGCCCCAGCTTCTGTTTGTGCAGGCCATGCCCCCCTGCCGTGCCCCTTTACCCATGCCACTCCATGTATATGATGACTTACATGCAATCTGTAGTAGGTATTTCCCCCACCCCGGTTGCAGTTGACATTATTGCATTATAATTCCCCATGCGACTTACCCTGCATGTGCGTTGTCTTGTGGTAGTCTGCGCTGTCCTGTCCTTGAATCCCTGTGCCGATCTCCTCAGGGATGACGACTGCAACCATCTCCTCCATGTGGTCCAGGGCATCCTGGTGTGCTGGACTCCCCCCTCCAGTCTGCAGTGCTGCCTTCCTGTTCCTGGCCATCTTTTCCTTGGTCCTGCACTTGCAGTCATGCTAGCGTTTCTTGCACTTGATGACTGTTCTGCGTACTTCTGCCACACGTTTAATCTTGTCAACAATTTGTTGCCATATAGCCTCTCTCCTACTGATTGGCAACTTTGAGGTGACAAACAGTTGGTGCTGGTGTTCCGTCACCTCTTTAACCAGAATTTCCTGCTCCCCTGCACTTCTCCTCTTTTCTTCTTTAAAGTGTCCTGGTTCTTGTGTGGATCCTCCTGGTTGGTTCCTGGTCTGCTGTCATCTTCCTGGGATCTGTAGTGGCATCTGGGATCCATTTTGGCTCTCCTCTGGTGAACTGGCAGTGTTCGCGGGGTTTTTTGACGCTATTGAGTCCAAAAACGGCGCATATCCGGTTTGCGGCGTCGTAAATCGACCCACAGGCATTTCCGCCGCATTAACGTCGTTTTCCTTTACGACTTGACGCCGCGGTGTGCGTCAAAAATAATGACTCCCACCTTTTGTTTGCGCCGCCGCGCGTCAAAGTATAAATATGACGCCCGCGCGGTGCACCAAAATGGCGTTAGCCGGCGGTAATTTTTTTGACGCAAAACTGCGCCGGCGCAGTTTTGCGTCAAAAAGTATAAATATGGGCCTGAAGGTCTTATCTTATCTCTGATCAAAAAGGACTGACATTGCCCTATTGCAGGAAACCCATCTCTCCTCACCAGAATCTGAAAACTCCATAGAGACTGGGCGGGCAATGTGCTTTTCAGCAGAGGACCAGCTGTGCACAGTGAAGTGCAGGGATCGGGGCGGAAATGTGGGGTGGCGATACTTATTCGTCGATCCCTACAGTTCAGGCTTCTTAAAATGTGGTGCGATCCAGAGGGGCGTTACGTCCTTGCCAATCTTACCCTGGGCTCTTCCACAATTTGTATTGGTACTATCTATGCTCCCACAGGCTCCAAACATTCTTTTTTTCTTTCCCTTAATCGCCTACTGACAGAGATCGGCGCCTCCCAAAACCTGCTTGGTGGGGACTGGAACCTAGTGCAGGATGTCATCTTGGATCGATCAAGTGGTCTTGATGCGGGCAATAATGTCGATCAGGCTCTCCTAAGTGACCTGCTGTCGGATCATGACCTGTTGTACCACTGGCGCCTTTCTCATCCATCCGATCGAGAATACACCTTTGTCTCCATGGTACATGGGACTCAATCCTGGCTGGACTACTTTCTGATTAATCATCGGTTATTACAGACGATTCGAACGTCTGAAATTCTTCCGCCAGCACTGTCTGATCATGCTCTGGTTTTATTGGCCCTGGAGCTGGGGATGGTCTCACCCGGTCGTAAGCCTTGGCGTCTCCCAAACCCCAGATACCGAACCCCGAAGGGGAAGGAACAACTTAGGTCTCACATCACCACCTATCTTAAGAACAATAAAGGTTTGGTCGATTCACCCCAGCTACTGTGGGTGGTGGCCGAAGGCAATGATTTGAGGACAGCTTATGAGAGACGCGGCCATTTCCAATGCCCAAAAGCATGATCAGCAGAAAAAAACAGGAAGAATACATTGCCAATACCACCCGCGAGTTCACTCAAACCCCGACTCTGTCCACTTGTCGTCGCCTGGAACTAGCCAAAATGGACCTCAATTCCCTCTATACATCTCTGGCGGAATATGCCTTTCAGCAACTGAAAGGTCGCCACTATGAGCACGGGGAGAAGGCGGTCACCAGTTAGCCGCTCAACTCGGTCAAAGGGAGGCGGCACCTGCCTTACGTGGATCCGACGACACATTTATTACGCACCCACAGACCATTGTGGAGGAGTTTGGTCACTTCTACCAAACTCTATACACCCCAGAAATAACTGAAGACATGCGTCGCTTGGATGCCTTCTGTGAGAGGGCAAATATACCATGTCTCTCGGATGAGGGTAGAGCGCTCCTGGAGGGTGACATCAGTAAGGAGGAGATACAGCAGGCAATAGCCAATCTCCCATATCACAAGGCGCCTGGGGAAGATGGGTTTTTGTCAGAATTCTATAAATGGACGGGAGCAGATACTGTAGACGCCTTATATGAGGCATTTTGGGGGGCTGATCAGACGGGTTCTCTAAACCCTCTCTCCAACAAAGCCTCTATCATAGTTTTACCCAAGCCGGGTAAGGACCCTCTTTTATGTGGTAGTTATCGTCCCATATCCCTCCTCAATGGAGATATCAAGATCCTAGCAGGGACTTGGCATCCCGCCTCAAGAAGGTCATCCCCTCTCTGGTTCACCACACTCAAGTGGGTTTTGTACCTGGTCGCTCATCGAGGAATCACCCCCGTACGCTACTTCACGCCATCTGGATGGCTAGGGATTCACAGGAGGAGGCCCTTGACCTCTCACTGGATGCTGAGAAAGCATTTAATCAAATAGAGTGATGGTACCTCTACCAAACATTGAAACGTTTTGGTCTTGGGACTAGCTTCATCAACAGAGTGCGTTTGTTGTATGACTCCCCAACAGCTCAGGTAAATTGCGGCAGGTTTCTCTCCGACACTTTCTCTGTCAACAGAGGAACTCGTCAAGGCTGCCCCTTGTCACCGTTATTATTCCTACTAGCTGTAGAACCCTTAGCGGCCACAATTCGCAGTTCCAATCTTATATCCGGAAGAGCGGTCCTTGGCGGCGTGTCCACCATTTACTTATATGCTGATAATATTTTACTCACCCTCACCGACCTCCATACCAGCCCTCAGAGCTATCCTATCAGAATTCGAACATCTTTCGGGTTATCTGATCAATTGGGACAAGAGTGAGGCGCTACCATTATCCCCAGTGACAATAAGTGCTTTGGTTCAGGGATTCTCAGTCAAATGGAAACAGTCACGTCTTAATTATCTGGGCATTGACATTAACAGAGGTTTGGATAAAATGGTAGCTGACAATTTAGACCCATGGCTTAGCAGTATGAAACAGGATTTTGAGAAATGGACACACCTGGGGCTCTCTATGTGGGGAAGAGTGCAGGCGGTACGAATGGTTACCTTACCGTGTTTTTTATACATCCTGGGCATGTTACCTTTGCGACTACCTCTGTCTCTCGTCTGAGAGATAGATCACCATATCCGGGCTTTCGTTTGGGGGTCTGGGTGTTCCCGGCTATCTAGAGCTGCTTTGCTTGTCAGACGTGAGTTTGGGGGTTTGAGTCTCCCCTCAGTGGAACATTACACCCTAGCATCACATCTTTTGCGGGTGGTCTTTTTACTCCCAGGAGTGCAGGACCCGCCACTTTGGGTGGAAGTGGAACGGACATTCTCGTGATCCTCATCAGGACTCCAGGTGCTCTATAATGCAAGCCCGGCACCCCATCGTATCACCAATCCTATGATCGGAGCCATGCAAATTTCATGGCGGCAGGCACACCTCTTAATGAAAGTGGACCCCCTTATACATGACAGGGCACCAATATGGGGCTATGAAGGTTTTCTGATTGGGGGAAAGACTATTTTCTGGAAGGAGTGGTGTTTGAAATGTCTTAGAAGGGTGGACCAACACCTAATAGGAGATAGATTGAAATCGTTCTCGGAACTCAGGGAGGAGTTTGATCTCCTGGAACATTACTTGTGGTGCTTTATACAGCTTAGGCATTGTCTGGAAAGACGCTTGGGAAACCCACCTTGGTGACTCCCTCAATCCCCGATACTTCACTATCTGGAGACCGCGGGTAGCTTGAGGGGAGCCGTATCAGGACTGCAGGCGTTGATGAACCAACATCTCTTCTCTCTCCCCCTCCTCATCTCCCTCAAGAACAAATGGCAGGCATGCCTGCAGGTAGAATATGAACTGGAGGATTGGGCAGACTTAATAGAGGCCAGAGAACACGGAGCACAGGAGGCCCGTTTGCAATTCAGCCTTTTCAAAACGTTGCATGACTGGTACTGGACTCCCCAGAAATTGTGTACTGCAGGGTTATTATCTCACGCCTCCTGCTGAAGATGCCCTCACACTCGTTGTGATATACTACATATACTACTTGACTGCCCAGTCATTTAGCCCTTTTGGCGTTCAGTGAGTGACACCCTCAGAGAAGCATTGCCCTTACCGTCTTCCCTCACCCCCTCCTTCCTATTGCTGCATGATACCAGAGAGCTCTATGATCTCTCCCGACCGCAACACCGTCTATTACACACCACACTGGCCACAGCTAATGTATACATCCCCAGGCACTGGCGCGCAGCGACCGCCCCCTCCCACGGAGAATGGATCACTGCAATATATCAGACAGCCTCCCACGAGCAACTCATATATGACTTACAAGATAAAACGGAAGTGTTTCTACAAACGTGGTCACCCTTTCTCTCAGGGTCAGGGAACTGAATAACCACCGTGAGGGTCATGAAACAAACGACTAAGGGGGTCTGCGCTCCTCTGGAAAAATTATCATTACACACCAGTGCGGTATCATCCCCTTCTGCCCAGCAACGGACCCAGCTGAGTGCAAACACACAACCCCTCCTGCTCTACATTCCGTCCTCTCAAAAATGTACTGACCAGGTACTACTAAAACCCTTTTTTTTCTTTCCTTGTTTCCTTCCTTTCTCCACTCTCTCCGCTATTCCCCTTCTACGCCTTGTTTTTGCCAATTCTCCTTGGAAGTATCCCCTGCCCTTCTTCCCCTTTCCTTCTGTGTTGTTTATTCCCCACTCGGTCACCACCATTCCCATTATCATTCTCATTATCATCCCCATCCATGCCTCTGTGCTATACATTCTCATTCTAACTCTTGCTCTCTCCTTCTCTCTTTCTCTCATTGACACCCTCTCCCTCTCTTATCACCTCTGTCTCCACTATCATTATTAACCCATAATTATGATTCTCTTGATTTACTTTTTCAGTTTTGTATATAGCTTCTTCAGCAGATGCCCCCTTCCAAATCCGTGATCCCTTCCTTGCTATTTCATATCATCACCCAACGACATCTACTCTTCTTCCCTGCTTTGCTGTCAATGGGGTGTTATTCTTCCTCCGATCCCCCCCCCATGCCACCTTTTGAATCCTTTCTTCCTCCCTTCATGGGGTGGATATCTCCCCTCATTGCAAACCGCTCAGATCACTGTTCGCCGCCATCTGCCCATGTCTCATGTCTTGGGGGCCTACAGAGCCGTCTCTTACCTATAATTCACCATCCTCATGGGACATTCTCATACCCCCCATTCTCCTATCTTCAATCTAGTCGAGGGATACTGGAGCTCTGAGACACTTAGGGGAGGGGTGGCTCGGGATGGCAGGTTTATTTGTTCTCTGAGCAATATTTCTATTCATGCCCTGTATTGGGGTCTGAAGGGGGACAGAGGAGCAATATTGTGGTATTGTGGTATTGTAGTATTGCGAAATTGTATTTTTTATGCAGTATTGTGTTATTGTATTTTTGCACTACCGTATTATGGTTTTGTGCTACAGTATTATTCTGCTATTGAGCTATGGTTGTTCTATGTGCTTTATCTCAGTTGTAGTGTTGTGCCTTAGATACAGAAATGGAGCACCCAGGATCATTTGGACATTATTTTAAACCAAAGTGTCTCTCTTTTCTAATATGTTTGACCGTTTCTGCGTGGTATTGCGAGATTTTAAAGTGTTTGATTGACATGGATCTTACGGGCCTGTTATTTGCTCTATGTACAATGTTATGGAAAATAATAAACAATTACAACACAAAAAAAAGTGCTTTATTAAAACATGTATTGCTGATAGTGAATTATGATAACTATTGCAATGTAATGATTGCATATAAATCAGGGTTACTGATTTCAGTATCATGATGGTGGGTTTTAACATGTGGTTCTTAGTATTTTAATGTAATGACCGTGACAAAGCTAATAGTTTTGCTTTATTTAGAGTGGAAACCCTCCATATCTTGTGATATGCTATCCAGTATCGGTCGGGGATGCTATGATATTTGGGGTTCTTGGTCCATTAGGGGTCAAATGTAATTTCAGAATGCCACCGAAAGTACTTCCAGCTACCTTATTTTTTAAATGTAAATTGCTACATAGTATTGAGTAGTTTGTTGGCAATAAATGTACTTTTCTTTTTCCAAAGAAAAGGCACTGACTGGACCATTGTTTATTGAGTTTTGGTAATGCGTGCCAGCAAATGGTGATTACTAGTCCACAGGTCCTCTCTTGAGCAGACCTTGGACTGCTTCACTACCTTGAGAGAGTCATGGGCTACATTAGGGTGATGGTTCCCAGTGAGGCGATACTTCTGGACCTATTACCTGCAAAGCTCAAGCATCCCGCACAACTAATAACCTGATTTCCTTACTCTTACCTATTTCTCTACCTCTTTTTCTCTAACTGTCTGCTCCTCTTTCTACCTCTCCACATCTTTTTTCATGTCTACCTCGTCTTTCTCCTTTTACCTTAAATGTCTCCCTGTCTCCCACCTCGCTTTCTACCTTAACTCTGATTCCTTTCCTCCTCTAGTTCACCTCTTCCACTACACCACTCTCTTTCTCCTCTTTCCCAATTCTCATACCTAGCAGATTCAGGGGATACTGTCTAGTCAAAGAAGCGGAAACATATAAGGACCAGAGGAGCCAAACATAGGAAGATAATTAAAAATACATTTATCAGATTTCCCCCATTGGAATGGTGAAAATCGTCAGGGGGGTGATTTTTACTGCTGCTGAGTCAATGTCAGTTATGAAGAGAGACTTATGTACGATTTAGAGCATCTGTCAATTAAAGCTACAATTTAATGTGCTATGCCCATTTTCTTATTTTAATGTTACGCACTAGTCCACGAAACACAAGCCAAGCTGCTTTACTGTGCCCTTAGTGTGTCTTTCTTACAGTGGGAGGTAATAGACTGGTCAGACACTGAACACAATATAAAATATTCTTCTTGTAAGTTAAAAAAATACCCATATTCAAGTGCAAAAAGAGATAACCTTTATCAAAGCTTCCTCACGATTTCTTTTCGTAGTATCTGGATGGTGGACGCATGTCGGTCAACTTGAACCTTCGGCTGTTTTTGCATGCCTCCATTTCCAACAGTTTAAAGTATAATTCATTATTGTTATCATGAGTGATTGAAGTAGCTGAAAATGGGTAGCATGTTTAAATCTTTTCTGAAAAAGGGCCTCTAAATATGTCATGCCCGGGACACCAAAAATCTTTAAGTAGTCACTTGGCTAATTTAGTAAATCTGGGCTTTAGTGTCAAAAACTTAGGGCCTTATTTATACTTTTTGGTGCAAAACTGCACTAAGGCAGTTTTGCCCCAAAACTTTTTGCACCGGCTTGCACCATTTTTTAGCACCAGCTGGGCACCATATTTATGGAATGGTGCAAGCCGGTGCAAAGGGTAGGCTAGCTTTAAAAAAAATGACGTTAGGCAGTTTTGAGTCAAAATAAATGATTCTGACCAGATTAGCATTATTTTTTGACGCTAAGGGGCATATTTATACTCTGTTTGCACTGAATTAGCGTCATTTTTTTCTTACTCTAATTCAGTGCAAAACTAACTCCATATTTATACTTTGGTGCTAGACCCGTCTAGCACCAAATTAATGGAGTTAAAGTCATTTTTTGGAAGTGGAAACCTGCCTTGCCTTAATGAGATGCAAGGTAGGCGTTCCCGTGCAAAAAATGACTCTATGGCCTTAACACCATGGGGCATATTTATACTCCGTTTGCGCCGAATTTGCGTCGTTTTTTTTTACGCAAATTCGGCGCAAAACTAACGCCATATTTATACTTTGGCGTTAGACGCGTCTAGCGCCAAAGTATGAGGAAAGAGCGTCATTTTTTTGCGTGAACGCCTTCCTTGCGTTAATGAGATGCAAGGTAGGCGTTCTCGTCTAAAAAAATGACTGCGACGCAAATGCGTCGTATTTATACTCCCGGGCAAAAATCACGCCCGGGAGTGGGCGGGGCAAAAAACCCCGCATTTGCGCCGGATTTTAGCGCCTGGGTCAGGGCAGGCGTTAAGGGACCTGTGGGCTCAAAATGAGCCCACAGCTGCCCTCCCATGCCCCCAGGGACCCCCCCTGCCACCCTTGCCCACCCCAGGAGGACACCCAAGGATGGAGGGACCCATCCCAGGGACATTCAGGTAAGTTCAGGTAAGTATAATTTTTTATATTTTTTATATTATTTTTTGGCATAGGGGGGCCTGATTTGTGCCCCCCTACATGCCTCAATGCCCAATGACCATGCCCAGGGGACATAAGTCCCCTGGGCATGGCCATTGGGCAAGGGGGCATGACTCCTGTCTTTACTGAGACAGGAGTCATGTAAATGGCGTCTGGGCGTTGTTAAAAATGGCGCAAATCGGGTGGAGGCGATTTTTTGGCGTCAACCTGACTTGCACCATTTTAAGACGCCCTAACGCCATTTTCCCCAACGCCGGCGCTGCCTGGTGTACGTGTTTTTTTTCCACGCACACCAGGCAGCGCCGGTCTGCTAGCGCCGGTTAACGCCATTCAATAAATACGGCGCCTGCATTGCGCTTCAGAATGGCGTTAGCCGGCGCAAAACTTTTTGACGCTAAACTGCGTTAGTGCAGTTTAGCGTCAAAAAGTATAAATACGGGCCCATATTTATACTCCCATGTAAAAATGGTGCAAGGGAGGGAGGAGGGGTCAAAAAACGGGGCAAAGCTTGCTTTGCCCCATTTTTTAAGACCTGGGTCAGGGCAGGCGTTAGGGGACCTGTGGCCCTATTTCCATGGTGGAACACCATGGAATAAGCCAAGAGGTGCCCTCCCTAGGCCCTAGGGGCACCCCCACCCACACTAGAGGGACTGCGAGGATGGGGGACCCCATCCCAGGTAAGTACAGGTAAGTGCATTTTATTTTTGAAAGTGCCATAAGGGGCCCTGAAATGGGCCCCCATACATGGCACAGGGTGCAATGGCCAAGCCCAGGGGACCCCTGTCCTCTGTGCTGGCCACTGGGGTGGTGGGCATGACTCCTGCCTTTTCTAAGGCGGGAGTCATGTGGCATGGTAGGTTTAGCACCATAAAATGACGCTAATCTGGTTAGAGTCATTTCTTTTTATTCTAACCTGCCTAAAGCCATTTTTTGGTGCTAAACCCTCTTCTTCTATACTGCCAGCCACAACCGACTAAAGTCATTTTTTTAAACACTAGCCTACCCTTTGCACCGGCTTGCACCATTCCATAAATATGGTGCCCGGCTGGTGCACAGAAATGGTGCAAGCTGGTGCTAAACTTTTTGGTGCAAAACTGAGTTAGTTCAGTTTTGCAACAAAAAGTATAAATAAGGGCCAATATTTTGCAAGTTTGCGCCACTTTTGTGTCATAAAATGACGTTAATGCGGTGCAAAAAAAGTTTAAATCAGGGCCTTGGTGCTAGATGGGTCTAGCACCAAAGTATAAATATGGAGTTAGTTTTGCACCGAATTAGAGTAAAAAAAAAAATGACACTAATTCGGTGCAAACAGAGTATAAATATGCCCCTTAATGAATATATTTATGTCCATTTTTGATCAGTGCACTATTCGCTTCTTTTTAACACAGCTCCCAACCTTACTTTCAGAAACAATGTTTTTATTTTTATTTTCTAAACGGTTCAAATGAGTGTATGTATGTGTGCTTAATATTTTTCCTGCTGCGGCACGGTGATCACTCGAAAAAAATTGTATCAATTTATATATGAGTTCGATAAGTTTTTTTCGTTTGTCTGTTACGTTTTGCCAGGATTAGTCAGCACTTTCTTTGACGTCAATATATTACAAAATATCCTTTGTTCTAAATATGCCATAAATATGGATAGTATTTGAACGTGATCGCAATGTATGACTGCTAATAAAATGCTACTGTGTCTGCAAGGATTAACCACAACTTGGCCGTACACGAGGGTGATGTATCAAGCCATCCGACAGCGGCTCCCTTCCTGAAAAGACAAGACTCTGTCAAATGTAATTCTGCCACAGTAAGTACAGTTTAGAATTAATTTCTGTCCACATGCCGACACTGACGGGCACAAGGAGGGAGGTAAAGTACAGGCTGTATTCTTTGGACTCTGTCCATGAAAATTGGTTTATCCCTCCCCAGCCTATGAATCTAATTTACCTCTTTGACTTCCTGTATTGATACAAATTGAGTAAATCAGCGAAGGGCTGCGGTAGACATGTCTGGGTCAGCATTTTTCATTCACTTTTCTCAATTAGAGAAGCTGCTATTACATTAGAGAAAAGTCTGTGCCTAAAACTCATAAATCTTTCTCATGTTGGCTATCGAGCTAAACTTAAAGTGATGCACACAACTGACCTTTGACCCTTCTCTCTACTCTGAGGCATACAAAGCCTTTACTTTGATTAATTTTTATTTATTTCTTCCTCAAGAAGATAGCTTCTAATATTCTAAGAGAATGTGAGTGGAACGAAGTTAATTTTCTTTTATTTCCCTGGTCCAGGCATACAGTTTGTATTTTGAATGTGAAGACAAACTCTGGTTTGCAATGTGTGTGTGTTTAAGTGTTGTAGGTCCTTTAGATGTAGCTACATTTTGAGGTCCAATAAAGGCAGTTGAGGGACGACCTGAAATTTTGTAAATCAACTGGAAAGAGGAAGAGGATGGTGGTGTCCGAGCTGTTCCACCTGGGAGGGAGATGGGCAGTGTTTAACTTGTAAAAGAATGAGTGCGGTGCCGAAAGCTCACCTCAGAAGAGGAGCGTATTCCTAAATTCAATTTGTGCCTCCTTAATCCACTTCCAGACACTTCCTGCCCTTTTATTTCACTCTTGCAGGTTCCTGTTTCCTCCCATTGTCACAGGTTTTCTGCATTCCTGTTCCTCCGTCCTTCTGTCTTGTGTGTTTTCCCTCTCCTGTGCTTGTAAATGTCTCATGAGGAAAAATAAGTGCCAGCCCCCAAAAGCGAGTGCCAGTGGCCCCACTGACTATCACACACTCAAATTAGGCATGGGAGATGTGAGGCTTCTATTAATGATTCCTTACTTACCTGTAATCTTCTTAACTCTGAGTCATACTTTTCCACGTCACACTCCTTTTCAGTGAGCACTCTGTGTTTAGTGGGCAGAATTCACCCTAAGAAGCAAAAACAACACTTTTCCCACCCAATGTAGCCTTACAGGAAGTTCATATCATGTGACACATAAAGGCTGGTTAAGCCCAAAACGAGTCCTGTAATATCACAGCAGTGGTAGAAGTACAGCAGAGTAATTCTTTCCTTATCCTCCCACAGGTTGGGAGGGAGGGATTTAGGACTTTGATGAAGAGGACTATGATTGGAGTAATGAAGATAACTGATAAATAAACAAGTCAATAGCTCCCGCCTCCCTCCTCTTCTTAACAATCCTTACCAGTAATTGTATATCAAACCTAATGAGAAAAAAATGTCAACTCTTATGTAGATGCTCATACTTTAATCATGTAAAGATACATAAAGTCATGAAGAAACCAACATTGATTAGTGAACAGCAGATAAAACTCCAACCCAAAATCCAAAATAATCACATCCCCCCATTCTCAACTTGCAATAGGAAATAAAAGTATGAGCCATAGAGTTTGTTGTCTGTACCAAATTAGATAGAGTGGAAGTGATAGAATGAAGACCATTATTGGCCACCCCAAAGGTGACAAAAAGTTGTTGAGGAGAAAAGAAAAAAAAAGCTGGGAGAATGATATCTCGAGAAAGATAAAAATCTGAGGGAAACTTGGGCAAAAAAGGGTCAGGCCGAAGGACCACTGTCTGAAAAAACTCAGATATGGAGAATGGGAGAGAAAAGCGCCAATCTTACCTAACCTTCTACATAGGTAAACACAACAAAGAAAATTACTTTGTGAGTCAAAAACCCAAGAGAGACCAAAGAAAGAGTCTCACATGGATCCCTCTGCAAGGTATGAAAAACCAAAGGCAAGCCCCACGAAGGAACAGAGTAAAGTATTATAGGCCTCCTCAGATAAAAGCTTCTGAGTAAACAAGAAGCCAACGAATCAAAGTGAGGAAGGAAGGAACCTCTAATAACCTTCACTGCTGCGCTCTGTCTAAGTAACATAGATACTGAAAGCTCTAAAAGAAAACCATCCCTAAGGAATTCCAGAACTTGACTCCCCTCAAAGGTGAAGGGAGAGAAACCTCTAAGGGCACACCAGGAAATACATTTCCTCCAGTGTCTTGCATATTATCGAAGGATGCTCACCTTCCTTGAATTCTGAATTGAAATAGCAACCTCCGAGGAACAACCCAGTGTTGCCAACCATTGCCTTAAAACTCCAAACCACCAGAGCCAGCTGTTTGAGAGATCTCTAATATAGGGAAGGAAACCTTAGAGGTGGAGGATTCAATGGAAAAATCCAAGGAGGAGCTATGGCCAGGTGGTGAAGTCATGGAAAACATGGTTGTTGGGATCTATTTGGAACCACTGACAGAACCTCCAGTTTCACCTTCTTGATCTTTATCAGGAATCTGCTGATCAGGGCAAATATGAAAAGAAGACCCTGAGGCCAAAAAAACATATCTCGATCACCACCAACACTACCGTACATGGGAGGAGAAAGAAAAACAGTTGCAGAAGGGCACTGAGAGAAGAGGTGAAGAGCACCAGCCATGGAGAACCAAACCATATCACAATCCCCTAAAACACCTGGGGAGACAGACATATCGAGACCGACGACTCAGTTGATCCACACACCCATTCTCCCTCTCAGGAAGATAGATCACTGATAGCGTCAACAGATTGTCCTCTGCCCAACTGCTATTTGATCCGCCAACAAGGCCAGCAGAGAAGAGCGGGTGCCCCTCAAGTGACTCAGATAGACTCTGGCCACATGACGGCCTGTCCTGATTTGCAGAGGTCTGCCCCTTATATGAGATGCATAGACAGCAAGAGCTTTGTGTACAGCTGCCAGTTCGTTCCACTTTGAAGTCACCCTGGACTCAGCAGCTGACCAGAAACCCTGAGTTGAATGTTCCTCCAAAGTTGCCCCCATACCCCAGGGACTTGCATCCGAATTAAACATCAATGAAAGAGGAGCTTGCAAGAGGACCCCTTTGCTCAGATTTGAAGGATGCAGCCACCATTGTAGTTTCTTGATAAGCAGAGCTGAAACAGAACCAATGCTGCATACTCCTGAGGGTCCGGACTCCAGTGAGATATGAGGTGATAAACCAGATGAAAGAGGTGTCTGTGAGCCCAAGGGACCAGGGAAAGAGCTGTCACCATATCCTCCTGGACCCTCAGCCAGTCCCTTGCTGGAGCTGCTGGATTGTGAAGCAGATGCTGGAGATGGGAAAAGAGCCTTTGTTGCTGTAGAAGAAGTAGGGAAACCTTCCTCAATCTTTTGTTAAAGAGTGACCTTATGAATAGAAGTTCTGGTATTGGAAGAAGATTAGATTTGTTGAAGTTGATGATGAAGCCATACTCCCCCAAACATGTTGGGACCATCCACCAGCTTCCAGACGCTTAAGAAACTATGAAGCTGATATCAACCAATCATCCAAGTAGAGGAACACTAAAATACCCAAAGAATATAGGATTCCCTCCAGAAGGGGCCAGAGTTGTAGTGAGGACTCTGGGAGCAGATGCTAAACCAAAAAGGTGAACACAGAATTGAAAGTGCTGTCTCAGTACACAGAACCTCAAGAACCTCTGTGAACATGGATGAATGGGAATGTGAAAATAAGCATCCAAAAGGTCAGAGGAAGCCAGAAAGAAGCCAGGAGAAATGGGGTAAGGCCTTCTGCAAACTCACTATTTTGAACTTCTGATTAGGAATATAGCAATTGACAAACTTCAGATTGAACCTGGGGTGGAAGTCCCCTGTGTTCTTGTGGACTTGAAAGATCAGAAATTAGCAGCTCCAACCTCTCTTCTCCTCCAGGACTGGAATTATGCTCCCTTTTTTAAAAAGATCAAATATATCCTTTCAAGAACCCTGGAACATTTAATGATTTTGAGGAGTCGAAGATGAAAAAAAGACATGGGTGTGAGGGAATACAACTCAAAGAGATACCCATCTCCTACGAACTTGAGAACCCAGGCTTCAGAGACATCATTTTCCCAGGCAGAGAAATATTCTCTGAGTTGACCTCCCACTCTCAGATAGTCATGCTTTTGAGGTGGAAGCAGAGGTTGCTGGAATGGTACGTTGTTGCTGGGATTTGTCATTGGAGGGATTGCCATGACCCTGCTCCCTTTCCACAAAAGGGCTGCATTTTAGCCATTGCAGATGACAGACTGGGGGCTCTCCTGAAGGGGAATTCTCTGCCCTTTGATGGAGACTTCATTGGCATCAGAAGCTTATGATCTTCCACTGACTTCTTTAAAAGCGTCTCTAGCTGAGGACCGAAGAGTTTGGAACAATTAAATGTCAAATGAATGAAGAGCAACTTCTGCAAATTGTCTGCCCTCAAGATCTCATCCTGATATGATGTATACCAGCTACAATGGAAGCTGACACAGCAGCAGTAGCTGACAGAGAATCAAAGATGATATCAGACAGAAAATACACTTGTGGTTCCATGACTGAGACTCTAGCATTAATATTCTCTCCTTGCTGAAGATTTTAGACAGAGTATGGAACTCAGGAGCAGAGACTGCACAGTGTATGTAGCATAGGCTCCTGATTGAATACTGAATTTGGATGCTGAATAAGCCATCTATGAGACATTGTCCACTTTCCTATTCAATGTATCACTAGGGGAAGACACCTCTGAAATAATGGAAACCACTGGAAGCCAACCCAGCCATTACGGAGTCTACTTTGATAATAGAAGAAAAATCTTCCTGGAAATTCAAGATGGGATACTTCTTGAAAAGGAAAATTGGATAACCAGACTTTTCCACTTTGCTCATCTCTGCATAAAAGACCATAGACAACTTTATGAATAGGAAGTGCATCTGGTATTTCTTCCTGTACTGTGAGAAAAAATCCTCTTCCTCAGACTTGGGAACAGAGCTCAGAAAACGACAAATTGTTTCGTAGATGAGCTAAAACTTCTTTTAGCTCTATCCCTCTAATACATTTCCCCTCCATTTCTCATTGTCTGAGGGTTCAGAGTCTGGAGCTGGGAAAATCCCCAGGAGCTTTGGAGGAGACAGGCCCTTCCTGACCACAAAAGCAGATTCCACTGCATTATTAATCATATTTCGGAGAATATCTAAATCCACTTCAGCAGCCTGCTTAGAGGTAAAAGCATCATCAAGTCCAAATTTGACATTGTCTTTCTGCCTAGCCACTCACCTCTACTCCATGACACTAAACACACTGCTGTCATGGAGAAGTGAGTGAACAGCCTTGAAATAAGCAGCTACTTCCTGCATTACCCATTGCCTAGTAACAGGGATGCACTGCTGCAGTAGAATGAAGAACTTCTACCCTCAAAACAATGCAAAAAATAAAATAAAACGCTGCATCCCTGTCGCTCCACATGAGAACCAGCCCCAAGGAACTGAGAAAGACACGCAGGGAAGTGTTAATACAAAGCAGGTAAAATCGTCTGCCTCTCTATTGCTCAACACGAGAGGCAGCCGGGGCAGATTGGCAGGCAAAAACCACTGTGAAGGAAAAAAGCATCAGACTCCCAATCGCTCAATGGGGGAGGCAGCTCAACTACTTCAACAAGGATAATCAAGAAGTTACAGGAGCAATAGCAGGTCGATATACACACAACATAAGAAAACACATAAAATATTAAAAAACTCTACTTGCTTTGTTTGGGTGAACATCACAAGCTCGCTGAAGAAACAAGCATTAGCAATGCAATGGGTCTTGCATTTGCTTGAGTTAGAGCTATTGGCATTGTGAAATCATAACTGGACTTTTCTTGCCACATAAATTGGTCAACCCTGCCTCATAACTTGGCTTTTTTCTTCCACATAATTCAATGGCCCTGCATATAACTAAAGCACTTCCATTTACCTTCTTCCTCCATCTACAGCCACAAATGAAAATGTTGCCATTGTTGTTGGCAGGTCACGAATAAAGAACCACAGGACTCAGTTTGGTAATTAATATGAGCATTTATGAATAACGGCCGGGAGGACAGCACAGCTCTAAGTCTGAAACTGCTCTCGAATTCATCAACTCAAGCATCCCTTTTTATATACTTCTGCTACCTTGAATGCATCTTATCACTTGTCATGCATTTTGATTTAAGCGCTCACGTGGTACATTGTGTCACTGCTTAAGTCAGCATAAAGCCGCATTTCTCATGAGAAAGCATCTAATTACACATTTGCAGAAAAGCGAAGGTTACATATCTGTCACGTGCACATTTATTGAAAAACAGCAATACCTTTTATCTCACGTTCTAAAGGCTGTCTGTAGCTCCTCCTTTCCTAACTCCAGGTTTGGAACCCTCCCCCGACTGTCTGGCATCCCTCACACAGCTGCTGACCTTCTAGCATCAAAGCTTATTACGTTCCTGTCCAGAAACTCCCTTTCCTCATTAACGTGGATTTGAAATGCGTGCCTTTCCTGTAACTATATTATCGAGTTATGATTCAAGCTTCTAGGCCTTTCTACGTGTAGCTGCTTTGTGGATAACTATGCCTTTGTCTCTCTTCTCTGTCTCCTGCACTGACCTTTTACTTGGATGCCATGAGCACTCGGGGCCTGTATTCCTCTTTGAGCATATACGATTCTGCAAGTTTTCCTCCCAACTCTTGCATTAGAAAAAATGGGCCTTCTCTTTCCATGTTTTCAGTAACACCATTTAGTATACTAATTTATATCTGCCATACTAATTCCAATAAAAGACCACTTTCACCACCCCACCATCAGCGTTGCTAGCTGGCAAACACAATTCTCTAAACAAGACATCCACAGAGGAGTAATGAGAGAAATAAACTAGAAGGGTCAGCCAAACATATCAAGAGTGTTCAAACAGCCAGAGTGCAATAGGGATATTACGTTTTCCTGAAACATGGTCATAATTGGACTAAGGAAAGATTAGTAAAACATATACAATTTACATATAAATCCATTAAAAAGCCTCATCAGAATTTTGTAAAAGAAAATGACTGAAAGTATTGCAGTGTACCCACATATTTAGCTGCTAAAGAACATAAAGCATTACATATTTTCAGGGCTAAGAGGCCTACTACAATGATATAACAAACAAGA
Source organism: Pleurodeles waltl (assembly GCF_031143425.1). Classification (NCBI taxonomy): domain Eukaryota; kingdom Metazoa; phylum Chordata; class Amphibia; order Caudata; family Salamandridae; genus Pleurodeles; species Pleurodeles waltl. Next base: position 507,604,141 of record NC_090447.1, on the reverse strand, counting down.
CCCTTGAAACACAAACTACTCTCAGCTGTAAAACCAAAATTCCAGCCACAATAGAGGTTAAAAATTCATTGAATGGAGGGAGGGGTTATTATTTTGGGGTCCCCACAAACCTAGTGTGGGCACCCTAAGATGATCTAGACAGAAAGAGCAGGTTGTGATGAATGTTTTGAAGGTGGTCCCATTGTCCTATGATCACCACAGGCTGAGTTATGGGCAAAAACGTTTTGAAAAAGAATGTTTGCAAGGCATTATGGGACGACTTTTCCTGAGTGCAGTGAATATTTTAGAATTGGCACTCTGGCTGTGCCAGAAGTGCCGCGTTGTGGATTTCTGTGTTTTTTAGAAAAGCATTTATCAGTTATAAGTGTTTTTGGGAAAGCCATGGAGTGTGAAAGGGAGAGCCAAAAGAAAAGACTCTGATTAGGTAACAGTGTGAACAATGTGACCAGCTCTCCAATACCGCTGATGGAGATTGCGCTGTTGGTGCTGTGAGGGCCATGGCTGCTGTGGAGCACAAAGAGGAGAGACAAAAGAAAAAAATAGTTCACCCACACTGAAGTATATCAGTAATTGTGCAATTATTCATGTAACAAGGTCAGTCTACAAAGCAGTAACAAAACCGCCCCAAGGCAGGACAAACTAAAGCAATTACCAATGACATCAAGGGATTTTTGGAAGGCAAACCCACAAACAAGTGAAAGAAATGGGACGGAGGAGGACTGTGGTTAAAAGCTCACAATACTTACAATAGGTCAATGCACTTGCGCATTTTAGCTAAAAAAGGATGCTTTTTGGGCTCAATCCACCTTTATGGGCATTTAACAGGAACGTCCTGTAAGGTCTTATTGGATGGGAAAATTCTTGTTTTTGCTTCTTTGGATGAGTTCTGTTTACTGAGCACACACTGCTTACTGGTAAGGACTGACATGTAATACAGAGGAGGTAAGTAATGAGAGATGTGCTGCTGTTTGAAGAAGTTTGTCCTCAATTTTTTCTGAACTTTACATGGGATGGGGAAAGCTTGGTACGCAGAGACATGCCATTCCAGAGTCTGGTTCCCCAGTTTTGTAGAGCAGCCCACTGCACAGAGGAGCGGAAGGGATAGCTACTGTGCAGCTGGAAACAGCCTTTACCACAAAATGCCTTAACCGCACATTTTCCACGCTTGTCTTTACCATTCATGATAAGTGTGCTGAGTGTGTGGCAATGGCTTAAAAACGGAGTCAGCACTTTCCATGTCAATATCACCACTTCTTTGTGCATGTGAACAAGGAACACCAACAACGAGGGGTGTTTCCAAGCTAAGTTTATTGCCAAGATGCTTGTGCTCCTTAATGTGTTTCAGCTGTCAATTCCACCTTTCTCACAGATCTGTCTGTGAGCAAGGCACAAGGCTATCTATCTATCTATCTATCTATCTATCTATCTATCTATCTATCTATCTATCTATCTATCTATCTATCTATCTATCTATTCCATATTCTAACTATTTTTTGTTGGAGATAATCGGACGCCCAGCTTCCAGACTTCTCCTCTCCCCGCTCCATATCTTTAACATACTCCCTCCTTATGTACCTGCATTAAGACTTCACTAAGACTTCACTGCTCAAAACGTGTTGTGTCATTGGCTGTTGACTAAATAAAGTTGATAAAGCATACTGGTCACCGGAATGGCTCGCTTTCCTTCTAACTCAGGTACATAGGTACATACTAAAGGTTACAGGGATGTTATAGTTAGGATCAGTTAGGATCCGAATTTCCACATGCAAAACCATAGAAATTCAGCAGTTATAGTTATAGTTATCTCAAGAAACTATAACTCTTGCCCTAAGGTAACTATAACTTGTTTCCCAGTTATGCCCAGTTTTCAGATCAATAACTTAACTGCAAATGTTGCAATGAGAGTATTAGTGATGTCATAGAAGATGCAATTACTGAAGTATTATGTGGAGCAATTAGCAGTACATGGTGAGGGCGCAACTTGTAATTAATTACCTTAGGGCATGAGTTATATGTTTATGAGATAACTATACCTATAGCTGCTGAATTTATATGGTTTTGTGTGTGCAAATTCTGATCCCAACTATAACGTCCCCCTAACCTTTGCTTTTTTGTGTGAATTTCTAAGTCTTTTTAAATACTAATTCCAAACCATAACGTCCCTGTAACCTTTGCATTTTTCTAGTGAATTTCAATTTTTTGTTTTTTGAGTTGTTTGTTTCGAGGCAATCTTTGAGAGAGATGGTTTGGATGATGGGGGAGCTGTCTTCGTAAACATGGCTCTGTGAGTTGATGATGACAAGATCATTTTTGGTTAGAGCGGGGAGTGTAGGGCATGTGGTTGGGTCTCATGCTACACAGTACCACATCACATGCAAGTTCAGATCAAGTGGGGTGCGTATTCAACCAAAAAGTGCACAATTCTATCCATGTTTCTCCTCTTCAGGGCACAATCATGCATTTGTACAGCGTTAGGTTTGAGGTAACAGGATCCCAGTGCTTCCGACACAGGCCACAATCATCTACTTTATCAACCAGCTTTAGCTGCACCAAATTTGGACAAAGCAACCGGGCGCACAAGATGTTGTCTAAACAGTAGCATAGCCACTATGGCCCTCATTCTGATTCTGGCGGGCGGCGGAGGCCGCCCGCCAGAATTCCGCCATCCAAAATACCGCGCCGCGGTCAAAAGACCGCGGCGGGTATTTCAAGTTTTCCCTTGGGCCGGCGGGCGGCCGCCAAAAGGCCGCCCGCCAGCCCAGGGGAAAACGACCTTCCCACGAGGATGCCGGCTCGTAATCGAGCCGGCGGAGTGGGAAGGTGCGACGGGTGCATTTGCACCCGTCGCGTATTTCACTGTCTGCCAAGCAGACAGTGAAATACTTGTAGGGGCCCTCTTACGGGGGCCCCTGCAGTGCCCATGCCATTGGCATGGGCACTGCAGGGGCCCCCAGGGGCCCCGAGACTCCCCCTCCCGCCATCCGGTTCCCGGCGGGAGAACCGCCAGGAACTGGATGGCGGGAGGGGGAGTCGGAATCCCCAAGCCGGCGCAGCAAGCTGCGCCGGCTTGGAGGATTCCTGGGGGCAGCGGGAAACCGGCGGGAGACCGCCGGTTTCCCTTCTCTGACCGCGGCTAAGCCGCCGCGGTCAGAATGCCCCGCGGGGCACCGCCGGCCTGTCGGCGGTGCCACCGCGTCCCGCGGCCCTGGCGGTTCTATACCGCCAGGGTCGTAATGAGGGTCTATGTGTCTTGTATCCTAGTGCAAACAAGAAAATGGCAGGCTCACGGTTGTTTGAATAATAAAATACACCAATAACCCAGTTTCAGTGGGCTCTCCAGGCCTCTAGGTCCTACCGCCTCCACAGCTCCTGATATAGTGGCTGTTATGTAACCATACAACAAAGGCAGCAGACTCTAATCTGAGCTCATGTGGCCTGTGCTCCAAACAGAGGAGAGAAATGCCTTATGTTATTTTAATGGGTGCAGAGACAGGCGGAGGGACATTTCTTACTGGCAACATGCATCTTCTTTACAGCCCTTAACCTCTTCACCAGCCAAACAGCACGTGACCTCGGGCCCAGACTGCATGCACTGCCACCTTCCCGAGACGACGTGCTTGCTCCAGCAAATGTATGCATGCACCATCTCCCAAGAATGCGTGCATTGTCCCAGAGTGTGTGCACTCTCCGCAGAGTATGCACCCTCCCCCAAGTGATTGTGCGCTCGCTGTAGCATATACACTCTCACAGAAAAGAGTACACCCTCTCAAGCTCGCTTGAGCTCTCTGCAGAACGTAGAAATTCTGAGATCAGCAAGTATCATCTACTTTTCAAAATTTGTAACAGAACTTGTAGTATAAATAAAAAACTGCTCCCTATTTCACATGTTTTAGAAAGATGAAAGCCTAAATAGGCTCTGCTGTGATCAGAATCTGTTTCCTTCCTTCAGACTGCTCACAGATCTTTGCAACATAAGATTATTACTGTTTGCGTGGTTCTTTAAAAGGGAGTAGCCTTTCATGCAAGTACTTGAAAGAGTAAATATATAGAACCACTGAAACAAGATCATGGCTGCGGGTGACTGGACACCCCTGCTGCTGATAGGGCACTATGTGCAGGAGTCACGCCCCCGCCATCCACAGTTTTCTCTTCAATAATTTGACTGCTAATGTTTCATTGATATTTTTATTGATGTTATAAAAGTTGGCATGAGTGCTGTTAAATCTGGGGTAATTAGAAGTGCCTGGCGAGGGCGCGAGTTATAGTCACGTTAGGCAGCGAGTTATAGTTACTTGAAATAACTCTAACCATAACTGCTGAATTTCTATAGATTTGTACAAGTAAATTCAGAACCTAACTATAATGTCCCTGTGACTTTAGTTTTTTTCAGTGAATTTCTAAGGTTTTTTAAATTCTATTTCCTAATTGTAATGTCCCTGTAACCTTTAGTTTTTTCAGTGAATTTCTATGGGTTTTTCAACATTAAGTATCTTTAATTACTATACATTAATCCAACCACTGTGGCGAATGGCCTTTGGCTGCGTGAAGCTGAGGTTGACTCAGAGCCTGACCAGGCCCTGCGGCCAAGCCCCTATAAAACACCCAATGCTAGGCCAGACACAGCCTTAGGCCATGCACAGCAAGTGTTGGCCAAAGAGCCTGGCCTGAAGCAAAACCTTGCAGCCAACCCCAATAAGCAACCAATCCCATACCACCCACAGCCTTTGGCTGTGCACAGCAGGGGTTGGCTTGCAGTGAATTTCAACAGTTTTTTTTAACATAAAGTAATTTTCATTACTATATGTTAATCCAACCACCACCGTGCATGGCCTTTTGCCATGTGTGGCTGGCCGCAAGGCCTGTGGCCAGGCCCTGCGGCCAACCCCCTATAACCACTTAACCCCATCCTGCAAAGGGCCTTCAGCCATGTGCAGTGGGGGTAGGCCGCAGAGTCTGGCCTGCAGCTAAGTCCTGTGGCCAACCCCTATAACCACCCAACCCTGTGCTGCTCACAGCCTTTGGCCAAATGTAGTGGGGGTTGGCCCCAAGGCCTGGCCTGTGGCCAGGGCCTGCAGCAAACCCCTATAACCACCCAACCTCACACTGTGCATGGCCTACGGACGTGTACAGCGTGGGCTGGCAATAGGATCTGGCCTGCGGCCAGGGTCTACAGCCAACCCCTATACCCACCCAGCATGCTCAGAGGGTGTGAGAGTGGCTGTCAGATTGTCTTTGTGGGTGTGAGAGTGTGTACATCAGTGTTTTAGAGGGTGCATCAGTGTGTGCGCGGGCCTGTGAGTAGGTACGTCAGTGTTTGAATGGGTCTGTGAGTGGGTGCGTGCGTGTCTGAGTGGGTCTGTGAGTGGGTGCATAAGTGTCTGAGCATGTGTGTGAGTGGGAGAAATTGATTGAAAGAGAGAAAGAAATTGAGGGGGAAAGAGGGTTTAATATTTTATACAGTCAGAATGAGTTATTTGTGTTGGATTAAAAAAAAAGTATTATTTTAAAAAAACTATAATAATTTTTTGCACCCTTTACGGGCTTTCTGGGGCTGCGAGGGAATCCTCAAGGGCTCCCACGCATCCCAATTTATAAAAATATGTTTTTTTTTAAATACATACTTTTTAAATAAAAAGCCCTTACGGCTACCTGGCACTGCGGGGAAGAATGAAGGTTTCCCTTGCAGTGCCATTGCTTTAGCAAGCATGGAGCACCTCTGACAGCAGCTCCGTGCTTGCTGAAGCATTTTCAGGGATAGAGATGAAAGCTTCGGAGTTTGACAGTGGGACCTTCTTGACAGGTCCCACTGTTAAAACCCAAAGTGTTTGCTGTAGCTTGGCTGCAGCTGCAAAGGGACCCCCTCTCCTATTTTAAATATTTGCCCAGTGGGTGGTAGTCCCCTGGGCAGCAGGAGGGGGCCGCCCCCCCCACACATTACATCAAGGCCTTGGAGAGGTGGCAGTCCCCAGAGCAGGGGGGCACACAGCCCCTCTCATACAAATAATAGGCCCCCTGGGAGTGGTGGTCCCCAGGGCAGAGGGGAGCCGCTGGACCCTGCAATTGAATTACATTTTGCCCTGGGGTAGGCCCCCCCTACATATTATTATGTGAATGCCCCAGGCAGTTGGTGTTCCCTGGGCAGCAGGAGGGGGCCAGGTGCCCCACGCATATTACAACAAAGCCCTGGGAACGTTGCGGTCCCCAGGGCAGCAGGGGAGCAGGCAGGTCCCCCACATAAACTAATAAGCCCCGGGGAGGGGGCGGTCCCTAGGCAGTGGGAGGGGGACAGGAGGCCCGACCCTGCTTTTTTTACACAGAAGCCCCTAGGACTTGGCCCACCAGGGGGCATTTTAGTATCGAGCAAAGCACGGGAAACTGCGCTTTGTTTTTTATTTTTTTTATTTTCGGGTGAATCCACAGATCTACCATGACTCCGCTCATAAAATTGTAAAAAATGCGTTTTAGTCCTGGGGCGGTTCCCTTTGGGACCCCACCACCAGAACTAAGTGGTCAGGGTGTTCGTACCCTGGCCTCTTTTCTTTTTTTTAAAAACTTTTTTGAAGCTGAGTCCCAAGATGGCTGACAACACTTCAACGGCTTCTGTTGTTGAAGTGTTATCAGTCAATCAGATCTCAGCACGAAATCAGGAGGGGTCACGAATCCTTTGCATCCCTAGATACACAAATTTGGATTTTCTTTAATTTCTCTAAGACTACTGAACGGAATTAAACCTATACAAAAAAGCACTCTTTCTGGACCAGGACCTACTTTCCTGCCAAATTTGGTGTAATTTCATCCAGTAGTTTTTGCGCTATCACTGTTCAAAATCCCTATGGAAAAATGAATGGGGAAAACGTGTTTTGGGACCCCCACTTTTTCTCCCCATCTCCACCACCCCCAGATGTATCACCCCAAACCTTTTCAGTCAGCAGCTGACATGACTGGCAATTTTTTTGGGAAAGTTTTGTGACGATTCATCAAGTGGCAGCAAAGATACAGGCAAGTAAAAAAAACTTTTTATATAGAAACTAGGGCCCGATGTAGGAAGCATTTTGCATGGTGGAAACTGCGAAAATCGCAGTTTGCGCCATGCAAAATGCTCATCGCGATGCTCATTCACAATTTGCGAGTCGGTACCGACTCGCAAATTGTGAATGCGACTCGCAAATAGGAAGGGGTGCCCCCTTCCTATTTGCGACTCGCATAGCAATGCTAAATTGCTTTGTGACCGCAAATGCGGTCGCAAAGCAATTCACAGTTACCACCAGTGTCACACTGGTGGTAACCCATTCACAAAATGGAAGGGGTCCCCATGGGACCCCTTCCCCTTTGTGAATGTTGCCAAAAAGGTTTTTTCAGAGCAGGCAGTGGTCCAATGGACCAATGCCTACTCAGAAAAAATGAAACCAAATGGTTTCGTTATTTTTTTTATTTTACAACTCGTTTTCCTTTAAGGAAAACGGGCTACAAAAAAAAAAAAAAACAGCTGCTTTATTTAAAAAGCAGTCACAGACATGGAGGTCTGCTGTCTTCAGCAGGCCACCATCCCTGTGAGTGCAGGGACTCGCTATGGGGTCGCAAAATGCGACCCACCTCATTAATACTAATGAGGTGGGTCTTTGCAACCCCATAGCGAATCGCAGACGGTGTCTAAGACACCGTTCTGCATCCGATTTTGCGAATCGGAAAGTGCGAGTCGCACCAACTTGCAATTTCCGATTCGCAAAATCGGAACGTGCTACAACTGGCCCGAGGTCCTAACTGTAACTACCTAGTGGCGACTGCCACTAGGTAATTTATAATTGCTGGTGCTGGTGGCTGGGGGAGACCAGACCCCCAAAGTAATGTGTGAAATCCAAAAAAGGGACCACCACACTTTTTTTAATTTATTCCACAGAAAATTGGGCTGCAAACACCAAATATGTTTAGCACCCAGTGATGGTTATTGTTAGGACTGCATTTCCATAGCATAAACATTTTTGGTTTGGTAATAGCTTTGGCAGTGTTTGATCAATATTCACAAAACTTTCTGAACAAACTTCATCCACCTCAGCTCCTTGCTGGACAATTTAGGGGTGATCCATCAAGCACGGGCCAAGAAAAAGAGAGGGTCACAACACACATTTTCCCCATGCAACTTTCCATAAGAAAATTACACACAACTATACCCAAAACAGCTGAACCGAATTACAGATAATTTGGACAAAAGCTAGATATTGGTCCAGAAATCTCACTTTTTGTAATTTGTTGTAAATACATCCAGTAGTTTTGAGAAAATCAAGTTCAAAACTTATGTTTATATCATGCAGCGGAGGATCTGCAGAGCTGAGAGATCTAATGGTAAGACCTGATTGAATACCACCACAGCAATAAAGATGCTGGGGTAGCCATTTTAGGACTCAGGGACTCAGTCCACTTTTCTGAAATAAAAGTTAAAAAATATATATGGGCAGGGTAGGAATATCGTGCTCCTGAGACCTGGTGAGGGTGGTTTCAGAGGGCCGCACACAGCCAAAAACATTTTTTTTTCTCAATCCACGGATCCACATATGATCCCTGGATTTGTGTTGTTGGAAAAATAATGGTGTGATTCCACACTTTTCAAATGTTTACCACCTGGGGTGGGCAGGGCTCAGGGGTCTGCAGGATTATGTTTTTAGGTGAAGGGGTAAGCGGTCCCCCTCCTTGAGCTTTCTACAGGCCCTGTGGACCCATCCCAGGGGGCTGATTGGCATAAGGGAAGTTGACGCTCGGTCCCCCTCCGAGACCTGCCAGACTGCCCTGGGTTAGTTTAAATGGACATTTTCACCTAACTATACCATTACTTTAACGTTTTTTTCTCAGTGACTTTAAATTCTTTAATGACACTTCCTAACTATAATGCCACTTTACCCTTTAGTTCTTTCAGTGAATTTCGATGATTTTATTACTGTAAAATTATATTTTATTACCATACGTATGCCAGGCCCTTCACCCATCCCCTCGCAGACAAGCAATCACACGGAGTGCATAACTGAAGGCATGGGCAACATGCTGTTGGTCTTGCTGGTCCTGGCCACTCTCAGGCAGATTTACTGACTTTGTCAAACAGTCACAACATCAAAATATAAAAAAGTTAGCCTACTGGCTATATCAAGAGGTGAGCATATCAATGTATATAAAGCAGATCTATCATCTTTCCCAAAAAATCAACAATATTTTTAATCAAACGTATATTTCAGTAAATGACACAATGCAATGTTCAATAAGAGTGATTAATATAAAAATGGTTACCAAAGTTTTAATTAAAAACAACATGTCTGTGAGGCTTTAATTTAACATAGTTTTTATTATTGCATTTTGTGGCTGAGACATGATTCAGAGACGTATTGGTTTTTTTTCAAACAAAACCAACATCTATTTCATTTAGCACTTTCCAGCCCACACAATATAATCGCATAAAGAATGACAAGAAGGCTTAGCACTCCAGCTGAAGAGCATAGAAATGCAGCTATGAGTGCTTTAAAGAAATATGGTAAGCTCTCCTCAGGTCATGGATTTAATGACCAAGGACACTTACTGTTTTTTTTAATGTTGCCGGGGTGCTGTTGCACTCTCAGTGCCTCGGAGAGTTAACAAAAAGCTTTGGTGTTGCTCCTCCCTATCCTATTCTACAGGCACCACCAAGCTAAAAAAAGCTTAAAGATAAATTTCCTTGTAGGGCATTAAGGGGTGCCGGTACAAGGAGCAATGAATAATAAATGAGTGGTTTGTGCCACTCATATATTATTTATTTTTGTGTCTTGGGGCCCACCAGTAACATCTTTTTTTTAAATAATTATTGGGAACTGGGGAATTTGCCCCCTCCTCCTCAGCCTGCATATGCCCCAGAGACCACATCAGTAGAAGCCATTTTCATTTTTATGGGTAGGGGTGTGCAACCCTCCTCCCTGAGCCTTTACAGGCCTGGGACCCTGTCTCCCAGGATGTTTTTTCATTTTAAGGGGAGGGGTCATTCAACCCCCTTCCCAAGCCTTTATATGCCATGAGGAAAGCTATCCCCTGGAGTCTTTTTTTTTTAAGAGGATGGGGCATGGAGCCCTCCTCCCTGAGCGTCCTGCCGAATCTGGTATAATTCTGTTCATTTATTTGAGCTATTTCAATGTATGCTAGTGTACTGTATGCTATTCCATTGTATGACACTCCACTGTGTGCCACTCCCCTCTATGCCACTATACTGTATGCTTTTCCATTGTACGCCACTACACTGTATGCCACTCAACTGTACACTAATCCACTCTACGCATTTCCACTGCACACCACTCTACTGGATGCTAGATCACTGAAGCTCACGTCACTGTACACCGCTTCACTCTACGCCAGTGGTTCCCAACCTGTGGACCGGGGACCCCTGGGGGTCCGCGAAGCCTCCTGAGGGGGTCCGCGACTGCTTAGAAAATGTAATAATATTAGGTTCCAACTGTCAGTAATGACTCAGTGGGGGTCCCCGGATTCCAATAATGAGTCAGTGGGATCCCCGGGCCCCAGTATTGATAAAATGGGGGTCCACAGAAGTCAAAAGGTTGGGAACCACTGCTCTACGCCACTCCACTCTACAGCTCTCCAATGTACGAGATTCCACTGTACACCACTCCACTCAGTGCCACACCACTCTATGGTACTCCACTGTACGACACTCTAATTCACTCTATTCCATTGTACATAACCCAATTCCACCCTATACTATTCCGCTGTATTCCACTTCACAGAATGCCTTGCTCTTTAAACATCAATATTCCAATGAACAGAAAGATGATGGTATATCTCAACGTAGACTCTTTTTGGGATACAGTCACCAACACCAGGCACTTAAAGGCATCTTGAATCTTAACTTGCATGTTTTACATCAAGTTCAACATATTACAACAAAGATTGCCCAGCATCCTCAGATTACATATCGGAAAGTCAGCTCAATGGGAGATTTGCTAACTAAGAGTCTATTTGTGAAGAAGGAGAAGACATCATGGCTGACAGAAAAGAGTTTGGGCTTCTGGGGTTGTGGTCACTGAAAGCTTGTAAATATGTTGTGAACATGCAAACTTATGAGACATTTGAGGGGAAAAGGTGTCCTATCACAGAGAAAATCACTTGTGAAACTGAGTATGGTATTTATATTATTCAATGTGGCTATCAGAAGAAATGTGTGGGAAGTACTATTCACAAATTGAAGAACAGATTTTTGCAACATCTCAGAGCAATCAAAAATCAAGATAAATCCTACCCATTAGCAAAACATTTCTGGGATGTCCATGATTGAGATAGTAGTACTTTGATATTTTATGGAATCAATCAAATAAAGTTAGAGCCCAGGATGGGAGATAGAACATTAGAACTAAGAAGAATGGAATCTAAAATGATCTTAACGTTGGGCTCAGAGAAGCCATTGGGACATAATTTAGATGCAGAACTACATGTGCATTAATTGAGGATGGATTGATGATACAAATCAGGGGGTATTAGACATGAACAGTTGTAGAGTGAATGTTTCCATTTGAAAGATCTGTTCCACCTATATATTTGTTACAACATATCAAGCATGCAGGATGTCCATGTGTTAATATGACAGTGAACCACAGTTTTGGGAAGGAAGAATCAATTATGATTATTGATCCTTGGAGCAATTTACATTTTTATATGTGGTGTTCCAATTGCACTATTGTGTTTGTTCACATAATGGTGGCATTTATGAGTCCGATGTCTGCTATTACCATCTATTGCTACTCTTGGAAGAAAAACAAGTGAAAAATGTCTGTATAATAGGATGATTACATATGGAAAGGAAATTGACATATGTAGCACTTTAGATACCATGTGCACCTCATATAATATGTGGTTAATGCCATCTGACAAGCTATATCACCATCCTGCCACGTCTTTTATATATCTTAGTTACATCATTATGAGACTTTATCTTAGTAACATATACCAAATTACAGCCTTTCAGGTCTTGTCCTTTTTGAATAAATACAAGTGTATGGAATTGATGCACTTTATTTACATTGCAGTTTGCATTGCATGTGTCACTTTATTTATGAATTATTGACCTAGATCATTGGAGATCGATCGAAAGCACATAAGATCAAATGGAGATAGACACGCGAAAAATATATTTATATGAAGAATTTATTAATTTATTCATTTCGTATAGATCATAGAACGTACAGTATACGTTGTTCCAATTATGGAATATAGATATAAGCTTTCTGATAATGTTTCATACAATATGTAATCACAGAGGGAAGAATATCCCAATTTGGATGCTTGGGTGGTACTATTGATTACTTATTCTCATATAGGACTATGCAATATTATGATCCATATGCATATTAAATTTTATCTATAATATATATAAAATATCTGTACATGAAGAGTTTATTTTATAATCTATATGCATATACAATTCTATGTATAATATACAGGCACATGAAGAGCTTATCTATTTTGCACAGCCTAGGGTTTGCACAGCACAAGTCACTTTAAATATGGTATATGAGTACAAGCCATCCATCGCGATCCCAGGGGGAGGGACACTTTTATTTAGATTTCAGAACTGTATCATTGATTATTTATTTTTATAAATGTTTGCAAAACCATGATTTACACATTTATGCCACTCTTTTTTTTATAAATGAACACATAGTATGGATCACATTTATTGATAACTTTCAAGGGCAATGTATCTGACTGCGGATTAACTCAATTCATCATATCATTATAGATCATGTATTTGAATATGTATATGTCACCTTTCTGGAATTTGATATTCACACCAGAAATCTTAAATTGGGCAATTCAAGTTGATATTTTTCACTGTTGTGGATGGAAGAATTAAATATGTTCTATTGTTTTGATCAACATGTATGATTCAAAATAAATTACATGTTATGATTAACATCTATGCAATTGAAATAGTAGGATGGTGAATACTATCAACCACTGAACCGCGAATTGCGTTACTTGCCATATTCCAAGATTGCGGAACCGAGATTCCCAACAGGCTAGTTATAACAACAGACGTAGGACCACTGATGTATTTGAGGCAGTTGTGCACATTTGGGGGAGTGTCGAGTAGAAGGCATTTGCCGAAATGCAATGACACTCTGTTCTGTTTGGAGGTAGCACATTGAATGTCAATAAAAACAGATTGATGAAAGAAATGTTTGATCAGCAGGTGCTTTCCCGTCACATAAAGGGTGCTGTGGATGCGAGCTGGGGTGCAGCTGAGTGATGAGTGGAATCTCATCAATCTAGGATAAACACATATATATATATATATATATATATATATATATATATATATATATATTTATATACATATACACTATAAAAAAACAAAGGTTACAGGGACGTTATAGTGAGGTTTTCAATTTACTTGCACAAAACCATAGAAATTCAGTAGTTATAGTTAGTTATTTCAAGTAACTATGTCTCATGCCCTAAGGTAACTATAACTCGCGCCCCACCTTGCACAGTTTTTTCTTCAATAATTTGACTACTAATGATTAATTGGTAATTTTAATGACGTTATAAAAGTTGTCATGAGTGCTGTAATATCTGAGGCAATTAATAGTGTATGGCGAGGGGGCTAGTTATAGTTATCTTAGAGTGCGACCCCCCCCAGCCATCCAACCCCGCACTGTGGCCGTCTTTGGCTGTGAGCTGCGGGAGTTGGCTGCAGGTCCTGTCTCTCTGAATGTGAGAATAGGTGTGAGATGTTGTCTCTGGGTGTGAGAGTGGCTGTGAGAGTGTCAATGTGGGTGTAAGAGTGGGTGTGAGAGAGTCTGAGTGTGAGAGAAGATGTGAGAGTGTGTCCCTGGGTGTGACAGTGGGTGTGAGGGTGTCTCTGTGAGTGGGTGTGTGAGTGTCTGTTTGGGTCTGTGAGTGTATGTGTGAGAATATGAGTGGGTCTGTGAGTGGATGTGTGAATGTCTGAGTGGGTCTGTGAGTGAGTTCCTGAGTGTCTAAATGGGTCTGTGAGTGAGTAGGTGAGTCTCTGAGTGGGTCCGTGAGGGGGTGCATGAGTGTCTATGTGGGTCTGTGAGTGGGTGTGTGAGTCTGAGTGGGTCTGTGAGTGGGTGCGTGAGTTTCTGAGCGCATCTGTGAGTGGGTGGGTGCGTGAGTCTGTCAGCGGGTCTGTGAGTGGGTGCTTGAGTCTCTGAGTGGGTCTGTGAGAGGATGCTTGAGTCTCTGAGTGGGTCTGTGAGTGGATGTGTGAGTCTCTGAATAGGTCTGTGAGTTGGTGCGTGGGCCTTTGAGTGGGTCTGTGAATGGGTGTGTGAGCCTCTGAGTGGGTCTCTGAGTGGATGCATAAGTGTGTAAGTGGGTCTTTGAGTGGGTACATGAGTGTATGAGTTGGGATGTGAGTGGGTATGTGAGTGTCTGAGTGGGTGTGTAAGTGGGTGTGTGAGTCTCTGAGTGGGTCTGTAAGTAGGTGCAGGTGTGGCTGAATGGGTCTGTGAGGGTGTATGTGAGACTTTGAGTGGGTCTGTGAGTGGTTGCATGAGTCTCTGAGTGGGTGCATGAGTGTCTGACTGTGTCTGTGAGTGGGTGTGTGAGTGTCTGTGTTGGTGTGTCAGTAGCTCTTTGAGTGTCTCTGCAACAAAGGAACCTCACCTGCCCTTTAATCCAACAAGAGCCCACATCTTTGCCTGAAATACCTAGCCAAGTGGAGATCTTTCTACCTCCTTAGGTAAATGTCCAGTATGTATTCTACACTAGAGCTGTTTAATGGAGCACAAGAAAATGTCACCAGTGACCTTGTGTGCGTTCGGTCAACATGATTGTTTCTGTTGCCTATTTCTCTAGAATTCTGTGATAACCTGAATCCTCCTATAGAGAGGCCAACAACACCACTACTATGATGTAAATCTCCACCAAACCAGGGTCCTTCCTCTTATGTATATGAAGTAAGTGCTTCTTTGTTTTGTGGAGATGTCCTTATATTCCTCTGCATCAAAAAGGCACCATCAGAACTGTCAGGAAACACACTGGGGGCCCTTTGGGAAGCTGTACTTCATCCTGACAAGAATACCTTTACATACTACTGAGGTGGACAGTGCAGGGCCAAGCAGGCACAGCTTTCAGGTGATTTTTACAAGCAGGGGCCCAGACATGTCACCTGGGTGCTCTGTGCACCCAGTGTGCACGATAGGGTCCGCTGGGGGATCCTCAGGGCCCCGTGGGCCCAGTCAGCTCCCCACTACCTGTGGGGACCAGCATTGCTTTTGCACACAGAGAGCTGCTAAACATTCAGCACCCTGTCTGCAAAAGCAATTTTTTCATCTCACAGAGATGCAGGCAGGGAAGGAGATAAAATCTTTGCCAGCTCTCACCTACTGGAAGCAGAGTGTTTGCCCTGACTTGATGGGGGCTGTCAAAGCTCTGCCAAGTTAGAGCAAACAGCTGTGTCCAGGGGGTGTGCACCTCGGGACATAGCAGGAGCCAGCCTCGGGGGGAGGTCCCCAGGGCCATTATTGGCTCCACGACAGGGGCCCTCCAACCTCCTTTAATTTAGCCCTGGGGAGGTGGTGGTCCCTAGGACCCGGGGTCTACAATGGTCCCCTTCATTATTTTATTTCAGCCCTGGGGAGGTGGCAGTCCCTAGGGCTGCAGGAGGGGGACATGTGGGCCCCCTGCATTAATTCACTGTTTAGCCCCAGTGAGGTGGAGGTCCCTGGGCTGTGGGGGGTCACACAGGCCCTCCTGCCTGAATTGATTGTTTAGCCCTGGGGAGATAGCAGTTCCTGGGGCTGCAAGGGGGCCGCGCAGGCCCACTGCATGTATTTACACTGATTTGTCCTGGAGGTGGGGGTCCCTGGGGCACAGGCGGGCCCAGCGGGCCTGTTTGCAAACATATATTAAAGTGCCCCAGGGAGGTGGCAGTTGTCAGGGCTATGATAAGCCCTAGGAGGGTGGCCTAATGCATCCCCTCCTTTTTTCACCCCCCATTGTCCCCAGGACCTGGTCCACACAGGATATTTTTTTCAAAACAAGTGTGGAAGCTCAAGCTTTTTTTTTTTTTTATCTTCACCAGAATCACTGATCTGCTGCAATTTCCGGCTATTCTTTTTTTTAACAAAATGCTTTTTTTTTGCTTGGGGGAGTAGTCTGTCCGGGCCCCCTGCACCAGAGTTAAGGGATCAGGGTGACCTACCCTGGTCCCTTTTCTTTTTTTTTATATTTCTTTTCAAAATGGCTGTCAACACTTCCTGGTTGAAGTGTTGGCAGCCAATCAGATGTTAGCACAAGATTGGGAGTGTTTGCTGAGCCTTTGTGCCCCTATATATACAAACTTGAATTTTCTTTAATATCTCGAAAACTGCTGAACTGATTTACAACAAATAACAAAAAGGCGCTTTCTGGAACAAGAGTTACTTCTCTGCCAAATCTTGTGTAATTCTATCCAGCGGTGTGGGCTGTAGTCCTGTTTAAAGTCCCTATAGGAATGAACATGGAGAAAACACATTTTGGGACACCCCTTTTTTCTCGGTCCCTGCTTGATGGATCACTCAAAACTTTCCAGAGAGCAACTGAAGTGAGCGTCAAACTTTTTGGTAAAAGTTTGTGAAGATTCATCCACTGGCGCCAAAGATATAGGCACCTGAAAAAATGCTTTTTCTATAGAAACTAGATCCTAAATTTAACTACCTAGTGGTGACTGTCCATGACAATAGCCATAGAACAAGGGCTGCATTCCTGTTGGTGGAAAACAGATGATGAATGGGGTCTTTTTTTGCCTAGTTTGATCATAGAAAGTTTTGAGGTGATCCGTCAAGCGGAGACTGAGAAAAATGGGTGGTGACCTAAAAAGCAAAATCCCCATCAACTTTTAATTGTCTTTTTCAAGAAGCACTACCACAAAAACTGCTGAACTGAATTACAAGAAATTTGGCAGGAAGCTAGAATTTGGTCCAGAAATTGCACTTTTTGTGATTTGGTGTAACTCTGTTCAGTAGTTTTTAATATATTAAGTCTCAAAAATATTTGTATATCTGGATGGTAGGGTTCCTGGGACTCTTGTGAGCATCCCTCAAACCCAATTAAAAAAACGTAGAGCATTCAGATTGGCCTAGGAGGCTTTTTTCCCCTTTGGCCAATTTGCTCCCATGAGAGACATGTCCTGCAGTTGCCAGCACTCTAATTGGCTGCCTGGCTTAGTCCCCGGTCCTGCGTTTACTTTTTTTAAAATATATAAGGGGGCTGAGTAATGATACCCTGTTCCCCTGGGTCCTCTGGGTGGTGTCCCAGATGGCTGCTCCTGGGTCCAAAATAATGTTTTCCAATTTATTTATTTTTAACTCTGAGATCCCATGGGAGACTTTGGGAATCCCGCTGGACTGCAGCATGTAAAAATAAACGTGATGGCGGATGGGGGCTGCTGTGAATTCAAAAGGAAGGGTATGCCTTGTCCCATCTCCCATAGCCTCACGGAGGCCCCAGGGACTCCATCCCTGGGGCCGAGGTTCAGACAAAAGGGAGGGGGCGCACTGCTACTAACAATGCACATCTATTTACCCCATATATTACGTCACTCATCACATGTTCTATAATCATTGATAACATTACTGCAACATTTGAAATGACATAATTGATGAGACGTCTGTGCATGGCAGAGGCTTGAGTTATAGCTACCTTAAGGCAGAAGTTACAGTCACTACAGATAGCTATAACGGGTGAATTTCAATGCATTATGAGTTTTAAAAATTACGCTGTCACTGAAATGTTATCCTAACTATAATGCCACTTTAACCTTTTGTTAAACGCCACCTCAACTGGAGTGGGTTTGGAATGGCGTATTGCAATGCAGGTATAATCGGCCGTCTCAGTGCAGAGGAGGTAGAGGTCGGTGAGAAAGATTAGCTTTTCAAGTGCTTCTCCTGCTATCGACGCTCAGCTGAATTATCCGACGAGGCGCTCTTCGATTTGGAGCAGAGCGGCGGCGCAGGGCAGGGGTGATGTAGACACCGGCGTGAAGAGTGCCGACTCTGCTTTTGACCAAATTGCGGGATCCTAGTTAAATATTTTACTTCACCACTCCTTTTTCACTAACACCTATGAGAGTAAATTGAAATTCATGAGTTAAGGATGTGCACTATACAACCATCTTTTGTGGTTTACTTAATATGCAATTATGTTACTCCACTTTCAATAAGAATCTAGGCCACACATAAGGAGGCTGAAATGATTCTAAGTTCTTGTTTAAAAACTTTGAATAGCTACTCTATGACTTGAGATAATCTGATGTCCTAACGTGAAACACTGCAGTATGTCAAAAAATACTCTTTTTCATCTTTTGAAAAAGCTTTGTTCTATTTTTAAATTATGCTTTTAGCATGATTTGATGCCAAATTTATGCCAAATATGTTCATGGCTCAGCTCTTCCAGGGTCTTGTAGAGCCAAATTACGCCCTTGGTTTGCCTCTGGCTAGGCTCTCCCTGTTAATTTGTTGGCTTGCCCACCTTTAAGAACAAACCCCCCAAAAGTGCAAACAAGTGGAGCATAGTTAAGGATGTGGCTGGTTCTTCACGCATCAAATTTGCTTTTGGACATTTATAATCACACGAGAATAGACTGCCAAGGTATCTATTATACATCACAAATGTAGATATCCTTAACAGCATATGTGATAAATAAAAAGCACATTGGGGAGCCCATCGATGCTGTCTTTGTAATGGATGCACGAAAGCAATTTCAAGACAAGTAGAATAGGCTAAAATACGCCCACCCAAAAGTGCTAGTAAAATCCAGTATGTGACCGATGGAGCCCCCTTACAGACATGCATTCCGAAATGACGTGCTATTGTTATTTCAGGTGCTGAAATGCAGCCAAGAAGTTTCAATGTAGGCCGCTTCCGTCTTCTACGAAGTTTACATTTAAACCAGGGCACCTTTTACAGTTCACAAATTACAGCCCAGATTTGAGGGGGGACTAGCGCCTCCTTGCCGCACATTAGTGTCATTTTTAAAAAAAAACGAACATGGCCCATAGAGGCCAAAATCACCACACCGGGTTTCCAAAGCGGCGCAATGCATGCATTGCACAGCTTTGTAACCTCTTACGCCACATTATGCCTGCGCCAGGCAAGATGTATTGAAGGTGGTGTTCTCATGTTAGGGGGGATGAAAATCTAATCTAAAAGATTTCTTTGCCTCATTTTTTGCCCCATTTTCAACGCCTGCTCAGAGCAGGCGTTAAAAGGGGGCACACTATTATTTCTAATGGGCACCTATGTACTGTAGAGGGTTAGTGACAAAATAGTACATCAATAGCGTCAAAAATGTTGCTGCTATTACCCCCTACCCTGCACCATAGTGCGCCATATTTTAAAAATTGCGCACACATGGTGGCAGTAGGGGGGTGCTAAGGGGCGCAAGGAAGGGGGTGCTGCCCTGGGTGCAGCACCACTTCTTTTAAATAGGCCCCTCTGTGTTTCAGTCACGTAGGTCGGCTCAGTGATCATTGCTTACCATAATTGCCAAAGGTACTCCAAGAAGGTGGACAAAAAAATAATTGGTGCTGCAAAACACATAGATTGGCACTGCAGCAGGTCCACACCTTATCCCATTCTTCGGAGCCCAGTGAAATCTATACCAGAAAATTAAACTAATTAAACTACCTCACACTTTGATCCAAATCTGTAGCGACACAGTTTTCCCGCTCAACCTTACATCACATAATTTCTCCATCACACTCTCATCCATCCATTCATCCACCCACCCATCCATTGAACCTTTCACCTTCCATGACAACATTTTATTAGGTTTTCCAGAATTAAAGCAAATGCTAAAGGGGAATTTCCTGCATCGCATGTTGCTCAGTAGTGTAGGCGGCATCATGGACAGTTCTGAACCACCACTAATTTATTACAATGAGGTGTGATGCCCTATAGTAGAAAAGTATTTCTGGATTCGCAATAGCACCATTATATAAGGACTTCTAGGATGTGGCTGGTTCTTCACGCATCAAATTTGCTTTTGGACATTTATAATCACACGAGAATAGACTGCCAAGGTATCTATTATACATCACAAATGTAGATATCCTTAACAGCATATGTGATAAATAAAAAGCACATTGGGGAGCCCATCGATGCTGTCTTTGTAATGGATGCACGAAAGCAATTTCAAGACAAGTAGAATAGGCTAAAATACGCCCACCCAAAAGTGCTAGTAAAATCAAGTATGTGACCGATGGAGCCCCCTTACAGACATGCATTCCGAAATGACGTGCTATTGTTATTTCAGGTGCTGAAATGCAGCCAAGAAGTTTCAATGTAGGCCGCTTCCGTCTTCTACGAAGTTTACATTTAAACCAGGGCACCTTTTACAGTTCACAAATTACAGCCCAGATTTGAGGGGGCCTAGCGCCTCCTTGCCCCACATTAGTGTCATTTTAAAAAAAAAACGAACATGGCCCATAGAGGCCAAAATCACCACACCGGGTTTCCAAAGCGGCGCAATGCATGCATTGCACAGCTTTGTAACCTCTTACGCCACATTATGCCTGCGCCAGGCAAGATGTATTGAAGGTGGTGTTCTCATGTTAGGGGGGATGAAAATCTAATCTAAAAGATTTCTTTGCCTCATTTTTTTGCCCCATTTTCAACGCCTGCTCAGAGCAGGCGTTAAAAGGGGGCACACTATTATTTCTAATGGGCACCTATGTACTGTAGAGGGTTAGTGACAAAATAGTACATCAATAGCGTCAAAAATGTTGCTGCTATTACCCCCTACCCTGCACCATAGTGCGCCATATTTTAAAAATTTCTCACACATGGTGGCAGTAGGGGGGTGCTAAGGGGCGCAAGGAAGGGGGTGCTGCCCTGGGTGCAGCACCACTTCTTTTAAATAGGCCCCTCTGTGTTTCAGTCACGTAGGTCGGCTCAGTGATCATTGCTTACCATAATTGCCAAAGGTACTCCAAGAAGGTGGACAAAAAAATAATTGGTGCTGCAAAACACATAGATTGGCACTGCAGCAGGTCCACACCTTATCCCATTCTTCGGAGCCCAGTGAAATCTATACCAGAAAATTAAACTAATTAAACTACCTCACACTTTGATCCAAAT
The DNA here is from genome assembly GCF_031143425.1 of Pleurodeles waltl. Taxonomy (NCBI): domain Eukaryota; kingdom Metazoa; phylum Chordata; class Amphibia; order Caudata; family Salamandridae; genus Pleurodeles; species Pleurodeles waltl. The sequence goes on along the minus strand of NC_090447.1, from coordinate 507,583,033 downwards.
CTGTAGCGACACAGTTTTCCCGCTCAACCTTACATCACATAATTTCTCCATCACACTCTCATCCATCCATTCATCCACCCACCCATCCATTGAACCTTTCACCTTCCATGACAACATTTTATTAGGTTTTCCAGAATTAAAGCAAATGCTAAAGGGGAATTTCCTGCATCGCATGTTGCTCAGTAGTGTAGGCGGCATCATGGACAGTTCTGAACCACCACTAATTTATTACAATGAGGTGTGATGCCCTATAGTAGAAAAGTATTTCTGGATTCGCAATAGCACCATTATATAAGGACTTCTAGCACTTGGATAGGGCGATTCTTGCGGTACGGTGTTGCCATAGGAAGTCTCAAAGCAAGGCGTCTAGTTTACGAAAAACAAGGAGGGAGTGGGAAGGGGTAGTTTTGCAACAGATACAGCAGCAGCAGGCAAGCCAGGACAACCATCTTATAGAAAGCCAATCGCCCAAGGGTAGACAAACACCTACATCCTGGGTTACCTATTCAACATGGCACTGAATGTTGTATTCCTACGCCCAAATGGGCTTCTCAGTTACATATACTCCCAGATATTAAAAGCCTTGTGGGCCGAGCCGGATCATTCAAGCGTTGATGAGGGACAGGCCAAGAGATATATTAAGGATTTGGATTTATAAATACAGAGCTCAGAAAAGCCCCCACAAATCTCCCAAATTCAGAGACCTTGAAGATCTGAGTCAGGGAGATCGTAAAAAACAGAACAGGATGTCGCCTGCATACAAAGAGATCCTGTCTAAGATCCCTGGCACCCACTCCAATCCCCTCATCAGAGCATCCACCCTCAGCCTTCCTACAAGGGGCTCAATTGTGAAAAAAGACAGCAGAGGCGGCGGAGCAACCATGCCTCATCCCGCTGGGCAAAGGGAAAGTGCTGGACAATGCAACTCCCACTCTCACTCTCGCCTGAATATTAGTATATAGCAGTCGTGTCCAGGAAATGAATTTTGGTCCAAAATTAAGTTTCTGCAACAGGCAAAATAGATAATCCCATAGGATGGAGTCAAATGCCTTATGAAATTCCACCAACAGGAATGGAGGTGATCCTGGAAGTCCATGTGCTGTTGCCAGTACATTGTAAACCTGCCATATGTTATGGCACATGGCCCTCCTAGGCATGAAGCCAGACTGATCAGCGTGATCCAATTAGTAATCACAGAGTGTAACCTGTTAGCTAAAGCCTTGGCCCAGATCTTAACCTCTGTACCAAGTTAGGGATGACGGGTGGTATGATGAACATCCATCAGGTGGGTGCCCCTGCTTGGGTATAACAACCATTTTAGGTAGTCGGAGATTGTCAGAGAGCACGCTATTTCCTGGGCCTGTTTGAACATATTCTCAAGGGGGTCTAAAAGCAGAGCTCTATAGGTCTTGAAAAATTCCACTGGGAGACCGTTAGGCCCCAGGGTTTTTCCCAGTGGAGCTGAGACAGCGAATCTTCCAGTTCCTCGTGGTTAACTTTTTCTCTAGTGAGTCTCATTCTGAGTCTGTCAGAGGACGCACAAGCACATCTTTCACAAAGTCATGGAGGACCTCAGCCCCCACCCCCATGGTTGAGTGTATAGCTTTGTGTAATAGGTGAGAAAGTACTGGACAATAGCTGTGCCACCACATGCTTGCCCCCCTTTTTGTAAGCAACAGGTGTGCAATATGCAGAGCTGGTGCAAAGCCAATGCAGGGTCTTACTGGTCTTGTCATCCCTTTGATAGATACTCTGTGTGGCAAATCAAGCTGTTCTGCCATCACCCATCAACAGTTGTCATAACACCTTATGTTGGTGCAGGGTATCTCTCGGGACAGTAAGAGAACCATGTGGTGTGAAGCGTCTCCAGACCCACAATATGATTCTTTAGGTCATTCATTTCCTGCCTCCATTTCTTGAGCCTGCCTGAGACATAGCCAATGATGTTACCATGTATGGTGGCCTTTAAGGCCTTCCAAAAGGTGTCCGGGATTCAACTGCACCCAAGTTGGTATCCACATACCTTTGTATGCCTATATATGAATGTGGGTCCGAGCCTCGACCTCTTGGACTCACTACGCATTTAGGTGCTAACCCAGCCCTGAATGCTGCAGGCCAATTTGCATCTGTAGTTATAGGGGAGAATGGTCCGAAAGAACTTGTGCATATATGTAAGTGTTGTGTACCCTGTGGGATTCTGAGGTGGGCATAAGGAAATAGTACAGCAGAGAGAAGATCCCTGGAGTCCCAGAGTAGGAGCTGTAACTCTGCTCCCCTGTATGTATGAGGTGCCACATGTTTAACATTCCAGGGCAGGAGACAAACCATGCCTGACCCGCCAGTTTCAACCTGTTGGGTCATTGGGTTCATCATAATGGTAAGGAAGGAGAAGTGGCAAACAGGGCCCAAAGTCTGTCCTGTCTGTGTATAACCATGTCCGCTATAGGTGCAACGACAACTAGAAAATAAACCCGCCTCCTTACCTCTTAAATATGAAGTACCTTCCGTGGGATAAACTAGAAACTGCTGCCAACTGGGTGACCAAACCTCAACTTTGTTCCGTTGTACCATTTCCCTAGCAACCCTGCTAACCACACATACTGGAAATGCAAGAGAGAAAGACATAAAAAGAAAAAGGATTATAAGAATAAAGGAGTGGCCGCGTGGTCAGCCGCTTACCCTTCCGCTTCATTAACAAGGTGATAGTTCCTTGATAGACCCAAGAGCATAGAATGTCAGAGGGCAAAGGTTCACAGTGCGGTCAGGGAAGGGGGAGCCCTGTCATGCGTTATATCTGGATTAGTGAATGGTGGGGCCCCAGAGTTTCCTCCATGCCAGTCACAAAATGGCTCTTCCTCCTCATGAGACGGTACTGACAACTTTCCCCATTCCTGGCTTGCAGCAAAACATGAGGGCGAGGAAGGCCCAGCATGTCTGTGAGGGGGTCTCTCCTCCTGCCACGTCCAAGCCACTTCCGGTGTGTCAAAAATAGAGTCTTGGGCGAATATTTATACTCGTTTTGGACTGAATTTGCATCATTTTTTTACGCTAATGCAGCGCAAACCGAACTCCATATTTATACTTTGGCCCTAGACACGTCTGGTGCCAAAGTTATGGGGTTTACGTTGTTTTCTGGAGGGGAAAACCAACCTTGCTTCAATGAGATGCAAGGTAGGCATTCCCGTCCAGAAAAGGACGATATGGCCTTTGCGCCATATTTATCCCCGTGCTATAATCCAGCATGGGGGGATGGCAGCCTTAAATAATGGCGCTAAGCTTGCTTAGCGCCATTATTTAACGCCTGGGTATCAGGAGGCATAAGGGGACCTGTAGGCAGATTTCCATGGTCAGAGACCATGGAAATTGCCCACAGGTGCCCTTCCCTGTCCCCAGGGACACCCCCACCCACCCCTACCCACACCAGGAGGTCACCTATGGATGGGGGACCCATCCAATGTAAGTCCGGGTGAGTATATATTTTTTTTCCGGCCAACACCGCTTGGGGGCCCTGACTTGGTGCCCCTGCACGGCTCTGGCCCCAGTGGCCATGCCCAGGGGACATTTGCCCCCTGGGCATGGCCATTGGGGTGGTGGGCATGGCTCCTGTCTTTACTAAGACAGGAGCCATGTCCATGGGGCATGTGAGCCAGAAAATGGTGCGACACTGCCTAGAGGCAATTTTTTTCCCTCTAAACAGTATAGCGCCATAATTTGCCGCACAAGCCCTAGTTCGCCCTACACCTCCATTGCCCTGCAGCGCCGGCTATGGCTAGCGCCATTCCATAAATATAGTGCCCGGCCGGCGTCTAGGAATGACGCTATACTTTTTGGCACAAACCTGCATTAGCGCAGGTTTGCGCCAAAAAGTATAAATATGGGCCTTGTTTTGGTAGATTACCTTCAGCCATGCAGGAAGAAGCAACATGTATTTAATCTGAATGGCACAAAGCTTCTGTTTAACAGACAGAAAGGTGCGTCTCTCCTGTTGAAGTTTGACCGTGTAATCAGGGAAGACCATCACGCGGGCTGATTCCCACGCCAGATTTTCCTGCAGCGTAGAAGCTCTGACAATGTCTCACTGTCAACAAAGTTAAAGATGTGTGCCTCCCAGCGGTGGTTTCTACACCAGGGACCTATGTGCCCTTTCATCTGTGAGCATGGAGACAGCTCATTACTCTGTACCCCTGAGGTCAGCCAGGTAGTTACAAATTGAGTGGAAGACTCTCTCTTGGTGCTCTCCGGTACCCCCACTGTGCGTATTTTGTTACGTCATGGGCAATCTTCTGCGTTCATCAAAATCAATATCTCGAGGTGCCATAATACCACAGTGAGGATCATGGACATGACTTCTTGGGGTGCTCAACCCAGAATCCCCTGGCACCCATATTTTCAGTGGAGTCTATTACCCTACCCTGCAGCTTCAGTACCTATTTAGGAGGCAGCCCTTTCACCTCAGCGATCTGTACAAGTGAATTGGCAAAGTGTTACACTTTTTATATTATTTTGAAATCACAGATCTCTAATGTTTAGACCGTCTGGCACTAAGAACGCAGTCAGAGTGCCAGTCCGATTTAGAAAAACAAACTGCAACCACCGCACAACCCACTGAGCAATATTAGAGCCAGATGTGTTTCTCACTCAATCTCAAAATAAATCAATAAATAAATACATTGTTCCATAAGACAGATAATTTACAATGTTAGGAAAAGTTTAGGAACCAAACATGTTAGAGGTAGCCCCTTGCATTAGTATAGCTTTTACTTTTATCCTTTATGTGCTCCCATGTCTCTTTGAATTTGTACAGATGTTCTTTTTTTATAGTTTTGCGAGTAGCGGTTTTACTTGACATATTCTCAGTAAAATTGCATTTACCGTTCCTCTTCCTTTGAGCTCAGTAACTATTTTCATTAGTCATCGTGCTTCCGTCGTTTTGATCGTTTGGTTGTTTCTTTGTATTGAGCGTAATTCTGCTGATCTGATATTTAAACCCTTTCCAACAACATAAATATAAAATGTAAAATCAATTTTCAATTTCAATGTATGTGACAGAGTAAACAGGCATGCATATTCCGTATTGTTTTCAAGCACAAACATAATTTTTGCACGAACGCAAGAGCAAAACATTTGCAATGGTACACATTTCCCTATAGTTTACAGCTCTTCATAAAATTTAAATTTTGTTTTATGAGACGAATTGGCATTATAACTGCGCTCCTATGAAAATTCCCATTATAACTCACGCTGTGGCTGTTCTCAATGAAACTCAAGACGCAAATACAGGTTCAATGGCAATAGTCAAACATGCAAATGGGTGTTGAAAGATTACGTTCTGCCTGGTTTTTAGTATGTTCAGGCGGGACATGTAAGTATTGGTTAAACTGTATATAGCTATGATTTCAGGCTGTCTCAAGATACCAGAATTCTGTGACATTATGGAGGAAGTCAAACGTGGATTTTTTATGGTTTCCAATGATCTCATCTGGCTGTATGTGTTTCCCAGTTCCGTTTATGGTGTGCTGCTGTGAGGAACCACTGACTTCATGGGGGGTGGGAGGATGGAGGGAAACAATTTTTCTCAAACTTTTAAAACTCATGCTTTAAGGAGGTAAGGTCTAGTGTCTTGATATTAACTTGTGGTTGAGTTTTCAGAGTGGATATTTTTGAGTGGACGGTAAATTAAAGAGTCCATGTAACCAAATGTTTGTCAGTATCAATACATGTATTGACGTAGCTATATATCTGGAATTGCTGTGGGGTTTATGTTGTGATGGTTTTGAAGGACATGGAGGTGCTAGTTGAACGTTAGGGTATTGCTTGTGAATGAGTTTAAGGATGTGCGTCATTAAAGAGCAAAGAGATCTGTTGGGTCATGGGAAGGAGGTAAGTAGCAGTCAAGGAAACGGTTATCTAAGAGGATGTGGATACATGCATAGAGGTGCGAGGAGAGTTTGAGAGATGCTGAGAGAGATTCAGAAAGAAGACTCTCTTGCCCTTGGTGTTGAAGAAGATGAACTAACCAATTGAGGTAATGTTGGCATTGGAGATGTATGCTGTGCAAATGAGGGATGACGTGTTTGTTGATATCAGGAGGGTGGTAGATAAACCAAAATGTGAAAGAATGTGTGGGTGATCATGTAAGTAATGCATACTGTGATGCATTCTAGAATTTTGTGGTATGACAGATTAGAAAAATCACAGTGATGGTGTTCAGGCAATCACTAACTTCCCCACATACAGGAGCAAACAGAAAACAATCAACACAATGAAAGGTACTCATGAACACTACACTGCTTGCTGAACTATGACAATTCTGTGCAGAGTTTAGGTACAATAGTAGGACCTCCTAATCAATCTACCACCACACATGAGAATCATTAGTGGTAGACAACTATATAAGCATAAAAAGAAAACATATTGCATGTTATAATCGGTTAAACCAACCGCGTTAGCAGCCACATATCATATTATCCTTAGTCTTTATCTTCTATAATGCATTGTTCAAATATACTGTACTGCAGATTCAGTATCATCAAGGATAAGTCATGTCTTCTAGTCATGTATTTTAATCCTGGCTGGAGGAAGTAATGATTCACAAGCAAATTCCATTTTACATCCTCAAAGGTCGAGCACTGCTTTTGGGTCTCGTGGGAGTTATTTTGTTCAAATGAGATCTTTTCTGCAATCATGCTTTTTTGTATCCAGTAGTCCAATGGGAGCCCAAGCATTGGGCTTGCTTTTCTGTCATTGCATTCTACTTGTGTAAAATGAGAAGTTTGGTGCCTGTCACCGTAATGGTGTTCTAAGTTCTTGTTCTACCTTAATCCATAGTATTGTCAGCACTTTCACTGCTACTTCCATGCACCAGCCTATTATGCATACTTTCTAAGCTTCTGGCACAAGTTTCCTTTCTGGTCTTTCTAGCAGTCTCTGACATCTTCCTATTACTTGCATTAGATCAACCCATCAGTGGGCAACTATGTTATTACATTGAAGGTGGCATTAACCACTACCCGTAGGCATGCTTTCACATCTTATATTTGAGTTTGCCTCTGATAATATCTAAAACTCAGGAGCACTCTGTAGCCTTCCTGCTGATTGCTGCAGAATATCTGCTGTTTTATAAACATGAAAATTCAACAAGATGATACCAGGAATTTGCAGCACCTGCCAGAACTTCAATTAACACTTTTCAATAGGGGAACGATTTTGCCTCCCTTTTCACTTTGAATAGCCAAAGACTCTTCAGCGTTACCTTCTCCGATAGGTTTACCAAGTTGTGAGTTGAATTCCTTTCTCTCTGTCACTGACCAAGCACTAATTTTCGCCTCTCTAGAAGATGGCAACCACTGAGAGATCCACCTGGTCCCACCTTATCAACTCTGTGCTCATTGGGGATTAGCAGTGGAGCTGCTATGCCCAGTGCACAGGCTCACACATCTCTTTGTCCTTTAGTGCCCACAGGTAATCACAGCAAACCACTTCAATGTAGTTCAAGTGCAGCTAAAAGTACTACTAGTCTTCCCAAGCATCATGACTGCTGTCCTTCTACTCAGCACTTGCAGCCTCTCCCCCACACAAAGTGTTAGGACTTATACAATGCCCCATCTAGTGTGTCAGCTTGTACTGTATCTCTGGCAGGCAGGGTACCTTCAGCAGAAATCGTGTTTCAGCACTGCCATACTCAGAGAAGTAGGGGGAGGTGCAAAAACAACCACTGTACCCGCTCAACAAGCAGAACAAGGGAGTCACAAACCACAGCGAATAAATGTAAATAAGACTACAGTTTTCTCACTGGATGATGCAGTCAGTCAGTGCCAGCAACCAATTGTAGCCATTCTGGTAACTGCAGGACATCACAGAGTGGCGGTATGCTATGCCAGGAAAAGGTGTGATCAGCCCTGTGCTTGGTAGTTGCTGTTGGGACCCAGCGGCACTCAATTTTTTGGGGGGACTGGGACTTTTTTTTCTTTGCAGACTTTGACCAAGAGGATGAGGGAGGAAGGCAGAAAGTTGGAAAGAAGTGGAAAGAGAAATATAGGAAAACAGTGTCAAGGAGGGATAAGAAGTAAACCTGTAAAAGTGAAATATGGGGAGCTTATGGTGGTGGAGGAAATAGGCTTGAGGTGGAATCAGGATTTTACAGCCTAAGGTATTCACAGCCCCCCCCCCATTTGGCAGCAGTGGTGGGCAACTTCTGAGAAAAACTTTGGCCACTTATTCTTTTACAGGTTAAACACTGAATAAGCCTATTTCTTGGTCATGCCCTGGAATTACTATACATATGCCAAATTAAACAATAAGAAAAGAGTAGTGTAGATGTAGACCTCTGTGGCAATAAAGACCCCTACTCCCTTCCCCAAACTCCCCAAAACTGACTGCCAAAGCAATCAGAGAGTTACACAGAGAACTTAGGGCCTGATTTACAGTTCAGCAGACAGGTTACTCTGTCACAAATGTGATGGATATCCCGTCCACTGTATTGCAATTTCCATATAAAGTAATGCACTTGTAATACAGCAGACAGGATATACGCAATGTTTGTAATGAGTAACCCATCCGCCAAACTCTAAATCAGGCCCTTAGTCTTCCACATTCAAGGTTGACTTGAAGCGGGCACAGAAAAGTCCAGCTGTGGCCAAGTGATGGTAAGACTTTTACTGTAGCAAGAAATGATGTGGTATTGACATAAATGTATCATAATTTGAAACTCACAACCATTGTGAGGAATCTGATAACTATTAATTCCCTAATGTAATTCTTTTAACCATCAGCTGAGGAATTGTCCTTTAAGCATTTATGAAATATGTGCTCATTTGAACAACAAAATGCATCTTGGAATTTTTGTCTGGTATAACTATATTTATGCTCTGAGGTGAGAGTTTCACGTACCTGATTTTTATGTTGTCGCCTCCTCCCACAAAGATCTACCTCTTGGATACGAAAACAATGCCTCCTAAATATTGTACATAAAATAATATGCTCTATGACTCTGGGGAATCGATGTTCACGCAAAGTGTAAAACAAAGTGGTAATTAATAGTAGTAGTAATTGTTAAGTGCTGATGATCATTTGAAGGTTTGGATCTGTAATACTGATGTATCAATATTCATATCTGCACTTTTATGCACAATAAATATATATTTTTAAATATGTCAAGCAAATACAAACCATTGTGACTTCTGATTGTATAGGTGTAATTATGAATAAATCTTCCCACAAAATGTCTTAAAGCAGCAACAGATTAATTTTAAGGGCACCACACATCTTTTCAAAATGTGGTTACGATCAGTCTTCAGAAACCTAGCACTGTAATAATGTATAACGTTACACTGTAATAAGTTTTAACCTTCTTCCAGGAATTTCTTTCTTCAGGAATGTGCATTCTGCACCAGTTGTTCCCCCAGTCAGCTTTTTGGGAGGAGACACATTTGCCAAGGGATGTTTTTGTCTCTGATTATGTTCCAGAACCGAGAAGGTACTATTACCGAGGCAGTAAAGACTACCCTTTTTAACCTGTTTATCAACTTCATGCAAATAAGTCCCTTACTCTCAGTGATGAATTACGCCCTGGTTACAAGTGCAGCTCGACATTCCGATCCATGAGCATGCATGTGTTTGCACAGAAATCAGAATTATGAGTTGTGTGATTATTATCACACCCTCACAGTTTTGCTATGATAAAGTCCGGCAGGTTAAACCTGCCAACATATATGGGGGCTCCTAGAAAAGGCAAAAGATGCGGAATTATGTGTGTTAATACCGATTACACAAACTATGCTTAATTCCCAAGTTAAAAAGTCTAATAGGCGGTATTCACCAGATGCCATAAAAATCTTACTCTGGGGTAATATATATATTAGATTTTTAAATGTGAGCTTCTGAAATTCACTATCGTCAATGAAGAAAAGATAGCTTTTCCCCCAGATGATTCTCCACAGAGGACCGCATTTCCGTATTTTACGATTTATTGCTCACTCTAAATCGTATGATACATTCAAATGCACCCCAAACTTATGTTTACATATCAGGGAGGCTGCCGTGTTGCTCTCTTTAGCTCCTTTTCAAAGCACTATTTGATCCATGTCCCTTGAGCAGCATTCCGTTGTCCAACATATTCAGTTTGACCCAGAGTAAATCTGAATTTTACCGATCCTGGGGTGTACATTTTCTGTGTCCAAGGTCAATGAGGTTCACAGCTCCATAGCCAGATTTGCTTTTAGCCATATGGGAAAGCAGACCCTAAATCATTCATATATTTGCATACACAGTGACAGGCTGCCACCCGGTATGTTTTATTTTTATGTCTCCTTCTGCAGGCAGAAAAATCTATAATCACCAACCGTAATAAAACGCTAAATGTACATGGATTTAACAAATCAAATCATATATGAATTTCTGGGATGTATTTTTGGACCATCTAATTCTGAGCATGCCTTATGTGACAGCTAGGAAGGTAAGACATTTTGTGAATACCACGTTTAAAGTCAGGCCCCTTCATCTGTAAAAACGTTTGCCACATCCTAAACCAGCTTTAAAGACTGTATCCTGCATCAATGAGCTGAAGGGGATGTCTAAGTTACACGACAGCTGTCATTTATGTCATATTTTTAAACTCGCTTTGTGACCAAGGTCTCATTGTTTTAAACTATTCCAAAGAGGAGCTTTTCCTTGACGTTTATGAAAGTCACCTTTGTGCCGTTATACGATTTAAACTGTGACTGGTGCACATCAAGAAAAAGTATGACAGGAAAACACTGCATTTTTTATGTATTAAATTATTTTGTTTTTACAAACCTTATGAAGTTTTTACAATCAATTGATATAACACAATTATTACATCTTCCCGTATTTATATAAAAATACAATAAAAAATGTAACACATTACGACATTCATAACATTAATATTCATTAAAGCTTTAACTATTTTTAACACAACATGCTCCATACAAAAATATATTAAATCAGAGCTAGAGAGTCCTAAACACTGGTCTAGCTCTGCATTTTTTACATTGACAATATTTATACATGGTTAACCATAGTGTAGGCTGGGAATGTCGAATCCTGTATATCGAGAAAACAGAATATTGTTACAACAATATTTAGAAAAAATCCCTACCGCCCTTTGTGCACATGGATCCTCGATATTCCGAATTTTATAGTCACAGCCACTCTTGTTAACCATGTACAGCCAAGGTTCAATTGTGTTTTTATCTGCACATTTGATCATGGAGATCAGTACTATATAAGATTATGGAGTGGTGAAAATGTGTGCTAACATGATATTACATATTTCTAGCATTATTGCTGTAATACTCTTACAGTAATTCCATCATAGACATCAACGGCAAAGTTTGAGTCTTTTGTGTCACTCAGGACCCTGAGGCTAAAAACCTCCTGTTTATTCATGGCTACCCATCTACAATTTTATGTTGTATGGAGAGTACTGCCTCTTCTCTATCAAGAGGATTTTCTATGAAAATTACAGTTTTAGTACTTTTCAGAAGAAAAAAAAAAGACATGCAGGTGCTGTGATTTTTCAGTTACATTTTGGTTTACAACAACCAGACAACTCATAAGGGAAAACCCCTGCTGCCTACAACTCAGATCGATGTGTCTTTTATGTTGATGGAGATTAATCAGGAGCTGTACATCACATTTGCTTATCATGACAATTACTGAATTGTATAGTAGTCAATAAAGAGAATTTTGTATGAGTTAAATGGTTTTATACTACTATCTTTTAGTAGTTCAACTTTACCAGACTCATCATACAAAGAGTATTATTCGCAGTCATTAAAATGCTAGTTAGAGATCAATAATCAATTAAGTAATGAATAAATCACAATAAAATGCATTAAGCACATTCCATAAAGGAAAAAATCCTGTTTTCTAAAAATGAGAAGAAGAAGGTGTCATTTTTAGAAACCCATAAAGCATTCTGATTCAAGAGTAATCAACCATGAAGCATACTGCTTCAGCGTTAAAGGTCAGCTCTACAATTAAAAACATCAATCAAAACAGAACTTCCCATGAACAGAGGCTCAAGAAACTCAGTAGAGTCTCTGAGCAGGTTTCTAACAAGAGCTTGGAAAAGGGAATAGAAGAGTGTGTGGAAAAAAGTGGTAGTCATACTCTAAGAACACACAGTATCATAGACACACAAAGTTTAATGTTGCAAATCTAGTTGTTTTCTCTATCTTCAGTTGACCAATCCGTTTCCGATATGCCATGGAAACACATCCATCCGTCTTCACACAGGAACACTATAAACCTCAGACAGCAACTTCTAAGGCTACAACAATGTCTTGTGTAACTATTTCATCTGGTTTCTCGTGATTCATCCTCCAATTCATGGCCATATCCTCATGTGTGATCTTTCATATCTATCCTTTTAAATAACAAGCATTTTCATTAGCTAACAGTAGTCTTTGAAGAGGAAATATCTGCACAAATGTGAAGAAAAACATTTGTGCAAAAAACAATTCATTGTGAAAAACAAGTCTTCCAAAAGGTCAAGATCAAGCCTTGTGCTAATTCTACAATTCTTTTAGTTAAGGTAACTATAACATGCCAGTTTGTTAGTGTTTCATGCCTAGCATGCTTAAGTATGATTGTCTACTACAATTGTTTTCATTTAACACATGTTTTAAACTACATTAGCTTTGCACTTTATTTTAAATATATTTCTCAACATTTGAAACGCATCTTCAGACACAATGGTTATGAATGAAGAAAATGTTGTTTTATTTAAAACATTATTTATACTGAATGTTTTTTTATTGCAAACCCACCTCTTTATGTTGTATTAGGTTATTTTCTTGTTCTATATGGGATTTTCCTTTGTCTTTTGCTAGTTTTTTTTTCTCGAAGCGGGCATGTTTACTTTTTATGTTTTTACTTTTTTTGCTGTTTTCATGAGCATGAAAATCTTTAAGCAGGCTCCTGCCTTTAGGCCACAAAAACGATTACGCCTCAAGAGTGAATTGGTGGCAGTTGCTGATATTCAATGTTCCTTTAAAGTGACACCACAAAGGTAGACCTCAGAGTGAAGGGAGGCAGTCGTCAGTGACTATTCGCCTTTTCAAGTGAAGTCGCCGGGTCGTGGCTTTGTTTGTTCACAAGGCCGGGAGATAATGTGGAGTTATGGCCAGAGCTGCCGACTTTGGAACTGGGGGATCAAGTTGAAGTCTCCAAATGCGTTTAAGCCTCCGAGGGAAAGTGTGGTGGTTGACATTCTGCTGTCTTTTCCCAGTGACGCCAGAGAGTAGGCCTGAGAGTGAAGGGAGGCAGTCATGATGCACCGTGTAAAGATCATCAGCCTTTTCAGATGAAGGCACAAGGTCGTTTGTTCAGAGCACTGGAGGAGAATGTGGTGTTATGGCTAAAGCTGCTGACTTTGGAACTGGGAAACCAGGTTTGAATTTTGCATTTACGCAACATCCTGTGATTATTTGCAAATGACTACATTTTCCTGTGCCTTAAAAATAAATATAAAAAATAATGAATGTGACTTTGTGTTATGCAATTGGTACTCATGTAAAGCAACCCACAGCCTGCCTTGGGCTGTGTTCATACTATATAAACCTGCAAAAATAATTAAAGTAGAAATGTTCGGCAGAGCATTTTATAATGTAGCTGAAGCCTCTAGGTCTGCCACTTAATAATTCCAAGATCGATGCTTGAGGCTTTGGATAAAGGGACTTGGGTTATGTGATGGTGATTCAAATGGCACAGAAGGCGAAGATGTTCTTTAACCCCTTTGCTGCCAGGCCTTTTCCCCTTCAGGTGGCAAGTCTTTTTTTGGTTACTTGGGGTAGTTCGCGCTTAGGCCCTCATAACTTTTTGTCCACTTAAGCTATCCATGCCAAATTTACGTCCTTTTTTTCCAACATCCTAGGGATTCTAAAGGTCCCAGAGTTTGTGGGTTCTTCTGGAGGAGACCGAGAAATTAGCAAAAATACTGCTAAATTTTTGTTTTTTTTTCTTCAGAAAAATGGGAAAAAATGGCTGCAGATGAAAGCATGTGTTTTTCCCCTGAAAATGACATCAACAAAGGGTTGGTGGTGTTAAAATCACCATCTTCCCAGCTTTCAGAAACAGGCAGACTTGAGTCAGAAAACCAAATTTTAACACAATTTTGACATTTTAGTAAGACATACCCCATGTTTACTATTTTGTGTGCTTTTAGCCTCCTTCCAGTTAGTGACACAAATGGGTGTGAAACCAATGCTGGATCCTGGACAGCTAAACAGTTCTAAAAAGTAGACAAAATTCTGAATTCAGCAAGGCATCATTTTTGTAGATCCTTCAAGGTTTTTCTACAGAAAGTAACAGCTAAAACAAAATAATATTGAAATTGAGGTGAAAAAAGATCACTTTCTGTCCACATTTTCTTCTGTAACTTTTTCCAGCTATGGCAGAATTGTGAAAGCAATATACCGTTACGTCTGCTGGACTCTTCTGGTTGCGGGGATATATAGGGCTTGTAGGTTCATCAAGAAGCCTAGGTACCCAGAGCCAATAAATGAGCTGCATTGTGCAATCGTTTTTCATTGTATATATCGGGTATGCAGCAATTCATTAGGTAAAATTTAAAGAGTGGAAAAATAGATATCAGGGAAAACCTTTGTATTTCCAAAATGGGCAGAAGATAAGGTGTTGATAAGCAGTGATTATTTGCACATCTCTGAATTCCGGGGTTCCTATACTAGCATGTGAATTACAGGACATTTTCCTACCCAGACTCCCTAAAAACCTCAAAATTTACTTAAAAAAACATATTTTCCTCACTTTTCTTTGTAGGATTACCACGCCGGCTCAGTCTTACAAGTAAAACGGTACCTCCCTTGTGTGGGTCCCCAAAGCAAAGTCAGCCTAAAAATGTATTAACAAAATTGTGCTTATCAAATCGCTGTGCTATCCCCACAGTCTCTACACATTTTTGGTCCTTTCCTGTTGCCGGCACTAGGGCCACCCACACAATTGAGGTGTGATTTTTATCGGCAGACCGAGGGGAACATTGGGTGGTAGGAAATTTGTACTGACACAGTGATCCTACAAAGAAAAGTGAGGGAAATATGCTTTCTTTAGCAAATTTTAAGGTTTGCAGGAGTCTGTTTAAGAAAATGTTTGGGGATCCACGCAAGCCACACATCTTTGGACTCCACCGGGTGTCTAGTTTTAAAAAATGTCTGGGTTTGGTAGATTTCCTTAGATGACTGCCGCACCTGGGATAAAAAACGCAGGTGCCCCACCGCAAAAACAGATAGTTTTGTAATAGATCATTTTGAAGAGTCCATGTCCTTCCGTGATGTTCCAAACACTCAAATTGTGAAAAGAAACTCCCTTAGGATATGCTACAAAGACCCCTCACCGACCAACCTAGTTGGTGGCATGCTTCATCATCAGGGTGCCACCCGAGACGCCCAGCATGTCACGGGTGTGCTTCGACACCTGATTACAGCAGAGCAGGTTTTTTTAATTTTTAATTTTACCACACATACTGGTTGGATTTGGCACAAGGGTGAGTAATGGTTCAATAGATCAAATTTTATTAACAAGATATTTCCTAAAAATGAAATGCGCTGTTAATAACTGAAAGGCCAAAAAAATGAACCTTGCTTGTGAGCTGTAAAGCCACGACAAGACACCAACCGCTTTACAGTCCATTCACACACCTTTCATGCACGACATTCACAAGACCATTCACGCCGCCAGGCGCGGGCCCAGCACATTACAACACTCTCATCAACAGACAGCGACATTCAAGGGCCCATCACTTCCATACGCCCGCATGCCTGACACAGCAATCACACCAGCTGATGGAGTCTGTGGACTGGCATTTGGCTAGCAGTGGCACTATTCACACCGTCAGCCAAGCACTACTCCATGCACACTGCCATCACTTTTTTTTAACAAAAAAGAAAACACTAATTATAAGAACAAAACTACAAACACAAAAGCTCTAACTAAATACATGGCAGTAATGCCAACCCTGAAACTGAACAAAAAATATAAAACAATATAGAACAGGCAGTTTACACTTACTGTAGTTCCCAATAACTATTTTGGGTGTGGTAACTTCTGAAACAGCCGGCCACACACACACCAGGCTTAGAAGGACAATCGTGGCAGTACATACCAGTCTCCCTCTGGATACCTCTTTGGGCACAGGCTCTACATTTCTAAGCGGGAAAGTCTTTTTTGGGAGTGGGAGGAATCTGATCAGGAAAGTGGCGATCTTTCAATCTAGCCATATCCCCCACCACTGCTACTCTAGGAACTCTTGCTTGTTCCACTGGAACAAGGCTCTCTTTCACTGACTCCTGAAATTTAACAAATTTCATCCTTGACTCAGGGGTACAATCCTTGAACACAATAAAAGCATTAATAGTTGTAATGGAGCACATGTTTAGCCAACTTTTTATACCAAACGTAAGACTTACGAACAGTAGTGTAAGGTTCCAACCTCTGATCTACTTTATCAACCCACATGCTTATTGTAGTCCAAAATGCACGCAGTTTAGTGCACTTCAGCAACCTGTCTCTAAACAGCCACAGGGGAAGTACTCTCATCATGAATGGTAGTTGGCATGTAGACAACCTCTCCTGTCTGCAAATTTCACAGCTAGCAGCTCATCATTACGCAAGGCACTGCTCTGTCCCCTCTCAAGTTTTTTTCGCACAAGCTCCCTTGGCTATCCTTTCCGGTTAGAGGGGATTGTGCCACAAGCAACAGTGTCCACTCTGAACAATTGCTTGAACAACTGCACTCCACTGTAGAAGGTATCTACATACAAACAGTGACCTTTGTTAAACAGTCATCTACCAAGTTCCCACACAATATTTTCACTAACTCCAAAAGTGGGCGGACAACCAGGGGGGTTAATACTGGAATCCCTACCAGTATAGACCCGGAAATTATACATATATCCTGTACTCTTTCTGACAGCATACACAATTTAATTCCATACCGTGCCACCTTGCTAGGAATGTACTGCTTAAAAACCAATCGCCCCTTGAACAGGATCAAAGACTCATGTACAGATATTTCTTTCCCAGGAAGATAAGCCTCTGAAAACTGATCTACAAATTGATCAAGAACAGGCCTAATCTTAAAAAGGCAGTCACAGTCAGGGTGATCTCGTGGCAAGGCTAAAGCATTGTCAACAAAATGCAGCATCCCAAGAAGAAGTAAGAAACGATTACGAGTCATGGTTTCAGGAAATATAGCCATTGCCATCAAGGGACTAGTAGACCAATAAGAAGCCAGTGACGGCTTCCTTATCAACCCCATCAAAAAAGTCAAACCCAGGAACTTTTTCAACTCCTACTGATTTGTGGGAATCCACTGGGTAACTCTAGACTGAGGCCTAAGTCTGGCAGTGTTGTCCCTCAAATACTGCACCGCATACAAATTAGTCTGCTCAACAATCTCTTCCTTGGGGGGCAGATGGGCCTACAAAAAATAGATCGATAGGACCCTAAGGGGGGGCAGAAATGGCCAACTGTGCTGTGCCCCCTTGCGGGGTGACCCTTGCTCAAGGGGCCGCCCCCACAAAAAAAAGCAATAGTAAACAATCCCTGGTGTAACTGTGGGTTCTGCCCCCAAAGGGGGGCAGAAATGGCGTACAATCTTATGGCCCCCTAAGGGGAACGACCCTTGCCCAAGGGGCCGCTCCCCGCCACATGAAACTGACAAAAATATACTCCCTGGTGTCTAGTGGGCAGCAGGAATGCTGAAAGAGACATGGACGGAAAGGAAAGGCCTTTCCTTTCCCTGTATGCCTCTTTCTAAGTAACCCCCTTCCCCACCCCCCTGGCCATAGGAGAAACTCACCTCTTTCCTCCTGGACCCGTTGGAAGCAAATGGCTTCCAGCACGATGGTGACCTCTAATGATGTCAGCACACGATTGCACGCTGACATCATTAGATGGGGGTGGGGGCATAAGGGGAAGTTATTCCCCTTCCATCCCGGCCCAGGGGAGGGGAGTGGGAGGCCCACGTGGGGGAGCACTAGCGCTCCCCCCGTGGGCCAGGTCCAGGATGCAACTGTTACGTCCTCGGCACCCGAGTGGTGCAACCGTGGATGTAACCGCTACGTCCTCGGCACCCAAGGGGTTAAGGTAACGTAATGCAGGGATGAACACGCACTGCCAATGACAATAAGTCTCATCTCTAAAAGACTGAACTATTGGCTTTGCCAAAACTTTATTTTTATTGGGGAGAATACTTTAGAGGAAAGAGTGAGGTTAGGAATTTCATTGCAATAGATTGCCCAACTAAGGTAGTTTTAGTAAATTATTGAACCTAGTATGGCAGTGTTATGAAATAAGACCTTGCACACTTTCACACACAACTTCGGATGCCAGTGGTAGATTGCACAGCTTCGCCCACAGTTCCTCCAGACATCAAGGCAGAAAGAAAAGTTTGACAATGATCCTTATTGGCAGAACATGATGTAGGGGAAATTGAGACTAGGAGAGTGACCTGTCATGCGACCAGTAGAAATATAAGTTATCTGAATTATACAATTGTACAGTATTGGGATCCTCATACAGTAGCGTAAGTTACATAACTGAAGTTAATCTAACCTTTGTTTGACTGTCATTTAGACCCAAAAATAATGAGGTACCCCGCCACTGTGTCATGTCACAGCAACATGAGCCACAGAGATGCCATTGTGTTCTCTACCTTCCCGTAATCATCGAGGGAAAAACCACTTACCCCTTAAAATTAAACTGACACAAGGTTCAGCCTTTCCACTTATTCACCCATTCCACAGACTGGCTGAATTGAAGTCTCCTCTAGGTAGGCAGATGTTTTTTTTATTAAAGAAAAAAAGTAAATATTGATCAGCCGGGGCCTCCAGAACGCAGATAGATCATAAGCTCTTGCTACTTGTGTTAAAAGCTAGGGCTTGGCCTGGCATTCACCACTAGCAGGCAACGCCTGCTGAGAGGTCGTTGAGTAGTCAAGCACAGTGGAGCAAAAAACAAATACCGTACACCATATTGACGGTGTCTAATCATTATTGGAACCAGCCATTTTAGGGTGAGAATGCGTCCCAGATTTGCTTGTACGGACTGGTTTTTCAGCATCTGTCCTAGTTTTCGAAGAGGTTTTAGAGGAGTCAAGTTTGCATGCGTTCCAGTAGACAATTAGTTAATCCACCTTTATCAGAAGCAATATAGTTGTTACAATTTACACTGTGTAAAAAAACATTTAATTTCCTCATTGCCTGTTTTTTCTTTGTTGTGAGGCGCTGTCAATTAATTCATTCTGTGCCTGTCGCCCAAAAGCGAATTTTAATCCCACTTCTAAGTTTTTGGAATGTCCCCGCATAAATTACTGGTGGTACCACTAAAATATCAGTCAAGTAGCAACCCACTTCTGTGCCCTCGTACCAATTTTCACTCACTACACTCTGATTTCTCCCCCCATGGTTCCACGCATAGCCCGCAGTTCGCACCTCGATGGTGGTGTGGGGTGAGGAGAGACAGACGCCCTCACTCTGACTGTCACCCCAAAGCTGGGCCACACACTCGTGGCAACAGCAGACACCAGCAAGGGGTAGACATCCTAGCTCGGGCACTCTGCAGCCTGTGTTTGCAGCCCAGTTTCAGCTCCAGTGCACCGGAGTGCCATTGCAGCACTGAACTACCAAAAGATGCTTGTGTGTTTCATCCTTTTTGCACCTCTTCTTTATCATTCGCAGTTAAGAGGCTGCACAGTTTTACTGTAGATCTTGGGATTTCTTATCACCACAGAACAGCAATATGAGTGATTGGGGTGGGAAGCATCCGACAGCGTGAGGGGCGTAGGGAGCAGCAAAAATAGATGCAGTGGAGTAAAGGCGTTTACAAAAAAAGGAAAAATTGACACAAAGAAAGGAAGTGAGTGGCCTGCAATACGTTGCAGTTGGCAGGCCCCCTTAAAATAATTAATGCACAAAACGACGTTTTACCCAGGGAACAGAAAGGAAGTGTGGCAGGGAGCACAGAGGAGGGGTGGTATGATAGATGAAATAGTAAGTGGCACTTTGCAGTTTCCAGGCCCTCATTAAAATAATTATTAAATAAAGGAATTCAAATATATGTCTTAACACGGTGTTTGTCTGGGAGACTGAGGAAATTTGTGATAAAGCACAGATTTCTTGTGGGAGCACACAGCCGTCAGATGGCTGGGGCAAGTGTAATGATGTTAAATCAAAATGCCTCTCTGAAAGGAACGAACAAAAGAATTGGAAGGAAAGTCATCTAATGAGCAGCAATGATTTAAAATGCACCCACAAACCATCCAATCACAACATGCATACTGTTATTTAAGGATACATCTGTTGAAATGCTGAAACCAAAAAGTTCTGATGAGTTGACAAACACAAGAATAGGGAGTCAAGACATCAAATCAGGAGCAGTAGTTGACATAGACAAGCAAGCCATCTAGTCACAAGCAGAGGGCTGTACCAAAGCCCACTCTAAGTATATGTTATATAAGGGAGAGAGTGGGTCTGCTAACAGACAGCAAAGGCCTGTAGATGAGACCTAAAAATAAGCTGGAAGAGTGAAATAAACTGAGAGGAAGTGGAAAGTGTGTAACAAAAACACATGATGTGTGGAGTCAAGACAAGGCAGCTTTGATATTCGGTAACCCCAGGATTACATTTTAGCACTAGATATATTAAAAATAAGGTGGACTTATAATAAATGGGACATTTTTTAATTGAGTCGATATATATAAAAATGATCCTTCACTTGTACCCACATGCACTTTGGATCCGAAAGGATGACTGTTTAAAAAATAAGATCTGCATTGGTTAGATTTTTAAGTGATGTGGCCAGGGCTCAACATCATGAGATTCTGGACAAATCCCTTAATTTTCATGTACCTAAAAATGTGTAGCATATTCAGGTGTTCATGTAAAGCGATCTAATGTCCTCTGGCCAGGTCTGTGGTATATAAAACCTCCAACAGTTTCCAGTTTTAACACTGATCTTCAAAAGATCAGGGCCTGATTTAGATCTGGGCGGAGGAGAATACTCCATCACAAACGTGATGGATATCCTGTCCGCTGTGTTACGATCCCATTATAGCCTATGGGGCTCATAATACGGTGGGTGGGATATCTATTACGCTTGTGACAGAGTACTCCCTCTGCCAGAATTTAAATCAGGTCCCAAACAATGCCATTATTTTGCCCTACCTGGGTGAATAACACATCGTTTTAACACAGGCTTTGAAGACTGCACAATACTGGTATGACTGACTTTCTGTTAGTCAAACACCAGGAAACATATATGGCGTATGGCACAGGACATTCCTTCTCACGCTACCTTTAAAAAAAACACATCACTAGTGGCTCTAATAAGAATGTATGGATTTAACTGTCACTCAAGCCAATAGTATCTAGATTGTGTTATGCTTGGATTGGATTCTTGAGGAGTTGGCAATAACATTTAAGAAGTGCATTGTGGCATTTGCCACATTGGCACATCTTAAATTGCTAAAGTCGAACCTGGCAAAATGGATGCCCATTTGACTACCTTGCATGATGCCTGCAGGTCTTGAAACTTTTGTCCAGTCTCTACTGGCCCTTATTCGATGCATGTGATGCTGCTCCCCAATGTAAGGGTACAGGGTAACCCAGAATTGTCCATAAAGACCTCAAACAGCAAAAACAATAAAAAAAACTGTTGCTAGACACTGAAGCAGCTATTTTTAACATGTCCTCACAAAGTATCAGTCTGCAATACAACTCTCTGATCCAGGATGGACGATTGTGATGGTGTGCCGGTGGGACTCAGCAAAATAGAAGCCACAAAACTGCAAGGACTGTACAGTTAAGTCCCTGCCGTTTAATTAAGTAACTGTGTAGGAGTTCACCAGCATAGATTGCTTTGGTGGTACATATTCCTTAACATTGTGCCCTAGTCAAGAGGGGGCCGTGGCCTTCTTCTGTGTCCACGCAGACCTGTTCATTTACCAGGGGGAGTACATGATTTTGTACCTATGGCAGATAAACATTTATCCACTTTTGACTGTAGTTGGATGCCAGTGTTTCTTACCAGACCGTTGTACCTGGGAACAGGCAATCATTGTGCTTGATTTTTTTTTTTTAGAGATAGATAGGAAGAGAGAGAAATCTCGAGTTTGCAATATTTGTAGGGATTGAGTGTTGGACTAGCTTCTCGGGCAGTCTAGTGCTTCCAGAGGGTCCAACTTAGAAATCACCAGCGTAAAGGCTGCATTTTTGTTGTCCCATGGTCTGTGGTGGACTTAAAAAAATGGCCTAACACTGGCCCTTTCAGGCTGGCCCAACACTGACTCCGCGTATTAGGCATATACTTGTAAAGTACTGAAAGGATTGATCCCAATTATTCGTAACATTAATGATATTAGATGACAACAAGGGCTGTACGTTGTTCCGAAGAAATAACACTATTATCACCAATAAATTGCAGGGAAACCCAAACCAGTCAATGGCTCGCATCAATCCACCAGTGGCATTTTACAGACCCTAGTCAGCAACACAATATGTTTACTTCTGAATACTCATGCATCCACTTTACCTGATATACTTCTCATTTATATTCCTAAGAGTGAACCACATTTATTTAATGCTCTCATATGGAGCATTTTCTTGCAAAGGTCATATCAAGGTGGTGTTTGCTCCTTCAATGTTATACAATGTCAATCAAACCATTACACCTCTTCAGTGCTACTCAGTCCTTGCCGATGTACAACGCCTAAGTCATAAAAACTGAAACAAATGAACATGTAAAATGCAACAGCCACGTACTTAATGAATATAGGAGTGACACACATTCAATTCTGTGTTTAACTTCACATTTAGAGGCAAATTTAAGGAAAGTGACACTGCAACCAGTGCAGCGGCACTTTTGTTGCGCCCCTTAGCGCCCCCCCCTACCGCCACAATGTGTACGCAGTATCTAAGATACGGTGCACCATGGGGCAGGGTAGGGGGCGTCAACATTTTTTACACTACTGATGTACTGTTCAGGGTTATCGTCGATATTTTGGCGCTAACCCTGAAAAGTACATAGGGGCCCATTGTAAACAATAGTGTGTCCCCTTTTAATGCCTGCTCTGAGCAGGCATTAAAAGTGCCTGAAAAAATGATGCAAAGAAATCTCTGAGATGGCCCTTTTGTATACAGTATGCCTGGCACAAGCATAATGTAGCGCAAAGGGTTACAAAGCGGCACATTGCAAGCATTTCGCCACTTTATAAATATGACGTGGGGGAAAGGCCACCTTCGCGCCACCTTAGCGTGAAAAAAACGTTGCTATGGCAGCGCTAAATTGGCGCTATGCCCTCCTAAATCAGCGCCTCAGTTTCAAGTTCTTGCTTCCATGTTCCATCTGTGTCAACCTTAATATTATAAAACCCAGTTAAACTCTCACATCTTGTTCAGTTGGTTTGATTTAATTTATATATTTGTATAGCACCTACAAACATCATCTGAGTGGCCTCTGGGCACTGAAACTAAAACATAACTAATAAGGAAATAAGCGGGCAACAACAGCTTCCACAGAAGTAGAACAACCACTAAAACATTTCATTGCTTTCTTGAAAGACCATTAGTTGGCAATTTGTCTCAAGGGTGAGGGGAGGGCATTCCACAATTGAGCCTCTGTGTAGCCGAAAGATGCACATCAACTTCACTGCCATCTTTGTTTATTCATGGGAATGTGCAAAAAGGAAAGCCCTGATGATCTCAGTGATCTTTGAGGGCAGTTGTGAGCAGTTCTGCTTCAGCTGACAGATTCCCCTGGGGGTTGTCTTTGTAGTAAAATTTATGCACCAAGCACAGTGTTTTCAGTTTGAATCTTTGGTTAGTAAACAGTCAGTGCAGACTCCTCCTTGATCATATTTCTTAAGGTTGTGGGCAAATCTCAGGGCACAGTTCTGGATTTTTTGAAGGCTGATTACCTGATACTGTGGTAAGCTTAACTAAAGAGCATTGCACAAGTCCAGCCAGCACAAACGCAAAATGATATCACAGAAGGCCATTGATCCTTTGGCAGGAAAGTGAGAAGTTTCCTTTGGACCTTTACTGAGCCGGGTAGGTACTCAAAGTTAAAGAAATATGGTGCTTGGTATCCAGTTTATCATCAATAATTACCCTCAAGGAATTCACCTTGACCTAGGAACTTGGAAGCTTATCCATGAAACTAGACAATAAAAAGCTTCCCCAATGGAGTCCCTGTCTAGGAGAAAGGCTCAATTCATCTATAAAGAATTGTGATCCATCTACTGCAATACCACCCCTAAATAGGCATGCAGTTTCTTATCAAAGGAGGAGGTTGAAGATCCAGCTGATTCAAGATCAGTGTGTCGCCCACATAGGAAATAGTGTGACAGCCGAACAAATAAATAATGCCCGATAGAATTTTCACATGCTGGTTGAAAAGAGTGGGTGACAGTGAGAATCCCTGGGGCACATTACAAATTACTGGTTTGCTAGAATATCGAAAAATAGCTAATCTTGAAGATTGATTTCCACACTGTGTCCTTGACATCCACCTCAGTGAGTCTAGTCATCAACCCTTGATGATTTATTGTGTTAAGTAAAATAGACTCTCAAGACTGATTTAAAAAGCTGTTTGCATGCCTAAGGTGTACTTAAATGCAC
Organism: Pleurodeles waltl; assembly: GCF_031143425.1. Classification (NCBI taxonomy): domain Eukaryota; kingdom Metazoa; phylum Chordata; class Amphibia; order Caudata; family Salamandridae; genus Pleurodeles; species Pleurodeles waltl. The sequence continues at coordinate 507,558,377 of NC_090447.1, read as the reverse complement.
CAGTGGTGTGTTTTATAAACGTAAATCAACAATTTGTATTTAAAAACCTGAAATCCTAAACAGATTCATGCAAAGATAAAATTATACCAGTATGGTGTTATTTTACTTGTGGAAAAGAAGCTGGGCGTCCAGTGTGAGCATGCCTTGAAAAATTGGTGAAGTACCTCAAATGAGTGTTATGGTTATTACTAGCCTTTTAAAGTTACATACCCATCCTGGATACCGTCTCGTGTTTATTGCTGTCAGGAGCAGGAGTAAGGTCTTATCTAGGTGCGAATGGTGAGGGGAAAGTTTGTTTCTTCAAAGTGTAAAACATTTTTCTCAACAAGAGAAAAAAAGGAAATAGGAATAAAGTGAAAATGCACCTTTGCTAAGAACCTACACATGCTTAAATGTAACACTGTCACATTTACGCTTAAATGGCTATGCACATGAGTACTGCTACAGGGTGCAACTCTTGAAATTGGTTTATGAGGGTTATTCCAGGATTTATTGGAATATATGTAGCCAGGGGCGGCTCCTCCATTAGGGCGGAGGAGCGTCACCCCCGCCAGAAGCAGAAACTGCAACCCTTTCACCACGAAGGGATAATAAACTATGTTTATTATCCCTTCGTGATGAAAGGGGCTGGGCATTGGGGATGACAGCCATGGAGGGGAGTGTACAGAGCACTCCCCTCAGAGTGCATGTGTGTTTGGCCGACCATCTCAGGCCGGCCGAACACACATGCCCAGTAGGCTCTCTCCAGCCCAGCAACACAGTTGCCGGGCTGGATAGAGCCTGCACAGGCTCCCACTCTGCCTGGGAGCGCCCTGGCTGGGCGCTCCCCGCCAATCCTGATGCTGCTCTGAGCAGCGTCAGGAATGGCCGCAGGGCAGGCTGGGAGCCTGTGCCTGCAGCTGGAGTGAGGAGGGACGGAGGAGCGGCGGCTACAGTGAAGGTACTTTTTTTCTTTATTATTTTTTTTTAATTAAATGTCCCCCCACATGCGGCCCCGCCCCGCCCCTTTTAAAGCAGCGAGCCGTGACTGTGTGTAGCTTTACTTCAAATGAAGGAGAGGACTAATGGGAGTTAATTTCTCATTTCTGTTTTTTAGATTTGGGCTCTCGGATTGAGCAGTGAGTCAAAATCAACATGTATATTCTTGTGGTGGTTGTGAATTAAAATGATCCTGTCTGGATTAAAACGTGTAATCAGTTTGTAAATGATTCTGCTGGCAGTGGCTGATATTCTTGTTCTTGATTTCTTCGATACTGAGGCCCATATTTATTGATGGTAAGTGTCACCTTAGCACCATTTATTTTGGTGCAAAACAACGCTAACCGAACTCCATATTTAGATTTTGATGCTAGACCCGTCTGACAAAATATTGGAGTTAGCGCCATGTTTAGGATGCACAAAACCACCTTTTGTCAATGAGATGCAAGGTAGGCATTCCCGTCCTAAACACTACGCCAAACCCCCTAGCGCCTTATTTATCTCTAGGCGCAGAAACGATGTGCAAGGAGGAGGTGGTCCTAAATAATGGTGCCCTCTTAGCGCCATTATTTAACGCCGGGCTCAGACCAGGCGTTAGAGTGCAGGTAGGCCGAATTCCATGGTGAAACACCAAGGAATGGGCACAAAGATGCCCTCCCAAAGCCCCAGCAACACTACCACCCACACCACAGGGACACTGCAAGAGGGGAGACCCCATCCCAGGTAAGTTTAGATGAGTATATTTTATATTTTCCTAACTTGCCATTGGGGGCACCTTACATGGGACAGTCTGCCTGGCACTGGGTATGTAGGGTTTACCCAGGGGACACTGGTCCCCTGTGGTGGGCATTGAGGTGGTGGGCATGACTCCTGTCTAAACTTAGACAGGAGTCATTTTCTGGCTGCTTGTGCGTCAGTAGATTACACTAGGCTGACTAGCGGCAGAACTTTTCCCGATAACCAGCCTAACGTAATTTCTGACCCACTAGCGCCATTACCCCTAATGCCATACCCCCTGGCTAGTGTCTTTTTTTTACGCTAGCCATTCCTTAGCACCATTTTACTCATCATTCCATAAATATGGCACATGGATGACTTTAAGGAATGGCGTTAGACAGCGTTAAGAAAAATGCTGCTCAACTGCATTAGCACAGTTGTGCGTCATTATTCAGAAATATGCCCCTGAGTTTGTTAAGCCACCCAATAAACAATGATATTTTTTTTCTTTAAGTATAGAAAATCTTTCTTTTAGTTTATTATGGTTAAAAAGCTAATACCATGGAAAGGTATATTAGTCACAGAGACCTTTATATCTATGGGTCAAAATTATAAACAGTGCACTATGCACCCTGCTCTCTTGAAACCTACTCCACCAAATGACTTTGCACACAACCACAAAATGTAATATGGCAGTCTTCCCAGTGTTGGATTTGTAAATCAGAAATTCTGTTCCCATACTTGGTTTCCAAAAAGCCACCTGCAAAACCTACACACCTGTTGTACTTAAAAAAAAAAGCCATCTCCCCTTTAAGGTCTTGAAAGGGGAGGAGAGGATCTTGAATTCACAAAGCCTCAAACATTTGAAGATTTCAACACAACTAAGAGACTCATTTTGGGTGTAATGGGGCCAGATGTATCAAACATTTTTGCGATCCCAAAAATGCGTTTTGGTATGTAACAAGGCCAATTTGCAATTCAGTAACTTGTCACTGAATCACAAATTGGATCTGTGACTACATACCGATGCGGTATTAGGGAGGGACATGTCAAGGGCATCCCTTCCTAATACCGAATCGCAGAGGTATGTATGATTGTTTTGTGACCATGAATGCGGTCGCAAAACAATCGCAGTTACCACCTACTTCAAGTAGGTGGTAACCCATTCTCAAACGGAAAGGGGTCCCTAAGGGACCCCTTCCCCTTTGTGAATGCATGCAAAAAAGTTTTTTAAGAGCAGGCAGTGGTCCCACGGACCCCTGCCTACTCTTAAAAAATGAAAAGAAAACTTTTCATTTTTCATTTTTAACTGCATCCCGTTTTCCTTTAAGGAAAACGGGCTGCATTAAAAAAAAAAAAAGATTGCTTTATTGAAAACCAATCACAGACATGGTGGTCTGCTGAACTCAGCAGGCCACCATCCCCGTGATTGTAACCATTCGCAATGGCTCGCAAATTGTGACCTACCTCATAAATATTGATGAGGTTAGTCCATTTACGAGCCCTTGCGATTCGCAGTATGAAACACCTGGAGTTTCATACATTCTGTTAGAAATGGGGTCTTTGGTTGGCAGTCAGGTTACCCCCTGTCCAAGCAAGGGCCCTCACTCTAGTCAGGGTAAGTCACACACAATCCAAATTATCCTGTGCCTACCCTCTGGTAGCTTGGCACTGAGCAGTCAGGCTTAACTTAGAAGGCAATGTGTAATGTATTTGTGCAATAAATCATACAATAACACCATATAGCACCACAAAAATACACCACACAGTGTTTAGAAAAATATATAATATTTATCTTGATAAATACAGGTCAAAACGATTAAAATGCAATAAGTAAATATTTAGATATCAGTGGAAAGTGATATAAAATGACGTAAGTCTTTTTAAAGCAAACATAGGCGGTCATTCCGACTTTGGCGGGCGGCGGGAACCGGCAATCGGCCACCATGCGGCCAAAAGACCGCTGCCGGCATTCCAACATTCCCGCTGGGCCGGCGGGCGCTAACCAAGTTAGCGCCCGCCGGCCCAGTGGGAATGAGGCCGCTACACAGAAGCCGGCTCCGAATGGAGCCGGCGGTGTTGCGGCCGTGCTAGGCAGACAGTGAAAAGCTGGCCGGGGCCCTGTTAGGGGACCCCTGCACTGCCCATGCCAGTGGCATGGGCAGTGCAGGGGCCCCCAGGGGCCCCGGGACACCCCTTACCACCAGCCTCTTCCTGGCGGTTAAAACCGCCAGAAACAGGCTGGCGGTAAGGGGGTCAGAATCTCCAGGGCAGCGCTGCTTGCAGTGCTGCCCTGGCGGATTCGCCCAGCCGGGGCAAAAACGGCGGGAAACCGCCGGCCCCGGTTTTCTGACCGCGGCTTTACCGCCGCGGTCAGAATGGGCTTTGAAGCACCGCCAGCCTGTTGGCGGTGCTTCCGTCATTCTGCGCCCTGGCGATCCAAGACCGCCAGGGTCAGAATGACCCCCATAGTCTCTTTCAAGCTCAAAGTATCTGGTTCGCCTGAAAAATCTCTGCAAAGAACCGCAGAGGAGGAGAAACGTGGAAACAAAGGGGTGTGCGTCAATTTCTCAGCCCGCACACGAAGATGCATCATTTAGTTTTCATGCAGGGACGGCTGTGCATTGATTTCCGGCGCCTGCTTGTGGATCCTCTTCTGGTTGCAGGGTTTTCAGATGCCTCGGGGACAGTGCGTGGATTTCCTGCTCTGGCAGGATGAAGTCACAGGAGCTGCGTCGATCCGGTGGGCGTTGTGTCAAATTTTCAACTGCACAGCAGGTGCTGCATTGATTCATCACTGGAAGTCAGGCTGTGTCATTCCGGCTTGGCTCTGCGTCGATCCAGTGGCCGTGCGTTGTATTTCCAGTCGCTACGCTGGTGCTGCGTCGATCTTCTTATTGCGAAGTCAGGCTGCATCGTTCCGGTTCGGCGTGCGGTGAAATTTTCACTGCGGTGCAGGCTGTGTGTCGTTTCTGGCAGGCTGTGCCTCTAATTTCGCCGCACAAGGAGTCCTTCTTGAAGCGATGAAGTATTTTTGGTCCTGAGACTTCAGGGAACAGGAGGCACCCTCTATCAAAGCCCTTGGAGAGCACTTCTTCACCACAGCTAGAGAGCAGCAAGGCAGCAGGGCAACAGCAAGGCAGCAGTCCTTCACAGAAAGCAGACAGGTGAGTCCTTTGGGCAGCCAGGCAGTTCTTCCTGGCAGGATGCAGGTTCTGGTTCCAGTTTTCTTCTCTAGGATGTGTCTAAGTGGGTAGGGGCAGAGGCCCTGTTTTAGATACCTAAATGTGCCTTTGAAGTGGTGGAGACTTCAAAGAGTGGCTTAGAAGTGCACCAGGTCCCCTTTCAATTCAATCCTGTCTGCCAGGGTCCCAGTAGGGGGGGTGGCAGTCCTTTGTGTGAGGGCAGGCCCTTCACCCTCCCAACCCAAACAGACCCATTCAAAATGAAGATGTATGCAAATGAGGCTGGGTATCCTGTGTTTGGGGTGTGTCTGAGTGAATGCACAAGGAGCTGTCAACTAAACCCAGTCAGACGTGGATTGTAAGGCACAGAAAGATTTAAGTGCAGAGAAATGCTCACTTTCTAAAAGTGGCATTTCTAAAATAGTAATATTAAATCCAGCTTCACCAGTCAGCAGGATTTCATATCACCATTCTGGCCATACTAAATATGACCTTCCTACCCCTTTCAGATCAGCAGCTACCATTCAAACAATGTATGAGGGCAGCCCCAATGTTAGCCTGTGAAGGGGGCAGGCCTCACAGCAGTGTAAAACGATTTTAGTAGTTTTACACTACCAGGACATGTAAACTACACAGGTACATGTCCTGACGTTTGCCTACAAAGCACCCTGCCCTATGGGATACCTAGGGCATACCTTAGGGGTGTCTTATAAGTAGAAAAAGGGGAGTTTTAGGCTCGGCAAGTACTTTTCAATGTCAAGTCGAAGTGGCAGTGAAACTACATACACATGTTTTGCAATGGCAGGCCTGAGACAAGGTTAAGGGGCTACTGAAGTGGGTGGCACAATCAGTGCTGCAGGCCCACTAGTAGCATTTACTCTACAGGCCCTGAGCACACAAGGTGCACTCTACTAGGGACTTATAAGTAAATTAAATAGTCCAATTGGGTGTGATCCAATGTTACCATGTTTAAAGGGAGAGAGCATATGCACTGGTCAGCAATGGTAAAGTGTGCAGAGTCTAAAAACCAGGAAAAACAGTATCTAAGAAGTGGAAGGAGGCAGACAAAAAGTTAGGGGTGACCACCGTAAGGCTGTTAGGTCTAAAACATTCCAATAGTGATTACTTAATTGCGATTCGCAAAAAATCACAATTAGGTAATCGCTAGTAGATACAATGATACATCTGGCCATGGTTTTATAGGGGGCAAAAATGCTGGGGGATAATATTGTTACTGAGCAGAGAATGTATTATCCCGGAGAGTTATTCAACCCAGTAACTACTTTACCCTTAGGGAATGAGAAATAGCATACAAAACAGTCTTACAGATCGGTATTAGCACACAACATGAAGTTCACAGCTCCACATAACAGCCCTGAATCTCAAATTGAGGATGACATCTCTTTCATGAGAATAACTAATCACTAAATTTGATGGCTTGCCTGCATAGATGTCAGGGCAACTGCCTCAGAAGAGTGGTAATAAGACACCTTAAACTCAACAACACCATATATTCACCTTTCTCTGGCAGTGAGCAGGTTGAGATCTGTGAGATTGAGCGATGCCTTAGCTTTATCGTGTCCAGCTACCCTACTGTGCCTCGCTTCATTTCTAGGGATGTTGTCTACGGGAATGCGGGTTCTGTACTTTCCCCTTTTATTCAGTCCAATAGGATTGTCATTCACTTAGATTAACAGGAGAGGCTCTCTTACTCCATCAGCTTGCCAAGGATACGTTCCTGCGCCCTTGACTTTTGTTTGATCCCATAAATACTGGGAGTTTCGAATCTAGTGCCCATCAACTGCTGTTACACGTTACATATGTCCAAAAAATTACCATGTCTCATTCCTTGTTCTGATGTACCTCCATTCTGGCCCCTATTAATAGTGGTAAATTTAAATAGTTGCCTTAGCACCTCTTTTAACTATTTCCGTGCTGTCATCAGGCAGAGATAATGCTTGCAGGTAGATACATATTCAGTGTCCCTCACTCATCTCTAATATTATGCACCTGCACTTGTGAACCTCTTCCGACTCTGCTGGAACCACTGCTGTGTGCCCACCCTCGCACTTTTGTTTCTGTGTGAGTCACTGAATGCTGCAATGCCAGAGATGCCGATGGATGTTGACATTGGATGAGGGTTCGCGTGTGCTGGATTATGCGAGGCAAAGCAAGCAGGTAAAGCAACCAATCTTCATACGCTACAGATATTCTGGTTGTGAGCTACACAGTACTTGAATTGTAAAAAAAAAAATACGTGCCAGGGCCCTTTTCAGGAGGCCAATGAAGCTTACACCACCCATTGCCTCTTGCAGCACTGTCAATGACAGTACCATCATAACTAACCATCACACTGACACAAGTGTCACAATTAGGACTTTAAATGTAGATTAAAAATGACTAATGCATGCCACCCATGCTATTTGTATAGTTTTGGGTGGCAAGTTTTAGTGATTTTAATGTATATTTAATTATTAAACAACTGTTGTTGTTTTCCTCACAAACTTATACAAACAGTGCCACCTTGTGGCAGGCTGTTATAAGAGCTGGTGTTGACAATAAAGTTCCTATGCCCAGCACCGGAAACCACCTGTTCAAATTAGTTTACTGGGACTACAGGTGATGGTGTCAAGCACTAACCTGTTTATCCCCCAGAGACGCAATATAGACTCAGATTGCTATTTTCCAACTCCGCCTGGACACCCAAGCCCTACCACAAACAATATGTGGATAGCGCATCAGTCACAGGGGAAAGCGGATGGGATGAGAGAGAGAGATGTGATGATTCCTCAACAGTCCGTCTGATGTTGGTCGCTGAGATGATAGTGAATGGACTGGACACACCCTGTAACGAGAATTGTCTGGTTATCTATCAATCCAGTTAAGAATGTGTGTCTAAGTGTGAGGAGGTTTACAGTCCAATGTACCTGTGGTAATCCCCTCTATGAATAGTTTCCCAGGAATCTCTACTAGAGACCTGCAACAAAGGAGATAGTTAACCAGCTGTAGATTTTTTATCTATTGCCTCACCCCTAAGTAAGAGCACCTACCTATGAATAGGGTTAGGATGCTGATTGCCCTCTGGTGTCCAAGTTGCGTGGTTAGCTCATGAGAAAAGAGGTCACGTGACAATTTTTTTTAAACAGAGTTCACAATAAAGGCGTACAGCAATATTATCACAAAACAGTGACATACATTTATTTTCAGCAGTAATAAGCACACAAAGAATCAGTTTTAGCAGTGGTGGCTGGCTCGTATTTACAATGGTGGGGCAAGAGGGGGGATACAATAAGAATGTATTTTTTTTTAAAGGCACTTACCTGGCGACAGGCAACGGTCACGGGACCCAAAGGGGGCAGAAATGGCCTAAAATACATTTGTCGCCCCCCCAAGGGAGCGACTCTTGCCTAAGGAGTGAAATTGACCTAAAAAAAAATCCCTGGTGTCTAGTGGTTTCTGCCCCTCTTGAGGCTAGATTGGCCTAATAAAAATAGGCTGATCTGCCCCTAAGGGGGGCAGAAATGACCTGAAGACAATTTGCCCTCCCAGGGGAGCGACCCTTGCCTAAGGGGTCGCTCCCCACGTGTAACCAATAAAAAAGAAAAAAAATGATCCCAAGGGTCTAGAGGTTTCTGCCCCCAGGGGGGGCAGAAAAGGCCTTAAAACAAAATGCCCCCCAGGGGAGTGACCCTTGCTCAAGGGGTCACTCCCCTTCATCATAAACACAAACAAACACAAATCAACAGAAAGGAAAGGCCTTTCCTTTGATGCCTCTCCCGCCTCATCAGACGTCACTGGAGGGGTTGGGGGGCGGTGGTGGGAGGGAAAGCGATTCCTGTTCCATCACTGCCCTTGGGAGGGGGGTGCCAGGCCCTCGGGGGAGCGCTAGTGCTTTCCCCGATGGCCCGTACCAGGACATAACACTTACGTCCTCGGCACCTGAGTGGTGCAGCTGAGGACGTAACCGTTACATCCTTGGCACCCAAGGGGTTAACGCCTCCGATGTATGTTTTCTTTTTCCTCTCTCTTTTTAGGTGCTGCGAGAAGCTGTGACAATTTCAGAGTCAGGAATGGGGACTGCTGTCCAAGATCCCGATGGCCGGGATCACAGCACTGCCGGAAGCTGGAGCGAGTTGCTGTGTTAAGGTGAGTCTCCAGACAGCAAGCAGTTAGTTGCAGAACAGGCGTGGCTTTTATACCTGCTGCTGGGAAGAGGAGTTCCTTAAATAATGGCGCTAAGCCTGCTTAGCGCCATTATTTAACACCTGGGTCAGGGCAGGCATTAGGGGAACAGTGGGCCTTTTTCCATAGTCAGAGACCATGGAAACAGCCCATAGGTGCCCTTCCCTGCCCCCAGGGATACCCCCACCCACCCGCACCCATACCTGGAGGACACCTAAGGATGGGAGGACCCATTGCAGGTAAGTCCAGGTAAGTATTTTTATTTCTTTTGCAAAGTGCCATGGGGGGCCTAACTTGGCACCCTCTACATGGCACTGTGCCAAGTTGCCATGCCCAGGGGACTTTACTTAAACAGGAGTCATGTCCATGGGGGTTATGCGTGGAAATAATGATGCTAATCAGGTTAGAGTCATTTTTGTGGCTCTAACCTGACTAGCGCCATACTTTCTTGCACAACCTCCAGTTTCCCCCACGCCCTCTCCACCCAGTTAGCGTCAATAATTTTGACACTAACTGGGCCTTACCGCTGGCTAGAACCATAGCTCAAATATGAGACCTGGCTTGTGTCCAGGAATGGCGCTAGCCGGCGGTATACTTTTTGATGCAAACCTGCGCTAACGCAGGTTTGCATCAAAAAGTATAAACCAGAGCCCAAGTGTCTAGTAATTGTAGGGGCATAGGAACGTGGGCTGTTGGAACTGCCGTGTGGACGGTGTGGATCTTCCCCCACTACTGACTTCCACTGCCTGGGGAGCCAGGGGATGTTAAACTTCCATCATAGTGAGGGGGGCTGATTTGTACCTTGTGATCTGACCTGAGGTCGTCTCCAGTTCACCCCTATCCGAAACGTTTACAAAGCAATGGCCCTATCATTTTGGGTAGTTGTCAATGGATCCTGGAAAGAAGCAGCTTCGTTTTTATTTGTGTTGCAAGGGAAGTTCAGATGATAAGTGGAGTGGAGGCGGCCGAGTGAAAAAGGAAAAGGTAAGTGACTCTTTCTTTCATCCTTCTCTTCATTTTCTTTTGTAATTTTAGTAGCCTCATCTTATTTTAATCCTTTTAATTAGAGACCACAAGTCTTTTTTTATTGAATTACTAACTCTTAACCTAGTGCTCTGCTCGCATAATGGATTCAGCATCCCTTTGTCCTCTTCCGGAGCTCTGCCACCAGATGGCGTTATTTGGGAATGCTAAGGGTGAAGGGAATGAGAGGCCCAGTAAAAGGAGGAAGGTAGTGGATAAAGAACCAAAGGAAACAATAGACTTTGTACCAAGCACATCTGCAAGTACTTCTGTAAGGAATGAAAGTGCTACTCTCTTGCCCCCATCACTTCCATAAGGAAGTTTGTCACAAAACATTTTAATATTAGTACCAACCCTTCTCAGACCATGTTGCTGGGGATTCACAAACCCAAGATGTAGCTGTAGTGGTTTCAGAAGATAAAGGAGGATTGTTAGAGGATCATTTGGTGATTCATTTCCCAATAATGTGGATAAGGGCCCCAGAATCTCGTCCTCACCATGCCTCAGTTGGCTGGCAGGCTCATCGATAGTAGAAAGGTCTGAGGCCCCAATCCGGTTTGAACCACTAGGAACAAAGTAGGTATCCACTATTGGCAGATTGAATGATCCAAGTGTTAAATGTGATTCAGGAATCGACAGGAACATCTATTGATATGCAACCATCTGGATCATCATCTCTGCCAGATGTCATTTTACCTATGCAGAACATGCTACAAGGCACTCTGGAGACTCTTGTGGTTGTTAGAGCTAATTAAGTAGCACAGTTTAAACATCAGAAAGAGATTAATGTTGAGCTATGTAAGGCTAACAACGGCACAACAGTGGGAAAGGAGGTTGTGAAGCCTATGGAGGGGAATCTTAGAGTAGCAACTGGGTACGCAAAAGGAACAATGAAGGGTAGAGGAGCACAGCAGGATCTGAAGAGTTAAGTATATATATCTCAAAACGCCCAATGTTAGTTATGAAAAGTCAATATACCTTCGGCCTTCCTGAGTTCTCCTCTGGTTATTATTACTCGCAAGTGGTATAGCGAAACAAGGGCATCCATGGAGAGTCTGGGAAAGGGGACTATGGAAAATAGGAATAGAAGAAATGTGCATTCGGAAAACAGGGTTTGGTTTTAAAAAGAGAAAGATGTTTCAATTAATTTTTAATGGTATGATATGAGCCCCGGTTGCCCTCACTCTGGCTGAGCCATTAGGGCATGGTAGGAGCCGGCCTATTTTGAAGTTTCAGCCTATAAATAACCACACTACCTTAGGCAATTATACTCCGCCACTTGGTAAGTGGGAGACCCCCAAGGCTTTAGGGGTTAAAGGGAAGAGTAAAAAGGACATCTACTTGGCAGAGAAGCCTCTTGTTCTTGAACCAGGGACGTGTGTCTTGATAAGGAAATAATTCACCAGGGGAAGAAAGACAAGAAACTGTACCCACTGAATTGTTCTAATATACCAGCAGTATTCAAGCTGATTCCCTCGCTCTCTGGGGTATCCTCAGGCGTTTTTACCCATGTGGAGTTTCACGTTGGGGAGGTAGGGAGGGAACTAACAAGAGTTGATTTATGTCACTCTGTACTGCAAATATGATAGTCAACGCAGAAATCGATCTAGATAGTGTCAGTTTAGGGATAAATATCCCAACAAATGAGGAGCCAATAGTGAAAAGTCCGAGCTCCAGACCCATTTTAATTAGGCATAGTGGGTTGGCTCCTAATGTGTAGGAGTTTATATCATCATACCCCCAACAAGGTCAATGCCAAGGCCCACTTCTAAGGGGTCTGAGCCAGACCGACTGAACACTAAGGGGATATTTACACAGATGTGGTGCAGCGCTGTGGCAAAATTGGCAGCGCCGCATCACTTCTGAAATGCAGGGATGCACTGTCTTTACAAAAACTATGGCACACTCCTGTGTTTACCTTAGCATTGGTGCAAAATTTTGCTCCCAACCCAGGCATCCTTGTATCATATTGAAACGATATCTGGGTTGAAGGGAATGATTGTTTATGTGCAGGAAGGTGTTCCTTCCTGCACATAAACAATCTACAATGGCTATTTGCTACCTCTATGTGTGCTGCAGAATGCAGCACACATAGAAGTAGCAAATCGAAATGATTGTTTATGTGCAGGAAGAAACACCTTCCTGCACATAAACAATCATACATGGTGTTTTGCTCTTTCTATGTGTGCTGCAGAATGCAGCACACATAGAAAAAGCAAAAACGAGGAGGAATAAAAGTATTATTGGCGTTAGTTTTTGGTGCTGCCACAGATTTACAATTTTTTGTAAATTTGAGGCAGCACCAAAAGCAACGGGTGTTGTGGTGGAACGCCCACAGCAACACTTATTGCACGCCCGTCTGCCGGAGAAACCTGTGTGAGAGGGGCCCATATTTACAAGGCGGCGTTAAGCCACAAAAAGTGGCTTAGCACCGCCGTGTACATATGGCGCAGTGCAGAGCGCCACCGGAGCATCACAAAAAGTTATGCTCCAGTGGCACGAGGGGCATGTAAATATGCCCCTAAGAATTTAAGGGTTGCAATAATGAATGACAGAATAGCAGAACACAGTAGGACTTCTAATTGGGAGCAGAATAATAGATTTGCTCCTTTGATGCAGTTTCAAGATACAGAAGAATGGGATGACTAGGTAAATGTTCCATCAAGGGCGGATTCTGCTCCTAACCTGAGGATCCTAATCTGAAACATACAGGAGTCCTGGTTGAGAGAGGATATAACATTGTCGGGGTTTGTAGCCATAAACAGTAAAAGTTCTAAGTGGGGGAAGGGAAGAGCCTCCACAGGGGTGCTAACCTAAACTTCTACCAAGGTAGTTCAAAAGTCTTTTGATGTTGTCAATCTGTCCAGTGGAATGCAGATTTCAGTTGTAGATTTGGGGTTGAAGAACAAGGTATGCAGGCACTTCAAATTAATCCATATAGAGGAGTATTGTAGTGGCTGGAGGCTTTTGAGCAATCTTTCCGAAAAGTCCTGGGAAAAATCCCGGAGGCCATTGGAATAATGGCCAGGGATTTTATTGCTTGGTTGTTTCACAATCAGTTAGACAAGCGGATACAAGAGGTCCTGGAATGCTCTAATATCCCCCCCGGCCTCTTTCCTGCGTGGAACAATGAAGAAGGAGTTTAGGGTATTGGGCCAATGGCTAGTAAACAATGGGTTGCTATGTTTAAATGGACGTTTTGAAAATGGCATTTCATCCACTGCAATTTTCCGACAAGGCTGCCTAGAGGGTTCTATTGATTATGTGTTTATCCCAGCCTGGCAATTTGGACTCCACCGGGATTTTAAAGTAATGAATTATCAGGGTAAGTGATCACCGGGCTACTGTGGCTGTTTTCTGTTTTCAAGAACCTGAGGCAGTCTTTAGGGTTTTGCCCTTAGGGATAATTTTCTCGTGGAGACTTACAACTAGTCTTGATCAGTTCTGATGCATAGTATTTGACTGCATATCAAATCTCGGAAAATATCGATGTTTTCTCAGTGGGAATTGAAAACAGAATTGTATGGTTTAATGTGATCTCAGAAAATATGTTGGATTGTATATGTGTGAATATTAAAATATTTTAGTAAGGTTAGGGGGCAAAGGTAATGGTAACAGTAATTCGGCCTTCCAGGAAATGAAAGACCTTTTTAAAAAGACCTCTAAACAATCTAGGCTGAGTCCAGAAAGAGTTCCTAAGAAGGAAGTGGTCAGACTAAAATCCCAGTACAGGTGGTTGCTCAAATAGAAATGGAAACACTTTCTAATATAGCCAGTCAATGGAATGCTGGAGGTAATTCATTCAGGAGATCATAGAGAGTTTTGGAAGAAAGTAAATGAAACCTGCAGTCCTTATGAGGGGGCACTTACCTGTATGGTTGAAGAAGATAATTGGAACGTGTACTTGGAGAGTTTATATGGTACATCATCCACACTAACCAGCCCCCCGGTGGGCCCTTTTGATATATAGAGCCCAATTGGTTTTCTGTAAAAGAGATGCGGTCGGTAATTGACCGTATCGAGTTAAGAAGAGCAACTGGACCCAACAATATCCCTGCAGTCTTCATTAAGACAAACATTCATTGATGAGCTAGGGTCTTTTCACGTTTGTTCCGGTGGATAGGCATAGCGGGTCAAAATCCCCTATAATAGAGAGGGTCCATAGAGAAAACAATTTTAAAAAAGGGCAATGGCTCTCATCTCTCCCAGTATAAATGTATTAGCCTCATGGATATTCCTGAGAAGGTGTTCGCACAAATTATATTGTCTCACTTGGATGATTGTGTACCAGAGATTGAGATTATCCCCACTGAGCAGGGAGGGTTCCTGGAGGGTCATTCTAACGTAGATGATTGCTTTTATTTCTGGTCTATTTTTTTTTTAAATCCTTGGAACTCAATCAGAGATTGTGCTGTTGCTTTACTGATTTTCATACAGCTTTTGATACAGTAGACAGGGGTCTGATTTGGGATAAATTCCACTGCTTAAGATGCCAACTGATCTTCTTAGTACGATCCAGGCATTACATACTAATAACTGGGCACAGATAGAACTTGTTAAGAGTGGGGGACTATCACAAAAGATTCCATTTTGAAATGGCCTATGCCAGGTTCGTGTCTTAGCTCCATTGCTTTTCAACTTCTTCTTCTATGCTGGTAAAGTCTGACCTAGTGTCTCAAGCTTTGCTTGATGTGCATTTGAATGTGGATGATGTAGTAATCACGCAGATAACTCAAAGAAAAGATGTTTATTTCTCAACTCCTCACAAGCCACTGGCACAATCCACTTCAACATTCTATGGCAAGCTCCCAGTAATTCCAAAGTCCCAACATTCTAGGGTGAACGGAACGTACTACTATTACTACTTGAGACATGAAATTATGTACATATTTGACCTATACTCTATGTCTCTATGTAATGCTGATATACACACACATATATATACATATTTACAATAACAGACGATGTTCTCTTCACACTCAATACTTATAACATATATCTCCTTCCCTCACAGAAAGAAAACATAGTCTCTCTGCCACATTGGAACTCTTCGGTCACGTGAACTTATTCTTCTCTGAGGAACACTCGGAACTTGTCTAGCATTGTTCATAGATCCGGTCTCTTCTTCAGGCCTGTTTTCTCCTTCATAGCAAGGTACAATGCGATCCATGCTCCATACTTTACCATTCTGTAGTCTAACTACATTCTGATACACTTCCTTTATTTTAATGGGATCAGAAAATTTGCTTCCGTCACTTGGATTGTATCTGGGTAGTCGGATTCTTATCCATTGGCCTGCACGCCATTGCTTGTCCTTGACTCCAAATTTCCTATTGTACCACTCTACATACGCTTGAAACATTCTGCAGATACATCTCTTTGTTCACATACCTGTTCTCCACCTTTTAGCCAATTGGGATTCAATTTAGTACCGGGTTGCCTGCCCTTCAATGATTGGAAAGGTGACAAACCTGTGACTAAGTTCGGTGTGTTATGATATGACCAGAGCATCTCATTGAGTGCTTGATCTCCTTGCACACCTGATATTTTAGCCCTTTGAATACATTCTTTTATCACTCTATTCATTCTTTCTACTAACCCATTAGCTTTCGGATTGTACAATGCTGTTCTGAAATGATGCACTCCCCATTTCTTAAGGAATTCTTTCATGTTATCTGAGGTGAACTGTACTCCATTATCCGTCACCAAGGTGCTCGGGATACCTTCTCTCATGAATGCTTCTGTCAGGAATTTAATGGTTTCGCTTGTGGTTATTTGTTTAACTATCTTGAACATAGTCCAACGTGAGTGATAGTCCACTAGAACGAACATATACTGACCTTTGTTCCCCAGATGACTCATAGGACCCAAGATGTCAAGACCAAGTTTATCCCATGGCTTCAAGGGAATCTCCACTGGAGACAGTGGAACCCTACGTGTTGCATGAGATTTATCACTTGCCCACATGCCCAACAATCCTTCACTACTCTCTCTACCTCGTTATCCATCTGGGGGAACCAGTACATAGCACGCAATTTATTTTTAGTGAGACTGCGCCCTAAATGTCCCTCATGTGCCAATTCAACCAGTTTGGTCCTCAGTGCACTAGGGGGTATTATCCTTTCGCCTCTCATAACCAAATCATTAGATATATGAAGTTCAAATCTGACATTCCAGTAACTCTTTAAATGTTCTTCTACATCTTTTGCCCTATCAGGCCAACCGTTTAAAATCTTGCTCTTGATTAATTGCAATATTTGGTCTTTCCCTGTTTCTTCAATCCATTCCTTCTTAGTGAGGCAAGCGAGATTTATCCAAAATATGGATTCAGCTGCTTGTAAATCCTCTCCTTGTTCCTCCACCTTCCCATCTAATTTGTTATCTCCCGTGGATCTGGACAAGAAATCAGCTATGTTGTTTTTATTTCCCGGTACATATTCTACACTAAAATTATATCCTTCCAAGCCTAATAACCATTTGGCTATACGTGGAGTGGCACGTTCCCTGCCTTGCGTAGTGAATACATTAATCAAGGGTTTGTGGTCCATTTTGATTACAAATGGTAGACCCCATAAGAAAATTTTTAAATGTGTTATGGCCCAGAAACAAGCCAATGTTTCCCTCTCAATGGTTGAGTATTTCTTTTCTGCATCATTTAATGCTTTTGACGCAAAAGCTACAATTCTTTCTTGCCCATTAGCTTTCTGACATATTATGGCTCCCAACCCTTGCCCGCTAGCATCTGTCGATACATAGGTTTTTAGTTTAGGATCAAAATTTCCAAGATGTGGTGAATTAATTATGGCTTCTTTAATGTCACAGAATGCTTGTTGACATTCACCAATCCATTGAAATTGGGTGGTTTTTTTCAAAAGTGATCTCAGAGGGGCAGTAATCATAGCAAAGTTCCTTACAAATTTTGCCATGTACTCAGCTAGGCCTAAAAAGGATCTGAGCTCCTGTTTGTTTGAGGGGGCTAAAGCTTCCTTTACTGCTCTCACCAGATCATTTTTAGGTTTGACACCCTCCTCCGAAATATTATGGCCCAGGTATTCTACTGATGACACCCCAAACTGACATTTATCTTTCTTAATTGTCATACCAGCCCTATCTAAAGCTTGAAGAACACTCCTTAGAGTGTTGTCATGCTCAGATTTGCTGTTCCCATAAATCAACACATCATCTTGGAAGCACAGCACATGTTCCACATCTCTCAAAATATTTTGCATGATGTGTTGAAATACAGCTGCCGCCGAGGCCAACCCAAAGGGCATCCTGCAATACCGGTAAGATCCAAAAGGTGTAATAAATGAGGTGAGGGAGCGTGAGGATGGATGAAGCTCCACTTGGTGATACGCTGACGAAAGATCCAACACGCTAAAAATTTTGGCTGGACCCATTGTGCTTAGCATTTCATTAATTTTTGGCAGCGGGAACCTCTCTACCCAAATGTTCGCATTTAAATCCCTGAGATCTACACACACACGCAATCCATGACCGCTTGATTTCTTGGTGATCACGACTGGAGCAACCCATAATGCACTGTCAATTGGTTCTATGACTCCTAACTGTTCTAACCGAACCAGTTCCTGTTTAAGTGGTTCTCTCATCATTAGTGGCACAGGCCTGGCCCTATGTGCGACGGGGACTGCACCTTCTTTAAGTATGATTTTGTGCTGATAATTTACTAATCGACCCAGTTTATCTTCAAAGAGGCTAGGAAATTCATCACATACAATGTAATCATTCTCTGGATTTCCCACTAACCATACTGGTTCCTCCCTGTTAGGGTCTAAGCGTATCCCTAGATCACGTTGATGTTCCCATCCTAATAAATTAGAGCCCTTGCTGGCGAAAGTACACCTTGCCCTTAGTCGATCTACCCTTAAAAGTTATCTGCATAGACATCATTCCCGTCAGGGGTATTGGATCACTATTGTACCCTCCTGGACTGATGTCCGCTGGTTGCAACTCATACCCTTAACTCTAGAATTTACTCTCGTAAGTGTCGAAGTTTATAAACGTAAATGGTGAAATATGAATCGGCATACACTTTTATTCGTTCTCCATCGAGATCTATTTCACATGATGGATACCTGGTCTTCATGCCTGTGTCCTCATTACTCTCTTTCACTTGCAGTACAAATTTGTTATGATTATCTAGTGTCTCTTCCACTTTATGTACGATTTTTCTACCAGAATTCTCATTTTTCTCTCCCTTACTAGCTCTTGCATAGTGCCCCTTGTTTCCACACTTTCTGCATATGCAATTTCGGGCTGGGCAATCCGGGTTGTTAGCCAAATGTTTCACACTACCACACCTGAAACACCTATTCCTATAGTTTCCCACAATACTTTTCTTATTAGTGATTTCCTGAATCTTGTGTTCCTCAAATCCACTATGTTCCTTACTTTCTTGGTTGGGTGTTGGTTTCACTTCCATTACTTCCTCCTTAATGGAAGAATTTTTAAAAGCCTTTATACATTCTGCTGTTTGCTCCATTCTCTTAGCTACCTCAATAGCTTCCTTCAAAGAAGGGCTTGTAGTTAATAGTCTTTCCTGTACTTTGCTATTATTGGTACATCTCACCAATTGGTCTCTAATAAGAGAGTCTTCAAGGTGGCCAAAATCGCAGGTCGCAGCCAAACCTCTCAGACAAGCTATGTAACTCGAGACTCTCTCTTCCCTCCCTTGGACTCTACTGAAAAATGTATGTCTTTCTAACACGACATTTACTTTTACTCCAAAATGTCTTTCTAATTTTTTAAGAGTCTCATCGTATACATCCAGCTCTTCATCCACATCCTCCTCCTCCTCCCCATAATCCGTTAAATTGTCATACACTTTACGCCCATGTACACCTAAATTGTACAATAAAATGTGCTGTTTCCTTAGTGGGGAAAACTTTTCTCCACCGATTGCTATTAGGTAGGATTCAAATAACCTTCTCCAGTCCTTCCATAATAAGCTTGGTTCCCCTGCATCATTTAGGAAGGGAGGAGGTTGAGTCATGCTAGCTGCAGCCATGTTCCCTACAGTTTTTTTTTTTCCTTATTACTCAATGTCACTCACAGTGTATTATACTTTCAGAGACTGTAACATTAAATCCTATGAGCATTTATCATTCACACACTATCGCAATATTTAACTTTTTGTTCCCACGTAGATTAATAATCAGCTAACTAAATATTGCTTAACTACAACACTGTTCTATGAGAAGGACTTTATACCCTCTTGAGGAAAAAATGAATTCTTTTGACACCACTTGTAAAAGGCAGGAAGTTACTTCAACACTAAGATAAACAAAAGTGGCTGAAATGCTGACAGCATCGGAACAGTCTCCTAATGACGTTCGATAACACGTCAACAAGACGTTCTGGGAGTTGTAGTAAGGCAGTACAAAATCTTAAATTCTTGACGCGATCCGGAAGCTTTGCTAACACACACAAAAGGAAACAAAACACCAAAAAATGCTGCCGAAGTGCTAGCCACTCGGGAACTGCCTCCCGATGACGCCCTTAAAGCGTGCCATGCAGGAAGGCTCTCGGACGAGTTTCCTGACGAGACTCTTAACTGCGGTTCAATCGCGTCTCTGGCTGCTCGGGAACTGCCTCCCAATGACGCCCTTAAAGCGCCACGTTGGAAGGCTTTCAGATGTGTTTCTGACGAGATTCCGAACTGCAGTTCAGTCGCGTCTGTGCAGTAGTTTTCTGTCCTGCTTGGACGTGACTTCCGATGCACAAAGGAGCGCCTCCTAGCAGATTAGAAGTGCTCCGGTTCAGCCGTGTCTCCACGTTTGTTTACCGTCCAGGTTGGATGCACTCCCGCTGAACCAGGAAACGCCTCACTAGCGCCACTTACTTGTTTGATATAAAGAAGTGCTTCCTGGCCTATATCACTTCTCAACTTCTACTTGATTCTCGGCGTGGAGTATGCTACACCAACCGTGCTGCTGCAGAGATCGCCATCATTACACCTTCATGAGTGATAGCCCATGACGGTGCACGTCCGGTGACTTGGAGACTGGTCTACTCCAAAACCTCCAAGGCGGTGAGATTAATCTAGGACTCACACTGCTTTGCCTGGTTGATTGAAGGAAGATGTTTCATCTGCTCCACATGTGGACGTCTCGAGACTTCGTCAACCAAGCAGAGAGTGGCCAAACTAACAGGTACAGGGGTGAGGAGTCACACTGCCCCTGTGCAGTTCTTTACTTGTCGATAAAGGATCCCACCCTCGTCGCCAATTTAGGTTATCCTGTAGTAATCACGCAGATAACTCAAAGAAAAGATGTTTATTTCTCAACTCCTCACAAGCCACTGGCACAATCCACTTCAACATTCTATGGCAAGCTCCCGGTAATTCCAAAGTCCCAACATTGTATGGTGAATGGAACGTACTACTATTACTACTTGAGACATGAAATTATGTACATATTTGACCTATACTCTATGTCTCTATGTTATTCTGATATACACATATATATATACATATTTACAATAACAGACGATGTTCTCTTCACACTCAATACTTATAACAGTAACCAGAGCTGTCTCTACTCAGAGAGCTAAGCTTAGTGTCTATGAGCTGGTCATGGGACATTCTATGCTGGTAAAGTCTGACCTAGTGTCTCCAGCTTTGCTTGATGTGCATTTGAATGTTGATGTTCAATGAAGGCTATCACAGCCAGCAGCCCAGAGACCTTGTACAAGTACATGTCTACCATTTAAAGTCAGTTCTCTAACTCCTGTGGCATGGCCCCTATCACTTCATGCTCATCACAACACCATTGTGACATACAACAATCTCTGCCGGGACTTTTTGCACTCATTGAAAGCAGACTACAGACCCTACACCTGCAGCATATGGATCCCATGCTAGAATTGTGCAGTTATTTCTGCTGCAAGCCATGTTAACTGGCTTCCCATCTGGGACTACTTGGCTAGATCAAGTGGTGGGTAGCAGGTGTGATAACGTGTCCCTTCCTAGGTAATTTACTTATTCTGGGACTCGTTTTAGGCCAATTAATCTTTTGACCCTGATTGAAGACACCTTAGGACGAGACAACCAATCAGCATATAAATCACTAGGTCAATAATTTTCTCAATATTCAATATGTCAAAGTACACCAATCTAGATCAATGCATCAATAAAGTTTGATCACACCATGACCTTTCAATTATGAATGACCACAAAAAGATTTACATTATTTTATTTCCTATTGATTACACTCTACTAGCAAGTTTATTAGTCTCAAAACCAGAAAACACATCAGCAATGTCACAATATGGCAACTAGAATAAGATTTCATTAACGCAAAGATCATAAACATCAGAACAAAACACAACGTCAACATGGATTAACTTTAGCAGAGCATCATTAGCTCATTATTCAACAAAGCATTGATTCAGTCATTGTCTGTTTGCGTCCGTTTTAGTGAACTGCTTAACTAACCTCGAATTAGCATTAGCATGTTGGGCTTCATGCAAAACAATTTAGCAACACAAATTTAGAAAACATCTAACTATGGCCTCTATCAAAAGGTAGCAGTTGGTACCTAGAAAGGAAAGGCAAACAGACAATTACAATTTCATTATTATATAGTTACCCTCCGTAATGGGTCAGCATACAGAGTCAGTTTTCGTCCTCAGGACATCAGTTGATTCGCCATCAGCCAGGGCACACAGCAAAGTTCAGCAAGACAGGCCATACGGGACACTTCCCTCATTAGGAGGAAAAGTATGAATTGGGCAAGACAAAGATAAGGATGGTTCGAAGAATTAAACAGCAAAGTCTTTAAGACAGAGTGACAAAGGGGGTTATTCCAACTTTGGAGGAGGTGGTAATCCGTCCCAAATGTGACGGATTTACCACCAGCCATATTACGAGTTCCATAGGATATAATGGACTCGTAATACGGCTGGTGGTATATCCGTCACTTTCCCGTCACTTTTGGGACAGATTACCACTTCCTCCAAAGTTGGAATAACCCCCAAAGTGTCTAGGAAATAGCAAAAGGCACGTAATGGCTATAGAAAAATGGCTCGGAATGGCTGCTTTCTCCTTGTGTCAAAGGATTATATCAAACTTGTTGTACAGTCCCCTAATTTCCAATTGGGCAAAATTTGGTGCATCATTATCTCCGTCCAATAATCAGGTAATCACCTCATTAGAATTGTCACTTCAGAACAGTTCTCACGTAGTTTATTGTCTCCTATAATTGAAGTCTCCAACAGGTAGAATGTCAGGTACAAACTTTTATTCTCGCGGTCCCAGTCAGTAGTTCCATTGTCTTTACCAGTTCAGGCGACCTTGTACCTGTTGCAAGTTTACACTGTTGCATTCGGCAAGAATGTCTCCTTGAGCAAGTCGAGTCTCATGAGAAAGAATTTACTACGGTTACACACATCTTCTAGATTCTGCAAAAATATGGCTACATGTCCTTCAGCAAGTCAGCACATTGCACGTTAGAAAAACACATTTAATATGAGACCGGCAGTTAGGCCCCGACTCGTGCTAACTAAGGCCTGGAAATTAATTCAGCAAAAACCGTAACATGTAATTCTTAATGCTAACATAAAATCATACATTAGTACATTAATAATTCATTATTAGTCAATTTCATTAATCATCGCATACATTGGTGGCCACTCCCCGTGGGCACATTTCAAACACGCGTTTAGTAAAACACAGCAATACAATTTATATGCGGCATCCTTAGGTATTAATTTGCAAACATTTCTTGTTAATTTTGATTATAATAACTACACTCCAACAGGTGTCACAGAATCACAGAAACCACAGAAGCGTATCATATTGCTTTCTGTACCCCCTCTAGATTTCTGATGTGTGTACATTGAAAATATCTGCTTCCACTTGGAGAAGGATATACAAAACCTCAATCTTTCTTCATGCTGGATCTGTGCTCATTTGCCCATGGATGCTCAAGGGGGTGTTCCAATAGCCCTATCCTCCATGATGAAAAAGAACAATACTTTTACCTCTACTTGCATTGACATGACTCTGATGAGTATGGCAAAGTCTCTGCTCCTGTCCCCCTCTCCATGGGGCAGGTTGTACCTGCTCCTATTCACCTTGCTTACACTGCTTGTGGGACAGCCTGTGAAAATCGAACGGGCAGTTTACTTGTGTATTGCAGTGAATGAAATGTATCCCTTTTTGCTTGACCAGACTCTGAATTCAGCCCCTTCTGTTTCCAGTTGCTCTCGTGGGTCCTCTATTTCACTGCATAGCTGCTGGAAGCAGGGGTGTGTGGAGGGCAGCACCCCCAGACATAATCATGCTGGAATTCAGAAGTTGAATGCGCAATAAAAATTACTTTAAATAATGTGTTTATCTTGGCACATGTACGAAGATAAAAGTCAAATGTCAGGCTAAGTCTTCTGACAAATTAATTTTTATTTGGAAACAGCCATGAGCTCTTTTTCTTCTGACTGCAAAGTGAGGGTTTTGAAAAAGTGATCTAGGTAAAAGTGATCTAGGTGACAATCCTGATATGCTAAAGAATGTGAAAGGAAAGGCTTCAGGATGATTTTTTTTCCCTAAAAGCAACAATATTTAAATACATGTAAATAAACAAAACTCATATCTTAAATTATTTCAGCAATAAGGAAAGAGCAAATGAAACACTTTTTTGTAATTATAAAGTGTGATGGAAACAAAGATTTTAACAGGATCAAAACAAATCAAGACATTTTACTTGGTGATGCACACATGATAAATATTTTCTAACACATGATTTCCAACATCGTTTTTTCGCTATAAAATTTTACCAGTAAAATTGTGTGTGTGTGTGTACTTAGTGGCCGTTTCCCTGGAACATATCCCTTCTTTAAATGACAATCTGCTACTTCACAACAGCTCGAATAATGTACATACCACACCCTTACCACTCTCCTGCTGAATTGGCATGACTCATTTGCTATACTATTTTTTGTGTGCCACTTGGATTTTTCACAATCCCCATGGCTTTAGTCCTATAACATTAGTGGCAGCACCCCTACCCTGAAAATTGTTCCACCACCACTGTTTCACAGTGAACCTCTTGAATAACCAGGCACTATGTTCTAGGCGCTACCTGTGTGTTAGTAGCATTTGGTATGCTCTTATTAAAAATGTCTTGCTTCAACAATATATTTGAGAATAATGCTTCCATTTTCTTACGATAATGGCATTACTCCTAGTCCTACTCCCTCGCCTTCCTTTTAACCAATGAGGCCTCCCGCCTCCCCCCTAGACCCTCCCTTCCCCTTTCAAAAATCCCCCCCACCCTTATCCCCTCCTGTACAAAAACCAAGCCCAAGCTGCAACTCGGACAGTCCGTACCGGGAGGGTGGGAGGGAACGGAAAAGGAAGGCGAGGGAGTAGGACTAGGAGTAATGCCATTATCGTAAGAAAATGGAAGCATTACCTCCCGTCCCTCCCTCGCCTTCCTTTTAACCAATGAGACATAGCAAGAAACACACAGGAGACGGACATCGAGTTGCAAGACCTTTATTTTAACATCCTGCACCAAGATCATCCCACAAATCACCTCATAGAGGATAAGACCCGGTGACCTAACACCGACTCCAAACTACCCAAGTCCGACAGCCTGTAATGACGCACAAACGTCGAAGGAGAAGCCCAAGTGGCGGCCCTGCAAATTTCCACCACAGACGTCCCCTGAAGCTCTGCCACCGTAGCCGCCATGCCTCTAGTAGATCTCCCCTGAATCCCTTGAGGAGGAACCACCTCTTTCAAGGAATAGGCCAATAGAATTAAAGATCTCACCCACCGACTCAAGGAAGCCGTGGAAGGTTTTTCACCTTTGCGAGCCGGACCAAAATTAACAAACAGTGAATCCCCCTTACGAAAAGGAGCCACCACCCGCAGATACTCTAACAAAACCCTGCGTACATCCAACGAATGCAAACGGACCTCCTCCCTTGAGGAGGGATTCGGACAAAATGAAGGAAGGATGACCTCCTGCCGTGAATGGAAAGAAGAATTGACTTTTGGAATAAAAGAAGGCACCGGAACCAGAACCACCCTATCGTGAAAAATCTTACAAAAAGGAAAGGAACAAGCCAATGCACCCAATTCCCCCAACCGACGAGCCGAAGTAATGGCTACCAAAAAGAACGTCTTCAAAGATAGATTGCGCAAATCACAGTCCCCCAATGTTTCAAAAGGTGGCTCCGTCAACACATCCAAAACCAAGGACAGATCCCATGAAGGAAAAGAACGTACCGGGTGAGGAAATAAATTAATAAGCCCTTGAAAAAATCTAGGCATCAAGCGCCCTTCATCCTGAAGATTACGCCATGGTCCCCTGAAAGCCTGAATAGCTGCCCACTGTACCCGAAGAGAAGTCACTGACAACCCTAAATGAGCACCGTCCTGCAAGAACTGCATCACCTCAAAGATAGAAGCGCAGGTAGGATCCAACTCCCGACTTAAGCACCATGACGAAAACACCTTCCACTGTCGACCATAAGAAAGCAAAGTGGAACGTCTCCTTGAAGCCAGTAAGGTAGAACTCAAAGCCACAGGCACCCCGAGACCTGTCAATCCCCGTCGTTCAACTTCCAGGCCGTCAAGTGCAACCTCCTCAATGACCCCAATGGGAGGCAGGGAAACTCCAGGGGAGACGGACAAAGGGGCAGAGGCCACATCCTCCCATCCGCCATCAGCCTCAACAACGGGAACCAATTCGCCCTCGGCCAAAGTGGCGCAATGAGGATAACCCTGGACCCCAGATCCCTCACTCGTAACAGAAATGCCCTGAGTAGTTGAAAAGGAGGGAACGCATACAAAAGGCCCTGCGGCCAAGGACACGACATCCCGTTCACCTCCCATGCTTGGGGACACCGAAACCGGGAGCAGAAGCGACCCACTTTCGCATTCCCTGCGGACGCAAACACATCCAGCACTGGAAGACCCCAAAGCCGAACCAGACGCTGAAACAGGGACTTCCGGAGAGAGAAAAGTTGAAAGGAAGGAATCACTCTGCTCAGCAGATCCGCCCGAACATTTACCACCCCCCGAATGTACGTAGCCCTGAGAGAAGGAACCCACTCCTGAGCCCACACAAAAATCTCTCTGACTAAATTGAACAGAGCCCTCGACCTGGTCCCCCCTTGCCGATTGACATAAGCCTTGGCCACTAAGTTGTCTGTGCGAACCAGAACCGCTGATCCCCTCAGGGAATCCTGGAAATGGACCAGAGCCAGGAATACCGCCCTCAATTCGCGCCAATTCGACGACCGACTCGCCTCCCGAGGGGACCAAAACCCCAGAATCTGAGCCGACCCCATCCATGCCCCCCAACCGGAGAGGCTGGCATCCGTCGTCACCACCACGGGTCTCAGAGGTGATAAAGACACCCCTACCCTCAGGTAGTCTGCATCCAACCTCCATTGCAACTCTCTGTGAATCAATCCGGACCCTGGAACCCTGTCCTCCAGAGAACCGGACCCTGGTGCCCACCTTCTCAAGAACCATGTCATCAAGCACAGGAGATGGAAACGCGCCCAAGGAACCAGAAATATCACTGATGCCAAATGACCCTGCAGCCGCAACCATAGAAGAGCTCGGGGAGCAGACAGCAACAATACCTTCGTTACCAAAGCCTGAAGTACACCCAACCTTTTTTCTGACACAGTCACCAACCCTGGAAGTGTCTGAAACCGAGCCCCCAGAAAAACTAGATCCTGGGACGGCACTAAGTCTGACTTCTCCCAATTGATTAAAAACCCGTGGTTTTGCAGGACCCCCAGAACTTGGTCCACCTGCCTCAGCAACAGGTCTCGTGATTGAGCATGAATCAAAATGTCGTCTAGATAAGGATGCAGAAACACCCCTTCTGAATGAAGCAAAGCCACCAGAGGAGCCAGCACCTTTGTAAAAATTCGAGGAGACGATTTTAGACCGAAAGGTAGAACGCAAAACTGATAATGGTCCTGACCCACAGCAAACCTCAGGAACTTTTGAGAGGATCTTGCCACCGATACGTGTAGGTAAGCATCCTGTAGATCCAGTGACACCAGAAAGTCCCCTTGCCTGACCAATGGAAAAATAGTCTGAATGGACAGCATGCGGAAATGCACTGTCCTGATCCAGGTATTCACCTCCTTTAGATTGAGCACCGGTCGAAATCCCCCTGAAACTTTCTGCACAAGAAACAAGACCGAATAAGTGCCCAGGCCCCTTTCGTCTAGCGGAACGGGGGAAATGGCTCCCTTGACCAGTAAGTCCCGCACTCCGTCCAATAATGCTCTTCTCCGTGACCCCTCTGAAGGCAGAGGAGTGGGACGTACCCCTGAATCTGGAGGAACCCTCACAAAATCTATGACATAACCATTGGTCACAATGTCTAGAACCCAATGATCGTTTACATTGGCCTCCCAAGCCGAAAGAAAGTGACTCAGTCTTCCCCCAACCGGCCCTCTGCCAGGCCCACAGTGATTGTCAGGACCCCTTCTTGAAACCACCCCGGGACGCAGGAGCAGACTTCTTAGGCGAAAAACGCGGCTGAAAACGCCTTTTCCGAAATGAAAAGGATTTAGCATCCCTAGTAGGAGAAGCTCTGGAATGCTTCTTCCACCCTTTACCCGAAGAAGAACCTCCTTTATAAGGTAAGGCATGCTTCCGCTCCTTAAATGCCTTGGAAAGCATGGATGGCAATTGATCTCCAAACAAGGTACGACCTTCAAACGACAGTCTGAACAAGGCTGCCTTTTCCCCTGGATCAGCCTTCCAGGAACGCAACCAGAGGGACCTACGAGCCCCAATCAAAGACCCAGACGCCAGAGCCGAAGTACGGACCATATCAGAAGACACATCAGCCAACAATCTGGCCTGTTGCTCCATACCAGCCAGGAGCTCTGAACATTCCGCCCCTTCCTGTACAGCCACCGCCAGTTTATCAAAGTCTTGTACCAATGACTGTGACGCATAAGCAGAATAAATCCCTGCCCGCAGCGCCAGATTCTCCGCAGCAAAAGCCCTCTTAAGACCTGAATCCACTTTACGGTCTGTGGTATCCGTAGGCACACAATCCTCTGGATTGACTGCCGTTTTGCCAATCAGCGTAGCCAAAATAGAATCCGGGCGTACTGAAGGAGGTAAAACCTCCTCACCCTCAAGCAAGTAAAGTTTCTGAAGGAATCGTGGAACCTGAGCCTTATCCACATCCTTCCACTCACGAAACACCATATCCTTCACAGGTCCCTGAAAAGGCATGGCAAACTTCGAAGGCGTCTGATATTGAGGAAATAAATGAGAATCCGAGTTTGTAGGTTGAAACACTGGGAAACCCAAATTGTCCCGAACATGTGCCATCACTTCCCACATTTCTTCTCTGGAAACATATTTCCCCCCAGATGACGTTGATGGGGCCTCATCCTCACTCTCCGATGAGGACTTCCTTGCCGCTACCGATGAGTGCGCAGGCTTAGGCTGACCAGACCTGGCCACGCCTGCTTGCAGTGCCCTGGTAACAGCCACCTCAATCATATCCTGCACCTCCTCTCTGGACATGAGGGGAGTACCCCTGTCTGGTAATTGTGAGGTCTCAGGAGTAGCAATGCTAGCCTCACCTCCCTCCTCCGAGGAGGAGGAAGATACAATCCTACGTCTTTTTGCTGGAACTTTAGGCATGATAAACCACCAAATAACACTGACTCTCACCCCAAAAAACTACCCTGTATATAGGCACCTGGTCCACCCCCAACAGGGCTCCACCAATCCCTAAAAAGGTCAACTACTGTGGCCAAATTCATAAAAACCACGGGCAGAACGCCCGTCCTACCTGAAGAGCAGCTCAAAATCGAAGTCCCTCAGTTCCCCGCGGCTCCGCGTCGCGGAAACCCGGAAACCGACGCCCCAGCCACAGAGGGCCGGCCCCCAGTACACGCCTCCCGAGCAGCCATGCTGCTTCGTCAAAGACGCGACCCAGCCGGCGCACTCCTCGCGGAGCTCCGCGTCCCGAGGAGTGCCTCCACCGACGACCTCCAGGCCCCGCCGTGCAGGTAAGAAAGAGAAAGAGATACGTCTAGCGTGGGCTAGACAAAAGAACAGGAGGGGATAAGGGTGGGGGGGTTTTGAAAGGGGAAGGGAGGGTCTAGGGGGGAGGCGGGAGGCCTCATTGGTTAAAAGGAAGGCGAGGGAGGGACGGGAGGTAATGCACTGAAATTCTCTCCTTGTCTCTGGACACCACTGGAAATTACTAAAATGTTTTTTCAGCCACTGACAGCGTTTCAAAGTATCAAGGGTGAACACATTTCAAACGCATAGGCGTTTGAGAATACATTATTTCCTTATATTGCCCAACTCTGCTTAGATTTAACCCCAACCTTTCCTTTGTACTCTCTTCACAGCAATTTGCCTACATATGATACTCTCAGATTTTGACAGTCCTGTTGTTTCTTTCGTTGTATAACCCCACTGCATGTAAAACAATTTATAGTTTAGTTTTTCCAAAGTTTGGCTTTGTTTCCAATAATATCGTCAACTTAGCCAAAATTAAGCTTAGCTGCTTTAGTTGGCCAAAAGTTTTAAAGGATCATGTCACCCATTGTCAGTTGCCAACAGTTTTGGAGAGTAATTAGAAGTTAGGATTTGTTTATGTTGATGTAGTAAACAACACATAAATAGGTGCAATTGTAATGCTTCGATATGGTGCAAGTATATAATGGTTTGTTGAACAGGGCATAACAAAAAAGAATTACGGTGGTGTTGCATTATTGAGATATTGTGGAACAATATAATGGTGAGTATAATAACACATAACAAAAACAGCAGAGTTGCAGTGTAGCATTATCTAGATCTTGTGCAAGGATATTATGTTTAGTTGAACAGCACATAACAAAAAACGACAGAGTTATGGTGAAGTTGCATTAATCAGAAATTGTGCAAGGATGTAATGAAGAATTAGATAGCACATAGCAAAAAAAAGCATTTGCAAAGCCAATAGGTCTTGCCTTTCTAACGAGGTCCAAACTATTGGCTTTGCCAATGCTTGTTTGTAAGGCACCATCTAAAAAACTGTAAAAGAAAAAAAAAACTACTAGAAGATCACCAAAACATATTTTAGGCTATCTCAAAACTGAACCCAGAATTCAATATTTAAATGTTTATAAACTGCTGGGTTTATTAGTCAAATACTTTTGATACAGCAAACTCGGTACAGAATTAAATAGCCTGGTGCATGTAATCTAGGGGCATATTTGTCTTAGTGTTGCATTTCTCTTGCGTCACGCATGGGTGACACAATACTAAAATCATATTTATCAACCCATGCAAGGTCACCTTGCATGACAATGCATGGCTTGATACATTTGGAGGAATGCAAGGCCAGGCAAATCGATGCCTTGCATTACTCTTCCCCAGGGAGGTATTACATGGATGGGGCTTGGGTGTTCCCATGCATCCACCTATGGATTTTGGAGCATTCCCAGATTTACCATTAGTGGTAGACCTGAGAAGGTGTCAAAATGCTACATCTCTCCAGGAGAGGTGTAGTCTCATAATTATTTCCTCTTTCTATGTGTGCTGCACTCTTCAGCACACATAGAAAGAGGAAAATGCCACTCATGATTGTTTTTGTGCAGGAAGGCGGCCCTTCATGCACAAAAATGATCCTGCCTACAATGCAGGCACCCTTGCACCATAACACAAAGGGGCCTACGTTATCACTAGGCAGCCAAA
Source organism: Pleurodeles waltl (assembly GCF_031143425.1). Taxonomy (NCBI): domain Eukaryota; kingdom Metazoa; phylum Chordata; class Amphibia; order Caudata; family Salamandridae; genus Pleurodeles; species Pleurodeles waltl. Next base: position 507,527,579 of record NC_090447.1, on the reverse strand, counting down.
AGTGTGCCAGTGCAAAGGAAGGGCAGGAATGCTCCGTATAATGTTAAATACGGCACATTGCTGCCCTTCCATGAAGCATAGCAAGGAGGCTTGCTATATTGCGCTGAGTGAAAGTTGATAAATATGCCCCCTAATTTAAAACTAACAAAGTTTTCTTCTTGCAGGCATTTAAAGCAACATGTCTTCACACAAAAAGGACAGGAAATATGGTCAAACTCCAACAGACATCAAAAATGTTAGAAAAAACGGCCCTCACCCACAATTTGTGGCATGCTTCATCATAGGGCCTTGCTAACACACTCCAAATAAAAAGTCCCCTTTGGAGTGGAGCAGTAAGGGTGGGGGAACATATGACAACAAAAGACAAGACCAACAATTATGTTACAGGGATCACATACGAACAACAGAAAAAATATCTAAAACTGACTCAGGCTAATCACTTCACTAATTTATTTTGGTGTAGCCTGGACGGGATTAAAATATTGTTGGTGGTGTTTTAGTAACTAATCACCTATAAACCCCAAAAATCTGAAAGGGTCAACATGTTTCGGCCTCTTTTAAATGCCCTTAAGGGTCATGCGGCCTTCATCAGGACCCCGTATTCTAAAGAAAGCCCTACCTGTCCTCTGATCAGGAGGCTAATTAACTCGTGCTGTTAGTTGCTCATTTGCCCGTCGGCACACTCGATATTCTGTGGGGAAAGAAATTTTCCAATTTAAATCCACAAGCAGATGGAATCCAATTCTCTATAATACTCCCCATAATTTTCACCTTAGGTATATAAGTGGAAAATAATTCAAATTGTGCTTAAACACATCCCTTAATCTAGTACATATCGTCATAAGAGAAATAGCACCTGTGTATATTAATTAAAGTTAATTCACTCATATTGATATATATACCCAAGTGATAATACCCAGGTCCAAAAACAAACAAGCAGGAGTTGGTACACTTACCGAGTTTCATCAATACCTATCTTCATCGGAACCGGGTGGGAGCACCACCCTGTAGTCACACACTGTATAAAAACAAGTCATTATGAATTTAAAACAAGGAAGTGGCTGTATATACTCTGAAAACATCGTATTAACCCTCCAGTTCTATCAACACAGAGCTGTGGGACATTTAAGGAATTCTATTAACCGGGAAATGTTTCCACCCGCCGGCCCGTTCATACTTTCATAAGGGCTGGCGCATGTGTCTCTATTCTCTCATGTTTGACGGTGTTTGAATCTCGCAAACATTGATAATAGCTGCCGGCCGTTGACTGATAATTTGTCTCATACCGTGGTACCGCCCGCCGGCCTCTTGTAGTTTTCTAACATTGGTCATACGAAAGTATTCCAAATATTGTCTGATGCCCATTTGATAAATATCAAAGTACAATAAACTCATAATCCGCCCGCCGGCCCTTAGAATATAATCACGACAATATTTTCGGTGATTCTAATAAGCTAACAACTACCCGTAAACCGGGTGCTTGTAGCAATGATGTCGGTCTAGCAACCTGCTTGCCAAACGGTAGCGGCATCGTAAATATACTAAAAAGTAAAAGTAAAGTAACCAAGGCCCCCACCCCCATCTTACTTCTTCAAGGGTCCAGTGCTGCCGCCAGTCTGCCTCAACCCGGTTCCGCGGTGAGATAGAAACGCGGAGCCGGTTATCAATAAGAGGCCATTTCCGGGTACGACGTGCCCATACCCTCCCAGTAAACTAGACTGGCGCCTCCATTTTCAACGGCAGACATCTTGGATGAGTTTGAGAATATCGAACCCATCCACGTTTGGAATACACTCTGGAAATGTGCATTTCTAATGTAAACCATGGTATATTCAAAGGGAACCTATAGATATAAACAGAAAGGAGAGGGGTGGACAACAAAAATAGAAACTAACTACCTACAAAACTTTCCAAAAATGGCCAAACTCCTCACTGGAGGATCCAAACCATAATGAAAAATTACTAATTGGAAAAATGCCATTCATTCAAAACAGGAATATTAACCAAGTTTCATGTGAGATTCCAGGGTGGATCAAAGAACCTTATAATGCCCTTGCGAACAAGTGGTCTTGTGGACAGGGCTTTCTTAATGTTGGAATGAATGCCTTAGTGAAGCTGAGCCCAAGAATGTACTAATGTGTTTACAAAAAGTACCTCTTGAACAGGGCAGTGATTTTTAGGCAGAAGAGGGCGGATTTTGCTTTCTGCCTATAGAAAAATGCATGAAAAATGTAAGCAACTGGAACATGAAATCCAGCAATTAGAGAGGCAGCATGTTGAAACTAAAAATACTGTAACCATGCTGTCTTGTCAGAATAAGCATAATAATTAGAATTGCAAGATAAGGCCAATATCTATCAGTCTGTTGCAGAAAAGGCGGTTGTTAAAGTCGCTCAAAACAGGTATCGAAATGAAGGGGTAAAACAATCAAAGGAAAGTTCATTTAGCAATTGCTAAAGCCGGGTTAGACTGGAATCCCGAAGGAAGAATGGGATATGAATATTTTTTGGAGAGTACAGATTTTTCAGATTCCAGTGATGAAGAGGTTAAAAGAGGTGGGGGCAGGTTTGAGCCAGGCAAGCCGAAAGTGGTGTGCAGACAGCCAATATTCAGATGAAAAATACAGGGCACTCCAAGGAATCTAGCTGGAATTGAAATGCACTCTCTAAAAGATCACACCCAGCAAGAAGTTAATGATATCATAGACAGATTCAAACAGAAATATGTGGAAGCATTGATTACGTGGATGGTGAGGTTGTTTGACACAGGTGCCACGGGTGCCTCTGGACTGAAATGAGGGCAGTAGAAAAATAAATAAGCAGGATTGTACACGAGTGAATCGGGGCCAGCTAAAGTTGCAAGAGGATGGAAAAGAAAGGGAAAGAAATGTTTCTTCATGAGGGAAAGAGGAGGAAGATTTGGACAGCGAGTGGTTGACTGCTGAGATCAGGGAAGGAGGAGAATCTACTCACAGATATGAAAGCATATATCCAGACCTGACTTGGGCAAAAGTTCACAGGTTTAAATCAGATTAGGAAACCAGCCAAGCTCAGGAAGACTGGAGCGGAGGCCGCTTTAATTTATGGAAATCCCAAAAAGTTTCCCGGTCAGCTCTACACCATCACAGGGTTGGGTGGAAAACAAATCCCTGCCGTGCAGACTACCGTTCAGATGAAAATAGGAAGAGCACCAAAAAGAGAATATATTGTTTTGAATTTGTGCCCCTCCTAGAATATATATTGGGAATTGACATTTTAAAGGGGATGACTTTATATTTGGATGATGGTTGTTATCAATTTGGATCAAAGAGATACATTTCAGTGGCAGCATGAGGGTGGGCCATCTGAAGATACCCCCAGTGAAAGTGCTCCCGGCAACCAAGGTAAGTCGCTTGAAGCAATACCGCATTCCAGGAGGACTTGAGGAAATAAGTACAAATATACAAGAATTGATTGAGGCTGGTGTGATAGCTCTAACCACCACTAAATGGAATAATCCTCTGTGGCCTATACGCAAACCAGGTGGGCACTATAGAATGACGGTTGATTACCGCAAGCTGAATAAATATACACCCCTTTGAAAGCCGCGGTCCCCGGCACCATCACTTTGATCAAAAGAATACAAAAACATGGATGGACCTGGTATGCCACCATTGATATTCCTAATGCTTTCTTTTCAATACCATTGGCCCCTGAGTGTCAGGAACAATTTGCTTTCACATTGTGGCAGACAATTTAAGATGCTATCTTTGGCTATGGGGTAAATACGTAGCCCCACCATCTGTCACTGGCTTGTGGCAGAGCACCTGGATGAAGTATCTGTCATTCCAGGGATGCAATTGTCCCATCACATTGATGATGTAATGATTCAAGGAGAGACACAAGAACAGGTGCAGACTCAGTTGGAGTGGGTTGTGGAACTCTTTCAGAGTAAAGGGTGGATGATTAATTCAGACAAGACACAGGGACCCTCTCAAAATGTAATTTCTAGGAATTCACTGGAATCAGGAACAAAGAGAGGTGTTGCCCAAGCAAAACAAAAGATTTTGGAGTTTGCTGCTCCCCACACTAATCAGGAGACACAGCGATTCATTGGATTGCTTGGTTTGTGGAGACAGCATATCACTCACTTGAGTCAGATTTTGGCCCCTTTGTACAAAGTGACATGAAAGAAACATGAATTTGAATGGGGAGAACAGCAGCAGCGTGCGTTTGACTTGGCAAAGGAGGTGAGTCATCAGGCTTTTGACTTATGGCCAGTACAGAAAGGAGATATTGAGTTGCATGTAACCATTCAGGGGCAATATGCCAATTGGAGCATGTGGCAAAAACAGGGACGAACGAGGGTGCCCCTGGGTTTCCGGACTAAAAAGCTACCTGATGCTGGAGAACCGTGTACTCCTTCTGATAAACAATTACTTGCTTGTTACTGGGCTCTAGTGGATACTGAGCAAATGACCCCAGGTCATAATGTGGTTCTGAGACCCGAGATTCCAATAATGCAGTGAGTGATGAGCTCACCTAAAACTCACTGTATAGGACATGCACAAGAAGCTAGTATCATAAGCTGGAAATGGTACATACAGAATAGGGCCCGAGTGGCACCAGCAGGGACAGCTGCTGTACATGAACAGATGTCACAAATCCCTGTACGGGATGAGGAGAGGGCACAGGAGGTACCGCAAATAAAAGAGTAAGAAGTGAGGTGGGGTGAGCCATTTGAATCATTGTCCCCGGAAGATAGGAACCATGTATGGTTAACTGATGGTTCAGTCAAGTATGTGGGGGCTAAAAGACATTGGAAAGCAGTGTCATATAACCCAATCACCAAGAAGTTGTTACCTACTACAGGAGAAGGGAAGAGTAGTCAATATGCAGAATTGTACGCTGTGTATCAAGCAATGAAACAAGAATTACCTGGAACTTGTCATATTTACACTGATTCTTGGTCTACCGCCAATGGGTTAGCCATCTGGCTTCCCACATGGCATGCACATAACTCGCAAATACATTCTAAGGAGGTATGGGGCAAAGAGTTGTGGCAAGAAATTTGGGAAATGCTAGAGCAAAGTACTGTTACTGTGTATCATGTTTACTCCTCAAGGGAGGTAATTCTGGGGATTCTCAGAGTCCTTGGAACCTCTGGTCCCATAGGAGTCCTCAAGGATTTCCTTGCCAATTACACAGGTATGCACAGTTCCAGCATGTCAATCCATGGAGACTGGCCACAGCCTGCTTACTGCCATAAGGTGTAGTTGGTGTGAGACAGCCCTGCAGTGCCTTTAAGAGGAACATGGACATCAACATGTTAGTGCTTGGAACTTAATGTTGATGATTGGCACAACTCTGTCACCGCCCCACTATGACCTGACTGCCCTGTAACAAGGACAATTACTATCAGCAGCCTGTTGGTAGAAAGAATTATAGGAGGATGGTGGTGTGCTCTCCTTGGTGATGGTTATGCTTCCCCAGGTCTTTCTGTGATGTTGCATACTTACCAACCTCGCTTCCAGCCACAGAAAGATATGATTGGGCATTTATAAATTTTTACAGAATTTTCTCTGGAACCTTGTCATAGTGGGCCAGAAAATGGCTTGATAACACCCTTAAACCCGACTGTAATTATTGATACCGTTAGTATTGGTAATTCCAGAGGGGAGGATTTACCCACTATTAACAGATAGACCTTGAGGGTCCCCTGAGGTTGGGATTTTTCAAGCTACACCAGAGTCCTGTGTTCTGCATTTTTCCGATGAGTGTCACCCAGACAGTTTCCCTGTTCAGTAGGCAAAGTGGCTTGGTATAGGAGTCTGGCTTTGTAGCACCTCTCCTAATCACGATGTACCAATAACCTTTGTTATCACCAACATGGGCATTAAAGTTGGACTTGTAACAAGACCCTTACTGCTGTATCATATGGTGATATCACTATATCATCATAGAAAGCCTGATATATCTGTTCTGGGAATCCATCGCCCCATCCCTTATTCTAAAAATCAATTTGACCTCTCCAGCGTTATTTGCTGATCCAACACAGAAACCTAAGCTAATTCAACTTGGAATCCAAGCATCTACAAAAGGGTGTTAAATTACCCATCCCCCATACATACAGCCTAATATAATGTCAATCAAACATAAAAAATGTAAGTGTTACTGGCTGTGCATTATTCAAACTTATCACCTTACTTATATTATTTCTTCTGTGAACTTCTTTGGAAGAACAAACTAATTATTTTCTGAGATAAAAAGACTCTTAATGTGGTAATTTCTCACTCACTCAAAATTACTGTTACTCCAGGTATCTGTAAATCTTGATTACACAATCCCAGCTGGATTACAACTTGTCCCATGGAATGAGGGATAACATCAGACATAAGTGTTTTCAAACAGATTTCTGCACATAAATCCTTAGTTTTGGGTCATTTTTCAGGGGCAAATTTCTTGAGGTCTGCCCTGGTGATTTTGTCTCCACAAACACCTGCTGTGATTATGTGAGTGAATTACTGCATCCCTCAGAATTCCTTATCCGCTCCGTCATAGGAGTCACCAGGGGAATTGGGTATACAGAGACACTTGTAATGAGGGCTCAAAGTAACTCATTGCTACCATTGAATTTTTATGGAAAAAAACTGGCCATCTGGGTGCTCATTACAGCTGTTGTACTCTCCATTTAAACCAAGCATTGTCAATGTCATTAAAGGTGGCATGCAAATAGAACTGCATCTTCAATACCTGGTAAATTTAGGCTTTCAATAGGACATCATCATTTATGCACTGTCATTTTTGCACTCATGCATCCAATCATCCACCTCTGAATAGTATATTGTTGCATTCACCCTCTTACCCACCCACAAAACACACACGCACAAACTCAAAAAGCATACACAAGATGAGTGAAACAAATACAAAAATAAAAATAAAACATTCTGCCACCTAAACATAGCGGGCAAATGCTTGCAATAAATTATGGCAATGTATATAAGCGGATGGCCATTTTGCAATGTTATTGTACATAGTGTGTCTCTGTATGAAAATTACAACATGACCGCCAAGTTTAGAAGCAATGTATTGGCCTCTCAGGAGAAGGGAATGATACACTGCGCACAATACCAATTCAAGAGGAGCACTAAAACATAACACTGGATGGCCATCTTGGAAGAGTATCGTGCACAGTGTATTATTGATGTACTGGTCAAAGATGGCTAACATACTGCTTCTACATATGGTAGTAAAACTTGTAAAGGTAAAGCAATGATACATTGTGCAAATTACATCTCAGGATGGCCACCCACTTTACAGGCAATGACCACGAGATGTGCCACATTGCAGCTGAAGTGGCAAGCAAGCAGTTGGCAGCACTGTCTGGGGAGTTGCACGACATGCTTTAAAACAAAGGGAAGAGAAAAAAATGAAAAGTGATCTACCAAAGGTGAAATGGAAACCTGAAACAATGGCCCACCATCCCTGGCAGTGAATAACAAGAACTTCTAGGCAGATGTGCACATTTGCTCGGGCAAACTGCCCTCACTCACAGTGCAATAGAGTCAGTAACTCAAGTGGGCTGACCGGTTGCTCCATGCTTTATGCTGTCATGGGCAACACTATAATGAGAATGACACCCGAACAGACTGCCAGTAGAAGAGGGCTGACCTAAGCCCTTCTGCCTTACTGTATACATTTCTGTATTATTTATCATTTGTTTATTACAGGGCCTGGCCCAACTGTGAGGGCCTGGCAAAGATTAACACAATGTAAATCATATACCCTCAGAGTTTGTCAGATGAGGAAACCAACACCAAAACCCTTCTATACTAAGTCACTTAGTGAGATTCTAGATAACAACATAACTGTTTACAGGGTTTAATAAAATGTAATGCGAATCCACTGTTAAAGGCCTATTTGTATCTATATATTTTTTTTTAACTAAGTGAGTCAAGCCTCCTGCCTTTGTCATATATTTTCATAAGAAACAGATCAGATCCATGGCATCTGACATATAATTTCACAACAAACTAATCAAGCCTATTGTGATTATCACTGGCTTGTCATGAAGACAAATGCAGGCCTTTTTGTATTGCACTTACTTTCCCACAAGGCAGTCATAAGGCATGCTGTCACAAAAATGCATGCATGTACAAATTAAAGTTGGCAATACAACATACAACTCCTCGTAAAAGGGGTCAATAAGTATTGGCATAGTGTAAATCTTCTAACTCCAGGGTTTAGAAGAGGGGCTGTCCACCACTAAAACTGTTGCCTACTACATTAATTTGGAAGATTCTATGTAACACAACGCATCTCTTCAGGCTTAAACACAGTGTAATAACAATTCACCCTTAAAAATGTGTTGGCTTCAACATATGCTTTTACAAAAAAATTAGTCAAATCTACTGCCTTTGTGGTAACTTTTCATAATAAACAGATTAGAACTATGGTATCTGACATAACTACTTCCAATGAATAAATCTGGTGTGTAGACTTCATGACTGGCTTGTCACCTCAACCAATTTAGACCTACAATATTGAGCATACACCTTCCCACATGGCAACTATCAAGTACACAGTCATAATATTACAAATATTTACAAAATTGAAAATGGTAAAACAATATACAACCTCACCTAAAAGGGATTAATATGATTGTCAAAGTGTATATCTTCTAACCCCAGTGTTTATAAGAGAATGTGTCCAACAACAAAACCTTTGGCTCATATAGTAATCTATAAGAGTTCAGCTAATACAATACCTTTCAACAGGCTTTAACATAGTATAACAATCCACCCTTAAGGACTGCTTGACTTTAGCATCTGCTTTTCACAATAAACAAGTCTGGCCTACTGCTTTTGTCATAACTTTTCATTATAAAGAGATTAGAACTATTGCATCTGGCAGACTTTTTTTTAAACGATCACTCAAGCCTATACTGCAGATTTTATCTTCAGCCTTTCACCATAACCAACTAAGGTCTACTGAGTGAAAGGTGACCATCACTCAATTATAACATTTCAAATATGTACAATATTGGAGTTGGAAAACAATATGCAACCTCTCTTAGGAGGGCCTAACAATGATTACCACAGTGCAAACCTTCTAATCCCAGGTTTTGTAAGAGGAGGTAATCAACACCCTTGCCTACTATTGTGAAATTCCATGTTAAAATACATGTCTATGGACTTTAACACAGTATATTAATAATCCATTGATAAATGTATTTTTGGTTTAACATATATGTTTCACAATAAATACAGCCTTTTGTTTTTAATGTTACTTTTTAAAATATACAGATTAGATCATTAACAACTGAGGTAGCCTAATGAACCAATCAGGACTATGGTTGTCACCATAATCAATTTAGACCAATTGTATTGTGCAAAAGCTTTTCCACAAGGCAAACATCAGTCATGCAGTCATAAAATTGCAAATGTGTATAAAATTATGGATGACAAAACAATATACACCCTCACCTAAGAGGGGTTCACAAGGGTTGTCAAAGTGCATATCTTCTTTGCCCAGGGTTTGTCAACATGCATGTCCACCAATAAACCATTGCCTCCTATAGTAATCTGTAAGATTTCAATTAATATTATAACTGTCTGCAGGCTTTAATATTGTTTAATAGAAATGAACCCTTAAATGCCTGCTGGCTTTAACAAATGCTTACCTCAATAAATACGTGAGGCCTACGCTCTGTCATATATTTTCATAAACACATCAGGTCTATAAATACAATCTTTGGTTAACCAGTCATACTGGACTGTGCATATGCTTTCTATAATACAAAGATTGCTGTACAGGACACTTTTTCAGTGGATGCTCACAGCTTATGGCCAATCAAATGCTGTACTGAAGGAAATCAACATGTGGGTGGAATGTAAGCCCTGATCTCAGTGGTTCATTTGAAAGCTCTTTTCCTGTTGATCACATAAGCACAGTGAAGAGCTGCACTGTCAAGCCAGATCTAAAAAAGCCCAATTCCTATAGTCAGGGTCAATGAAATTATGTGATTTTGCAGTGAATTTTGCATAATTACATATTTACCTCATTTGCCTCATATTCAGTCATCTGCCGCATAATCTGCACATATTAAAAAAAGTTGTTTCTAGCTTAAATAGTTCAAAAGTTACTAAAGATGCAGCAACATGTTACCGCGTGGTGGCAAGCCCTTTGTAAAGCTGAACTGGCCTCCTTTCTGTTGCTTATTGCTATATTTGGGTGTTAAACTGATACTATCAAGGTGCAACCAATACCTAAAAAGTGTTAACAAGTTTAAAAATTCTGAAATAATGAAGTAATATGTTAAGACACAGAGGTGGTCATTATGACACTGGCGGTCTTCTGACCACTAGGGTTAACGTGGCAGTATCACCGCCAACAGGCTGGCAGTAATGACTGTCAAATTATGACCATGGTGGTGATCCCTCCCATAGACAGCCAATGTACCACACCAACCGCCAGTGTGGTAAGAACACCGAACACAGCGGTAGCCACCTACAGGCAGGCAGAAGACAAGGACCCGCCCACGACATTATGACATAGCACACTGCTACGATTTCCGGGGTGGTAGCAACAACACCAAAAGCCTGGCAGAAACACACCATTTAAAAGGAGCCACTCACCTCCAGGGACACACAGGAGTCCACGGCCACCATTGAACCTGAACTACAAGTATTCCTGATGCTGTGCCACGTCATGTCCGTCCTGGAGTACCAACGCCGACCAAGACGACAACAGTGAGTACAGCCGTCTAGCACACAAGGGTGGGAGGGATGGGGGGATAGAGATACACAGACGCACAACACACACCATACACACACAACACACAAAGAAACACATACACAGGAATATAACAGTGACAGAACCTTAGAGTAAATAAACACAGGACACATACACAGTTAAAACCAATGTATTCTTTTGTATGAACATGTAAAATGCAAAAACATGCACAACTGCAGAAATAAATAAATGCAGGCCCAAAGGCCAGTCCAAAGTCACTAATGCCCACAGGGCAAAGTCCAAGCCCCAACTTGACTCCTGACAACATCGGGACTCCACTGTTCAGGGGCATCATGTTGGAAATCGGCAGCCACCTCAGGGGGTGGGGCTGGGGTGGGTGGGGTTTTCAACTCAGTGTGAGGGGGCTCCTAGCCCACTGGTTCTGGAGGGAGATTCCTGCCCACTGGTTCTGGAGGGGGCTTCCTGCCCACAGGTTGAGGAGGGGGCTTCCTGCCCACAGGATGAGACGGGGACTTCCTGCCCACAGGATGAGGATGGGGCTGTCTGCCCACATGATGAGGAGGAGGCTGCCTGCCCACTGGTTCTGGAGGGGTCTTCCTGCCCACAGGTTGAAGAGGGGGCTTCCTGCCCACAGGATGAGGAGGGGGCTGCCTGCCCACTGGTTATTGATGGTGCCCCTTGGCCTCTGGATGCTTCTCCTTGGCCTCTGGTTCCGGATGCTGCTCCTTGGCCACAATATTGAGTGGGGGCTCCTTGTCCATGGTTTCCAGTAAGGCTTCCTTGTCCAGGGATTTGTGGGGGGCCTCATTGTCCATGGTTTCCAGTGGGGCCTCCTTGTCCAGGGATTTCTGGGGGGCTTCCTTGTCCATGGTTTCCAGTGGGGCCTTCTTGTCCAGGGATTTCTGGGGGTCTACTTGTCCAGAGATTTCTGGGGGCCTCCATGTCCATGGATTTCAGAGGGGCCTCCTTGGCCTTTGAATTTTGAGAGGGCTCCTTGGCCTTTGAATTTTGAGAGGGCTCCTTGGCCTTTGATTTCTGGGGGGCATCCTTGGCCTTTGATTTCTGGGGGTGCCTACTTTGCCTTTAATTTCTGGGGGGGGCCTCCTTGACCTTTGATATCTGGGGGGGCCTCCTTGGCCTTTGATTTCTGGGGGGCATCCTTGGCCTTTGAGTTCTGGGATGGCCTCCTTGACCTTTGATTTCTGGGGGACTCCTTGGGCAGGGATTTCCTTGGGGCCTCCTTGGCCCAGGGGTTTGGAGGTGGTCCCATGATCTTGCCAGTCTGTTTGGGAGGGGGGCGGCACTTTAGCCCTTCGTTTGGGGGGTGGGAGTGTTGTAGTATGTTATTCCTGTTTCTATTTTATCTTTCTATTTCTCTATTCTATTTCTTGTATTTTTACTTTAATGTTTTGGTATATTACTCAAATGGTATAATCTGTTTCCCCTCCTGCGCTCTCTCTGTGGTGTGATCTGGAATGCTCCAAGGTTCTGAGTGGGCAGTTTGAGCAGAGAGAGCTGTGTGCAGGTGTGGATGGAGTTTCCTCTTCTCTGAGATTCAACTAATAAATTGGAAGTTATCCATTTCTGCTACTCCAGTGTTCTTCATTCCTAGATCAAAATTACTACATTTTTGGCGATGACTTTTGGACCTCGGACCCTGTTGGTACAATTTGGAAACTTCAACACACCATTGTTCTTTGAGGTACTGTTATTTGGCCTTATTTAACTTTCCTGGAGTTTGGCACGAATTGTGTTCAATTTCGTCATTACAGGTTTTACATTTCATGAATTGTAATATATTTTTCTTCTTCTCTTTTCTTGTATACTTGTTTCCCCGTGCGCGACTGCTACCGTTTGCTTTTTATTTACTTTTGGCAGCATCGCACGGTAACTAGGAGACAGCGTCCTCTGCTTGGAATCGATCGCTCTGCAGCGTCACTTTGTATCCTGGAGACGGCCTTCTTCACCCGTAAACAAGCACTCTCCCTTGTGCACTCAGTAACCAGGACTCGGCTTCCCGAGTATTTGCACAAACACACGCTCTTTTGGGACACCTTAAATTCCGTCCCATGTATTTCTGTTCTGCAAGCATTGGATGAGAAACGCTTCAACGTGTAATTGTGCTGTTTATTTCTTACATGTTTTGGAAGAGTTCGTATGCCTCTTGTGGTATTGATTAAGCCGAGGAGGAAATTATTCTGAGCTTCTACTAGGAAACTCTGCCAGCGGCTGTGGATTTTTGTTTGTTTTTCCATCCTTGGCAATAGTTACCTTTTGTGCGGCATGTAACACACATTTTTTTTTTTCATTTTTCTATGTGTGTTTTTATGAGTATACATACATTTTCTCTATTTTTTTAGAAACAGTACTTCTTAAGGAGTTTCTTTACAATGATTCTACCGAGAAAAAAAAAAAACATACCATTCTGGACATTACCACTTTCTTAGTGAGCCATGCAAAACATTTCGCCACCTCCGTTTTTCTTGTCTGTACCTGGAGATCCTCCTATTCCATGGCACAAATGGAAAAAAGTTTTCTTAACGTACATTCAACTGTGTGGCAGTAATTTATCAGTGGACAGGAAAGCTTCTGTACTTTAACATTGTTTGGGAGCAGAAGGTCAGGACGTTTTGGAAACTCTACCTACCATCAGTTTTTCCGATGGCGCTGAAGGAGACTCTTCCTTGAATGAATTTGAGATAATATTGCTCAAGTTGGAATGACATTATTTACCTAAGATTTCCATCATACTTCAACGATTTTATTTTGGCAAATGTATTTTGGCAAATGTAAACAAAATGACTCGGAAACTGTTGAGGACTTTGATACGAATTTACGTAATTAGCAGCACAGGGCAATTTTGGTGAAAATTTGAATGAACGCATTCGCGACTAGTTCATGCTGGAGTGTAAGAGTGACAAAATTAGGGAGGCTCTGTGGTCAAAGGGTGACCGTACGTTACAATGATTGCTAAACAGATTGAACACTCTGAGTCTTGTATTGAAAATTTAAGAAAATCTATGGGAATTGTGAACATGGTCCAGTCCTTAGATACCAAAAACAAAAACAAAGCAAGTTCCAGTATCAAGTCAAAACTGTTGTGTTTTAGGTGTGGTTCACCATCACACTTAGCTAATAGCAAATTCAGTGTTTTTTTGTAACAAGTGTGGAAAGAGGGGTCATTTTGCAAAATGTTGTAAATCTGTGGGTAAAGTTAAAATGAGAGTGAATGAAGTTGAGTGTGATGTTGATGTTGAGCATTATTCAATTTTGCAAATTGTTAACAATGTGAACTGTATATCTAGCATTCGGTGTGATTACCCTTCTGATGTGGTGGAACTGAATGGCATCAACATCCATATGATGATGGACTCCGGTGCGAAGTTAACTTTGGTATCTCAACTTGATTACGTATGGAACTTCCAAGGGAAAGTAACTCTTCTGGATCCAGACATTACACCATACAGCTATGGTGGGAAACCTATTGAAGTAAAAGGGTATTTTGATGCAACTGTTGCATTTAAAGGTAACAAAATTGTTGGTAAAGTACAAGTTCCTGTTGTGCGTGACACTATACTGAGCTGGCCGCCTCAAAAATTGTTAGGAATTATTTTGAATCCCAATTCAGTGCCACAAGTTTAAGTACAACAAATTAGTAATTTTGGTGAGGAATTAATGTGCGAATTTCCAGAGGTAATCAACAATAAAGTGGGCTGTATTAAGGGGTACAAACCTCGCATTGTATTGAAAGAGAATGCCATACCAGTTGCTTGTAAAGTTAGGAGCAATCCGTTTGGTTTACAGTATAAAGTAAGAGTAGAACTTCAGAAGCTGCAATCACAAAGTGTTATCGAGAAAGTGGAAGCTGCTCAATGGGTTGCCCCCATTGTTGTAGCCACTAAGAGATCAGGGGACATCAGATTGTGTACTGACTTACGAAATCTTAACAAAGAAGTAATAGTGGATAGGTTTCCTTTACCTAATATATCTGAGATGGTCAGTTTCCTAGGAAAAGCTAAGTACTTTACCACTTTGGACTTAAGCTCCGCTTACCATCAGGTGCAGTTATGTGAAGAATCAAAATTGCTTACCTCTTTCATTACACCCCTTGGTGTCTACACATTTATTAGGATGCCATTTGGCCTTTGTTCTGCAGAATCTGTTTTTCAAAGGCTTATGAATAACATTCTGGGTGGCATCGAGGGTGTTAAGTTTTTTCAGGATGATGTTCTCATATACACAGACACCCTAGAACAACACAATGAACGAGTCCGGCAAGTGTTACAGATAGTTCAGGCAAAAGGTATTACCTTAAGAGGTGATAAGTGTAAGTTTTTCAGGCCGGAAATTACGTACCTGGGTCACACCATATCTGGTGATGGTGTTAAGCCTAAAAGGGATTTGGTGGAAGCCATAGTGAATCTATTCTCCTGATAAAAAAGAACATGTTCATGTTTTTTGGGGGATGGCGGAATTCTATGCTAGATTTGTACCTAACTTTGCGAAGAGATCTTATTCCATTAGGAACCTGCTTAGAAAAGGGACTGATTTTGTTTGGTCACTTGAGTGTCAAAAGGAGTTTGAGGATTTAAAACAAGCTTTGACGTCGGCACGGTCCCTTAGCAGTTTCCAACCCGGTGTGCCTTGTTGTATTACTACTGATGCATCAGACAAAGGTTTGGGTTGTGTCCTGCAAGCAATTGCATAACGGTAAAGTCAATGTGATTGTGTTTGCTTCACGTGGCTTACGTAGAGCAGAATTTAATTATTCCACGATTGAAAAAGAAGCGCTGGCTATATTTTGGGCTGTCAGGAAATTTAAGCAGTTTCTTTGGGGAACATGCTTTGAGGTGCAAACTGACCATAAACCCTTACGAGAGGTGTTTGAAAAAAAAGGATTAGACAACATTTCTTCTCGTATATGTAAGTGGGTTGTTAATCTCCAAGACTTTCATTTTGTTGTTAAGTATGTGCCTGGTTGTGAGAACAGAACGGCTGATAGTTTATCCAGGATGAGGATGAAGGAACTTGATGAGGATGAAGGTGAAGTGTCCTGGTTGATGGATGAAGATGTTAAAGTTTGCAGCATTACTGATGGCTGTATCTCGGAAAGTAAGTGGTTACAGGAGTTGAGCAATGACGTTGAGTTACAGTAGGTAAAGGACTTGTTCAATTCAGGGGAGTGTTTGAGGAACTGTAATGGAGTCAATTTGCAATTTAAGAAAGTCTGGCATGAACTCTCTGTACAGAATAGATTAGTGTTAAGAGGTTGCAAACTAATACCCCCTTCTAGTTTACGTGACCGTCTTATTGGTCTCGCACATTCAGGTCATAATGGAATTTGCAAAACAAAAGAAAGAATGAGAAGTGCGTATTGGTGGCCAGGTATGGATTTGGCTCTAGAGAGGAAAGTCAGAGACTGTGTAGAGTGTAGACTGGCCGATAAATCCTTGAAGCTTAGGACACAACCCATGGTGTTGAAGGAAATTCCTAAAGAAGTGTGGGATGAAGTATCTGTTGACATTTTGGGACCTGTATCTTGTGGGACTGTCTCTAAGTATGTAATAGTGGTTATGGATGTTTTATCGTGCTGGCCTGAGATTTTGGCTACTTCTGAAATTATTTCTATGACTGTTGTGAATTTTCTGTCAGATGTGTTTGGACGAGAGAGCAATCCAAAGTATCTCTTGACAGATAATGGAGTTCAATTTACATCTAAGTTGATGAATGATTTTTTGATGTCTAGAGGAATTGCTCATAAGAAATGTGCTTTGTATCATCCAGAAACCAATGGTATGGTTGAGCGTTTTAACAGACTTTAAAAGAAACTATCCAATTAGCTACACAGATGGGAGTGAATTGGGAATGGTTGATTAAGTCTAAAGTAGAGGAGTACAGATTTACCCCGCATTCAAGTACTACTCAATCCCCATTTGTTGTGTTTAAGAAACAAATTCCTCACACCAAAATTAATCCACCACGGGTTAAGGAATATGTCAAGGAGCAGTTTGATTATGAGAAACTGAAGAATTGTGCACTAGAAAAGGAGTTTAGGGCCATATTTATACTTTTTGACGCAAAACTGCGCTAACGCAGTTTAGCGTCAAAAAATTTAGCGCCGTCTAACGCCATTCTGAAGCGCCATGCGGGCGCCGTATTTATTGAATGGCGTTAGCCGGCGCTACCAGACCGGCGCTGCCTGGTGTGCGTGGAAAAAAACCACGTACACCAGACAGCGCCGGCGTAGGAGGAAAATGGCGTATGGGCGTCTTAAAATGGGGCAAGTCAGGTTGAGGCAAAAAAATCGTCTTAACCCGACTTGCGCCATTTTTTAACGACGCCCATCCCCCATCAACATGACTCCTATCATTGTAAAGATAGGAGTCATGCCCTCTTGCCCAATGGCCATGCCCAGGGGACTTCTGTCCCCTGGGCATGGTCATTGGGCATAGTGGCATGTAGGGGGGCACAAATCAGGCCCCCCTATGCCACAAAAAAAAATAAAAAATACTTACCTGAACTTACCTTAATGTCCATGGGATGGGTCCCTCCGTCCTTGGGTGTCCTCCTGGGGTGGGCAAGGGTGGCAGGGGGGGTCCCTGGGGGCAGGGGAGGGCACTCTGGGCTCATTTTGAGCCCACTTGTCCCTTAACGCCATGCCTGACCCAGGCGTTAAAAAGCGGCGCAAATGCGCCGTTTTGGCCACGCCCACTCCCGGGCGTCATTTTTGCCCGGGAGTATAAATACCACGTAAAGGCCTGGGAGTCATTTTTTAAGACGGGAACGCCTCCCTTGCATATCATTAACGCAAGGAAGGGGTTCACGCTAAAAAATGACGCACACTCCGGGCACTTTGGCACCCGAAGCGTCTAACGCCATAGTATAAATGTGGCGTTAGTTTGCGTTAGTTTAGCGTCGAATTTGCGTCGAAAAAAACGACGCAAATTCGGCGCAACCAGAGTATAAATACGGCCCTTAATGTGCAGAATAAGAGAAAACAGGCTTATGATTTTCGCAAGTCTGCTAAAAATACATTTGTGGGGGTAGGAGATACAGTCAAGATCAAATTGCCGGGTAAACCTGCAAGTGGTCAATCGCATTATAGTCAAGTTTTCAAAATTATTAAGGTGTTCAAGGGAGCTGTTAAAGTTGATGACAATCGTATTTGGAATTTGAACAGAGTTGTCAAAACTTCATGAATGGTTTGTACTTTAGTGCGTCTGTTTTTTTGTTTTGTTTTATTATTTTGAGGAGGAAAATAGTGTAGTATGTTTTTCTTGTTTCTATTTTATCTTTCTATTACTCCATTCTATTTGTTGTATTTTTACTTTAATGTTTTGGTATATTACTCAAATGGTATAATCTGTTTCCCCTCCTGCGCTCTCTCTGTGGTGGGATCTGGAATGCTCCAAGGTTCTGAGTGGGCAGTTGGAGCAGAGAGAGCTGTGTGCAGGTGTAAATGGAGTTTTCTCTTCTCTGAGATTCAACTAATAAATTGGAAGTTAACAATTTCTGCTGCTCCAGTGTTCTTCATTCCTTGATCAACATTACTACAAGTGTCCTTGTTGGGGGGGTCCGGCTTCTCACTGATGTACCCCTTAGAGGCAGCTGGAGATTTTGGGGATGTAGCTGTGTCAGACTGGGTGCTTGAGGTGCTGGGCTGGGGTGGTGTGACCTTCCTCTTAAGGGCAGGAGGGGGGAGGGAAGGGAATAGGTCAAGGCGGGCAAGGGAAAGCTTCTTAGGAACAATGTGGCAGGATGTGGGAGGAGGGATGGGAGTGGAGGTAGAGGGAGTGGTTGTAGGAGGAGGAGGTGTGCTGGACTTGGGTGCAGATGCATGGACAGTGTGCGTGTATGAGGTGGATGGCTGTTAGGGGTCATGAGTGACAGCGTGTGTGTATTACTGGAGGGGGCCATACAGGGGGGGAGAACAAACATGAAATGTGTATGGATGTTGTGGTGGTGTCTGCAAGTGAGGTGGGTGTGCTGCATGAGGTGGTGTTGACTGAGCATGTGGTGTGTGGTGCATGTCTGTGGGTCTGCTGTTGTGGTGACTGTGTGCAAGGCTGTGCAGGTGGCAGAATCTGGGACTATAGATGCAGTGCATGCAGGTGTAAGTAAGTATGTGACTGTGAGGGAGGAGGGGGCACAGTGGAGGAAGTGGATGATGTTGTATGTGCATCTGTCTGTTGGCTGTGTGAGTGCTTGTAGACTAAGGTGTGCTGCTTGTGTTTGTCTGTACGAGTCTTGTGTGTTGTTCTGGGTGTATGCTTGCCAGAATGTGTGCGTGGGATGGGGTGGGGTGAGGAGACTGGGACTGGGTAGTGGTACTTGGAGGGGGGATGGATGAAACAAGGACACTGGCTGCTGTCAGTGAAGAGGCCAGAGCCTAAAACGATCTCCGTAGGGCCGCCAACCCACTGTGGAATCCCTCCAGGAAGGCATTGCATTGCTGCATCTGGGATGCCAGCCCCTGGATGGCATACACAATTGTTGACTGTCCTACAGAGATGGATCTCAGGCGGTCAATAGCCTCCTCACTGAGGGCAGCAGGGCTGACTGGGGCAGTGCCTGAGGTGCCTAGGGCAAAGCAGATGCCCACTCTCTGGCGTGAGCAGGCGCGGGCAACTCAGTGGGGGGCTACTGGGAGGGCGGTGCTAGTACGGGATGGCAGTAGAACCTGTAGCTGGGGTGGTCACAGAGGGGTCCGCCACCACCAGGGAGCTCCCATCGGAAGATGAATCAGAGTCAGTGGTGTCATCTCCTATCCCCTCTGTGGTGCTCCCCTCACCCTCCATCCCACTGGTGCCCTCGGCATCGGTGGACTTTGCCTCCTGGATCCCGTGGGCTGCAGCTCCCTCACTCGCCGGTGCCCCTGCTCCTTCGCCAGATGATGCTAATGCACACATGGACAGGATGACAGGGGGAGAGGGGGAGAGGGGGAGAGAGAGAAAGGGAGCACAGGGTCAATCTCAGCACCAACAGCACATATGACACATCACTGTCACACACTGAGAATGGGCAGTATGGACCACACTGGCATACCATTGGCTAAGTAACACTGCAGGTAGGAGCCAAACACTGCCAGCATTTTCACTAACTAGGACCAGCTAAGATCCTATCTGACATGTGAAGCTACCTACCTAGCTATCTGATACATGCTTTCCACCCTATTAACCGGAGCTGGACCACGCAGCAATGTCTAAACTGGCATATTGGGGCATCCACTGACTAGTATCCTGCACCCAAATCCCATGCCAGGCAACAGATACGGGTGACAAACACACTGTACTCACTCCCTTGTGGCTGCTGTGATGCCCTCAAGTGCCCAACCAGCTCTGGGTAGGCCACTGCCAGTATGCTAGCCATCAGGGGGTCAGGTTCCGACGAGCACCCATCCGTCGTTGAGAGGCCATTCACAGCTGGGCCTCCGCGATCTTCCAGGCCCAGCGTCTTAGGTCCTCCCACTGTTTCGTGCAGTGGGTGCTCTGCCTGCTATAGACCCCCAGGGTCCGCACATCCTTGGCGATGGCAAGCCACAATCCCTTCTTTGATGGGAGCTGACCTGCAGAGGAAACACAGAAGGCGGTACACCATGAACCTGACAATCCAGCCTGTCACACATATGTCCCACAAAAAGCATATCCCCTCATCAGGCACACACATGACCCGTACCCCTGCATTGATGCTGCCACCTGCCATACCCCCCCACCTGACACACTGCCAGCACACACACACACATCTCCATGCAGTCACATTACATGCAACTTACCCATAGTGTACTCACCTGTTGGTCTGGAGGCCCATACAACTGGCCATGCTGGTGAAGGACCCTGTCCACGAGGCACTCTAACTCCTCTGACGTGAAGTCTGGGGCCCTTTCCCCTGTTGCACGAGCCATAGCAGGCTCCAGACACAGGTCACAGCAGCACACACAGTGGAGATGTCGTTCTTTCAGAAATCAAGTGAAGTGGTAGAAAGGAAATGGGGGTCACGTCCGCTGCAGTTAACAACGTCTCTGCCGGCGTTGATCATCATTGGTTCCCAGACTGCCTTTTGCCATGACGCCAATGCCAGCAGTGTGAGATCACTTCCACCTGTCCCTGCCATTTTCTAATGCTGCTGCACATGTACAGATCAACTAATGCGTCATTGTAGTCGAATGTACTCACCTACACAGCTCCAGTGTCAAACATACAAACATGCTCTGTGTACACTGCTGTAGTGTGTTCATGGTTCCTGTTGTCACTCCCTTCTTACATTTGGGTCCCTTAGGTACCAACCACCGTGGAGGAATAGGAGGAGGCAGGCACCCGTGTACAGATCCCTTGTGGACTTGGCTATAATGGAGGCCAGGCACATCATACTCATGTATCGTCTGGACAGGGCCACAACCACGGAGCTGTATGAACAATTGGAGCCTGATCTGCTACCTGCTATCCGTAGCACCACAGCAATCCCCCCTCTTGTGCAGGTACTCTCAGTAATCCATTTCCTGGCAACAGGCTCTTTCCAGGTGACAGTGGGCTTGGCTGCAGGAATGTCACAGCCAATGTTCTCTATTGTGCTTGCATGGGTTTTGTCTGCCTTGCTCAAACACATGTGTAGCTACATCACATTCCCCCAGGTAGATGACTTACCCACTGTGAAGGCTGGATTCTATGCAATGGGACATATACCTCATGTAATTGGGGCCATCAACAGGACCCACATTGCCTTAGTCCTCCCCCCAGGGCCAATGAACAAGTGTACAGGAATCAGAAGAGTTTCCACTCACTCAGTGTCCAGATGGTGTGCCTGGCTGACCAGTACATCTCCCACGTCACTGCCAAGTATCCAGGGTCAGTGCATGATGCCTTTGTCCTGAGGAATAGCAGTGTCTCACAGCTGATGGCACAAATACAGAGGCACAGAGTGTGGCTAATAGGTGAGCCTGTGACCTCACCTAATGTTTCTGAGTGTAGGCCTTCAGTAGTCATGGCCCATGCCACTGTGCAGGGCTAATATGTGTCCCTTACTTCTTGCAGGTGATTCTGGCTACTTAAACCTGTCATGGCTCATGACCCCTGTTAGGAATCCGAGAACAGGGGCTGAAAATAGGTACAATGATGCTCACTGGTGTACCAGGAGGATTATAGAAAGGACCTTCGGTCTCCTGAAGGCTAGATTCAGGTGCCTCCATCTGATAGGTGGAACCCTATGCTACTCCCCTGAGAAGGTCTGCAGAATCATTGTTGTGTGCTGCATGTTGCACAATTTGGCCCTCAGACTGTATGTACCCTATCTGCAGGAGGAGGGGTGACAATGCAGCTGTGGCAGCAGTGGACAGTGAGGAGGAAGAGGAGGAGGATGTGGACAACAGGTCACATGTGATACCAGCAGTACTTCCAGTGACACTCAGGTAAGACCGTTGGACTAAACATTTGTACATTTTAGTGTTGTACTGTGTGACTGCAGCACAGCATGATGCCAGTCATTCCCTTTGCATCCCACCTGACTGTGACCTATGCATTCCCTTATTGCAGATGTTGGTGTTGTTCCAACATTGTACTGCTGAGATGTGTACAGACTGCTGAGACACATTTGATGGATGGATCAACATGTTACTGGACGTTTACACAGGATCATGCAGTTCATTACAGTTCATTACATTTTACATTACCAGTAGATAAAGCATTACTACTCTTCTTGTGTCTAAGGGTGTTTATTGAAAATCGTTCTACAATGGGAAGTGCAATAGAGCGGGGTGATGGTTGAGAATAGTCCAGGGTAGTGGTCCAGTCTGTTTGTAGCACAGGTCCAGTGTCCAAGGGGCCATAGGAAGGGGAGCAATGGCAGTTCAAAGTGGACAAGGCCACACAGTGGAACACAAGGGTGGCATTCAGGAGGGTCTCAGTTCCTGGTCTTGGCCCTGGTCTTGGCAAGTGTCTCTGGTGTCAGTCTGGGCCACAGGGAACGTTTGCGGGGTGGTTCGCCTTCTGCAGGGGGAGGGATGCTGGTGGCCTGTGGGTCCTGTGGCAGGGCCTCCTGTCCAATAGCTGCAGCAGATGTGGAGGGCTGGTCAGTTGACAGGCTAGTGGAAGGGGCCTGCTGTGTGATGTGTATTCCCTCATGATGTTGGTCATATCACCCAGCACCCCTGCAATGTAGACCATGGTGGTGTCCAGGGCCTGCAATTCTTTCTTCCTGGTGGTGTTCCACCTGCAGCTGCTGGTTCTCCTGCATGATGTCTATCACCTGACCCATCTTGTCCTGGGATTTTTGGTAAGCCCCCAGGACATTAGTGAGTGCCTCTTGGACAGTCAGTTCCCTGGGCCTGTCCTCCCCCTGGCACACAGTTGTCCTCCGAGTGTCCCTGGCCCCCTGTGCCTGTGTCCCCTGAACAGTGTGCCCACTGACACTGACCCCAGAACCCTCATTGTCTTGCCTCAGAGGTGTGGACTGGGATCCCTGTACAGGTGGGCACACTACTGATTGACGAATCCTGGGGACATAGGTCTGGGGACATTGGGTGGCTGCTGTGGTGTTGGATACTGAGTGGGGAGGCTCTGTGGTGGACTGGGTGTGGGCTGGGGTATCTGACTGACCAGTGGTCCCTGATGGGCCAGGGAGTTCATCTAGATCTAGAACTCCAGAGCTGCTGTCGTCGCTGGGGGTATCTTCTGGTGGGAGACTGGGTAGCCGTGGCACCTCCACGCCACTGAGATTGGCTGGGGCACCTATGGGGATGTAAGTGGTGTATTATACTACATGCCTGTGACATATTCTGCATCCCCAGCTTCCTGTATACTGTTGCTGTTGCCCTGCCACCTTTGTTTGTGTATAGTGATGTATTATGGGATTGTTAGTTCTCCATGCTGTGCATGCATTGGTTGAGGGTATACATGCAGGGCTGGAAGGATGTGCATGCAGTGGGTATGGCATGCAAGGCTTGGCATTTAGGTTTGGTAATTGTGGTGGTTCACTGTGTGGGATGGAGTGGAGTGAGGGGTGTCAGGGTGAGGGGTGGTGGTGGCATGCAGGCATGGGGGATAGGTAGTAAATGTTGACTCACCAGTGTCCAGTTCTCCGGAAACTCCAGTGAATCCCTCAGGATGCAGTATTGCCAAGACTTGCTCCTCCCATGCTGTTAGCTGTGGGGGAGGAGGTGAGGGTCCACCACCAGTCCTCTGGATAGGAAGCAGGTGCCTTGCTCCAATGGAACGTACCTTCCACCATAGGTTGTTCCACCTCTTCCTGATGTCGTCCCTTGTTTGTTGGTGCTGTCCCACGATGTTCACCCAGTCCACGATTCTCTACCATAGCTCCATCTTCCTGGCAATGGAGACCTGCTGGATCTGTGCTCCAAACAGCTGTGGCTCTACCCTGACTATTTCCTCAACCATGACCCGCAACTCCTCATCAGTGAAACAGGGGTGCCTTTGTGGGGACATTGGTGTTGTGTGGTTTGTTTGTTGTGCAGAGGGTGTTGAGTAATGTGGTAGGGTGTGGGGTGTGTGGTGCATGACGGATGAATGGTTGTGGTGTGTGTGTGTAGCTGTCTCTGTAATTTGAGTGGCTAGCTATTGTAGTCTTTTCTTGTCAGCAAAGGTTTGTGGATGATGTGGGTGTGTGTCTTATAGTGCTGTCGGTGGGTGTGTGGGGTATGTGTAGTTGTGTCAGGTGTGGGTATTTTACTTCTGGCCAATGTTCTCTTGCTTTGTCTTTCGGTGGCCTCATCCTCCGCGGCAGTGTTCACCGCCAATGGTTTATCGTAGTTGAATGTCCACTGTGGTAATTGGTGGGTCATTATTTGGAGGGCATTGTGTTGGTGGCGTAAGGGTATGGGTGGTAGTACCGACAGTTTATCACATACAGTGACCCTGGCGGATTTGTTGTTGTGGCTGTTTTCTGTTTGTTTTGTATGTATGTGTCATAATCTGGCGAATGTATGTCCACCTCCGCGGCGGTATGCTGACGACAGTTTATAATGTTAATTACAGCACCACCAAGGATGTCAGCCTCTCGGCACAGCTCCCAGTCTCCAACTGACCAGTCTAGAGCGCTTCATGTTGGAGGTTGTGAGCATTCCTAGCATGCAGTACTTGCTTTCAAACGGAAACATCTTTAACACATTTAAATCCACAACATATTTCCCTTACATGTCAATAAAGACACCAAAACAAAAAACAACAATGTATGATGAAATGTAAAACTACATAAAATAACAAACAGAGAAATAGATACTAGTCACAAGAAAATAGAAAGAAACAATGTTTCACCACTAAACCAGAAAGATCTGGTGGAGTGAGCATTACTTCATAAAATAATCTTCACACTGAACAGGTAACCCCCTTGATCTTGTGGTCGGTCTATCCTGTAAACCATTCCCCATGGTACCTCTCCTTGAAGTATTGTCAAATGAATGAGAATCATCACTGCTTAACTGTGCTTCTGGCAGAACAGTGCCATTCTCAGGCTGCAAACTGTTCTTGTTACCAGAATACTTTACCAACCTGGATATACTCCATGTACATCCTTTATGAACAATTATCACATTTATTTTGATGGATGCAATGGTGAAGGGCTCCATAAACTCAGTCACACCCTTCTTCTCCCAATGTGGATTACTTACTAAATTTAGATCTCATGCATTCCAATTTTTGCTTTTGATGGAATTCTTGTAATTATATCTCAATTTGTAACTTTCCTGGTAACTTTTATGTTTGTTTCTCATGTCTTCCTTGTGCAACTCAACAACCCTCTTAGATGGCAACAACACTGGGTCAACTTAGAAACAACCACCCTACCTCGTAATGACTCAAAAGGGGATTTTTACATCACACTGTTCGGAGTATC
This sequence comes from Pleurodeles waltl, assembly GCF_031143425.1. Lineage (NCBI taxonomy): Eukaryota > Metazoa > Chordata > Amphibia > Caudata > Salamandridae > Pleurodeles > Pleurodeles waltl. The sequence continues at coordinate 507,502,008 of NC_090447.1, read as the reverse complement.
GAGACAACCTCCTGGGTTGGATGCATCAAAGAAATATAGGCATACTTCTTAATCCTAATGCTCGTAATGCATGTGACCAGGTCATTTTGGTGAACAATTGTGGGTTTGAGGATGTGTTTACAAGGAGTTCCCTGAGGTATTCAAGAATGAGTTGGGATTACTTAAAAATTCTGACCACCACATTGTGCTTAAAAAAGATGCAAAGCCCAGTGTGCTCAATGTTATTGCAGAGATTGAATCTTCTGAGTTAGCACCCAAGGATGGAGGGCAGTCCATCAGAATGTGTGTGGACCTGTGAGATCTTAATAAGTGGCTATGGGTAGACCGCCAACCACTTCCCAACATTTCTGAAACTATTACCATTTTGGAGGATGCAAAGATTGTTAGTGTCTTAAATCTTTCTTCAGCATACCACCATGTACAGTTTCAATAGGATTCGAGACACTTGACCTCCTTTGTAACTCCGTAGGGGACATATTGATTTATGAGGATGCCTTTTTCAGAGGTTAATGAACATGGTCCTTCAGGAAATATCTAGCATTGTGTTTTTCCAGGAGGACATCCTCATTTATGGTAAGTATGTAGATGAACTTGATAATGCATTGAGGATGTTATTGAGGAAGCTAAACAATAAAAGCCTTACATTTGACAACAGAAGTTCAAAATAAGAGTGACATCTTTTACCTATTTGGGTCATGTCATACCGAAAGGAATACCCCACACCTCCACACCCTCTGCCAGATTTTCAAAAGCTCATAATTTCTCAGTTGATTTACAAACTCTAGAGTAGTGTGCTTTGACACCACAGTTACAAGATGCTGAATTCTTAGAGTAACAATTTGGACTACTGGATATATGTCCAAAACTTCAACACCTGTAACACTTAAGTTTCTGAGTGTCAGATGGAGTTTTACTTTTCATTTAAATGACATGTGAAACCTTAGATTTTGTTCCAGAAGCTATTTTAAATATGTTGCCTTACATATTCCGCAGCATTTCACCTTCTACAACTTCAAGTACAGTACTCTGCATAGGGATACTCTCATATGTTGCCTGTGTGACTCCTCATCTCTTTCACCCAAACAGACGTGTTCTCAACACCTTCCACAATAGCAATGACCTCTTTGAGCAAGAGATTCCTTGAAATTATTTTTTCTTACACCCTGATACTATTGGATCATCTTACCAGCTGATCCCTTGCCAGCGAGTCTGTTAGTTCCCCAAATTCACAGGTTTGAGCTGGGGTCTTACCAAAGCAATATAGTTGCCTACTTTTTCATTAGGTTCCTGTTCTTCAGTGAAGAATCTGTGTCTTTCCACCACATTTATTCACAATACAAAATACTGTTCCAACATTTTAATAGACATTTCAGAAACATCAGAAGACTCTCCATCTCTGTTGCCGATTGCCAGTTTCATCAATGCTCTCATAAATATTGTGACCGTCTACTCCCAGGTTATGAAATAAAATAGCTTGCTTCCTAACTGCAGAAAATATTTCCCCTCCAACGGCCAATAGATAAAAGAGTTTCTTCAATCGTTATCATGGAATCATGGGCTCTCCTTTCGCAGACATAAAGGCTGGGGGCTGAGACATATTGCTGACAGACATGGTTAGAAAAATATATCACCAAAGTATTACCTTTACAAATTGTCAGTAGTTCAAAATATGTTGAGAGTTGTCTCTGCAACCATTGTCGTCGTATATGAATGTCCTTTCTGTTTTGATTCCATTTCCATACTGATACCCAATGATACAGGATGTTTTAAGACATAGTGCACACTTCTCCGTAGATACACGTTGCCCCGAAGTAAAATGGCGGTCGAATCCTTTTCCGTGAGTAGTGATATGCAGAACAGTGCATGCTGCCTTGGTCGATTGACACCGTCCAAATATAAAATGGTGGAAGCACATCATGCTCAATGACAGAATACATCATGTGTTATGATGAGAGCCGCGTCCTGTCATTGATGACATGCAAAGCAGCCCAAACAAGCACTGACAGTACAAGCCAGTTGAAGAGAGCTCGAGCTGCCTGGCAACACAGGCTTTTTGACTAGTGATGTCAAAAATTAACAAAACACAAATAAAGGTGAGAACAGTACCTTCACACTATTTCATGAAAAGTTTGACACCAAATCCTTCAAAGGAGCGCACCACACAGGTTGTTCTTTTCCATTCCAGTATGACTTCCCTGGAAAACAGAACTAAATTTATGTTTGGGTCCTCAAGGAATTGGTGGTGAGGGTTGTCCCCAATCAAGTATCACCAGTGTTGACACTGAAGGCCTGATTGAGATATTGGTGGATGAGTTACTCCGTCACAATGGTGACGGATATCCCGTCCGCCTAAATCTAAATTCCATAGGACATAATGAGATTTAGATTTTTTCAGACAGGATATCCCTCACCTTTGTGACAGAGGAACTCATCCTTCAATATCTAAAGCAGGTCCCGAGAATGAAGTATTTCCACATCCTGTAATAATGTTAACTGCAGCACCACCAACAATGTCAGCCTCTCAGCACAGCTCCCAGTCTCCAACTGACCAGTCAAGAACTCTCCGGCATGCAATGCTTACTTTCAAATGGAAACATATTTTAACATATTTAAAGCCATCACATAATTTTATTGCAAAATGTGCCGTAATATGCTGAATAACTTGCCTTTTCTTGACGCATAATTTACAAAACCCTACAGCATAATTTGCTGCCTATATCACATCCAAAGCACACAAAACTATAAACTTGTATACTCGAAGTTTTAATTATTATGAATATAATTTGCAAAGTTACAAATGTTTATAAAAATGATTTAAGTGAACTGAATGCTAAAATACCTGGGCCCTGATGAGCGTCTGGGGGAAGGAGCATTGTTTTTGTCTGCAGCGCTTGTTTGCCCTGGCAGCGCTCTTGTTCTACAGACACGTCTAATTGAAGTGGACACAAATCAAGCGGGTGCAGCAATAAGGCCGCCTGATTAAACAATCAATAAGTCACTTCCCATGAAGAAGGCCACTCTGTTTCAACCAGTCTGAATCACTGCAGCTACTTCACAATGATGATCTTCATCATCACCAATCAATCCTCATTATAATAAAATGCAAATAAGGCTTCCAGGTAGGAAAACGTGGTGATGTTAAAATATTTCAAATCGTAGGGGACTGCGAAACAGTCGCCACCTGCACATTGTGTTGTTTGCTTCTCCTTTTGTTTTCCGTGTTTCTCGTATCTATTTTGTAAGGTTATTATACTTTAATTGTCTTGATTGCTTTTCATGTAGTGCCCATTTTCTGTTTTTGACTATACTTGTGAATATTTTGATGGTCAATGTGTAGTGCCCAGTATATTGGAACATGGATGTAATGCTGCATTATAACGAACATAAAAATAATACATTTTAATTTAAAATAACTGTTACCACAGATGAATTTGCCAAATTGACTATACCGATATACCGAAAGGTTTGCTAACATAGCTGTGTGTGAGTTTCTGTTGAACAGTCTTGATTTCTAAATGTATACATTAAAATATTGTTTTTATGTTTTTGTAACCTGTATTGCACAGTTTACGGTGCTCAATAATAACGGAAGAGATACGTAACAGATAATATTGCATTAAGAAACTATTTGGATGTATTAACAAAGATGAATTCGGCCGTAAATGTATGCTTCTGACCTAATTTTATTTATATCTGCCAGAAACTAATATGGGTATTCCTCGCTTTTGTAAGTCAATTTACATGTATGAAGATCTCCACAAGTGTGTAGTTACCAGCACCCATAAATCATACTCAAGTGGTGAGATTGAGTGTTCTAAAGAGTGGTTAGTCTAAGAAGTTTGTGAAAGGTCACACACACGGCTTTTTATTGGCCTTCACAAAACTCCTGTCCTTCACCTTTTCACCCTGGAAAGGGTCAGAGACAGAAGTAGCGTTGGGAGGGGCGGTGGGCAGGATTGACAACCCCCGAATAAATGCACTCTTGCCTTTGTAGTGTGTCTGGTAGCCCTGAGTCAGGTCTGCTTTGCTTGTGTTAGTTATTCTGGTCCATGCACCAGGAATGAAAAAGCAAGCATTTGGATGCAATAGGTCTCGCATTTACTTGAGTTAGATCTATTGGCATTGTAAATTCAAACCTGTACTTTTCTTTCCACATACATTGGTCAACCTGCCTCTCAAGTTTGTCTTTTCCTGCAAATAATTCCAGTGGCCCTGCATAGAATCCTATTGTAAATCTGCCATGCTAATTCCAATAGAATACCACTTTCACCACCCCACCATAAGAGTTGCTGGCTGGGTAACACAATTCCCCCAAAAAAGATACAAGAGCAGCCACCAAGAAAAAAAACCTGGAAGGGTCACCCAAACATATCAAGAGTGTTCAAACAGTCATAGTGTAATAAGGATGTTAAGTTGGCCTGAATCATGGTCGTAATTGTAATAAGGAGAGATTATTAAAACATACAATTATCATATAAACCTTTATCAGAAATAAACTTTTGGCATTAGACTGTAATGCTCAAAACAGCCCAGAGAGGGGACCATAACAAAAATATCATTTGTAAGATACATGGTCAGTAGCCATATTGTTAAAAAAGCAAGAGAAAGTAATGCAGTGTTACCATACACTTAGGGCCAGATGTAGGAAAAAAGCAATTTGCGACTTGCAAATTGCGAGTCCCTGCGACTCGCAATTTGCAAGTCGCAAATTGCTATGCAGTACGGTGTCTCAGACACCGACTGCAACTCGCAATGGGGTCGCAATGACCCACCTCATGAATATTCATGAGGTGGGTCGCAAATTGCGGCCCCATTGCAAGTATAGGCACTCGCTAACATGGAGGCCTGCTGACGTCAGCAGACCTCCATGTTAGCGACCTGCTTTTAAATAAAGCTGTTTTTTTTTTTTTTGAAGTGTAGCCCGTTTTCCCTAAGGGAAAACGAGCTGCACTTAAAAAAAAACGAAACCTTTAGTTTCGGTTTTTTTTCAGGGCAAGGAGTGGTCCCTTGGACCACTCCCTGCCCTGAAAAAATATTTTGGGCTCCAGTCACAAACTGGAAGGGGTCCCATGGGGATCCCTTCCAATTTGCGATTGGGTTACCATCCACTTGAAGTGGATGGTAACTGCGATGCCATTTGCGACCGCATATGCGCACATCCGCATATGCGGTCGCATATGCGGTCGCAAATGGTATTGCATCCCAATGCGACTCGCAAATAGGAAGGGAACACCCCTTCCTATTTGCGAGTCTGAAATGCATTTTGCGAGTCGGTAACGACTCGCAAAATGCATTTCTGCATTGGGATACGCGTTTTGCGACTCGCAAACGGCAAATTTTGCCGTTTGCGAGTCGCAAAACGTTTGCTACATCTGGCCCTTAGTCCCTAGAGGGCGGTTTTAGCTGTAAAACAAAGTTCTAGCCATGCGCAAGCTTAAATACACTGAATGGTGGGAGGTGTTATTATTTTGGCGCCCCCACTAAGCTAGTGTGGGGACCTAGAGATGATGAAGACAGAAAGAGCATTTTGAAGATGGTCCCATTGTCCTAGGACTACCACAAACTGAGTAATGAGCAAAAATGTTTTGTAAAAGTAATGCCCTACAAAGCATTATGAGGCAACTTTTCGTGCCACAAATATTATAGTATGTTGACTGCAATGCTCAGAACAGCCTTTAGAGAAAACCAAAATAAAAGTAGCATTTGGAAGAAATATGTCCATGTAACCATACAGTCAGTCCTTAGAGATCATAGCCCCATCAAAAGAATGAGAGAAAGTAATGCAGGGTAACCGTATATTTAGCCCCTGGAGAGCATAGTGCATTACACATTTTCAAGGCTAGCAGGCCTAATGCAATGATATTACAAGCAAGGCCCATAAAAAATAACTTCTCCCCATTGAAAAACAAAAGTTCCAGCCATGAGAGAGCTTAATAAGATAATGAATGGTGAAAGGGGGTTAATATTTTGGAGTCCCCACTAACCTAGTGTGGAGACGAAGGGATGATGCAGAGCACTCATTCATCAATCAATCAGTTTTTGTAAAGTGCAGCTACTCACCCGTGAGTGTCTCAAGGCGCTGGTGGTGGGTCTGGGCCTCATTCAAAGAGCAATGTTTGAGGTTCTTCCTGAAGATTGTGAGAAATAGGTTTTGTCTGAGGTGCGCGGGCAGGTCGTTCCAGCTCTTGGCTGCGAGGTATGCGAAAGATCTTCCCCCAGTGGTGGTTTTCCAGATGCGTGGGACAGTAGCTAGCGCCTGCTGGGCGGCTCGGAAGGGCCTGGCGGGGTTATGGAAGGAGATGGGATGGTTCAGGTATGCCTGTCCGATGTTGTGCAGGGCCTTGTAGGTGTGGGTGAGTAGTTTGAAGTTGATTCACTTCTCTACTGTGAGCCAATGGAGGTTTCCCAGGTTCAGGACGAGTCTTGCGGTGGTGTTTTGGACGAGTTGTAGTTTTCTGATGTTCTTTGTTGTGGTGCCGGCATAGAGTGCATTGCTGTAGTCGAGCTTCCTAGTGACTAGGGCGTGGGTGATTGTTTGGTGGAAATCGACTGGGATCCTTTTGAAGATTTTGCGGAGTTGGCGGAGGGTGTGCCAGCAGGAAGGGGCAACTGTGTTTAACTGTTGGGTCATTGATAGGGAGGAGTTGAGGATGATTCCTAGGTTGCGGGCGTGGTCAGTCGGAGTAGGTGGTACGCTGAGTGATGTGGGCCACCAGGAGTCATCCTAGGCTGAGGTGGAGTTTCCAAAGATTATGAGTTCGGTCTTGTCTGAGTTGAGCTTGAGGCAGCTCTCCCTCATCAAGGCGGTGACGGATTTCATCCTGGTGTGAAAGTTCCTCTTAGCTTTGTCCGGGTCTTCAGTGAGAGATATGATGAATTGTGTGTCATCGGCATATGACACGATGTTCATTTCATGGTCTCTGACGATGGTGGCCAACGGACCATGTATACGTTGAACAGCGTTGGGCTCATGGAGGAACCCTGAGGGACTCCACAACTGACTTCTGTTGGTTTGGATAGGAAGGGTGGGAGCCTGACTTTCTGCCTTCTTCCGGTGAGGAAGAAGTGGATCCATTGCAAGGCTTTTCTGCAGATTCATGAATCGTGGAGTCTGGTGCATAAGGTGCTGTGGGAGACCGTGTCGAAGGCTGCCGAGACGTCGAGGAGTATGAGTGCTGCGGTGTGTCTGCGGTCGAGGAGTGTGCGGATGTCATCTGTGGCTGCGAGAAGAGCTGTCTCAGTGCTGTGGTTGCTGCGATCCAGACTGAGAGGTATCCAGACAGTTGTTGTCCTCGAGGAACTGTAGCTGTTGCAAGTTTATGGCTTTTTCTAGGACTTTGGCTGGGTAGGGTAGCATCGAGATGGGTCGGAAGTTCAGCACCTTGAGACCCTCACGGGTGAGTAGCTGCGCTTTACAAATATTGATTGATTGATTGATTGATTGAGCTCTGATGGTTCAGCTGTGGGTTTCGTCAGGAGGGGGTGGACTTCAGCGTGTTTCCAATTTTGAGGGAAGGTGACTGTTGTTACGGAGCAGTCTAGCATCTTGCGGAGTTCAGGGGTGATGGATGCAGTGGCTCTGTTGTAGATGTGATGAGGACAGGGGTCAGTTGGAGCTCAGGAGTGAATGCTGATCATAATGATTTCAGCCTCTTTTGTGGTGAGCGTGGACCAGCTGTGAATGGCTTGGGTGGGTTTTGGGGGGCTGGGTCGGTCATGGGCTCTGACGCTGGGTGGGTTTTGCGGGAGGAAGTTGTTATAAATGTCCTTAATCTTGCAATGCAAGAAAATGACCGGCTTGTTGCAGAGGTCTTGCGATGGGGAGTTTTTGGTGTCTCCGGAGGGAGGATTGGTGAATTTGTTGATTACTGTGAAGAGTTCTTTCTCTATTGTGCAGGGAGGTGTTGATGCGTTCACAGAGTGTGACTTTTTGTGTGTTCTTGATGCGTTGGTGATGGGTGGCAATGGCGGCACTGAAAGAGGTGAGTTCTTTGCTAGTTTTGCTGTTTCTCCATTTCTTCTCTAGGCGCCTGCAGGTGCGTTTGGATTCTTGAAGTTTGGCGGTGACCCAGCTGTCTTTTTTTGGACGCGTTTGACCGAAGTTGATGGGAGGGGGGCTAAAGAGTTGGCGCATTCGGTGATTCAGGAGGTGAGTTTGCGTGCTGCGGTGTTGGCATTGTTGTGGGGGAGCGGGGTGATTTGGGGAGGTCGTGGTGAGTTGCTCATCGGTGATTCCATTCCATTTCCTTTGGGCCATGGGGACGCGGAGGCGGCTGTTGGGTGCGGTGATGGACGAGTGAAAGCAGGGATGGTGGGTCCAGTCTGGAGTGGAAGTATTCTTGAAGGTGGTCTGGTTGCTTGAGGGAAAAATGGGGGCTAGTGTGTGTCCTGCGGCATGCGTGGGCTCGGTGATCAGTTGCTTGAGGCTAAGGGTGGTGAGATTGTCAAGTAGGGAAGTGGTGATTCGGTCATTGCGGTCCTCGAGGTGAAAATGTAAGTTGTCCAGGAGGAGGTGTTTGGTGGACGCCAAGGCGTGGGGCTGGCAATGTCTACAATGTGTCGATGAAGGCTGGGAGGGGGCCAGGTGGTCTGTAGACTTGGGTCCTGCGGAGAGAAGAGTTGTGAGTGGTGTGGATCAGGAAGTGTAGGTGTTCCATTGTGGTGCAGTGTTCCTCCGTGTTGACCATGATGCAGAGTGAGGACTTGTGTACAATGGCCAGTCCTCCATCCGGACGGGAGGGTTGATCCTTCCTTAGGAAGGTGTAGCCATTCAGGATTGCGATGGTGATGTCCGATCCAGAGGTAAGGTTGGTCCAGGTCTTGTTTAGGAAGGCAATGTCTGGACGGGTGGAGTCGATGAGGTCCCAGAGTTCTGTGGTTTGCTTGTAGAGAGAGCGTATATTCAGAAGGAGGCAGTTGATGAGGTTGCAGCGGGTGTTGGTGGTTTAAAATTTGGGGTGCTCCAGTTGTCTGCTGTGGCTGAAACTGAGGTTAAGGTTCTGGCGGGAAAAAGATCTGTGGGTGTCCTTAGGAGATGCAGTGCAGCAGGCACTGAGACATCTGGTGTTAAGGCAGTTGAGGGTCTTAGCGTCATAATGGAGGGTGGCCAGGGAATGGCTCGTCATGAGCATGTCATGTTAAATGTTTTGTAGTTGGTCCTATTGTCCTAGGACCACCACAGACTGAGATATGTGCAAAACCGTTTTGTAAAAGTAATGCCCTACAAAGCATTATGGGAGGAATTTCCAGAGTGCAGTGAATATTGTAGCATCGGCTCTCACGCTGTGCCGGGAGAGCCGCTTTCATTTGAGGATTTCTGTTTCATGTAAAGCATTTACCAATTTCAAGTGTTTTAAAGACAGAGCCACAGAAATGACTCTGATTATGGAACTGTGAATAATGTCACAAGCGCTCCAATACCACTGATCAAGTTCATGCTGTAGTGCCTGTTCTACGATGTGAGTGCCATGACTACCATGCAGCACATAGGGGAGAGACAAAAGAAACAAATAGCTCGTCCATGCTGAAGTATATTGACAATCGTGCAATAATCCATGTAACAGGGCAGTCTGCAAGGCGTGGCCAAAACAGCCTCAAGGTGGGAGAAATTTAAAATATTTACAAATGACATCAAGTGATTTTAGAAAGGCAAGTCCAGGAACTAATGAAAGTGATGGGCATGAGATGGGCGTGGTTGAAAGCCCACAATATTTACAACAGGTCAAAGCACTCACACACTCAACCTAAAAACATTGACCTTTAATGTAAACAGCAGAGAGAGACTGGTGGCTGAATTTCAAAATGGAGCAAGATAACCTAGAATCAATACCGGTTTACCTGGGTGTCCAAATTGTGTGTTCCTGAAAAAACATTTTTAATCCACAGCCCCTTTTTTCTTTATTATCAGATATGAGATCACTTTTAAATACTTGAGTTCAGAATGTGCACTGTACAAGCACTTTATGTTTGATTTGATAAAATAGCCTATAACATTGTTCCATCTAAAAAAAGACTCTGTGCCATGTTTAAGGTTTGCATGGCCACTGACTTAACTCTTAGCTTGCTACAGGCATTGTTCTTGTGGGGCGAGACATTTATGTTTCCAAGTACATAAATAAAACTATCGCATTTGAAAAATGTCTGTCTAGGTAGTGACATATGGCCTGATTTAGAGTTTGGTGGATGGAGTAACTCCATCACAAACGTAACGGAATGAAATCACCTTCCTGTATGTACCTTAAATATTTAAAGTTATAATGCATTTAAAGCTGAGAAATTACAACTGACACACCTAGACTGGAACCCTCAACCTTTTGTGTGATGGTCTGAGAACTGAACCAGTAGGGAACAGGTGACTCTTTACTATGGTGTCCAAACATCTCTATGACATTCAGTCCAAAGATGGTTATGGAAAAAAGACATAAATGTTCCATCACCAGGAATATTTTACATTCCAGCTATGAATGAATAAACAGATGTACTGCCAATGAGATACAGGCATTTCAAAAATGTCTGTCTAGGCAGTGACATATGGCCTTACCTCTTAGTTTGCTAATGGCATTGTTCTTGTGGGGCGAGCCATTTCTGTTTCCAAGTACATAAATAAAACTATCGCATTTGAAAAATGTCTGTCTAGGCAGTGACATATGGCCTGATTTAGAGTTTGGTGGATGGAGTAACTCCGTCACAAACATAATGGAATGAAATCCCCTTTCTGTAAGTACCTTAAATATTTAAAGTTGAAAAGAATTTACAGCTGAGAAATGACAACTGACATACCTAGACTGGAACCCTCAACCTTCTGTGTGATGGTCTGAGAACTGAACCACTAGGGCACAGTTGACTTTTTACTCTAGTGTCCAAACATCTCTCAGACATTCAGTCCAAAGATGGTGATGGGAAAAAGACGTAAATGTTCCATCACCAGGAATGATTAACATTCAAAACATGAGTGAATAAACAGACGTACTGCCAATGAGATAGAAGTATTTGTAACTTCAACCGACTGAGTGACAGTCTAAGAGCTTTGGCAGTAGGCTAGAGGTGACTCTGTTCTGCTGTGCATCAAAAGATAACTATAACATTTCAACCAAACGTCTTGCAAGCGTGACACTTTGAAGTCATTGCATGGAGAGACCATTACAATAACAGCCTCTCTCTCTCTCTCTCTCTCTAACTCTCTCTCTTCCATCCCAAATGTGCTGGTCGAATTTTGCTTGTGAATCAGGGAAACTGAGATAGAAGGAGTATCTGCTAGAGCGAAATGCCACACTGAAAAATCAGTAAGGTTTGTGAAGTGATTGTGTTACCTGAAGGAAAAAACCTTGGGCAAAGCACAATAGGGTAGTAAGGGTGAAAGGCGCCGCACATCTAGGCAGTAAAACAATAATTTTAGACAAGTATCAAAGTAACCGCAGAGTCTGGTGCAACCTGGCCCAGTGCCTTACTACCCGGTAGGCACCAAAAAGGGTATCAGAATACCCAAAGACAAAATTGGACAAAATGGCCACAGCACACAGAGAGTACAGTCCAATAGTATGGCAGGGATAGGTATCCCTTGTGGTATGTTGCTAGGATGCAAAGTTGAATGGAGTCTCAAGTCCTGTTTGTAGATGGTGTCTTTTATTTGTAGATACTACAAATCATTGTGTCATCAGCGAGATACAGCCAACACGTGTTTCGTCACAACAGTGACTTTATCAAGGCTGGGCCAGCCGGCCAGGATGGTGCTTAACGAAGGTAAGTAATGAGGGAGCCTCGTGATCAGTTGAATGGGCTCAGGAACGTCAGTGGTAACTTCTTACGAGTACTCGTTCAAGACAGCTTGTTGCCACACGTCCCTTCGCCTTTTCAGGTTCCGACCACAGGCTTACCAGGGTCTGCATTCATTTTTTCTCACTCAACCATACTCTTATTAGGTCTACTCTAAGAAGTTACCACTGACGTTCCTGAGCCCATTCAACTGATCACGAAAAGGAAGGAAAACAGAGGTGTTTTTTGCAAAGTGCCTACCTGTAGATTTTGGCCTGTAGCTCAGCCGCCAACTAGGGAAACCTACCAAACCTGTGCATTTCTGAAAACTAGAGACCTAGGGGAATCCAAGATGCGGTGACTTGTGTGGCTCGGACCAGGTTCTGTTACCCAGAATCCTTTGCAAACCTCAAAATGTGGCTAAAAAAACACATGTTCCTCACATTTCTGTGGCAGAAAGTTCTGAAATCTGAGAGGAGCCACGAATTTCCTTCCACCCAGCGTTCCCCCACGTCTCCCGATAAAAATGATACCTCACTTGTGTGGGTAGGCCTAGCGCCCGCGACAGGAAACGCCCCAAAGCGCAACGTGGACACAGCCAAATTGGTGAAGGAAAACAGAGGTGTTTTTTGCAAAGTGCCTACCTGTAGATTTTGGCCTGTAGCTCAGCCGCCACCTAGGGAAACCTACCAAACCTGTGCATTTCTGAAAACTAGAGACCTAGGGGAATCCAAGATGGGGTGACTTGTGTGGCTCGGACAAGGTTCTGTTACCCAGAATCCTTTGCAAACCTCAAAATTTGGCTAAAAAAACCCATGTTCCTCACATTTCTGTGGCAGAAAGTTCTGGAATCTGAGAAGAGCCACGAATTTCCTTCCACCCAGCGTTCCCCCACGTCTCCCGATAAAAATGATACCTCACTTGTGTGGGTAGGCCTAGCGCCCGTGACAGGAAACGCCCCAAAGCGCAACGTGGACACAGCCAAATTGGTGAAGGAAATCAGAGGTGTTTTTTGCAAAGTGCCTACCTGTAGATTTTGGCCTGCAGCTCAGCCGCCACCTAGGGAAACCTACCAAACCTGTGCATTTCTGAAAACTAGAGACCTAGGGGAATCCAAGATGGGGTGACTTGTGTGGCTCGGACCAGGTTCTGTTACCCAGAATCCTTTGCAAACCTCAAAATTTGGCTAAAAAAACACATGTTCCTCACATTTCTGTGGCAGAAAGTTCTGGAATCTGAGAGGAGCCACGAATTTCCTTCCACCCAGCGTTCCCCCACGTCTCCCGATAAAAATGATACCTCACTTGTGTGGGTAGGCCTAGCGCCCGCGACAGGAAACGCCCCAAAGCGCAACGTGGACACAGCCAAATTGGTAAGGAAAACAGAGGTGTTTTTTGCAAAGTGCCTACCTGTAGATTTTGGCCTGTAGCTCAGCCGCCACCTAGGGAAACCTACCAAACCTGTGCATTTCTGAAAACTAGAGACCTAGGGGAATCCAAGATGGGGTGACTTGTGTGGCTCGGACCAGGTTCTGTTACCCAGAATCCTTTGCAAACCTCAAAATTTGGCTAAAAAAACACATGTTCCTCACATTTCTGTGGCAGAAAGTTCTGGAATCTGAGACGAGCCACGAATTTCCTTCCACCCAGCGTTCCCCCACGTCTCCCGATAAAAATGATACCTCACTTGTGTGGGTAGGCCTAGCGCCCGCGACAGGAAACGCCCCAAAGCGCAACGTGGACACAGCCAAATTGGTGAAGGAAAACAGAGGTGTTTTTTGCAAAGTGCCTACCTGTAGATTTTGGCCTGTAGCTCAGCCGCCACCTAGGGAAACCTACCAAACCTGTGCATTTCTGAAAACTAGAGACCTAGGGGAATCCAAGATGGGGTGACTTGTGTGGCTCGGACCAGGTTCTGTTACCCAGAATCCTTTGCAAACCTCAAAATTTGGCTAAAAAAACACATGTTCCTCACATTTTTGTGGAAGAAAGTTCTGGAATCTGAGAGGAGCCACGAATTTCCTTCCACACAGCGTTCCCCCACGTCTCCCGATAAAAATGATACCTCACTTGTGTGGGTAGGCCTAGCGCCCGCGACAGGAAACGCCCCAAAGCGCAACGTGGACACAGCCAAATTGGTAAGGAAAACAGAGGTGTTTTTTGCAAAGTGCCTACCTGTAGATTTTGGCCTGTAGCTCAGCCGCCACCTAGGGAAACCTACCAAACCTGTGCATTTCTGAAAACTAGAGACCTAGGGGAATCCAAGATGGGGTGACTTGTGTGGCTCGGACCAGGTTCTGTTACCCAGAATCCTTTGCAAACCTCAAAATTTGGCTAAAAAAACACATGTTCCTCACATTTCTGTGGCAGAAAGTTCTGGAATCTGAGAGGAGCCACGAATTTCCTTCCACCAAGCGTTCCCCCACGTCTCCCGATAAAAATGATACCTCACTTGTGTGGGTAGGCCTAGCGCCCGCGACAGGAAACGCCCCAAAGCGCAACGTGGACACAGCCAAATTGGTGAAGGAAAACAGAGGTGTTTTTTGCAAAGTGCCTACCTGTAGATTTTGGCCTGTAGCTCAGCCGCCACCTAGGGAAACCTACCAAACCTGTGCATTTCTGAAAACTAGAGACCTAGGGGAATCCAAGATGGGGTGACTTGTGTGGCTCGGACCAGGTTCTGCTACCCAGAATCCTTTGCAAACCTCAAAATTTGGCTAAAAAAACACATGTTCCTCACATTTCTGTGGCAGAAAGTTCTGGAATCTGAGAGGAGCCACGAATTTCCTTCCACCCAGCGTTCCCCCACGTCTCCCGATAAAAATGATACCTCACTTGTGTGGGTAGGCCTAGCGCCCGCGACAGGAAACGCCCCAAAGCGCAACGTGGACACAGCCAAATTGGTGAAGGAAAGCAGAGGTGTTTTTTGCAAAGTGCCTACCTGTAGATTTTGGCCTGTAGCTCAGCCGCCACCTAGGGAAACCTACCAAACCTGTGCATTTCTGAAAACTAGAGACCTAGGGGAATCCAAGATGGGGTGACTTGTGTGGCTCGGACCAGGTTCTGTTACCCAGAATCCTTTGCAAACCTCAAAATGTGGCTAAAAAAACACATGTTCCTCACATTTCTGTGGCAGAAAGTTCTGGAATCTGAGAGGAGCCACGAATTTCCTTCCACCCAGTGTTCCCCCACGTCTCCCGATAAAAATGATACCTCACTTGTGTGGGTAGGCCTAGCGCCCGCAACAGGAAACACCCCAAAGCGCAACGTGGACACAGCCAAATTGGTGAAGGAAAACAGAGGTGTTTTTTGCAAAGTGCCTACCTGTAGATTTTGGCCTGTTGCTCAGCCGCCACCTAGGGAAACCTACCAAACCTGTGCATTTCTGAAAACTAGAGACCTAGGGGAATCCAAGATGGGGTGACTTGTGTGGCTCGGACCAGGTTCTGTTACCCAGAATCCTTTGCAAACCTCAAAATGTGGCTAAAAAAACACATGTTCCTCACATTTCTGTGGCAGAAAGTTCTGGAATCTGAGAGGAGCCACGAATTTCCTTCCACCCAGCGTTCCCCCACATCTCCCGATAAAAATGATACCTCACTTGTGTGGGTAGGCCTAGCGCCCGCGACAGGAAACGCCCCAAAGCGCAACGTGGACACAGCCAAATTGGTGAAGGAAAACAGAGGTGTTTTTTGCAAAGTGCCTACCTGTAGATTTTGGCCTGTAGCTCAGCCGCCACCTAGGGAAACCTACCAAACCTGTGCATTTCTGAAAACTAGAGACCTAGGGGAATCCAAGATGGGGTGACTTGTGTGGCTCGGACCAGGTTCTGTTACCCAGAATCCTTTGCAAACCTCAAAATTTGGCTAAAAAAACACATGTTCCTCACATTTCTGTGGCAGAAAGTTCTGGAATCTGAGAGGAGCCACGAATTTCCTTCCACCCAGTGTTCCCCCACGTCTCCCGATAAAAATGATACCTCACTTGTGTGGGTAGGCCTAGCGCCCGCGACAGGAAACGCCCCAAAGCGCAACGTGGACACATCACATTTTTTCATTGAAAACAGTGCCTACCTGTAGATTTTGGCCTCTAGCTCAGCCGGCACCTAGGGTAACCTACCAAACCTGTGCATTTCTGAAAACTAGAGACCTAGGGGAATCCAAGATGGGGTGACTTGTGTGGCTCGGACCAGGTTATGTTACCCAGAATCCTTTGCAAACCTCAAATTCTGTCTAAAAAAACACATTCTCCACACATTTCGGTGACAGAAAGTTCTGGAATCTGAGTGGAGCCACAAATTTCCTTCCACCCAGCGTTCCCCCAAGTCTCCCGATAAAAATGATACCTCACTTGTGTGGGTGGGCCAGGTGCCTGCAACAGAATAAGGCCCAAAACTTGTAGAGATAGAGGGGATAGCACAGCAAGTTTATAAGGACATATTCTTTTATACATCTTTAGACTGACTCTGCTTTGGGGACCCACATAAGTGAGGTGTCATTTTACTTGGGAGGCTGAGGGGAACACTGGGGAGTAGGAATTTTGTGCTGGAGTGGTGATCCTACGAAGAAAAGTCAGGAAAATATGCTTTTTTTAAGCACATTGAGGTTTACAGAGGAGTCTGGGTAAGAAAATGTTGGGGGATCCACGCAAGCCACACCTCCCTGGACTCCTTGGGGTGTCTAGTTTTATAAAATGTCTGGGTTTGGTAGGTTTCCCTAGATGAAGGCCACACACAGGACCAAAAACATAGGTGCCCTCTCCCCCCCAAACACAGGTAGTTTTGTAATATATCGTTTTGATGTGCCCACATACGTCCGTGATGTGCCAAACACTAAAATTTTGAAAAGAAACACAGTTAGGTTATGTGAAAAAGACCCCTCACCCACCAACCAAGTTGGTGGCATGCTTCATCATCGGGGTCCCACCTGAGGCACCTAGCGTGTCACAGGTGTGCTGCGACGCCTGATTACAGCGGAGCAGGTTTTGTCATTTTTACCACACATACTGGTTGGATTTGGCACGAGGGTGAGTGATGGTTCAGTGGATCAAATTTTACTAACAAGAGCTTTCACAAAAATGAAATGCACTGTTAGTAACTGAAAGGCAAAAAACTGAACCAATGACTCACAGCTCGTGAGCTGTAAAGCCACGACAAGGCACCAACCGCTTTACAGTCCATTCACACAACTTTCATACATGACACACACAAGGCCATTCACACCGCCAGCCACGGGCCCAGCACATTACAACACTCACATCGACAGACAGCGCCACTCAAGGGCCCATCACTTACATACGCCCACGTGCCTGATACAACAATCACACCAGCTGATGGGAGTGTGTGGACTGGTGTTTGGCTGGCAGTGTGTTGCAGTAGCCAACAGCAAGTCAATATGTACACTCTCAGCCAAGCCCCACTCCACCCACAATGGCATCATTTTTTTTTTTTTTTTTTAACAGAGGAACCCCTAACTAAGTAGAAAGAATTACAAAACTACAAACACAAAAGCTCTAACTAAGAACATGACAGAAATGCTAACCATGAAACTAAACACATGAAAATACAAAACAGACATGAGTTTACACTCATGGTTGTTCCCAGAAATTCTTCTTGGTGTGGTAATTCTTAAAACAAGCACCGACACACAGCCCAGGCTTTGAAGGACAATCCGGGCAGTACATTCGAGACTCCCTCCGGATACCTCTTCGAAAACACACTCTACATTTCTTAGCTGGAAAGTCTTTTTTGGGTGTGGGAGGAATGTGCTCAGCAAAGTGGCGATCTTTCAATCTAGCCACATCCTCCACCACTGCTTCTCTAGGAACTCTGGCCTGTTCCACCACAATAAGGCTCTCTATCACTGACTCCTGAAATTTCACAAATGTCGTCTTTGACTCTGGAGACCTATCCCTAAACACAATAAAAGCATTGAAGGTTGCTAAGTGGAAGAGGTGAAGTGCTAACTTCTTATACCAAACGTAAGACTTACGAATAGCAGTATAAGGTTCCAACCTCTGGTCAACTCTATCTACACCTCCCATGTGCTTATTATAATATAAAATGCACACAGGTTTGCGCACTTCAGCAACCTGGCCCCAAACAGTCACAGGGGAAGTACTCTCATCATGGATGGTACTTAGCATGTGGACATCCCTCTTATCTGAAAATTTCAAAGCTAGCAGCTCCTCGTTCCGCAAGGCACAGCACTGTCCTCTCTCAAGTTTTTTTACAGACAAGCTCCCTTGGATAGCCTTTCCGGTTAGAACGGATTGTGCCACAAGCAACTGTGTCCACTCTAAACAATTCCTTGAACAATTGCACACCAGTGTAGAAGTTATCTACATACAAATGGTGACCTTTGTTGAACAGTCGTCTACCAAGATCCCACACAATTTTCTCAGTAACTCCAAAAGTGGGAGGACAACCAGGGGGGTCAATATTGGAATCCCTACCAGTGTACACACGGAAACTATACACATATCCTGTCCTACTTTCAGACAGCATATACAATTTAATTCCATATCGTGCCCTTTTGCTAGGAATGTACTGCCTAAAAACCAAACGACCCTTGAAGAGGACCAAAGACTCGTCCACACTTAACTCTTTGCCTGGAACATAGACCTCCGAAAACCGATCTACAAAATGATCAAGGACAGGCCTAATCTTAAAAAGACGGTCAGAATCTGGGTGATCTCGTGGCAAGGCTAATGCATTGTCAACAAAATGCAGCATCCTAAGAAGAAGCAAATACCGATTACGACTCATGGTCGCTGGAAATATAGCTGTTGCCATCAAGGGACTAGTAGACCAATAAGAAGCCAGTGACGGCTTCCTTATCAACCCCATCAAAAAAGTCAAACCCAAAAACTTTTTTAACTCCTCCAAATTAGTGGGAATCCACTGGGCAGCTCTAGAGTGTGGCCTAAGTCTAGCAGCGTTGTCCCTCAAATGCTGCTCCGCATACAAATTAGTCTGCTCAACAATCTCTTCCAAAAACACATCATCCATGAATAACTCAAAGAAATTGATAGGCATAAAGTTCTCTGTATTGGCGTTACACCCCGGGAGACCAGTAAAGGCAGGCAACTCTGGCTGCTGCATGTTTGGGGCAACCCAGACATCAGGTCTTATAACGGGAAACCTTTCAGCCCCAGGTTGCTGCACTATTGGCACATCAATGTCCTCCTCTACAACAGGCCCTTCATCTGCACTGAGTGTGGCTTCATCATCAGAAGATTCCCCTCCAAGAGAAACATCACTGCCAGAATCTCTGACTTCCTCCTCTGCCTCAGATGCAGAGTCTGTCTCATAGTCATGATCAGACTGTGACTCAAAAAGCATACCAACCACCTGCTGAGCGGTCATCCTGCGGCTAGCCATGATATCTCCTGCTAAAATTAACTGGACAAATTCACCACCAACAACCAGCACTGTGTAAGACAAGTGACAAAGTGTAGCTTTGTTAGTAAGAGTTATAAACTCAAAAACTATACCGCTCACTTGCCTGAAAAAGCTTGATTCACCAACAACTACACAGCAATCACCAATGATATCCCACTAAAAATAAAGAAAGAAAGGCAAATTAGAAATAAGACAAAACAAATATCATTGTGCACAAACCTAAGGACAATTTCACACACAATCCTGCATTTAGTACACCCCCTACAAACATGTCATTCATGCATGGCAACAATACTCCTTTGGAGTAAATTGTTTTTACTTACCTAAAACATGCAACTGTGCAAACTGCAGGTCAACCACCGCCAAAACCGCAAGGAGCCACAGCAAATAAAGCAAAAGCTTTGAACTAGAACAAAAAGGAGGAAAACATTTTTTATCACAAATGCAAAGACTTCTTCAGTTGACAAACACCCCACCATCAAACATTTAGAAATTGGTGCCTAAGTGGATTCTGCCATGG
This sequence comes from Pleurodeles waltl, assembly GCF_031143425.1. NCBI lineage: Eukaryota > Metazoa > Chordata > Amphibia > Caudata > Salamandridae > Pleurodeles > Pleurodeles waltl. The sequence continues at coordinate 507,482,336 of NC_090447.1, read as the reverse complement.
GGCAGATGGGCCTACTAATAAAATAGACCTTTCTACCCCAAGGAAGCCAGAAAATACCTTTAGTAGTGTGTCCCCATGGAGAGCGACCCTTGCCAAAGGGGACAGCCCTAAAAAAAAAAAGCAACAAAAAAAATAAAAAAACACACACAACACTATCCCTGGTGCCTAAGTGGCTTCTGCCCCCCTTGGGGGCAGGTGGGCCTAAGAAAATAGGCCCATCTGCCCCCAGGGGGTGTAGAAATGGGCAACAGGTCAATGCCCCCCTTGGGGGGGCGCCCCGTGACCAAGGGGACGCCCCCCCACAAAAATAAACAAATTAAAAAAATCCCTGGCGTTCTAGTAGTTTCTGCCCCCCTTGGGGGCAGACCAGCCTAAAAATAATAGGCTGATCTGTCTCCAAGGGGTGCAGAAATGGCCTGGGTACATGTGCCCCAAAAGTGGGGGGCGACCCTTGCCCAAGGCCCCACCCATCCACTAACACACACACACACACACACACACACACACTATCCCTGGTGTCTAAGTGGCTTCTGCCCCCCTGGGGGGCAGGTGGGCCTAAGAAAATAGGCCCATCTGCCCCCAGGGGGTGTAGAAATGGGCAACAGGTCAATGCCCCCCTTGGGGGGGCGCCCCGTGACCAAGGGGACGCCCCCCCACAAAAATAAACAAATAAAAAAAAATCCCTGGCGTTCTAGTAGTTTCTGCCCCCTTTGGGGGCAGACCAGCCTAAAAATAATAGGCTGATCTGTCTCCAAGGGGTGCAGAAATGGCCTGGGTACATGTGCCCCCAAAGTGGGGGGCGACCCTTGCCCAAGGCCCCACCCATCCACTAACACACACACACACACACACACTATCCCTGGTGTCTAAGTGGCTTCTGCCCCCCTTGGGGGCAGGTGGGCCTAAGAAAATAGGCCCATTTGCCCCCAGGGGGTGTAGAAATGGGCAACAGGTCAATGCCCCCCTTGGGGGGGCGCCCCGTGACCAAGGGGACGCCCCCCCACAAAAATAAACAAATACAAAAAAATCCCTGGCGTTCTAGTAGTTTCTGCCCCCCTTGGGGGCAGACCAGCCTAAAAATAATAGGCTGATCTGTCTCCAAGGGGTGCAGAAATGGCCTGGGGTACATGTGCCCCCAAAGTGGGGGGCGACCCTTGCCCAAGGCCCCACCCATCCACTAACACACACACACACACACACACTATCCCTGGTGTCTAAATGGCTTCTGCCCCCCTTGGGGGCAGGTGGGCCTAAGAAAATAGGCCCATCTGCCCCCAGGGGGTGTAGAAATGTGCAACAGGTCAATTCCCCCCTTGGGGGGGCCCCCCGTGACCAAGGGGACGCCCCCCCACAAAAATAAACAAATACAAAAAAATCCCTGGCGTTCTAGTAGTTTCTGCCCCCTTTGGGGGCAGACCAGCCTAAAAATAATAGGCTGATCTGTCTCCAAGGGGTGCAGAAATGGCCTGGGTACATGTGCCCCCAAAGTGGGGGGCGACCCTTGCCCAAGGCCCCACCCATCCACTAACACACACACACACACACACACACACACTATCCCTGGTGTCTAAGTGGCTTCTGCCCCCCTTGGGGGCAGGTGGGCCTAAGAAAATAGGCCCATCTGCCCCCAGGGGGTGTAGAAATGGTCAACAGGTCAATGCCCCCCTTGGGGGGGCGCCCCGTGACCAAGGGGACGCCCCCCCACAAAAATAAACAAATACAAAAAAATCCCTGGCGTTCTAGTAGTTTCTGCCCCCTTAGGGGCAGACCAGCCTAAAAATAATAGGCTGATCTGCCCTCAAGGGGGGCAGAAATGGCCCTAAAAGACATGCCCCCCAAAGGGGAGCGACCCTTGCCCAAAGGGGCGCCCCCCCATCCACTACACACACAATCCCTGGTGCCTAAGTGGCTTCTGCCCCCCTTGGGGGCAGATGGACCTAAAAAAAATAGGCCGATCTGCCCCCAAGGGGGGCAGAAAAGGCCAACAGTTCTCTGCCCCCTTGGGGGGGGCGCCCCTTGCCCAAGGGGGCACCCCCAACACATAAATGCAAAAAAAAATAATAATCCCTGGTGATCTAGTGTTTTCTGCCCCCCTTGGGGGCAGATCTGGCTGAAAAGTAGCCAATCTGCCCCCAAGGGGGGCAGAAATGGCCGTAGTAATTGCCCCCCTAAAGGGGAGCGACCCTTGCCCAAGGGGCCGCTCCCCGCGTGCCAAAAACGGTAAAAAACAATAAAGAAAACAAATCCCTGGTGTCTAGTGGGCATTCCTGCTGCCCGATCGCAATGCGATCGGGCAGCAGGAATGCTCAAAGAGACACCGGGGAAAAGGAAAAGCCTTTCCTTTTCCCCGGTGCCTCTTTAGCCCCAACCCCCCACCCACCGGGAAGAGATTCTTACCTCTTCTCTAGTCGCCGCACAGGAAGCAAATGGCTTCCTGTGCGGCGAGGATCCCATAATGAAGTCAGCGCACGATTGCGCGCTGACGTCATTATGGGGGGGTGGGGGGGTCGGGGGTGGAAGGGGAAGGGCTTCCCCTTCCATCCCCGACTTTGGGGGGTGGGAGGGAAGCACACAGAGGGAGCGAGAGCGCTCCCTCTGGGCTGTGTGCCGAGGACGTAGTGGTTACATCCTCGGCACAGCAGCACTGTGCCGCGGGACGTAACCACTACGTCCCCGGCACAGAAGGGGTTAAATTACAGAAATCAAATTTTCAAAGCTTAAAGGAGTACCTTAAAGGGAGATACGTTTATTCCAACTAGAATAGGAGACATTACACCGACAGAAGGTACATCCCCCATATTGTGTTTGAAGAACACAGTGATGCGCCATGTCTTTGGCTGAATCAGTGGTGCAAAGAAACAGAGAGAGAGGGGAGCTTTGCATTCCCCGCCCATGGAACTTTTAATTTGAGGATTTTAGGGAATTTGAGGTGAGTACTGTATTATTTGAAACCTCCTCCAAGACCTGCACAGTTTGAAGCATAAGCTATTTGGGAATTAGTCGCTAGATAGCAACAGCAACTGAAATTTGAGAGAAGAATGAGAAAAGCTGAGAAAACTTTAGCTGAGGCAAGATGGGGTAGTGAGCAAAAAGAACTGAGACTTTACAGGAAATTAAGTTGATTCTGGTAATTGCACAAGAGAACGGGAATAAGGCTTAAAAGAGTACTAAGAAGAGGGATTCCTATCCTTCAGACGACAGAGAGCAGAAATCCAGAGTCTAGGAAGTCTTTACTATCTGATGAAGAGACAGGTGATGATTAGTTTATTTTGCAGTTACTGGGAAATCAGCCCCCAACATATGCAGCACATAAGACAGGCCCAAGTACTATTGCAGATCCTACAGCTCCGGTACCAATTGAAACTACACCAAGGCAAGTACAGGTTAGACACATTGTCCCTACCACTTCCACATTTCAGCATCCGATGCCGCAGATTGACATACCCAGTATAAATCCAGACATCCTTATTGTGAACTCAACGCCAAGCTTAGTAGTGCCGACAGAACAAGCGTCCCAATTGAGACAGGTTTACCAGAACCCGTCATTGATTCAATTAGAATCTACACCTAATTTGATGTCTTCGAATCAAATGTCCAACCAAGTCCAGACGCAGTGTCAGTACCGGTTACCATAGGTCCAGTCATACAATTGTCTGCCCAAGGAAATAATAAGAACAGTGAACAGAAAATCCTGAATCCAAAATCGGAAAGGAAGAGATTCACTGAAAACGCAGGAATGATGACTCCCAGGAGACTGACATTTGATGGAACAGGTCCATTAATTGACTTGGGTTTGTTTAGGACTAATAATAATAATCAGAGAAGATTTGATATAGGTTCCATTCCAAGCATGGTGACACCAGAGACCCCGAGCCTAATGTTACAGCAATTGCCAGGTGTAAGCAATAACAACCTTTCATTACAAGGTTTGACAGCTCAGCAGTTAACTGAATGGTTAGAGAGGCTGAGTAGCACCCAAGATGATTCCCGTTGAGGCAGTGTACTGAATTTAACCAGGCTTAGACTTCTAAGCAGAAGACTTGATTGAAGGAGCGACGGGGTTAGACAGGATTGACCCAGACAGAGAAGAGGAGTTACGTTACTTGTGCAAGCTTATTACCAACAAAGCAGGAAGAGTACATCAGAAATTAGCAGACTTTTCATAAAAATATGACATAGAGAGTGAGAAAACCAAACATTTAGGGCCAGATGTAGCAATATACCAAATTGTGACTTGCAATTTGCGAGTCCCTGCGACTCGCAAATTGCAAGTCGCAATTTGGTATGCAGAAAGGTGTCTCAGACACCTTCTGCGAGTCGCTATGGGGTCGCAAAGACCCACCTCATTAATATTAATGAGGTGGGTCGCAATTTGTGCCCCCGTAGCGACTCTGGGCACTCACGAGGATGGAGGCCTGCTGGGAACAGCAGACCTCCATGTCTGTGACTGCTTTTAAATAAAGCAGTTTTTTTTTTCCAAGTGTAGCCCGTTTTCCTTAAAGGAAAACGAGCTGCACTTAGAGAAAAAAAACGAAACCTTTTGTTTCGGATGTTTTCAGGGCAGGCAGTGGTCCCTTGGACCACTGCCTGCTCTGAAAAAATATTTTTGGGTCCAGTCACAAAGGGGAAGGGGTCCCATAGGGACCCCTTCCTGTTTGCGAGTGGATTACCATCCACTTCAAGTGGATGGTAACTGCGACTCCATTTGTGACCGCGTACGGAATTGCATACCACTGCGACTCGCAAATAGGAAGGGAACACCCCTTCCTATTTGCGACTCGGAAATGCATTTTGCAAGTCGGTTCCGACTCGCAAAATGCATTTCTACATAGCAAACACGCATTTGCGACTCGCAAACGGCGATTTTCGCCGTTTGCGAGTCGCAAAGTGTTTGCTACATCTGGCCCTTAAAGAGGAGTTACAGATTAGAGTTTGACTCAAAGAACTTTGAGAACATGAGAATACCGGGAATTAAAATCCACCTTAGAAATTTAGTGCAGAGCATTCAAACATGGGGAGCATTAGAGAAGTGAAAAGGCAGATGGGTGAAGAAAAGAGACAAGAGGAAGAGGGATTTTGCGAATCTTATTGCAAACGTGCAGCGGGTTGAGGACCCTGTGAAAATATTAATATTGTCCTTGTCCCTTGGAGCAGAAGTGACATTTTGTCATTTACAAATGACTAGCCCAGACTAAGAGAGAAACCAGTGGAATGATACCAACAAACAGATAGGTTTGTGAAACTTGCAAAATGCCTGTGGGAGGCTTTAAACACCCTGTTAGAAATAGCAGAACTATGGGTCGAGTGCACCCAGCGGACCTATGGGTCGAGTGCAAGAGAAGTGTAGATTCGCCAACAAGAGAACCTCAGGGAGATCCAGCAACAGGCAACAGGTGCACCGTCTCCTGACGAAATGAAATATTACTACAAGGTGATTGAATTTTTAAAAATGAAAATTTCACCCAAGAATATTGATTGGCAGAGAATAGACCGGACAGCTCAGGAAGGGAAAGAGTCAACACATGCTTACTATGAAAGACTGTTGCAGGCATTTAAACATTAGAGTGGGAGAGAAACAATTGAGCTGAAAGACATGATTAATTTTGTGTTCAGATTTGTTGAAGGATTAAGACCCAAAATTAGCCAGATGATTAAGAGCCATTTGATTTGTTGGCAAGTGAAGCTGATTGATGAAGTATTGCAGTATGCAAAGTGCTGTAGTGATGAGATCGAGATGAAACACAAAAAAATGAAAGAAAAGGCAATGGTGATGCAGATTAAAGCAGCACAAACAGGAATGCAGGGAAGTTTTCTCAGCAGCAGGGAAACATGTTGTTTCAGAATCAAGGAAGAGGTAGAGGTCGTGATGGAATTGGAAATGTGAAACGTGGTCTTGATTTGAATACTGTGGTTGTTCAGAATGATGTACAAGGAATGAAGAGAATGTTACCATGTCACGCTTGCGGAGGCCTCGGACATTGGAAACAGGAGTGTCCGATGTTAGGACAGGAAGGTATTTTTTCAGCAGACAAACAAAATCGATTATTTTCCAAATATGAGAGGATCAAGAATGAGAGATCAAAATCCAAATTTCCACAATAATGTGAACCCAATGCAAAGTTGTCAGCCCATGCAGCAAGTGCAAATGCCACTTTTGCAGATGCCCCAGTCACAGCAAATGCAAGCTCAAGTGCAAATGGTACCTAGGCAACAAATTCAAATACCTCAATCCCCAATGGAGCAGCAGCAGGTGATGCTTCCTCAGCAGGTCCTAGATCAAAGGGTTAACCAGAGTAATACCACAATACACTAATACCCACTACACAGTGAGGATGAAGTGAATAATGATTGGGTGAGTGAGGGTTCAGATGAGGAGGAATGTGTTAGCAGCTTCATTTGAGGTAGACCAGGAAGTCCATACATGAAGGGAAAAGTGATGGGTCACAAAGTCTCATTTTTAGTTGACACATGAGCTACACGCTCTACACTGAGAACAGAAGAAGTTCCAAACCTATTCCTTTCAGGAAAAACAGTACAGATTGTAGGAGTTGCAAATCAATATTTGACCAACCCTATTACAGACCCAGTTTAGGTTAAAATTGGCAACTTTAACGGATTACACAAGTTCGTAGTTTGTGATTCAAGTCCAGTATCCTTGCTAGGGAGAGATTTACTATGCAAAACAAGGTGTTCAATTACTTGCTCAAATGATGGAATTCCCATTCAGTCAAACAGTGACAATGAAGATGACTTGTACACAGGAACAGATTGTGAAGCAGTGAATGAGGATTACTCCTTGATCGGTTTCTTTCCAGTTTTCACAATGGGAGATCTTTCTTCTGACTTACAGGGAACAGTTAAAATGAAAGTGAGGGATTTTACAGGAAAAGACATTGGTCTAATCAAAGGAGTTGAGCCAGTTTAGGTCCCAGTGAAGCCAAATGTGATCTTCCTCTAGATTCCTCAATGGCACATGACACGTGACACGGTTGAAGGTATTGCCCCTATAATTGCAGAATGTATAAACCAAGGTGTTTTAAAAGAAGTGTTGAGCAGTCCATGCAATCACCAATAATGGGATTGTGAAAGCCATGTGGGAAATTTCAGATTGTTCAGGATTTGAGAAAAGTAAATGATATTGTGATTAAAAGTTGTCCTGTGGCGCCAAATCCAGCTGTGATCTTGTTTCAGATCCGATGCAATGCTGAGTGGTTCACTGTAGTGGACCTGTTGCAAGCATTTTTTTTCTGTACCTCTTCATGAGGATAGTCACTTTCTTTTCTGTTTTAAATATTTAGATCAAGTCTACTCTTGGTGCAGAATTCCTCAAGGGTTTTCAGAGTCAGCGTCCATTTTCAACCAGTCTCCCCTGTCACACGGGCCATGGTACGTTCCAGACTCAGGTCACAGCAGCACACACAGTGGAGGTGATGTCCTGTGAAAAGTCAGGAATCAAGTGCAGTTATAGACAGAAAATGGCGGTCACGTCCGTGGCAGTGTGCACCGTCGCCGGTGATCCTCACTGGACACTGTACTCCAAAGAGCCCCATGTAAGCCAAAGAGGAATAGCAAAGCGGTGCAAGTCTGCCTTCCGCCATGACGTCCAACGCCGGCGGAGTTACATCACTTCCACCTGTCCCTGCCTACAGGACAGGCGGTCACCATTTTATGGTGGTGGTCAACATTCAGAAATTGAAAACTGCGTCATTGCTGTCAATTGTACATGCATTGCCATTTACATCGTCCAATTACATACAAGCTCAGTTACACTGAGGCGGTGGTTTCATTGTTCAGTTTGTCACTCCCTTCTCACTCTTGTGTCCCTTAGGTACCTACCACTGCGGAGGAATAGGAGGAGGAGGCAAGACCCCATGTACATACCCCTTGTGGACTTGGCTACATTGGGGGACAGGCACATAATACCCACCTATAGACTGTACAGGGCCACAATCACAGAGCTATGTGCTCAGTTGGAACCTGATCTGATATCAGCTATCTGTCATCCCACTGGGATCCCCTCTGTTGTGCAAGTTCTATCTGTGACTGGCTCTTTTCAAGTGACAGTGGGCTTGGCAGCAGGAATGTCACAGCCAATGTTCTCAATAGTGCTGGCAAGGGTTTTGTCTGCCTTGCTCAAACACATGTGCAGCTACATTGCTTTCCCCCAGGTGGAAGATTCGGCCACTGTGAAGGCTGGATTCTATGCAATGGGACTTATTCCAAATAATATTGGGGCCATTGTCAGAACACATGTTGCATTTGTACCCCCGGCACAATGAACAGGTATTCAGAAATCAGAAGAGTTTCCACTCACTCAATGTGCAAATGGTGTGCCTGGCTGACCAGTCCATCCCCCACGTACTGCCAAGTATCCTGGGTCGGTGCATGATGCCTTCGTTTTGAGGAATAGCAGCATCCCCAATGTAATGGCACATCGACAGAGCCACAGGGTATGGCTAATAGGTGAGCCTGAGTCCACACCCAATGTATGTCAGTGTATGCCTTCAGGAGTCATTCCCATACCATTGTGCAAGGCTAATGTTTGTACCTCAATTCTTGCAGGTGACTCTGGCTACCCAAACCTGTTGTGGCTCTTGACCCCTGCGAGGAATGCCAGGAGAGGGCCTGAGAATAGGTATAATGATGCTCTTGGGCGAACCAGGAGGATAAGTGAGCGAACCTTTGGCCTCCTGAAGGCCAGGTTCAGATGCCTCCATCTGACAGGTGGATCCCTCTACTACTCCCCTGAGAAGGTCTGCCAGATAGTTGTATGCTGCATGTTTCACAACCTGGCCATCAAACAACATGTGCCCTATCTGCAGGAGGAGGAGGGTGAAAATGTTCCTGTGTCAGCAGTGGACTCTCAGGACAGTGAGGATGAGGAAGCAGAGGATGAGGATGCGGACAACAGGACATCAGTCATACGGCAGTACTTCCAATGACACATAGGTATGACAGTGGAACTGACCATTCCTTTGAATATTTATCTTTTCAGTGTGGTTGTAGCATGATGGCAGTCACTTCCTTTGCATCTCAACTGCCTGTCACCGATGTCTTATCATTTTGCAGATGTTGGTGTGGTTACAATTGTGTACTGATGTGATGACTACATTTGTATGCAATTTTAAAGCTCAGGACAAGTGCACAAGAATAAATGGTTAATAATATTGCACATTTTCATCACATTAAGCACTATCACTCAAGTTGTGTTCAAGGGTGTTTATTGTAGTGAAATATACAGAAGGAATGGTGCAATGGAAGGGTTGATGGTAGAGGTAAGTCCAGGGTATTGGTCCAGTTAGCTGGTAGCACAGATCCAGGGTCCAAGGGGCCATAGGAAGGGGACTAATGGCATTTCAAAGTGGACAAGGTGACAGATTGGAACAAAAGGGGGACATTCAGGAGGGTCTCATTTCCTGGCAGTGGTCTTGGTCTTGGCAAGTGTCTCTGTCATCACTGGGGGCATCTTTTGTTGGGGGACTGGGTAGCCATGGTACCTCCTCGCCACTGAGATTGGCTGGTGCACCTTTGGGGTTGTAAGTGGTGTATTATGCTATGTCTGTGATATATTCTACATCCCTAGCTTCCCTTATGTTGTTGCTGTTGCCCTGGCACCATTGTGTATGGTGATGTATTGGGGGATTGTTAGTTCTCTATGCTGTGCATGTATTGGTGATGAGTGTACATGCAGGGCTGGGAGGGATGTTCATGCAGTGGGTATGGCATGCAGGGTTTGGCATTGAGGTTAGTCAATTGTGGTGGTGCACTGTGTGGGATGGAGTGGAGTGATAGGTGTCAGGGTGAGGGGTGGTAGTGGCATGCAGGTATGTGGGGAGATAGGTGGTAAATATTAAATCACCGGTGTCCAGTCCTCCAGCTACTTCAGTGAGTTCCCCAGGATGCAGTTTTGCTAGGACTTGCGCCTCCTATGCTGTCAGCTGTGGAGGAGGAGGTGGGGTTCAACCGCCAGTCCTCTGGATGGCAAGCTGGTGCCTTGCTGCCATGGAACTTACCTTCCCCTGTAGGTCGTTCCACCTCTTCCTGATGTCGCCCCTTGTTCTTGGATGCTGTCCCACAGCATTCACCCTGTCCACGATTCTCTGCCATAGCTTCATCTTCCTGGCAATGGAGATTTGCTGTACCTGTGCTCCAAACAGCTGAGACTCAACCCTGACTATTCCTCCACCATGACCCGCAACTCCTCATCTGTGAAACAGGGGTGTCTTTGTGGGGATATGGGTGTTGTGTGGTGTGTGTTGTGCAGTGGGTGTTGAATATTGTGGTGGGGTGGGGGGGTGTGATGGATGGAAGGGTGTTTGTGGTGTGTGTAGTTGTTGCTGTGATTTACGTGGCTATCTATATGCTATTTTTCATGTTCCTAAAAGGTTGTGGGTAAAGAGGGTGGGTGCTTTATAGTACTATGGGTGGGTTGGTGAATGTGGTGTGTGTATTAGTGTCAGGTGTGTGATTTTAGTTTTGGCCAATGTTGTGTTGTTTTGTATTTGGGTGGCCATTCTGACCGCGCCAGTGTGTACCGCCAATGATTTAACGCCGTTGAATGTCCCCCGAGGTGATTCGTGGGTCCTAATGTGGTGGGCATTGTTTTGTTGGCATAACGGTATGGGTGTTCGTACCAACACTTTACCACTAACCTTTGGTCTGGCAGATATGTGTTTGTAGAAGTATTCTGTCAGTTTAGTGTGTGTGTGTCATAACATGGCGAGCGGATGTTCACCTAGGCAACGGTATGTTGGCGGCCATCACCGCGGCGGTAAGAAGGATTTACCGCTAATGTCATAATGAGGGCCAAAGTGTCCCCCAACTAAATTACAGTACTGTCAGAAATAAGTGAAATACTTGGCTCACCAAATTGAAAAAGGAGCTAGGAAGATTTCCAAAAAGAGGGTTACAGCCATATTGCAGATGAATCCCCCCTGAACACAGAGAGATGTCAGGAAGTTTTTAGGCATGGTGAGCTATTGTCGCCAGTGGATTCCCAACTTTTCCATCATTTCGAAGCCATTGCAGAATCTGACTCACAAGGAAGTTACGGATCCCTTAGTGTTAGACCAAGCTTCTACGAAAGCCAAAGCTGGTGGTGACTTTGATGGTGTCCCTGTGTAGGATGCCGATGCCACCCCCTGGCCTGTTGAGGCGGTCTTTGCGTTGGAGTTTGTATCCCTTGAGGGTGGCGATGGCTATGTCTGGTTCCGAGGAGGGCTTGGTCCAGGTTTCCGTGAGGAAGGCGATGTCAGGTGAGTGTGATGTGATGAGGTCCCAGAGTTCAATGGCATGTTTGTGAAGGGAGCAGGTGTTGAGGAGCAGGCAGTTGAGGTGGGCGATGTTGGTGTGGTGCATGAGGGTGTTGTTGCGGGGTGTGTTCTGGTTGCGGGGTAGTGTGTGACGGGGCTGGTTGATGGGGCTGGGGGAAGAGTAGGTGTGTATTGTGTTGGGGGTGTTGTGTTTGTTGTCGAGGGGTCGCTATAGTTGGTGTGTGATGTGAGGGATGAGGACCAGGAGAAAAGACAGGTGAGGCAGCTGAAGGGGCCATGAGTGTGCGTGGGGCTGGAAAGGGTGCAGGTGGGGCGAGGGCCTGGGTTGAGTGAGTGAAGGATGAGGGGGGAGTAGGTTTGTTTGAGAAGGCTAGGGGGACTGGCGCTGGGCGCGGTCTTTGCGCGGACGGGCGCAGACGGGCTGGCCTTTGGTGCGCCTTTCGCACACCAGCGGCGCATCCTCGGCTGCCATAAATGGGGGAGGGAGGGCTGGACGAATGGGAAGGCTGGGGGGGTGGGGCCGCAGGGGACGCAGCAGCAGGGGAATCAATAAAAAAACAGCAAACGGATGGTGAGGAGGAGGGGGGAGGCCGAATTCCTCAAGGGTTTTCAGAGTCAGCGTCCATTTTCAACCAGTCTCCCCTGTCACACGGGCCATGGTAGGTTCCAGACTCAGGTCACAGCAGCACATGCAGTGGAGGTGATGTCCTGTGAAAAGTCAGGAATCAAGTGTGGTTATAGACAGAAAATGGCGTTCACGTCCGTGGCGGTGTGCACCGTCACCGTCGCCAGTGATCCTCATTGGACACTATACTCCAAAGAGCCCCATGTAAGCCAATGAGGAATAGCACAGCGGTGCATGTCTGCCTTCCGCCATGACGTCCAACGCCGGCGGAGTTACATCACTTCCACCTGTCCCTGCCTACAGGACAGGCGGTCACCATTTTATGGTGGTGGTCAACGTTCAGAAATTGAAAACTGCGTCATTGCTGTCAATTGTACATGCACTGCCATTTACATCATCCAATTACATACAAGCTCAGTTACACTGAGGCGGTGGTTTCATTGTTCAGTTTGTCACTCCCTTCTAACACTTGTGTCTCTTAGGTACCTACCACTGCGGAGGAATAGGAGGAGGAGGCAAGACCCCATGTACATACCCCTTGTGGACTTGGCTACACTGGAGGACAGGCACATAATACCCACCTATAGACTGGACAGGGCCACAATCACAAAGCTATGGGCTCAATTGGAGCCTGATCTGATATCAGCTATCTGTCATCCCACTGGGATCCCCCCTCTTGTGCAAGTTCTATCTATGACTGTAGGAAAGTACCATCTTGCCTGGCATGTTACCCCCCTATTTCACTGTATATATGTTGTTTTAGTGTATGTGTCACTGGGACCCTGCCAGCCAGGGCCCCAGTGCTCATAAGTGTGCCCTGTATGTGTTCCCTGTGTGATGACTAACTGTCTCACTGAGGCTCTGCTAACCAGAACCTCAGTGGTTATGCTCTCTCTTTACTTTCCAAATTGTCACTAACAGGCAGGTGACCAATTTCACCAATTCACATTGGCATACTGGAACACCCTTATAATTCCCTAGTATATGGTACTGAGGTACCCAGGGTATTGGGGTTCCAGGAGATCCCTATGGGTTGCAGCATTTCTTTTGCCACCCATAGCGAGCTCTGACAATTCTTACACAGGCCTGCCACTGCAGCCTGAGTGAAATAACGTCCACGTTATTTCACAGCCATTTACCATTGCAATTAAGTAACTTATAAGTCACCTATATGTCTAACCTTTACCTGGTAAAGGTTGGGTGCTAAGTTACTTAGTGTGTGGGCACCCTGGCACTAGCCAAGGTGCCCCCACATTGTTCAGGGCAAATTCCCCGGACTTTGTGAGTGCGGGGACACCAGTACACGCGTGCACTATACATAGGTCACTACCTATGTATAGCGTCACAATGGTAACTCCGAACATGGCCATGTAACTTGTCTAAGATCCTGGAATTGTCACCCCAATGCCATTCTGGCATTGGGGAGACAATTCCATGATCCCCCGAGTCTCTAGCACAGACCCGGGTACTGCCAAACTTCCTTTCCCAGGGTTTCACTGCAGCTGCTGCCAACCACTCAGACAGGTTTCTGCCCTCCTGGGGTCCAGCCAGGCTTGGCCCAGGAAGGCAGAACAAAGGACTTCCTCAGAGAGAGGGTGTTACACCCTCTCCCTTTGGAAAAAGGTGTCAGGGCTGGGGAGGAGTAGCCTCCCCCAGCCTCTGGAAATGCTTTGATGGGCACAGATGGTACCCATCTCTGCATAAGCCAGTCTGCACCGGTTCAGGGATCCCCCAGCCCTGCTGTGGCACGAAACTGGACAAAGGAAAGGGGAGTGACCACTCCCCTGACCTGCACCTCCTATGGGAGGTGCCCAGAGCTCCTCTAGTGTGCTCCAGACCTCTGCCATCTTGGAAACAGAGGTGCTGCTGGCACACTGGTCTGCTCTGAGTGGCCAGTGCCAGCAGGTGACGTCAGAGACTCCTCCTGATAGTCTCTTACCTGTGTTGCTAGCCTATCCTCCTTCCTAGGTAGCCAAACCTCCTTTTCTGGCTATTTAGGGTCTCTGCTTTGGGGAATTCTTTAGATAATGAATGCAAGAGCTCATCAGAGTTCCTCTGCATCTCTCTCTTCACCTTCTGCCAAGGAATAGACCGCTGACTGCTCAGGACGCCTGCAAAACCGCAACAAAGTAGCAAAGATGACTACTGCAACCTTGTATCGCTGATCCTGCCGCCTTCTCGACTGTTTTCCTGGTGGTGCATGCTGTGGGGGTAGTCTGCCTCCTCTCTGCACTAGAACCTCTGAAGAAATCTCCTGTGGGACGACGGAATCCCCCCCCTGCAACCGCAGTCACCAAAAGAACTGCATCACCGGTCCTCTGGGTCCCCTCTCAGCACGACGAGCGTGGTCCCTGGAACTCAGCAACTCTGTCCAAGTGACTCCCACAGTCCAGTGACTCTTCAGTCCAAGTTTGGTGGAGGTAAGTCCTTGCCTCCCCACGCTAGACTGCATTGCTGGGTACCGCGTGATTTGCAGCTGCTCCGGCTCCTGTGCACTCTTCCAGGATTTCCTTTGTGCACAGCCAAGCCTGGGTCCTGACACTCTAATCTGCAGTGCACTACCTCCTGAGTTGTCCTCCGGCGTCGTGGGATCTCCTTTTGTGACTTCGGGTGAGCTCCGGTTCACTCCTCTTTGTAGTGCCTGTTCCGGCACTTCTGCGGGTGCTGCCTGCTTCTGTGAGGGCTTCCAGCCTTGCTGGGCGCCCCCTCTGTCTCCTCACGCAAGTGGCGACATCCTGGTCCCTCCTGGGCCACAGCAGTATCCAAAAACCCTAACGGCGGCCCTTGCAGCTAGCAAGGCTTGTTTGCGGTCTTTCTGCGTGGGAACACCTCTGCAAGCTTCTTCACGATGTGGGGCATCCATCCTCCAAAGGGGAAGTTCCTAGTCCTCTTTGTTCTTGCAGAATCCACAGCTTCTACCATCCGGTGGCAGCTTCTTTGCACCCTCAGCTGGCATTTCCTGGGCATCTGCCCAATCTCGACTTTGTCGCGACTCTTGGACTTGGTCCCCTTGTTCCACAGGTACTCTCGTCTGGAAATCCACCTTTGTTGCATTGCTGGTGTTGGTCTTCCTTGCAGAATTCCCCTATCACGACTTCTGTGCTCTCTGGGGAATATAGGTGCACTTTACACCTACTTTTCAGGGTCTTGGGGTGGGCTATTTTTCTAACCCTCTCTGTTTTCTTACAGTCCCAGCGACCCTCTACAAGCTCACATAGGTTTGGGGTCCATTCGTGGTTCGCATTCCACTTCTAGAGTATATGGTTTGTGTTTCCCTTGTACCTATGTGCTCCTATTGCAATCCACTGTAACTTTAATTGCTTGCATTACTTCCTTTTGCTATCACTGCATATTTTTGGTATTGTGTACATATATCTTGTGTATATTTGGCATCCTCATACTGAGGATACTCACTGAGATACTTTTGGCATATTGTCATAAAAATAAAGTACCTTTATTTTTAGTATATCTGTGTATTGTGTTTTCTTATGATATTGTGCATATCACACCAGTGGTATGGTAGGAGCTTTGCATGTCTCCTAGTTCAGCCTAAGCTGCTCTGCTATAGCTACCTTCTATCGGCCTAAGCTGCTAGAAACACCTCTTCTACACTAATAAGGGATAACTGGTCCTGGTACAGAGTGTAAGTACCCCTTGGTACCCACTACAAGCCAGGCCAGCCTCCTCCATTGGTGGCGGCGGTGGGTTAAGTACTTGTAACTACTTACCACTTTGTCATTTTGTACTTTTCATAAGAGAATAATATACAAAACAAGTTCAGTGTATGTACACCTAACCAAAAAGTTTTGCTTTTCTTCTCTTACTCTATTTGCTAAGTGCTGAAAAGTACCTCTAAACTTTCAAAAAGTTTCTTAAAAGTTGAAAAAGTTTATTTTTTCTGTTTCCTTAAAAAGTTCTGAAACTTTTTCTTTCTTTTTCTGTCCCTTAAACCTTTTTCTATCATGTCTGGTACAGGTCCTACTCTTGATCTGGCCAGCACTGCTTATGACAACCTTAGCTGGAAAGGTGTGAGGAGTCTCTGCATTGATAGAGGTTTAGGGATGGGGAAGAATCCCTCTAGAGAATTGTTAATTAACATGCTCATTGAAAATGATAAGGCCTTAGCTGGCACATCTGTTGAGAAGTTAGGAGATGGTTCACACTCTGATTCTGGGGTAGCCCCAGCACGAATGTTAGATGGTATTCTTTCCAATCTGCCCCTTAGCAGACCACCTAGCATAACTGGTACTAATGTGAGTTCTCATCACAGTAGGGATGGTCTTCCTGCAGGCCAGGTTGTTTAGAGTGCCAACTGTAAGGGCCATTTCACCCTCTGTTCATTCACATCATTCTTCTGTGTCAAAGCATGCCCAACCCACCCACCCTGATGGCAGAATGTTAGAAAGGGAGCTCAATAGATTGAGAGTGGAATAGTCCAGGCTGAAGCTTAAACAGCAACAGCTGGCTCTAGACAGGGAATCATTAGACTTAGAAAAAGAAAGACAGAGGTTGGGGTTTGGACCCCATGGTGGCAGCAGCAATATTCCAGATAGTAATCCTGTGAAAGAGCATGATTCTAGGAATCTGCACAAGATAGTTCCCCCTTACAAGGAGGGGGGTGACATTAACAAGTGGTTTGCTGCACTTGAGAGGGCCTGTGTTGTACAGGGGGTCCCTCAAAGGCAGTGGGCTGCTATCCTATGGCTATCTTTCAGTGGAAAGGGTAGGGATAGGCTCCTTACTGTGAAGGAAAGTGATGCCAATAATTTTACAGTTTTGAAGAATGCACTCTTGGATGGATTTGGCTTAACCACTGAACAATACAGGATTAAGTTCAGAGAAACCAGAAAAGAGTCCTCACAAGACTGGGTAGACTTTGTTGACTATTCAGTGAAGGCATTGGAGGGGTGGTTACATGGCAGTAAAGTTTCTGACTATGAAAGCCTGTATAATCTGATCCTGAGAGAGCATATTCTGAATAACTGTACGTCTGATTTGTTACACCAATATCCAGTGGACTCAGATCTGACCTCTCCCCAAGAATTGGGAATGAAGGCAGACAAATGGGTCAGAACAAGAGTGAACAGAAAAGTTCATACAGGGGGTGACAAGGATGGCAAGAAGAAGGATGGCAAGTCTTCAGACAAAGGTGGGGACAAATCTAAAAATGAGTCTTCATCAGGCCCACAAAAACACTCTGGTGGGGGTGGCGGGCCCAAATCCTCTTCTAATCAAGTAAAGAAACCATGGTGCTATTTATGTGAAGTAAAAGGCCATTGGACAACTGATCCCAGTTGTCCAAAGAAAAGCACCAAGCCTCCCACTACTACAACCCCTACTGCTACACCTAGTGCCCCTAGTAATAGCAGTGGTGGTAGGAGCAAACCTACTAATAGCCAATCCAAGGGAGTAGCTGGGCTCACTTTTGGTAATTTAGTTGGCGTTGGTCTTGTTAGGGAGACTACAGAGGCTGTGCTAGTCTCTGAAGGTGCCATTGATTTGGCCACCTTGGTTGCTTGTCCCCTTAATATGGATAAGTACAAGCAACTTCCCCTAATAAATGGTGTTGAGGTTCAGGCCTACAGGGACACAGGTGCCAGTGTTACCATGGTAATAGAGAAACTGGTACACCCTGAACAACACCTACTTGGTCACCAGTACCAAGTGACTGATGCTCATAACAACACTCTTAGCCACCCCATGGCTGTTGTGAATCTCAACTGGGGGGGGTTACTGGTCCAAAGAAAGTTGTGGTTGCCTCAGATTTACCGGTAGACTGTCTACTAGGGAACGATTTAGAGACATCAGCTTGGGCAGAAGTGGAGTTGGAGGCTCATGCAACAATGCTGGGCATTCCTGGGCATATTTTTGCTTTAACCAGGGCTCAGGCCAAAAAGCAAAAAGGACAGGGTGACTTGGATCCTGGAACAATGGACCAAGTGCTCTCTAAAGCTAGGGTTAGTATAGGTAAATCCCTACCTACTATCCCTCCCTTTACAGATGATTCTACTTCTGAGGAAGAAGAATTTCCCCCCTGTGCAGAACCTTCACCAGAGGAGCTGGAAGCAGACACTACTGAGCTTTTGGGTGGAGGGGGCCTGCCAGGGAGGTGCTGAGTGTGGCACAGCAGACCTGTCCCACATTAGAGGGTCTAAGACAGCAAGCTGTCAAACAGCAAAATGGGGATGTCAGTGACTCACATAGAGTTTACTGGGAGGACAACCTCTTGTATACAGAGGCAAGGGATCAAAAACCTGGAGCAGCCAGGAGACTGGTCATTCCTCTGCAATACAGAGAGTTCCTCCTAACTCTGGCACACGACATTCCCTTGGCTGGACATCTAGGGCAAATTAAAACATGGGAAAGGCTTGTCCCCTTGTTTCTTTGGCCTAGGATGTCAGAGGACACAAAAGATTTTTGTAAGTCCTGTGTCACCTGTCAAGCTAGTGGCAAGACTGGTGGCACCCCAAAGGCTCCCCTTATTCCACTGCCTGTGGTTGGGGTCCCCTTTGAAAGGGTAAGGGTTGACATAGTTGGCTCCCTTGACCCTCCTACTGCTTCAGGCAATAGGTGTATCTTGGTGGTAGTGGACCATGCCACAAGATATCCTGAAGCAATTCCTCTAAGGACCACTACAGCTCCTGCAGTGGCTAAGGCCCTCCTAGGAATCTTTTCCAGGGTGGGTTTCCCAAAAGAGGTGGTATCAGACAGGGGTAGCAACTTTATGTCTGCATACTTAAAGGCTATGTGGAAGGAATGTGGTGTAACATACAAATTCACCACACCTTATCATCCACAAACAAATGGACTGGTTGAGAGGTTTAATAAAACTCTCAAAGGAATGATGATGGGACTCCCTGAAAAACTCAGGAGGAGATGGGATGTCCTGTTACCTTGCCTCCTTTTTGCTTCCAGGGAGGTACCCCAGAAAGGAGTGGGCATCAGCCCCTTTGAACTCCTATTTGGGCACCCTGTGAGAGGTCCTCCTCTAACACTTGTAAAGGAGGGTTGGGAACAACCTTTAAAAGCTCCTAAGCAAGACATAGTAGACTATGTACTTGGCCTAAGATCCAGAATGGCTGAGTAAATGAAAAAGGCCAGTAAAAACCTTCAGGCCAGCCAAGAGCTCCAAAAGCAATGGCATGACCAGAAGGCTGTTCTGATTCAGTACCAACCAGGACAGAAGGTGTGGGTCTTGGAGCCTGTGGCCCCAAGAGCACTCAAAGACAAATGGAGTGGACCCCACATTATTGTTGAAAAGAAGGGAGAAGTCACCTACTTGGTTGACTTGGGTACTGCCAGGAGTCCCCTTAGGGTGCTCCATGTCAATCGCCTAAACCCCTACTATGACAGGGCTGATCTCACCCTGCTCATGGCAACAGATGAAGGACAGGAAGAAGAGAGTGACCCTCTCCCTGATCTCTTCTCTTCCACTGAACAAGATGATCTAGTGGAAGGTGTAGTTTTGGCAGATTGTCTTACTGCTGAGCAGAAAGACCACTGCATAAATCTCCTGGGTCAGTTCTCTGAACTCCTTTCTACTGTGCCAGGCACCACTTCTTGGTGTGAGCACACTATAGATACTGGAGACAGCATGCCTGTCAAAAGTAAGATCTGTAGGCAGCCTGACCATGTCAGGGACTGCATAAAACAAGATGTTCAGAAAATGCTTGAACTGGGAGTGGTTGAGCACTCTGAAAGTCCATGGGCCTCTCCTGTGGTACTTGTACCAAAGCCTCATTCCAAAGATGGGAAAAGGGAAATGAGGTTTTGTGTAGACTACAGAGGTCTCAACCAGGTAACTAAAACTGATGCTCACCCTTTTCCCAGGGCAGATGAGCTAATAGATACACTGGCATCTGCCAAGTATCTAAGCACCTTTGATTTGACTGCAGCGTATTGGCAGATCAAGTTATCAGAGGATGCTAAAGCAAAAACAGCATTTTCGACTATTGGAGGGCACTACCAATTCAGAGTAATGCCCTTTGGTTTGAACAATGCACCTGACACTTTTCAGAAATTCGTGAATACAGTCCTGCAAGGGTTGGAGGCTTTTAGTTAAGCATATCTAGATGATATAGCTGGCTTTAGCTCCACCTGGGATGATCACCTGGTCCACCTGTGGAAAGTTTTGGAGGCCCTGCAAAAGGCAGGCCTCACTATCAAGGCTTCAAAGTGCCAGATAGGGCAAAGGAAAGTGGTTTATCTGGGACACCTTGTAGGTGGAGAACAGATTGCACCACTTCAGGGGAAAATCCAAACTATCATAGATTGGGTTCCCCCTACAACTCAGACCCAGGTGAGAGCCTTCTTAGGCCTCACTGGGTATTACAGGAGGTTCATAAAGAACTATGGCTCCATTGCAGCCCCTCATTATGACCTCACTTCTAAGAAAATGCCTAAAAAGGTATTGTGGACAGCTAGCTGTCAGAAAGCTTTTGAGGAGCTGAAACAGGCCATGTGCTCTGCACCTGTCATAAAAAGCCCATGTTACTCCAAAAAATTCATTGTCCAAACTGATGCATCTGAATTAGGGGTAGGGACAGTCTTATCACAACTCAATTCTGAGGGCCAGGATCAACCTGTTGCTTTTATCAGCAGGAGGTTGACCCCTAGAGAAAAGCGTTGGTCTGCCATAGAGAGGGAGGCCTTTGCTGTGGTCTGGGCACTGATGAAGTTGAGGCCATACCTGTTTGGCACTCACTTCATTGTTCAGACACACCACAAACCTCTACTTTGGCTATAACAAATGAAAGGTGAAAACCCTAAATTGTTGAGGTGGTCCATATCTCTACAGGGAATGGACTATACAGTGGAACATAGACCTGGGAGTACCCACTCCAATGCAGATGGACTCTCCAGATATTTCCTCTCAGACAATGAAGACTCATCAGGTCATGGCTAGTCTTATTGTCCTTCGTTTGGGGGGGGGGTTGTATAGGAAAGTACCATCTTGCTGGGCATGTTACCCCCATGTTTCACTGAATATACGTTGTTTTAGTGTATGTGTCACTGGGACCCTGCCAGCCAGGGCCCCAGTGCTCATAAGTGTGCCCTGTATGTGTTTCCTGTGTGATGACTAACTGTCTCACTGAGGCTCTGCTAACCAGAACCTCAGTGGTTATGCTCTCTCTTTACTTTCCAAATTGTCACTAACAGGCTAGTGACCAATTTCACCAATTCACATTGGCATACTGGAACACCCTTATAATTCCCTAGTATATGGTACTGAGGTACCCAGGGTATTGGGGTTCCAGGAGATCCCTATGGGCTGCAGCATTTCTTTTGCCACCCATAGGGAGCTCTGACAATTCTTACACAGGCCTGCCACTGCAGCCTGAGTGAAATAACGACCACATTATTTCACAACCATTTACCACTGCACTTAAGTAACTTATAAGTCACCTATATGTCTTACCTTTACCTGGTAAAGGTTGGGTGCTAAGTTACTTAGTGTGTGGGCACCCTGGCACTAGCCAAGGTGCCCCCACATTGTTCAGGGCAAATTCCCCGGACTTTGTTAGTGCGGGGACACCATTACACACGTGCACTATACATAGGTCACTACCTATGTATAGCGTCACAATGGTAACTCCGACATGGCCATGTAACATGTCTAAGATCATGGAATTGTCACCCCAATGCCATTCTGGCATTGGTGAGACAATTCCATGATCCCCCGAGTCTCTAGCACAGACCCGAGTACTGCCAAACTACCTTTCCCGGGGTTTCACTGCAGCTGCTGCTGCTGCCAACCCCTCAGACAGGTTTCTGCCCTCCTGGGGTCCAGCCAGGCTTGGCCCAAGAAGGCAGAACAAAGGACTTCCTCAGAGAGAGGGTGTTACACCCTCTCCCTTTGGAAAAAGGTGTCAGGGCTGGGGAGGAGTAGCCTCCCCCAGCCTCTGGAAATGCTTTGATGGGCACAGATGGTGCCCATCTCTGCATAAGCCAGTCTGCACCGGTTCAGGGATCCTCAGCCCTGCTCTGCCCCAAAACTGGACAAAGGAAAGGGGAGTGACCACTCCCCTGACCTGCACCTCCCAGGGGAGGTGCCCGGAGCTCCTCCAGTGTGCTCCAGACCTCTGCCATCTTGGAAACAGAGGTGCTGCTGGCACACTGGACTGCTCTGAGTGGCCAGTGCCAGCAGGTGACGTCAAAGACTCCTCCTGATAGGCTCTTACCTGTGTTGCTAGCCTATCCTCCTTCCTAGGTAGCCAAACCTCCTTTTCTGGCTATTTAGGGTCTCTGCTGTGGGGAATTCTTTAGATAACGAATGCAAGAGCTCATCAGAGTTCCTCTGCATCTCTCTCTTCACCTTCTGCCAAGGAATCGACCGCTGACTGCTCAGGACGCCTGCAAAACCGCAACAAAGTAGCAAAGACAACTACTGCAACCTTGTATCGCTGATTCTGCCATCTTCTCGACTGTTTTCCTGGTGGTGCATGCTGTGGTGGTAGTCTGCCTCCTCTCTGCACTAGAAGCTCCGAAGAAATCTCCTGTGGGACGACGGAATCCTCCCCCTGCAACCGCAGGCACCAAAAGAACTGCATTACCGGTCCTCTGGGTCCCCTCTCAGCACGATGAGCGTGGTCCCTGGAACTCAACAACTCTGTCCAAGTGACTCCCACAGTCCAGTGACTCTTCAGTCCAAGTTTGGTGAAGGTAAGTCCTTGCCTCCCCACGCTAGACTGCATTGCTGGGTACCGCATGATTTGCAGCTGCTCCGGCTCCTGTGCACTCTTCCAGGTTTTCCTTTGTGCACAGCCAAGCTTGGGTCCCTGACACTCTAACCTGCAGTGCACAACCTCCTGAGTTGTCCTCCAGCATCGTGGGATCTCCTTTTGTGACTTCGGGTGAGCTCCGGTTCACTCCTCTTCGTAGTGCCTGTTCTGGCACTTCTGCGGGTGCTGACTGCTTCTGTGAGGGCTCCCTGTCTTGCTGGGCGCCCCCTCTGTCTCCTCACGCAAGTGGCGACATCCTGGTCCCTCCTGGGCCACACCAGTATCCAAAAACCCTGACCGCGACCCTTGCAGCTAGCAAGGCTTGTTTGCAGTCTTTCTGCGTGGGAATACCTCTGCAAGCTTCTTCATGACGTGGGACATAAATTCTCCAAAGGGGAAGTTCCTAGTCCTCTTCGTTCTTGCAGAATCCACAGCTTCTACCATCCGGTGGCAGCTTCTTTGCACCCTCAGCTGGCATTTCCTGGGCATCTGCCCAATCTCGACTTTGTCGCGACTCTTGGACTTGGTCCCCTTGTTCCACAGGTACTCTCGTCCGGAAATCCACCTTTGTTGCATTGCTGGTGTTGGTCTTCCTTGCAGAATTCCCCTATCACGACTTCTGTGCTCTCTGGGGAACATAGGTGCACTTTACACCTACTATTAAGGGTCTTGGGGTGGGCTATTTTTCTAACCCTCACTGTTTTCTTACAGTCCCAGCGACCCTCTACAGGCTCACATAGGTTTGGGGTCCATTCGTGGTTTGCATTCCACTTCTAGAGTATATAGTTTGTGTTGCCCCTGTACCTATGTGCTCCTATTGCAATCTACTGTAACTTTACATTGCTTGCATTACTTCCTTTTGCTATTACTGCATATTTTTGGTATTGCGTACATATATCCTGTGTATATTTGGCATCCTCATACTGAGGATACTCACTGAGATACTTTTGGCATATTGTCATAAAAATAAAGTACCTTTATTTTTAGTATATCCGTGTATTGTGTTTTCTTATGATATTGTGCATATGACACCAGTGGTATAGTAGGAGCTTTGCATGTATCCTAGTTCAGCCTAAGCTGCTCTGCTATAGCTACCTTCTATCAGCCTAAGCTGCTAGAAACACCTCTTCTACACTAATAAGGGATAACTGGACCTGGTACATAGTGTAAGTACCCCTTGGTACCCACTACAAGCCAGGCCAGCCTCCTACAGTGACTGGCTCTTTTCAAGTGACAGTGGGCTTGGCAGCAAGAATGTCACAGCCAATGTTCTCAATAGTGCTGGCAAGGGTTTTGTCTGCCTTGCTCAAACACATGTGCAGCTACATTGCTTTCCCCCAGGTGGAAGATTCGGCCACTGTGAAGGCTGGATTCTATGCAATGGGACATATTCCAAATAATATTGGGGCCATTGGCAGAACACATATTGCATTTGTACCCCCGGCACAATGAACAGGTGTTCAGAAATCAGAAGAGTTTCCACTCACTCAATGTGCAAATGGTGTGCGTGGCTGACCAGTCCATCCCCCACGTACTGCCAAGTATCCTGGGTCGGTGCATGATGCCTTCGTTTTGAGGAATAGCAGCATCCCCAATGTAATGGCACATCGACAGAGGCACAGGGTGTGGCTAATAGGTGAGCCTGAGTCCCCACCCAATGTATGTCAGTGTATGCCTTCAGGAGTCATCCCCATACCATTGTGCAAGGCTAATGTTTGTACCTCAGTTCTTGCAGGTGACTCTGGCTACCCAAACCTGTTGTGGCTCTTGACCCCTGTAAGGAATGCCAGGACAGGGCCTGAGAATAGGTATAATGATGCTCTTGGGCGAACCAGGAAGATAAGTGAGCGAACCTTTGGCCTCCTGAAGGCCAGGTTCAGATGCCTCCATCTGACAGGTGGATCCCTCTACTACTCCCCTGAGAAGGTCTGCCAGATAGTTGTATGCTGCATGTTTCACAACCTGGCCATCAGACGACATGTGCCTTATCTGCAGGAGGAGGAGGGTGAACATTTTCCTGTATCAGCAGTGGACTATCAGGACAGTGAGGATGAGGATGTGGACAACAGGATATCAGTCATACGGCAGTACTTCCAATGACACACAGTGGAACACACAGTGGAACTGACCATTCCTTTGAATATTTACCTTTTCATTGTGGTTGTAGCATGATGGCAGCCACTTCCCTTGCATCTCAACTGCCTGTCACTGATGTCTTCTCATTTTGCAGATTTTGGTGTGGTTACAATTGTGTACTGATGTGATGACTATATTTGTATGCAATCACAAAGCTCAGGACAAGTGCACAAGATGTAATTGTTAATAATATTGCACATTTTCATCACATTAAGCACTATCACTCAAGTTGTGTTCAAGGTGTTTATTGTAGTGAAATATATAGAAGGAATGGTGCAATGGAAGGGCTGATGGTAGAGGTAAGTCCAGGGTATTGGTCCAGTTTGCTTGTAGCATAGGTCCAGGGTCCAAGGGGCCAAAGGAAGGGGAGCAATGGCATTTCAAAGTGGACAAGGTGACAGATTGGAACACAAGGGGGGCATTCAGGAGGGTCTCATTTCCTGGCAGTGGTCTTGGTCTTGGCAAGTGTCTCTGTCATCACTGGGGGCATCTTTTGTTGGGAGACTGGGTAGCCATGGCACCTCCTCGCCACTGGGATTGGCTGGTGCACCTTTGGGGTTGTAAGTGGTGTATTATGCTACGTCTGTGATATTTTCTACATCCCTAGCTTCCCTTATGTCATTGCTGTTGCCCTGGCACCTTTGTGTATGGTGATGTATTGGGGGATTGTTAGTTCTCTATGCTGTGCATGTATTGGTGGTGAGTGTACATGCAGGGCTGGGAGGGATGTTCATGCAGTGGGTATGGCATGCAGGGTTTCGCATTGAGGTTAGTCAATTGTGGTGGTGCACTGTGTGGGATGGAGTGGAGTGATGGGTGTCAGGGTGAGGGGTGGTAGTGGCATGCAGGTATGTGGGGAGATAGGTGGTAAATATTGACTCACCGGTGTCCAGTCCTCCAGCTACTCCAGTGAGTCCCTCAGGATGCAGTTTTGCCAGGACTTGCGCCTCCTATGCTTTCAGCTAGGGAGGAGGAGGTTGGGTTCCACCGCCAGTCCTCTGGATGGCAAGCTGGTGCCTTGCTGCCATGGAATGTACCTTCCCCTGTAGGTCGTTCCACCTCTTCCTGATGTCGCCCCTGGTTCTTGGATGCTGTCCCACAGCATTCACCCTGTCCACGATTCTCTGCCATAGCTTCATCTTCCTGGCAATGGAGATTTGCTGTACCTGTGCTCCAAACAGCTGAGGCTCAACCCTGACTATTTCCTCCACCATGACCTGCAACTCCTCATCTGTGAAATGGGGGTGTCTTAGTGGGGATATGGGTGTTGTGTGGTGTGTGTTCTGCAGTGGGTGTTGAATATTGTGGTGGGGTGAGGGGTGCGTGATGGATGGAAGGGTGTTTGTGGTGTGTGTAGTTGTTGCTGTGATTTACGTGGCTATCTCTATGCTATTTTTCATGTTCCTAAAGGGTTGTGGGTAAAGAGGGTGTGTGCTTCATAGTACTGTGGGTGGGTGGGTATGGTGTGTGTGTTAGGGTCAGGTGTGTGATTTTAGTTTTGGCTAATGTTGTGTTGTTTTGTATTTAGGTGGCCATTCTGACGGCGCTGGTGTGTACCGCCAATGATTTAACGCCATTGAATGTCCCCCGTGGTGATTCGTGGGTCGTAATGTGGGGGGCATTGTTTTGTTGGCGTAACGGTATGGGTGTTCGTACCAACACTTTACCACTAACCTTTGGTCTGGCAGATATGTGTTTGTAGCAGTATTCTGTCGGTTTAGTGTGTGTGTGTCATAATATGGCGAGCGGATGTTCACCTCCGCAATGGTATGCTGGCGGCCGTCACTGCGGCGGTAAGCAGGGTTTACCGCTAATGTCATAATGAGGGCAAAAGTGTCCCCCAGCTAAATTACAGTGCTGTCAGAAATAAGTGAAATACTTGGCACACCAAATTGAAAAAGGAGCTAGGAAGATTTCCAAAAAGAGGGTTACAGCCGTATTGCAGATGAATCCCCCCTGAACACAGAGAGATGTCAGGAAGTTTTTGGGCATGGTGAGCTATTGTCGCCAGTGGATTCCCAACTTTTCCATCATTTCGAAGCCATTGCAGAATCTGACTCACAAGGAAGTTACGGATCCCTTAGTGTTAGACCAAGCTTGTACGAAAGCCTTAACTGAATTGAAAGAGAGTTTGTGCAAAGCCCCAGCGTTGGGAATGCCTGACTACACAAAACCTTTCATGTTGTTTTGACACAAGTCCATGGTGGTGTAAACCGCCCAGTAGCATATTTTTCAGCTACTTTGGACCCAGTTGCAGCAGTGTTACCTGGCTGTTTACATACAGTAGCCGCAGTTGGACTGAGCCTCACTCAGAGTGAGAGCATTGTGATAGGACATTCTTTAACTGTTATGGTCCCCCACTGCAATGAAGTTTTACTTACCAGAACCAAGACTCAACACTTGACGAATGCTAGGTTGATGAGTTATAAGACTGTCATCCTGGTTTCGCCCAATGTAACATTGAAAAGGTGTACATTGCTTAACACAGCAACCTTGCTTCCAAAAGAGAATGTTGAAGTTGACAAATTGAAAGAAGATGAACATAATTATCTTGAACTAACTGATTTGTGCACAAAACTGACACCTGATATTCGAGATACTTGATTGGAAGGAAATGACCAAATTGTTTTTGTTGACAGTTCCTGTTTAAGTGACAACATGGGAAGACTGAGAGCAGGATATGCAGTGTGCACAATTCCTGGTATACTCGAAGCATCCTGGCTTCGAGGAGTGTATTCTGCACAAGTGGCAGAATTGGTAGCCCTTACTAGAGCATTCCATGTCTCTGCACAGCTTAAAGTTACCATATATACAGACAGCCAGTACAGATTTGGAATAGTCCATGACTTTGGCAAGCTATGGTCACAGAGAGGTTTCCTGACCTCTTCTGGTTCTCCAGTCAGAAATGGTGAGAGAATTCATGAGTCGTTAGAAGCTATTCAAATGAATGAGAAGATTGCTGTGGTGAAATGCAGTGCACATCTGAAATCACAAGATTTTGTGTCAATGGGAAATGGAAATGCGGATCAAGTTGCAAGGTTTTGCGCATTGAACTGTATATCATTTAAAGATAAGTGGGAATTGTTAAGTAATGAAGAAATGTGCCCAAGCTGTGCATTACATGTTATAGACACCTTGGAAGAATTGAAAGTGTTACAGGATAATGTTGACAAAGATGAGGAAAAGAATTGGATGAAGTTAAAATGCGTTCAACATGAAGATGACGTCTAGGTGTCCGGGGAGGGACAAGTGGTTCAAAAACAAATTCAATCAATCAAAAAAAATGTATAAAGTGCGCTACTCACCGGTGAGGGTCTCAAGGCGCTTGGGGGGGGGGGGCAGGAGAGTCACTCTTCGAACAACCATGTTTTGAGGTTCTTTCTGAAGAGCAGGAGGTCTTTGGTTTTGCGGAGCGAGGTAGGAGAAGGACCTGCCTCCTGTGGTGGTGCGTTGGATGCGGGGGACTGTGGCTAGGGCGAGGTTGGCTGATCGGAGGTTGCGGGTGGGAGTTGGAAGTTCACTCTTTCGTTGAGGTATGTCAGGCCGGTGTTGTGGAGGGATTTAAAGCGTACAAGGGTAGTGGCGGTGAAGGTGCCGCACCTCCGTAATGTAACAATTCGTATTCAGCAACACAGTCAAGGAATTAAGAAACTGGTGCCAAGATGGTCGAGTGCCCAACTACCCCGTGGGCACTGAAAGTTGTGTACCGAGATACACAATGACAAATAGTGCAAGATGACCAAGGCACACAGAGGTGCAAAGTCCAGCAAAGTTTATAGGAAAAAGGTATCCCTGGTAGTATGAATCCAGAAGCGGAGAAATAAGCGCTGATTCCAAGTTGGTGTTGAACAGTGTCGTTTATTCACAGACAGAGTTTGTCGTAGGTAAGATTCGTCTTGCAGAAAAACAGCCAACACGTGTTTCGTCACACAAGTGACTTTATCAAGGCTGGGCCCGTCCGGCCAAGGAAAATGTAACAATAACCGGTATGCAGGTAAGTAGTGGTTGTGTACTGAGTTTGGCAAGGACAGTAATTAGTGGTCCAGTAGTCAAAAGTGGAGACGGTAAGGCCCTGATAAGCCTCCAAAATGGTCCTGGTTAGAGCAGCGAGGCACACCGGTCCATCCGAAGAAACGCGTCTTATGGAGGGATTTGTGTGCGTGGATGAGGATCTTGAATGTGATTCTCTTGTTTATGGGGAGCCAGTGAAGAGTTTTGAGGTGTGGTGAGATTCGTTCGTGGCGGGGGAGGCCAAGGATGATGCGTGCGGCTGTGTTCTCGATTCTCTGGAGTTTGGGTGTGAGTTTGAGTGTGGTGCCGGCATAGAGGGCGTTACCGTAGTCTAGTCTGCTGCTGATGAGTGCATGGGTGACTGTCTTCCTGGTCTCTGGGGGAATCCATTTGAAGGATTTTTTTAGAGTGCAGAGTGTGTGGAAGCAGGAGGAGGTTAGAGCATTGATTTGCTGTGTCATGGAGAGGGAGGGATCCAAGATGATGCTGAGGTTGCGTGCGTGGTTTGTGGGGGTGGGTGCAGGTCCTAGGGTGGTGGGCCACCAGGAGTCGTCCCATACGGTTTTATTGGGGCCGAAGATGATGATCTTGGTTTTGTTGGAGTTAAGCTTGAGGTAGTTAGTTGTCATCCAGTTGGCGGTGTCGAGGAGAGCTGCGTGTAGGTTGGTATTGGCGTTGTTGGGGTTGCGAGTGAGGGAGAGGATGAGTTGGGTGTCATCTGCGTAAGAGAGGATAGTGATTCCGTGTGTTCGGAAGATGTTGGCTAGGGAGATCATGTAAATGTTGAAGAGTGTGGGGCTGAGAAAGGACCCTTGGGGGACTCCGCAGATGATCTTGGTGGTGGTGGAGGGGAAAGGTGGGAGGCATACTCTCTGGGTCCGGTCAGTGAGGAAGGAGGTGAGCCGGTCTAAGGCTTGGTGGCGAATTCCTATTTTGTGGAGACGTGTGCGGAGTCTGTGGTGGCAGACAGTGTCAAAGGCTGCGGAGAGGTCTAGGAGGATGAGTGCGACGGTCTCGCCTTTGTCGACATTGGTCCTAATGTCGTCAGTGCATGCGATGAGGGCGGTTTCCGTGCTGTGGTTCTTGTGTAACCCGGATTGTGAGGGGTCAAGAGTGTTGTTTTCTTCGAGGTAGTGGGATAGGGGGGTGTTGACTAGTTTCTCGGCAACCTTGGTGGGGAAAAGGAGGAGGGAGATGGGGCGATAGATGAAGAGGATCTCTGGGTCGGCTTTGTTTTTTTTTAGGAGAGCGGTGATTTCCGCGTGCTTCCAGGGGTCTGGGTAGGTGGCGGAGTCAAAGGAGGAGTTGATTATGTCGCGGAGTATGGGGGCGATGGTTGGGCTGGCTTTGTTGTAGATGTGATGTGGACAGGGGTCGTGGTGGATGAAGTTCATGTTTTTTTCGGTTTCTTCGTGTGTGGTGGGGGCCCAGGTGGTGAGTGTGGTGGGGGGATCATGAGTGGGTGTTGAGTTGGGTGAGTGAGGGGTGTGTGTGGTGGGTGTGTGTGGTATGAAGCTGTTGTGGATGTCCAGGATTTTGTGGTGGAAGTGGTTGGAGAGGGCATCACATAGGGGCTGTGTGAAGGGTCTATGTTGCTGGCTTTGGGTTTGGGTAGTTCATTAATGATGGTGAAGAGTTCTTTGCTGTTTTGAGAGTTGTTGTCAAAGCGTGTCTTGTAGTGGTCTCTTTTGGCGGTGGGTATGAGTTGGTGATGGGTGCGAATGGTGGCTTTGAGGGTGGAGAAGTTGGTTGTAGAGGGTTCTTGTCGCCATATTTTCTCCGCTTGGCGGCATTTGCGCTTGGAGTCATGGAGTTCGGGGGTGAACCATGGGCATTCTTGATGTTGCGGGTGACGATGTGTTTTCTGAGGGGGGCTAGTGTGTCTGCGCAGGTAGTGATCCATTTCGAGAGGTTGTGTGCTCCTGTGTTTGGGTCGTTGGTGTGGGGGGGGTTGTGAGTCAGTTGGGAGCTCAGACGTTCTGTGGGGATCTTGTCCCACATGCGGTAGGGTGTGGTGTGTTGATGATGGTGTGTGGGGGGTTTGGCGAAGGAGAAGTGGACGCAGTGGTGGTCAGTCCAGAGGAGTTCGGTGGTGTGGGTGTAGGCTATGTGTTGGCTTGAGGTGAAAATTGCGTTGAGCGTGTGTCCTGCTGAGTGGGTGGGTGTGGTGACCAGTTGTTTGAGTCTGGGGTTGGTGAGGTTGTCTATGAGGGATGTAGAGTTGTGGTCTTGTAGGTTCTCCAAGTGAAAGTTGAAATCACCAAGGAGGATGTAGTCTGTGGAGGTAAGGGCGTGCGAGCTGATGGTGTCGGCGATGGTGTCGCAGAAAGCGGGCGTAGTCCTGGTGGTCTGTAGATTAGTGCACCTCTGTGGGTGGAGTTAAGTGTATGTGTTCTGTGTTGTCAATAGTGTCTTGGGAGCTGCTGGTGACTTTGATGGTGTCACTGTGTAGGATGGCGATGCCACCCCCTGGAGTGTTGAGGCGGTCTTTGTGTTGGAGTTTGTATCCCTTGGAGGTGGCGATGGCTATGTCTGGTTCTGAGGAGGGCTTGGTCCAGGTTTCCGTGAGGAAGGCGATGTCAGGTGAGTGTGATGTGATGAGGTCCCAGAGTTCTATGGCATGTTTGTGAAGGGAGCAGGTGTTGAGGAGCAGGCAGTTGAGGTAGGTGGTGTTGGTGTGGTGCATGAGGGTGTTGTTGTGGGGTGTGTTCTGGTTGTGGGGTGGTGTGTGATGGGGCTGGTTGGTGGGTGTGGGGACAGGGTAGGTGTGTATTGTGTTGGGGGTGTTGTGTTTGTTGTTGGGGGTTGCTATGGTTGGCGTGTGGTGTGAGGGGTGAGGAGCAGGAGAAAAGACAGGTGAGGCAGCTGAAGGGGCCATGAGTGTGCGTGGAGCTGGAAAGGGTGCAGGTGGGGCGAGGGCCTGGGTTGAGTGAGTGGAGGGTTAGGGGGGGTAGGTTTGTTTGAGAAGGCCAGGGGGACTAACGCTGGGTGCAGTCTTGGCGTGGACGGGGGCAGACGGGCTTGCATTTGGCGGGCCAGCGGCGTGCCAGAGGCGCATCCGCGGCACATCCCCGGCTGCCATAAATGGGGGGGAGGGAGGGAGTGGCAGCTGGGAGGAGGGAGGGCTGGACGAATGGGAGGGCTGGGGGGATGGGGCCGCAGGGGACGCAGCAGTAGGGAAATCAATAAAAAAACAGCAAACGGATGGTGAGGAGGAGGGGGAGGCAGGAGGGGCCGCAGGGGACGCAGCAGCAGGGGAATCACAAAAAAAAACAGCAAACGGACGGTGAGGAGGAGGGGGGAGGCGGGAGGGGCTGCAGCGGCAGGGGAATCACCAAAAAAAAGCAAGCGGGAGGTGAAGGGAAGCGGGGGCAGGAGGGGCCGCAGGGGACACAGCGGCAGGGGAATCACTAAAAAAACAGCAAACGGCGGTGAGAGGTGGCGCAGGGAGGAGGAGCGGGGAGCGACCTGCCTGCAGAAGCAGGGTCAAGGAATGCTCCTCGCTACCGCTCCTTGGCTGCCATAAATGGGGGGAGGGAGAGAGTAGCAGCTGGGAGGAGGGAGGGCTGGACGAATGGGAAGGCTGGGGGGGTGGGGGTGCAGGGGATGCAGCGGCAGGAAAATCACTAAAAAAACAGCAAACGGACGGTGAGGAGGAGGGGGGAGGTGAGAGGGGCCGCAGGGGACGCAGCAGCGGGGGAATCACTAAAAAAAAGCAAACGGATGGTGAGGAGGAGGGGGGAGGCGGGAGGGGCCACAGGGGACGCAGCAGCAGGGGAATCACTAAAAAAACAGCAAACGGACGGTGAGGAGGAGGGGGAGGCGGGAGGGGACGCAGGGGACGCAGCAGCAGGGGAATCACTAAAAAACAGCAAACGGATGGTGAGGAGGGGGAGGTGGGGGGGCCACAGCGGCAGGGGAATCACTAAAAAAACAGCAAACGGACGGTGAGGAGGTGGCGCTGGGTGGAGGAGCGGGGAGCGACCTGCCTGCAGAAGCGGGGTCAAGGGCTGCTCCTCACTACCGCGCCGCGGCTGCCATAAATGGGGGGAGTGGCAGCTGTGGGAGGACGGAGGGCTGGACGAATGGGAAGGCTCGGGGTTGGACCGCAGGGCACGCAGCGTCAGGGGAATCACTAAAAAAACAGCAAATGGACGGTGAGGAGGAGGGGGGGTGGGAGGGCCCACAGGGGCCGCAGCTGCAGGGGAATCACTAAAAAACAGAAAACTGCCGGGGAGAGTCCGCAGGGGACGCAGCACAGGGGAATCACTAAAAAAACAGCAAACGGACGGTGAGGGGGAGGGGGAGTCAGGAGGGGACGCGGGGGATGCAGCGGCAGGTGAATCACTAAAAAACAGCAAATGGTCAGTGAGGAGGAGGGGG
Source organism: Pleurodeles waltl (assembly GCF_031143425.1). Lineage (NCBI taxonomy): Eukaryota > Metazoa > Chordata > Amphibia > Caudata > Salamandridae > Pleurodeles > Pleurodeles waltl. The sequence continues at coordinate 507,449,187 of NC_090447.1, read as the reverse complement.
GAGGAGGGAGGGGACGCTGGGGATGCAGCAGCAGGTGAATCACTAAAAAAACAGCAAACGGATGGTGAGGAGGGGGGGAGGCGGGAGGGGCTGCAGGGGACGCAGCGGCAAGGGAATCACTAAAAAACAGCAAACGGACGGTGAGGAGGAGGGGGGAGGCGGGATGGGCTGCAGGGGACGCAGCAGCAGGGGAATCACTAAAAAAACAGCCAACGCACGGTGAGGAGGAGGGGGGAGGTGGGAGAGGCCGCAGGGGACGTAGCGGCAGGGAAATCACTAAAAAACTGCAAACGGACAGTGAGGAGGAAGGGGAAGGCGGGAGGGGCCGCAGGGGACACAGCGGCAGGGGAATCACTAAAAAAAAAAAAAACAGACGGTGAGGAGGTGGCGCTGGGCGGAGGAGCGGGAAGCGACCTAATAGTTTGTTGACTCAAATGGCTAAATATTTGCAACTGAACGTGGGTAAAGGGACTGTTGTAAATTTGAGCCACATTGGAAGAGTGGGAGGTCCATTTAGCAGAATGCAGATGGATTTTATTGAAATGCCTGAGTGGGGAGGATTGAGATATGTGTTGGTTATTGTTTGTATCTTTAGTCATTGGATCGAAGTTTACCCTACACGAAGAAATGACAGCCTCACAGTAGCGAAGTTACTGCTTAAGGAACTGATATCACTTTTTGGGTTTCCGGTCTCCTTAGAATCAGATAGAGGAAGACACTTCAACAATGAAGTAATTAAATTACTATGTTGAGCTTTAAACATTGAGCAGAAGTTGCATTGTAGTTAGTGCCCTGAAGCCTTAGGACTGGTGGGGCAGATGAATGGTACCTTGAAATCAAGAATGGCCAAAATGTGTGCGTCCACAAATCTGAAATGGCCCTGATGCACTGCTGTTAGTTCTGATGACTATGAGAAAGACATCCAATAGGAAAACAGGATTTTCACCACACAGAATCGTCATGGGCAGAGCAATGAGGTTGCCAGTGGTTCCTGCCAATGTTCTTGTGAAAATGACAGATGATATGGTGTTGGACTACTGCAAAGGTCTGGCTGATGTGGTTTGCTCTTTCTCTCATCAGGTGGAAGCCACCAGACTGCAACCGTCTCAAGATCAAAGCCACAACCTGATCGTGGGAGATTGGGTTATGATCAGGAAGCACATGAGGAAGACGTGTTTGGAGCTTCAGTGGAAAGACCCTCACCAAGTAGCACTGATTACTACAACAGCTGTGAAGTGCACTGGAGTTCCGAACTGGATCCTTGCCAGCCATACTCAGAAAGTACTGTGTCCTTTGAACCAATGGTGAAGGGCAGTTGAGAGTACCAACAACGTCCAGACCAACTCCAGAATTAGAAAGAGGAGAAAGAGAATCAGAGGCTGAATCTGAGCAGACTGAAGCCAGTACAAACACTCCTGTGAGAGAGGAAGTGGAAGAAATAGAGGAGAGTGACAGTGAACCAACCTCAACTGAGGTAGCAGGAGAGTCTAATCAGAGGAGGGTTCTTCCAGAAGCATGTGGTCTTGAAAGAAAAACAGAGCAAACTACAGACCCAGAGGGGGAAGGAGTTGAGGCGGATCAAAGCCAAAATTATTTGACTCCTCCTGAACCAGTTGCAGGTAAGTCGAGAGAAAATCCTGCCAAAGATACAAGTCCAGTACTGAAAAGAACATTGTCCACTGAAAGGAGATAAGAGGCCGAAGTCACAAGCAAAGAGAAAAGAAGCAATTACAGTGACAACAACTGAGGAAGAAGTAGATACAACAAGAAGACAAGATTTGAGTGATGGAGATTTAAATGAAGATCAAAGATTGAAAAGAAAGAGAATTGCAAATCGAAGGTACGCAGGTCCTGAATGGGTGTATGGAACGACAAGTGAATTGCAGAGTGAATTTTTGTCTTTTTGTTTTGATCGAGACATTCCAGGTCAATATTTTGGCACTTGAGGAAGATCAATGAACTGAAATTTGCACATTCTGAATCTGAAAAAAAGTGCAAAAGAGACTATTGAAAATAATTGGAAGAGACTTTTGAAATAACCTGATTTGACGAGCTGCTAAACCGATTTTGACAGGCTACCTATTTTTGACAAAATGGTCCTGGAAGAGAGACTGAAAGCTGTAAATAACTGCTAAAGAAGATTGAAGATTTGTTTTTGATTTTTGCTGCATGGTTGTATTTTCTCTTTTACTTTCTGTTTCTTTACAGATCATGAGAAACTTTAGCCAACAGGGTAAGAAGAATAGGTGCTGTAAATACATGAGTATTGGTTTGGCGATTGTATGTATGGTGTTGTGTCTGGTGTTGATTGTGAGCATGACTCTTCTTGACAAGAATGGGACCAATCGTACCTCTGCTCTAGAGACAAGTACTGCACTCACAGAAGTAGATAGGTTTAGGATAGATGAGAAATATTGGCACGTAGATAGCACCTAGGGAGAAGTTTCATCTAATGTTTTTTATTGCTTATTGTGTGAGTATGTTCAGACGATGACAAGAGAGACTGTCATGTCTTCACGCAGATTCCTTCATCAGTGGAGGAAGGAGTTACCTATCATAGTTTGCCCCTTACTTATGGTATAAGTTGTAATCTTCTACTAATAAGATTCTATAACCAGGAGTACATTCATTACTTCCACTGGAACCACGATGTGGTGTTTTCATTCGTCCCTATAATTAAATACCTGAGTAGAGTAGCTATGAAAACTCGAAAGAGTTAGTGAGAGAATTCTTTGAACCTACATTGATATTTGACACTGCTTGCGCACACCATAACAACTTGACATGCTTGCTTACACCTATAGAAAAGAGCTTCTTAGATCAGACAGATGATAGAAGAAAGGCATTGAAAAAGAAATTAGAAAAGGGCTTACAGCAGTGGTTCCCAACCTTTTGATTTCTGTGGACCCCCACTTTAACATTACTGGAACCCAGGGACCCCCACTGAATCATCATGGGAAACCGGGGACCCCCGCCTGAGTCATTACTGAAAGCTGGGGACCTAATTTGTCAATATTTGGTAATATTTTTTTAATTTTCTAGGCTCTCGCGGACCCCCTGAGAAGGCTTAGCATACCCCCAGTGGTCCCCGGACCACAGGTTGGGAACCACTGGCTTAGAGAATAGGACTTTTAAAAACAATTGTGCATTTAGTGACATAAAGACACAAGGGAGGTTAGCCTTAGATGCACAGCATGTAGGAAAGCTTTGTGTATATAGGCCTAAATCTAGAATTGATACATTGTTTGTGGGAACGAGTGAATGTTGACGTGTGTTTTTGTTCAGAGTAAATGGACGTTCATGTTAAATGGACAAAACCCAGCAACTCCAGGAGATTATTACATTTGTGGACCAAATGCATATTGCCATCTTCCTGGAGGATGGTATGGCACATGTTACTTGGGAATAGTTTTCCCAAAGATTTATCAACTTGGGAATCCGAGTAAGATACCTAAAATGACTGAATTACATAATGTTAGACAAAAGTGAGAATCATATTCTGGCATAGTTGGAGACATATTTGGAGCAATGATTCCTTCAGTGGGAGTTACTCTGAATTCTTTGGAAATTTGAAAGTTGTCTACTATCGTGGATAACATGCTGACAAATTTCTTCAGGAGCCATGATTCTAATGGATACAGATATGGCTGCAGTAAGACCTATGACTCTTCAGAACTGCCTTGTGTTAGACATCCTTTTAGCAAAAGAGGGCAGAGTATGTTAAATGCTGAATCCGCAACATTGTTGCTCATATACCTAATAATAGTAAACAAATTAGAAGCCTTATTAACAATTTGACTAATGATAGCGCTGATTTGAAAGAACTGAAAGAACCTGGAGTTTGGGAATAGGTTGGCAAAGGTTTTGCTTCCATGGGAAATTGGCTTGGCAACCTAGGAAGAGGGATAATATTAAAAATAATAGTAATATTGGTTATCGTCACTTGTATAATTGGGGCATGGGGAATATGTAAATTGTATCATGTAATTAAAATGAAGAAACTGAAAAATGATCAGGGGAGGGTAGAAATTAGAATGGAAAAACTGTTCAGGGAAAATTCGAAAAGGGAAAGAAGAAATAAAAAGTTATAGGGAGGACACATTTTAGGTGAACCAAAAATTTGTGCGGGAAGATGTAAAGTGTGATGACATATTTAGTCATCAGAGAAGGGTTTGTGAACACAATTTATTATTAATGATTCTTATGTAGTCTGGATTATGAATCTGCATAGAATTTGGCTAACATAGAAAATAATGTGCAAAATGGAAAATGTGCCCACTTGAATGTGCACCATTAATCATGAAGTGTCCTTATTAAACGCTTTTTACTACTAATTGAAGTGACTATGTTTAGGTTGTTGTAGTAATGTATTATATTAATGATTTTGCATTTTGTATTTGCTTTATTAATTATAGGCCTGAAGTTAGCAAAGTTTTTGGCCTAGTTTTGCACGGCCTGATGTTAAGCTGCCCTTTTTAAATAATATCGTGGGAATGTATGTCTAGAGAAATCAATTCATGTATTATTTTCACTGAGTTGACCAAACGTTAGCAGATGTCTTTAACTTTCCCTTGAGAACTGCTTGCTAGAATGTCTTGTATTAGTAGTTGATACATTGTATAGTTTGATGCGTGAGACAGCGATGTTCCCAGGAGCTAACAATGGATGCACTGACTGGAGTACTGATGGATACAAAAATGTTACCTGACGAGCCTGACGATGGGAAAAGGAGAAGAGGAGCCAATCATTGACATGTGAAAAACAGTTTAGTTATGTCTTATAATTTAGCTTTTATTTCTATTGGACTAATTGTAAACGTACGATCCTTTGATCAATGGTAATGTGGGAAGTTCTTTAGATGATTTTAACTCAGCTCGACTGCACAGAGAGAAGTGAGCTCATTCCTACTTTGATTTCCTCCGTGGAGGATTCTAACTTTAACTTCCTTGGTTAAAATCATAATGCTGAATGCTGATCCCTTAGGTATTGCTTCCAAATGGTTCCGATAACTTTGGGCCATATTTATACAGCCCTTGCGCCACAGGAGCGTCACTTTTTGTGACGCTCCTGTTGCGCTAAGCACAGCGCCGTGTTTACAAGGTGGTGTTAAGCCACTTTTTGAGGCTTAATGCCACACTGTAAATACAGCCCCTTCCCACGCAGCACTGTGCGTGGAAGGGGCGTGCAATGGGTTTTGCTGTGGGCGTGCCACAGCAACACCCATTGCATTTTGACGCTGCCTCAGATTTATGAAATCACGTAAACCTGAGGCAGCGCCAAAATCTAACGCCACCTCCAGGGGTGGCATTAGCAGGGCGCAATGAGGAGAAATACTTTTATTCCTCCTCATTTTTTGCTTTTACTATGCGTGCTGAATTGTGCCACACGCATAGAAAAAGCAAAATGCCAGGAATTATTGTTTATGTGTGGGAAGGTGTCCCCATAGAGTCCCCATGTCTAAACCATTCCCCTTTCATCGCCCATTGCTGATGCTGACCGAACTGATGTCCAACTGATGAAGATAATCGCAGCTTGCTGATCCATATGAGGAGAGGTATAACAAAACGCTGTTGTTCTTGTTGTAAGTTTATTCTTTGTTTCTAGGTACCAACCACTATTCTGATAGAGCCATAGTTAGATGTTTTCCAAATTTATGTTGACTTAATTGTTTTGCATGATGTCCAAACATGCTTTTTTAATCAGAAGGTTGATTATGGAGACCCTGAAATGTTAACAGATTGCTATTAACTGATGATTGATGTTGCTCAGTTGCTGAACCTAGATGCATGCTATTTCTATTGCGCAGTTATTTTTGCTATTGATTTGTACTGTGTCTCTCAAATGTTTAGTGATCAATGCGTTAGCTAAATTGAGATTCTTTAGAAGATTTGGTCAACCAGTGTTGTTCTTGTATGTATACCATTTGGTTTTGAGACTAATTTAGGTGACATTAGCATTGTTAATATAGGGAAATAAACATTCTAACTTTACATAAAGGTGTGGTTATTCATGGCCTAATGGGTCATGGTGCATGAAGATTTCTGACTCCAAAGGTATTTGATGTTGTTAATTGTTGTTGTTAAAGATATTGTGTTGTAATTGGGACTTATGATCGAATCACTCTATGGGTAGTCAAAAGGTCCATCGAACCTCTAACGTGTCCCCTTATGAATTAAACCTTAAAAGATCAAATATGGACAGATGCACTCATACCACTGCCACACGCACTTCATCGTGAGCCGCCGCTCGCTTCAGGGGTTAGGTGCAGGATAAGAGAGGCACCGGCGGATATTTCTTTTCTTGGTTGGCACGTGCAGAGGCTGGCCCTGTGCAGGGAGCACCGCCGAGCAGCTGCCAGCCCACTGAGGGCTGGACGACAGAAGTGTGGCATGTGTGAGGAACCTCCCCTAAACAGTAGGGGTCGGTGGTCAGCACGCTGGGCACCAACACTTCGTTGCCAATGTTGTGGCGCAGCCCTGTACAGTGACTGGGCCCACGGGGTAATCAAAGTGAGAACACACTTACCCCAGGACTAGGGTAACCAGTACTGGCTATCCCATACGTGCTGCCAGCCTCTTTATTGGCCCTTGCACGTAAGGATGCCAGAATGAACCACGTTCATGGAGCCTTCAGGGTGTGCACAGCCAATGAAGTAAATACATTTCGACAACTAACTCCCCCCCACTCCCCCTTACTTGGTATACACTCACGTGGGTGTAACTTTATTAAACTCATAACACTACAGGAAGGACACCTGCAAGATTTGACTCGTTTCTGTTCCTGAGTCTTGCCCACGCCGCTCTACTTTTTGACTTCTTTTCGTCAACTACGAGGACACATCCAGTGCGACGTTAACTGAGATGCAAAATTTGAGAATACAGAGAAAATTAATAAACTTACAATGATTAACAAATGGAGGACGCCAATTCCAGAAATCGCCCAGGGCGCGTGCAGCTGATAGCTACTGTAAAGTCGCCCCCCTCTTAATGAATCGAATGGTCGAGAAGGTTTTACAGTGAAGGACGTGTGTGTGGCCATGCTGCGCTCGGGTGGCAGTGTCTCTTGAAACCTAATACAGACTGATGCTGAATAATGGCTCCAAAGGGAAAGCACCACGAACTTGCGCAGGGGAAAATTGCGGGACTGACCTCAGACGCAATTATCTCAAATGAAAATAAACATCTTTAATTAAGGCTTGAGAGCACGCTGCCAAGCAGGTCACCCACTGTGCAATCTATGTACAAAACAACTTCGCAATCAATGCCTTTGAAACAGTGTATCATAAGACCTGCATACAAATGTCAATATTTTCACAGCTATTACTTTATTCAAATAATTGATGGGTGGTGCAGTTTATTTAACACATACTTGACTGTTTGAAATACTGACTAGCAAAGTAAATGTCGACTAAGTAAAATACGTATATTGGTTCTGAATGTAGTCCTTTTTTCGCAATTTCAATTGAATGCCAATTAGGAATTGCACGTATTATGTGCGGGGATGGGGTAAATTTGCACCCGAATCGCTGTTATTTTGCGATATCACTCTGCCACTTTTCAGCATTTACTATCTTATGATCTATATTAGGAAATAACGTGGGTGCAGGATGACCATACCTTTCGGTATGTTGTCCCCCAATAGTGGGCCAGTTTTCAGGCACATTCTCCACCTGCTTTTCCCTGGTGAAATTGTCCTTGGGTTTTACCCCACCTGGAAAATATCTTTTGCTGTAAAACGTGCCAACTTGTGCTATTTTTTTTACTGTGTACTGTCATATGTTCTCATTTAGAGGCGAGTGACGTGCTAAAAATGGGTGCAAACACTTTGTACCTGTTTTTAATGCTGTGTCGAAAAAGAGTTATTTGCCCTTGTTCAGGGTCTGCAGTTGGTTCCGCCAAACCCTTTCAGCCGATGGCAAAAAATCAGTAGTGCCGTTTGCAAAATCTATGAAAAATCACTGCAAGCATAAGTCTACATTTTTAGTGCCAATGTGAAAATTGGTTGAAAAAATACAGAACAAATGTAGTTCCCCCCACAGAGGTTTTACTCACTCATTAAACACTGATGTCCAAATGAGCCCATTGTGTTCAGAACTATTAGTAGTTGAATTATATTCTCTTTATATACAATAATCAACTCAGGTTAAAGGGAGTTTAAATCAGGATTGAGCGCTAAAACTCACTCTTTGAAAATGGTGGTTCTCAAGATAAACAAGCATTTGCAATGCAACGGGGCTCGCATTACCTCGCATTAGAGCTATTAGCATTGTAAACTCCTAACCAGACTTTTCTTGCCACATTAAATGAAAAAAAAAAACAAGCGTGCTGCAAAATAAATAGAAAAAGTAGGCCAGAAACCATACGGAAAACATGGAGCTTCATATGTTTCCAGTAGTTAACCAGTGTTCTCGAGGAGGGCTAAACACTGGAAAAGGCATAATGTATGCGTGCCTTTCACAAATGAAAACAAGTGGATTTTAAAAAGCAAGCCCACGAACCGATGAAAGTGACTGACGTAACATGGGCGTGGTTAAAATTCCCCTAAAGAGATATTAGAAGAGGGACGGTGCACTTCGCGCTGGCCCCTAAAAATGAGTTAAACAGAGAATGGTGATTAATGTATTTCAGCTGGAATGTGCTGCAGCTAACCAGAGTACTGGGGTAATAATAGCGCAGGACACTGGATGGTGTCTGTGTTACTAGAATGAGCTGTAAATATTGGAGATGGTGACCTTTCAAACAGATGAAGCACAATTACCAGCCACATTCTGCATGAAGCAAATACTTTGGTTTGGTTGCATTGAGGGCTTGTTGGAAATGGCCCTTTCCTCAGCGTTATCCCCAAACTTTTTGCCTCCCTCCTCCTATTTTTTTGACCAACGTTTTACTGGCTTTAGAACTCTGGGCATTTAATCAGTGCTAAAGTGGTGTATGTGCTGTCTCCCCCAAAACCTGGTATGATTGGCTTACATCTGTTTGGCATATTTGATTTACCTGTAAGTCCCTAGTAAAGTGGATGCTACTAGTGGGCCTGAAGCACTGATTGTGCCACCCACAGGCCTGCCACTGCATTACCTGCATGCACAGTTTACTGCCACATTGATTTGGCATGTTAAACTACTTGACAAGGCCTAAATTCCCCTTTTATTACATCTAAGCCACTCAAGGCACTGTGCGGTGTAAGTAAAAGGTAGGACATGTACTCTTATGCTTTACATGTCCTAGTGGTGACAAATAGCATATCTCATTTTCACTACTCTGAGGGCTGCTCCTCTCATAGGTTAAAATTAGGAATTCCCTTATATACTTTTAAGTGGTAATTTTTGATCTGAAAGGAGTAGCGTTGGCATGCTTGGTATGTTTGGAATGGTAGTGAGAACTCTGGCTAACTGTTGTGTTTGGACTTTGCATTACTATTTTAGAAATGCCAATTTTCGAAAGTGTGTATTTCTTTGTGCTGATAACTGTGTGCTTTGCAGGCTGAGTCCAATCCACATCTAGGGCTGAGAGAGAGTTACACGTTGTGCATAATTTCCAGACAGCCACAACACAGGAATGGCTGGGTGTGACAGGAGATACATCTGCACTCATCTGCATACTAATAGTCTTCCTGGCCTGGGAGAGTGAGAGGTCATTCACACCTTACATGTCAATGGGTTGTGTTTTGCCCTCACACAAAGGGCTGATTTACCCCCTGCTGATGTCTAGAGCCAGGACTGGGTTGAAAGGGGTTTGTGATACACTTAAAAGGGTTCCTTTGAAGTCACCCCTTACATCAAAGCCGTTTTTGAGTATAAGTACAGGTGCTCTGACGTCATGTTTTAGAGCACTTTTGGAACTGGTACAGAACCTCTGTCAGAGGACTGCTGCGCTGCTCAAAGGACTCATTTGGGCTGCTCTTCTGCTGTTGCCCTGCTGCCTGCTACTTGCTGGGTGGCCTAAAGGACTCACTGGATTGCTTTTCTGTGTTTTGTCCTGCTTCCAGTTGCCCCAGACCCTGTTCTGCCGCAGGACTGCTATTTTGCCAGGAAGAACCGCCATTTGGACTACCTCCCAGTTGTACTGGCCTGCTGCTTGCCCCATTAGTGGGACAGAATGCACCTCCCAAGACTGGTCCAGTCACCTGGATGGGCCATAGGGTGAGTAAGCCCCCATGGAGTCATACAGTCTTCCCATACTACCTTTGCGGGTGGCACTGCTTTCAGCAGCACTGCGTGCACGTGGGCAGCTGCCGTTGGACAACCCTGCACGCAGGGAGACCCAGCGAGGCCTCCCCGCTAAATCCTAAAGTGGGTGCCTCGTTTCTCATGTGGGCTCAAACTGCAGGTGGCACTGAATCCTTGGCCGTGGCATCACGGGGTAAACCTTAATGGAGGCCCTGATCGCCACTCAGAGTTACCCCATTCATGAGAGTTCTGTGGAAAGGTGACGGAGATATCATAATCCGACGAATAGGCGTGTGGGTGCTCCTGCAACTTATCCTATCCTTGACACTTATTGTATTCTTTCCGAAAAGTGTCCTAACACTCATTGTTTTTACCAGAATGGAGCAGAGGTGTCCCGGTGCCATATGGATGCATTTGGGGGTTTGTATGTTCTAAACCATATTGAATTGCTTACTCAGTACTTGTAGTGACATGTGTTGATTCATGTACTCGGGTGACAGTTTGTCATGCATGCCCTTTCGCATAACCTGACCTCCACTCAATAGGATACCTGATAATGGCATGCTTCACAGGGTATCTCTGATGCAGTGCAATTTGTGTGATTTATCTGCATTTCTTACAAAGTCATTTTTGCTGATGTATGACGTTTCGTGTCTTATTAATGAGTACTATCAGATTAAAGACTTTATATGCAAATTGTTCCTAATGTAGAGAATGTGCAAAGCATTTATGATTCATATCTAATGTCCAACGTATTTCTGATTCATGTCATTGTGATCTTGTAAAAAATATATAATATAGAAGCCTATTTTTCTATAATCCTGTGTGGAGTTTCTTTTGTGGTGTATTTATTGTGTTACTGGTGTGAGTGTGTTGCACAAATGCTTCACATATTGCCTCTGGGGATAAGCCTGACTGCTCTGCGCCAAGCTACCAGAGTGTGAGCACAGGTTATCTTTGGTGTGTAACTTACTTGCCCTTACTAGAGTGGTGGGTTCTGCCTGGCTTAGGTGCATACCCTGGCCAACCAGAAAACCAATTTCTAATAGGATCTCTTTAAATAACAAGCATTAGCAGAGCCAATAAGTTTGAGGTTGTCTGCCAGATTGTTTAGCTTTGACAATGCTTGTTTTGTTTTGTAAAGGTTTTTGTAAAATGTGCTCACCCTCATCAATATAAACAAAAACATAGGTTGAAAGCAAACTATTTATAGTCTCAAAAAGCACACATTTCCATAGTAGTCCCTGGTATTTAAGGAAGCTCCTTTGCATATTGATGCGCTCCTTGTGAAAAGGCAGACTCAGTCCCTCACAGTGAATTTAGCCAATGGCTCAAGTGGGCTGAACCAATGACCCTAAATAGATGTTATAGTGGCTGGAAACAAAATGTGACTGACACAATAATAAACCAGTGAATGAAGAGGACTGGTTGAAGGCCCCTGAAAGTATATTATACATAGATTATTAGTAAATCAAAAGATCTTGGTTAATGCCAGGCCAAAAAAATAACCAGATGATGGAAAGTCTTATTTATCTCTGCTACTCTACACTGTAGGGTAAGAGCCAATCCTTCACAAGAGCTAAAATAGACGAGTGGCAGATTTAAAGTAACAGTACATTAGACAAGCTCAAGGATGCTAGTTGGTTTGGGGCTGTGCACACTGTGCAGCAATTGTTATTTATACCAGACCGATTTCTTTTTTATAACTTTATTTAAAGCTTTTGTATAACAAAAACAAAGAAGCTACAAAACAGAAAGCATGAGTACAATTTATAACATCAGAATGTCTAATGAAATGCAGGGAATATGGGCCAGATGTAGCAAAGGTTTTTACCCATTCTGTGTCTATGGGAAAAAGTGTTCGTACATATGGCCCTATATTCCCTCGCACTCTAAGGTAAAGGGTGTAATTTGAGGATGTTTCACTGTAATAGATTATGAAAAAGAGGTAGGACATTTTATCTCAGATTGAACTAAATAGGGGATTGTTCACTTTAACAAACCGTGATGTGAATGTGCATGTTATTGAGGGAGCGTAGCTCTCATACTCAAAATTAACATGAAATGTTTATGAACTAATGCATATTAATGGCACATAAAAAATGTATTAATATGTTATTGCTAAACACACGCTTGAAATGTGCCCACGGGGAGTGGCCACCAATGTATACAATGATTAATGAATTAATGAAGCTGACTAATAATGAAATAATAATACGTTTAATGTATGTTTTACACTAATATTAAGAATTATATGGTAAGGTTTTGCTAATAAATCATTAGGCCTTAGTTAGCCTGAGCCTAGCTGCCCGGTTTCATATTAAATGTGTTTTTCTAACGTGCAGTGTGCTGACTTGCTGAAGGACATGTACTCATACTTTTCCAAAGCTAAAAGATGAGCGTAACTGTAGTAGATCCGTTCTCACGAAATTCGACTTGCTCAAGGAAACATTTTTGCTGAATGAAACAGTGTAGACTAGAAACAGGTATAAGGTCGCCAAAACCGGTACAGAAAATGGACCCACTGACTGAAGATGCGAGAGGACCACGAGAGTATGAAATCATACCGGACATTCTACCCGCTGGAGACGTCAATCACAAGAACCAATAAACTACGTGAGAACTGTTATGGGGTGACAAATTCTGATATTACCAGTGAAACGCATTGGATGGAGATACTAGGGTGCCAGCCCTAACCAATTAGGAATTAGGGGACTGTACAACAGGAAGGGGATAATAAAACTTTGACACAAGAAGCCAAGAGAGAGATTCAGATGCAAACTTTTGCTATGACCCAGACACTTTGTCACACTGCATAGAGACTTTGTTGTTTGGTTCTTCAAACCATCCTTGCCTTATTTTCCCGTCCTTTACTTCTCCTCCTTATGAGGGAAGTGTCCCTACTTACCCTGTCTTGCTGAATTCCCTGGGTGATGGTGAATCAACTGATGTCCTGAGGACGAAGACTGACTCTATATGCTGACCCATTACGGAGGGTAACTATTGATGATGAAATTGTAATTGATTGTTTGCCTTTCCTTTCTAGGTACCAACTGCTTCGTTTGACAGAGACCATAGGTAGATGTTTTCCAAATTCGTGTTACAAAATTGTTTTGCATGAAGCCCAACATGCCAATGCTAATTCGAGGTTAGTTGAGGGGTTCACTAATCGGACGCAAATAGACAAATGACTGGATCAATGCTTTGCTGAATAACGCACTGATGATACTTTGCTAAAGGATAACCTATGTTGACGTTGTGTTATGTTCTAATGTTTGTGATCTTTGCTTTGATGTAATCTTATTCGAGTTGCCATATTATGACTATGCCGATGTGCTTCATGGTTTTGAGACTAATAAACTTGCTAGTAGAATTGTACTCAATAGGGAATAAACATCATAAAATCAAACTAAGCTGGTGTGGTTATTCATGACTAAAAGGTAATGGTGGTTTTTGAGTCTAATTGATGACATTATTGACTTGTTGATTGACATGTTGATTAGTTATCTCGTCCTAAGGTGTCTTCAATCAGGGTCAAAAGATTAATTGGCCTAAAACGAGTCCCAGAGTGAATAAATTAAATAGATTGGGACGTGTTAACAGTTCTGGTAGCAGAGCAATGGTTTAGGCCCTTTGGGGCCCTAGGACGAAGGAACCATTGTTTAAAAGTATTTTTTGAAATAATGCAAATTGGAAGTATGATGGGTTTCTAAATTCCCCATGACTTTCCCAGAATCTCGGAGCTTGCCTAAATGAGTTGGGTATGTTCTCGGCGTTTTAGTATGTGTGAAATAGAATTTGCGATTGCTCAGCTTATGCATATTGCAGGTGATTTGTGAAAGTTTGTATGAAATTAGGCCAGGTAATGTTGTTTTAGTAGGAGTAGGCGTACTCCGCAGTATGAGAGGAGGGAAGTCGGCGAACTTCATGTGAGTGTTGCGCTTTGTGCTAAAAAATTGTCCATGTGGTTGTTGGTGATGTACATACCCGGCGTGGTCTAAGACTCCGGAGTATATTGATAAGTGTATGAGACACTTGGTTTATGTTGTAATTTGTGCGGTTTAATAGGTCAATCAGGTGTGGTTGACAAGTCGAGTTTGGGTCAAATTGTGTGAGTGAAACCTTTGATGGAGATTTGGCAAGTCCTAAAGTGCACTAGAACGAACCATTGACAAGTCGAGAGTAGGATTTGTGAGTCGAATTCTGCTTGCGAGTGCGGGAGCTGAGAAGGAGAGAGTAGCGGCCGAGCCTTCAAGTGAAATCTCTGTAAAGTTCTGAAGCGATTGTGTTACCCTTCCTGTAGTAAACCGGCAAATTTGGGTTTTTGTTGTTAAAAGGTGCTCGCAATATATTGCATTTGTTTTGTGTGAGGAGGACAAGCCGCAAGACTTTGTCAGCAGCAGTGTGTGCGACGTCATTTGAGCCGCGCTGGAATAGGTCAGTTGCTGAGAGGGGTCGTGCACGGATTGGCAGCCGTCCGTGAGAGGCAATTGGTTGAGAAGGTAGGCGAAGAGTGTTCTGGGAATTAAAGTCACTTCCTGATTAGATTCTAAACAAAATAAAAGACGCAAAAATTAAGTTTTTCAAGGCTCTAAATTGTGCCTTGAGGGGAGATACATTCATTACAGCGAGTGTGGGGGAGCCTACACTGCCAGAGGATACGCCGGCTTATATTGTAATGGAAAAGAAGGTAGTCGTACCATGTCTTTGGCTAAAGCAGTGGTTAAACTGACAGAGAAGGAGGGATGTTTCGCGTTTCCGGAGTACGGAACGTTTAATATAAGGATTTTGGAAAATCTGGGGAGGGTGCTAAGCGAGCAAAACCCACCCCTGAGACCAGCCCAGTATGAGGCATTATCAGTCTGGGATTTAATGGCCATACAACAAAGGCAGCAGAAATTTATGAGGAGAATGAAAAGAGCAGAAAAGACTCTAGCAGAGGCTAAATGGGACAGTGAGACCAAGAGCCACTTGTAAGACAGACAAGGGATATAGTAAGCCTAAGGAGACTCAGAGGTCTTGGGCAGATGCAGATGATTCAGATGATGAAGAGTTCCTTAATCAGTTGTTACATGATCGACTGCCACCATATGCCAGAAATGATAATGGACAGAGTATTAATGCAGGTTCTGAGGATCCAGCACAGAATAAAGGAATCACGAATACAGTGCAGGCAAGTGATACAGTTTTGATACAGAATGGTGTCAGTGTACCCACTGTGCCAGACACGCAGATACAGTTACAGCCACCACAGATTCAGAGGCTTTATCCTGATGTCCCAGTATTAGAGACTACGAGTTTGATGGTGCCACCTGATCCAGTATACACGAGATCACAGTTAGTGCAGATTGAGCCAACTCCACAATTGGTGCCCCAGCCGCAGCAACAGGTGGTTCCGAGTTACACTTCTGTTGCAGGACCGCAGTCAGTAGCTACAGCACCCATGATGAATCAAGCTGTGGGAGTTAATGCTCCACAGGGTTTGGGAATTGGACAGTCACCAGCTGCTATATCATTGCCAATTACTGTTGGTCTGCCAGTACCGCTGTATGTGCAAGCTAAGCCTGGTGTATGTGATCAGGGAGTAATGACCAAAGAGGCTATAAGAGGAGGGTCTACCGGAAACTTGCAGGGAATGACACCGGGAGGACAGATGGTCGAAAGGTCTAGGTCCTTGTTGGACTTTAGTCCGATTGGGGTTCCTTTGGAGACAATGAGGCAAGCAGGGTTGGGAACACTAACCCCACAGGTAATGAGTACAAACGTGACACAGACACCAGTGATGCAGTCTGGAAATGTTTAGTTGCAAGGCTTAACAGCGCAACAATTAAATGAGTGGTTAGACAAGCTCAACACTCCACAGACTACAGTGACCACAGAGAGGTCAGAAAGAGAAGAATATCTGAATTTTGTGAGACTGGGCGTAGAAGCCCCAGAACTAGTAGAAGGAACAATGTGGGTGAACAGATTAGAGTCATACACGGAAGCAGAATTGAGGTATCTGTGCCCCAAAATAACCAAAGAAGTAAGCAAGGTGCATCAGAGGTTGGCAAACCTAGCAGACAAATACGGCATAGACATAGAGAATACTAAGCACTTGAAAAGGAGCTATAGGTTAGACTTTGAGCCAAAAGATTTTGATCATATGAGAACTACCGGTATGAAGGCACATCTTAAAGAGTTACTGCAGAGTGCTCAAATTTGGGCAGCATTAGAGAAGTGGGAAGGCAGATGGGCAACGAAGCGAGATAAAGAGTAAGGCAACTGCCCAGAATCAAAGCAGGCAAAAGCTGCACCAGATACGGGGACAATAAAGATGTTACCAATGAGAGAAACAGCTGGAGGAGTTTTAGTCCATGTACCATGGTCCAGGAGTGACATTCTGTCATTCACAAATGATTATCCCAGGTTGAGGGAGAAGCCGATAGAGTGGTACCAGCAGACAGACAGGTTTGTGAAACTTGCTAAATATCTTTGGGAGGACTTGAATACCCTGTTTGAGATCATAGTTCCAGCTGACTTATGGCTTGAGTGCAAAAGAGGTGTGGATTGGCCGACAGAGGAACCGGCAAGGGACAAGGTTACTGGAGGAACGTCTTCTGAAGTGATGAGGTATTATCATAAAGTGACTGAGTTTTTGAAGCAGAAAGTGTCGCCGAAAGTGACTGATTGGCAGAAAATTGATCGAACGTCACAGGAGGGCAGAGAGTTGATACATGCTTACTATGAGAGGTTGCTGAAGGCATTCAAACATTACAGTGGCACTGAGGTGATAGAGCCGAAAGACATGAATCACCTTGTGTTCAGGTTTGTTGAAGGGCTGAGACCAGAGATTAGCCAGATGATTAAAAATCATTTGATATGTTGGCAAGAAAAGCCGATTGATGAGGTGTTACAGTATGCGAAATACTGTAGAGATGAAATTGAATTGAAGCAGAGAAAGCTGAAAGAAAAGGTGATGGTGATGCTTCCTCAACAGGTCACAGGTCAAACGATGAGTCAAAATAATACAGTACAGCAGTTCCCATTGCGTGGTGAGGATGGAATTAACGATGAATGGTCGGATGATTGTTCAGACAGTGAGGAGTGTAGACTGGCAGCGTCCCTAGAAGTAGATCAGAGGGGTCCTTATGTAGAAGGAAAGGTGATGGGTCATAAGGTTTAGTTCCTAGTTGTTACAGGAGCCACATGTTCTACAGACAGAAGTGCAGAGGTTCCAAAGTTGCCACTTATGGGGCGTACCATAAGGGTGGTAGGAGTAGCAAATCAGTTCCTGACAAATCCGATTACAGATCCGGTCCAAGTTGAGATTGGTACTTTCCAGGGATTACATAGATTTGTAGTCTGTGACTCGAGTCCTGTATCCCTACTGGGAAGAGACTTACTGTGTAAGACGAGGTGTTCAATTGCCTGTTCCAATGAAGGGATTGAGGTGCAGACAAACAGTGATGATGAAAGGGACGATGGTCAGATCTCAGAGTCAGAGACGGAGAGCGCAAATGAGGAGTACCCTTTGATAACCTTATTCCCGATGTTCACAGTGACTGATTTGCCAGCTGAATTACAGGGAACAGTGACCGAAAAGATGTGGGACTTGACAGGAAAAGAAGTGGGACTAATAAAAAAAGTAGAACCAGTCAAAGTAGAGGTAAAGCAGAATGGAGTGTTTCCTCAGGTGCCGCAGTACCACATGGCATAAGATGTTTTCATACAGGTGATGCAGATAATTGCAGAGTTTGTAAAACAAGGGGTTCTAAAAGAAGTGATGAGCAGCCCCTGTAATTCACCAATAATGGGTCTGAAAAAGCCTTGTGGGAAGGTTTGAATTGTTCAAGACTTGAGGAAAATCAACGAGTTTGTGGTAAAATGTTGCCCCATAGTGCAAAATCCAGCAGTGATTATATTTCAGGTTCTGTGTGATGCAGAGTGGTTCACAGTCATGGACCTGTCTCAAGCATTCTTTTCAGTGCCTCTTCATGAGGACAGCCAATTTCTTTTCAGTTTTAAATTCCTGGACAAGATTTACAGTTGGTGTAGAATTCCTCAAGGGTTTTCTGAATCGCCCTCCATCTTCAATCAGATATTGAAGAAGGACCTGGAGTCATTAGAATTGCCTTTCAGTTCGACCCTAGTACATTACATTGATTATTTGTTGATTGCGTCCAGAACAAAAGATGACTGCAGGTACAATACCATTGCCTTACTGAACCACTTGGGAAAGAACGGACATAAGGTGTGCCCAATGAAGTTGCAGTACTGTCAGAAAGATGTGAAGTACTTAGGTTTCCTGATTGAAAAGGGGTCAAGGAAAATATCCAAAGAAAGAGTGACAGCCATATTGCAGATGAATCCTCTGACAACCAAGAGAGACGTTAGGATGTTTTTGGGAATGGTGGGCTACTGTCGTCAGTGGATTCCCAACTTCTCGATTATCTCTAAACCTTTGGTGAGATTGACTGTCAAGGAAATTCAGGATGGCCCGGGTGCTATAACCATGTCCGAGAAAGAGATGCAGGCATTCATGGAATTGAGGGAAAGCATGTGCAGGGCACCAGGTTCAGGTGTGCCTGATTACACAAAGCCTTTTGTACTGTTTTGTCATGAACGTGATGCCTTTTCTTTGTCTGTCCTGACACAGGTCCATGGAGGTGCAAACCGCCCAATAGCATATATTTCAGCTACTTTGGACCCAGACGCAGCAGCCTTATCTGGTTGTTTGCGTGCAGTTGCAGTAGTGGGTCAAAGCCTCACTCAGTGTGAAGGTATAGTGATGGGACATTCTTTAACAGTAATGGTCCCACATTCAGTTGAAATCCTGTTGACCCGAACAAAGACTCAGCATATGACAAATGCGAGACTAACTAAGTATGAAACAATTATACTGGGGTCACCAAATGTGTCACTGAAAAGGTGTATTGTGTTGAACCCGGCAACTTTGCTTCCTATTGAAAATGCAAACATTGATGATGCTGAGGAGGTAGAACATGATTGTCTTGAGGTAATAGATCTGTGCACCAAACCGAGACCTGACATTAAACATACCCAGTTGGAAGAAAATGATTACATTATCTTTGTTGATGGTTCATGCCTGAGAGACTCAGTAGGAGTACTGAGAGCGGGATATGCTGTATGTGTAATCACTGGTATCCTAGAAGCATCCTGGCTCGAAAGAGTATACTCTGCTCAAGTAGCTGAATTAATTGCTCTTACCAGGGCATGCCACGCAGCTGAAAACCTAAAAGTTACTATCTATACTGACAGCAGATACAGATTTGGAATAGTACATGATTTTGGCCAATTGTGGTCACAGAGAGGTTTCCTGAGCTCTTCTGGTTCTCCAGTGAAAAATGGTGAGAGAATTAAGGATTGTTGAACGCGATTCAGTTACCTCTTGAAATTGCCATGGTGAAATGCAGTGCTCATGTTAAATCACAAGACTTTGTGTCAATGGGAAATGGATATGCAGATCAAGTCGCAAGATTTTGTGCATTAAACTTATATCGTTTCAAGATCAATGGGAATTGTTACCTGAAACTGAAAATGAAACATGTGCAGGGTATGCATTAAGGGTAGTTGACACACTAGATGAGTTAAAATCATTGCAGGGACGTGCCAACAAAGAAGAGAAAAGCTCTTGGCTGAAAATGCAATGCGTACAAAGATCTGATGATTCATGGGTTTCAGAGGAGGGGAAAATGGTTTTGCCAAACAGTCTTTTGTCACAGTTTGCGAGGTTCTACCATAGTCAAGCACATGTTGGGAGAGACGCAATGATCAGGTTATTCAAAGTCGACTGGTTCAATCCAAAATTCAGACAAGCTGCAGAAGTCATCTGTCACAGGTGCATCATCTGTCAGCAGATAAATGCGGGGAAAGGGACCGTGGTGAATTTGAGCCACATTGGGAGAGCAGGAGGTCCATTTAGGAGAATGCAGATGGATGTAATTGAGATGCCTGTGTGTGGAGGTCTGAGGTACGTGTTGGTGATTGTGTGCATTTTCAGTCACTGGATTGAAGCTTACCCTACACGTAGAAATGACAGTCTCACAGTAGCAAAGCTGCTGCTTAGGGAGTTAATACCACGTTTCGGGTTTCCGATCTCTTTAGAATCAGATAGGGGAAGGCACTTCAACAATGAGCTAATTAAGCTCCTGTGTGCTGCATTGAACATTGAACAGAAGTTGCACTGTAGCTATCCCCCAGAAGCAACAGGACTAGTGGAGCAGATGAATGGTACCTTGAAGTTGAGAATGGCAAAAATGTGCGCAGCTACCAATTTGAAATGGCCAGATGCATTGCCCTTAGTGCTGATGTCAATGGGAAACACACCTGACAAGAAAACAGGACTGTCTCCTCATGAAATTCTTATGGGCCGAGCAATGAGATTGCCTGCAGTGCCTGCAAATGTTCTTGTAAATATCACAGATGATATGGTGTTGGACTACTGCAAGGGTCTGGCTGACGTGGTGCGCTCTTTCTCTCACCAGGTGGAAAGCTACCACATTGCCACCGATAAGTGATCCAAGTCACACCCTGAAAGCTGGTGACTGGGTTGTTGTCAAGAAACACGTGAGGAAGTCATGTTTGGAGCCACGTTGGAAAGGGCCATATCAAGTAATATTGACAACTACTACTGCTGTGAAATGTGCAGGGCTTCCAAACTGGATCCATGCCAGTCACACAAAGAAGGTGACGTGTCCAACTGATGAGGAACTTGAATTGGGCAAAACAACAGCTGCAGAGAAGGAAGTCTCAGGGCCGGAGAGTAGTCAAAGGGGAACTGAGACTGAAGGAGAGCCCGTTGAGGAAGGCTTAGTCACTCAAACAGTAAACGAGATCCAGAGAGGTGACAGTGAGCCTATCTCAGCTGAGACATCAGGGGAACCGACGCAAAGAGAGGTTCTCCAAGAAGCAGACGGATACGGGTTTGAAGTTGAGCCTTTGACAGACCCTGAGGGCAAAGAAGGTGAGGCAGAAGGAGGTCAAAGTGTCCCAACTCCTCCTGAGCCGCTTGCAGGTCCATCAAGAGAAAACACCATAGCACAAGAGGAGGGCACTGTTCAACATCCTGAAAGGCCAAGTGGAAAGAAAACACTTAAAGGAGATAACTGGCCGGAGCCACAAGCTACAAGGGAGAAAGTGATCCCTAACGAAACAATAGAGGAAGAAGTCGACACAACCAGGAAAGAAGATCTCAGTGAAGGAGAGTTGCAGGGTGATCGCAAACTGAAAAGGAAGAGAGTTGCAAACAGGAGGTACGCAGGTCCTGAATGGGCGTATGCAACATCAGCTGAATGGCAAAAAAAATTCTTGGCCTTCTGTTTTGATCGAGAAATTCCAGGCCAATACTACGGTACCTGAATTCAACCATAGAAAGAGACTCTCGAGGACGCGCCCCAGGGTAGGTGCATAACGGACAAGAGAACGCACAGAATGGTTCCTTCTTTGGTCGGAGGTTTGAGCGTCCTCATGATGCCTTATCTCGAAATGGGATGGGCGACCTAATAGATGACTGACTGTGACTATTCAGTCCATATACTGTAAGTGACCCTCCAGCACTTATTGTTATCTGTTTTCTAGGAGAAGTTATTTTTCAAAGGTCCTGAAGAAACGCCGCTGGATCCTTTTTGGACCGCTCAGGCGTGAAACATGTCGACCTCTCAGTGCTAGGATTGAGTATTTCTCCTTCTTTCCTCACTTTATGTTAGGAGTATAGGGTACATTATTCCCCTTTGGACTCCTTGATTCATTTTTAATCTTGGCCTGACTCCTATATATAGTATTAAAGACATTTGGTGTTCAGAGCCAATTTTAATACACCTCTTACTCTCCTTTTTCCGCCTCACGTTATCACACTCTACTGATTCCACTTGATCAGTAATACCATCTTCGGTCAAAGAGCCACCACCTTTTGAGTGGTGGCCCGTCGGACATTGCAGTGCCGGTCCGGCGAGGAGTTAGCCCGATGATGATGCCTAGCGTCGGAATTGATGCTTGAGGGTACTCCTAATGACATCATCCGCTCGTGAAAATTCACGTAGGCAGACACTTTTGGAACAGTATACTTTTGTTATATAGGTCTATGTGTAGGGAGTACGTATACTGGACCAATAATCCTCCCAGTCCCTCTCCGTTTAGTAACAAAAATTCTTGGCCTTCTGTTTTGATCGAGAAATTCCAGGCCAATACTACGGTACCTGAATTCAACCATAGAAAGAGACTGTGGTAAAGTTGAAACTAAATAAACAGGGAAAAGAGCCTGAGAAAAGAGACTGATAAATTACCGGATGTGACACTGTTAACCTGAATTGACTTTGAAAAACCGAATGTGACAAGCTGCTAACCTGATTTGACAAAGGGTCCTGGGAGTGAGTGAAACGCTGTAAATACTTGCTAAGAGAGAGAGACTTTGCACGAAGAAAAAAAAAAAAAGTTTAAATCTACCTCAAAGTTGATTGTTTGCTTTATCTTATTCTGCTCTCTGATTCTTTACAGATCATGAGTAACCTTAGAAATAATGATAAGGGTAGGATGCTTGGTTGGTTGAGTGTTATTTTAGGTATTGTATGTGCAATAATAATTATAGGTGTGATTGTGGGGATGCCATTGGTTGATAAGAATGTGACTAACAATGCTCCAACTCCTGAAACCGCTACACTAACACCATGGGAGAGGTTTGAGCAGGATACAAAGTACTTGCATGGGGGAACTAATTTGAAAAGGGAACTATCTACTAATGTCTTCTATCGCTTGCTGAATGAGTATGTTGACACAATGGATGCAAAAAATTGCTATGTGTGCACAAAGATTCCTTTTGTCAGTACAAGAAGCGGTTACTTACCATAGTCTGCCGCTTACATACGGAATCAGCTGTAGTTTGCTATTAACAAGATTCTATGATCAAGAACATGTCCAATACTTCTATTCTAACCTAGACGTAGTTTTTTCCTTTGTGCCTGTAATAGAGTTTCTAAATAAATTAGCTAAGGAACACAGCATAAAAATAGTTAGGGGTTTCTTTGAGCCGACACTGACATTTGGAATGGCTTACGCGCACCACAATAATCTAACCTGCTTACTAACGCCTGTAAAGAAGAGCTTCTCAGATCACACTGATGATAGAAGAAAAGCATTAAAAGAAAGGCTGGAAAAGGGAATAGAAAAATGAACGTTTGCAAATGATTATGCTTATAGTGCAATAAAGACACAGGGCAAATTAGCTATAGATGCATTACACGTAGGAAAGCTTTGTGTATATAGGCCAAAATCTGAGCATGACACTTTATTTGTGGGAACGAGTGAGTGCAGGCATGTGTTTTTGTTTCAGAGTAAATGGACGTTGTTTGTTTTTGTTTGACACATGCTTTATTCGATCAGTCAATCATCAAAGCGAAAATACAATAATAATAAATAAGGATAAAACCAGTAATAATAGAAATATTATAAAACATAAATAGAAATTGTGGAACATAGGTTACTGAGCATACTATAATTAAAAGAATTCTCAGGACACATAATACACATAATACGATTTCAGCCCCTTTCCTATAATCCTTGTAAGAGTAAGAGAATAAAGAATAAAAGTAAGGCTCTAATTAAGACACAGTCTTTGCAATGGAATTTCGTATTCGCCATGCTACTAATAAATATTTACTGACAGCAAGTATTAAAACCGTGGAATGATGACTTTTTAAAATCCTCAAAGCAGAGGCACAATCTCTTATCCCCATATCGCGGCAGATATGACAGATCCACTTAGACCTGGGAAGAGAATAAGCCGTTCATGTTAAATAGACAGGATCCAGCGATCCCTGGGATCTATTACATATGTGGACTTAATGCTTATTACCGTCTTCCAAAGGGATGGTATGGGACATGTTATTTGGGAATAGTTTTCCCAAAGATCTACCAAATTGATGACTTAAAGCAACTTCCTATAATGTCTGAATTACATCATACTAGACAAAAGAGAGAGGCAGTGGTTGCTGTCGTAGGTGATATATTTGGAGCCATAATTCCTTCAGTGGGGGTTATCTTAAACTCCATAAAGATTAGAAAGTGTCCTACTATTGTAGATAACATGCTGACAAACTTCACAGGGGCTATACTCCTGATGGATACTGAACTTGCTGCGGAGAGGGCTATGACTCTTCAAAACTGGCTTGCTTTAGACATTCTTTTAGCGAAGAGTGGCGGAGTCTGTAAGATGCTTAATGAGCGCCATTGTTGTGCATTCATTCCAGATAACAGTAAAAAGATTAGGGGTATGCTTACTAACCTAACAAGAGACAGTACAGATTTGAAGGAGTTGAAAGAACCTGGAGTGTGGGAAAAAGTTGTAAAGGGAATTGCTAAAATGGGGAGTTGGTTTAGTAGTATTTGGAATGGGATACTTGCAAAAATAATAGGGGGTATATTGGTTGTTTTAGCTTGTTTATTGGGAATCTGGTTGTTGTGCAAAATTAGTAAAAGAATTAAAAGAAAATTGGCAAAAAGTAATAAAAGGAAAGAAGAAAAGAAAAAGGAGAACATTTTCAAAGAAATTTGGGAAAGATCAAGAAGGGGTGAATAATATGAATTGTATGAACTAAAAAAGTGAAAGGTTGGGAAGGGAAAGGTTTTGGGTGATGACAAGTGTCAACAGAGGAGGGACTGAGGGAGCGTAGCTCTTATACTCAAAATTAACATGAAATTTTTATGAACTAATGCATAATAATGCAGCATAAAAAATTTATTAATATGTTATTGCTAAACACGCGCTTGAAATGTGCCCACGAGGAGTGGCCACCAATGTATACAATGATTAATGAAGCTGACTAATAATGAAATAATAATACATTTAATGTATGGTTTTACACTAATATTAAGAATTATATGGCAAGGTTTTGCTAATAAATCATTATGCCTTAGTTAGCCTGAGCCGAGGCCTAGCTGCCCGGTTTCATATTAAATGTGTTTTTCTAATGTGCAGTGTGCTGACTTGCTGAAGGACATGTACTCGTACTTTTCCAAAGCTAAAAGATGAGTGTAACTGTAGTAGATTCGTTCTCACGAAATTCGACTTGCTCAAGGAAACATTTTTGCTGAATGCAACAATGTAGACTAGAAACAGGTACAAGGTCGCCTAAACCGGTACAGACAATAGACCCACAGACTGAAGATGCGAGAGGACCACGAGAGTATAAAATCCTACCGCACATTCTACCCGCTGGAGACGTCAATCATAAGAACCAATAAACTACGCGAGAACTGTTATGGGGTGACAAATTCTGATATTACCAGTGAAACCCATTGGATGGAGATACTAGGGTGCCAACCCTAACCAATTAGGAATTAGGGGACTGTAAAACAGAAAGGGGATAAAAAACCTTTGACACAAGAAGCCAAGAGAGAGATGCCGATGCGAACATTTGCTATGACCCAGACACTTTGTCACTCTGCATAGAGACTTTGCTGTTTGGTTCTTCAAACCATCCTTGCCTTATTTTGCCCTTCCTTTACTTCTCCTCCTTATGAGGGAAGTGTCCTTACTTACCTCGTCTTGCTGAATTCACTGGCTGATGGCGAATCAACTGATGTCCTGAGGACGAAGACTGACTCTGTATGCTGACCCATTACGGAGGGTAACTATTGATGATGAAATTGTAATTGATTGTTTGCCTTTCCTTTCTAGGTACCAACTGCTTCTTTTGACAGAGACCATAGGTAGATGTTTTCCAAATTTGTGTTACAAAATTGTTTTGCATGAAGCCCAACATGCCAATGCCAATTCAAGGTTAGTTGAGGGGTTCACTAATCGGACGCAAATAGACAAATGAGTGGATCAATGCTTTGCTGAATAACACACTGATGATACTCTGCTAAAGGATAACCTAAGTTGACGTCGTGTTATTTTCTAATGTTTGTGATCTTTGTTTTGATGAAATCTTATTCGATTTGCCATATTATGACTATGCTGATGTGTTTCATGGTTTTGAGACTAATAAACTTGCTAGCAGAATTGTAATCAATACGGAATAAACATCATAAAATCGTACTAAACTGGTGTGGTTATTCATGACTAAAAAGTCATGGTGGTTTTTTAGTCTAATTGATTACATTATTGACTTGTTGATTGACATGTTGATTAGTTATCTCGTCCTAAGGTGTCTTCAATCAGGGTCAAAAGATTAATTGGCCTAAAACGAGTCCCAGAGTGAATAAATTAACTAGATTGGAACACGTTAACATTATCCACAACCTTTCGGAGGAAACAATTTTACAGGATAAAAATTGATCATTGAGAAGGATTAGGCCTACCCTAGAATACAGAGGTTAAAATAGACCCTAAAATGTGGACACCAAGGCACAATAGTTAAGGTACAGAAACTACATATCATGTACCAGCCCGTAAGTTTTGGTGACAAAAGCTTGATGCAGGACAAACCTGGAAAATGTGGCCACACCATAACGTTAGCACACTAATCACTTTCCTACCTTTTTTACTCTGTCAGATTCTACTTTGCACCTTTAGACTTAGAGGTTTAAATTCAGAACCCTCCAGTGAGATGAGCTGTAGCCAGACAGGACTCCAGGAAGTCAGATATCTTCACCACAATGTCTGCTGAAGCTCTTTTTCTTTCAACAAAAAACAAGATCTGGACAAACTGGATGTATTGGTCTCAGAGGATGTGCGTTTCTCAAGTAAGCTTGTCTCTTTTTCTGGTTCTCCAGAAACCATAATTTTCCTAGATCACAGGTTTCCCAACAATATGAATAAAGCGAGCAGGCAGGTTGATTCCTTGCCTGGTCAATAAAGAAGCAATCTAGTAATAACATGATAAAAGCCATTTTTGATGAACAGCAGGCCAGAATGGTCACACACCCTAAAGAGATCGAAAAGAGTGTTCCTTTCACATTATCGCAAATTATATATAGAAAAGACGCAAGTAGATAACTCACAAATAACACAATACTTGGATACAGTAACTTTACCAAGATTAGACCAAACAACTCAGAGTATATTAATATCACCAATTACAATTCAAGAAGTTATTAAAATAATAAGGGGCGCTCCCAATGGTAAAGCTCCAGGCGAAGACGGCCTCCTGGCAGAAATTTATAAAATTCTAGAAGAACAAATTGTCAAAATATTACTAGACTTATTTAATGCAATACTAGGAGGAGAGGACATTTCTTCTGAATTTTTGGGAGCAATAGTGATTAGCTTTATCAAAAAAGATAAGCCGCTAGAATATCCTGGTTCATATCGTCCAATCAGCCTATTAGACCAGGACTATAAATTATTTACCAACATTTTGGCAGTTCGCACAGCTCAGGTGGCACAAGCATTGGTACATGAGGACCAGTGTGGATTCATACTGAGTAAGCTATTGTCCACTAATACTAATTTTTTAGCACAGGCAATAGATTATTTATCACATAGTTCCCATCCAGCGGCAATCATAATGCTTGATGCCGAAAAGGCATTCGATTCAGTTCAATGGCAAGTGTTATTCTTGGTGCTCGCAAGGTTTGGCTTTCCAGCGAAATATATTCAGACAATACGGACACTTTATATCGGGCCCAAGCCAAAATTCCAGTCAATACTCAAATAGCAGGGTCAGTGCAAATTTCACGTGGTACGTGACAGGGCTGCCCCCTCTCGCTCAGTGTTGTTTCCACTCTTTATAGAGCCTCTGGCTGCTGCGATTCGACAAGACTCATACATCCAGGCGCCTCTGCCTTTGGCCCCCAAAGTAAAGCTATTTGCCGATGATATGATCTTGTATCTTCAAGCAGATCAGTACAATATCAATAGAACGTTCGCAAAAATCAAGGCCTTATTCAGAGCTAGCGGGGTATAAAATCAGCCAATCTAAATCAGAGGCCTTGTTGTATGATGTTGCGACATCGATCCTGCCGAAAGATATCCGGGTTGTAGCTCCTTTGTCTCACCCTATTAGATATTTAGGTATCTACGTGTCCGGGAGCCCGGCTGATCTGTTCCAGTTGAATCATATGAATGCTCTCAAAAAGATTCAAGGACTACATTTTAGGTGGCAGGAAACTATGATGACCATTATAGGAAGGATAGCAGAGGTTAAAATGATGATCCTGTCTCTATTACGTTTTGTGTTTTCAAGTGTAATCCTGAGATCACCTAAAACGTTTTTCGAGAAGTTAGACGCATTAATCGGACAATTCATATGGAATTGTAAGAAACCTCGTCTTCGGCTGGCTAAGTTAACCTTGGCAGTGGAAGATGGGGGACTAGCTCTTCCCAACATTACAACTTATTATGAAGCAGCTCTATTGGATTGGGCGTCAAGAGCAGCACAAAAAACAAAACTCAATTTCTATCTTAATCAGATGATGACAGAAACCAATATTCATCTTACACACTTCCTAAAATTCCCTCGCCTACCAAAAAGGGCTAGATATAAAATACCAAGTATGATTCAGTTCGTCATATTACAGATACGGGCTAAGTATCAAATTGATAAGACTTATTTGACACTGCGAGTAAGGGACGTTTGGATGTTAGGAGTAGAAATAAGCCAGAGAAACCTCCAGCAATGGGAAGGGTTTGGCTTTAAAACTTTAGCGGACTTTTACCTAGCAGATTACTTCAAAACTTGGGCGCAGTGTGTAATGTGCGCAAGCGATATTCCAGAACACTTAAAATTCTCATATTGCCAAATGCAGCATGCCCTATACGCAACGAGACAACCACTGAATAGCGTTAATGAAGCTATTGCTCAGGCTTTCTACAATAATCAAAAAGGTATCAGCAAATGGTATTAACTACTTCAGGATGCAGGGTCAACTACGGCAACTTCAGAACATTTGATCCGAATAGCAAATATGACAGGATGCAAGATAGTGGTACAACACTGGAGAAAGCATAACGAGATGTCATATAAAGCACTAAGAGGGGCAAACTTTAAGAGGATAGCTTTTTTCTCTAAATGGTTGCTTTATTATACTCCCGCTAGGCTAAGAGAAATGCACCCAGAGGCATCAGGTCAATGTCCACGTTGTCAAACATTTAAGGGGGACTGGCTACATATGTACTTCTCATGTCCATTTCTGGCAAATTACTGGGAGCAGATCTTCCAGAGGTTGAGCTCTTGGATTGCCTATGAAATTGCCCTAGCCCAGTGGTGGCACTTTGGGGCATTACGCAAATCACAAATCTTCCCACTTCTTCCAGGCAAATGATATTTGTGGGTACTGTAATAGCTTTATCACTTATTCTTTAGGCGTGGAAATCTCCACTATCTGCGACCTACGCACTATGGGAAGCGAAAATGGAGTCTACTAGGGTTAAAGAAAAGCTGTATGCCCAGTAGATAGGAGCAATGGAAAGATATCAAGGGATATGGGTAAAAATGAATATTTGTCGGTAGATCAGGTGGGGAGGGGGCAGACAAGGGAGTAGGTCTGAGTATTTATTCATGGACATTGTCCTCTAAAGCTCTGTTGTAAGGTTGGATGAATTTATGCAGTGTTAATACCACCTGCTGAATTAAAAAAAAAAAAAAAAGTTTCCCTGGCTATAAAAACCTTTCTTATCTTTCTTATGGTCATTATTCAAGCCCTGGTACCTAGAGGGTATACTTTAAGATACCAGGGCATTCTCTAAGATACCAGGATATTCTCCTCAACCACACTCCAGCATACCTTCCACCTGCCATTAGTCTGCTGGTTTTTGATAGGAAAGGTGCCTTCCTCATCCTTATCTATAGTGACGATTGGCACTTCTAAGTGTGCTGCAAAATGCAGCACACATAGAAGTACCAAAGAGTAATTTTGGAATTATTGTTTATGTGCAAGAAGGGACAATCATCCATGACATTTTGCTCTTTTTATGTGTGCCACAGAATGCAGTAGATATAGAAAAAGGCAAAAAACTATGGGGGGGGGCATTCCTCATCATTTTGCCTTGCTAACGCCACCGCAGGGGTGGCATTAGTTTTTGGTGCTGCAACAGATTTACGATTCCCCGTAAATCTAGGGCAGCATCAAATGCAATGGGTGTTGAGGTGGAAAACCCACTGCGACACCCATTGCATGCCCTTTTGGTGCACAAAACTGCATTAGAGGGGCCCATATTTACAAGGTAGCATATTGCTACAAAAAGTGGTGTTACACCTACTTGTAAATATGGAGCAGTGGTTAGCGCCACCGGAGCGTCATGAAAAGTGACACTCCGGTGGTGCTAGGGGCTCTTTAGTCTGCCCCTTAGATTACTGTGTCATAACAAGTGACATTGTAACATTGTATAAAAACGTCCGATATAAAACATCACAACATACAAAAAAGAATTATGCAAGCATTTGTATAATGAGGTAATCCTTCATTTGTTTAATAATTTAATACTTCATGAAAGGATTATAAAATTACATTGTTATATGAAGGCTTACACAATTGATGTGTTGTTTCGTTTTGTACGATCAAATAAAATGTAACACACTCACGTGTTATGTATGGCTCAGTAATCTTCATCTTGCTTTCCACTCCAGATGTGCAACAGGGACAGGCATTTCTATATAGGAGTGTAAGAGGACAGACTTTAGAGATACTAAGGGGCATTTTAATAATGCCCTAGCGCCACCTTGTGCCACATTATTGTCATTATTTTTTATGTTAATGTGGCACAACGAGGACAAAATCCTACACCATATTTACATGCATTGCACCACTCTGTAAACCTTTGCGCTACATTATGCCTCCACCAGGCATAATATATGCAAAGTGGGGGTTCCCCCGTTAGGGGAGCCGGAAAAATGGTGTAAGGAAATCTATGAGACTTCCTTGTGCCTCTTTCTACAGCACTTTTAACGCCTGCTCAAGAGCAGGCATTAAAAGGGGGCTTCCATTCTTTAAAATGGGGCCCTCTGTACTCTGCAGGAGTAGCGCCAATATTTTGGTGCTACTCCTGCAGAGTACATCAATAGCGTCATGAGAAATGATGATATTGCCCCCTACCCTGCACTATGGTGTGCCATATTTTAAGTATGGTGCACACATGGTGGCGGTAGGGGGTGCTAAGGGGTGAAGGGAAGTGGCGCTGCACTCGGTGTAGCGCCACTTTTCTTAAATCTGCCCCTCAGAATTGAAAATAATAATAATCTTTGTGTTAGGAACAGGTAAAGGACAAGTATATACAGTAAAAAGCAGACCTATGCTCAGAAAAGAGTGCAAAATCAACATAAAAACATGTATACATTCAATTTGCAACGCATCATTGAGTTTCAGCTGGAAAAACAATGACCAAGAGACCTTTGGATAGCGGCCATGACAACTCAGAAAATACATTTAAATTGGTCCAAAACACCTGTTAAGCTACGTGCAACTCAAAATATTGACATTTCAACACAGTTGAATAAATCTACGGGTCATCATCAGGACAGGTATATAATAAAAAACATGCTTGATCATAAAGATCCTTGTACTAGTAGACAGAAAAGCTTGCATGTAGGCAAAGTCACAGTGAAGAAAAATGAAATTGAATAAAATAAGATGTTCTGAGCATTGGTCCAATTTATGTATTGTAAATAAACTGGGCAAAAGTTAGAGTGCAAGGTAATAGCTGCTACGTTCATTCTCAAAACTGTATGGTGTACTTTCTAATACAAAGATGTAAGAAATTGGGTTATTGTTTGAGGAGGGTGGAAGCCTCACTCAGGCAACCACAGTCCTTGTTAGCGTTAACCACAGAAGTCACTAATTTAACCTGTGCCTAGCCCTCTGGTAGCTTTGCACAGAAGCAGTCATGCTTTTCCGCATACGGAAGATCTTGGCAGGAGGAAGATCCTTTGCCTACCTGGCAACAAAATGCTGGAACACCTTCCCTCTTCACCAGAGGCAGTCACCATCATTACCTCAATTCAGGAAGGACCTTAAGACCTGGCTCGTCGACTGAAGCATAGAGGAGCAACCCCCACAAGGCCTTGAGACCCTTACGGGTAAGTAGTGTGCTCTACAAATTTCTGATTGATTGATTGATTGATTGAGACTTGACCTAAAGGCAATGTGTTACGTATTTATGCAGTACACAAACAATAATAAAGTGAAAACACAACACAAGAAAAATCCTAAATCAATGTAGAAAAATTGAGCATATTTTAATTAAATAAAATTGTACCAGGTGACAAAATCCAATCAGTAGAACCAGAGATATTCCAGTAGTGAAAATAGCACTTAAAAGCACACAGCACAACTCGCAGTCATCTGGTCATTCGAGACTAGGGGAAAGCCACCAGTTGAGGCCAACTGTGATTGAGCGTGGGATGGATACAGGGGCCAGCTTAATTCAACTGAAAAATTACCTTCTCAAGTCTGGTGTGAAGAGTTCTGTTTGCCATGTGTTTTGCTTTACTGCATACTAAGAAGAAATACACTAATACTGAAAGGAATTTCTGGCATGCAATTCTCTCAGTCCGAGAAACACATTTATCAAGGCACTCTGTAAGGTTTAAATAGAAAGGTCAATGGTGTACAACCTGAGTGCACATTTGAAGAAAATCACCACAGTGAAATTAAAGTGTACTGCTTCACTTTAAACTGAGAGGAAACACGAATGAAAGGAATTCCAACAATGCAAAGTTCCGAGTCTGAGTAATAAATTTATTAAAGTACTGTTTAAGGTTGGAAAAGAGGAGTTATGTAGGTCCAATGCAGAAACACAAATACACCTCCAAAAATATTCACGGCAATAGAATAATAATGTTCATAAAACCAAACAATAAAAATACACTACTTTGATCATGGATTATATATCTGCATATACAGTGATTATATATTCATGCACAATGCAAAGATAGAAACAATAATTGTTCATGGTCACAAGGAGCTCAGACTTCAAGATTTTTGCCCTTTCTTTCAGGAGGAGCTCTGATGCTAGACAAGGATCAAAGTTCTGGGATCAGGACTCAGTTTACCAAAGGCCAGCAGCAGGGCTCAGGGAGATCCATTTGCCGCAGGTCAGCTGGGTAGTAGAAGGGATGCCTCTGCAGCTTGTTTTGTCCCTGTAGCTCACACAAGAGGTCACCACCTGTCCCTTTTAGTCACTCTGGGTACCAATGCATGGCCACTGCACATACCCACACACACCCTTAAACAATTATCACACAAGGTCCTACACAAGAATGCAAGCACTGGGGTAGGGGGTCACCCACCCATTGCACACCATGGCACACACAGATGCAATAATCATGCCTTTACACCCCTGCAGGACCCCTACCCAATGTCACCGGACAGGAGGGTCCACACATGTCCACTTCACCCACAGAAGAGGCCCACAGTGATGACAGCAGCTCTGTCCAACTGGATCTAGATGACCAGCCCGGCCCTTCTGGGACCTCGGGACAGTTGGTTCCCCTCACACTGGCACAAAACACAACAGAGCCTCCCCCCTCTGGAAACACCAGCACAGCACCCACCCAGCTGGCCCATACCTCTGTCCCCAGGACACGTCAAGCAGCAGTGTGTCCACCACTACAGGGAACCCAGGCTAATCCACCAACCCAACAACAGCAGGGAACTGGGTACAGTGGCAGTGGGCACAAGGTTCAGGGGACAGAGGCACAGGAACACAGGGGAACTGGGAGGGCTGCTGTGCGACAGGGGGAGGACAGGCCCAGGGAATCCACTCTCCACGAGGACCTCTCCAACATCATGGGAGCCTACCACCATTCCCAGGAGACGATGGCAACGGTACTGGCCAAGTTTCAGGAGACCCAGCAGCTGCAGGAGGAACAGTATTTGGGGTTCAGGGAGGAACTCAAAGCCATCAATTCCACCCTGGGCACCATTGGAGGGGTGCTGAAGGAACTCGTCAACACCAGGAGGGACACTGTGGCACAACAAGGGGCCCCTGACACTAGCCTGGATGATGAACTGCCCAACACCTCCGCCGGCGCTAGTGGACAGGAGGCCCCGCCACAGGACCACGACACCAGCATCACACCCCCTGCAGATGGAGAACCACCCCACAAGCGGTCCCTGAGATCCAGGACAAAGACAGAGAACAATGCCAAGACCCCCGCCAAGAAATGAGAGCACCCTGATTGTCATCCTTCTGTCCCACTTTGTCACACTGTCCATCCTTCAACTGCCCCAGCTCCACTTCCTATGCCCCTCTGGACAATGCACCTGTGAGACTAATAGACTGGACTCTGCCATGGACATTCCTCCACCATCACCCCTGACCATTTTACAACCCCCTCTGCTATTTAGCACTTAAATAAAGACCCTTAAATCACAAAACTATCTGGAGTCAGTCTGTGCTTTCGAAAATGTGCATTTGCAATAACTGAGCAAAAATGATATGTCCATTGTATTGTCAACATACCTATGTCACACAGCTCTAGTCCATGAGGAAACAAAGCAGATGTCACACAGTGGGACCCACATCTGTAAAAACGAAAGGGAAAGTGACAACTCAGGCTCCATACACTGGGTGAAAGTGACAGACAGATGAGAGGTAGAAAACAAGTGTATCAGATGTAGCAGGCAGTGATGTCTTCTTACCTGTGTCTCACTGGAAGTATTGATGAATCACTGTTTCTGTTTTTGATATCCTCTTCTTCTGCTTCCTCGTCTTCACTGCCCACAGGCTCCACAGCTGCCACAAGACCTCCATCTGGACCATCCTCCTGCAGAAAAGGCACCTGTTGTCGTGAAGCATACAGCAGGCCACGATGATCTGGAACACCTTCTTTGGTGAGTAGAATAGGGAACCACCTGTCATATGGAGGGACCTGAACCTGGCCTTCAGGAGGCCGAGGGTCCTCTCTATAACCCTCCTAGTTCACCCATGGGCCTCATTGTAGCGTTCCTCTGCCCTTGTCCTGGGATTTCTCACAGGGGTAAGTAGCCAAGACAGGTTGGGGTAGCCAGAGTCACCTGCAAATGTTGAGGGACAACTGTAAGACACACACTAACCCTTAGGGACAACCCCAGACCCAGACACCTAGTCGCACTGTATAGGGTCCATGTCCTCACCTAATAGCCTCACACGGTGCCTCTGGAGTTGCCCCATCACATAAGGGATGCTGCTATTCCTCAGAATGTAAGCGTCATGCACTGAGCCAGGAAACTTGGCGTTCACATGGGAGATGTACTTGTCGGCCAAACACACCATCTGCACATTCATAGAATGGTAACCCTTCCGGTTTCTGTACACTTGTTCACTCCTGAGGGGGGGACCAAGGCCACATGTGTCCCATCAATAGCACCTATGATGTTGGGGATATGTCGCAGGGCATAGAAGTCACCGTTCACTGTTGGCAAATCCTCCACCTGTGGGAAAACGATGTAGCTGCGCATGTCTTTCAACAGGACAGACAACACTCTGGACAACACGTTGGGAAACATAGGCTGGGACATCCCTGATGCTATGGCCACTGTCGTCTGAAAAGACCCACTTGCCAGGAAATGGAGTACTGACAGCACCTGCACTACAGGGGGGATACCTGTGGGATGGCGGATAGCTGACATCAGGTCCGGCTCCAACTAGGCACACAGTTCCAGGATTGTGGCACTGTCCAGTCTGTAGGTGACAATTACATGTCGCTCTTCCATTGTCAAGAGGTCCAACAGCGGTCTGTACACCGGAGGATGCCACCATCTCCTCACCTGCCCCAGCAGACGTGCCCTACGGACGAGAACAGCGAGCAGAGGGTCAGCCAACACTGAGGTACGAAAACACTACTTTATTGCAAAAATTTTTCAATCCGCTATGTTCCTGTCGTAATGTGTATTCAAGGCCTAGATATGTGTGACACATTTAAAATGAATGCCATGTGGCCCCCTGAAATGGCGGCTGCCTGACCTGTAATGTGGGACAAGGAGATATGAGGTAACTGCGCTGGCGTTGTACACCATCCCGGTAGGCGGTCGAAGACCGCAGCGCAATCCTGCATTGGTTAACATTGGACCCTATGGGTCCCAGGAGCCAATGACGATGTACGCCGGCGATGACGGTACGCACCACCGCGGACGGGACCGCCTTTTTCTGTCTGTTCACTCACTTGATACCTAATCTTCGACAGGAGAGGACCTACACTGCAAGTGCTGCTGTGACCTGTGTCTGGAAGAAACAATGGCTCCTGTGTCTGGGGAAAGGGCCCCTGCCTTCACAACGGAGGAGTTGGAGAAACTAGTGGATGGGGTCCTCCCCCAGTACACGCAACTCTACGGTACTCCAGACAAACAGGTAAGTACACTGTGAGCATGCTGTATGGGCAATGCCTGTGTGGAGTGGTGTGGATGGAAGATAGGGGGGGAGAATGAGGCGTGCATGAAACAACGGTGAGTGCATGTGCAGCATGGCAAGGGTAGTAATGCGGGCCAATGACTGTGATGGTCCGGATGGTTATATCTTCTCCTTTTCCCCTGTACCATTCCTCTAGGTCAGCACCCACAAGAAGAAGGATATTTGGCGTGCCATCGCCAGGAAGTCCGGTCCCCGGGGGTCCACCACAGACGGAGAACCCAGTGCTGGAAAAGATGGGAGGACATTCGCCGCTGGAGCAAGAAAACGGCGGAGGCCCAGCTGGGGATGGCCTCCCAACGTGGGAAGGGGGGCCCGTCGGACCATGACCCCCCTGATGTTCTGGATCCTGGCAGTGGCATATCCGGAGTTGGATGTGCGCTTGAGGGCATCACAGCAGCCACAAGGGGATGAGTACACTCTCATTAATCTGATTCAGCGCGCATTATGAGGTGTCTGGGTGGGGGAGGTGGGCTGTGGGTTCCCCTAGGCCAGGGTGAGTTTAGTTGGCAAGGTCCCTTCGTAAGACAGGCCATGTGGCACCCCACCCCACCAGTGTTCAGAGGCAACTACACCTAGTCAGGCTCGTGTGACTTCCATGTGTGCATCAACCGGGCATAGGCCTTGTACCCCATGCCCCTGTGATTAATTAGAGAACTTTAAGTGCACGGCGTAGTGCAGAGGTCTTCTGTGTCTGTAGTGTCCGCCAACGGTAGCAGTATTGCATGCACTGAACATGTCTTTCTTCTGTCTCCCCCCCACTTTTTTTGGTCTCCCTGTTCTTGTGTGCAATAGCATCATCAGGCAGAGGAGCAGTGGCACCGGAGCAGGAGGGAGCTGCATCCCATATGGCCCTGGAGGGCGAGACAACAGAGCCTGAAGCCACCAGTGGGACCGAGGGCGAGGGGAGCTCCACGGCATGGACAGGAGCTGAGACCAGCGACACGGACTGCTCCTCTGATGGGAGCTCCCTTGCGGTGGAGGGCCCCTCTGTGTCCCCCGCATCTACAGGTACAGCTGCCACCCCCCCTACCAGCACCACCCTCCCAGCAGCCCCTCAAAGTGTGCCCCGTGGCCGCTCACCCAGGAGAGTGGGCATCTCCTTCGCCTCAGGCACCTCAGCCCCTGCCCCTGTCAGCCCTGCTGCCCTCAGTGAGGAGGCCATTGACCTCCTCAGATCCCTCACTGTTGGGCAGTCTACCATTTTGAATGCCATCCAGGGTGTAGAGAGGCAGTTGCAACAGACAAATGCATACCTGGAGGGTATTCATTCTGGTCAGGCAGCCCAACAGCTAGCTTTTCAGACTCTGGCCTCAGCACTGATGGAAGCCATTGTCCCTGTGTCCAGCCTCCCCCCTCCAACTTCCTCCACCCAGACCCAACCCCCTGTACCTCAGCCTATCCCAAGCACACCATCAGACCAGCATGCACACACCTCAACACACAAGGGAAGCTCTGGCAAACATAAGCACCACACATCCCACAGGCACTCACACAACAATCATACCCATGCAGACATACCAACAGCCACTGCCTCCACTGTGTCCCCCTCCTCCTCGTCTCCCTTCTCCCTCCCTGTCACATCTCCACTCACACCTGCATGCACTACATCTTCATCCACTACGTCCATCACCAGCACACCCATCACCACACACCGCTCATGTGCAGTCACCACCCCCACTACCATTCACACATCTCCTGTGTCCTCTCCCAGTGTGTCTGTGAGCCCACCTCCCAAGGTACACAAATGCAGGCACACACCCACCCAACAGCCATCCACCTCATGACAGCCTCCAGCCCATGCACCTTCACACAAAGTCAGCAAACGTACACCTCCTACAACCACTACCTCTTCCTCCACTCCCAAACCCCCTCCATCTACCCGTCCCAGTGTGTCTAACAATCTTTTCCTGTCCAACCTTCACCTCTTCCCCTCACCTGCCCCACCCCTTCAGTCCCCTAGGGCCCGCCTTTCCAGGTCCCAACCCAGCACCTCAGCCACCACATCAGCGGGAACAGTGGTGCCAGCAGTAACCAGCTTCTGGAGTGCGCCAAGCAGCAGGGCAGCCAGTGTGCCAAGGAGCCAGACCACGGACAGTCCCCACCTCAGAAGCATAAAAAGTTGGCCACTGCCCGGAGGGAGAAGGGTCAAACACCTGCCACCAAGGACCCTCCCAGGACTACAGTTGGGAGTGGGAAGAAAGCTGCGGCAACATCCAAGGTGGGGAAGTGGCACAGAAAGAACAGGAAGTCGCCGCCAACCTGCACGGCGGACACCGCCACCACCAGCACCGCTGCCAAGGACACCGCCGCCACCAGCACCGCTGCCAAGGACACCACCGCCACCAGCACTGCTGCCCAGGACACCGCCGCCACCAGCACCGCTGCCAAGGACACTGCCGCCACCAGCACCGCTGCCCAGGACACCGCCGCCACCGGCACCTCTGTCAAGGACACCGCCGCCACCAGCACCGCTGCCAAGGACACCACCACCAGCACCTCTGCCAAGGACACCGCCGCCACCAGCGGCGGTGCCAACACCAGAACCGCTGCCAAGGACACCCCCGCCATCCTCACCGCTGCCCAGGACACCGCCGCCACCATTACCGCTGCCCAGGACACCGCCGCCACCAGCACCGCTGCCAAGGACACTGCCACCACCAGCACCACTGCCCAGGACACCTCTGCCACCAGCACGCTCACTGAGCCACCCACCAGCACCGCAGGCCAATGAGCGCCGCAAGCACCGCCGCTACTGAGGCCGCTCTGAGCAGGATGAAGCACTCTGGGCACCAAGCCCCCTCCAGAACCAGTGGAGTATCACATCCACTACCTCTGTCCTTGGCAGGATGAAGCACTCTGGGCACAAAGCCCCCTCCAGAACCAGTGGAGACTGTTATCCACTTGAGAGACTGGGGCTTTGCACTCCCCAGGATAAAGCAGTGGGCAAACCACCCACTTGAGAGACTTGAAAGACTGTGGCTTTACACTCCCCAGGATAAAGCAGTGGACAAACCACCCACTTGAGAGACTTGAGAGACTGTGGCTTTGCACTCCCCAGGATAAAGCAGTGGGCAAACCACACACTTGAGAGACTTGAGAGACTGTGGCTTTGCACTCCCCAGGATACAGCAGTAGGCATGGAGCCCCCTCGTGGATCTGGCATCGTGCACTCATCCGGCTGAGGTGCCCCCCCTTCCCTTCCCCCTGAGGTGCCTGTTGTATTTCTATCTGATGCCCCAGCAGTGTTCTTTCCATTTTGTTCAGGCATCGAGTGTGGGCCTCGCCCATGCATTTTGGGCCCAGTGGTCCATGGACTTTAATGGTGCAATACCTGGACTTGTATTATTGGTGTATATATTTGTTCATAGTGTATATATGTTTTTGAGTACTGGATTTTAATAGATTACAATCGTTCAAATCATTTCCATTTGTCTTTGCATTCTTCCGGGGGGATTGGGGGTTTTCAAACTAAAAAAAACCTGAAAGTCACCAGTTATTGTTAACTGAAGTAACTATGAGCCATTGCAATGCACTGCTTATACCCTCACATAGTACATCACCCATGACGTGTTCTTTGACATTATTGATAACATTACTGCTGACATCTCAAATAACATCATTGATGACAGCACTGTGCATGGTGGTAGCAGGAGTTATAGGTACTTCAGGGCTTGAGTTAAGGTTACTTCAGATGACTATAACTGGTGAATTTCAAAATGTGATGTTGCAACTGGCATTGAAACCACTATAAAGTCACTTTCACCTTGGTTTTTTCAGTGAAATAAAATAGATATATGTACATATATAGTCACTGAAAAAAAGAAAGGTTAAATTAACGTTATAGTTAGGTGAATTTGTCAATTACAACATTGAAGTTATGAACTAACAAAAACACAGAAATTCACAACTATAATTTGCACTCCTGCCATGCACTCCTTATGACCTCATATATGTCATCACTGCTAATTACCTCATATATGAGGTCACTCTTGACATGTTCTATGTCATCATATGTGGGGTCATAAGCAGTGTATGGTGGGGCGCAAGTTAGAGTTAGTGCCGCTGAATATAACTGGTGAATTTCTGAGTTTTTTTTTAGTTCAAAATATTAATGCTATAATCGACAAATACACATAACTATAATGTTACTTTAACCTTTGGTTTTTTTAGTGAATTGCAAAGATTTTTAAAAACCAAAACAGATTCCTTTATCACACCTAACTATAACGTTACTTTAACCTTTATTTTTTTAAATACATTTCTAGAATTTTTTAACTTTTGTGTGGGAGGAAGCACAAGTGCATCTCCTCCCAGGCTGTTTTTGGCCCCAGGGATCGCAATCTCTGAGTTCCAGTGTTCTTTTGAGGAAGCATGGATGGACCCCTGCCTGGGCCGATTTTTGCCTCGGGATCCATCCCCTGGGGCCCTGCATTATTTTTACATGGAGGGGAACGTGGTCCACAACCCAGGCCTATCTTGGCACTGGGGACCCCACCCCCAGAAGCTGGTGTAATTTTAATAGGTAGAGGGGCACACGGTCCCCTAACTGGAGCGATTTTGGCCCTGGGACCCCATCCCCCAGGGCCTGGAGTCATTATTAATGAGAGAGGGACACACCGCCCCGGGCTGCTTTTGGAACATGGAACCCTATCCTCAGGGACAGTTCTAAAGTCCGCTTCCAGAAGGGGAGAGAATTTTTTGAAGCTCCTGGCCGCTGGGAGCAGACTTAGGCCCTCATTATGACATTGGCGGTGAATCCCAGTTACTGCCACGCTGACTGCTGACAACATACCGTGGCGGCAGCGGATATCCGTTTACCATATTATGTCAAACACACACCAATCCATCACTTTTCAGCCACAGACACAAGTCCACCACACCAAAGGTCAGTGATAAACTGGCGGTATCCAAAACTACACCATTACGCCAACAGAACAACACCCACCACATTATGACCCACGAATCACCACAGCGGACATTTGATGGCGGTGTTCAAACAACACACACCTGACAACAATACACACACCACACCCACACCACCATAAAACACACACCCCATTACCCACAACCCTTTACGACTACAAACCATTGGCACGAGGCAGACACCACGAACACAGACAAGACCAGAGCCACACACCACCATCACCTATACACCACCCACACACACCCCACATCACACGCCCCAACACATCACCCTACACACCCTCACCCACACAACTCACACAACACCCATGGCACCACAAAGACACTCCCGATTCTCAGAGGAGGAGCTAAGGGTCAATGTGGAGGAAATCATCAGGGTAGAGCCACAGCTATTTGGAGCACAGGTGCAGCAGATAACCATTGCTAGGAAGATGGAGATATGGCGGAGGATTGTGGACAGTCTCAACGCTGTGGGACAGCACCCAAGAACAAGGGACGACATCAGGAAGAGGTGGAACGACCTACATGGAAGGTACGTTCCATAGCAGCAAGACACCAGCTCGCTATACAGAGGACTGGCGGTGGACCCCCAACCTCCTCCCCCACAACTAACATGGGAGGAGCACATCTTGGCAATCATGCATCCTGAGGGCCTGGCAGGAGTAGGAGGAGGACTGGACACTGGTAAATCAACTCTAAACTACTATCACCCCCACCTGCGTACCATCACATACCATCATCCTCACCCTCAGTCCCATCACTCCACCACCTCCCACACATCCCACCATCACATCCCACCCATCCCAATGGCAAGCCCTGCATGCCATACCAATGCATGGACATCACTCACAGCCCTGCATGGACACCTATCACCAAAGCATGCACACCAGAGAGAATCAGCTAGCCCACCACATACCAACCTACTCAAGTTAAAGCTGCCAGGGCAAATACAAACAAATAGGGCAACCCACTTATGCACAATATGTCACACACAGAAACAATAACACATAATTTACATCCCCACAGGTATCCCAGCCAATGTCAGCGGAGAAGAGGTACCAGCACTATCCAGTCCCCCAACTGAAGAGGCCCACAGTGATGACAGCAACTCTGGTCACCTGGATCTGGGTAACCAACCTGGCCCATCAGGGACCTCTGGACAGTTGGTTACCCAGACCCAGTCACACACCACCACAGAGCCTCCTCCCTTAGGAAACACCACCAGAGCACCCACCTAGCATACACACACACCTCTGTCCCCAGGAAACATCAATCAGCAGTGTGTCCAACACTACAGGGACCCCTGGGCACACCTCATACCCAAGGCAATCAGGGACCTGGGGTTAGTGGCAGTGGGCACACGGTTCAGGGGACAGAGGCACAGGACAACAGGGAAACTGGGAGGACTGCTGTACTCCAGAGGGAGGACTGGCCCAGGGAACCAACTCTCCAGGAGGCATTTGCAGAGATCCTGGGAGCCTACCAAGATTCCCAGGATGCGCTGGGCCAGATCCTGGACAACGTGCAGGAGAACAGGCGGTTGCAGGAGGGACAGTACCAGGGGATCAGGGAGGACTTGCAGGCCATCAACACCACCCTGGTCTCCATTGCAGGGGTGCAGGCAGACATGGCAAACATTATGAAGGAGGCAGCCTCACAACAGCGGGCCCCTGCCACTAGCCAGACATCTAAACTGCCTACCACCTCTGCTGCCGCTAGTGGACAGAAGGCCCCGCCACAGGACCAACAGGCCACCAGCAACCCTCACCCTGCAGAAGGTGAACCACCCCACAAACGTTCCCTGCGATCCAGGCAGAAGCCAGAGACACTTGCCAAGACCCCCTCCAGGAAATGGGCCTCTCCTGATTTTCACCTTTGTGTCCCAGTCAGTCACCCTGTCCACCTTGAACTGCCATTGCTCCCCTTCCTATGTCCCCTTGGGCAATGCACCTGTGCTACAAACAGACTGGAATAATACCCTGGACTTGTCTCCCTCATCACCCCATCCCAATACACTTGTCCCTCTTCTTCTTAGCTCTTCAATAAACGTCCTTTGAGAAAAATACAAATGTGGAGTATGTAAACATTTTTAAGTGTGTATTTGTCTAACAGGTACAAACATTGCATTTCAACTGTACATTAATGTTCACATAGGAAAGACCTGTAGTTTCCTGCAGTGATCACACCAGTAGCGATAGGGGGGGGCACCAACATCTGCAAAATGAAGTCCCAAAGGGTACAGTGAGTGGGCATAGAAGTGGGAAATAACAACATGCCAGTGCCAAAGATAATCCAAATAATGACAATGAAATGTGAAGCTACACTGTCTTACCTGTGTGTCATTGGAAGTATTGTCGTATCACTGCTGTTCTGTTGTCCTCATCCTTATCCTCTGCCTCCTCACTGTCCACAGGGTCCACTGCTGCCACACGGGCAACTCCAGCCTCCTCCTCCTGCAGAAAAGGCACATGGCATCTCAAGGCAAGGTTGTGCAACATGCAGCATGCCACGATTATCTGGCAGACCTTCTTGGGTGAGCAGCACAGGGATCCACCTGTTAGATGGAGGCACCTGAGCCTGGCCTTCAGGAGGCCAAAGGTTAGTTCGATTGTCCTTCTTCTTCGGCCATGTGCCTCACTGTAACGTTTTCTGCCCTTGTCCTGGCATTCCTCACAGGGGTCAGTAGCCATGATAGGTTGGGGTAACCAGAGTTACCTACAAATATTGCGGGACAACATTTAGCCACACACTATCCTATATGGCCCACACCACCAACATATACTGGGTGGGAACCAGGCCTCACCTATGAGCCATACCACCCTGTGCCTCTGTAGTCGGCCCATCACATTTGGGATGCTGCTATTCCTCAGGATAAAGGCATCATGCACAGACCCATGATACTTTGCATTGACATGGGAGATGTACTGGTCCGCCAAGCACACCATCTGGACATTCATGGAGTGGAAACCCTTTCGAATTTCTGAACACCTGTTCATTTCGACAGGGGAGGGGACAAATGCAGTATGAGTCCCAACAATTGCCCCAATGATGTTGGGGATGTGTCTCATTGCATAGAAGTCAGCCTTCACTGTGGCCAAATCCTCCACTTGGGGAAAACAATGTAGCTGCACATGTGTTTAATCAGGGCAGACAACACTCTGGTCAGCACTATTGATAACATTGGCTGTGACATTCCTGCTGCCAAGCCCACTGTCACTTGGAAAGAACCAGTT
This sequence comes from Pleurodeles waltl, assembly GCF_031143425.1. Taxonomy (NCBI): domain Eukaryota; kingdom Metazoa; phylum Chordata; class Amphibia; order Caudata; family Salamandridae; genus Pleurodeles; species Pleurodeles waltl. The sequence continues at coordinate 507,404,600 of NC_090447.1, read as the reverse complement.
GCCAAGAAATGGAGCACAGATAGGACTTGCACAAGACGGGGGATCCCAGTGGGGTGACGGATAGCAGATATCAGGCCAGGCTCCAATTGTGCACACAGCTCTGTGATTGTGGCCCTGTCAAGTCTATAGGCGAGGATAATGTGCCTGTCCTCCAGTGTTGCCAAGTCCACCAGTGGTCTGTACACAGGAGTATGTCACCATCTCCTATTCATCCGCAGCGGTTGCAGTCTAAGGGACAAAAGAATGAGGAGCCGGTCACAAACTGAACATTGGAGCCATAATAGTACAATGCATGATGTTAAATTGTAATGGTTAAGTGGGATTGTCCTGTATGTCCAATTTTAACTGTGACACAGTTATTATCCAGGGCCTGCCCCCCCCCCCCGAAATGGCATCACCTGTCTTGTGTGAAGGGACAGGTGGAAGTGAGTTAATTCCGCTGATGTTGTGCGTCGTTGCGGTAGGCGGTCGGGAACCGCCGTGCAACTCCTCATTGGTTAACATTGGGCCCTATGGGGTACAGTGGCCAATGGTGATGTACGTCGGTGGTGACAGACGTGGCTGCCATTTTCTATCTGATCATTCACTTGCTACCTGACCTTCAACAGGAGAGGGCCTACACTGCATGTGCTGCTGTGACCTGTGTCTGGAACCTACCATGGCTCATGTGACTGGGGAAAGGGCCTCTGCCTTCACCTCAGCAGAGTTGGAGTGACTGGTGGATGGGGTCCTACCCCAGTACGGACTGCTGTATGGGCATCCAGACCAACAGGTGAGTACACTGTGGGCACGATGCATGTGGCATGAATGCATGAGGTGGTATGCATGAAGGCCTTGTGTAGGGGGGTGGGTGTATGTCCCCTGGGTGGCATACAGGTTGTGTGCTGGGCCCTGTGTGTGTAAATGGTGATGTGAAGGGCTATGGTGAGCCATATGTGTAACAGGCAAGACGTTCTGACTGATACTATTTCCTGCTTGTATTGCCTCTGCAGGTCAGCGCCCATCAAAAAAAGGGTATGTGGCGTGCCATCGCCAAGGAAGTGTGGACCTTGGGGGTCTACGGCAGGCAGAGCACCCACTGTTGGAAACGGTGGGAGGTCGGGAGACGCTGGGCACGGAAGACGGCAGAGGCCCAGCTGGAGATGGCCTCCCAATGAGGAAGGGCTGCCCATTGAACCCTGACCCCCCTGATGGCCCACATACTGGTGTAGGCCTATTCGGAGCTGGATGGGCGATTGAGGGCATCACAGCAGGCACAAGAGGGTGAGTACAGTGCTCATCATTACAACTTATGCATGGTAGGGTGGTATCTGGGTGGGGGATGTGTGTCAGTGGGTACCCCTAAGCCAGGCCTGACATTGCAGCATAGGTCCCCTGGTGGTAAGGGTCCTGAAGGGATTGTCCTGCTACCTAGCTCGTAGGCATCCAATACTGGTCAGGGCTGCGTGGGTCCCAGGTGTGCTGCATTTGGCGGTGTGTGCCCCTCCCCATGCCTTGGTGGCTAGCAATATCACTGGTAGTACAATGCATAATGCATAGGGCTGATCCCTGTGAGTGAGTGTGCTGTGAATGCCAACAGTGGTGTTGGTGCAGCCATTGACCAAGTGTATCCTTTGTCTCCCCCCCTTTTTGTTTTGTTACCCTGTCCTTATGTGCATTAGCATCATCTGGCGGAGAAGCAGAGGCACAGGGGAACGAGGGAGCTGCATCCCACAGGACCCAGGAGGCAGAGTCCACCGACGGTGAGGGCACCAGTGGGACGGAGGGGAGCACCACGGCGGAGACTGGAGGGGACAGTTCGGACACAGATACCTCCTCCGATGGAAGCTCCCTGGTGGTGACCACCCCAGCTACAGGTACAGCCACCACCCCCATATCAGCACCTCCCTCCCAGCAGCCCCTCTGCGATTTTCCAGTGCCCGCTAACCCAGGAGAGTGGGCATCTCCTTTGCCCCAGGCACCTCAGGCCCTGCCCTAGTAAGCCCTGATGCCCGGAGTGAGGAGGCTATTGACCTCCTGCGATCCATCTCTGTAGGGCAGTCAACCATTGTGAATGCCATCCAGGGGCTGGCAGCCCAGATGCAAAAGACTAATGCATTCTTGGAGGGCATTCACACTGACTTGGCGGCCCAACAGAGATCAACGAGGCTCTGGCTTCCTCTCTCATGGCAGCCATTGTCTCTGTTTCCCCCCTCCCCCCTCCAACATCCTCTACCCAATCCCATTCCCCTCAACCCCAATCTATCCCAAGCACACAGGCAGACGAGCATGCACACAAGACAACACACAAGAGTGGCACAGGCAAACACAAGCACCACACATCATTCCACAGGCACTCCACAAACACTATCCAGATTCAGACATACCAACATCCACAATTTCCACTGTCTCCCCCTCCTCCTCCTCCTCAACCTCCCTCCCAGTTCCATCTACCCTCACACCTGGATGCACTACATCCTCATCCACTACCAGCATCACCACCACACCCAGCAGAACACACATCTCACTGGCAGACACCTTCAATACAGCCATGCACACGTCCCCTGTGTCCTCTCCCACTGTGTCTCTCACCCCCCTCCCAAGGTACACAAACACAAGCACTCAGACACCCAATAGCCATCCACCTCACAACAGCATCCAGCCCATGCACCTGCACCCAAACACAGCAGACATCTCCTACAACCACTCCCTCTTGCTCCAGTCCCAAACCTTCTCCCTCTTTCCACCCCAATGTCCCTAAGAAGCTTTTCCTCTCCACCATTGACCTCTTCCCTACCCGCCCCATCCTTCACGTCTGGCCAGGGTGGCAAAAACCCAGGCAAGCACCTCACCCACCCAGTCCATGGGTCCAGTAGACTCCACACCCACTCATGGTGGGAAAGGATCCAGGGCACATGTCCAGAGGTTGAAGGAGCCTGCACAAGGCAGCCACAAGGAAAGGGTGTCTGCCCCAGCTGTGGGCCGGAAGACCAAGGAGCCAGCTCCAGCTGCTGCCAGGAAGGGCAAGGAACCAGTCCCTGCTGCTGCCAGAAAGGGCAAGGAGCAAGCCACAGCTGTTGCCAGGAAGGGCAAGGAGCCAGCCCCAGATGCTGCCAGGAAGGGTAAGGAGCCTGGGGCAGGGACTCAGACTGAACCCCCACCACCATCCATGGTTGTGCTGCGTCCAAGGCTGCAGGGGATGGGCTGGAGCCTCCCCCCACCACCACCAGCAGCAGCACCACCACCACCAGTGGGCAGCCATCCAAGGCTGCAGGGGATGGCCTTGAGCCTCCCCCCACCACCAGCAGCAGCACCACCACCAGTGGGCAGCCGTCGGAGGCTGCAGGGGATGGGCTGGAGCCTCCCCCCACCACCACCAGCAGTAGCAGCACCAATGGGCAGCCATCCAAGGCTGCAGGGGATGGGCAGGAGCCTTCCCCCACCACAACCAGCAGCACCACTACCACCACTGAGCAGCTGTCACTGCCGGCGGACGGTATGTAGTCCTGAGTCCATGGGCTGCTGTGCGGCCTGCCCCCTGCAAATCCAGTGGGTATGACAGCCACCTGAGAGACTGTGACCTTGCACTCCCCAGGATCAAGAGCACAGGGCACGATGCCCCCTCCAGAACCAGTGGGTAAGAAACCCACCAACCCCAGGCTCCCCAGGATCAAGAGCACAGGGCACGATGCCCCCTCCAGAACCAGTGGGTAAGACACCCACCAACCCCAGCCTCCCCAGGATCAAGAGCACAGGGCACAATGCCCTCTCCAGAACTAGTGGGTAAGACACCCACCAACCCCAGCCTCACCAGGATCAAGAGCACAGGGTATGTTGCCCCCTCCAGAGCATGTGGGCAAGTCACCCACTTGAGAGACTGTGGCCTTGCACTCCCAAGGACAGAGCAATGGGCATGGTGCCCCCTCCAGAACCAGTGGTCTTCTGTCATCTGCCGACTGAGGTGCCCCCTGTTCCCGTCCCCCTGAGGTGCCTGCCTATTTTCCAACTGATGCCCCTGCAGTGTTCTCTTTGTGTTGCTGCAGGTGACAGGTGGGCCTTCGACTTTGGCCTGTAGCCCTGTGGCCCATGCACAATGAGGACTGGGCAGTGTCCCTTGAACTGCACATATGTATATAACAGTTGCATTGCATTTTTGTATTTCTACTGTGTTGTTCTTATTGGTGTTCGTGGTGGAACAGGACATAGAAGATCATTGGAAATATTTGCAGCTTGGGCTCCATGGTGGCGTGGTTGTTCCCTGTGTCTCCAAAGGTGAGTCCTATCCTTTCTTAGTTCTGTTTCCACCAGGCTTTTGATGTTGTTGGTACCGCCCCAGAAAAGGTGCGGTTTCCTGGGTCGCAATATGGTGGATGTAACATTGACTTCCACCTGGCTGTAGGCGGCTACCACTGTGGTGCTGTTGTTGGTGGTGGTCAGTGTGGCAAAGTGGCTGTCTATCTGAGTTCTCACCACCATGGACATAATTTGGCTCTACTTACTGCCAGCCTGTTGGCGGTATTACCACCACTTCATCACCGTTCGTCAGGGTTGTAATGAGGGCCTTAGTGTTTGTTCCTGCATGTCGGGAGCATTGAAAATGCTTCTGCCGAGCAAGAGTAATCACAAGTTTCACTGCCCACGCCAGTGTGTGTTGGAAACAGCTATGTTCCGGGGTGGATATAGCTTTTCAGCTGGCTCCAAGGGTGGGGGACACGGGGAAATTAATGGCTCAGGGAGGGGGCTGCATGGGCTCTTCCCTTAAAGTAATTTTCCCCAGGTTGGGATTCCCGGAGTCTATTGAGACTCGAGAAAAGGGGCCATTTGGCCCCCCTTTTTTCACATTTTGGCCCTAGGGTGTGCTGTACAAGGCCTTAAGAGTCTCAGGGAGGAGAGCTGCATAGCCCTCTCCCCATAGAAAGACATTGCAGCCCTGGCTTGGGATTCCGAGGGCCTTGGGAGACACAGGAGGGAGGCAGCGTGGTCACCCTCTTCATATAAAGACATTTCAGCCCCAGTGGTGGGGTTCCGGAGGCTCCGGAGGGCCGAGCACCCCACTCCCCATATAAACTACTTTTGGTCTCGGGGATGGGCCTCTGCAGGCTTAGGGAGGGGGGTCACGAAATGAGCCACAGGAGTAATTAGCCCTGGGTGTAGGCTGTCTGAGGCATAAAGTATTTAAATGCAGCCCAGACACCATTTTCATTTTTTTTATCCTGCAACAGTCTTGATCCATCTTGGCCTTTTTTGCCTTTTTGAGGTCCCTCTGGGTCCCTCAATGGGGCCTTGCACATCAGCATATCCCTACCTTCCCTCCATATATCTTTACTTTTTTCTAACTTCAGGACAGGGGACTAAGTTCCTGAGTCATGTCATGGCTGCCAGCAACATTTTTCTCATCTTGCTGGCAGCTAATCAGCTTACTTGCTCTCACAGGAATATGACTCCCACAGGAGCGAGATGGCCCAAGGGAAATAAAGCTCCCTAGGCCAATCAGAAAGCTCTAGTTCGCTTGAGACTATTGCGAGCCCAACTGCCAACGGATACAATTATTTCTTACCCTTAATTTCTCAAGGACTACTGAACGGATTAACGTTAAGGCCCTCATTATGACCCTGGCGGTCGGCGGAGAAGTGGCGGTATTACCGCCAACAGGCTGGCGGAAAAAAATATGGAATTATGACCATGGCGGTTACCGCCATGATCATCCGCCACTTCTCCGTTCCGACCGCCTGGGCGGAGACAACTGCTGGGCTGGAGACGTGGGTCTCCAGCCCGGCGGCCGTCACAAGACCGCCGGCGGTATCACGACCCGGCTGACCGCCATGGATTTCATGGGGTTGGGAACCGCCATGAAATCCATGGCGGTAAGCACTATCAGTGCCAGGGAATTCCCTCCCTGGCACTGATAGGGGTCTCCCACATCCCCCACCCCGAGTCCTCCCCCCACACCCTCACCCCCTGCCACCCCCCAAAGGTGGCAGGACCCCCCTCCCCACCTCTACCCCCAACATTGCTACACAGACACACACCGTACACGCATGCATACACCACCAACATACATACCCGCACTGTGAGAAAGTAGCCTCTTTCTAGCCTTGTTCACCCCACTTTTGGCCTGTTTGTGAGTGTATGTCAGGGTGTTTTCACTGTCTCACTGGGATCCTGCTAGCCAGGGCCCAGTGCTCATAGGGAAAACCCTATGTTTTCAGTATGTTTGTTATGTGTCACTGGGACCCTGCTAGCCAGAACCCCAGTGCTCATAAGTTTGTGGCCTATATGTATGTGTTCCCTGTGTGATGCCTAACTGTCTCACTGAGGCTCTGCTAACTAGAACCTCAGTGGTTATGCTCTCTCTGTACAAATTGTCACTAACAGGCTAGTGCCCAATTTCACCAATTTACATTGGCATACTGGAACACCCTTATAATTCCCTAGTATATGGTACTAAGGTACCCAGGGTATTGGGGCTCCAGGAGATCCCTATGGGCTGCAGCATTTCTTTTGCCACCCATAGGGAGCTCTGACAATTCTTACACAGGCCTGCCACTGCAGCCTGAGTGAAATAACGTCCACGTTATTTCACAGCCATTTACCACTGCACTTAAGTAACTTATAAGTCACCTATATGTCTAACCTTTACCTGGTAAAGGTTGGGTGCTAAGTTACTTAGTGTGTGGGCACCCTGGCACTAGCCAAGGTGCCCCCACATTGTTCAGGGCCAATTCCCTGGACTTTGTGAGTGCGGGGACACCATTACACACGTGCACTACACATAGGTCACTACCTATGTGTAACTTCACAATGGTAACTCCGAATATGGCCATGTAACATGTCTAAGATCATGGAATTGACCCCCCAATGCCATCCTGGTATTGGGGAGACAATCCCATGATTCCCCGGGTCTCTAGCACAGACCCGGGTACTGCCAAACTGCCTTTTCAGGGGTTTCACTGCAGCTGCTGCTGCTGCCAACCCCTCAGACAGGTTTCTGCCCTCCTGGGGTCCTGCCAGGCTTGGCCCAGGAAGGCAGAACAAAGGACTTCCTCAGAGAGAGGGTGTTACACCCTCTCCCTTTGGAAAAAGGTGTTAAGGCAGGAGAGGAGTAGCCTCCCCCAGCCTCTGGAAATGCTTTCATGGGCACAGATGGTGCCCATTTCTGCATAAGCCAGTCTACACCGGTTCAGGGATCCCCCAGCCCTGCTCTGGTGCGAAACTGGACAAAGGAAAGGGGAGTGACCACTCCCCTGACCTGCACCTCCCCTGGGAGGTGCCCAGAGCTCCTCCAGTGTGCTCCAGACCTCTGCCATCTTGGAAACAGAGGTGCTGCTGGCACACTGGACTGCTCTGAGTGGCCAGGGCCAGCAGGTGACGTCAGAGACTCCTTCTGATAGGCTCTTACCTGTGTTGCTAGCCTATCCTCTCACCTAGGTAGCCAAACCTCCTTTTCTGGCTATTTAGGGTCTCTGCTTTGGGGAATTCTTTAGATAACGAATGCAAGAGCTCATCAGAGTTCCTCTGCATCTCTCTCTTCACCTTCTGCCAAGGAATCGACTGCTGACCGCGCTGGAAGCCTGCAAAACTGCAACAAAGTAGCAACAACGACTACTGCGACCTTGTAACGCTGATCCTGCCGCCTTCTCAACTGTTTTCCTGGTGGTGCATGCTGTGGGGGTAGTCTGCCTCCTCTCTGCACTAGAAGCTCCGAAGAAATCTCCCGTGGGTCGACGGAATCTTCCCCCTGCAACCACAGGCACCAAAGAACTGCATCACCGGTCCTCTGGGCCTCCTCTCAGCACAACGAGCGAGGTCCCTTGAACTCAGCAACTCTGTCCAAGTGACTCCCACAGTCCAGTGACTCTTCAGTCCAAGTTTGGTGGCGGTAAGTCCTTGCCTCCCCACGCTAGACTGCATTGCTGGGAACCACGTGTTTTGCAGCTACTCCGGCTCCTGTGCACTCTTTGAGGATTTCCTTTGTGCAAAGCCAAGCCTGGGTCCCCGGCACTCTAACCTGCATTGCACGACCTCCTGAGTTGTCCTCCGGCTTCGTGGGACCCTCTTGTGCAACTTCGGGTGAGCTCCAGTTCACTCCACTTCGTAGTGCCTGTTCTGGCACTTCTGCGGGTGCTGCTTGCTTCGGAGTGGGCTCTTTGTCTTGCTGGATGCCCCCTGTGTCCCCTCACGCAATTGGCGACATCCTGGTCCCTCCTGGGCCACAGCAGCATCCAAAAACCCTAACCGCAACCCTTGCAGCTAGCAAGGCTTGTTTGCTGTCTTTCTGCACCGAAACACTTCTGCATGACTCTTCACGACGTGTGACATCCATCCTCCAAAGGGGAAGTTTCTAGCCCTCTTCGTTCTTGCAGAATCCACAGCTTCTACGATCCGGTGGCAGCTTCTTTGCACCCACAGCTGGCATTTCCTGGGCATCTGCCCACTCCCGACTTGATCGTGACTCTTGGACTTGGTCCCCTTGTTCCACAGGTGCTCTCGTCAGGAAATCCATCATTGTTGCATTGCTGGTGTTGTTGTTTCTGGCAGAAATCCCCTATCACGACTTCTGTGCTCTTTGGGGAACTTAAGTGCACTTTGCACCCACTTTTCAGGGTCTTGGGGTGGGCTATTTTTCTAACCCTCACTGTTTTCTTACAGTCCCAGCGACCCTCTACGAGCTCACATAGGTTTGGGGTCCATTCGTGGTTCGCATTCCACTTCTAGAGTATATGGTTTGTGTTGCCCCTATCCCTATGTGCTCCCATTGCATTCTATTGTGACTATACATTGTTTGCACTGTTTTCTATTTGCTATTACTGCATATTTTGGTATTGTGTACATATATCTTGTGTATATTTGCTATCCTCATACTGAGGGTACTCACTGAGATACTTTGGCATATTGTCATAAAAATAAAGTACCTTTATTTTTAGTATATCTGTGTATTGTGTTTTCTTATGATATTGTGCATATGACACTACTGGTACTGTAGGAGCTTCACTCGTCTCCTAGTTCAGCCTAAGCTGCTCTGCTAAGCTACATTTTTCTAGAAGCCTAAGCTGCTAGACACCCCTCTACGCTAATAAGGGATAACTGGACCTGGTGCAAGGTGTAAGTACCCCTTGGTACTCACTACAAGCCAGGCCAGCCTCCTACACGCACACATACCAACAAACATGCCTACAGACACGTCATACACGCACACCCACATACAGACATACATGCACACATCCATACAAAGATACATACAGACAGACATGCACACATTTCCGAACACACTACACCCCCGCATGCATTCACGCACTCACACCCCCTCTCCATACTCACACGCACACCTCCATGCACGCAAACAACACCCCCCCACCCCCCTCCCCTAACGGATGATCAACTTACCTGGTCCGTTGATCCTCCGGAGGGGGATGGGATCCATGGGGGCTGCTCCGCCACCAGGCCCCCCCTGCACCAGAACACCGCTACGCCGAATCACTGAACGTGATTTGTGGGCGGTGGAGTTGGAGCAACCTCCACTTCCCCGCCGACCACCAGTATGGCTGCTGGGGGCTCTCCGTCCGAAAAAGGTAACTATAACATGTGCCCTATCATAATTATAACTCGCACCCCCGCAATGCACAGTTTTTTCATCAAAAATTTGACTGCAAATATTACATTGACATTATCAATGATGTTATCAAAGATGTCACCAATGCCATAATTTGTTTGGGTAATAAGCAGTGCATGGCGAGGGCGCAAGGTATAGTTACCTTTGGGCACAAGTTATAGTTACTTGAACAGGTGAATTTCTATGGTTTGCTATGTTTAAAATGTGAACCTAACTATAACATCCCATTTTCCAGCAATGTTTTTTTTAACGTAAATTAATTTTCATTACTGTACATTAATTGAACAACCACCGCACATGGCCTTTGGCCGTGCATGGCCGTTGTTGGCCACAGGGCCTGGCCTGTGGCTAGACCTTGCAGCCAACCCCCCTAACCACCCAACATCACACTGCACATGGCCCTTTGACCGTGCTCAGCGGGAGTTGGCCATGACCTGTCTCTCTGGGTGTGAGAATAGGTGTGAGGGGGTGTATCTGGGGAATGTCTGTCTGGGTGTGATAGTGGGTACATCAGTGTCTTACTGGGTGTGTGAGAAAACAGGGCTGATTGCAGAGGCCCCCTATTTTTTTCCCCATTTTTCACTTTTTGCTGGTGTTTCCCTAACCCTAAAGGTGCCCTGAGTACTGCTAACAAGTCCAGGGCCTGTGCTCTGTGTAAAATGAGCATGCAAATTAGGTTAATTATAATTGGTTATGTCAACCTACCTATAAGTCCCTAGTATATGGTAGGAATGTAGGCTTAGGGACCCCAGCATAGGTAGTGCACTCATAGGTTCACTGCTGAGGTGCCCAGTGTTTTTAAAGGCAGGCCTGTCTTGCTGGCTGCTTTTAAACTAAAGTTATATGAAAATCCAACTTTGGAATTAATAGTACTTCCAAAGTCTTAAACTACAATATTTTTACATACAAGTCACCCCTAAGGTGTGCCCTATCTGCCCCTAGGATTGTGTGCCATGTGACTATGAGTAGGGACTCTATTTACGTTGTTTTATAAGCCATGGTGAGGTAAAATAGCACAATTCGTTTTTCCCTCACTGTAGTGAATGGCCTCCATAGGCTAAAATGTGGAGACTTTATTTTAATTAACAAAGTCCTGTTAAGTGTCAGATACATTGAGCTTGGTATCTAATTAATTGTTATAAAAAATCCCACAACTTACAATTGTTGGATTTAATATAACTAGTTCAGGTAAAGAGTTTTAAAACTTTACCTGGAAGTTGCCAACTTCAGCTCTGTAGTGCCCTTCTCTGATTGGCCAGCCTCTGGAAGCCTGGCCAGGTTGCCTTGATGAGGTGTGAAGTGGCCTGGGCTGAACACAATGGATGTGCTGCGGGAGGCGATCTGCCTCAGCAGAAGGGGAAACAGGATGGGGGGAAGAGCAGCAAAACTGGTCTTCAAAGGCAGTGAAGGATATTTGAAGCTACTCAGCCCCTTCCTCACATCCTGCAACCCCAAACAATTCGGTTCCCTCTTGATTAGATAAGGATAGGGCAGTAGAGGGGTATGTTTAGGATTTTTAGCCACACCAGAGGGTAGGCTCAGACAGATCTAACCTTCAAAAATCACTTTCAGCCATGTTGGATTTTTGGAGAATGTTGCTCCCAGGGATTGATTTTGCCACACTTTCTGGGAAGTGGTCATCAAAGGGGGAGGGAGCCTGCCTGTAAGTGGATACCCAGGACCCCCCTGCTTTCCACCCAGGAACAAGGATAAATATGGCAGAGCTGCACCTACACCTCCGAGCCCTACAAGGAACAACATCAGAAGAAGATCCATGACCTGCACCTGGACACTTCACTCTGAAGGACTGTACCAGCTGCACACTTGGGCTTCATCACAAGAAGGACTTTGCCTGTCTTCAAATGGTTCAAGGAGGGACTCCCTGTTTGCTACAGGTGACAAATAGCTAGCCAGAGTCCCCTGCATAAAATCCTGAAGAAACTGTCCAGCTGACCACTGTCCAGTGGCCTTTTTGGAGTTTGAGTCAGGTGCATTCTGGGAGTTGGAGTCCGCACCCCCAAGGAGCAACTCAGAGCTTCTGGAACCTTGTGGTGAGTTGTGGACTCCTAAAGGACCTTCAAAGACCTTCTGGAAGAAGATCCAGAAGTTTGGAGAAGATTGGTGAACTTTTTGGAAAAAGTGCCATAGAGGGACCGACCCGCCTTGGTGAGTCTAGCCGGCTTGCCTCAACCGTGACCTGGCGTGACCTGCAGGTACGTCCCGCTGAAGAAAACCTTCAAAAAAGTGACCAAACATAGAAAGTTGACCAGGACTTCTAGCGCAATGTCTCCAAAGAGGGCTCCAGGGACGTTGGATCAAGATTCAGGTTTGGCCCAGTCAAAGGATTTTCGCCTCCAAAAGTGGTCTATGTCTGAATGTAGAAATCTTCACCGGGTCTCCTCTGAGGTGTATCTGAGGAAGGGGTCCAGGGAGATCGGATTGGACTGGTGACTTCTTCCCACTGAAGAAAATCTTCAAGAAAACCACTAAGTCCGAAGGTAAACTTTAGACCGAGGCCTACCACTTGCTGTAGCTGAGCAGGGCTCCATCGCGGACAGCCTTAAACTTTGTCTTTGACCCGGTCAAGGTGTGAACAGATGACCAGATTGGTGCTATTTAGTTCAATGAGCTAAAAAACACGAATTCTTCAAAAATTCATATCTCTGGTTCCCCATTATCCGATTGTATTCGTTTTGGTGTCATTTTAAGGATAGAGATATAATCTATTTTTTTAAATTGGTGTTGGATTTTTATTGTGTTCTGTGTTTTATTTACTTACTGTTTTGTGATTTTTAAATGCTTTTCACACTTGTCTCTTAAGTTAAGCCTTGTTGCTCGTTACCAAGTTATCAAGGGTTAAGCTGGGTTTAATTTATTGAGGCCTAACTGGACCTAAGTGGAGGTTATTGGCCTATTGCTAAGTGCAGGTTCCTACCTGCCCTTACCAATAATCCACTTTCCATAAGAGTGCGTCAGTTTCTGGGTGGGACTGTGAGTGGGTGGGTGAGGGTTTCAGTGAGGCTGTGAATGGATGTCTGAGAGTCTGAGTGGGTCTGTGAGTGGGTGTGTGAATGTCTGAGTGGGTCCTTGAGTAGATGTGTAAGGGTCTGAGTAGGTGTGTGAGTGGGTAACTGAGTGCCTTACTGGGTCTTTGAGTGGGTGTATGAGGGAGAGTGCATCTCTCTGTGGGTGCATTAATGTCTGAGTGGGTCTGTGAGTGGGTGTGTGAGAGTGTAAGTGGGTTCGTGAGAGGGTGTATTAACCCCTTCGCTGCCAGGCCTTTTCCCCCTCAGGTGCCAAGTCTTTTTTTGGCTATTTGGGGCAGTTCGCGCTTAGGCCCTCATAACTTTTTGTCCACATAAGCTAGCCGAGCCAAATTTGCGTCCTTTTTTTCCAACATCCTAGGGATTCTAGAGGTACCCAGACTTTGTGGGTTCCCCAGAAGGAGGCCAAGAAATTAGCCAAAATACAGTGAAGATTTCGTTTTTTTCAAAACAATGGGAAAAAGGGGCTGCAGAAGAAGGCTTGTGATTTTTTCCCTGAAAAGGGCATCAACAAAGGGTTTGCAGTGCTAAAATCACCAGCTTCCCAGCTTTCAGGAACAGGCAGACTTGAATCAGAAAACCCAATTTTTCAACACAAGTTTGGCATTTTACTGGGACATACCCCATTTTTACGATTTTCTGTGCTTTCAGCCTCCTTCCAGTCAGTGACAGAAATGGGCATGAAACCAATGCTGGATCCCAGAAACCGCAACATTTCTGAAAAGTAAACAAAAATCTGAATTCAGCAAGGGGTAATTTGTGTAGATCCTACAAGGGTTTCCTACAGAAAATAACAACTGAAAAAGAAAAATATTGAAATTGAGGTGAAAAAAACATCAATTTTTCTCTACGTTTTACTCTGTAACTTTTTCCTGCAATGTCAGATTTTCGAAAGCAATATACCGTTACGTCTGCTGGACTCTTCTGGTTGAGGGGATATATAGGGCTTGTAGGTTCATCAAGAACTCTAGGTACCCAAAGCCAATAAATGACCTGCACCCTGCAGTGGGTTTTCATTCTATACCGGGTATACAGCAATTCATTTGCTGAAATATAATGAGTAAAAAATAGCTATCAAGAAAACCTTTGTATTTCCAAAATGGGCACAAGATAAGGTGTTGAGAAGCAGTTGTTATTTGCACATCTCTGAATTCCGGGGTGCCCATACTAGCATGTGAATTACAGGGCATTTCTCAAATAGACGTCTTTTTTACACACTGTCTTACATTTGGAAGGGAAAAATGTAGAGAAAGACAAGGGGCAATAACACTTGTTTTGCTATTCTATGTTCCCCCAAGACTCCCGATAAAAATGATACCTCACTTGTGTGGGTAGACCTAGCGCCCGCGACAGGATATGCCCCAAAACACAACGTGGACACATTACAGAAAACAGAGGTGTTTTTTGCAAAGTGCCTACCTGTAGATTTTGGCCTCTAGCTCAGCCGGCACCTAGGGAAACCTACCAAACCTGTGCATTTCTGAAAACTAGAGACCTAGGGGAATCCAAGATGGGGTGACTTGTGGGGCTCGGACCAGGTTCTGTTACCCAGAATCCTTTGCAAACCTCAAAATTTGGCTAAAAAAACACATGTTCCTCACATTTCTGTGGCAGAAAGTTCTGGAATCTGAGAGGAGCCACAAATTTCCTTCCACTCAGCATTCCCCCAAGTCTCCGGATAAAAATTATACCTCACTTGTGTGGGTAGGCCTAGCGCCCGCGACAGGAAACGCCCCAAAGCGCAACGTGGACACATCCAATTTTTTGAAAGAAAACAGAGGTGTTTTTTGCAAAGACCCTACCTGTAGATTTTGGCCTCTAGCTCAGCCGGCACCTGGGGAAACCTACCGAACCTGTGCATTTCTGAAAACTAGAGACCTAGGGGAATCCAAGATGGGGTGACTTGTGGGGCTAGGACCAGGTTCTGTTACCCAGAATCCTTTGCAAACCTCAAAATTTGGCTAAAAAAACACATGTTCCTCACATTTCTGTGGCAGAGAGTTCTGGAATCTGAGAGGAGCCACAAATTTCCTTCCACCCAGCGTTCCCCCAAGTCTCCCGATAAAAATGATACCTCACTTGTGTGCGTAGGCCTAGCGCCCGTGACAGGAAACGCCCCAAAGCGCAACGTGGACACATCCAATTTTTTGAAAGAAAACAGAGGTGTTTTTTACGAAGTGCCTACCTGTAGATTTTGGCCTCTAGCTCAGCCGGCACCTAGGGAAACCTACCAAACCTGTGCATTTCTGAAAACTAGAGACCTAGGGGAATCAAAGATGGAGTGACTTGTGGGGCTCGGACCAGGTTCTGTTACCCAGAATCCTTTGTAAACCTCAAAATGTGGCTAAAAAAACACATGTTCCTCACATTTCTGTGGCAGAAAGTTCTGGAATCTGAGAGGAGCCACAAATTTCCTTCCACCCAGCGTTCCCCCAAGTCTCTCGATAAAAATGATACCTCACTTGTGTGGGTAGGCCTAGCGCCCGCGACAGGAAACGCCCCAAAGTGCAACGTGGACACATCCAATTTTTTAAAAGAAAACAGAGGTGTTTTTGCGAAGTGCCTACCTGTAGATTTTGGCCTCAAGCTCAGCCGGCACCTAGGGAAACCTACCAAACCTGTGCATTTTTTAAAACTAGAGACCTAGGGGAATCCAAGATGGGGTGACTTGTGGGGCTCTGACCAGGTTCTGTTACTCAGAATCCTTTGCAAACCTCACAATTTGGCTAAAAAAACACATGTTCCTCACATTTCTGTGGCAGAAAGTTCTGGAATCTGGGAGGAGCCACAAATTTCCTTCCACCCAGCGTTCCCCCAAGTCTCCCGATAAAAATGATACCTCACTTGTGTGGGTAGGCCTAGCGCCCGTGACAGGAAACGCCCCAAAACACAACGTGGACACATCAAATTTCTTCATAGAAAACAGTGCCTACCTGTAGATTTTGGCCTCTAGCTCAGCCGGCCCCAGGGGGGGCAGAAATGGCCTAAAATAAATGTGTCCCCCAAACCCCAACCCCGCCGCCACCCCCCCCCGGGAGCGACCCTTGCCTATCGGGTTGCTCCCCCTGCGTGACACTGGCACCCAAAAAAAATCCCCGGTGCCTAGTGGTTTCTGATTGACCTAAAATCGGCCAATCTGCCCCCAAGGGGGGCAGAAATGGTCTAAATACAATTTGCCCCTCAGGGGAGTGACCCTTGCCTAATGGGTCACTCCCCATCTCTAAAAAAACAAACAAACAAAAAAAAATCCACAAAAAAACTATTTGCCCTGGCGCCTAGAGGTTTGTGCCCCCCCTGGGAGCAGATCGGCCTAATACCAATAGGCCGATCCGCCCCCAGGGGGGGCAGAAATGGGCTGAAATAAATTTGCCCCCCCAACCCCCCTGGGGAGCGACCCTTGCGTACAAGGTCACTCCCCTTGCGTGAAGGCGCAAAAAAAAATCCCTGGTGCCTAGTGGTTTCTGCCCCCCTTGGGGGCAGATTGACCTACAATCGGCCGATCTTCCCCCAAAGTGGGCAGAAATGGCCTAAATACAATTTGCCCCTCCAGGGGAGCGACCCTGGCCTAAGGGGACGCTCCCCATCTGTAAAACACAACAACAAAAATCCCTGGTGCCTAGTGGTTTCTGCCCCCATGGGGGGCAGAAATGGCCTAAAATAAATTTGCCCCCCAGGGGAACGACCCTTGCCTAAGGGGTCGCTCCCCTTACGTGAAAAACAAACAAACAAAAAAAACTCCCTGGTGTCTAGTGGTTTCTGCCCCCCTTGGGGGAAGATTGGCCTCATAAAAATAGGCCAATCTGCCCCCAAGGAGGGCAGAAATGGCCTAAATATAATTTGCCCCATATGGGAGCGACCTCTGCCTAAGGTGTTGCTCCCCTCACCTAAAACACTAAAGAAAACAACAACAAAAAAGTATCCCTGGTGTCTAGAGGTTTCTGCCCCCTCCAGGGGCAGATCGGCCTAATAATAGGCCGATCTGCCCCCAGGGGGACAGAAAAGGCCTTAAAAAAAATGCCCCCCTGGGTGCCACCCTTGCCCAAGGGGTCGCTCCCTTTTTGTCACTTTCCCCCCCAAAAAAATATCCCTAGTGTCTAGTGGGCGTTTCAAAAGCCGGATTGCAAGCAATCCGGCTTTTGAAACGCTTGGAGAGACTTCAAAGGGAAGGAAATACATTTCCTTCCCTCTGAAGCCTCTCCTTGCCTCCCCCACGTGATCGAAAGAGAAATGCTGAGCATTTCTCTTTCGATCGCGCTGGAAGCTCTGCTTCCAGCGCGATGGGGGAGGTTGTGTGATTGTCGCGCGCGCTGACGTCACGGGGGGGTGGGAGGGGTCAGAGGTTGAAGGGAAAGGGATTCCCCTTTCAGCCCTGACCTGGGGGGGTGGGGGGGCGGCCCTCGGGGGAGCGCTAGCGCTTCTCCCGAGGGCAGCATTCAGGACGTAATGGTTACGTCCGTGGCGGGGAAGGGGTTAATGACTAAGTGGTGCTCTGAGTGGGTGTATAATTGTTGGAGTGGGGCTGTGAATGGGTGTCTGAGTGTCTGAAAGGGCCACACAGTCCATGTATTAATGTGTGAGTGAGTGTATGAATCTATATTTTTTTCTGCAGGGTTTGCGACTCCGTCTGGCCGTTACATGGGGGCCACACTGAATGCCACAACAGAGTCGAGACGCCCCGATTGTGACCAAAAAAAAGGTTTTCAAACCTTTTTAAAGTCGTAAGGGATCTTCAAATACTCATTAATGAACCTCATGGGGTCAGAGTACCTCTACCCTGACCAATTTTATTATTTTAAGCCCCTATTTTAAATCCCTGGGACAGTTTTCCAGTTCATAAAATGGCAGCC
The DNA here is from genome assembly GCF_031143425.1 of Pleurodeles waltl. Lineage (NCBI taxonomy): Eukaryota > Metazoa > Chordata > Amphibia > Caudata > Salamandridae > Pleurodeles > Pleurodeles waltl. Next base: position 507,387,120 of record NC_090447.1, on the reverse strand, counting down.
GCAACTTTCTGCACGAGTTAAAGCCAGCAAATCACACTGCTCCTTCTGACATGGAGAGTCGCAAAGCTTTGTGCAGGAGTCACAACGGATCCACGTCCCTAAATACACAAATTTGTTTTCCACTTAATAACTAATCAAAAAATGAAGGGATACTGTTCCTAACAGAAAAGATTCTAGAAGGCTACACACTCACTCAGGTCAAGGACTTAAGGGAAGTCATTTATTTAAATGACTTTTTGATAACACCTAGATGGTTTTAGTTATTCACTTCTCCCTTCACTTAAATTTAGTTCTGCATATTTGACCTCATATTTTAGGACACTCTTACACTTATAGGCTTCACAATACAGCACCTAATAAGAGGATCTCCGCCAAAGTGACCCTTCGTGGGGCCTGTAGGACATTGCAGCACCGGTACTACGAGGAGCAGACCGATGATGAAGCATGACATCCTTTTTGGGATGCTGATTACTCCACATATTATATAATTGATGACATATTCTATGTCATCTTTCATACTGTCACTGCAACATTTGCAATAACATTATTGATGAGACAGCTGTGCATGGTGAGGGCACGAGTTATAGTTACCTTAAGGTGCAAGTTTTAGTTACTTGAAAGAACTATAACTATTTCTATGCTATGATTTTGTACGAGTAAATTCAGAACCTAACTATAACTCTGTCAGCGAGACCGGATCCTCGGGGTTTGCGCCTGTTCCCAATATGTCCACCTCTTGGCAGCTCCAAACTCTACTAGCCGTTATAGCACAGAGTTAAAGAATGGCCAAGCGGGGATGGGGTTTAGGTTGGGAACAGTGGGAAAGAGACCTGTGGAAGCAAGAGTTAAGAACACAATAGCAAGGTTATTCACATCAATCTTCATGAACTTTGTTTTAACTCTTTATGCTCTAATAACATGAGAGATTAAGAACTTTTCAATACCATGACCTTTTTATAATCATATACTCTGAACATTGAACTTTCTCAAGTTAATCCTTTAAATAGCAATTACATCACAACAAGAGTCAATGAATACATTTGTTCCCAAAGAATTAACTGCTATATGAATGATACTGTAGAATTGGCAAACTGACTCAACTTGCTCTGTCTAGAAAGATCACACTCTGTTTGATCTAAATTACAAGATTCAATTGCCCGGAAGTGATTGCGCTCCTTATTGCCAGACCGCGCATCAAGACTCAAGTACCTGAAATGATCGCGCACTCTGCCGCTCTGAACTGCAAGGGTTAATTGCCAAGAATGAATCGCGCACACTGTTGGCGATTCAACCATCAAGATTCAAATGCCTGGAAATGATTGTGCACTCTGTCGATCTGAGCTACAAGGGTTAATTGCCAAGAATGAATCGCGCACACTGTTGCCGATTCAACCATCAAGATTCAAATGTCTGGAAATGATTGCGCACTTTTCCGATCTGAACTACAAGGTTTAATTGCCAAGAATGAATCGCCCACACTGTTGCTGATTCAACCATCAAGATTCAAATGTCTGGAAATGATCGCGCACTGTGCAGATCCAAACTACAAGCGTTAATTGCCAAGAATGAATGGCGCACTCTGTTGCCGATTCAACCATCAAGATTCAAATGCCTGAAAATGACCGCGCACACTGCCGATCTGAACTGCAAGAGTTAATTGCCAAGAATGAATTGCGCACACTGTTGCCGATTCAACCATCAAAATTCAAATGCCTGGAAATGATTGCGCACTCTGCCTATCCGAACTGCAAGGGTTAATTGCCAAGAATGAATCGCGCACACTGTTGCCGATTCAACCATCAAGATTCAAATGCCTGAAAATGATTGCACACTCTGCTGATCCAAACTACATGGGTTAATTGCCAAGAATGAATCGCGCACACTGTTGCCGATTCAACTATCAAGATTCAAATGCCTGGAATTTATCGTGCACTCTGCCGATCCGAACTGCAAGGGTTAATTGCCAAGAGTAAATCGAACACGCGGTAAATCACAAAGCCAAAAACTCAAATGTTTCTAGAAAACGGAGTCGAGGTGTATCCCGAACTCCACCTTACCGCCCTGCTTGAAGATCAGCAAGCAAATGAGGACAGGGCCAAGAAATGTCCAAGTAGGCCTCTGGAACAGGAGCCCTGGAAAATGCTGCTGCTCTGCACCGGGACCTCTGAATAGTGTGCACGTGGACCTGGGCTGGGTTCCTTAAATAGACCCAAACCCCGCCCACATGCCACACCCTAGCCAGGCTGCAAGAAAGGCTTTGCAAATGAAGAAGCTTGAAAATGAACAATACATTACAAACATCATTAATGACATTTCAAGATAAATACCTGTATTGCAAAAAGTTAGTATGCAATATCAGCACAAAATGCATGAATTATTACATTGCACAAGGTTTGCCATTCTGCATTATGCTGCCCATAGAGCACGTACTGTCCTGGTGTTGACAAACATCCCTGTAACCTATGTTTTTTTTAGTGAATATATACACTCTACCTATTGGCAATTGGAAGTAGGTAGTTATAGTTAGGACAATGTTTCCATTGAAAAAGCATATTTTGACTTTCTATATCTTTGTCGCCGTTTGACAAATCTTCACGCAATTTTCTAAATAAAAAGTGTTCCCAAGAATCCTGTTGTTAATGGGAAGTTTCAGAGTGAACTGTCAAGCGAGGGCTGAAAAAAATGGGGGTCAAAATAATTCCCATAAGGATTTTAGACAAAATTGCAGCCCGAACCGCTGGACAGAATTACACCAAATTTGTCAGAAAGATAGCTCTTGGTCCAGAAAGAGTGCTTTTTGTTATTTGGTGTAAATCAGTTCAGTACTGTTTGAAATATTAAAAGAAACCTAAATACAGATATCCAGAGGCACAAAGGGTTCGTGAATAATAATGAGCTTGTGCAGGGAATCACAGAGCTCTGATTGGCTGCCAACACTTCAACCAGGAAGGGATTCGGCTTCAGCCGAGTCCCACAAAAAATTATTTTTAAAAAGGGGGCAGTTTAGGGTCAACCTGACCCCTTAGCTCTGGTGCTGGGGTCCCAGAGGGCCCCCCGGGGCAAAAAAAGCATTTTAAAAACATCTTTGCAGCAAATTTGTGGTGGATCCGCAAATTTGCAGCAAACATTTACGAAAAAGACAAGCATGGGCTCCTATGCTTGTTTTTAAGAAGCCACCGGGTGGGCCAGGACCCAGGTGAATCTTTAAATAAAGGAAGGGGAAGCACAGGGCCCCACTCCTACGGTTGATGCCCCAGGGAATGCCACCTCCCCGGAGCTTATTTATAATGAATGCGGGGGCTCGTGCAGCCTTCCCACAGCCCCTGTGACTGCCATCTCCCCAGGGCTTTGATGACATATAATGCAGGGGGTGTGGCCCCCAGTAGCCCAGGGAGCACCACCTCCCTGGACCTTTGATGAAATACAATGCAGGGTGCTGTGTCTCCCCCCCACCCAAGCCCCAAGGACTGCCCCCTCCCAAGGGCTGTAATAAAATTTAATGCATGGGCCCGTGTTGTCCACCCACAGCCCCAAGGACCACGACCTCCCTGTGCCTATAATCAAATGCAATACAGAGGGTGCGCAGCCGCTCTGCGGCCCGAGACCTGCCACCTCCCTGGGGCTGTAATCAAATACAATGTGGGGGGGCTGCTTGGCCCCCTAGCAGCCCTGCGGACAGCCTGTTCCCCTGGACTGTAATCAAATACAATGCGGGGTCCCATGCGGCCCAACACACAGCCCCAGGGGCCACTACCTCCCTGGTGCTGTAATCAAATACATGCAGGGGAAGCATGCTGCCCACACAGCCACAGGAACCACCACTTCCCCGGGACTATTTTAGTTTGGAGGGGGCCATGCAGCCCCTTCGTGGAGCCAATGATGGCCCTGGGAAGCACCACCCCAAGGGCAGGCTCCTGCTATGTCCTGGGGTGCCCATCCCTTTGACAGCTCCCACCAAGTCAGAGCAAACACTTCACTGTCAAACAGCTCTCACTTCTAGAAAGTGATGTTTTTATCTGTTTACCCACACACAAAAATGCTTGCAAGGAAACAGATTAAAACATTGCTCCTGAAGGACGTCGGGAGCTGGCTAGGACTGCAGGGGCCTTCAGGCTCCCCCACGGAGGTGTCACTCTCTATCTCGTTTCGATCCCATCAAGGGATGAAAAAGAGAGAGAGAGATAGTTAGTGCAATGGTCTCTCTATAAAATGACTTCAAAGAGTGCACAGTGAGGAGTCACCTCTGGCATAGTGGTTAATGTTTCAAAAATGCACACTAAAGGTTGATGGTTCTAATCTAGACAGGTCTGTGGTCATTTCATGCTTCAGTTTTTTTCAACTATAAATATTTAAGTTACATAGGGGGTCATTCTGACCCTGGCGGCCGGTGGCCGCCAGGGCCACCGACCACGGGAGCACCGCCAACAGGCTGGCGGTGCTCCCGAGGGCATTTGCGCGGTCAGAAAGGGTAAACCGGCGGTCTCCCGCCGGTTTACCACTGCCCGTTGGAATCCTCCAAGGCGGCGCAGCTTGCTGCGCCGCCGAGGGGATTCTGACACCCCCTACCGCCATCCTGTTCCTGGCGGTTCGCCCGCCAGGAACAGGATGGCGGTAGGGGGTGTCGCGGGGCCCCTGGGGGCCCCTGCAGTGCCCATGCCAATGGCATGGGCACTGCAGGGGCCCCTGTAAGAGGGCCCTGCTTGTATTTCACTGTCTGCTTAGCAGACAGTGAAATATGCGACGGGTGCAGTAGCACCCGTCGCACCTTCCTACTCCGCCGGCTCGATTACGAGCCGGCTTCATCGTGGGAAGGACGGTTTCCCCTGGGCTGGCGGGCGGCCTTTTGGAGGCCGCCCGCCAGCCCAGGGGAAACCTCAAAATACCCACTGCGGTCTTCCGACCGCGGTACGGTATTTTGGCGGCTTCCGCCGGGCGCGCGGTGACCGCGCCCGGCGGGAGTCAGAATGACCCCCATAGTGTAAGGTGATCTCACTCTTTTTAATTGGAAAAAAATATTTTTCTTTTCAATTTGTCCAGAAGTACCTCACTCTAGATACATCTTCATCAAAGCCTAAATCGCTCTCTCTCTCAATCTCTCACTTTCTCTCTCCCTCAGAGTTGGGTGGTTAGGGTGGTTGGTTGCAGGCCCGGAAGCCAACTACACTGTGCACAACCTTCAGCCATGTGCGGCGCAAGATTGGGTGGTTATAAGGGATTGACCACAGAGCCTGACCACAGGCCAGACCCTGTGGCCAACCAGCGCCGGCCATGCGTGACGGTGGTTGGATTAACATAGAGTAATGAAAATTACTATGGGCCTGATTCTAAGGCCCATATTTATACTTTTTGACGCTGAACTGCGCTAACGCAGTTTAGCGTCAAAAAGTTTTGCGCCGTCTAACGCCATTCTGAAGCGCCATGCGGGCGCCGTATTTATGGAATGGCGTTAGACGGCGCAATCAGACCGGCGCTGCCTGGTTTGCGTGGGAAAAAACCACGTAGACCAGACAGCGCCGGCGTAGGGGGAAAATGGCGCATGGGCGTCTTAAAATGGGGCAAGTCAGGTTACGTCGAAAAAATCGTCTTAACCCGACTTGCGCCATTTTTTAACGACGCCCATCCCCCATCAACATGACTCCTATCATTGTAAAGATAGGAGTCATGCCCCCTTGCCCAATGGCCATGCCCAGGGGACTTCTGTCCCCTGGGCATGGTCATTGGGCATAGTGGCATGTAGGGGGGCACAAATAAGGCCCCCCTATGCCACCAAAAAAAAATATAAAAAATAAAAAATTATACTTACCTGAACTTACCTGAATGTCCCTGGGGTGGGTCCCTCCATCCTTGGGGGTCCTCCTGGGGTGGGCAAGGGTGGCAGGGGGGGTCCCTGGGGGCATGGGAGGGCACCTGTGGGCTCATTTTGAGCCCACAGGCCCCTTAACGCCTGCCCTGAGCAGGCGTTAAAAAGTGGCGCAAATGCGCCGTTTTTTGCCACGCCAACTCCCGGGCGTCTCTTTTGCCGGGAGTATAAATACCACGTAAAGGCCTGGGAGTCATTTTTTAGACGGGAACGCCTCCCTTGCATATCATTAACGCAAGGAAGGGGTTCACGCTAAAAAATGACGCACATTCCGGGAACTTTGGCGCTATTCGCCTCTAACGCCATAGTATAAATATGGCGTTAGTTGGCGTTAGTTTTGCGTCGAAATTGCGTAAAAAAAAACGACGCAATTTTGGCGCAAACGGATTATAAATATGGCCCTAAATTTGGAGGACGGTGTTAAACCGTCCCAAAAGTGGCGGATATACCACCTACCGTATTACGAGTTCCATAGGATATAATGGACTCGTAATACGGTAGGTGGTATATCCGCCACTTTTGGGACGGTTTAACACCGTCCTCCAAAGTTAGAATCAGGCCCTATATGTTAAAAAAAAACATAGAAATTCACTGAAAAAAACAAAGGTTACAGGGACATTAAAGTTAGGAAATAGAATTTAAAAAACATAGAAATTCACTGGACAAAACCTGAGAAATTGTTCTGGCACTGCCACTCACCGGAAATGTAGGTTGTCTGCAAGGGCGATGACTGTTCCCCCATCCTCCTGAGACACCTCTCGGTGCTGCTGATTGTACCAGCAGTCTTGACAGGTGTCACAAAAGGGAAGGGGATTTGGAGGAGAGAGAAATAGAACACCGCAATCCTTCTCACCAGGTCCAGCCAGGTGTCAGCATTTTCGGATAATGGAAGATTGTCAGTGTAACCTTTTGGGAGAATGCTTCTCTGAGATGCTTTTCTGGGATGGACAGAAAGAAGCAGAATATTAGCGCAGCAATGGGCCACAGAAAGACAGTCAACTCAAACAACATACATTAGAATATGCACAGATCACTTTTGTAATAAATACATCCCATGCAGTAATCTCAGTGCATTAACCTGGTAATCTCAGCAACTGCTATTGGCTCTCACTTCTTTTGGATTACTGTGCAAAAAATAAAGGATTCTGAATGTCCCAAAACTGTTTAGGTAGTTCACCAAGTCGTTTGTGTTGATCTGACACTTTCTAAAAAAATGGCATAATAATCCACTCCACAAATAAGTAATACATTACAATATAGTGAAATAACAAACATCAGGTATTCTCAGTACAGGGTTGCAAAAAACTACTTGCATACACAGAAATCAATAAACTATCGGAAGTCGTGGTGCCACACTTCCCACCCACAAAACAAATCTTATCAAGGTCACTGAGCTAATAATGTAAAGTTATCCATATCAAGGCCCCCATGCTTTAAAAGAGGCTTTCAAAGTAGAAAGTCACAAAAGAAATATTGCATGCGTTAAGTTTCAAAGTCTTCACCAACATGAAACACAGGATAAATCCCAAAAAACAACTCCCAGGAAGAGGGCTTCCACTTAGCTGACAGAGACAGTTTCTGCTCAGCTGGATCCCTGGTGAAACATCTGCTTAAGGGAAGTCGGAGGGGAGCAGGAGGGGTTAGAGAGAATTCCAGAGCTCTGAAGGCCTTCCCAGAAAGACAGGAAAGAAAGCAAAGCAAAGTCATGCACTGAGGCAAGAATATTTATAGCCCTCACAATTCATGCTTGAAAGCCCGAAGCAGCTGCTCCCTGAAGGCTTCGGGCGTGGGCTTGCCTGTTAACCGGTAAACATCAAGTGTTCAAGGCAGGAGGTACTTGACAAAACCACATGGCCGGAACAAAATAAACAAACATTGGTAGTAGCAAATATGTAAATATGCAAATGCAGCCTTGTCACACAGTGCAACAAGCATTGGCAAAACCAAGTAAATTTAGAACAAGTATTAGCAACAACCAGCATGTATTCACAGTTGTACAGCAAGAATACAGACAGCCTAGTTGCGCAATATTCACATGGTTAAAACAATGTACCTGAGTATCCTGGCAGATCAGGCACAGTTATTGGGGTGGTTTCAGGGCCCTGACAGAAATTCACTAACAAAGCAAAGGTTACAGGGACATTATAGTTAGGTTCACAATTTACACACACAAAACCATAGAAATTCAGCTGTTATAGTTAGAGTTATTTCAAGTAATTAGAACTAGTGCCCTAAGGTAACTATAACTCGCACCCTCACCATGCACAGTTTTCTCATAAATAATTTTAATGCAAATGTTACAGTAATATTATGATGTCAAAGAAGATATCATGATTGATATAATATGTTGAGTAATTAGCAGTGCATGGCGAGGGTGTGAGTTATAGTCACAGAACTAAGGGGTCAGGGGGCCTGTACTCTGCCAAGTGGTGCCCATCCAGTTCCTGGGACCCTCAAAGGAGAAGCTGGCAGCCTAAGATTAAGAAATCCACACAGAGGACGCCTTGCAGGGAAAAGATTAACGCGAATCCGATCTGCATCGGAAAAATCAACGCGCCGCAGGCTTCGTGACTGAAAATCGACGCTCGCCTGCAACGCGACTAAAGAATCGACTCACGGAGCGGGAGAAACGATGCGCAGCATCGCTGATGGAGGCTGGTGAGATCGCAAACTGTGCTGCGTGGTTTTTGAATCATCGTGTGGCTGGATTTCCGGCGCAAGTACCGCTGGATGTGTAAAAACAATGCCAAGCTTGCCCGTACCCGAGAGTGCTGACCGGATCAACGCTGGAGAGAAGAAACGAAACACGCTGACCGAACGAAAGGAGAAACGATGCAAGGTCTCGCTCGTGAGTGAAACCGAAGCATTGCAAGCCCTTTTCGACACACCCTCGCCCGTGCTGGGTTATTTTTGATGCATCCAAGGTACATTTTCACGCTAACAGTGTTAGTGTGTGTTTGAAACTACATGAAGACTCTTTTTGCTTTTTAATTGATAACTTGACTTGTGTATTGTGGATTTTGTTGTTGTTTTGGTCTTGTTTTGTTTAGATAAATGTTTCCTATTTTTCTAAACCTGTGTTGTGTAGTGTTTTCATTAATTTACTATGTGTGTTGGTACAAATACTTTACACCTAGCACTCTGAAGTTAAGCCTACTGCTCGTGCCAAGCTACCATGGGGGTAAGCAGGGGTTAGCTGAGGGTTATTCTCTTTTACCCTGACTAGAGTGAGGGTCCTTGCTTGAACGGGGGGTAACATGACTGTCAACCAAAGACCCCATTTCTAACATATATATATGTATATATATATATATATATATATATATATATATATATTATTTTTTTCAATTTACAGTCCTGCCACACACAGTACAGTAGGACGTCAATACTTCATGGGCTACAACTCCTTAATTTTGCCTCGCACACCTTTAGCAACCTTCGGCAATGATGCGTTTTGGCCTCACATGGCCTTGTTCACATTACAGGAAGTGGAGGTCATTGCACATTAATATGTGATAGCGTTTCTGTGTTATTCAATGAACATCAAAGAAATACCATGTCACCACTATTACCTAATCCCAAAAAGTGCAATATTGGTCAGATATCTTCCCAAAACATTATCTTTCCATTCTGAAACAGTTCATAACTGTTAATTCATAACGTGCTTAGAGCAAACATCCAAATATTATGTTACTAGAAACTGAGGCCTGTGAAAGAAAGTTTTAAATAAATAACAACAATTATATATTTAATAAATGAAACAATAAACAATTAAGCCCAAGTGGGCAAACAGAATTTTTCTCTCCATTACTCCTGTACTGTTCTAGGCTGATATGTTTTACCTCCTAAGTTAGTATGCCACTTCTTGATTGTTTTAATTATCATCACACTTGTCACTGCTAAACTACAATCATGCCTAAGTGGGAAAACATAGGGGGTTATTACAACTTTGGAGGAGGTGTTAATCCGTCCCAAAAGTGACGGTAAAGTGACGGATATACCACCAGCTGTATTACGAGTTCCATAGGATATATAGGACTCGTAATATGGCTGGTGGTATATCCGTCACTTTACCGTCACTTTTGGGACAGATTAACACCTCCTCCAATGTTGTTATAACCCCCATGATGTTCTTCATTTTCCTCTATGTACCTATAAGATAATGAATTGGACCTCCGTGCATGTATTACTTGCTTTTGTGCAAATTTGACCATTCCCTGTTACTACTCCTAGGCCAGGGAGCTTGAACATAATTTATTAATACAAACAGGCATGATTCCCAAATAATAAATGTGAATATAATTTCATCCATATTTAACCTGTTAGGGGCCTTAGCATCCAGCTTTAATACAGAAGTGATTTTTTTTCTGGAGTTCCTTCTCTGTCTCCTCCTCTTACATTTTTTGCCCCTCCATCTTTCACATAATATTTTAGTCCAGATACTTCACCTGCATGCATTTTGGCAGAGTGCCAAGCGACCTGATAGGCCTGATCTTTGTGCCTCATAGCTCTCACATGCTGCAGAATTCTTTTGTGGACTTGATTATTTGTACTCCCCCATGTTGCTGGCCACGAGGACATTCCAATAGATATATTGCAAAACCAGTTCTGAATTTGTATGCTCCTTTGACATTAACTGAGGCCCCCGCTAAGGATGACTTGTACTGTGTCTTATATGTTCCAAATTCACATGCTTTGCAACTTGAACATTTAGGAAAACCTTTACTCTTTTGTAGCCATTTTCCACTGGTAACTGTGGGGTAGGATTTAACAAGATCATACCTCATTGATTTTGCTCTCCTGAAGGTACAGCCCACCTTTACAGGCATAAATGAACCAACGATAGTGCCAATGTCTGTTGAGGATTTTTCTGATAGCTCCCTGCTGGATACAGTACTGGGTGATGAATCTCATCTTTGTGGCCTCTTTTCTTTGTTCTTCCTTTTTTTGGAACAAAACTTGCCCTCTACTCATCTTTTTCACCTTCTCACAAGATCTTTCAATCACCTTCTCCGCATACCCTTTTTCTCTAAATCTCTGTGTAATCTCACACACTGTGTTCATAAATTCTCCATCTTCACTACAATTCCTTCTTGCGTGTAATGTTTCGCCATAAGGAATACTCATCTTCAAATTCACTGGATGGAAGCTGTCCACGTACAGGACAGTATTACCCGCCAATGGCTTTCGCTGTATTCTGGTTTGGCGTTTATGATTGTGCTCATAAACTTCTAGATCCAAGAAAACCAAATTCTTTTTACTAATGGTACTGGTAAATTGCAAATTTAAGTTGTTCAGATTAATTCTGTCAACAAAGGACTTGGCACTCTCCCTAGACCCCCTCCAAATAACAAAAAAGTCATAGATGAACCGGGCCCAGAAAACTAGTTGCTACCCCATTCATTAGAGAAATCGGCTCTGAGCACTTGCTCCTCCCACCTGTCCATATGTAAATTAGCATAGCTGGGGGTGAAGCAGATGCCCATTGCCATTCCCCTTCTCTATCTGTAGACCTGATCATTAAACTATATAAAACAAAATCTATATATATACATATATGTTATGCATTGGCTGGTTCTAACAATGTTATTGTGCTAAAGCAACACACAGCATAGTACAAAGGACCAAAACAGCCAAATAGATCTTAAAAGCAAATGCAGTGTATTAGCGCACATATATATTGCCAATAAAATAGTTCGCAAAGATTGTATCTGAAAATATTCAACATTCCAATGACTGCTAGTCCTATTTATATTGGGATGCCATAACAATTGCTGCATAGTAATTGAGCCATGTATTGAAAGTTATTATATTTGCTAATTATCATGAACCAATTTTTCACAATATTTATATTATAGAAAAGAGCACACATATAGTAACTATAACTTTTATACAAATTTTTAAATTTATAAGTTGAAGCCACGCTCCCTGAGTTTTTAAAATTACATTTCAATCAATTGAATCTGGGGGCTAAGGGACACCTAATAATGACTTGAGGTATTGAAACACTCCAAAGTCTTGAAGTAGTTAGCTCTGATTCCAGGGACACCTAGTAATGACTTGTGGTACTACAGCTCTGTGAAGTTTTAAAGCCTTCAGGTTAGACTCTAAAACAACACCTTGTTAGCACCTGAATTACTGCAGTTTTTGCAAAACTTAAGACTTCTACACCTAGCTCAAGAGCAACATCTACTAAGCAGATCTGACTCCAGTGATAGAACTAGTAACCACTTGAAGTGTTACAGCTTTCTGAAAAACTTCTGACTTTTACACCTGAATAAAGAGGAACATCCAGTATCAAGTCGCCAAACACACCTTTTCTAAAATAATTCATAGTACAAATGCACATAGATATACTTACATTTGAGCAAAATAAATGTCCTTTCTTTTTATATTTTTTGCATTATTTTGCATTACTAATCAAAAATACAGTGTGCTAAGAATAATTTTATGAGCACTTGCTCATATCTGTGACTGCCAGTACCTATTTATATTACAGTGTAATATTAGGATTTGGTTGTAATATATTGTATGGCTGTGCAGACTTACTGTGTAATACACTTGAAAACACTGTCTTGGGACCAGTCAGACTAATTTGTAAAACCTTAATCTCAACTCTAGGTAGCTATGCCTTTGAGCAGCAAGGCTTAAACAAAGGAACTAGTGGAAAGCATTTAACACTACCAAACAATCAAATATGAAAGCAACACGACACAAAAGAAATCCAAAACCAATTTGTAACCAGTTCATAAAAATAGATGATATGTTTATGAATTTTTAGAGTGAAAGTTAAGCAAAATCCACTGCAGGGTTTTGATGAAACAGATTTGTAAAGAAAACTTAAATCTCAGTTTAACCGCAAACAAGAACTGGCAACCATAATGTTTGTAGTTTTTAAAACGTTTGGAAGAGTTTAGTTTGACTCCTCTGGCCGAGTAGAAGGTCTAGGGGGTCAATAAGGAGTATTTGAACAGAAACCTGGCCACTAAAGCATTTCCCAGCCCAGTTCTACACTTTACAGTATGACTGCTGTTGACTTCAGTGGAGTAGTCCTGATGCTGTGGATACAGGAGAAGTGAGATGCTCCAGGATGCTCTGGGTGCTGTGTGGTCGACGGGGGTGCCTTGCAGTTACTTCTCAGTCCATGGGTCGGGTGGGGTAACTTTGGGCACAGAGGTCGGGTCCCTGAAAGTCCTCTTTGAGACAGTAGAAGGCCAGATGTGACTGGGCTACTGGTCTCTGTCCACAGCAGTCCCAGTGATATTCTTTGGTGGAGGCTGGTGTCCCTCTTGGGTGACCAATCTGGACTCAGATGACACTCCTGGGTCTGGCTGACCCAGGTGCAACTTTTGGCCAAAGAGTATTGGTCTCTTGGGTCACCCAATGGCATACAGGGGAGATTCTTCTGAGGTGGGCTACTTCAGCTTGTTGGTTCTGGTGCTGGTTCCAGTGGGTCAGCTGACTGATGCTTGAAGTCACTTCTTTGGTCTGGGGCTGATGGAGCAACTTTTCCTCAAGCCAGAAAACACAGACACAGTCCTCTCTTTGCTAGCCCAAGGTGTGGCAGCAGCAGTCCAGCAGATGGGGCATGCTAAACAAAGGGGGGGGAGAAGGAGGGTTAAACGGAAGGATCTATCCTCCTTGAAGCTTCAGTAAACGTATTTAGACACCAAACCCAGAGGGGAAAAAATTCCACAGAAAAAAAGTTTTTTTGTTAGAAAAACCCTCACCCACCAGGGTTACCCGTTGGTGGAATGCTTCATCATTGGGTTTCTTCCCGTTCTGCTGCAGACGAGGCATGCTGCGTCCAACGGAATACGTGGGAGCACTATTGATATCAGCGATGCAAATGCTAGCAAAGGATAGGAGTGGTTGGGTCTTGGTAAATTAAAAATACCCCCCCTCTGGATGATATTACTAGTTTAATACATCTCGCGGGGGTGGTATGATTAAAAAGTTGTGTCAGAACGGGAAGAAATCCAATGATGAAGCATGCCACCAAGGTGTAACCCTGGTGAGTGAGGGTTTTTTTAACAAAAAAACTTTCTCTGTGGAAGTTTTCCCCCTCTGGGTCAGCAGATGGGGCAGCCTGTCTTCGCCAAGTCCAGGGGTCAGCAGGGCAGTCTTTTGTTGGTCCTCTTTACAGTTCTGGCGTGATCTGAAGTTCAGAGTGCCAGGAGTGCGGGGTGTCATATTTTTTTCTGTAGAAAGTTGGCTCTGTATATACTATTTCAAAGTAAGAATTAGTGTGCACAGAGTCCAAGGGTTCCCCTTAGAGGTAAGATAGTGGCAAAAGTAGATAATTGTAATGATCTATTTTGTGGTAGTGAGCAGTAGGCTTATCAGAGGGTAGTGTTAAGCATGTGTTGTACACCCAAAGTCAATAAATGAGGAACACACACTCAAACACTTACTCCAGGCCAACAGGTTTTTATATTGAAAAATATATTTTCTTAGTTTATTTTAAGAACCACAGGTCCAAGATTTACAATTAATACTTTAAATGTAAAGTACTTCACTTAGATACTTTAGGAACTTTGAATGAAAACAATATCATGTACAGTCTTTGTAAAAATGGCAATAAGCTATTTTCAAAGTGGACACAGTGCAAAAATCAACAGTTCCTGGTGGAGGTAAGTAAAGGTTAGATTAGGAGGTAAGTAAAACACTTACAAGTCTCAGTCCTGGGGCATAAGCAGCCCACCATTGGGGGTTCAAGGCAACCCCAAAGTTACCACACCAGCAGCTCAGGGCCGGTCAGGTGCAGAGGTCAAAGAGGTGCCCAAAACACATAGGCACCTATGGAGAACAGGGGTGCTCCAGTTCCAGTCTGCCAGCAGGTAAGTTCCTGCGTCCTCGGGGGGCAGACCAGGTGGGTTTTGTAGAGCACTGGGGGACACACAAGTAGGCACACAAAACACACCCTCAGCGGCACACGGGCAGCCGGGTGCAGTGTACAAAGCAGGCGTCGGGTTTCAGATAGAAAACAATGAAGGGACCTAGGGGTCAATCTAGTGGTGCAGGCAGGCACAGGGGGTGCTTCTCGGGACAGCCACCACCTGGCCAAGGCAGAGGGTTGCCTGGGGGTCACTCCTGCATCGAAGTTCGGTTCCTTCAGGTCCTGGGGGCTGTGGGTGCAGTGTTGGTTCCAGGCGTCGGGTCCCTTGTTACAGGCAGTCGCGGTCAGGGGGAGGCTCTGGATTCTCTCTGCAGTCGTCGCTGTGGGGGCTCAGGGGGGTCGTCTCTGGTTACTCACGGGCTCGCAGTCTCTGGGGAGTCCTCCCTGAGGTGCTAATTTTCTTCAGGTCGAGCCGGGGGCGTCGGGTGCAGAGTGTAGAGTCTCACGCTTCCGGTGGGAAACGTGAAGTCCTTGGAAGTTGCTTCTTTGTTTCAAAGAAGTAGCTGGTTTTGAACAGGGCCGTTGTTCACAGGAGTTTCTTGGTTCTGTAGTCCAGGGCAGTCCTCTGAGGCTTCAGAGGTCGCTGGTCCCTGTCGGATGCTTCGCTGGAGCAGGTGCTGACCTACAAGGCCTTCTCTGCAGGCTTTTAGGTCAGCAGTCCTTCTTCTTTCTTCAGGTTGCATGAATCTGATTTTTTGGGATCTGGGGAGCCCCTAAATACTGAATTTAGGGGTGTGTTTAGGTCTGGGAGGGCAGTAGCCAATGGCTACTGTCCTTGAGGGTGGCTACACCCTCTTTGTGCCTCCTCCCTGTGGGAAGGAGGGAACATCCCTAATACTATTGGGAGAATCCTCTAAGCTCAAGATGGAGGATTTCTCAAGGCAGGGGTCACCACAGCTCAGGGCACCTTAGGGGCTGTCCTGACTGGTGGGTGACTCCTCCTTGTTTTTCTCATTATCTCCTCCAGCCTTGCCGCCAAAAGTGGGGGCAGTGGCCGGAGGGGCGGGCACTAGCTGGGATGCCCTAGGGAGCTGTAACAAAAGGGGTGAGCCTTTGAGGCACACCGCCAGGGGTTACAGTTCCTGCAGGGGGAGGTGAGAAGCACCTTCACCCAGTACAGGCTTTGTTCCTGGCCACAGAGTGACAAAGGCACTCTCCCCATGTGGCCAGCAACATGTCTGGTGTGTGGCAGGCTGGCAGAAACTGGTCAGCCTACACTAGAAGTCGGGTAGGTATTCAGGGGACATCTCTAAGATGCCCTCTGGGTGTATGTTACAATACATTGCACACTGGCATCAGTGTGCATTTATTGTGCTGAGAAGTCTGATACCAAACTTCCCAATTTTCAGAGTAGCCATTATGGAACTGTGGAGTTCGTGTTTGACAAACTCCCAGACCAGATACTCTTATGGCTACCCTGTACTTACAATGTCTAAGGTTTTGCTTAAACACTGTAGGGGCATAGTGCTCATGCACATATGCCCTCACCTGTGGTATAGTGGACCCTGCCTTAGGGTTGTAAGGCCTGCTAGAGGGGTGACTTACCTATGCCACAAGCAGTGTGAGGTTGGCATGGCATTCTGAGGGGAGTGCCATGTCCACTTAGTCATTTTCTCCCCACCAGCACACATAAGCTGTGATGCAGTGTGTATGTGCTGAGTGAGGGGTCCCTAGGGTGGCATAAGACATGCTGCAGCCCTTAGAGACCTTCCCGTGTCAGGGTCCTTGGTACCAGGGGTACCAGGGTTGTGTCAATTTTGGAGACAAAGGTATAGTTTAGGGGAAGAACACTGGTGCTGGGGCCTGGTTAGCAGGGTCCCAGGCACTTTCAAATCACAACTTAGCATCAGCAAAGGCAAAAAGTTAGGGGGTAGCCATGCCAAGGAGGCATTTCCTTACATATACATAGAAAGTGCTCTGTGGGATGATGTGGTAACTGGTCAATGAGCTACCATGTCCCCTCCCTCTTGGTGATGTGTTTCCAGCTATTAGAGGCATCTAGCAATAGCAGAGTGCACTACTTTGCCCACTCTCAAGATGTTGGGACCCTTCCTCAGCTGTTAAGAGCTTAGTAGCCCACCCTAGAGGTGTCTCTACCTGTGGGGTATATGCCCACAGGAAAAAACAGTTCAGGCACTGGTATCCCCTCTGTTCCTGCCGTCAGTCTGTCTACCTGAACAAAGGCCAGCCCCTCAAGAGTGTGATCTTCATTCGCCCATTCAAGGATGCTTTGCCTTCGAAGATCACCTTCTATGCTAAAACCCTGAGTGGCTTCCTGTGATGGGGAAGTAACACCTTGCCCAGTAGCATGCTGCTATTGCTCCTAAGCCTAGGAGTCAATCATGCTACTCCCCAGGATGGCAGAAAGCTGTCTGGTAGCCAGTGACAGTGTGAGACCACTGGACAAACTGGATTCCAGAGTGGCAACTTTCTAAAAGTTACATTTCTTTAATATTGACATTAACTTTGACTCGGGCATCAAGTTAGGTTTAAGGCCACAATTAGTTTTATACTTTACAGTACCCATCTTACAGTACCCATTTAGAAGTTAGCTGGACTAAGTGGTCAGCCGGTAACCCTGTGTTAATTAGTGGGGCTACTATCTCTCACAGCAAAACAACAATTTAAGAAGAGTTGCTGTCAGGACATATATATAAGTTACTTAATAGTATACAGCTCCCTGCCTTCAGGCTTGATATGCCTTCCTTAGGGGAGACTTACATATATTGTTAAAGGAAGTGGGATCATTGCTATTGGTTTGACTGGCAAAGTTGAACTAGCAGTGTTATTATTGCCTTTGTAGTCTGCAGTGGCAGGCTGGATACCATTTTGTAATTTATCACAAACAGGGTGGGATAATCAGTGCTGCAACCCTGGTGGACACCCTGCCTTTCATGCCCTGTGTATCCCTGGTTCCATATACTAGTGACTTATAAGTAAGTCAGGACCTGATTTGGATTTCAGTCGATTTGTTACTCCGTCACAACTGTTCCGTCCACATAAAATGTGAATCTCATAGAAAATAATAGGATTTATATTTGGGCAGAAGGGATACTCCTAACCGTTGTGGTGGAGTAACCCTTCCACTGAAATCTAAATCAGGCCCTGAGACTCTGCCAATTGGGGGTAGCCAATTCAACAAGCACTTTGTAAGGGGTTGGAACACTGGCACAGGTCTGATTAGCAGGTCTCAGTCCACTCTCAGAGTCGAAAAACCAACAGCTAGTAGTAGTCCAAATGGGAGAAAAATGTGGGGGGACCTGCAAAAAACAGGTTTCCTTACAGATGTCATCACAAATGAGGCATAGTGTTCACTGCTTTTATTGAAAGTTGCAATAATGACTACTCATCACAAGCCAGCATTGACGTATATATTTATTCTGTAGAAAACATGCACAAATCATTAGACTAGCAATAGTGTGTATGTTTATGCAATTTTCTAGGTTAAAGCCATAACCGCACTGCTTTGTGAAGAATCTTTGAAGAAGTTGCATTTGATTCAAGAGGTAGATTTAGTAATGACACAAGGTAATGAAGCTTTGAGAAAGACATTTTAAGCTTTATCCGACTCAAGCACAACATTTAGCAACAACTTGAGTAACAACAGCTTTTTGAAGTCTTCAAACAGTTAGATCTCACTTGAAATGAACATCTAGTAACCACCTAAAATACTGCAATTTTGTGAAAGACTTGTTAAGCAGCTGAATCTGAATTAAGAAGGACACCTTATAACAGCTTGCAGGATTGCAGCTTTGTTGAAACTTTAGTCAGTTTGATCTGACTTGTGAGGTTCTTTTATTAACTACTAGAAAGTACTGCACATTTGTGAAACACTTTTCAGACTATTGCCTTTGACTTATGAAGACGTCCATTAACAACTGTGGGATACCACAGCTTTGTGAAGATTTCAAACTGACTTCTGACTAGAGACCGGCATCTAGTAATTCCCTGAAGTACTGCAGTTTATTGAAAGACTTTTAAATCAGTTGCATCTAACTTGAGAGAGGCATTTAGTAACAACGCGAGATACTGCAGCAGTGTGAAAGGCTTTTATGCCATTCCTTATGATTTTAAAGGCACATCTAATAACGTCTTGAGGGACTATAGTCTTCTTAAAGACTTCAGGCTGTTGTTTTTGACACTAGAGGGACAGTGAGAGATGACTCGAAGTACTGCAACGATGCCAAAGGCCAAAACTATAGGCTTTGTCAATGCTACCTTTGTAAAAGATACCATATTTTAGTTATGTGATTTAGAGCAAAATGAGGAAGTGAGAGCCACCCAAAATCACAATGTCAAAGGTGAAAACTAAGATTAGCATGATGGTCTTCTCATCCAAGACAATGTTTTGACAAAAAAAGTCATATTCTCCCTCACATAGCTATTCTTTAATCTTGTGTTTTTTTTCAGTTACACTTCTGGTATTGCACATCCGATTCTTGTACAACTGCATGATTTGAATGATTCCTTGTATCCACAATGTACTCCTTGGACCTATGTTGGTCGCCCCTAAATGGAAACATTTGAATGAAAATTTGGAAAGAACTAAGAAATTTTCATTTGTTGAAGGCCCCCCAAATTTAATTTACTTTGCTATTCTGCTTTATTGTCTTTTGAAACAGGAAAAATAGCACCAGAATATCAAGTGGATCAATCCCAGCAGGCACGGCACAGCATTGAACTGCAAAGTGAACAACCTTCTACAGAGCAATGTGTGATAAGTACATTCTTACAAATCTGCGTCCGGTAGTAAGCTACGCCCTTCAAATGAGAACCAGTGAACCCAAGACACACTCTTACTGATCTGCTCATAATGCTCCAATAGGAAACTTTTATTTGCAGTCAGTGCTAGACAATGTTTTCTACGTATGGTTTCTTAGTTACGTACCTGGATCACTGCTCCTTTTGCACATCAGCATCTGCAAACTTCCTAATATTCCTTGATAGATGTTCCTACGAACAGTGATCTCTCTAGCTTCCTTTCTTGATACACGGGCAGTGCAAATTCCTGCTCTTAACAGGAACTCTACAGCATGGACTGGATGTGTTGTTTTGAGTGGAACTGAGGGGCAGATTTACTAAGGTTTTCCATTTTTCTTGTCAACACAAGTTGTTGCAAGGCAACACAAGTCCTTATCTGGGATTTATAAAGCCAATTTGCATGGTTTGGTAAATACAAAGTAAAGCAACACAATGCTTAAAGGTGCCTTACGTTTCTTTGCGACGGATAGGCATTACATGCGTGGGGGCATGGGCATTCTAATGCATTCACTGATGTAGTTTGATGCAAATCCAGACTTAGACAGGCTTGTAAACTTGAGTTAGTCTCAAAATGGTGAGCCTACCCGACAAAGGCATTAACAAGGAGAAATATCTTTATTTCTCCTTGCTAATTCCTCTTTTCATGTGTGCTGAATTTTTGTAGCACAAATAGAAAGAGGAATATGCATCTAAAATTGTTTTTGTACAGGAAGGTGTCCGTCCCTTCACAAAAACAATCCTGCCCATAACACAAACACCCTTGCACTATGGTGCAAAGGTGCCTGTATTGGAGCTAGGCAACACACAGCGCCAGCTCAAGAAGAGAGAGCAGGAATGTTACATACCTTTGTAAATATAGAGCATTTCTGCCCTCTCCCTTTGATGCAACGCAGTGTAGCAATATACCTTGATGCTTTGCATAAAAGAATGGTAAATATACCACTGAATCTCTACGCATTACCATCGCAATTAGCCTTTGACATGCACATGGTACATAGCACATGAATGGGAGACTTTTTGAAATGGGAGGCTTTTGAAACTTTATTGAAAAAATGTAAGCAGAACTTCTTCATTCCAAATGTTTTTCATAGATGTAATCTACAGTCCTTGTGTTAAAGTTATGCATTTTGTGTAACATTGTGAAACTCCATATGTAAACTGACTGTATGTAGCTGATAACTGCTCTCATGTAAAGCATTCTCATATGTAGGAGCTGTTGTCCGGGGCGACTCCTTTGCAATGGTGAAGGAGCGTCGCGCCACTGGCTGAGCCAGCAGCAGAAAAATAAAAAAATGTTTTAATATTGTTTTATTTTTCAGCTGCTTGCTCAGCCAGCAGGTGCAGGGAGGGGTGGGGCTGGGCCATTGGAGGGTGGAGGAGAGGGAGTGGAGTCAGTGCACTAAGTGAGCATGTCAGTTTGGCCAGCTGTTTTAGGCTGGCCGAACTGGCATCCATACCTAGATTTCTCCAACCCGGCTGTGTTACACAGCTGAGTTGGAGAAACCGCACAGACCCCAGTGCACTGTCTGAGCACACAGACCAATCCACTCAGACCAATTCTGGTGCTGCTCCCATGCTAGGTATAGCATGGGAGTAGCACCAGGATTGCTGGGGAGCCTGTGCTGGTGTCCCAGGGACTGCTGGGACACCAACACCATCGAGGGAAGAAGATTGAGGTGGGCAGCGGCAGCAGCTATGAAACAGGTGTTTTTTTAAATTATTTTATTTCTCTCCTTGCCCCCCAGATCTCCCCTGCCCCTCCCCTTGAGATTTGTGGCGGTCACTGGCTATTGTGCTCAAATATAATTTTTGTGTAATGTTGTGAAACTCTTTCTATGGAAACTGCTTGCATGCGGGTTGTAACTATTCTCATGTAATGCATTCCTATGTCCAGAAGGTGTTGTTCACAAGATCGCAAACTGTAAATAAATAATCAGTGGCGTAACCAAAATTGAGGGAGCCCCCCTGCAAAGTACATGGAGGGGCTCCCCTCCAAACTCACTCAGGAGCTCTCAGGTCAGTGCACTGTGCTAAGGGATCCCCTGCAGCTCGAGCAAACCCCCCCCCCCCCTCCCCCTCCCCCCCTCACACACACACTCTGGGGTCCAAGGGCCTTTGTTGCGCCACTGAAAGTAATTTCTGATGGACCACTCTATGCACGACCATTCAGAGGGGCTGACATACACAGCATGCAATGCACGACAATAGTCTGTGAGAGAATATGTGAGGCACCCAATGGTACTGTCTCAAACAATGCGTTTGGTTAGACCTTGTGACGTTGGAATTTGTAACTATAACATTGTGAAACAAAATAGGGAAGGGTTTTGTCTTGAACACATTTTCTGATTATCATAATATAATAAAGTTGGACTGGGGTAAGAGCATCAGAAATATTGAAGGCATTTGCCTTCAACGCCCTGGGGTCAAATTGAAGTATCAACTGTAAGCTCTCTTGTATAAATTGAAAGACCTTTAGGGCACGATGTTGAATATGGTGAAAAATATTGTAGAAACAGCCAACGCCTTACCGATGTTATCAGCATTCTTCCCCCTCAATCTTTTAAGCAAGTCCCCTGTTTTTGGAGACGAATCAGTGGTAAACATTGTTTTTGTGTGATATTCCAGCAAAACTCTCCGGCAGCAAAAAGACTGCCAGAGACAGCAGATACATTTCTGTAAACAAATGGAAGGTGTGCGGTATTACTTATGGACCCCAGGAAATGTGTGGAGGTGTTTAAAAAGCTACAGAGAGAGAAAATGTACCGGTAACGTGATTACCAGACATTATTCCCTTTCTTGAGTGCTACTTGCATATTTAGATCGACCCCGAGCTCCCTTGGTGTATCTATTTCGAACTGGTTAAAGGAACCACCATTGCAGTAAGCGTTTAATTATACAATGCTGGAATTCACAGAAATATAAGCTCAGACACTGCATTTCGTTAGTGAAAGCTACTCTATGGTAGTTACAAGAGACAGACTGTCAGTTGATTCAATTTTTTTGTATCTTGTCACAATATCGAAGTGTCTAAATGGACTACAGGAAATCAATGAACTAATTTATAAAACTGTCTTTGGAGGATGATAGATATCTAACCCGTGCAAAGTCACATGATAGTGGACACCAAGAAATCCATGCATTTACATTTGGAACTTAACGAAGTTAAAGCTGGCTATCTGCTGAAGACATAAAACAGCAAGGCGTGTATTTACCATGAAAAGGGTAGCAGGGATAAGATTACGTTCCTTGGTTTAAAAGCAGTGCATTTACAACTATCGCTGATAGTTGCAGATGTCCTGCCCTCTTCCAGGCTCAGTTGGTCCGGGTCAGTTAAGGGCACTTAGTGCTATTTCCTGGCCTGTGGACACAAGCTTCTCAGGCCTCTGGGGCAATGATTATTTGTAATGCCATGTTCACCTGACATTCTAGCATCCATGACTCATGCTCTTCTGTACTTTCTTCTGGGTAATTCGGTATTGCACATGTTCTTTCAGAGATTGATAACGCAGATTTATACTATCAGTTGCATTACTAGACAGTAACTGCAGTGGCGGTCGGCAGCTTTAGGAGGGAGGGGGGCGGGAGGGACACACACACACACACACACACACACACACACACTCATTCTTTCACACACAGACACGCACGCACATCCATTAACAACACTCATACCATTAAAACATGCACGCACGCACGCACCAAACATTCATTTTTAAAGATCACACACACTCATTCTTTCACACACACAGGCACGCACGCACATCCATTAACAACACTCATAACATTCAAACATGCACGCGCACCAAACATTCAATTTAAAACATCACACACATACACACACACACTTACCTTCAGCCTCCAGGTCCTAGGAGGGTTGGGACTGCTGCCTTCCCTTATTGGCTGACCTTAGGTCAGCCAATGAGGGAAGTGTAGGAGGCTGGACTGGCTTGTAGTGAGTACCAAGGGGTACTTACACCTTGCACCAGGCCCAGTTATCCCTTATTAGTGTATAGGGTGTTTAGCAGCATAGGCTGATAGATAATGGTAGCTTAGCAGAGCAGCTTAGGCTGAACTAGGAGACGAGTGAAGCTCCTACAGTACCACTAGTGTCATATGCACAATATCATAAGAAAACACAATACACAGATATACTAAAAATAAAGGTACTTTATTTTTATGACAATATGCCAAAAGTATCTCAGTGAGTACCCTCAGTATGAGGATGGCAAATATACACAAGATATATGTACACAATACCAAAATATGCAGTAATAGTATTAGAAAACAGTGCAAACAATGTATAGTTACAATAGGATGCAATGGAGACACATAGGGATAGGGGCAACACAAACCATATACTCCAAAAGTGGAATGCGAACCACGAATGGACCCCAAACCTATGTGACCTTGTAGAGGGTCGCTGGGACTATTAGAAAATAGTAAGGGTTAGAAAAATAGCCCACCCCAAGACCCTGATAAGTGAGTGCAAAGTGCACTAAAGTTCCCCAAAGGACATAGAAGTCGTGATAGGGGAATTCTGCAGGAAAGACACAAATCAGCAATGCAACAACGATGGATTTCCAGTCGAGGGTACCTGTGGAACAAGGGGACCAAGTCCAAAAGTCACAAGCAAGTCGGAGATGGGCAGATGCAAAGGGAATGCCAGCTGTGGGTGCAAAGAAGCTGCTACTGGACAGTAGAAGCTGGAGATTCTGCAGGAACGACAAGGGCTAGGAACTTCCCCTTTGGAGGACGGACCCCCACGCCGTGGAAAGTTGTGCAGAAGTATTTTCCTGAAGAAAGACCACCAACAAGCCTTGCTAGCTGCAAATCGTGAGGTTAGGGTTTTTGGATGCTGCTGTGGCCCAGGAGGGACCAGGATGTTGCCAATTGCGTCTGGGGACAGAGGGGGCGTCGAGCAAGACAAGGAGCCCTCTCAGAAGTAGGCAGCACCGGCAGAAGTGCTAGAACAGGCACTACGAAGTGGAGTGAAATGGTGCTCACCCGAAGTCGCACAAAGGAGTCCCACGTCGCCGGAGGACAACTTAGGAGGTTGTGTAATGCAGGTTAGAGTGCTGTGGACCCAGGCTGGACTGTGCACAAAGGATTTCCGCCGGAAGTGCACGGAGGCCGGAGTAGCTGCAAAAGTCGCGGTTCCCAGCAATGCAGTCTGGCGTGGGGAGGCAAGGTCTTACCTCCACCAAACTTGGACTGAAGAGTCACTGGACTGTGGGAGTCACTTGGACAGAGTTGCTGGATTCAAGGGACCTCACTCGTCGTGCTGAGAGGAGACCCAGGGTACCGGTGATGCAGTTCTTTGGTGCCTGCGGTTGCAGGGGGACGATTCCGTCGACCCACTGGAGATTTCTTCGGAGCTTCTAGTGCAGAGAGGAGGCAGACTACCCCCACAGCATGCACCACCAGGAAAACAGTCGAGAAGGTGGCAGGATCAGCGTTACAGAGTTGCAGTAGTCGTCTTCGCTACTTTGTTGCAGTTTTGCAGGCTTCCAGCGCGGTCAGCAGTCGATTCCTTGGCAGAAGGTGAAGAGAGAGATGCAGAGGAACTCGGATGAGCTCTTGCATTCGTTATCTAAGGAAATCCCCAAAGCAGAGACCCTAAATAGCCAGAAAAGAGGGTTTGGCTACTTAGGAGAGAAGATAGGCTACCAACACCTGAAGGAGCCTATCAGAAGGAGTCTCTGACGTCACCTGATGGCACTGGCCACTCAGAGCAGTCCAGTGTGCCAGCAGCACCTCTGTTTCCAAGATGGCAGAGGTCTGGAGCACACAGGAGGAGCTCTGGGCACCTCCCAGGGGAGGTACAGGTCAGGGGAGTGGTCACTCCCCTTTCCTTTGTCCAGTTTCGCGCCAGAGCAGGGCTAAGGGGTCCCTGAACCGGTGTAGACTGGCTTATGCAGAAATGGGCACCATGTGTGCCCATGAAAGCATTTCCAGAGGCTGGGGGAGGCTACTCCTCCCCTGCCTTCACACCATTTTCCAAAGGGAGAGGGTGTAACACCCTCTCTCAGAGGAAGTCCTTTGTTCTGCCAACCTGGGCCAGGCCTGGCTGGACCCCAGGAGGGCAGAAGCCTGTCTGAGGGGCTGGCAGCAGCAGCAGCTGCAGTGAAACCCCGGGAAAGGCAGTTTGGCAGTACCAGGGTCTGTGCTACAGACCACTGGGATCATGGGATTGTGCCAACTAAGCCAGGATGGCATAGAGGGGGCAATTCCATGATCATAGACATGTTACATGGCCATATTCGGAGTTACCATTGTGAAGCTACATATAGGTAGTGACCTATATGTAGTGCACGCGTGTAATGGTGTCCCCGCACTCACAAAGTCCGGGAAATTGGCCCTGAACAATGTGGGGGCACCTTGGCTAGTGCCAGGGTGCCCACACACTAAGTAACTTAGCACCCAACCTTTACCAGGTAAAGGTTAGACATATAGGTCACTTATAAGTTACTTAAGTGCAGTGTAAAATGGCTGTGAAATAACGTGGACGTTATTTCACTCAGGCTGCAGTGGCAGGCCTGTGTAAGAATTGTCAGAGCTCCCTATGGGTGGCAAAAGAAATGCTGCAGCCCATAGGGATCTCCTGGAACCCCAATACCCTGGGTACCTCAGTACCATATACTAGGGAATTATAAGGGTGTTCCAGTAAGCCAATGTAAATTGGTAAAATTGGTCACTAGCCTGTTAGTGACAATTTGAAAGAAATGAGAGAGCATAACCACTGAGGTTCTGGATAGCAGAGCCTCAGTGAGACAGTTAGTCATATCACAGGTAACACATTCAGGCACACTTATGAGCACTGGGGCCCTGGCTGGCAGGGTCCCAGTGACACATACAACTAAAACAACATATATACAGTGAAAAATGGGGGTAACATGCCAGGCAAGATGGTACTTTCCTACACAACCCCCCCCCAAACGAAGGACAATAAGACTAGCCATGACCTGATGAGTCTTCATTGTCTAAGTGGAAATATCTGGAGAGTCCATCTGCATTGGAGTGGCTACTCCCAGGTCTATGTTCCACTGTATAGTCCATTCCCTGTAGGGATATGGACCACCTCAACAATTTAGGATTTTCACCTTTCATTTGTTTTAGCCAAAGTAGAGGTTTGTGGTCTGTCTGAACAATGAAGTGAGTGCCAAACAGGTATGGCCTCAACTTCTTCAGTGCCCAGACCACAGCAAAGGCCTCCCTCTCAATGGCAGACCAACGCTTTTCTCTAGGGGTCAACCTTCTACTAATAAAAGCAACAGGTTGATTCTGGCCCTCAGAATTAAGTTGTGATAGGACTGCCCCTACTCCTAATTCAGATGCATCAGTTTGGACATAGAATTTTTTAGAGTAACAAGGGCTTTTCAGGACAGGTGCAGAGCACATGGCCTGCTTCAGCTCCTCAAAAGCTTTCTGACAGTTTGCTGTCCATAATACCTTTTTAGGCATTTTCTTGGATGTGAGGTCATTAAGAGGGGCTGCAATGGAGCCATAGTTCTTAATGAACCTCCTGTAATACCCAGTGAGGCCTAGGAAGGCTCTCACCTGAGTCTGAGTAGTAGGGGGAACCCAATCTATAATAGTTTGGATTTTCCCCTGAAGTGGTGCAATCTGTTCCCCACCAACAAGGTGTCCCAGATAAACCACCTTCCCCTGCCCTATCTGGCACTTTGAAGCCTTGATAGTGAGGCCTGCCTTTTGCAGGGCCTCTAAAACTTTCCATAGGTGGACCAGGTGATCATCCCAACTGGAGCTAAAGACAGCTATATCGTCCAAATATGCTGCACTAAAAGTTTCCATCCCTTGCAGGACTGTGTTCACCAACCTCTGAAAAGTGGCAGGTGCATTTTTCAATCCAAAAGGCATTACTGTGAATTGGTAATGGCCTCCAATGGTTGAAAATGCAGTTTTAGGTTTAGCATCTTCTGATAATTTGATCAGCCAATACCCTGCAGTCAAATCAAAAGTGCTTAGATACTTGGCAGATGCCAGTGTATCTATGAGCTCATCTGCCCTGCGTATAGGGTGAGCATCAGTTTTGGTTACCTGGTTGAGACCTCTGTAGTCTACACAAAACCGCATTTCTTTCTTTCCATCCTTGGAATGAGGTTTTGGTACAAGTACCACAGGAGAAGCCCATGGACTTTCAGAGTGCTCAACCACTCCCAGTTCTAACATTTTCTGCACCTCTTGCTTTATGCAGTCTCTGACATGGTCAGGCTGCCTATAGATCTTACTTTTGACAGGCAAGCTGTCACCAGTATCTATAGTGTGCTCACACCAAGAAGTGGTACCTGGCACAGTAGAGAAGAGTTCAGAAAAC
The DNA here is from genome assembly GCF_031143425.1 of Pleurodeles waltl. Taxonomy (NCBI): domain Eukaryota; kingdom Metazoa; phylum Chordata; class Amphibia; order Caudata; family Salamandridae; genus Pleurodeles; species Pleurodeles waltl. The sequence goes on along the minus strand of NC_090447.1, from coordinate 507,359,265 downwards.
TGACTCAGGAGATTTATGCAATGGTCTTTCTGCTCAGCAGTAAGACAATCAGCCAAAACTACACCTTCCACTAGAGCATCTTGTTCTGTGGAAGAGAAGAGATCAGGTAGAGGATCACTGTCTTCTTCCTGTCCCTCATCAGTTGCCATGAGCAGGGTGAGATCAGCCCTGTCATAGTAGGGTTTAAGGCGATTGACAAGGAGCACCCTAAGGGGACTCCTGGCAGTGCCTAAGTCAACTAAGTAGGTGACTTCACCCTTTTTCTCAACAATTGTGTGTGGTCCACTCCATTTATCTTGGAGTGCTCTTGGGGCCACAGGCTCCAAGACCCACACTTTCTGCCCTGGTTTGTACTGAACCAAAACAGCCTTCTGGTCATGCCATTGCTTTTGGAGCTCTTGGCTGGCCTGAAGGTTTTTACTGGCCTTTTTCATGTACTCATCCATCCTTGATCTGAGGCCAAGTACATAATCCACAATATCTTGCTTTGGAGCTTTTAAAAGTTGTTCCCAACCCTCCTTGACAAGTGTTAGTGGACCCCTAACAGGGTGTCCAAAGAGGAGTTCAAAGGGGCTGAAGCCCACTCCTTTCTGGGGTACCTCCTTGTAGGCAAAAAGGAGGCATGGTAAAAGGATATCCCATCTCCTGCGGAGTTTTTCAGGGAGTCCCATAATCATGCCTTTGAGAGTTTTGTTAAATCTCTCCACCAGTCCATTTGTTTGTGGATGATAGGGTGTAGTGAACTTGTAAGTCACACCACACTCCTTCCACATGGCCTTTAAGTAAGCAGACATGAAATTGCTTCCCCTGTCTGATACCACCTCTTTTGGGAAGCCCACCCTGGAAAATATTCCCAGGAGGGCCTTTGCCACTGCAGGTGCTGTAGTGGTCCTTAGAGGAATTGCTTCAGGATATCTTGTGGCATGGTCCACTACCACCAAGATAAACCTATTGCCTGAAGCAGTAGGAAGGTCAAGGGGGGCAACTATGTCAACCCCTACCCTTTCAAAGGGAACCCCAACCACAGGCAGTGGGATAAGGGGTGCCTTTGGAGTGCCACCTGTCTTGCCACTGGCTTGACAGGTTTCACAGGACTTACAAAATTCCTTTGTGTCCTCTGACATTCTAGGCCAATGATACAAGGGAACAAGTCTGTCCCAAGTTTTCATTTGTCCCAAATGTCCAGCTAGGGGAATGTCGTGGGCTAGAGTTAGGAGGAATCACTAACCTCCTGGCAGTTCCAGGTTTAGGATCCCTTGCTTCAGTGTACAAGAGGTTGTCCTCCCAGTAAACTCTGTGAGAGTCACTGACATCCCCATTAGCTTGTTTGACAGCTTGCTGTCTTAGACCCTCTAGTGTGGGACAGGTCTGCTGTGCCACACTCAGTTCCTCCCTGGCAGGCCCCCCTTCACCCAAAAGCTCAGCAGTGTCTGCTTCCAGCTCCTCTGGTGTAGGTTCTGCACAGGGTGGAAATTCTTCTTCCTCAGAAGTAGAATCCACTGTAGAGGGAGGGATAGTAGGAAGTGCTTTACGTCTACTAGCCCTAGCTTTAGGGAGCACTTGGTCCATTGTTCCAGGATCCAAGTCACCCTGTCCTTTTTGCTTTTTGGCCTGAGCCCTGGTTAAAGCAAAAATATGCCCTGGGATGCCCAGCATTGCTGCATGGGCCTCCAACTCCACATCTGACCAAGCTGATATCTCTAAATCATTTCCTAGTAGACAGTCTACAGGTAAATCTGAGGCTACCACAACTTTCTTTGGACCAGTAACCCCCCCCCAGTTGAGATTTACAACAGCCATGGGGTGGCTAAGTGTGTTGTTGTGAGCATCGGTTACTTGGTACTGGTGACCAAGTAGGTGTTGTTCAGGGTGGACCAGTTTCTCTATCACCATTGTGACACTGGCACCTGTGTCCCTGTAGGCCTGAACCTCAACACCATTTATTAGGGGTAGCTGCTTGTACTTATCCATATTAAGGGGACAAGCAACTAAGGTGGCTAAATCAATAGCCCCCTCAGAGACTAACACAGCCTCTGTGGTCTCCCTAACAAGACCAACCCCAACTAAGTTACCAAAAGTGAGCCCAGCTACTCCCTTGGATTGGCTATTAGTAGGTTTGCTCCCACCACCACTGCTATTAGTAGGGACACTAGGTGTAGCAGTAGGGGTTGTAGTGGTAGGAGGCTAGGTGCTTTTCTTTGGACAACTGGGATCTGTTGTCCAATGGCCTTTTATTTTACATAAATAGCACCATAGTTTCTTTTCTTTGTTTTGATTAGAAGAGGATTTGGGCCCACCACCCCCGCCAGAGTGTTTTTGTGGGCCTGATGAAGACTCATTTTTAGATTTGTCCCCACCTTTGTCAGAAGACTTACCATCCTTCTTCTTGTTGCCATCTTTGTCACCCCCTGTATGAACTTTTCTGTTCACCCTTGTTCTGACCCATTTGTCTGCCTTCTTTCCCAATTCTTGGGGAGAGGTCAGATCAGAGTCCACCAGGTACTGGTGCAACAAATCAGACACACAATTATTAAGAATATGCTCTCTCAGGGTCAAGTTATACAGGCTGTCATAATCAGTAACTTTACTGCCATGTAACCACCCCTCCAAGGCCTTCACTGAATGGTCAATGAAATCAACCCAGTCTTGTGAAGACTCCTTTTTGGTCTCTCTGAACTTTATCCTGTATTGTTCAGTGGTTAAGCCATAACCATCCAGGAGTGCATTCTTAAGAACTGTAAAATTATTGGCATCACTTTCTTTCACAGTAAGGAGCCTATCCCTACCTTTTCCACTAAATGATAGCCATAGGATAGCAGCCCACTGCCTTTGAGGGACATCCTGTACAACACAGGCCCTCTCAAGTGCAGCAAACCACTTGTTAATGTCATCCCCCTCCTTATAAGGGGGAACTATCTTATGCAGATTCCTGGAATCATGCTCTTTTGCAGGATGACTATGGGGAATACTGCTGCTGCCACCATGGGTTTCTAAACCCAACTTCTGTCTTTCCTTCTTTAGTTCTAAGGACTGTCTATCCAAATCCAGCTGTTGCTTCTTAAGCTTCAGTATGGTTTGTTCCACTCTCAACTTATTGAGTTCCCTTTCTAACATTCTGTCATCAGGGTTGGTGGGAGGGACATGTCTTGAAACAGAGGTATGATGAGAATTGACAGAAGGAGACCTATCCCTAACAGAAGGCACCCTAACAGCTTGGTTAACAGAAACATCACTTCTACTGTGGTGAGAAGGAATACTCTTGTTAAGATGTGAGACAACACTACCTGTATGGTGTGACTCAACCTCTGTACCAACTATGCTAGGCTGTCTAGTATTGGGCAGGCTAGGAAGTTTCTTTCCTGAATCTTTTCCTAGGGGAGTCCCTGGATCAGATTGGGAACCATTAGCTACTTTTTCAACAGATGGGGCCCTTTTGGCCTTATCTTGTTCTCTAAGCATGTTAAGCAATAATTCCAAAGAAGTATTCTTCCCTACACTCAAACCTCTCTCTATGCAGAGACTCCTTGCTCCTTTCCAGCTAAGGTGATCATATGCAAGTTTGGACAGATCAACATTTTGGCCTGTGCCAGACATTTTTAGAGAGAGTTAAAGTGATAGAAAAAGAGAAAAAAGTTTTCAGAACTTTTAGAAAGACAGCAAAAAAAAAAACTTTTTAAAATTTTAGGAACTTTTTAGAAAGTTTAGAGGTACTTTCCAGCACTTTAGAAAAGAGGTGAGAAAAGAAATGCAAAACTTTTTGGTTAGGTGTACATACACTGAACTTGTTTTGTATATTTTTTTCTTATGAAAAGTACAATGACAAAAGTGGTAAGTAGTCTCAAAGCACTTATCCCACCGCTGCACAACCAATGTAGGAGGCTGGACTGGCTTGTAGTGAGTACCAAGGGGTACTTACACCTTGCACCAGGCCCAGTTATCCCTTATTAGTGTATAGGGTATCTAGCAGCATAGGCTGATAGAAAATGGTAGCTTAGCAGAGCAGCTTAGGCTGAACTAGGAGACGAGTGAAGCTCCTATAGTACCACTAGTGTCATATGCACAATATCATAAGAAAACACAATACACAGATATACTAAAAATAAAGGTACTTTATTTTTATGACAATATGCCAAAAGTATCTCAGTGAGTACCCTCAGTATGAGGATAGCAAATATACACAAGATATATGTACACAATACCAAAATATGCAGTAATAGTATTAGAAAACAGTGCAAACAATGTATAGTTACAATAGGATGCAATGGAGACACATAGGGATAGGGGCAACACAAACCATATACTCCAAAAGTGGAATGCGAACCACGAATGGACCCCAAACCTATGTGACCTTGTAGAGGGTCGCTGGGACTATTAGAAAATAGTAAGGGTTAGAAAAATAGCCCACCCCAAGACCCTGAAAAGTGAGTGCAAAGTGCACTAAAGTTCCCCAAAGGACATAGAAGTCGTGATAGGGGAATTCTGCAGGAAAGACACAAATCAGCAATGCAACAACAATGGATTTCCAGTCGAGGGTATCTGTGGAACAAGGGGACCAAGTCCAAAAGTCACAAGCAAGTCGGAGATGGGCAGATGCCCAGGAAATGCCAGCTGTGGGTGCAAAGAAGCTGCTACTGGACAGTAGAAGCTGAAGATTCTGCAGGAACGACAAGGGCTAGGAACTTCCCCTTTGGAGGACGGATTCCTTACGCCGTGGAGAGTTGTGCTGATGTGTTTTCCTGAAGAAAGACCACCAAAAAGCCTTGCTAGCTGCAAATCAGGCGGTTAGGGTTTTTGGATGCTGCTGTGGCCCAGGAGGGACCAGGATGTCGCCAATAGCTTCTGGGGACAGAGGAGGCATCGAGCAAGACAAGGAGCCCTCTCAGAAGTAGGCAGCACCCACAGAAGTGCCAGAACAGGCACTACAAAGTGGAGTGAAACGGTGCTCACCCGAAGTCACACAAAGGAGTCCCACGTCGCCGGAGGACAACTTAGGAGGTCGTGCAATGCAGGTTAGAGTGCCGTGGACCCAGGCTGGACTGTGCACAAAGGATTTCCGCCGGAAGTGCACGGATGCCGGAGTAGTTGCAAAAGTCGCGGTTCCCAGCAATGCAGTCTGGCGTATTGAGGCAAGGTCTTACCTCCACCAAACTTGGACTGAAGAGTCACTGGACTGTGGGAGTCACTTGGACAGAGTTGCTGGATTCAAGGGACCTCGCTCGTCGTGCTGAGAGGAGGCCCAGGGTACCGGTGATGCAGTTCTTTGGTGCCTGCGGTTGCAGGGGGACGATTCCGTCGACCCACGGGAGATTTCTTCAGAGCTTCTAGTGCAGAGAGGAGGCAGACTACCCCCACAGCATGCACCACCAGGAAAACAGTCGAGAAGGTGGCAGGATCAGCGTTACAGAGTTGCAGTAGTCGTCTTCGCTACTTTGTTGCAGTTTTGCAGGCTTCCAGCGCGGTCAGCAGTCGATTCCTTGGCAGAAGGTGAAGAGAGAGATGCAGAGGAACTCGGATGAGCTCTTGCATTCGTTATCTAAGGAAATCCCCAAAGCAGAGACCCTAAATAGCCAGAAAAGAGGGTTTGGCTACTTAGGAGAGAAGATAGGATAGCAACACCTGAAGGAGCCTATCAGAAGGAGTCTCTGACGTCACCTGATGGCACTGGCCACTCAGAGCAGTCCAGTGTGCCAGCAGCACCTCTGTTTCCAAGATGGCAGAGGTCTGGAGCACACAGGAGGAGCTCTGGGCACCTCCCAGGGGAGGTACAGGTCAGGGGAGTGGTCACTCCCCTTTCCTTTGTCCAGTTTCGCGCCAGAGCAGGGCTAAGGGGTACCTGAACCGGTGTAGACTGGCTTATGCAGAAATGGGCACCATGTGTGCCCATGAAAGCATTTCCAGAGGCTGGGGGAGGCTACTCCTCCCCTGCCTTCACACCATTTTCCAAAGGGAGAGGGTGTAACACCCTCTCTCAGAGGAAGTCCTTTGTTCTGCCATCCTGGGCCAGGCCTGGCTGGACCCCAGGAGGGCAGAAGCCTGTCTGAGGGGCTGGCAGCAGCAGCAGCTGCAGTGAAACCCCGGGAAAGGCAGTTTGGCAGTACCAGGGTCTGTGCTACAGACCACTGGGATCATGGGATTGTGCCAACTATGCCAGGATGGCATAGAGGGGGCAATTCCATGATCATAGACATGTTACATGGCCATATTCGGAGTTACCATTGTGAAGCTACATATAGGTAGTGACCTATATGTAGTGCACGTGTGTAATGGTGTCCCCGCACTCACAAAGTCCGGGGAATTGGCCCTGAACAATGTGGGGGCACCTTGGCTAGTGCCAGGGTGCCCACACACTAAGTAACTTAGCACCCAACCTTTACCAGGTAAAGGTTAGACATATAGGTGACTTATAAGTTACTTAAGTGCAGTGTAAAATGGCTGTGAAATAACGTGGACGTTATTTCACTCAGGCTGCAGTGGCAGGCCTGTGTAAGAATTGTCAGAGCTCCCTATGGGTGGCAAAAGAAATGCTGCAGCCCATAGGGATCTCCTGGAACCCCAATACCCTGGGTACCTCAGTACCATATACTAGGGAATTATAAGGGTGTTCCAGCAAGCCAATGTAAATTGGTAAAATTGGTCACTAGCCTGTTAGTGACAATTTGAAAGAAATGAGAGAGCATAACCACTGAGGTTCTGGATAGCAGAGCCTCAGTGAGACAGTTAGTCATAACACAGGTAACACATTCAGGCACACTTATGAGCACTGGGGCCCTGGCTGGCAGGGTCCCAGTGACACATACAACTAAAACAACATATATACAGTGAAAAATGGGGGTAACATGCCAGGCAAGATGGTACTTTCCTACAGGAAGGCAGCAGTCTCAGCCTCGTCACAGAGTGGGATGGGGTCAGTGAGACTGCTGACCCCTCCCCACTCTGTGATGAAGTGTTACTGATTGACACTCGTCCTGGGCACTTCAGGGCTTAAACTGAATTGCCCAGGGAGAGTGTCAATTGGTGACGCTTTCCTCGTCACCCACGGGAGGGCTTCGAGGCACCTTTGCTGAGCCGAGGAGGTCACGCCCATAGGAGCTGTGACCTCCTCATCCCAGCAAAGTTCAGCTCAGGCAGCCAGGAGTGTGCGTAAATCGTGCATGTCTGCTCCTGGCTGCCTGAGCTGAACATGGAGAGTGTCTGTCAGGCTGACCTTTGTTCAGTCTGACAGACACTCATTAAGAGGGGCAAAAGGTGGGGGGGCGTGGCCCCTCCGCCCTAAAGGACGGGCCGCCACTAGGTAACTGTAACAATATTTTATGTTCTCATAAGACAATATTTCATTTGTACTTGGAACTCGGGCCTAAAGAATGGTGAGCTAAGGTATGAAATACTCTGCGACTCAATTGTAATAAAATTCTATTTAACTTCTTCTCACTTCTATTCATCTTCCTGACAAACAAAATGGCTGCATAAACGTTTATGGGATCATTCCCTTCTCAAACCTGTATCACCCTTCAAACAGTGTTCATTCCACATAGACCTTAAAGGGGTCATCATTTTAAACTCCTGGCTTTACCTGTATTTTTAAGTCAACTGGTTGACAGATATGCTAAATTCTATTTGGACTACTTACTGGTAGTCTTAACTACTCCCCTTACATATTCTTTGTACCGTTACTTACTCAATGCAGTTGTGAGAAGACTCCTCATAGGCATCACCACTCTGGAGCACTTCCTGAAAAACAAAAATATCTCCATATCCTTTAACTATAAAAGGGTAACAGCGCTCATAAGTCTCCTGTTATAACAGGCCTCCATCGAACACTCGCCATCAAAAGGGGAGGAAGAGAAGGATCAAAAGTATTGTATTGAAGAATGTGGGCCAAGAGTAATAAAGATACTGAAAAGTAATCCAGGCATTACCACTTCATGATGTTCTTCGTCCCCTTACTTACTTGATGCAGACATACCCAATGTTAGAAGTGGGGTCTTTGGTTGACAGTCAGGTTACCCCCTGTTCAAGCAAGGACCCTCACTCTAGTCAGGGTAAAAGAGAATCACCCTCAGCTAACCCCTGCTTACCTCCTTGGTAGCTTGGCAGAGCAGTAGGCTTAACTTCAGAGTGCTAGGTGTAAAGTATTTGTACCAACACACACAGTAACTTAATGAAAACACTACAAAATGACACAACACAGGTTTAGAAAAATAGGAAATATTTATCTAAACAAAACAAGACCAAAATGACAAAAATACACAATACACAAGTCAAGTTATCAATTAAAAATCAAAAAGTGTCTTTAAGCAGTTTTAAACACACACTAACACTGTAAGAGTGAAAATATACCTTGGGTGCATCAAAAATAACCCCGCAAAGGCGAGTGCGCGTCAAAAAGGGCCTGCGATGCGTTGATTTCACTCACAAGCGAGACCTTGCGTCGTTTCTCCTTTAGTCGGGTCGGGCGCGTTGTTTCTTCTCTCCGCAGGAGAGCGATGAGTCGATCCGGTCAGCACTCTCGAGTCCGGGCAGGCCTTGCATTGTTTTTACACGCCCAGCGGTGTTTGCGTGGGAAATCCAGCCGCTCGATGATCTGAAAACCTCGCAGCGCCAGTTGCGATCTCCCAGCTTCTGCCAGCGATGCTGTGTGTCGTTTCTCCAGCTCCGGGCATTGATGCTTTGGTCGCATTTCCGGTGCGTGTCGGTTTTCAGTCACGGAGCCGGCAGCGCGTTGTTTCTTTAGCCGCAGATCGGTGTGCCGTTGATCTTTTCCCAGCATGGTGCTCTGTGCATGGATTTCCTCCTCTTAGGCTGCCAGCTTCTCCTTTCAGGGTCCCAGGAACTGGATGGGCACCAGAGGGCAGAGTAGGAGTCTCGCCAGAGACTCCAGGTGCTGGCCTAGAGAAGTCTTTGCTGTCCCTGAGACTTCAAACAACAGGAGGCAAGCTCTAAATCAAGCTCTTGGAGATTTCTTCTCAAGATGGAAGGCACACAAAGTCCAGTCTTTGCCCTCTTACTCTGGCAGAAGCATCAACTGCAGGATAGCTCCACAAAGCACAGTCACAGGCAGGGAAGCTCTTCTTCCTCAGCTCTTCAGCTCTTCTCCAGCAGAGGTTCCTCTTGGTTTCCAGAAGTGTTCTAAAGTCTGTGGTTTTGGGTGCTTTTCTTATACCCATTTTCTCCTTTGAAGTAGGCCTACTTGAAAGTAAAGTCTCTTTTGAATGTGAAATCCCGCCTTGCCCAGGCCAGGCCCCAGACACTCACCAGAGGGTTGAAGACTGCATTGTGTGAGGACAGGCACAGCCCTTTCAGGTGTGAGTGACCACTCCTCCCCTCCCTCCTAGCACAGTTGGCTCATCAGGAAATGCAGACTACTCACCGGCTCCCTTTGTGTCACTGTCTAGTGTGAGGTGCAACCAGCCCAACTGTCAAACTGACCCAGACAGGGAATCCACAAACAGGCAGAGTCACAGAAATGGTATAAGCAAGAAAATGTTCACTTTCTAAAAGTGGCATTATCAAACACACAATCTTAAAATCAACTTTACGAAAAGGTGTATTTTTAAATTGTGAACTCAGAGACCCCAAACTCCACATGTCCATCCCCTCCCAAAGGGAATCTAAACTTTAATCAGATTTAAAGGTAGCCACCATGTTAACCTATGAGAGGGACAGGCATTGCAATAGTGAAAAACGAATTTAGCAATATTTCAAGGTCAGGACATATAAAACACATTACTGTATGTCCTACCTTAACCATACACTGCACCCTGCCCTTGGGACTACCTAGGGCCTACCTTAGGGGTGCCTTACATATAAGAAAAGGGCCTGGCAAGTGGCTACACTTGCCAAGTTGAATTTACAGATAAAACTGCACACACAGACACTGCAGTGGCAGGTCTGAGACATGATTACAGAGCTACTAATGTGGGTGGCACAACCAGTGCTGCAGGCCCACTAGTAACATTTGATTTACAGACCCTGGGCACCTCTAGTACACTTTACAAGGGACTTACTAGTAAATCAAATTTGCCAATCATGGATAAACCAATCAGCCATACAATTTTCACAGAGCATATGCACTTTAGCACTGGTTAGCAGTGGTGAAGTGCTCAGAGTTCAAAAGCCAACAGCAACAGGTCAGACAAAATAGGAGGCAGGAGGCAAAAAGATTGGGGATGATCCTGCATAAGGAAAAAATTCCAACACCCAAGCATGCAAGAACGAATACATTTGACAAATTCATGGCACACAAATCTTGAAATAAAACAGGAAACATGATCTCTCAAACAATTGCTGCTCTAAGTAGGTTTATAAGTCAGAACAGCTTTACCAAACTTCAATTCAGAACCCCTACCCAAATTAAGCCTATAATGAGCAGCAAAGGTAGACTGAGAAACTCAGGTTGCTGCAGCACAAATGTCAGTTCAGAGACACCACCCTATTCTACCTATGAGGGAGGCAGCCATCCTTCTTGTTGAAGGAGCTTGAACAGAAACTGATGGCTCAACAATAGCTTTTGAATAGGAAATTGAGATTACCTCGTAAATCCAATGAGGCAAGGTTTAAAGAGAAGAGTTTTTCCCTTCATTAGTTTAACCAAATTTAACAAAAAGTGAATCATAGTTTCTGAAGTCCGCTCACCTGGACAAATAAATTCTGACGCCCTTACCACCAAAAGAGATGCACTTCCAGAGGAAGAAGAAATAATAACCTCCTGGGACTTGTGAAGCATGGAATTCACCTTAGGAACAAATTGTGGGCCTAATTTTAAAAAATAATACGATACTCTAAAATTCTAAGGTAGGGGTGGATTACAAATTAAGGCAGAAATGTCACATAGTGTTCTGGCAGTATAATTGTCCACCAGAAAAAACCTTTACTGTCAAAAAGTTTGAAGACTACTCTGCTGGAGTTTCAAAGGGAGCACTGTGCAATGTATTTAAAAACTAGGAAATTGTGAGTTGGGAAGAGATTCCTTACTTTGCACTTTGACAATTTAAAGCCCCAAAGAGCCTTGCTACCAAACTTTCAACCTCAGAAAAAGAATCCCAAGGAAATGGGAAGAATTTAGGGCCAGATGTGTCAAGAAAGGCGTTTGCGAATCGCAAATAGCGATTTTTAAGAAATCGCTATTTCGAGTCGCAATATGTGATGTAACATATTTGCGAATCAGAATTAGCGATTTCTTAAAAATTGCTAATTGTGGTTTGCGAGGCCCAAATACCGAATCGCAATTTGCGAGAACACAATTTGCGATTCGGTAATTGAAAATCGCAAATTGCGAGAACGCACACCTAGCAGAGCCTGATGACATCACAAGCAGGAAGTGAGTCATCCCAGGCAGTTTGCAGGTGCCACACCCAAAGGAGCACTGAGAGAGAGACAGCCCAGCCACAGTGAGCAAGTCTGTGAACAAGGCAGGACTGCACAACCACCATGGACACCTCTGCACAGGGAAAAGAGAAGGGAGAGAGGAAAAGGAAACTCACGTTTAGTGAGCAGGAACTTGAGGTGCTCACTGAGGAGTTGGTGAAGAGCCATGACTGTCTGTTTGGAGAAAGCTCACTCCAGGTCCCTGAGAGTGAAAAGAGCAGACTCTGGGCAGACATTCAGACCAAAATCTGCGCTGTGGGAGTTGCGCAGTGCTCTGTGGAGGAGATAAAGAAGAAGTGGTACGACCTGCGTTCCTGTGCCAAGGAGAGGGTGGCAAGACGACTGCAGGAGGCAAGGAGCACAGGAGGCGGACCACCCACCGAGACACCCTCCACCCCGATGGAAGACCTGGTGGAGTCGACACTCCTCCCAGAAGCTGTCAGTGGGGTCGCTGACATCGACACAACCGGCACACCAAGCACCAGTAAAGGTAACTGCAATACTGATATGTAACCCCATATGTGTATGTACAAATGACCCTTAGGAATTAGCAAGTAGTGCAAAGCATTGTGAGAAGTAGTCCATTGCACATCTTAGAAGCGGCACAACAATGCCTTATGGGAGTGGTAGTCCACAACCCAGAGCTGAAAGTAGCACATAGAATGTAATTAGGCCGAGCGACACCCAGAAGAACACAACACCCACAACATAGTGATATGATGTAACTGTACATTTATTACCATTGTGTGACCTTTGGTGATACATACATAACTGACATGCTGCACAATGTCGTTGCAGGTGGCCCAGGCCCAGCAGCATCTGCAAGTGCTGTTGTGGGGGATACTGAAACCCACCCAGCATCTGACTCAAACACCAGTGAGTCACAGAATATAGCGCCTATCAGACGCAGGGCTAGGGCTGTACAGCTACACGAATTGAGCCAGGACTCTGACGACATGCGGGATGACGGCCACACACCTTCCCCAGATGACAGATGCACTGTTATGCAGGAGTCCCAGCCCCAGCGTAGCACAACACCCCGCAGGAGGCCTACGTATGCAGGCGCACAGCATATTGAAGCAGGAGAGGGGCCATCAGTCTTCGGTGGCCTGGAATCTGCTATGTTGAAACAGCAGCGCCTGCAAAACAGGACAATCTCAGCTTTACAAAGGCAGATGCAGGCACACAATTCCAACATGGGGGGGCTGCATCGGCAGTTGGAGTGCCTCAATTCCATCCTCCCAAAACTGCATGAGGGACAGATCCAAGCTTCTGAGAACACCAGGGAGCTGACAAGTGCAGCGAGGGAACTGTGTACAGAGCTGCGGCACAACAGACTCAGCCACCGCAGACAGGAGAGGAGTTTTTTGGGGATGTTTGGTGGTTTCTGTCTCTCGGTCAATCGCCTTGCAACTTCAACAGCCCTCATATCGCGGCGTGCTGTGGCCGCACAGGTGGAGGCAGCGCACAGCAGTAGGGATATGGCACAGGGACTGGTGCAGATCACAAATGCGCTTGACAATATGCTGGGTAACCGCTCCGCCACACCCAGTGAACTGGGACTGGGTGCCACTGAGGACACATCTAGCCTCAGCAGCGTAGCAGTGCCCACCACTGATGCTAGGCGTCGCAGTGCCAGGCACAGCACTGCCACTGAGGCCGAAAACAGAGGTACCAGTGAGGCCACTGCGCACTCAAGTGGCTTGCGTGGCCGTAGAAAGTGACAGTAATGGCCACAGCGGACTGTTTTCTCATTGTGTGATACAGTAAACTATGATTGAATAGTGAGATACTGTTATCTGCTTTTTTTAAAGTTACATAATCTTATTTGTGCTGCTAGTGAAACTTATGTTACCTGACGTTAAGGTAATAAATATTCTAACTACAAGTACACGTCAGTGGAGTTGTGTTGTTATTACTTACATCTGAAATGGTTGTGCGTGATGTCAGCATGCCTTTGCCTGCCCTCTCCTGCACTGGCCCTGTCTGCTGGCTGTAGGGGGGTATGGGATCATCATCCTCATCAGAGTCTGAATCAGATATTTCCACAGGTATGCTCCTGGTGGTAGCTATATTGTGCAAGATCGCACAAGTAGCCACTATTCTACATGTTGTCTCCGGGCTGTACTGTAGTGCCCCTCCACTTTTGTGGAGGCACCGGAAGCGACTTTTCAGCAGCCCAAAGGTGCGCTCCACCACATTGCGAGATACCGTGTGTGCTGCATTGTATCTCCGTTCTGCAGGTGTTGTAGGATTGAGGTAGGGCGTCATAATGTAGGTGCGCACTACGTACACACTGTCTCCTGGAAGGAACAGAGGGTATGATGAGTAAGTGAGCCATCTGACGTCACAACGCCATCAATGCGCCAGGGTACAGAGGGTCAATACCTAGTAGATATCCTTCACCAAACTCCCCAGCTAGCAGTCTTGTGTGAATCCCGCTGTGGCGAAAGATGTATGAATCATGTGTGCTCCCTGGGTACCTGGCCACAAGATCAGTTATGATCTAGGAGGCATTGCATATCACCTGTATATTCATGGAATGTTGGTATTTACAGTTGCGGTACACATACACTGTGGCCGATGGTGGACAGATTGCAACATGTGTCCCATCTATGGCACCTAGGACGTGGGGGAACTGTGCTATCTGGTAGAAATCTATTTTTCGTCTGCTGTATTTCCTGTGGGGTAATCTGATGTACTGGTGTATCCTACTCAGCATGGTGGTGATAAATGCATTGAAAAATCTAGAGAGGGTGCACTGTGATACTCCTCCAGCTGCTGCTATGACCCCTTGATAGCTCCCTGAGGCAAGTAGGTGCAGGGAGCATAATACCTGCACATGGGTGGGTATGCTATTGGTCCTGTGTGTTGTGCGCTGCAGTATGGGTTGGAGCTCAGCTATCAGGTCAAGTATCATGGCTGAGCTTAACCTGTACTTCCCAAAAATGTCCACCTCAGTCTGTTCAAAAAGGGCAATGCGCACTCTGAAAATGCACTCCTGTCTCCTCCTCCCTCTCTTCAAACCTGCCAAGATCCTCATTCTCCTCGCCATGACGTAGAGTGCAGCCATTGTGGAAAAGAGTCTGAGGCATTCTGGGCCTCTTCATATAGGTTGCACCTGGTTGCCACCTGGTTTCACTTAGTGGTATTTTGCATGCGCAGAAGGACATTCTGCCAAAAAAAATCACTATTTGCGATTTCTTGATGCATCGAATTGCGACTTGGTTTTGCAAGTCGCATTTTGCGTCTCACAATTTCCGACTTGAAATACTGAATCGCTAATTGCGATTCGGTATTTCATGTCCAAATTGCGAGACGCAAAATGCGACACGCAAAACCAGGTCGTAACGCAAAAAAACACTATTTTTGCGATTCCTTATTTTTGGTCTGCGAATGCCTTTCATGCATCACAGACCATGTTTTTGCATTTGCAAACGGCCAATTTTAGCCATTCGCACCGTTTGCGAATGAAATTTCATTTGATACATCTGGCCCTTAATCACTTTCCATTGTACTCTTGTTATAGCAGTGGTTCAACCCTTATCAAATCCATCATGCAAACATTTCAAAATTATCTTTGAAGAAATACTACTTTACGTACACCATTTTGAGAAATAGGTCCAATGATGAACATATGGCTTCCGCATGGATAACCTTCTATAAGCCTGAAAAGACTCTACAACCGATCGAGACAGGCCTAACTTCTTGAGCATCTCCCTCTTTCAGTCTCCAACCTATTAACCTCAACCTCTAAAGGCAATAAAGGGGTAATAAAGGATGCCGAATGATTGGATATGCAGAGAGAGGGAGTGACCAAATCTGAAAGATCAACATTTCCTTTCACAGAGGAAACCAATATCACTGAGGGCAAAAATTCAAATATGAATTACCTCCGCCCTCTCCCTCTAAAATCTCACCATCAGACGAGGCAACAAGGAAATTATGGGGGAATGTGTATAGTAGATAGTTCAGCCAACGGCATGTCAGTGCATCTGCTGCTTAATGATCTCTGAACTTCAAAAAGAAGGGAAGAAGGGCATTGAAGCAATCTGCAAACTGATCTATTCTGAGTGTGCCATGCAATTGGCAAATCATCTGAAACACTTCTCCTGTGATTCTCAAATTCTGTAAAGTGGGAAATAACCTGTTCAAAAAGTTCACTATTGAGTTGTTCTTGCCCCAAATATGAATTCTTCTTGTAGACAAAAGTCTCCACTCTGTCCAATTTATTATTTTAGGACTAAACAGGAGTATGAGTTGCATGAAGACATTGCTACTGCATTGTCTGTCCTCACTACTGCATTCTTCTGTAATATCATGGACTCGAACCTCCAAATAGCCTTCCAAATTGCTCTGAGCTCCCTCCATTTTGAAGAATAACCTCTGCCTTTGACTTGCCAAAGGCCCTGTGCCATGTTGGAACCAAGAACAGCTCCTCACCCTGGCATCTGTTTTTCTTACCACTCGGAGTTGCGGAGGTAGAGATGCCCCTCTTTCTAGGTTGCAAGGTTCCAGCCACCAATGACACTGTTCTCTCAGGGTCTGCATCACTGGTATAGGGAGATTGAAATTGTTCAAGTTTGGAAGCCAATGCTCAAAAATATTTAAGGCCAAAGGCCCCAAATGCCGATAAGCCTAAACAAAGAGACTATCTGTAAAAGAACAATACAGAAAAAGCACCCTTAGCCCACTGAACAGCAGCACAGAAGAAAACATAATTTTCAACCTACAGAAACTACCTTAAGGGGCACATGCCATGTCCCTCTGTACCTGAAGGAAATCCCGTACTGATGCCTACTACATATTTAGAACAGTTCACAATCTCTGAACTGACTTGATTCTTCTCACCATAGCAGACAAACAAGCAGTATCTGTTTGGAGCCAAGCTCCTATATAAACCAGACTCTGAAACTGCTTCAGATATGGTTTCTTGAGTTTGAAAAGAGACCTAAATTCCTGCAAAGCCTCCATCACCTGTGTTATGACCATGTGCAACATCCATGGATAATCGGAGACCATAAGTAGATTGTCTAGATAAGGATGAACCTGGTTGTTTCTCTTGTGTAAATGGCAATTATATGGCCTAAGCTGTGTTGAAGAACTATCAGAGAATCCTGTAACCAAAAAGCAGGACTCTGAACAACCAGTATGAAATGCCCACTGCAAACTTGAGAAACATCTGATGATCTACAGAAATGGAAATATGCAAAAAGGCATCTCGGAGATCCAGGAATGCTAGGAAATTTCCTTGCTACTGAAATTACATACTCTAGAGAGTTAATCTTGAAATGAATTGTCTACAGGAAGAAGTTCAAATACTTGAGGTTCATAATTAGCTGGTAATTCACTAAAGATGTTTTTCTCACAAGGAACTCTGGAGAATATCAACCCTCACTTCTGTCACAAGCTGGAACAGGAATTACAGTTCTCTTTTGCACCAACAACAGAATGTTCTCCTATAATGCCTGTCCTTTCTCTGGAATTCTGGGAAGAAAAATTAAGAGGAATGAATCCTTCAGAAGAATTCCAAGGAGTATCCCAGGAAAACAATTTTAAGAACTCAATTGTCCTCGACAAGACTCTGCCATGTGCTGAAAACGTGAGCCATTTTCCCATCAACTAACTCCTCTGCTCCTCCCTTCTTGGCATAGTTAGGAGGGCTGATTGGTCGGACACGAGTGAGATGGTAGCCGCGTAGGTGTCGGCTGTTGGCCCAGCACGCCCTGGACGCCGGTCGGGAGCTCAATGCAACGACGGGCGATGCGAGGGTGCCGAGACAGCAGACTAGCCGCGCGCTGAGCATTGATTACACCCTGTCCCCCCCCTCGCTTACTGAGACTGCTGAATACCAGGGCAGGCGTCCGGGGATTTCAGGTGATGCGGAGATGCTGCCTTGCTGAGTTTTCATCGAGTCTGGTATGGTTTGATGTCAGTGAGTAGGACCTGTATAGGTGTAACAGTGAAGCCTCCCGGCGCTTAACTAAAGTAATGTAGGGCGCGAAAGAGACTGCGGCTCCACGGATTTTGTATTTACATTAAGGCAACCGAATGATGTGATATCAATGCTGACTGGGCTCTGCTATAAGGAGGGGGTGACTGAGAGAGCGCAGCCCGGCTCCTTTGAAGGTACTGCATGGACACTGACTGGGTCACTGAGAAGTACCCTTAACTCTGTGGTAAAGGAAACTGAGTACTGGTATTGGATAATAAGACGGATCACAGAGTTAATTGGAGCCTGGCCCTGGTTCTCAAAAGTGAAAAAGGCACCTAAAAATACACAGAATATCGGAGATAAAGGGTAGCTGGCCCGTCAGACACGCGTAGGGAAAGATGGCAGTGACTGAGGTCTAGCTGGCAAACGGTCTGCTTTAGGACCGACCAAATTCAGTTGTAAAGCCGGAGGTGGGACTGCCAGAGATGTCAACGATGCATCTAGGGGGAGCCCTGCCTGATCTTAAGGGGAAGGGTAGATCACAGTCCGCCATTACGAACTTTTTGACCAGCGGTGTGCAAGAATATGACATTGATAACCCTATACCTCTCCCCAAGGATATGCCATTTTGTTTAAGAGAGGATCCTGAGGTAATAACTCATAGAGAGGAGCCCCTACAAGCTAAAGATGGGCCCTCCAGCAGTAACTTTCTCCACGATACGCTACAAGATGGTGAGGGGTGGCGACCAGATGAACCTAGGAGCTGTAAGGAGCAGATGGCGTCGACGGAGGTCTGCACTAGGGTACCCACTAATGACAGCACGCAAATGCAAACGGCGGAGTATAAACAAGGTACTCAAGACATTCAAGGCATAGCTGATAAGCCCCTTGAATCACGTCTTGGAAAGGGGGAAGGATTAACACTACCAGGCAATGATGCTATCAAAGATTCTGAACTGGAAGCTAGTAAATCCGGAAGGGGCGGAAAGATTACTGACTGGTCTAGGGCCAGAGGGGATAAATTCTATTCACTAACTGAGGATTCTGAAGCTATCATTAGTGGCTGTAATCAGAGTGAAGCCGAGGGGAGTATATCATCAGAGTCCGAGAGTGTATCATCAGTGGTAGGGCCCAACAACAACGACACTGCAGGTGTATAAAATCATGGTCGGGCTCTACTGGCGGAGCAGATCTCTTAGGACAGAGCGCTATGGTGCTTTAAAGGAATTATTCAGGAATCAGACTTATGAGTCTGGAGAAAGATCGTAAGGTTGATACGCCTCCTGATGTCGATGCAGGCGAGAATTGCCAGAGTGCCCCAATCAATAACACGGCTAGTACAGATGCAAAAATGCTGCAGATGTTATACGATACAGGAACTGCAAACTGAGACACAGGCAGAGAGTCGGAGGGCTCGGTTGGCCACCAAGCAACTGCAGGGCACGGTTCGAAAAGTTGCGAAATCTTGCATGGAAATTAAAGAAAAACTAAATACAATGGAGAACAGAACTTCCATAGTGAAGGCAGAGGTTGAGACTCTGAAAGAGCAGGCGGGACACACGCAGGACAATTAACTGATATCATGATGTGGAAACTGGAAGATTATGAAAATCGACAGAGAAGAAATAATTTGCAACTCTTGGGTATAGAAGAAGGGGTGGATGGCAATGATATCAGAGCATACATGATTAAGCTCCTGCGGAATGCTTTTCCAGAGCTCACAAAATGGGATTGGGAGGTGGAAATTAAAGGAGTCCACAGATTTCCACTAGTTGGACGAGGGGAAGAGCATAATGCGGAATCTAAACACCCTGGAGCTATATTGATCTTTTTTGGTAACTATTTGTTAAGGCAAAATATCTTTGAAAAAGCCCACCCGGATGCCCCACAGCGTGTGGATAATGCCACCTTCTTCACCTGCCCGGATTATTACCATGTTACCGTGGAGCAAAAATGGAGGTCGCGACAGCTGATTAAGCCCTTTCAGGACAGGGGAGGGGAGGCTTTTTTGCTGGCCCCAGCACGGTTGAAGACAGTGATTAATGGGAAAATGAAAATATTTATGTCTGAGATGCAAGCAAAATAACATTTGATGGAACTGAAAGTACTGAACACATAGAAAATTGGGGAGGGACAATAAGAACTCCAATTTGTAATGATGGTGGGGGTAATCACATGTACAGGAAGTTCGGCAGTCCAGGGCGGGTCTTCGGCCGACACTAAGGGATACCATCATTCAGACCAGTGGTGCTGAGGGGATGGGGGAGGGGAGGGGGGGCAGGTGAGAGGGGTAGGAGGTGGAAGAGTGAGATTAAGAGTAGGGGAGGGGGAGGGGGGACGCAGGGGTCGGGAGGAACTGGGGGGTGGAAGAGGGGTTTGGGGGGTGGTGGTGGAGGGGTTTTCAGTTGGGTTAAAAAGAAAAATTGGTTACCTGAGAGAATGCAGAGGGTGAGTAGAAACAGAATGAGGGCTGGTCTAAAGTCTGAGGTTTTAGGCTGGAAGGTTGATGTAATGGATCTTAAATATGGTCAAAGGAACAGAGAGATTTTAAGTGAACATGGCGATTCCGGGAAAAACTTGCTTGAGGGTGCATAAATGGCGATATTTCAGATTGCATCCGTAAACATATGTGATTTGAATAACCCTTGTAAGAGAAGAAAAGTAGCAAAAGATTTGAAAACATTAAAAGCAGATATTTATTGTCTACAAGGAACCCACATAGAATATTCCGGCAAAGCTGTGTTGGAGACTCTTTGGTTGCAGCTGCTGGTATGTACTGCGCAAAATGCTAAAATAAAAGAGATAGCCATTTTAACAAGTAATAAAAGATGTAAGGCTACTCGGTGTAGGGGGGGTCAGCTAGGGAGATGGGCTGTAATAGAGTGCCAGTTGAGTAAAGAGAGTTTTACTCTATGCTCTTTATAAGGTTCAGTGCTTGACGATCCGACTGTATTAGATTTTCTTTCAGTTGAATTAGCAGTGTGGTCAGCCCCATATATTATTTGTGGGGATCTGAATTTCAATGGCTCATGGGATGGATTACAAAATTTAATGGATGTTAATGATAGCAGCTACTTGGGGCGCAAACCCAGAGTACTTCAGGCCATTCAGATTTTTCATAAGGAAGTAGGAGTGGTAGATGTATGGCTAACACTGAAGGGGCTGAATCCGGGGTATACGTACTTTTCAGCTCCACATAGGAAACTGGCCTGGCTAGATTATTTTTTTATCTCGTCTGAATTATTAGAGGGAGCAGAAATGAAACTATACCCACAGTTTATGTCAGATCATAATCCTCTACTTTTGGAGATTAAGAGAGTGAGTAGTAAGAGTTACAGGAAGTGCTGGACATTCGAGAGAGGGTTGTTTAATAATCCGGCATATTTGCGGCATATGAAAATATGGCTGAGGGAGTTCCTAGAATTTAATAGAGGATCTGCCCTGGTTTAAATTGTGTGGGACACAATGAAAGCAGGGATAAGGGGGGAAACGCTTAGTTTTAGTACAAGACGACATAAACAAGTAGCAGCTCAGATCCAAGAATTATTTATAAGGCTTCGGGAGGCAGAAAAACAACTCATCATGGCAGTTGAAGGTGGCATGGATGCTAAGGATGCTCTACAGCAGATAGCTATAGCTAAAATGTTAATAGACAATAGGTCGGCGGAAAACACGGCGGAAAGATATTTGGCAAGACGGAAGGAGTGTTGTGAATACAGTGAGAAAGTGGGTCATTTATTGGCAGTATGTACTCGCCAGAAGGCTGTTTTTGGTTCAATCTCGGAGATCAAAGACGGTCAGGGGAAGCTAGTTACAGACCATGACCAAATTAGGGAAGCTTTTTGGGAGTATTATGCGGAGTTATACTAGGCCACCCCTGCAGGTGAGGAACAGACTGATTGTGGCTTGTTAAGTGAGACAGAGTGCTGCAGGATTGCCCCTGAAGATCAGGAGGAATTAGGAAAGGAGGTCATAATGAGGAATTAGAAGAGGTGGTGCGAGGGCTACCTAGTGGGAAGGCTGTAGGGACGGATGGAATCCTGTTAGAATTATATAAATATCTTAAGACATTTCTGATGCCGATGATGGTAGAACTGTTCATTCAAGTGCAGCAAGTGGGTAATCCCCCTCCGTCCTGGGCTGCCGCCAATATAATGGTGTTCCTGAAGAAGGGTAATGACCCGCTTAGCTTGAGTGCGAAAAGACCTATTACACTTATTAACATCGATGCGAAGATCTATTCCAAAATGATTGCGACACGTTTGTCTGCTTGTATCCATAAATTAGTTACGTAGAACCAACATAGGTTTGTTCCAGGGAGGGATACAACTGACCATATCAGAAGAGTCATCACTTTGTTTGATGCAACTCATGTTGCGGAGGAACTCATGGCAATGATTCTGTTAGATGCTGAAAAAGCATTTGATAGGGTTAATTGAGAGTATATGTGGGTAACATTAGGGGCCTATGGATTGGAAACAGCTTTATTACTGCAGTTAAAGCTTTATACAAGCACCCAAGCGCTCAAATTCAAATGCTAGACGGCCTGTCAAAAGATATACAAATTGAATGCGGCACAAGACAAGGATGTCCGTGTTCACCTCTGTTATTTGCACTATATATTGATCCATTTTTACGACAATTAGAAAAGAATACAGCAATTTAGCCAGTTACCCGCAATGGTTGGGGTACCAAAATTTTTGCATATGCCGATGATGTCGCAGTTGTTACTGCTAACCCAGATTTGGCTCTTAAATAAATTGAAAAAGCTGCATATAGTTTGGGATGGTATCTGTCTACTCACTAAACAAAGATAAAACTCAGATAGTGGTAAATGAGTATGGCAAGACAACCGATATCCGAAGGGTAGATCATGCAGTTTATTTAGGGATTGATACTAGATCTAATGTGGAGCAGATAGTGCAGATTAATCTAATGCCAATCGTACAAAAAGCTAAATACAATTTTAGCAGATGGAATAATCTACATATGTCAATCATGGCGTGATGTAATATGGTTAAGATGATGTTTCTCCCCAAGGTCCTATACTTATTCCGGTCAATCCTATTGGTGTTTGAGAAATCCTGGTTTAATATGCTGGATCAACTTGTGATGAGGTTTATTTGGTCGTACTGCAAGATCAGGAGAGCTAGCAGATACATGACATTACCAAGGGAGAAGAGGGGATGGTCTTTGACAAACTTTAAACTATATCAGTTGGCAGCAGCATTTCAGTTTATTT
This sequence comes from Pleurodeles waltl, assembly GCF_031143425.1. Taxonomy (NCBI): domain Eukaryota; kingdom Metazoa; phylum Chordata; class Amphibia; order Caudata; family Salamandridae; genus Pleurodeles; species Pleurodeles waltl. The sequence continues at coordinate 507,336,724 of NC_090447.1, read as the reverse complement.
GCCCTCTGCTTAACAGCAGAGGATCCCCGTGGGGGGAGGGTATGTCCCGGATATTTATGAACCTCTAATCGGACATTCGGCAAGTGGCGCGTTGCTGACATTAACGGAACCCAGCTATTATAAGAAAGTGCAATTTAAGGTTTTAAATGCTGCGTTTAAATGTTGGGACCCTTGGCGGAAGAGAATGTGACTCAGTAGGTTTAATCGCTACACCTTGATTGCAAATAACCCTTCCCTCCCCGAGATATTTAGAGATAACCACATGGCAAAATGGAATCAACATGGTGTTCAAAAGTTAGGAGATTTTTTTTCCAGGATCTATAATAGGCACATTTGAGAACTTGCGGGAGAATTTGGCCTGGAGCAAAGGGAATTCTTTAAATATTTACAAGTGAGGGATTTTATGCATGGGAAAACTGGGGGGACAGCGGGGTTTACAAAGTGCCCTTTGATGGAGATAATGGCAACTGGTGCAAGGATAACTAGAAGGTTAGTATATGCTAGATTGAATGAAGAGCAGCCAGAGGATCTGGAGAAGTACTGTAGGAAGTGGGAAGCCCGACTAAATATCAGAGATGCAGAATTCTATGAATCTCTCGGACTGGGGTGCAGCATTTTTATCTCAGCAGCACTCCAGGCACAACACTATAAAACAATTTTCGATTTATATTTTACCCCAGAGAAAATAGCTAAGTGGGGTAGGACAGAGGGGATACAATGTCCACGATGGCAGTGTCAGCTACTTGGTGCAGAGCTAACCCATATGTTTGCTACATGTACAAAATGAGAAGCCTTGAGAAGGGATATCGGGTAATTTTTAAGAGAAGTAGTCAAACAAGATGTGGAATTAACTCCTGAGATCGTAATATTAGAAAACTGAGGCCCAACTACATCAGATACACCTAAGTTTGTTTTTGTCTCAACGGCTGTCTATCGGCTTTGTATCACCTCTGCATGGTTGGATCGGCAACCTCCAGCATTTCAATATTGGTTAGAAAGGCTCCTCACTGTATATCAGTTTGAACACTCATTATACAAATGGAAAGGGAAGGAAGCAAGACAGAAGAGGCAAACCATCTGGGGAGCACTGGTTGAATGGATCAGATCTATACAGCCGGCATGTATGGAAGAAAATGGCGACAGAGACTAAAAGCGTATGACTTTGGATTAACATGCATATTGTATAATGTTATTTTCTTTATGTATTTATTCTCTTGGGTTACAATAAAAAAAGGAGTGTTGATTGTTCTTTGAGCCCTGTGAATTATTAGAGTTCCCCCAACACACACAGATTTGGGATGCAAACAAGCCTTGTTAAATGAAGGATCAAACTTCTTCTGCCTAGAACGATCATAAGGCTTCTTTCTCTTAGAAAATGTCTTTGACTCAAATTTGAAGAGGAGATTTTCCGCTCAGATGACTTTCGGTTACATCTTGCAGCTCTTCACCAAACTGTTTTCTCCTGAAAGTGGCATTTTCAGAATGCACATCTTCAGTGAAGCATATATTTGCCAACTCCTCAGTTAAAGCTGTCTCCTAGCAGCAACAATTCTACTTGCTGTCATAGTGGATTTCTTTAACTTTTGAAATGTTACATCAGACAAACATTTCACCAGAAATTCCAAGGTTGCCAATAAAACAGATACATCTCTCCTTCTTGAATAGATGTAAATAAGACTTGAAGATCTTTAACTAAAGACTGGAACGTGTAGACAATATGCACACCTGCCCTCAACCCCAGATTTAAACCACATTGAGGGCTTTCAAAGAGACTTCCACTCGCATATCCACTGGGTTTGGAATCACCTCTTCACCTGACAACAATCTGGCTGTTTGGCCTGTTAAGTTAGATAGTAATAGATCAACAGACAAAGGGCCTGATTCTGACCCCGGCGGTAAGGAACCGCCGGGGCCAGGGTCGGCGGGAGCACCGGCAACAGGCTGGCGGTGCCCCGCAGGGCATTCTGACCGCGGCGGTTTTGCCGCGGTCAGAAGTGGAAAACCGGTGGTCTCCCGCCGGTTTTCCGCTGCCCATTGGAATCCTCCATGGCGGCGCAGCTCGCTGCGCCGCCATGGGGATTCTGACAGCCCATGCCGCCATCCTGTTCCTGGCGGTTCTCCCGCCAGGAACAGGATGGCGGTACGGGTTGTCGTGGGGCCCCTGGGGGCCCCTGCAGTGCCCATGCCAATGGCATGGGCACTGCAGGGGCCCCCGTAAGAGGGCCCCACAAAGAATTTCACTGTCTGCATTGCAGACAGTGAAATTTGCGACGGGTGCAACTGCACCCGTCGCACCTTCCCACTCCGCCGGCTCAATTCTGAGCCGGCGTCCTCGTGGGAAGGGAGTTTTACACTGGGCTGGCGGGCGGCCTTTTGGCGGTCGCCCGCCAGCCCAGTGTAAAACAAAGAATAGCCGCAGCGGTCTTCCGACCGCGGTGCGGTATTCTGGAGGGAGGAAGTCTGGCGGGCGGCCTCCGCCGCCTGCCAGACTTAGAATGAGGCCCAAAGTCTTAGGGAAGACCATGTACCTCTTGGCCAGCGGATAGCGTCTTCTCATAAACCTGAGGACAGAGGTCTTCTCTGCATCTTTTAATTCCCTCTTTAGGAGCTCTTGAACCGCCAAGTTCATTGTAAATCTTGAACAAAACGGTCTGTTAAATTACCTGAAATGGTCAGCACTGGGAGAAGGTTGACATTCCTCTATAGGTAACTGCATATTGAAGGGGGTATATGATTTCACTCTCTTCAGTTCTTCCTTTTGAAAAAAACTTCCCTTTTGGAGATTCCGGGGGTCATTAAGAGTTTGGTGGGAGGCTGCCCGTTAAACTCCTCCCAACCTCAGACCGCGTGTGCGGCCTGAACCCCGTCGGCCCTAATAGGACTTCATCGCAGGGCCGGCAGGCGGAAACAGGGCCTTAACATTGACACCAGCTCATTATGGAGCCGGCCCCAATGTGGCGGTGCAGTGGGTGCAACAGCACCCGTCTCGCATTCCACTGTCTGTAATTCGGGTAGTGGAATGTGCGATGGGGCTGTGCATGGCGGCCCCTGCACTGCCCATGCCAAGTGCATGGGCAGTGAAGGGCCCCCAGTGCCCCCCGAAACCCCCATTCCATCAGCCTTTCCATGGTGGTGTGAACCGCCATGGAAAGGCTGGCAGATGGGGACTCCTAATTCCCAGGGCGGCGTGTCAAGAAGCGCCGACCTGGAGGATGAGAAACCACCGGGACCGCCAGGCTACTGGCTTGCAGCAGCCTGGCGGTGTCAGTGGTCTGACCATGGCAGTTCCACTGCCAGCCTGTTAGCAGTGGGGCCGCCACCGCGAGGCTGGCAGTCATGTGACCGCCTGACCACCTCAGTCTGAAACTCATCCATATCTTAGCAGGGAGACAACTAAAAAGAGGAAACTGAAGGAGAGATGCAGGACATCTAGTAAGGTTTGCTTTTGATGGGAGATGGACAGCCACTTTGACCATCATGCTGCCTAGCATAATTTCATGCTACTACTCAAAAGCGAAATGGACCCCACAAAAGGAACCCTTCCTTAAATGGCCTCTTGCAGGATCTGAAGAATCCCTTTTTCTGGAAGCAAAAGGAGCGAGGTGTCTTCGATTTTTGCAATGCTTCTTCATAGTGAGCATCAATACACTGTTCAGCAAGCAAGGGGTACTCTTTATACCTCCCTGGAGGACACAAGAGAATAAAAAGTGTCTATTATTCTTAATCCAATTATATTTTCATTTATTATTTAAACATTAGAGTCAGCCTATTACATGTGAATAATAAAATTAATGTCAGGTTACATAAATCCTCCTTCAAATTATAGAAAAAGAAAGAAAGAACAGGCAGTAAAGAGGGCAGCTCTAACCTCTCATACACCTGGGCACAGATTTAAGGAGCTCTAGGGCCACATTAGTGTCATTTTTTTACAGGCGTTAGGCTTCAAATATTGCCACACCAGATTTACAAGCTGGCGCAATACATGCATTGCACCACTTTGTAACCCCTTGCACCACATTATGCCTGCACCAGGCATAATGTATGCAAGGGGGCATTATCCTGTTAGGAGGGGCAAAACAATGCTGCAAAGAAATTTGAAAGATTTCTTTGCACCATTTTTTGCCTCATTTTTACCGCTTGCACAGAGCAGGTGTTAAAAGGAGGCACACCATTATTTATAATGGGCCTCGATGTGCTTTGCAGGACTAGCATCACCATTTCTGATGCTAATTCTGCAAATCGCCAAACTAGCGACAACATTTTTGACGCTAGTTCCCTAATTACCACCATGGTGCCCCGTATTTTAAATATGGCGCCCACATAGTGGCGTTAGGGGGGTGCTAAAGGCCGCAAGAAAAGTGGCACTGCATTGAATGCAGCGCCACTTTTCTTGAATCTGTCCCCTGGTTTTTCTGGCCATGACCACCTTTGAAATATAAAAATAAAGGGAGGACCACATTGAGTGGTTTGGAACCAAGAGAGCATAGCACACTACAGCAAAGAAGATAAATATAATCTCTTAAATACATTTCCAAATATCAAATATTTTTTATATAACAAAACTTACCTTACCCTTTCAGGATCCAATAGGAGCAGCAAAGAGACTTGAGATACATTGTGACAGGAAAAAGAAATGGGTCCTTGCACCATTTCTTCTTTTTACTCCTTTATTTTTTTTACAAAAAGTGCATGTCTTCACCCGACAAAACACTCTACAATATAACAAAGGGGAGCTCTCCTATATTCTCTAAACCTGAGAGAAAGTGCTACTTCCAAAAACTAGTGTTTCACATTCGCCAGTAATAACTGAAATGTGGCCAGTGTATCACAAAGGGACGCTCTACAGGACAGACCTCTGTGAAAAGAAACAAGGAGCGTTTCCCAATAGACACCAATTTCATTCATAAACAAGCATTTGCAATGCAACGGGTCTCGCGTTTGCTCATGTTAGAGCTGATCGCGTTGTAAACTCCTAACCCGACTTTTCATCTATCGGCAAAAGTGCTTTTATGTAAGTAACCCGAAAAAGTGAAATTAACTGTGTAAAGCGCTCAACTTCTGCCAAGCGAAATCGCGCTAGGAAAATAGAGAAAAAGTAGTCCACAATCCGACAGAAAACAGCGAGCCTCGCATGTTTTCTGTACTTGGTCGCTGCGCTCGAGGAGGGCTAACCACCGGAAAAGGCATGATGTGTACATGCCTTCCACTAATGAAAGCAAGCAGATTTTACTAGGCAAGCCCACGAACCAATGAAACACACTGACATGACGTCGACAGGGCTCCGAGCCCTTTTCTAAGAACTAAGTGTCTCGCTGCGATACGCATGTGCGAGAGCATGCAACGCAGGCTCGACCCTAAAAAAAAAGAAGCCGGCCCTCGCACAGCTTTAAAAGTAAAAGGCATTGTAGCTTTATCTTCTCCGAGGATATGCTGGTTCCATTCTGCAGGATGTTACAAAATAAATGCGGAGTGCACACCACGAAATCAACCCAGCAGGATATGCTGCTGCTGCTAGTAGAGACACGCGGACATCAGCACGCATCTCTGTTAGTCATGAAAGAAATGCTTGGGCCCATTTATTAAGGTCACCCTGTTGTGCTAATTATGAAATGAATAAAAAGAAGGCCAGCAGGCCCAAGCACCAACTGTCTGAACAAAAAAATAAAAATTCAGGCCCGTATGAGGAAGTGTACTCAAGGCAGTGCGCAAAAACAAAACGAGACAATTACGTGCTCTGCTCTCCTTTAACAGTAAAAGTGTGTGGGGTATTTTTTTAGGAAATGCTTTGAGGGGTGACTTCTGTGAGGATTATCTTCAGAAATACATTAAGGGCCTAATCATGAGTTTGGTGGTCTGACCGCAGGACCATCAAACTCGCAGGGAGGACTTCACCGCCATTGCAGTGCTGCCCACACCGAAAGTATTGCAATGTGGCGGGAACATTGTAATATGCGTTGTTGCGGGGATGACTGGCGGGAACAGTGCTACAATATTGGCCTCGCCTCTTTTAAGGGAGCCAAGGCCAATATCGCAGCACACAAGAGACAGTGTGCATTCCGAGAGTGCTGGGCAGGGGGGCCCTGCTCATGCCATGGGCATGGTCAGTGCAGGGCCCCCCCTGTGGCCCCCATCACACCCTTACCACCAGCCTTTCCTAGGCGGGGTGACCACCATGAAAAGGCTGGCAGTAAGGGGAGCTGTAATCAGCCAGGCGGCGCTGAGTTCAGCGCTGTCCTGGCTGAGTAGAACTCAGACCACCATCACCCCGTCAAGAGCAATTTTCCTGGAGTCTCCTGGCGGGTCCTCCTGCCAGGATTGTAATGTGGTGGTCGGGCTGTGAAGACTGGCGGTCCACAGTTGCAGTGGTCCGACCATCACCGAGAGGCTGGTGGTCCCGTAAAGAGGCCCTAAGTAAGTAATGGGGCGCAGAATAGGATGACAAGGTAATTTCAAGGTAACTGAAAAGGCACTAACTGAATCAACCTTAAAGTGCTGAATAATCCCTGTAATAATGTGCTTGATTATAAGCATACCAATTCTCCCTCTCCTATTTCTGATTATGTTATATTCTTCTCCCCTTGTCCTTCTCTGTCCTTTCCCTTTCCTAGCTTTTCTACTGTTTTTACTTTTCTTCTCTTAATTGTATGGTGCAATGAAGCTGTGTTCCTTTGTGCTAATTGTTGGTGTTTTGCAAATTAATACAATGAAATACAATGCAATGCAACTGACGTCATGACAATTGCTGTTGTGCATGGTGAGTGTTTTAATAATGTAAATGGTTGTTTTACAACGTACTGTAACTTTTGTTCAGTGCTCTGGTGAGTGGTAACTGTGGTGAAAAGTGGTACATTAGGTGCTGTGTTACCACTAGCTGCACTAGATGTTTTCTCACCTTTAATAACAATGGGCATACAGTCAACTGAAAATACAGTTATAATTTGCCGCCTCCCGAATGCATTAGTGGTTATTATGCAGGGACATATTCTCTTTATGAGCTGATGGTGCCCAAGTATATTTGATGCCTGAATGTAACACGCTTACCTTACATTGAACATCGTTTTTCTGTGCCACGCTTGATGAATTGTCAAATGTTTCTGTTGGTTCTGCAAGATGATCATACTAGGATACTTCAGAGGCAAGTGGAGATTAACACATTATTTACAAAGGTATCAGAGGATGCACCCATAATGTCTTGCATAAGGATTACGGTATACACATAAGTACACGTACTTTTGTAAATGCATCACATTCATATAGTAGGTAGGGGAAGGCTTCTGAATCCTGCAAGTCTGAGTCAACACACTGCATAAAGGACACTTCCACATTTGTATGAGTGAATACAAGAGTGGATAAAGTAAAGTTGGCAAAGCACACACTGTCAAACGGTCTTTGCATAGTGACATTTTTTTAAATGTATTTATTTATTCCGATTTTTGAATAAGCAGACAACAAGAACCTTCAGGCAACACAATATAGCACATACATAGTCCCACAGCGCGCAACCCCGAGGCCACTTCAACAGTTCACAAAAGGAAGATATTTAGAGGACAGTCTCCTCTCAGTTCAAGATCGTCAGCACCGTCCACTGCTCCAAGATGTTAGGCCGTGGGGGTGCAAGTCCAACCACCAATAGTAAATGCAGATGTCCGAAGGTAGAAAAACAGAACTGAAATTAGCAGAAACAGAAATAGAAAGCGGGCAGAGGCACAGGCAGCACACCACTCAAACACCACACATAGCAGCATCACACAGGGTCGGCAACTCAAGCTAAGTCCCAAATGCAGGAGCATACGGAATGAACATACCATTTCTTAGTAAGTGGTCTCCAAAAAGGAGCGCAGCGGTGCCCAAATATCTCTAGGTCTAGAGCCTTCGGGCATCAACTCCCAATATGTCGTCAGTTGTACCTGACAAAACACAGCATCGAGCAGCCACTCAGAAACCTGAGCATAGCGACCCTACGCTTGACCAACAGCAGCAACATGCCCACCAGCCTCCGCATTGCGACCAGTACTCCATCCACCCATCCAAGCAGCGCCAAAATCGGAGAGGGGGCCAACTTCAAGCTGGTGATCTCCTCAATTACATGCAGCACCGCCAGCCAAAAACTACGCACCTCCCCACAGTGCCACGACAGATGGAGAAAATCAGCATCGGGCGTGACATCGCTCACAGTTAGCATCCGCACGCAACCCCATGGCACATAAACCTCGAGACGTGTGATAGAGGCGGTGCAAGAACTTAAAATGAATGAGTCGTAACCTGTAATTCGGCGACAACTCCCTCATCTACGCACAGCACTACTTCCATACCCCATCAGGGATGGCTTCGCCAACATCCGTTTCCCACTTTACCTTAGCAGACATCGCACTTTTGCCCCGTTGTTCTTGCATACATCCACACAGTTTGGTAATGAGCTTCCTCGTCGACTGTGCACTCCATAAAACCTCCATCGCCCGGCATACCTGTGGGGTTTCCAAGAGACCAGAAAAACTTGCACAAAGCATTGCACACACACGCAGGACATATAACCGATGCAGCGCATTATCAGTCCCCTCACCAAGCGCCACCTCCGGAGAGATGAGCCACCCCTCCACAAACCAGTCCCCTAATAACAACAAGTCCTGGCCACAAAGGTAACTCCGCAGCTGCGAATCTCGGAACATCTTCTCATCTGCAATGGCAAGCACCGACATCGATGGCGCAAAGAGCTCGCGCATGGCAGATCGCTTCAATAAGGCCATCCAGGCCCCGATGTTGCACGCCACTGCATCAACTCCCTGAGTCCTAGGCTGAGACAAACTCCCCAATACGCGTACCAATCCATCCGGCCAGACCGCATCACTCTCAGGAGCAATGTGCGGCATATATCGAACGGGATGAACACAGTAGTATGCAAAATGAGCTTGCGCACAGTGATAATAGAGCTCCATGTCCGGAGCAGCAAGGCCGCCCAATTCAAACGGCAACGTCAATTTCTCCCATGCAATTCGAGGCTGGCCACCCGCCCAAACCAGCCGAATCATATCAGAGCGAAGGCGTTTCAAGAAGCCCGCTGTGAGGACGATGGTAAGATTTACAAACAAATACAAGCATTTCGGCAGCACAACCATTTTAGCGATAGCAATGTGCCCTATCAAGGACAATGGCAGCGAATGCCACACCTCAACCCTTTCCTCCAGCCAAGACATAACCTTACCATAATTAGCCATCCAGAGCATCTCCGCATCACAGCTCAACCAGACTCCCAAGTACCGTACCGGCCCACTCACCCAGTCGATTGGGTAGCAGGACGAGAAAACCGCTGTCCCATAGGAGAGAGGCAGCACAACCTACTTAGACCAGTTAATCACTATGCCAGAAATCGTGCCAAACTGAACGATCTCATCCAACAACGTATCTAAATTCTTCCCCGGTTCACGAACATACAGCAGAATGTCGTCGGCATACATAGAAATCAAGATAGGCCGCTGCTGGAACGGCAACCCCTTGGAATTATGATGTTGCCGCAGAAAGACCGCCTGGGGCTCCATCGCCACTGCAAATAATAACGGGGATAAAGGGCACCCCTGCAGTGTGCCCCCAGCCACCCGGAAGGGAGCCGATACGATACCATTTAACCGCAAGCGAGCAACAGGCTCCGTATACAGCAGCCGTATCAAATTAACAAAACTCTCACTTATACCCACTCTGCCAAAAAACGCAAAGAGGTATTTCCACGCCAACGAGTCGAAGGCCTTTGTTGCATCCAGAAACACCGCCGCCGCATCCTCTTCCGCAGTAATCGAACTGACGACCGCAAAAAACGTCCGCAAAAAACGTCTGCAAGTTATGCGCCGTGGACTGCCCCGGAACAAATCCCGACTGGTCCGGCAGCACCAGCTTTGTCATCAACAGCTGCAACCATGTTGCGATCATTTTAGCCAAGATCTTGTTGTCTATGTTAATCATAGAAAGCGGGCGATATGAATCACAACTGTACGGATCCTTACCAGGCTTAATGACTGTAACAATCAACGCCGAAGGGAAGCAGGGAGAACGCCAGTCTCCATTGCCTCAGCATAGACCTCCAGTAGTTGAGGTGCAAGTATATTGGAGCACTCCTTATAAAAAGCAGGAGTCAGACCATCCAGGCCGGGGGACTTATCCCCAGGCAGGGAATGGATCGCAGCCTTAACCTCCTCCACAGAGAAGGGCTCGTCAAAATAAGCTCTATGCGCATCATCAAACCAGAGCAAGCTGATCTCAGCGAAATAGTCCTGAATAGCCTCAGCATTCAGCGCAGCCAGTTCAGATTACAGGTCTGCAAAAAACTTAGTGAACACCTTCATGACTCCGTCTGTGCCCGTCACACACTCTCCCGCAGAACTGTCTATTTCAGTGACATAGCTACTGGCCCAAGGTTTATGGAGCAGGCTCGCCAGCATGCGCCCAGCTCTCTCCCCCTCGCCATAGCGCAGCGCCCTGGCAGACCTCCCCAAGAAGCAAATTTCCTGCATAGAGGCATCTTCATAATTAGAAATTACGCACCGCAGAGCTGCCAGCGTGGCACCAGACCAATCCAGCACCAAATGCGCCTCCAAGTCCGCTATCCGTGCCTCCAGATCAACCAGCTCCCGGCCCTGCGCTCGCACCACTCCATGCTGTTTCGAAATACATATTCCATGGATGACCACTTTAAAGGCCTCCCACAGCGTTCCAGCCCAGCTCAAGGACCAACCGTTCTCTTCAAAATAGTAGACAATGGCCTCACGGGTCTCCCTGCGGAACACCCCATCCTGGAGCACCTCTCGGGCCAAACGCCACACAAAAGCGCATCCTGGCCCAGCAGGCACCGCCAGCTCCAGCACAACCGGGGAGTGGTCTGACAGCGTCCACGCCAAGTTCTCCACCGACTGCGTCAAGAGCATCACGTCCAGCAAGCCCAGCCACCGATCGATACGTGACCAGCTATTATGGACATAGTTAACGCATGTTCCCTCTCTCTCGTCTCCATGCTTCACTCTCCAGATATCCACCAAGGCCCCATCCGTCATAATAGCCGACAGATCCCTAGCTGTAGCCACATGCTGCATCCTGGCCACACTCTCCCAATCTCGCTCCGGGTCTAAGATCACATTAAAGTCCCCCCCCAAACCACCGCACCTGCCCCCATTGATTCAACCAGCCACCAGACCTCACTAAAGAACTCCGGATCATCCGTATTAGGACCATACACAGCCACGAGTCTGCAAGGCCTGTCCAACAGCAGACCACTCAGCAGCACATATCATCCATTGGGGTCCACTATTACCCTTTGGGTTCACCATTGCAGTGCCTTGCGTAACAATATCGCCACACCTCTGGCATACCGCGAATATACCACACCATGACTTTCACCAATCCAGCCAGCCTTCAAGCGACGCATTGTAGCCGCCACTAGATGAGTCTCCTGGAGCATACATATGTCTATATTCTGGCCCCTAACGTACGCAGACATAAGGCGCACCTTACGCTCATGGTTCAAACCTCGCACATTCCAGGTAAGGCAATGAATCAATGTCACCCTCTCCTGTGTCACCCCGCATTCCTAGCGGAGCTTCGTGCCACCTCACCACCCCCACACTCCCGCCACTCAGACTCGACCAAAAGAAACAGAAGATATGAAGTAAAAAGACCAGAAGAATCAAACATTTGACCAACCCCAGCCCCCACCCATGCAGACCCCCCAACCAGGTCAAAGCCAGCAGCCACCCCCCTTAAACCCCAAAAGCCCAACACTTAACACGTGTAATAATAACAAGACTCATCCAAGGACGAAGAGCTAACCACCCAACCCTTCATCCCGACCAGGACTGGGAAGGGCGGGCAAAGGACCCTTAAAGGAACAAGAACATTGAGATGGCAAATAGTGCAGTAAACAGTGTATAAAGACGGCCAGCTTATCTGTCACTGTCAATGGCCATTCAGTCAGTGTCACTGAGAGATGCATGCTACGCTTCAGTTCCATTCGAATCCGCGGCCGCAGGGCTTTGAGGAAGCGTCTTAACGAATTTGGCTGCCACCTTTGGATCAGTGAAGAAATGCAGTTTGCCCCCATAGTGCACCTTCAGCTTCGCAGGATATATAAGAGAAAACCTACCATCCGTCTGTCTAAGGGAGCGCTTAATCAGTAGGAAAGCCTGACGCGCCGCCTGCACCCCGGGAGAGTAGCCCAAAAAAAGTTCAGTTCAGAGTTCTTATATATCACCGGATGGCGATCTCTAGCCAGGCAGAACACCGCATCCCTGTCACGGTAATTCAACAGGCAGATGATGACAGGCCGAGGCGGAGTCCCAGGCCGAGGTCCCAACGACCTATGCACTCTCTCCACCACCATTATATTCGAAAGTTTGCCAGGAAAAAGTTCAGATAGCATAGCTTCAACAAAGTCCTCCATTCTACCCATGTCCGTGGACTCCGGAAGGCCAATCAATCCAATGTTGTTGCGGTGCGAGCTGGCCTCCAGATCCTCATTCTTATTGCGCATAACTTCCAGCACTCTCTCCATACGCAACAACTGCTCACGCTCGTCCCGCCGCTGATCTTCCAGATCCAAAGTTCGCCCCTCCAACTGCTCAAATCGAAAATCATGGTCATCCACTCTTGCCTTGATACGATCCAGTTGTTCAGTTAAGTGGTCGAGCTTAGCGTCAATCCCCGTCAAACCGGTCTTCAAGTCTAGAAACATGTCTTTCACCGACAGGTCTGATGACCCTTCCACCACCAGCGCCTCTCCAGACTGGGAGGAGGAGGCTCTACCTTTCCACTGGCCCCCATCGAAGGAGATCTTTGCCTGCCGCTGTTTGGCTTTCCCCATTCTTGCAGCAGCCGAGTCCCCCCACGTAGGGAATCCTGCCAAATTTATCAAAATTTGCAGCCGGTGTACAGTGCCTCCCAGCAGCCGCTCTCCCAAGGCACAAGGCTTCCAGGGCAACCAAGCTCTCCAGAACAGGAAAAGCCCACCTTACAGCTCCACCAAGTCCAGAGCACCACAAGACCATTAGCTCACACCGGGACAACCCACCAACAGGGAAGCCGGGACCCGCAGTGTGCCACGCCACTGACAAAGCAGCTCAACTATTTAAAAAAATGCCGCCCAAAGTCTCGCACTGATGCCGCCAGTCAGCTCCTGCAGGCGAGCCACCATCCAGCAGGCCAGCCGCAGAGCCCCCCCAGCCCAGAGGTGGCAGAGCGGCTACTAGCCGAGTCACAGAGCCGCAGCCGACGCCCCCAACCCCCAGGACACAAGAAAGGGGGCCCAGCCACTCCCGCACAGCCCCCAAGGCCAGCGCCTCGCCCAAGGCCAGGCAGCCGCCACCTGCCAAGAGCCAGGCGAGCCCCCCGCAGAGCCCAAAAAAGAAAAAAAAATCCTCAAACCCGCATGAATCGCCCTCCCCACCCAGACGGCAAGCCGAGGCGCCCCAAATCCAAAGGGTAAAAAACCGGCAGGAAAAGCAGGGGCTGCGGGGGGAGTGAGGGTCGCGGGGAAAGCCCCCACGGAGAGCTTTCACCTCTTCAGCGGGCGTCGGCGCCTCCACCAACATCGGCTCTCTCGGCACAAGTCCTCCCAGCCCCACCGAAAGGGCTGCGGCCGCGCGCCTCCGTCTGCCCAGCCAGACGCAGCCAGGCCCTCCTCCTCCTACAGCGATCGGCGTGACTAAGGGCACACCCGCACCACCGGGCACAACAGCCGGCTGCACCAAAACCTCAAAGGGGCCGCCCAGCAAGAAAATCTGTAAAATGCCACCTCAATAAGGATAAATGTGAAACCGAGGCCCGTTGCCCAGCAGAGCCTCATGAAGTGCCAGCCATCTTGCTGGCAGGCTAGCTCCACCCCCGCATGGTAACATTAATAAACAATCAATTTAAGCATTTAAAGTGATGACGCAGAAAAAGAGGGTCCAACATATATTCACATATTTTGTGTAATCAAAAGCATATAATGTAGTGTGATTTTAGTAAAGAAAATAATGTACGAGGGAAATTGTGCCCTCGGGGTAGTTCGCCATCATTGTAAACGAGCTTTATTAATCATGAAGAATTGAAAATTGTAGTAATCCGTCATAATTGCAAATGTATGCCACGATTTCTTATTTGAAACTGTTTTGCTTAGCTTAAATTTAGTAGAGGCTTTGGCCTAGTTGCCTGGTCTCAAATTCTAACTGCGTGGCTTTTCCTTGAACTAATGAAACATATATTATTGCTTGAAGTTGAATTTTTCCAGCAGAGATGACTAATACACTTATCTCCAAGGTTTCGTACTAGGCCGGTTCCATCCCCTTTGATACAAGGTCAGTCTCTGCAGGTGCGGACAATGAAGGTACAGATAGTAAAATAATTGGCAAACCATGTTACAACTTGTGTTCCAAGGCTCCAAGGACAATGTATACATAAATGAGTGCTAGTAGAAAGACAATTTTCATAGGACAATTTGAAGCCAACCTATGAACCTTCCAATGGAAGACCCTGCAGAATTTGGAATGTTCCTTATTTAAACCCACTGGACAAAGAGAAGTCAGCCATTTTTCTTGATGCCAGTTTGAAGCCAGATGCCAGACTCCATTTTGGACGACACCCTGATGCCCTTTTCTATATTCGAGAGAAAGAGACTTTGAGAATTCTCACCCTAGAGACTTTAACTTTGATTTGCACCATCTTGCCCATGAAATAACTTTGCCCCATTCTCCTTGCCGCTGTAAGGAAGCTTCCCCTTAACTTTGCCCCTTTGAAACTTGCCCCATGCTGACGAACTGGTACCTGAGGGTCGAAGACTTTTCTTGAATGCTGTTTGTATTTGGTAAATATGAAAGGATAAATGTATTATGCATTGTGGTTTTCCTTTTAGGTACCAACTGCTATTTTGATAGGGTCCAAGCTAGAAGTTTTACAAATTTGTGTTGACTAAATTCGTTTTGCATGAAGCCCCACATGCCAATGCTAATTAGAGGTTAGTCGAGGTATTCTTCGATGCACCATGTTAATTTGAAATCTTGTTATGCTGACCAATGTATGAAATTAGTCAAATACAGTTAGTCATATTAGTTATTTGCATTGCCATAACTGAATGTATCATTATCCAGATTTTGCGTAGATTGCGTTTCGTCTGCCGCTATGGACAGCCAGTAATGTTCATATACATTTATCATTTGGTTTTGAGACTTATATACATCGTGCTAGCTTTGTTAATATAGGGAAATAAAATCACTAACTTTTAATAAACTGGTGTGGTTATTCATGACTGAAAGGTCATGGTGCACCGAAGTACCAATTGTTATTGATTTCTGATGTGCTATATTGATCTATTAATTGAATATTGATTACCGACTACAATAGTTATTGATTATTGATCTGAGTGACCCGACTATTCTAGGATGAGGAGAGCCCGACTCGGCTAAAAGATTCACCGACCTCCAACGTGTACAGGTACAGGTAATTTATAAGGGCTGGACGCGTTATCAGTAGATGGTAGCAGAGATTTATGGTTTAGCCCTTTGGGACCCCATCCGAGCAATAGACGGAGTTAAGTTAGAATTTTCTTTGATAAAACAAGTTGGAGGGATGAGGATGCCCTAAGTCCCCAATGACTTTCCCGGAATCTCGGAGCTTGCGAATGCAGGACATAGAGGTGTGAGAATGTTTTCGGCATTTCTAGTGACGGTATGAGAGAAGTTAGGGTTTTGCGCTTGCACAGCTTATTGCCGCAGATTAATTGAGAGGTTTGTGAGGATTTTAGGGGGTTATTAAAGGAGTGTTACTCCAAAGTGTGAGAGTAGGGAAGTCGTCGAACTTCATATGTGTGTAGCGCTTCGTGCAGAAAAATTGTCCACGTGGTTGTTGATGTTGAGACGGGCCCTGCGAGGTCTAGAGACTCCGTAGTATGTTGAAAAGTGTATGAGACACTTGTTTGATGTTGTGATCTGGTCGGTTTAATAGGTTGATCGGGTGTGGTCAACAAGTCGGTATGAATTTTGAGGAATGAAAGAAAAATTTCGACTTTGAGATTTGACGAATTCTAAAGTGCACTAGAATAGCTCATTGATCAGTTGAGAGTAAAGTTTGTGGGTCAAATTTTGCTTGCGAAAGCAGGAAACCGAGAAAGATGGAATAACTGCCAAGGCTAGTGAAAAATCCCTAAGGTTTCTGAAGCGAATGTATTACCCTCCCTGTAGTAAACCGACAGATCTGTTTTATTCTTTTGGTTAGCGCTTGCGTTATATTGCAGAAATTAGTTTGTGAGTGGAGTCGAATGAAAGAGGACAAGCCGCGCGACTTTGTCAGCTGCAGTGTGTGAGTGTGACGTCACTAGGAGCCGTGCTGGGATAGGTCGGTTGGTGAGAAGGGTCGCGCACGGATTGGACACAGTCCGTGAAGCGCAATTGGAAAGGGAAAGGCAAGCGAAGAGTATTCCGGGAATTAAAGTCACTTATTGATTGAATATTTTAGAAAAACAAAAGACGGAAAGATTAAATTTTTCAAAGCATTTAAGAGTGCCATGAGGGGAGATGTTTACATTAAAGCAAATGTAGGAGAAGAAACACCGCCTGAGGGTACACCAGCTTACATTGTTATTGAAGAAAGGGGCGTAGCACCATGTCTTTGGCTAAAGCAATGGTGCAAATTAATAGAGAAGCATGGAAGTATAGCGTTCCCTATCCATGGGTCGTTTAATCTAAGGGTTTTAGAGAATCTAAGATTTGCGTTGTACGACATGAAAGTACCTCCAAGACCAGCACAGTTTGAGGCACTAGCAATTTGGGAGCTAATAGCTAGAAACCAACAACAAAAGAAATTTGAGACAAGAATAAGAAAAGTAGAAAAGACACTAGTGGATGCTAGATGGGACACCACACAAAAGATTTGGAGATCAGATGTATTGCAGGGGATTAAATTGTTTCCAGCAATTACTGAGGAAGCGGAGACGGAAGGAAGGAAAGCTACCTATAAGACAAACAGGAGTCAGTCCAGAGAGAGAGAGAGCAACAGAAACTCGAAAAGGTCAGACGAGTCAGACGATGAGGAGTTCATTATACAATTGCTGAATGATCGCCCGCCACCATATGTGGAAAGCTAAAAAGGCTCAAGCTTTGGTACTGCCCCTCCAGAACCAATACAGGGTAATGTAACACCGAATTTGAGGATATCTCAAAGGCAGAGCAGTTCCGATATGCCTTTCTCACCACAAATACCACAGGTCCAGAGTATATATCCTGATTTGCCTAAATTGCAACCTGGTGATGATTATCAGCCATAGGTTCAAAGGCACTGCTGTGTCGAGCATAACATGGGAATGACTTCTGATTCAATGGCACAGGGAGGACAGAATTATCAAAAACCAACATTGATTCAAGCCGAATCAACACCGTTTTTGATGCCCCAAAAGCAGGCACAAGAAGTGCTGAGGTATACTCGAGTAACAGAAAGCCAGTTAGGTATGCCAGCAGTGATGAACCATAATGTGGGGATTAATATGCCACAGAGTTCGGGGAACAGACAGAATCCAGATGTGATATCTCTGCCTATCACTGTAGGTCCACCAGTACCACTGTACATACAAGCAAACGCAAAAGGTATGCGAACAAGGGGTAGTAATAACACAGAGTGGGACAGGGAGAAGATGCATAGAAACTACTCCAGAAACAACTCCAATAGCAGCACTGCCAAATGGATCTGGGTCCTTGTCGGAATTGAGTCCAATCCCAATTTGTGCTCCGTCAACCGTGGTAAGGTCACATCCACCACTATTAGTACCGTTAACCTCAGAGACTGAAACATTACAGAAACCATCAGTAGCAGTTGATGTAACTGCTACACTGATGGGACTAAACGCGCAGCAGTTAACACAATGGTTCAACAGCCTGAACTCCCCACAGAGTACATCTAGCGGGAAGGGAGAAGAATACCTGAATAAAATAAGATTGGGTATGGAGGCAGATGAACTGGTAGAGGGAACAATGGGCTTGAACAGATTAGAATCATACACAGAGGAAGAACTGAGATACATGTGCCCGAGGATTACAAGAGAAGTAAGCAGCATACATAAGAAGTTACAAGAGATTGCAGACAGAAATGAGATCGATATAGGTAAGACTAAACACTTGAGCAGAAGTTACAGGCTAGACTTTGAGACAAAAGACTTTGAACACATGAGATCCGCAGGGATGAAAACACACCTTAAAGAGATACTGCAGAGCGCACAGGTTTGGAGATGTTTAGACAAGTGGGAAAGCAGGTGGGTTAAGAAAAAGGACAAAAAGAAAGAAAATACCCCAGAGCGGAATGAGAAGGCACAACAGAATGATGACCTGATAACCATGTTACCAATGAGAGAGACAGCAGGGGGAAAACTTGTACATGTACCATGGCACCGCTGCGATATTCAATCCTTTACGGATGACTTTCCCAAATTGAGAGAGAAGCCGATTGAGTGGTATCAACAAACAGATAGATTTGTGAAACTCGCAAAATGTCTCTGGGAAGACCTAAATACATTATTTGAAATTGTGGTCCTGGCAGATTTGTGGGAAGATTGTAAAAGGGCTGTAGGTTGGCCGACGAGTGAGCCAGAGAGAGATAGGGACACAGGTGCGCCATCACCTACGGTAATGAGTTTGTACCACAAGGTGATCGAGCACTTGAAAACCAAGGTTGCGTCGCAAAATGTGGATTGGCAGAGGATTGACAGAACAGCCCAAGAGGTTAAAGAATCTATACATGCGTACTATGAGAGATTGTTGAAAGCGTTTAAAAATTACAGTGGCACGGAAACGATTGAGGTAAAGGACATGCTTCATTTTGTGTTCCGGTTTGTGGAAGGGTTGAGACCCGAAATCAGCCAGATGATTAAAATGCATTTGATTTGTTGGCAGTCAAAGTCGATCGATGAAGTGTTGAATTATGCAAAATACTGCAGTGATGAGATTGAGACAAAGCAGAAAAGATTGAAAGAAAAGGTGATGGTGATGCAGCTTAGAGCAGCTCAGACAGGTTTGCAGGGTTTGCAAGGTTTTCAACAACAGATGCCGCAGCAGCAACAACAGGGAAATGCTATGTTTCAGCCGCAGATAAGAGGCAGAGGCCGAGGAGGTTTTGTGAATAATGGTCCTGATTTAAATACTGTTATGATTCCAAATGGTATACAGGCAATGAAGAAGGTGATGCCGTGTCACACGTGCGGAATTGTCGGGCATTGGAAACGGGAGTGCCCAATGATGGTGCAGGAAGGTGTAGGTCAGCAAAACAATGATGTCAATGCATTCCAGACTATGAGAGGACCGAAACTGAGAGGTCCGAATCCAAATTTCCAAAACAACATAAACCAGATGCAGGGTTTACAACCCATGCAATCGCAACAGGTGCAAATGCCTTGTGTGCAAATGGCACAATTGCAGCCAATGCAACAGCAGTTTCCTATGGTACCTAATCAGCAAATGCAAATACCCTTAGCACCAATGAATCAGCAACAAGCAATGCTTCCTCAACAGGTCACGGGTCAAGGAATGAATCAAAGTGACACAGTACACCAATTCCCATTACATAGTGAGAGTGGAATAAACGATGCATGGGAGAGTGAAACTTCAGATGAGGAGGGAAATTGTATGCTTGCAGCATCTTTGGAAGTTGATCAAAAGGGTCCGTATGTGGAGGGAAGAGTTATGGGTCACCGCGTTTCATTCTTGGTTGACACAGGAGCTACACGTTCCACTGTTAGGAGCATTGAAGTACCAGATTTGCCACTTTCAGGGAGAACAGTTCAAGTGGTGGGAGTAGCAAATAGGTACCTGATGAACCCAATCACAGATCCAGTTCAAGTCAGAATTGGTAACTATCAAGGGTCACATAAATTTGTGGTGTGTGACTCAAGCCCGATATCACTATTAGGAAGAGACTTATTGTGCAAATTGGGGTGTTCGACTATGTGTTCAAACGATGGAATTAAAATTCAAACAAACAGTGATGGGGAAGAAGAGGACAGTGTAGGAGGGGATGAAGCGGAAACTGTCGATGAAGAGTATCCCCTGATTACTTTTTATCCAATGCTCACTGAAGCAGATTTTCCTGCTGAGTTACAGGAAACAGTCGGAAAGGAAGTGTGGGATATGACAGGGAAAGAAGTGGGATTGGTCAAAGGAGTAGAACCAGTGAAAGTGACTGTAAAACCCATGTAACCTTTCCCCAGACCCCAAAGTACCATATGGCGCAAGACACTCTCATGAAAGTTGCCCAACTCATTGATGAGTTTGTAAAACAGGGAGTACTGAAGGGAGTGTTAAGCAGTCCATGCAATTCACCAATCATGGGACTAATAAAACCAAGTGGAAAGGTCTGAATTGTTCAGGATTTGAGGAAAATAAATGACATAATAATCAAATGTTGCCCCGTAGTACCAAATCCAGCTGTGATAATGTTTCAAGTTCCCTGTGATGCTGAATGGTTCTCAGTTATTGACTTGTCACAAGCATTCTTTTCTGTGCCTCTTCAAGAGGACAGCCAATTTCTCTTTTGTTTCAAATTCCTAGACAGAGTCTACAGTTGGTGTCGAATTCCTCAAGGGTTTTCGGAGTCACCATCAATTTTCATTCAGATTCTAAAGAAAGATTTGGAATCGTTGGAATTACCGTTTGAGTCAACCCTAATACAGTACATTGACGATTTGCTGATCGCATCCAAGACAGAAAGTGACTGTACAGCTGACACCATTGCCCTATTGAACCATTTGGGAAGGAACGGACACAAAGTGTCTCCTTCAAAATTACAGTTCTGCCAGAAGAAAGTGAAATATTTGGGTCACCAAATAGAGAAAGGGTCACGAAGAATTATGAAAGAAAGAATAACAAGTGTACTTCAAATGAGTCCCCCTAAGACGAGGAGGGAGGTGAGAAAGTTTTTGGGAATGGTGAGGTACTGTCGCCAATGGATTCCCAATTTCTCAACTCCAGCAAAACCTTTACTGAAACTGACCCAGAAAGATGCGTTGGATGAAATAGAGCTGAAAGGAGATGAGATGGATGCTTTTATTGAATTGAAAGAATGCATGTGCAGGGCTCCAGCTTAAGGTATGCCTGATTACACAAAGCCTTTCACATTGTTTTGTCATGAACGTGATGCATGTTCCTTGTCTGTCTTGACCCAAGCCCATGGTGGTGTAAACAGACCAGTGGCATATTTTTCAGCTACTTTGGATCCGGTCGCAGCAGCACTGCCAGGGTGCTTGCGTGCCGTAGCTGCAGTTGGTATCAGCCTAACTCAAAGTGAAGGAATAGTGATGGGACACCCTTTAACAGTCATGGTCCCTCACTCAGTCGAGATACTTTTGACGCGTTCCCGAACACAGCACATGACTGGTGCTAGACTCACAAGGTATGAAACAATAATTCTGGGATCACCTAATGTGCAGCTGAAACGGTGCACTACGTTGAATCCAGCAACCTTGTTTCCCAGTGAAAATGCCGAAATTGAGAACGCTGAAGACATCGAGCACGACTGTCTTCAGGTGACTGAATTTTGCACCAAACCAAGACCTGATATCAAAGATACCCGATTGGAAGAAAATGATCAAGTTATTTTTGTTGATGGTTCATGTTTGAGAGACTGACTGGGAATATTGAAAGCGGGATATGCTGTATGTACGGTAACAGGTGTTCTGGAAGCATCTTGGCTTCAAGGAGTTTACTCTGCACAAGTGGCAGAACTGGTAGCCCTTACTAGAGCTTGCCAACTCTCCGCATTGATGAAAGTCACCATTTACACTGACAGTCAGTACGGATTTGGAATAGTGCATGACTTTGGACAATTGTGGTCACAGAGAGGCTTCATGACCTCTTCAGGATCACCAGTGAAAAATGGTGAAAGAATAAGAGAATTGTTACATGCCATCCAGTTACCAGGAGAAGTAGCAGTGGTAAAATGCAGTGCACACTCGTAGGGACAAGACTATGTTTCTCTGGGAAATGGATATGCGGATCAAGTCGCAAGGTTTTGCGCATTGAACTATATATTGCTCAGGGATGAATGGAACTTGATAAATGAGCCAGAACTTGAACCAAGCGAAATCTTTGCTCTAAAAGTTGTAGATACAATGGACGAATTGAAATCCTTACAGAATGATGTCAGTGAGGATGAGAAACTCTCATGGACCAAATTGCAGTGTGTAAAGAGACTAGACGAATTATGGGTTTCAAGTGAAGGGAAATTTGTTCTGCCAAACAGTCTTTTGACACAGTTAGCCAGATTTTACCATGGACAAGCCCACCTTGGGAGGGATGCCATGATTAGACTATTTAAAACTGATTGGTTTAACCCCAAATTCCGTCAAGTTGCTGAAGCAGTTTGCCATCGTTGCGTCATTTGCCAACAGATGAATGCAGGGAAGGGAACTGTAGTAAATTTGAGCCACATTGGAAGAGCAGGGGGTCCCTTCAGCAGGATGCAAATGGACTTAATTGAGATGCCTGTGCATGGAGGCTTGAAGTATGCGTTGGTGGTTGTGTGCATTTTTAGCCACTGGATTGAAGCATACCCCACACGCAGAAATGACAGCCTCACAGTGGCAAAACTACTCTTGAGAGAGCTAATACCACGTTTCGGATTCCCGATCTCCTTAGAATCAGATAGGGGAAGTCACTTCAATAACGAAGTAATAAAATTGCTTTGTGCAGCGTTGAACATTGAGCAAAAGTTGCTTTGTAGCTACTGCCCTGAAGCATCAGGTCTAGTGGAGCAAATGAATGGCACGTTGAAATCAAGGATGGCGAAAATATGTGCATCAACAAACTTAAAATGGCCTGACGCATTGCCCTTGGTGCTAATGTCAATGAGAAACACCCCTGAGAGAAAGACTGGATTGTCCCCGCACGAGATCCTCATGGGCAGAGGCATGAGACTTCCAGCAGTTCCTGCAAATGCTCTTTTGAATATTACAGATGATATGGTGTTAGACTACTGCAAAGGTCTAGCTGATGTGGTCCGCTCTTTCTCTCACCAGGTGGAAGCAACCACCTTGCCACCGATCCAAGGTCCAGGACACGCCCTGAAAGCAGGTGACTGGGTCGTGATAATGAAGCACGTGAGGAAGTCGTGTTTGGAACCCCGTTGGAAAGGACCTTTCCAAGTGATTCTGACAACTACCACCGCTGTGAAGTGTGCGGGAGTTCCCAACTGGATTCACGCCAGTCACACGAAAAGGGTGACGTGTCCCACAGAAGAGGAAGTTGAAGCGCTGAAATCACCTGTGTCTGATAATAATGTGCCAAGCGCCGAGACAGAGCGAAGAGGAACCAGAAGTGAACAGGTAGAAATAGAGGAAGGAGAAATATTTCCTGAGGTGGAAGCAACCGATTCATTTGGGGAAGACCAAGGAGGAGCCTCAGAGAGTGACGAAGGTCCTGAAGGTGACAAAGAGCCTGAAATAGCTGAAGGCGGCAAAGGGCCTGAAGCAGGTAACAGTAGCAAAGAGCTCGAGACAGGTGAAGGAGCAGGAGAGCCTGATCAGAGGAGGGCTTTCCCAGAAGCAGACGATAAGGAAAAGAAAAGGAAAACCTGATTGACTTCCCAGAGGGAGAAGACAAGACAGGACAGAACGAAGCTGTTCAAACTCCGTCGAAAGAGGTTGCAGGTCCATCAAGTGGACACAGTGCAAAAAGAAGACAAAGCATATCGCCAGTAAAATTAGGAATAAGAGAAACATTAAACGACAGTGAAGGGCCGAGGGTGAAAGAGAAAAGAAAGGAAGTGTCTGTTGCAATAGCAGCACCAAGTGAAGAGAAAGACTTGGCCAAGGAAGAAAGTACCAGCGAGAAAGAGTTAAAGAGAGATGCAAAATTGAAAAGAAAAAGAATACCGAGCAAAAGATATTCTGGTCCGGAGTGGGCATACATAGCCACTAACGATTGGTCAGACGAATTCGTATCCCTCAGTCTCGAGAACGAAGAAGCAGAACTTCACTTTGGCACATGAGGAGTAAAACTCCATGAACTTTACTGAATAAAGACATAGATAACCTGATTGACTTTTCAACCGGCTAAGACATTGCTAACTTGATTGACTTTGAAACCGATTTTGAGACAAACGCTGCTACCCGATAAGAGACTAAGCTGCTAAAAGAAAACCGTGTGAACATTGAACTCGTTCAGCCTTGTATATATCTGCAAATCCACTTAGATAAAGTGTCTTCAACTTTCTGATTCTATACAGATCATGACAGGCTACACTACACAGGGGCATAAATTGAAGTGTTGTAAATACATGTGTATAAGTCTAATAACTGCATGTGTATTAATCATTGTAGCAATAGTTCTTGTAATGCATGGGAAGAACGAGAGTGAGACGAATGATGCTTCTACTTCTAAACCTACTATTATTAATGAACTAACAGCTCTGAACAGACTCGAACAAGACGAGAGACATTTGCATGATAAAAAGGAACTTTCGCCTAACGTTTTCTATCGCTTGCTGAGTGAGTATGTTGAGACCATGGATGCGAAAGATTGTTATGTGTGTACACAAATACATACCTCAGTAGTGGAAGGGGTGACGTATCACAGCATGCCTCTTACGTACGGAATTACATGTAGTATAATAATGTCCAGATTTTATGGTCAACAGTACATTCATTATTTTTACTCTAATTATGATGTTACATTTGCATATGTCCCCATAATCGAGTACCTGAGTAAAATAGCTAGAGATTATTATTTCAAGTTAATGAGAGACTTCTTTGAGCCGTTGTCGCCTGTTCACACAGCTCACGCACATAGAGAGAACCTTACATGCTTGCTTTCACCGGTAGAGATAAACTTCTTAGACCGCACTGACGATAGGAGGAAAGAAATGAAGGAGGAATTAGAAAGGGAATTACACAAAAGAACATCTGTAGATAATTATGCTTTTGCCACAATAAAAACACAAGGAAAAATAGCTTTAGATACATTGCACGTAGGGAGATTCTGTATACATAGACATAAATCATATTATGACACAGTTTTTGTGGGAACGAGTGAATGTAAACACACGTTTTTGTTTCAACCTAAGTGGACGTTCATGCTGAATGGACAAGACCCAGTTATTCCAGGGATATACTATATTTGTGGACTTAACGCCTATTATCGTCTTCCTAAAGGATGGTATGGGAGATGTTATTTGGGAATAGTGTTCCCAAATATTTACCAGCTGGACGACTTAAAGAAATTTCCAAAGCTGTCTGAATCACATCATGTTCAGAAAAGAGAGACAGCTTCTGGTGTGGTAGGAGATATATTTGGAGCTGTGATTCCTTCAGTAGGAGCCATATTGAATTCAATCAAAATGTGAAAGTTGTCTACTATTGTGGATAACATGTTGACAAAATTTTCAGGAGCTATAATCCTGATGGATGCTGAACTCGCTGCAGAAAGAGCTATGACTCTTCAAAATCGGCTTGCCTTAGACATTCTTTTAGCAAAGGATGGCGGCGTTTGCAAAATGCTTGGTACACGTCACTGTTGTACATAAATACCAGACAGCAGTGGAAAAATTAGAACGATGCTTACAAATTTAACTAATGAAAATATAGATTTAAAGGAATTGAAGGAACCAGGAGTCTGGGAGAAAGCTGGAAAAGGATTTGCTTCTGTGGGAAATTGGCGCAGTGACGTTTGGAATGGATTGTTACTAAAAATAGTGAAGGGAATAATAATAATATTAATTTGCCTATTAGGCTCTTGGGGAATATGGAAAGCTATCAAAATATTGAAAACAAGGCGCAGAAGGAAAAGAGAAGAAAAAGAACAAGCAAAAATGGTAGAAATATATAGAGAAAAATCTAAAGGGATTAAAAGAAAAAGGGAATTGACTGAAGTGCCAAATTACTACACAGAATTTTAATGGAATAAAATTTGTGGGTAGATTTGATGTGATGACATAATTAGTCATCAGAGGAGGGATTGATGACGCAGAAAAAGAGGGTCCAACATATATTCACATATTTTGTGTAATCAAAAGCATATAATGTAGTGTGATTTTAGTAAAGAAAATAATGTACGAGGGAAATTGTGCCCTCAGGGTAGTTCGCCATCATTGTAAACGAGCTTTATTAATCATGAAGAATTGAAAATTGTAGTAATCCATCATAATTGCAAATGTGTGCCACGATTTCTTATTTGAAACTGTTTTGCCTAGCTTAAATTTAGTAGAGGCTTTGGCCTAGTTGCCTGGTCTCAAATTCTAACTGCGTGGCTTTTCCTTGAACTAATGAAACATATATTCTTGCTTGAAGTTGTATTTTTCCAGAAGAGATGACTAATACACTTATCTCCAAGGTTTCGTACTAGGCCGGTTCCATCCCCTTTGATACAAGGTCAGTCTCTGCAGGTGCGGACAATGAAGGTACAGATAGTAAAATAATTGGCAAACCATGTTACAACTTGTGTTCCAAGGCTCCAAGGACAATGTATGCATAAATGAGTGCTAGTGAAAAGACAATTTTCATTGGACAATTTGAAGCCAACCTATGAACCCTCCAATGGAAGACCCTGCAGAATGTGGAATGTTCCTTATTTAAACCCACTGTACAAAGAGAAGTCAGCCATTTTCCTTGATACCAGTTTGAAGCCAGATGCCAGACTCCATTTTGGACGACACCCTGATGCCCTTTTCTCTATTCGAGAAAAAGAGACTTTGAGAATTCTCACCCTAGAGACTTTAACTTTGATTTGCCCAATCTTGCCCATGAAGTAACTTTGCCCCATTCTCCTTGCCGCGGCAAGGAAGCTTGCCCTTAACTTTTCCCCTTTGAAACTTGCCCCATGCTGATCGAACTGGTACCTGAGGGACGAAGACTTTTCTTGAATGCTGTTTGTATTTGGTAAATATGAAAGGATAAATGTATTATGCATTGTGGTTTTCCTTTTAGGTACCAACTGCTATTTTGATAGGGTCCAAGCTAGAAGTTTTACAAATTTGTGTTGACTAAATTCGTTTTGCATGAAGCCCCACATGCCAATGCTAATTAGAGGTTAGTCGAGGTATTCATTCGATGCACCATGTTAATTTGAAATCTTGTTATGCTGACCAATGTATGAAATTAGTCAAATACAGTTAGTCATATTAGTTTATTTGCATTGCCATAACTGAATGTATCATTATCCAGATTTTGTGTAGATTGCGTTTCTTCCGCCGCTATGGACAGCCAGTAATGTTCATATACATATATCATTTGGTTTTGAGACTTATATACATTGTGCTAGCTTTGTTAATATAGGGAAATAAATTCACTAACTTTTAATAAACTGGTGTGGTTATTCATGACTGAAAGGTCATGGTGCGCCGAAGTACCAATTGTTATTGATTTCTGATGTGCTATATTGATCTATTAATTGAATATTGATTACCGACTACAATAGTTATTGATTATTGATCTGAGTGACCCGACTATTCTAGGATGAGGAGAGCCCGACTCGGCTAAAAGATTCACCGACCTCCAACGTGTACAGGTACAGGTAATTTATAAGGGCTGGACGCGTTATTAAAAGTCAACCAGTGGCAGTACTCCACGTATGAAGTCGATGGAGCTTCAAGGCAGCGGACTTTAAAGCACCTGCTTGGTTTCTAAGGCGAGAATCTTAAAGGTATATTAACCTGTGTCTGACAAGAATAGACTGCCCAATAGAGGTCCCAGAGCAGAGATGGGACAGGTCATATGTCCAGAGACAAGCGACAGAGTCAACATATTGTGAAATACTCCTCTTTCATCCTACAAAATGACCTACATCACATGAAGTTCCACTATTTATTGAAAACTTGGATGTTTATTCAATGTGCCATAGTTCAGCACATTACGCTATTTTTCTGTGCACTGGCAGAAATGTTGGTGGTCGAGCACTTAAAAAAATAAACATAACAGAAAACCCCATTTATGGTCTGCGTCTTCTCATCTAATTTCTGTACATAACCAACCCTGGTCTGCGTATGCTCAACTGCACTTTGCACATCGCCCAGGGTCTCGGGATGGTTTCCCAGGTTTTGCACACCGTCTTCTAGGCACCTTCAGTATTCACTGGACTCGGGAGAACACTTCTGCACCTGTGGAGGGCGTTGACTCGCATCACAGCTCTTAAGATAGAAGAAAGACATGCACAGTGAAGGAAATAGTTCTTAGTGGATACACTCCAGGGAAGCCACTTAGAGGAGAAATCTGCTTTCCGATCATAGGCTATGGGCAAGAAAGGCTCGAAAGTTGCTTAATACTATGTAAATCCCCAGTGCCCAGAAAACTGTTAATGTGAGAGACAAGGAGTAGTGAGCACTGCACAACCATGGAAAGTCTAACCGGAGTCTGATAACGCAGTGATTTCAAATTCTGTCATCCACGACAGGAAGTTAAAGTGGCCTACAAGGCTAACTGCAGATGTATTGCAGGGATGTCGATCTCTGGTTCGACCTTTGATCTGGAGCTAAAAACTCATTTAGCTTTTAATATTCTTCACCACTAGTGCCCCGGCCCACCCACTGCCTCATGTTTCCCTTCTGTCCGCATTTGCAACCAGTCATTGTTCTTTGTAAATGCCTGTGCTCAACCTAGGTACCAAGTTGCCTCATGTCATGCACGGCACCCTCTGTCCTAGTTTTAACGACCAGCTTGATTTCAGCATTATAATTCCGGATTCACTATCCCAGCATGCAATGTGCTGCTGGCTCTACAGAAGCAAGGGTTGATCTTTTTTTATATGATTACAAATAAATAAACAGTAGTTAAATAAACATTTACTTTTTAATTTTTAGTGTTTTGGTATATTTGTAGGTGACATACATTAACACAACTGGGTCCATGTAATTTCTGTGATTTACAAAATATGTGTTTGCAGGTAACCTAAGAGAATTCTTTCAGTGGCTCAGCTTGAGGGTTGGCTCTAAGAGCCAATTCTTTGGTGCCCGAATAAATTCCCTGGCTTGACGGCATCTAGCCGCTATCCTTTTATTAGGATAGTACCAGTATTTCTTAATAAGCCTGTTGTAAATTTAGTGGGACAGTACCAGCACTGATAAAAAACAGATGACAAACCTTTGTATATTGAACGTGAAAGTTCAAAGAAGAGCAGAATAAATGCTCTGTGGAAAGTCTCAAAGCCAAAACGAATCTAATCATTTTTAGGGGCATTTTTATACTCTGTTTGCGCCAAATGTGCGTCAAAAAGTTTGACGCACATTCGGCGCAAACCTTGCCTCATATTTAACCTTTGACGCCCAAGTCTGCGGACGTCAAAATTCCTCCGTGTGAGTCATTTTTGGGATGCGGGAAACTGCCTTGCATTAATGACATGCAAGGTAGGCGTTCCCACCCAAAAAATTACTTTAGGGCTTGTGCGCCCTATTTATGCTCCTGCGTCCTTTTGACGCACAGGAGAGGGTGGGCCTTAAAAAATGGCGCACAGCCTGATGTGCGCCGTTTTTTAACACCTGGGTCAGGGTAGGCGTTAAGGTATCTGTGGGCTCACTTCCATGGTCTCTGACCATGGAAGGAGTCCAGAGGTGCCCTTCCCTGCCCCCAGGGACACTCCCTGCCACCCTCGCCCACCCCTGGAGGACACCCATGGATGGGGGGGACCCATCCCAGGTAAGTACAGGTAAGTTGAGGTAAGTATTTATTTTTATTTTTTTAAAGTGGCATAGAGGGGCCTAATTTGGCCCCCCTACATGCCACTATGCCCAATGGCCATGCCCAGGGGAGACAAGTCCCCTGGGCATGGCCATTGGGCAAGGGGGCATGACTCCTGTCTTTGCTAAGACAGGAGTCATTTCACTGGGGGTTGTGCATAGAAAAATGGCACAAGTCTGGTTTGAGGCATGATTTTTGCCTCAAACCTGACTTGCACTATTTTTTGACTCACAACCCCCATTTTCCCCACGCCGGCTAACGCCATTCCTTAAATAAGGCGCCCGCATGGCGCGTAGGAATGGTGTTAGCCTGCGGTAAAATCTTTGACGCAAACCAGCACCAGCGCTGGTTTGCGTCAAAAAGTATAAATATGTGCCTTAATGGTCCAGTCATGAAAACCAGACTATAGAAAAGGAAGCGTCCCCGCCCCGTCCGTTTCACACTCCTTTCAGAAACCTTAGTGAAATAAAATTGGCGTTCCCATCAATGCCATTAAGCCTCTGTACTGGGTAATGTCCCCTATAGACCAAACTCAGAAAAGGTCATATTATGTGTCCCTGGCTGTGATCAGGTGTAAAAGGTGACAATTATTTTTTCAACATGACAAAAGCTTGGAGAGCTTGACACTTGTCACTCAACCTTTGGGGAGCAGAGTATTCCTCAGGCACTGTCAAAGCAGGTGCTGCAACAGAGGGAGCTTTTTATCTGTGCAAATATATTGCCCGTCTACATTCTTCTCTTCCACCTGCACTGTGACACTCTTGTTTCCATTAATAAAGGGTATATGCGAGTCCTGAGCAACACCTCTGCAACACAGCGCATGCCATCTGATGCAAAAAGCACTGGCAAAGCCGGTAGGTCTCGCATTTGACTCTTAATGGTTTTGACAGTGGCTTTTTAACCTTGATGCACAGCATCCCTCATGGGCTGGCTACGTTTTTTTTTTTTAAAAAGCCTTTGACTTGGCGGCCTTCATCATTTTCTAGGCATGTGCACCACTCATGTGCACGCCTACAAAATGACTCAGGTGCTTTTTAGGTTGAGCACAGGAGCGTGCAAGCTCTGCTTTTCTGACATGTTGGTATCTATTTGGGCTTTTAACCATGCCCACCTAAAGCCCATCACTTTCACTCGTTTGTGGGCTTGCCTTTCAAAAATCCTTTGATGACGATGATAAATGCTTTATGTTTGTCCCTCCTTGGTAAGGGTTTGTTACTTCCTTGGGGACTGACCCTGTTACATGGATAATTGCACATTTGCCGATATGTTTGACTGCGAGCGAACTTCTTTTTCCATTTGTGTCTCTCCTTCAAGCTCACGCTCATGACGGCCATGGTGCTCTGAATTGTTTTGCTTATGTCAACTGTTTTACTTTTCATTTTCACTTTATCTGGGAAGAAAAGTCCAGTTAGGAATTGTCAATGCTAATAGCTCTAACTCAAGCAAACTCAAGACCCATTGCATTGCAAATGCTTGTGTTATTTCTTTGGTGCTCTCTTTTTCCTTTGGATGTTTTAGGCTGGTAGATGGCTTATTTTATTGCAGAATTCCGTTCCTCCTATCTCCTCCGATGTTACTGACATTTGTTTTTGGTTTTATTCCAGTGCAGATGTCGCTTACCTCTGGCTCCTAAATTAAGCTTATTTTACAAAACAAACACCCAGTTGATTAGCTCACTGCTCAGGAAAGCCACAATATGCCCCTTCTGGTAGAATGTAGCTAAACCTAAAGCAATGATGTGAAACTTGCTTAGCCTCGCATTGCATCTCGAGTCTCTCTCTCCAGGGCCCCTCCCTGCCAGATCTACCAACATCGCACACAGGGCATTGCTTATCTCCTTTATTGGGACCATTAACCTTCTCAGGCTGCTCTGCTCCTTGAATACAAGAAAAAGCAATGAGCTACAATCAATATTCACTTATATCTAGTATAGAACAAAGCTGTAACTAATTTTTTTTAAAAAAAATATATTTATTACAAATGTATGTCAAACAACGGCATAAATCAATATTCAAATATACAATTATACAAAAATAAACATGGAAAGACAAAAAAATATTTCCATAAATATTTACACCTATACATGAATTAATAAACGGAGACAACCTAACACATCAGACAAAACAATTAAGATAATCAGACCATGACACTACATAAACATACACATACATTATCTTACAGTACAGTGGAATACAAATTAAAAATATACAATTTATTTTTCTGAAGCTGAAAAGATATTCACATAAATGTCATATTATTATTCAATTCCTAATTATGTCTCCATCTTCTTTGATAAATGAGAGATTTCTATTTTAACCCCATAACTTCAGGGTTCATACAAAAACCAAACAATAGTAGGAACAAAGCCTACGCGCGTTTCGGCGGAGACCACCAAATTTGAAAAGCCGCCTTCCTCAGGGCCGTTCCTTTTCCATACTTAATACATAATATCGTAGATTGAATAAATTCTCATCTTTCCCTTTGAATAAATCCCGGCGATGATGTTGCTGAGTTTCTGCAATTATAGTGCAGACAAGGTTCAGTTATCTAATTTCTACTTCAATTCGCAAATAAATCCCAAATAATCTTTTAGGTAAGAAATTTCTCTGGGGGATTCCTCCAAAATGTTCTCACAACTCCTCTGTCTTCAAATTTCACTGATTCTTCCAAAACCCAAATCGCAGGTGTCCGATGTAAAGGGATGCCTGCGATTTGGGTTTTGGAAGAATCCCCCAGAGAAATTTCTTAACTAAAAGATTATTTGGGACTTATTTGCGAATTGAAGTAGAAATTAGAAAACTGAACCTTGTCTGCACTATAATTGCGGAAACTCAGCAACATCATCGCCGGGATTTATTCAAAGGGAAAGATGAGAATTTATTCAATCTACGATATTATGTATTAAGTATGGAAAAGGAACGGCCCTGGGGAAGGCGGCTTTTCAAATTTGGTGGTCTCCGCCGAAACGCGCGTAGGCTTTGTTCCTACTATTGTTTGGTTTTTGTATGAACCCTGAAGTTATGGGGTTAAAATAGAAATCTCTCTTTTATCAAAGAAGATGGAGACATAATTAGGAATTGAATAATAATATGACATTTATGTGAATATCTTTTCAGCTTCAGAAAAATAAATTGTATATTTTTTATTTGTATTGTACTGTAAGATAATGTATGTGTATGTTTATGTAGTGTCATGGTCTGATTATCTTAATTGTTTTGTCTGATGTGTTAGGTTGTCTCCGTTTATTAATTCATGTATAGGTGTAAATATTTATGGAAATATTTTTTTGTCTTTCCATGTTTATTTTTGTATAATTGTATATTTGAATATTGATTTATGCATTGTTGTGTGACATACATTTGTAATAAATATATATATATATTTTTTTAAAAATTGTTACAGCTTTGTTCTATACTAGATATAAGTGAATATTGATTGTAGCTCATTGCTTTTTCTTGTATTCAAGTATTATTCCCTGGATGGGCTACTTATCAAACCAGGGACCCTCGATAGTCTTTTTTCCTTGCTCTGCTCCTTGAAACGCCAGGCAAGAATGCTTGCAATACTTTTCATTCTGTTAAAATAAAAATAAAATAGTTTTCCAGCCTTATTTTCCAATTTCTGTCCAGACGTTTACACAATGCAAGGTATTGCAGTCATCTGGTCTCTTCTCAAGGGCTTGTGATTTCTGATGCTCTATCGGCTTTTTACAGCACCGCTTGTTGTAAATTTACCCAACCACTACATACATTTAACATGGTTGATTCTCCATTAGTATGTTCCAAATTATATTTATGGTGCCTTGCTGCTAGCTGGCACTCTGTGCAATGTCATGCTCTGTTTTTTATTTCTATGCCCAGATTTATTTTAGAATTAAACACACACTTACACCTATAGCATTGTTTTTGCATGGTATTTATATGATTTATGTGCTATATAATTTATGTGCCTTACTGGCCTTCTTATATATAACTGTCAGAAGTACTATCCCTGCCTACATTTCACTCATTTTGACTTGCTTTACTGGCTCTTGTCAAACGCAACACCACAGAATTCAATGCCACACAATTCCACACCACATAATTCCATATCAAACCACATAATTCCACTCTACAACACACAATTCCACTCCACACCACATACATCCAATACACACCACAAAATTCCACATCAGGCAATTAAATTACATTTTTACACCACATAATTCCCCTTCACACCACTCCACAACACATACCATTCCATATAATTACACTTCCTGACACAGAATCACTCTCAACATAATTCCACTGCACACAATACACATAATTCCTATCCACATAATTCCAATACACATTGCTCGACTCAATGCCACACAATTCAAGCACACACAATTCAAAGCAAAACAATTTCACGCCACACAATTCCACTCAAACCCACATAATTCCACTTCACACCACACAATTGCAAGCCACACAGTATAATTCAACATCATTACACATAGTTCCAATAGAAGCCACTCCACGTAAATCCATACCAGACAACATAATTACACTCCGGCTCTATTAAATGTCAACACTCCGAATAGCAAGGTTGCATACTCTTGAATCCACCCCGGCGTCTTTAATCCACTGCCAGACACTCTGTGCCCCTTTAGCTCTCTTTTATGAGTTCCTGCTTTCTTCCTTTGTGAGTTTTCAATCTTTCACTTCCTTTGTCTTTCCCCTTTGTGTGTTTTTCCCTCTCTTGCTTGCAGAAAATGTCTGCCCACTGGCAACCACCAGGTGCTGCCCCTCGTTCACCAAGTCCGTGCATCTCCAGTGTCTTAAGGTGTCATTCTGATGAGTTATTTAGTGTGTGTGTGTGTGTGTGTGTGTGTGTGAGAGAGTTTATGTGTGTGTGGGTGTGTGTTTGTGTGTATGTGTGCATATATATATATATATATACGATATATTTTTATAAAAAAAAAAAATATATATATACATATATATATATATATATATATATACTCAATAATTAATTCCCATGCCGAAGACAACTCTTTTTAAATATTTTACAATGACAAAATAATCCATTTTCGGCATGCATAGCTAAGGTAAATGCATGTTAACAGCTTCTCAGAAAAGGTGTGCATGCAAGCTGAAGGTTCCTGCTGTTACCTTTTTATACAGCAGTACATCCAACATCTCAGGATGTAGAGCTTTTTAGAAATCAAGGGGCAGATTTATGAAGAGTGGCTCTGCACCAAGTGCAGCGCTACTTTCTTGCACCCCTTAGCACCTACACGACCACCACAATGTGTGTGCTGTATTTAAAATACAGCACACCATGGCGGTAGACAGCGTTACTATTGTCAGCATTTTTTACGCTAGTACAGCGCTTTGCAGTATTAGCATCAAAAATGTTGACGCTAATCCTGCAAAGCACTCAGAGTCCGATTGAAAACAGCGAGAGCCTCCCTTTAACGCCTGCTCTTAGTAGGCATTAAAAATGCCGATAAAAATGATGCAAAGAAATCCATTAGATTTCCTTACACCATTTTTTTGGCACCCCCAGTGCCGGAATGCCCCCCTTGCATACATTATGCCTGGCGTAGGCATAATGTGGCGCAAGGGGTTACAAAGTGGCGCAATGCATGCATTGAGCCACTTTGTAAATATGGCGTGGCGATTTTGGCCTTTCAACGCCACATTAGTGTAAAATATTGATGCTAACGTGGCGTTGGAATGGCGCAAGGCCCTCTTAAATCTGGGCCTAAATGGTTCAAAGAGGAGGAATTAGATGATTTAAAAGCAAGGAAAAGAAACTTAGATTTGGTTTGCATGTGGAAAAGGTGCACAACAGTGTTTAAAGAATGTTTTACAATCGATAAAAGTTTAGCTTCGAACTCCTTTTATGAAGCAATTCATAATAGTGAATAATATTAAACCAATGTTTCGAAATGCCCGTCATTAAGCTCTTAAGTATAAACTGATCATTAGCAGCAAATTGGAATTACTGCTGGCATTCAGCAATTCAAATTGTGGCGATGAAACACTTCTGTTTCATAATTTTCAGTGGTTCTTTTCCCCACCACACATATTTCTTAGCTTTGCACCTGGACCTGATGTTTCAGCTACAAAAAAAAATGTGTCTCTAATAACGCTTTCTTGGAGCAACATTGGCACATATTTATGAAAAATGTCGCAGAACTGCGTTAGCGCAGTTGTACTTCAAAACTTTTAGCGTGAGCTAACGCCATTCCTCAGTCATCTGTGCTCCATATTAATAAAATGACGCATGATGGAGCTAAGGAATCGCTAGAGTCATGAAAAATGACGCCAGCCGAGGCTGGACAGTGGTAGAACAAATGGCACTACACAGATTAGCGCCAAAGTATGTGCCTCTAGTCAGCCTAGCATAATTGTTTCATGAACAAGCAGCCAAAAATGACTCCTGACTAAGTATGACAGGAGTCATTACCACAACTCCAATGCCCCCTACTGGGTACCAGGGTCCCCAAGACAACCTCAACATACCCAGTGCCAGTGTGAGTCGCCCCCGCTGGCACATAATAGTCAAAAAAATATATACACTTACCTAAACTTACGTGGGATGGGCTCCCTCCATCTGTAGTGTCCCTGTGGTGTGGGAGGGTCTGATGCTGGGTGTTGGGGTGGGAATCTATGTGCCCAAAAAAGGGACACCATGGTGTTTCCCTAAGGAAATGTGCCTAACTGCACTTTAATGCCTGGTCTGACCAGGTGTAAAATGTTGACGCTAATCGGCCTTAGCGTCATTTTTTGGGTACGCTCTCTAGGTGTGCAAGGTTTTAGAGTAGGGAGTTAAATATGGCGCTAGGGGATTAGCGTCATTTTTAGGAAGGAAGGGCCAGATGAAGCAAAATGCTAATTTGCGACTTGCAAATTGCGAGTCCCTGCGACTCGCAATTTGCAACTCGCAAATTGGTATGCAGTACGGTGTCTCAGACACCGACTGCGACTCGCTATGGGGTGGCAATGACCCACCTCATTATTATTCATGAGGTGGGTCGCTAATTGCGGCCCCATAGCGAGTCTAGGCACTCGCAAACATGGAGGCCTGCTGTCGTCAGCAGACCTCCATGTTTGTGACTGCTTTAAATAAAGCAGTTTTTTTTTTTTTTTTAACTGTAGCCCGTTTTCCTTAAAGGAAAACGAGCTGTACTTAAAAAAAAAAACGAAACCTTTAGTTTAGGTTTTTTTTCAGGGCAGGTAGTGGTCCCTTGGACCACTACCTACCCTGAAAAAATATTTGTGGGTCCATTCGCAAAGAGGAAGGGGTCCCATGGGGACCCCTTCCAATTTGCGAGTGGGTTACCATCCACTTGAAGTGGATGGTAACTGCGATACCATTTGCGACCGCATATGCGGTCGCAAATGGTATTGCATGCCTCTCCGAATCGCAAATAGGAAGGGAACACCCCTTCCTATTTGCGATTCTGAAATGCATATTGCGAGTCGGTCCCGACTCGCAATATGGATTTCTGCATAGCAAAGAGGCATTTGCGCCTCGCAAACGGCGATTTTCGCTGCTTGCGACGCGCAAATCCTTTGCTACATCTGGCCCGAAATGCCTACATTGCATTTCATTGTTGAAATAGACGCAAGGTGGGTTGGCACTCCTTAAAAATGGCGCTAACTCCGATATTTTGATGCTAGATAGGGCTAGCGCCAAAATATAAATATGGAGTTTCTTTAGCGCTACTTTAGCGTAAAAAAATGATGCTATGGTGGCACACACATTTCATAAATATAGGCCATAGATTTAAAGTACATTGTATTTTTTATTTGGACTGAGTCACACTGGCAATCGTGAAGCAACCACTAACCTCTGAACTTGACAGAGGAAGTTAACTTCCTAATTTTCACCTTTCTTATATCCGAACGATTTCTTATAGCACAATGTAGAGTTGGCCTAAGATAACCAGAAATAAAATGTTAACAATATTATTATTACTGAGAAGCAGCAAAGGCAAATATCATGATATTCCATTCTTGCTGCATTGTTAAGTCCTGCTCATGTATGCTTCTAAGGTAATGCTGCAAACGTGTTTTATAGCTCTACCTCATTTCGGAGAAAAATAAAAAAGGTGAATAACATCATAAAGACTTCAGTCTGGTGAAATTCCATTATGATAAATCTCTAAAATGAAGAAAATCATTTTCCTTTAAAAATTTGAATACGAAAGCAAAAAGGACTGGGAGATGAGAAAATGAAACAAGAAAACAGGTAAGGTTGAAAGGAACCACAGTAAAAGTGAGAAGGATGCAGTTCTTGGGACAGAGGAAAATCATTTTCTGCAAAAAATGGAAAACGAAAAAAATCCCTTAATAAGAAGACACAGGGATGAGACAATGACTCACGAAAACGGATAAGGAGAAAGGAGGTCAGAATAAAGGTAAGGAGCTTCTAGGTTTGGGGGGTAGATGGGATACAGTGACGGGAAAGAAGTGGTTTCCAACGTATTGAGTTATATATGTGATATTTGGGAGTAAAAGAGGTTAAGGACTATTATTAAAATGGAGGGCACCCACTAAGACGAATATCACATCCTGGAAAATCAATCCATGTGGCTAACTTTTGAGGAAACAGGTTTGTGGAGAATGTTTCTCTAGATGAGATGTTATTTTCCTTGCACATTCTTCTGGCGAATCACTTACGATCAATTTTTGACATCGTTTTCAATTTGTTATCACTTAATAAAAGGCATCTTGTTTTCTGATATGTTGATCTTGCAAAATTATTCATTATTGTTCAAATTTGTAATCGCTGAACATTTGCTAAAGTATGCACAAGCATTACTTGCACACCAACAATTGAAAACGCATTTCTTTCATCTGCTTTCTATGAAAATTATGCTAGCTCAGAAAAGTAGGGCACATCATAAATTCATTGTGCAAATGCAAATAAATATTGCATTTTGCTTCAGTACATTAGCAGAGCTCTCAAATTTCCAAGTCCCACGCAGGAGTAGTGCATCTAGTCCAGGTGCTTTGTTTTACATTCTTATTCCTTTTGTCCCATATATAAGTTTATAAATTCAGGAATATATGTAGGAATCTCAATACTAGTTTCTTTACAAATGTGTTTTTTTGTTCGCGGATACATATGCTCTAGGCCTGAATTATTGGTTTTCTTTATTTGGGTGCGAGTACACCTGGGTATAAGGCCATTCAAACAAACAGTGCTTCATTACAGTAACTAAATATGTGATCAGGTCACACAAAGCACTGCTCTCAAGTCAGAATAGAATGATGAGGTTTGATCAAACTATATTTCTTTTGAGGATAGAGCGGATTGGGATCTGAGAGACAGAATAATTAGGGGGGGGGGGTAAAGTAGATGATGTGCAGTCATGTCAGAAGATATTCTGCAGTAAGAATGCTGGACTCTAGCTTTACCAATCCAAGATGATTAGTTGCTGGTACACAGCTGACGATCTGTGTTGGGACAGAAATGTCCCTTATGTGGTCCTATAGAGCGTGCACTCTTACTTGTTGTTTTTCACAGTTACTCACAGCAGGTTTGCCGTTTTTCTCTCAGTGAGCCTGACAATGAAGCAAGCTCAGTGTGGGGGCTCGCTGTTATATAGCCTTGAAGCCGATAATGTGTATCTACGGTATGTTGGACTCCCAAAGTGGGCTTTTCTTTTAGATTGCTTGAGCGAGTGATTACTGCCTCCGCATATTGGGCCTGCAGTGCTGACTGTGGGTCATAGTGAAAGGATTAACCTTCTTACTGGCTCTTGAGGGATTTCCTGATTCCCTTAAAGGACGCTTAATGAGACTTGTGCTTAAGTCCCTATACCTCTTGCCCCTCCAATGTTCCGATAACTGTCTCAACAAGACCTAGAGATTGCCTCAGTCTTGTAACTAGGCCTGCAGATTATTCGAAAAGTAGCTAGGTGAGCAGCAGACCACACAAAACCTATTTGTTCAGTTCTGGAGATATTAGCTGTGTGGTTCTCCTTTCATGATTGATTCTTTATTTTCTATTTACATCATTGGAAATCTAGGCTTCTTCTGTCAAGGGAAATAGCTGTATACACACTGTGGTTCTTGAGATAAAAAGCCATTAGCTTTTGATCACTCTGGCTTGTGAAAACTTTAACTATGGTCAGTGGTTACAAATATGTCATGTTATTAACTTTACATATTCGGCCAGGCTCAGTATTTGTGCCTCTGCACCACCTTCAGTCTCTCAATTTTGTGGACTTTCCTTGTGTGCCTCTTGGGCACCTGATATTCCAACATTGCCCCTTTCACATCTCCTTTTGTTATGGAACTGCCTTTTCAGGTTCTGGGTGGGCTTTTCTGACCATTTTGGTCAGCAGGCTTTGGCTGAGGCCTGGGCTGTCTATGTGAGGCAAGCAGAGACCCTGTTCTACACTGCAACTCTTTAAGTCATGTGCTACTTTCCTCACCACTCAATAAAACGTTATCCCCTTTCAGTCCCTTTGAAGTCAACCATGAATTTATCATTTGACTGCTGAGCCTCATCTGAAGAGAACTGAGTGCGCACATGTGCAAATGATTGTCAGGATGTGTTTTTCTGAGTGTGGCGTTGGAGTTCTGGTATTCACAAGCACCATATGTGTCACTAACTGGCAGATTATTCTGGTAAGAGGGTAATACTTAGCACCTAAGAGCTATAGAGACATTCAAAAATTCATCTATGCCTAGGAATGTGCTACAGAGGTCTGGTTTTCTATAGTCATCTTTATTTCATATGGAGAATTACATTGTGCTTAAAAGTAAAGCACTGACAGGATGTATTAATGTGTATTTAGGTGCATTACTAAGTACTTTGTAACTAACCTTTACTACCTGCCTAAGTAGACTTTGGACTGGTCTGCCGCACTATCTTGAGAGTTAAGTGCTAAATGGGTGTAATTGGCATTCTGTTTGAGGTCCAGGAGTGAGGTGGACACAGAACGCTAGTGGCAAATCACTCCAATTGTTACAGTTGGAGCTCAGTAACCCCTTATTGCACTTGAATCTCTCAACCCAGGTCTCACAACCTAGTAACTGAGTGTTATTGGGGAGCCACCCATGTTCAGGCCCCGTACATAAATACAGATTCTTATAACAGTCTAGATGAATTCTCATTTAAATATATCAGGGACCAAGGAATTTTGAAGTATGTAAAGTAAGATTTCTGTAGTACTCTTTTAGGTAATCTTAAGAAAGCTGGACTCCAGCTTTGCAGACCCCCTCTACACATATACAGTTAGTACAAACAAAAAGGACTGTGCCCTCTTTGCATTTTTACTAATAGGGAGTTATCTGTTTCAGGAGTCAACATACATGGGCATTTAAGAGCAAGTAAAAAAGAGCTTCTCTAGTACTACTTCTCAAGCGCAAATATACTTTAGTGAATTAGCCCAGCTACTTATTTTTGGTTTCTAAAAAAATAAAAATATACTAATTTCCCATCAAAAAGATACCAAAATAAAAAGTGTTTATATAACATTTCCAATTAAAATCACAATTAAAAATATATTCATAAACCATCACAGTAACCAATCGATGTTTCTTCTTAAGAATATTCTTATGGATACACTTAGAATTGAATATCCTTCAATAATACAGTACAATCATTGACATCTCAACACAGTGAAAATTAATGGGGCCTTATACTCAAATGTGGGTGTATGAATAAGAGTGACTTACTCTTGTAGTACTCCAGGCGTATATCCACAACTGAGTGGACCTGAACATCCAATTTTGGACAGAGGTCCTAGAGAATGAGAGGTAAAGGGAGGTCGCTGTTATGCATCCTCCCTGGCTACACAGTAAACCACGAAAAGGCAAAAGTGACGAAGCTTTACACAGAAACTCACATTATGGGTAAATATCCCTGTGTAAGGAGTGTCTTGCCTTGCTCTATGTCTCCCAATATGATTTGGACCAAGGGATTCACAATAAAGTGACAGGAGTGGCCTCACATACCCACCAGGGTGTCATGCTTCATCATTTACCTCATTCACCAGAGAAAATTCTAGTGGTGAAAGGTCTTCTTGTTTTTCTTGTGAGTCTCACTGTTAAGCGTGGTCCCTTTTATGGTTTACTGTACTCCAGGCTTACACATTCATTTCACGAGGCTTAACCTGGGTTTACTCCTGCAATTGAGGAGTACTACAAGAGTGTACCAGGGCAAAATCTTTGTCATTTGAGCTCTATGTTTAGTCCTCGAAATGGGAAGTGCTTCACAACTGAACAAAAGACGGTCAAAGATTTTCATTCAGCGTGCCAAATTAAGAAAGGCCTCTAATGACTTGTTCTAGTAGGTCTCACAAGGGGTATGGAAAGCGCTATACAAGTAGCTATACATTAAAAGTGCCAACTAATGCACCTCTCTTCTGCAAAGTTCCAACTAATGTGCAACTCATCTCTTGAATGAGGGCTGGCTGCTCATGAGCAAAGCCCACGTTCCAGGGCTCACCACAAGTGCATTCATCTGCTTAAATTTTCGGGACATGCACATTCATTGACAATTATGCAGCGAGACAAAAACTCTCATCATTCCATTCTGGCCAGACTTGAGAAGCCTAAATTCTTTTACCACTTGTAAC
Source organism: Pleurodeles waltl (assembly GCF_031143425.1). NCBI lineage: Eukaryota > Metazoa > Chordata > Amphibia > Caudata > Salamandridae > Pleurodeles > Pleurodeles waltl. The sequence goes on along the minus strand of NC_090447.1, from coordinate 507,294,506 downwards.
TTCGTCTAAGTGAAAAGATACCACCTAGAGTCGAGTATATGTTTCCTTAGCCACCTGGGGGCATATTTATGAGCCCCTAGCGTCACCTTTTCGTGACGCTCCCGTAGCATTATCCTTGCGCAATATTGCCAAAGTTAAGCCACCTTGTAAATACAATCCCTTCCCATGCAGTCCCTTGCGTGGAAGGGTGTGAAGTGGGTGTTGCTGTGGGCGTGCCACAGTAACACCCTTTGCAATTTGACACTGCCTCAAATTTACAAGTTTTTGTAAACCTGAGGCAGCGCCAAAATCTAACGTCACCTCAAAGGTGGCATTACCAAGGCGCAACGAGGAGGAATACTTTTATTCCTCCTTGTTTTTTTATTTTTTCTATGTGTGCTGCATTCTGCAGCATTCATAGAAAGAGCAAAATGCCAGACATGAATGTCTATGTTTATGTGCTGGAGGTTGTCCCTTCCTGCACATAAGCAATAATTTGGATATGAAACTTTGGCACTTCTGTGTGTGCTGCATTAGTGATTGTTTATGTGCAGGAAGCGACACCTTCCGTCACATAAACAATCAGACCCCTCAATGGAGACATCCTTACACCATAAGCCTGCGTTGGTGCTGGCAGCTAAATTTAGTGCCAACGCAGGGGACAACTTAGGGGTGAGCCCTATTCAATTAAATATGGCACTTCCGTGCGTTGTGAAAATGACGGAGATCTTGATGCAGCGTCGCGCTCCGTCATGTTCCTATAACTATGGGCCTTGGATTTTGTATCCCACTCACATAACGTCCTTTGCGCTCTTTAGTACCTCTTTCTAAATGGCTCTTGTAAGTAACATTAAACAGCTTTGACATGTTCGCATGAGGTTAAGGGTGCAGGGCCAACACATTCAAGCACATTGATACCAGTCAAAGAGAAAATAATATAATAAAATTGCTATTTTATGATTACGTCCGAGAATACATGCCCAGCTTTCTTTTTGGCCTTGTGACAACCCTGTGTCCAATCTGCTCTGCCAATTTAGTGAAGAGTAATGGCCCATTTCAGGGCAGTCGTAATAAAACTGAGTCCAGTCGAAATCAATTCATCTGGTGACCTCCAGGTCAGAATCAATCATGTTTTGTGTAATGCTTTTTTTACAGGCATCAGTTCTATGTTCTGTCCTTAAGGAGAACAAAACGTTCAGGCAGATGATGTCAGACGAACGAGGAGGCGTGATTTTGAAAATTCTTATTTTTAGGTTTACAACCACAGAATATAATTGAAATAGTATAACTGCCCTGGGCATAGTTAGCTTCACGCCCGCGGATTATTGTGGATATTTCTGCTGAAATAAACGCCAGCTTGGTAGACATGAACCCCTTCGGAAATCAAGGAAGTAGTTTACTCATATTCAAGCCCAACTGATGAGGATACTATAAGATTAATTCGATGACTAATGGGATTGAGGCATAACACAGATGGAAGTGGATCCTCCCAAGCTACCTTGGATGATATCTGTTCGATTCAAGGTTGTAACTAGATTGGTTACCAGGAAGGAATAGATGACCACACAGAGGGGTAAGGTGTGAGTGGTAGACGACGGTGTCCTGAGGAGATCTCATAAGTAACTTGGGGTCGAAATGTGGACAAATTTTCCCATATGGTAAAGAACTTTGTTTGGAAGAAAGTAGGACCCCAGTAGGCTACCCCAGCATTTATTATTCTGACAATACTATTGAGAAATTTACGTTTTATTATTGGAGCGTTTGTCTGGATTCCTGTATTTATACGTGAGCTTTTGTATTTATATGTGAGCTCTACGTGAACTTTTGATTCACTTTTGCATACCTTACATATTGATCATGATATATGTTGAAAAGTGAAACTAATATGCATATGATGAAATTGATTTAAGAATCCAGCATTGTTCATTTGATAATCATATTTTGGAGTATCGATTTAGAGTTAGGTTGATTTTCAATTAAATTGAATACTGTAATTTACTCCAAGTAATCACAGAGGTCCTAGACCGATTGGCATATAGCTCTCATTAAATTAGTGCCACGCAACAATTGTTATCTATTGACCATATTGAAAATAAGCACAAAAGTTGTATGTTCTAACAATGCATGTGGAACTAACATATGCAGTGACTGAAGTGTGCGTTGGTAAATAACATACCCGCTTAAATATGTTTAAACTGAAGGATCCACTTCAGAAACACCACAATTTATTTTGGAAGAAAAGGGGTATATTTATGAGAGGCTTGCACCGCCGTTAGTGGTGCAAAGCTCTCAACAATATCTGAGACCATGAAAAGCAGCTTTGTGGGTCTTTCAATGGCCTCATAGATATGGAGTGAGATAAGGCAGCTCAAATTGCTGTGTTGCTTTTCTCTGTACAACAGAGGCGTTCCATGGGCATTGTGGTGGATGTTCTCATGCAACACCCCATGGATTTTGGACCTTGTAAACCCGGGGATGCACCAAAACCTTACAGGACATATTTATCGGGATTTGGCCTAGGACAGAGCAGCAAGTCATCGGGTTGCACTGCCCTATGTCAAAGTGAAAGGGCAGGAATACACCATATTTATGCAATACAGGCCCTCATTCTGACCTTGGCGGGCGGCGGAGGCCGCCCGCCAAAGTCCCGCCGTCAGATTACCGTTCCGCGGTCGAAAGACCGCGGCGGTAATTCTGACTTTCCCGCTGGGCTGGCGGGCGGTCGCCTTCAGACCGCCCGCCAGCCCAGCGGGAAAGAGGCTTCCACGATGAAGCCGGCTCGGAATCGAGCCGGCGGAGTGGAAGCTGTGCGACGGGTGCAGTTGCACCCGTCGCGTATTTCACTGTCTGCGCAGCAGACAGTGAAATACTTGTAGGGGCCCTCTTACGGGGGCCCCTGCAATGCCCATGCCAGTGGCATGGGCACTGCAGGGGCCCCCAGGGGCCCGCGACCCCCCCTACCGCCATCCGGATCCCGGCGGTCCGACCGCCGGGATCTGGATGGCGGTAGGGGGGGTCGGAATCCCCGCGGCGGTGCAGCAAGCTGCGCCGCCGCAGAGGATTCAATGGGGCGGCGGTACACTGGCGGGACCCCGCCAGTGGTGCCGGTCCGACCGCGGCTTTACCGCCGCGGTCGGAATCCCCATTGGAGCACCGCCGGCCTGTCGGCGGTGCTCCCGCGGTCCTCCGCCCTGGCGGTCAAAGACCGCCAGGGTCAGAATGACCACCACAGTGTGTTCCTGTCCTTTCCCCCTTCACTGGTGCAGTTTTGGCAGCCTTGTGCAAATGCAGACACTCTTGCACCATGGTGCAAGGCTTCGTTTGTTTCATGCAGGATTGTTTTGGTGCAGGAATGGACATCTTCCTGCACAACAACAATCCAGAGAGGCAATATCTTTATTCTTCCTCATTTGTTCCTCTTCCTATTTGTGTGCTGTGTCCTGCATTCTGCAGCACACATAGAAAGAGGCGTAAGCCTCCCAGGATTGTTTTTGAGCAGAAAGGTGCTCCTTCCCACACAAAAATAATCCTGCCTACAACACAGGCAATCTTGTGGTGCCTCTGTTGATGCTAAGCTGCAGAAATGGTGCCAGCATAGGGGTAAAGGACAGGAATGCACCATATACAATAGATACGGTTCATTCCTGCTCATTCACGTTGATGTAGGGCAGCACATCATCGTGAATTAATGGTGGCGCCCACTCAGCTGTCGCCCATTTTCTGCTAGAGCAAGCTCACAGGGTCCCAGCATAATGCCCACCAGTGGGTGTCCCTCCCAGACTTGTGGTGGCTAAGGTGATGAACTACAGAGACAAAGAAGCCCTGTTACAGGCCACTAGAATGTCCAAGCCACTGCACTACGATGCCACCAGGGTGTTCATATTCCCGGATTATACCCTATCTGTACAGCACCGCAAAGTCTCGTTCCTTGGAGTGAAATGCAAACTGCAGTAAGTGGGCCAGTGCTACTCGCTCTTTTTTTCTGGCAAAGTTTAAATCAAAGCTGGGGCAGAAGATACATCTTCACAGAACCGACAGATGCCTAATGAGGCCTCAGCAACATCCTCGCTGTCCCAAATGCACTGCCAGGCCTGGAATTCTCAATGTAGGCAGCGCAAAGCAATAATCCATGGGGCGCCCACATTAGAACAAGTGAAGGAGGACCAAGCCCTAGCTCTGACAACAGTGGTCACACTATGTACAGAACGACATTCACCACCTTCCTCCTCTCTGGAAGACAAGATGCTGGATACTTCCTCCACACTTACCACTAGAAGTATGACCTCAGAGCTGCTACGGGTGGGAACACCACAACCAACCGACGACCTCCTGTAATCACAGTCTGCAAGACAGAACACATCCTCTCATAGAGGACACCCTTTTGGGACACAATTATTGCATTAGATAACAATGGGCTCTCCTTACAGACGCAACCACCTTCCCCCACAAAGACTGACCCAGTGTTGGAAGTGTTGAGATCACAATGGTTTTCCCCCCTTGCCTGGCTCTGGGGTGAGTTCACTGCATACCAGGGCACAATCTGGAAAGCCCTGTTTATGGGAAATACATTTGACCAAATGTTCTCAATTGGCACTGGGTAGGGAATTGGGGGTATTGTTTCTACAACCTGTTGAGTCTTGTGATAGATATGCTGTTGTTTTCTGTTCCAGGTCTAATGTTGCTTACTATGCAATGCAAAACTGTCATAACGCAAAATGTGCACATACATGCGAAGGTTGCTTCCCACAAAACACTGACTTGGCGAGGCTTAAAATAATTATCTGGAATGTCCGGGGTAGGAGCACTTCCCGAAAGAGACATGCTGTGCAGCAATACATAAGGAGGCAGGGAGCACAGACTGCACTACAGGAAACGCATGTTTTGCGTGCAGAAGGCACTCACCTTCAGAGACATTGGAGGGGTCAGTGCTTTGGCATCACATATTCAGGCTTTGCCAATGGAAACCATTTCTGGATCCGACAGAGAGTATCCTTCCAACTTCTGGCCAAGATATTGACCCAGAGGGCAGATATGTCCTTGTAGAGGACCAGCTAGATAGGAGAAGGGTTTTTCTAAGCAGCATCTATGCCCCCAACACAGCCCAACCTTCTTTTTTCTCACAAATATCCACAGTCTTACCGAAGTGGGCCCCCCTACCATGGATACTGGGCAGTGATTTGAATTGTGTGATCGACCCACACTTAGGGGCGGATTCAAGTCCTCCTTGTGCCAATTATTGCCACATTAGCATTATTTTCTTATGCTAATGTGGCAATATTCTGGCAAAAATGTTACTTTGTAACCCCTTGTGCCACATTATGCCTGCACCAGGCATTATGTATGCAAGGGGGGCGTTTCCCCATTAGAGAGGCTGAAAAAATGGCACTAAGAAACTTTGCAACATTTTTTGCAGCGTTTTTAATGCCTTTTCAGAGCAGGTGTTAAAAAGGGGCACATCATTGGTTACAATGGGCCCCTGTGTACTGTTCAGGGTTGGCACCAACATTTTGGTGCTAACCCTGAACAGTACATCAATAGCGTCACATTTTTTAAGCTATTGCCCCCTACCCTGAGCTATAGTGCGTGGTATTTTAAATATGTCGCACACATGATAGCAGTAGGGGGGACACTAAGGAGTGCAACAAAAGTGGCACTGCACTGGGTGCAGTGCCACTTTTCTTAAATCTTCTCCTTAACTCTATCAGACCCACCCCTCTTACATTCACTGGTAACCACTGCTGTGCAGTTTTTCCAGTGCCTCCAGCATCGATCCTGTCTGGACTGTTGGAGATCAATGTATCGCCTAACCACAGAATTCTCATATTACTCCTGCCCTCATGACGTACATGTTCACCTTGATCAAATATTATGCGACCCGGCCACTAAATTGCTTGTGATAGAGGTGGAATATTTGGGGAACACTTTTTCGGATCATAACCCCCTGCAGCTACAATTAGAGTGGAACCCCCAAGACCTCTGGTCCCTACATGGAAACTCCAACCGGCTCTACTGGAGGACCAGGTATTTCATGCGACGACAGATGAGACCCCTACCAACTGTCTATCTGACACCCGGGGCATCTCAAAATATAAATCAATAAACTGGAAGGCCATGAAAGTGGTGCACAGGGGGCATTATATTTGGGTGGTGGTGGGCACAAGGGGAGCATTACAAAGACACCTGTCTCAGCTTGAGACCTCCCTAAGTGCGATAGAGACTGAGGCCAGAAGCAATCCTGCAACACATGCAGCTCTGACTACAGCATTCACCAAGCACATGCAGCTATTAGAGCAATTGTAATGCTTAGATTTTCGTGCATACCAAGTCAAAATGCATGCTGAAGAGGACAAGTGATGATACTTTTTAGCATGACTTTGATGCAGTGCAGACCCTCCTCGCGCCTATCACTGGAATTAGGGTCTTCCCTGCTGACATCACTGTGCACCAGATGGACATAGATGCAGCGTTCACCACGCACTATCACGCCTTATATGATCCCCCATTTGTGGACCAGCAGGACGACATCTGCTGTTTCTTGACTTTGGTGGATCTCGCAACCCTCACGCCCCTAGAAAGGGATGACCTTAACAAACCCTTTTCAATACGGGAAATACAAGGTGCCATCAGGGGTGCAGCGACCCTCAAAACCCCAGGAATGGATGAGCTCATATAGAGTTTTATAAAGATTATGAAAGTCACTTAGCCCCCCAAACTACTAGAGCTATACCAAGCAGCAAATGAGGAGGGCCACCTCCCGCCATCTCTCCAAGAATCCATATTAATCTCCTTCTTAAGCCAGGGAATGACACCCAGGAGCTAACCTCCTATCGACCACTATCAATGCTGGGTTGTGACTATAAGATCTTGAATAAAGTTCTGGTGGGCCAATTATATGAAAACATGACGCTCCTAGTGCACCCTGATCAGAACAGGTTCATACCCGGGAGGTTCACCACATTAAACATAGTGCGACTGCACAGTGTGATGGAACTCTCTTTGGTCCAGTGGCCATTTGCCATGTGCCTGGTCCTGGAGTAAATATTTGATACGGTGTGTTGGGACTACTTATTCTCAACACTGACCGCTTTTGGTACCATGGGTGACTTCAGGAATTGATACACCTTTAAACACAGAACCAGCAGTAAGAGTAAAGAATGGCCATTGTATCTCTACTTATTTTAGGGTGAGCAAGGAGACGTGTCAAGGCTGTCTACTGTCCCTACTATTATTTGCTCTACTATGGAGCAACTAGCTCAGAGCCTGTGACAACAAGGATGAAAGTTGGGCATCCTGATAGAAGTGGAACAGCATGCAGTCTTGCTCTGTGCGGATGACGTGCTGATTTATGTCTGGGACATAATGGTGACATTGCACCAATCCAGGCCACTCTGTGGGAATTCCAGGCAGCATCTGGCCTAGGCATGAACTGAGCTAAGTCTTGCCTGTACCCCTTAAGCTCAAACTGTCTTCCACATTATTTTACGGTAGAAGAACACCTACTCCGATGGGAACTCCACACCTTTTGTTACCTGGGGATCAACAGCTACCATGACACAGAGGATTTAATTGATGGGATTTTTCACGAAAAATCGCATCTCTGCGACCCCAGATGGGGAAACTGCCCCTCACAGTACAAGGCTGGGTGTCCTTGGCTAAAATGATCATACTACCCCGATTACTTTATCAGTTCCATAATTTACCAGTGCGAATCCCGAGATCCACTTTTCATGCTGTACATTCAGTGTTAGGGAGCTTCATCTGGAATAAGGGAAGGTGCCAAGTAGCACTCCATAAATTACACCTGCCAGTCAGAAAGGGAGGCTTGGGGGCACCAGACTTTGAGCATTATTATTTGGTGGCACAATTGCAGTTTCCTGTGTGTTGGCTGGCAAGGCAACACACAACTGAATTGGGGTGTCTCGTCGAGGCCCAAGCACGAGAGGCAATTTACCAGCTCTTCTTTCTACTGCATGGCTCCTGTATGGAACAAGGGGGTTATTGAGAATTGCACACAAATGATTTTATCTCAATTTATGGCTCATGCCGCACATGCTGGTAATCCCTATACACTCCATATTCACTTTCAGTGGTATGTTGGGGAGGTGGGAATAGACACTTGGAAGGAAGCAGGGGTGGGCACACGGGGCTCATTATTTTAAGAAGGTGCCCTTATACCTTTTGAACAGTTGCAGGACAAAAATGGATTACCGGGGGCATTTCTTGGCCCATAGACATTTACTGGAAAGGCTTTGGTGCATTACAGACAGAGAGCCGGCCCAAATTCCCCTGATCCATACCCTCCACATTATGGGTGGTAGGAGGAAACTCATCACCTGGCTTGCCTGCACCCTTGCACTTAGGGTACAAGACAAGCTAGCTGTGCTCCTTAGAGAGTTCGAAAGGGACTTGGGAAGGGATCTAACCAACAAAGAGTGGAAAACAAAGCTCTTGCACTGCAGGAAAGTCTCCCGGAAGGCAAAGCTCCAAAATATACAGTTTAACATCTTACGTAGCTCCTATATCATGCCTGCCTCCCTTTCCAGCATGTTTATGTCATCGTCAGCATGTGCTCGATGTCAGCAGCTAGAAGTAGGCATGATACATATGTTCTGGGAGTGCGCTGAGTCCAGGGCACTATGGGCTGCAGTGTGCGCTGTGCTTGAGACAGTAACCGACTAGCTGGAGGTGTGTAAAAGTGAAGGGGCATTGTTGGGACTATTCTGACACCTGAAGGCAGTGAAGGCCACGAGCCGCTTTATAGATCTGGCATTACTAATACCACATAAACTAATTACCATGCACTCGTCCTTACCTGGACCAGATCATTGGTGTGCGGGGACGCTAAAATGGGGACGTGCTAAGACAGTGGCACTGCAGCAAGAAGAAGCATGCGGCCTGCACAAGTACCCAATAGGGCAGACTGGGAGGTGCTGATCCAAGCATATCAAGAGGGAGTGGGTGGTTGATACCACACACGCGACTAGCTTGACACTCAGCTCTACCCGCATTAACCCAAACAGTATCATCTCCTAGCTGTGCTTAGGAGTTAGAGTGCACCCACTTCAGGCTTAAAACTGACCTGACCTGGAAGAGGGGAATTATTCAAATGATGTTTTATTCATACTGGCAAAGAGCATCACAAGACCAGTTACTGTAGGCCACCTAGCGTTAAAATTGTATTAGAATGAACCTCGTGCTCCTGAGCCTACAAGGATGTTTGCTAGGCTCCTACATTCTCTTTATTGATTGTAGATCGATGAGTTATAATGGATATGACGTATGTACTTGTCTTACTGAACAAAATGCTAATAAAATGGTTATAAAATGTGTTGCTATGTGTGATTTCTGTGTTTAACAGGAGTGGTTGTCTCGCTCGATGGTCAGTGCTCACTCCACCCACCTGCTGCCCAGCGTCCTGTGTATCACCTGTCATTTAGAACAGAATGCCAGTGTGTGTTTACCTGACTAGCCCGAGGGGTTAGGTGTGGACTTTCCGTTCTGATGTAATGTGCAGTTCTGTCGCTGGTAAACGCTCCCTCGCACTCCACTGCTCCCTCTCCTTTAAGACCCCTCACGTCAATGGAGCCTCTCTTTTCTGTCCATAGCCAGAGTATGGCGGTGGGTCCCTTAAAGTTGTTAAGGACATCGTAGAAAGATCAAGATATCTCGCTATTCACCTGCCTCTTCAGGTCATTTCACTAATGTCTGCCTTTTTCTGTGATTTTACATGTTTTTGGTAAATAAAAACGTACAACTGTTATCTGTGCCCAGCTGTGCTTTATGCCGTAATTGTCAATAAAGCATTTTCTTTGTTGATGTATTGTATTTATATGATCATGTGATATATTTAGGTAAAAACTTAAGTAAAACGCGTTTGCTATGGACTATAAAAACTGTTACAAATATAATATGATGATAGACGTTCATAAGCGAGACGGCTATACGTGTAGGGTGACCAGACGTCCTGGATTTCCCCGGACAGCCACGGTTTTTAGAGGACTTTCCCGGTGTCCCGACGCTTCTCTTAGTTTTAAACAAATGTCCCGGTTTTTGGGACAAAGGTCAGATCATGTAGGGAAGCATAAGTAAAGTATGAAATAATTCAAGTAATTTATCTGTTACTGTCAGGCAACACAGTCCACTGTCTGCTCCCAGCAGAGAGGAGTGGGGAGCAGAGAGAAGTGGTTGGGGGCTGGTTGGGGGAGCAGGGAGGGAGGTCAAGCCATAGCTAATTTTATATATGGAGTCTTGTAAATGTGTGCGTGTTCATGTGTGTGTTGGCACACATTCACAAATCTAGGCAAACAAAAAAAAAAAAAAAAGGGACAGGCCATATATAAAAGTGAGAGTAAAGTCTTTAGTCCTTCTTTTAGGTCTGACCTGTCCCGGTTTTTGCGCTTCAAAATCTGGTCACCATATATACATGGCTTCTTTCAAACAGGATCTTTATTGGTGAATATTCCCAGCACCTTCCTTTGAAGACTACTGCAGAAAACTATCTGTTGTCTCCCAGTGCTTAATTTGAGTTGGTGGGGCTAGCAGCAAATGATGCACTGGACACTCCACTGAGAAACCAACAGTTGGTTCCTGGCAGCTTTTTGAACTGTTTGTGGGCTGGGAAAAACTCAGATAAGAAATACTGAAAAATCCAAAGGGTGATGTTTACAGTGAGGACTCTCTCACCTCTGTTATTTTAATGAAGATGCACGGTTGAGGGGGTTGCCTGTGGGAGGAAGTGAAAGGCAGGCAGGAGGAGAGAGGACTTGGAGCACAGTGTTGTGAATCTTCTTAGGTGAAATAAAGGAACTCCAGCAGCGTATCAATAGGTAAATTCGATTTATTCCAATACATAAAAACCCCGGCCGCAGCACACAAACCGGTACCTTCCTTGCCTCCGGTCCGCTCTCCAACCGTCTCCCCACCCCCCTCAACATTCCTTCCTCACATTCCCTTGTTTTCCGGCTCGCGCCTAGCTAGCGCGAGCCCGACAACATGGAACTTCATAAAGATAAAACATGCACAACATAAACGATACAACACACAGCCGGATGTACCCCTGTGTCCTTCCTTCTCCACTGTCATACATTAACACAGAACCCGGAGGTCATATCTGCTAACAAACAGTACATCTTCCAATGAAGTTCAATGTCAATTTTCAAAATAAAAAAAACAAAACATTGAAATTAGGCTGCTTACTTGTTGAGATTCTGGAGGGCTGTGTCATTACTACCTACAATCTCTTGGTGGTCATATTGATACAATTATCAACCGCATTAGGTGACAAACAATAAATCATACACTGGATTCGACCATATTGGTTTACAAAATAAAAATAAAAATATCATAATTAGACCATATACAGCATGAAGTACATACATTAAAAATTCATCAACAAGAAAGGCAAAATTTGGAATACACGTGCAGAAAACATTCCATTTATCAGAACCTAAAAACAGTTCATACCGCAGTTTCAGAAACCCGTGTTTGTATATCAAAGGTAAGTGCACTCCATAAAGTGCACGTGCAGAAGCATTTCGTAAAACAGACACAAAATTCATAATAAAATGACATCCACAGTAAGGGGGACAGCTTAGAATCCAACTGGATCTGTTCAGCTCAAATACAGTATCCCTGGTAAAAAAAAGTGACACAAAGAAACACACATTAGGTGTTGGTAAAAGGTGTAAAAACAAAAGCTTGGGTCTCGCCTGTCTGAAATTCCTAGTTAAAAGGAGGGGCAGAATATATTCATAAAATAAATTGCTAAATCTAGGGCAAATCATAACAATGTGCAGGGTGTTGGGAAGAGGAGTTGTCACCAGCTGGGGTTTCTTCATGAGGTTGGGGGAACGTCGCCCCTCTGCCCGCTGCGAACTACGGTGTTTTAAAAATAAAATGGCAATTAAATTATTTCATTACCATTTGAGTTTTAACCAAGGCATGCCACCAGCCTGCCCCTGAGTCAAGAAGGCATGTCCTCTGCTGCCGATCGGTAGTGTTCGTGGCCAGACACTTCAAAGTGTGCCTGCCACTTTGGTCTGCTGGCTTGTGCTGTCCAAAGTGACATGCACACTTTGAAGCTCTTCACCCAGCTGCCTTGGACAGCTGGGTGCAGACCAAGCACAAACTTCTAGGGCCTGAAGGAGCATTAGGCCAATCCGCTCCATCCAATCCTGGCACTGCTCTCATGCTTGTTGACAGTATGAGAGCAGCATCTGGATTGGTAAGGGGGGTTCTTTGTTCCACAGTCTTTAGAAGAACAGTGAGAGGGATGTAGAGCCTGTGGATAAGTACAATTTAGTTTTATTTGATGAATTTAAAATGTGCAGTGCATGTACTTTATTTTGTGTTTGTTTTATTTTGAAGGGAGTGGTTGTTTTTATCTGGGCTTTTGAGGGAGGGTTTTTTTAGTATGGGCTTTTGAAGGGAGAGAAAATGTGTTTTTGTGTTTTTAGAGGTGGTAGGGCACTTCACTCGCCCCACCACATTCTAAGATCACCAGCCGCTTCAGGTTGTCACAAGCACACGCTTGCAACTCATAGTCTTTTATCCAAATCCCCTTTGAAAACGCCAAATAGTTCAACAGATTTAACCTTAAATATGTCAGTAGCCTGCGGTAGAAAGTACAAATGTCCAGCCTCAGATGCAGTTTCATTCCGTTCACCGATTTGATCAGAATAAATGGACGCATTGAATGCTTGATCAAAGCAGAAAACTTTTTACTCCGGTGCCACCCGCTGTTGAAAGTCCTGCTTTAGCTAAGTGATATCCCCTTTCACTATGTGGCCAGAATTGAAAAAAAGTTCAGGTCTGCCTAGATCTTTAAGATTAGTCTGGATGTATCCCAACCAAGGAGTTTGTGACACGTTATCCATACCCATGCAATCCCACACAATTGATTGGTTGAGGTTTAATTTGTCATTCAGTCAGACAGAACACCATAATAAAAGGGGACAAAGGTGTTTGGAATCTAATATGTACCTCATCCCTAGTTCTTTGTGTGCAATCTCAGTGGGATACCTTGAGAAACATTTAAAGGACCTCTCGTAACCATATTTTCTACCACCTGGATCAGTGCGATAGACACATATCCCCAGATTTCACATCCGAAAATTGCTATGGTGACACATATACCTCTACAAACATTTACCATTGGCTTAATTGATTTCTGCCCCAACTGTCTCGAGAAGTGGCCAATGCTGTAGATGGTCTTTTAAAAATCCTGATATTTTTGTTAAGCAGTAGTTGCCAGTGAAGACAGGAGTTGAGTAAAATACCCAGATAAGTGAAGTTTTCAACCGTGCTAATATATTGCCCCCTTATCAGACATTTTTGAGATTTGGTGTTTCTAATGCCCACCATCATAACATAAGATTTTTTAAATGTGTTATAAGATCAAGACTGTCCATAACGCTGACAAAAAGGTCAAGGAGTTGCTGCAAACCCCTGGCATGCGTGCAACTAGGACGGCAGCGTCTGCATATAAAAGGGTAGGCAGCAAACAATCTCCAACGCTCTGAACATCCATCCCATGTTTAATTAAAAAAGATTCCAGGTGATTCATATAAAGGATGAAGAGAAAGAGGGGAAAGGATGCAGCCCTAATGAGCTCTTCTTTTCAAACCAAAGTGTTGTGTGCATTCCTTATTTGGGCCATACTTTACCAATGTAGTAAGGCCATTGTGTCAATCGCACGGAAAAGCAACATGAGATGGGCTCAACCCCCAAAGACCCCAACTGGCCCATAGCCTGACTCTGTGAACTCTATCGAATGCCTGGCTGAACTCCATGAAGGCCAAGTGTATTGCACCCCCATTTGCCCTAATATACTCAGGCCCATATTTATACTTTTTTAGCGCCGCCTTTGCGCCGCTTTTTGACGCAAAAACGGCGCAAACTTACAAAATACAATTGTATTTTGCAAGCTTGCGCCACTTTTGCGTTAAAAAATTATGCAAATGCAGCACAAAAAAAGTAGAAAAATGGGCCTTAGTGATTAGAAAAGATATGTCAAGATTTTCCTTAGCAGTGCCCCAACCAGACCTTAACCCATATTGGATATCAGATAAAATATTATGATCTTTTACTGAAATAGTGAGGCCTTCGAAAAGGCCCCAACTCTAATTTTATCCTCCAAGCCCACCAAAGACGGGCTTGGTGGGCACAATCACAGATTGACACCAGCTGAGCTGTAGCAAACCTCGAATGGCTGTGTGAATATCTTGTGTCAGTAACGGTGCCCACAGATCAACTAGGGACTAATACAGATTCCCGGGCACCCCGTTGGGTCCGGGAGCCTGGCCTACAGGTAAGAACATGATAGCTTTTCTGACTTCCTCGTACCCAAAGGCAATCCTAGGGTCTGCCTGGATGCAAGGTGTCAGTTGCGCTGTGCCCTCAATGCCAAACATGGCTGCAAAGTGATCCATTGAAGCCTGAGATCGGATGGTTAAGGCCTGGTCTGACAACTCCTCTGAATGGAACAAAGGATGGTTTACTACCCTCCAGAAGGCTGCACTATCCCGGGAAACACAAGCCACCAAAAGGTTATCCCACATCTCCTTTTTTAGGTTACCTTTCCATTCATTTTGCACCATTCGATATGCGGCCATGGCCTTTTTCACCTCATTTTGATTACGTGGTTGCTTTTGCAGTCACCATCAACTCTCTATGGTCCGATGAGCACTTCTTATCAAACCACTTGTGAGGGGGTGAGATGTGGCACAGCCCCTGACAAGGTGAGAGCAGCCTTTATGTACCCACAAAGGCTAGCGAAAGCTGTCAAAATGCTTGCATCAGTAGCTTTCTCATGTAGGGAAATTATGAATTGAGATCGACAGGTGGACAGCAAGTTATGATTAAAATCAGCGGGTATGACTTTACTCATTTTAACCTTCGACCCTGATCTTTTAGACTGATTCCTTATATAAACTACCAGTTTGTGCAGGCGTCTGGCACCACCGGAAAGTGGCCAAAAGGGGTTTATGGTTGCTATGTGTGTCCAAACGTAGGTGCCCTCTCTGCTGGGTTAGCTTCCCCTGTGTTACGCAGGTTAAATAGGTTGTAATGGAAAACAGGTTATTTAACATATTCGCCTGTACAGTGTGTATGAGGTGCACTTGATCGCTTCTAAGAAATGCACCATCATAGTCCCCATAAAGATAGCAATCCATGCAAGGCTGCACATTAAAATTGCCCATTAACATAAACACCGTAAAACCGGGAGTCCGATGAATTAAAACATCTAAAAGGGTTCTGAGGTCCCTAACAACATCATATCCTCACTGACAGGTTGAATTCTAAATGTTCACAGCCAACACGCAAAGTCAGTTTAAAAAAAGTCAGGAGAAAGTCAAGAATGTAAGGCAAATTGGTTGTATTCACCTCCAATTTACAGTTTAAACACAATTCAATAAACATCACTAGTCCCCCTTTGGCTCTGCCATGGGTGGAATGGACGTAGAATCCACTCATCATCACCTAGTTTCCCAAGCACCACCATAAAAGTCCAACTTAGCACCTTAAGAGTACCGGGGGCTCAATGGTTAGACATGACAGGGTTACCTGGTCCAGGGACGTGTCAGTCTTGAGTGTTTAGCCCACTTAGGGGCATATTTATGAGTCTCTAGTGCCACTGGAGCGTCACTTTACGTGATGCTCCAGTGGCGCTATCCTCTGCTCCATATTTACAAGGAGGTGTAACCGCACTTTTTATAGAGTTACACCTCCTTGTATATATGGGTTCCTCCGATTCAGTTATCTGCGCCAGAGGGGCGTGCAATGGCTGTTGTTGTGGGCGTGCCACAGCAACAACCCATTGCATTTTGACGCTGTTTCAGATTTACAAGATTTCGTAAACCTGAGGCAGCGCCAAAATCTAATGCCACCCTCAGGGGTGGTGTTAGCAAGGCACAACGAGGAGGAATACTTTTTTTGCTCCTCGTTTTTTGCCTTTTCTATGGGCGCTGCATTCTGTAGCAAGCATAAAAAAGAGCAAAATGCAAGAAATTATTGTTTATGTGCAGGAAGGTGTCCCATCCTGCACATAAACAATCATTTGAAAATGACGCTTTGGCACTTCTGGGGGTGCTGTATTATGTGCGGGAACGGACACCTTCCCGCACATAAACAATCACACCCCTCAACGCAAACATCCTTGCACGATGGTGCAAGGATGCCTGCGTTGGCAGCTAAATATAGCGCTAGTGCAGGGGACAACACAGGGGTGCGCCGTATTCACTTAAACACGACGCATCCCTGCATTGTGAAAATGACGGAGTGCGGCGCTGCCAATTTTGGCGCAGTGTCGCGCTCCATCATTTTCCCATAAATATGGGCTTAAGTGGTTCAAAACAATTGCTAAGTAGTACACTAGAGATGTTTCCCTGATGGCATAAGCGGCCAGAACCCAGCCCCCAGTTTGCCCCTTGACCTCAATGACCCCATACTTGTGGGTTTATGAAAAGGAGCCCAGGGGGAACAAAGTGATTCTACTTCTTGCCACAATGCCAAGCATAACACTGTGACGGATGAAGCCCACATTCATAGCATTGTGAAAATTTATAACAATACAGTCACTGTTAAAAGATTTGTTGGAATACCTTATCCAACCCACTTTCAAGATCATAATGATCTTTTCATAGAAAGAATAATCAAGGTTTGATCTGCTAGAGAGCCAGTGTGAAACGTTGTTTTTGAGCTGCTGGTAACTTTCTGACTCTTCACCCTTGAGTGGGGGAACATTGACCACAACCCAAACATATGGGGTTGATGCAGGAGAAAGTTGGATAACGACATTGCAGGGTGAGTTTCCTGATATAGCCTCAGATGGATTATACAATTCCATCCCTAGATGCACCTGATCTGTGTTTTGAGTGGTTTTGTGAAAGGAATTCCTACCATTAGGATCAGAAGTCTCTGTCTCTTGTGGTACTAACTGAGTAATAAGGGGTGGTGGAATAGTTCTAGCTATGCCATTAACTAAAGGACCAGTGACCCTCTACCCCCTGTTGGTCTCTGCAGGTTGAGGTGGGGGGTGCACCCTTAAATGATCCTACAGGGATGCATTTGAAATGTTATGGGAGTAAGGGTGAACAGGGTTGTCTATGTAGAAAATCTGCCAGACACATGTGAATAGAACCTACCAAATCTCGTAGTTTACCCACTGCCTCCTCCCCTTTGGAGATTCGTGTGGTGACACATCAAAAGTCATTGATATTTGCAGTTATAATTTCTGAAAGAGTTCATGGTGGCAACCAGGGGTGGACAAAGAATTCCATTCCACTGGCAAAGCTTTGACCACTCCACGCGCAGTTCCGAAAAACTCAATGAAGTGACTCGTAGTGGAGTTTTTTGTCTTGTGTGGCTCGCCAATGGTAGTTTGGCAAGTGTGAGCAAGAGAAATCATAATGTTGGCAAGCAAGATTTCTGAATGTGGGTGGTCGTGGCAGGTTGCGACCGCTCGTGCTGAGAAAGTTGCTGCTCCCATTGAGGAACCTGCCGCTTGAGTAGAAAATCTAAATCAGAGTGATTTAAGGCATGTACCAAATGTCTGGCCCTTATATGATTTAAAGAGTGCTTATCAGGCATGTGTTTAGCAGTGAAGCTGAGCGGGAAGCAACACTGACTGTAGATGCATTCAAATGGGCCGACACTGAGTGATGCCTTCACTTGACCCTGAGAAGGGTCGCCCTCATAGTAATTTGTGACCAGTTGGCCTTCAACGCTTAAAATCTCCTCACTACGAGCCCCCACTGCATTGTTGAGAAATTATAAAATAGTCTTGCTGGTCCTCAGCCATTTGTCAACCAAATATAAAAGTAGAGGAAGGCTACGGACCCCCCCCATTGGGGCCACCTGCAAGAAGGCAAAAAACAATTGCAGTCTTTGGGTTTACTCACATAAATCACAATTGGAGACAGATTTTAGAGGGGTGGTCCAGCTGAGCCTCTTCCAGGGTCTGGCAGGTGCATATGGGCCTGCTGTTGGCCGGGTCTTCACCAGAGCATGTGCCTGGGTGTGTCCTGCATCACAGGTGTGCTGACCTTCTTTAAAGCGCCTGCCTGGTGCCAATTATGTGCACATGCAGCCTCCCTGCCATGGAGCGACTGTAGACCAATTACTATGATCTTCTGATATCCTTTTCCACTCACCTCCTTCCTGAGTGCCTTGACATATTCTTGTATATGCATCTAATGAGGGGCTTTAGGTCCAGTCAAATTGCTTGTCACTGATATGCGTATATGATTCTGTGATATGATTTTGTGACTGTTTTTTTCAATATAAGTGTACTTGGCTCCCAACTATTGAGGTTTACCTGGCTTTGCTATTATTTACCATTCCCACTCACACTGCTACTGTTCATACCTCTCCAGGTTTGTGGCTCTCTCTTTTGTATCCATCCCCCTCTTTTCATTCCCTCACCTTTCATGAATATGGTACCAGCTGTTGTTGCAATTTGATACTGCCCCCTCCACTTTCTTTGTATGGATAAGTTGGGTGATCTGTACTGTGAATGTCTCATGTTTACTTTTACATGCTGTTTGTTTGTATTGATTTTCCCAGCATGCCAATGAGTTGTGCCTAATCCTTATTGAAGTACCCTCTAAAGTTGCCTTCTTCTTTCCGGATCTGGTATATGTGGACTGTAATTTATGTACTGTCTGTATTTCTGTTAGAAAAAGGTTGGCAGGGGTATGCATCATGTCGAAGCAGGAACCACAATCCTAGTGGTGGCAAGTCACAAACACATCCTAAATTAGCCTGTGCTCCTACCTGATATCTTTGTGCAGAACAGTCAGACTTAACTCAAAAGGCGATGTGTTAAGAATGTGAGCAACACTTTAAACAGTAAAACAGTGAAAACACCACAGGACAAGATACCATGCCTGGTTAGAAAAATATAGCTCAATTTAATAAATAAAACATGACCAAAATGACAAAAATCTAATGAGTAGAAATTGATATATGATTTTTTTAAAAGAATAAGCTGTAAAATAGTGCTTAGCAACAGGGAGCGTCAACCGGGTATATCTGGTCATGCCGGACTAGACAAAGCTAAGATGTAACCGTGATGGAGCATGGGCCAGCTACAGGAACCCAGTGAGGCCTGCTGAACAAAAATAGTACCTTTATCTTGGTTGTGTTTACATAGAAAATGAGGGAAGCAGACTGAAGAGATACTTCGGTGTTGATTCTCGCAATCGAGGCAAGGCATCGATCCTTTCCATGCAGTAGCAAAGATGAATTGATTTTCTCCATGCAGCAGCGCGATGCGTCGGGTCTGAGATCCGGCAGTTCTGAAAGCGATGCGCTGAGGTTGATCTGTGCTAGAGAGACGATGCGTCAACTTCGATCCAGGCAATGGGATGATGAGCTAGTTCTGATCTGCGCAGCAGTGGCAATGCATTTATTTGACTGTAGCAGCACTTTATACCCCTTTCAAGGGCCCCAGACCGGATTGGCACCACTTAGCAGGGCAAGACTCAGAGCAAAGTCCAGGTGCTGTAACAGGTGAGTTGAAAGTCTTTTGACTCTCTGAAACTTCAGAAAACAGGAGACCAGTAAGCTGGCCCTTGGAGTCACTCTGGGTAGTAGGCTCATGTAATGTGAGTCCAGCCCTTCTCACTCAGGCAAGGAGGGCAGCAGGCAGCAAGACTCACAGCAGATTGCACGTGCTGTAGCAGGTGAGTTGGACGTCTTTTGTGTCCCTGAGACTTCAGAAAAAGGAGCCCAGTAAGCTGATCCTTGGAGTTACTCTGGGTGTTAGGTTTAAGCAATGTTAATTCAGCCCTTCACACCCAGGCAAGGAGGGCAGAAGGTGGCAAGTCAGCACAGCTAACTGCACTTCCTACCCTGCCCTGGCTCCAAGATGGCTGGAGTGACAATACAGGATTGCTAGGCCTATTGTGAGGAGACAATCCATAGCCTACTCAGGTGCAAGTGGTGCTCTGCTTAGCTCTGCTCACCATCAAGCCAGTTAATGGCCCATCATGGCCCATCAAGTAACACCTAAGTTCTCATTGTGTGTGGCTGCCTAGAGGGAATGCACAAAGCCCAGCTGTCACCCCACCCAGACATGTATTGGAGACAGGCTGTAGGCACACAGGGCTAGGAGCAGAAAAACGGCAACTTTCTAAAAGTGCCATTTTCAAACTTATAACAATAAATCCAACTTTACCACTAAAGAGGATTGAACATTACAATTGCATAGGTACTAAATATGACCCCCTTCCCAATCAGGAATTACAGCTTGTTAAATGTAATAAAGAATCCCCAATGTTATCCTATGGGAGAGGTAGGCCTCACAGTAGTGAAAAACAAATGTGGAAGTTTTTCATTACCAGGACATGTAAAACCTAAACGTATATGTCCTTCCTTTTAATTACACAGCACACTGCCATGTGAGCTACCTAGGGCCTACCTTAGGGGTGACTTATATATAATAAATGAAGAGTTTAAAGCTTGGCAAAGGGTATTAAATGCCAAGTCGACATGGCAGTGTAACACTGCATTTAGGCTGCAATGGTAGAATGGGACATGTTTTAAAGTGTTAAGTGTGTGGCACAAGCAGTGCTGCAGGCCCACTTGTAGCATTTAATGTACAGGCCCTGGGCACACATAGTGCACTTTACTTGAGACTTGTAAGTAAATTAAATATGCCAATTGGGTTTATGCCGAACAAACCATGTTTTAGGGGGAGAGCACAAGCACGTTAGTACTGATTAGCAGTGGTAAAGTGCACAGTCCTAAGGACAAAAAAACTGAATCTTCAAAAAGTGGAGGCAAGAAGCCAAAACGTTTTGGGTGAGCCTGCAGAGAGGGCCATTTCCAACAATATCCTTCCTGATTTCAGCGCAAAAACACTACAAGATTCATGGGGCTTTAATCAAGTAGAAGGTCCACATTGTATTTCTTCAGGAGATGCATCTTTTTGCTACTGAGGTTTCCAGGTTACAGACCAAATAGGGAGGGGTCAGGTTTAGGGCACTGGGTTCTTGATTTACGTAAGGGGATAATGCTATGGATGAATTCTGGTGATCTATTTCAGTCAGAATCGGTGCAATTTGATACTGGCAAATGCTACACATTGGTGAAAGGACACGTGGATGTCAAACTTTTGAATTTCAATCAATTGGCTTTTTTGAGCCATATCTTAGTGCCTGCTGTGGTACATATACTGGATAGGGCAGTCGCGGGACATGCTAGGCATAAACCCACCCTTGCCCAGCAGGTAACTGTTTGGGGTTCTAGTATTTGCGCCTGCAATTTCCTGCCGTCGGGTCAGTTCCCTTCCGGTTCACTGCATGCCACATTCGGCGTTTTCGTCTGTCCTTCTTGGACTTTTTCCATGCTTCATGGATTCTTCGATCTCTTGCGTGGCCGCTCCTGCTTAGCTCCCGAAATTTGTCCTACATGGAGACAAACAGGAAATAACTGAACTTTTAAAGAATTGTATTCTTCAAGCAAGTCAGTGGTAATGCAAGCTGCGCTTCTAAGATTGTTTATTGTATTATACTTATCCGATATCAGAACCCTACCTCTGGAGTCCTCTATTTGACACATGGGGAGATGATCCTATGAACAAAAGTAATAGATATAAGTACTTGTTTTGGAACTCTTAAAAAATAAGGACTTAGGACTCCTATCAAGACTCTATATTTTTCGGTAGTTTTGAGTTTTTTATTACCACTCTGAACATAAGTTTACAAGGTATGCTTAACCCTCACATAGTTATATAGGGTATATTGTGTCCCTACTTCTGCTACCACATAACTCTTTACACTCTGCGATATTTCCTTAGATTGCATGATACTTCATTTACGCAACCGCTTGTCTACCTGACGGAAGAAGGGATTCACTCAGGTATCCTCACACCAGTAATAATCTATATCTACACACGCTGTACCATTTCTGTCCTCTTAGCAGAATCACTGATTACCACTTTTTTTCTATTTTACTCAGGAAGATGTACAGAACAAAACTGGGTAACACCTACATCTCTGCACTGACTTAGTGGGACCTGTGTTTGTTTCTCTTCCATCCCCTCTTCCCCGATTCAACCGATATTGGCTTTGACTTGTGTTGGACTGTCTCAGTGGTAGGTGAAGTTGGGAACTTACCCCTTGAAATTCCTTTGGTCCGTGCAGAAACTAAGGTGAGATCTGACACGTATGTTGAATTCTCTTGCTGACTGGCTTATAGCTACGTGGATTATTGAGGGTGATTTTAATCGTCTCTTAGGTACCGATTTTAAGAGGTACACCTCACAGACTCTCACAATCTTTGGCAACAGTTAATGCCACTAATTTCCATCAATGGTTAGCTCACTGGACTCTGGACGACACATGGCGTACCAGACACCCTCACTGTTGTGAACACTCTATCTATTCTCCTGTACATAAGATGCATTCTCACCTGGATAGATTTGTTTGTTTTGTTCACAGGATCTCCATACCTGCATCACTTTTCTTTCATACCACCCAGGAGTTTGTCAAATCATAATCCCTCGTCTATGGCGTTAACCTGGGGCAGACTTATTACCCTTATCCCCTCCTGCTGACTCGGTGTAACCATGCTTGAAGATGCAGTGTTTCATAAAACGGTTCACAATCAAAAAGACACCTTTTTTCGGAGAATAATGGTTCTTCCTCCTCTCCCTTGGTAGAATAGGAAACATTTAAGGTGGTCAGAAGACATTTATGTATTAAAACAACATTCAGGTCAGACAGATGCTTTTCGAGAATATTCTGAGACTCGAAACTTCTATTCTTGAGCTTGAATGCCTTTCTCTAACCACTCATCATTAAACAGATGACATACACACCACCTGCTCTACGTATATCGTATATCTATAGACTGGAAACTCTTTGACGTCAAGATTACTCTGCCTATCCAGCTAGAATTCACAGTGAAGGTGATAAGTATGGTCAGTTGCTGGCTCAACTGGTTAACTCTCCCTCTCCAGGTAACACCCTCTATTAGAAATGGGGGTTCTGGTTGGCTAGGGTATGCACCTAAGCTAGGCAGAACCCACACACTCTAGTCAGGACAAGGGAGTTACTCGTCCAAGATAACCCCTGCTCACCCCTTTGGTAGCTTAGCACGAGCAGTCAGGCCTATCCCAGAGGCAATGTGTAAAGCATTTGCACAACACACACAACACACGTGAAGCACTATCCCCACCACAAAGGAAACAAAACACCAAGTCATATTAAAAAAACTGTACTGTACACAACATAATTATTAGACCAAACCCAACATATCAGTAATACCCTGCTACTCAAGCAGGTGCCAGAATGCTACACAATAGTTACTCTGCAGAACCAGCAGTAGTCACACATAACACACAGGTTACTTATTATTCTGCAACATAAGCAGTAGTCAGGAATCACATTACTAAATAAATGCACTTGTCATAGAAATATCATAAGTGCCCATATCAGGAACATTATAAAACATATGGCAAGTCATGAAAACATATCAGCAGGGAATGCCCATAAAAGGAACATTAGCACACATATATGTCACACTATTAAAAGACCATGTTAACATAATAATATACCATGTCCATACCAGGAACATTATAAATTATATATCCTTTAGAAAAAGTACCTGTCTTTATGAAGAGAAGGCACCTCTAGTGCCCTGAAGAAAAATAAGGGGGCCCCCAGCACTCCTCTGAGCACCACGGGGGCCTCGTGGTAATTTGGGGGGAGGTGGTGACCCGCTCCCCCTCATGTTTTTATAACAGGCCCCTCCTGGGGCCCACAATCTCTGGTGGCCCCACGGGCTGCAACTGGCCCTCCAATAATGCCACCAAGGGGACCTTGGAGGCAGGGGGCCTCCGGCGAGGCTTCCACCCCACCGGCAGTCTCCAGTGATGAGTGGGGGCTCTGAAGGGGGCAAGTGGGGAGCCTCCGATGAGGCTTCTTTCCCCCCCGCCTGTCCTCAGAATCAGGGACTACAGTGGTGCGGGGGAAGCCTAGGATGAGGCTTTCTTCCCCCCGCCTATCTCCCAAATGCAGGAAAAAGGCCCACCGGGCCGCAGCAGTGATTAGCACACAAGTGGGTGCCTGCTCCTGCCCTTTGGCGCGCTTCACCCCAGGGGCACCTCTCAGGACCCACCAGCTTGTGGTCTTCTCTACCTCATGTGCCCTGAGAGCACAAGTTGTAGCGTGTCTCTAAAGCACTTGGATATTTGGAGAGCCCGGGTCACTGTGGTGGTCTTGCAGCAGCAAAACGTGTACACAGCGCAAGGGGGACTAATTTCAAACGCAGTCGCATGCTTTCA
This sequence comes from Pleurodeles waltl, assembly GCF_031143425.1. Lineage (NCBI taxonomy): Eukaryota > Metazoa > Chordata > Amphibia > Caudata > Salamandridae > Pleurodeles > Pleurodeles waltl. Next base: position 507,270,235 of record NC_090447.1, on the reverse strand, counting down.
GAGCGCGGGATCAATCAAAAGAGAACCACTTTCCGAGGCGCTTGGAAGTCATCAGCAGAGTGCTCTCAAAGTGCTGAGGTGCATAAGCACAAGCACTTTCCAGGCACTTTAAACGCTGATGCCAAAAAGCAAAAAGTCAGGGGCCAGGTCCAACACCCTCCTACGGACATTTACAACACATTCTACCCCTATTATGACCTGTACTGGGCTCCAGCGCCTGTCCCAGATTCGACAATAAGGGGCATATGTATACACTGTTTGCGCTGAAATAGCGTAATTTTTTTTCAAACTTAACTCCATGTTTATATTTTGACGCTAGACCCGTCTCAAAATATTGGAGTTAAGGTAATTTTTTGCATGCAGATAACTACCTTGCGTCAATGAGATGTAAGGTAGGCGTTACCTGGCAAAATATGACTCTAAGGCCCATGTACCTTATTTATCCTCCCGTGCAGAAATGGTGCATGGGAGGGAGGTGGGTCTAAATAATGGCGCTAAGCTTGCTTAGCGGCTTTTTTTTTATGCTTGGGTCAGGGCAGGCATTAGGGGACCTGTGGGCCTATTCCCATGGTGGAACACCATGGAATGAGTCCAGAGGTGCCATTCCCAGGCATCATGGACACCCCACCCACACCACATGGACAGTGGAGGATGGGGGACCCCATCCCAGGTAAGTATAGGTAAGTAGAGGTAAGTATTTTGGGATTTTTATTAAAGTGACATTGGGGGCACTGAAATTGGCCCCCTACATGGCACTGGGTGCAGTGGCCATGCCCAGGGGGCCCTAGTCCCCCGTGCTGGCCATTGGGGTGGTGGGCATGACTCCTGTCTTTTATAAGACAGGAGTCATGTGGTGTGGTAGTTTTTGTATCAAGAAATGACGCTAGGCTGGTTAGACTAATCTTTTTTTACTCTAACCAGCCTAACGTCGTTTTTTGGTGCAAAACCCTCCTCTTCCAAACCGCCACCCCCACCCGGCTAACATCATTCTCCATGACGTTAGCCCACCGTTTGTGCCAGATTGCGCCATTCCATAAATAAGACGTCCGGCCGGCATCTTGGAAGGGCGATAGCCGGCAGTGTACTTTTTGATGCTAAACTGAGTTAGTGGAGTTTAGTGTCAAAAAGTATAATATCAGGGCCTAAAAGTTTTCAGTGCCCTTATTTCTCTTTCTTGTCTCACTTTGTACGATTGTCTGTACATGGATGATCTGGTATCTCAACAGGAGAACAAACCTTTTCTTTGTGATCTCCTGCATGGGAAATCCCTGGGATCTGACGGCATACCCACTGAATTTTACATTTTAAAAGCCCAACAATTAACTCCAAGAGTAGTTACACTGTATGCTTCCTCTTTTGAGTTTGGTTCCTTGCCCCAACCGTGAATGACACTATTTTTTCCATTATGGTAAAACAGCATAAGGATCCATGTTTTATGGCTTCTTATTGTCTGTTATCGATTCTTAATATGGATTTTAGGATAGTAGCTAAGATTCTGTCCTGCTGTCTCTTGCCGGAGCTCTCTGATTTCATAGATGATGACCAACCTGGTATCATCCTTGGCCACAACACCTCCCTGAACCTGCGCAGGTTGTGGAATATAAAAGACATATCATCAGAACTGTTTTAGTCAGGGCTTGTATCACGCTTCACTGGGAAATGCTTTGATTCCTTACTTTGGGGTCATATGCACAAAATGCTGAAATTGTTTTGGGTTTACTCATACTGGTGTAAATGGGTACACATTTTATACACAAATCCGCCAGCCGACGTAAAAACTGGGAAATAGTTCTCTGATGCTAAGGTAGTCAGTTAGGGCACCCATCAGGGATGCCTACTGTTCCTCTGCTATTTGCCATGTCCATGCAACCTCTTGTGGCTCAGTTGTGTCTCCTTGGGGCACTATGGGGTATACCACTGAGTGCCTCGATGCATGTCCTGTCTTAATATGCAGATCATTTACTACTGAATTTGAGAGATGCAAGTTCGGACATTTCCTCTATTGCACACCTTTTTTTCATGACTTCCCTACAGTGTCTGGCCTCACATTGAATTCCCTTGGCCTCTATTGTGCCTTTATACTGGGGATATGAGTTGCCCCTTCAAGCAGAACTTGACCTCAAATTGAGACGTGATGCACTCACATTTTATTATCTGGGTATTAATATATACTACTCCCCTGAAGACTTACAAGACGGAAACCTGAGTAGAGCAGTTCATGCCCTCATGAACCAGTTTACCTTTTAGCCTTCCCTACCCCTTTTAGTCATGAGCCGTGTGCTGCTGGTACAGATGGTGGTTCTACCTCGTTTATTATATTATTTTGTAAATCTTCCTTTGCTTATTCCTTGTTTCTTTTTAGGAAGCTTGATAAATTACTTACTGTTTTTATGTGTAGGGCGGCAGCATTGTGTAGTTTTGTCAACTTTGAAACTACCTGTTGAAGCAGGCAGCCTTGCCCTCCTGGATTTTGAATACTATTGGTTGGCATTCTACTTACAGTGGGTAGGTAAATGGCTGGCGGGGCATTCCCTTCCCGAAACAGGGCTTAATATCACTAATTTTAGGGATTATTTATTGTATTATTCTTTGTTTCCCTCTAAATGCTCCCAATCACATTGCCATAGACTGTTTCAGATGGCTTAGTAATGTCTAAATAAGCCTGAGTGCTTGCCATAGGCTATTTTGAATGGCTGTATCCTGCCTTAATTGACCCTGAGTGCTTACCATGGTGCCATTGCCTTCTGCTCCTGTTGTCCCTTACTTGGCCTTCTTATTCGACCAGGAGGGGATACATTCTAGCCAGCTCCAATCTTGGCCTGCTTGGGATTATCGCCCCTCTGTGATCTTTTTGTCAATGGTTAGGTATTGGATGTCTTGGTGCTTATGACTGATCATGTTCTTCGCTCAGGTTCATTTTTTAGATATTAATATATTAAGAACGTACTGTATGATTGATTTCAACCCGTTTACTCGAATACAGTACGCATTAACTATATCAGATGCTGTATGCCATGAGAACGAGCAGTAAATTGATCAAGAGGCTAAACATGGCCTTTTTGCAGCATCCGGATCAATTCAGAGCTTCTCTTCAACATACCTGAAAGTCAGACCTGGCAAGGCTACTTCATGGTACTAAATGGAGTAATTTGTTGGAATACCAATACAAGGTGTTGCATGCCACCCGCTTTAAGTATATCCAATTCAGGCCTAGATTTATACTTTTTGACGCAAAACTGCACTTACACAGTTTTGCGTCAACATTTTTAGCACTGACTAATGCTAAAATAGGTGAGAGTCACATTTTTTGACGTTAACCACTGAGCCTTGTTATAAGGCAAAATGACATTAATACTGGAACTATTGTCGCAAAACAGAAATGCACCATTTTTACCCGCATTAGCATCAAATACAGATGCTAATGGAGAAAACAGTGCAAAGGAGAGGCAAAATGCAGCCAGAAAGCCAGGAGAGACCCTAAGGTGACCCCAATCAACCAGGAATCAGCCAGGAGGACACAGACAAGACCCGGGGGGGAGAAGAAAACTAGAAAGTGTTGTTTCAGTGCGGAGGAGCACAAACTACTATGAGAGAGGTGACGGAGCATCAACATCAACTCTTAATCACCTTCAAATTGCCAATTGGCAGGAGAGAGGCAATCTGGCAGCATATAGTAGACAAAATTAACAGTGTGACAGAGGTGAGGAGAACCGTAATAGATTACAAGAAACAATAGCATGATTGTAAATGAAGGACAAAGGAAATAATGGCAAGGAACAGGAAGGCAGCACTGCAAACTGGAGGTGGTAGTCCAGCACCCCAGGAGGACTTGGACGAGATGGAGGAGATGGTTGCAGCAGTCATCGCAGAGGAACTGGTCACTGGAATCACATGACAGGACAGCACAGACTACCAGGAAACACCACAAATGCAGGGTAAGTTGCATGGGGAAATTAATGCTAAATTGTCAAGTGCAAAAAAGGGGAGGCACATAGGACTCACACAATGCATGTGAAAGGAGTGGAGGGGCACATTGCACATGAAGCAAGTTGCACCATACTGACGTAAGCTAAACATGTACCTACCACTTGGTTGTGCCATGCACCACAACACATACACAACCTGGACATATGTCAGTCACCAGGCCTAAATACCTACATATACACTTGCAGCACATAGGATGGATGGCATGTATAATGACTGTCTCTGATTGAGTCATCACAACATCCCTCGCATGTAGTCATATTAACTCTACCAACACAACCAAGACTTCAGAGACTAGGTAGTCAGTCAGTACCATTCCTGGGGTCACGTCTTGGTGGTGTCCCTTGCAGTAACACCTTACATCTGCCGTGCCTCACAGCACACAATTCATTGCAACCGTCCCAACAGTACTTAGAAATGTGTCGGTAGCACCACCACCCCACATATTGACAACACATCCACATAAGGCAGCCACCACTTTATCATGCAGTGAGAATGCCCCCTGGGTGCAGAGAACACTAACCTGAGCAGGTTCTGGGGGAAAAGCAAGCTGGTCCTGTATCACTGGAAACATGCCACTATCCAGACCAACTAAACTGGTGTAGTGTGGAACCACACATCTTAATGCTGAACAGAAATGTGCAGCTAGAAAATATGTACCACAGATAGCAAACTGTAGGTCACAACAGTTACAGGCTAAGCCCACAACTACTCTGACACAACCATGTGAGACACATAGGAATGGGGAAATAAACACATACATACAACAGATGGTGTATGACTTTGAATATAATGGTGTATAATTCCACACTGATGGGCGGGGTGATGGTGCATGGGCAAGTCTGGTGTTGGTAAGACTGCCAGTACAATGTACCCTTTGCGGTTGGCATAATGAGTCACACGTTTGGATGGCGGGTAGAAATCTGTCTGCTCATGTTAGCACTGTGGGGCACTTAGCATCACATTGTTGATGGATCAAATAGAGTCAGTGCCAGTTTTGGGGTACATTGGGTGTGACAGGACACACTGCACTTAGCCCTGCAAATCAGGCAGTGGAAAGGGCAAAGGGGCAGGGCATGGGACCCCCTGCAGTGCCCATGCCAGATGCATGGGCTGTGCAGGGGCACCCAAGGGCACACCACACCACATCACCACCAACCTTTGTCTGGGGGTTTCACTGCCTTGCAAAGGCTGGTGGAAAAGCAGGAACAGACCTGGAGTGTAGCGTTGAACGTAACACTGGTCTGGTGTCACAAGACAGGTGACATTGCCAGTCTGTAAGCTGCTGGAAACCTGCCAGTGCCAGGCCATTGGCCCATGGGGCATTCACCAATGACAACAGTTGCCACTTCCACCTGTGCTGTTGGGGGTGGTCATATAGACAATGGCAGTCAGGTGGTCGTAGGACTGCCACACTTGTAATGAGGTACCACTATGACTACCTGCAGAATCACCATCAAACTAGCTTGAGGCCCTGACCTAAGTTCGACTCCAGTTAACTGGCTATATCCATAAACTCATTTACCATCAGGCACTGTCACATACATAATGATGTACACAGCAAATAAATATACCCATGCCGGCCATCTGGGTCTACCCCTCTACCTGTGTCAAAGTAGCTGCACTGCCATCATGCTGCATTTCTTGTATCATAGTGCAAGGATGGCTGCATTGAGGGGGAGATCATACGTGTGTATGAAGGCGCACCTACCTGCACAGATAGAAGATTAAATTTAACTCTGCTAGATCCATGTGTGCTGTGCAATGTAGCACACATACACATACATCAAACTGTGAAGCTATCAATGGTAACAACAGCATAGTGTCCTGGCAATGCCATCCCTGGGGTGGTGCAAGGTTTCAGTACTGCATGGATGTATGTGAAACATGTAAGACTGGGACAAAGGCATATTGCCATGTGTGGTGCTGTGGCGTGAGCACTGCAACACCCATTGCAAGGCCCCACCATGCAAATGGATGCACAGGGAGGGTTGACAATGACAAGATGGTGCCAAGCCACAAAAACTATATACATCACACCTAGTAGATATGACGCAGCCAATCGCGCTACCTGAGCTTTTTCTCAAGTGACACTCCGGTGGGGCAAAGGGCTGATAAACTGCAACCATGATGTACAGGAATAATGTTTTGGAACTAAGATGACAATGAGCTTCCAATAGCAAGTCAGTAACGTGACATATCAACTGCCACAACACAGAAAGATTGACTTTACAGAATCTCATTGCAGAGGATGATGGATCTCCTGCAGATCTGCCTGTCCTGGAGTACCCTGATGACCTGGATGACCAGCTGACAACTATCAGCCAAGAGACCCTCCAAGAAGTCCTTGTATCCCTCCAGGCACCACCTCCACTAGCAAGGAGTAGTAATAATGTAGCAGCCATCCCAGATGCCCCACCCAACACCCCAATAGTATGATCTTCCAGCACCAACACAGCTGAGGTCTCCGAGGACACAGGGGCCAGCTTTGAGAGGACAGTGGTAGGAGTCCAGCAGGAGCTGGCCAATGAGATGCGGGTAGGGATGCAGACTATGGCAGCCAGCCTAGAGGGTATGCGCATGAGCCTCGTTATGGCCAATGAACAGACTGCAGCCAAACTAGGCACGCACTCCCTAATGCATGGAGTCCAGCAGTGTTTTAGGGACATAGCTGCTGCCATGAAGGAGAGGCCACAACAACTGCCCTCCCAAACTGGCAGCAGCGTGATTGAGAACAAGATGGACTCCATGCACCAGGAAGTGACCTCCCTCAGGACAGACATGGCTGCCTACCACAGAGATGTTGCTGCTATCCTCAAAAATCTGCAGCTTCTCCTTGCTGCAGGGATACCATATGTTATTCCACAGATGGCAGCTTCCGGGAATCAGGAGTCCACATCTCCAACCACTGAAGTGTGTGTGGCCCTCTCTACCTCCCCACCACCACCATCAAGGGCAGAGGAGACACCACACACACATCGGAGGATGAAAATGTGGAACAGATTATCTTCACCCGTAAGAGTTCCTGATAGCACCAGCCCATGCCTCATATCCAGTGATTTCCTATGTCCTGTGCTTGAAATCATACCAGGGTTCGCACAGTTGGATATGTACACACTCTTCAAAGACACACTGTTGACCTTTCTGCTATGGACTGTCATTGTCTCTCACCTACAAATTGGCAAATCATGTTCCTCCTCACTTAACAACACTTCACCCAAGCATATCCCATGACATGTCCCTCAACCCTGGACTTGTGTTGTGTCACAATTGTATGGATTTCAGCCAAGCAGCCAAGATGGCGCACGCTTGAGAACGTGGCTCCTGAAGGGCCTACTATTAATCCTTGAAAATAGCCCACTCTCGGGGACCATCGACTTGTAGAGTCGGTACCTGGAGGCACCAGGGGTCCAGAGGAACAAGGGGGAGTCTGATCCCGGAGCGTGGGGGCCCCGCTGGAACCGGGGCCACCGGGCTTGCAGCCGTGACTGAGACCGGGGACTCGCGTAGTGACGTGGTCCCGCCGGCGTCTTCGGCGCTTGCCAGAGAGGCACATTGAAGAGCAGACTCATCCCGACTTAACAGAGAACATGCTGCAGTGCATTGGATAAAGCGCCCGTGTGCGCTGGGGGCACGGTCCGCCGGCGGTGACGGTGCGGGCCCGGCACCCATAACGAGGAAGTAACATCAGGGAGTGAGGAACGAGGCGTGGAGCAGACTTCCAGGGAACCGGTAGAGGACGTTGAAGGGCGATCCCCCCCCCCGGCCTGGCAGAAAATACGCTACAGCACATTGGGCAAGGCGCCCGCGTGCACAGAGGGCACGATGGAGTGCGCGATCCGCCGGCAGTGTCAGTGCCGACCCGGCACCTACATCGAGGACGTAACGCTGTGGAACAAGGATCGGGGTACGGAGCGCACCACCAGGTGAATTGTAGAGGTCGTTGAAGGGTGGTCTCCCTCCGGACGGGCAGAGAACACACTGCAGTGCATCAGATAAAGCGCCTGTGTGCGCTAGGGGGCACGGCGGATTGCGCGGGCCACTGGCGGTGTCGGTGCGGGCCTAGCACCCACAACGAGGAAGCAACGCTGGTGAACAAGGACCGAGGTACGGAGTACAGCCCCGGGGGACTTGTAGAGGACACCGAGGAGTGGCCTCGCCTTGGCCTAATAGAGAACACGCTACAGTACGCCTGTGTGTGCTAAGGTGCAATAGAGTGAGCGGGCCACCGGTGATGCCGACACAGGCCCGGCATCTACATCGAGGAAGTAACGCTGGGGAATGAGGAACAAGGCACGGAGCAGGGCCCCAGGGGACTTGTAGAGGACGTGGAAGGGCGGCCTCCCACCGGCTTGGCGGAGAACACGCTGCAGTGCATCGGATAAAAGCACCCACGTGCGCTGAGGACGCGAAAGAGAGCACGATCCGCTGGCGGGGTCGATGCAGGCCCAACATCCGCAATGAGGAAGTAAGACTGGGGAACAAGGAGCGAGGCACGAAGTGCGCCCCCAGGGGACTTGCAGAGGACGTTGAAGGGCGGTCTCGTCCCAGCCTGGCGGAGGTGCAGTGCACCGGTTGGGACTCTCGAGGGAGCGACGGAGTGTGCGGGCCATCGGAGGTGTTGGTGCAGACCCGACACCCATGGCGAGGAAGTAACGCTGGACAACAAGGACCAAGGTGCTGAGCATAACCCCACGGGACTGATAGTGGAAGTTGAAGGGCGGTGCCGCATCGGCCCAGCAGAGAACATGCTGCAGTGCATTGGATACAGCGCCCGTAAACACTGAGGGTGTGGTGGAGTACGGGGTCAGCCATCGGTGTCGGTGCGAACTTAGCGCCCACAACAGGGAAGGGATGCTGGGGAACGAGAACCGAAAGTAAGTGAAACGCCTGGGTGAGTAGAGCAATCTCACACTACGCACAAACCTTGGACACCAGGAGTGAGCCCAGCTCCCCATAAGGACGTAAAGCAGAAGTGAGGGGGTGAGTCCTACTGAACTTAGCTGGAATAGGGAGCGCACTTGGACTAAGGTGAAGGTAGAAATGAGAAGGCCTGTAATAACCGCTGCTGCCCTGGGTAGTGTACTGCACCCGATAGAGGAAACGCTGGGAGTTGAGAGCAGTAGAAGCCTGGGCCCAGTACTTAGGGCAACAATAAGAAGGGGCAGCTAGGCCCCTAGGAGTGAGAGAACCAGGTGAAAGAGGGAGAACACTCTAAGAGAACCACAATACTACTGAGTGGAAGAGCTGAATTGGACTGCTAGATGTAACTGACTGGCCCAAGATAAGCCTTTGAACTTATGTGAACGAGTGCAATATAACAGTGCAGCTCACCTTCCCGTTAACATTGAAGTGAAGCACTGCAAGCCCGATGTCATCCAAAAGCCGGCACAAGACCGAAGCTCGGTTCAAGGGTCGCGGCACCCGCCGCCCTTTTCTCCGGCCGTGACTTAATTTGCAAGCGCGGCAGGGCCGGAGACCCCGAATCGGGTCACGGTCCTCGCCGCGCTCAGCGCACACAGCCAATTAACGCGCTAAGATGCGCGGGACCTCCCTCCACATACCCACTTACCTGTTATACCTGCAAAATCCGTCTGCTTACACATGACTAGCTTTTAAGCATGCCTTTCTCCTCCCCAGCATGCTGTTCACTTCCTGTCTTCCCTGCATGCATTGTTTCTCTTTTCTCAGGAGCATGTTTTCTATTTTTACTCATGACTTTTTCCCAAACCAAGATGGTGGTATTACTACTTCCTGTTTCCCACTTCCTATCTAGGGGTATATAAGGGGAATCTATCTTCCTTCTCATTGCGTTGCAACACTCCTACGGTGGTAGTCACGCTCCGGCTGGTTTCCTCTTGTGGCGCCAGTTATTCTTGATCTGTCTTCAGTTTCCAGAATTCCAGGATCTTCAGTTCTAATTCCTTGTGTCCTCCATCTGTTTCAGGGAGTTCCTGTTGGAGGTTTTTTACCCTTTTGGGGTTTTTCCTCTGGGACTCCTTCTGGAGGGCACATTCTGTGGTGGCTTACTATTGTCAAACAGCACTGTGGCTACCGGAAGGGGTCGCCCCTACCTCGGCCAGAGCAGGACTTGCAGGAACCGAGGCTGCTCACCACCTCTCTCCAACATCGACGGTAAGCTCAGGGTGAATCGTGACAGGTTGCAATGCCCACAACTCCAGTTGCCATCCGGAACCATGGAGAATCCCGTGAGGAGTACAGAACCAACAAGCCAAACCCTGCTCCTGACTATACAACAACAGGCCCAAGAACTCCAACAGCTACGTACCGAAAACACAGTCTTCCGACAAGCCTTCGCCTCTAGAACCACTGATGTTCCTACTGTCTCCGCCACACGCCTCGCTTCTCCGGGGATCCTAACAAATTACGAGAGTTCCTGGATGCCTTGACGGTCTATTTCGCATTCCGTCCTTCACAGTTCATGCAAGACAAGACCAAGGTTGGGTATTTGATTAGCGCCCTATCTGGACCAACCTTGGCATGGGCAACCCCTTTGGTGACAAGCAACGATCCCAGCCTGTCTAATTATTCCAGCCTTGTCACTGCCTTTAAGCAGATGTTTGAGCGTCCTGGACTAGAGTCTTCAGCAGAAGAAGCTCTCTGCGATATTCAACAAGGAAATTAGGACGTCTTACAATACATCACTCGTTTCAGACAATTGGCAGCTGAGACTTCCTGGGTGGAGCGTACTTTGGTGACCCTGTTTCGCAGGGGTCTCAGAGAGGACATTAAGGACGAACTAGTGCACTCTGCCAGAATAGAGAATCTTAAGGGTTTAATGGATCAGACCCTGACAATAGAATGTCGATTAAATGAGCGAAGAATGGAGAAAAAGAAGAGTTGTTTACCATCACACTTGGGGACGTCCCGCACCCTTCGTCCTCGTTCCGAGGAGGCTCGTTCTGAAACTAAGGGTGCTACCGATGAAGAGCCTATGCAAATCGACATGGCATGAGGGCCATTATCATCTAGTGACGAAGGAAAGGACTTTGCCTGTATTGTGGTGCTGCTGGTCATCTAATTCGCACATGTCCCATCCGTCCAGCCAAGCCTTTGGGAAACGCCAATTCTCGTCCTCAGTGAGAAGGGTGAGGACGGGATATTTCGAAATACCTTCCATTTGTTCCTCAAGGGAGGAAGGAACTGCTCTTTTCCTCTTACCTGTTATCCTCCACTTAACAAATGGCCGTGAAGAAAGGGTACTGGCCTTGCTGGACTGTGGAGCCAGTGGTATCTACCTAGACGAAACCTGGGCCAGGGAAAGACAGATTTTGCAAATACCTAAGGAAGTACCAGAACAAGTTCACACGGTGGATGGGTCACTCTTGGCCTCGGGACCTCTACAGTATACCACTCCTACCCTATGTCTCCAATTCGGGAAACATCAAGAAAACATTTCTTTTGATTTGATTTCTTCACCACATCACGTTATGATCCTGGGAATTCCATGGCTAACTCGGCATAACCCTTACATTAACTGGGAAACAAGAACCATTTCTTTATCCTCTCACTTCTGCCAACATCACTGTTACTTAGCAGGAGACTATTGGTCCCCAAAGAGTCTCTTAATGACACCCCCTAAGGTGGGATGTTCTATTAACGTTCTACAAGGAGTACCCAGACATTATCTAGAATATGCCGATGTATACCAGAAAGACCAGAACTGCCACCCCATAGAGAATACGATTGCGCCATTCCTTTGGAACCAGATGCCGTGGTTCCTTTTGGGCGAATGTACTCTCTAACAGAACCTGAGAAGCAGATCCTCAAGGAATACCTAGAGGAGAACATACAGAGTGGGTTGATTGCCCCTTCCTCCTCACCTGCAGGGGCTCCTCTCTTCTTTGTACCAAAGAAGACGAAAGACTTGCGTCCCTGTATTGATTTTAGAGGATTAAACAAGATTACTACTAAGTATCGATACCCGTTACCTCTTATTAAGGATATCTTAGAAGCTGTCAGAGGGGCAAAGAGATTCACCAAGTTGGATCTTAGAGGAGCATACCATATTTTAAGGATTAAGGAAGGTGATGAATGGAAGACCGCCTTCAGAACACCTTTTGGTCATTATGAATACCGAGTAATGCCTTTTGGACTAACCAATGCCCCCTCCATCTTTCAAAGATTCATGGATGCTATTTTCTCTGATCTTCTACATCAAACGGTGGTTGTTTATCTGGACGACATTTTAATATTCTCTGTCCACCCAGAACAACACACTAAACATGTACTCCAAGTCCTAGATAGACTCAGACAACATCATCTATTCTGCAAACCAGAAAAATGCGAATTTGACCGAACAGAGGTAAAATACCTGGGATATTGCATTAACCAAATAGGTGTTGCCATGGATCCAGATAAGATTCAAGCTATTCTGGATTGGCCATCCCCCTCTTCCATCAAAGAAACTCAGTGTTTTTTGGGATTGGCCAATTTCTATCGACAATTTATAGCGGACTTTGCCCAGAGAACCAGTTATATTACACAAACCTTTAAGAAAGACAATCTAAGGAAAGGTTTTTGTTGGACACAAGACGAAGAGTTGGCTTTTCAAGAATTAAAGAAAGCCTTCATTCAAGCTCCCATTTTACGGCACCCAGACACCACTAAACAGTTCATCATTGTCGCAGACGCCTCAGAAAGAGCCATAGGGGCTGCCTTACTACAGAAACAAGATGATGATGGGTTAGAGCATCCTGTATTCTACCTTTCACACATATTATCCGATTCGGAGCAGAACTATTCGGTGTTAGAACGAGAATTACTCGCCTTGAAGACAGTGTGCACGGAATGGAGACACTTCCTGATGGGCTCGAAAGAACCCTTTGAGGCACGGACAGATCACCGAAACTTACAATGCTTGAGAAACTTTCAGTGTCAAAATAGCCGGCAGGCTCGATGGGCTTTCTTTTTTAGTCAATATGATTTTTACATTACATACATCCCTGGTTCTCAGAATATCTTGGCCGATGCCTTGTCTCGGCGTTACCCTGAGTGTAGCGATTCTCCTGCACAGAACCTATTAGAAAGCAATAAGATTATTGGTTTAGTACAGACATTCCTAGACCAGGTCAAATCCGAATATTCCCACCTGGAAACTACAGAGATGAACAATTTACGCCTGCAGCTTCATATAGATCAGGGATACTATTACCACAACCAAGCCCTGTTCTTACCTACTAAGATAGTCCAGACAGAAGCCCTACGTATGTGTCACAACTCCCCCATTGCAGGTCATCGCGGAATGAAAGCTACCCAAGAGCTTTTGCTTTGCTCTTTCTGGTGGCCCACTATCAAGGCTGATACTGAGGACTATATGTCGTCCTGTCCCATATGTGCACAAGCCAAAACACCCGTACTAAACCAGTGGGATTACTTCGCCCATTATCTGTTCCCCCAGGTCCATGGCACACTATCTCCACTGATTTTATGTGCTCTTTGCCCTCTTCAGTTGGAAATCGAGTGATAATGGTAACCATTGATTCCTTCACTAAGATGGCACATTTCACGGCGTTAAGAAAACTACCTACGGCTAAGGAACTAAGCCAAATCTTTACTCAGGAGATCTTTCGGCTTCATGGACTACCACAGGTCATTATCTCAGATCGGGGTCCTCAATATATCTCCCGGTTTTGGAAACAATTCTGTAAGACCCTAGGAATAGAGGTGGCCTTATCATCAGGGTTCCATCCTCAAACTAATGGACAGACAGAATGGGTGAATCAAGGCCTCGAACAATATTTACGCAGCTTCTGCAATGCTACACAGAGTAATTGGTCTACATATTTACCACTTGCAGAATTCTCCTACAACAACCCAGTACACAGTGCTTCGAAAGTCTCCCCTTTCTATGGTTCTTATGTTTTCCATCCTAAGGCTTTTTCTACTCCTCTGAAAGATACTTCCAATCTTCCTGCCATTTCCTCATATGTCCGGCAACTACGGGGTATCCAACGTGTTATCCGTTCAAATCTTGTAGCCACAAAGACACGCATGAAAAGGATGGCTGATAAGAAACGTTGTGAGGCCCCGCATTATCAGGTCCACGATAAGGTCTGGCTTTCCTCTAAATTCTTGCCTCTTCTACTTACCCAGAACAAATTTAAACCTCGTTATTATGGTCCATTCCTGATTCTCCAGAAGATCAATCCTGTGTCTGTACGCCTTCGTCTGCCTCAGACTTGGAAGATACATCCTGTGTTCCATGTCTCACAACTCAAACCTTACCTTCCTGACCCTTTTCACAGACAATTCACCTGTCCTCCTCCTCTGTTGATTGATAATGTGCCCGAATACGAGGTCCAGGAGATCTGTGACTCTCGGTTTTTCCATGGTCGCCTCCAATATCTTATTCATTGGAAAGGCTACCCTATGAGTGAGTGTTCCTGGGAAGATGCACTTTCGGTTCATGCCCCTCTTTTGGTCCGTCGTTTCTTCCGTCTTTTTCCTCACAAGCCTGGGGCCTCGGGGGGGGGACCTACTGTTGCGCCGCGGCCACGAGCACAGTCCGCTGCGGCGCACTCCAAGGAGACCTCGGCGGCCCGCGGGCAGGCCGCAGGAGAAGCCACGGCTCAGTTCAAGGGTCGCAGCACCCACCGCAGCCCTTTTATCCGGCCGCGAGTTACTTTGCAAGCGCGGCAGGGCCGGAGACCCCGAATCGGGTCACGGTGCTCGCCGCGGTCAGCGCGCACAGCCAATTAACGCTCCAAGGATGCCCGGGACCTCCCTCCACATACCCACTTACCTGTTATACCTGCAAAATCCGTCTGCTTACACATGACTAGCTTTTAAGCATGCCTTTCTCCTCCCCAGCATGCGGTTCACTTCCCGTCTTCCCTGCATGCATTGTTTCTCTTTTCTCAGGAGCATCTTTTCTATTTTTACTCATGACCTTTTCCCAAACCAAGATGGTGGTATTACTACTTCCTGTTTCCCACTTCCTATCTAGGGGTATATAAGGGGAATCTATCTTCCTTCTCGTTGCGTTGCAACACTCCTACGGTGGTAGTCACGCTCCGGCTGGTTTCCTCTTGGGGCACCAGTTATTCTTGATCTGTCTTCAGTCTCCAGAATTCCAGGATCTTAAGTTCTAATTCCTTGTGTCCTCCATCTGTTTCAGGGAGTTCCTGTTGGAGGTTTTTTACCCTTTTGGGGTTTTTCCTCTGGGACTCCTTCTGGAGGGCACGGACTGTAGTGGCTTTCTATTGTGAAACAGCACCGTGGCTACCGGAAGGGGTCGCCCCTACCTCGGCCAGAGCAGGACTTGCAGGAACCGGGGCCGCTCACCACCTCTCTCCAACATCGACGGTAAGCTCAGGGTGAATCGTGACACAGACTGGCGAGAATTTCAGATACTCCGTTGAACATGTTGCACTGTTGCACAGTTTATTGGGCAACCTACTGTTTGCAAGGCGCCCTGGGGTTAGGGAGTTGGGTTTTACAGTTACAACTTTTGCAGGTGCGATGGGCAGGGTGGAGAGAAATACTTATGTACACATTCCGAAACACGGGGAGACTGTACCCAGGGCAGGGGTGGGCAACCTGGAATGCTAATAAGACAACCCTATGGCGGAATATAATATACTAACGTGGAATGTACGCGGTATGGGGTCCCCATCCAAACGTCACAGAATACTGTCCTTTTTTAAAAGAAGGGGTGTGCAGGTGGCAATGCTACAGGAGACCCACTGAACCGCAGGAGAGGTGGAGAGATTGAGGCGTAGATGGAGAGGACAGGTGTTTGCCACTGGCTATTCAGCGTATGTGAGGGGCGCCTTGATTTGGATACGAGCGGGGGCTTCCCTTTGAAGTCATATCTAAGGACATAGACCATGAGGGTAGGTTTGTGATAGCGGAGGGGAGGCTTCAGGGAATTCCAATTGTCCTGGGCAGTGTCTACCCCCCCAACCAAGATCAGGTCCCCTTCATAACGCAACTGTTGAGTCATCTCACACGGCAACAAACCGGGGGTATCTTAATCGGGGGAGACTTTAACGGAATATTAGACGTGGACTTAGACCGATCCTCTCCACCGGTTACAGGGGCAGCGACACATAGAGTGGCAAATTTTTTTAGAGAATGGATGAATGCGTGGGGCCTAGTGGATGTATGGCGGGTCCATCACCCCCCTGAGAGGGATTATTTATTCTATTCGGTACTTCACCAAGTACATACCAGAATAGATAGGGTGGTGTGTACAGCAGATATCTTGCAGGGAATGACCCGCGCAGAATACCTTGCTCGCACATTATCGGACCATAACCCCCTACTGGTTACTTGGAAAGCGACAATGGATAGGCCTCCTGTCCCAACATGGAGACTGACCCCCGGCTCGTTAGAGGACTAAGCATACAGAGAATCCCTGCGCCTACACCTTTCAGACCATATTAAAACCAATAAGGGATCAGCCTCTTCAAGATCCTTGGAATGGGAGGCCCTCAAGGTGACAACTAGAGGTTTTTGCCTAGGTCAGACAGTTGGAGTGAGACGCACTCTAGAACGTGAACTGAATAGTTTAGAGAGGATAATAAACAAAGGGGAACGAGGTGGGGAGAACGGAGATGTAGCACAGGAAAGATATGTCCAGGCACGGAAGTCATATGCCCAGGTGGAAGAGCAGCTTTGCTGTCACAGCCTCCGGGAATATCTGGCATCACTCCAGGCTGAGGAGGGCCGATCAGGTAGAATGCTGGCGTGGTTAGTGAGGGCTGAAGGGGACAGTGGACCCATCACAAGTGTCTACGATAAAGGGGGGAAACGTCAGTGTATGCCGGGACCCATAAATGACGCCTTCAAAGAGTACTACTCCCATTTCTACGGGGCCCCTGGAGAGATTAGAGCAGATGACCTCAACGATTTTTTGCGCCCACTCCCTCTGACCACGCTAGCACTTGAGGAACAGGATAGTTTAGGAGGCCCGCTGACGGTAGATGAGGTACAGGAGGCTATTGCACAACTGGCCTCCGGTGAGACCCCAGGGATGGATGGACTTCCCATGGACTTTTACAAAAAATATACTGCACTGTTAGCCCCCCAGTTGGTGGAGATGTACACGGAGGCATTGCAACGTGGAATGCTACTGGACTCACTTAGTGAGGCACTGGTGGTCCCTCTGCCCAAAATGAAGTCGAGAGAGGCCTCAGTAATGGACGTTCGACCTCTATCGATGTTAAATAATGATTTTAAAATCCTTAGTAAAGCCTTAGCCAATAGACTCCTACGCCACATCACCGGGTTAGTGCATACTGATCAAAATGGCTTTGTCCGAACCGCAGGACCTTTTTGAACTTGAGGAGCTTGTTCGCCATCTTGCACATGCCTGAAGAAGAGAGGCCCGAGGCGGGAGTGCTGCTTGCAGTAGATTTCGAGAAAGCTTTTGACTCGGTCAGATGGGACTATTTGAGAACAGTGATGCGGCAGATGGGAATGGCAGAAGGCTGGATAAAATGGGTGGATTTGCTGTACATGTCACTGTTGGCGAGGGTGAGAACAGGCAGAATGATATCAGATACTTACCCTATATACCGGGGGACGCGTCAGGGGTGCCCGCTATCGCCGCTTCTATTTGCTCTGGCCATAGAGCCACTGGTGGTTGCAATGCGTAGCAAGGGCACTGGCAAGGGAGTAAAATGGGGTCAATCAGAACATATCATTTCACTATATGCTGATGATATACTCATTACCTCAATGATGGAGAGTTGGGTCTACCTTGGGCATTGCAGACGCTGGACCATTTCGGTGCACTCTCAGGCCTATGCCTCATCAGGAGCAAGACATTCGTTTTTCCCCTAACTCAAACTTATGGTTGACCCTCCTCCTGCCCTGGGGACATAGTTTGGGCTCCACGCACTTTTAAGTATTTGGGTATACAGGTATACCATGAGACTGGGGATCTGAGAGATGGACACATTGGAAGGGCACTCCGCTCCCTGAGAGCCTCAGTAGGTTTCTGGCGCTCATTAAAACTATCCATCATGGCCAGAATTTCTTTATCTAAAATGATCATGCTTCCCCTCCTCCTCTATTATTTTGTCAACCTACCATTATCGATTCCCTCAGCGTGGTTTCGAGAGTTAAATACCCTACTTAGGGAGCTTATCTGGGATGATGGCCACAGACGTACAGCACTCCTGACCCAGTGTAGACCAACTTTAGCAGGGGACCTGGGGGTTCCAGATTTTGAGGCCTACTACCTGTCATGCCAACGGCAATGGGTCGCCAGTTGGTTCGCTGGAAAGGGATGCCTGGACAGATGGATTACAGTGGGAGATAGAGGTACGGACCGAGTCATATCGCAATTGATTAATAGGAAGGTGACACGCCAAATGGACAGTCTGATGACGAAAGTAGCCATTCTTTGCTGAAAGGGGTGTGCAAGACGAGTGGGGGTGGGATCCCCTCATTCTCCTGCCCTGCCACTGACCGCCCTAATACTAGATCAAGGGGAGGAGGGCTTGATGGGTACAGTGATCAGGATTTGGAAAAGGGCGGTAGTAGAGACGGTAGGTGTCTTATTCCGGGACGGGGTGTTGAGGCCCTTTACTGATCTAGTGAATGACAGAGGAATCCATCCTGGACAATTCCTTCTGTACCAAAAGTTAAGACATAATCTGCGGGAACACTGGGAAACAGTGAATGCAGAGCCTGCCACCCATCAGATATTACACCTCCTCCTAACATTGGGGGATGATGCACACCACATCACAAGACTGTATTGAGCCCAACAGGAAGGAGCCCTTGACCCAATGCAATCCTTACGGGAGAGGTGGGAGAGAGCCTTGGAAAATGAAATAACAGACTCAGAGTGGAGTAGAGTACTCGCGTACCCAAAGGAAGTATTGAGAAACACGAGACTGAGATATACTCAATATAATTACACGCATAGGACGTACCTCACCCCACACCGCCTATCCTTAATGTACGGGGGTCCCCAGGGCATGCCCCAGGTGCAGTGATGTGAATGCAGACTTCAACCACATGGTGTGGAGCTGCCCAGACCTGCGTCAGGGCTGGGGCAGTGTGTTGACGGACCTCTCTAGACTGCTTGAAAGGGATTTAGCCCTATCTCCCAGTGTGTGCCTATTGGGTCTTGGAACTGGACTCCCACGTGGGAAAGTGAGGGGTCGTTTTCTGAACCTTGCTCTGGTTTTATACCAGAGACTGATCACATTGGGGTGGAAATCACCCAGATGCCCATCACTGACGGAATGGAGACGGGAAGTAGAGAAGTGGGCCAGAGCAGAACTGCAGATACTGAAGAGGTAGGAGGAGCGTGGACTCCGCCAGACCCCTATTGCTTCAGAATGGGAGGAGATACCGACAAAGTGGGAAGGGATGCTGAGGGGTATGGACACAACCACAGAGGGACTGACATAAAGATTTAAAAAAAAGGCCCAAGATAGAGATCGGTAGTGACACAACTCCTGGGGTAGGGAAGGATAAAACCAGGGTTCAGAACCTAGAAGACACTAGAAGGGAAACGAAGACAAACATGGAATGCACGGCCGAGGGCACAGAAATGACCGAGTGGGTTTAGAGGGGACGGGCATTATTTGAAGGAGTTACCGTTTTGGGATTAAAATAGGGATGGATAACATGAAAAGTGCCAACCCTGCTCCAGGGTAACGGAGAGGAAGTTGACTTCAGATAATGGAACCACCTGCCCATACAAGTTCCATCGCACCATTAATCTGTTTAACTTTAGTTAAAGACTGTTCTAGATGTACAACAATCAGATCGATGGCATAGCTCTCAGGTGGTGCACAGGCAAATGTACGAGGCTTCGGAATTAGACAATAAGCAATTCAAATTGATGTAAAAGTAAAAGAAAGTACATGATATTTGACCAAAAAATACGTAATACCCTGAGCTGCATGTGTAATCTCAACTACCACGCCAAATCATTCTGTATTTGTATAACAGCAAATTGTTAATAAAAATATTTTTTTTTAAATAAAAATAATAATTGTATGGATTTCACTAATGGGGTCACTGACCTGGACATTGTAAATATTGCACTACGACACTTGTAAATAAACACCTCCTACACAAACAGCATGTCTTTGTGTATTGTGACACATCTACTACACTTACAAATTGTGATGTGTGTAACCATGCCATTAGTCACAGAGTGGCAGTACAAGAGTGTAGGAATATTGGGGCATATATCTACACACAAGGTTCCTACTTGATAAACAACAATGCTGGTCTTATCCCCTACAAGCAATTCACTGAGTATGTCAAAAATGTAGAACACATGTATGCTTCACTCACTACATACGGCAGGAATGGCTGTGAAACAGTTCTCGGGCAATATCGTCAGCTTCGAGCACCAGTAGAACACATTGGTGTGAAACAGAGGTACTTAACCTCATCTGTAATTGCCACTGGTCAGTTTTGCAAAATAGATTTTAAATGTAGGCTGTTGTCAGATGTGCCACAATGTCCAACATTCCTACTCAGGCCCTTGACACTGACAGATGAATTGCCATACCTACTTGTCCAATACAAAGTGAACATAGACACCTTGAGTGGTGGATACACTGGATGGCAGATTTGTAGACAAGTAGATGTGTTGTTGCTGCCAATGTGACAGCTCAGTTGTAAACAGGTGATAAACATGTCAAGAGAGGGATTTGGAGGCAGAACGGAATCCCTAGGCCAACACACAATTTTTACTGTGCACTAATTGGAAGACCATGAGACACAATCATATGACACAAAAAGTAAAGGAGTACCCAAAAATGTTTATTAATTATGAAACTGAACTAAAACAATCAAGAAAACCTATCCTAACCTAAACTAACTATACTTAACCAACAACTAAACCTAACTACCCTATGCTAAACTTACCTAACACTTTTAACACCACACTGTAAACATTCCCCACCCCCCTTAAGTTATGGGACATATGCAGGACAACATATACCTATACTACACATATACTAACTAAATCTAAACAAAGAAATATTTTTAATTTTTTAATTTTTTTCTTTTACACACATATATACTTAAACATGACCCCTTACCCATACACCAACCCACCAATTAACATGTAAAAAGTAAAAAAAACACCCCCCAAATCCATTTATCCTATCTAAACTACGTACCTATACTAACCTAACACTAACCCCATTAAACCCACTACAAAAAATGAATACAAATGAGGAGGGAGGGGACAGAACTGGGAGGTGACAGTTCCGAAGGCACTCATAGTTAGGCCTTCTTGAGGGTTTTTAAAATATATTTCAGTCTCTCTGTATTGGCAGCCACCTCCTTCTCCAAACTGTACAACCATTGCAACACAAGGGAAACGGCCCTCTGCAGATCTTGCAGCATTTTAAGGTCCATGGCAGCAGGTGGTGTGGGCTGTTGCACCGAGGTTGAAGCTGTTTCAGTTGTGGGTGTTGACCTGGTGGCAGCTGTGTCCCCCTGCACTGCTGTGGAGCTGGGTCTCTTCTGTGTGATCCCTGCCAGTGTGGGCCCCCCTTGTGTGAATGCCCGCCATTCCCCCATTGATTTCTCAGCACGATAGCGGCAAGCCATCCTCCGGAACCCAGATTCTACTGCCAGGATATGGTGGTACTGGACTGCCCTCTTTTGGAATGCACGCAGTTCCTCATTGGTCATGTTGGCAACTGTTAAATGGAGACAGTCAACCATCAGTGTCAGCATTGTGTGGAGTATGCACAGATTATTAGATTACACTTCTACATCTAATTACACATGCACTCCAACTCACATTCCAGAAAAGACCATGGCCATGATAAATGTAAAGACAACGCTGCCTTAGCATCATTTCATTGACACCAAAGCGACGGAAAACATGAATATGAACCAAAAACATGGAGGTGTGCATTGCTTATGCGTAATATGTAATAATGCAAAGGCAGGGCAAACTTTACATAGATCAGGCCAAAACTTCCTCATCATCTGTGTCAAGTTTCAACATACATCACTAGTAACTTAAACATGTTATTGGGAGGATGGGATGATGTTGGTAACCATAAGGGGTCACTGCTGATAGGTACACATGCAATCCTGATCAATATAACTGTCTCCTACACTGTGAGCATCACATCTACCTCCATATTTGGTATTCCTCTCCCCCTGTGCCCAAAGGGGGGATGGCCATGCAATCCATCATCTCAACTGTTCTGGGCATCCACAGAGGCATGCCCACTCATACATGGAGTTAGGGAGTGGACCATATTTTAGGAGGGCTGACAACTAGGAAGCTGGTATCCATAGGTCTATCATATCTACATTTATGTGCCCAAGTGTAGACACCCAACAATACCTGATCTGAAATACAATTCCTTACACTCCCATGTCCATGCCAGCACACGTTTGGCCTTGACCTGCATGCGCACCCATGACATTCTACATAAGTGTTACATACATGGATTGCAAAATACGGAGCGCCATGCTGGGGACAAGTGCCAGCCCAGTTCTCCATCTTCATGAGAATACCGGGATGCACTAAATTGGGTTCAAAATGCTGGATCCCTGTGTTGTGAGAATGATGGAGTGCACTACTGCCAATATTCTCACAGCATTGCACTCTGCCATTCTTAGTCACATATGGCCCTACATGTGGCTTGTCATCCCCTTGTTTACACAATGCTGGCCATTGAGCACCACAAGCCTCACAAGGAGTGACCCTCTGGTGGTGCATGGAGATCCTTTCAATGGGACACAATGTCACCATCAAGCCTACTTTGATATCTGATCATTGGACAGCTTATCACATCTAGCATTGTATGCAACACAGATGACTTACTCACACCAAACCCTGGATTACTTCACAGGACACACATTATCACACTTACTAGATACATCTGGGACCTCAAATCGTGCCACCTCCCCGATCATGTAGGGGGCAGGTCCACCTGTAAGATATGCATGGAAAACCATGCTAGTGTCATATCACAGTCATCACAAGTGGACAACAAATTTCAGTGTGTACTATTTGAGAGGAGTGAGCTAGTTATCATAGTGTAAAACAGTGCAACAAACACACCACTGCGATCACACCATGACACAGACACTCAGGTGAGTGAGAGACAAACATCTGTACACTTACACTGGGCCAGAGACTCATATAGTGCTACACCCTGCAACAACCATATGTGGGCAATCTATAGAAGATGGAACTACATGGTATAAGGGGGAGTTGTGCAATAAATACATGACACCACCTTGGTGCTTTGCCTCAGGTACTCAAGCTTGTCCTGCAAGGCACCCAGAGGCACTTTGTGATAGACATGCGGCTCAATTATAAGTGTGCAATGATCATGCATTGCGTAATCCATGACTGATGTGGCAAAGTTGTCTGACGGTATCAAATACCCCATTTACCTTGCCCCCTGAAGCGGGTAAGCCCCCTTTGCTGACCTAATGGCAGGGGCAGGGATCATGTGCATGATATGATGACAAAGATGTGCTATACATGCATTGCCCAACTTTGCTGACACAATCCATGGGAAAATGGTAGGCTGGAGGTGCCTTGGTATCTCATACATGACACTATGCCGGGGCACAGGAGTTGCCATGGTCCCTGAAATGCGTGACTTTGTGATATCACCAAATATCTGACCTGCATTGGTATCATGGTTGGACATGTGAACTCCATGTCTAGACTGGCCCAGATACGCTTCATTCTGGTTGCATGCAACCTGTCCACAAGCATTGCATGCAGCACTCCATCTCGTCTGCTGCTGTCATTCAGGAGCAGTGACCAGTAAATAGTATGCCAAAGCAACACTCACCAACAGGTCTGCCAATCTCCACACCAAGATAATCGAGCAGATCCAGCTCCCTGGCCACCAGATCTTCCTGGTGATGCTTGAGCTGGTGCTCATTCCTGGTGCTCTTGTAGACCTTCTTCTGGTGGTGGAGCACCTTGCCCCACCACAGCCGCCTTGCCTCGGTCCGGTACCCCTGGATAACCAGGTCCCCAAATCCTGCATCATCGGCAGGTAGTAGGCTACCAGCCACTCAAATCCACCCAACTCTTCCTCTCCCATCCTGGTCAACCCCCCCACCAGATATGTTATCAATAGTAACGGTTGACTCAAACTATGTAAAAAAAATATAAATTAATGGAAACTTAAGCCCACTAACTAATCCCAACTATCCCAAATTATTAACTACCCTGGACAGACACCCCACAGTACAAATATTAATATACACAAGAAACACACAAAATAAAAAATACTGGGACAAAAAGCAGACAATATTTAACGCAACACAACAGGAGGGACACCACAAGATACAATAAGTAACCAAGACACAACCACCAGCACTAAAACACAACCACACAGTCAAAAAGGCACAGACAGTAAAGAGAAAGTGAAACTACACTCACTGTACCGTGCTTGTAGACAGGATTTCCTATTACATCACTCCCTTTCCTCGTGTGTCACGTTTTCAGTTATGTTTATATTTATATGATGCATTTGACATTTGCATGGGTTTTTTAGACGCATAACCCACGTGCCTCATTTATATTGACTCTTGACTGTTATACGTCGATTTCTATGAAAATCAGCATTGAGAGCTTAGGTGGAATTCATTCTAAGGGCCCAGTGTCATGTTCTTTGCGCTTGCGGATGTTTTAGATGCATTTGCGTCATTTATTTTTACTCAATTCTTGATTACGTGTTTTTTTCCATAGTCCTTAGATGCACTCTGAATCAACATGCATTTGACATGAGCTGTGCTGCAGTGTGATATATTGGGTATGGCCACATGTGGTAGTCCATGCAACAAAGTGATGAGGGTGTGATTGGTCTGTTCCTCCAATGTGTGTGTTACAGAGTCAACAGCAAGCAAATAGTTGCATGTCGTGCATATATATGCATGTGTGACAACAGTCATATGTTTAGCAGTCAGTATAATGAAATATTTCTGGTTTGTGATTGTGTATTGTGTTTTTGTATGTGATGTGTGATGTTGTCATACAGAGCATAATATTGAAAACTACATACACAGATCAAGCATTGTTGATGATGTGTGAACCAATGCTACCTAGCAAATGTTACCCGACAACTGTGTCTGTATGGATATTTGGAGCTTATGGAAATTTGTGTGCAGCCTACATATATGTCTGAAATGTGTACATCTTTGATACATACTGTGTATGAAACACTCTGCCTACCTTCTACCTAGATTATGTTTTGACCACAAAAGTGTGATTTAACTCATTGCATTTACCAATGGTTGTTTTGTTCATGTGTGGTGGACCTGCAGCCCTAGCTGCATATGCTCTCATACATACTGAAGTGCATTCCACAGACGTGTCTGTGCAATGTGTGTGGTCATGTGTACCCTGTTTCAGGATTGGGGCCCATGGCAGTGGCAGACAGATTGTCATGGGCGTACTGCGCAGGGCCACCTTCTTCCATAGCTTGTAATACCTGGGCAAATTATGATGACCATTGTTACCAATGATGACCCCCCCCTTGTCACACATGTTCCATGAAGCCATGACTAACTTTCTAATTTTGGTTATCCGCTACCTCATGTGTGGGCCCGTTGCATACTTTCTATTTGGACATGATGTAGTTGTGTGTGATGAGGTATTGACGAACAAGTTGGCAACGTGGTTATACAATATATGTTGTGGTCCATAGATTGTGTCCTTCAGTTGTCACATACCAGAGATGAGGCTATTAGTGATGTGTGTGATGGTGGCAGTACGATCTTACACATCACATATGATGTTGCAAGAGTACTTGTCAGATTTGCATTTGTAACATGCTCCCTGAGGTTAGACTCACAATCCTAGGGTATATATAGTGGAGATTGAAGAGACCAAAGCAGGATTGGTTGTATAAGTGAAGTGTTTATGCACTAAATTGACATGGTGATTTAAGTGGCTGTTAAGTGAAAAAGTTCTCAACTATGTGCTGTCTGCGACATATCCCAGCAGCTGTGTTGTGCTGTTCCCCCTCCATTTCTTCACCACCATTCTCCTCATCCTCCTCAGACAGGTCATCAGCCTGGTCATGCATGGGGACTTCCACACATATGTTGTGCAGGATAGCACATGTCAGGATGATTTTGCAGACAATGTGTGGGGTACATAGGAGGCTGCCTCCTGTGAGGTCCAGGCACCTGCATCTTGACCTCAGTATGCCAAGTGCCCCTTCACAATATTCTGTCTTACAATGTCCCTCATTGTAGGGACGCTCTGTTGCTACGCTTGGGTTTGCAAATGGGGTCATAATCCATGGCTGTATGCCATAGCCCTGATCCCCTGCAAAAGATAAAAGGAGTAAGTTGTTTTTAAGGCTTGCAACAGGTTTGTCATGTAGCATGGCAGTTATTATTTTGAGTTGGTTGTGACTCAAATGTGTTTGTGGTATGTTTTGAGTTCCTGGTCTTGTGCAAAGTTTTCTTAGCACCGTGTTGTTGGACATGACAATCTTGAGTATTGGCCCAATGACCTGGGACATCTAACTTGGAATCCTAACTGATGGTCATTATGTATGTACCATACATTGTGTGGTGTACCTTTGTGTCAGTGTGCTATCACTAGAGGGTACATGACACACCTTCACAACACAATGGGGTCATATGTGGTGGCAACATGGTAGCACTACAGAGCCTGGACATTCCAGCCATTTTGACATGTCATTACAGATGAAGTGCGACAGTTAGGCCCATTTAAATGAGAAAGTGACAATGTACAACACAGCTCCAACGTTGGCAGCACTGTGCTGCAACATTTTGACAATGCAGGAATGCACCATGTGTGACATGTTACTAGGCACCCCTTTGTTGTCCCCCGCGCCAGTGACTAATATGCAGCCATGCACCTACATTACCAACCTTGCACCAGGGTGCTTGGCTAGCTGCCCTGTGGAGGTGGATGTATCTGTGCAGGAAGGGACACCTCTCTACACATATGCTGTTTTGATGGCCAATTGGCTCATTCTGTGTGTGCAGCAGTATGCAGCATGCATTGGATGGCACATTCATATGAGTTCAAATCACAGCCTATTTCCTTAATGCAACCTGCAAACGACACCCCTGGGGTGGTGTTTAATGTCACACTGCCTTAGGTTTTAGGTGACACCTATATCTGAGTCAGCATCATCATGCTATGTTTCTTGTGGTGACAGACCTGCAGCTACACACATTGCACACCCCTTCCACGCTAAGTGCTGCGTGGGAGGTTGGCCGATTTACAATGTGTCTTCAAGTCACAAAAGAGTGGTCATCTGCAAACTTGTACGTACAGTGCAGATCATGAAAATGGCACTGGGGGCTCTTACATAGGTCCCTTAGTGGTCCTGAGTGGCAGCTGATGTTTGTGCCAGCCATCAGGTGTCCAAGGGTGTGTATCCCATTGTTTCAGGATGATCAACATTACTACCAGTGTCTCTCCTATCTTCCGAAACATGATTCAGCATTTATACTGTCAACACATGCACAGTGCAGGCTATAGGATGGAGCTCAGCTACTTATTAAATGGGTCCCTTGGCATAGTGCATCTAAGGTCAGTGATATCCTAAATACTCCTACAGGGTCCCACTATGCCACCCATGATCTGCACTGTCTAACAGTGACTCTGCCCTTGGTGGGACATTTATTGTTTATGGTACTCACATGATGGTGTTGTGGGTCATTAAGTGGTGCATGTGAGGTGGCACTACAGTAGGTGTGCTGCCACTTCTCACAAATCTGGCACATGGTATATGATGGGCATTAATTTTGTATTCCTATGTTTGTGACCCAAATGCATCAGGCAGATGTATATGCACACTACAGGTAAGTCAAGTATGTGCTGATGAGATGTAGATGGTATTGCCATCAGTTGTCTGGCATTTGATGTTTGTTCTGGCAGTGACTTGCACAGCATGATTTGAGGGATATCTGTCTATGTGAGACTTATGTAACATAAGCATGGTGCATGCCATTGACATTGCTGTGCTATTCTTTGTTTGGTGTACTGTGTGTGAAGTGTACGTAGTAGGCAACCTGTGGGCACTTGTAGTGATTTGTGTAGTTCTTTTGTTGAAAAAGGGTACATATCTGCACCTGTTTTTCATGTGGTGTGCCTGTCAAGTTGTGGGTGTGTTACATACATATGGGTGAATGTGTCTGTGGTGTGCACTGATTGTGCTGTACTGCAGCATGGTGACAATGTGTTGTTAGCTGCACATCTGTTTTACACTGGCCATGTGTTTTTGTAGTGGTGTATGTCTTGTGTGCCCTACAGGGTTGGTGTGTTGTGTGTATATTGCTAGGTTTTTTGACTTACCCACAAGTAGGCCATTTCCATATTGACCATCCTGGAAGTGTTCATTGATCCTGCTGTACTGGAATATGAAGGTCTCATGGACATTCCCAGGATATTTTGCCAAAATGTTTGTGAATAGTCCCCGGTGGTCCACTATGGCCTGCACATTAATGGAACGCGTGTGCTTGCGATTTCCAGAATAAGTGCTCTGTTGCTGCAGGTGGCACAAGTCGGACATTGGTGCAGTCAATTGCACCAAGCATATGCTGCTTTTGCTGGGTGTTGGGGAAGCTGATGTGGCGGGATGTCAGGGAGATTATTGCATCTAACACCTTTGGCAGGAATAGAGAGAATGACAACTGTGAAACACCAACAACCAGGGCACCCGTTGTTTGAATTGAGCCACTTGCCAGCATGTGCAGGACAGCTAGCAGCTTTGTCACAGGTGATATATTGTGTGGGGTCTGCAGGCTGGTTATGATTTGCTGTTCAGTGGGGTGCAGCAGGTGTAGTATGGCTTGCCGGTTGAGTCTATATGTCCTTATGATGTCATGTTTCCTGAGGCCATGGAGAATTGTCCTGTTTCTCAATACCCTCTCCTGCCTTCTGCATTGCCTTTGTGGGCCGCGTTGTGGTGGTTGCTGTTGTTGTTGCTGTCCACTGCGTTGTCTCGCAAGCTGGAGCAGTAGCAATTCCTCTTCTCCTGTGGCTTTGTAATGTTGCTTCTGTGTGTTTTACTTAAGTAGTGGTGTGTGTGCCTCATTTTAATGCCTGGTCTGGCCTAGGCGTTACAATTTGATGCAAATCGAAGTTAATGTCATTATTTGGCTCCACCTCCCACCCGTGTGTCATTTTTGCCCTGGTGGATACATATGGCGCTAGGGGCTTTGAGTCATTTTTGGGACGGGAATGCCTATCTTGCATTTCATTGATGCAAAGAGGGTTCACGCAACCAAAAAATGACGTTAACTGAAATATTTTAACACAAGACGGGTCTAGCATCAGAATATAAATATGGTGTTAAGTTTGCACTGAATTAGCGTCAAGAAGAATGATGCTAGTTCAGCGCAGAGTATAAATACAGGCCTCAGTATTTCGAATCATGCCTACGTCACCTCAATTGCATTAATAAAATATCCCGAGGAGCATGCCATCGATGTACACTGTCCAATGCTGATTGACTGTATAGGCTCTGGTCCCGCCCTTCTCTCTCTACGTACTGGACTCGTGTTCCAGAGTTATTAACTAATATAATGGGTTGCACCTTGACAAAGCCCCTTGAAATGGTCCTGTTAGGCTCCTTTCCACACCCTAAACTTGAAAATACTTTCACTAAGTTTGTAGATCTAGCTTTACTTCTTGCTAAATTCATTATTACTATCCACTTGAAGAATCCACTTCCACCAACCTCTGAGACCTAGTGTAAGGTCATGCTTCCTTGGTTTCAGCTGGAGAGAACTCCATTGCATAGAGAGGAGCATTTCGGGCTGAGAAATATTTTATACCACAGAAGTGAGGCACCTTAGTGGACAAATTCAAAACATGTTTTAAGGTTGACAGTCGACCACCATAAAATCCCCCTGACACATTTTCATTTCTAAGTTGTGTTTACTATTTGCTCTCTTTATAGATTCTGTGTTGCATTCTGCTATGATAGATGGACAACTGTCTTTGTTTCATTGGAACAACTACATAATCCTTCATTTTAACTTCATGGCACACTCTCGGTTGGTATGGTGGAACAATAGGTGGCCTGGAAGGGGAGCATTTGGTGGGTTATTTAGGGTGAGTTTCTGTGATACTTATTTAGACATAGAAGAAAGCAAAAACAAAAATATAAACAAAAAAGTAAACGTAGTCCCATTGATGGACCTTGCTCTTTGTTTGCAGATTCATAGATGCTAATGTTACTTTCAATGTTTTTCTTTAGCATGTAAACATGCTACCACCTTGTATGAAACTAGAATACATGCACCAATAAAAATATATGGAAACGAAGAAGCAAAAAGGAGACAGTGGTGCTCAAACCTGAGACCACAAATAGTCAAAAAGTGGATGCCAAATCTTGGTAGGGCCAGTCAATCCTGAGAGAGACAATTTGTTGTAGCCTAAATGGCAGCACTTTACTGACGATTGGAGAGCCAGGGTAGGTGCTACAGCTACTCGTCATAAGACCATGAGCCCGGAGAAGAGAGAGATGTGTGGTTTTCTGCCGGGGAGAGAGGTGCTCTGTCAGGGAGGCACTGAGATCAGAGCAGAGGTTAATATAGAAGTCCCCGGACACCTCTGCGACCCTGCACATGCCTTTTCAATGGGCAGCAAGACAGGTCAGGACTCAGGGTCTGCCATGCATGTTCTAGTTCAAAAAGACAGACTGCTGAAAATTGTAAAACATTCACCCCCAGTCAAAGATCTGGGCCTGAATCCATCATTTTTTTACTCACCACACCTTTCCAGTTTGGACCCAGTCGTGTGCAAATCAGTCTTGACCCTGCTCCCCATGGGAACAGTCCAGCCCGAACTGCCAGGCCAGGTCCTCCCCAGATGGGAAACCAGCATACTGGAACCAGTTTCAGGGTATCACCCCTCATCAACGAGGCCAGCTTCACTCCTGTTGCATGGAGAGCATGGGACCCACATCTGGGCAGGCCTGTTCCACTTAGGGCTACAAATGCAAAAATAACAGATGATGGAAGGACTGCTGAACAATGTCAAACATTCACCTCCAGTCAAAGATCTGGGCCTGAATTCATTGTTTTTTTGCTCACCACACCATTCCAGATTGGACCCAGCTATGTGCAAAAACAGGTTGTGTCTGTACACTCACCACTTACCCTTTCCAAAACATTCTTATCTCACTTCAGCACAATCATACTCACCACACTCTCAGAGCTCACAATTATAAGAGATTACTTTATTGGTTTCATGACTGTAGAATTGAACCGAGCGGGACCCTCACTGGAAGACATGCCATTCTCTTATTCACTAGCATCTTTCATGGCAGGGACTGGCCTTAGCACCATTATAATCATTCCATTGGGAGGATACACCTTGCTCTCAGGGGCATATAAATCTTTCTCTTGCATTGAATATTTCTTTGTTCCCTATATTCATTTTTGACAGATAAGGAACATACATATACATGGACTGTAAGGCCATGAACTTTCAGAGGTGTGTGCATGATGCAGTAAACCAATTTAGTTACTATATATAGCCAGAGTGCCTGGTGACTGACTGAAAATGACTCCCAGGAAAACCTAAGGGAAAACTTTACACAATACTTCCAGCTGAACACAGGTTCAGTAGATTCAGCTGGGTACCCTGGGAAACTGATGATACTCTGGGCCCATATTCCTATTTTTGTTCATCCAATGTACCTTTCTAGGATGCTTGGGAGGTAAAGGAGAGTTAAAATCAACCCTTCGATTCAATTGACAGTGTGACCTAACTGGTCACATATTAACATCCAGGAAGCAGTAGATAAGGTTCAAAACTTTATTACAAATTAACAGCCAAATAGAGGTAAATGAATCTCAAAACATGCTATAGAAGTACAAAATCACCAAAGGTGAGGTAAAGTGGTGAATGAGTTAAATGGTATAAGTGTAAGACTTGTGAAAAGTTCAGATGAGGCAATACAAAAGATAAGAAACAGAATCTGATGATCTGTATATAAGTTGCGGTCCTCTTGCCTAATCATTGGAGAATCTAAACTAAACTCAAAGGAAATCCTAATTAAGTTTCAAGGAATATAGGAAAGTTTCAGCATGACAGAAACCTCATAAGAATTTCTTATAGAGAGGTGTTGCAAAGCATAAAGCCACACAAAGGAATAAGGAGTGCAGAGGTCTGTACGACTCCAAGTCTTAAAGAATCTGCTCTCCTCTAACTAGGTGAATACCGATTAAACCTATAGAACATTTGAGAAATCCATGTCATCCTCCAGTGGTTTTCATTCGTCCTTACATGGCTGAAATTGGCAACTTCCCTCAAGTTGTCATCCTGGAAATCAAACATAAGGATGGCCTTTAATGTTTCATGGTGTCTGGTCAGCAAACAGGAGTCTTTTCTTCTCAGTTCATTAGCGCTCCTTATCCTTGCCAACATATCCTCCACCACTTCACTATTTTCAACACACAATATGCCTTTCATTAACTGTAGATTTGCACAAACGCACCTACAAAGAACGAATATTGTAACACGGGCAAAACTCCACGTGGAAGGTTAAATACAAGAGTCCATATGTTTTAGGCCTTTAGTTATGCTAACTTAATAAAACATCCAATGCACATTAAAAATACATGATTATAAGTGTATCTTGCAATTATTAACAGAATTATAAATAAAACATGGTTATATGCAATTCAACATAGCAATATAAATCACAATGCATGGATATAAATGTGCCTGAGTACTACAATTCAGCATGCTAGAGTCAAACATTAGAACATACATATACATGAACTACTAATCCTCTACTGTAAATGCACCTCCAATAATACAATTTAGATGCTCCACTTTACATTAGTAACGTTAAGGCACACAATATATGTATTGTCGATTACATTATTATATCACTCCTATAATGCATGATGATACAACCAAAATTAGGCATTACCATTTCCCCCTCTGATGGTGAATTAAGGCATCACAATCATGATAAAATCATTTAATGAGGCCAATTAAAACCTTGTAGTCTTCATAATTTCCATCTAGACTCCTTCAAACAATACTTGTCGTCATATTATTTACACTGATTCTCTTTAATCTCCACATCCTCTCTCTTCCTTTTCATTGCCTGTTTGGCTTTCATCCTCTGATAAGTTCTAAAGCCCACAAACATAACTATTGCACAAATGCAGAACAAACAACAGTTTCAGAATAAAACCTACAAAACCACTTCCTAAGTTTACAAATCACTTGCATGCAGCAGCAAACCCATCTCCAATAGCTTTCCATGCACCTGTTGCTTCCAACTCTTTTATATCGCTATCCAAGCCAGTAATGTTCTGAGCGTATTTTCCCAAATCCTTGGTCTTGTCTGGGATGAAATTACAGCCTTGCTGAACTTTTAGCATCCAGAAGAAGGTCTAAAGCGAGTCTGTTCTGAAAAACCATGCATCTTCTTGCTACCATCCAAGTATCTACAACCAGTAAGGAACTGAATGTAGTTATTGCCAGTTTATCCACTGTCGTAGACTGTTTTCTAATTTTCAATTAATTCAGAATCACACCTACAGATGGAATCAATGCACCAAAAATATCACCCACCACTTTGGCACTAGCACCTCTCTTAGTCCTAGGTTTAGTTTCTCACACAATTACAATGTTCCACATGATAAACCTTTGGGAATATTACACTTAAATACCATGTACCATACCATATCTTTGGAAATCTGAAACAAGCATTCTGTCCACAAATAAAGTATGTTCCAGGAGTCACAGGATCCTTTCCATCTAAAAACGATTCTCTGTTTCCTCTAGCCTCAAAGGTGTGGCCATATTCACTCTTTCCCACAAATAATGGATCCAATTAACATTTGTCAATTTGAAAACACAACATTCCCTTATGATTCCAATCTAAAGCTAATGCTGGTTGGTTTACCTTCACCTGATGTTCAATGTATTCTCCATTTTACATGTGCTGTCTTTTAAGGTCTTTGTCGGTTTCAGAACTATACTCTATTTTCCCCCTTCTGTCTTTCACTAGGTTCAAACATGTCTTCTCTTCTATCATTTCACAAGTCAATTTATGCATATGTGTATATGCAGTGCATAGTGCTGTGACAGGTACACAATATTTATCTGCTATATCTGTGCCTTTAAAATAAGGATTTTTATTCAAATGTTTAAACAAATAACTTCTGGAAGATGTAACTCATAATTTGAAAACTAATACTGAAAACTACTCTGTCCATAAAATATACTCAATGAAAGACTACAGGAAACTCCATAGGTCAAAGTAATGTGATGATATGTGATACCTTCTGAAACAGGAGCAGGTAATTGCGTACAAACATAGTAATCTTCCGCATCTATAGTGTCAATATACTCATAAAGCAATTTAAAATATACATTTGAAGAATAATCTCCTCTAGAATAAACAATATGCAAATGCTTAGCATCTAAAGTGTTTACTCCACCATATATAGGACTCAGTGTTTGCGGGGGAACACTAGACTGTAATTCATTTTCTACAGAAAGTGTAGAGGAAAATTATCCTACCAATAAAACAATTAATACTGCAGGCAAAACAATCAACACTGCTCCTAATAAATATATGCATCTAGAGGTTTTGTTAGTTTCCATAACTTCTCTAAAATCAGATCGCAGCATGGAATGCAGTAGCAGCAGAGTGTGCTCTAGCAAGTTCCACCTGTGCAAAGCAGCAAAACAAAGTCCAAGTCTTGTACCAAGAAATTATTTACAAGTCTTTGTAAGTCTTTCTTAGCCCTACTCTGTGTTCTTCTAAATGGCACCCTTACTGTGCTTCTGCTATGCCTCAGGCCTGGATACTCTTCTACCTTCTTACTTATTTTATTAAGTAAAGTTTGGTTCATTTCAAATGATCAGGAATTTCTCAATTCAAATCGTTCAAGGGAAGTGCAATATAGGAATCAGTTCAGGTTCAGATTCATGGAGACTCAATTAATTCTGCAGTGTTATCCCAAAACTCCCAAAATGTCCTTTCTCCATGACTTGCAGCAAAGTGTGTCCATTGAGGTGAAGAGTATGTCTGAAGAGTACATCTGACAGGGCATTCTAGTTCTTTTAGATCTCCTCAGTGTCAATCCTTCACTTTCACTTTCACTAAGATCAGCGTTCTCAGTGTCCTCTGGAATTCTTCGAGGCACACTCTCCTTGGGTAGATTAAGATTCTCTCTTTCTTGCCTTTCGGGCCAACGGTTTCCAGCTCCCACTCGCTTTCTCACAGTACTAGGTTCTTTGTCAGGGTCTGAATCTGAACTTGACTCATTCACCACTACAAGACAAGACTCTTCCATCTCATCTTCAATGGTGGATCTCTGCAGAGCCCCTTCAGACTGAGCATGTGCTGTCTCAGGCTCTCATTGATCCCTGACAAACTGGCTAACCTGCTCCCATTGTCTCTCTCTCTCTCTCACCATTGGCATTTCTGGGACAGGTGCTGTCACATCAATTGGACACTCAGCTCTGTGAGTATGGGACACATGTATCCAGTTAAGGAGACTTCCACATTTAACAGCTGTTGTTGTCACCAAGATGACTCGATGTGGCTCACACCAATGAGGCTCCAAGCACGTCATTTTTACGTGTTGCTTTACCAAAACCAAGTAACTCGGACTGAGGTCATTACACTCTTCCTGATGGGGTGGAGATGTTGCTGTTCTGACCTGAGGAGATAAAGAATGTACTACATCAGACAGTACTTTGTAGTAATCAAGGATCATATAATCTATAATGTTCACAAGTTCATTTGCAGGTATAGCTGGCAACATCATAGCTCTGCCCATACTCACAAGGGGATACTTCCATCTTTCGATCAGGTAAACTGCAAAGACTCATCAACAAAAGAGGCAAAGCATCAGGTCATTTCCAAGATGTCAAAGCACACACTTTCACAAATCTGAGTTTTAATGACCCATTAAACATTTCAACAAGACCCGAAGCCTCAAGTCTATAGTTGTAATGTAGTCTTTGTTCCACCTGCTGTTCTGCGCACAACAATCTCAGGACCCCATTATTAAAATGAGTCCCTTGCTCTGAATCTAGATAGATTGGGAAGCCAAACCTAGGAATGAGTTCTCTCAGCAACAATTTAACTACAGTTAGACTGTCATTTCTTCTGGTCAGGTAAGCTTCAACCCAACACAAGAAGATCCACGCAACCACCAGTACATATCTCAGCCCATCACACACAGGTATCTAGATAAAGTCCAATTGCATCCTATTAAAATGATCTTCTGATCCACCTATGCGACTTAGGGCCATATTTATAGTTTTTGACGCACAACTGCGCCAACGCAGTTGTGCGTCAAAAATGTTACCGCCGGCTAACATCATTCCATCGCGCCATGCGGGCGCCTTATTTATGGAATGACGTTAGCCAGCGCTGCGGACTGGTCTGCTTAAAAAAAAAAACCAGGCCGCGCCGGCGTATGGGAAAATGGGGGTTGTGCGTCAAAAAATGGTGCAAGTCAGGTCTAAGGCAAAAATCAGGCATCAAACCGGACTTGCGCCATTTTTTTTGACGCACAACCCCCATTGACATGACTCCTGTCTTAGCAAAGACAGGAGTTATGCCCCCTTGCCCAATGGCTATGCCCAGGGGACATGTGTCCCCTGGGCATGGTCATTGGGCATAGTGACATGTAGGGGGGCCAAAATCTGGCCCCCCTATGCCACTTAAAAAAAATATATATATATACTTACCCCAACTTACCTCAACTTCCCTGGGATGGGTCCCTCCATCCTTGGGTGTCCTCCTGGGGTGGGCAAGGGTGGCAGGGGGTGGCCCTGGGGGCAGGGGAGGGCAACTCTGGGCTCCTTCCGAGCCCACAGGTCCCTTAACGCCTGCCCTGACCCAGGCGTTAAAAAACAGTGCACAACAGGCTGTGCGCCGTTTTTTAAGGCCCACCCCCTCCTGTGCGT
Organism: Pleurodeles waltl; assembly: GCF_031143425.1. NCBI lineage: Eukaryota > Metazoa > Chordata > Amphibia > Caudata > Salamandridae > Pleurodeles > Pleurodeles waltl. Next base: position 507,233,349 of record NC_090447.1, on the reverse strand, counting down.
CAAAATGACGCCAGAGTATAAATAAGGCGCACAGGCCTTAAAGTCATTTTTTGGACGGCAACGCCTACCTTGCATACCATTAACGCAAGGCAGGTTCACCCTTCCAAAAAATGACGCACATGGTGGGATTTTGACATCCGCGGGGTCGGGCGTCAAAGTATAAATATGGGGCAGGGTTTGCGCTGAATGTGCGTCAAAAGTTTTGACGCACATTCGGCGCAAGCAGAGTATAAATAGGCCCCTTAGGGACACATTTATACTTTTTGACGCACAACTGCGCCAACGCAGTTGTGCGTCAAAGATTTTAGCGCCTGCTAACGTCATTCCAATGCGCCATGCGGGCGCCTTCTTTATGGAATAACGTTAGCCGGCGCTGCGGACTGGTCTGCGTAAAAAAAAATTACTCACACCAGGCTGCGCCGGCGTATGGGAAAATTGGGGTTGTGCGTCAAAAAATGGTGCAAGTCAGGTCTGAGGCAAAAATCAGGCCTCAAACCGGGCTTGCAACATTTTTTTTGACGCACAACCCCCATTGACATGACTCCTATCTTAGCAAAGACAGGAGTCATGCCCCCTTGACCAATGGCCATGCCCAGGGGACATATGTCCCCTAGGCATGGTCATTGGGCATAGTGGCATGTAGGGGGGCCCAAATCTGGCCCCCCTATGCCACTTTAAAAAAACGAGAAAAAAAATACTTACCCCAACTTACCTCAACTTCCCTGGGATGGGTCCCTCCATCCTTGGGTGTCCTCCTGGGGTGGGCAAGGGTGGCAGGGGGTGTCCCTGGGGGCAGGGGAGGGCAACTCTGGGCTCCTTCCGAGCCCACAGGTCCCTTAACGCCTGCCCTGACCCAGGCGTTAAAAAACGGTGCACAACAGGCTGTGTGCCATTTTTTAAGGCCCACCCCCTCCTGTGCGTCAAAATGACACCAGAGTATAAATAAGGCGCACAGGCCTTAAAGTCATTTTTTGGAAGGCAACGCCTACCTCATATCAATAACGCAAGGCAGGTTCCCCCTTCCAAAAAATGACGCACATGGTGGAATTTTGACGTGCGCGGGGTCGGGAGTCAAAGTATAAATATGGGGCAGGGTTTGCTCCGAATGTTCGTCAAAATTGTTTACGCACATTCGGCGCAAGCAGAGTATAAATATGCCCCTTAGTGTTTTTGCAGTTTTCTTTCCAACATTGTTCTACAGGCACACAACACATCTGTGACACAATGCTTCAGTCATCAATTTGAATTTGGGATTAAACCACATGCATCTAAACAATTGTACCATGGCATCTCTCCTGACATGAGCTGGACTGTATAAATACCAAGCCATTGGAGGCTACAGACTATTTGGCAACACAGGTCTTCCAGTCATTAAAATCCAAATGACATCCTCTCTCTTGACTCAACCTGCTTTGACCTAACCCTGCCGTTCTTCCTCTGACACATCTTTCTGAAGCCTCTTTATTCTTCCCATATGTCTGCTGTTGTGAACCAAATGGTTAATTGGTCTCATCCACTCCTTCATTTGTGTTTTCTCTATTAAAGGTACACACATCGTGAGTACAGTACTTTGCAACCTTGTCAGCATATCTGTTGCCCAAAGTTATATGATCATATCCACTATGGTGTGCAGGGTACTTGACCACTGCAACTTGAACAGGCATCTGTAACACCTCAAGAGGATTCCTCACTTGTTTACCATTTCAGATAGGTGATCTAGAACAGGTCATAGACCCCCTGGGGACCATAACTGTCCAAAGTCATGCACAACTCCAAAGCTGTACTGGCTATCAGTGAAAATTGTCACCATAAGCTGGTCTGAAACACAGCAGGCTCTACTAAGAGCAATCAATTCAACCACTTGTGCTGAAAATATTCCCTGAAGCAGGAAGCTTCAACAATTCCTGAAAGTGTGCAGACTGCAGAGGCAGCTCTCACATGGCCTCCATTGTCTTGTAAACATGAGCTATCCATGTATAGCACCAAACCAGACTCACTCAGATAGTGGCTCATCTTGTATACCTGGTCTTGGCTTGGTGCATAGTTCAGTGGAATTGAGAGTCATGCTCCACTTCTCAATCATCATTTTCATTGTCTAGTATAGGCAACAAAGTAGCAGGATTTAGAACAGCACAGGGCTTGAACAATCACATTTTCAGCTGCAAGTATGGTTTGTTCATACTTAGCAAAGTGGCTACTTGTCAAGCACTAGGTTCTAGTCCTTGTTAACAACATCTCAACAGCATGAGGAACATAAACAGCTAGTGGGTGACCCTTAACTATGTTTTCACATCTCTCTATGCTGACACTAACAGCTGCCACCACTTTAAGGCAACCTGGCAGCAAGGATACTACAGGATCAAGTGTAATAGCGATGTAGGCCACAGGCCTTCTGGCATTTCCGTGTTAATGTGTAAGGAATGAGAGACCGCAGTCCTCCCTCTGACTGCAGAAAAGTGCAAATGACTTGTTGTAGTCAGGCATTATCAATGCTGTGTCATGACAGAGAATGTCTCTCAGATGATCTAGGAAGGCAACCAAAGAATTGTTATCCCAAGGTACAGGATCAGACACAACCTTGTGTGTCAGCTTCTGTTAAGGCTACGCCACTAGAGGAAAGTTGGGTATCCACTGGCGAAAGTAGCCTGCCATTCCCCAAAATATCCTGACTTCCCTCTGAGTAGTTGGCTGATTCATCTTCAGAATTGGCAAAATCCTCTCTTGTGACACTTTCTTTGCTCCTTTCTGAACATGATGAGATATTGCACCTCTTTCTGACAGGATTGCAACTTACCTGGGGACACTTTGGGGGTTATTCCAACTTTGGAGGAGGTGTTAATCCGTCCCAAAAGTGACGGATATACCACCAGCCGTATTACGAGTTCCATAGGAAATAATGGACTCGTACTACGGCTGGTGGTAAATCCGTCACTTTTCTGTCACTTTTGGGACGGATTAACACCTCCTCCAAAGTTGGAATAACCCCCTTTATGTCCATTTTCAGCCAGGTGGTTCAACAATACAATAGAACCTTGATAAAAGGCTTCTTGAGTATTCAACACTACCAGTAGGTTGTCAATTTATTGGGCTAGAACTGAATTGCAAGGCATGACCAAGGACTCCAGATTCTTCTTGAAAATCTGGTTGAAGGTGGAGGAACTCTCAGTGTTCCATTGTGGGACTCGGCATGATGCCAAAACATGATTGCTAAAACAAAACATGAATAGAAACTGACTGTCCTCATGCAGTAGTATGGGAAAGAAAGCCTGGCACAAATCAATAACAGTGAACCACCAAGCCTCACATTGAATTTGAAACAAAATCACAGCTCAATTCAGTAATATGGGACAACAAGGAACACCAATGTTCGCAAATCTTGAACAATGAAATATTTACCATTAGGCTTCTGGAAGCCCATAATGGGCGAATTAAATGGACTCCCCATTAGCTATTTCAGAATACTTTGTAGGATCATAAATTTAATTACAAGGCTAATCCCAGCCATCATCTTAGGGATCAATATATATTGGGGTATTTTCAGATATTTAGCATTTGGCTTCACTGTGATTCAAACAGGTTCAACACCTTTGATCAAACAGATGTCCTTTGCTTGTAAATCCCATACCTCATACCTGATTGTATCTTTAAGGTCTAGCGACAAGTATTAATGGACATCATGGTAAACAGTGCAAAGCAATAACCACCATTTGCCTTTTTGAAGGCTGCACCCTTATCATGAACCTGCATTTCAACACCTTTTGGTGTGCAGTAAATGACGCAGTTGAGCTTGCAAAGGAGATCTCTCCCCAAGAGACTCATTGTACTAGAATCACACACCACAAATTGGTGATTCTCCTCCAAATTCCCTATTTTCACAGGCACTTCTGTAATTTTTGGGGTTGTCATTTGTTTATTCGCAACTCCTATAACTTGGATAATTCTTCCTGAGAGGGATAGGTTTGGGACTTCTACTGTTCTCAAGATAGAATGGGTAGCACCAGTGTCAGCCAAGAATGACACCATGTGGCCATTCACTTCACCATCCATGAATGGACCACTCTGGTCTGCCTCCAAGACTGCACCAAGTATGCAATCTTCCACCCTCACGCATCATCAGGCTGACTGATCGGAATTGTGGTTCTCAGATGTCTCAACCACAGTATACTGTTGGAAGGGATTATTATCTTGAAATGCATTCAAACTCATGTTTGGAGCTTGATTAGAATTCAATCTAGTGCCATTTACATTTCTCTTAGGCATTGGGGTTATGGAATCTACATAATTGGAGCTTATGGTACACAGAAATTCTGCCTTCTCTGTCTCTGCACGTTTTGCATCTGTATAGGGCTGTTACTCTGGTGATGTACAAACCTGAAATTCTGGACTTGATTAGATAGATTAAGACAATCTGTCTATTTCAAGTACTCTAATTATTGCAACAATGACAAGGGTTTGTCTTCTTCAGACCACCCACATCCATTCCTGTACTGGAATCAATTTGGAAACCTCAATTTCTATCCTGCATCGCAGTAGTTCCTTGCTGATACACTCCTTGCATGGTACCTATGTTCCCTACAAAAGGTTGAGTCTGACTAATTCTCTAAGCAGCCTTCACCTGAGCAAACATTAACTTCTCCTTCAGTTTCTTCTGTTTCATCTCTATGTCATCACTGTAGTATTAAGCATAGCTAAAAATTTCACCAAGTGATTTTTTCTGCCAACAAATCGAATGCAGCTGAATCATCATGCTAATGTCAGGTCTCTATCCTGTCACAAACCTCAGCACAAAATGTTCCCTATCCTTTAGTTCAAGCATCTCCATTCCACTATACTGCTTGAGTGAGTGCCTGCAACAATCTCTCATAGTAAGCATGAGTTGATTCTTTGGGTTCCTGAGTCATTCTTTACATCTTAACCCAATCAATATCCTTGGGCGACACCTTCGACTTTAAAAATCTTATCACCTGATGATACTTTTTCATCACCAACAACTTAGGGCCTTAAGTCACTGGGCTACTCTTCAGATCTTTTTCAGGCTATTCAATGGCTATCTTACATTCTGCCCAGAAGTCGCTTGGAACCACAGTATCAAACAGAGTATTCAAACTGACCCACAATATTTGTGAAATCTTCACAATGAGCTTTTCCCTCAGCTTCAGAAAGTTGCTAGCGAATAATGCAAGATTACTTTGCTCCAAGGCACATGAACATGATCTCCACTTGGCACTTCCCTTAATGGGAATTTTAATGTGCTCGCCCTCTTTCTACAAGAGGAGGTGGCTCCTCTATCTGCCTCTTCGGTTCTTTCTTTCTTGCCCATCTGCTCTCCCATTTATCTAACTCAATTAATCTCCGAATGTTCTGAATTAGCTCCTAATTTGTATTTTCATCCCTGAAGTTCTCATGCAGGATATGTCTTCTCACAAACGCATCCACAATGACTCCTCTGCTGGGCTTTGGTCTTGTGTAAGTCTTTCTCATATTTTTGAGCCAACTCAGATAGTTTGTCATGAACCTGTGCTGCACTTCTGGTAACATCCTTACACGTAAATATAATCTCATTGTCTTGTCAGAGTGTAAACAAGCCATTTCAAGATTCTTGCAAATCATCTCATCCACTTCTAACTTCAGTTTTGCCACATCCACCAAGTTCTCTCACAGGTGACTGAATGCTTCCCTGATTCAACTCAGAGCTTCTGCTATCCATCGAAGGAGTATTAAAAGCTTTCAGCATCTCATCTATTTCCTTAGTACTGAGACTCTGTGACACCACAGGGTCATTAGACATATTCCAATCTCCATGGATGCCACTACTGGAATTTAAAGACGGCTTCCATACAGGTGTACCAGAAAATGGCATTCTCTGATGAGTATCTATGTAACCACACCCTGTATGATTCAAAGTCAAATCAGCACTTGCTACACATGGAGAGCTAGTGTTTGCCAAGTCTAGAGGAACAAATCTCCTCATATCAGGACATTCAACAGCATTACCTGAAGCGCCTGCTGCTCCGTGGTCAGACAAATCATAAATTGTCTTTCCTGGGCAAACAGGTTTATACATGGGTATCACAGGACCAATAGTAAATAGAACAGTAAGAGCATCAGGAGTGTTTAGGGTAGTAGAGGTAGCAGGAACACTAATTCCCAAACCTTCTCCCATTGGTTGATAGTGCACATTCACCGTAGTAACCTCCATTTGACAAGGATTCACATTTATTAGGGCTGTAGGTAATCCAAGATTTCCACCACCATTAGTGCTATCTCCACCATCCACTCTGGTTTCATTATATAGAAGTAGACCTTCTGACAATACTGCATCTAAACGGCTATCACCATAATAACTGTCACTGATCCAAGCCAAATACATGTGTGGAGCCCTGCATTTATTGCCATATAATGACCTGGGGTATCTTCCTGTGGTGCCTCTTGTCCCTCTCTAATAGGAACAGCCAAATCTCCTTTAAACAAATCCTATATGACCTTAAAACAATTCATTTTTTAATGCAGTATCAATAATCACAGATAGAATTTTGTCTCAGACCAGGAAATAATGCTTTGTCCACAATTTTCATTCACCAGCAACAGCCAATCACAGTGCGACTCCTTGTGATAGAAGCAACCAATACCAGTGCAGCACTACACCAACTGACCAATACCAGTGCAGCATGCTGTGAAGTCAATCTCACCTTCCTTTACAATGTTCACGTATGCACTGTTCTTAGCATCAAATAAGCATACCAAAATACAATACAAACAGCTTTTGTCTCCTATACTAAAGAATTGACAGTATTCAGTCACACAAGAATCAAGCTCTTATGACAAACCCTCGACCTGCAAAGAATCATTCAGATTGGTACAGATTCACCCTGCACATTAGGATCCACTATACCAACTATACCTCGCATTCACAGAAAGATAAATGTCCTTATCGCAATTGTGCCATTGACAACATCTCATGACAAACACTACCAAACTTAGCAGACAATTACAATATAGCGTCTTCTACATGACAGAGCATAAATAATGTCACTGCTCACAAATAGGACAGAATGCTGATGTAGAAAATAATCTTTTTTATTTAGCTGTATCCCTGCAGAGAGCCCGGTACACTTCAGACCAGCAACTCTGCTGAATGAAGCATGTACACAATTAATATATGTTCAAGATACCATTGGTTATAATTGAAACAGATGAGTCATGACATAAAAATATCACAGTGGGTGCAAACACCTTTGAAAAGATGTGGCCATACATGTTCCTGACAGATTTACCACTTTTGGATATCCTAATTTTAGACTTCTCATCCTTCTCTCATTATTTTCAAATAAAAATTAGGAATGGCCTAAGAAGAGACTTCCTAGGGCGAAAACACACAACTCAGCAGAATTTCCTGTAGACCTCAGCTGTCCTCTCCTACAGAAGAACAAACCTTGAACCTCAAGCTATTACAAGACAGGAAAGAATATCACTGTTCCACAGTCCCTGCATGTCAGGAACATTTAGTAGTTAAAGGTATGTGAACAGATAAGTATGTCTCAGAAATAGACAACATGTAGATGGGTCAACTAGTGAACAGAAATAGTAAAACATGGCTGGCACAGAATAAATAAGAAATGCATGAAACATAGAAATTACTCTTTTCTCATAGACTTTTTAATACTATCCCGAGATCTTAGTTCACATCAGACCCTATAACAACTTCAACTTCTTCTTACTGAACATCACATTCACACAACATTAAAAACATCTCTGCAAAACACCATATAAGCGCGACAAGGCAACACAAGCTAAGCATGAACCAATGCAACTCACAATCTTATTGATACTCACTCCTCTGAGGGTACAAATCTCTCCTAAATCTACATGGGTGGAGTTAGCAAGGTGCAACAAGGAGAAATATTTTTATTCCTCCTTGTTTTTTGCTGTTTCTGTGCATGCTGCATTCTGCAGCACGCACAGGAAGAGCAAAATGTCAGACATGATTATGTGCAGGAAAGTGTCCCTTCCTGCACATAAAAAATAATTTTCAAAATGACGCTTTGGGACTTCTATGTGTGCTGCATTCGGCATTCTGCAGAACACACAGAAGTGCCAAATCGCCATTAGTGATTGTTTATGTGCAGGAAGGGACACCTTCCCACACATAAACAATCAAACCCCTCAGTGCGGAAATCCTTGCACGTTGGTGCGAGGTTGTCTGCGTTGCCGCAGGCAGCTTCATTTACCACCAGCGCAGGGGACAACACAGGGGTGCTCCATATTCAATTAAATACGGTGCATCCCTGCATTGTGAAAATTAAGGAGCGTGTCGCTGCCAATTTTGGCACAGCGTCGCGCTCAGTCATTTTCTTTTAAATATGGGCCTGAGATTTCAATACCCAGTACTTCTGCAGCGTAGTGTTACATGCTGTCTCCCTTCCCTCCTCTGCTTGTGTATTTCTTTCTGTTCCTCTCTCTCACCTCCATTCCCTTTCTCTCCCTTTTCCAACCCTTTCTAGATATCTCTCTCCAGCTCTATGCTGGCACTTGCATGGGTCTTGCCAGGTAGTTTTAATGCACTTCAACATGAAAAGCCAATGGTAGTGACAGGCATCCTGGAAGTGTATTTGTGATGTTTGGAAGATAATTGTGTTGATGTGTGATGCGACGTGGTTAACACCTTGAAAGATAGAAAAAAATGTTTTGATATTTACAAGATGACCACCACGTTGTGCCATGTCACATTACGTCACACAACCTGCAGCCATCTTGAATGTAGAACAAATACACATTCAAGATGGCCGTGTGTCTCTACTGCCTTTGTCAATGCTGGCTCATTTTAGAAGCATCAGTTGCTACTAAATAATATTGGTAACGCAACACTTTTTGCCTTTGCTAATGCTTGCATTAAAGGGTCATTCATGCACTGGAATTTCGCTGTTAAACTCTGTAGTGGACACTTAAAATTATTAATTTCAATAAATGTGTGACAGATGTTTAGATTGTTTCCGCGATTCGTTTTGTGTCCTTGTACTAAAAGCTTAATGTCATATGGATGAGATCGTCATATGTTTGTGATAGTCCCGTTTGCACAGGCAGCAAAGTAATGCAGATCTGATCTTTCCAATTTTAACTCCAGATTACTTTGTGACTGGTTCAATCCCTTCTTTAGAAAGACTTATTGCATTGATCATCGAAAGTAGCTCAAATTCCAGTGCGACGTCTCCCACACAAGCTGATACCATCCCTTATAACCAGTGACAATTGTTCCCTAACCATATAGAGTGCAGCTGACCTAAAACGCGCAGAAGATAAACTGATCAATACCTTTCAGAACTGCAATCATTCACCAGAGGGTATGTTAATAAGGGTGATTTTTTATCTTTGTCACATTATATTATTGAATTTGGTGAAGCTGACAGAAAAAAATCTTGTGTCTTGAACTTTGGCTGGTTTCTAAATCAAAGGGGAGGAAGTTACAATCAATTTTGTGATGGCTCATTAACTCCAGCTGTGCTGGTTTATTCTATTTAGCACTAACTAAATTGAAGGAAGACAGGCTTCGGCTTTATAGTGATTAATAACGTTCAGGGGACACATTTCAGGCACTTGGTTTTCGCAGAACCACTGACATGGAAACGGCAACATTCGCGATGAATAGGGATCTAAAAAGCATCGGGTGGCTGCAAGCTTTTCAGACACGAGTGAAAGGGACCTGCTAAATTTACTGTAACCAAAAAAACAGGCGTACGGCCCCTGAATATAGGCCCTTTTGTGAAATATGCATATGTTAGGCACCACAGCGTTCTCCCTGGCTTTAAGTGCTTCAACGTCTAGTCGTGGGTAGTAAACGCTACATGAATGAAATGATAATAGAATACAGCACTAAGCAAGATGTGCTCAGAGTAAAATTGCACTTAGCGAGTCAATACATAAAGTGAACCAAAACAGCTCTACATCCAACCAACTCCCTCTAAAAGACCACAAGGAAGGATGAAAAAGGACAGCCTGTATCACAAGCACTGACAGACAATAGCTCTGTGTTAACAAGCAGAAGTGCTACATTATTGGAGAGCTGTGTGGCTGTGTGAGTACATGAATGATATAATGCATGAAGTGCTGACAACTGGATGGATGAGTGAGTGCATTGATGGATGGGTGACTAATTACATCAAATGGTTAATGAGTGCCTGGAGGAAGGAATGAGTGCATGAATAAATGGCTGGAGGAATAGTTAAGTATGAATATCAAGGTTAGTGCATGGCAGGAAGAGTGAGAAATGAATATGTGCATGGTTGAATAACTGGGTAGGTTGACGAGGGAGTGTCTGTATGAATAAGATCAGTAAAACATGGTTATAAAGACTGTTGGGCATATTTATTAATAGTTCACGCAATGCAGGGTTGACAGCAAAGTTGCTGCACTATGTTGCATGAATGGGAAAGAGCTGAACTGCGTCATATCTACTAAGATATTGCGGGCCATATTTATACTCCGTTTGCGCCGAAATTGCGTCGTTTTTTTTGACGCAATTTCGACGCAAAACTAACGCCAACTAACGCCATATTTATACTATGGCGTTAGAGGCGAATAGCGCCAAAGTTCCCGGAATGTGCGTCATTTTTTAGCGTGAACCCCTTCCTTGCGTTAATGATATGCAAGGGAGGCGTTCCCGTCTAAAAAATGACTCCCAGGACTTTACGTGGTATTTATACTCCCGGGCAAAAGAGACGCCCGGGAGTTGGCGTGGCTAAAAACGGCGCATTTGCGCCACTTTTTAACGCCTGCTCAGGGCAGGCGTTAAGGGGCCTGTGGGCTCAAAATGAGCCCACAGGTGCCCTCCCATGCCCCCAGGGACCCCCCCTGCCACCCTTGCCCACCCCAGGAGGACCCCCAAGGATGGAGGGACCCACCCCAGGGACATTCAGGTAAGTTCAGGTAAGTTTTATTTTTTATTTTTTATATTTTATTTTGGTGGCATAGGGGGGCCTTATTTGTGCCCCCCTACATGCCACTATGCCCAATGACCATGCCCAGGGGACAGAAGTCCCCTGGGCATGGCCATTGGGCAAGGGGGCATGACTCCTATCTTTCCAATGATAGGAGTCATGTTGATGGGGGATGGGCGTCGTTAAAAAATGGCGCAAGTCGGGTTAAGACGATTTTTTCGACGTAACCTGACTTGCCCCATTTTAAGACGCCCATGCGCCATTTTCCCCCTACGCCGGCGCTGTCTGGTCTACGTGGTTTCTTCCCACGCAAACCAGGCAGCGCCGGTCTGATTGCGCCGTCTAACGCCATTCCATAAATACGGCGCCCGCATGGCGCTTCAGAATGGCGTTAGACGGCGCAAAACTTTTTGACGCTAAACTGCGTTAGCGCAGTTTAGCGTCAAAAAGTATAAATATGGGCCTGCATTTTTCAGCTCTCTGCACTCGCATAGTTGAGGCTGCCTAGGTCCATCGCAGGTACCCTTGCACCATGATGCAAAGGTTCTTAGTTACAGGCAGGATGTTTTTGTGTAGGATGACATGCCTTCCTACACAGAAAGAAGCCTTAGAGGAACATTTCTCTTCCTATGTGTGCTGCAGAATGTAGTACACAAGAAAATAGAAGGTGACAGGGAGAAAAGTAGATATGTCTCCTAAGAACGCCATTTTGGTGCAAACCCAGGTCTACGTGTCTTTGTAAATCTGAGTTTCCATCAAAATACATGGATGGATGCATGGAATACCCATTCCCATTCTCCATCTATGTTATGCCTACCTGATACAAAATAACGCAATGCACCACATAGCTACGCACTGCTTTGCCTCACTTTGTATTTACTAAACGACGCAAAGCCAAGCAAATCTACTTTCTTGTTACACTCCTGTTGGAGTCACTGAGGAGGACTGCATCTCCCACAAAACCCTGCTGTGAGGAAGGAGGGGATCCTGATCGGCATCGGTCGGGCGCCATGGAAGGAGGAATCTCTCACTGTGGCGCGGGACACACCTGTTTGTGTTGCTGGGGAGGACAGCATCTCCCATAAAGCCCTGCTGTCATGAAGGATAAAGGATGGGCTCTTGATTTTGTCTGGTTGGGTGCTATAAAAGGTGGATGCTCTCACCATGCAAATCCACGCACATCTACTTTGTACGTATGTGCCTGTTGGAGTTACTAGGGAGGACTGCGTCTCCCACAAAGTCCTGCTGTGAGAAAGGAGAGGCTCTTGATCTGCACCAGTTGGGTACCACAAAATGTGGACTCTCTGCCCACAGCCCGGGACACACCTGTTGGAGTTACTGGGGATAACTGCATCTCTCACAAAGCCCTGCAATGAGGAAGGATGACAGAAGAGCTCTTGATTTGTGTTGGTCGGGTACAATAAAAAGAGGACTTTCTCCCCACAGTGCGGGACATGCCTGTTGGAGTCACTGGGGAGAACAGCATCTCCCACAAAGCCCTGCTGTGAGGAAGGAGGAGCTCTTGATCTGTGCCAGTTGGACGCCATAAAAGGAGGACTGTCTCCCACGGCATAGGATGCACTCAAGATGCCTGCGGGATGTGCCAGGGCACATGCCTGAGCCAAGACTGTGCCAAGAGTGGGCCCATCTGTGCCCGTCCGAGCTTGGACGAGGCTGGGCCTACTCTCTTTGTCCATTTTTTCTGGACCTTTTTCTCACCCTCATATTGTAATTTCACTCTCCCTCCAACCTCCACTATGGTGAAGAGAACATTTCCCCATCCAAACCGCAAGATAAGCCCTGTTCTTCAATTGCAAACTTTCTGACTAGTGCAATGGGAGTACTCGAGAAAGAGATTACCACTGCTGAAGAGAGACTGATGTCCTGTCATTGCACCTGGTTAGACACTGAAAGCAGCTTACCATCAATTTTGCCACACAGAGTTGATGCAGGGACCAGTGGGAATGTTCTGATTAAGGCAGATAATGGGAGTGTGCAGAATAATCCTGACTGTGCAATCTCAGTTTCTCTATCTGAATGGTTACCCACCCACCTCTTAAGCATCTGAAAAGCCCTTGCCCTCTTTAGATAACCCAGGCTCTACGGCACGGGACAGGCTTGCCACAACGAACCATCCTTCCAGGCCTATTACCAAAAGGGGTAAGCAGCTAAAGTCCCAGCAGTCAATATGGAGGATCTCAAACATGCACTTGCCTCAGTTCAAGCCCTCAATGCCCCAGCAGGTCATCTTTAGATTTCCTCATTGCAAGATTGACATCTGTGGAAAGAACAACTACTAGCTGTTTCGACATCTTGCAGTCTTAAGGCAAGTCTAGCTTTCACCACAATTTGAACTTGACTAGTGCTCTGCCCACTTCCACGTCACCCCATCCACCCATTTGTCCCAATAACCATTTAATAGTACCTAGACTTGAGCATGACACTGTTCAAACAATTATTAATCCTAAAGGTATTTATCTGGTTTGCAATCTATTAAAACATTAGACACAATGGGGATCATTTTGATCCTGGCGGTACGAGACTGCCAGGGATAAAATGACGGAAGCACCGCCAACAGGCTGGCGGTGCTTCCAGGCGTATTCCGCGGTCGCACCGCTGGGGCCGACGGTATTCTGCCACTTTAGCCCCGGCGGTGATAATCCGCCTGGGCAGCGCTGCTTGCAGCGCTGCCCAGGGGATTACGAGTCCCCGACCGCCAGCCTTTTTCTGGCGGTTTGCACCGCCAGAAAAGGCTGGCGGAACGGGGAGTCGTGGGGCCCCTGGCATGGGCAGTGCAGGGGCCCCCTGACAGGGCCCCATGGTGCAACTGCACCCGTCGCACGTCCGCAACACCGCCGGCTCCATTTGGAGACGGCTTCTATGTTGCGGCCGTGATCCCCGCTGGGCCGGCGGGCGGAAACCAGGTTTCCGTCCGCCAGCCCAGAGGGGATCTCCAAATGGCCGCGGAGGGGGTGCGGCCTCATTGGCGGCCGCACGGCGGTCATATCTTGGCAGGCGGCAGGTTGTAATGACCCCCAATGTCCTTTATCTTCTCCCAGAAGCAACTCCATACGTTGTGATATTGGCTAATTTGCTGTCTTTTTCCCAACCAGAGTCTTAGGACTGGGATAGCCTAAAGAATAAATCAAATCACTTGGTGGGTAAGAAAACTGGTTTGACTAACAGTAATTTTGAGGATCTGAAAATGGTTAGAAGGGGCAGTAGGGTTGGAAGGGGACCTAAAACTGTATTTGGCAGTTGTGTAGTCATGTAATTTAAATCTCACAGCCTGGTAGAGACAATTTTGCATAGAACTAGCTTACTAAATGCTCCCTCTAGACAAGTAATATCTCTTCCACTTGGTTATTTTTATTGCCCCTTGACTACTAATGACTGGGCACGCCTCATTCCCGGTGTCATACAGACACATGAATTCCATCCAATGGCTACTACCTTCAATCGTTTTTCACCGTTGGCTGCATTGTATGGAATTGATTGACTTACTCTTAGGCCAGAGTCGCCTCAACAGCCTTGGGTACCGTGCCCTCCCTACTTAGCCCAAGGGTTACTCGGAAGTACCATGTCTTCTCACCAAACTAGTGCATTTAATCATGTTGCCTTGGCCCCAAAATGTGAGGGCCCAATGCTGTCAATTGCATTGCGGCATTTTATTTAGGGATAGGTGATAAATTCAAATCCACCAGGGGAGTTGGTGGAATTTTGACCACTCTGTGTTAAGCTTTTAATGCGCAATTCCAGCCAAATTCTCCCAACAGCCGTGTGGCAGATATTTTCTTGCAAGTGGCTTGTCAACGGTAAGTTGGTGATCGAGATTTGGCATCCCCTAGCATGATTACTGGTTGCTAGGAGGGCACCTGGTGAGATTTCAGCAAAGTGGGTGGTCACGACCGTTCCCATTGAGAAAGTTGCAGCTCAAGTAGAAATTTACTTGAGCAGCAGCAAAATCAGTTTGAAAGGCAGTGCCCTCTGCCATGCCATGTGGTGTTGTTCATGCTGATTTTTCAGCACAGAATGAGTTCCCTACGCTCACCTGTTTAAGGAACACCACAGAGTCTAATGGGGTTTTTATGTAACTCTGCAGCATTCAGTGGAGTGAAACTCTAAGAGTTTTGCCCACTTCCAGTTTTATTTTTGGAATGTGGTAGGATTATGCCCCACAGTGCTTCTTCCACTCTGGACTAATTTTATAAACAATTTCCACATTCTCTGTTTCAAGGAAACTTGGGCTTCCGAGACCATTAAAATGAATGACTTTAGGACATTTCTCCTTCCCGCATTTCCTTCACAAGTTGGAAGAGCCAAGGATGAGCCATCCATTTTTATAGCAAATTTACTGTCTTATGTAGCAATGAAATCAGAGATTAGATCTACATGCTAATTAATTGTTTTTGAAGTCACCACCAATCGACATCTTGCACTTGTTATTTTTTTTAATACTGCTTCATTATCTGATATACTTAAGGTTTTATCACAGCTTGACAATGGTCAATGTTATTGCAAAGGAAAGGAGCTTTTTAGGGGCGAGCGCAAAGCGCTCCGTCCCGTGTTGTAATCTCTTTTTGGGCTTCAAACCACACCCATGTCACGTCAGTCTCTCTCATTGGTTCGTGGGCTTGCATTTTCAAAATCTGCTTGCTTTCATTAGTGGAAGGTACACATAAGTCATGCCTTTTCCAGTGTTTAGCCCTCCTCGAGTGCAGCGGGCAAGTACTGAAAACATACGAGGCTCCACGTTTTCCGTCCGGTTTCTGGACTATTTTTTCTCTTTTTTCGCAGCGCTATCTCACTGGGCAGAAGTCATGCACTTTGCATGACATCAATCCTGTTACCTAGTTAGTTGCACTTTTGCCGGTTAGGTAGATAATTGCACTTTTGCCGGTTACATGGATAATTGCACTTTTGCCGATAGGTTTCACTACGAGTGAACTTTTATTTCCCTTTGTGTGTCTGCTTTGCACTGATGGTGGCCGTCAGCTTGCATATGTGAAACTTTTACTTTTCAGTTTACATGGCAAAAAAAGTCCAGTTAGTTATGTGAAACTGTTTCATTTTAATTTTTAATTTATGTGGCAAGAAACGTCCGGTTAGTAGTTTAGAATGCTAATTGCTCTAGCTCAAGCAAATGCGAGACCCATTGCATTGCAAATGCTTGTTGTATTGTGAGGTTGTGATTTTAATGTTCACTAATGTCCTGTTCCACCTAAAAAGGTCTGTGGCATGGCGGATATACACAAGACTGATCAAACACATTTTTTTCATGGTGTTTATGGGGCGAAATTGAACGATTTCATTATTGCTGATGAATTGTGTATCCATCCCATCTAATTCAACTGTACATTTAACAGTCGTAGTCCTAACACGGTTATTAATTATATTCTCTCTTCGTACAAACTTGGCATTTTTTTATCTAATTTCACCGCTCTCTCCATTTCGATGCGCAATCACTATCCACAGTGTGCAAGCATAAACTGCCTGTTGAGCCAGAATAGTAATCATTGTGAGCGCATCATTAACAACATTGTGTTATCCACACGCAAAGGACTCTCATTACGTTGGTTCTTGGTTAATTCGGATAATTTGTTTGCATAGTTCATACGGAGGCTTTTGAGGTTTGAATAGATAATTCTTCTAATGATGCTGACATAAAGGAAGCTTTTCTAATTTTTCTTGTGGGATTAAAGATTGACTAACCAGATCCTTGCTTCGGGTTAGTCACAAAATTCCATTATGATTTTACAGTAAGGGGCATATTTATACTCTGTTGCACATTCGGCGTAAACCTTGCACCATATTTATACTATGATGCCCGACCCCGCGACCGTCAAAATTCCTCTGTGTGGGTCATTTTCTGGATATGGGAAACCATCTTGCGTTAATGACATGCACGGTACGAGTTCCCGTCCAAAAAATGACTTTAAGGCCTGTGCGCCTTATTTATACTCCCACGTCATTTTGGCGCACAGGAGGGGGCGGGCCTTAAAAATGGCACCCAGCCTGCTGAGTGCTGTTTCTTTTATGCCTGGGTGAGGGCAGGCGTTAAGGGACCTGTGGGCTCATGTACATGGTCTCTGACCATGGAAGCAGTCCACAGGTGCCCTTCCCTACCCCCAGGGACACCCCCTGCTACCCCCACCCGCCCCTGGAGGACACCCATGGATGGGGGGGACCCATCCCAGGTAAGTACAGGTAAGTTGAGGTAAGTATTATTAAAAAAAATTTAGTGGCTTAGAGGGGCCTAACTTGGGCCCCCCTGCATTCCACTGTGCCCAATGGCCATTCCCAGGGGACAGAGGTCCCCTGGGCATGGCCATTGGGCAGGGGGGCATGACTCCTGTCTTTGCTAAAACAGGAGTCATTTCCATGGGGATTGTAGTCAAACAATGGCGCAAGTCCAGTTATAGCCATGATTTTTTACTCTAACCTGACTTGCACCATTTTGTGACGCACAACCCCCATTTTCCCCTACGCCGGCGCTGCCTGGTTAGAGTAATTTTTTTTTACTCTGACCAGCCCGCAGCGCCGGCTAACGTCAATCCATTAATAAGGCGCCCACCTGGTGCGTTGGAATGGCATTAGCCGGTGGTAAATGTTTTAACGCAAACCAGCGCCGGCGCTGGTTTGCGTCAAAAAGTATAAATATGGTATGGGCCTAAATGTTCTAAGGCTCATAAGTGCCTTATGGTAGTCCTTCAAAATACCCTGCGTTGTGCCATAGAAGTGTAAACGTGTAGACGTGAGGACAGCCTAGTGTTGAAACAAAGGAAATGAGAACTAAAGAATGCTACTTGGGAAACCTTACTGGAGCCATGTGGCTAAATATGTTCTGCCTTTTGACGTGTTATTAATGCCCCATTCTTAAGAGATTACACTGCTCTTAGATTAGAGGCTGCCATCAACGAATCTGATTGGGTGACCCACTTATCTAAGATTTACTCAATTTCAAGTCTGGAGCACCATGAACCTGCTGAGGATTCTTGATCCAACGTCAGCAATTGATCTTTTTCTGTGAATGAAATTAACATGGTACTTACCGGAGGTAAGGGTGGCAAAACTCCAGGCCCGAACAGTATCCAAATTGATGTTTGATCTTAAGAGAGTGGTTAGAGAGGGATGCATCCTTGCTCCTTTCCTGTTCACTTTGTATATTAATAGTATTGGTTCAGTTTTGTCAAATAACTATAGTAACCTCCTGCAGATTGGGCATAGACCCATTCCTGCTCTGATTAATGCAGGTGATGCCGTACTTATGTCCCTCACTCTAATGGGTTTTGCAGCCGCTACTCACCTGTTTTGTCAATCACATACTAGACTTGGATCTGAATGTTACTGTAGGGAAAACATATATAATGAAATGTGGGAGAAAAGCTATGAAGTGCTGTGACTTCGTGATTGGCAATGTTAACTTAAACTTCACTACTACTTTCGCTTATTTGAAAAATTTGTTTTAGGCTAACAGGACATGAACAAAAGAAAGTTTTATTTTAATACGCTACTTTTGTACTGTTAACTTTTGGCACTAAACACGGAAAAAAACCATTGAGAAAAATGTTAAAGATATATAAGGCCAAATGTGTGTCAACAGCTTTATATGGGACAGAACTTTGAGGTTAATAATCTTAACGCACTCCACATGGCGAAGAACGCTTTTTTTAGAAACCTCCGCTCAGACTTCTTGGGGCTTCATTCTTAACTGAGGTGGTTAGAACCTAACCCCTTTTATTATGGGACAAGAAATGGACCTGTGCAGATACAAATTTAAGCTGCAAGATTATTAACTATTTTTTTAAACTGTATTTGGTTCACCTAATCCCCTGGTTCAAATCTATAATACGGATTTGTCTGGGTTTAGGTTGTGTTGAGGGTGTTGAGAAGCCTGACACACCTCGTCACTTCAGCAGAAGCGATCTTAAGAAACGATGATTATCCATGCTTGAAGAATGTAGGATGCCCTCGAAATTACAGGAACCTATTGTAGTCAATAACCAAATGATGCTCATTAATGACGGCATGAAGCATTATCTTAATTGTACCCTGCATGTAATTTTTTTCTACTCATTTTATAAGGTTCCTCAGAAACGTTTTATATTGCCTATGTTACGTGATTACAATTTTAAACAATGCTGCCCGCTTTATTGTTTTTGTAACAACTAACCTCTTTATCTATTTGTTGTAGAATATCTAGCTTTTTGTGGTCCCTGATTCACCTTAGGAAAAAGATGTTTTATCAGAACAAAGCAATATTGACGTTTTTATTACACACCCCACAGGGCACCCCACCAACACCAACCGACCACGCCCGAAACCACGGCTTCATCCTCGATTCATCCCTCTCCATGTCAAAACAAGTCAACGCCATCTCCTCTTCCTGTTACAACACTCTCCGCATGCTCTGCAGAATCTACAAATGGATCCCAACCGAAACAAGGAAAACAGTAACCCAGGCCCTCGTCAGCAGCAAGCTCGACTACGGCAACGCACTCTACGCAGGCATCCCGTCCAAACACCTGCAACACCTCCAACGCATCCAAAATGCCTCCGCCCGACTCATCCTCAACATCCCTCGCCACAGCCACACCACCCCCCACCTAAGAGATCTACACTGGCTCCCCGTCGACAAGAGGATCACCTTCAAGCTCCTCACCCACGCACACAAAGCACTTCACAACACCGGACCATCCTACCTGAAGAGCAGACTCAACTTCTACACCCCCACCCGGCAACTCCGCTCCGCCAACTTCGCACTCGCCTCCACCTCCCGCATCCAGCGCAAATCCTCCGGTGGCAGATCTTTCTCCTACCTCGCCGCCAAGACCTGGAACACCCTACCATCAAACCTAAGACAGATCCAGGACCTGCTCACCTTCAGAAGACACCTCAAGACCTGGCTCTTCGAGCAGTAGCAGCACCCCCTCCCCCTCCCAAGCGCCTTGAAAACCCTCACGGGTAAGTAGAGCGCTTTATGCATATATTGATTGATTGATTGATTGATTGACAGATTTCTATGAGACCTATAGTTTGCACTGATAGCATCTTTTAATCATTCATTTTTCAGGTCGAGCACAGCAGTGTGCAAGCGTTGCTTTTCTGACGTCTTATTTCTATGTAGGCTTTTAATCACGCCCACCTCGTGTCCATCACTTTCACTGGTTCGTGGGCTTGCCTTTCAAAAATCCTTTGTTATAATTTGTAAATGCTTTACGTTTGTCCCTCCATGGGGCGGTTTTGTTACAACCTTGGGAAGTGACCCTGTTACACGGATAATTGCACTTTTGCTGATAAGTTTGACTGCAAGCAAACTTCTTTTCCCTTTTGCTTTTGTGTGTCTCCTTCGCGCTCACGCTCATGGTGTCCGTGGCACTTTGAATCAGCTCGCTTATCTCAACTGTTTTACTTTTCATTTTTCCTTTTGTGTGTATGTGGCAAGAAAAGTCAAGTTAGGAATTTACAATGCTAATAGCTCTAGCTCATGTTTTTATATTCATCTTATGCACAGTAACTGATATGCACTGTTGGCGTTCAGCCACCTTTGTGAGCTCTCCAGAGGCAATCTCTGAGCCTGCTGACTGGTGACCAGTTTACATTGCCGGACATAACTACAGCCCTTTACTGCACAATCATGGCTCGCTGACTGCAGCTCTATACTGCACACTCGTGGCGAGTTTACTGCAGTCCTATACTGCACACTCAGGTGAGTTTACGATTTACCACTGTGCATGCTCTGCGGTCTTCACGGTGCCGAACTAGAGTGTAACCCTATCAGCTCTATACTTTCATTGCTAGTTTACAGGAACAAACTACAATGTAATCCTTTCACCTCAGCACACTCATTGCTCATTTACAGTGCTAAATACAACACAGTCCTTTAAACTAAGTACTCTCCTGGCTGATGTATAATGCCAGACTACAGTGTAATCCTTTCGGCCCTACACTTTCATGGCTAGTTTATAGTAACAAACTACAATACAATAGTGTCGGCCGTGTACTCTCATTCCTAGTTTACTGTGCTAAACTACAATGTAATCCTTTCAGCTGAGGGCTCTCAGGCTAGTTTACATTGCTAAACCACAATGTGATCCTTTCAGATGAGTATTCTCAGGCTAGTATACAGTGCACAATTACAATGCAATCCTTTCAGATGAGTACTCTCAGGTTAGTATAAAATGCTAAAATACAATGTAATCCTGTCAAATAAATACTCTCAAGCTAGTTTACAGTGCTGCACTGCAACACAATCTTTTCAACTGTGCACTCTTATGGCTAGTTTGCAGTGCTAAACTACAATGTAATCCTTTTAGATGAGTACTGTTATGGCTAGTGTACAATGCCACATTATGGCCCTCATTACGAACTTGGCGGGCGGTCGCACTCCCGCCGCTGCTATTAGGAGATCCCCGCTGGGCCGGCGGGTGGAAACCTAGTTTCTGCCCGCCGGCCCAGCGGGGATCTCGGCCTCTACACAGGAGCCAGCTCCAAATGGAGCCGGCGGTGTTGCGGCCGTGCAACGGGTGCAGTTGCATCCGTCGTGCTTTTCACTGTCTGCATAGCAGACAGTGAAAAGCTGCACGGGGCCCTGTCAGGGGGCCTGTGCACTGCCCATGCCAGTGGCATGGGGAGTGCAGGGGCCCCCAGGGGCCCTGCGACTCCCCATACCGCCAGCCTTTTCCTGGCAGTTCAAACCGCCAGGAAAAGGCTGGCGGTAGGGGGACTTGTAATCCCCTGGGCAGTGCTGCTAACAGCGCTGCCCTGGCGGATTAAATCCGCCGGGACCAACGTGGCTGTAAACCACTGCTCCCGGTGGTGCGACCGCGGCGTTTCCGCCGCGGTCGTGATACCATGGGAAGCACCGCCAGCCTGTTGGCGGTGCTTCCGTCAGAACAGCCCTGGCGGTCTTGGACCGCCAGGGTTATAGTGACCCCCTGTATGTTTTGCTATGTTGTTATGTTACTTTTAAATAGCACAGCAACTGGCAGATGGACACTAAATTTCAATTGAGCCAGCAGTCTGAGTCCACCCTGCAAACTGTCTGAGTTGCTCATTGCAGAACAGAGGTTTACCAATAACACTGACATACATCATGAGCAGGGGAATTGGGTGCACTTCCCTGCCAGGAGAATGCGTCAACTTCAATGGCCAATGGATGAATGTTCCAGGTGCTCAGCAGGTGAGACTGTAGGGCTCCATCAAGATGTCCACGAATCCCCAGTTCATTAGGCATCTTCACAGCCTGGTACATGCATATGTCTGAGATGCAATGGG
This sequence comes from Pleurodeles waltl, assembly GCF_031143425.1. Classification (NCBI taxonomy): domain Eukaryota; kingdom Metazoa; phylum Chordata; class Amphibia; order Caudata; family Salamandridae; genus Pleurodeles; species Pleurodeles waltl. The sequence goes on along the minus strand of NC_090447.1, from coordinate 507,211,141 downwards.
GGGCATTCAGTGCTGATAGGGCTGAAACCACCAACTGGCAAATCTTCACCAGGCTGAATGCATGATAGAAGCACCACCCCAAAAATGGTCTGCTGCACACCATGCATGGTGTGCAGCACTTGAGAGTGCTGTCAGAAGCACAACAATATGGCATTGTCAGTGCCATGTTGCATGTGCCCACAATATGTCCTCTTTGTGCCACCTGATCCATGGATGTGGTGCACAACAAAGACAATGCAATTCTGTGAGCACAGTGATATCCATCTACACTGAAAATCTGTACAATGCTAAGTACATATGCCCAGTGCCTTATCCAAAATCACAGCTAGATATAACAGTTATTGGAGATCAGTACAGTTTTGCCGATGGTTAAACCCAACTTTATGGAATATTAGTGCTGTTTTGGACTTGTGTTCAGTGTTTTGTCTTCCATGTCCTGTTGGATGATGGACTGTCCTGTAGCAACAAATCAATCAATTCAAGTCTTTCCCTCTGTTATATAAGTAGATCAGGTAGTATTCATCAAGATACAACTAATATTTAATAAAAACAATAATGCAATCATTATGCAATCTCTTCATCTCTGCACTTTTCTAGTCGTTTTGTTAAGCCAGGCTACAGTACAGTAGTTTCCCTGTAGCACTTCTAATACTTATTTGCAAAGCCTACTCTAAAGCAATCCTTTCAACTCTGCATTCTCAAGGTGGTCCAGCACTCGATGTCTATGATGCAGTTTATAGTGCGGTCCTTTTAATCTGCCATTTTAACTCTGCACGTTCATTCATTGTTAACAAAGCAGTCTGGCAGATATGCTAGTACCGCTGTCAAAATAGTGCACTGTCAAGATGATCTTACAATTCTGCAATGCAATGAAATCCATTTAACTTTGAACTTTTGGGGGTATCATTCTGGGTCAGACAGTGGTACATATCTTTGTCATGTCAGATTTACCCTTTCATGGTTTGGTTGACTTATAGATCAAATTAAGCATGCAGGACGTGACATGGAGGTTATCATATAAACTTTGCATTTATTCTCACAGCCAAGCACAACCTTTCTGTATAGAGTAACCCCTGAAGAGCAGCATTAATTCTCAGGTAGGGTGACCACCTCCTTCCAGGTCATTACGGACACTGGTTCCAGTCTCTGAGTTTTGTGAGCTAGCTTTGTGCCTTTTTGGTGTTGTAGTCTTGTCCCAAATTCCTGTGAACTAATTAGACCAGCACACATAAAATACATTATTTGTGGGTGAAAATTTAACAACTGGAGACAGCGTGATGACCCGGTATGAGGTGGTCATCCTATTCACAGGCCTAGTTTGAAACCACCAGATTGTGACATATTCCATTGAAGAGTTTGGTCTCACAAATTATGCTTCATTGCCAGAAAGTGGCAATTTATGCTGCTAGGACTTTTGCAAACTTTCTGCCCAACCTTTTGGGTTTTCTCAGTACTTTAACAGATATCTCACAGTGTTAACTAACAGACATATTATTCAGTTCTCCCACAGTGTGTGGTTAGATTAAAGTGCAAAGGTTTTATAAGACCTTTGGCTCTGCAGGCTCAAAGAGAGCTTTTATTTGAGACTGTGAAAAAAATGACTTTATTTGGCACTCTAATTGTTTTATCTGAAGACTTGGGGTAATGCTGGATGGAAGGAAGTTTGTGGCTCCTCCCAGATTCCAGAACTTTGCAGCACCGAAATCTGAGGGAAAAGTGTTTTTTTGCCAAATGTTGAGGTTTGCAAAGGATCCTTGGTAACAGAACCTGGCGAGAGCCCCACAAGTCACCTCATCCCAGATTCTCCTAGGTGTCTAGTTTTCGAAAATACACCGGTTTGGTAGGTTTCCCTAGGTGCCGACTGAGCTAGAGGCCAAAATCAACAGCTAGGCACTTTCCAAAAAACACATCAGATTTCAATGTAAAAATGTGAAGTGTCCATGTTGCGTTTCGTGTCGCAGGCCCTAGGCCTACCCACACAAGTGAGGTACCATTTTTATCAGGAGACTTGGGGAACGCAGAATAGAAGAACGAGTGTTCTTGCCCCTTGTCTTTTCCTACATTTTTTCCTTCCAAATGTAAGACAGTGTGTAAAAAAGAAGTCTATATGAGAAATGCCCTGTAATTCACATGCTAGTATGGGGCCCCCAGAAATCAGAGATGTGCAAATAACCACTGCTTCTGAACACCTTATCTTGTGCCCATTTTGGAAATAAAAAGGTTTCCTTGACACCTATTTTTGACTCTTTATATTTCACCAAATGAATTGCTGTATTCCTGGTAAACAATGAAAACCCACTGCAAGGTGCAGCTCATTTATTGGCTCTGGGTACCTAGTGTTTTTGATGAACCCACAAGACCTATACATCCCAACAACCAGAAGAATTCAGCAGACGTTACAATATATTGCTTTCAAAAATCTGCCACAGGTGGAAAAAGTTGTAGAAGAAAACGTGGACAGAAATGGCTGTTTGTTTTTGCCTCAATTTCAATACTTTTTTTAATTTCAGCTGTTATTTTCTGTAGGAAACCCTTGAAGGATCTACACAAATGACCCCTTTCTGAATGCAGAATTGTGTCTTCTTTTCAGACATGTTTAGCTGTCCAGGATCCAGCATTGGTTTCATACTCATTTCTGCACTAACTAGAAGGAGGCTAAAAGCACAAAACAATTGTACAAATGGGGTGTGTCCCAGTAAAATGCAAAAATTGTGTTGAAAAATGTGGTTTTCTGATTCAAGTCTGCCTGTTCCTCGAAGCTGGGAAGTTGATGATTTTAGCACCACAAAGCCTTTGTGTGTGCCATTTTCAAGGAAAAAAAAACACATGCTTTCTTCTGCAGCCCTTTTTCCCATTTTTGTCTGAAAAAAGAAACTTTTAGCTGTATTTTGGCTAATTTCTTGGTATCTTCCAGGAGAACCCACAAACTCTCGGTACCTTCAGAATCCCTAGGATTCTTGGAAAAAAGAACACAAATTGTGGTGTGGATAGCTTATGTGGACAAAAAATGATTAAGGCCTAAGCACAAAGTACCCCAAATAGCCAAAAAAGAGATTAGCACTGGGCGGGAGGGGAAGGCCCAGCAGCTAAGCTATCTTTTCTGGTCTTATCTCTCATTTTTAAAGTACAGTGGGAGACTTTGAGACAACCTCCCCTCTCACCATTTGCACAGAGTGCCGACAAAGAAATGAGGGAACTCAAAATGCTCCTTTCCGGTATTATCACCATCCTCATAAGCATAAAAATGAAACAACAAACGTTTGAGCTATTTTTTATTACATTGCATAAGCACCATTTAGGTAAATTACCATCCTTTTTTGCTCGGTGCCTAATATTTATAGAATAGGCATTAACATTTCATGGATGACATCATTTCGGGTGTTCAGTGACTTTAAACAAAGAAAAAACATAAATTATTTGATCCCTTGAAAAAGTATGACATTGTGCTGATGTAGAAAATACCCCAAAAGACTACATGCTCCCATTCTTCATTTTCTCTTGCTCATTGACTCCATCTGCAACCTTTCCCCTTCTATCCATTCATCCATTGTATATTTAATTCTGCACAATTGTTGTTCTTCTTCATTATCTCTCAATTTCTTTGTGTTTTGTTGTCAATTTTGGCAAATTTATTATTTGTTCTCATTTCTTTTCTTTTTTTTCTTTAACTTTCAGTTTCTCTTCGACTTTCACTTTCGATTTCATCATTTGCACCTTCAATATTTCCTCTTACCACTCACCCAAACTTCCCACTGACCCACTTACTTTCTTTCTTTCTTTTTCTTTCTTTCCCAATTTTGTTTTTTGTATGTGTCTCTTTTTCATTATAGTCTTCTTTCCTGTCTTAAATTTTGTCATTCTTTCATCCCTCATTTTATTAGTTTCTTCCTACATTGTGTTTTTCTATCTCCTTCAGTTTTTATTTCATCTTACCTTTCAACTTTCTGTTTTCCTTTCAGACATGATTCCTTCTCATTTGCATCTTATTCCCTTCCCTTTCCTTTCCTTTTTAGGTTGAGCATAGCAGCGCCCAAGCGCTGCTTTTCCGATGTCTTGGTTTCTATGTGGGCTTTTTACCATGCCCACCTCATGCCTATCACGTTCACCCATTCGTGAGCTTGCCTTTCAAAAATCCTTTGTTGTCATTGGTAAATGCTTTACGTTTGTCCCTCCTTGGGGTGGTTTTGTGATTGCCTTGCAGACTGCACCTGTCACATGGATAATTGCTGATACGTTTGACTGCGAGCAAACGTCTTTTTCTTTTTGTGTCTCTTCTTCGCGCTCATTGTGGACATGGTGCCTTCAATGGGCTTGCTTATGTCAACTGTTTTACTTTTAATTTTCAATTTAGGTGGCAAGAAAAGTCCAGTTAGGAATTTACAACGTTAATAGTTCTAACTCGAGCAAATGCGAGACTCATTCCATTGCAAATGCTTGTTAATTTCATCTGGTCACGATTGTGTAAGTTATTGTGCACTGGCTGTGTGATTTATTGCATGCTTTCATGGTTTCTTTTATGAAACTCGAATAAAGTTTATTTTGATTGATTAATACTTTATGGGGCTTACTAAATTACCAAAAAGGAGTTTACATTGGAGCTGTGCCGCTGAAGTGACGGATCCCCAACGTAAAATGATAGTGAATCTGGAACTGTGTTTAAGTGGCTAGCCATCAACAGAGTAAGATGAATGGCGCCTGTTTAGATCAGTACATTAATCCGACCTTCCAGCAGTTCCTATGGTAGCACATAATTGTCCAATAAGGCCATCACCAAAATAGATTTCTTTTTACTTTCAGATTTAGGAAAAAAATTGTGTGGCTATTTTCAAATCAAACAAAAAACTACAACTACTCATCCATTTCCAGAAGCTCCACGTTGTTTTTCCCAATATAGTTTATATTCCTTTCTTTGAGGCGTCTGTTTTTTCGGTCACACACCTTAGACCAGAGATCTTCCCTTGCTCGACAAAACGGGTAAGAATTACTTTGTTATAGTTCTTTTTCTTTTTTCAGAATGGTATCTTTATTATTTGTATAAACAGCTAAAATAGAATAAGGCGAGACTAATCTATCATCAGCCCCCAAATCAACAATACCGACTTTTGTGTTCCCCTCCCACCTACACAGCAGGCAGCCCTACAGTTCTGCTGTGGGGCAGGGTGGTCTCTCTCCCTTTTTTTATGTAAAACTTGTGAAGCAAAGCATGGTTAGCAACCAAGGAAAACCAGATTTTGTTGCTGTAATCGCCAAAATCTGCATGTCAATGTCCCATTCCAGGGGCAAAACATGTCATTGTTGATAATTAAAGCATCCATCAAATTCTAAACATCTCAGGCCCTGATTTATAGTTTTCGGTGCAAAACTGCACTTATGCAGTTTAGCACCAAAACGTTTAGCACCGGCTTGCACCATTTCTGTGCACCAGCCGGGCACCATAATTATGGAATGGTGCAAGCCGATGCAAAGGGTAGGCTAGCGTGGAAAAAAATTATGTTAGTCGGGTGGGGCTGGCGGTGAGGGTGGAGCGGGCGGAGTTGCACCAAAAAATGAAGTTAGGCAGGTTAGAGTAAAAAAATTACTCTAACCAGCCTAGAGTCATTTTCTGACACAAAACAATCCATACCACATGACTCCTGTCTTAGAAAAGACAGAAGTCATGCCCACCACCCCAATGGCCAGCACAGGGGACAAGGGTCCCCTGGGTATGGCCATTGCACCCAGTGGCATGAGGGGGACCCATTTCAGGGCCCCCAATGGCACTTAAAATAAAAATGCTTACCTGTACTTACTTATAATTACCTGGCATGGGGTCCCCCATCCTCTGCTGTCCCTCTGGGTTGGGAGGGGCTGTCCCTGGGGCCTGGGGAGGGCACCTGTGGGCTTATTCCATGGTGTTCCACCATGGAAATAGGGCCACGGGTCCCCCAATGCCTGCACCGACCCAGGTGTTAAAAAATGATGCAAAGGAAGCTTTGCACCATTTTGTGCCCCCTCCTCACTTCTCTGTGTGATTTTAGCAGGGGGGATAAAGATGGAGCTAAGGCCATAAAGTCATTTTTTGCACGGGAATGCCTACTTTGAATCTCATTGACGCCAAGTAGGTTTCCACATCCAAAAAATGACGAGCTCTATAAATTTGGCGCTAGATGGGACTATCGCCAAAGTATAAATATGGAGTTAGTTTTGCACCGAATTTGCGTAAAAAAAATGATGCAAATTTGGCGCAAAACAACTATAAATATGCTCCTCAGTGTTTGAGTTATTTATGCAATAATTACTGTATCAACATCTGAGCCGAATCATAATGAGGGCCATAATGTTCCTCAGCTTTAAGGTATTGAATTATGCCACTAATGACAAAACAAAAACCACCCATGCAGGACACTTTAATTAAAAACTTGGGATAACTTCACTTTGATTAAAGGCTCATGAAGACCATTTTTCATTGACATCGCAGACTTCACCTTCAATACATCTTTTACCTGTAAACGCTCTCAAGAATGCACCTGGGAGCCCCATTCCTGAAATACGCGCATATACTCCCTTCCTAAATCAACTATCTATTCTGGTTATCAGAGCCTTATTTAACTCTTGTGTGCATTACTATGATCTGACATCTCCCATTACATCCCCTTTTCTTTCCTTCTCAGAGCTGTTCTTCTTCAGCAGGCACATTACAAGCTTTTTGTTGGACTACAACATGGCAATTGCATCATCTGGCTCCTAAGAGAAGTAACACTTCTCCCCTCTTTTGACCTTCAGCATTGCCGAAAATAGAATGCGCACAATTGCCGGTTCCTAGAAAACCTCACTTCAGAATATGTTTCATCATTCTCTGTCTTAATTCAGTTTCGCTACTTGAAACTGGTGAACGAAGAATAGGCCATTCATCCTAGCAGCTATAAGGACTCTATGACTCCTAACTGCATTCCGTAAATGTATCCTCACTGGGGGAAAAGCTTCTTATGCTCCGTCTTTTAAGTTCTCTTTCTTGCACTGTAATCAGGAATATTTGGATATTTTCAGAGCTATCGTTTACAAATTAGGCAAGAGGGTCTCCGAGCCATCCTACAGGAAACGTGAGAAGAGTTCCCTTCTTGGGAAGTACCTCAATCAATGTATTGCTTTCAAAGTTGGAATATCGGTCATGCCTCAATGTAACTAATGGAGTACATCTAACAGAGAGACCAAACTTGATAAAGTAAACAAGGTGGGCTAGGTGTCAGGGTCGGAAAGTTAAGTGAAGTGCGGTAGCTGTAATTACGAGAGGTGGACACTCAAACAAGGTTAACTGTTATATTTTTTAATAATAAAGCTGAACAAGTTACCGCGTTTCTGTGAGCGGCCCGACAATCTGTCCTGCTGTATCTGTGCTGGAAAGAGAGACGGAGGGTAAACGGTGCTAGGATATTTGAATACCTTGAGTCTAATCCCCTTCCAGAGGACTTTGTTCTGTGTTTGGAAACAAATGTGACCAACAAGCAATTACCCATGGTCATAAACATGAGGGTTGTCAGTCGGGGCACAGCTTTGAGGCACAAGTGACTTCTTGTTTTTATATTCTTCCAACTGCACTGTGGCTTTTAGGGACAAGCAAAAGTGTCCGAACATAAAGGGGATAAATGCTTTCAATCACGACATTTTGGCTGAATAAAGCCCGGCAGTCATACTTTGGTCCAACTTCTCGACCCAGACACAGAGAACAGAGAGAGCTGGACAGGAACGGATGGGCCTTGTATTCCATTGGGCAGTTGGCAGGTAGGCAGGAGTCCTTTGAAGCCTGTTTTGCAAGCCCAGGGCCGCTCCAGGGGCTGTATTACATTCTACGGTGCACTCTCCTTGTTAGCGCCGGGGGCATCCTTCCAAAAGGACTAGTTCAAAGAAGGATTAGAGGGAATGCACTGCCCCAGGGTAGCCATCAACTTGCGCTGCCCCGGTGGCAGCGCACTTAAGAGAAATAAGGGCATGGGCGTAGGAAGTGTGGGGGATGCGGGGGATATGTCCCCCCCAGATTTTGGAGTGGGGGGGACACGGGGGACAAGGGTGGGGGGGACGAGGGGACAGAAGAATTTTCCTTTCTCCTGTAATTCGCAGGGCCATTAGCGCATGAAAGCGCTACCTATATGGCCCTGCACTTGACCTGTGACCTGGCTCCAGGACACTCGCCCTCTGCCCTTTTGTTGTGCTGCAGCACACAAGGGATTCTTTCTCACCTTGCCGCCACAGCTGCCTGCAGTTTGCACTTCTGAGAACAAAGGGGGAGGAGAGGCCCTTTGTTGATTGCTGTGTGCATCCAGTCCCTCCTGAGCCCGACCCTTCCTGTCCCTTGAAGATCGAACCCTGAAGACAGCAGCAAGATTTGAGAAAGTAAGGAGGTTTGGGTAATTAAATAAACTATTGCTAAGTAACTCCCTTTCTTTTTAAATACAGTGCTGTGTTGCAGAGTATCTCCCTTTCTAAAAACAGTATTGTTGAGTTACTGTTAGATATGAGCAGGGCAGGCTTTAGCGCGCTAGTGGCACCCTGTGCGCCAGTGTTTGTTAGGGCCCCCCTTTCTTTCGCCTCTCTCTCACTCTCTTCTCTCCTCTGTCTCCAGCTTGCCTGCCCCAGTGCTAATTATTGTCCCCTAAGTTGACATCCTGCCCCCCCCAACATTTCTGTCCCCTGTCTCTCCCTCAGCCTTCCTGGTATTTGTGAAAGCCCGCTCTGAAGGGCAAGGGCTGTCTGTAAATCTCATTTCCTGCCAATGGCCTGTGGATGCGAAGCCAGCACTGTGGCAGCTCACAGGCTTTACAGGACTTCACAGGCTATGGTGGAACAGAGCCTGACACTGCTGGATAGACAGCAGAGAGACCAGCACACAGCATGGGTCCCAGGAAGAACCAGATGGCCTAAGAGATGGACAGGGCTAGGTAAGGCAGCTAGGGCGATGCAACCGGTGCTGCCGCACTGGGTGCTGACTTCGGATGGGGGTGCTATGTTTGCAAGTATATTGTGACTTTAAAAGCACCTGCTGGATGTTCCTTGCCACCAACAGTTTTCAGGCAACAATAAAAATCTTAAGATAATTCCGGTGATTAATGGTCATTCTGGAGAGAGACTGAAGTTTTGTCTAGTGGAAGTTTTGACTCATCATAACGTACAGGGTTACTATGCCTGCTACAAAGGCCGTCTACATGCAGATCACAAAGTGTATATAATGTGAATAGGTCAGTGGGTTTCTGCTTTTGTCAGATGCAGAAAAGTACCCTCTTTTTGGCATGGTTACCCCACTTTTTGCCTGTTGTCAGTATGTTTTGACTGTGTTCACTGGGATCCTGCTAACCAGGACCCCAGTGCTCTCTCCCATTAAATTTGGTTGCTTGGACCACACACACACCCCACTTGGCATACTGGTGCCCCTTATAAGTCCCTAGTATATGGTACCCAGGTACCCAGGGCATTGGGGGATCAGGGGTTCCCATGGGCTGCAGCATTTATTATGTATTATGCCACCCATAGGAGCCCATGTAAACTGTGTCTGCAGGCCTGCCATTGCAGCCTGCGTGAAAAGGTGCTTGCACCCTTTCACTTCAGGCCACTGCACCAGGTCACTGTAAGTCACCCCTATGGTAGGCCCTCCTAGCCCAGAGGGTAGGGTGCAAGTACCTGTGTGTGAGGGCACCTCTGCAGGAGCAGAGGTGCCCCCACGAACTCCAGCTCCATTTTCCTGGACCTCGTGAGTGCGGGGACGCCATTTTACGCTTGTACTGGACATAGGTCACTACCTATGTCCAGCTACATAATGGTAACTCCGAACCTGGGCATGTTTGGTAACAAACATGTCAGAATCATACCCCAATACTATTGTCAGTATTGATTGTATGATTCCATGCACTTTGGGGGCTCCTTAGAGGATCCCCAGCATTGCTCCTACCAGCTTTATGGGGTCTTCCGAACAGCTCACGCTGCTGCCACCCCTCAGACAGATTTCTGCCCTCCTTCTGCTGCTTGAGCAGCTCATGCCCAGGAAGGCAGAACAAAGGATTTCCTTTGGAAGAGAGAGGCAACGCCCTCTCCATTACAAGGCTTGGAAGGGGTAGCCTCGCCAAGCTACTAGTATGCTCTGAAGGGCACATTTGGTGCCCTCCTTGCATAAACCAGTCTGTACCAGTTCAGGGATCTCAGCCCCTAGTCTGGCGTGAAACTGGACAATGGAAATGGCGTAACCACTCCCCTGTCCATCACCACCCCCGGGGTGGTGCCCAGAGCTCCTCCAGGTGGCCACTTGATTCTTCCATCTTGAATCTAAGGTTGACAGAGGCCTCTGTGAGAATCTGAGTGGCCAGGTCAGGGAGGTGACATCACAGCCCCCTCCTAGGTGGTCACCCGGCTAGGTGACCAGTCCCCCTTTCTGGGCTATTTTGGGTTTCCCTCTTGGGTGGGTCCTCAGATTTGACGTGCAAGATTCCAGCAGGACTCCTCTGCAACGTTTACTTTGACTTCTGGCCACTGGAACCGCAACTGGACTTCACAGGAACCTACAATCTGCAGCTCCAGCGACGACTTTGCCACGCAACATTGTTTCTCCGACTCCTTCCAGCAACTGCAACATTTGCCCAGCTGTGCTTCCTCTGAGGGCAGCAAGTCTTCAGTCTGCATGAGAAGAAAGAAGGAAAATTCCTTGAAGTGAAGGAGTCACTTATCTGCATCCGCAGGCACCAACTGCAACAACAACCGGCTGGTGGATCTCCTCTCCTCCTGAGCTGCGTGGATCCTGCATCAGGGGTGGTAGTCTGGAGTGGTCTCCTTGGTCCTCTCTACCAGCTGCCCAACTTTGGAGTAGGTAGGTCCTTGCCTTCCGATGCAGGACAGTACCCCCATGCACCGCATCTCTTGCAGCTACCCCCGGCACTCTTCTCTGTGAAGCACAGCCCTCAATGTGCTTCGCCTGTGAAGTGGGATCTCTCTTCAGGTGTGCTGTGGGCCTCTCTACAGCTCCTGGGCTCCTTGTCTGTAGGTCTTCTGTGGGGGCTGCCTCTCCTCCTCCAGACTCTCTGCCTTGCTGATGGTCACCTGAGACTCCCCTCCATGGGTTGAGTCCCCCTGGACCTTGCTGGTCCCCGGTAGCTCCACTTTTCTCCTACTGCGACATTTGCTTTTGCCAGGGCTTGTTGGTGGGTTTTCCACACCACAGACTGACTGCAATTCTTCATCTGGCGTGGGACGTCGACTGCATCACCTAGGAACTCTTCATCTGCTCCAGTGCTGCATTGCTGACCATCTTTGTCTCCCCGTCGACCAACTCCTGCATCCACAGATGGGTGGGTTGTGGCTCCTTCCACGACCGGACCATCCTACGTAAACTGGACTTGGTGCCCTTCTTTTCCAGGTCTTACTCTTCCAGGATCCACCTCTAGTTTCTTGCAGTCTTGTCTGCGTTTTGCAATATCCTTCTCTGAAGTCCTTTTGGTGGGTCAGGGAAAAAACTGTAACTTACCTCTTTTCTCCTGGTCGCTGGGGGGCACTCTGGTACTTACCTTTGGGGTTTCCTAATTCCTCCAGCTCCCCTCTACCAATTCCACTTCCTTGGGTGGGGACCCGGCTTTCGCATTTCACTTTCTTAGTATATGGTCTGGTCCCCTCTAGGCCTTCAGTATTGCCTATTGCTTTTCACTGTTTTCTATTGCTTTTTATGCCAATTTGTGATTGCTGCTGTACATATAATAGTGTGTTACTTACATCCTATTGGAGTATTGCCTATCTAGTGTTTTAGTGTTTGTGTTACTGTAATAAGGAACCTTTATTTTCGTAACACGTGTTTCTTTCATGTGTGTAAGTGCTGTGTGACTACAGTGGTATTGCATTATCTTTGCATGTGTCCTAGATAAGTCTTGGCTGCTCATCCACAGCTAACTCTAGGGAGCCTGGCTTCTAGACACTGCCTACACTTCACTAATAAGGTGATACCTGGACCTGGTATAAGGTGATAATACCATAGGTACTCACCACACACAAGGCCAGCTTCCTACATCAGAGAGCTCCTTTTTTGTCCCCTGCAATTTATAAATGAAAACTGAATATAGAACAGTGAGCAATGAACTCATCAAAGAGCTGCATGCAAACATCAAGGTATAGATTAGAGCGTCATGATTTCCCCCCACTTTTTGATTAACTTAATGTTGCAAAACAAGTTGATTTGAGTGCAGTTCTTATTATTAAAGAGAGCCCCCAACCATGGTGTTATGTTTTAAATTCTGAGTTTGCGCTTCTCCAGATAAAGCACTCTGAAACTATACCTGCTACCAGTATGGATGACCTGTGACACCTACACCTTGTAGTCCTCTGTCTTATGTAACATTTCATATACACTGATTTACACATATATGATGATTGTCTCTGCGTAATGTCTGTGTGATGTAAAGTGCTTTGACACCCTAGACTGGTATGAGGGATGAATGATAGAACAACACATGCGTATATCGTGCATGCCTTAACATCGTGGTCTCAACAATGACCGTGTCTTTACTACGCATGCCTTTACAACGAATTTCATTGTAAAAGCATGTTTGGTAAAGGAACATGCGTGGTAAATTCTCCCTACCCTGCCCCCTTACACCTGATACCATACTCCACCCATCCAAGCACTTAAAACTGCCCCTGCCCTGAGCCCTAAACCCCCCTGCCCTGAGCCCTAAAAGTAACCCTGCCCTGTCCTAAAAACTACCCCGACCCCCACTCTGAACCCTAAAACCTACCCTGAACTGCTCTAAAAACTACCTTGATGCCCCTGCCCCCACCCTGAACCCTAAAACCTACCCCGCTCTGTCCTAAATACTACATGACCCCCACCCTGTACCCTAAAACCTACCCCACACTGTCCTAAAACTACTTGAACTCCATGCACTCCTCCTGACCCCTAAAACCTACCCCACCCTGTCCTAAAAACTACCCCGACCCTACCCTGACCTAAAAATGACCCCAACCTCCCACTCTAAACCCGGCCACAGCCCTACTTACCTCCCTCTCCTCTGCTTCTTCCTGTTCCACCCGGACAGCTAGACCGCTATCTATGCTGTAACCACGCATATGTGTTGTAAAGATATGTGTGGTAAAGGCATGTGTGCTAGACCCATATTTGTGGTAATAGCAGCATGGTCAATGCATTGCATTGCATTGATTGCGTTGTAAGGGATATTTCCCGGTATGAGTGGTGCTATAAAACGAATGAAATGCATCTGAGAGAGAGTGGTGATGGATAGTAGTGAGGGAATCCTTGGCAGAGGTGGTCACTGGGGGGCACCAACAAACAATGTCGCACAGGGCGCCACCAGCACTAAGGACGGCCCTATCAGACAGCACAGCAGTTCACAGGAACGCGGCAGCACAGAGACTGCCACTTGACAGTCAGACAAGGACCTAGCAGCAATCATAGGCCTTACTGGCCTTCATAGGCAGGCGGAGACCCAGAGACTTATACAGCCTGACTAGTAAGAAAGCTCCCAACAGGCAGCACAGTGCCTGGCAGGCAACACAGGAATCGACAGGAAGCACTGCGCCCAGCAGGCAGTACAGGCCTCTTAGGACTTCACACTGGCGAACAGCATCACAGAGCCTGTCGCTGCCTAACAGGCAGCAAAGGGCCCAGCAGACAGGGAATTGCAGGCCACACAGGACTCGACTGGAAGCGACCGTCTTCCCCATCTCCCCCCACCACGGCAACCCTTCTGGGTGCAAACTTTGTGCAGGGGGCCCACCTCAAGGTTGTCCCTGTCCCCCCCAGAAATTTAGTGTCTCCTACGCCCCTGAATAAGGGGCAGCTATATAAAAGCTGCTCCGTGATTCTCTGTGTACGAGGCACCCCGCCTGCAAGGGGATTAGATATCCCCTTGCAGGCGGATGCAGTGAGTGAGTGCATCCGCCTGCAAGGGAATGTCTGAGGGGTCCATGGGACCCCTTTTCTCCCCTCCCAAGAAGGCTGCCTTTAGAAGGTGCACTGTAAGTGCTCCACCCTTTCGAGGTGCACTGTCTGTGTACCTCCTGACGGCTTCTTTGCCTCCGCATCCGCATCTATAATAAGGCGTGGAAGCAGAGGGAAAGGGAATTCCTCATTGGCATTGGGCCACGCCGCCATGCAAATGAGAGAACACCTTCTGGTGATAGCGCTGGCGCTATATGTGCACCAGCGCTATTGGTATTACAGAAGGGGCCGCACAAGCGTCTGTGGCCCCTTCTGTGATACCAAAGTGCCCCAGGGGCATGTAAAGTGGGTGCACATGTCCGTTGTGACCCAGGGCACCTATGTAATACAGCCCCGGGGCTTATATTGCTTTCACTCAATTCACAAGGTTAACTGCAGAAGGCAGCATCAAGAGAAAGAGAAAAGGAGAGAGAAGATATAATGTGATTGGAGAAGGAGAAGAGAGAGAGGAGAAAAGGTGAGAGAGGGAATGGATGGATAGAGGAAGTTTGCATGAGGAGATGAAGGGAGTGGGGCTGTGTTTAGCATTTTCGCAGGGGCTGCTTGAGTTACCCAGTCTGACCTTGGAACTGCACTCACTGAGTGCAAGCTACGCTCTACAACACTTTCAAATACTCTGTAAAATATAGATGTGACCTAAATGAGTCATTTGAGAAACATGCTATCAATGAATTCCTTCCATTCAGAACACAATGGACAAGATTCATGTTTATTAAAGAGTAACTTATTATGAGGGTCTATGTGACAATACGTAGCTTCTCACTTGACGGGACACTGACATCCTATGGGTTGATTGTTGCTGACTGGGAGTCTACTTCTTTCAGGTTGGTGGCAGATCCTTGCTGCCTGTCCCAATGCCCTTTTCTATAGTCTTCTTCTATCCCTGGCCTTTCACAGTTACCCTAGAATTTTGCTCTGAGCACCACTACCCCCCTATGCCTTGGAGTAAACTACATGGACTGCCAGCTGGTTCATGCAGGACTGGTGGTTTTCAGAGTTACTGCAAATCCAGAAACTGGCATATACACAGGCACTTTAAAACCAAACCCTACCTACTTGCATTCTGCTTTACACAAGATTGCAAGAGATGTTGTGTGACTTGTGTCGGTTGTGGGATAGAACATGCCCACTGGGCAGCACTGCTCAAGGAAGGCAGGTGTTTCATGCTGCAGAATGGGTTCTGCCTGTACGAAGTGGTACAGTTCCTGTCTATCCTTCGGCACAGGTTGAAAGGTTGAAGATTCGACCTGTCTTACATCATTTCATTCTATACATCTGGAGATAGAAATTCAACACCAGATTTATTTGATAGATAGAAGGCTGATAGATAGATGACTCTTTGAATCCGAATAATGAGGTTTCTATCAGGTATTATTCTTTTCTGAGGAGATCCTCAGAGTCCCCCGAGTAATCCACTGGTAACCATGCCCGCCATTTCAAGAAGCTACCTTTATGTTAGGTATCTATAGCTCTGGGGGGAAGAGTTACCTCACGAAACTCAGGGGATCGGTTAATGATGCCAGATGTATAAATGGCAACAACCCTTGCCAAACAGTTCTCCCCTCAGGGCAGAGCATTAACAGGCGAGTAAATCTTGCCTCTCAGAAGATACTTGGTAAATCTAATTACATAAATTTATCCACATGTGCGATGTTCGCCACAAGGGGGAAATGTTCCCCTTGTTCGACACTGACACTGTCAGGAAAATGTTCGACACTGACATAATTTTACTTTTCATACAGTCAGTCTCTGTTTACAAAAACATTCATAATCAGAATAATCTTTCCTTAGTAAGAGAGCAATTGGAGGACACAAAGAAAGCATTTGTGTAGACCATCATGGCCCTGTTTACGAGTTTACTGAAGTTGTACCCAAAGGGATTCTGCTCCAGCTGGTTCTGAGTCGACCGGTTTTCCCACTCCTAAAACTTCCAGGAGTGGGAATAGTGGGCGTAATTTCACAGAAGACATTTCTGAATCCGGTAAAAAACCGACTGAGAGTGCATTGACATTTTCCACCTACCCAGAGCAAGTGGCACATGTCGATGGTAAAACTCACAAAACTCACAAATCAGGAATCTGCACTGACCTAAATTACACAGTTTTTCCAGATCTACACAATCTTCCCCAAACACAGTACTCAAACTTTTAATACATGGATTCAGGTGATAAGATACTGGCTGTAACAGTTAATAATTTTACCAATATTTGGCATTAAAATGCAAACAAAACATACAGACATTATTGCATACACAGAAGCAGTGTAGTAACTCATAGTTTTCTCTTACCTCATTAGTCATCCTGGAGCCAGCAACTTCATCTTCTAGCCCCAGACCCTCCTTGATTAGCTGTAAGTAGTTCATCCGTGCTTACACATAATACTTCCTTCCAGCCTTGACATCTTTCTCCATGAGCATTTAGGTTTTGTGTTACCATTTTCCAGCAATTAATAGATTGCTGGGGGGGGGAGGGGAAGCATGGAATGTGGCTTGTTCACCCTTATAATTCAACACTCAACACTTCTCCTTTGATATTATTTTACCCGTTTTAAAAACGATGCATTTGCCCCGGTTATTATCTATGCCCATACTTTCCAACAGACCTGATTCAGGTGGGAGACTCCTCATATTTAAGCAAATCTCATTCACTTCATTTTTAAGTCAATGGAGAAAATCGATTCAGCCGATTTACTTTTCAAAGTCCCCATATTCCAATGTTCAAAATGTTTGCATGCATGTATGCCTTTCATTAAGAGATCTGTAACTGAGAGATATGTTGAACTCTGCAGCACCCAGGAATTGGTTTACAATGCATAATGCATAGAACAAGCAGTGACATTGCTCATATAGTCAAGATCATGCAGGTATATTGATTGGAAAATTCTTTATTATGTAAACCATTGCTCTCTAATCCCTTTGTTTGCCATGAAGAAACTGTAAGCCATGTAACACAGGACATTCTCTATTATTTTGTAGGCTAAGTTTACATGTCAACTGTCACTCTTTAGTGGTCAATAGTGATGCACTATGAACTTAGGCCCATATTTAGGGAAAATGATGCACAACTGCGCTTCCGCAGTTCTGCGTCAAAAAATGTAGCACAAGATAACGCCATTTCCTAGCTCCATCGGCGCTCCATATTTTTAAAAAGACACAATGACACTAAGGACTGGTTAGCGTCTAAAGAAAAGGCACTAGCCCATGAGGGTTTGCGTTAGGGAAAGTGGTGCTAGTGGGCCAAACATGACGTTAGACTGATTAACAGCAAAAAGTTTGCCACTAGTCAGCCTAGAGTCATTTTTTGGATGCACAAGCAGCTGAAAAATTATGCCTGTCAGAGTATTGACAGGAGACATTTGCACAACCCCAATGTCCAACACAGGGGACAAATGGCCCCTGGACAACCTCAACACAACCAGTGCCAGCCAACGAGCTCCATGTAAGTGGCCCCCATTGGCACACAACAGACAAGTATGAATACTTACCTAGGATGGGCTCCCTCATCTTGTAGTGTCCCTGTGGTGTGGGTGGTGGTGATGCTGGGGGTCGGGGTGGGCATCTATGTGCCCAACATGGTGACTCCATCGTGTTTCCCCATGGAAATGTGCTTAACAGCAATTTAACGCCTAGTCTGATCAGGTGTTAAAATGTTACGCTAATTGGCCTTACCATCATTCTTTAGGTCCTCCTCCTCAGTGTGCATCGTTTTAGCATCGGGAGGTAAATATGGCGCTGGGGGGCTAGCATCATTTTTAGGAAGGGAATGCCTACCTTGCATATCATTGTCGCAATTCGACCTCAGGTGGGTTGGCGCTTCCTAAAAATGGCACTAACTCATATTTTGATGCTACACGGGTCTAGCGTCAAAATATAAATATGGAGTTAAGTTAGCGCCTCTTTAGCATAAAACAAGAATATGCTAAGGCAGTGCTAAGTTTTCATAAATATGGGCCTTGGTGTAGTTAAATATCACAAGTAAGTTTACATAATAAACTACGGTTTGAAAATGTTCTAGGAATTTTTATGTATCGATCCTCCGAGAGACCTGGAAAGCAGTACATCTTGTGAAGTGGCACCCTCATCTTGTGTAGACCCTTGCAGTTCTAGGTGGACTTGAGAGATCTCGTAACATGCTGGGAGGTGTTGAGGTGTGGTTATTAATGGTTATGATGTAATCAGCAAATAGTGTCTGATTGTATGCTGAGTAATAAAGATTTCTAACCTAGAGCTCCGTGTGTGGCGTGTTCTTTTGTATGCTCCAATGCTGGGGAGGATGCTACAACTGGCGATGAGTAGGGGATACATGCCCCAAAGAAACAAGGCTGCTCTCCCTGAGGCTTTATGATAACACAGAAAGCTGCTTGTGCATGCCACCTGCTCTCAATTCAATGAGAAGGTGGTCGGAGTTGCTATGTGTGAAGTCGAAGCCCTGCTCCAGCCCTTATACGGTCCTCAAAGAAGATAAAGGCCCTGTGAAGGAGAGTATGTGAAAGGCCCACCAGAGTCGGTTAGTAAGGCTGCAAGAAACAAAACTGTGTAGTGCCATAACATTGAGCCATCATCAATAGCAAAATGCTAAAGGCAGTGACAACCAGGTATGATGTAAAAAGCTAAATGCAACAACGGTCAAGTGAGAGAAACAGAATCATTACTCACAGTCAAGAAAGAGGATGAAGATCTACAATCTCCACTTGGGTGAGACAAACCTAGTAGAAGCTCAAGGCCTGTGCTTTCAGAAATTGCTTTGCCAGGTGAATAGAAGCTGTCACCGGAACAGCAAATGCTCTTGACTGAGGTAGAAAAAGGGTGAAGTATGCTGTGGCTGTGTATCTGAAGCAAGCACAGCCATTCAAATCCTCCAAAAGACGGAATATTGGTGGCAAGTGGAGCTCATGGTTTGAGACGTTCAGTGAATTCATTGATGGCTTAGAAGAAGTAGATGATAAAAAAATCATTAAGCATTTAAAGAACCTTGCCATTGATGGATTGAAAGACACATCAAATCTTGCAGACTGATGCAATATTGGACCGTCAAACCAAAGAAGCATTGAATCCCAAGTTAAATCTGGTGCTGAATTTCAACTATGAAAGGTAAATTTTCAATCAAGTAAGACAGCAAGCTGGTGAAACTATAGATGAGTTTGTTGAAAGGCTTGATATGCTCATCAAACACTGTAAGGTTAGTGAATTTAATGGCAAAGAAGCTACATGTCTTAGAGTCATCAACATCTGTCTGTAGGACTCTTTCAGAAGGTACATGTTGGGAGAGACGGTTAGTTTAGAAAAAATGCAAATGGCTGCAAGAGCTGATGAAAGAGGAGATTGACAAGCTGCTGATAAAGCGGAAACAATGAAGAATGAACCAGGGTTTGTCATGAAAAGCAAGCACAAGTACCAAGCAGATGCATGCAAGTTGACGTCTTCAAAGAAGGAAACGCTGTGTTTCCAATGTGGATTTCATATCCCCACAAAGGTAAATGTCCAGCCACGAGAAAGGCGTGCAAAGCTTGTGGAAAAACCCCCACTTAACAACAGTTAGCAAAGTGAAACAGAAACCAAATATATCACAGTGAGAAGAGAAAATAGATACCAGAAAATTCCAGAAGCATTCTCACCATGCCCAGAGGGCCAAAAAGCAACATCAGCTATGACAAGTAGAAACCAGACAAGTCGATCATCGTCAAGCTTATCCTGCAAAGGCTGTTTAACATCATTATCAAGCACCAGGTAAGAAGATGGGTCTGCAATGATGATGTTGACCAAAGAATGTCAGGCGCATGTTGGTTTGGCTGCGTGCAGGGAAGAACAAAAGGCAAAGGAAGATCATCAAAATAAACAAACAAGTTAATTTGGACACAGCCCCAAGATTGCAATAAAAGTCAACAGTTGCTCCATAACCTTCATCATAGACAGTGGTATGTCAATTAACATCATGCCAGTCGAGAAATTTAATAACCTGTATCCTGTGCTATGCCTGAACCCATCAAACATGAAGGTATACATGTAGGCTGCGTCCAAGTCATTGCAAAGCCAAGGGTCATTCACAGCAACTATGTGATACAAAGCAGTGTCCGTGCATGCGCCAATTCATGTCTGCTCAGTTTTGCCACTGCTGCTGACATGGGAATGATATTTCTAATTGTGAATCAGTTTCCGTCGTTTCATGGCCTAGGAAGACTCAAAACAATGAAAGTGCGATTTCACATTAATGTGGACATTCACCCTGTTGCCCAGTGGCACTACAGAATTGCCTTCCAATTGCAAGAAGGTACTGAGAAAGAACTGAAAACTTTGTTGAAGCATGACATCATTGAGTGCTCCACCAGTCCTCCGCCATGGGTTTGGCAAATAGTGGTGGTGCCAAAAAAGATAGTGGAGATGCAGTGCACATATGTGTTGATATGTGCCAGACCAACAACGCAATTGAGAGAGAAATACATCCTGGTTCACACATAGTGGACATGATCATGCAACTGAATAGTGCCAGAGACTTCTTTCGCCTTGAGCGGAACAAGGGATACTACAAACCCAAGCTGGAAGATAACTGCAGGTACATCACTTCTTTCTCAGCTCATGGTGGTTTGTTAAGATATAAAGGCCCTCATTCTGACCTTGGCGGGCGGCGGAGGCCGCCCGCCAAAGTCCCGCCGTCAGGTTACCGTTCCGCGGTCGAAAGACCGCGGCGGTAATTCTGACTTTCCCGCTGGGCTGGCGGGCGGTCTCCTTCAGACCGCCAGCCAGCCCAGCGGGAAAGAGGCTTCCACGATGAAGCCGGCTCGGAATCGAGCCGGCGGAGTGGAAGCTGTGCGACGGGTGCAGTTGCACCCGTCGCGTATTTCACTGTCTGCGCAGCAGACAGTGAAATACATGTAGGGGCCCTCTTACGGGGGCCCCTGCAATGCCCATGCCAGTGGCATGGGCACTGCAGGGGCCCCCAGGGGCCCCGCGACCCCCCCTACCGCCATCCGGATCTCGGCGGTCCGACCGCCGGGATCTGGATGGCGGTAGGGGGGGTCGGAATCCCCGCGGCGGTGCAGCAAGCTGCGCCGCCGCGGAGGATTCAATGGGGCCGCGGTACACTGGCGGGACCCCGCCAGTGGTGCCGGTCCGACCGCGGCTTTACCGCCGCGGTCGGAATCCCCATTCGAGCACCGCCGGCTTGTCGGCGGTGCTCCCGCGGTCCTCCGCCCTGGCGGTCAAAGACCGCCAGGGTCAGAATGAGGGCCAAAATGTTGAGTTTTGGAGTGTTGTGAGCTGCAGAGATATTTCAGGATGTCATGCATCGAATAATTCAACCTGTAATGCATGCTTTTAACTACAATGATGGCATACTGGTGTTTGGAGCAAACCCAGAGGAGCATGACAGAGCTCTCACACAAGTGTGCCAATTGATTGCTGACGCAGGTATCACTCTGAATGTAGCAAAGTGTGAGCTTCAGAAGAACAAGCTTACATTTTTTTGGGCACATATTCACTGACGGAGGAATGACTCCTGACCCAGGTAAAGTGCAAGCATTGTCATCCAGGTACCACCATGATGCGATCTTTCTTGGGCATGACTAGTTATTGCTCAAGCTACATTTGTAAATTTGCTACAGTGAGTGTCCCATTGAAAGAGCTGATATAATGAAATGTCCCTTTCCAGTGGTCTGCTGAATGTGATCACAGTTTCAATAGGATAAAACATGAGATTGAAAATGCAACTGAGATGGCTTATTTTGACCCCAATGTACATACTGAGATTACTGTGGATGCCAGCTCGGTGCGGCTTGGGTGAATCCTTGCTCAACATAATGGTCATCCGAATGCTCAGAGACACATTGTGGTCTATGCTAGCTGAAGCCTGTCTGACACAGAACATGCCTAGTCTCAGCCGGAGAAGGAGAGTCTGGCTGTAGTGTAGGCCTGCAAACATTTTCATGTGGTTCTATATGGAAAATGTTTCACTATCATTACAGACCATCAAAGCTGCTCACTATTTTTGGGGAAAGGTGGAGTATTATGTGGTGTGGGGGTTAGTCCTCACCATGTAATACTATCACAATACCACAGAGATGGATTTTGGATTCACACTAGGAAACCCTCAGCTCAGCCCTGGTAGTGTGCAAGAGCAGCCAGGCTTTACTTAGAAGAACATGGCATTTCACAGCACAAACCTTGACAGTAAGTAATTGACATGTTTTGGAAGATCCAGAGATATTGATTTTAGAAGTAATAGAAAATCACTGTAGAAATTACATTTAAATGCTGGTTAGAAGTCAATGGGAAAATGTCATATATTGCAAAAATGCACTTAGAAAGTGAGTTACGTGGAATTCCTTGGGGGTTAAGCTAGTGCAGTCCCTGGGATGAGATCACAACAGTCAGATCAGTTTTACCTGGTCTGTGGTGTTTGGGAGGAGAGTTGTTTTAGCTGTCCATGGTGCTGAATGGGGACTCGCGTTGAAGTCAATGTCAGGGATGCCACTGGTTGAATTCGACCACTTGGAAGTTGAGCTGTGGGGAATCCTCACGTGGTAAGATGGTGCGGGCCCTGGGACCCGGCCACATCAGCCAGTTCACTCCTACCAGGTCCGCGTGGTCTGGGCGCAGACTTGTCCGGGCTGTCCATGGTGCTGAACGGGGCTTGTGGTAGTGCTGATTTTACCATACACATGGTGCTGCGGCAAAAAGGATGCACAAACTCAGCTGTGGGGTTGTTGCTGATGTTGGACACAGGTGCTAGGCAGTGATCTCCTCTTGCAGTATCGAGTTAAGGGGTCAGTCACCAGGCTAGTGACCAACAAACCTTGGTAGCAGTAAGCACGGTAAGATGCTTTGGGAATGTCTGGAGGTCCGGGAAAGTGTAGTAGTGGCCTGTAACGTTGTGGACGGCCAAACTACAACTCCCACAATGCACTACACCAGCTGAATATGGTCAATCCCTCAGAGGGATGATGGATGGCGATTCTTTGGTTCCAGAACATCTTTTTACCTGCAGTTTTCAGGGGACAGGTTCCACCAGTCCAAGGGAGACTAAGCATCCTTCTGGCTTTCACAACTGTCCTTTTGGTTAGGAGTGCCAGGTTTTGGCTAAGGATCATGCAGTTCACAGTTTGTTGCCTCAGGGATATAGTTTCCCTCTTTTGCATTGTAGCAAGGGGCAGAGTTTGGTTGTTGGTGATGCAGAGCTTCTTTAGGTCCTTGTTCGAGGTCAATCCATCAAATCTGACGTTCTGGTGTCAGGGGAGTCCCTTAAACTCTAGATTTAGGGAAGGTAAGAGTGTGGAGCCTAGTGGCCCATGGGCAGCTAGCTCTTACAGCTAATCCACCCCTTATGTGACCACATCCAGGGGGACAGGTCCTCTTTAGCTACCCGGAACCCTCTAACCTGACACTCCTAAGATGGCAGAAACTAAAATGTAGTGCACAGCCCGCCTGCTCACCCTCGAGATGTGGTCAGCCTGCTAGTGCTGTGCACAGTCCTGTACACCCAGAGCCAGATTTGTGCTGGAACTGCACCGTTCCAACGCCCCATTAGCATAATTTTTTTACACTAATGTGGCGTTGGAAGGGGAAAAATGCCACACCATATTTACAAAGTGGCGCAATGCTTGCATTGTGCAACTTTGTAACCCCTTGCGCCATATTATGCCTGCGCCAGGTATAATGTATGCATTAATATGTATGTATGCAAGGGGGCATTCCGGCACTAGCGAGGGCTGTAAAAATGGCACAAAGGGATCTCTGAGATTCCTTTGTGCCATTTTTACCTGCAATTTTTTAATGCCTGCTATGTGCAGGCATTAAAAAGAGGCCCCTATTGAGTACAATGAGCCTCTGGGTGCTTTGCAGGATTACTATCATCATTTTTTACACTAACCCTGCAAAGCGCCGGACTAGCGTAAAAAATTATGACGCTATGGCGGCATTAGGGGGGCGCTAAGGGGTGCAAGAAAAGTGTCTCTGCACTGTGAGCATCACCACTTTCTTAAATATGCCCCCTAATGTACCTAGGGGTGAGGGAAGGGCTGTTTCCTCGCTAAAGGACAGCATAGATGACTTTTAGGGGTGGTGCAGCCTTTGAAACTCACTGCACTGATGGCTCTGTTCACTAGCCCGCCAGAGGGGGAAGGGAGGTGTGGCCTTATGTCCACTTCAGCCCTTTGTCCTGACCTCTGAGAGCACACAGGCTGCCTGGCAGGGGGTCAGACCTCTGTCTCGGTGGCAGCAAGCGCAGGAAAAAGCGTGGGCTGCTTGGCCAGAACACAAAGGCGGGTGGCAAACAAGTGGGCAACTACTAGTGCACCACACTGATGCATGCCAGCTGGTCCTTGGCCTGATATTTCTGTTGGGAGAGAGAAGGCACATTGTTTGATACCAAGCTTGACATATCTAGGCTGTACCATAATGGAGCTAGCACCCTGGTCAACCAGGGCTTAAGTCCTGTGTTATCCTAAGGACCGGCATGCATTTATAATGTACCTTTATGGAAAGGACACTAAACAGGCATATAAACCTGTACTTACATGCCTCCACCCTAAATATAATGCATCCTGACTCCTCTGCTGCAGAGGCCTTTCTTAGTGGTGTCTGACACATATGTAAGGCAGTGCATGGGACTGTGGCATTCATGGTGAGGCACAGTTTGCACTGCCCTGGCAGTCTGCAATGGCAGGCCTGCCATCAGTAGTTTGCCTGGCCTCTCCTTGGTGGCACAACCTACAGGGTGGCACAATCTTACGTTGAAGCCCTAGGGGCCCCTTTACCACCTATGCCCTGGGTACCATTTACTAGGGGCTTACAGCGGGGTAAAGTTTTGCCAATCAGGAATTCACTATGTCAACATAACAATTTAGGGCAAGAACACATACACTGGGGCCTGGTTAGCAGTCTCAGTGCACTATCAGAGTCGAAAACCAGCATCTAAGGGTTCAAATGGGGGCAAAAGTTGGGGGACATCTGCAAAGAGCACAGTTTTCTTACAAGAACCAGTTGTAGGAGGCTGGACTGGCTTGTAGTGAGTACCAAGGGGTACTTACACCTTGCACCAGGCCCAGTTATCCCTTATTAGTGTATAGGGTGTCTAGCAGCTTAGGCTGATAGATAATGGTAGCTTAGCAGAGCAGCTTAGGCTGAACTAGGAGACGTGTGAAGCTACTACAGTACCACTTAGTGTCATATGCACAATATCATAAGAAAACACAATACACAGTTATACTAAAAATAAAGGTACTTTATTTTTATGACAATATGCCAAAGTTACTTAGAGTGTACCCTCAGTGAGAGGATAGGAAATATACACAAGATATATATACACAATAGCAAAAATATGCAGTATAGTCTTAGAAAACAGTGCAAACAATGTATAGTTACAATAGGATGCAATGGGGAAACATAGGGATGGGGCAACACAAACCATATACTCCAAAAGTGGAATGCGAACCACGAATGGACCCCAAACCTATGTGACCTTGTAGAGGGTCGCTGGGACTATTAGAAAATAGTGAGAGTTAGAAAAATAACCCTCCCCAAGACCCTGAAAAGTGAGTGCAAAGTGCACTAAAGTTCCCCTAAGGACAAAGTAGTCGTGCTAGAGGAATAATGCAGGAAAGACACAAACCAGCAATGCAACAACTGTGGATTTCCAATCTAGGGTACCTGTGGAACAAGGGGACCAAGTCCAAAAGTCACAAGCAAGTCGGAGATGGGCAGATGCCCAGGAAATGCCAGCTGCGGGTGCAAAGAAGCTTCGACTGGACAGAAGAAGCTGAGGTTTCTGCAGGAACGAAAAGGGCTAGAGACTTCCCCTTTGGTAGACGGATCCCTCTCGCCTTGGAAAGTCGTGCAGAAGTGTTTTCCCGCCAAAAGGACGCCAACAAGCCTTGCTACACGCAAATCGTGCGTTTGGCGTTTTTGGACGCTGCTGGGGCCCAGGAGGGACCAGGAGGTCGCAAATTGGACCTGAAGAGAGAGGGGACGTCGAGCAAGACAAAGAGCCCTCACTAAAGCAGGTAGCACCCAGAGAAGTGCCAGAAACAGGCACTACAAGGATGCGTGAAACGGTGCTCGCCGAAGTTGCACAAAGGAGTCCCACGTCGCCGGAGACCAACTTAGAAAGTCGTGCAATGCAGGTTAGAGTGCCGTGGACCCAGGCTTGGCTGTGCACAAAGGATTTCCGCCGGAAGTGCACAGGGGCCGGAGTAGCTGCAAAGTCGCGGTTCCCAGCAATGCAGCCCAGCGAGGTGAGGCAAGGACTTACCTCCACCAAACTTGGACTGAAGAGTCACTGGACTGTGGGGGTCACTTGGACAGAGTCACTGGATTCGAGGGACCTCGCTCGTTGTGTTGAGAGGAGACCCAAGGGACCGGTAATGCAGCTTTTTGGTGCCTGCGGTTGCAGGGGGAAGATTCCGTCGACCCACGGGAGATTTCTTCTGAGCTTCTGGTGCAGAGAGGAGGCAGGCTGCCCCCACAGCATGCACAAGCAGGAAAACAGTCGAGAAGGCGGCAGGATCAGCGTTACAGAGTTGCAGTAGTCGTCTTTGCTACTATGTTGCAGGTTTGCAGGCTTCCAGCGCGGTCAGCGGTCGTTTCCTTATCAGAAGGTGAAGAGGGAGATGCAGAGGAACTCAGATGAGCTCTTGCATTCGTTATCTGCCGTTTCCCCAGAGACAGAGACCCTAAATAGCCAGAAAAGAGGGTTTGGCTACTTAGGAGAGAGGATAGGCTACTAACACCTGAAGGAGCCTATCAGCAGGAGTCTCTGACGTCACCTGGTGGCACTGGCCACTCAGAGCAGTCCAGTGTGCCAGCAGCACCTCTGTTTCCAAGATGACAGAGGTCTGGAGCACACTGGAGGAGCTCTGGACACCTCCCAGGGGAGGTGCAGGTCAGGGGAGTGGTCACTCCCCTTTCCTTTGTCCAGTTTCGCGCCAGAGCAGGGGCTAAGGGGTCCCTGAACCGGTGTAGACTGGCTTATGCAGAATTGGGCACATCTGTGCCCAAGAAAGCATTTCCAGAGGCTGGGGGAGGCTACTCCTCCCCTGCCTTCACACCATTTTCCAAAGGGAGAGGGTGTCACACCCTCTCTCAGAGGAAGTTCTTTGTTCTGCCATCCTGGGCCAGGCCTGGCTGGACCCCAGGAGGGCAGCTGCCTGTCTGAGGGGTTGGCAGCAGCAGCAGCTGCAGTGAAACCCCAGGAAGGGCAGTTTGGCAGTACCAGGGTCTGTGCTACAGACCACTGGGATCATGGGATTGTGCCAACTATGCCAGGATGGCATAGAGGGGGCAATTCCATGATCATAGACATGTTACATGGCCATATTCGAAGTTACCATTGTGAAGCTACATATAGGTAGTGACCTATATGTAGTGCACGCGTGTAATGGTGTCCCCGCACTCACAAAGTTCAGGGAATTGGCTCTGAACAATGTGGGGGCACCTTGGCTAGTGCCAGGGTGCCCACACACTAAGTAACTTTGCACCTAACCTTTACCAGGTAAAGGTTAGACATATAGGTGACTTATAAGTTACTTAAGTGCAGTGTAAAATGGCTGTGAAATAACGTGGACGTTATTTCACTCAGGCTGCAGTGGCAGGCCTGTGTAAGAATTGTCAGAGCTCCCTATGGGTGGCAAAAGAAATGCTGCAGCCCATAGGGATCTCCTGGAACCCCAATACCCTGGGTACCTCAGTACCATATACTAGGGAATTATAAGGGTGTTCCAGTAAGCCAATGTAAATTGGTAAAATTGGTCACTAGCCTGTTAGTGACAATTTGAAAGTAATGAGAGAGCATAACCACTGAGGTTCTGGTTAGCAGAGCCTCAGTGAGACAGTTAGGCACCACACAGGGAACATATACATGCACACCTATGAGCACTGGGGCCCTGTGTGACAGGGTCCCAGTGACACATACATATAGGCCACAAACCTATGAGCACTGGGGTCCTGACCAGCAGGATCCCAGTGACACATAACAAACATACTGAAAACATAGTGTTTTCACTATGAGCACTGAGGCCTGGCTATCAGGATCCCAGTGAGACAGTGAAAACAGTGACAAACACCCTGACATACACTCACAAACAGGCCAAAAGTGGGGGTAACAAGGCTAGAAAGAGGCTACCTTCTCACACCAGTCAGGCTGCCCTCTTGCATTGAGAGGTGGGGTGTTGCAAGTGCATGAGTAGGACTATGTGATTGTGGACAAGCTAGGTAAAGATCAGGACCCTGAAAACCCATCCCATCAGGCCCAACAGCAAGAAAGCCTCCTGGTTCAACAACGACCTCAAGAACTCCAAGAAGAACTGCCGCACCCTCGAGAGAGCCTGGCGAAAAAACCCGACTACAGACAACATGACCGCCCTCAAGTACGCGTCCCGTAAACACCACCAGCTGATCCACACCACCAAGAAGACAGCATTCAAAGAACGACTAGACAACAATGCACACAACAGCAAGGAACTCTTCAGCATCGTCAAAGAGCTCTCCAACCCCAGCGCCGGAAACAACGACATCACCCCCTCACAAGACCTCTGCGACTCACTCGCCTCGTTCTTTCACCGCAAGATCGCCGACATACACAACAGCTTTGGCGCACAGACCACGCACCCAACCACCAAACAGACGCCCCCCAACACCACCCTCCGCGCCTGGACCCCGGTCAGCACCGAAGACACCATCCATACGATGAACACTATCCATTCCGGATCACCAACCGACCCATGCCCCCACCACGTCTTCAACAAGGCCGACTCCGTCATCGCACCCCATCTCCGGGACATCATCAATTGCTCCTTCAACACCGCCACCTACCCGGCGAGCTGGAAGCATGCCGAACTCAGCGCCCTCCTGAAGAAACCATCAGCAGACCCCACCGACCTCAAGAACTACCGCCCCATCTCGCTCCTCCCGTTTCCTGCCAAAGTCATCGAGAAGACCGTCAACAGACAGCTGACCGCCTTCCTCGAGACTAATGGATCCCTCGACCACTCACAGTCCGGCTTCCGAGCCAACCACAGCACCGAGACCGCCCTCATCGCAGCCACTGACGACATCCGAGGCCTGCTCGACAATGGGGAAACAGCGGCCCTCATTCTCCTGGACCTCTCCGCAGCGTTCGACACGGTCTGCCACCGCACCCTAGTGCAGCGCCTCAGCAACATCGGAATTCAAGAGAAGGCTCTAGAGTGGATCATCTCGTTCCTCACCGGAAGAACCCAGAGAGTCCGCCTCCCCCCGTTCAGATCCGAGGCCACCGAAGTCATCTGCGGCGTACCACAAGGATCTTCACTCAGCCCCACCCTCTTCAACGTCTACATGAGCCCCCTCGCAGCCATCGCACGCCATCACAACCTCAACATCATCTCCTACGCCGACGACACTCAGCTGATCCTCTCCCTCACCAACGACCCAGCCACCGCCAGAACCAACCTGCACGAAGGGATGAAAGACGTAGCCGAGTGGATGATGAACAGCCGCCTGAAACTAAACTCAGACAAGACGGAAGTCCTCATCCTTGGATCATCACCATCTGCCTGGGACGACTCCTGGTGGCCCCCTGCCCTGGGCAGCGCACCCAAACCAACGGACCACGCACGCAACCTGGGCTTCATCCTGGACTCCTCCCTCTCGATGACCAGACAAGTCAACGCCGTCTCTTCATCATGCTTCAACATCTTATGCATGCTCCGAAAGATCTTCCGATGGATCCCCACCGAAACCAGGAAGACGGTCACCCAGGCACTCGTCTCCAGCCGACTGGACTACGGTAACACCCTCTACACCGGAACCACGGTCAAACTACAGAAAAGACTCCAACGCATCCAGAACGCCTCCGCACGCCTCATCCTTGACATCCCCCGACACAGCCACATCTCCGGACACCTGAGAGACTTGCACTGGCTCCCCGTCAGCAAGAGAATCACGTTCCGCCTCCTCACCCACGCACACAAGGCCCTCCACGACCTGGGCCCCAGGTACCTCAACAACCGCCTGACCTTCTACACTCCCACCCGCCAGCTACGATCGACCAGCCACGCCCTCGCCGCCGTGCCACGCATTAGAAAAGCCACCATGGGAGGAAGATCCTTCTCCTACCTGGCAGCCAAGACTTGGAACTCCCTCCCCATCCACCTCCGTCTGACCCACGACCACCTCTCCTTCAGGAAGCAACTCAAGACCTGGCTGTTTGAGCAGTAGCGGTCCCCCCTCCCCCCCAGCGCCTTGAGACCCTCCGGGTGAGTAGCGCGCTATACAAATTTTTTGATTGATTGATTGATTGACCCTGTTGATTACTTTTCACGAGTACCTCTACACAAACACAGTTTACTATCCAAAACAGCCGAAGGATTCATTCATTTCATTGTGAGGTCCATCAGACCAGCAGCCTTATCCATTGAACAGATTATTGCTGCCACAAATGCTCAGAAGAACGTGATCATTCTCAAAGACTTTTCAGCTCAATCATGGAAGAAGAGTGTTCAACCTCTTGCTGACGATATTGAGTTTCAGAAATTCACAATGTACAGGACAAACTGTTTGTGACCAAAGAAAGTATTGTGTTGGGAGGTTCGAGAATCATCATACATGAGAACCTGAGAAAGCAAGTCATTGAACTAGCCCATGAAGGACATTGTGGTCTTGTAGCAACCAATAGAGCCCTAAGTGACTGAGTGTGGTTCACGTACATAGATGAGCGAGTTGAGAAGGAACTGAAGGAGTGCCATCTTTGCAAATGCCTTTCCGCTAAAGTAACACAACACCCACTAACGATGTCTGACCTTCCTACATAGGCTTGTAAAGAGTTGCAGTTGATTTCTTTGGGCCCTTACACAAAGGACATTATCTCACGGTAGTCGTTGATGAGTATTCACACTTCCCTTTAGTAAAGGAATTGTCATCAACCACCCAGGATAAGGTCATTGAGTGGCTGGCCGACATCCTTGAAGTGCTGGGCATTCCCTGCCATTCTCAAATCTAACAATGGCCTACCAGTCAATAGCCAAGAATTCAAGGAGTTTCTAGTCAACCTGAATGTCAGACATCAATAGAGTACACCTCTGTGGCTCCAAGCCAATGGTGTTGTTAAACAATTTATGGGCACCCTGAACAAGGTAATTCAACGAGCATCAATGGAAGGAATCGAACTGAGTCAAGCCCTGTGTCAATCCTCCACTATTACCGATCGACTCATCACTCCAAAACTGGTGAGAGTCATGCCACCTTGCTAGTTGGGAGAGCCATCAGAACCAAATAGCCACTGTAGACAGTGGACTGATCCTTAAATGTTGACAAAGTTTGTGTCCTGGAGACTTCTCGAAAGTGCAAAATGAAAGCATTTGCCGATCAGTGTTGATAAGCTCAGGAAACAGTCTTCGATGAAGGTGACATAGTCCTAGTCAAGCAGAAACAAAAGCGTAAAACAGGCACTCCATTTGCTCTCGATCCTCCAAGGGTGGTGATGTGTATAGGACACATGGTGACAGCACATCGTCTTGGAAAGTCCAGCATGTGGGGCTCATCACATTTTAAACACTTACCTTGACCTGTGTCAGCTCCTGCAGTTGAGGATGAGGTGATTCCACCTGACAGTTCAGATCAAGCATCAGAATCTGTGCCACCAGTGCACAACCAGAAGGCATCTCAACTACCCCATACCACTTGAGCTGGCCGACGAGCACCTCTACAACTTATTAAGAAATTTGATATAACTATTATTTGTAGTTTTTATTTAAGAAGTGGCAGATGTAATGATGTGAGACCAGGTGCATTAGGACCATTTTTCTTCTGGACAGACTTGAGAGAGAGATCAGGTAAGGTTCTGTGAGATGTTAAGGTGTGGTTATTAATGATGGTTGTTACTGTAACCAGTGAATAGAGTGTGATCATAAACTGAGGAATAAAAAAAATCTCATCTAGGGCTCCTTCAAAGCGTGGTATTTTGCAGGCTCCTGGACTGGGGAAGACGCTACGGGCCATATTTATACTTTTTGACGCAAAACTGCGCTAACGCAGTTTTGCGTCAAAATAATTAGCGCCGGCTAACGCCATTCTGAAGCGCCATGCGGGCGCCGTATTTATTCAATGACGTTAGCCGGCGTTAGCCGCCGGCGCTGTCTGGTGTGCGTTAAAAAAAATGACGTACACCAGGCAGCGCCGGCGTAGGGGAAAATGGAGCTTGGGCGACAAAAAATGGGGCAAGTCAGGCTGAGGCAAAATTTTCTCCTCAACCCGATTTGCGCCATTTTTTTTTTACTCCCAACCCCCATTGACATGACTCCTGTCTTAGCAAAGACAGGAGTCATGCCCCCTTGCCCAATGGCCATGCCCAGGGGACTTTTGTCCCCTGGGCATGGTCATTGGGCATAGTGGCATGTAGGGGGGCACAAATCAGGCCCCCCTATGCCACAAAAAAAAAAAAATAATAATACTTACCTGAACTTACCTTAATGTCCCAGGGGTGGGTCCCTCCATCCTTGGGTGTCCTCCTGGGGTGGGCAAGGGTGACAGGGGGTGTCCCTGGGGGCATGGGAGGGCACCTCTGGGCTCCTTCCGAGCTCACAGGTCCCTTAATGCCTGCCCTGACCAGGCGCTAAAAAACAGCGCAAAAGAGGCTGTACGTCATTTTTTTTGACCCACCCACTCCCGGGCGTCATTTTTGCCCGGGAGTATAAATACAGCGCACATGCCTTGGAGTCAGTTTTTTAGACGGGAACACCTACCTTGCATATAATTAACGCAAAGTAGGAGTCCACGGTAAAATATGATGCAAACTCCATGGACTTTGGCGCTAGACGCGTCTAACGCCAAAGTATAAATATGGAGTTAGTTTTGCGTCGGAATTGCGTAAAAAAAAAATACGCAATTCCGGCGCAAACAGAGTATAAATATGCCCCTACATCTTTCGCTGTCAGTGGACGATTCGATAGAAAAGGCACACCTTTGAAGTTAACGTTAGTTTATGGGTAAAGCAAGTGCTCCTTCAATAACAGCATGAGTCCTAAAAACAGAACAAAGGGAGTGGAAGCCATTAGCCGCATGTTATTGTTGTTGTTTGACTGAGTGGGGGGTGTAATGTTTGTAATGAGTACAGACCCCACGAATCTGCAGAAAGGTTGTCGTTTCTTTTTTGCCCTGAACAGAAATAACTTTAAGTCTTCGGTGCCACTTTAAGCTAATGTAGCAGGCGTCTCCCACAGACTCGCTCCAGAGGGCATCCCATTGTTGTGAGGCAATAACAAATCTGTTGAGTCCTGGAAAGGTTCCGCGTGACTGGCGCCGCAGTCGCGCGCTGCCCTTCCTGTTCACTTGTCTGTCCCTAGGCAGGTATTCCGCCTTTGTAAGAGATGACTTCACCAAGGCTGCCGCTCCTTTAAGAGCCCCTCTGGGAGACATCTGTCTGATGGCTTGTCATTCTGTGTTTAAAGTTCCTAAACTGTAAATTATGGCCATTGCTTTCTGCAAGCAGCAGCGGATAACCTTAAATTCGGTTTGCGCAGATCACGCCAAGGGCTGGTTAGAATCATGACTTACGAAGCAGTTTCTAAGGCTTAATGACATGAGGAATGGATCGGTTAGTTTGATATGTTCAGTGTCTTCTCATCGTATGTTTTTATCAGTATTCAGATACGGGACCTTCCCTTATGCAGAGACATGGATAAACCTAAGTACTCCCCTGTCAGTATCCAGATGAAATATACAGAAATAACATATATATTACACAGTGACCTAATTAGATTGCCAAACCATTGCGCCAGAAACAACTAAACAAATACAAATTAATATGGGGTAACCCAGAACCATACCATTACATTGCTTAATGTTGATTCAATCTGACACAGAAAACGGAATTTGTAATTAACTGTGTACATTTACACATTCGGAACATTCCTCAAGTATATATTTAGGTATCATTTTTTACTGTTCACATCACTTCACCTATGAGCACTGCAGCATCGACGCCAATGTAATTTCCAAACACCTGCCTACAGGGGTGTAACACAAGCCACTGAAATCCCTGTAGTGCAAGGAGGCCCCTGACCCTTTAATGGCTCCTCAGCCCTTGAGAGGGGTTCCAATTCATTCTAAGGCCAATGAATAGCTGTGTGTAAGGGAGACTCAGTATCCCATCTTCAAATTCTGCAAGGGGGGGGGGTATTATTTTCCTTTATGCCACTGCCTAGCTATGATTAAACAAGCATTTGCAACACAACAGGTCTCGCATTTGCGAGAGTTCACGCTATTGGCGTTGTAAACAACAATGGGCCACATGTATGAAATACAGGTTTTGTGACTCGCAAATTGCGAGTCAGAGCGACTTGCAATTTGCGAGTCACAAAACCTTATGTACAACAGTGTCAATGACACTGTTTGTGATTCGCAAGACGGTCGCAAATGACCTCCCTAATGAATATTCATGAGGTAGGTCGCAATTTGCAACCCCATTGGGAATGGCCGCCCTCACAGGGATTGTGGCCTGCTGGAGACAGCAGACCACCATGTCTGCGACTGCTTTTAAATAAAGCAGTTTTTTAAAAAATGCAGCCCGTTAGGAAAACTAGATGCATTTCAAAAACAAAAAATGAAAAGCTTTCTTTTCATTTTTTCAGAGCAGGCAGTGGTCCATAGGACTACTGCCTGCTCTGAAAGAATGTTTTCGCTGCCATTCACAAAAGGGAATGGGTCCCATAGGGACCCCTTCCCGTTTGCAAATGGGTTAGCACCAGCTTGAAACTGGTGCTAACTATGATTGTTTTGCGACTGCATTCGCTGTCACAAACCAATCATACATGGGACTGCGACTCGCAATTAGGAAGGGAACACCCCTTCCTAATTGCGACTCGCAAACCCTTTTTGCGATTCTGTAAATAGATCACTGAATCGCAAAAATGGGTCTGTACAGCCCAAATTGCATTTTGCACGTTGCAAACGGCCCGATTCGCCGTTTGCGACGTGTAAAATGCTTCGTACATGTGGCCCAATGTCTTTTACTCATGTGTTTTTCCAACCATGCTTTGCATTATGACATGTTTGAGCCGAGTAAAACTACAAGTCCCAGAATGCAACCTAGTGCTGGCTAAGAAGTCAAAACTGGGTGAAGCTGCTGAAATGTTTTCCATTTCAAATATGCTAAACATTGTGAGGCAACTGTCAACAAGTAAATACATCTGAACGCTCCTTTTAAAATGTCCTTCCCCCAAAAAACAACTAAATTAGGTGTGCTTTTGCCATATAATAGGCCACATACTTAAAGTGACTAATTACAACCACTGCTAAACATCAGGATTTTACTGCATTTCTTAGGGAAAAAGACTCCACATCTCACTGCAGTGCTATAGCAGCAGGTGGGATCAAAGTCATTTGACTGAGTACAGCAGGTCTTTTAGACACCTCATGCACGCTGCTGAGGCTCGTCCTAAAACATGGGGTGTCAAGGGCTGCAGACACCGAGAGGCTCCTTGAAGGGTGCATGCTAGGATCTCTGTAATGTCAGCACCACCTCAATTCTATACAACATGGTCTGTAACACAGCAGGTGAATGGACTAGCACTACTGGTCCAGTAAGAACAGAATTCTGTTAAGTTTGACAGTCACCAGCAGACATGCACCCTTGGCAACTCAAATACCATAGAGATGAAAATAAACCAACCAGTTGTCCAACCACAAAAAACAATAGATGCTGCTCATTTCCAACCCCACCTCCCTCTCTGCCCTCTCCCCATCCCCATCCCCCAGGCACAGACTCAACCTTTGATGTAGCAAACCTGTCATTTTCCTTAATGCAAGCTGTAAAATTGTGGTCTCCAGTAAGAGATTGGTAGCATCTTTGGGGTCCAGTTGGCACTTCGCATTTGGTTCCACTGCATCTGTGGCACTATTGACAGCTACATCCTGCTCTCAATCAGGAAGAAACAAATGAAATAGAAACCTTTGGACTCACCTCTAGCACATGAACAAAAAAAACATACAGCTCAATCAATATGACACTATGGGGCGTATTTAAGAGCCCCTAGCGCCACTGGAGCAGCACTTTCCGTGACGCTCCTGTGGCGCTAAGCACTGCTCCGTATTTAGAAGGAGGTATAACGCCACTTTTTTGTGTCATTATGCCTCCTTGTAAATATGGGCCCCTCTGACGCAGTTTTCTGAAGAAGCAAAATGCCATGGACGATTGTTTACATGCAGGAAGGTGTTAAATGTACTATGGTGCAAGGATGCCTGCGTTGGCGCTAGGCACCTTAAATCAGTGCCAGCACAGGGGGAAATGCAAGGATGCCTGTATTCCTCTAAATAAGGTGCACCTCTGCGTTTCTAAAGTGGCACAGCACTGCTATTTTTGCAGCAGCACCGCGCCGCTTTAACATAAATCTGGGCCTATGAGCCCAGAGGTGTGTGAAGTGTTAAAGACAAGCTTCTCAATAGTTCGGACTTAAATAAACAACCATGTGAGTTTCATATTCTGCACGTAGTTTAATAAAAATGATGGGCTACAACAGCCGTAAGCAATCTGATGTAATCTGCAGAGCACAGCTCAGTGAGGCTATAATGAGAGCATGTGAGCGCTATGCAAAGGATGGTAACATATGATTGCAAGAACTGCATTGTCTTTGCTGAGGTTGCACTAGTTTACCCCGACACAACGTGTGAGCTGGCGTAATGGGCAGAGCAGAGCTCCGAGAGTCTATAATGAAAGCATGTGTGCGCTATGCAACAGACAGTAACATTTCATTGTAAGACTGCACTGGTTTGGCTGAGGTTGAATTAGCTTCCCCTTGACACTTCATGTGAGCTGACAATGTGCAGAGCACAGCTTCGTGAGGCTATAATTAGAGCATGTTTGCGATATGCAAAGGACGGTAACAATTCATTATACAACTGCACTGGCTCGGCTGAAGTTGAGCTCGTCTACCCCTAATACACCATGTGAGCTGACATAATGTGCAGAGTATATCTTTGTGAGGCTACACTGACAGGACGGTAACATTTCATTGTAAGACTGCAGTGGCTTGGGTGAGGTTGAATTAGCTTAACACTGACACTGCATGTGAGCTGACATAATGTGCACAGCACAGCTCCGTGAAGCTATAATGGGAGCAAGTGGGCGCTCTTCAAAGGATATTAACAATTCATTGTACGACTGCACTAGCTTAGCTGAGGTTGAATTAGCTTCCCCTTGACACTTCGTGTGAGCTGACATAATGTGCACAGCACAGCTCCGTAAGGCTATACTGAGAGCATGTGAGCGCTATGCAAAGGACCTTAACATTTCATTGTAAGAATGCACTGGCTTGGCTGAGGTTGAATTAGCTTGTATCTGACACTCTGTGTGAGCTGACTTGATGTGCAGAGTATAGCTCCGTGAGGCTATAATGAGAGCATGTGTGTGGTATGCAATGGACATTAACATTTCATTTTATGACAGCACTGGTTTAGCTGACCATGAGCTAGTTTACCCATAACACATCATGTGAGCTGACATAATGTGGAGAGCACAGCTCCATGAGGCTATACTGAGAGCATCTGTGCCCTGTGCAAAGTACGGTAACATTTCATTGTAAGAATGCACTGACTTAGCTGAGGTTGAATAGGCTTAACCCTGACTTTCCGTGTGAGCTGACAGAATGTGCAGAATATAGCGCCGTACGGCTATACTGAGAGCATGTGAGCGCTATGCAAAAGACGGTAACATTTCATTGTAAGACTGCACTGGCTTAGCTGAGGTTGATTTAGCTTCCCCTTAGCACTTCGTGTGAGCTGACAGAATGTACACAGCACACCTCCGTGAGGCTATAATTAGAGCATGTGTGCTCTTTGCAACGGACGTTTACATTTCTTTGTAAGATCGCACTTGCTTAGCTTAGGTTGAATTAGTTCAGCCCTGACACTCCGTGTGAGTTGACATGATGTGCAGGGGACAGCTCTGTGAGGCTATAATGAGAACATGTGCGCTATGCAACGGATGGTAACGTTTCACTGTAAGACTGCACTGCCTTAGCTGAGGTAGAGATAGTTTACCCCTTACACTCCATGTGAGCTGACATAGGGGGTCATTCTGACCGCGGCGGACGGCGGTCGCCGCCCGCCACGCGGTTCCCGCCGAAAGACCGCTCCGCGGTCAAAAGACCGCAGCGGTCATTCTGGCTTTCCCACTGGGCTGGCGGGCGACCGCCGAAAGTCCGCCCGCCAGCCCAGCGGGAAACACCCTTCCCACGAGGACGCCGGCTCAGAATTGAGCCGGCGGTGTGGGAAGGTGCGACGGGTGCAGTTGCACCAGTCGCGAATTTCAGTGTCTGCTAGGCAGACACTGAAATTCTTTTTGGGGCCCCCAGGGGCCCCGCGGCACCCCCTACCGCCATCCTGTTCCCGGCGGGAGAACCGCCAGGAACTGGATGGCGGTAGGGGGTGTCAGAATCCCCATGGCGGCGGAGCGCGCTGGAGGATTCTCAAGGGCAGCGGAAAGTCGGCGGGACACCGCCGACTTTCCGTTTCTGGCCGCGGCTGAACCGCCGCGGTCAGAATGCCCAGCGGTGCACCGCCAGCCTGTTGGCGGTGCTACCGCCGACCTCCGCCATGGCGGTAATTACCGCCAGGGTCAGAATGACCCCCTTAATGTGAAAAGCAGAACTCTATGAGGCTATAGCAAGAGCATGAGAGTTCTATGCAAAGTACAGTAACATTAAATTGCCAGAATGCATTGGCTTAGATGAGGTTGAATTAGCTTACCCCTGACAGTCTGAATGAGCTGACATAGTAAGCAGCATATAGCTCCGTGAGTCTATAATGAGAGCATGTATGCGCTATGCAACGGACGGTAACATTTAAGTGTAAGACTGCACTCGTTTCGCTGAGGTTGAATTAGCTTACCCCTGTCACTGAGTGTGAGCTGACATATTGTGGAGAGTATAGCTCCGTGAGGCTATAAAGAGAGCATGTGAGCACTATTCAACGGATGGTAACATTTCATTGTAAGACTGCACTTGCTTAGCTGAGGTTAAATTAGCTTAACCCTGACACTTTGTGTGAGCTGACATAGGGGGCCATTACAACATTGGCGGTAAAAGCCGCTTACCGCCATGCAGAAGACCGCCAACACACTGCTGCGGCCGCGGAATTCCGCCACGGTCATTATGACCCACAGCTCGGAATCCGGCAAAATCCAGACACCTACACAAGTCCGCCACACCAAAGGTCAGTGATAAACTGGCGATAACAAAACCTCCACTGTCACGCCAACAGGAATACGCCCAAACTATCCACGACCCACAAATCCACGTGGCGGTCTTTCAACCATGGTATTCCATTGGCGGTACACACCGCCGCGCTCAAAATACACACACATTTACAAAACACTACCACATTGGACAATTCCAAATACACACACCTGATACACATACACACACCACTCCCACACACCCAATACAATATAAAACACACACCCACATCACCCACAAACGCTTACGACCACAATTGCGACAGAAGGCCAGAGAGAGACACCACCTGAAAGAACAATAGCATGCACAGGCACCCTACACCATCACTCACACAACATCCACGCACCTCATACAACACACCTCTAAATATCACCCCACACATCACAACACACATAACCCACACCACCCCATGGCCCCGAAAAGACACCCCAGGTTCTCTGAGGGGGAGCTCAGGGTCATGGTGGAGGAAATCATCCGGGCAGAGCCTCAACTATTCGGATCACAGGTGCAGCACACCACCATAGCTAGGAAGATGGAGCTATGGCGCAGAATCGTGGACAGGGTCAACGCAGTGGGACAGAACCCAAGAACTAGGGATGACATCAGGAAGCGGTGGAACGACCTATGGGGGAAGGTGCGTTCCGTGGTCTCAAGACACCACATCGCGGTACAGAGGACTGGCGGCGGACCCCCACCTCCTCCCCCACAACTAACAACATGGGAGGAGAAGGTCTTGGCTATAATGCATCCTGAGGGCCTCGCAGGAGTAGCTGGAGGAATAGACTCTGGTAAGTCAAATCTTTCATTACTTCATCCCCCACCCACCTGCATGCTATCACATACCGCCACCCTCGCCCTCACGCCCATCACTCCAACTCCTCACGTATGCCCCAATATCACAAACCACACATTCCAAACCCAAGCCCTGCATGTAACACCAATGCATGGACACCCATCACCAAAGCATGGCCACTGCACATACCCATACACCCCCCTAAAGCATTATCACACAAGGTCCTACACAGGAATGCAAGCACTGGGGTACAGGGTCACCCACCCATTGCACACTATGGCACACACATATGCAATAATTATGCTTTTACACCCCTGCAGGACCCCTACCCAACGTCACCGGACAGGAGGGTCCAGACATGTCCACTCCACTCACAGAAGAGGCCCACAGTGATGACAGCAGCTCTGTCCAACTGGATCCAGATGACCAGCCCGGCCCATCTGGGACCTCGGGACAGTCGGTTCCCCTCACACTGGCACAGGCCACCACAGAGCCTCCCCCCTCTGGAAACACCAGCACAGCACCCACCCAGTGGGCCCATACTTCTGTCCCCAGGACACGTCAATCAGTAGTGTGTCCACCACTACAGGGAACCCAGGCTAACCCACCACCCCAACAACACTAGGGACTTGGGGGCAGTGGCAGTGGGCACCCGGTCAAGGGGACACAGGGCCCAGGGAAACAGGGGAACTGGGAGGGCTGCTGTGCGACAGGGGAGGACAGGCCCAGGGAACCCACTCTCCACAAGGCCCTCTCCAACATCATGGGAGCCTACCACCATTCCCAGGAGACAATGGCAACGGTACTGGCCAAGTTTCAGGAGACCCAGCAGCTGCAGGAGGAACAGTATTTGGGGTTCAGGGAGGAACTCAAATCCATCAATTCCACCCTGGGCACCATTGTAGGGGTGCTGAAGGAACCCAGGAGGGACACTGTGGCACAACAAGGGGCTGCTGACACTAGACTGGACGATGAACTGCCCACCACCTCCGCCGGTGCTAGTGGACAGGAGGCACCGCCACAGGACCACCACACCAGCACCCCACCCCCTGCAGATGGAGAACCACCCCGCAAGTGGTCCCTGAGATCCAGGACAAAGACAGAGAACAATGACAAGACCCCGCCAAGAAATTAGACCACCCTGATTGTCATCCTTCTGTCCCACTTTGTAACCTTGTCCATCCTTAAACTGCCCCAGCTCCACTTCCTATGCCCCTCTGGACAATGCACCTGTGAGACTAATAGACTGGACTCTGCCATGGACATTCCTCCACTATCACCCCTGACCATTTTACAACCCCCTCCACTATTTAGCACTTAAATAAACACCCTTAAATCACAAAACTATCTGGAGTCAGTCTGTGCTTTCGAAAATGTGTATTTGCCATAACTGTTGGAAAATGCTATATCCATTGTATTGTCAACATACCTATGTCACACAGCTCTAGTCCATGAGGAAACTAAGCAGATGTCACACAGTGGGACCCACATCTGTGAAATTGAAAGGGAAAGTGACAACTCAGGGTCCATACACTGTGCGAAAATGACAGACAGATGAGAGGTAGAAGGATCAAACAGATGTAGCAGGAAGTGATGTCTTCTTACCTGTGTCTCACTGGAAGTATTGTTGGATCACTGTGTTCCTGTTGTCTGTGTCCTCTTCTTCTGCTTCCTCGTCTTCACTGTCCACAGGCTACACAGCTGCCACAACACCTCCATCTGGACCATCCTCCTGCAGAAAAGGCACCTGTCGTCGCAAAGCCAAGTTATGAAGAATACAGCAGGCCACGATGATCTGGCACACCTTCTTTGGTGAGTAGAATAGGGAACCACCTGTCATATGAAGGCACCTGAACCTGGCCTT
This sequence comes from Pleurodeles waltl, assembly GCF_031143425.1. Taxonomy (NCBI): domain Eukaryota; kingdom Metazoa; phylum Chordata; class Amphibia; order Caudata; family Salamandridae; genus Pleurodeles; species Pleurodeles waltl. Next base: position 507,169,330 of record NC_090447.1, on the reverse strand, counting down.
CAGGAGGCCGAAGGTCCTCTCTATAATCCTCCTAGATCGACCATGTACCTCATTGTAGCGTTCCTCTGCCCTTGTCCTGGGATTCCTCACTGGTGTCAGTAGCCATGACAGGTTGGGGTAACCAGAGTCACCTATTAGCCACACACGTTGTCTCTGTAGCTGCTCCATCACATAGGGGATGCTGCTATTTCGCATCACATACGCGTCATGCACTGACCCTGGGAACTTGGCATTTACATGGGAGATTGGTTAGCCAAACAGACCACCTGCACATTCATCGAATGATAACTTTTTCTGTTTCGGTACACCTGCTCATCGTCTTTTGGGGGTACCAAAGCCACATGGGTCCCATCAATGGCACCAATGATGTTGGGGATATGTCCAAGGGCATAGAAATCACCCTTCACTGTAGGCAAGTCACCCTCCTCTGGGAAAATGATGTAGCTCCGCATGAGTTTCATCAGGGCAGACAACACTCTGCTCAAAATCTTTGAAAACATAGGCTGAGACATTCCAGATGACATGGCCACTGTGGTCTGGAATGACCCACTTGCCAAAAAATGGAGGACTGACAAAACCTGCACCAGAGGGGGAATCCCTGTGGGTTGGCGGATGGGGGACATCAGGGCTGGCTCCAGCTGGGCACACAGTTCATGGATAGTGGCAAGGTCAAGTCTGTATCGAAGTATTATATGGCGTTCTTCCATTGTCGACAGGTCCACCAGCGGTCGGTACACGCGAGGATTCCTCCTTCTCATCCCAAGTCCCAGCGGACGGTGCCTAGGAAGGACAACATGGAGCACAGAGTCAGACAAACCACAGGTACGTACAGACAGCTTGCACAGTTAAGGAATGGCAATGGGTTGAAAGGCGTGTATGTGTGGCAATGCAAGGCCTAGGCCTGTGTGTCGCAGTCAAAATTAAGCCATGTAGGCCCTTGAAATGGCGGCTGCCTGACCTGTGAAGTGGGACAATGGGATGTGAGGTCAATGCGCTGGCGGGGCACACCGTGGCGGTAGGCGGTCGAAGACCGCGGCGCAAAGCCGCATTGGTTAACATTGAAGCCTATGGGTTTCAGGAGCCAATGACGAAGGGCGCCGGCGGTCGCGGTACGCACCGCCGCGGTACGCACCGCCGCGGGCGTGACCGCCATTTTCTATCTGCTTAATCACTCAAGACCTGATCATCCACAGGAGAGGACCTATACTGCAAGTGCTGCTGTGACCTCGGTCTGGAAGATACAATGGCTGCTGCGACTGGGGAAAGGGCCCCTGCCTTCACGACAGAAGAGTTGGAGAAGCTCGTGGATGGGGTCCTCCCCCAGTATGCGCTACTCTACGGTCCTCCAGACCAACAAGTGAGTACACCGGGTGCACATGGAATGGGCTATGCCTGTGTGGATTGGGGTGGATGTAAGTTGGTGGGGTGGGGGGCGAATGAGGAGTGTAACGCCCGACAGATGAGAGCATGTGCCATATGGCAAAGTTGGTGGGGGGGGCCAATCACATCTAACATGCAGGTCATTGATGATTTCCTCCTTTCCACCCTGTACATGTCAAATAGGTCAGCGCCCATCAGAAGATCGAGATTTGGCGTGCCATCGCCAAGGAAGTCCGGAACTTGGGAGTCCACAACAGACGGGGCACCCACTGCCGCAAGAGGTGGGAGGACATCCGCCGTGGAACAAGGAAGACCGCAGAAACACTGCTGGGGATGGCCTCCCAACCTAGGAGGGGTGCCAGTCGCACCATGACCCCCCTGATGTCCCGGATCCTGGCGGTGGCCTACCCAGAACTGGATGGGCGCTTTAAGACATCACAGCAGACACAAGGGGGTGAGTATCAGCACATTCTCCTATCTTTCTGCGCAGTGGAGGCGTCTGGGTGGGGGAGGAGGGCTGTGGGTGACATTAGGCCAGGGCGCTTTCTGTAGTGTAGTCCTCTCCCTTAGGCATGGCCCTGTGCCCCCGGCCCCCACCTCCGTAGGGTGACAAGTACAGCCATTGAAGGTCCAGCATCTCCCATGTGCGCGTTTGACGTCTCTTGGCCTGTTGTCCTAGTCAGTAGTACTGAGTAGTGTACCCCGAATGCGCGGCTTAGTGCATTAGGCTCCTGTGTCTGTCCTCTCCGCCAACGGTGTTGACATTGCATGCACTCAACCTGGTCTTCTTCTTTCTCCCCCCACCCTTTCTCTTCATCTTCTTGTGCATGTGTGCATTAGCATCATCAGGCGGAGGAGATTTGGCATCGGAGCACGAGGGAGCTGCAGGACACAAGGCCCCGGTGTGCCCAGGAACAGACACCGAGGGCGCCAGTGATCCGGAGGGCGAGGGGAGCACCACGACGGGGACCGCTGGTGAGAGCAGCGACAGCGACACGTCCTCGGATGGGAGCTCCCTAGCGGTGGTGGCAACATCCGGGCCCCCCGCCTCTACAGGTACAGCCGCCACCCAGCGCACCAGCACCGCCCTCCCAGCAGCCCCTCAGGCTTCGCTCCGTGCCCGTTCGCCCAGGAAGGCGCGCGTCTCCTTCGCCCCAGGCACCTCAGCCCCTGCCCCTGTTGCCCCTGCTGCCCTCAGTGCGGAGCTCATTGACCTGGTAAGGACGCTCATTGTTGGGCAGACGACCCTTTTGAATGCCATCCAGGGTGTGCAAAGGGAGGTGCAACAGAGCAATGCGTACCTGGAGGGCATTCATTCGGGTCAGGCTGCCCATCAACGAGCGTTCACTGCTCTGGCCTCAGCACTGACGGCAGCCATTGTCCCTGTTTCCAGCCTCCCTCTTCTTACTGCCTCCAGCCTTTGTCTGTCTCCTGTTCCTCAGCCTATCCCATCCACACCATCAGACCAGCCTGCACACACCTCAACACCCAAGAGCAGCTCATCCAAACACAAGCACCACAGATCCCACAAACACTCACCCAAGCAACACCCAGATGCAGACATGCCAACAGCCACTGCCACCCCTGTGTCCCCCTCCTCCTCGTCTCCCTCCTCCCTCCCTGTGACGTCTACACTCACACCTGCATGCACCCCAACATCAGCCAGTGCTTCCATCACCACCTCACCCTCCAGTACAGTCCACACTCGTGCAGTCACCACCCCCACTGCCATTTACACGTCCCCTGTGTCCTCTCCCACTGTGTCTGTCACCCCCTCTTCCAAGACACACAAACGCAGGCAGCCACCCACCCAACAGCCAACCACCTTAAGACAGCCTACAGCACCAGCACCTTCACCCAATGACAGCACACCTGACTCTCCTACAACCACCTCCTCTACCTCCACTTCCATCTCCACTTCTCCTACCCTTTACCTTGGCCCTAAAAAACTTTTCATGGCTAACCTTGACCTCTTTCCCCCCGATGAGCTCCCCCATCCATCTTCAAAGAGTCCCAAAAGCACCGCAGCCACCACCAGCCCAGCTTCGGGTGTCACTGTTGTGCATGGGTACTGGAGCCCACCCTTTGCCAGCAGTGACACATCGATCAGCAGCAAGGACACGTCCAGCCCCCCCCCGGCAAGAGGACCCGCAAAAACAAGGGCCGCCGTGCGAGGACCGACAGGGCTGCCCCCAAGGAGCAATGTGCGGCCACTTCACCACCCACACCATCTAGGGGAGGCAAGGGCCCGAGAGCCCCATCAAAGGAGCGGAAGGGCAGCAGGAGCGCGGAGAAGGTGGACCCCACATGCCACATCCCAGCTGGGAAGGAGGACACTGAGGAGGCCAGGAGTCCGTCCCCGAAGGGTCCAGAAGCGTCACGGTCCGAGGGCGACTGAGCAGGGAGTCCAGGCCAGGTCTAGAGCACCGCTGAACAGGGCCCGCCGTGGAGAAGAGCACCGCTGAACAGGGCCCGCCGTGGAGAAGAGCACCGCTGAACAGGGCCCGCCGTGCTGAAGAGCACCGCTGAACAGGGCCCGCCGAGGAGAAGAGCACCGCTGAACAGGGCCCGCCGTGCAGAAGAGCACCGCTGAACAGGGCCCGCCGTGCAGAAGAGCACCGCTGAACAGGGCCCGCCGTGAAGATAGGCACCGCTGAACAGGGCCCCGCCGGGCAGAAGAGCACCGCTGAACAGGGCCCGCCGTGAAGATAGGCACCGCTGAACAGGGCCCCGCCGTGCAGAAGAGCACCGCTGAACAGGGCCCCGCCGTGCAGAAGAGCACCGCTGAACAGGGCCCGCCGTGCAGAAGAGAACCGCTGAACAGGGCCCGCCGTGGAGAAGAGCACCGCTGAACAGGGCCCGCCGTGCAGAAGAGCACCGCTGAACAGGGCCCGCCGTGCAGAAGAGCACCGCTGAACAGGGCCCGCCGTGAAGATAGGCACCGCTGAACAGGGCCCCGCCGGGCAGAAGAGCACCGCTGAACAGGGCCCCGCCGTGCAGAAGAGCACCGCTGAACAGGGCCCGCCGTGCAGAAGAGCACCGCTGAACAGGGCCCGCCGTGAAGATAGGCACCGCTGAACAGGGCCCCGCCGGGCAGAAGAGCACCGCTGAACAGGGCCCCGCCGTGCAGAAGAGCACCGCTGAACAGGGCCCGCCGTGCAGAAGAGCACCGCTGAACAGGGCCCGCCGTGAAGATAGGCACCGCTGAACAGGGCCCCGCCGGGCAGAAGAGCACCGCTGAACAGGGCCCGCCGTGAAGATAGGCACCGCTGAACAGGGCCCCGCCGTGCAGAAGAGCACCGCTGAACAGGGCCCCGCCGTGCAGAAGAGCACCGCTGAACAGGGCCCGCCTTGCAGAAGAGCACCGCTGAACAGGGCCCGCCGTGGAGAAGAGCACCGCTGAACAGGGCCCCGCCGTGCAGAAGAGCACCGCTGAACAGGGCCCGCCGTGCAGAAGAGCACCGCTGAACAGGGCCCGCCGTGAAGATAGGCACCGCTGAACAGGGCCCCGCCGGGCAGAAGAGCACCGCTGAACAGGGCCCCGCCGTGGAGAAGAGCACCGCTGAACAGGGCCCCGCCGTGCAGAAGAGCACCGCTGAACAGGGCCCGCCGTGGAGAAGAGCACCGCTGAACAGGGCCCGCCGTGAAGATAGGCACCGCTGAACAGGGCCCCGCCGGGCAGAAGAGCACCGCTGAACAGGGCCCGCCGTGAAGATAGGCACCGCTGAACAGGGCCCGCGGTGCAGAAGAGCACCGCTCCGCTGGGCCCTTCTTCTCAAGCACCGGTCCGCTGGGCCCCGCCGTCTCAAGCACCGCTCCGCTGGGCCGTTCTTCTCAAGCACCGCTCCGCTGGGCCCCGCCGGCTCAAGCACCGCTCCGCTGGGCCCTTCTTCTCAAGCACCGCTCCGCTGGGCCCTTCTTCTCAAGCACCGCTCCGCTGGGCCCCGCCGTCTCAAGCACCGCTCCGCTGGGCCCTTCTTCTCAAGCACCGCTCCGCTGGGCCCTTCTTCTCAAGCACCGCTCCGCTGGGCCCTTCATCTCAAGCACCGCTCCGCTGGGCCCCGCCGTCTCAAGCACCGCTCCGCTGGGCCCTTCTTCTCAAGCACCGCTCCGCTGGGCCCTTCTTCTCAAGCACCGCTCCGCTGGGCCCTTCTTCTCAAGCACCGCTCCGCTGGGCCCTTCTTCTCAAGCACCGCTCCGCTGGCACCGCAATCACTGTTTATGGTTCACTGTGCCCACCATGCCTCCTCCTTGACCAGTGGAGACTGTCATCCACCTGATGGACTGTGGCTTTGCACTCCCAGGATGGTACAGTGGGCAGCCCAGCCACTGTAGAGACATTGAGAGACTGTGGCTTTGCACTCCCCAGGATGGTACAGTGGGCAGCCCAGCCACTGTAGAGACATTGAGAGACTGTGGCTTTGCACTCCCCAGGATGGTACAGTGGGCAGCCCACCCACTGTAGAGACATTGAGAGACTGTGGCTTTGCACTCCCCAGGATGGTACAGTGGGCATGGTGGCTCCTCGTGGATCTGGCGTCGTGGACTCATGTGGCTGTGGTGCCCCCCCCTTCCCTTCCCCCTGAGGTGCCTGTAGTTTTTACATCTGATGCCCCTGCAGTGTTCTCTCCAAAGGACTCAGGTCTCCTGTGTGGGCTTTGCCCTTGTTTCTCAAAACTTTGGCCCACGGACATGATGAATTCGTAGGATGTGCAGGACTTGTTACTTCAGTTATACACTGATGTGTATGTCATTTGTTTTCTTGTGAATATCTTTCATGGTTATACGAGAATTTTCATGAGCTTTTGGGTACATAAATATTTATTCCAAATTTGATTATGTCCTAGCATTTTTCTGGGGTGTTTGGGTGGTGTCACTGTGACTTGTTGCTCTGCATTGGTGTGTACATAGTTGGGGGGGGGGTCGCATATGTGTGTGCCCGTAACCTTTCGTCCTCCCCCCTCCCGTGTGTCGTAGGTGCAGTACTCACCGTTGTCGTCTGCGCCGGACTTCGTACTCGTGGTAGATGAGAAGGTAGACGAGAGCAGGTAGGATGTTTAATTCGGGTTCCATGCTGTCCTCCTTCCTCCTGGAGTGCGTAGTGGTGAGCGTTTTCCCGTCCGTAGTCTGTTTCCGCCGTGTTTTTATCGGCGGTGCTCCCGCCCCGGAAAAGGTGGCGGATTGGTGAGTTGTGATAGGGTGGGCGGTACATTGTCTGCCGCCTGGCTGTTGGCGGTGACCGCCGCGCTGTTTGTTTGTACCGCCGTGGCGGTCGGAGTGTTAAAGTGGCTGTCTGTGTTGGCGGTTCCCGCCAGGGTCAGAATTCCATATTTTTTACCGCCAGCCTGTTGGCGGGTTGGCCGCCGCTTTAACACCGACCGCCAGGGTTAGAATCACCCCCTTTGTGTTCCAGGGCTTGTCTTCTGTCCTTGATGGCCTTTATCAGATCCAAGGCTGTTGGCTCTGCTGGACACCCCCCGTGCCATGACAACATCTATATTTGTCTTCTTCAGCACCGCAGTAGAGTAGTGCACTATTGGGTTTATCTGAGGCCATGCTTGCCATGCTTATGTTGCACCATAAAAGGGTACCGCCTCAGTGAAAAAGGTCCCCTCTACTCCAAAGCAATCTGACAGTCTGCCTTTCAAAGCAGGAGCTTTTGTAGGTCCAGCCAAGAGGGGAGAGCAGTCACTGAGCAACAGGCGAATAGAATCATCTCTGGGTGTTCTCTCTCCTTCAGTCTCAGTCCCCACAATGAACCACCTTAGTCCAGGCAATATCAACTGGGTCGGAATCAATCCAGGTCTTTACTCCATCGCGGCGCAACTCCCTTTGCTGCCGATGTTCAATCTGTGTGGCACTGTCTGTCCACTGGGATGATTGATCCCCGTTGCCTCTGCAGTATAAGCATCATCAGTCTCAGACCCCCCCTCGTGCACTGCAATCTTTAGTGACCCTCTATTGGCCTCACCAAGGCCAGGTAGTCATTGCAAGAGTGTCTCAGTTATTGTGATTGTCTTCCAGGACAGGATCCATCCACCTTATCTCCTCAGTTGGGCCCGGAGCTCATCTGCTTTGAGCCACAATACCTGATCTCCAATCATGATTGGGGGCTGGGGTCGCACAGCACCTCACAGCGCCTCAGTGCTGCTCTTTGCCTTATCTTCTCAGCTCCAAAATGCAGCCTTATCTCATCCCCACAGCTGGACTTGGGCCATCTCATGTAGCACCTAGACCAGGCTGCTGTAATGTCTTCACTGGTGCAGCAGTCCTTTACACTGGCCCGCTGCCTTTTCTTTTGTGGCTCTCTCATCAAGGTCGTGGCTCCATGTAGCCTTATCCACTGTGTGCTGCTGCAGGTGATCTCAAGCGCAGGGTCTTAGCCAGCACCTTTCTTCACAGCAGTGCAATAGTGTAGGAAAGTACCATCTTGCCTGGCATGTTACCCCCATTTTTCACTGTATATATGTTGTTTTAGTTGTATGTGTCACTGGGACCCTGGTAACCCTGGTGCCTGAATGTGTTACCTGTGTAGTAACTAACTGTCTCACTGAGGCTCTGCTAATCAGAACCTCAGTGGTTATGCTCTCTCATTTCTTTCCAAATTGTCACTAACAGGCTAGTGACCAATTTTACCAATTTACATTGGCTTACTGGAGCACCCTTATAATTCCCTAGTATATGGTACTGAGGTACCCAGGGTATTGGGGTTCCAGGAGATCCCTATGGGCTGCAGCATTTCTTTTGCCACCCATAGGGAGCTCTGACAATTCTTACACAGGCCTGCCACTGCAGCCTGAGTGAAATAACGTCCACGTTATTTCACAGCCATTTTACACTGCACTTAAGTAACTTATAAGTCACCTATATGTCTAACCTTTACCTGGTAAAGGTTAGGTGCAAAGTTACTTAGTGTGAGGGCACCCTGGCACTAGCCAAGGTGCCCCCACATTGTTCTGGGCCAATTCCCCGGACTTTGTGAGTGCGGGGACACCATTACACGCGTGCACTACATATAGGTCACTACCTATATGTAGCTTCACCATGGTAACTCCGAATATGGCCATGTAACATGTCTATGATCATGGAATTGCCCCCTCTATGCCATCCGGGCATAGTTGGCACAATCCCATGATCTCAGTGGTCTGTAGCACAGACCCTGGTACTGCCAAACTGCCCTTCCTGGGGTTTCACTGCAGCTGCTGCTGCTGCCAACCCCTCAGACAGGCAGCTGCCCTCCTGGGGTCCAGCCAGGCCTGGCCCAGGATGGCAGAACAAAGGACTTCCTCTGAGAGAGGGTGTTACACCCTCTCCCTTTGGAAAATGGTGTGAAGGCAGGGGAGGAGTAGCCTCCCCCAGCCTCTGGAAATGCTTTCTTGGGCACAGATGTGCCCAATTCTGCATAAGCCAGTCTACACCGGTTCAGGGGACCCCTTAGCCCTGCTCTGGCGCGAAACTGGACAAAGGAAAGGGGAGTGACCACTCCCCTGACCTGCACCTCCCCTGGGAGGTGTCCAGAGCTCCTCCAGTGTGCTCCAGACCTCTGCCATCTTGGAAACAGAGGTGCTGCTGGCACACTGGACTGCTCTGAGTGGCCAGTGCCACCAGGTGACGTCAGAGACTCCTTCTGATAGGCTCCTTCAGGTGTTAGTAGCCTATCCTCTCTCTTAGGTAGCCAAACCCTCTTTTCTGGCTTTTTAGGGTCTCTGTCTCTGGGGAAACTTTAGATAACAAATGTAAGAGCTCATCCGAGTTCCTCTGCATCTCTCTCTTCACCTTCTGCCAAGGAATCGACTGCTGACAGCGCTGGAAGCCTGCAAACCTGCAACATAGTAGCAAAGACGACTACTGCAACTCTGTAACGCTGATCCTGCCGCCTTCTCGACTGTTTTCCTGGTGTTGCATGCTGTGGGGGTAGTCTGCCTCCTCTCTGCACTAGAAGCTCTGAAGAAATCTCCCGTGGGTCGACGGAATCTTCCCCCTGCAACCGCAGGCACCAAAAAGCTGCATTACCGGTCCCTTGGGTCTCCTCTCAGCACGACGAGCGAGGTCCCTCGAATCCAGCAACTCTGTCCAAGTGACTCCCACAGTCCAGTGACTCTTCAGTCCAAGTTTGGTGGAGGTAAGTCCTTGCCTCACCTCGCTAGACTGCATTGCTGAGAACCGTGACTTTTGCAGCTACTCCGGCCCCTGTGCACTTCCGGCGGAAATCCTTTGTGCACAGCCAAGCCTTGGTCCACGGCACTCTAACCTGCATTGCACGACTTTCTAAGTTGATCTCCGGCGACGTGGGACTCCTTTGTGTAACTTCGGGTGAGCACTGTTTCATGCATCCTTGTAGTGCTTGTTTCTGGCACTTCTCCAGATGCTACCTGCTGCTAAGAAGGCTCCTTTTCTTGCTCGACGTCCCCTCTACCTCCTGGTCCAATTTGCGACCTCCTGGTCCCTCCTGAGCCACAGCAGCGTCCAAAAATGCTAACTGCACGATTTGCAGCTAGCAAGGCTTGTTGGCGTTCTTTCGGCAGGAAAATACTTCTGCACAACTCTCCACGGCAAGAGGGATCCGTCCACCAAAGGGGAAGTCTCTAGCCCTTTTCGTTCCTGCAGAAACCTCAGCTTCTTCTGTCCAGTAGAAGCTTCTTTGCACCCACAGCTGGCATTTCCTGGGCATCTGCCCATCTCCGACTTGCTTGTGACTTTTGGACTTGGTCCCCTTGTTCCACAGGTACCCTAGATTGGAAATCCATCGTTGTTGCATTGTTGGTTTGTGTCTTTCCTGCATTATTCCTCTAACACGACTTCTTTATCCTTAGGGGAACTTTAGTGCACTTTGCACTCACTTTTCAGGGTCTTGGGGAGGGTTATTTTTCTAACTCTCACTATTTTCTAATAGTCCCAGCGACCCTCTACAAGAACACATAGGTTTGGGGTCCATTCGTGGTTCGCATTCCACTTTTGGAGTATATGGTTTGTGTTGCCCCTATCCCTATGTGTCCCCATTGCATCCTATTGTAACTATACATTGTTTGCACTGTTTTCTAAGACTATACTGCATATTTTTGGTATTGTGTATATATATCTTGTGTATATTTCCTATCCTCTCACTGAGGGTACACTCTGAGATACTTTGGCATATTGTCATAAAAATAAAGTACCTTTATTTTTAGTATAACTGTGTATTGTGTTTTCTTATGATATTGTGCATATGACACTAAGTGGTACTGTAGTAGCTTCACACGTCTCCTAGTTCAGCCTAAGCTGCTCTGCTAAGCTACCATTATCTATCAGCCTAAGCTGCTAGACACCCTATACACTAATAAGGGATAACTGGGCCTGGTGCAAGGTGCAAGTACCCCTTGGTACTCACTACAAGCAAGTCCAGCCTCCTACAAATAGCCAAGGCCAACACCCCACACAGGTTTCTGGGTGCCCTTGTGGACTCAGGACTCTTATTCCCTCGAGGATGAAGGTCCCAAATCGGGAGTTTGCTGGATTCTTAGATAGGCCATGCAGAGATGCTCAAAACACCTCTACACCACGACCTTGCTGGCTATGCCCTTCTCCCCCATGTAGGTTTTAATATTGAATATGCAACTTTCCTTCCTTTAGTTCATGCATAACCTCATCAGGGAGGATGAAGGTCTTTTTGAAGTTGGAAAATAGGATCATTTCAGACTTAAGTAAAACATGTATTCACGGCAACAAAAACGCCTTGAGTGAGCTACAAGCACTTGAAGATTGTTCCACAACAATGAAGTACCACACGCCATTTTAAAATGATTTTACCCAATGGAGCAGTACCAAAAGGCATTACTAAATGTCCCTCTTGAGTCAGAAACAAGTTCTTAAAGATCGTTTCACATAGGTAGGTATAATCAGTGGCTGTGGATTTTTTCCCATAATTATGGATTTGCTGGATATGCCACATAATCCATCATCTGCTGCATAATCTGCAGATTTTAACCCAACTATTTGTTCCTAGCACAATGAGAACACAAGCTACTAAAAAAATCTCAATGTGGGTTCTCGTTCAGTGGAAGGCCCTTTGCAAAGTTTAACTGGTCATTTTTCAATTGTTTTTTCCTGTATTTGGGTGTTAAAGTGGTACTAATAAGGTGCAATCTTTGTCCAGACAGTATGGTCATTTGTAAAAATGACAAAATAATGAAGTAATAGTATCAAAAATTTACCACATTACGCCACGTAATTTGTCTATTCATGCTGCACAATTTGGTCAACCCTTTGATCCTTTGCCATATAATTCCGATATTGATCCTTTGCCATATAATTACGGGGATATAGTGCTACATGAAACATGACGTTACTAAAGAGTTCCCTTGAATCAGGCACAAGTCGTTGAAGATTCTGGCTCCTGATGCTTAGGCAGTCTGACAATAATGAACAAAGCAGAACTCTTTAACTTTTTTTTAAAGTGGAACAGAGCAATGGAAAACAAATATAAGTGACTAAGAGCATGGTGGATCATAGTGAGGGAACTGCTTCAACACATAAATTTGTCTATTCACTTTTCGTAGCCCGATGATTTTCTATAGACTTAAAAATATCCCAATGCTGGGTTATGATGGTCATTATCACAGCTTTGTGTGGCCAGCAGTATGTTTTGACAGCAGCAGATGAGAACACCCTGGCATTTACAGCTATTACCAGTCACTGGTACTTATAATGTGCCTTTATTTGTATGTCAAACATCTGTTTAGCTCTTCATATACTTCAAACTATTCTTTATTTGTTTGAGCTCTTTGGAATTCCAACAAAAAGTCTGCATTCCTAGCATGGTGCACGGGGACTCACTGAAACAAGCTAATGGCTGAAGGAGGGCTGACATAAAGCTCCTTTCTGTCCATTACTATTTGTATTCATTTTGTTGTGAACTCGTGAGAGCTAGCAGCAAGCTAAAGTGGACATTGGCCAGACCTCAAAGAGAGCACAGATCTTTTTAAAAAACAATTTTTTAGGGTTTCCAGATGAACTCAATGGCATATAAATTTCTTAAAGGCAATTTATGTACAACATTATCCCTGCTTACAATTTGTATGTGTTAGGATGTTCCCTTTTACATGTTTATCTCAATTTGCTAGACATAGAGTATAAAGTTCAATCATGTTCGGAGATTTTCTTGAATAATTGATGACAGTGAAATTTGTCATATTAATAGTACCCATTAAAACATGATAAAAATACATAACATACAAACATACATAACATCAAAAAAGTAAAACACAGTAATATTAATCCATGGATTTCTGTATATATTCCAATATTTTGCTATTGTGTGCACTTCCAGAATAACTAGGGGGAGGAGGCTTTGGGAGGAGGGAGAAAAAGTGGGACGGCACAAAGGAGGAGGAGAGCCACGGTAGAAAAAGGGTAAAAGAGAGGAGAGAACAGAAGGAAGCTCCTCATCATCCGGCAGCCATATCCTCTCATGCTTCTTGTTCAGGTCCTTTTACAAAAGTTGCAACATATTGTGACTTGCACTCCGGAATGGGTTTCTTACGCACCGTGGCAGCTGGTGAATTTCTAACGTGGTGGGGCGTAAATTGTAGATGGGAGTAGAATGTACAAGCACCGAGAGTGGGAGAGGACCAAAAAAGGGGAGTACGTAGGATTCTCCCATGGCAGAACAATTTATGAAAAATGTGTTCAAAGGGTGGATATTACGGCATACATCCAGTCATTGAAAACTTTCTACTTCAGTGTAAGGCAAAGAACAACAGCACAGCATGTAGTGTTTTCACCTAGACATATGCACACACATAAGTAAGCACAGACATAAGAACAGTAATATCTCTAAACAAAATATGTATTTGTGTATGTGTTACGACTCTGTCGTCCCATCTCGGGGGGGGGCTGTACGGGGATTGTCGGAAGCCTGGGAATCACCTTGAACAGTTATCTAGAGTCCCTTGCTGACTACTGTTTGTTTCTCTTTTCACCATGGTACACTTGTGTAGTACTACATTTGCTTCTTGGGACTGTAAATCCCATAATGCACAGCCTGGTAGTCAGGAAAGCCCGGATTCTGTTTCCCATTGTTTTCTATGGGAGAAGTCCAGTTGCTCCTTTTCACTGGATCCTCTCCTCCAGGACTTGCAAGTGTCTGAAACTACACACACTTGAGACCTCTCGTGTGTGGCCCAGCTTGGAACTGCTTATAAGCAGCCATTTCCTCAAGATCCCCGTTGTGCATTGGAGTTAGATTCCTTTATGTTACAGACCCCTTGTCGGATGGTGTTCCAGTTTTGTTCCTGTGCTGTTCCTGCTTGATCCTGTTTCCTGTTTCTCTGCCCTGCTCCTGATTGTTCCAGCCAGAGTCTGCCCCCTATCTCTTAGCCTTGTACCTGTTTGTTTCTTCCAGAGCCTGCTCCCTGTTTCTCTGCCCTGCTCCTGCCTTGTTTCAGCCTGAACCTTCTCTCTGTTTCCCAGTCCTGTTTACTACTCATTTCTACTCCCTCTATTCCAGCCCTGTCCTTGCCTGTTCCAGCCAGAGCCTGCTCTCAGTTCCCAGTACTGTCTCTGTTTGTCCCAGCCAGAAGTTTGCGCCCTGTTTTCCAGTCCTAGTCCTGCCTTTGCTTCAGCCTGAGCCTGTTCCCAGTTCTTGCCTCTGCTTCTTAGTTTGTTCCCTTCTGTTTGGTTATTTGTGTCTGGTAAGTGTTATATCAGTCTTCACCAGTGTATAAGTGTCCTTTGTACTGGGGTTGGCTCCTGGTTTCCAGGAGGCAATTCCAGCCCCCATCCTTGTCCAATGTGATACGTTGTCTTTCGTGCCTAACAGTGACAGTGTGCTATTGCTGTTTTCTCAGGAATCGCCACTGAGTTTCCAGCTGGACCACAAGAGCGTGTCTTGTGTATGTAAGTACTTTCCTTGTTTGTGCTCTAGAGTCCAGAGACAGAATCACTTCCGCTGCCTCCTTTCTATGGGGCTGGAAGGGTGACTATCTGTAAGAGCAAACTGCACAGAGGCATTGACATTCCCTGTCACTGTGGGAGTTTCTGCGCCTTACTCTGTGTACAACCCCAGCGTGTTTGTCCATTAGTAATCTGTTTCCTGTTTGTTCACACAAGGGTTGCTCTACTTTTACTTTCCTGTGCCTATCCATAGCTGTCCTTTCTGTGTATGCCTTTAGCTGCTTTTCTGCCCCAGTATACTACCTCTTTAGGATATTCGGTGACCTCAAAGGGTGTCCCAACCAGAGCCCTGATCAGACCCACCCGAAACCATGACAGTATGTAGGAAAGTACTTTCTTCCTTGGCATGTTACCCCCATTTTTAGGGTTGAGCCTGCGTCGCATGCGCATGCGTATCGCTTGCGCATGCGTATCGCTTGCGGGATGTTTTAGGAGTTAGAAAAAGGGCTCTGATCCCCTTCCATGTCACGTCAGTGTCTTCCATTGGTTCGTGGGCTTGCCTTTTAAAATCTACTTGCTTTCATTAGTGGAAGGCATGCATACATCATGCCTTTTCCGGTGGTTAGCCCTCCTCGAGCACAGCGACCAAGTACTGAAAACATGCGAGGCTCGCTGTTTCCCGTCAAGTTTGTGGACTACTTTTTATCTTTTTTTTCGCAGCGTGATCTCGCTTGGCAGAAGTCGAGCACTTAGCATAACATCGACCCTGTTACATAGTTAATTGCACTTTTGCCAGTTGCGTAGATAATTGCACTTTTGCAGATAGGTTTCACTACGAGTGAACTGTTTTTCCATTTAATGTGGCAAGAAAAATCCGGTTGGGAGTTTACAACTGCTAATAGCTCTAACTCAGACAAATCCGAGACCCTATTGCATTGCAAATGCTTGTTACCTGTATGTCAGTATGTTTTTGCCTGTCTCACTGGGATCCTGCTGGTCAGGACCCCAGTGCTCCTAGTTTATGGTATAATGTGTGTGTCTGTTTAGGACCTGACTGTGTCACTGAGGCTCTACTAATCAGAATCTCAGTGCTTATGCTCTCTCTGCTTTTAAAAATGTCACTGTAGGATAGTGACTTAATTTACCAATTTCAATTGGCACACTCAACCCCCCCTTATGAGTCCCTAGTATATGGTACCTAGGTACCCAGGGCATTGAGGTTCCAGAAGATCCATATGGGCTGCAGAATTTCTTTTGCCACCCATAAGTAGCTCAGACAAACACTTACACAGGCCTGCCATTGCAGCCTGCATGAAATAACGCAGACATTCTTTCACAGCCATTTTCACTGCACTTAAGTAACTGATAAGTCACGTATATGTCTAACCTTCACTTGCTGAAGGTTAGGTGCAAAGTTACTAAGTGTGAGGGACTTTGTGAGTGCGGGGACAACATTACACGTGTGCACTACATATAGGTCAATACCTATATGTAGCTTCACAATGATAACTCCGAACCGCTGTAACAGCAACAAAGTATCCACAAGGGATATTTTTCTTCTGCAACTTCAGCTCCAGCCAGCAACTGCAACAGTTTCCATGGTGTGCATGCTCTGAGGACTCCCTGTCTTCATCCTGCACCAGAAGGACCGAAGAAATCTCCTGTGGGGTGACGGAGTCACTCCCTGGCTCCAGCAGGCACCTTGTAAGATGACGACTGGTCCCCTTGGACTCCTTTCACAGCAACAAGCATGCTCCTAAGGACACAGAGGTTGGACTCCATTGACATAGACTGTCTTGAGGTCCTTCTGACGCAATTTGGAGGAGGTAAGACCTTGCCTTCCCTGAGAGCGATGGTACCCCTGTGTTCTGCGTCTTCTTCACCTCCTGAAGCCTCTGTGCAGTATTTGCAAAATTCCTTCATGCACAGCCTGGCCCAGCTACCCAGCACTCCATCCTGAGATGCTCAATTTGCTGAGTTGTTCTCCGGCAGCGTGTGACCTTCCTTTGTTGTGCTGCACCAACCATGTTTTGCACCTCCTTTGTCCCTGTGTCCTGGGACTTCCATGGGTGCTGCCTGGCATCCTGAGGGCTCTCTAAAGTGCTGAGAGCCCCTTCTTCCTCCTCACACAGAGCTGAGGCCCCCAGGTCCCTCCTTAGTCCAGCCAGTGCCATTTTGACGCAAAACACACTTTTGTCGTAACCAGGGCTTGTTGGCGACTTCCAACACGAAATCACATCTGCATCCATTTTCATGTTGTGGGACATCCTTTGTATTATGCAGGAACCTGCTTGCATCTTCCGAGGGTACATTCCTGCAGTCTTCAACTAACCAGGGACTTTTCTTTTGCACCCTCTTTTGGGTTGGCAGGGGCTCCTGTCCTTCCTGGAACTTCTTTCGACTTCTGGACTTGGTTGTCTTCTTTTGCAGGGCTTCAGGTCCGTGAATCCAGCAGTTGTTGTTTGCAGACTTGGTTGGTTACTGCAAAATCCCAATCACGAGGTGTAGTGTGTCCTAAGGAAACTTGCAGTACTTTACACCTGCTTTTCTGGGCTCTGGAGGGTGGTAATTTACATACATTTACTGTATTCTTACTCTCCCAATGATTCTGCACACACTACACTTGTCTAGGGGGGAATTCATGATTCGCATTCCACTTTCGCAGTATATGGTTTGTGTTGCCCCTAGATCTATTTTCTCCCATTGCATTCTATAGCATTTCCTATTGTTTGCATTGTTCTACAAGTATTTACTTGTCTAATTTTGGGTGTCTAGTGTATATATTGTGTATAATACTTACCTCCAGAAGGAGTATTGTCTCTAAGATATTTTTGGTACTGTGTCACCCAAATAAATACCTTTATTTTTTGGTAACACTGAGTATTGTCTTTACTTGTGTGTAACTATACGTGGTATTGCATGAGCTTTGCATGTCTCCTAGTTCAGCCTAAGCTGCTCTGCTATAGCTAACTCTATCAGCCTAAGCTGCTAGAACACTACTACATTTCACTAATAAGGTAAAACTGGACCTGGCATAAGGTGTAAGTACACAAGGTACCCACTACAAACCAGGCCAGCCTCCTACAGTGTACGGTACACTCAGCTAGGAATTGCTTTTTACATGCCCTGCATATGTTTCAACTGAAAATTAGATTGTGTCCCACATGTTTGTCCAAACATATATTTATAATGGTAATATATGATTTGGCTCTCCACCAACCTTACTCCTTCTTTGTATCGAAATAATATTTTATAGAGTGTCACAGGACTAGTAGAATGCTGTATTGTCAGAGTCCCCTGATCTGGTCAGCAAATAAGAACAAGCATTTGCAATGCAATATGTCTCACAGTTGCTTCAGTTAGAGCTATTGGCATTGTAAATTCATAACTGGACTTTTCTTGCCGCATAAATTGGTCAGTCCTTTCTCATAATTGTGTCTTTTCCTGCCATATAATTCCAATGGCCCTGCATATAACTAAAGCACTTCCATTTACCCACTTTCTCTATCTGCAGCAAAAAATGAAAATGTTGCCATTTAGCATCCTAATCTAAATCTGCCATGCTAATTCCAATAGAATACCACTTTCACCACCCCACCATCAGAGTTGCTGGCTGGAATCCCCAAAAAAGACACAAGACAGTAACAGAAGAGAAATAAACTAGAAGGGTCCCCCAGACATATCAAGAGTGTTCAAACAGTCACAGTGTAATAAGAATGTTAAGTTAACCTGAGTCATGGTCATAATTGTAATAAGGAAAGATTATTAAAACATATACAATTATCATGTAAACCTTTATAAGAAATACACTTTTGGCATTAGACTGTAATGCTCCAAAAAGCCCATAGAGGGCACCATAACAAAAATATCAAATAACCATGGTCATGTAACCATATTGTTAGTCCCTAGAGGGCATAACCCCATGAAAAAAACAGGAGAAAGTAATGCAGTGCAACCACTTACTTAGCCCATAGAGAGTGTTTTAGGGCTAGCAGGCCTACTGCAATGATATTACAAATAAAGCCCTTAAAACAAAACTTCTCCCAGGTGTAAAACAAAAGTTTAGTCATGAGAAAGCTTAAAAGACACTGAATGATGGGAGAGGTTATTATTCTGGGGTCCCCAGTACCCTAGTGTGGGGACCCAGGGATGATGTAGACAGAAAGAGCATTTTGAAGGTGGACCCATTGTCCTAGGACCACCACAGGCTGAGTTATGTGCGAAAACATTTTGTAAAAGTAATGCCCTGCAAAGCATTATGTGGTGAGGAGTATGTCGGCTCAGAAAAGCTCCTAAAGGACAGCACAATAAAAATAGCATTTGGAAGAAAGATTTTCATGTAACCATACAGTCAGCCCTTAGAGAGAACAACAACATCAAGAAAGAACATAAGAAAACAATGTATTGTAACCATATAAGTAGCCCCTAAAAACATGGTATATTACACAATTCAAGGGTTGCATGCCCATTACAACAATATTACAAACAAAGCCCATAAAATAAAACCTCTCCCAACTGCAAAACAAAGGCTCCAGCCATGAAAGAAATTTAAAAGATAAAGAATGGTGGTAGGGGTTATTATTTTGGAGTCCCCACTAACATAGTGTGGGGTCCCAGAGATGATGTAGCCCAAAAGAGCACATTGTTTTCAATGTTTTGATGATGGTCCCATTGTCCTAGGACCACCACAGGCTGAGTTATGAGCAAAAATGTTTTGTAAAAGAAATGCTCTGCAAAGCATTATGGAGCACATTTCGGTGCCACACATATTTTAGTATGTTGACATGGGTGTAATGCTTAGAACAGCCCCTAGAAGACACGACCATGAAAATAGCATTTGTAAGAAACATGGAGGGTCATTCTGACCCTGGCGGCCGGTGGCCGCCAGGGCCACCGACCACGGGAGCACCGCCAACAGGCTGGCGGTGCTCCAACGAGCATTCTTACCGCGGCGGTTCAGCCGCGGTCAGAAGCAGAAAGTCAGCGGTCTCCCGCTGACTTTCCGCTGCTCGTGTGAATCCTCCATGGCTGCGGAGCGCGCTCCGCAGCCATGAGGATTCTGACCCCCCCTACCGCCATCCTGTTCATGGCGGGAAAGCCGCCATGAACAGGATGGCGGTAGGGGGGGGTCGCGGGGCCCCTGGGGGCCCCTGCCGTGCCCATGCCAATGGCATGGGCACAGCAGGGGCCCCCGTAAGAGGGCCCCGCAAAGTATTTCAGTGTCTGCCTTGCAGACACTGAAATACGCGATGGGTGCCACTGCACCCGTCGCACCTTCCCACTCCGCCGGCTCGATTACGAGCCGGCATCCTCGTGGGAAGGTCGTTTTCCCCTGGGCTGGCGGGCGGTTTTTCAGCAACCGCCCGCCAGCCCAGGGGAAAACTTGTAATACCCGCCGCGGTCTTTTGACCGCGGCGCGGTATTTTGGAGGGCGGCATCCTGGCGGGCGGCCTCCGCCGCCCGCCAGGGTCATAATGAGGCCCATGGTCATGTAACTATACAGGTAGCCCCTAGAGAGCATAAGCACACAAAAATGGCAATAAATATTGCAGTGTAACCGTATATTTAACCCCTAGAGAGCATAGAGCATTACACATTTTCAGGAGTAACAGGTCTACAGAAAAGACATTACAAACAAGGTCCTTAAAACACAAGCTTTTTCCCAGCCATAAAACAAAAGGTCCAGCCATAAGAACACTCCAAATGGCACTGAATGTTGGGAGTGGTAATTATTTTGGGATCCCTTCTAACCTAATGTGGGGACCCACGAGATGATGTAGACATAAAGACCACATGGTGCTGAACATTCTGCAGCTTGTCCCAATGTCCTAGGACCACCACAGACTGCATAATGAGCAAAAATGTTTTGTAACATTAATGGCCTGCAAAGCATTATGGGGCGAGTTTCCAGAGAGCAGTGAATATTGTAGTATCGGCTCTCCTCTGTGCCTGGAGAGCCACTTTCGCTTTTAGGAATTCTGTTTTTCACATAAAGCATTTACCAATTTCAGGTGTTTTAAGGGGAGAGCCACAAAAAATGACTCTGATTAGGTAACTGCGAACAATGTGATCAGCGTTCCAATACCACCAATCGAGTTCACGCTGTTGTACGTGTTCACGCTGTGAGTGCCATGGCCACCATGCAGCATGAATGGGAGAGACAAAAGAAAAAAAACAGTTTGCCCACACTGAAGTATATCGGCAATTGTGCGATAATCCCTGTAACAGGGAAATCTGCAAGGCATGAGAAAAACAGCCCCAAGATGGGACAAACGTAAAGCGTTTACCAATGACATCAAGTGATTTTTGAAAGGCATGCCCAGCAATGAATAAAAGTGATGGGCATAGATGGACGTAGTTAAAAGCCCACAATACTTACAACAGGTCCAAACGCTTGCACGCTCGACCTAAACATGCAATGTGTCAGGCCAGTAATAAAGCTTAATTAACCCTTGCATTTGACAGTCAGTTGTGGAGACCTGCAGAGTCCAGGGGCAGAGACGCGGTTGATCAAGTATCCTGATCCCCCCAAAAAAATAAAGGAAAACAATCCTCGCTGTTTTCTACAGATCGAATCAATGAAAATGTGTGTTTTCACCTAAGGGGCTGAAAGAGGAAAGATAACTAAGAACTAGTATCAGATAGAATTAATCATTAGAAGAAATTCCAGACTCCTGAAATTGAGCAAAGCTGTTCTGGTCTGGTTTTGGGATGATTAAACAAAGCCATTGTGCCTCAGTGTAGTCAGTATTTAACCTTGAGTAAAGTGCTCCAATAACTTCGGATTAAGGGGCATATTTATGAAAAGTGGCGTTGCATCTAGTCTGCGCCACTTTTCTTGCACCCCTTAGCACCCCAAAATGCCACCTGGGTAGCGCTGTTTTTAAAATACGTCGCACCATGGCGGTAGCTAGGGTGACTAGTGTCATCATTTTTTACGCTAGTCTGTCACGTTGCAGAATTAACATTAAAAATGATGACGCTAAGCCTGCAAAGCACCCAGAGGCCGATTGTAAACAATGGGAGCCTCTTTTTAACGCCTGCACTTAGCAGGTGTTAAAAAAATGCCAATAAAAATGGCGCAAGGGAATCTCATAGATTTATTTATGGCATTTGTACTCCCCCCCCCCCCCTAGCACTGGAACGCTCCTCTTGCGTACATTATGCCTGGCGCAGGCATAATATGGTTGGGGTTACAAGTGTCACAATGAAAGCATTGCACCCCTTTTAAATACGGTGCAGCAGTTTCAACTTCCAATGCCACATTAGTGTAAAACAATTATGCTAATGTGGCCCTGGAATGGCAGAAGGGCTCCATAAATCTTGCCCAAAGTTCAAGTTGTATAAAATTGCAAAAAACTCAAACCTGTTTTACTGTCTACACCAAGTTTCTTGCTTAGCTTTGGCCACTCTTCAACTAGCTAATGCTGAAATGAACCTGGAGGGATAGACACACTCTGAAGAGCGAGACTCAGATCTGTAACACTCCTGAAGTCAAAATACACACACTTCTGAACACTTGTGTTCCAACTGCTCTCCTCCTACAGTCCGCCCCCTCCTCTTTACAGACAAGTTTTTGCCACCCAGTTCCTCATTCTCTTCATTGTCCATCCCCCCTCCGGCAATTAAAGTGAATGGAGCTCTCTTAACTCCTTCCCGAGACCATTAAATAAGAGCCCCAAATGCAATCCCATAAATGCCTTTGTAAGTCACACATGCCTTCTGCTATATGTCACTGCTGCAGCTTGTGCCTGCCAGTCAAAGATGACCTCGCCCCAGCTGGCAGTTGCACAGCAGGACATGCCCATAATCTATGTCCCTTCCTCATTAGGTTAAAGGCACAGATTCAACCCTCTTCATCACTGAGCAGCAAGCATTCATTTAGTTTCAGCTGCTCAGTGTTTCTTGTCTTCTTGATTGTCCCTGTGGGTGGGAGTGCAATGTCCATTATGCCTATTATCACCAGCGATCCCTTTGTATGTACTGTTATGTGTTTAGCTCGCAATACAGAGCTTTTAGCTAATGCTCATTTCTCCATCTTCCTTTACATCTGCTATGTGGAGGTACCACCAGTGATCTCCAGTATATGGCTATGACTCTTCTCACCAAGGCCAGAGCTGGGTCCAGCAGTCTGATTGCAACTCTATGGGCTTTTGAATAAGGGTGGAGGCTCAACAGACAGATTTCCTGATGGCAGGGATTGCCCATACTTAGGGTCTGACTCACGGTTGTTTCAAGTTCACGGTTGCTTGCTATTCACAAAGGTATTTTACTAGTAGTATCTTTACAACTGTGAAGTTTCTGCACATAAAAATATAGGACTGTCCTATCTTTGATTTGTGGAGACGGTGCATTCGTAAACATGCTACTGGTAAAAAACATTTGTGAACCACCTGGGTGATTGAGAGCATTTTCAATGATTTATACATTTCTCTACAGCGAGCAGAGTGCTTCCCCATTGTTCCCATCTCTAGTGTCAACACTGTCATGAAATACTTTAACCCACAGATATTTACATATCCAGAGTTCTCATCAGGTCCCCAATCACTCCACTTGCAAACGGGATCCGCTGCAGGCCCAAGGATAATCACAATGCGCAGGACTTTCTGTTGGTGTAGAGGCCTGCCACATTCCCTAGGTCCTCCAAAAAGTGTACACAGTAAGGGACACCAATGTTTACATTATAGAGATAAAGTAACATGTCACTTGTACACAACAAAATATCATGATCTTCGTCCCACAGAGAGATACCTTCTCCTCTGACCTCTATTTCCACTATAGTGGCAAAAGGTTCTAACACTAATGTGAATAGCCTGAGGGGCAATGGACAACCCTGTCTCATCCCCGAGATACTATATAAGGATCCAATATGCACTGGCCATTCAGCACCAGTGTGGTAGAATTGGTATATAGCAAGATGACCCACCTGTCCCAACTCTCACCCAAGTTCAGTCTTAGCATCACTGCTCTTAGGTAGGCCCAATTTGAGGTATCAATACCCTGTTTAGGTCCATAGAGTGCACTGTTGCTGTAGGATGATACAGCCCAGGAATGTCTTTCAGTACTCTAAACAACCATCTGATGTTAGAAGAGGTATTGCAGATTGGATAAAGCTGTTCTGATCTACAGATCTACATGCACTAATGTTTGCAAGTGTGACAGTGGTCTATTCACAAAGACTTTACTAAATATCTAATAGTACAGATTATGCATTAACAGTGGTCTGTAAGAGGCCAAGAACATCTTTACCTGGTTTAGGAATAGGCACTATTAAGGCCTCCCTGTTAGTCTCTGGGCAAATCTAATTTGTAAGTGTCTCTGAGTAAATGTTCACCAGGCATGGGGCCAATAATGATGCATATGTTTGATAGAATTCAGGCGGAAAGCTGTCCCTTCCCAGTGAATAGCCTGTTGCCAACCCCTTAAGCTGGGTTTTTATCTCGTTTTCTATCATTGGCTTGCCTATGTCCTCCCTGTCGTCCATTGCAAGATGCCTGTCCTGTCCAGGAATGGCTCAGTTTCCCCAACATCTGAACCTGTTCACTGTATATGTCACTACCGTAACATGCAAACTGTTCTTGTATACCCTATTGCGTGTGCACAGTGGTACCTGCCCCATTTCAAATCTGGGTGACTGGTCTACCCCTATTTTTGGCATTTACCATGCAGGCAAGTAGCCTTCCTGATCTGCCTCCTTCAGCCTGATCCTGGGCTATATATTCTTGGAGTGTATATGCACTTAATCTATCCAAAGTACACATATTTTTCACGCAGTCTAGCCAGTTGGGTTTTTACTGTGGGTCCTTCCACTGCACCTCAAGTCAACAGATGACAGCTTCCATAGCAAGTAACTCCCGTAGCCTGACTCAGGCACCA
Organism: Pleurodeles waltl; assembly: GCF_031143425.1. Classification (NCBI taxonomy): domain Eukaryota; kingdom Metazoa; phylum Chordata; class Amphibia; order Caudata; family Salamandridae; genus Pleurodeles; species Pleurodeles waltl. Next base: position 507,145,204 of record NC_090447.1, on the reverse strand, counting down.
CCCAGACACCACCACTTTAAAATCTTCTAACTTCTTACTGATCCGAACAGTTGTATGCTTATTTAACTTAAGGTACTCGCTGATAGTCTCTGCTAGGGGGCCCCTGAATGTCGGCTCTTGTAGGAAGAAAGTTGCCAGTTTCCAGAAGGGGATTGAGCAGGTGTCTCCCCCATCTCAGTGAAATGGTCAGTGAGGCATTGTTTCCCACAGTGCGGATGACCATGGACTTTGCTCTTTACTAACAGCTGGGATAAGACTACACCCCCCAGCTCCCACTGGCCACAGCACAGATAAGTGGCCCACTAATTGCGCTAAAAGTGCTTTTCTACTCCTGCAGAGTGGGACATGCCCGGGCAAAGACCAAGCCAAGAGTGTGCCTGTCTGCGCCTGTCCGTGGCCAGAAGAGGCTAAAGGCTTCTAAAGATAAGACTTTCTGACAAGGGAAGGCCAAATTTGTGATCTTGGCTTCAAGTTCTAGTGTATTGAAGACCATGGGAAAAAGAAAAATACAGGGATCTGGTGGTGTAAAAACTTCCTCAACAGCAAATTGCACCTCCATCACAAACTATCTGTCCTCTGTAATGAGAGTTATAAAGTCTTAAATCGGGAGGGTAGAGGAAAACATTTATGCAGTTCGGCTGCACTTTGTGTCCTTGTCTAATGCCCCCCAGTCACAGACACAGAGGGACTGTAGCAAAGTAATAATCCTGGACAAAGATACCTCAGAGCCTGGAGTAGAGGTAGGAGGGGTGGCCAGTAAATGTTGCCGCCTGACTAGCAGCTTGACCATTAATTCTATTGGGAGAAGTAGAGTAGTTCAGGATTGTGACCACTTGAATGGGCCGCATAAGGTGTCTATTTCCACCTTGGACTTGACGATTGACACTGCAGAACCCTCTTCCCACTCAAACTCACCACCTCCAAAAAAGTACACATAGTAAGCAGATACCTTCTAAAAGGAAATCTCACCACCAATCATTATTGATGGGAGGGAATAGTGGACCTTCACCTAACAATGAGCTCCAAGACGAGAGTGCCACCTCCTCTCTAGTGGCACAACTAAGGGCATTGCTGAAAGTCCATGTGTTGCTTTATTTACCAGGTTGGAACTACTGTTAAGATCTCTGAGAGAGGCCCGAACAGCTAAAATTGAGCAGGAGTTCGATAACATCTTGATCTCCCATGGTCAATCAAAGCTTAAGCCATTGGGTGAGGAACATTCAAGAAAGGATCAACCTGCTCTAAACTCACATATAAATGCCAGGCCTGATGACTTGCCTACTCAGCTCCTTTCTAGACTGATGGTAGCTACCTTGCCTGCTTGTGAGAGGACTAGCAAAAATCACTCAGGGGTTTATTATCAGTAGTCCTCGAAAGGGCAGACCACACTACCATTACAGGGGAGTTACTCCTACAGGAAGGTGAAAGAATATTATGTAACTTTCCACATCAACAGTATCTACACTTCCCCCTGAGTCAACTCTGTACATTATCATTCTTGATCAAGTCTAGCAGGTAAACGCAGAACAGAGAGAATCGAGGTGGACCTGAAACATAAAATCATGCATTGGCTTTGAGTTAACTCAGGACGGTTGGATGATCTCTTGACTGAGATACTAAAAGCTAGAAGAGTTCTGGAGGTTGGCCACAAACCATAAATATGATCAGGGGACTGTGTGGTTGTTAAGTTCAGGTCTCCAAGGTTGATGAGAAACTTAGAGGCTGATTTAAAAGCCCCTAGTGCCTCCTTGAGCCACATTAGCATCATTCTTTTAATGTTAACGTGGCCCACCTAGGCCAAAATCGCTGCGCCAAATTTACAAAGTGGTGCAATGCATGCATTGCACCACTTTGTAACTCTTGGTGCTACATTATGCCTGCACCAGGCATAATGAATGCAAAGGTGGCTTTCCCCCATTATGGGGGCCGATAAAATGGAGCAAAGAAACCTAAAAGATTTCTTTGCATCATTATTTCGGCACTTTTAATGCCTGCTCAGAGCATGCCATTGTTTTCAATGGGCTTTGCAGGATTAGCGTCAACATTTTTTACGTTAATCCCCCAAAGCTCCGAACTAGCGTAAAAAAAGATTTTGCTAGTTCCCTAACTACCTCCATGGTGCGCTGTGTCTTGGATATGGCAAACACATGGTGGTATTAGGGGGACACCTAGGGGTGCAAAAAAGTGGCGCTGCACTAGCTGCAGCACTACTTTTTTTTACATCAGGGACTTACTCTCAGCTCTGAGTTACTTAACCAACTCCTCCCGTTGAATCAGAGCACTTCGTTTGGGTTATTTCTTTAGATCTTTACAGCCAATGCATAGAGTGGCAGGGTAATTTCAGTTTGGTGGTCCGCCTGCAATCTCATTTGATTCTGTTAAGTAATCGTTTTTCTGCTATAAGTAATCTGTAAGAAAATGATTGATGCCTATTGCTGCTCCCCTAGACTGGTTCAATGTCTGTCAGTATAGCCCCGTAGTTTGTTCAAAAAAGTCTGCCAGAGAAGCCAGGACCAAGTGCAAGCTTTGTACAATATCTTACTCTGAGCATAAATCTCACTGTATTACACTGTAACATCACCGGTATCCTTTTGAAACTTTCAAATGATGATTGCATGCATTTTATTAATGGTTGTGATTTGATTTGTCTTCAAGAGCGCTGGAAGACGTTCATATAAGGAACTCTCCAACCCTAACGCCAACATCAACGACGTCCCACCCTCCCAGAAACTCTGCGACGACCTCTCCACCTTCTTCCACCAGAAAATCGCAGCCATCCACGACAGTTTCAACACCGCTCCTCCGCCAGACCCCACCCCTGACGGCGCCGCCCACGCCTGCCGCCTCACCGCCTGGACCCAAGTGGACGACGCCGAAACCCTAACAACCATGAATTCCATCCACTCAGGCTCTCCCACGGACCCATGCCCACATCACGCATTCAACAAAGCCGACGCCACCATCGCCCCCATACTCCGCAAGATCATCAACCTCTCCTTCAACACCCCCACCTTCCCGGACAGCTGGAAGCACGCAGAAATCCAACCCCTCCTCAAGAAACCCAAGGCTGACCCCAACGATCTCAAAAACTTCCGACCGATCTCTCTCCTCCCGTTTCCAGCGAAAGTCATCGAGAAGATCGCCAACGCACAGCTCGCCCACTTCCTAGAAGCCAACTCCATCCTAGACCCCTCTCAATCTGGATTCAGACGAAACCACAGTACCGAGACCGCACTCCTCGCCGCCACTGATGACATCAGACAACAAATAGACAACGGCGAAACCTCAGCCCTCATCCTCCTCGACCTATCAGCCGCCTTCAACACAGTCTGCCACCGCACCCTACTGGCCCGTCTCCACGAAGCCGGCATCCAAGACAAAGCCCTCAACTGGATCTCATCCTTCCTCTCCGACAGAACCCAGAGAGTCCGGCTCTCCCCCTTCCGCTCCAAAGCCACCAACCTCATCTGCGGCATCCCCCAAGGCTCCTCTCTCAGTCCAACGTTGTTCAACGTCTACATGGCCCCCCTTGCAAAAGTGGCCCGTCAACACAACCTCAGCATCATCTCCTACGCCGACGACACCCAGCTCGTCCTCTCCCTGACCAAAGACCCTCTCACCGCCAAAACCAACCTCCACGAGGGACTAAAATCCATCGCAGAGTGAATGAACAACAGCCGCCTGAAGCTCAACTCCGACAAGACGGAAGTCCTCATCCTCGGACGCTCCCCCTCGGCCTGGAACGACTCCTGGTGGCCCACTGCACTCGGACCCCCACCCACCCCAGCCAACCACGCAAGAAACCTCGGATTCATCCTCGACCTCACGCTCACCATGTCCAAACAGGTCAACGCCGTCTCCTCTTCCTGTTACAACACCCTCCGAATGCTCCGCAGAATCTTCAAGTGGATTCCAATAGGAACCAGAAAGACGGTAACTCAAGCCCTCGTCAGTAGCAGACTTGACTACGGCAACGCACTCTACACAGGCATCCCAACAAAAGACATCAAACGACTCCAGCGCATCCAGAACGCATCCGCCCGCCTGATCCTCGACATACCCCGCCAATGCCACATCTCCCCCCACCTGAAAGACCTCCACTGGCTCCCCGTGGAAAAAAGGATCACCTTCAAACTCCTCATCCACGCTCACAAGGCTCTACACAACACCGGACCCACTTACCTCAACACCAGACTCAACTTTTACGTCCCCACACGTCAACTCCGCTCTGCCAACCTCGCCCTCGCCATCGTCCCCCGAATCCAGCGCAAGACCTCTGGCGGCAGATCCTTCTCCTTCCTCGCCGCCAAGACCTGGAACTCTCTCCCCACCTCGCTACGCCAGACCCAGGACCTCCTCACCTTCAGGAGACTCCTCAAGACTTGGCTCTTCTAACGCTAGCAGCTCCCTCCCCCCCCCTCAGCGCCTCGAAACCCTGACGGGTACATAGTGCGCTTAATAAGTTCTCTGATTGATTGATTGATATAAATGATTTTCTATTGTATTGTAACCGTGCCATAGCTACTCTCTCTGGGAGGTCGATGGGCAGTCTGGCCATTTTGCTCTCTATTAAGTTTACCAAGAACATTTTTAAATCTGTTGGCTACTACCCCTGGTATCAATTATTACTGCTTTCTGGTCTGGGAACTGTGAACCTGTTGATTGTAAATGTTTACCACAACTCATTTAATCATGGTTGTACACATGCTGCAGCTATGCTGAATGATGCAATTGTAAATATGAACACCAAAAGTTATCAATATTGTTTGCTCTGGGTGGGTGACTTCAATTGTTCAACATGCGAGTTCAGCGATTTGAGGGGTTGTGGTGTGGAAAATAAGGATGGGCAGTAGTTGATACATTTTAGACACTGAGGCCCATATTTATACTTTTTGACGCAAACCTGTGCCAGCGCAGGTTTGTGTCATAAAGTTTAACGCTGGCTACCGCTATTCCAAACCGCCAGCCGGGCGTCATATTTAAGGAATGACGGTAGCCGGCGCTGCGGCCTGGTTAGTGCCAAAATAAATGATGCTAACAGGGCAGTGCAGGCGCAGGGAAGACTGGGGGTTGTGCGTCAAAGAATGGTGCAAGTCAGGTTAGAGTAAAAAATATTGACTCTAACCTGACTAGCGTCTGCCGCACAAACCCCATGGAAATGACTCTTGTCTTAGCAAAGACAGGAGTCATGCCCCCCTGCCCAATGGCCATGCCCAGGGGACTTCTTTCCTCTGGGTATGGCCATTGGGCACAGTGGCATGTAGGAGGGCCCAAGTTAGGACCCCTATGCCACTTTAAAATAAAAAAATACTTACCAAAACTTACCTGGACTTACCGTTGATGGGTCCCCCCATCCATGGGTGTCCTCCAGGGTTGGGCGAGGGAGGATGGGGGTGTCCCTGGGTGCAGGGAAGGGCACCTGTGAACTGCTTCCATGGTCGGAAACCATGGAAATGAGCCCACAGGTCCTCTACCGCCTGCCCTGACCGAGGTGTTTAAAAATGACTCTAACCAGGCTTAGAGCCATTTTTTAAGGTCCTCCTCCTCCTGTGCGTAATTTTTGCACGGGAGTATAAATAAGGCAAATGCCTTAGAGTCATTTTTTGCCCAGGAACGCCTACCTTGCATCTCATTAATGCAAGGTAGGTTTCCACAGTAAAAAAATGACTCTAACTCCATAATTTAGGCGCTAGACGGGTCTAGCGCCAAAGTATAAATATGGAGTTAGGTTTGTGCCGGATTTGCACCAAAAAAATGATGCAAATCCGGTGCAAACAGAGTATAAATATGCCCCTAGCTATGTGGACGCTTTGAATAATATTCTAATTTCTAAGGCTTTAGGGCCAGATGTGTAAAGCTTTTGTGTGCTTGTAAATGGCCCAATTCTCAGAATCAGGCTGTTTACGACCACAAAAAAGCCTTTTCTTATATACAAACCTTATTTTGCAATCCAGCAACCTATTTCCAAATCGCAAACTGGGTCTGTGATTTAGTATTAGGAAGGGGCATGTCAAGTGTGTCCCTTCCTAATAGTAACTCGCAGTGGGATATAAGGATGTTTTGCAACCAAAATGCAACCAAAACCCCTTGCAAATGGAAAAGGATCTCCAAGGGCCCCTTCCTCTTTGGGAATGGGGGTGCTAACATTTTTAAAGAGCAGGCAGTGGTCCCACAGACAACTGCCTACTCTTAAAAAAACGAAAACAAAACTTTTCATTTTACTTTTTGAAACACTTCCCATTTTTCTTCAAGGAAAATGGGCTGCATTTCAAAACAAGCATTTGCAATGCAACAGGTCTCGTGTTTGCTCGTGTTAGAGCTGATAGCGTTGTAAACTCCTAACCGGACTTTTCACTCATCATGAAACCTATCGGCAAAAGTGCAATAACCGGAAAAAGTGCAATTAAGTGTTTAACAGGGTCGATATTATATAAAGCGCTCTACTTCTGCCAAGCGAGATCGCGCTGGGAAAATAAAAAAAAAGTAGTCCACGAACCGAACGGAAAACAGCGAGCCTCGTATGTTTTCTGTACTTGGTCAATACGCTCGAAGAGGGCTATCCACCGGAAAAGGCATGACTTATGCGTGCCTTCCTCTAATGAAATCAAGCAGATTCTAAAAGGCATGCCCACGAACCAATGAAAGACACTGACATGACGCGGACGGGGCTCCGAGCCCTTTTTAATTCCTGAAGCATCTCGCTCAGCGAAACGCATGAGCAAGCGCATGCGACGCAGACTCGACCCTAAAAATATTGCTTTATTTACAAAGTAATCACAGTCATGGTGGTCTGGAGACCCCAGCACACCCCATACCTGTGATTTTGGCCATTCCCAATGGGTCTCAAATTGCGACCTACCTTATGAATATTGATGAGACACATTAGTGCAACACTGTTTGCAAATTACGATTTCCTAATTGCGAATCACAAAGACGAGCAATTTGGAAATTGCAAACTCAAAGATACACACATGTGTCCCTTGGTATATTAGAATGATTGTGTCAAAGCTACCCCTAACTGTTATCCAGCTTTTACAGGAGTGAATAAATCTAGCACTATAGATTTTATGTTAATTTCATACAAATTTAATGATTTAGTGGATATTTTGAAATTATTTCAAATTTTCAAATTGTGCTAGTGACCATAACCCTCCAGTAGCTTCTCCTAAATTAGACTGTGTGCTAGCCGATTGTAAGGAGACTGTTTTCCCTATTACATTTACTATTGATAAAAGGCTCAAAATGAAATGGGAGCAGGCCGACCTTAAACCTTTTGTGGGGAAAATTGTGGCTGAAAATTATGGATTAATAACCAAGAGCTTATCCACGGGGGCTCGACATTTTTGTTTAGTTGAGGTTTTGACAGCGTCTGCTCAGTCCTATCTCAAGCCCTAACAGTATAATGTTCCTTTTTCAGTTTAAAACGACCTGCAAAAAAAGCACATAAGCAGTTAAAGGTGGTCCTCAACTCTGTCCCAAAGAACAGGGGGAACATTGTTGATGCACGCAAAGTGTGCACAGCTACTGTTAGGGCTAGGAAGGATGATTTACAAAATTTAGCTTAGCCTGTTGGCGGCAGGGAGCTCAAGGGACACAAAGCAGTTTTGGCAGGTTGTGAGTTGCCTGTTATTTTCGGAAGAACCACCATCTAATATAGATTGCTTAACCTCAGAGCCGGTATGGGTTAAACATTTTTCCTGAATTTTCAACCCCCTAAATAAGGAAGCTGCCCATCAAGAAATGGGGCTGCATATGGAGAGAGATAGGGAATTAGCACTCCAGCTTAGTCAGTCCATTACAGTGAAGGAAGTGGAGGTAGCTATTAATCAAAGAATGCGTAAGAAAGCCCCAGAGCTAGATGGAGTCCCTGTGGACCTGTTTAAAGATAACAGCAATCTCTGGGCTCCTACACTTACTAATATATTTAGGGCTGCCATTATTGGTCCACTTCCCTCAACATGGAAGGAGGCCTATGTGGTATTGACAGTTAAACAAGGCGCTAGAGATGACTCAGTGTGTTATAGGCCAATTTCTTTATTGGATCCCACAGCAAGATCCTGGGTAGGATCCTTTCGGCACAACTGGAGAGGTGGGCTATGTCAAAAAACATTCTCTCAGAAACCCAATATGGTTTCAGACAGGGCATGGGCATGGTTGAGCAGTTTCTAACTCTATTACTCATTGTTGGCAAGTACACCAAGTTCATGAAAGACTCTTTACATCTAGCATTCATGGACCTGTCACATGCTTTCAACAAGGTCAACTGGTCAAAATTGTGGGACATGCTGTGAAATATGTGGATAGAAGAACCTCTGATTATTCTCTTCCAGCAATTGCATTGGAACACCTCGGTCAAGATTTGGCTCTGGGGGAGAATGTACATCATCTATATATTCAACCCAACATGTCTGGCAGGTCTGCATTCTAGCCCCTTTCCTGTTTCTCATTTATATACAAGGCCCAGGAGCCTCCTTACTCCAGAAGAAATTAGATTTCCTCAGGGCAGGTTCATGCTTCCTTGCCACCCTTCTTTATGCAGATGACACTGCTTTTTTAGCAGGGACTGATATTAGTCTACAGAAAGCCTTGGGTGCCTTTGTTGATGTTATGTCATCTATAGACTTGAAACTTAAACATTGGAAGTCTTTTATAATGGTTTGTGGGCAGAAAGAAAAGCCAAAGAGTTCCATATCCAGGAAGACCCAGTCACCTGAATAGTGAGTTTCTGCTATCTGGGACTTCCTTTTTATTCACAATTAAATTGGAACTTACTGTCAGTGATGAGGGAGTAACAAACATATAGAGCTATGGAAGGAATCTTTTGTTTTGCGACCAAGTTAGACCACAGACCAGTGAGGGAAATTATGCATTATATAAATGTAAGTGCCACTCAATTGCAACATATGGGGCTGGAGTGTGGGGGTTCTGTGACTGTTATATACTTCAAGTTGGAGAGAACGATTTCCTTCGAAGACTTTTGATGGTCTTGCTGGGAGCTTCAACCTTCTTTTGTCACTCGGAGGTGGGATTAAAATAGGTAGGGGATATTCTGGGTTTGCACCACTATTACTCTGGATAAAATATTGGCAAACATAACAACTAGAATATTCACAATATATTCTCCAGGACTGTCTGGCCCTGGACAATGCGGAGAAAATACACTGTCTTAGGTACATGAAGTGTAGTCATAGTGGGTTGGGATTTATGGGACTTTTTGAAGATCTGGTCCAATTTCCTCGCTCAGCTAGACCCAAAATAAAGTCAGCCTTCCTTGAACAAGCGCAGCTTAAGTGTAGACATCAAGCTGCTCAGCTTACCTCTCTGGAAAATTATTGCATTATGGCACTTAGCCAACAGATTACATTTTATGTTTTTTAGACTGAAAACATAATACAGAGTTTACCTTAGTAGTCTCCGTTTAGAGACTTTGCATTTTCTTTTAGCTTCCCAGTTCGAGGGAATGTTTTGAGAATCTCTCTCCTGCTCCTGTGATGATATCTCCAGAGAAAGCACATTGCACGTTTCGCTCTTCTGTGCACTCTATAAAACTGTAAGATCGTTTTTTTTACTACCGCTTCTGCGTTCACGCAGGTTTAACTCACATCAGGAAGGTTTAACATTTTTATTGAATCTCAGTTCGCCACAGATTTGTCGTGCTGTTATACTTTTCATTAGAGGGTCATTTATTATTAGGAAGAGACCCTGCTGACTGGGCTATAATGTGGGGCTGGTTTAGGGTTTGCCTAACACTGAAGATGTTATTGTTTCTACGAACTGTTTTTATTGGCTTAATGTATGGAATGAAGTACATGTGTCACATGTTTTTGTGCAATAGTCTTTTTATAGATTTTTAAGTCAAATAAAGTTTTATGACAGACTGACATGGTCAGTAGATTGTGATTTGATAATATCATTCGCAAATATTCAATGTGGAAAAGCACTTCAGCTAGTCTGGAGAGCACATAAGTTTATCTAGTTGGACATGTATGTAATTTACCGAGGAATAAAAGGAACACTGTCTGTCATTCTCTTTGCTCAGTCTCCAGAGATCTTAGAGCCCCAGTGTCCTGACGAACTTCTAAAGTCCTGCACTATTTTAATCGTGGGTGAATCCTCAAGTGGCAAAGTAGAATGATCCAAGACCGCACACCCCATGCAGTTATAATCCCCTCCCAATATTGATAGTGCTTGTGAATCACCAGCCAGTACTAGGGCCAAGACCCCCGTTAGCCAGGTCTGGTCTGGTGGCTTAGTGGAATAATGCGTCCACTGTAGGGGCCTATGATCGACCTCAGGGTCACAGATTCAAATCCCAGTGGATTCACTCAGCTTTTCATCCTTCTCTGGTTGATAAAATGAGTACCAATGAGTACCATGAAGTTGGGTAACAATAAAGATCTGTTATTCAGTGCCAAGATACCCTTCTAGGTGAATGTGCACTTTACAAATCCGCGTGTCATGTTAAGTAAGAATTACATCTAGCCTGAATTGAGAACATATCCACTACCCAATGCCACCCCATCCCATCAAAACTGCCTAGTACAACAACAAAGATACTCTCTTTATCTATGTGTGTCTTAGTAGGTTCAAACTAACACTAAGGGGGTGATTCTAACTTCCCCGCCCGCCGAAGTTCCCCCACCAAAATACCGCTCCGCGGTCGAAAGACCGCTGAGGGTATTTTGGGATTTGCCCTGGGCTGGCGGGCGGCCGCCAAAAGGCTGCCCGCCAGCCCAGGGCAAATCAACCTTCCCACGAGGACGCCGGCTCAGAATTGAGCCGGCGTAGTGGGAAGGTGCGACGGGTGCAGTGGCACCCGTCGCGTATTTCAGTGTCTGCATAGCAGACACTGAAATACTTTGTGGGGCCCTCTTACGGGGGCCCCTGCAGTGCCCATGCCATTGGCATGGGCAATGCAGGGGCCCCCAGGGGCCCCGCGGCACCCCCTACCGCCAACCTGTTTCAGGATGGCGGTAGGGGGTGTCAGAATCCCCATGGCGGCGGAGCACGCTCCGCCGCCATGGAGGATTCTCAAGGGCAGCGGGAAACCAGCGGGAGACCGCCGGTTTCCCGCATCTGACCGCGGCCGAACCGCCGCGGTCAGAATGCCCTGCGGGGCACTGCCGGTCTGTCGGTGGTGCTCCCGCCGACCCTGGCCCCGGCGGTCTCAGACCGCCGCGGTCAGAATGACCCCCTAAGTCTTGCCCGGATCATGGAGCCCCTAGAATAGGATGACTAGCCTATTGAAAATATTTACCCTCTCATCTGGGTAATTTCCTTATGGAGCAAGTACGTCTCTTTATGGAATGTGATGTTAGTCCCTCTTTACTTCAAATACACCAACACCTTATACCGTTTATGCAGCAAGCCCATGCCTTTCATGCTCCATGTGAGCAAGGTATATTTATTCAGCTTATGAGCCCTTAAGCGTACATCTAGTAGCCTTCATCAGGGGACAGTTCCTCACCAACATGGTCAGCGTCCAGGTCTCCTTCGAATCCATAGCCAACTCCCTGCTCATCCCCAATGCACCTTGCACTACCAAATGTCAACTGAGCTCTCACACAAAAAGGGCCCCAAACTCCCATTCCTTAAGGCGGATTAGCAATGGTCATCCATCCAGTGAACAAACCAACCAAAACTGGACAACTACATCTATTCCTCTACACAGAGGGAAATTACCAGAGTGGGCAACTAGATGAATTATGATCTCCCCCACCTTCTCCTACCCATCTCTGTTGTTAGCATAGTTAATCTCCAGTTACGAGCCCCATGCACACACTTATAGTCTACAAATGCCCCGCTAGTATCATATCAATGTTCCTTTAGTTGGTGTTCGGGTGGTCAACAGTCACGTCCCACTCTCTTGTTTCAGGAAAGCTCCTAAAGATCATCTGCTAATCCAGGAGTTATGCTGGGGCAAGATTGTACCTCATCAGTGATTATTTCGGGGACTGTGCTCTCTGAGTATTGATCAGTAGAATGTCATCTCGAGGTATGTTGCATAACAGCCCAAAAAGTGGTTGCTATGTGCACCAACACTGCTTGTTCCTGTGTGGCTTGCTTCTTAGTTGGTTGCTGAGTTACAGCTATGCTATTTGTTGCCATTATTCTCGTTTAGGGGGCGGTGGCACCAACCACTCTGGAACCTCCTTATGCATCTTGTGCTTTCCAAACCATTCCCAGGCACTCTTTGATTCATTGGAGAACACCGTATGTCCATCAAGCACCACCTTGAGGCATGCTGGGTACAGCAGCATGTACCTAAGTCCTTCATAGCTCACAGCCTTCTTAGCCCGTACAAAGGATGCTAAATGATGTGTACATTTGTGGTATCATCTAGAAAGACAGCCACTATACAGTTTTTGAGGTGAAAGCTACCTGTAGTGTGGGCCTGTTGCAGGATGGGATTGTGGTCATTCTAGTGTAAATGTCTAGCAACTACAGGGCTGGCCGCACCCCGGTAGTTTTCTCTTTGCCAGTACTCTATGGCCCCTTTCCAGCAAAAAAACTGAGACAGGCTCCGTGGTGCTACTGTGATGGTCAGTCAATGCTCTAGGAATGAGACATATCACTTCCCTCAAATTCCTCAGTCAGGATAATTACTTGACTATTGTTCCTCCTGATAATTTTGTGAATCTGGTCAAACTGGAGTGAGCAAATGGGAGGAGTTTAATTTCTAATTCACATCATCATGCCGTTTCTTGGCAGAGGTCCAGACTATGAGTTAGTCTATGGGTGAGTGACAGCATTTGTATAGTTACAACCAGCCAACAAAAGTGACATGTCTAAATATTGCCTAATCAAAAATGTAACACTAAAAAAGATGTCCACAGTTTCGGGGGATGGGGGGCTACCCTGGAGAGTGTCTATGACTGGAGCTGACCAGAGCACATCCTTTCCTTGTTAGCCCCTCAGAATGTGTAGGCTGACTTATGTGCCCCTGCAAAGGCGCCAGTGTTAAAGAGGAATGGAAATCTAGTAGGGGCATTTGAGAGTTGCTTTCCTGACCTTTCCACTGAAGTATACAAAAAATTATGGACCGAATGCTTGAATTAATCTCAGCCACTTACTCAGGCCTGGCAGTAATTACGCAGGCATGGCAGTTTGTGCTGGGCTGTTCCTATTGGAGTTGAGTCAGGACTGATTTGTACATAACTCAGACCAAACTGAAAGGGCAAGGTGTAAAAAATAATAATGGACTGGGATGTGGCCCAAATAATTCTAGTGGCTCAGATTACTTCACACATTGCATCCATCACTTTTTTGTATGCTTTAGTATGATGCCCTGAGGGGGACAGATATTCCCATACATGGTTCCTGTGCACGCTGCCTTTGGAACTAAGCTATACCCGACTTATGAGGTCTAATAAGGGAAAATCCAATATTGGATTGCTTGGGTCCTGGTTAAGGGAGGACCTGGCTTGGCAGTTTGGGTGAACTGTTCCTACTGAAAGCAGGTCAAGATTGATTTGCATATGGTTGAGTTAAACTGAGGTGGCATGGTGTGCAAAATAAGGGTGGACCTGAATACGGCCCGAGGAATTATCAGTGACTGAAATTAATGTAAGCATTCCAGCCATATCTTTTTGTATACTTCAGTGTGACGGATATCCCCAGATGGGATTCCAGGGCGCACTCTGTCACTGGAACCAAGGAATACCCGACTGATGAGCCCTAATGAGGGCAACACTGATCTTAGGCTTCTTGTGTTCTGGTTCAGGGTGGACTTGGTTTGGCAGTTTGGGCTGGACTGTTCCTGCTAACGCGTCCCTTTATGTTAATTAATACACATCAGGACTCGTTTTAGGCCGATGAATCTTTGGACCCAGTGGTGAGACACCGTAAGACGAGATAACTGATTAATATATCAAGTAATACATTGATAACATTGTCAACATATATCACCACAATATATTTCACTTTAAACATTAGTTAAATCTTTTCGGCGCAACCATGACCTTTCAGTCACACCTTATTGAAATTTTGTGAATTTTATTCCCTATTAATTACAATCTAATAGCAAACGTATTAATCAAGGAACAAAGGCATAATCATAATGCGATAATAATGCAAAGACCTCAAACATAGGATAGTAACATGAAGATTAACAAATCTAACACGTAAAACCTCGTATGATTTTAGTTCAGCATAGCATCACGTCAGTCTCGTCAGTTTTGTCAGTCAAGATGAATACCTCATCTACCCACTAATTAGCATCGGCATGTTGGGCTTCATGCAAAACAATTTAGAACACCAATTTGGAAAACATCTAAACTAAGGTCTCTAGTCAAAAATATACAGCAGTTGGTACCTAGAAAGAAAGGCAAATAAGTGAATTACAATAGCAACATTATAATTACCCTCCTCAGGATAGGTCAGCATACAGGATCAGTCTTCGTCTTCAGGACATCGGTTAGATCGCCGTCAGTCTATCTAATCTAAGGGCAAGGGACACTTCCCTCATAAGGAAGAAAGTGTAATAGGGCAGTCTATGGGTGAGGATGGTTTTGTCTAAGTCTCAGATCACCAAATAGAGTGACAGAGTTTCTGGATGCAATCAATATCATTCCTTACCTAAGTCTCTCGAGTCTCCTGTGTCATGAGTTTTTATCCCTTTTCTGAAATACATTCCCCCAAAATTCTATTGGACAGTCACTACACCCCACTATCTGTGGTCTATTAAATTATACATTAAGTAATGCATTTGTCATTCTTTGATAATTTTCCACACTTTGATTGGCCTTCGTAATTGACGTTTTTCGTAGGTGGCACATCCGGGGTTACTTCATTTTCTGGCACCTTCTTCGGGTCAAGAGTTCTCTTCTCCGCGATTTAGTGTCCTTGGAAGTGTCCATGTTTGTTGCAAAGCCTAAATTTTTATATACTAAAGCTGCTAGTATGCGGATGAGAAAATCTAGCAATGTTACATACAATGGAGAAAAGAACAATTGCTGGTTCATGGCCTTTTGCATGTCAGCACACTGAAGAAACAGAAAAATACGCTTTAATGAGAGAGCTGCATAGCTAGTTTTCCGACTCACGCTAACTTAAGATGTATGAATTCTAATGCAATCTTTATCTGTGTTAATAATTTTCAGTTAATCATAATACAAACAATTAATTCCTACAGTCAACATTAGTCTATGCATACGAAAAATTCTCCACGTTAAAATATGTTTCAATGAATAATATTATTAATGCAGCATTGTTAAATATAGGCATTTCACATCTAAAATAGGTAATGTTTAAACTACGCTCTCTCAGTCCCTCCTCTGATGACGCTCGTCATCACACAATTTTTCTCTAGTTTTAATTTTTCACCTTGCGCATGATACGCATTTCAACATCTTGCCCTTTATGTGAGCTTTCCCATATTTCATTGAACATTTTCTCTCTTTCACTTTCTTCGTTTCTTCTAGTTCTTTTAGTCCAATTTCTTTTTATTTTGTCATTAATTTTACATGCCCCCCATAATCCTAATAAACAAACCAAAACAATTAATAGACCCATCATAATTTTTGCAAGTACCCCATTCCAAATGTTGGTAAACCAGCTTCCCACTCGGGCAATTCCTTTCCCAAATTTCTCCCAAACACCAGGTTCTTTCAGATCCTTCAAGTCTGTACTATCTCTAGTAAGGTTAGTAAGCATGTTTCTAATTTTCTTACTGTTATCTGGAATAAATGAGCAACAATGACGCTCATTAAGCATTTTGCAAACACCTCCACTCTTTGCTAAAAGAATGTCTAAAGCAAGCCGATTTTGAAGAGTCATAGCTCTTTCTGCAGCAAGTTCAGTATCCATCAGGAGTATTGCTCCTGTAAAGTTTGTCAGCATGTTATCCACAATAGTGGACAACTTTTGAATTTTCATAGAATTCAAGATAACCCCTACGGATGGGATTATGGCTCCAAATATATCACCAATGACAGCCGCCACTGATTCTCGTTTTTGTCTAGGATGTTGTAATTCGGACGTTTTAGGTATTTGTTTTAAGTCATCGATCTGGTATATCTTTGGAAATACTATTCCCAAATAACATGTCCCATACCATCCCTTAGGGAGACGGTAATATGCATTCATTCCACAAATGTAATAGATTCCAGGAATTGCTGGATCTTGTCCATTTAACATAAAGGTCCATTTACTCTGAAACAAAAACACATGCCTACATTCACTCGTACCCACAAACAAATTGTCTTGATCGGATTTTGGTCTATATATACAGAGCCTACCTACGTGTAATGCGTCTATAGCTAATTTGCCTTGTGTTTTGATTGCAGTGTAAGCATAATCATTTGCATAAGTAAGTTTTTCTAGGCCTTTTTCTAACCTTTCTTTCAGTGCTTTGCGTCTATCATCTGTGTGATCTAAAAAGCTTTTCTCTACAGGAGATAATAAGCAAGTCAAATTATTGCGATGTGCATAAGCAGTCCCAAATGTAAGTGTTGGTTCAAAGAATCCTCTAACTATTTTAATATCATGCTCTTTAGCTAATTTATTTAGGAATTCAATCACAGGCACAAAAGAAAACACAACATCCAAATTTGAATAAAAGTATTGCACATGCTCTTGATTATAGAATCTTGTTAATAGCAGGCTACAACTAATTCCATAAGTAAGAGGGAGACCATGATAAGTAACTCCCTCCTGCACAGATGAAGGAATTTTAGTACATACATAACAATCTTTCGCATCCATAGTTTCCACATACTCATTTAGTAAGCGAAAGAAGACATTAGTAGAAAGTTCCCCTTTTGCATTAGTTCCCTCATGCATATGTCTTGCGTCTTGCTCAAATCTCTCCCACGTGATAGTTTAGTAGTGGTAGTTTCAGGTTTCGAAGTTGCATTAATAGTTTCTTTCTCTCTCCATGGCATTCCCACAATCACTCCCACAATCATTACTGCACATACAACACCTATTATAAGACCTAACCAACCACACACCTTACTTCCTTTGCTACTATAAGCCATGTTTGTATAGAATCAGAATAGCAGATCAACAATCAACTTGAGAAGAAAAAACTCTTTTTTGCGTATATTATAGCGTCTTCACTCACTCCAGGACCCTTTTCGTCAATTCAGGTTAGCAGCTTGTCGTGATCAGGTTTTCCTTAAAGTCAAATCCAGGTTTAGTGTCACTTTCCAGTAGTTTATAAAGTCTCTTTCTCCTTTTTAGTTTCCACAAATTCAGTTTTAGCCAAGTTTTCACTTTGAATATCCTCAGGTACCGTAGTATTGGCCTGGTACTTCTCGATCAAAGCAGAATGCTAAGAATTCTTGTTGCCATTCAGAGGTTGTAGCATATGCCCATTCAGGACCTGTATATCTTCTGTTTGCTATTCTTTTTCTTTTTAGTCTTCGTTCACCTTGTTGTTCTCCTTCACTCAGATCATCGGTTTGTGAAGTATCACTTTCTTCTATTATTGTCTCATTTGATACCTCTCTTATTTTGGGATGTGACTTGTCTGGCCAATTATCGCCTCTATGTGTCTTGGTTCGGTGTTTTCCTTCAGGACGTTGGACAGCACCCTCCTCTTGTGATATGGTGTTTTCTCTTAACGGACCTGCAACTGGTTCAGGAGACTCTGACACGTTTTGATTTGTATCTACAATTTCTCCTTCTCTTTCGTCTTCTAGTTCTATGCTGAGTTCGGGCTCTAGTCCGTATTCGTCTACTTCTGGGAGAACCTCTCCTTGACTTAGTTCTCCTGCTGCCTGAACTGAGATAGGCCCTCTGTCACCTCTCTCGAACTCATTGACAGTTTGAGGGACAAGGCTGTTCTCAGTGGGCTCTCCAGTAGTCTCAGTTCCTTCTTGACTGATCTCTGACTCTGATATTTCTCTTCCTGAAGTTGCTGTACCGGAAACTTCAAGTTCCTCTTCAACAGGACACATTACCCTTTTTGTGTGACTGGCATGTATCCAGTTGGGAACCCCAGCACACTTCACAGCAGTGGTGGTCGTCAATATTACTTGATACGGCCCCTTCCAACGCGGCTCAAGACACGATTTTCTCACGTGCTTCTTGACAACCACCCTATCTCCAGCTTGCAGAGAGTGACCTGGTTCGCCAATTGGTGGCAACGCGTTAGCTTCCACCTGGTAAGAGAAAGAGCGAATCACGTCAGCCAAACCTTTGCAGTAATCCAACACCATATCATCTGTAATATTCACTAGGGCATTGGCAGGTACGGCTGGTAATCTCATAGCTCTGCCCATTAGGATTTCATGGGGGGACAATCCCGTTTTCTTATCTGGGGTGTTTCTCATAGACATAAGTACTAGAGGTAAAGCATCTGGCCACTTCATGTTTGTTGCAGCACACATTTTTGCTATTCTTGATTTTAAGGTACCATTCATCTGTTCAACTAGTCCTGATGCTTCAGGGCGATAGCTACAATGCAACTTTTGTTCAATGTTAAGCGCGGCACACAGAAGTTTAATCACCTCATTGTCGAAGTGTCTTCCCCTATCTGATTCTATAGAAACCGGAAACCCGAATCTTGGTATCAGTTCTCTGAGTAGTAGTTTTGCAACTGTAAGCCTGTCATTCCTACGTGTGGGATATGCCTCAATCCAATGACTGAACACACACACAATCACTAATACGTATTTCAATCCTCCACACACAGGCATTTCAATAAAATCCATTTGCATTTTGTTGAATGGACCTCCAGCTCTCCCAATGTGGCTCAAAGTTACCACAGTCCCTTTTCCCGCATTCATCGGTTGACAGATGATGCACCTGTGACAATTGACCTCTGCGGCATGTCTGAATTTTGGATTGAACCAATCAATCTTAAAGGATCTGATCATGGCGTCTCTTCCTAGATGGGCCTGCCCATGGTATAACCGTGCAAACTGCGACAAAAGACTATTTGGCAGAACCAGTTTCCCCTCTTCTGAAACCCACAGATCATCTGCCCTTTGTACACACTGCATTCTCTGCCAGGAAAGTTTTTCTTCTTTGCTAGCACGACTTTGTAGTGTCTTTAGTTCGTCTAAGGTATCAACCACTCGTATTGCTAGGCTTAAACTCATGTCATCTTCCGGTTGTGGTAACAATTCCCACTGCTCCTTAAATGATATACAATTTAATGCACACAATCTTGCAACCTGATCTGCATAACTATTTCCCATTGACACAAAATCTTGTGATCTGGTATGGGCACTGCACTTCACCACAGCAATTTTGAGAGGTAACTGAATCGCATGTAACTAATCTCTTATTTGTTCACCATTTTTCACAGGAGAACCAGAGGAGGTGATGAAACCCCTCTGTGACCAAAGTTGGCCAAAATCATGCACAATTCCAAATCCATATCTGCTGTCAGCATAGATGGTAACTTTCGAATTTACAGCCGCGTGGCATGCTTTTGTAAGAGCTATCAATTCTGCCACTTGTGCGGAAAACACTTTCTCGAGCCAAGAGGCTTCGACAATGCCAGTTATGGTGCATACTGCGTAACCGGCTCTCAATGTTCCTGCTGAATCTCTTAGACAGGACCCATCAACAAACATAATGTAATCGTTTTCTTTTAACTGGGTATCCTGTATGTCTGGGCGAGGTTTGGTACAGAGCTCAGTCACCTCAAGACAATCATGCTCAAATTCTTCCCCATCTTTGATCTCTGTATTTTCATTGGGAAGTAAAGTTGCCGGGTTCAGCACAGTGCATCTCTTTAGTGTGACATTTGGTGACCCCAGTATAATCGTCTCGTATCTAGTAAGTCGTGCATTTGTCATATGTTGTGTCTTAGTTCGTGTCAACAGAATTTCAACTGAATGTGGAACCATTACTGTCAGGGGGTATCCCATGACTATGCCTTCACATTGTGACAGGCTTTGACCAACTGCTGCAACTGCTCGCAAACAACCCGGCAAGGCTGCTGCGACAGGGTCCAAAGTAGCTGAAAAATATGCTACAGGGCGATTTGCATCTCCGTGGACCTGTGTTAAAACAGACAAAGAACAAGCATCACGTTCATGACAGAACAACAGAAAAGGTTTTTCATAATCAGGCATTCGTAATGTTGGTGCCCTGCACATGCATTCCTTTAATTCTAGAAATGATTCAAGCTCCTCTTTTGTCAAAGTTATGGTGTACGGTTCGTCCTTGACTTCTTTTCCTGTCAATTTTATTAAAGGTTTTGAGATAATCGAGAAGTTGGGTATCCACTGACGACAGTAGCCCACCATTTCCAAAAACATCCTGACGTCTCTTTTTGTTGTTGGGGGATTCATTTGTAAAACAGCTGTTATTCTCTCCTTTGATATTCTACGGGACCCTTTTTCAATCAGATGTCCCAAGTATTTCACTTCTTTTTGGCAATATTGCAACTTTCTGGGTGACACTTTGTGCCCATTCTTTCCCAGATGATTCAATAATGCAATGGTATCGTATTTACAGCTGTCTCTAGTCTTGATGCAATTAGCAAATTATCAATATACTGTACAAGTGTTGAATTAAAAGGCAGCACAAGTGGTTCCAAATCCTTTTTCAATATCTGATTGAAGATGGATGGTGACTCAGAAATCCCCTGAGGAATTCTGCACCAACTGTACATCTTATCCAGGAATTTGAAACTGAACAAAAATTGACTGTTTTCAGGAAGTAGTACCGAAAAGAATGCTTGTGATAGGTCTATCACAGTAAACCATTCAGCATCACAAGGGACCTGGAACATTATTACTGCTGGGTTAGGTACCACAGGGCAGCATTTGATCACAAACAGTTTATTTTTCTCAAATCCTGCACAATTCGAACTTTCCCACAGGGCTTCTTCAAACCCATAATGGGAGAGTTACACGGGCTGCTCAAAACTTCCTTCAGGACTCCCTGTCTGAGGAATTCTGCAATTATTTGTGTTACCTCAATGAGGACATCCTGGGTCATGTGGTATTGTGATACTTGTGGGAACACTGCATTCGGCTTTATTTGTACCTAGACTGGTTCTACTCCCTTTATCAACTCTACTTTTTTCCCGGTCAAATCCCACACCTTTTCTGTTACAGTCCCTTGTAGATTGGCAGGCAAGTCGATCAAGATGTGCATTGGAAATAAAGTAATCAAAGGGTAGTCTTCATTTGTCTCTCCCCCTTCCTCTATGCATTGACTTTCATCCCCCTCATCGTCACTGTTTGTCTGTACTTCTATTCCATCACTGGAACAGGTAATCGAGCATTTTGTCTTACACAGTAAGTCCCTTCCTAGTAAGGATACTGGACTTGAATCACATACAACAAACCTATGCAGGCCTTGGAAATTACCAATTTCAACCTGCACCGGATCAGTAATCGGATTAGTCAGGTACTGGTTTGCCACACCAACCACTCGTATAGTACGGCCTGAGAGAGGTAATCTCGGGACTTCTGCACTTCGAACTGTAGAGCGTGTAGCTCCTGTGTCGACCAAAAATGAAACCCTATAGCCCATTACTTTTCCCTCTTCACATGGGCCTCTCTGATCCACCTCTAAAGATGCTGCAAGCCTGCACTCTTCACTGTCTGAGCTGTCATCTGACCAATCCCCATTCATGCCATTTTCACCTCGTAATGGGAATTGTTGCACAGTGTTGTTTTGATTGGTTACCTGACCTGTGACCTGCTGAGGAAGCATC
Organism: Pleurodeles waltl; assembly: GCF_031143425.1. Lineage (NCBI taxonomy): Eukaryota > Metazoa > Chordata > Amphibia > Caudata > Salamandridae > Pleurodeles > Pleurodeles waltl. The sequence continues at coordinate 507,123,576 of NC_090447.1, read as the reverse complement.
ACCTGTTGCTGTCCCATCGGTGCCATGGGTAATTGCATTTGCTGTCTAGGCACCATAGTAATCTGCTGCTGCACTGATTGCATTGACACTGACTGAAAACGCGGCATTTGCATCTGTTGCATGGGCTGTGCCCCTTGCATTTGTACTGAATTATTCTGTAAATTCGGGTTCTGATGTCTCACTTTTGGACCTCGTGTATTTTGTAATGAACCGACATTAATGCTCTGCTGAACTGCACCATCCTGCACCATATTCGGACAATCCCGTTTCCAATGTCCCATGCCCCCGCACGCATGACATGGTGACATCTTTTTCATTCCCTGACCGTCGTTTTGAATAATAACATTATTCATGTCCGAACCACGGTTCACAAACCCTCGACCTCTACCTCTCGGCTGTGCCTGAAACACACCATTCATTTGCGGTTGTTGCTGTATCATTTGCTGAACTCCATTCCCCTGGATTCCAGCTTGTGCAGCTCTTATCTGCATCACCATCACTTTCTCCTTCAACTTTTTCTGCTTTAACTCAATCTCGTCACTACAGTATTTCGCATACTGCAACAGCTCATCAATCGGTTTAGCTTGCCAACAAATCAAATGGTTCTTAATCATCTGGCCGACCTCTGGCCTCAGCCCTTCGACGAATCTAAACACAAGGTGGTTCATGTCCTTCGGTTCAATAGTCTCAGTACCACTGTAGTGTTTGAACGCTTTTAATAATCTCTCGTAATATGCGTGTATTGACTCCTTAACCTCTTGAGAAGTCCGGTCAATTTTCTGCCAATCGGTCACCTTTGGCGACACCTTTTGTTTCAAAAACTCAATTACTTTGTGATAATATTTCATCACTTCTTCTGAAGGTGCTCCAGTCACCTTATCTCTCGCCGGCTCCTTCGTGGGCCAATCTACCCCTCTCTTGCACTCGAGCCACAAATCTGGCGGAACAATAATCTCAAACAAGGTATTCAAGTCTTCCCAAAGACACTTTGCAAGTTTCACGAACCTATCCGTCTGTTGATACCACTCAATCGGCTTTTCTCTTAGCCTAGGATAATCATTCGTAAAGGATAAAATGTCTCCTCTAGTCCAAGGCACATGTACCAAAACACCACCAGCTGTTTCTCTCATAGGTAAGATTTTTACTGAATCTAGATTAGGTGTAGCCCCACCTTTATTAGATCCTGGACTATCTCCCTTTCCCTTATCTCTTTTCTTTGCCCATAGGCCTTCCCATTTTTCTAATGCGCCCCAAACTTGAGCATTCTGCAACAATTCTCTTAAGTGTGCTTTCATGCCTGCAGACCTCATGTGTTCAAAATCTTTTGAGTCAAAGTCTAATCTGTAACTCCTTTTCAAATGCTTAGTGTTTCCGATATCAATGTTATATTTGTCTGCCAAGTTTGCTAATCTCTGATGTATTTTACCCACCTCTTTGGTGATCTTGGGACATAAGTATCTCAATTCTGCCTCAGTGTATGATTCCAACCTATTTACTCCCATCGTTCCTTCCACTAACTCGGCAGCTTCTGCCCCCAATCGTACAAAATTCAAGTATTCGGCTTGTTTTTCTTTTTCAGGTTCATCTGTGGTTACTGCAGTCTTTTGTCAGGTGTATGTTTTTTCTAACCATTCATTTAACTGTTGTACAGTAAAACCCTGCAGTGAAATGTTCCCTGCACGTATCATTGGAGTGTGTGAAGTGTTTGTACTCATGGTTTGGGGAGTCAAAACTCCCAATCCTGCTTGACGCATTGCCTCGAGAGGTGCCCCTACTGGACTAAGGTCCATTAAAGATCTCAGTGGCTCATTTGCTTGTTCTCCAGGGGCCATTATCTGTGGAGTCCCCATAGGCCCTCCTCTTATCGCTTCCTGTGCCGTCACTCCCTGTTCACACACCCCTGTTTTACCTTGTGCATATAACGGTACTGGGGGACCAACAGTAATAGGTAGCGATATAGCAGCAGGTGTCTGACCTGGACCCAGACTCCTTGGAGCAGCAACACCATAGGTTGCTCCAGTGTACCCGGAACAGGTATCAGCTGTGGTGGTTGAGACACCAGTTTCGGAGTCGATTCAATCTGTATTAACTTTGGCTTTGTGTATATCGGGTCTGGCGGCACTATCAAATTTGTAGTAGTCTCAAGTACTGGGACATCAGGGTAAATTCTTTTTATCTGTGGTGGAGGCTGCAACTGTATAGGCAAGTCTGGTGCAGTGGGTACACTCACACCATTCTGTATCAAAGCTGTATCGCTAGTCTGTGCCGTATCAGTAACTCCCTTCTCTTGCGTCTGGTTCCCAGGGTCCAAGCTAGTACTTGGAGCACTATCACTCACCGCATATGGTGGCGGTCGATCATGTAACAATCTATCCATAAATTCTTCATCATCTGAATCATCTTCCTCTTCCCAGGACCCTTTGTTCTCTTTAGTTTTGCGTGAATCTTTGTCAGTTTTACAAGAAGCTTTCTTTCCTTGTGTCTCTTCTCCTTGTGTTATTGCTGGGAATAACTTTAACCCATCTACAATCCCCCATCTCCACATCTTGCTCTCATTGTCCCATCTAGCTTCGGCATATGATTTTTCTGCCCTTTTCAGCCTTCTCTGAAACCTTTCTTGTCTATGCTTAAGAGCCATCAAGTCCCAGATCGCCAAAGCCTCGTATTGTGCCGGTCTCGGAGGTGGTTTCTGCGTACTTAACATCCACCTCAAATTTTCTAGCACCTTTGGATTAAATGTCCCATTTTCTGGGAATGCTAGACACCCCTCTTTCTCTGTTAGTTTGCGCCATTGTTTCATCCATAAACAAGGTGCAACACCCTTTTCTTCCATAACCATGTAAGCCGGAGTACCCTCAGGTGGTGTAGGTTCCCCCTCGGTTGCGACAATATATACATCTCCCTTTAAAGCGCTTTTGAATGCCTTGACAAAATTCATTTTTCAATTCTTTATTTCGTATTTTTAATCAGAAATGGCTTAGTTCCCAGGACACTCTTCACCTGCCCGTTCTCAACCTATTGCCTCTCACGGACGGCAGCCAATCCGTGCGCGACCCATCTCGGCATCTGACCTATCTCAGCGCAGTACCACTGACGTCACACTCACACACACTGCAGCTGACAAAGTCTTGCGGCTCGTCCGCTCTTCACTAACCCCTTACAACTCATACAAACTAACGCAAATTATTGCGAGCAGCTTAAAATGACAGCACAAATCTGTCGGTTTACTACAGGAAGGGTAACACATTCGCTTCAGAACTTTACAGAGATTTCACTTGAAGCCTCGGCCGCTACTCTCTCCTTCTCAGTTCCCTCATACTCAAGTAGAATTCGACCTGCAAATCCTACTCTCGACTTGTCAATGACTCCTTCTAGTGCACTTTAGAATTTGTCAAATCTCCATCGAAGGTTTCACACAGAAGTCATAACTCAAACTCGACTTGTCAACCACGCCCGATTGACCTATTAAACCGCACAGATTACAACATAAACCACATTTATCATCATACTCCGGAGTCTTAGACCTCAACAGGTCCGTACACGATAGTCAACCACATGGATAATTTTAAGCAACAAGCGCTACATTCACATGAAGTATGCCAACTTCCCTACTCTCATACTTGTGGAGTACGCCCACTCCTACTAAACAACATTTAATTTGGCCTAAATACACACAAATTTTCACAATCTCCTGCAAGATGCATAAGCTTTAGGCAAGCGCAAATACCCTAACCACACATACTATGGCGCCGAGAACATTCCTAACTCATTTAGGCAGGCTCCGAGATCCCGGGGAAAGCCATGGCGAACCTAGCAACCCATCATCTCTCCAAATTGCATTATCACAGAAAAACAAATTAAACAATGAAACTCCGTCCTAGGGCCCCCAAGGGCCAAACCGTTGCTCTGCTACCAGTACTGCTAACGCGTCCCTTTATGTTAATTAATACACATTAGGACTCGTTTTAGACCGATGAATCTTTGGACCCAGTGGTGAGACACCGTAAGACGAGATAACTGATTAATATATCAAGTAATACATTGATAACATTGTCAACATATATCACCACAATATATTTCACTTTAAACATTAGTTAAATCTTTTTGGCGCAACCATGACCTTTCAGTCATGAATAATCACACCTTATTGAAATTTTGAGAATTTTATTCCCTATTAATTACAATCTAATAGCAAACGTATTAATCAAGGAACAAAGGCATAATCATAATGCGATAATAATGCAACGATCTCAAACATAGGATAGTAACATGAAGATTAACAAATCTAACACGTAAAACCTCGTAGGATTTTAGTTCAGCATAGCATCACGTCAGTCTCGTCAGTTTTGTCAGTCAAGATGAATACCTCATCTACCCACTAATTAGCATCGGCATGTTGGGCTTCATGCAAAACAATTTAGAACACCAATTTGGAAAACATCTAAACTAAGGTCTCTAATCAAAAATATACAGCAGTTGGTACCTAGAAAGAAAGGCAAATAAGTGAATTACAATAGCAACATTATAATTACCCTCCTCAGGATAGATCAGCATACAGGATCAGTCTTCGTCTTCAGGACATCGGTTAGATCGCCGTCAGTCTATCTAATCTAAGGGCAAGGGACACTTCCCTCATAAGGAAGAAAGTGTAATAGGGCAGTCTATGGGTGAGGATGGTTTTGTCTAAGTCTCAGATCACCAAATAGAGTGACAGAGTTTCTGGATGCAATCGATATCATTCCCTACCTAAGTCTCTCGAGTCTCCTGTGTCATGAGTTTTTATCCCTTTTCCGAAATACATTCCCCCAAAATTCTATTGGACAGTCACTACACCCCACTATCTGTGGCCTATTAAATTATACATTAAGTAATGCATTTGTCATTCTTTGATAATTTTCCACACTTTGATTGGCCTTCGTAATTGACGTTTTTCGTAGGTGGCACATCCGGGGTTACTTCATTTTCTGGCACCTTCTTCGGGTCAAGAGTTCTCTTCTCCGCGATTTAGTGTCCTTGGAAGTGTCCATGTTTGTTGCAAAGCCTAAATTTTTATATACTAAAGCTGCTAGTATGCGGATGAGAAAATCTAGCAATGTTACATACAATGGAGAAAAGAACAATTGCTGGTTCATGGCCTTTTGCGAGTCAGCACACCGAAGAAACAGAAAAATACGCTTTAATGAGAGAGCTGCATAGCTAGTTTTCCGACTCACGCTAACTTAAGATGTATGAATTCTAATGCAATCTTTATCTGTGTTAATAATTTTCAGTTAGTCATAATACAAACAATTAATTCCTACAGTCAACATTAGTCTATGCATACGAAAAATTCTCCACGTTAAAATATGTTTCAATGAATAATATTATTAATGCAGCATTGTTAAATATAGGCATTTCACATCTAAAATAGGTAATGTTTAAACTACGCTCTCTCATTCCCATAAGAACACTGTCAAGGCCGATTTGCATATGGCTAGGTCCAAACTGTGGTGGCCTAGTGTGCAAAATAACAACAGACTGGGATGCAGCCTAAAGTAATTATCGGTGGCTGTGACTAATTGAAGCATTCCATCCATCACTTTGTATATACTTCATTGTTCCTGACCTTCCATGTCGCTGCAAGCAAGATGGTGGTTAGCAGAGTACAGAGGTTCTGTTTAATCATGTGGGAGCTCTTTTTTTTCTGGTTGTCCAGGTGATGGAGACTCCATCCTCCAGAGGGCTAATACCACTATGGAACTCCCAAGGCCAATCGCAAGAGACAGATCCTTACAAATGAAGCTCCCATTTTTTTATTTTATTTCTGAAATCACATAATCTGAAATACGAAGGCATCCAGTGCAGATAGATCAATGGGGTTGCTCTCAGTTACTATCTGAGAAATCATATTAGAGATGCTGCAGAACTCCATTCAGCAGAAGTTGCTTTGTGGCACTGAAGGTTGTGAAAGAGAGTATGTGCGAGGATGCCTCCATTACACGATCACTAAGAGCTGGGTATTTCTGGTGTATTGAGGCACACCTTTGTGTTACCATACCTAATGCTGGTAAGACAATGATGGCCTCATGTCAGTGAGCTGTGGTATGCAGGTAAATGCCTTACAGTGATAGGTGACACAGAATGTCAGAGGTGATCAAGTGTCAGACGCATTTATCTAGTGCAATATAAAACTATAAAACGCGCAATGGTCTAGACAATTTTCCGCACTACAACTGGGATGTATATTGTCACTCCATCAGCATGACCCCTGCATTTGAAACTTTGTATGCAGAGTCCAAAGGGCTGCTCAGTGCTGTTGTAATTTTCAGGTCTGCTCAATGATGTTGTAGTTTGCATACATAGTGTGGTATATGTTAATTAAGATTGTTTTGCAGTCCACCTAAATAACGGCATGAGCTGAAACTCTCATGTGTTGCACTAAGAGCATCTGCATAAACATATATTATTTGTTCCCTGAAAATACAGATCAATCTATACCTTAAATGAGTACCACAATATAGCGATTGTGAAATACATGTGGAATATTTTACGTGGCTGTAATGCAACGTGTGAGGCCCAGTGCACCAAGCACATTCAGGACAGGAACACTGTGCCACAAGTTGCTAGTCTAACTAGGGTGACCACCCACCGTAAATTTCACTGACTGCCCGTAATTTTGCCCTGCCATCCTTTGTCCGTGATGAATGGCTTAACGGACAGCATTTGTCTGTAATTTTAGCCTTTCACCTAAAGGACAACGGAGGCAGGGCGAAATTATGGGCAGATCAGTTTCCCTAGTCGGACAGTCTCCTGTGCTCTGAGGCAGGTAGGGGCAGACAGATAAGAAAAGGCATTCTTCCCAGGGTGTCTCCCTCCCTCAAGAAATGCAAATGTGGGTAACTGGTAAATCTGCAAATGGAAAGGGGCTTGAAAACCTTCATTGACATTAATAAAAGGAGTCATTTGAAGCTTTCTGGTGGCAAAGATATTTTCTTTTAGAGAGGTACTGTAATGGTGTTCCAAGGTGAGGTGTGGTGTGTGTGTGGTTTTAATGGAGTATTATAAAAAATGTTAGTACTAGGTATAAACTGCATATTATTCAAATGTGTATTTGAGAAGGACTTTTTTTATTTAACCAAACTGTGTTTGCGCATTTTTTAGAAGCCTAGATTATGATGTAATTGTATTTATATAGCGCTTACTACCCCTGACAAGGCATCAAATGCATGTTTAAAATAAGGACTTACACATTCACAGTTCTTTCAGGGACCTCGGTACCTCATAGTACTAACAAACATTGGCAAAGCCAATAGGTCTCGTCTACGTAAGAGTTATTGGCTTTGCCAATGTGTTTTAGCCATGTTATACACCAGAGTGGCTGCTGTTGGCCATGGCTAAAAGTTAGTGGCATAGTGGTGTGGAGTGGAGTAGAGTGGCATAGGAGCAGTGGCGTAGGGCCCAGTGGTGCAGAGTACAGTGCAGTGGGGTACAGTGCAGTTGTTTAGAGTGCATTGGCATAGAGTGCAGTGGTTTAGAGTGAGGTCATGGAGTAGCATGGGACAGAGTAGAATGGCATAGAGTGGAGTAGAGTGGCATACAATAGAGTGGCAGAGAGTGCAGTAGTGTAGAGTGGTGCAGTGGCATAGAGCGCAGAGTAGACTCGTGTGGCAGAGAGTGCAGTGGCGTAGTGAAGAGTGGTGCAGTGCAGAGTAGAGTATTGTGCTGTAGAGTGCAGTTGTGTAGAGTGGAGTGATGCAGAGTAGAGTGGCAGAGAGTGCAGTGGCACAGGTTGTAGTGGCTTAGAATGCAGTAGTACAGAGTAGATTGGTGTACAGTTCAGTGGCGGAGAGTGCAATGTTGCAGAGTAGAGTGTCAGTGCAGTGATGTGGAGTGGAGTAGAGTGGCACAGAGAGCACTTGCATAGAGTACAGTGGTGCAGAGTAAAGGGCAGTGGCATACAGTGCAGTTTAGAGTGCACTGGCGTAAAGTGCAGTGGCATAGAGTGGCATGGGGCAGAGTAGAGTGGCATAGAGTGCAGTGGAATAGAGTGTATTGGTGCAGAATGTAGTAGTACAGATTACAGTGGTGTAGAGTATAGTGGCGGCCAGTGCAGTGTTGCAGAGTAGAGTGTCAGTGTGCAGTGGTGTAGAGTGCATTGAACTAGAGTGCAGTAGTCAGAGTGGCGTAGAGTGCAGTGGCGTAGAATCAATTGTTTTGAGAGTAGAGTGCAGTTGCATAGAGTGGAGAGGTGCAGGGTCGAGTGCATTGGCATAGAATGCAGTGCCACTGAGTGCAGAGGCATAAAGTAGATTTTTTCACAGTAGAGTGAAGTGGCTTAGAGTGGAGAGGTGCAGGTTAGAGTGGCGTTGCATAGAGTGTAATGGCACAAAGTAAAGTGGTGTAGAGTGCCATTGAGTGTTACAGAATAAAGTGCACTAGCATGGAGTGTATTAGCTTAGAGTGCAGTGGCGCACAGTGCAACATTGTAGAATGGCATAGAGTGGAGTTGTGTGGACTAGATTAGTGTTGCCTAGACTGAAGTGTCATAGCATGCAGAGCGCAGTGGTGTAGAGAGGCGTAAAGTGCATTGGCATAGAGTATAGTGGTACAGAGTAGAGAGGCATAGTGTGAAGTAGCATAGTGTGCAGTGGCATAGAGTGGAGTGGTTCAGAGCGAAGAAGAGTGCAGTGGCCCACAGTGCAGTGGCATGGAGTGGTGTAAAGTGGAGTGATGCAGGGCAGGGGGCAGTGTTGTGGAGTAGTGCAGAGCAGCGTGGAGTGGAGTGTGCATTGTGTGGCAGTGCACTGCCATTACAGACAACACATTTTTGATTGAAATAAATGTATTTGTTTCCAGCACAGTTCAGAATAAACAAAAATGTGTTTCATTTGTACTCCTAATTCTGATATTTTCTGAAGTTTATTTAAATGTTGTCATGTGATAGAAAAAAGTCTTTCCTAACCCCAGTATCCAACAAGATTGTCATATAAATCCTCTCACTCTGAAGTCAGAGAAAGAAAAGTAAACAATAAGTTCCCACTGAAGACAGAGCCTGACATTTGACTTTGTTCTTTGAATGCACAGCAAATTTGATGAAATAAGAACAAGATTTACAGGCCTGTTTACAAAAAGGGAGCCCTCGGAAGGATACTGTAAATAAGGTTTGGCCAAGGGAAGGAACAAACTCAAGCTGCATAGCCTAAAACAAATAAAGCCAGCAAACTGAAAGCAACAAAATGTGAGTTACAATCACAAGGCCAATGGTAAGCAACGGGCAGAATGCATTCCCAAGGAAGCTCTATGAAGGTACTTAAAGTGACAACCGTGGGATACTTTGTGGGGAAAGTCCAGTATTTTAGGGCCAGATGTATCAAGAATGCCTTTTGCGAGTCGGGAATAGCGATTTTTAAGAAATCGCTATTTCTGATTCGCAAAATGCAATGTATCACATTTGCGATTCGGTAATAGCGATTTCTTAAAAATCGCAAATGCTGTTACCAAATCGCAAATTGCGATACAGGCCCCCATTCGCACCTATGGGCCTGTAGGCCCATATTTGCGAATGTTTTGCATTTCCAAAATTGCGATTTGTTAACTGGAAATCTCAATTTTGGAAATGCAAAACCCGAGGGTGCTGGGGGCCTAAGCCCCCTCTGCTGCACCCCAAAAAGTTGTTTAGGACATGTAAGGTGCACACATGCCAAAAGGACATCTGTGCTTTACATGTACATTTTAAAAATGAATTTTAAATGCATTTTTAAAATTTGGACATGGTTACCGCAAAGTTCAACTTGGTGGTAAATAGCGATTCCTTAATGCCCAATTCGCATTAAGGAATTGCTTCTTACATGTGCTTTAGAAATCGTAAATAAGGAATCCTTATTTGCGATTTCTTATTTAGAGAGTCGCAATTTGCAACTCTCTAAACAGGGTCGCAATTTTAAGGAATCGCTATTTTAGCGATTCCTCAAAATTGCTTTCAGAATGCCTTTGATACATTCTGAAATGGCTTTTTGCATTCGCACCGTTTGCGAATGCAAAAAGCTTTGATACATCTGGCCCAAAATTCAGTCCGTATCTTGCAGAGGTTTGGCCAAATCAATCACCCAGGTAGTATGATGAGAAGACCTGGAGTGGTTTCCATGTTGCAGGAAAGGTCTGTTCACCCATTCTATCAGTTTGCCACCAGTTCCTATGGTGTAGAGCTTCTGGCACATCTCTTGTAGAGTTCGTGCTAGGTGGCAGACATGAAATAGGGCACTTAATGATTATTTAAGGTGGTTGTAAGTAAGGAATTGACCTGGGTGAAGATGGTAGTCTGCCACAAGGGTTTGGAAATTTAGTAGCTCGCCGTCCAGTATCAAATCCCCCAATTTAAAGATACCTGCAGCATGCCACTGATGGAGTTGCTCTGAGCACAGCCATCCTATGCGAGTGGGAAGACTTAGCAAAGGTAGTGCAGGAGCACAGGGTTTCTATTTGTCAGTGAGTGTACAGGTTCTAGCAAGGTAAGAGAAAGGTGTGCATGATAATCCCGGATGGTGATCCATAGAATGGTCAGTAGGAAACAATGAGCAGTGCATTAAGCCTTCCTTAAAAGTTCTACTGATAAACCCCATCTCATGCAGGGAGGTGGGCAGAAAGCCAGCAAGCCACACATTGGACCTGCGCAGCTGAATAATAGCATTCTAAGTCCAGAAGACCTAATCTACCCGCAGTCGCAGGTAGCTTTAGAGTGGAAAGAGCTACCCGACAGTGCCGCAGTGACCAAATCAGATGTGTGGCATGTCTGAAGAAGGAATGAAGGACGAGCAGGGAAAGGTTTGCAAAATAACACTATCATTGGGGTAGCATGCCATCTTCACTAGTGCCACGTGACCCACTACAGAAAGCAGAAGAGAAGACCAAAAAGCAAACTGGGCTTGGAGGGAGAGTGACGCTCTGCCGAGATTTCCAACCTGCAAATCAGTGGGAGAATGGTAAATATTAATCACTAGGTATCAAAAGGTATCTGATTCCTAGTTAAATCTGAGATCTAATTGTATGTAAAGGGGAAAACAGTGCCATATGTTGAAGAAACACTAATTACATTTTTTTTTTTTACAGTTTGTGAAATTTACATCCAAAATATTTTGAAGATTCCATGTGTACTTGACACTTAGGGATAACCCAGATCACTAGTTTGGCTTTTGCTCAATTTCAAAACCATTTAAAGACATTGACAAAGCGGGCAATTGCCTTGCACAACCTTGCAAGGGGTCTGGCCCCTGCTCACCCTTCACAAGCACGAACAGCGGACCATTGCACCAGAAGAGTTTGCCAAGGTGGATGGGTGTTGCTTGTTCAACCACTTGACAGTTCCTCTTCTGTTTCTCTCCTGTGTGCAGAGACAACTCCACAGGTACCCAATACCTTCTGATAGTCTTGGTGGACCCATCTTGTCTGATTTTAGGAATTGTCCCACTGTGGGAGCTAACCGCTCCCAAAGAGTTTACCTCCCTCCGTTTCGCTCAGAACCCACCAAGATCATCTGCGGCGTACCTCAAGGCTCATCGCTCAGCCCGACACTCTTCAATGTCTACATGAGCCCCCTCGCCGACATCGTACGCAAGCACGACATCATCATCACCTCCTACGCCGACGACACCCAACTTGTACTCTCCCTCACCAAGGACCCCGCCAGCGCCAAGACCAACCTACAAGAGGGTATGAAGGACGTCGCAGATTGGATGAGGCTCAGCCGCCTAAAGCTGAACTCTGAAAAAACGGAAGTCCTCATCCTCGGCAACACCCCGTCCGCCTGGGACGACTCCTGGTGGCCCACGGCCCTCGGCACCGCACCGACCCCCGCAGACCACGCCCGCAACCTCGGCTTCATCTTGGACCCTCTTCTCACCATGACCAAGCAAGTCAACGCCGTGTCCTCCGCCTGCTTCCTCACTCTCCGCATGCTCCGCAAGATCTTCCGCTGGATCCCCGCCGACACCAGAAAAACCGTGACCCACGCCCTTGTCACGAGTCGCCTGGACTACGGCAACACCCTCTACGCCGGGACCACCGCCAAACTCCAAAACCGCCTGCAACGCATCCAAAACGCCTCGGCCCGCCTCATCCTCGACGTACCCCGCAACAGCCACATCTCCGCACACCTGAGACACCTGCATTGGCTCCCAGTCAGCAAAAGGATCACCTTCCGTCTTCTCACCCACGCACACAAAGCCCTCCACAACAAGGGACCGGAATACCTCAACAGACGCCTCAGCTTCTACGTCCCCACCCGCCCCCTCCGCTCCGCTGGCCTCGCACTTGCTGCCGTCCCTCGCACCCGCCGCTCCACGGCGGGTGGGAGATCTTTCTCCTTCCTGGCGGCCAAGACCTGGAACTCCCTCCCCACCAGCCTCAGGACCACCCAGGACCACTCCGCTTTCCGGAGACTCCTAAAGACTTGGCTGTTCGAGCAGCGATAACCCCCCCTTTCCCCCCTAGCGCCTTGAGACCCGCACGGGTGAGTAGCGCGCTTTATAAATGTTAATGATTTGATTTGTTCTTCTCTTCCTTATTTATCCAGTTCTGAGCAACAACCCTTTGAATCACTTGCCACGGATCTCCCATTTGATCTCAATTTCATCTTCCTCTTTTATTATCTTTGTATGGTAGTCTGGGCTCCCATTTCACAGATAAATGTAGAGTCCCAGACATACACTCTAGTACTATGAGACTACAGACAAGTTGTGGGTACCTCACATCCTGACATTAGGTGTGAGACTGTTGGCCACATCATCTGCCCTGCCTCTTTAAAAAAGATTTAGGTTGAAAGTCCATAGGCGGTTGGGGTAAGCCAGATGTTTTTGTTCAATTTGTTTAAACTAGCAAAAGGTTAATTACCTTAATGTTTCCCAAACTGTATGCCAGGGGTTTTAAAATGTTCAGAAACATAATCAAAAGTTTGCTGTTACTTCTCTTCAAGAAAGATTGGGTAGATTTGGCAGGGGTGGTGGCCTTGACACAGTGCTGAAGGGCATTAATTTACTACTGAACAAGGAGGTAATGTGACATCTGAATGTAGCATACCAGGAGGTAATCACAAAAAGACCACAGTGAATAAATAGTGCTATGTTAAAAAAGAGTAAATAAATGCACTGACAACATAGTGAGGCATGGCCTCTCTTGGGTGTGTCTGTAAAACGGATGTTTGTTCATTAATTTTTGTCCTGAATTTTGACCCTTTGTCCTGAATTTTGAACCTTTGTCCTGAATTTTTTACAGTTCTGTCTAGAATTTGTCTTGATGCCAGGGGGTCACCCTAAGTCTAACGCGGACCCTAGGGTTGCGCTGCACATGGTTGGCAAGACAATTCATAACCTGGCAGAAAATTCGAAATTGAGTTGCCTGCAAGATGCCAATGAGATTCCAAAGGCCCTCTGAAACAAGCCAGTTAAATGTAGTGTAACAAGTACCTTCACATGGGCGGGGATAGCACAGAAATGCTAAGTATCCCAGTTTCTGACCCTATCCATGTCACGACTCACGTGCTGCTTACGCCTGGAATCCGCAGATCAAGTAGCGTGGGTCTTGAATGTTCGGCTCTGGCCCAGAAAGGGGCGACTCTTTCTGGTAGCCACGGTGCTGTAGGCAATGGAAACGCCAAGAACAGACCGTGCCCTTCAGAAATAGTGCCAGAGGGAAAAAAAACCTGAAAAGGGGAAAAAACCTCCAAACAGATAGATTCCTGAAACAGGAACAAAAGAACAGGAATCAACAGAGGCAAAAATATGGGTAATACACGGGATAGACAAGATCTAGCGCAGAAAGGCTAAGAAACAGGAGCAAAGACACCATCTAAACAGAAAGTGTTGCAGCGCAAGGAAAGAAAGAAACACATCCCTTAAATACCACTAAACAGGAAACGACCAACAGGAAGTAAAAGGACACCATCTTAGATAGGGAAAAGTACATAGAACAGAATAGACTTGGAACCATAGGGAATAGGGAACAAGGAATGCTGGGAAGAAAAAGGGAACATGGGAAAGGGGAAAAAACATAAAGGAAGGTACAACCAGATGTCCCAGAAAACGAAGAAAAGAAAAGAACAGGTAAGAGGGCTCAGGATGCCCGAAAAACACGGTGCACAGAGACAGAGCGAAGCCTCATGCCCAATCTGGGGCCTCGCAAAGCACACAACAGACTGGGGGTGCCCCGCGTCCTGCAAACGCGTTGTGCGGCCCGAGCCGAATGTTCGGCTTGCGCCGCAGCATGCGGCGCAACAGTAGGTCCCCCCCCCGAAGGCCCAGGTTTGTGTGGAAATAGGCGGTGAAAATGACGAATCAGAAGAGGTGCGTGAACAGAAGATGCATCTTCCCAAGAGCATTCACTGAGAGGGTAACCCTTCCAATGAATCAGATACTGAAGGCGTTTGTGAAAGATACGAGAGTCACAAATTTCTTGTACCTCATATTCAGGTACATCATTCACTAACACAGGAGGAGGACAAGGAAACTGACGAGAGTAAGGATCAGGTACGTAAGGTTTGAGCTGGGAAACATGAAAGACTGGATGGATTTTCCATGTACTAGGCAAGTGAAGACGGACAGTGACAGGATTAATCAGCTGAAGGATACGGAAAAGCCCGTAGTAGCGGGGTGTGAACTTATTCTGACAAAGGCGTAAAGGCAAGAATTTGGATGAAAGCCAGACTTTATCCTGAAGGTGATAGTCTGGAATGTTCCTACGTTTCTTGTCTGCTATTTTCTTCATATATCTCTTGGTGTTCAGTCAAATTGGATCGAATTAGTCTATGGATTTGTAGAAGTTGTCTGGAAAGGGAAGTAACCGCAGGCAGAGGAGAGGAAGACTGAGGAGAAGTAGGAAAAGAAGTAGGATGATAGCCATAAGAACAGAAAAAAGGAGTGACCTTGGAGGCACTATGGACAGTATTATTGTAGGAGAATTCAGCAATAGGGAGGTAAGTGTTCCAGTTGCTCTGGGTAGAATTACAAAAACAGCAAAGGTATTGCTCTAATCCTTGGTTAAGACGCTCGGTCTGTCCATTGGTTTGAGGATGGAAACCCGATGATAGTGCTATATTGATATTTAGTGTCCTACAAAAATATTTCCAAAACCGGGAAATGTACTGAGGTCCTCTGTCAGATACAATGGTATGTGGAAGTCCATGGAGACGGAAAATATGGTAGATAAATATCTGGCTTAGTTCTTGGGACGTAGGTAACTTTTTCAGGGCAGTGAGGTGAGCCAGCTTAGTAAAGGAATCAACAGTGACCATGATAACCCGGTTTCCTGCTGATGGAGGAAGCGAACACATGAAATCAGTAGAAATGGTGTGCCAGGGAGCTGGTGGAACAGGCAATGGTTGTAATAATCCTGCAGGTCTGGTACGGGGAATCTTTACTTAAGCACACATGGGACAAGCCTGAACGTATCTTTCAACATCCGATTTCCAGGTAGGCCACCAGAAAGATCGCGAGAGAAGTTCTTGTGTGGCCTTGATGCCTTTATGACCAGCAACCGGCGAATCATGGCACATTTGTAATGCCTTTTCTCTAACTCTATTAGTAGGGAGGAGCAACAGGTTCTGATAATAATAATATCCTTGCTTTTTATATATAAGGGGGTTTAATTTCTCTACTTCATGGTCAGACAGGCTGGAGTATTCCAGTTGTACCTCATCCAGGAAAGACTGAGCTACTCCGATGATCTTACTAGGCTCCAGTAGATACTGAGATAGGATAGGAGTACAATCTGGATAACGGCGAGACAGAGCATCAGCCGGAATGTTTTGGGATCCAGGAATATAGGTGATGTAAAAATCATACTGACTGAAGAAAAAGGCCCAACGCGCCTGGCGACTATTCTGGCACACAAAATTACGTAAACATTGTAGATTATGATGGTCTGTTCTCACCTCAAAAGGCTCCTTGGAACCCATAAGAAACTGTCTCCATTCTAGGCAGGCTGTTTTCAGAGCTAATAACTCCCTTTCTAGTACTGAGTAATGTTGTTCCGATGTAGAGAGTGCATGAGACAAATAGAAAACAGGATGTTCAAGGCCATCATCTTCTTGTTGTTGGAGTAAGACAGCTTCGATGGCTTTTTCGGAAGCATTGGTAACTACAATAAATTGTTTGTTGGTATCTGGGTGTCTCAAGATGGGAGCTTGAGTGAAAGCCTTCTTTAAACCTTGAAAAGCTGTTTCAGCCGCCTTAGTCCAGACAAACCCTTTCGTTAAATTTTCCTTCTTTAGAGTGTGAGTTATGTGGCTGGTTTGTTTTGCAAAGTCTGAGATAAACTGCCGATAAAAATTTGCTAATACTAGAAAATATTGTGTTTCCTTAATAGAGGAAGGAGAAGGCCAATCTAGGATGGCTTGTACTTTTTCTTGGTCCATAGCTATGCCGGTGGAAGTTAAATGGTAACCCAGATATTTGACTTCCGTCTTGTCAAACTCACACTTTTCTGGTTTACAAGATAGTTGATGTTCCTGGAGTCTTTGAAGGACTTGTTCACGTGAGAAGAATGCAGTTCAGGACGTCTAGAATAAATAAGAATATCATCTAAATAGATTACAACCGTTTGGTTCAAAAGATCAGAAAACACAAAGTCCATAAATTTTTGGAAAATTGCGGGGGCATTAGTGAGACCAAAAGGCATAACCTTGTACTCAAAGTGACCAAATGGGGTCCTGAAAGCTGTTTTCCACTCGTCTCCTTCTTTAATACGTAAATGGTGGTAGGCTCCCCGTAGATCCAGTTTAGTAAAACGTTGAGCCCCTCTGACTGCCTCTAAAATATCCTTGATGAGGGGCAAAGGATAACGGTCCTTTATAGTTATCTTATTCAGGCCTCGAAAATCCAAGCAAGGACGAAGATCTTTTGTCTTCTTGGGTACAAAAAAGAGGGGAGCCCCTGCCGGAGAAGACGATGGAACAATGAGACCACTCTGTAAGTTTTCTTCCAGGTACTCCATAACAACTTCCTTTTCGGGTTCCGTGAGGGAATACATCCTCCCAAAGGGAACGACAGTTCCAGGTTCCAAGGGAGTTGCACAATCGTAATCTCGATGTGGAGGTAACACAGGTCTGGATGGTTTTTGGAACACATCTTGAAATTCTAAATAGTGTTCAGGGACTCCTTGGACAGTATTGATGGAATACCCGGTAGTACTTTCAGTAGGTGTCAATCTTTTAGGTGACCAATATTTGTCGGAAGCAAAACAGTTCTCATGACAAAACTGTGAAGACAGGGAAATAGTCTGGGTTTCCCAATTCACATACGGATTATGTCTTATGAACCACGGAATTCCTAGAATGATGGTATGGTTGGGGGATGATATGAGATCAAAGGAGATGTGTTCTTGATGGTTACCAAACTGTAAACTTAATGTCAGGGTAGTAGTATCGACTGGACCAGAGGATATTAAGGATCCATCTACTGTGTGCACTTGTTCTGGAAGTTCTTTGGGTTGTGTTGGAATTTGTTGAGTAGTGGCCGAAGTCTTATCCATGTAAATACCACTAGCGCCACAATCTAGTAATGCCATAGTTCTTTCTTGACGGCCGTCAGGTAGCTGTAACATGACAGGTAACATGAACAAGGACGTGGCATTGTCCTTAAATTAACTGATGGAAGGTATAGCTGATGATCCCGTCCCCTCCCTTCTTACGGCGGACGGGAAGTGGCGTTTCCCGATGGCCTATGAGGACGTACAGGGCAGGTACGAAGTATGTGGCCAGCAGCACCACAGTACAGGCACAATCCTTTCTTACGTCTGTCTTCCCGCTCGCTAACGGAATGCGGGCCTCGAGTTGTATCCACTTGCATAGGTTCTCCCTCAATGTCTCTAGCAGGAGGGCGAGGTTCCTCAGAACGATGCAGATAAACCTGTGAAGTGCTTGGCTGAGAAGATCCTCTACTCTTTCTCTTCTCCAATCGTCGTTCTTGGAGACGGTATTCGATGGAAAGTGCTACATCCATCAGACCACGAAGATCTTCAACTCTGGTGGAGTGTACTAACTCATCTTTTATTTCTTCTTCAAGTCCTCTGCGAAACAAAGTCACCAGAGTAAGTTCCACCCAGGTGATCTCTGCTGCTAGTTGACGAAAGCGCGTAATATATTGAAGGACATCTTGTGAGCCTTGTTGGATGTCACATAAGGCTTCTTCCCCAGAGGCCTCCAATCCTGGACCACTAAACATTTGTTTGAATTGATTCATGAAGGCGGAATAGTCCGACAATGCCGGGTCGTTGGATGATACCATCGGGGTTGCCCAGGCCAAGGCAGGGCCGGATAACACACTGATAAGATATCCCACCTTTGTCCTGTCATGGGAGAATTGGGTAGGTCGGAAGGCGAAATACACCGTTACTGCATCAAGGAATTCACGCAGTTTAGTTGGTTCACCGGAGAAACGAGGAGTAGAGGCAGAGATAGTCGGAAAATCGCCACTGCGGAAAGCCAAAGCCTGTCGTAACGCAGCATTCTCATTGCGTAGTTGTTGCAGTTCCTGAGCCTGTTGCTGATTAGTTGTCAGAAGAGATTGATCAGGATCTGCAGCAGCTGCCACTGTATCATCCATGGTGTTAGGGGACGTCGGGAGAATTTGGCGCTGCAATCTGTCACGACTCACGTGCTGCTTACGCCTGGAATCCGCAGATCGAGTAGCGTGGGTCTTGAATGTTCGGCTCTGGCCCAGAAAGGGGCGACTCTTTCTGGTAGCCACGGTGCTGTAGGCAATGGAAATGCCAAGAACAGACCGTGCCCTTCAGAAATAGCGCCAAAGGGAAAAAAAACCTGAAAAGGGGAAAAAACCTCCAAACAGATAGATTCCTGAAACAGGAACAAAAGAACAGGAATCAACAGAGGCAAAAATATGGGTAATACACGGGATAGACAAGATCTAGTGCAGAAAGGCTAAGAAACAGGAGCGAAGACACCATCTAAACAGAAAGTGTTGCAGCACAAGGAAAGAAAGAAACACATCCCTTAAATACCACTAAACAGGAAACGACCAACAGGAAGTAAAAGGACACCATCTTAGATAGGGAAAAGTACATAGAACAGAATAGACTAGGAACCATAGAGAATAGGGAACAAGGAATGCTGGGAAGAAAAAGGGAACATGGGAAGGGGGAAAAAACATAAAGGAAGGTACAACCAGATGTCCCAGAAAACGAAGAAAAGAAAAGAAAAGAAAAGAACAGGTAGGAGGGCTCAGGATGCCCGAAAAACGCGGTGCACAGAGACAGAGCGAGGCCCCATGCCCAATCTGGGGCCTCGCAAAGCCCAAAACAGACTGGGGGCGTGCCGCGTCCTGCAAACGTGTTGTGCGGCCCGAGCCGAATTTTCGGCTCGCGCCGCAGCACGCGGCGCGACAATCCAGGATAATGTGTGGGGCAATGGATGCTTCTCATCACATCTTCACCTGCCTCTTGCAGGGTGCAACCTTTTGAATACTTTTTCTTTCCTTCTCCATTTTTGTCAGACCAACAGAGCCATAAAAACGATATCTTGTATTCAAATAGTTTGTGATAGAGGTCTTACAACTGTGCAAGAAAGACGAGAAGCCACCATGGCATACCCACCATGTTCCCAATCCGTAAACCAGTAAAGCTTACACAGTGTGTAAGTCCCACACGTACACACTACTCAGGTCTACTTTCAGGCCCAGACCTTTCTGGCTTTTGAAAATCGGTCAGAGGTTCCCTATTTTTCATGCATTAACGAATATTTTGTAACTTCCTTGAGAAAGGAGCTCAGAACTTTAGGAGAGATTTGAGATCTTTGGAGAGAGGCATTCATACTGACATTGGGCTCATACTCCCTGACTGAGAGCCTGATGCCTTGCTGATCGACTGATGTTCTGAGGACGAAGACTGATTCTGCTTTGTTGACTCATTCCGAGGATAGGTATAAATTGAAATGTGAATATTATGCATATTTGCTTTTTCTTTCTAGGTACCAACTTTGCTGTTTTTATCTATGACTCTATTGTAGTTAGATGTTTTCCAAATTTGAGCTACTAAATTGTTTTGCATGAAGCCCAACATGCTGATGCTAATCTGATGTTAGTTAAGGATTCTGATTTATGACGGAAAAGACTAATGCTTGATGGATTTCTCTGCTTAACTACATGTATTACATCTCGTTAAACCAACTGACTCTGCTATTTATTTGCACTGTAACTCTAGAATGTGTTGTGCTTCAAGCTTTGATTAGATTGCCTTTCTTCTGCCACTTTGGACAACCAGTGTTGTTTTTGTATGTGTTTCATCTGATTTTGAGATTAATTTACATGTCGTTAGCATTGTTAATATAGGGAAATAAACATTCTAAACTTTTACTAAAGGTATGGTTAGTCATGACTGAAAGGTCCTGGTTTGTGATAATTGCTGACTCCATTGATTATTGATTTTATTGATTACTAATGATTGTTGATTATTGTGTATCGATTATTGATGATGTACTGGAGTTATGGTAAGAACTTCTTAATTGCGATTCATAAGGTTCATCGACCTATTCGTGTCCCCTTGTAAGTTTACTTATAAAGGTCTGACGCGCTAACAGTTACACAAGAGCCACATTTTACATGTGAACAAAACCACTCAATGTACTCCCCCATCTTAGTTTTCTCTGCACCAACATAATTTAAGAGGGTTTAATATCTTATCCAGTACACAGGGTACATCCTTTGACAGAGCTTGCCCTGTCTATGCATTTCTTGGCTTCACAGCATCCCGCTTGTATTAAGTGCCTTCATCTGTCACTGAGAATGGGAAACCGCGCTTGAAATACAGTTTCACTCAGAAAGGTACATTGTATTTTCCCTTGAGTAGAACAAATCAGATTTCTGGAAGATTAGTTGCACCTGACATAAACAACTGATTACAAATCCAGGAACAAGGAAGAAAACATGTAATATGTGGAGTTAATCTGGAGATACCTGGTTGCAAAAGCAAGCCTGCGCGTAGATTTGTTCAAAGCCTATTTGCCCGGAAAGTCATTATTTACTGAAACTGATTTTGTATATTTCACGGATTCTACTGGCATTGCTTGTATACTTCTATGCCGTGATGATTTTAGTTTTCAAGCCCCAAGATGGTTTAAAAAGGTTATGCAATTTATATGCAAATTAAATGCTTGACGCAAAGTAAACTCTCAAATTCCCAATTTGCTAGAGGTGAAACAAAACGCTTGACTAATCGCAAACTTGTATTGGTGGCCGATGGGGTAAATTAAGTGCTGGTTATGAGGTGTGATTTTATCGTCCGATTTTTGTGCAGGACAATAGACATAAGGTATTCTGTTTTATGGAGGATACAGTGCACATTTGTGTAACCAGAGTGTTTTGTGTGCCCTGACGGTGCTGTATCGCATAATCAGTAATGATACACTAATGAAGATATATTTGCCAACAAGTTAGCCACATAAAATATTGTAAAACACCTTGCATAATTGAATGTTTGGTAGATCTCATACATGGTTAGTGACAGTCCTGCTCCCTCAGAGAGCCACCATGAATATTTTAAAAAATAAGCCAAACTGAGAACATAATTATTTCAGACTCATTTTATTGTAACTTTACTATGTTGACACAGCTAAAGTGGAATGAAAGCAAAAACAGGTGGAGAATGATGAAGGTGCTTGCACATCAACAAATGTTTTAACACATGTCCATCAGTAGTAGTTCTTTTCTTGCGCAAATGTTAGTAATGGGTGCCAGGCTAGCCAAACGCCTGCCACCTCAGGTGTAAAAAGGCTCACACACTGGAACAGTGAGTGGAGACCTAAACCATAAGAACACAAAGGCCAGGGCACACCCAACGTATAGTATTCATGCAGTATATCCAATTGGTGATTCAGGGATGGAGTCGTAGTCCAGGTAAACAGGTGACACAGGATATTTATTGTAGGTGAAAACAAAAGGTCAGACTTCCAGTTAGATGGAATCTTCATCCTCATGTGTCCACATAGCTAAAGCCTTGACAAAGTCTTGAAGATGAAATACGTGTCAGCTGTTTTGCTGTTTTGGACTTGTATCATTTGGTCATCTAACTGGAAGTCTGACCTTTTGCTTTCACCTACAATAAATATCCTGTGTCACCTGAATGGTGGTCCTATAAAGACAGCTGCACAGGCGGCCACTGTGCAAGCTGTCGTGGCACAGTCTCCTACACCTTGAGTCTGTGACCTACATTGTCTGGAACAATCCATGTTAACTTCGTATGTTAGAACAGCAACACAAACCTGTCAATGTCACAACTCAAATGCCCACATGAAGATGTTATGGTAAAGGTAACTGAAAAGAAAAACAAGGAGCATAGGTATGAAACCATACATATGACACAAGTCACAAAGCAAACATCTGGAAAGTAAAGTACAATGCAATACATCTAACACGAACAAAGCAACATTACCACGGTTTTGATGTGTCAGAAGCTATCAGCAAACAGCTTTGGCTTATTTTGACTGAGTATTAGCTCTCTAAATATTTCCAAAAATTGACTACACACATTATCACAATTACAGTTCATTTTACAGTCAAAGTCATGACATCCCATTACATACTTACACTCATGAGAAGAGGCTGTTGATGAGATCCTGTCACAAGTCTGTGTCTTCCTTTCCCCCACTGTCATCTTCAATTGGCATTTCAGGATTCTCACCCAGTGGCACTGCAGGCTTCCCCTCCTCTCGGATGTAATGGATATTCCCCTGCAGGCTGATGTTGTGGAGCATGCAGCATGACACAGTGATGTGACACACCTTTCTGAGTGAGTAGAGCAGGGCTCGAAACCTGTCCAGGCAGCAAAATCTGGACTTGAAGAGCCCAAAAGCCGGTTCCCGATGGCCAATGTGTTCTTCCTTGGGCCTCATTTAAGCGGACTTCCCCTGGCGTAGTTGGATTCCTCAGCGGCGTCAATAACCAAGGACAGTTTGGATATGCTGAGTTTCCTGTTTAGGAATGAGAAATTAGTGCAACAGTGAGTTACTCACTACATGATTGCAGCACCTGACATTGCTCACACACAATCAGGACAGATGTGACTTACGAACCAGCCAGGCCCTCGCTGGTTGTAGTTGTGACATCAGCTGGTGTATGGTGCTATTCTGCATCATAAAGGAATCATGGGTTGAACCAGGGAAACAGGCTCATACGTTTGAGATGTAGAGGTCCGACAAGCAGACAACTTGCACGTTGATAGAATGAAAGTTTTTTGTGTTGCTATAGACTTGTTCATTGGCCTACGGTGGTACCAAGGCAACATATGTGCCGTCAATGGATCCACCACATGTGGGAGGTGAGGAAAACCGTAGAAGTCAACCTTCACATTGGCTAAATCCTCATGTTGGGGGAACCTGAAATAGCTGTCAATGTGTTTCAACATTGATGATAGGAAATCTTTCAACACAAGACTGAACATAGTTTGGGACATATAACCAGATATTACTACGGTTTGTTGGAAGGACCCTGTGGCCAGGAAGTGCAATACTGCCTTGAGATGGACAATGGGTGGTATGCAGGTTGGATTAGTATTTTCAGGCATCAGATCTGGCCCCAACTGATGGCATAAATCGACTATGGTTTGCCTATACAAACAGTACAGTTTTATGATGTCGTGTTCCTCCATGGTTTGAAGGTCTGGAAATGGACAGTACACTGGAGGTTGTTACCTCCTCCTTCTCCTAGGGAGGCCATGACATGTGACTCAGCAGCTTGGTCACATGCCAAAAAATAGACCAAACATACCTTTGTTTGTTGGATGCTATCTCTGTAGGTTTACCACATATGTTCAAAATTGTGTTATGTGGTACAAGTACATACCCAACCAACCCACCCTGAAGTGGAATGGGTCTACATTGGGTAGACCACATGTCTATACATGCACAGGGAAGAGACTTTTGGTGCCACCCATGGCAGCCCTTTCATTGTTCCTCAAATGTTAGTGTGAAGTCTGTATTATGGTAGTTACCTGTAGGTACTGTATGCAGTGTTGTGGGTGTAATTCGTACACAACAGTCCACTACTCTTCAGAGTGACAGCCAAAACAACATGAAATAATAGTTCACTGTCCTCTACCATATGTCTGCTTGAAAGCGTATATTGGCATCCGTCCCACAGAGGCCACTTGTCTTTAGTGTGTCATGAGTGCTAATGCCTCACTGCTGTCTGCCATGGGAAAGTGGCCATCATACATGTGACAGAGCATACATTGCTCTTTGAGTGCAGTCACAGAGCAATACCTTCCCTTGGTAAGTGGTGAATGTCCAGTGACATGAATTTTATGATATCACTGTTGCCATCATTCTGTGTGCCTACATGTTAGCATGTGTTCCTTCAATTTTTCACTGCTGTTTTATGCATGGTCTACCTTTCATCATGGAATGATGTCTGACTTTCCTCACATATGTGTGTATGCCAACATGTTCTTGGAATTGTTTGTATATGATGTGGCTACAGTTCATGTGGTGCCACAGACAGGAGTGTGTCACCATTGTTTAGTGGCTCACACTTACCCTCACACATAATTGCATGTAATTTGACAGGTACGACTACAGTAGCAATGAAGGACATGACAGGTAGGACTACAGTTTTTACCCACAGTGTGCATTTTGATGCCATTGATGTAGAATCCTGTGACAAAATACTTTACACATATGAAATGAGGAAGGTTTGTTAGATAACTTTTGACATGCATCATGGATTGACTTGGAGTTATGTGGCAATCATATGTGGTTGTGTACAACCATTCATCCAAAGGAATCTTTTTGCATGACAAAAGAGGCAGTGACATGGCCTCCTACCATGTTAAGTGCCTTCTACAAATACATGAGAATTCCTGTGCTTCTACAACATTCAAAGGATTATTAGCTTCTACTGATGCAATCAGAATATGGTATTTTTAGGCGTATCAATCAAGAGAGGTGTTATTAGTGGGACTAGCTGATTCATTGTTGTGTGGCTTGTGTCAAAAAAAATTCCCTGACATGTTGGCTAACTTCTCTCCAGTGTACATTTCCTTGTAAGAAGCGTTATCCATCTGAGTAACATTAGTACAACCTCCATGAGTCCATTTAGACAGCATAGACATAGTGAAGTGACCACTGTTGATTTGTTTCCAGTGTGACATAAGTGTTTTTGTGTCACCTCCTTCAGGCTACCTACTGTACTTCTGTCAGCAACATGGCTGGAAATTTTTAGGCCATCATTTCTTAATGATGTGGCATTGGGTATATGAAGATTAGCTGGATGCATGACCGTGTGTGGGGCTTGTGTAACTGAACTTGGCATTGCCCTAATATTGTATGGCTGCAGCTAATGCTACATGAGGCAAACCATTGACGGTGGTGAGGTCTCCTACTTGTCCAATGGGTACTATGATTGCACAACTTCATGCACAACTTCATGCAATAGGAGTTGTCTGTGATTCTGAATTTACTGTGGCCAACTGCTGAAAGTTCATGTAGCATGCATGCATATGATGTGGCAAATGCTGGAGCTACTTTGCTGTGGCTTGTGGCTGGGGGCTACTGTACGTCATTGTAATGTTTGCTAATCACAGCTGTTGTTCAAGTGTGATCAGGAACATGTAGTGACCTTATTTGTCTTTGTAATTTCAGAATCATTCCAGTCAAAGGGAGGAGACAGGACTGAAACAAGTGGGGAAGCAGCTGACCACGGTACCTCAAGTCATGAGACGACCAACGCAGAGAGACCCAGTGGCCTGGATGGTGAGGGGAGTGCCACAGAGGACACAGGATTGACCTTATCATCATCTGATTCTTCCTCTAGCGGCCACTCCTTCGTGGTGGTGGACCCATCAGGACCTGCTCATGTTCCGTGCTTGTCCCACCACCCAGTTCCATCTCCACCCTCCCTGGTGCTCCCCACCCAGTTGGCCGTACCCACTCACGTAAGAGGGTATGCGTCTCCTTCGTACCAGGCACCTCACCCCCTGCCCCTGTTGCCCCTGCTCCCCTGAGTGAGGAGGCTATTGACCTCCTGAGGAGTATCTCTGTAGGTCAGACTACCATTCTGAATGTCATTCAGGTGCAGGGCAGCCAACTACAGCAAATGGTTGCGTACCTGTCTGGCCTATAGAGATACTGACCTGGCCTCCTCACTGACAGCAGCCATCCACCCCCTTCAATCCTCCCCCACCACCTACCTCTTGCCAATCCAAATTCCCTAATCCCCTATTTTTCCCAAGCACACTGATACATCCGCATGTACCCACCTCAACAGACACAAACAGCACACATAAACACAAGCACCAAAAGACACAACAGCACAGAAGTACTCAACATTCACCCACATAGCCCATGACAACCACCATTCCCACAGACACCACCCCACTGACCCACAAACTACAACCACCATACCCACAGACACCACCACAATACCCAGTGACGCATCCAACACACCCAACATACCCCCAGACCCATCCTTAACACCCACATATGCACACACCGAAACACCATACCCCCAGACACCACTCCAACTCACACAGATGCAGCCACCAAATCCACCATACCCTCAGACACCACCCCAACACCCAAAAACACAGCGACTGCATCCACCATACGCCCAGACACAATCCAAACACCCAGAAACACAGAAACCTCTCCCACATTACCCAGCACCTCGATCTGAGAGCCCCCAGGAAACTCAAACATCCACACCCTCGCACACAGCAACACTACCCAAGCCAAAGCATGCCTCAGACACTCACACACTAGCAGGATGAACACTCACAGACATGACAACCATTCCCTCAACCTCCAAAACCCCAATCCATTCTGAAGACTCTAACCATTTTCCCAAGAAAAGTTTCCAATTTGACCTTGCCCTTTCCTTTGTGACCTACACACCCTCCTAAACCCAAAAGAACCCCACCCACATCCCAACCCATCCCTTCCACATCCTGCCCTGTCACACCTGCACCCCTGCAAGCTCACATACCCTTCCCACCCCGAAGAAGATGTCCACCTGTCCTAAGGAGGAGTCCACGCCTCAGAGGAAAAAGCCCACCCCTTTCAAACAAAAACTCTCCCATCCCAAATGGGACCCCTCCCCATGCAAGAATGATTGCCCGGGTGCCCGCATGCCCACTTAATGCTCCTTCCTGTGGAGGTGCCCTGGAAGTGATTGGAGTCAAGCTGCAGCACAATTCTGTGCTTGGAGTAATATGGATTTGCCAATGGCCTGTAATCTAAATTATTTGCGTTCAATAAACCCAAGTTATTGTTTTTTGGGTACATATTTGTCCTGCCCTTACTTTTCTACCTTTTTGTTGTTCCTCAGTACTTTTTGTTGTATGCCAACAGTTGTGTGTGTTTCACCATGATTGCTGATCCATTTGTTGTGGTTAACATAATCTGACTTTGTGGGCGGTGCTGGGGTCACCCAAGACAAGGGCAGATGTTCATTGCATGGATATGTGGGTGGTATTGCATTGTATTTTGTTTGATATGATAAGTATTTCATCTTGGGTTGGCCAGTGTCAGCATGTATTGTGTTGGAATGTGTCCTTTGATGTAGATTGGACATTTGACTCAAGTGTGCAAGCTAGAGTTGTGTTTGTCCACACATGGAGAGTGTTCAATTATGGTACCTTCCTTTACATTTGACTGACCATTTGTCCATTTTGATGTGTGTACCTTGCAGCTACTTCATCTAAATGTGTGACCCATGCTGTTGCTGTTGTATTTGCTTTCCTGACTTGCACTTACACGTTATGCAGATTGGCATGTCACTTGGCTCTAATATTGGTTGTCCCTGAAATACATGGGGGGCCAGTTTCTGTAAATATGTTATCTTAGGGGCATGTGCAAGGTGAAATATGTCCCAGGGCAGCATCCTTCCTGGAGTTCCCCTGATGCCCCCATTCCCATTGGTCAGGTATTATTTACATTGTGAGCTTTGAATGTTTGTCTCACAAAATATTGTGTATCCCAATTTGGTGTCTCTCCTGGTAAACAGAGGGCTGTGAACGTACACAAATTGTGTTGATTGTTCTTTGATTTCCTGAGAAATTTGGTCATCACATATTTAAATATGATTTGTTTTAATTAGTCATTCAACTAAATGAGATTCTGAGGCACCCCTGGCTAGTTTTTATGGAGCAGTTGGGTGGTGCACAGATTGGGAACTTCTACCCTAGGGCTTACACCAATGTAAAAATATGAAAGTAGGTTGAATTTGATAATGGTTTTAAAATAAAAAGAATACACTGTTTAGTTACAAAATAAAACAATTCAAAATCAATAAGTTATTATTTTACCACTTTTCTTTTGGCCACGTTTGGTCCTAAATACCATTTTGGTTGAGAATGCATGTTTCTTCCTAAAATGATTGTCATCATCCAAGTGGTATTCCTGTTCTGATTTTCAAAGACGTTTTTGTTTAGGTTAAACCTAAAGTACTGTATGCCCAAAAATATTTCTGGAATTACAGTTTTACGTGTGAAAATCTGAGACTTTTTACCGATTTCGGAGTTTGTGTTATGTTTTTTAAGGCCAACCGGGGAATACCACAATTTACTATTTCTGAAACCCTGATATCGGTAATAAGGTGTGCAATATGACTGCATGCGCTAATAACTTGGGATTTCAGTCACTCATGCTAGGGTGGTTTGTGTTACGATCAGATGTGGCCAACAGAGCCAGTGGAAGTAGGCACCACATCAAGTTGATAGCTTTCTGAGAGGCAAATGCTCTCTTGCTCAGTCTCTTGCCCTCTATTCTGAAAGTTCCAAGTTCTGCCTATTTTGCTTTTGTGATTTGGGACTGAGAAATACAAGCTACTATACACAGACCACTGAGTACTGCATCACTTCCAACTGATTTTGATTAATGGACCTGTGCCCATGCAGCTACCTTCTCCAGGATGATTTGCCCATTCTCCCAGCTTCTGTAGCAAGCTGACATTTTTTACTTTGACTTGGAAGCACTTGGTTTATTTCTAACTGATATATATTGAGGGTTCTAGTTTTTGTTCCTTTCTGTCTGCTGACACTGAGCTTCCACCTCCAGCATACAGATCGAGCAAAAAGCACCCCACACGAAATGTAGGTCATGTGCTGGTTGTCTCTGTGGATTTCTGCATTATAGCACAACATGCATTTGGGCACCCTAACCTAAAATATTTCTGTTGAAAATTATGGAGTCTGATCTTGTCCTTACAAAATAACATTTTATCATTACTCACATAGTACTTGTTTGGGATCTTTAACATGCTTGAGGCATTGCAAACAGATCTCATTTCTTTTCTTGTCTCTGTTCAGTAGGGGGATTCATCCTTAGTTAATGCTATTGGCTTTTTGGTTGTATCTATACATGTCCACTTGAGTGCTTTCATTGAACAGCATGTCAAATTAATTGCTAACTATACTACTCTATGTTCACTCCAATCCTGTTGGCATGCACTGGCGCATTAACACGATTGCACAAAAGGTGCCACTGAGAAATATTTATTTCGTGCTCTGCCCCTTGGTTCGCAGGAGTGAGCCCCTCTAGAGGCAATTTTTTAAAAACAAAACATAGTTTAAAAAAATTTAACATGCAGACCTCAGTGTCGAAGAGTATTGTTTATGACTTAATCAAAGTTTTTTTCATTAAACAACTATTATATTTTTGTTACAACTGTGATTTTAATACCTTCATCAGATTCATCCAAATTATTTTCAGTGAGTTAAGTGGAAGTACTCCCATGACAGGACTTACATCCCCCCACCTGCCAAAAAAGTAACATAATGGGAGCAGCGGCCAGCAGCTAATAGGTCAAGGGAGCCATGGGTCGAAAAAGTTTGGGAATCACTGCTCTAAACCCCTGATTTTCGAGGGCCTAGCGCCACTTAGCGCCGCCTTAGCATCATTTTTTTTAATGCTAAGGTGGCTTTTTCCCCACTCCATACTTACAAAGTGGCACAATGCATGGATTTTGCCACTCTGTAACCCTTTACATTATTTTATGCCTACGCCAGGCAAAATGTGTGCAGTGGGGTGTTCCCCCATTAGGAGGGCTGAACAAATGGAATTCTTTGTATCATTTTTTTGGCACTTTTAACACCTGCTCTGAGCAGGTGTTAAAAGGGGGCACACCATTGTTTATAATCAGCCCCCTATGTACTGTTCAGGGTTAGCACCAACATTTTGGTGCTAACCCTGAACAGTACATCAATAGCGTCAAAAATGCTGATGCTATTGCCCACTACCCTGCACCATGGTGTGCTGTGTCTTAGATACTGCACACACATGGTGGCGGTAGGAGGGCGTTCAGGGGTGCAAGGAAAGTGGCCCCGCAGTGGGTGCAGCGCCCCTTTCCTTAAATCTGCCTCCAAGTACTTTATTTTAGTGGGTTGCCAAGTAAAACCTGACTGAGTAAAAATGTGCTTATTGCATAAAATATTTAAAGGTAATACTTCACATTTATCAGTATTAAGCCGATAACCTGATAAGTGGGAGAAGATAGAGACTTGTTTAAGAAATGGAGAAAGAGAAGCTGCGGGATCAGAACAATATAAAAGAATATCATCAGCAGAAACTGACATTTAAATGTGATGAGGACCTAATTGAAAACAAGGAAAGTAAGCATAATTTTGAAATTTTGTCAAAAACGATTTGAGTGCAATAATAAACGGAAGTAGGGATAGCGGACAACGTTGTTGTACTCTCCCAGATAAATTAAAATAATCTAGAAGTATACCATTCTCAAATATTGCTGCTTTAGGAGTGGAATATAACAAAGCGATTAGATCGATGAATTTTAGGAGGAAAGCCAATCCATTTTAAAGATTGAAACATAAAATCCCAACCAATCCTGTCAAAAGCTTTCTCAGCATCTAAAGCTATGGCGGCTAGTGAAAGATCTAATGTAGAAGCCTTGCTTAAGATATTGAAAAAGACACGAGCATTATCAGAGGCTAAATGACCTTTAAGAAAGCCAGATTTCTCAGGGCCTAAAAGAACAGGTAAAATTGGATCTATACGTAGTGCTAAGAGCTTTGCAAAAATTTTGTAATCAGTATTTACCAAAGAAATAGGATGATAATACTTGCATTGTGATAGGTCTTTATTATCTTTGGGAATCAAACAAATCACTGCACCTTGAAAGGAGCCTTGAGAAGCACCGCTAGTGATAAAAGAGGTGAATAAGTGGGAGAGGTTGGGAAAAAGATGTTTTGCAAAGTGATTGTAAAATTCAATAGTGAAACCATCTGGCCCAGTGGCTTTCCGCTTCCGTAGTAAAATACCACATGTGAGATTTCTGAAATCGAAATATCTGCTTCAAGTATATTGGAATCAATATGTTGTGAGTTGGGGGTGGGATGTTTTGAAAGTAATTGTTTAAATCAGATTGTAATGGCTGTATTTCTGGAGTATATAGATTTTTATAAAAGTTAACACATTAATTAAGAATGTCTTTATCTTTAAATAGAGTAGTTCCATGATTTGTATGTATGGATTCTACTTTAGTTCTATCTTTTGTGATTGTTAAATAGTTTTCTAGTAATTTTCCCATTTTGTTTTGGTCCCGTTAGAAACTTCCACAGCATTTTAAAAGATAGGAAGAAGCGACATTTGTGGTTATTTTGTTAAATGTAAATTTAGCATCAATACGATCTTGTAGTGATTTCTCAGATTTAGAGTGATAATAAGTATATTTCAATTTTTTTATTTTATCAAGTAATTGATTAGACTGTTGGTCCATATACTGCTTCTTATGTGAAATATAGTTCATTATAAAACCCCTTGCTGCTGCCTTAAAAGAATCCCAAAACATGACAAAAGAAGAATTAGATGTTAAGTTAATAATAACAAATTCAGAGGCAAATGTTGCAAATTGGGATGTAAATTTAGTATCAGTAAGAAGTGAATTGTTAAAGTGCCATCGACCCACACGTGGTGGGATTGAAATAAGGTCAAGTTCAAAGTATACTAGAGCAGGGTATCAAATTATGATAGATCCAATTTCAGAATATTTTCCATGTTGAGCCAAAGATTTTCTAAAGAAGAGATAGTCAATACGGGATTGTGTATGATGTGGAGGTGAGCAAAAAGTATATTTCGAAGATCTGGGTGGCATAATCACCAAATGTCAATTAGTGATTTGCGTTTGATGGCTGATTTAAATTGTGAGTGCATTTTAGTATGAGAGAATTTGACTGTTGAATTTTTGTCCAGTTTAGGATCATGAATTTGATTACAGTCTCCTCCAAAAATGATATAATCATTGGTACACGTAGCAATTTATCTGAAATGTAATCCCAAAAAGTATTATCCACCTAAACTGGTCCATACACACGATACACATTTAAAATCGTTAAAGGGATTTTGTCAACAATAAGGTTAACAATAATCCATCTACCTTCACAATCAGTTTGTTGATCAGTAACAATAACTTTTAGCTTTTCATGGTAAAGACTCAAAACTCCTTTTTTCATTCCTATAGCATGTGGGGTAAACACATTACCTAACCAACATCTTTTAAGCTTGATTGCCTTGATAGCCTGTGATTCAGAAAGCTGCGATTCCTGGAGTAATGCAATGTCAGTTTTCAATTTAGCTAAATGGGAAATCACCCTCTGCCTTTTAATTGGGTTGCCTAACCCTTTAATATTCCATATAACAACCTGGAATGGAATAACAGAATTATAGTATGAACAAGTAACATGTCTGTAGTAATAAGTTTTGAAAGAATAAAAGATGAGTGGAAACAGAGATCAGATTCATAATGAGTATTGAAAAAGGAGACAAGAGGAAAAAAGGTAAGACAGGAAAAAGATACAAAGAACATGGAAAGGAAAAATAGTGTTGAAGAAATGATGAAACAGTAAATAAAAAGACAGTACAAGTTATATACATGACGATTGAGAAACAAACCTGTAAAACACAAAATGAGAGGGAGGGTGGTGATACCAATAAAAGACGATAGGCAAACTCTAACTCCACAGGACAGCAGAGTAGTAGATGTTTAACTGAAGATATCACACAAAGTTTTTGACCCCACTGGTACAGGATGATAGGACATATACCTGCATTATGAAAGCAGAATTCTGAATTATGTACCGTTGTAAATGGGAGAAAGAACATCATACTATTCATGTAAAGAATAGAGTATTTAGAAAATGAATAGGCTAGAAGCCAGAGACATGTTCTCAAGTAATTCTTGAAGTGTCCATAGTGTCTGCATCTGGTTGCTGAAGGAAGTTCTTTAGGACATCCAGGTCCTGTATGGTTTTATCTTTGTATGCTACTTTAAATAAGCACAAATGTATGAGACCAAATCTTGCATTTACGGTTCATAACTGAGGTCGCATATCTAGGAATCGTTGTCGATGGCCAGCAGCGACTAGCGCAACATCTTGAGAGAAGAACAATCTATGATCTGCCCAAAGGATGTGCTTTTTGATTTTGACAGCTGACATGACTTGTAATACTCAGTAACTTGCAAAAATATTAAGATCAGTCCTCCCAGTTTGGTAGAAGTTCTGGGACCAAGTCTATGTGTCCTTTGTATGTTGAGAGTAGAATTAGATATATCAAGAAGTATTGGTAAGACAGATTGAAAATAAGTGGTTGGGTTTGAGCCCTCTATATTTTCTGATAGACTGTAGATTCAAAGATTGTTTCTGCAATTGCAATTTTCAAGGTCCTCAGTGTGCTTCTTAAGAAGAGAAATCTCAGATTCCAAATGAGATATTCCTGATCTTGATGTTTGAAAGCTTTCCACCTGTTGCTCCACTTTTAAGAGTCTAGACTCTAGAGAAGACCATTTTTCATCCAAATGTTGCAATGTTTTAGTGGCCCAGCTTACCTCAAGAATCATAGCCATAGATGTTAAAGAAGATTTTCTTAGAGAAGGGGAATCTTTTTAGGTTGTTTACTTGATCCCGTCGGCAGTTTACTTGATGAAAAATGTTTGGGAATAGCACCTGAGTGAGTCTCAGTTTTGTGAGTGATAATGTCATCAATTTCGGTATGAGTAGAGTCAGAGGCTGAAGAGAAAACAGTGTTAGTAATGTTAGCAAGCTTAATGTTTCTTATTTTCCCCTATATTTTGTAAGAAGCTTGAGAGAAGATGAGGCAAAGCTAGAAGGATTTATGTTTTCCCCGGGATGCAGAAAGCTCACTCCTGAAATATGTTCATGCTGTGAAAACCATTAAAGTCATTAGTAGTCCCATGAAAAAGACTTGAGAGCATTTGGCATTAACCTTTTTTCCACATTAATAAATATAGATATAAGGCCAATGACGAAATGTTAAGGAGAATACGGTTATAAAGCTGTTTGTAGTCAGAGAAAAAGGGATTTTCCTGAGTAATGGATTATATTAGAATTGAGTCTTCATTTTTGAGTGTTTGCAGATACAAGCAGGTTATGTGGAAGAATGAATCACTTGAAAGAAAAAAAAACACTGTCAGAAGTACATTGCTAAAGTTTTTAAGTTACGAGGTGCTGAGTATCCAGAAATGTCTCTGTGAGGAGATTAGAGCACACTAATAATTTACAAAATGGTGGGAACAACGTTGTTTCAGGAGAGAAAATCTTCCACAATTGATTTCCTAGAGAAGCAGTGTTTATTTTGGTGAGGAATTAGTACAGTCCACTCACCAGGGGCTTGAGTAACGAAGCGTGCATGTGGCTTCTAGTTATTTAGATCCTGGGAAGTCTTATGAGTGAAAAAGAGTCCCACTTCCTACGGAGCGTTTTCATAGGGCAGCTGTCTTGATGAGAACTGAAACCATGCCCCTATTACTCTTCATTGCTGGTACAGATTTTTAAAAGGACTAAAGTGTATTCTAGTGATCTACAGTGCTATTTAGCATGTAGAAATGTCACTAAGGTTTTCTATTGTATATAATAATAAATAATGTATTGAGTATTGTATTTATTTACAAAGAGAAGATTAAGAATTTGCATACAGAGTGACATATACTTGTAGGACAGGAAATGGATTTGGATGAAAATTAATGCAATCCTGATAAACATATGAATTAATTTTGGATGAGTAACTGTAGTCCAACACAAAAGTGGGTTTTTGTTGTTTGTAATGGTTACTGTGGCATTATTTTCACAACCTGTGTGTTATATGGAAATGGAGTTGACAAACAAATGTTACAAAATTGGAGATTGCAGATGCTTTTAAAATGTTGTGGATTCATAAAAGAATGTTTTTATGTTTTATATTTAAATATATGTTTGTATAATACTTATTTAATCCCTTGAAGAAATTACAAAAACTTTGTTGGCTGGCATTTATGTTTAGAGGGAATAGCAAAAGAAAGGATGTGTCTCTCGCTAAACGGACAATAAACAGAAAAATATTAGGAAGAAAATGTTTTAAATTGCAATACGATAAATGAACTAATTGATTGATCTAGTAGTTCGTTGATCTTTCAGCTACAAGCAGCAGGATTTATTGTAGCTATATCATGAGGGCGATCACTAAAGAGTAAACTAATGGAAGAAACTACTTGCTAGCATGGTGTTTACCAAAGCTGTATGTTGTAAATTGCTTTTTTATGAAATATATATATGATAACCACTGTTCTTTGTCCGCAGCCAAAGACAATGACAAATGATTGTCTCCAAATCATTAACATAAAAATAAACTTATCCTTCACAAAATGTAGAAACATGGTTTTGGCTCCTAGTAGGAAGTCTGATTTGTGATTTCATTGAAACCTCTGGAAGGGAGTTCACTGTTAAATGCTTTATATCCCTATTGTGAGGTAATGTGATGGTGTGCCCGAGTGCAGCGTGAACAGTAGCTCGACACAGAACCGGCACTGTCAATGGGCCAGCGGTGCTTGAGACGGCGGGGCCCAGCGGAGCGGTGCTTGACAGGAAGGGCCCAGCGGAGCGGTGCTTGAGACGGCGGGGCCCAGCGGAGCGGTGCTTGAGACGGCGGGGCCCAGCGAAGCGGTGCTTGACAGGAAGGGCCCGGCGGAGCGGTGCTTGACAGGAAGGGCCCAGCGGAGCGGTGCTAGACAGGAAGGGCCCAGCGGAGCGGTGCTTGACAGGAAGGGCCCAGCGGAACGGTGCTTGAGACGGCGGGGCCCAGCGGAGCGGTGCTTGAGACGGCGGGGCCCAGCGGAGCGGTGCTTGACAGGAAGGGCCCAGCGGAGCGGTGCCTGACAGGAAGGGCCCAGCGGTGCTTGAGACGGTGGGGCCCAGCGGAGCGGTGCTTGACAGGAAGGGCCCGGCGGAGCGGTGCTTGACAGGAAGGGCCCAGCGGAGCGGTGCCTGACAGGAAGGGCCCAGCGGAGCGGTGCTTGAGACGGCGGGGCCCAGCAGAGCGGTGCTTGAGACGGCGGGGCCCAGCGGAGCGGTGCTTGACAGGAAGGGCCCGGCGGAGCGGTGCTTGACAGGAAGGGCCCAGCGGAGCGGTGCTTGAGACGGCGGGGCCCAGCGGAGCGGTGCTTGACAGGAAGGGCCCAGCGGAGCGGTGCTTGACAGGAAGGGCCCAGCGGAGCGGTGCTTGAGACGGCTGGGCCCAGCGGAGCGGTGCTCGACAGGAAGGGCCCAGCGGAGCGGTACTTGAGACGGCAGGGCCCAGCGGAGCGGTGCTTGACAGGAAGGGCCCAGCGGAGCGGTGCCTGACAGGAAGGGGCCAGCGGAGCGGTGCTTGAGACGGCGGGGCCCAGCGGAGTGGTGCTTGACAGGAAGGGCCCAGCGGAGCGGTGCTTGAGACGGCGGGGCCCAGCGGAGCGGTGCTTGACAGGAAGGGCCCGGTGCTTGAGACGGCGGGGCCCAGCGGAGCGGTGCTTGACAGGAAGGGCCCGGCGGAGCGGTGCCTGTCTTGGCGGGGCCCTCTTCAGCGGTGCCTTTCTGCACGGCGGGGCCCTGTTCAGCGGTGCCTTTCTGGATGGCGGGGCCCTGTTCAGCGGTGCCTTTCTGCACGGCGGGGCCCTCTTCAGCGGTGCCTTTCTGGATGGCGGGGCCCTGTTCAGCGGTGCCTTTCTGCACGGCGGGCCCTGTTCAGCGGTGCCTTTCTGGACGAGCGGGGCCCTGTTCAGCGGTGCCTTCCTGGACGGCGGGGCCCTGTTCAGCGGTGCCTTTCTGCACGGCGGGGCCCTCTTCAGCGGTGCCTTTCTGGACGGCGGGGCCCTGTTCAGCGGTGCCTTTCTGCACAGCGGGGCCCTGTTCAGCGGTGCCTTTCTGGACGGCGGGGCCCTGTTCAGCGGTGCCTTCCTGGACGGCGGGGCCCTGTTCAGCGGTGCCTTTCTGCACGGCGGGGCCCTGTTCAGCGGTGCCTTCCTGGACGGAGGGGCCCTGTTCAGCTGTGCCTTTCTGGACGGCGGGGCCCTGTTCAGCAGTGCTTGACCTGCAATTCAAGGGAGTCAGACCTGGCCAGGACTCCCTGCTCAGTCGCCCTCCGACCGTGCAGTTGCTGGACCCTTCGGTGACGGTGTCCTGGGCCCTTGGCTGTCCTCCCTCACACCCGAGATGGGGCTTGTGGGGCCCTCCTGGTCCGCGCTCCCGCTGGCTGACTTCTCCGCCCTGCTGCCCTTGCCCTCCTTCGATGTGGCTCTCTGGGCCTTGCCTCCCCTGGATGTTGTGGCAGGTGAAGTGGCAGAACTTTGGTCCTTGGGGGCAGTCGTGTCAGGCTTCTCGCGGCGGCCCCTTACTTTACGGGTCCTCTTTCCAGGGGGGGGCTGGCTGTCCCCTTGCTGCTGACCGATGTATCACTGCTGGCAAAGGGGGGACTCCAAAATCCATGCACTACGGTGACACCTGAACCCGGGCTGGTGGTGGCTGAGGTGCTCTTGGGACTCTTAGCAGATGGAGGGGGTGGGTCAGGTGAGGGAAAGAGGTCAAGATTGGAGAGGTAAACTTTTTTAGGACCAAGGTAAAGGGTAGGTGCAGTGGTTATGGGAGTGGAGGAAGAGGAGGTGGTTGTAGGAGAGTCAGGTGTGCTGTCCTTGGGTGAAGGTGCATGGGCTGGAGGCTGTCGTGAGGTGGTTGGCTGTTGGGTGGGTGGCTGCCTGCGTTTGTGTGTCTTGGAAGAGGGGGTGACAGACACAGTGGGAGAGGACACAGGGGACGTGTAAATGGCAGTGGGGGTGGTGACTGCACGTGTGCGGACTGTACTGGAGGGTGTGCTGGTGATGGAAGTACTGGCTGTTGGTGGTGTGCATGCAGGTGTGAGTGGAGACGTCACAGGGAGGGAGGAGGGAGACGAGGAGGTGGGGGACACAGAGGTGTTAGTGGCTGTTGGCATGTCTGCATCTGGGTGTTGTTTGGGTGAATGTTTGTGTGATCTGTGGTGCTTATGTCTGGATGAGCTGCCCTTGGGTGTTGAGGTGTGTGCAGGCTGGTCTGATGGTGTGGATGGGATAGGCTGAGGAACAGGAGACAGAGACAGGGTGGAGGCAGTTAGAAGAGGGAGGCTGGAAACAGGGACAATGGCTGCCGTAACTGCTGAGGCCAGAGAATTGAACGATCGTTGATGGGCAGCCTGACCCGAATGAATGCCCTCCAGGTATGCATTGCGGCGATGCACCTCCCTCTCTACCCCCTGGATGGCATTCAAAAGGGTAGACTGCCCAACAATGATGGTCTGTAGGAGGTCAATGACCTCCTCACTGAGGGCAGCAGGGGTAACAGGGGCAGGGCCTGAGGTGCCTGGGGCGAAGGAGATGCCCACCTTCTTGGGCGAGCGGGCACGGAGCGAAGGCTGAGGGGCTGCTGGGAGGGCGGAGCTGGTGCGCTGGGTGGCGGCTGTACCTGTAGAGGCGGGGGGCACGGATGTTGCCGCCACCGCTAGGGAGCTCCCATCCGAGGACGTGTCGGTGTCGCTGGTGTCACCACGGGTCCCCGTTGTGAAGCTCCCCTCGCCCTCCGTATCACTGGTGGCCTCGGTGTCTGTGCCATGGCCCACCGGGGCCTTGTGACTTGCAGCTCCCTTGTGCTCCGGTGCCAATTCTCCTCCCCCTGATGATGCTAATGCACACATGCATAAGAAGATAAAGAAAAAGGGTGGGGGGAGAAATAAAAACAGGTTGAGTGCATGCATTGTCAACACCGTGGGCGGATAGGACAGACACAGGAGCCTCATGCACTAAACCGCGCAATCGGGGTACACTACTCAGTACTTGTGACTAGGCCAACAGGTCTAGTGACAACAAACGCGCACATGGGTGATGCAGGACCATGGATAGCTGTACTTGTCACCCTACAGAGATGGGGGCGGGGGCACAGGGACATGGCTAAAGGAGAGGACTACACTACAGAAAGCGCCCTGGCCTAATGTCACCCACAGCCCTCCTCCCCCACCCAGGCACCTCCACTGCGTGTAAAGATAGCTGAATGTGCTGGTACTCACCCCCTTGTGTCTGCTGTGATGTCCTCACGCGCCCATCCAAATCGGGGTAGGCCACCGCCAGGATCCGGGACATCAGGGGGGTCAGGGAACGACTGGCACCCCTCCTAGGTTGGGAGGCCATCCCCAGCAGTGACTCGGCGGTCTTCCTGGTCCCGCGGCGGATGTCCTCCCACCTCTTGCGGCAGTGGGTGCCCCGTCTGTTGTGGAGCCCCAGGGTCCGGACTTCCTTGGCGATGGCACGCCAAATGTCGACTTTCTGATGGGCGCTGACCTATTTGACATGTACAGGGTGGAATTGGAAATATCATCATTTTTCCGCATGTTAGATGTGATTGGCCCCCCCTCCCCAACCTTGCCATGTGGCACATGCTCTCATCTGTCGTGCCTTGCACTCGTCATTCTCTCCCCACCCCACCATCTTATATCCACCCCACTCAACACAGGCATAGCCCATTCAACGTGCACACAGTGTACTTACCTGTTGGTCTGGAGGACCGTAGAGTAGCGCATTCTGGGGCAGGACCCCATCCACAAGTTTCTCCAACTCTTCTGTGGTGAAGGCAGGGGCCCTTTCCCCAGTCGCAGCAGCCATTGTCTCTTCCAGACCGAGTTCACAGCAGCACTTGCAGTATAGGTCCTCTCCTGTGGATGATCAGGTCTCGAGTGATGAAGCAGATAGAAAATGGCGGTCACGCCCACGGCGGTGCGTACCGCCGCGGTGCGTACCGCGATCGTCGGCGCACCTAGTCATTGGCTCGTGAAACCCATAGGGTTCAATGTTAAACCAATGCGGCTTGGCGCCGCGGTCTTCGACTGCCTACCGCCACGGTGTGTCACGCCAGCGCATTGACCTCACATCCCACTGTCACACTTCTCAGGTCAGGCAGCCGCCATTTCAAGGGCCCACATGGCTTAATTTCTACTGCGTCACACAGGCCTAGGCCTTGCATTGCCACTCATACAAGCCATTCAATGCATAGCGATTCGTGTACTGTGCAAGCTGTAGTTAAGTACCTGTGGGTTGCTTGACTCTGTACTCCATGTTGTCCTTCCTAGGCACCGTCCGCTGGGACTTGCGAGGAGAAGGAGGAATCCTCTCGTGTACCGACCGCTGGTGGACCTGTGGACAATGGAGGAACGTCATATAATACTTCGATACCGACTTGACCGAGCCACTATACATGAACTGTGTGCCCAGCTGGAGCCAGCACTGATGTCCCCCATCCGCCAACCCACAGGAATTCCCCCTCTGGTGCAGGTTCTGTCAGTCCTCCATTTTTTGGCAAGTGGGTCTTTTCAGACAACAGTGGCCATGTCATCAGGGATGTCTCAGTCTATGTTTTCTAAGATTTTGTCCAGAGTGTTGTCTGCCCTGACAAAATACATGCGGAGCTACATTGTTTTCCCTGAGGAGGGTGATTTGGCCACTGTGAAGGGTGACTTCTATGCCCTTGGACATATCCCCAACATCATTGGTGCCATTGATGGGACCCATGTGGCCTTAGTACCCCCAAAAGACGATGAGCAGGTGTACAGAAACAGGAAAAGTTATCATTCTATGAATGTCCAGGTGGTCTGTTTGGCTGACCAGTACATCTCCCATGTAAATGCCAAGTTCCCTGGGTCAGTGCATGACGAGTATGTTATGCGAAATAGCAGCATCCCCTATGTGATGGAACAGCTACAGAGACAACGTGTGTGGCTAATAGGTGACTCTGGTTACCCCAACCTGCCGTGGCTACTGACCCCAGTGAGGAATCCCCAGACCAGGGCAGAGGAACGGTACAATGAGGCACATGGGCGATCTAGGAGGATCATAGAAAGGACCTTCGGGCTCCTGAAGGCCAGGTTTAGGTGCCTGCATATGACAGGTGGATCCCTAATGTACTCACCAAAGAAGGTGTGCCAGATCATCATGGCCTGCTGTATGCTTCACAATCTTGCATTGCGACGCCAGGTGCCTTTCCTGCAGGAGGATGGTCCAGATGGTGGTGTTGTAGCAGCTGTGGAGCCTGTGGAGAGTGAAGAGGAGGAAGACGACGGGGACGACACGGACAACAGGGACACAGTTATACAACAGTATTTTCAGTAGCACACAGGTAAGAATCCCCCACGCCATTTGACATTTACTTCAGGTCTCTTGCATCTCTACTTTCTGTGTTTCCCCCCAGTTCCTTTCAACTGAATTGTGACTTTCCCTTCCCTTTCCAGAGCTGTATGACCCACTGCGTGACTTCTGCTTTGTTTTCCCATGGAGTAAAGCACATTGACATTGGTATGTTGTCATCACAATGTAACTGAACATTTTTGAACCGTTATGTGTAATACATTTGTTAAGAATACAAGCAGACTCCTGAGTGTTTTAAGTGCAATTAGTGATTTATTTAAAGTGCTACATATAGGTCGATGATAGTAAAACGGTGATGGGTGGGGGTGGAGTAATGTCCATGGCAGAGTCCAGTTCTCAGTCACAAAGGTGCATTGTCCATATTCCTGTGGAAGGATGGACAGGGGCAGTTCAAGGTTGGACAGGGTGACAATGTGGGACAGTGGAATGACATCAGGGGGTATCTTATGCTGGCGGGGGTCTTGGCATCCTACTCTGTCTTCCTTTGTGATCTCAGGTTCCTCTTGCGGGGTGGTTGATCTTCAGCAGGAGGTGGGGTTCTGGTGGCCTGTCGTTGTGTGGGGGCCTCCTGTCCACTAGCGCCGGCGGAGGTGGTAGGCTGTTCCTGGTCCAGGCTGGTGACAGGGGCCCTTTGGGGTGCCACATGGTCCCGCAATGTGGTGACTATTTGGTTGAGGGCTAGGACGATGTTCCTGAGCTCCTCTCTGTACCCCATGTACCGTTCCTCCTGCTGTGCCTGGATCTCCTGGAACCTGGCCAGTACCGTCGCCATCGTCTCCTGGGAGTGGTGCTATGCTCCCATGATGGTGGTGAGGGCCTCTTGGAGAGTCGGTTCCCTGGGCCTGTCCCCCCCCCCCCGTCGCACAGCAGCCCTCCCAGTTCCCCTGTTTCCCCGGGCCTCTGTCCCCTGGACGGTGTGCCCACTACCACTGCCCCCAGGTCCCTGTTGTTGTTGGGGTGTTGGGTCAGCCTGGGTGCCCTGTGGTGGCGGACACACCACTGATTAACCTGTCCTGGAGACAGAGGCATGGGCCCGCTGGGTGGGAGCTGTGCTGATATTCCCAGAGGGGGTTAGGTCTGCTGTAGCCTGTGTCTGTGTGTGGGGAACTGACTGTCCAGAGGTCCCCGATGGTCCGGGCTGGTCATCAGGTTCTAGGTCGACAGAGCTGCTGTCCTCACTGGGGGCCTGTTCTGGGGGTGGGATGGACAAATCTGGACCCTCCTGGCCGGTGTGTTGGCGTTCGGGCCCTGCAGGGGTAAAAGAGTATGGTTATTGCTTCTGTGTGTTCCATGGCGTGCGATTTGTGGGTGCCCTTGTCCCCCAGTGCTGGCATTCCCTTGTGGGAGGAGTTGTGAGGGTGGTTTGTGGGGGGGGATGGGTATGTGCAGTGGTCATGCATAGGTGATGGGTGTCCATGGTTTGTGTTGGCATTCAGGGTTTGGTTTTGGGTTGGGTGGGTTGTGCTGGTGACACATTGGCAGGGAGGATGTGTGCTGGGGGGTTGGGGGTGAGGGTGGGGGTGTGGGTTGGCATGCTGGTGGTTGGGGGGGGAGTAGTTGGGATTAGACTTACCAGAGTCCATTCCTCCGCCTACTCCAGCGAGGCCCGCAGGATGCAGGATGTTCAAGACCTCTTGCTCCCATGCAGTGAATTCGGGAGGAGTGGGTGGTGGTCCGCCGCCAGTCTTCTGCACAGCGATGTTGTGTCTTGAGACCATCGACCGTACCTTCCCCCGTAGGTCGTTCCAGCGCTTTCGGATGTCTTCCCGGTTTCTGGGATGCTGTCCCACAGCGTTGACCCTGTCGACGATCCTTTGCCATAGCTCCGCCTTCCTGGCTATTGTGGTGTGTTGCACCTGTGTGCCGAAGAGCTGGGGCTCTACCCTTATTATTTCCTCCACCATGACCCTGAGTTCTTGGTCCGTAAACCTGGGGTGTCTTTGGGGTGCCATGGGGTGGTGTGGATGAGGTGTGGGGTGGTGTTTGTGGTGATGTGAGTGGTGGTGTGTGGTGATGTGTGCGTAGATGTGGTTGATGATGTTGGGTTCCTGTGTGTGTTGGGGTTTGCGATAGCTGTGCTCTCTCTCTCTCTCTCTCTCTCGCCTTCTCTCCGATTTTCTAGTAGTGGGGGTTTGTGGGTGATGTGGGTGTGTGTTTTATAGTTGCTTGGATGTGTGGGAGTGGTGTTTGTATGTGTATCAGGTGTGTGTATTTCAAATTGTCCAATGTGGCTGTGTTTTGTAAAGGTGTGTGTATTTTGACCGCGGCGGTGTGTACCACCAATGGAATACCGCGGTTGAAAGACCGCCGCGTGGATTCGTGGGTCGTAATGGCATGGGCGTGTTTGTGTTTGTGTTGGCGTGGCGGTGGAGGTTTGGTCATCTCCAGTTTATCGCTGCCCGCTGATGAGGCGGCCTTCCGTGGATGTCGGGTTTTCGGCGGTTTGGCAGTTGGAGGTCAGAATGACCGTGGAGGTTTACCGTGGCCGCGGCGGTATGTTGGCGGTCTTCTGACTGGCGGTAAGAGCCTTTTACCGCCGAGGACAGAATGACCCCCAAAGTTTCTTGATAACCATTCATGAACATAGTTAACAATCATTATTTCGCAGAGGCACCTTATTCTGGTCTGTTTAACTCGCTAGATGGGTCTTAATTTGGTTTGCTTGCTCTGGTGGCAGCTTGGCTTGAATTTGTGGTGTCTAGCTGATATCAAGAATACTATTGAAGTGATGAAGCATAATAAAACCACAATTTAAAGCCTAGCATTTTGTCATTATCATTAATGTTCCCAAGACAGAAAGGAATAGATCATAGGAGACTTTCAGAAATAAAATGTGATTCTGTCATGTTTGGGTTGGAGTACTCTGTCTCAGTGACCTTTGACGGAATGGAATACAAAGATGGACTGTAATTAATCAAGTTGTGTAGAAAAAATGTCAAAGCCTCCTTGGAAGAATGAATATTTGAAAAAAATCAATCAATGATTTCTAAAGTGCAGCTAATCACCATTATAGTCTCAAGGCACTGTTTGCGGGTGTGCTGCTCAATCAAAGAGCCAGGTCTTGAGGTCCTTCCTGAACTGCTTCAGTCATGCGGTCTGCCTGAGTTTGAGAGGTAGTGTGTTCCATGTCTGGGCTGCAAGATAGGAGAAGGATCTTCCTCCTGCTGTGCTTTTTCAGATCTTGGGAATGGCTGCGAGGGCGAGCTGAGATGAAATGAGATGTCTGTTGGGTACTTAGAAAGTGAGGCGGTGGTTCAGGTATGCTGGTCCTATGTTGTGTTGTGCCTTGTAGGTGTGGATCAGGAGTTTGTATGTGATGCGCTTGTTGACTGGGAAACAGTTTACGTCTCTGACCTGGGAGGAGATTT
Organism: Pleurodeles waltl; assembly: GCF_031143425.1. Taxonomy (NCBI): domain Eukaryota; kingdom Metazoa; phylum Chordata; class Amphibia; order Caudata; family Salamandridae; genus Pleurodeles; species Pleurodeles waltl. Next base: position 507,078,758 of record NC_090447.1, on the reverse strand, counting down.
GGCTGTGTCAGGGGATGTCCAGGATGAGTCTGGCTGCTGCATTCTGGAGTCTTTGTAGTCTTCATTGTAGTTTCTGGGTGATGCCAGCATAGAGTGCGTTGTCGTAGTCCAGTTTGCTATTGACAAGTGAGTAGGTGACTGTCTTCCTAGTGTCAAAAGGGATCCACTTGAAACTCTTTCGAAGGAGTCAGAGGGTGTGGAAGCATGTTGACGAGACGGCATTGACATGGTGGGTCATGGATAGAGAGGAGTACAGGATGATGTCCAGATTGTGTGTGTGGTTCGTGGGAGCAGGGGCATTTCCCAGTGTGGTGGCCCACCAGGAGATGTTCTAGGGGGAAGGGGTGGAGCTGATCACGAGGATCTTGTTTTTGTCCGAGTTGAGTTTGAGGCAGCTGGCTTCAATCTAGGTGGCAACTGCTCTCACCCCGCTGTAAACATTTCTCTTTGCTTTTGCAGGGTCATCGGACAAGGAGAGAATCAGTTGGTTATCGTTGACGTAGAAGACTATGTGAGCCCATGTTGTTTGATGATCTTGGCTAGCGCAGCCACGTAGATGTTGAAAATAGTTAGGCTGAGTGATGATCCTTGGGGCACTCTGCAGCATGTCTCTTTGGGTTCTGACATGAATGGCAGTAGTCTAACACTGTTTTCTTCCTGTGAGGAATGGCCTGATCCATTCCAGTGCTTTATCTTGGATGCCGGCAGCGTGCAATCTGGCGCAGAAGGTGGAGTGGAAGATGGTGTCAAACGCAGCGGAGAGGTTGAGGAGGATGAGTGTGGCCACGCCTCTGTGGTCTACTATGGTGAGTATGTCATCGGTGGCTGCTAGGAGTGCTGTTTCGGTGCTGTGGTTGCTTTTGAATCCTGATTGGGATAGGTCTAGGATTTGGTGTGTCTCGAGAAATTCAGTGAGTTGCTGGTTGAAAGCCTTTTCCATTACTTTGACTGGTAAATAGAGCAGAGGGATGGGTCTGTAGTTATCCACCGCCCTTGGCTCAGTGACAGGTTTCTTGAGCAACGGGTTTATCTTGGCGTACTTCCAGCCTAATGGGAAGGTGGTGGTCTCGATGGATCGGTTGATAGTTCAGCAGAGCTCAGGTGCTATCGTGGTGCAGACCAGGTTGAAGATATGATGAGGGTATGGATCAGAAGATGCTCCTGAGTGGATAGAGTTCATAAGTTTTTGGGTGTCCTCTTTGGTGATGGGGTCCAGGAGTTCAGGTTCTGGTGTGGTTCTCGGTCCGTGGTGGTGTTTGTGGGTGGTTTTGGAGGGGTTTTGGTTCCTGAAGCCTTCATAAATGTTTTGGATTTTTCAGTGGAAAAAGGTGTCAAGGTCATCGCAGAGGTCTTTGGAGGGAGGGATGAATGAGGTGGCTGTCCCAGGGTTTGTGAACTCTATGACAATGGTGAAAAGCTCTTTGCTGTTGTGAGCGCTGGTGCTGCGCAATTCTTAAATGGTGGCTCTTTTGGCCACCCAAAAAAAAAAAGAACATTTAGAAAGTAACTCTGGACCTGTTTCCCGTACAGTTTCATTCATTAAAATGACAATACTCATCGATCACCTACAGCCCATGCCCCAATGTCAATGCTCATAATAAATGTCTCCTTATCCTATGATATATATGTCACAGTTTCCACCTTCGACTGTTGTCAGCAGTGTCATGTTCCTGACCTTCTACTCTATGCTTATTTCTTTTCTTCTACTTCACAAAAACTTGAGGCCCTGTTACTCCCCAAACCTGCCTTATCACGCACACTCTCCCCCACTCTGTTCACCCTTTTTAAGATAGCATAACAGTTGTCAATTTTCTATAATTCTTGGTGTCTAATGCATACCTTTGTAGTGTGATGTATCATGCCCTGTTAACCATTATTATTGTATGTTTATGTCATGAAGAACCAAACGCAGGTTTGATGAATGATGTTAAAGCAATGTGATTACTATTTAATCCCTGCTCTAAATGGAGAAGAATTCATAATTCCTCTTGAGGCTGGTGGAGGTGTTTTAGCCTCTGAGGTCAACAGCTTGAGTATTAAAATGAAACAATGATAACTATTGTAGGGTGCTCCTGTGGAAAATCCAGCAGAAGTCATGCTGTATCCCATCAGCATTAACAGAACTGAAGCACCTTTCTTTGCTACTGCTGAAAAGTGACATGCCTGCAAGGAAATAATAATTATATATTCCGACTAAAGCAAGAGAGCACAACATCTGTCTCCCCTATGGGACCCTGAAGGCAATGTTAGGCGGAAAATAAAGAACCAGCCAAAACACAAGTTCAGGGGGGACTGAATAATGTTAGAAGATATGGTAAGGAGAGGAATGGTGTGTAGGCTTGATATACGTTCCATTCAAGCTGTAACTGTTTGTAGATGTAATCAATGGCTTGGACACATTAATGTCAATGATACAAAAAATATTATTTTGGCCATGATATAACCCTAGTAGTAGCATTCAGTATGCCTAGGTTAGTACTACGTCTTAAATGTGAGACACTTAGGTAGTAGTACCATTCATTTTCTGATGTTAGCCACCTGGCATCCTGGTGCCAAGAATCTTCCTGGTGGTACAGCTACACAAACCTGGATCATACTAAATAATCACCACCTCTCCATGGACACTAGGCAGTGGGGAGGAAGATTACACATTGTCTTCTGTCTGGTATTTGGTTTCACCTAATTCCCCCAAATCAGAACTGTGGTTTGGTAACTAAGCCTTCTGTGAGAGGTGGAAGTATTATCCAGGGTGGCTTAATCCACCCCTTGCTGGCTAAGAAGGGGTTGATTTACCTTCTCCTAAACACCATCTCTAAAACTGGTAACTAATACATCCTGAGAATGGGGCAGCGGTAGAAGGCATGTCTATATCATGCAGTAGCTGGGCATAGACTGTCTATTACCAACTCCAAAGTCAGGCAGCAAAAAAAACACCTTGAAAAGGGAAGCCACAGCAACCTCTAACCTGGTCGAGAATGAAGAGGTTTTTCCACAGCTGTTTCCCGTTTAATGGACACGTGTAAAATAAAGTTTATTGAGACAATCTTATGTTGGTGTACCATTGTTTTAAATTTGAGATTTTCTGTTCAGATCACTAGTGGTAGTAGGTACCTGAAGAAACATTTGACCCACAGGCTGCCTTGTGTCCAATTGTATTCTGACAGGCCTGTCATGGTGTTTGAAGTTTTCGATCAAAGCTGTTGAGTGAAAACCACAATGATGTGCCTGGTTCAAAAAGGTATGGGTAACATTAGCTGTGAGTAGGAAAGAAGCAAGACTAAGGTCCAGATTTACAAGGAACTGGTGTGGTACTGCACCAAAATTGTCTGCGCTGTGCCAGTTCTGAAATGCAGGGATGCGCCATATATAGAAAAATATGATGCACCCCTGTGTTTCCCCTTGTGCTGGTGCAAAATGTAGCCAACACAGGCATCCTTGCACCAAAGTGCAAGGGTGTCTGCGTTGAAGGGAATGATTGTTTATGTATGAGAAGGTGACCCTTCCTGCACATAAACAATCTACAATTGCGATTTGGCACTTCTATGTGTACTGAATTCTGCAGCACACATAGAAGTAGCAAATCATCATTATTGAATGATCGCTTTTATGCAGGAAGGAACACCTTTCTGCACATAAACAATCATTCATGGCAGCACACGTAGAAAAAACAAAAACGAGGAGAAATAAAAGTATTTCTCCTCATTGCACCATGCTAATGCCACCCCTGGGGTGGCGTTAGTTTTATTGCACTGCCACAGACATATGACTTCTTGTAAATATGGAGCAGCGTCAAAAGCAATGGGTGTTGTGGTGGAACGCCCACAGCAATACCCACTGCATGCCCTTCTGCCGCAGAAAATTGCATCAGAGGAGCCCATATTTACAAGGCGGGGTTAAGCCACAAAAAGTGGATTAGTGCTGCCTTGTAAGTATGGTGCAGTGCACCGTGCCACTGGAGCGTCACTTTTTGTGACACTCCGGTGGTGCTAGGGGTTTGCAATTATGACCCTAACAGTGTTTAATCAGTTTGGGTGAGAGTGCCTCAGCAGAGGGACAGAACCTCTGTGAGAGTCAAAAGATGGAAATGGGTCTGACAGGGCACCTGAAAATACACAATAACTCAGTACTATACTTAATTTTTTTTTTATTGAATTTTAAGGTAAAGCAAACAAAAGCCATATGCATACTGAAAGATTCCATATAGTAGTGAATGAACAGATGGCTTCATCCATTAATAAATCCTCGTATCTAAACAGGGTCCCTGAGCTAGATACAGAGAGTAACACACAGGGAAGCAATACTATGAGTATAACGTAGTTTACTCTCCATTAACATAGCAAACATAGGAATGGAAATCTTAAATTCAAATATACAACATACAATATATTTCAATTTAGATATTTATTATAGCTAATTAAACATTCAGTTCGCACATAATATAATCAACATAGAATCAACCAAAAAAATATAATACAACCCCCTACCCTAAATGAAACATACATATATGAAAACATAAATAACATACCAGTAAATACGCAAAAATAAACAAATAACACAGAACCAACAAAATCACAAAATAGTATACATACAAATTTACAACCGCCTCATACATGAGAGGATATTTAAACAGCACAATAAAGTTACTGCTTTGATGCTACAATTATGCGTTGTAGTTTGGATTGTATAAAATTCAACATAATAACAGCCAATTCTAGGTTATAATTTCCTGATTCAAATTCTCGTGTTACAGGCCTGATGGTAGCCAATCCTGGTCAGGGCTTCAAATTTGACAATTTCAAACACTTCATGCCAATGTTCAAGACATGCCAATTTACAAGCCGACGCGCGTTTCGGTGAGTGAAGAAAAATATAAATACACCTTCATCAGGACTTTACGATTCAGTATAATTGGCATACGTACATCTTGTAATCTGCCTATCAAAGAAACATCAAAATTATTCATTACAATTCTTTGCATAGGGGGAAGGCTCGAATCATGTCAGATTTGCAACCAGACCAACTCAAGTGACTTAATTAAGAAAAAACACTGATAAAGTGCCCAAGGTCAAAATCTATAAAACCAATGCTTAATAAAGGTAAATAAATCTAAAGATCCAAGGAAAGCACCATTAGTGTCCAGCAAAATACTAGATAAAGTGCAGAAATAGAATCACCTATAGCATAAAAGTGTTGGATTACCACCGAGAGAATCTAGTCAAGAATAGTAAAAGACTAGTTTGTTTATATTAAAATAAGATAAAATACCTTAGATATGAAAGAACTTAGATATCCCTTACAGGCTGGATTAAACACTCTCCAACTTCAAATTTGTAGTCCAAAATGAAGGACTAACACATGGATATAGCTAAATGAAGCTATGCTTTCTCACTCTAAAAGCAAACATAATGAAATCATTAGCTTGCACAGGGCAGGAAAGTCCACAGGATAGAAAAGAAAAAATCTGCTCATATGTACAATCGCTAACTACAGACTTACCTACAAGTTCACATGGTTTAAAAAACGCAATCCACAGGGGAAACCCACAAGGATACCAAACTGGTAGGGAACAACTTGCTAATTGCAAGGGAACAGGGGGGAGTCATGAGCCAGATAGAAATGACACAATCCAGACAGTATAAAATAATTCAATCCACAAAGGTTCAGCAAAGCTAGCCTACCAGTATCAGCAGGATCCAGGACATATGACCAGCACGATGATCTCTCGAGGAGCAATAACCCGTACTTCCCCAGCTGCCTCCTATTTTTTCCATTAATAAGCAACTACCATTGCAGCTTGTAGTGTAGAACAGATAAAACAAGTAAAAAAAGAGGGTAGTTTTGCATGTAGCCAAATGAGGGAGTCCATGGTGAAAGGGTTTTAGCATGCATAGTGCTCCCTAGAATAGCAGTAGCTTTGTAAAAAGCTTATGGGTATATAAGTGAACTTGTCACTAAATCACAGCTGACCGGCAATGTCCCAAAATATGTAGGAGAGTATCAAATCCAGGCTCACCTATGGCACTCCCAACCCAAGTGAATCAATCATATGTGTTAACCCGCCCGGGGAGACCAGGCCAGTGACAGGCCACAAGGTTTGTTGCCATTAGGAAGCACTCCCAAACCAAGTGAATTGATCATATGTGTTAATCCACCAGAGAGACCAGGCCAGTACCAGGCCACCAGGTCTGTTGCCATTAGGAAGCATCTGAGGGCACTCTAGGCCCATTTTCCTATATCATGAAGTAACTTCAACTTCCAGATGTAGTGGTAGCAGAATCTGTTGTCCTTGTCTATCCCAACCCCTACCCCAGTTCCACAGTCATCCGCAGCCAGATCCTGGTGCCTGCTGGTCCTCTGATGATGAAAAGAAAACTTGCTCTGCCTCAGCTCCACTTTGCCCATTCTCTGCAATGTGGCCACAGTGTCCACCTGCTGTAGGGGAAGGGAACAGCACCAACACTAATCATAAGCTCCATGCCCCTCCGGATGAAGCAGTTGCAGGTATAAATGCTCCCAAATGGTGCTGCATCCTCCACCATGTAGGGGACCACTGTAGGAAGGACACAACATGGCACAATGCCCTCCCACCACTCAACAATGCAGCAGTTCACTGGGTGGGATCTCAAGGATCAGGGAGCCAGTACTACACACACTTTAGCTAACAGTAACGGCCTCCAACTTGCCTCATGGTTAATGAGGTGGGGTTGACAGTCCATAATGCAAACTCCATATACCCCTCATGTATGTGCTCGGTGACCCTCTGCATGTTCAGGTCCCCTTACTTGTTGGTTTGGTATAATGCAGGAGGAGATGTGTTGTGCATCCTTCCCCTCACCAGCCAGAGCATTCTGTGTTTTCTGAAGGCCCCGAAGTTGCCTTCTGTCATCTAGTCTCCTAACAAGTCCTCAGTGGCTGCTGCGGTAATCTGGTGGCTGAAATTCAAGATGGCGGCTGCAGGTGCTGCCTGTTGCCTCCTGTGCTGCAGTTAGTGTCTCCGCTGGGGGCCCAGTATCACCACAAGACTGCAGGTTGGGTAAACGCATAGAGTGTAGTCAGGGACCTAGGGAACATACATTAGCATCATCCAACATAGTGGGTGAGGTGGTGTACAGCCTCAGATTCGCCAGCAGACCTTATGCCAGGACTCTGAGGCTTAGAGCACACAATGAGCTGAAATCAACAATCTGTCCATAAGGCACCAATGTTGTGTAGCTTCTCAGTGGCTCCATGTTCCACTCTGATATCCCAGCTGCTCCATACTGTGTCTGCCATCAGGGCTGTTCATACTCTCAGCAATGTGAATTGCTGGCTCTGCAATTATTCCGCCATGGTAGCTGATGGCTAGGCTGTGCCCTCCCCCTTTATACATATGGTACTGTGAGTCATGAGATATCACAAACACTATTTTATTCCCTTTATATAGGAAAAGAAGGGATAGCGCAAGTAAACAAGTAATGATTATATACACAGATACATTAAAGGCCCCATTATACAGATCTGCCCAGGAGTGCATTACAACCCTATTGTAAAGGCGTGATGGTGCTGATGTGGGATCTTTGCTGAAGGTAATGGTATTCAGCAATGCTGAGCAAATGTTAGGCCTTTTGGGGGCCTGCAACTGAAGCATGTGAATGGCCACAAAGTGGTTAATGGGGCAGTAGCCGCCTAGCCTTAGCCTGGAGATGGTTTGCAGCTTCAATGTCTAGGGGACAGATATAGAATTACAAATGGCAGGGAGACAGTCTGAAATGCAATGACCCTGCAAATAACACACAGAGTAAATTCAATAGTGTTAGAAATGGGGTTTAATGGGGCGTAGCAAAATGGTGACTGTGAAGGCCACACAGCTGAGGAGCTACGGTGGCCACCCAGCTAGATCCCCTTAATATCCATCATATTAATCCACCCCAGAGGTGAATAAGACAGTTCCTGTCCTCGCACGCCTAGGGGATACTGAAGAGCAGAGTTAGCAGTTCGACTGGTCACGATTGACTGGACCCTCTGGTGGGGCCTGTCACTGTGCTTGAAGCTGGGGCTTTGCCTGCAGTTGTTGACCCGCTGTGGCAGCTGGCAGAATTAACACAGCATGAAGAGAGGACTTGCTCTGCCTGCCGGGGAGATGAGACCATACGCATGGCCGCATTCAGCGGAGGACCCAATCAGGGAACAGCCCAATGGAAGTATTCCAGGATGGAGGACTCAGAGCCTGAAAGGGACCCTGCTGCCTGAGACACGCGGCTGGGCCTGACCCTCACTCTGGGCCGGGGTGCAGACTCGGACTGCCATCCCAAAGACAGTACCTCCACAGATGACTTACTGCACCAGGGCTGTCCATGCCACCCTGGGGAACGGGGAAGGTCCGACCGATATCCGCGACATTAAGGGAGCCCCGTGTGGAGGCAGCCAGGGACTGACCCTACTGAATTGAACCAGCAAGCGGAATAAGGCCAGAACTGAAGGGGACATTGACCACAGCCTCTGTCGCAGTGTCATAGGGCCCTTCGGAACTCTCATCCGACTCATGTGTGCTTGCTCTGGGCCCCCTCAGAACTCGACCCAGACACTGGGGGCATTGGAGATTGGGCTTCCATGCCATGCCCTTAAGGGTGAACCGACAGGGGCGCTGTCCCAGGGCCTCACTAAGAATATCACTAAGGATGCTGCAACAGCAATCAATGGTCAGTACCCAGGGTCCTGATGGGGCATCCAATACTGTGGGGCCATGGCAGCATCACGGCGGCGACAGCCTGAGCAGTCTTGGCCAAGTGCAGTGTACACCTTGGGAGCATCAAGCCCCTCAAATTGAGTGAGACGCAGGCACTCAGACCCCCCCACGATACTGGGCCTGACGGATTCAACGTGGAGTCCTGTGGACCGGGCACCCTGGACCTGGGCACCCACTCCCCCCACCAAAATAAGTTGTGGGAGCCTTCACCCTCCGGGTACGGATAAGCCCGCATAGGTGAACACCATCCCTTGCCACTGCTGGAACTCCTTTTTTACACTAGTTCCTCACTAGCAGTCACTTTTATTACCCACTAGTAAGATGACAGGAGGAAAGAATGAAAGAATTGCCCATCAATTGAAACTCAACAGATTTACTCAACCCAGAGACACAACAGTGGCGGCTGTGGGGGAGAAAGGAGCCCTGGGGACTTAGGCAACGGTGTCAGAGGGGGACAACCTAACCCTGAAGGATGTAATGGCAGCTATCCAAGGGTTCCGTGGGTCTCTGGAGTCAAGGATTAATGCTGTGTTGGCAGGGGTGGCCTCATGTGGGCAGCCATGCGCAACTTGGGGGCTAGAGTAAAAGAGGCTGAGAGTTCTTAATACAGCTCAAAGATGACACCTCGGCCCTTACAACAAGGGTCAAAATGTTCCAAGTCACTGCTGAACAGTTAAGAGAGAAGATGGGAGAGTTAGAGGGCCGTTCCCACAGGAACACCATACAAATAATTGGGATACCCAAAAAGACTGAGAGGCCAGCCATAGACCTGTTCATGGAAGAACTCATTCTGAAACTGTTGCAACCATGCAGACTCTCCAAATACTTTTCAGTAGAGTGAGCCCAGCGCATCCCAGGCACCTTGCCAAAAACCGGTGCACCATCTCGACCCATCATAGCAAGGCTATTCAACTTCCGAGACCGGGACGTGATTCTTCAAGCCATCCACAGTGCCCCACAATTGCATACAGGTAACACCCAGGTTGCTTTTTCTGGCACAGCTCTGTGTGGTAGCCGATGACAAAATGCTTTCTTTTCAACCCCAGAAGCAGCCCGGACTGGCTGGATGGATGGCAGGTGGTTGGTGGGACAAGATGTTGTGACTGCCCTGGGAAAATACTGTGGAGTCGGCCCTGAGATGGAGCAACGAGGAGATGTGGGAAAGCAGTAGATCACCCTGATCCCAGGAAACGCACCAGTGATTTTAGGTAACTGGTGCGGCCCAGAGGACTGAATATGTGGCAGTACATACAGAACGTTTTATGGAAGGGCCGGGGCGGGCCTTGGTGGTCCCTTCCCGGTAGGTGGAGGCGAGACCAAGACTGAATGAGATAAGCAACCTACTCAGTAACAGCATTCCTGTAATGGGGCCAGGTAGGGGCTAGATGGCATTTGCTACACTCGCCTATTAGCTGTCTGTTTGATTGGGGCGACAGGTGTTCTGTGCAGTTGGGTAGTTCAGAATCCGCAACGCAATGTAGCAGTTAGGGGGAATTTATGTCAGAAGAGGGGTTAAATGATTTTTGCTGTTGTTTACATTCAGGCAAGATACACACCACAATTCAACAATGCTGAGGTACACAAGTCCCCTGCTCTCATAACCCAGAACTTACCCAGCGTGGGTCCAGCGCCACCTGTTGTGTGGGCTGGCAACCCCACAGAGAGATGGCAAAAGTAAACACAACAGCGCTAAGGATCCTATCCTGGTTTGTCAATGGCCTAGGTGACAAAGTCAAATGTGTGGTGGTGCTCCAATATATCAAACAACACTCCCAAGATGTAGTTCTCTTACAAGAGACTCACCTCTTAGGCAACAGGTGTCATGCCATCAATCGATGGGGGTACAAAATGGCTGCCCATGCAGGACATACCACCTCCTCTAGAGGAGTGGGAGTTGTGGTGCAAAAGTCACTTCTGCTGACCATTTTGCAACGATGGCCACATCAACAGGGCTGAAATGTGGTGCTCGCCAGTACTTGGGAGGCTGTCCCCCTGAACATACTTTCAGTATACATCCTAGCATAACTTTATGGCTCAGCACTACTGGCCCTAACCGCTCTACTTCTCAATCTTCCAGACGGGGGCCTACGCATGGAAGGAGACCTCAATGCAATGCTTTGCAACAGCAAGGACCGCTAACCCCCAAGGCCTCCAAGCTCGGCCAGGTGACCCTTTGCTGACTTCTTCACAGCCCAGGGCCTCACAGATGTGTGACGTATCCTTAATTCAATGTCCAGGCACCTCACTTTTCACTTTGGGGTAGTTTCTCCTGAATTGATTAATTTCTCATGCCAACCCTCCAGCTATCAAAGTTCAGGGAGATCACCAATTTAGCCAAGGGTATCGGCCACCACTCCCCCCTGTGGCTGGTCTATTGTTTAGGTGGGGGACAGACAAATGGTCACATCTTATTGAGTTCCTGTTATCTTAAAGTGCCAAAAATCAGAGCAGCAGTGATAGACGTGACTGACCAATCTTTTAGTGAAATTGGCACTTCCGTCGATTCTACACATTCTGTGAGACCTATAAAACAGTAATCAAGGGGGTGGGTTTCTCCCTGATGGTGGAACAAAAAAAAGAAAAGAGAAACAAATTAGAGACTCTCGAACAAGAGCTACTGACCCTTGAAGCCGGCTTGCTTGCCAAAGAGGGATTGGAAGACGCCCACATCCTTGCCCTTAAACAAAAGGAGTACCGAGATGTGGCCCAGGAGACTGCCAAAGCGCACCACTGGGCAAAACAACACAGCATCTACTAAACTGGAGTCTAGACGGGGAAACTATTGGCCTGGCTGGACAGGAGGGAGGCAGCAGCTAGATGGGTTGCTGGGATCTAGAAGGACCCAGGTGAACTAGTAGAAGGAGAAACATAGCGGAAGTGTTTGCCCAATGTTATGCCAAACTCTATTCCGCAAGAAGTTTCACCACAAAAAATGAAGCAGCCAAGCCTCTGGGTGACATGCCCCTCCCATTCCTCCCAATAGATGATAGAGAGTCCCTAGAAAAAGAACTCTCCGAGGAGGAAATAGTGAGAGCCATCAGGGAGTTGAAACCAGGCAAAGCATCAGGTCCCAACAGGATCCCAGTAGAACTCTATAAGCTGACAGCTACCAAAATTACTGTGCACTTGAAAAAGCGAATGAGGAAAGCCAGGGGGGGGGGGTGCTCCTGTTAAACCAATGCTAGATCTCTATAGTGGAGATTCACCAAACAGGGAAACCCAGAGAGGACTGCGGCTCCTTCAGGCCAATCATGTTGCTAAATGCTGAGGTGAAAACAGTAGCTAAGGTACTGCCCTTTCAACTGACCCCCCTTATCCATAACCTGGTCAGCCCGAACCCGTCAGGCTTCATGCAATGATGCAAGACAGTGTTTAACCACCGATTACATGTGGTACTTGGCCAGACTGACACTTTACAGGAGGACGCCGTGATCTTGTCCCATGTGACACAGTGGAATGCCTTCCGTTACTGGAAAGGCTCGGCTTTGGCACTCGTTTCATAAACTAGATGCAACTTCTATATCCAGCCCCCAGGCCCATGTAGCAGTGAACAGCACATGGTCAGGAACATTTGCCCTTCAAAGAGGCACGAGGCAGGGATGCCCACTTTCCCCCCTCCTGTTTGCTCTATGTGGCAGCTCCCCCAGGCCGCTAGACCGCATCATGCACATAGTGACCCAATTTGGCCAGTACTCATGTTATACAATAAATTGAACCAAATCTACTATATATATATTCTCAAAGGAGACCCCCCTGATTGCCATGTGGCTGCAAAGCTGAGGTGGTGCCCGGGGGCTTCAAGTACCTGGGTATCTACATAACCTAAGACCCACCATGCTTTTTACTCTCATAACATCCTCCCCCTCCTAGCACGCCTCAGACAGGACTTCCAGCACTGGAGGGCTCTCCCCTGGTCGATGTTGGTCAGGGTTACCCTTTTCAAGATGATGTCCTTCCCACACTTTTTATATGTCCTACACAATACTCCCTACTCTGAACATACCATTGAGCCATAGACAGTGAATGGAGAACCCTACTATGGGATGGAGGGCCAGCACGAATAACCCAGGCCAAGCTGACAAGGAACTGGTACAATGAAGGGATTTCTCTTTCCGACATCAGGAAGTATCGCTGGGCAGCTCAGCTCACCCCAATAAACTATTGGATGCATGCATCCCTGGGCAAACTGTCCTACCATATGGACAGGTGGTTGATGGAGTATGGGGGAGTATCTGAGAGCTACATATGCTATTCCCAAGCTGCCACGCACTCGTGGGCCTACGGCAACAACACTCATGCATTGGCATACCGCACTCCGTGTCTGAGGCTGGGTGGGGAAAATTATGCAGGCCAACCCCTAATGGGACTATGTGGCACTTGGCACCCTGAGAGATATGCCCAGGTTTGACAAGTGGGATCTTATTGGCATGTCAAAAGTGGTAGACTTATGGTCACAGGGTCAGGTTATCCCTTTTGTTGACCTACAAGCAGAATACGCACTGGCCCCATCTGAGAATTACCACTACCTTCAGGTGCACTGCGCTCTTTGGTCGGTGCTTCCTGGTGGGACAGAACTGCCCGAATCCTACCCCCAGGAGATTAGAATGCTGGAAGAATACCTACACAAAAAGCTATTTCCCTCACTTACCAGAAATTAATCAATCATACACCAGACTCACTTACACACCTCAAGGAGAAATGGGAGTGAGATGTGGGAATTCTAGACAAAGACCAATGGCATGAGGCACTGGCCTCTCCACGGGAAGTGGGAATTAGATCCTTCTTCCGACTAACGCAGCTGCGGATCCTGCATAGATCCTACCTGGCAGGTATGATTAAAGCCAGAATGGGCAAATCAAGCGACGCTCGATGTCTAAGGGGGTGTGGACAGGGGGGCTCCTTTCTGCATATAATATGGTAGTGCCCGGCATTGCAAGTTTACTGGGCCTACGTGATTAACTGTATAATTGAGGTCATGATAGCCGGTTCATCAAAATGGTGTCTGCTAAACATTTGATCTTGGGAGGGTGGCAGTGTCATGGATGACGTGTGGACTGATAGTTGCCAAGAGAAACAATGAGAGGATATAGGGGCGCCCCCTGGGCCAGACGTGAGAGACTGGAAGAGGGACATGGACTGGTGCATGGTGGCAGAGAAGGTGACATATGAGGGCCAGGGCTGCCCACAAAAATGGGTAAAAAATATGGGGACATTGGAACACTTACAGGGAAAATATATGTGCCAACCCACCGGAAGGAACAGTGTCAGTTCTGGACGCACCACCTGACGGCCCCCTGTGGGCCAGGAGGGGTTGTGGAGGGGATTTTAAGTGCCTCCTGGGAGATACCAGTTATGACTGTGGTGCCTCAGATCGTATATGTTGCAAAGCTCAGTTTAAAGTACATATTGATGTATATGATATGTTCTTGCCAAACTGTTATTAAAAAATAAAAGGAAATTGGGTTTCTGGTTGGCAGAGGTAGGGACCCTGGCTAAGCAAGAACCACTATCCTAGTCAGGGTGAGTCACAAACACACCCTTAATTAACCCATGCTCACCCCCTGGTATCTTGGCACAGAGGAGTCAGGCTTACCTTAAGAGACAATGTCTAAAGTAGTTGTACAACACTTCAAACAGTAAAACAGTCAAAACACCAAGCAAAAAGGTACCACACCTGGTTAGGAAAATAGAGCTTAATTTATTACATAAAATTACACCAAAATGACAGAAAATCCAAAAAGTAGAACTTGAGTTATGAATTTTTTTAAAGAATAAACTGTAAAACATTTATTAGAAGCAAAAAGCGCCAACCAGGGATATCTGATCACGCTACAATGGGGGAAAGTCAAAGGTTTAGGCAGACCATGATGGGCTCAGATGTGGCCTGCTGGAAAGTACATGGGTTGCATTGCCTTTGAAGACGAGCTGCAGGGTGCAGAGAAGGTGCTGTGACTTTGGCAGTCCAGGTAGCTAGGGCGGTGCGTGGGTTCAAGCCACACAGCAAGGGTGATGCGGCAACGGGGATGCAAACAGTACAAGTGTTGCGTTGGTGCTTATCCTCACAGAGGCGGTGATGGGTGCGCAATGGAGGCAATGTGTTGGTTCTGGGCTTTCAAGCAACTAGGACTGGAGGGGCATCACTTGACAGGGCCGACTCACAATTGGCAGAGTCCAGGTGCAGGAGCAGATGAGTTTTGGAAGTCTTTTATGACCCTGAGACTTCAGGAAACAGAAGACCAGTCAGCTGGCTCTTAAAGTCACTCTGGGTGCTGGTCTCAAGTGATGTGGGTTCCACCCTTCTCACCCAGACAAGGATGGAAGCAGGCAGCAGGTCAGCACAGCAAGGAAGCAGTTCTTCAAGAGTATCAGTTCTGCAGAGTGGCAGTCCTTCAGCAGCACAGCAGTCCTTCTTCCTAGCAGAGTATCCAGAGGTCCATAAGCATACTCAGTTGGTAGGGTCTGAGGTCCAATCTCATACCCGGTGGAGCCTATGAAGTGGGGGAGACTTCATAGAAGTCCTTGAAGTACACAGAAGTCCTCCTTTCCTGCCCTGGTTCCAAACTGACTCCAAGAGGTCTACAGCCATTTGTGTGGGGACAGGACACAGCCTATTCAGGTGCAAGTGTGAGGCTGTGGCCCACTTCTTCCTTCCATCCTGTCCTGATGACCCATCAAGGACCGTCAAGTCACACCTACGCTCACATTGGGTGTGGCTGTCTAGAGGGAAAGCACAAAACCCAGCTGTCACTCACCCTAAACAAGTGATCAGAGACAGACTGTAGGCATACAGGGTTAAGAACAGGAAAATGGCAACTTTGTGGAAGTGCCATTTTATTTTTTCATGGCAATTATTTTATTGGTAAAAAGTAAGTATCGAGAAATACAGCAAAAACAGTGACAGGCAGTCCAGCTTGTGCTCATACTAAGATATAATTATTGATTGCGATACATGCACCAATAACAAACAAAATATGTATTTATAATAATTAATAGAGGTAGAAAAAGGAAGAAAGTGGTGAGAGAATAAGCTATGGAAGGAGGAAAGTACAGAG
Organism: Pleurodeles waltl; assembly: GCF_031143425.1. Classification (NCBI taxonomy): domain Eukaryota; kingdom Metazoa; phylum Chordata; class Amphibia; order Caudata; family Salamandridae; genus Pleurodeles; species Pleurodeles waltl. The sequence continues at coordinate 507,062,981 of NC_090447.1, read as the reverse complement.
AGGAAGGGAAGAAGGACACAGAGAAAAAAAGAGAGGAAAGACAGAACTATAAAGAAGGAAACAGGAACCAGTCAGACGAAGTCAATGCAGAGTAATACATGTGGAAGAAAGTGGGGAGAGGGAGGGAGGGGGGTGCAATGATGGTAATGAGGAAGAATCAGGAGTCCAAGCGAATTAAGTAGGGGCATCCTCAAAAAGGGATTCCAAATAAGAAGAAAAATATCTGCTTTGTTCATTAAATTATAAATGACCTTTCCATAGGACTCAGTCTTGTACATCCTCATGTGACAGCAATTGTGGAGAACACCAATGTCACAAAATACAAATCTTGGCAGCTGTAAGGGCAGTGACGAGCAAGCAACAAGCATGGTGGGTCAGCTTGGGAATGTCTGATAAGCCATGGAGAAGAATTGGGGGGGGTCTAAAAGTGGCGAGGACAAATACATTGAATCCCAGAGCATAGACCCTACTGCTGCCCATAAGGTGTGAATGGCGGGACAGTCCAGTAAGGTATGAACAGTATCACAGAGTGCATGATTACATTGCCAGCAGGCAGAGTGAGGGAGCACTGAAGCCTGAAGTCATGCTGGGTTCCAGTGCCAGCCCTGAATGATCTTAAAAAGACTGAGTTTAATCGGTGCCTCAGGGACTCCTCCTTCTAGGGTGTCCAGAAGTTCTGTCTTTTTCCCCACATCATTTTCCACCTGCAGATGAGCCTGCCAGTGGCATTTTCAAAATTGTAACAATAAATCCCATTTTACCATTAAAGAGAATTTATCAATAAAATTCCATAGGTACTAAACATGAAAGATTTACATCCTTTCAGTCAGGGATTACATCTTTTTAAATGTACTAAGGAATCCCCAGTGCTCTCCTAAGAGAGAGGTAGGCCTCACAGTGGTGAAAAACTAATCTCTGAGTTTTTCACTACGAGGACATGTAAAAATTAAAAGTACATGTTCCTACTTTTTAATTACATAGCACCCTGCCCTATGGGGCTTGCTTTAGGAGTGACATAAAAGGGGAGTTTAAGGCTTGGAAATGGGTTTTAAATGTTAAATCGACATGACATTTTGACACTGCATTCAAGCTGCAATGGCAGACCTGGGGCATGTTATGGGGAGACTTAAATTGATGGCACAGTCAGTGCTGCAGGCCCATTAGTAGCATTTACCTTTAATGGGTATATATTAAATAAAATCAAAATTATGTTTTTCTAAATTTTTTATTAAAATATAAATTTCCACCTCAAGAAAAAAATTCCTGTTATTACTATTTATTAAAAGTGAGGTGTAGAATTAGTTCAAATTAATTTAAAATAGTGTATTAAGATATAATAAAATATATTGTTAAATATGTACTTTTTCAAATATGTTATAACATTAAATTATATTTATTTATATTTGTACCTAATTTCAGTAGTTGGTTTTAATGCCCTACATCCATTATTTTCTATAGGAGAGTGTTTCAGTACCAGTGGTTCACCATGTGTGGTGCTGTATTTTGTACTGTTATTTAGTGGTAATTCACATTCTGATTTTGTGGTCAGCCAAAAGTAATAAACTCACTCACAAAATGAAAGTTCCCTTTGTAAATCAGGCCCGTTGTGAGTATATACTTATATATTTTTTTTAAATGTAGTGGTTACATCCACCCACAAGGATAAAGAAAACCCAAACAGATCACAGTGTAAAAAACAGACATCAGAGGCCCACATTAATTAATATTCACACAGCAAGGTGCTGCGTGAAAAACAGCTGGACTGGGTTGCTCAAATGAAAGAAGCATTGGCAAACAGTGTAGGTCTCTCCGATGCCTATTGTCTTTGTACAGCAGCGATCACCCTGCTGTGTAACATAGCTGAAAGTGAAGAAAATAATAGCGCTGTGACGTGGTCAACAGTGGCTGCATTATAGTGCTATTAACTTCTTTACTTTACGTGTGTAAGTAATATGCCCAGGATCACGTCATGTTGAGCTAATAACGAGAATTGAACCTCGTCCAAGTTCTAGCACTTCTTGCAAGGGGGTTGGAGAAGTGATGGTGTAATGAGAGCCTCTGAGCCCTCTGAATAGATGCAGGTTATAAGTGCTGATGGGAGGCAGGCAGGTAGGTATCATACATGGCGACTTGGTTCGTGACGGGAACAGACCCAGATCGTAAATGTTGGTGGGAGCCAGGCAAAGGCAAACATGGCAGCCTGGCCCACACAACAGTTACTTCTTAGCTATTACATCAGAGAGAATATTTAAAATGCACAGTTGGACACAGTCTGTGTCCAAAGGGGAACGGTTGACATACTACATGACTGACAATGTCGATACACTTGGCATTTGGAACTTTCTCTCTGGTGTAACATTGCTGCGATGGTGATGTTTTCCCCCTCTGTTGGTTAATGGAGGAGAAGCATGTTCTGATAGGCTTGTCTGATCATCCCTAGACTCTGGCAGACACAATTGCTTTACTTTACGTTTTAAACTTTTTCTACGATCTAACATGGCTGCCATGGTGATGATTCCCCCCTCTGTTGGTTAACGGAAGAGAAGCGTGTTGTAACAGGCTTGTCCAATCATCTCCAGGCTCCGGCAGGACAGTGTAGATGGAGGGCTCCATTGTAAGGAGAAACAAACGCATGTGTGCAAGCCAAATCTAATAGGTTTTTAAAAGGACAGTGCAGAAGGAGTGCTTGATTGTATATAAAAACAAAGGCCCGTATTTATACTTTTTTTGCGCCGCATTTGCGTCGTTTTTTGACGCAAAAACTGCGCAAACTTGCAAAATGCCGTTGTATTTTGTAGGTTTGCGCCGTTTTGCGTCAAAAAGCGGCGCAAATGCGGCGCTAAAAAAAGTATAAATACGGGCCAAAGTACCTGCAGAGTGAAATAGCCAGTGGAAGGACACTGGTCATCAGCTAATAATGAATGACCAGAAACTTTACTTGGTCTAGACTCTACTTGACGGCATCAATGGCAAAAGCAGAGAAGGAACTGCAAGCAGATGACATGAGACAACATGCTGACCAATGAGAAGCAAGTAAATGAGAATGACATTGAAATGTACAAATGGTAAGTTCAGGGAAGTAAGTGGTGGGTTCTAAGCCCCTTTTAAGTTTTTTTTCTTCACAAAAGGTTTCACAAGCACAGCACACAAGCACACACTGTCAGTTGAAACTTAAAAAGGTGTACAGAGCTTCCTAGCACGATCTGAAGCATTGCACTATGACGGATGGCCAGTCCAGCAGTCCTTCGAGAGAAATTTCTACTCAAGTTTTATCCTTCATTACAAGTTTCAACAGGAAACCAGCAGCCCAGAGGTAAGGTGCATAACATTTGCACTAATTACACATCTTGTGGGTAGGAATACTATGCATTATTCTGCTTGTCCCTAGTTTGTACTTGATTTCCTTTTGAAATCAGACTTTCATGCAAAGCCCCGCTATGCCATGTAAATATATTTGCCTTTGCATGCAAATCTGCACCTATAAAGCAGTTTTGGCACTACACTCTCATCTATTTGAGACACAAAATATTTTGTTTGCCACTGGACTTTTTCACAATGCGCCATCATGCATCACATGAGCGCCAATGCAAACATACAGGAAAATCTGGTAAATTTGTAAAGATTTAAAGAAAAATGGCACAGCACAGTGATGCACCAAAATTGACAGCGCCATGCTGCGTACACTTTAAAAACGTAGGGATCCACAGTATTTAAGTGGATACAGCGCATTCCTGCATTTCCCCCTGCGCTGGTGCGAAATGTAGCTACCAGCACCAGCGCAGGGCGATGTCTGTGTTCAGAGGTGTGATTGTTGATGGGCGGGAAGGTGTCCCATCCTGCACATAAACAATCACTAATGGTGCTTTGGCACTTCTGTGTGTGCTACACAATGCAGCACACACATAAGTGCCAAAGCGTAATTTTCAAATGATTGTTTATGTGCAGTAAGGGACACCTTCCCGCACATAAACAATCAGTTCCGGCATTTTTGCTTTTTCTATGCGTGCGGCAGAATGCCACACGCATAGAAAAATAAAAAAACGAGGAGGAAGAAAAATATTCCTCCGCGTTGTGCCCTGCTAACACCACCCCTGCTAACGCCACCCCTGTGGGTGGCGTTAGATTCTGGAGCTGCCTCAGGTTTACGAGATTTCATAACTCCGAGGCAGCGTCAAAATGCAATGGGTGTTGCTGTTGCACACCCACAGCAACACCCATTGCACACCCCTTCCACGGACAGTGCTGTGTGGAAAGGGGCCGTATTCACAAGGTGGAGTTAAGCCACAAAAAATGGCTTAACACCACCTTGTAAATATGGCGCTTTGCTTAGCGCCACAGGAGCGGCACTAGGGGTCTATAAATACAGCCCCTAATGTCTATTTGCACCAAAACCGATTGATTTGGCAATCTCAATAGGATATCATTTAAGGAGCTATGAGCACTTCTTGTGACTGCAAAATCCAGAGATATGAGAAAAAAACAACTCGTAGATTGGCAACCATTAGCTCCATATATAATGCACCAAAATATAATTTCATTTAATTTGTAGATCTATTTCTACCAGCACTGGCAGCAGGCGTTAAATCAATGCTTGTTCTGAGTAAATTGAAACCTGCTCCATAAATTGCTACCGCAATCACAATACGTCAATCACTGTAAGCCACTAAAGCAATCATTTTAAAGGGATCCGAGCAGCCATCCGTGGGCAGGTTCACTCATTCCACTCAGCAGTCATGCGATTGTTTTTAAAAAGCAGCAAATGTTTAAACAGGCTACACAGGACTGTGTGTGCTGTTGATTTTCGAAATATGATTTATGAAATCGCACCATAGCAAATATTTGTTTTTTATCACCAGCAGAGTCATAGCAGCAGAATTTGTGAAAAACAGCTCCCAATTTAATGAACAAATTAGGAGTGAAAATACTTGAAAGAAAGGCCAAATAGAAAGAAGTAGTTACCGAAAGCAATGACATAATTAGGCAACATCTGACTAAAACTGTAAACTGGACACAGCAGAAGGGTGAAGAGCTCAGGCAAACATCTGTGATGGATGATGTTGGCCCTCGTTACAATTTGTGTTAAGCAGTAATTCTGCAACGGTTCAGTGGAATTAGAAACCCCGATAATTACAGGTTTTACCGGGGGTGGAACTGCATCCTGTGATATCACAGCTTTTCTCTCTCACAATTTTACATCTGCAGAAACAGGTAGAAAACGTGAACGGAAACGGCCCCGTTATCGAAGAAAACATGCTGTAAACGACTTGGTAATTCTAGGCATTGCATATTATTTCCCATTCCAAGCCTCAAGCTTCTCACCGCCTGTAAATAAGATGGTAATACCACGTGGTAACATTACACCAGGCCAGGGGCGTAGCTTAAGCTCTTGGGGGGGCCTACACAGGGCGAAGCTTAAGCCCTTTTAAGCCCTTTTGGGCCCACCCCTAACAGGTGCCACCAACCGTCCAGGAGGCCAGTGTAGTCCAAGGTCAATGAATATCTTTAGGATATGGGAGACTCAGGGGACCTTCATCCCATTTTGCTGGGAAACCTCATCATTTTTAGTTATGCCACTGCACCAGATCTGATCTTGCCACCTCATTTTACTGGTCAGCTCATAATGGGGTCCCATAATGTGCACTGAAGTAGGTTGGTGTCACACTGCTACAAATTTACTATGGCCAGCAAGTGCAAAAACAACTTTTGCATTCAGTTACTGGTACAATATATATAAAATAAATTTATATCAATATTGAAAATAAAATATTTCTATTATTTAGGGCATCATTAAGAGTTTGGTGGTCCGGGGACCGCCATGGTGGTGCTAGCAGTCCAACTGCCATCGGGTTGGCAATTGGATTGCAGTATTATGAGTCATGCGGGCCTATGGAGCAAAGACCACCACAGACTCGCCAGCACCGCCAGGCAGCACAAACTGCCACGGTCATGAGGCTGCACACACAGGCTGGCAAAGCCTGTGTTGTCTTCGGACACATTATGAGGTTGCACACTGCCAATGTGACTGTGGTGGTCCAATAACCACGTCTCAGCAGGCAGAAACAGGGACTATAAAGGAAGACACTCACCTGAAGGCAGCCTCACACATCCAGTGCCGCCATGGAGACCATTCTACTCGTCCTGCTGCTGTTGTTGATCATTGATGGAGAACAAAATCCACACCACCGTGGGCGCAACTGACCATAAGTACACACACACCTACCAGTGTAATTACGCTTATGTGTCATTGTTTGTTGCACCATCAGCCACATCATATAGGGGGTCACGCTACAGGCACCACGTACACTTGTCATTGTGCCCCGCATTGGAATCATACACAAAGTAGGACACTTGCACAGTCACAAACCCCTCTCCCCTCCCTTTGGGCAGCTCACTCACATTGCACCTCAGCACTACACAAAAACACAGGTCTGCTCACCTCAGGCACAGGGACAGTGAACTGTACACAACATTGTCTCACACAACACCAACAACACACCAACATCACATCTTAGAATACAACTCACACACTTACATTCCTCACATGCCATGGGCTATTGTCACATTCAATGCACACCTGAATGGATGTGGCAAGGAACACAAACACTACTACCAGTAAACAATCCTGCAATGTACACACACATCACCCACATTGCAACACAATGGAAGGACAATAGGATGCACAATAGACAGAGGGGCAAATATCCCAAGCTTTCTATGCAAACAGTGGCTTATCTCAGGGACAAACAATACTAGAACAAAATGACATGCCTATCTGCACAATGGGGAAGTGGAAGTCAACAAAGCACATACAACTCCAATTGCATGGGACATACCTCTACATGAAGTAGCTGCAAGGTACACACAGCTAAATGACACGTGCACAGTCAAATGCAAACAAAGGTTGCACAATTGAACACAGTCCATGTCTGCCCAAACAAAACTCAAACTGCCACACATTAGATTAATCCATAAGCCATATCAAGGGGACAAGTCCAACACCATACATGCTTACATTGGAGAACGCAAAATGAACTACTTACAATACCAAACAGTACACAATACCATGACACCACCATTGCATCTACACCCACATATCCATATAGTCAAGAATTACGTTTGTCTTGGGGGACACCAGCACTGCCCACAAAGTTAGATACTGCAAACAACACCATGAGGATCAGCAAACAGGCTAAAATACACACAACTGTAGACACAGAACACAAGTTACTCAGGAACATCATAAAGGTAGAAAAGGAATTGCAGGGCAAATGTTTACCCAAAAAGACCAACAGTTTTAGTTTATTAACTGTAAATCTTGTAACGTCCAAGGCCATTGCCAGTCCATATGTTGCTGCACAGGCACATCAAGGTGCTGTCACTTGACTTCTAACTGCCAAGGGACCACCATAGGAAGGGGCATCAAGTGGACAGACATGCACCTCAGGGATCATCTTTGGGGGGGGGGATTTGGGATATTGGGGTTGGGTTTGGGGGGACTGCTTCTTGGGAGGGTTAGGCATCTTATTGGGGGAGGGCTCTGGGTGCTTGAAGAAGGGGCAGGTGTGACAGGGGAGGAGATGGAGGTGAAAGGAAGGGGTTGGGATGTGGGTTGGGCCTCTTGTGTTTGGGACAGGAGGTGGAGGGTACAGGAGAAAGGTCAAGGTCAAACAAAAAAACATTCTTAGGTACACAGGGACATTATCAGAAGGGGGTGTGGATTTGGAGGTCGAGGTTGTCTGCTGTGTTGGTGTGGATGTTGTGGGTGCGTTCATGTGGGAGGTATGTCTGTTTTTGGGTGGTGCCTGTTGCATGGGTGAGTGTGTACATTTGTGTGGCTTGGGGGCTGGGAGGTTGAGGTGCTGGGGGATAGAGTAGTGAATGTGTATGTCTGTCTGGATGGTGTCTGACGGTATGCTGGGTGTGGTGGGTGTGTCACTTACTGTTGTAGTGGTGCCTATGGATATCCTTGATGTCATATGTGTTATGGTGGGGGTGTCTGGAGAAGTGGTGAGAGATGTGTCTGTGGATTTCTGTTGTTTGCTTGCATGCTGATGGGTTTTGTTGCGTTTGTGACTGTTTGTGCTGCTCTTGTGTGTTGAGGTGGGTGTGTGTGGATCAGTCTGTGAGCTCTGGGTAGTTAGGGGAATGGGGGATTTGGTTTGGGAAGAGGGAAATGGAACTGGACAGGGGTTGATTGGCTGGCATCAGTGTGGAGGCCACAGCATGAAAAGATCTCTGTAGGCCAGACAATGCACTAGAGGGCCTTTCAGGAATGTATTTGTCTGCTGGAGTTAGGTTGCTAATCCCTGGATGGCATTCTCAATGGCTGTCAGACCCACAGCGATACTTTTCAGGAGGTCAAAAACCTCCTCACTGAGGGCAGCAGGAGTAATGGGGCTGGAGCGGAGGTGCCTTTGGCAAAAAAGACACCCACCCTTTGGATGAGTGGGCATGGCCAATTGGTTGGAGAACAACAGGGAGGGCAATGAAAGAACAGGGTGTGGAGGACAAAGATGGTACAGGGATATGCCTAGGGTGTGGTCACTGAAGGAAGATTCTGATGATGATGATGATGATGATGTTCTGGTCTCCCCTGTGACACTCCACTCGCCCTGGCCACTAGGTCCCTCTTTGTCTGTGGTGTCTTGACCCTAGGTCCTGTGGCCAGATGAGTTCCCATTCAACTGTGCCCCGTCTCCTGCGCTTGCTGGTGCTGATGCTGCAAATACAAAGAGAAATAGGGTCATCAAATGCCCATGATCACAGTTGTACAACAGCTCTGATTAGCAAACATTAGCATGATGTCAAGTAGGTCCCAGCAACAAACTCCACCTAAGTGGCCCATACATGTGCCATACCATATGCATGCATGCCATCTGAACGATCCACAGTAGCCCACAGGGAAATTAGGATCTCACACAGCTGCAAATGCATGGCTGAAGTTGTGCAATCACAGTAGCCATTGAGTAGTTGGAGACCTAATCACCCTCAAAGCTTTGCCCCATGGAGCATACCTTAGTTACCTGTTGTCATAAAATAGTAGGCCAATACCAACTGCATTCCCACAGATCCCACACAAGGTCATGCACACATCTATTTGTCACATACATAATGACCCAACAATAAGAACTAATGCTCTAAAATCCTGCCATGTTGCTGAAATATTACTATAGCCTGGGGAAGGTGACATGGAAATACTCATGTCACACTGGAAGCAGTTCCACAATGCACACTTCATCAAGTGATATTTGTCCCAGTAGAGTCATGGAGGTAGTACTAAAGTTGTCACATAGGCCACAGATGTGGCATGGAAATGGACACTGTAGACATCATGTGCAATATGTCAGGGAGAGATGTCCCAAAATCCACAACACAATGAATCAGCAAGCCCCTGGATAATCACCACTAGTGTATGTCACCCCTTACAATGCCATACTCTGAGTGCATCAGTAGATGCCATTAGACCATCGGATGTTGGAGAGGCCCTGAGGTTTTGAAGTACTTGTTGAAGACCCTCAACATGTTGCCCAAATGGAAGCTACATCATTGTCTCCATTATGGTCAAGCAGACCCAGATGTCTGTCTGTGGATGAATGCTTGTACCCAAACACATGTGATTTCAACATAACTGCAAGTCAGTCCATTATGCAACCCTTATCCATTTGACATGTGCAGTGCACGTTGCTACATTCTGCTACATCAATGGCAGAGAAATGCACATTGTGGCTCAAAACTCTAGGCCTGCCTGTCATGTCCCTCATTGCTACCGTAGTTGTACATGCCAAATGACATGCTATGACACATGACAGAATGTGTCAGCCAATAAACAATGGTGACACACTCCTGTATGTGGCACAACATGAAGTGTACCCCCATTGTAAATGGCTTAGTCCACACACAGGTTGCCATGCACAAATATATGAGGGAATACAGACATCATCCCATCAGTACGGGTAGACCATGCAAGAAACAGCAACTTACAAATGATTTGCTAATGAGAAAGGGACACATGCCGACATGTAGGCACAAGGAATGTTGGCAACAGTGATGGCACATAAATCATGTCAATGGACATTCCCCACTTACCAAGAGAAAGTATTGATCATTAGCTGCACCCAAAGTACAATGTATGCTCTGTTACGTGTATGATGGCCATCTTCACATTACAGACTGTAGTGAGGTTCCATCATCCGTTATATGCTGAAGTCAAGTAACCTCTGTGAGGCAGATGCCAAAATACTCATTGGACCAGACACGTGGCTGAGGACAGTGATCCATCAAGTCCTTACCTTTGGCCTGTAACATTGAATAGTGGTCTGGTCTGTTGCACAGAATTTGCACCCACTACATCAAAAATAAATACCTTACTGATCACTGTACACAGCCATATGTCGTCCTTGAAAAGCAAGTTGTTTGTGGATTGTGTACAGTTGTGTCCTATGTCCCAGAGCAAATAGGCAAGGAATATCAGTATACAACACATGACATGGCTTCACAAACTATCACTCATCCACTGTGTTACAAATGGTTCATCCCTAATGATCAGAGGGAGATGTCAGAACCTAACTCATTCACTTGGCCATGTGACAGGCAGGAATATGCACTTTACTCAGCCTCTAGTGGCTGCTGTGCTGTCCTCAAATGCCCATTTGGTGGTGGGTAGGCCACCGCCAGAATGCAGGCCATTAAGAAGTCATGGTCTGATGGTCACCCCACAAGTTGGAAGGACATCCCCAGCTGGACCTCTGCAATCTTACGTGCCCAGCATCTCAGGTCCTCCCACCTTTTCCTGCAGTGGGCACTCCACCGGCTGTGGAACCCCAGGGTCAGCACCTTCTTTGGCGATGGATCTCTGTAGTTCCTTTTTTTGATGGACATTGACCTGCAAGGATGCAAAAGACAAATCCAGAGATTAAAATCACACTTTTCTTCAAAACTGTTTAAATCACATACATGCTAGCAACACCAAGCTAGGACTTTTCTATTTGTCAATACTCAAGCCAATACATATAGGGACATGACTACAGACATATGTATTTGCTACTTAAGACTAACCCAACTCCATTCTCATGGCCTACAATGACTAAGCAAGCCTATTGACATCAGGTAGTCCATGCACTAATAACCTGTACTGTGATGTGAGCCACTATGAAACACTACACACCTTTGCGGCTTCTGAAGGGTAAACTCCTTAGCAATGAATGGACCAACACATTCACACTCTGTGAGAATGACGTAGTGCATGCAATCCCTACAGGCAAGTGCCATAGTACAAACTTCAACATTACACATGAGTAACCATCAAGAGGCTGGCATGGTGGGTACAAAAAGTGTCTTCCTTGTCTATTTGTGGACTTGTGGCCTACCAAATGCAGAGTCATGCCACTTCAGGGGGTGGGTTCTGTGGTATGTTCCTGTACCACAGAACACTCCTTTGGACATTGGTGTCTACCCTACAGAGATGGCATCCAACAACCAAAGTCATGCATTGTATAGTTTCTACTATATGTCCAAGCTACTGAGTCACATACCATTGCATCCCAGGAATCAACACTCTGTCTGCACTGTCAGTAATGTAATACGTCTGTACAGGACAAATATGACTTCTGCAAAGGTGACAACAGAGCTGTGGGACTAAGGGATGTGTCATGAGTCTGAGACACACATTTTCAATTATGCTAAATGCACATATGGACTAGATTAATGATTTACTTCTGCACCCATTCCTAATCTAGTCAAAGAAATGAGGCATTCATGGCAGGCTTTTCCACTAGAGCATCATATTGGCCATATGTCATGATCTTCTGGGGTACAGGGAGTGGACACAGTGCCCCAGTTGCATAGCCTCAGTGACTGTCCCATAGCCTAGACTAAGTCCCAGACTGGGAGATACATTTGACAGACAGAACCTACATGACACTCCATTCCCATCACTTCCATGCATGACAGTACATCATATAGCCAACAGCAGTTTGGCATGTGGTTCGTCTGGCATCCTGAAAGGCAGAGTGAATCATGATACACCTTGTACACAACAGTTTAGCAAGGCCAGATGCAGATTGAAAGATCTGTGGCATTATAACATAGCTCACATTACTCTCAAATGACTCATATAAAATGCATACACAGCTCATGCTGTCATGCGCCTACATGTTGTCTGACATTTACAACAATCATGAGGAAAGAGATGCCACTGGATGGCAGTAATGTCTTCTTACCTAGTTATGTGCATCCAACACAAGGATGATCTACAAACCCAAAAACCTCACACTAGACAATGGGACTGAACTTAACACATGGCACTGCCCACCAATACCTGCACATTCTCCATCCCATTGATGCCACACAGAATGCAACTACAGGAACAAAAGAAGTTTAATTGGCATACAAGGACAAATTCTAGCCTCTGAGGAGGGAAGGATGGTGAGCTACAGAGTAAACTGTGCACATGAGTGACTTACCTGCTCCTCTGGTGAGCCATAAAGCAATCCACACAGGGGTAGAACCTCAGACACCAGCCTCTACAACTCCTCTGGTGAGAAGGCAGTGGCCCAATCACCTGTGGGACATTGCATGGCTGCTCCCATAGGTGGCACACAGCAGCTCAAGTCGTTGAGGTGTTGCTGGCAGCAGAGTCAGGAGTCAAGTGAGGGAATCTGCAGAACATGGCGGTCACATCCATAATGTATGCGGTCATCACCGCTGGCAGACACAACCGTTGGCCAGCAACCACCACTAGCAACAACGCTAGCCTAGATTGCAACCACCTATCCCCATGATGACTTCTGCCAGGAGGTTCCCAATGTCCAGTGCAGTAGGTCAGGCATTCGCCATGTTTGCGGCCTGAAATGCTGTATTGTGCTTTTGAGAGTGTGTCACACGTGCAAAAGATGATTTTTGACCTCACAAACATTCTTATCCTGTTTTGTAATGTAGATCCTACTACCCAAACACCATTATAGTATGTTGCAGGACACAGATTGCATTTAACAGCGGGGCACGGTCCACCTTGACAACTGGCATTTTGGCTATCAGGATTAACAGTCACATTTCAAGGAGAAAATTTGTTGCACATTTCTGAGTTTGGTCCATATCCATGTTGTTGACACATGTGTGGTATACCATGGGGGGGGGTCACATGTGACCCTTGTGTAATTTGCAGCTGTGGTCTGTACTGAGTGCCATAGCTATCCAGTCAAGAATGCTTTGTCACATGATATCCTTGACATGCATCATGTATGTAGCTGTGGACACTGACTAATGTTAGAAATCATTTCTTGTCAGACATAGGTACCCACTGAGAGAGGGGATGTGACAAGCTCCTGTCTACTGTCTACTGCCAGACCTTCAGACCATGGAGCAAAGGCATATCATCATGTACTCCCGCCTGGATAGGCCACCAATACTGGACTTATGTCATCAGTTGGAGCCAGATCTGATGCCAGCCATTGGTAATCCAAACAGCATCCCCCCATTGTACAGATCACGGCAGTGTTGTACTTCCTAGCCACATGTTCTTCTAACAGACAGTGCCCCTATTTGCTGGGTTGTCCCAGCCTATGTTCAGTCTCATTTTGAAGGATGTCCTCTCAGCAATGTTGAAAGGCCTTGAGGTATATCCAGTTTCCCTGACATGAGGATTTAGCCCATGTTAAGGCAGATTTTTCTGGTTTTGCATGCTTCCCATTTGTGGTGGGGGCCATTCATGGCATACATGTTGGCTTGGTCCCACTGCAGGCCAATGAACAAGTGTATCGCAACAAAAAGAACTTCCATTTCAAAACATGCAAGTTATCTCTTTGTCTGTGCCCATTATCCTGATTCAGTCCATGATTCCTTCATAATGGAGAAAAGCACCATACCCCAACTGATGTCCCAACTGTACCCAGAGAGGTCCTGGCTGGTTGGTAAGTGACATCTGTCCTGATTGTGTGCATGCAATGTCAGGTGCTACAATCATGAAGTCAGCGAATCATTGTTGCACATATGTCCCTTTCCTGCTATGCCAGGGGAAATCTGCTTTATTGATGTTATTTAAGAACACGGCAAATAGTGGAGCGGGCTTTTGGGCTCCTAAGGGACAGATTTAGGTGCCTGGAGCAGACTGATGGAGCCCTCCACTACTCAGCCGGAAAAGTGTGTCAGATCACTGTGGCATGCTGCATATTCTATCCAGCCATGGTCTGGGGGGCCGTACCTTGGAATATGTACTTTGACTTAGTATGAGTCACACAATCTTGTTTCAAAAAGTCTAGACATATGGACAGCCTATGTGCTGTACACTGGAATAAAATGTTTGGTGTAACCAGACACTTGTACGTATGTGCTTCGGTGTATTGGTTGTAATCCTGAAAAGGACACTGTGTACCTGTAACAAACCCCTCCGTGCACAAATAAGTTCTGTCTTCATCATGTGGTTCACATGGTCTTACATCTCTACATAGTACAATATGGAAATTAGGCAAGTAGTCAATAAGTTTGTGACGGATGAAGTTATTGCAATGCTGATGCTGAAAAAAAGATTTGGATAGAAAAGGAGAAAAAAAGGTGTCAGTCACAGTGAATGACGTCCGTACCTCTTGGATTCTTTTCTGGATCCCCTTGCTTGTATATGTGGGGGGGTCTGCTGCTACAGAGGCAAGGGTGTCTGGTACTGGTTGTTCCACTGGCATATCCTCCCTTCCAGTGTCTGGCACCAATGGAAATGTGCCTGTTGTTAATGAGCTAAAAGAAGGGGTGTTATAGAGCCCTGCTCAGGGTGGTGTTAATGTCCCTCATCACCCTTGTTAGGGAGGCCATGTTGGTATTGGTGGCCTTCCACTGCTTTCACATGTCCCTATGGATGTCCCTCTGTAGCTGCTTCATTTCCTGGAGTTAAGTCAAAACCTAGTCAATCACGGATTGATGTGGCTGATGGTGTCCTGGCCAGAAGCAGCCCCAGTGGCCTCACCCTGCTGGCCCACAGCATCCCTCCCATGCACCCTACCCCCACAGACCTGTGCCCTTGCCACACGGTGCCCTCTCCCACTGGGCCCTGGACCCTCATTGTCAGAACTGTTGCGCTGCAACTCAGGAGCCAAGACTGGGGGGCACAAGATGGTAGACACTGTGCTAGGTACACAAGTTCGGGGGGCAAATGGTTGTTTGTGTTGCAGATGCAAATGGGCAGGGAGGTGTTGATGTTGCCAAAGTGAGACTCACTGTTGTTGTCTGACTAAGTTGCTCAGATGGGCCAGAACTGTTGTCCAAGTCCAGAGGTCCAGGAGTGTCTTCTTCACTGACAGCTTCATCCAGGAGGGTAGTGGCAGCCTCTTCTGTGGCCTCTGTGTGCCCAGTGGCTGTTTGACCTGTTGATTTGAAAGATACAATGTTAATAGGTATATTGTGACATCTGCCTCCAACACTGTAGAGTTACATTAAGCATAGCCCTTGTATAATGTTAATTTGCAGTTAATTCTATTGTGGCAGGTGCCCATGGTTTTGGTTATATTGACCTGACATTTGTGAAGCATGCCAATTCCATTTAAGTCAAGCAGCAGCTGAAATGTGCAGATCATTAGTCCTTGGTGGATGGCCTGAGAATGCCATCTTGCCACCAGTGCAGGCAAAACAGTGGCTATGAAAACATGTCTGTGTCCATTTTAATGCCTAGTTGATTATGATGCAGGCAGGCCCAAGAGTTTGTTGTACATGTGACTGGAGTCATCATGTGGTCAGTGTATTGTGAATTGCTGCCAATACCATTCTGGTGATGCATCTTGAGGACTTGGGGTTCATAATTTTGCACACTGGGTAAGCTGCCCTTACTGTCCTCAATAGTTTCATCTAGGGTTAGCAGGTCAAGATGGATCAAAGTAGCCACATACCTCTCTACGTTGAGCATGATCTGTATCTTGGTCACTCCCAGGTGAGTGAATTTCAATTGAGAGTTTGCAAGCAAGGGCATTTGGACAAGTGACCACTGGTCTGGTGTTTGGGGTTACTGAAACAGTGCCTCCTGTGAGTTCCAGTCAGGCTATTCCATCTAGTTCATACACTTTTCCAATCTTCTCCCTCCAGGTGCGTGAACTTCATTTGTGAGTTAACACACAGGGATATATGGGCAAGTGGCCACTGTGGCAGTGTTTGGAGTTACAGACAGGACCTGCTCGTAGTTGCTGTCAGGTCATTCTCCCTAATACACACACTTTCCTTCCCACTGCTTTCCCGCAGGTGAGTATACTTCATTTGTGGGTTGACACACAGGGCTATATCAGCAAGTGACCACAGGGCTGGTGTTTGGAATGACAGAAATAGGGCCTGCTGGGAGTTGCATTCAGTTCACTCTCGTCTATACACACTGTACAAATGGTGTCCTCCCAGATGAGTCCACTTCAATTGAGAGTTCACAAGCAATGGTATTTGGATAAGAGACCACTGGGCTGATGGTTGGTTTTACAGGCACAAGTCCTTCCTGTACTTAGAAGTCATGTCACATTTGACAAAAGGTATCCTCGCAGCTGAGTAAACTTAAATTTTGAGTTGTCAGACAACAGCCTTTAGACAAGTAAACACTGTGCTGGTGTTTGGAGTTCCTGGAACAGGACCTCCTTTGAGTTGCAGTCAGGTGACTCTCTTTAGTACACATAATTGACTGATGTTCTCCCCCCAGGTGAGTACACTTCAATTGAGAGTTCACTAATAGATGTATTGTAACATGTGGCCACTGTGCTAGTGTTTGTAGTTACAGGAATATTGCCTGCTGAGAGTTGTAGTCATGTCAGTGCCTGTACTACACACACTTGAACAAATGTTATCACCTCAGGTGCGTACCCTTAAATTGATAGGTACCAAACAGGGGTATTCGAAGAAGCGACCACTGGTCTGGTGTTTGGAGTTATAGAAACAGTGTCTGCTTGGAGTTGAAGTCATGTCAGACCCTGTACTACACACACTCTACTAAAGTCACCACCCCAAATGAGTATGCTTCAAATGTGAGTTGCCAAGTAGAGGTCTTTGTACTGGTGGTTACTGGGCTGGTGAGTTGAGTGACAGTAAAAGTGGCACAAGGTGAGCTGTGACCATGCATGACATTGCATTTTTGTGAAATTCTTGTGTTTTGTGACTTACCAGACTCCACTCCCCCAAGTATTCCCGCCAAGCACCCAGGATGCAGGATGGCCAAGACCTTCTCCTCCCAGGTGACGAGATGTAATGGGGCACTGGGAGGGAAACCGGCTGTCTTCTCGGCCTGCACCTGGTGCCTGGAGACCAAGGAATGGACCTTGCCCCTGAGGTCGCTCCACCTCTTCCGCATGTCCTCCCTTTTGTGCAGGGTGGTACCTACAGCATTCACTCTGTCGACTATCCTGTCCCACATTTCCATTTTCCTACTGAGAGAAGTGTTCTGGACTTGTGCTCCAAATAATTGTGACTCTCAACTCATCTTCAGAACAAGGGGACTTTTGGAACACAACATAGTGAAGCAAACAAAAAATGGGTGACAGTGACTTACTATACAGGGGAAGTACAATAGGGTGTGAATAGACAACAGTGTGTGCAGGGTGTTAAATGGGATAGTGAACAGAGAGGTGCCTAATCTATGTACTCCACAGAAGATGTGCTCTGGCTTCTGTCTTTTGCATTGTAAATGCAAAGACTTCAGGTGTCTAAAGGGGTGTGTTTTACAGTGTCCTTTGTAGGTGTGTCCAGTGTGGCAATGTGTCAGCTGTGTTGTTTTCAAATTCATCCAATGTGCTGTTGTGTATTGGTTTGCTGACCGCGGACTGCCGTGGTTGGTACTGTCATTGGCTGTCCGCCATAGGTGTCCGCCATAGCAACTGTGTACTTGTAATATGGTCAGTGGTCGGTCGTAGTCGGCGCTGGGGGTCGGACCGCCTATTTTAAGGCTGCCACACTGCTGGCGGTCTGCCTTTTTTGCTTGGCAGTCCTGCATGTGTAAACCTTAATAGAGCAGTCTGAAAGACTCCAACATGGTGGTCTTTTTAGGACCACCAAATGGCAGTTTTATGGCCCAACCGCCAAAGTCATAACAAGGCCCTTAGTTTTTAGTTAAATATTTTTTTTTTATTTCCCCTATACTTTACTATATGGAGACTCTGTAGTCAGAGCGGCGATCTCTATCTGGTATAGGGAAAAATAAAAAAGTTTAACATGAAAATAAATAATAAATATATTTTATATTTAATATTAGTGTGAATTCATGTTATATGTTTATTTTAAATGTATAACAAAATAAAAGAACACTACAAGGTCTCTTAATTTAATTTTTAAACAACTCTTTAATTAATGGAGGTGTATTAAATTAAATTAAAATTATTTTTCTGAAGTTTAAATTGAAAAATAAATTCCCACCTAAAGAAAACAAAACATTATGCATTTTTAATTATTACAAGTGATGTATACAATTTATTAAAATGAATGTAATTATATTGTAATAAAAATATGGTTCCATTAATTTGCACTGGTTGGATGCTGCACAGGATGTCATATAAATGATTTATTGCAAAACTGTCCAACAGTAGTACAGTCTCTTAAGTACATCTGGAAGGGAGTCTGGCCAAATGGGCTTCACCAGTAGAATTAATTATGCAGAAATAACGATTGCTTTTGGCCTGCAAAACAGGTGCAGTCGGACAACTGAAATATCAGTAGCAATGATTGCAATGCTGCCTGCTCCGATTATATCACTCTAGGGTATATCATATTATATCTACATGAGAGGCAGTTTCTATTTTTTGGATACTTGAAATGGCAGTTCTGGGGACTTTGCTTAAGCATGCAAAAAAGGAAACAAATGTAAAAATGCTATATATATTGCTGTAAAATGAAATAAGGTTTCCCCCAGATTTATTGGTTCTATACTATATCATAATTTACGTAGACCCCCTTCTTGTGAATCCTGTTATTATCCGTTAGCTTACTTACACATACTGAGAATACCGATTCATAGCTGTTTCAATGGTCAGCATCTTGGCTGGTGGAAAGTCATACTAAGAAAGATGCTGACCACTGGGCAATGTGGTTATATCATGGGCTTCAGTGGGTGTCGAAAATTAGAAAGAAACTAAAATATAAGAATACATAATAATAATACAGACACTGAATTTAAAATGAATGTAAAATCTGAGTATTAAGGAAACATGAATACCTTAACAACAATGTTAGGGTAATGGTGAATTGAGTGCACTTGCAGAGCATGGCAATAGTATCACATCCACTTTATTGAATTACCATTATGTTGTAGGGTAAGGATATAAATACTTTTCTAAATACCATTTATACCTACCTCTCAAGGTAAGTGTAGTGGGGTGTTAAAAACAGTAATTATATACTTACCTTATAATGTAGTGGTAGGTCGATGTACTGGGCATGATATTTGTTTTGGTTGATATTGTAGACCTCGATGTAGTGAAATATAACTGCATAGACGTGGTAATGTATCTTCATATTACCATACCACAAACAAATGATGTAGTTCTTCTTCACGTGTGGTGTAACCTGATACTGGGAGACTCATCTATGTAATAAGGAATAAAGTTGATGTGGTGACAATAGAGCTGGCACAAGCCATATCAGGCTTAATGGAACTGTTCTGACATTCTACTTTTGCCGAAATCAGCTTAATATCAGCTTTATAATCAGGATAATAACATCCTCTTTTACAATTTTCAAGTGGAGATCTGGTCAGCCTGGGCAGACAGCAACAGTGAGTCTCACTCTGCACACACCAACACCTCCCCACCCAGCTGCAACAACGTCTCAGCCAACAAAATTCTCCCCAACCTGGGTACCTAGAACAGTTAGTCAGATCATGCGTCCCTGAGTCCTGGATCCTGAAATGCAAATCACCAGCCCTGACACGGAGGAATTAGGACCCAGTTGGAGAGGGCACCATGGGCCAAGGGCACAGGCTCATGGGGATAGGGTCTGTGGGAGGGATGCTGTGGGCCAGCAGAGTTTGGCCACTGGGGCCACTCATGACCACAACACCATCAGCCAAGTCTTTGGTGTCTATTAGGAGTTCCAAGGCCTGAATGGCCAGGTAATTACCGAACTCTGGGAAATTAAGCAGCTGAAGAGGGACGTGTACCAACAGAGGGACAGATGGAGGACCATAACTCAAATATGGGGTGCTGATGGACATCCGTACAACCCTGAGAAGGGCTTTTACACCACCATCTTCCTCTTCCTGTAATGCAACTACATCAAGCCCATCCACACCTGTGGCAGCCAGAGGAAGGGAGGCCTTGCTATAGGAAGAAATGTCTTCAGACACCTCTGCCTCTGCAGCAGCTGAACCCTCCAGCCTCACCAGTGGGATGTCCATGGAAATATCCAGGAGGTACGGATGGCTAGACAACCACCACTTCCAGCAAGAAGACTCAGCCTCAATTTCCTTCAAGTAATCTGGACTTTGGATTTCAGATAATTTGGCAACTACATCTATGGTTCCATTCACTACGACTGACTACTTCACTTTTCTTTTATGTTTGTTTTTGCACTTAGTATGTCTTCATTTTTACCACTTCAGTACATTCACAAGTCACAAACTCATTGTCTGCTGTAGTAAATTTCACATTTAGTTATGTAGATATGTAATACCACATGAACTATACAATGACAACACAAGCTTTTTGTGTAAGCATGGGTATGTTGCATGTACACAATGTTTACTTCAGGATCACAACCATGTCACACCAACACATATATACAAGTGTCTTGTTTTATAACATGTTTATTACATAGTTCCAATCATAGGCTGGAAAAATGTCAGAAACATAGCAAATCATACATGACTGAATTATACTGTGTGAGTGATCACATTTAAGGGTACAGAGCTCCAGAACCTGGAAGGAGTAGAAATATCAGACATTGTCCTGTAGGCTACGCAAACATGAAATTGGTTGATGTTATCAAATGGAGCATATTACCTATCTCACAAAAGGAATGCTACATCATGTAAAGCAAGACTCAGACAAATGGCAGTACTGTGAGAAAAGGCATCTTTTTTACATGGTTAGCCTCCACTTTGTGCCTGGTATGTAATGTAGTCTAGATGTTGTTAGTGCCCAGGGCCCTTGCTAACCAGGTTCCCTGGGTCAGAGCTCTTTCCCTAAACTGTTGTGATGCATTGGCACAAATGGCAACACTTTTAGCTACCACTATAAGTCCCGAGTAAATGGTACCTAGGTACTAAGGATAAGCCCCTGTGGGCAGCAGCACTGAATGTGCTACCCTCTAGGGCCATGCATCCATATGCCCACAGTTCTACCATTGTAGGCTGAGTGGTCTGCTCCAAACCAAAAACACAAACTCACTGCCTGTGTGCCCTGTCCACTATACATTGCATACACCATGGGTAAGACACCCGTCTGCAGGCATTCTAGCCCTAAGGAATGGTGAAATATACTGTGTAAGGGCATAGCTTCATGAGCAATGTGCCTCCACTGTGTCGTTGCCAAACCTGGGACATAGTGAGTGAACAGAGCAGCCATTTTAATACATGTGCTGGACACTGGTCAATACGAGTTTCACAGCTACATGATGGCCACTATGAACCCTGGGTTGTTTTGGATCAAACAACTCAGAATGATAAATCCAAATTAGTACCAGTATTGGGTTTATTACCAATTGTACTCAGGGGTCACCTTAGAGGTGCCTCCTGCAAAAGCTAACTACCCTGGCATTGTTTCTGACGGGTCATGACCGGCCTGCCACCACCAGACACACATCTGCACCCCTGGGGTGAGAAATCCTTCTCTCTGGAATGCAGAACAAAGCCCTCCTTGGGTGGAGATGCTAACTCCCTCCGGAATGTGCACCACCCTGTTGGCAAGCTTCAAAGAGCTTATCACCTTTAAAACCCGACCTCCAGGCCTGCTGCTAGCATCAGATGGTCACCCCATTGTAAACCCCCACTTTTAGTGGGAGCAATGGAGGGAAACTCACACAAAGAACAGGAGAATTGGCCCTACCTAGCATGCACCACCCTTAAGGTGTTGCATGCATGGTGGACTATCCACTTTATTTTCCTTCATCTTGGATGGGACAAAAATAGCCAATCAGGCATTGGAAAGTGACCTCTGCCCACAGGAAGTGATCACTTAGTGGATGTAACCACCCTAAGGTAAATGACCCATTGATCACTACCAGGTTCCCCCTAAACAGCCCACTAAATACAATATTTAATGGGCATCCTTAGACTAAAAAAATCAGATTTGATGGACAGAAGAAGACTAGCACCAATAAGATTCAAGGCACAAGAATTATGGACCTGCTGCCCCAAAGAAAAGGTACCAAACCCTGCCTGCTGCACCCAGGACACGACAATCGCCGCTGAGGAGCAGCTGAACAACTGGAAAAACTCTAAAGGACCCCAGAGGACCTCCAGGCTTTGCAAATTGCCAGAGAACTCACTCCAGGGCAGAAGTGCCATTTTAAATCTACAAGGAACCAACAAGCCAGTGAGGTCCACTACAGTAACCGGATGCTAACTCTGGAAGCAGATATCGCAGTCAGGCCACACTTCACACCAACAACTGCAAGTACAAACCCTGCCAGCGTGCCAAGTTTGGTGGCACTGAACCCTCCAGCAGCTGAATGGTAGCAATACCCTGGGTATTGGTCACCTGACTTTGGACACCAAGAAAAGCAAATCACCCAGGACCATAAAAGGACCAGGAGGAATCCCCAGTCTAGGGACTTCATAAACAACCAGGGCCTCCCACTGGAGTGCCCCCATTGTCCTGCAATTGACCCTTGAACTAACCTACCTCCTGCTTCTGAGGGCATCCTTGTGCACAGCTCCTGGCTCACCGATTCACTCTGCAGCTGGCTGCCCTCTGCCTTGCATCAAAGAACCAGCTGTGCTCTAATGGTTTTCTACCCCTTGTGACCTTGACACTCCAAGGGGACCCCCAGGATTTACCTTTAAACTTACCTGTCCAGTGCTTTTCCAAGTGTTCCCCCTCAGTGGCCCAGCACTAGCTCCAGAGACATTTCCCACTGCTCCAGCCGGAACTGGGAGCCACCAGAACTTCTCCAGCTGGCACAGACTGCCCACCGATGGCCTCGATCAACCCGCAAAAGAAGAACTTGGTCAACCTACTGTACACTTTTATATGCATTTTTAAAGGTTATCCTCCAATCAGTCCTATTGTGTGTAGTTACAGTCAAAAATACTATTTTTATTAAACTTCTAAAATTAATATCTAAAAAAGTACTCAACCAATTTTGTAGATCTCGGTCTTAAAATGTTCAAAACAATCTTAAGTATTTGTATAAATTGGTTTTGAGTTATCCCTTTGAGTACGCAAGTTGCACAATTGATGCTGTGAGTGCAACAAATGTTTTGCACTTCTCCAAGATTGGCCTAACTGCTCAACCAAGCTACCATAAAAATGAGAGCATAAGTAATTCTAGTTTTTGCCCCTATAAACTAACGTGTGGTTGCCTGGACCCTTTGCACAGCGTGCCTACCTTTGCACAGCGTGCCTACCTTTGCACAGCGTGCCTACCTTTGCACACTACATAGAGGGCCAGCTTCCTACAAGTACAACCGTTTCTGATCGCAGGGTTGTTACAATCCAGTGCTTCTGCATCTGGTGGTATGTCATAAACAAACGTCAAAGATGTGCCACAAACGCTTTGGCCTACAATGATGTAACACACCAACAGCAAAATATAGTTCATACAAAATGAGTAGTTAGTCAATATGAAGGGAAACTAACATGTATTTGGCCTACAACTACATATTATCTGAGCACATGATGACGCACATAGGGGCATATGTATACTGTGTTTGTGCCGAATTTGAGTCATTTCTTTCAGCAAATTTGGTGCAAAAGTTAACTCCATATTTATATTTTGATGCTAGACACGTCTAGCGTCAAAATATAGGAGTTTGCACCATTTTTTGGATGTGTGAACCTACCTTGCGTCAATGAGATGCAAGGTAGGCATTCCCATCCAAAAAATGGCGCTATCCCCATAGCACCATATTTATCCCGCCGTGCAAAAATGATGCAAGGGTGGGATGCAGCCCCAAATAATGGAGCTAAGCTTGCTTAGTGCTATTATTTAACGCTTGGGTCAGACCAGGAGTTAGGGGACCTGTGGACCCATTTCCATGGTCAGCCACCATGAAATGGGCCTACAGGTGCCCACCCCAAGCCCCAGGAACACCCTCACCCACACCAGAGGGACACCACAGGATGGGGGACATCATCCCAGGTAAGTAGGGTAGGCATAAGTGAGTATTAGGGGATTTTTATTTAAAAGTGCCATTGGGGGCCTTAACAAGAGACCCTCTGCATGGCAGTGGGGGCAATGGTCATGCCCAGGGGACACTGGCCCCCTGTGCTGGCCATTGGGGTGTTTGCATGAATCCTGTTTTTTCTAAGACAGGAGTCATGTTTTAGGATGGTTTTGTGCCTGGAAATGACACAAGGCTGGTTAGCGGCCTTGTTTTTGCAGCTAACCAGCCTAACATCATTTTTTGGCGCACAACCTTCTCAGCCCATGCCACCACCCCCACCCAGCTAGCATTATTTTTGATGACGATAGCCCAATCTTAGCACAGGCTTCCACCATTCATTAAACCTTAAATATGGCACCCGGTTGGCGCTGTGGAATGGCGCAAGCCGGCACTAATATTTTTGCTGCAAAACTACGTTAGTGCAGTTTTGCGGCAAAAAGTTTAAATATGCCCCACAATGTATTATGGCCACCAGTCTATTAGGAACAAGTCCAATGGATTCTCCTTAACTTCCTTCCTATCACTGTATAAGCTGTGTTGGCACAGGTTTTGTACACCCAAAGTCTGTGACATACATTCCCAGGAACAATCCATGTCCACTTTGGTTGTCTCAACAGCAACGTATACTTGCAAATGTCACAACTCTGAAATGTCCAAATGAAGATGATGTAGTGAAGGTACCTAAAAACACTAAACAAAGAGATTAGCTATGAAACCACACATATGACACAATTCACATAGCAAACTTCTGGAGACCGCAGTCCATGACAAAAATCTGACCTAAACAGAGCAACACTGACAAAATGAGATTGTCTCAAAACCTTCCTCACCAAACTCTCTATACCAGATTTTTTCAGAGCTTCAGCTTCTTAACATTTTCAACAAATATACTCCTCATATCACCACAACAAGAGTTGATTGAATAGTCAAAGTCATGACATCTCATGACATACTTACACTCATGAGAAGAAGCTGTCGATGAGATCTTGTCACTTCGCCACTTTCATCATCATTTGGCATTTCAAGATTCTCACCTGGTGGCACTTCAGGCTCTCTCTCCTCTGAGATGTGAGGGATGTTCCGTCATAGGGCAATGTTATGGAGCATGCAGCAGGCCACGGTGATTTGACATACCTTCCCAGGTGAGTAGAGGAGGGCTCCCCCAGTCTTGTCTAGACAGCGAAATGTGGCCTTCAGGAGCCCAAATGCCTGCTCCACTGGCTGTTGTGTTCTTCCATGGGCCTCACTGAAGCAGATTTCCCATGGCGTAGTTGGATTCCTCAGTGGTGTTAACAACCAAGGACGGTTGGAGTATGCTGAGTCTCCTGTTTTTAAATGAGACAGAAGTGTTACAAAGAGTCACACACTTTCTGATTATAGCACCTGACATTGCACACACAAAGTTAGGGCAGGTCTTTCTTACCATCAAGACAGGCCCTCTCTGGTTGTAGTTGTGACATCAGCTGAGGTATGGTGCCATTCCATATTATGAAGGACACATGGGCTGAACCTGGGAACCGGGCACAGTCGTTTGAAATATACAAATCTGGCAACCAGACAACTTGCACATTGATAGGATGGAAGTACTTCCTGTTTTGATAGACTTGTTCACTGGCTTGTGGTGGTACTAATGCAATATGGGTGCCATCAATGGCCCCAGCTGTCAAGCACTAACCTGTTCGTCCCACGGAGACACAATGCTGACCCAAGTTGTTTGTTCCCAACTCGACCTAGACGTTGCATGCCTCACCATGGGAATGTTTCAGGGGAAAGGGGATGGATGAGAGAGAGAGAGAAATACGGATATTGCTTGGCAGGATCGGGATAGCTAGCAGTGGTCTACGAAGTACAGGTATCTCCTTTGATGAATTAAACATTTAGTCAAATAGCACTTTTCATGTAACCTGTATAGTAAAACTACTCTTTGCCAACTCCCACAAACTAGGTGTACCGGTCAGGGTCCCCATTCTCGCTTTTAATGGCTCTCTCCTCTCTCTAGGGATCTTCAAGAAACAGTATGGAACCTGCAACCAGGTACAATGTTTAGCCTTCTATACAATTTACATATATTCCCACCTTGTTCCCAAGTCAATGTAGCCCCATTGGAAGACCTACCTAAAGTATTCCAGAAATTCAGCATACGTCTTGCTCGTTGGGTCTGGATGAGACTTTCTAAAACACAGTCACACTCACAATCATAGACATATAACAAGTGAGAAAGAATGAAAATCAAATCTTAAGTAGTTAGGTTTCTCAAATATTCAGGGATTAATTAGAGCAGCGTGTTAGTATTGGAAAGAACACAGTTCAGTGTTTTAACTACACTGAGAGCATAGGGTTAATGTACTAAAGCCCACTTTTGTAGGTAAATGGTGTGATCACTAGTACACCACAGTGACAATTGAACATTGAAATAACAGGCCTTTCATTCACGTTTTGAAACTAGGGTGTGCCAAGCATTGAGTGTTCTTTATTATAGACAATGATTGGTATCACAAAAATGCTATACAAAACTCAACTATAACAAGCACGATCATAATCCATCGCTAAAATAACAATTGTCCAACATGCGCTCAAATCTGTACTGTCATTGCAAGCTAACAACAATGGGCGTTATTATTCAGCAGACAGCAAGTTTTCAAGTAGTCAAGGACACTGATAACTTCTAGTGTGAGTTGCCCGTCTGAACATCCAGCAATCAACTATCAAAGATGACCAGTAAGAAGCTTTTCAAGCACGTGCAGTGCTTTGCCACCTTTTATGATGCTAATCTTCTTGATCTCTTCTTCTCTAGGATCGGCATCCATGATGCTGGGCTGTGGAATAGATGATCCAGGGACAAGTGCGGAGGAACAGATAATACCACTCTGCATATGAAGACCTCTGACAGCAAGCAATCACCTCAAGACTGGTGTGGCTTTAAATACCTGGCCACACCCACTCTGAGTCGCCTGGCCACACCCAGTCTGAGTCATGAGGATGCCACAAGCTCATGCAACAATTTGACTTGTGCCCCAGATTCCTACACAAGTTCTAAAACACGCATTGGCTCAAGTAAACGTTTTCAAAGGCAACAACAATCATTGGCCCACGCAAGGGCAGGTGATTTGCCCAGGGGCACACTTTACTAAACACCAGATGTGGGTTCCGATG
This sequence comes from Pleurodeles waltl, assembly GCF_031143425.1. Classification (NCBI taxonomy): domain Eukaryota; kingdom Metazoa; phylum Chordata; class Amphibia; order Caudata; family Salamandridae; genus Pleurodeles; species Pleurodeles waltl. The sequence continues at coordinate 507,035,569 of NC_090447.1, read as the reverse complement.
AATATTTAGGTTTGCAGGCCCAACACCGAAAACATGTGAGAGGTGACCAAACCCATAATAGTTAAGGTTCACATTGACTAAATCCTCACGTCTGGGGAACCTGATGTAGCTGTCAATGTGTTTCATAACTACTGATAGCACGTCTTTAAATACACCACTGAACATAGGTTGTGACATACCACCAGAAATAGCTACTGGATATTGAAAGGATCCTGTGGCCAGAAAGTGTAATACTGCCATGAGTCTCACAGTAAGTGGTATACATGATGGATTAGTGCTTTGAGGCATGAGATCAGGCTCCAACTGATGACATAAATCTTGCATTGTTTGCCTATTCAGATGAAACTTCTTGATTACATCCTATCTTCCATGCTCTGAAGGTCTGGAAATGGGTGGTACACAGAAGGTTATCGTCTCCTTCCCCTCCCATGATATGTATGTGTGGAATCAAATAAATGAGAGCATTGGACACAGTGTCCAGAGTAACATATATAATGAGTAAGCCAAAAGTCATGTGACAAAACATACCTGGCTCAAAAACCATTACACATATTTTACATTACAGGGTCTGCTACCCAAAATCCAGCTAGAATCCCCACTGTGATCTACACATGTCTACAACATATATGTGCAGGTTATACACCTAAAAGTTTCTCATGAGCTCTTTGACATTCTAAAGTTTGATTTGTTCTCCCAAAATACCATCACTGGTGGTGTACAGTGCACCTCAGTTATATGGCATTTTTGCCCAGTAGCACACTACACTGATGACTAAGTAAAAGAAATTATAGATCAATGGAGAAGTACATATGCAAACATGTTACAACACATTTGTAGTGGTGGTGATGCATTTACCGGTCACCAATACTGTAGTTTCAACTTCTTAAATGGCGGATACCTGACCTTGTATATTGGACTTTTGGAAGCTACCGCCACCGGCGCTGTGTCCACCTCACGGTGGGTGGTTTAATCTACGGTGGTGACTGTGATGGTCACATGTCAATGGCTATGCCTATCTACACTGATGATCATATATGCAGCGTACCCGTGTGCCATGGTTTGAAAAATTACTCACTTGCCTCCAGACACTGCTGCCACCAAAACCTTCTCCAATTTATCTGCTGTTTGCCACATCTGGGAGCAATCATGCCAGGCTAAGCAGGGGAGAGGGCCCCTGCCTTCTCTCCAGTGGAGCTGGAGAAACTTGTTGAAGAGGTCCTTCCCCTGTATGATCAGCTCTATGGCTCACCAGAGGAACAGGTAATTATGTCATATACATACTTGATTATGTTCAACACCGTCCTTCCCTTTCTCATAGGCTACAATGTGCTTCTGAGTTTCAGAGAGATTTGTAGATTACTGTAGTTACACTTTTGTGGTCCATACATAGGATGAAAATGTAATGGGTTGTGGAGCCCTGTACTTTGTATATTTCAAATCACCATTGTGTTGTGTGATGTGTGAAAAGCCCTAGATCTTCCTACTGTTGCATTTTCATATCTATGCAAGTATATTTTTGAGGGTACCTATGACACGTGATGATAAGATAATGGTAAGTGAGAGGATAAATGTATTTGCATTACAGCATGAGCTGTCTATGTATGCTGTTATAAGCAATTAAGGAGGATGTAAGCTATGTGTATAGTCCCACATATCACTCAGCCTAGATCAGGCCTTGGCAAACTGTTGCCTGGGAGCTAGCTAAACCTCACTGACCCCTTTAGAGTGCCACACAACCTTGAGCAAACATATAGGATGGGCACACGATGTACTGTTGGGTTCAGTATGCTCAGCCTTCAGAGAGCAAGGCCTGACAAAGAGTTTGGCCCATTAGGGGCCATGGCCCAAGCTAGGACAAAGTTACTGTAGCAATACAACTGATGCACAGGGTAATCTCCCTGTAGACCTGCAGATCCTTGGGTGTTCCCAAAATGAGTCATCTGAACCAATAGTAACCTTGAATGTTTTAACATAGACTACATTTGGAATGGTGACTGAGGTTTCTCCCTGACCTGGCACATCTTTCCATTGACCCACATTGTCAATATGTGACACTTACTAATGACAGCCCCCTTACTCCCACAGGTTTGTTGCCACATTTCCATAAGTCATGTTTGCACTGTACAGGCCTAAAGCACAAGTGACAAACGCATAGTGCATAGGTGGTTTATTCTGAAGAGATCATTATATGTGAATCACTAGCTTTGTTACATTCAACCAATCAAACAAAACATACCATGGTATGGTACCATGGTCTCCGTAAGAGTGCCACATATGGTAAAAAGTGTGTCCTGTGATACCAGTACATACCGCACAAACTCAATCAGATATAGTGTGATATTCCATGAAGTAGTCCACATGTCTACACATCCCCAGAAAGGAAGCTCTCAATGACTCACATGCTACCACTTTCATTGTGACCTAAGTCTTAGGATTGAGTCAATACTATGTAGTAGCCCATATGGACCATATACAACAAGTCAATCTGCCTGGCTATAAAGGTTTCTGGACAGTCATGCACAAGTAGTTTACCTTTCAGAAGGTCACAATGGTGTGTTGTGTTTCATAGTATCTCCCATCCCAGTGCATGTCAGTTGGCCCTGGGCTACATCATGGGAGTGGGCTGGCTTAGGCGGTGTAGGCCATGACCAGGGTTGAGGAGAGTCAGAAGATTACTACAAAAGTGTGTATTTCAGTGTACTTTTCAGCATGTGAGAATTACACATGTAATGTGCTAACAATCAAAACATGCTTGTGCTAGGTGTATACAAAATGCGTGTTAAACAAACAGAAATCCTACAATACGCAATTAAATCTGTTTATTCCTCTATTCCACCCACACAGGTCAACGCCCATCAGAAGCAGGTCATTTGGAGAGCCATCCCCCAGAAGGTGCAGACCCTGGGTTTCTATCGCTGGCGTAGCGTCCATTGCCTAAAAAGCTGGTAGGACCTGAGACACTGGGCTCAGAAGATCACAGCGGTCTAGCTAGGGCTATCCTCCTAATGTGGATGGGGTGCGCACTGGACCCTGACCCCCCTCAAGGGCCCACATACTAGCAGAGGCCTACACGTAGCTTGATGGGCAGTTGAGGGACTCACAGCAGCTACAAAGGGCTGATTCCTGGTCAGAATCATACATATGACATTGTCAACTTTGTGTGCTACAGGTAGTTATCTCCCCATTAATATTGGGGGTGGCCCATGTGCAACGCACAAGAAGAGTAATTGTTTGTGTAGGTCTGGTAGTAGGTGCATGCTGATGTGCTTTGCCTATTGTCCTCATGACCAGGAACACAGCAGAGTCCAGCCCACTACTGAATTACTGTCTTGAGCAGAAACATGGCTGAGTACAGTGATTAATTAGCTCCTGTTGTTTGACGTTGTGGCTGATATTTGTACCCAACAGGCCACTTGTCTTCACTGTGTTGAGTGATGCTACCTCACTACTGCATCTCATGTGTTAGTGGCCCTCTTACATGTAACATAGCATACAGTGTACTTTGGGTGCAGTCACTGGACAATACTTCCTGTTGGTAAGTGACCTTTGAATCTTTTTCTCACTGACTATTCTGCATTCCATTTATCTAATATTACTTTTCAATGTGGGTGATATGTGAGAGTCCATTACAGAAAGGTGTCTTTCAGTTTCATAACACATCCAAACAGATTAATGTTTTATATCACAACAGGCCATAACATGTGAGCAAAGTGAGAGTGTCACTTCGATTAATAGGTGTGATATTGATAAGGAGGTGCTGTTGTGTGACACAATTAGAAAAAATACATCACTATCCCTGATTATGGGATGTGCACACATGTCGACTTTTGTAGAGTGTGGCTGTGCAGTGTCAGTGACCTGGCCAAAGAGGGCATCATACAGCTGTCATTGGGTCACACATTGAGAACAACTCTGAACAAGGGCCCACAAAATATCTTTGGCCCAAGGACCACAGAACCCTTGCCAGGTGTAACGTGGGGCATCTATTTTCTGTGGAGTTGATGGTAACACGTAAGTGTTTAGCTTACTGACAGCTGTGTCCACAATGGTGTTGGTTTTGGGCATCATCAAGCATCGCAAGCAGTACGTGTATGATCAGCTTCATAGCAGCACCGGATGTGTGAGGCTGAGTAAAGGTGAGTTTCAGCCTTATGTCGCTTCCCTTCTGCCAGCTCAGGACTACTGGTTGGGCTGCCACAGTCAAGTCAGCAGCAAGGCACTTCGTAATTGACTTGGCGGTAACAGTGGTGGTCTGCCTTCCGACAGACGCATTGGCCTATCTCTCTGTGCCACGGTCTAGACTTGCTGGTGGTGAGGGTGGGACTGTGGTGGTCTTTCCTATATGCAGCCACATGTATCATGAAATGGCGGTCGGACCGCCAACACTGCAGTGATATGTCCGCTACTGCCACAGTGGTACCAAGACCGCCAAACTCATAATCAGGCCACATGTTCTCAATGGTGAACAGAAAGATGGATCTAATTGCCTGCTCTACATTTGTGTAACAGCTATCAATAAATTGGGAAAGGTTTTCCCACATTTAGAATATGGAAGTTGACCAACCTTAGAAGCAGTTTGAAACAAAACACAAGGCCGTAGCTCTTCTTTAGGCGACGAGCAACCTTCGATTTGCGCTTCCTCTTCACTTAGGGTAAATAAAAGAAAGGTTGCAATCAAATATTTAGACATAAAGGTTCTCTACCACTGTGACTATCTTAATGAGCACTGGAGCATCGTGAGTGAGGCTAAGCCGAAGTCTCTGTGCATAGAGTGCTGGTGATCAGCATCTTGATATGATCATTTCAACTTAGAGATAATTACATAAAAACACAAAATGTGATGAAACACCTGGAGCTAATACTCCTAAAGCAATTGGAAGTTCCAGGAGGCATTTCCATAATTTCTAATTACATGTGCAATCACAGAAGGTGATAACGTTATCCAACTCATATAAATGAATGCCAAATGGAGCAAGGAATAATAATCTAATTGACTAATGCTGTTTTAGGTTTTCTAGCTTTTGACATAGCATAGTTCTCATACAAACACTAACAGTATAGAATAAACAACTACTCACTTTACCTGCTTACACTCCAAGTGATATATGTTTCTATAGATGCAGAAAAAAGCTTGACGTCTTTGTTAATATGGATGAAGTGTGCAGAGCTACACATGGCTTCAATTTCTCATATTAGATCTTGCAGCAGCATGTGAGCTTGATGGTGATGCAGTTGTGGTTTTTGGAATCAGGAGACCATGAGATTTTTGCTGCTATAGGGGAAGATGGCAATCTGTCCTGCTGGATGGACCTTCTTTCCAGAACCCTTTGTGAGTTATTCAGGCCATTAGGATGGTGGTCCTATTACTCTATGATGTGTCATCTCAGTCCATCATGTCTTTCCACAACCATGCCTCTTCTTACCAGGTGTTTCCTTTCTGAAGAGTATATAAACAAGTGCAAACTTATGGGTCATTCTATTGCAACCCTTCCACTTTGCACCTTTTAATTAATGCATTCAATCCTTATGATTCTAGTCTCTTTTTTTCTGTGCTTTATGCAACATAGCCATTGCCCTGGTTACACCTCACATACTAGTACCTCCCTTGTCTGTTTTGAATAAGATAAGAGCGGTGGGATAACAAATCAAGTTATTTGCTCTGCTTCTGCTTTCCAGTTATGTTACAGCTAAAGAACATGATCCAATTTGCTAATCTGGTCTACAGAGGATGGGCCCGGAGAAAATTTATAGAAGACTGGTTCAAAGAAGTAGAGTAGTACCCATATTCTTTTTCTGCCTAAATAGCTTTTTCGTCTGGTTATTTTCTATAATTCTTTCCAGGCAGTAACTATCTGTAATACATGTTATGACTGCAGCAGTCAGTGTGACTTCTGGAAGCGGTCAACCTTTTTGAAGGAGGAAAACGATCATTATTAGCCATATAGATAGAACTGCATTTACAGTCAGATATACTAAGCATTTTAACAATTTCAGACACTCCAATTAGGTGTTTGTGGCCATTAACATACTTTTTTTCTATGTACTAATTCTATTTTATGAGTTTGAAACATTTTTCTGACTCCTAAGATGGGATTCTGAATGGAGACTGATAAGGTATCTGGAAGGGACGTATTATAGACATCTCTTCTAAATACCAAATCGGTTTCATATGTATCAATGTTTTGTGAGCAACATCTGGTTGCAAACCAGTTACATATTACTGACACCTCAAAGGAGGTGGTCATGCATTCACAAAATTGAAGGGGTCCCCTTGGAACCACTTCTCCTTTGTGAATGTAAAAAATATGTTTATTGAAGAGTACATGGTGGTCCACGGGACCATTGCCAACTCTTGAACAAACTTTAAAAATAAGAAACCATTTTAAATCGCAGCCCACTTGCTTAAGGAAGGAAAAGGGTATGCTTTAAAAAGAATATATGCTTTATTTAAAAACGATCACAACAAGGGTGATGTGCTGATGTTAGCAGGCCACTATCCCTGAGTTGGTGTTCAAACATAGTGAGTCTCAATTTGTGACCTACCTCATTAATATTCATGAGGAAGGTCAGACTGCGATCTACTGTGATCCACAATTTTAAGAACTGGATTATTAGTACATAGGTCAGTTTGTAAAATTCTTTACTGGTCACAAAAGTACTGGTCATAAATTGTGACCAGTATTTTACATATAGTAAGTAGTAAATTTGGCCTCTAGTTAACGTTAAGCTGTAGGGGCCTGATTCACAAAGAGCCTCTGCCCATGTTAGGATGGGCCCCATCTCACCAGTGGCAAAGGACCTCAACCACCATAGTTTGGGGCCAGTAGCACCTGTCTGCCCTGTTTCCCCCCCCAGGTGGCAATATTCAACAGAGCAGACACTACCTTGGCCCAACAACATTGTGGTCCCACTAGGCAGGGCCACAATTAAGAGTCCAAACCAATGCTGTTGTTTCTGGCACCAGTGGGATACTTTTGATGGAGTTTGGCTTTTTTGCTGCTTGTAGTGGCATGGTGTAGCCACCAGGAGTGTTCAGTCTAGGCCTCCTCCTGGCCTCTACATATTTGTGAATTTCAGATGAAACTGATTTTTAACTACTCTCCCTTTGATGAGAAGAGCTTATGGCCGTCCCTTATGCCCTTCTAGCTCCTCACAGCCTGCTGATCAAGGCTCCCTGTCAGCTTTCAGGACTTGCTCCTCTGTCTGAGCTCTGGGTACTCTCCCTGGCCCACTCTCTTCCTCAGCAGTACTCCAAGCCCCTCAAGGTGGGTTACCCTCACTGCCTACACTTCCCACCCCCCACAGCCTCCTGACCACTTGCGTGATGGCTTTGTGTCCAGTAAGAGTTAGTGGTCCCTTTTCAAAGGTAGCACCCACAAGACCAGTACATGGAACTTTTCATCACAATCATCTCCTTCAGCGTCCCCAGCAAGTTCTCACTCTGCTGCTCTCCAGAGGAATAGTCCAAGTCATAGGCCCTCATTACGAGTTTGGCAGCTGGAAAAGGCCGCCCGCCAAACTCTCGCAGTCAAGTCACCTCCAGTGCGGTGACCTTCCTGTGGCCCCTATTACAAGTTTCCTGCTGGGTATGTTTCTGCCCACTGGCCCAGTGGGAAACAGACCACAACATTGACGCCGGCTCGTAATCAAGCCGGTGACAATGTTGCGGTGCGTAGGGTGCAGCAGCACCCATCGCGCTTTCACTGTCTGCCAAGAAGACAGTGAAGGCTCAACTGGGCTGTCCATGGGGGCCCCTGCACTGCTCATGCCAAGTGCATGGGCAGTGCAGGGGCCCCCATGGGGCCCCCTGCACCCTATCTCCGCCATCTTTCACACCGCCATGTAAAAGCTGGCAGAGAGGGGGAGTCGTAATCCCCAGGGCAGGGCTGCATGCAGCGCTGCCCTGGCGTATTGGGACCGCCAGCACTGCAAGTCCCTCTAGTGGAGGGAAACTGGCGGTGCTGGCGGTCCGACCATGGCCGAACTGGCACAGTCATAATGTGACGGTTGGATTACCGCTTTGGCGATGGTCAGACCTCCACCGCGAGTCAAGCGGTTCTAGGACCACCAGTTTGTAATAAAGGCCATAGTGTCTCACCATTCCAGACAAGGGTTCATGCACGTGGGGTTGTTTCAAGCTTGTCTTCTGCAAAATCCAGTGCCCCTCAAAGTCTCTCTCTTGTGCAGGGGTTTTTAAGTGGGGCAGGAAAGGTACACAAAGTGAGCACCTATGCTCAAACAAATGACACATCAAATTTCCAACCCTGTCCCATTGTTCTTGCATAACATCTTGGAATTTTTCAAGATGATGACTTTATATAGTCAGTGGTCCATGCCCACTGACCACTGGGTTCCTTCTGACCAAAAACTCTAACGTCCCTCCTGGAGAGAAAAGAGATACAAAGTTGGTTTCTCCCCTAACGTTTCTCTGTAAAGGGCATACCCAGGCTTGTTAGGCAATGTGAATGTAATTAATATATGCTGATTTATTCCCTACCCTCTTTTTAACTAGGAAAGGGCTGAATTCCCGCTCAATGGACCTATAGCTGATATAAGCTTTTCTCTACCTGTTGGCCCTGGGTGTCCACAGAGAGGGGAAAGGCTTCTACCCCCCAGATTTAGGGACAGCCTGGTGTGCAGGCACACAGTGCAGCGTAACATTATGGCTATCATAGTGTTATGCTGCCTGCACTAGTACTGCCGCAGCCCCTGTCAAAAACAGTCCAGGAAGCCCTCCCTGAAAAAAAATCTGCGTACACCAATGCTGTTGGTCAGTCTTTAAATCAACTTTGTTTTTTAAGGGCTGAGGCAGAGAAATATGTCTAAAACTCTGAGTTTTGGAAAGGAGTACAACGGTCGGCAAATTAATATTATATTGCACTCAGGCCATTTGTAAATCTAGAGAAGCAGATTTCAACTTCTGTCTATGTTAAGTCTATACAAAATTGTTAATTTGGTTCAGCTTGCACTGGCAGTCTGAAACACAGCAATGCACTTCAGACGTACAGGAAAGCACTACAGATATACACTGTAGTCAAAAGGAGATATTTCTTTTTGCATGGCCAATTAAACCATAAGGCCTGCCTGCCCATAAACAGTTTGTTGAAGGTCTTATCTGCGACAGGCTGTCTATGTGCAGATACCAGCTGAGTTAGACAATACCCTCACTTGCTCAGCTGATACATGGGTGCACTTGCCTTTACACACATGATAATATATAACCAGCTCTGAACCTCTGACTCCCAGCTGCAGTGCAGTAGACCTTATCTTAAAAGGTGGGTACTGGCGGTTAGCAATCAAAACCATTTTACCACATTGAGACTCAGTGAGAATCATGAACAGCAGTAATCCAAACACCAGGTGGTCCAAAAGCTAAATATCTATGAAGGCTAAACTGGATCAGAATCCTATCCTTCACAGAGATATTTGAGTCATAAAATGCTATTTATATCATTGGTGTAACCTGCTTGCTTTTAAAACTTGTAAGTTGCCATGACCTCAGTATGGGAGCATTTGCAAGAGTCCCAGGGCAGGCAGGGTTTACTGGGCTCAGGTTATACTATCCAGATCATTTTACCACTTACTTCCTGGGGCGTTACCATACTATTAAGCCCAGAACTGAGCAGAAAAGTACATCCATTTAACACTTGCCTCTCAAGGTAGCAAAGTCGAGCAGTCCAAGGTTTCTTCAAAGAGGTGATGTGGGTTAGAAACTCATACTTAAAGAAACCTTTACTAGAAATCAATAAATCAATGTCCACTTAATGCTTTTACTTATAAACAAGTACTTCTAGACCACAACTTATATAAAACCATATTCTAGGGATTGATAAGTAAATTAATGTGCCAATAAGACATGCCAATTTTATCATGTTTAAAGGGGAGATGACAAGCAGTTTCCACTGGTTAGAAAGAGTGAAGTGTTCAGAGTCCTATGGCCAACAAATACGGGTTCAGCTAAAGAAGGCAAAAATCTGGTGGAATACCACACAGAAGATGGTAATTTCCAACAGGTCATTGAGAGTAACAATTTTGAAACCTGAGGACTTGGTAATCAGAGGAAAAAAGTGAACCCCTGACCTACTTCCTGTGGCACCCGTACCTGGTATACAAATCTCCACAACATAACATAATTCTACAGCTGTGTATATTGCTCCATCGCTCTTCATCTTCTTTTGTGGCAGTCTATAGAAATACCAACACATACACTGCATTTTACTAGGGGTGCACGTGATTTGTGTAAATTGATTAGACTTTGGCCCTCATTACAACCCTGGCGGTTGGTGATAAAGTGGCGGTAATACCGCCAACAAGCCGGTGGTAAAAAAAATGGAATTATGACCATGGCGGAAACCGCCAACACAGACAGCCACTTTAACACACCGACTGCCACGGCAGTAGCAACAAGCACCGCAGTGGTAACTGCCAACAGGCAGGTGGAAGACAATGTTCCGCCCACTGTATTATGAGACATCTTTTCCGGGGCAGTACCAACAACAACAAAAGCACGGTGGAAACAAAACACAGAAGTCAAAGGACTCACCTCTGGACACTCAGGGAACAACCACGACGCCATGGAGCCCGAACTGCAGATCTTCCCCATGCTGGTCTACCTCCTCCTACACCAGGAATACCAACGCCGGCGACGACGACCACGGCGAGTACTACTACCTAGCTCACGGGGAGAGGAAAAAGAGAGTGACACAAACACTCAACATGCAACACCTCCACCCTCACACCCAACACCATACAAACAAACAGATGCAGTAACATTACATATTCACCCACTACCCCTCAGGAATAATGCAAGGACAAAAGGAAGTGATTAAAGTGAGTGTAATAAGATAATAATCCAGGAAAATGTACTAAAAATTCAAAACAGTATTTACAGATATAAAAATGGAGGGGCACTGCCCAATCCATAATGTCCGTGGGCCACAGGGCCACATCACATAGGCCAAGGCCCCATCTTACTCCTGCATCAACACGGAGAGAACACTGCTGGGGCATCAGGTCGAAAATACACAGGCACCTCAGGGGGATGGGGAATGTGTGGGTACCTCAGCCAGAAGATGGTACAACGCCACTTGTCCTGGAGGGGACTACATGCCCACTGCTTGGTCCTGGGGAGTGCAAAGCCACAGTCTCTCAAGTGTGGGGTTTGCCCACTGCTTGGTCCTGGGGAGTGCAAAGCCACAGACTCTCTAGTGATGGCTTCTCCACTGGTTCTGGACGGGGCATAGTGCCCAGTGTGCTTCATCCTGGCAAGGATGCAGTGAGTAGATGCCTTCTTCCACTGGTTCTGGAAGGGGCCTTGTGCCCTGTGATGCAGATCTTTGGGAGTGCAAGGTCACAGTCTCTCACCTGGGTGTCAGACCCACAAGATTTGCAGTGGGCAGGATGCATAACACTCCATGGAGGCAGGACTACAGTCCATCCGCCGGTGGTGACGGCTGCACAGTGGTAGCAGTGCCGGTGCTGGTGTCGGTACTGCCAGTGGTGGGGGGAGGCTCTGGCCCTTCCCCTGCAGCCTCGGCCAGCTTCCCACTGGGGCTGCTGCTGCTGGCAGTGGTGCTGGTGTCGGTGCTGCCAGTGGTGGGTGGAGGCTCCAGCTTTTCCCCTGAAGCCTCCGATGGCTGAACGGCCATGGTTGGCTTTGGGCGCTCAGATTCTGTCACAGCACCAGGCCTCCTGGCCCTTTGCCCTTGCCGTGTGGTGGTGCCTCCTTGCCCTTGCCGTCTGGTGGTGCCTCCTTGCCCTTGTCCTTGCCATGTGGTGGTGCCTCCTTGCCCTTGCCATCTGGTGGTGCCTCCTTGCCCTTGGCAGCTGGTCGTACATCCTTGCCCTTCCCCTTGGCAGCTGGTGCAGGCACAGTGCCAGTGCTGATGGGTGTCTCCTTGGAGCCTCTCACACCTGCACTAGCTGCTGAAACTACAGTGGCCGTGGACTGGGTGGCTGAGGTGCTGGCCTGGGTTCTGCCCACCCTGGCTCGACATGGAGGATGGGGGGTAGGAAAGAGGTCAACAGCAGAGAGGAGCTTCTTAGGGACACTGGGGCAGGAAGAGGGTGAAGGTTTGGGAGTGGAGGAACAGGGAGTGGTTGTAGGAGGTGTCTTTCTGCTGTGTTTGGGTGCAGGTGCATGAGCTTGATGCTGTTGTGAGGTGGATGGCTGTTGGGTGTCTGAGTGCTTGCGTTTGTGTACTTTGGGAGGAGGGGGCACAGACACAGTGGGAGCTGACACAGGGGATGTGTGCATGGATGTGGGGGTGGTGACTGCCAGTGAAGGGCGTGTAGTGATAGGTGTGATGGTGATGGAGGCAGTGGGTGTGGATGTAGTGCATGCAGGTGGGAGTGGAGATGCTACTGGGAGGGAGGTGGACAAGGAGGAGGAAGGGGACACAGCGGAGGCAGTGGATGTTGTTATGTCAGCATCTGGATGGTGTTTGTGTGAGTGCCTGTGGGATGATGTGTGGTGCTTGTGTTTGCCTGAGCCACTCCTGTGTGTTGTCTTGGGTTCATGCAGGTCTGAATGTGTGCTTGGGATAGGTTGGGGTTCAGATGCATGGGACTGGGTAGAGGAAGTTGGAGGGGGGAGGCTAGAGACAGGAACAATGGCTGCCATCAGGAGGAGGCCAGAGCCTGGAATGATCTCTGTTGGGCCGCCACGCCAGAGTGAATGCCCTCCAGGAATGCATTTGTATGTTGAAATGCCCTGCCAGGCCCTGGATGGCATTCACTATGGTTGACTGTCCAACAGAGATGGATTGCAGGAGGTCAATAGCCTCCTCACTCTGGGCAGCCTGGCTAACTGGGGCAGGGCCTGAGGTGCCTGGGCAAAGGAGATGCCCACCCTCCTGGGTGAGCGGGCACCGGAAACTGACTGAGGGGCTGCTGGGAGGCCGGTGCTGGTACGGGGTGGCGGCTGTACCTGTAGGTGGGGTGGGCATAGAGCTGTCCGCCACCACTAGAGAGCTTCCATCCGAGGAGGTATCACTTTCAGAAATGTCCCCTCCTGTCTCTACCATGGTGCTCCCCTCAGCCTCCATCCCACTGGTGCCCTCACCGTCAGTGGATTCAGCCTCCTGGGCCCTGTGGGATGCAGCTCCCTCCGACACTGGTGCCTCTGCTTCTCTGCCAGATGATGCTGATGCACACAAGGACAGGATGACAAAACAAAAAGGGGGTAATAGACAGAGGATGCACTTGGTCAATGTCTGCAACAACACCACTGTTGGCGTACACAACACACAGGGGACAGCCCTACGCACTAGGCAATGAACTAACAGTCACAATGCTAGTCACCAGGCCATGGACAGTAATACCTAATGCCAGTTGCAGCATAGCTGAGACCCACAGAGCCCTGCCCAGTAGTGGATGCCCACTAGTTTGTTTGGAGGTGAAGTTCATCAGCCCCCGCCCAACATGGAACCTACCCTGCAATGTCCGGCCTGGCCTAGGGGTACCAACAGGCGCACATCCCCCACCCAAAGACCACCCCACCACACGCAAGTAGTAAGTTGGGAACTGTGCTCACCCCCTTGTGGCTGCTGTGATGCCCTCTAGCGCCCATCCAGTTCTGGATAAGCCACCACCAGTATGCGGAACATCAGGGGGGTCAGGGATGGACAGGCACCCCTTCCTCGTTGGGAGGCCATCCCCAGCTGGGCATCCGCCGTCTTCCTTGCCCAGCGTCTCAGGTCCTCCCACCGTTTGCAACAGTGGGTGCTCCACCTGCCGCAGACCCCCAGGGTCCACACGTCCTCGGCAATGGCACGCCATATACCCTTTTTCTGATGGGCGCTGACCTGCAGACAAATAAACATAAAAAAAGGTCATACCGTCCGGCCTGCTACACTCATGGCCCACTATAGCCCTCCCATCCCCTTACGCACAGACATTACCTAGCATACATGCAGCACGCTGCCCAAGACCCCTCAACCACCCCCCCTTACACGAGGCCCTCAGACACAGCACTCCATCCATTCATGCCCCATGCATCGTGCTCACAGTGTACTCACCTATTGGTCTGGAGGCCCATACAACATTCTGTACTGGGGTAGGAACCCATCTACTGGTATCTCCAACTCTGCAGCGGTGAAGGCAGGGGCCCTTTTCCCCAGTGACACGAGCCATGGTCGGTTCCAGACACAGGTCACAGCAGAACTTGCAGTGTAGGTCCTCTCCTGCTGAAGGTCAGGTAGCAAGTGAGTGAACAGATAGAAAATGGCGGTCCTGTCTGCAGCGGTGCATACCGTCACCGCCGGCGTACATCACCATTGGCTACTGTAACCCATAGGGCCCAATGCTAACCAATGAGGAGTTGCACGGCAGTACTCGACCGCCTCCCGCAACGGCGCACAACATCAGCGACATTACCTAATTTCCACCTGTCCATCCACATAGGACAGGCGGCCGCCATTTCAGGGGGGGCAGGCCATGGCACCTAACTGCATCACAGCACACATAGGCACATTTTTGGGATAAACGTCAACATACAATTTCTGTCACAACATGCAATGCACTGTACATTTAGGAAATGTTGAATACTGACCAGATGCTCATAGTTTTACCCCCTAGATTACGACCGCTGCAGATGAATAGGAGATTGAGGCATCCCCCCGTGTACAGGCACATTATTCTTACCCACAGACTTGATAGGGCCACAATCTGAGAGCTGTGTGCCCAATTGGAGCCAGACCTGATCTCAGCTATCGGTTATGCCACTGGGATCCCCCTCTTGTGCAAGTCCTATCTGTGCTCCATTTCTTGGCAACTGGCTTCTTCCAAGTGACAGTGGGCTTGGCAGCAGGAATGTCACAGCCAATGCGGGTCATTACGACCTCGGCGGTCTTTTTGCAAGACCGCAGAGGGACCGCCGTGCGGAAGACCGCCTGTGCAGGCGGTTTGCCGCTCGGCGTATTATGACTGTTGGCTGCTCTCCATCGTTATTCCGACGGAGAGCCGCCAACAGCCATACTTGCGGGCGGCGGGGAAGTGGAGGTTGCTCCACCTCCACCGCCACGCCAACAGAACACCACCCAGCGAATCACGTCCTGTGATTCGCCGTGGTGGTGTTCTGTTGGCGGTGTGGTGTCGGCGGAGCTGCCCCATGGCTCCCGTCCCCTCCCGGAGGACCGACGGACCAGGTAAGTCGATCGTCCGTTAGGGGAGGGGGGTGGGGGGTGTTGTGTGTTGTGTGCTTGAATGGGGGTGTGCGTGTGTGTATGTAGAGGGGGTGTGTGAGTGCGTGTATACTTGTGGGGGTGTTGTGTGTATGGGAATGAGTGTGTGTATGGCTATGGGTATGTCTGTATGGATGTGTGCATATATGTTTGAATGTGGGTGTGCATGTCTGACTGTGTGTGTGGATGTTGGCATTTATGTCGGGGTGTGTGCGTGTGTGTGTTGGTGGTGCCTGCATGCATGTCGGGTGTGTGTGAGTAATGTTATGTTGGGGGTCGGGGTGGGGAGGGGGGCCCTGCCACCTTTGGGGTGTGGCAGGGGTGGTGTGGGATGAAGGGGAGGGAGTCTGGGTGGGGGTGGGGGGTTGGGGGAGACCCCTATCAGTGCCAGGGAATGAATTCCCTGGCACTGATAGTGCTTACCGCCATGGATTTCATGGCGGTTGAAACCGCTGGAAATCCACGGCGGTAAGCCGGGTCCAAATACCGCCGGCAGTATACTGACAGCCGCCGGGTCATAATTCACCAAGGTAAGACCGCCAGCCTGTTGGCGGTCTTACCACCGGTTCTCCGCCATCCGCCAGGGTTGTAATGACCCCCAATGTTCTCAATAGTGCTGACCAGAGTGTTATCTGCCCTGATGAAGCACAAATGCGCAGCTACATTGTTTTCCCCCGGGTGGAGGATTTGGCCACAGTGAAAGCTGATTTCTATGCAATGGAACATATCCCCAACATCATTGGGGCAATAGATGATACACGTATTGCCTTTGTCCCCCTCCCACCGGAGAAATGAACAGGTATTCAGAAATTGAAAGAGCTTTCACTCTATGAATGTGCAGATAGTGTGGCTGGCGGACCAGTATATCTCCCATGTGAATGCAAAGTATCCTGGGTCTGTGCATGATGCCTTTATCCTAAGGAATAGTAGCATCCCATATGTGATGGCTCAACTCCAGAAGCACCGGGTGTGGCTAATAGGTGAGCCCATGGTCCCCAACCAGTTGATGTTGGTATAAGGGGTGGGGTTAGCCCTAAGGATTAGTGTCTGGCTAACTGGTATCCCTCGATATTTGCAGGTGACTCTGGTTACCCGAACCTCTCATGGCTACTGGCCCCAGTAAGGAATCCCAGGACAAGGGCAGAGGAAAGTTACAATGAGGCACATGGGTGAACAAGAAGAATTACTGAGCGAACCTTTGGCCTCCTGAAGGCCAGATTTCGGTGCCTCCATCCAACAGGTGGTTTCCTGTGCTACTCACCCAAGAAGATGTGCCAGATCATCGTGGCATGTTGCATGTTGCACAACCTTGCCTTATCTCGCCAGGTGCCTTTTCTGCAGGAGGATGAGGCTGGAGATGGGCGTGTGGCAGCGGTGGAACCTGTGGAGCCTGTGGACAGTGACGAAGATTAGGCAGAGGATGAGGATGTGGACAACAGAAATGCAATCATTCAACAGTACTTCCAGTGATACACAGGTGAGACACTGTAACTTCACCTACCATTGCAGTTTTGTGTTGTAAATTTTAACTGTCAGGCTGATGTTCCCACTACTATGACCAGTTACTGCACCCTTTGAAATGTCTGTTCACAGAGATCTGTGCCCCAATCTGGCTCCTGGTGTATTGACTGCAGCAAACTACAGGACATACCTAAGTATACATGACTGTACAGTTGAATCGCAATGTCTACAGATTGTGAAACGAATACATAGTTCAATCACTTGACAGACTCCTTACTTGCATTCTTTACAAGGATGTTTATTCATGTGGATGGGGTATTGCTATAGGCTGGGGGGTGGTGGAGGAGGGTCCAGGGTAGAGTCCAGTCTATTTGTATCACAGGTGCATTGTCCAAGGGGGCATAGGAAGTGGAGCAATGGCAGTTCAAGGTAGACAGGGTGACAGAATGGGACACAAGGGTGACAATCAGGAAAGTCTTATTTCCTGGTGGGGGACTTGGCAATGTTCTCTGGCTTCAGCCTGGATCGCAGGGACCATTTGCGGGGTGGTTTTCCTTCTGCAAGGGGTGGGGTGCTGGTGGCCTGCTGTTTCTGTGGCGGGCCTCCTGTCCACTAGCGGCAGCGGAGGTGGAGGGCTGTTCATCGGTGTGGCTAGTGTCAGGGGCGCGTTGGTGTGCCACTGCCTCCCTCATGGTGTTGGCCCTCAGTTCCTTCCTGATCCCCAGGTATTGTCTCTTCTGCAGCCGCTGGGTCTCCTGCAGCTTAGCCAGTATCTGGCCCATCGTCTCCTGAGAATGGTGGTATGCTCCCAGGATGTTGGTGAGTGCCTTGTAGAGAGTCGGTTCCCTTGGCCTGTCCTCCCCCTGTCGCACAGCAGTCCTCCCATCTTCCCTGTTGTCCTATGCCTCTGTCCCCTGAACTGTGTGCCCACTGCCACTGACCCCAGGTCCCTGATCATCCTGTGTTTGTGGGGTGGCCTGGTGTCCCTGTAGTGGTGGACACACTGCTGATTGACGTGTCTGGGCACAGAGGTATGGGCCCACTGGCTGGGTGCTGTGGTGGTGTTTCCTGAAGGGGGAGGCTCTGTGGGGGTGTGGGACTGTGCCTGGGTAACCGACTGTCTGGAGGTCCCTGATGGGCCAGGTTGGTCATCCTAATCCAGACGAGCAGAGTTGCTGTCATCACTGTGGGCCTCTTCTGTGGGGGGACTGGATGTTGCTGGCACTTCTTCTCCAGTGACATTGAGTGTGGGACCTGTGGGGATGTAAATGCAGTGTTATTGTTTCTGCCTGTGACATCTTGTGCATGGGTGTGTTGCCCTGTCAGCTTTGCCTTCTGTGAGTAGTGATTTTGTGGACTAGGTGACTCTCTCTAGTGTGCATGCTATAGTGATGGATGTCCAGGCAGGGCTGTGAGTGATGTTCATGCATTGGTGGTGCTTGCAGGGCTTGGTATTGGAATGGGTGGGGTGTGATGGTGGGGTGTATGTGAGGTGGTGGGGTGATGGGGTTGAGGGTAGGGGTGGGGGTATGTGATGGCATGCAGGTAGGGGGGGGTGATAGTAATAGAGATTTGACTTACCAGAGGCCAGTCTCCTGCTACTCCTGCCAGGCCCTCAGGATGCAGTATTGCCAAGACTTGCTCCTCCCATGTTGTTAGTTGTGGGGGGGGAGGTGGGGGCCACTGCCAGTCCTCTGTACAGCTATCTGGTGTCTTGCAACCATGGAACGCACCTTCCCCGTAGGTTGTTCCACTTCCTCCTCGTTCTTGGGTGCTGTCCCACAGCGTTGACCCTGTCCACGATTCTCCACCATAGCTCCATCTTCCTAGCAATGGATGTCTGCTGCACCTGTGATTCGAATAGCTGTGGCTCTACCTGGATAATTTCCTCCACCATGACCCTTAGCTCCTCCTCTGAGAACCTGGGGTGTCTTTGTGGTGCCATGGGTGTAGTGTGCATGGTGTGTGTGAGGGTGTGTGGGGTGATGTATTGGAGTGTGTGCTTTGAGGTGCGTGGATGGTGTATGGGTGTTGGTGTTCTATGGCTCTGGTTGTGTGGGTGCTCTTGCTGTATCTCTCTCTAGTGGCAATTTTTGTTAGTCGTAAAGGGATGTGGGTAATGTGTGTGTATGTTTTATAGTGGTGTGGGTGTGTAGGTGTGGTGTGTGTATGAGTATCAGGTGTGTGTTATTCAAATTGTCCAATGTGGGGTTGTTTTGTATGTGTGTGTGTATTTTGAGCGCAGCGGTATGTACCACCAATGGTTTACCGCGGTTGAATGTCTGCCGTGGTGATTCCTGGGTCATAATGCTGTGGGCATAGTTCTGTTGGCGTAACGGTGTGGGTTTTGGTACTGCCAGTTTATCACTGACCTTTGGTCTGGCGGACTTGTGTGTGTGTCTGTATAGTGACGGATTGCTATGTGTGGGTCATAATATGGGTAGCAGAATATTGCCATTGTTGCGGTATGTTGGAGGAAGTCGGCATGGCAGTAAGCGGGACTTACCACCAATGTCATAATGAGGGCCTTAGTTACATAACTTTTCAGGAAATACTCTACAAATTATATTAAGTACAAAATCAACATTTAGTGCCATATTTAACAGAGCTTAATACATTACTTACTGCTCTGGTACAATTTAAGAGGTCCAATATATTGTGGTTGACATTCTACAACTACCTCTGGTCATTGCACAACTAACAAGCAGCTTGTCTCACATAGCTCAATGATTCAGTTGGAGGCATTCAAAAGGAGAGTGCACGGGTTGCTGTGATCTGCCCCAGAGGTCTGGGCCTTATTTAGAGTTTGGTGGATGGAATATTTCATCATCAGTTAGCCATATAGCAAGTGCTTAATAGACTATGGTTCTTGTGTTTCTAACCAAAATATTGAGTTGTAAATATAGGGGGTCATTATGAACATGGCGGTAAACACCGCTGTGTTCATGCTAGCAGTCTTGCCATAGACCGCCAGCCCCCTTGAGACCCCGCCGGCCGCATTATGAACATTCTGCTGGGCCGGCGGGCGGAAACATTGTTTCTGCCCACCAGCCCAGCAGAATGCCTGGTGGGACATTGTCGGTGCCCCTGTGCGGTGGGTGCAGCTGCACCCATCGCGCAGATAACTGCCTGTAAATCAGGCAGTGACCTGCGCGATGGGTCACTGCACAGGGGCCCCTACACTGCCCATGCCAAGTGCATGGGCAGTGCAAGGACCCCGAGGGGGGGCCCCAGAGCACCCCTTCCTCCAGCCTTTCTGGTAGGGGAACCTGCCAGGGAACGGCTGGAGGCAAAGGGATTATTATCGAAGGGGCAGCAGCGCTGCCCTGTCGGATAATGATTCCGTCCACCGTCAGGCTGCCTGTCGGAGGCAGCCAGGCGGTGGAGGAGGGCTGCCTATGGCGTCCCTCCCTGTCTTCATTATGTGGTGGTCTGGGCCGCCATGCCGGATGGTGGAATTTACCTCCACTACCGAATGGCGGCCCAGACTGCCAGGATCATAATGAGGGCCATGGTCTGACCATAATCTTGTTGCCTATAGATCATGACAACCAAAGTATCAGTACCAGGAATATTGCATGTAAGAATATCATTTTTATAGCATTGTTGTGATATCATTGTTAAAAATATCATTGTATTTAATATGTGTATATTATGTTTTAATGATACTGTAGTATCATAAACACTGTAGGTTTTTAACAGTTTGAATTAAAATGCTCAAGTATAGAGGAGCATGATTCTGGTTTTCAAAGGGGAAATGGGTGGGTAGTTTTGTTAAAACTGTATTTTTGTTTAAATATTTTTGAAAGTATATACAGTATTTGTTCCTTGGGGTAAATGTTTGTAATAATTTTTTTTGTTTGTTTTTGGATGTATTCTTTTAACATGTTGATAATTTTATAACGTTTATCTTTTTCAGTGGCAGGATGTGTGGTATAAGGGAAAAAGTGGGGATTGTTTTAAAAATGATTTAGTCATTTTTTTAGCCTGATGAAATATATTTCACAACATTTTTATTGTAATGTAAATATATTTTTAAAATGCATTTATTTTTATATAAAATGCTTAAATTTAAATTTATATGTACATTTTTATAAATTATGGCCAACATTATGAACATGGCGTGAAAGACCGCACCACCCGCGGTGGCGGTAACTACCGCCAACAGTCAGGAGGTCTGGGCCGCCAAATAATGAAGCACATGAAAAACAAGCAGACTGAAAAACACCCACCACCACAGAGGAGTGTCGACAACGACAGAAGAGGCCGCCTACAGTCCGACCGGAAAGGCCCTAACCCCCCAACAAATAATGAAGCACTAGACCACTGCCAGTCCTGGGGCAGGAACCACCGCCACGCAAAGCCAGGCGGAAACAAACCAAATACAAGGAAACACTCACTGGAGGCTCACACACCACGCAGAAGCAGACATGGAGGGAGAGTAGCAAATCATGCCAGTGCTGCTCCTTGCCATATACCTCCACGACCGTGACCGCCGACGAAGACTATGACAGTAAGTACCGCAACCTACTAAACAAGGGAAGAAAGGGCACAGTTGCATTCCCACTCACTCCACCCATCCCACAAAGCACCCACAACCCCTCACAACATCACAAGCCATACGCACCAGAGCAAGAGGTACTTACTAGACACAAGCCCGAGACAACCTGCCCAAAGTACCCACATGTGCACAACACCCTCCCACAATGAAACAAGGAACCACTGATCCAGAGTGTGCTAACACCAACACTGGGCACACCAACTTTAATAAAGCTCCAGGAGCAACAGATTGTCCACATTAGGCCATTGGACCACTGCCTGCTCTGAAAAAATATTTTCAGTGACATTCACAAAGGGGAAGGGGTCCCATGGGGACCCCTTCCTGTTTGTGAATGCGTTACCACCCACTTCAAGTGGGTGGTAACTGCGAGTTGGTTTGCGACCGCTTTCACGGTCACAAAGCAACTCAGCATTGCGATGCAGTCGCAAATAGGAAGGGAACACCCCTTCCTATTTGCGAGTCGGAATCACATTTTGCGAGTCGGTACCGACTCGCAAAATGTGACTCTGCATCGCGTTAGGCCTTTTGCATGTCGCAAACTGCGTTTTTCACAGTTTGCGACATGCAAAAGGCTTCCTACATCTGGCCCTTAGATACAGTAGGTGTAAGGTACACCCATGAAAATTTACACATGTCCATTAAAATAATTACAAAGGTATGACAATTGAACACCTTCTGTGTGAAGAAACATATCTCTATCTTGCACGCATTAAACAAATATCCAACCTACATCATAGGGAGAAATACAACCCAATAGATGTTGACATTGGCAAAGCCAAGATGAAATACTTACTATATGAAACAACACCCAGTGCAATGTCAGCCCCAATTGGATTACATCCCACAGATCCATCCATTGAACAATTCCCCTTGTCCTGGGTGACTCCAGCACTGGTTCAAAGGTCAGATCATACCAACCACATCAAATGGATCATCAATCAGAGTTAAACAAAGACAACTGTCGTCATACATCCCAAAGTATCCATGAACTTCAAAATGATAGAAAAGTAATGGCAGGAGTATTGTGTAATAAAACTAGCAAATTATGTCATTATTTAAAACAATAAACACATGAAGTAAAGTAAAGCTCAATAGCCAGTCCAATAATACAGTATGTAGTCCAGCAGACTGCTGTGCCACTAAACAGGCCTCTTATAACACTGCCATGGGAGCCTCTCTAGGAAGGGGCATCTAGTGGGTAGTCCAGGCACATCAAGGATGTCATTTGGGAGGGGTATGGTTGGATTTGGGATGGGTGGATTCAGTTTTTGGAGGGCTGGGCCTGACTTTGGGAGGGGTGTCCATGGTTTTCTGAGGGGTTTTGGTTTTCTGTGGGGGTATGGCTGGGTTTAGTGGTGGGTGGATCATGTTTCACAGGAGAGGATTTGGATGTGGATGGGTTGGGGTGTGGAAGAGGTTTCTTTGGCTTCGGGGCAGGTGGTTTTGACAGAGGTAAGGGCAAGGGCAAATAATAAACTGTCCTTGGGAAAATGGTTAGGATATCAAGGAGGGATTAGAGGTTGGAAGGTTGAGGGAGTGAAAGTGTCAAGCGTGGGTGGGTGTGTTTTTGGTGCTGCTGTCTGTGTGTCTGAAGTATCATGTTTGTGTTTTATAGGTGTGTGTAGTGTGGGTGAGTATGGGTGTTTGCATTTTTTAGTGGTGTGTGATGTGGACATGCTGGGTATGCTGGAGTGGTGGATGGGTCTGTCAGTGTGGGTGTGGTGTCTGGGGAATGCTGGGGGTGATGGATGGGTCTGTGGTTGTGGGTGTGGTGACTAAAGGTATGCTGGGTATGGTGGGAGGGTCTGTGGGTGGTATGTCTGGAGGTATGTTGGGGATGGTGGATGGGTCTGTGGGTGTGGTGTCTGGAGGTATATTGGGGATGGTGGATGGGTCTGTGGGTATGGTGTCTGATGGTATGTTGGAGATGGTGGATGGGTCTGTGGGTGTGGTGTTTGGGGGTATGTTGGAATGGTAGTGGTAGTGAGGGGGTAGTGTCTGGTGAGTGGTTGTATGCTTGTATATTTTGTGGTGTTTATGCTTGCATGTGCTGCTTGGGGCTGTTGAGGTGTGTGCATGCTTCTGTGTAAGTGTGCTTGGGACAGGTATGGGAACAGGGAAATTGGAGTGGGGAAGAGGCAGGAGTTGGGGTAGAAATTTGGGATGAGAGGCTGCTGTGAGAGAGGACGCCAGAGCCTGAAAAGATCAATAGCCTCCTCACTTAGGGCAACGGCAGAAACAGGGGCAGGGGGTGAGGTGCATGGAGTGAAAGAGACGCCCCCCCTTTCAGGTGAGCGGGCCCAGCCAACTGGGTGGGGAGCAACAGGGAGACTGGAGATGGTAGTGTAGATCACGCTAAAGTGACGCACCCATTTTGTTCAAGGGGCCTCCCCGTACTTTGCTGCACTAGCATAAAAATGTTTTGACGCTAGTGCAGCAAAGCACCACAATAGCATCAAAAAATTTGACGCTATTCTGTTAACGACCATCATGGTGCACCTTATCATAAATACGGTGCAACCATGGTGTCGTTAGGGGCCGGTAGGGGGGCACAAGGAAAGTGGCACACCATCTATGATGTGCCACTTTCTTGTAAATATGCCCCTTAGTGTGTAATTCTCACATGCTGAAAATTAAAGGGATATAAATACACACTGTTGTAGTCATCTGCTGACTATCCTCAACCCTGGTCATGGCCTACACTGACTAAGCTAGCCCACTAAAATCACATATCCACGGCCAACGGACATGTACTGTGATGTGAGATACTATGTAACGCAACACACAATTGTGTTCTTCTGAAGGGTAAACTACTTGTGCACGACTGTACAAACACCTGTACATCCAGGCCCATTGACTTGTTGCATGTGGTCCATAGAAGCTACTACCATGGTACAGAGTTCATCCTAAGACTCAGGTAACAATGAAAGGCTGGCAGGTGTGTCTCTGGGATGGTGTGATCATGTGAACTACTTAATGGAACATCATACTACATCTGATTGAGCTTGTGTGGTATGTACTAGTATCACAGGAGACACCTTTTACTGTATGTGGCACTGTTACAGAGAAGACATTCAACATACCATGGTATGTCTTGTTTGATTGATTGCATGTAACAAAGCTAGTGATTCATATGCAATGATCCCTTCAGAATTATACAACTCTCCGCACTCTATGTTTGTCACTTGTGTATTAGGTCTGTACAGTACAAACATGACTTATGGAAATGTGACAACACACCTGTGGGAGTAAGGGGCCTGTCATTAGCAAATATCACACATTGACAATGTGGGTCAATGGAACGATGTACCAAGTCAGGGAGTTACCTCAGTCACCATTACAAATGTAGTCTATGTAAAAGCACTCAGGGCTATTATTGGTTCAGAAAACTGATTTTGGAAACATCCAAGGATCTGCAGGTCTACAGGGAGATTACCCTGTGCATCACTCGTATTGATAGAGTAACCCTGCCCCAGCCTGGGCCATGGCCCGTAATGGGCCAAACTCTTTGTCAGGCCTTGCTCTCTGCAGGCTGAGCATACTGAACCCACATGAACATCATATTTCCATCACTTCAATATATAACAGTACATCTTGTGGTCATCCTATATGTGAGCTCGAGATTGTGTGGTACTCTGAAGGTGGTCATTGAGGTTTGGCTAGCTCTCAGACAACAGTTTGCCAAGGCCTGATCTGGGCTGAGTGATATGTGGGACTGTACACATATCTGACATCCTCCTCAACTGCTCCTAACAGGATACATGCACAGCTGGTGCTAAAATGCAAATAAATTATTTTCTTATTTACCATTATCTGATCATCAAACATATCATAGGCACACTGAAAAGTATACTTGCATAGATATGTGACTGCAACACACGAAGAATCTAGGGCTTATCACACATCACACAACACTATGGTTATTTGAAATACACAAAGTGCAGGGCTCCACAATCCATTATATATTTATCCTATGTATAGACCACAAAAGTGTAAATAGAGTAATCTAAAAATCTCTCTGTAACTCAGAGGCACAATGTAGCCTGTGAGAAAGGAAAGGATGGTGTTGAACATAGTTAAATATGTATATGAGATAGTTATCTGTTAATTTGGTGAACCATAGAGCTGATCGCACAGGGGAAGGACCTCTTCAACAAG
This sequence comes from Pleurodeles waltl, assembly GCF_031143425.1. NCBI lineage: Eukaryota > Metazoa > Chordata > Amphibia > Caudata > Salamandridae > Pleurodeles > Pleurodeles waltl. Next base: position 507,010,207 of record NC_090447.1, on the reverse strand, counting down.
TTTCTCCAGGTCCTCTAGCGAGAAGGCAGGGGCCCCACACCTGCTTCTCCTGTCATGATTGTTTGGGTGTACAAAACCTGTGCCAAGACAGCTTCCACAGTGATAGGATGATGGTTAAGGAGACTCCACTGGACTTCTTAATTGTCGTGTGGTGGCCATAGTGGATTATGTGTGTCATTATGTGCTCAGACAATATGTAGTTGTAGGCCCAAATCATATTAGTTTCCCTTCACATTGGCTAGCTAATCATTTTGTATGGACTGTATGTAGCTGTTGATGTGTTTCATCACTGTAGGCCAAAGTGCTTGTAACACATCACCGACATTTGTTTGTGGCATACCACCAGATGTAGAAGTACTGGATTGTAATGACCCTATGATCAAAAACTGTTGTACCTCCTGCTGCCTGAGTCTTGCTTTACATAATCTAGGATTCCTTTTTTGAGGTAGGCGATATGGCTCCAGCTGGTGACATCAACCAATTTCATTTTTGCCTATTCTAAAGGACAATGTCTGATAAATCCCCTCCTTCCATGTTCTGGATATCTGTACCTGTAAATGTGATCTCTTACACAGTATAATTCAGTCATGTATGATTTTCTATGTTTCTGACATCTTGTCAGCCTATGATTGAAACAATGTAATAAAAATATTATAAGGCAAGACACTTATATGTATGTGTTGGTGTGTCATGGTTGTGATTCTGAGGTAAAAATTGTGTTCATGCAACAAGTCCATACCTACACAAGTAGCTTGTTTTGTCATTGTATAGTTCACATGGTATTACATATCTACTTTGCTAAGTGTGAAATGTTCTACAGCATACAATGAGTTTGTGACATGTGAATTTATTGAAGTGGTAAAGGTGAAGACATACTTCGTGCAAAAACAAACATAAAAGAAAAGTGAAGAAGTCAGTCATGGTTAATGGTGTAGATGCCAAATTATCTGAAATCCAAAGTCCTGATTACTTCTTCCTTCAGAAATGGAAAAGTGTCCAGAATTAGTCCACAAAGTGAATGTGTGGCACACAATGGAGGAAATTAAGGTTGAGGTTTCTTGCTGGCGGTGGTGGGTATTTTGCCATCCACACCTCCTGGACTTTTGCATGGACATCCCTGCTCGCAAGTGGGGGGGGTTCAGCTGCTGCAGCAGTAGGGGTGTCTGAAGGTCTTTCTTCCTCTGCAGGGCCTCCCTTCCTGTGGCTGCCGCAGTTGTAGAAGGGCTTGATGTAGTTGGACCAAAAGAAGATGTAGATGGTAATGGAAAAGCTGTGCTCAGGGTTGCAAGGATGTCCATCAGTACTCCTGTTGGGAGCCCATGTTTGAGTTATGGGTCTCCATCTGTTGGTACATGTTCCTCTGCAGCTGCTTAATTTCCTGGCTTTTGGTAAGTACCTGGTCCATCACGCCTTGGGACTCCTGATAGACACCCAAGTCTTGGCTATTGGTGTCCTGGTTATGAGAGGCCCCAATGGCCTCACTCTGCTGGCCTACAGCTTCTTCGGACCCCACATGCCTGTCCCCTTTGACCCGGGTGCCCTCTCCAACTGGGTCCTGATTCCTCTGTATCAGGACTGGTGATTTGCACTTCAGGATCCAGGACTCATGGGTGCATGATCTGACTAACTGTTCTAGGTACCCAGGTTGGGGGGAATGTTGCTGGCTGAGATGTTGTTGCAGCTGGGTTGGGAAGTGTTGGTGTGAGCACAGTGAGACTCACTGTTGCTGTCTGCCCAGGCTGACCAGATCTCCACATGTCCAGGAGTGTTGTCATCACTGATGGCTTCATCTAAGGGTGGGTTGAAGGTCTGTTTCATGGACAATCTCTGCCCAGGTTCTGTGCCAGATCGACCCGTTATGAAATAGGGAACATTGTTATTGGTGGAAGTGTGGAATCCACATCCAAATGTTTTGTATCACATTAAGTAGAGACCTAGGAAAATCTTAATAGGTAGGGTTTCCTATTGTGATATATTTCCATGGTATTAAACATGTTGACAAGACATTTGTAGAGGTCGTAAAAATATATTGTAATTGAGAAGCTTGTTAGATTTGCTGATAAGTTGCATTTTAGATGAAGGAATAAACATGACATCTAACAAACAGCTAAGCTAACACAGTGGAGAAGTAACATGTGTATTTGACCATTCTAAGGCCTAGTTGTGTATGATACAGGTGAACACACAACTTGGTAGTATATGTAGCATTAGTCATGATGTGTGTAGTGCAGAGGCAATGGTTTGGTTACCTGCCACTTCCAATTGGCTGCAGCAGTTAAATACCTCACAAATAATTGATGTACAGATTTGGTAAGGTGTCATTCATGCCATCAATAGTTTTAGTTGAAGAGACCAGGACAACATCAAACTAGGTAGGCAGACATGTCTCTGAGTAAAGCATGATATGCAGATTGCCCAGTCCACGAGAAGGAAACATCAGTTGTGACATGGCAAACAAGTGAAAATGGGCAAAAACACAATAGCCTCTTTTTTGAGTTACAGAAACAGGGCCTCATGGTAGTTGTAGTCATGTCAATTCTAGCCCCCAACACTGGACAAATGGTAAACTCCACAATAAGTGACCATCAGTTGTGACATGGCAAGCAAGTGAAAATGGGCAAGAACACAATAACCTCTTGTTTTGAGTTACAGAAACAGGCCTCAAGGTAGTTGTAGTTATGTCGCTTTCTCTACTTCCCAACACTTGAGAAATGGTTAGTCCTACATATCTGTTGCCAAACTGCAGTTACGTTGGACCATACATTTACATATTGACACATACTATGGGTCCTGGCGTGATATTTTAATTGTAACAGTCTTACAGACCAAATTCCAACCTACGGCATGTAATGGATAATAATGCATGTGACGTTATGTACAACAATACACATTGACAATCTAACGTTCCTGATACTTCGGATATTGCATGTTAGGAAAATAGATGAACAACACAACTGCAAAAGCTGAGATCAGAGCATACAGGCCATTGATACTTTGTGACAGTTATTGTGGTGTAATGTACAAGACTCCGCTCCCCCAGCTGTTCCTGTCAAGCTCTCAGGATATAGGATGGACAAGACCTTCTCCTTCCAGGAAAAGAATTGTAATGGGGCACTGGGAGGACCAACACTGGTCTTCTGGACCTCCAAGTGTTGCTTGGAGGCCAGGGAACACACCTCTACCCTTAGGTCGTTCCACCTCTTCTTTATATTCTCCTTTGTGCACAATGTGGTGCCTACAGCATTCAATCTGTTGACTATCCTTTGCCACATTTCCATTATCCTACCTAGAGGAGTATGCTGGACTTGGGCTCCAAACAATTGTGGCTCTACTCTTATGATTTCATCCACCATGATTATCAACTCAGCCTCAGAAAAACGTGGATTTTTAGAACTAGACATAACTGTAAATTAAAGTGGGTGACAAGGACTAAAAAAACAAGACAGGCGATATTGGGTAAAGAAAGAGAAAAAGTGTGTGGAAAGTGTTAAATGGGAAGGGAAAAAAGGGTTGCCTTATCTCACAATGAAACAATGATATGTGGTCTCTGTCTTAATCTGCTGCAGTGGAGAGGCAAAGGATCATGGTCTTGGATGGGATGGGATGTGTTTTATAGCGTGATTTGTAGGTGTGTCCACTAGGCCAATGGATGTCAGTTCTGTAGTTTTTGAATCCATCCAATGGGCGCTGTTCTGGTGCTTTGCTGACACGGTATCACAATGGCCTACCATCGTCAGGTAAGAGCCGCAAGGGGCTGCCAGTACAACTGTGTTTTTGTAATCGGCTCGGAGGTTAGCCGAGGCCATGATGGTGATGGAGTATGCACCACCAACACTGCAGCCCACCATGTTGCTGGTGAGAGGCACTCCATCGACAAAGACGGTGGTTCAGACTGCATATATCGTAATACAGAAAACAGTAAACTGCCGGCACCGCGGTCTTCTTGGGACCGATGCCTTGACGGTACTGCAGTACAACCACCAAACTCCTACTCAGGCCCTAAGATTTTTCCCTGTGGATATGTTTTTATGTTTTGGATTTTTACATTTTTTAGGGGGTTTCTTTAATCAATTTTTTTGCATCTATTTTCGGTGGATTAATTTGAGATCATGGACATCAGCAACAAAACTACAGGTGATATTTTATTTTGTTTTTTATGGGTAGTAAATATTTATTTGCTTTACAGTTGTTTCTGTTATTGTAATGGTTTATTAAATGTTAAGTATTTCATTTATTTATTTCTAATTGTTTTTAGGTAATGCATTTTTAAGAGATATTATATTTTTCCATCAAGGTACAATAATGTATTTAGTCATATGTATTTTATGTTTACTTTTCAGTCTGATTGTCTTTTGTTTATGATACAATCTATGTTTTTGACTGCATAGTAAAAATGAATAAAATGACAACTATATGTCCTCCGACTCCAATTGTTGTTCTTCAGTGGGATCTTAATTTAGTTTTGGCCTTTATTAGTGGGACTCTGCTTGAGCCCCTGCATAATTTTCTCTTGAGAATGTCAGCTCTGAAGACCATGGGCCTCATTACGAGTCTGGCAGTTTTAAGACTGCCAGCCTTGCGGTGGTGGTTAGACCACCACACTACAAGCGGTTCGATCACCACATTACGACTCTGGTGTTCGGACCACCAGGGGACCACTGTCCCTGTCAGGAGCATGGTTCCTGACAGGCTGACAGAGGTTGGACTTGTGGTCTGCCACAGCGGCACTGAGTGCAACACTGACAGGCTGATCACAAGTCCCCTCTCTGCCAGCTCTCTCATGCTGGTTTCACTGCCATAAAAAGGCTGGAGGAAAGGAAGTGCTGAGGGCCACATGGGGGCCCCTGTACTGCCCATGGCCATGTCGTGGGCAGTGCAGGGAGTCCCCCTGCCAAGCACCCTCAGAATGTGCAGTCTGCTTTGCAGACAGTGAGCATTCCGAGGGTGCTGGTGTGCTACGATATTGGCCTTGGCCCCCACTGGGCTGACAGGTGGGAAAGTTGTAATACAATATTCCCACCGGTCAGCACGGTGGGAACATCGTAATGTGACTGGGGTTAAGGCTGCAAGGTTGACTGGGGTTTCATCCCACAAGTTTGCCGGTAGGCTCATCCGACCGCCAAACTCATAATGAGGGCCTATGTTTTTGGTCACTATTACTCCAACCAGATGGATAAGCGAGGTGCAAGTCCTCAGTTCCTGTCCCACTATTAAGGTTTTTTTAACCTAACAAGTTGATATTGCAAACCAAGGCTGCTTTCCTTCCAAAGGTGGTGACTTCATTCTAGGTGAATCGGTCCATACATTAGTTTGGTACATTATCATTAGGTACAGATGTATTTCACTTTTAGCTGTAACATCTGCGTTTTTAGAGTAGTGTTCTTGCTATGTATTCTAGAGATGGTTGGTTTTGGTTGTTAACAAATGTTTGTACTTTGCACAATAGTGTTTCATACATGTCTTTGGTTTGGTTTGATACTTTAGATTTGAATTGGGTACTAGAATGTTCCGTTCTAAGTTGTTAGCAGCTTTGGTATTTTTTAAAATATTTTTATGAATTGATAGATAGTAGGGTGGCTTCATCCTAGTGTGACTTGGAAGGCATAGTGCCACCCTCCCACCTCATTGTTTGTTTTGGCTTGCTGAGCCATGGTGCTGTCATATACATTCCACCATGATATTTGGTACTTAGGTTGGTGATTGTGACCACAATAGTGCTGTCTGCCAACCCAAGTATTTTCAAACAGTTCATTAGGGAACTCCGATAGTGTTCATGGGTTTGGTAGTATGATGATGATATGAAGAGGTTGTAGTGGTTTGCTACTTCTGCAACTGGGCCATATGCTAGGGCAATTGTTTATCTCATAGCATAGAAAAATCTGGCATTTGTTGAGTGCTCCACGTTGTATCCAAAAGCTTTGATGAAATCACAGTAGCATCCCTATATAGCTGTTTGTGGGTAAAAAATGTCTAACTGATATTTCTGTCACATTCAGTGGGTGATTACGCTCTCTAGCATTGAATATTATATAGTCCCTTATTGTAACTCTCCCATAACATGCATTAGAATTATAGTTTGTGCATTTCCAGTACATATTTTTTGTGTTTGTGCTCTCATGACTATAAGTAATCTTATCTCGGACAATAACAGTTCTCCTTTTTGAGATGAGATTTTGGGGATATGTAATAATTAAATGTTCGTATTAACTATGTTTTTGTGTAGCAGTAATATTCAAACATGCATTACTTTTGTTTGATGTTTTATACTTATAGATTTAATGTGGTTTTATTTTGTATACGTTTGTTGAGGTCTTAGTTGTTTTTGGAAAGTTACAGAGCTGGTGCTTTGCCAGGCTAAAAAATTTTTTATACCATTACATGGTTGAAAAATGGTTTTGCCCATTCCTAGGGTTTATTTTGCTTTAGTTTTATTTTTAAGTACCCAGAGTGTTGGGATGTCTTATTAACTTACTTGGGGAAGTTTGTCGATTTATAGTTTAGAAAGGTGATTTTCTTATTTTCATCTTCTGAATTACTAGTTTGCTCTGTTGATGTGTCCTAAATTAGGGAATTAGCAATGGAAAGCATTATGTTACTTTTTGCATTTAAGTTTAAAGTTTGGCTGTTTTAATTATTTAATTATTAATAATTTAGTTTATATTACTTACACTGTAGAGCTTATGTTAGTTACTTTTTACGTATACTTTGCATGTTTTCTAGTTGGATTCTTTGGGTTTTTTCTGTGTAGAATATTGCAGTGTCTCTTTCTTTAAGTCTTGCCATTGCTTCCTGCAAATTAATGCATATTTTTTGTCCCTTTTATAGTGGCTATTTAACTAGTAAAATGTTGGCATTGGCTAGTTTATTTTAAGTTTAATTTGTTGGTTGTTTTGTTTGATGTTTGGAGTTGCATTTTTTGATGTAATTTTATTTTTTATAATAAATATTGGAGTAATATTATAATTCGTTTTAGTTAAATGTTAGTTTGATATATTTTATCAAATGTTTTGTTTATATGTTAAATGAATTATTTTAAATATTATAACATGTTATCTAATGATTTACAGCATTTAAAAGCAGTATTTTAATACAATGTAAATATAGTTTTCTTTTATTTATTTGTAACAATATTTTTGTAGGCGATATTGTAGTTTTTGATATTTGGGTCGTGTTCTATATATATGGTTAATATGACTGTGATATTTTGTATTTCTTTATTTTTATTGTCGATGTTAGGGTATTTTAGATATTTTGTATGGCAATATTTTTATAGGCAATATTTTCCTTGTTTAAGTGGTTTTTGGGATTTTTCCCTATTTCGATATTGATGTGGTTGATATTCTGCATACAACCAGGTCTTGCATGAGTGAAACTTATCTGCAGAGTGATTATGCTAGAAAATTTTCTTATTACCAGGGCCTTTAATAAATGCTTTTGGTTCCCTGTTTTTTCATCCAATGCACTAGTAAGTACCTACATTTTTCCCATTGTCTCAGTGTCTTTGCTTGATGAAGAATAAGGCAACATTCTATCTCCTGTGGATGAATCTCATTAATTCCATATTTGTTTACAACTATTTCAATTCTTTAAACTCTATTCTGTCCATTGTAACTGCATAAGTCTTCTCTGGTTTATTAAGTTATTCATTTTTTTAAAGCAATATTGCTTTCTTTTTTTTGCTGAACTACATGCAAATAATCTCTGGCCATGGTTTTCAAGAAATGCAAAACTACTCCTATGCCCTGAACTGTACCCTCACTTATCTCCAGAAGTTCCTTTATCTCTGTGTAGATTTGCTGCTTTAGATCATTATTTTTAACAACATAGTGTTTCCAGCAATAAAATGTAGGTGTGCCTTGTTCTATATCAACACCATATCAATTGGCGCATGGTCTGACATATGTATGTTACCTACACTAGCTGACTTTGCGCCCAATTTAGAGTTGAATGGGTAGCCCACCAACCACCAGGGGAGTGGAGATAATAACCTCTGCTGCCATAGCAGACTACAGCCTACAATATTAGAGATCTCTCCCTGCCTGGAGGACACCTCTATGCCTTCACAGGAGCCTCTGCCAAAGCAGCTCCTCTGACAACTTTGAATGTTTCCAAACTTTTTCATTTTATAAAAACAAACTCTCAAAGTGGGAGTTTGTTTCTGTAAAATGAAAAACTAAGAATCTTGTGGAGGGCATTTTTTATTTGTCTTCAGGTCTGCTCGTCTTTCACTGTCAGTCCTAAAAACAAACAAAAGTACATCATACCATCAGCTCTAAATATGGTATGCCGTCTGATGCACGTTCATCAACAGCTCCAAGTTTATTGTGCTGTCTATGTAAGCTTCCCACTTCAAAGCGAGCTCAGGTGCTGTCAGCAGAAACATGACTGTATGCTTAATTCTAAGTAGGTCGGTGGACTGTCAGTTTGGCATACAAGGCACTCCACCATATTTGTGGTGGAGTAGCCTGTCTACTAGACTCCAAATCAGCCCCTTAATCTTGCTTAGCTTTTAAACAGAAGGCAGGAAGTAATTAATTTGGGCAAACATATTCTGCAAGGGTCAGTAATGTGAGTACTTTCTGATGGACTGTATAACTTCCAGTCACATATTAAATTGCATCATTCTACATCTCGTGTCAGGCTATCTGATCAATTGACACTTTAGGATAATGAACATTAATGAAAATCTAATCAAATTAAATAGTGGTAGAAGGGGAATGGAAGAGGCAAAAAACTTAATTTGGTGTTTGAGAATTCAGATTCGTATAAAACTAGTTGATGTAGCTGAAATTATTCTTAAACCTCTATATACCCAAATTAGAGAGGATGGTGAGCTTTACAGCTTGGCATATGTGGAAGGGGTAAAAATGTGAAAATGAATATACTCCCCCGATTTAGTTGTTTGCTTAGTAATATACGCCCAAACAGACCTTGAAAAGTTAATTGTCATATTGATTAGTGAATTTATGTGGAGAGGAATCAGCCTATGTTTTCCATGCTAAGAGGACAGGTTTCAGCAGTGGAAGGAAGATTTAGTGTGCCAAACACCAAGGTCATAAAGATTCTGGTGGAAGCTAACAGTACTAAAGTACTTAAGAAAGAACCAAAGGGGATTATAATAGCAAAGGATGAATCAGGTACCCGAAATAAGGAGATGTTACTTAAGGCAAGTAGGTTGGGAAACACATATTGGTCTGATAGTAGGCTTTTAGGCAAGAAAACATTTGGAGAATCAATGCGGGCCTCGGCCACTGGCCGACGCCCACACTACCTCCCTGGCGCTGACGTCACCTTGTTGATTTCCCCATCGGAGCAGGAAGCGGCCGTAAGGCCACTTCCTGCTCTGATGGGGAAAACGGCCCCAAATGACTGTCCCCTTTCTTACGAGGCCTTCCTGAAAGTGTTTCCTGGCCACCGATCGCAGCACAGCTGCAATCGGGGTCCAGGAAACACCACTAGACACCAGGGTTTTCACTTGGGGGGGTCGGCCTCCTCGGAAAACGGGCAATCCCCCCGGGGCATATTTAAAAAACAAAAAAGGTAGGAGTTCCTGGGGGGGCGTGATCGCTCTCGATCGCCCACCCCCCCCCCCCCCCCAGGTCTACATTTTTTTTTTTTTTTTAAATTAATAAAAAAGAAAAAAAAGAAATGGACAGGTGGTCGCCTGTGGGCAGGGCGACCCCCTGTGGGGGCAATATTTTTTTGTTTGTTGTTGTAGTGTTTCCCTGGGGGCCATTTTGGCCCCCAAGGAAACCATATAACCACTAAAAAAATATAGATTTATATAGATATATAGATCTATATATATAGATATATCTATGTAGATATATCTATCTACATGGATATATCTATAGATAGATCTATAGATAGATGTATATAGATTTACCTATAGATATATCTATGTAGTTAGATATATCTATATAGAGATAGATCTATATATATATATATATATATATCACTTTTGTCAATACATGTGTGGTTTCCCTGAGGGCTGCGATCGGCCCCCAGGAAAACCAGACCCACATATAAAAGTGATTATATATATATATATATATATATATATATATATATACATATATATATATATATATATATATATATATATATACTTGCCACCAGTTGTCTTGCAGTTGCAGCTTGCATCTTCAAAGCACTGCACATACTTCAACTGACGCATTTCAACTGTAGCTTTTAGGCAGCAATAAAAAAGTCAAGTAAGTATTGTGATTATGTTTCTGCTACAAAAGGATCAGACATTTGTCTAGTGGCAGTTTTAGTGCCATAAAGAAGCACAGAAGGTTTATATGCCTACTGCAAAGAGCAAATCTGGATTTTATGTAAATAGCTGAGTACATTAGTAAAGTCAGCCATTACCTGCGCTATAATACAAATGAAATGTATGTGCGGGCCGGCTATGGAGAGATGAAGGGCACTTTTGCTGGGTGGTAATGAGGGAATCCGAGGAGGAGGGAGTGGGAGCACCAATAATGATTGTTGGACTGGGCACAGGTGGTGCTAAAGACTGTGACGAATGGTATGTGACAAGGTGTTTTTTGAGTGTCTTGAAAGAACGTGCTGATTGAGGGAAGAAGCGCAGGTAAGGTGGCCTCTACTGTTGCACGTATCTCACACACACCATCGATTTTGTGACTGTCTACGTAGGCCAGTGTTTTAGAGCAACAGTTTAGCCAATAGCAGAGATGGCATCTTGATGGATGACTGCTGCCGTCACTCGGGTTATAGAGGACAACTCCGACATAGGATCAGAGACTGAGACATCAGATACTGAGACAGCATCTGAGGGATAGGACAATGGCGCAGACTCTGGGAGTGATTTTTCAGTCGGAGGAGTCCCATTCAATAACTCCTCTTCCAGTAAATTATGAGGGAGGTGATGAGGACAGTCCTGCTGTTCCTTCGCAAGCACAGTCTGTGCAACGGGGTAATAGTGGGTTAGCCCAACCCAGAGAGCAGGTGAATGCGGCGGCAAGCAGAGAGAGAGAGTGCTTTCTTGGGAGCTCCCCAATTTAGTACAGCCCCAAATTCCACCGCCCAAATCGTATTGTGGAGACATCAAAATTATCTATCACAAAACAAACTGGTTTTGTAAGGCAGGCACCTGTATTTTTGATCCTGGGTTCGGCGGCCATATAGAGAAACATACTAAACCCAAACATTTCTGGAAACTAGACATCCGGGGGAGTCCACAGAGGTGTGACTTGTGTGGATTCCCCAAAGTTTTCTTACCCAGAATACCCTGCAAAGCTGAAATGTTGAATAAAAACTCTATTTTTCTCGCATTTCTGTCACACAAACTACAGGAATATGCGAGATCCACAAAATTCCTACCACCCAGTGATTCCTCACCTGTCCTGATAAAAACACTACCCCACTTGAGTGCCTATACCTAGTGCCTGCGTCAGGAATGGATCACCCCAGGGTCAACAGCTGCTTCATGTAAGGACCAACATTGACAGTTGTGTGATCTATTCCTGTCGCGGGCACCAGGCCTACCCACACAAGTGAGGTGCCATTTTTATCGGGAGACTTGGGGGAACGCTGTGTGGAAAGCTTGTGGCTCCTCTCAGATTCTAGAACTTTCTGTCACCGAAATGTGAGGAAAAAGTGTTTTATTAGCCACATTTTGAGGTTTGCAAAGGACTCTGGGTAACAGAACCTGGTCAGAGCCCCACAAGTCACCCCATCTTGGATTCCCCTAGGTGTCTAGTTTTAAAAAATGCCAAGGTTTGCTAGGTTTCCCTAGGTGCCGGCTGAGCTAGAGACCAAAATCCACAGCTAGGCACTTTGCAAAAAACAGGTCTGTTTTCTATGGGAAAATGTGATGTGTCCACGTTGTGTTTCGGGGCATAACCTGTTGCGGGCGCTAGGCCTACCCACACAAGTGACGTACCATTTATATCGGGAGACTTGGGGGAACGCTGGGTGGAAGGAAATTTGTGGCTCCTCTCAGATTCCAGAACTTTCTGTCACCGAAATGTGAGGAAAAAGTGTTTTTTTTAGCCACATTTTGAGGTTTGCAAGGGATTCTGGGTAACAGAACCTGGTCAGAGCCCCACAAGTCACCCCATCTTGGATTCCCCTGGGTGTCTAGTTTTCATAAATGTCAAGGTTTGCTAGGTTTCCCCAGGTGCCGGCTGAGCTAGAGGCCAAAATCCACAGCTAGGCACTTTGCAAAAAACAGGTCTGTTTTCTTTGGGAAAATGTGATGTGTCCAAGTTGTGTTTTGGGGCATAACCTGTCGCGGGCACTAGGCCTACTCACACAAGTGAGGTACCATTTTTATCAGGAGACTTGGGGGAACGCTGGGTGGAAGGAAATTTGTGGCTCTTCTCAGATTCCAGAACTTTCTGTCACCGAAATGTGAGGAAAAAGTGTTTTTTTGGGCAAATGTTGAGGTTTGCAAAGGATTCAGGGTAACAGAACCTGGTGAGAGCCCCACAAGTCACCCCATTCTGGATTCCCCTTGGTGTCTAGTTTTCACAAATGCACAGGTTTGGTAGGCTTCCCTAGGTGCCGGCTGAGCTAGAGGCCAAAGTCTACAGCTAGGCACTTTGCAAAAAACACATCAGCTTTCAATGTAAAAATGTGATGTGTCCATGTTGCGTTTCCTGTCGCGAGCATTAGGCCTACCCACGCAAGTGAGGTACCATTTTTATCGGGAGACTTGGGGGAACACAGAAGTGCAAAACAAGTGTTATTGCCCCTTGTCTTTCTCTACATGTTCTCCTTCCGAATGTAAGACAGTGTGTAAAAAAGATGTCCATTTGAGAAATGGCCTGTAATTCACATGCTAGTATGGGCACCCCGGAATTCAGAGATGTGCAAATAACCACTGCTTCTCAACACCTTATCTTATGCCCATTTTGGAAATACAAAGGTTTTCTTGATACCTATTTTTCACTCTTTATATTTCAGCAAATGAATTGCTGTATACCTGGTATAGAATGAAAACCCATTGCAAGGTGCACCTCATTTATTGGCTCTGGGTACCTAGGAATCTTGATGAACCTACAAGCTCTATATATCCTCGCAATCAGAAGAGTTGGTATATTGCTTTAAAAAATCTGACATTGCAGGAAAAAGTTACAGAGTAAAATGTGGAGAAAAATGGCTGTTTTTTTTCAGCTCACTTTCAATATTTTTTTATTTTAGCTGTTATTTTCTGTAGGAAAACCTTGTAGAGTCTACACAAATGACCCCTTGCTGAATTCAGAATTTTGTCTACTTTTCAGAAATGTTTAGCTTTCCGGGATCCAGCATTGGTTTCACACCCATTCCTGTCACTAACTGCAAGGAGGCTGAAAGCACCAAAAATAGTAACAATGGGGTATGTCCCAGTAAAATGCCAAAATTGTGTTGAAAAATGTGGTTTTCTGATCCAAGTCTGTCCGTTCCTGAAAGGTGGAAAGATGGTGATTTTAGCACAGGAAACCCTTTGTTGATGCCATTTTCAGGGAAAAAAAACAAGCCTTCTTCGGCAGCCCTTTTTTCCCATTTGTTTTTAAAAAAACGAAATTTTCACTGTATTTTGGCTAATTTCTTGGTCTCCTCCAGGGGAAACCACAAACTCTGGGTACCATTAGAATCCCTAGGATGTTGGAAAAAAGGACGCAAATTTGGTGTGGATAGCTTATGTGGACAAAACGTTATGAAGGCCTAAGCGCGAACTACCCCAAAAGCCAAAAAAGGGCTCAGCACTGGGAGGGGAAAAGGCCCAGCAGCTAAGAGGTTAATAAGGAGCTCAGCTTTGCTATTGATGACTCTTGAATTGGTGTGTATTTGCAACAATAAGTACATTACTATCCAAACCAATAGAGCATGCTGGAATATCTGGTTGGAAAAATACATTTTTATAATTCATCAAGATACATGATCTGACAGCATTTCATCCATTAGTAACATTGTAGTGGAATACCATCTGCCTACACACATCTTTGCTCAAGAGAGGAAAATAAATTTGTTGTCTGAAATAATCTAGGGAAAAGGAGTAGTCTAAAATCATCTCTAACTGACTGTGAGCAAGAGTTGAAAATTGCTATTTACTGACTGTAGGGATTGAATTTATAAGTGGCACAGTTAAGGTAAATATTAATATGCAGCATTTGTTGATGCAATAACAATTTGTTTCAACTCATTCTTGTGCTGTTTCTTAGTAGGTAGATTAAAAATGATTTCCAATGACAGATGTTGCACATTTAAGAATGAAAAAGGCCCTCTTAGTCTTCTACTTATGACTGGGAATTCTGAAAACTCAGTGAGATCCTGAATAGTTCCGTAAATGGGCGGATATCGGCACGTCTCCCTGCTCTGGCAAATTTTTCCCACCAGGAGTTTGTTCTACTCTGAAAAATAATGGTGAACAACACCACGCATTGTGACAGAGGGTGCTGCTGCTCAAGCTGATTATGCTGCTAAGCAGCAGCTTTCTCACTGTAAACCGTCACAACCACCCGTGATTACTCGCACTGGAAGAATCTCACTGAGAAATCCTGAAAATTGTGCTGGAGGGAAAATTCTCGTTCACGCTCGACAACTCACTGTTGTTAAGCCACTTAATAGAAAAAACTCCCCCACACATGGCAGTTGGCAGAAGTTGGCCAAAATGTTGCCAACTTCACTGGCGGAGAGGAATTTATCACCTACTCCTACTTATGGCACGCCTAATATATGATGGACTGTGGCACAATAGTGCACTGTACACATGTTAAATATAGTAGAGACTCTCCATTTGTAAATAAAAGGTTCAGAGATTTGTCATGTACTTAAGACCTTCAGTTATGCTTCTATAATTTTTACTCTTTACATATTGGCAGAACTATAAAAAAGATAAAGGGCCTGATTTAGAGTTTGGAATATTGGTACTCTGACACAAAGGTGACGGATATTCCACCCACCTTATTACAATAAGGCAGAAGGGCCCAAATCCTCTAGCCAATGGCTAAAAGTAGCTAACCCAAAGCCCTATCTTTATTTATTGTTAACTATAGCCATGACAGCTGTACTTCCCAAACTCAGAGCTATATCAGGATGCATGTTAATTACTACAGTATTAGCAATGCTGCTTCTGCAGGATCATTTCTGTCAAACAAAGTGTACAACTGTATGTCCACTGCAAATCATATTCACAAATACCTTGATTATGTACTGGTGTACTGAAATTAGTTACTTTGCAGGATCCTTGTGAATATTTGCCTACATCAGGCTCTGAAACCTGTCCGAAAGTGCTGCATGTTAGTTGTTTCTCTACATGTTATTTTAACTGTTCATTGTTTAATGATTCACTGTGACTTTAGTCCAGTTTGTGGCATGGAAATGTTCTTCTTTTTTTCGTTTACATGTACCCTCCAGTTACTGACACTCATTGCCCTTCACTTCCCCTTAGAGCCTACTGGCACTTTTTATGTATTTTAAGTATTTATATAGCGCTTCCAGACCAGAGAGGTATACTAATGCTTTACATATAACCAAGTAAACGAGTATAAGAGATGCATCAAGACACGGAAGACAAGAATACATTTACAGCGATTGAATAACCTGATGTATATACAGATCCTTCCGTCAAAGAGTTTTGATAAGAATGATTAGGCTGAATTTGGAAAACGTGATCAAGTTACAATATTTATATTAATATGTCTTCCTGTGAAATATTCAAGCATTAGGTTATAAGTTGTTTGTACATATGTGTTTTGAGCTTTGAGTTGGTTCCTGAAAGTAACAAGAGGTGTAATCTTACTAAGGTATGTAGGTAAAAGTGGATTGTGGACATGGCTGCTCTGGAGAAGGGCTGTTTTCTTGGTAGTTAACACACATTCATGAACCACTAACAACAGAAAATGTCTACTTCGCAGACTCTTGGATCCTCCTGAGACAGTTAAAGGTACTGGTGTTAGGCCTTGGCAAAATTCAAGAAAATTATTCCAAATGCCTAGGACATTTTGAAAATGTACATGGTTGACGGTCCTGTATTTTGCACTATTTTTAGCGTGAAATTTGTTTTTGTGTTCATTTTTGATGCCAGGGTGCATTTTGCTCTAAAACAGTAGCACAAAGTTGCACGCGATGTGAACACCGGCAACTTGCATTCTGTTTGTTTACGTTGTTCATGTCCTCCTGAGATATGGTTTTACCCATACAAAATCTCAATTATGTGACATAGCGTTATGGCATAGGCTCAGACGTTTTGTATTATGGAAAATTCTGGAAATTGTGCAAGCTTATGATGGCATAAATGAAATTTCTCCCAGGCCTATTAGATATGGAGGATAGTTTTCATATATGGCCTTATGAAATAAGAAAGGAATTGAAACATATCCTAGGTTGCATCTTTGGGCAGTGGCAATTAGTATGAATCGGAGTGATTTGGTAAGTTTTTTGCGTTATGAATAGGGTTTCCGTTTTTTAGTTAAAACTGATTTTAACCAATTAGACACCACCGAAGAGAATATTTTCTTTTCAGTAGAAACAAGAAAAAAACACATTTTCTGCACTTTTTCTTCTTTAGTGCCCTCTGGCCCTTGATCCCCCTTCCACAACCACTTTGGGAGCATGGCTTACTTCATATGATAACAACTAACTCATTGTACATTGCTGTGTAGTGGCGAGTAGGTTTGCTGCTGAACAATGAACAGGGTCTAAGTCCAGAGCAATAGGCATCACTATGACGCCATCCAACTTCACTGAGAGCATGACAAAGTTGTGCTTTCTGTAAGCTCTGGTACTGAGCTTGTGGCAACAAAGATCACTGTATATATGGATGCCTCTAGAGTCAATTTCCTATCATAAAGTGCTGTACTTAACACTCCTGTTCTTAGATTGTCATGGCAATGGTTGAAAAGCATACCTATGTAAGCTGCATCCCATCATACAGAAGGATAATGACCACATCATGAAAGTCCTCTGCAGTGACAACAGGCCCGGAATGGGTCAACGCACCAGCTTTGTTATAACTGAGCTACTTACAGTGCATACATGAACTCGGAAAATCTAGAGGTTAGGGTATGTGTTGCAGACAGTGCATCTTAGAAACAAGACGAGGCAGCTAATACTTAGGGGCATATTTATACTCCGTCAGCGCCGATTGTGCGCCAAAAATTTTGACGCACAATCAGTGCAAACGTTACCCCGTATTTAAACTTTGACACCCGAGCCCGCGGAAGACAAAATTCCACTGTGTGCGTCATTTTTTGGATGCGGCAACCTGCCTTGCGTTAATTGTATGCAAGGTAGGCGTTCCCGGCCCAAAAATGGCTTAAACGGCCGTGGGTTGTATTTATGCTTTCGGGCAATAATGACGCACGGCCGGAAGGCGGAGCCAGAAAATGACGCACAGCCCGATTTGCGTAAAAAATTAACGCCTGGGTCAGGGCAGGCGTTAAAATGGAGCAAACATACCTGTATTTAATCAGAACACACAGAACAAACAGCAGAGCAGCAGAGCAGCAACAGGGAACCATGGAGGTGATTCTAATCCAGCGTGCACGCAGACGCAGAGCCCAGCAGCAACAACAGCAGCTACAACAACATCAGCAGGGAGCCCAAAGGCAGCGCAGAAGGCAGGAGAGGATATTCCGCCCAAGAACAACCCTTCAGGGCCTCAGGGAACACAACATCATACAGAGGTACCGGTTGAACTGGCAGGCCATTCAGCAGCTGCTGCGCAACATTGAACAGCAGTTGGCCCCCACTTTGGTGACACCCCGCACCATCCCAACAGAAACAAACCTGCTTGCCGTACTTCCATGCTGGCAAGTGGCTCTTTCCAAACAACTGGTGCCCTGGTTGGCAGAATATCACAACCATCATTCTCTGCCTTTTTGCCCAAAGTACTGGATGCCATCATTCGACTGACACCCCGCCACATCTGCTTCCCTAACACACTGCAGAAGCAGCAGGAAACAAAATAGGGGTTCTACGCAATCAGTGGCTTCCCACACGTCCTTGGTGCAATCGACTGCACACATGTACGCCTTGTGCCACCTGCTGCAACTGAACACCTCTACCGCAACAGGAAGCACACACATTCCATCAACGTGCAGGCCATTGTCGATCACCAGGGATTGATCACCAACATTGTGGCTAAATATCCTGGGAGTGTACATGACTCATACATCTTCCGTGACTGCACCATCAATGAACACTTCCAGGATGGACGGTATGGCAATGGACTACTTGTTGGTAAGTACAAAAACCTACTTATGTACTCACTGCACAGCAACCCTCTAGGACACACAACACATACACCACAACAGCAACATGTCAACAGGAACACACTGAGGTCGCAACATCACTAGCCATGTTTCTTAAGTCACCATTGAACCTGTCACACATTGGAAATTACTGTACAGCCTAATGTGAAGACGTCAATGAGTATGGTTGCCTAAATGTCACCTTGCAAATTGTAAGTGTCCCAATGACCTTTACATTAATACATTGCATAAGTTTCAAGGTATGGGATGTCCAAGGTACTTTGATATGAACGTGTTAACAACACTTTCAATTTTAACTGTGCATGGAACTATCATCTCACCCCCAGTGAAGACACACGGACACCTGTATCACAAGTCACAATGCTAGGGATGGCACACTGTACTGCAAAACCCCAAAACATACTGCTGACAAACGGTTAGCAGACAAACACTGGTTCAGCCAAGGAAACAACACAATGCAGATGGTACAGCCTACAAGTATAGGATATCACATTAGTACACAAAAGAGTCACAGACAACACAAGACAACTACTGCCATGAAAGGTCTTTTCAATAGTGCCAGCTACATCAACATGATCCCATTCATTTTCTCTTGCAGCTGATCAGGGGTATGGCATCCAGCCATGGATTATGACACAATTTGGCAACCCAAGTACAGCTGCAGAGCGTGCATACAACGAGGCCCATAGGAGGACACGCAGCATTGTCGAGCGGACCTTCGGCATCCTCAAGTCAAGGTTCCGCTGCCTCGACATCACTGGTGGTAACCTCCTATATTCCCCAGAGATGGTCTATAGGATCATCCTCACATGTGCAATATTGCACAACATTTGTATCAACAGAAACATTCCCCTCCTGGAACCAGAGCCACACATGCCTGAAGAGGAGGAAGAGGAGGATGCTGGCCTGCAACAGGAGGGGGAACTACAGAACACAGCAGTTGGTATACGCA
Organism: Pleurodeles waltl; assembly: GCF_031143425.1. NCBI lineage: Eukaryota > Metazoa > Chordata > Amphibia > Caudata > Salamandridae > Pleurodeles > Pleurodeles waltl. The sequence goes on along the minus strand of NC_090447.1, from coordinate 506,991,028 downwards.
GGCGGCAACAGATTGTAAATAATTTCTTCTGAATATGATCACCTTCACCACTTTAGTTAACTAATTTAAATAAACACCTATTCTAATCACCATATCATGGTCTGGCTATTCCTTTTTGCACACCTTCATCTCTACTTATCAGAATAAGAGTGTTGCCTCATGGAGCATTGCTGAGATACTGAGTAGGACACGGAACATCCCAGAGCTAATGTGATGCCTAACATACAATGGTCACATACACACACACTCTTAATGACATATATCATGTACATATCTCCTTTGAAGGCCAATAGCAGAGGACCACAACTATTTCACACATACATGTTGAAAGCAAGGTCTAACGCAGCATATGACACACAACTATGACACCATCACTCAATAAGGGGAAAACAACCCTCATACATGAGGCAGTCAATGTGCTTTGGCATCACTAACGGGAATGTCTGACAAGACCCTTGACAGCAGTTAGTCCAACTACATCCAATATTTGCAAGGAATATTTGTGACTAGAGTCCCATAGAAGCAGAACAGAGACAGCACAAGTGCGACACATATGACATGCATTGCGCACATGACATTCCATGTACATGTCAGCCCATTTCCTAACTCCTGACAGACCCATGCACCTGGTCACAACCCACCTGTCGGAAGAGGTCCCTGGAATACTAAGATGTGTACCCTGATAATACCTCCTCTACACACACAGACCAACATTAGCAAACCAGTGTGCTACACCCTTTCCTAAGGTATGCCATTGTCATATGACATCTGACTGCAAGGACGTCAGGTCAATTTATACACTGTCTTCTAGTTTCAAAGCCCTGTTAGCACATGTAGATTGCTTCCCCTTGTGAAAACGTCTATTGGCCCTTAGAATGCAAGTCTCACCTACAGGACTGGTGAGAAACAGATGCAGCCCACACCTGTGATCACCTCCGTGCACACCACCCATTGCAAAAAGCACTGCCCCTGATGATGCCTGGAACAGCATAGGAGTTGCCATTATGTCAAATACACCGTCAACCATTGATACTAATTAAGCCGTGTAACACAGCCCTTGAGTTCATTTGTCACCTTCAAAAACATAGGACGTACACAGTTTGACATGTCAACTGTCTAGTTTGTCCTCCAAACAGTCTCAGTCAGACCACTGATTATGTAACTTGTCCAGTAGCTGGCTCCTGAATCACCTTGCATTCTGTCAGCCTGACTGGCAACTGTCTGTGCGTCACACTAAAGTATCCCTGTGTCTACATATGTACCACATGTGCGTAAGCAAACCTCCCATTCATCAGGGGGCATTGGGCATGGGCTTCTTCCATGCATACCCAAATACATTGTATAGCATCATCTGCCTTTTAACTGTACCATTTGAGTTACATCCTCTTGGAAAAGCAAAATTCATGGCCCATCCCTTGTCTGGGTTGCATATATGCATGAATGACAAAGTGTGACAGTGTCCCAGGGTCATAGGCAGGTATTGGGTACGGGGCTTTCAGCACAACCAGCAATCTCTGATAATGTCCATGAATAATACACAAATGTCAGAACCATGACAGTTCACACACAGCATCACAGTGTGCACAGCATAGTGATGGGCCGTGTGTGGTGAATAGCTGCGAGAATAAACAGCACAGAGGCTATGATGTTCCCAGATGCAGTGGAAAGTGCAGAGGCCAACCTGTGTACGAATGTTGTAATGACACCTGCCGGAACATGACAATTGAGACATTATCTCACTCAGCACACCAAGGTTGCCCTGTTGACTGTCTCATTACACGTCTTTAGTGACAGGGTGGGACCATCCACATGTTGGTTCACATGTCCACATCTACTTTACTCACATTGATCAACAAAGGATACTCCGTAGTTACAGGAATAGCTGCCACTGACTCATGATGAGTCCTGGTCCGAACTGTGACAAATTACACCCCAAACAATCGACAGGATCATCATTGGACCACACACATGAACAAGACACCTATGTGCAATTGATCACTGGAAATATGTGGACACGTGCTGTCTTGTATGTTGGTCCACCACAGCCACTTGATAGTTGGGGCTCACTTCTATGGCCTCAACTGTGGTGTCATCATACATATGAGATTGACCCTTGTCTGTCTGTGCAAACAACATGGTACCCACTTCCTCAATGCATGTGTATGACTCACTGTGGGATTCATCAACTAGTGCCTAGGAAGCTCTTACCAATACTCTAGGACATAGGATGTAGAAAATGTGGACCATTGACATGAACATGCGTCTGCCATCCATCTGGTGCATGCTATGTCACATGTAGTGTCTAAATGACCCTAAAACTTGGAAGTATACTTTACGGGTGTTGTTACATGTATGACTAACACATGCCCTTGCTCATTTTAAATTTGACTTGCATCTTAGGATTGGACACATGGACGTCACATTCATACAACCATATGTACAGTTATGCTTCATGTGATATACACACACACTTGGTCAACCAACACATTAGTTGTCAAAGCACACACTTTGAGCCAAAGGAATTTAGGTATTGTACATATGTGCGTCACAATGCTATCCTCTCCTTATGACAAACATGCACAATTTGTGCCACACATATATGTAGGCTACACTTATGACCATCTATGACGTCAGACAACTGCAAAAATACTGTGAAGGGTGTAGTGGATCATGTTCCGCTGCAGTATGATGTCACACATGTGAACATTCACCATCAACACCATACTGTCTTCAATTAGCCAATCTCTGATGTGTCCCAAATGTAAAATAACCAAAAAACAAGTAAAAAAAGCCCCAAACCAGTTAATGCACTGTAATTTTGACGTCCCTAGCGGTGTGCGTCATTTTTTGTTTACCAAAACTGTATTTGCGTCACTTTTTTTGATGCACAGGAGTGAAATTTAGCCCGCATCCAGATATTTGTACAGTCCATGTATCATTATGTGGATGCGGGTTAATATTCATGTCTGTGCGTCAAAACAAATGACGCAAATACAGTTTCGTGCAACAAAAAATGACGCATAACGCAAAAAAGGCAGGACTTTTCATACAGGAAGTGATGTAATGGGATATCCTGTTTACAGATCATGTACAGTGGGTGTACTTTCACTTTCACTTTGCAGTCTATGATCCTTCTAGACTGTGTGGCTGTGTAGAGAGTGTTGTCCAGAGATTTTGTGCTGTATTTGTCCTGTGTGCTATCTGTAAAGTCCTTTTGTGAAATAAATATTGATTGTGTATACTATAGTACTGTGTTTTGTCTACATTTGTCCATTTATCTTGTGCATTTCTTGTGTGTGGGAGTCTGTTGTGGGTAGTGTTAGTTTGAGGATAGTTGGGCTTTTTTAGTGTTTAGGTTTACTTTTTTCTGTCTTTTTACCCCTACTTTCCCACTTTTCCCCCTTTCTATTTCTTTTACCACTATTCCTTATCTTCATCTATCAGTATGTCTGGTAGGCCACGTCTTGGCAGGATGGGGGAAGAGGAGTTCGAGGGCTTCATCAGGCTGGTGACACATTTCTTGCCGCTCATGATCCAGGCAGGGTCATACAGGGGTATCCAACAGAGGCACGCAGAATCCGGTGGGGAAAGGTGCTGCATCACCTGCAGCGTGTGTATGCCAGCCAGAGGAGTGACCACCAGCTGAAGCACCGGTGGGCTGACCTCATCACCAGGGAGCAGGATCTCTTGGACCACCTGGGAATCATGATTGGCGGCACTGTTGGTGAGTACGACTGTTGTTAATGTGCACGATTAAATGCTCTGTAGTGACATCAGGGGATTAGTGCAATGCCTGCCAGCTAACTTGATGACTGTGTGTAATGCTGGGGAAATATAAGGGGATCATTGATGCACTATGGCAAGGATCACAATTGCTAGCTGTCAGGTAGCACGTGCTCAGCAAACTTACAGGTAACTTTACCATGAAGGAAATTGGTGCGGCCTTTTTGTCAGCACAGCTAACAAAATAGGAGCCAATCATGTCTATATAGGATACTATTGACAGAGAAGTACAGATGTACCAACATTTAGGCCAACTATGTTGACACAATTGCTAGACTGACTTTAGAATCAATACATGATCCTGAAAATGAGTGCTGCCTTCACGTCAATTGATAATAGCAAAGTGGCTCAGATATTGGTCTCATGTTAGTCTGGTGAGTGTGGAAGGAAAGCGTTCACAGAAGTGCTATGAATGTGTGGGATTATTGTGTTTCTTGATCTTTTTGGATACCTCTCAGTTCATGATTTGAAAACATCGTGAAAATGTGTAAGGAGCCCTCAGCTAACATCTTAAGATGTTTGTTGGAATTAGTTAAGCCACAATCCAAATATGGATGGCAGTCCAAGTGTATGCACATGGCTTCACATCTCTATGGTTGGTGCAAATCACCATAGCTGGGCCACATCAATTGACTATACTGTAACAACAGGATGGCTTACAGGAGTCCCTGCCCCTCCCTTTGTACATTGGGCCTATGTGCAATAAATGTGTCATGGCCACAAGACATGTTTGACTGGTAATGCAGTCCTCAAGTAACCAGGCGTTAGATGTTTCTCTTGGATGCACATGATGAGACGATTACATATTTTTTTGTGCTCACCAATTATGGGACAAGTTTGCAACCACATGATAGTTAGGGCCAATGTATGTGTGCAGATATGTGTGTAACTGTCACAGGAGACCCATGCTATGTACAAGTTGGCCGTGAAATATCAGATGCAGTACCATCATGTCTGAATGGCTGCCATTTCCTTATTCAGCCTACACATTGTAAATGATTATGAAATTGTTGCACTGTGCACAGATTTTGAGCACATTTCTTCCTTCCATACCTTACAGGTGGACTGGCACCCTACACTGTGGGAGAGGTGGCGACATTTGAGGACCCCGACCACTCCAGTTAGTGTTGATATGTCTGTTATGTGTTGTGTTTGCTGGTTATGCACTCGTGTGAGTTGGACTCATAGCAAGGTGTGATGCGTTGGGCAAGCTTTTCACTTGTTCCATGAGTGGGAATGCAGTTCTCACATGTTTTGAGTTTGCCAATGCGTATCCAATGGTATCATGTAGGGATTGTAGGACATCCCTGTAGGCCCCACTGTGAGTACAGGGGATAGTCATGTGTATGACACTTGTATCACCAAGAGTCGCAATGGAAGTCAGCCCCTCTTTAGTCAGCCTGTTAGGCCCACATTCTCTAAGATTGGTAGAGCTAATAGCTTTCCAATAGACATCTGCTTCCCTATTTACCTACTAAGTTTGAAACAGTAGGTAGAACCTCCTAGCAGCATGTACTTCCACATGTAGTGCACCAAGTCTGTGGAACCTGAGTGTAATGGCCTAGGTGTGCATGCAATTCATGATCCTGGGTGTTCTAGCAACTCTGTGTCTGATGTAAGTCAGGCCTCACTGGAAGTATATGTTGTGTACTAAGTTCTGCGTTTCCTGACATGTCTGACCCTATGAGTGCTCTATGGTTTGCTGACTCCTAATTGTAGAGAGACCTTACCTGTGGTGTGTCTGTAGAGACACACATGTGTGGAGTTGCCTATACACTCCTCGGTGTACATGTTGTTGGCAAATTATAGTTGTGTATCCACCGCCCCCCCTCAAACACGGCCATGGATTTGTGAATGGGGTACCTAGTACTGATGCTACCAGTATGTTACACATACCTGTCAATAAGTGACGGTTTGGTTGCATACTAGTATACACACTCAGGTTTGGCACGTGGTACCATACTGGAAAGTCCAGTTACAACTTGCAGACCATGTGGCTTTAGTTTTGCTTTCCGTACACTGACATTTGTAGCCCAGCTCTTGGTGGAGGATATGCAGCATGATTCTTAGATGATAACTGTCAGAACTCAGATTGCAAGTCAAAGCCAGTTGTTACCCATCTTGTGGGTTATGGATGTGCTTTGTGTGATGTGACCTTTGTTGTCTGGCCTGCCATATACTTCCTCAGGGACATTCAATGCTCTGTATCGTGATATGAGCTGTTACAAGTACAATAGATGTAATGTCTGATTAACTTGCTGTGCCGTTTCACACAATGCAGTTACTAATGTAGCATATCTGCATTTGTCTTCACAGCAGCTAACATGACTCCAGATCAGGTCCATGAATTTCAGCGCCGGGCCATGCGATACCAGCACATCCTTCTGGTGGAGTCGGGGTTCCGGAGGATGGCCCGGCGATATCGCCATGAACAGGCCTCCGGGGCATGGCGAGCCTTCCCACAGGGTGGGCCTACTTTGCCCACCACAGCCACCACAGAAACAACCAACAATCAGAGCCAGGTGGCCCCACCCACAGCTGCCACTGTTGATCCAACATCTGCTGGACTTCCTGGCCCCAGCATTGCCACCAGTGCAGGACAGCCCACACAGACCTCCTCCACCGGTACACAGACTGCCACTGCTCCATCTGTTGACCCTGCAGCCTTCAATAGTCTTGAACATAAGATGGACAAAGTGCTGCGCAAGGTGAGCCACCTGAGCCGGGACGTGCAGCACATTAAATGGCGGGTCAAGGATATTAAGAGGACCCTCCGGAGGGCCAACCTCTAGACACTTGATTTGATGGACATGAGACCCTCCCCTCCCTCCTCTTTCCTTGTTCTTATAGTTAGTGGGCTTAGGGGGCTTAGTGTTAGGTTAGTATAGGCTGTTAGTTTAGTTAGTGTTAGTGGGTGTGGGGTGGGGGGTCCTGCTTGTTTCTTTTTTGACTTATTACATGTGTGGGTGTGTGGATGGGGGGCTATGTTGAGGTTCTTATGTGTAAAAAAAAAAAAAAAAAAAATCTATGTGTTTAGGTTAGTATGTGTTGTCCTCAATGTGTCCCGTCTCATAAGGGGGGTGGGGGGTAGATGTTTAGAACGTTTCATTACATGTGATTAGTAAGTGTAGCTTAGGTTAGTTAGGGACTGTTGTGGGTAATGAGTAGTCAGGGTAGATTAGGGTAGGTAAGATTTTTCCTTCAGTTTCCTCATCTATGGTTAGCTTTTAATAAATATTTGGTTACCCCTTAATAGTATGTGTTGAATGGTACTTGGTTGTGGGTTTGGATTCAGTGTACATCAATTTTGTACTATAACATCTGTGTCCTATGCTACTAACAAATCCCAACTGAGCTGTACTATTGGCAGCTAGCACAGAGCTACCTTGCATAGTGTCTACCCTTTGTTGCAACCACCAATCACAGTTAATATGGATCCCAATGTATTTCTGTTGATAAGTGTGTTTTCAAAGTCACTAACAGTGCTTCCAGACTTGATATTGGGCAAACAGTTTTAGGTCTGACTGCAGTGTGATGACCATGCACACCCTTATAAGATGAGTTCTCATTGGCAATCTTGTATTCTTGTCTTCATGACCCTCATACATCATTTGTGACACAGTTCGGCATGATTACCTATTTATATGTTAACTCAGACACCTTCATTTGTGCAGTTTTTTTTGTATTTACTTAGATTAGTGTGGCATGTTTATTGTGTTATTTTTGCATGGTGAAAACATTTTGTGGCCACTATTTGATGACTTAGTTATCCCCTGAAGAAGCATTTTTCTGTCCTACACAGCATGGTGGTGTATGGTTTCTCACTTCATCAGATTTGTCCCTCAGGATGGGCAGAGTATGATGCAATCATGGGCACTGTGCAGATTTCTCTAACTACATAATATCAGGACAGTTGTATTGACAAGCTACGTAATTTGACAGTAGTCACACTTCAGTTATCTGCTGCACAGTTGATATGTCACATTACCCAGAGACAGATTTGTTGTGTAAGTGCTATTTATTGAAAAGTGCTGTAGTGCTATATGTACATTGTCCATGATTGTGAGTCCATTATAGTGATATCTTCCATTGTGATCCAACACAAGGGTTTACCAAAATGCTTTTGTCATGCTGGAGTTGCTGTTTCAGACAGTGCAGAGGGACAGACTTAGCCAATGAGTAGGAGAGAGACAATCACTGGGCTGGGTGACAAGATATAGAGTGGTTAGCAGAACAGTGCTTGAGTACAGTTGTTGTAAGACTGTCATGTTTAAAAACGCAGGACTTTGGTAATAGTTGACCATGTGGCAGGGACTAGTGCTTCTGGGTACTTTTCCTTGTGAATGTGATCTGCTCCATGTCTTCTTCTTCTGATGCGTGTGTTGCCTGCTTTGTCCTTGTTGTCGTTAGTTGTGAAGGGGCAACACACACCTCAGTGTTAGAAGACGTGGAGTCAGACATCCCGGTCGCTGCTCCCTGTGAAGATCTTAAGGGCAGTACTGCTGCAAGGAGGGCCTGCTGGTTCTTGAGAATAGCAGCCACATCACGATGGTAGGCAGCCAGGTCGGCCCTGAGGGGTTCAATGTTGCATTCTTGCACGCGTTGACAGGATTGCTGTTGTAGGTGTTGGGTCAACTGTATTGCAGCTGTGCTGATTTCCTTCTGGGTTTTCTGCAGTTCCTGCAAGATAGATGTTAGGGCTTGCATAGCTGCTGCCTGATCTGCAAATGACATCATGCACGAACGCACCCCCTCTAGGATGGCTGCCATATTTTGCATCCCCACCCGCACCTCCTTGGCCAGCTCCCGCTGTACTCCAACTACAGTTCTCTCAAAACTGGTGCCAGTGTCGTCTGAGTCCTCAGCTGTATTGGAGCTGGCAGGTCTTACAATTGGGGTGGTGGGTGGTTCCTCTGCGATGGATGCTTGTTCTGTGCTCCTCCTTGTGACAGAAGGCGGGGTCTGGAGGGTTTCAAGGACCTTTTGGATAGTCTCCTGGGGAATGTTTATCGGCTCGTCATCCATGTCATCAGGGAAATCTGGGACAGGCCTATCCGCAGGAGATCCATCTTCCACTGCAATGAAACAGAGTACAATTAGTGTGTCTGTGTTGTGGCAATTTTGATGTGACGTGCCTGCCTTTTGATGAATTCACTTTGTGATCTTGTTTTGTGTTAATATATCCAGTCCTTCAGATGGGCATTGCTTCAGGCCTATGGCCCACCTGTGTGTCACATGTATGTTATTGAGTTATCAGACTTGTCAGCCTCATCGCCTCTAGGTGTTCATTTTAGCCAAATAGAGAATTGCCACCTTCTTTTCCTACTCGACCCTCCGTGTACATCCATTCTCATGATGAGACCTTTCACTGGCTGTGGGTGTTCTGATGGCCCGGCAGCACACTTAACAATCTGGACCTGCCCCAATCCCTGATCGTTCACATCGACTTAAATGTAATTGACATGTGGCATATCCTATGCATGGCAATGTTATGATCCGATATGGATGTTGACATTGTTAATGGGTCCTGCTGATGTTGGGTAATGTGTGTTACATTGGATTGCCCTGAAAGTCATATCAGTGTCCTATTTCGTCCTCTGACTGTGCAGGTGTATTTCAGTGACCAGTTACATGTGTCCCCTCCTCAATGCTGTTGTCTGAGCAGTATGACATTTGGGATGTTGCCTTGTTACCCAGGCACAGGGTGGACCCTGACATATGCAGCATGGGTGTGTCCTTAGTGCTCTGTCGCTCCTATTGTTGTTTACTTTGGCTGATGTTTGTGACAACAATGGGCATTGACATTTGAGAGTACTGGTGCCTTTGTCTTGTTTCTGGGGATTGTTGCAGTTGTCATCCTCACCCCCTAATTTAGGTGTGTATGATCCATGGGGAGGTTATTGCCATAGGCTACTTGAGCTGCACACAGATCAGAGGTGGTAGTGGCAACTGTTGTCGCAGTTACATTGCAGTTGTCGGTTTGGCTAGAGAATTGCTAATAGGGCCCTAGTTAATGTAGGGGGTATGTTGGCTGACGAGTGCCAGGATGTAAGTTTGACGTAGTGGCCTTCCCTCCTGTCGTGGCTTTCCCTTTGCTCCATCGTTGGCATGACAGCATGCCCCCATGGGACTGTTGTTGGTGTGCCCCAGCTTCTGTCTGTGCAGGCCATGCCCCAATGCCGTGCCCCTTTACCCATGCTCCTCCATGTATATGATGACTTCCATGCATTTTGCGGTCGGTATCCCCCCCACTTGCAGTTAACATTTGTGCATTTTAATTCCCCATGCAACTTACCTAGCATGTGCGTTGTCTCCTGGTAGTCTGCGCTGTCCTGCCCTTGAATCCCTGTGACAATCTTCTCAGGGATGACGGCTGCGACCATCTCCTCCATGTGGTCCAGGGCCTCCTGGTGTTCTGGACTCCCCCCTCCAGTATGCAGTGCTGCCTTCCTGTTCCTGGCCATCTTTTCCTTGGTCCTGCGTTTGCAGTCATGCCAGCGTTTCTTGCACTCGATGACTGTTCTGCGTACTTCAGCCACACTGTTAATCTTGACGACAATTTGTTGCCATATAGCCTCTCTCCTACTGATTGACAACGTTGAGGTGACAAACAGTTGGTGCTGGTGTTCTGTCACCTCTTTAACCAGAATTTCCTGCTCCTCTGCACTAAAGCGACACTTTCTTTTCTTCTTACAGTGTCCTGGTTCTCGTGAGGGTCCTCCTGGCTGGTTCCTGGTCTGCTGTCATCTTCCTGGGGTCTGTAGTGGCATCTGGGATCCATTTTGGCTCTCCTCTGGTGAAATGGCTGTGTTTGCTGTGTTTTTTTACGCTATTGCCTCAAAAAAACCGGCGCATATCCGGTTTGCGGTGTCGTAAATTAACCCACAGTCATTTCCGCCGCGTTAACGTCGTTTTCCTTTACGACTTGACGCCGCAGTGTGCGTAAAAAATAATGACTCCCACCTGTTGTTTGCGCCGCCGTGCGTCAACGTATAAATATGACGCCCGCACGGCGCACCAAAATGGCGTTAGCCGGCAGTAATATTTTTGACACAAAACTGCGCCGGCGCAGTTTTGTGTCAAAAAGTATAAATATGGGCCTTTGTGTTTTCATGTATGTGCTGCAGAAACACAGTCTGAGCAAAAATCCATGCAAACATAGGTGCGTGGAACCATTCTGAACCAACATGCTGAAGTAGAACATGTTCATGATACAACCCCAGGTTCACCAAGTTCAATTTTCAATCCTGTTCCTAATATGTAAAAATGAAGCTTGGAAACAATAATGACGAAAGAAGACCTAGCATTTGGACTAAATTACCTCTACTATGTTGATGTATTTAATGGAGCTGTGCTTCTTCTTTCCTGCAAGATGGAAAATGCACTAAAAAAGAGAACGCTGCACCCACATACCTCTTAGGAGCACAGTCCCTGCACTGCTTTCAAGTAAACGCAGGGTGACATGCTTAGTAGAAATCAAATCTTAGCAGTCATTGTGCTGGCTATCAAATAGATACAGAATTTCAAAGGCATGGTTCAACAATGTAAAATAGACTTCATTCTTAATGTGAACTGTATAGGCAAACAACTCAAGTCATCCTGCACCTCATGAGATTTCTTTCTTATCTCAGCTGAAAAGCAGCAGCGTTTGCTGTCACTAAATACCTTATAGCTAATGGTCTCTGCAAAGTAATTCCTGAGCAGACATTTCCTGTTGACCAAGCAGAATAAGAATATACCCAGATTAGACAGTACTATTATGTTTACTATCCCACTTGTTTCTTAGTATCTCAAGACAAAGAACAAGGCAGTGTGAAATTTGTTAGCAAAAACAGAGCATCGAGCATCCCACAGTATATATATCTTACGTCCCAAGTAGAAAATCTTCAGTCAATCTTTGTCATGTGTCATAGAGCAGCAGGAAGGTGGGTTAATTGCTCCACTATGAGCCCTTTGTCTGCTTAATGGAGTTCAAAAATGTTCCCATCCATTTGCATTTTGGACATAGTGTGGGACTGGATTGCTGGAAAGAGATGTTTGAGTGTTGATAAATAAAGGCAGGAAGGCGAGGAAAATAAGGAAAAGTTACTTGGAAAAAGCGCAGGGAGGATAATTAGGAGCAGGAAAGAAGGAAGAATAAACAAGAGGGAATGAACATGGGAAGGAATTAAATAAAAGCTAAATCCTTTACAAGCACTGTAAAACACCAGTCCCATGATTGTTTTAAGAAGCAAACAAGTGTAGACACTGATTACTACAGATTGTCAGGACTTTTAAAACATTGCAAAACAACGAAAATACCCCACCAAAATTTACATCAAATAGAAAGTGAAAACAAGAAAGCCTATTTATGAACCAGTCTCGCCTTTGAGTAAAAGACAGCTTAGATTGGGGAAAGATGCAATTGGGGAAATCCAGCTAGGATGGCATTACCAAAAACGAGCCTGATATGACAAAAGCATGTACTGATGTCTTGACAGAATTGGAAGGGATTATGTGATGTATCTTCTTCACCACATGTAGATGGAAATGTGTTGCATTAGCAGTATTGTTAATGTGTGGGTTAAAACTGAGGATATACGGTCCAACCAATGATTTAAGTGATGATGCAGTAGCAGCAGTGTAGCTGTTAAGGTTAAGAAATTTCAAAGAGGCTGATATAACTTTTTTGCTGGCAAGGAGTGGAGAAGGAATTTGTTTTTTAGCAGATTCAAGAGAAGGACATTGTCTTTCATCCAGGGATGGATTTGAGAGCGGCATAGTCTCAAGGTTTCAAAGTTATGAATATTGTATGTCCCAGAAGTGTCCACAGCACACCTAAGGAAATTACACTGGCCCCTGAAACACAACCATACTTAATTCAGACTCCTCACACACACATTCAAGGGACTACACAGCTCAGGCCCTACCTACCTGAACTGTTGCATCTCCTTTCACCAACCACCTAAACACCTCAGCTCCACAGGACTCCTATTTGCACACATCCAATGCATTCGCAGAACCAGATCAGGAGGGCAGGCATTCTCTTACATCAACCCTAAAGCTTAAAACAATACAAAAGAAATGGTGGTTAATACGACAAAGTTTGCACATCCAATCCAATGTGTATATATGATTAATTATGGGGAAGATTCTAGGTCTTTGTAGAAATGTACAGCATGGGTGCCAGCCTGGTGTGACACTCAACCACCATGGGTGTCAAAATTACTGACTGGAAGGCCAATTAGAAATAGAATTTAAATACTATATACCAGGGCACACCAATGTAGTTAAAAATGTTCATCCAAGTGGAAGAGTAAATTCAAAGTCCAAAGAGACCATGAAGTTGATAGAAGTTTATTCTTATCGAGAGATGATGAATCCAATGTACAGCCTATACAGCCGACAAGTGTATCGTCACATTGACCTTATCAAGGCTACAGATCAAATAGGCAAGGAAAGAGATAACAATAAAAACATTGTATATGGTCACATGGAATTTTAATCTTGTTAATGTCACAAGTTTAAGAAAAGGAAAGGACACTGAAGTGATCATGCCATCTAAAAAATGTAAATTAAAATTGTCTTCAAGGTGCCCACCAATATGGTTAACTTTAATAACGGAACCGTTTAGAAAAGGGGCTTATTTAAAGCTTTGTGGTTGGCCCTCAGTTCAGCCCAGTCAGTGGTGAGATGGCCTTTGCTCCACTGGTAGAGAGCCACCTGCCATACTCAGAGATCCATACCAGGCTGCTGTTATCCATGTAGCATCCTCACCAGCCTGGGTACCCGCCAATGAATATGTCACACACTGAGCTAAGTCTTACACTTCTTTATTCTTCAGTGTGTAACTGCAAAGTCAACATTCTACATCTGCATTCACTTCACCACATTCTAACACTTATGTCACCATTCTACAGAAATTTTCAGAGTTCTAAAAGGTTGCATCATATATATCCACAAGACACGACAATCCCTGTGCCTTCATGGCAGCTGCCACAACTCCACTGAAGGTACTGGTGCATTGCAGGGCAAGCACCATGTTTAATGTGCTTGTTTGGCAACATTTTTTGTTTTTCCATAACAAACCCCCAAAGTGGGACACTGTTATTGAAAAATAAAAAAGAAATGACCATGATACACTAGGAGTTTTCTCTGAGAATGTGGGGGGTTATTTCGCCTGTTTTCTGTTCCAGACTGTTAGCTTTTTACTGAGGGTTCGGAAGAGGAACAATGTACATCAGAATAGTTGCTCTAAATAGGGTAGAATTTCTGAAGCATGTGGAGCCATGACTTTGGCAGTAGGGGTGTCCAACACATTCTGGCATATGCCTTGCTTCTGCCGATTTCTAAATCTACCACTAAGACAGTCAGTCAATAGTCGTGTATTGTTGAAAAATTAACATACATTGTTTTACAAGAGTCACTTAAATCTCCCTTCATTAAGTGACTGCTCTGGGTGGCCTATGATGCCTGAGAATAATTGTGATCCTCCGCCTGTTACAGCTAAGTCTGCTCTTAAGCATGGGGAAGTAAGTGAATGCATTGAATTTATGATCCCAGATTTTTGTCCCCATGATTTGATAATATGAGGATCTTCTCAATGTACCCATTCCTAGGAAGGCAGAGCACAATAACTTCATTCAGATTCCAAAAGAACCTTTAGTTACACTCCGTTTTAAAATTTTCTGATCTTAATAATATTGTCTTCTACATAACTGTTGACCAGCAGTTAAGCCTTGAGCGGAGATTGATGATGTCATTGTTCATTTTAATCTATATATATGTATGCCTAATTCTGAGATAAACTTGCCTCAATGGCACTTCCAGCAAGACCATGCACCTGATTAATCCTCCACAGTACTATGGTCACTGATGTCATTGTGAAGGCAGACATGGCAATGGAGTAGCAGTTATACACTTATGGATTTTGCACTTGATGCAAAATGCTACCTATCATGAGTACTTTTTTCAGTGCTTGCTTCTGGAAGTTTCCACAGTAAATGCCCCAGCAATTCAAATAAATGTCATATGTCATCCTTCTGGCAAAACACTCAATCATTGAGGAATGCATAGAACATATCACAAATCAATTAACTTTGATTCTAATATTTGTTTGGAACATACTTTGGTGTGACTCAAACAACACTAATTAATTCCCTTGATGAAAATGAATTTCTGTGACTCTGCAACAAACCTACTCATACTGATTGCTCTATACTTGACTTTGTCATACCTATGGACTCTTGTTGGAAAATTGATTATTGGTAAGAGCAGGTAAGTACCTACACTTAGCAACAGGCCACTAACCTCCACTTAGGTCCAGTTAGGTCTCAGTAAATTAAACCCAGCTCAACCCTTGGTAGCTTGGCAACGAGCGACAAGGCTTAACTTAGGAGACAGAGTGTAAAGCATTCAAAGATCACAAAACAGTAATTACATAAAACACAGGAAACGGTTTAAAAATCCAAAACCAATTCATAAAAATAGATTATATTTTTGTCTTTAAAATGACACAAAAACGAATAAAATAGGTTAAGGGGAACTGGAGATATGAATTTTTAAAGAATTATTGTTTTTTTAGAGCCTAGAAACAAAAAGCGCCAATCGTGACATCTGCTTGCACCTCGACCGGGGCAAAGTCAAAGTTTCAGGCCGACCGCGATGGAGCCCGGCTCGGTTACAGGCCATGGGAGGCCTCGGTCAAAAGTTTACCTTCGCACTTAGTTGTTTTTCTGAAGATTTTCTTCAGCGGGATGAACCTGCCAGTCCAATCCGACCTCCTGGAGCTCTTCTCCGGGTATGCGTTGCGTGAATCCTCATTAAAGATTTTTACCTTCGGACTTAGTCGTTTTTTCGAGGTGAAAATCCTTCGACCGGGGTAAACCTGGATCTTGATCCAACGTCCTTGGAGCCCTTCTCAGATACGCTGGCTGGGAGGTCCCGGTCAACTTTGTACTTTCGGACTTAGGTGGTCATTACAACCCTGGCGGATGGTGTTAAAGCAGCGGTAAGACCGCCAACAGGCCGGCGGAAAGAAATTTGCAATTACGACCGTGGCGGAAATCGCCAACAAAGACAGCCACTTTAACATTCAGACCGCCACGGCGGTATAAACAAACAGCGCGCCGGTCACCGCCAACAGACAGGCGGAAGACAATGTACCGCCCACACTATTATGACAGGCCAATCCGCCACCTTTTCCGGGGCAGATTCATCACGGATACAAACATGGCAGAAACAGGAATTTCAAAGGGAAAACGCTCACCTCTACACACTCCACAAGGAACGAGGACACCATGGACCCAGAACTCCAAATCCTACCTGCGATAGTCTTCCTGTTCCTGTACCAGGAGCACGAACACCGGCGGCGAAGACCACAGTGAGTACTGCACCGACGACACAGGGGAGGGGGAGGCAAAAAACAGGGACACACACACGCAACACCCCCACCCCACCCTCACCCACTACAACACACACACTAATACATATCTATACATTATAGTTACACCCCGAACCCTCCCAGAAGAATGCAAAGACAAAATGAAATGAGTGTAACCATTGTAATCTATTAAAATGCAGCATGCAAAAATATACATATATACACTATTAACAAAATATACACCAAGAATAGTAGTCCAAGTATTGCACCATTTATAGTCCGTGGACCACCTGGCCCAAAATGCATGGGCGAGACCCACACTCGATACCAGATCAAAACAGAGAGAACACTGCAGGGGCATCAGACAAATTTACAACAGGCACCTCAGGGGGAAGGGAAAGGGGGGCACCTCAGCCGGATGAGTGCACAACGCCAGATCCACGAGGGGGCCACATGCCCACTGTTCAATCCTGGGGAGTGCAAAGCAACAGTTTCTCAAGTCTCTCCTGTGGGTGGTTTGCCCACTGCATTATCCTGGGGAGTGCAAAGCCACAGTCTCTCAAGTCTCTCCAGTGGGTGGTTTGCCCACTGCATTATCCTGGGGAGTGCAAAGCCACAGTCTCTCAAGTGGATAACAGTCTCCACTGGTTCTGGAGGGGGACTGGTGCCCAGAGTGCTTCATCCTGTGAAGGACAGAGGTAGTGGATGCATGTCTCCACTGGTTCTGGAGGGGGACTGGTGCCCAGAGTGCTTCATCCTGTGAAGGACAGAGGTAGTGGATGCATGTCTCCACTGGTTCTGGAGAGGGACTGGTGCCCAGAGTGCATCACTCACCCTGTGACGGTCCCAGTTGTGTCAGTGCCCCTGCCGCTCATGGGCTGGCGGTGCTTGAGTTGGCGGTGCCCTGTTCAGCGGTGCTTGATTTGGCGGTGCCCTGTTCAGCGGTGCTTGAGTTGGCGGTGCCCTGTCCAGCGGTGCTTGCCCTGTCTAGCGGGGCTTGCCCTGTTCAGCGGTGCTTGAATTGGCAGTGCCCTGTTCAGCGGTGCTTGAGTTGGCGGTGCCCTGTTCAGCGGTGCTTGATTTGGCGGTGCCCTGTTCAGCGGTGCTTGCCCTGTTCAGCTGTGCTTGAGTTGGTGGTGCCCTGTTCAGCGGTGCTTGAGTTGGCAGTGCCCTGTTCAGCGGTGCTTGTCCTGTTCAGCGGTGCTTGAGTTGGTGGTGCCCTGTTCAGCGGTGCTTGATTTGGCGGTGCCCTGTTCAATGGTGCTTGCCCTGTTCAGCGGTGCTTGATTTGGCAGCGCCCTGTTCAGCGGTGCTTGAGTTGGCGGTCCTTCATGGCCCAGCGGTGCTTGAGCTGGCGGTCCTTCATGGCCCAGCGGTGCTTGAGTTTGCGGTCCTTCATGGCCCAGCGGTGCTTGAGTTGGCGGTCCTTCATGGCCCAGCGGGTCTTGTGCTGGCGGTCCTTCATGGCCCAGCTGGGCTGGAGCTGTCGGGGCCCTCCTGGGCAGCTGGGCTGGGGTTGGCGGGTGCTCCTGGGCAGCTGGGCTGGGGCTGGCGGGGCCCTCCTGGGCAGCTGGGATGGGGCTGGCGGGGCCCTCCTGGGCAGCTGGGCTGGTGGGGCCCTCCTGGGCAGCTGGGATGGGGCTGGCGGGCCCTCCTGGGCAGCTGGGCTGGGGCTGGCGGTGGCCTCCTGGGCAGCGGGGATGATGGCAGTCTTCTCTGCCGTGCTGCTCTTCCCAGACTTGCCGGGTTTCTTGTGGCCCTTCCCCACCTTGGGAGGTGTCACAGCTGAGTCCACACTCCCACCGGGACCCCTGGGAGCGGCTTGGGTGGCTGGAGTCTTCCCCCTCTCCCGCCGGGCACTGGCCAACTTCTGATGCTTCACAGGGGGGGGGACTGGCTGTGCTGTGGCTCCGTGCCACACTGGCTGTCCTGTTGGCCGGTGCACTCCACATACCTGTGACTACAGGCACCACTGGTCCCGGAGATGTTGTGACTGAGGTGCTACTTCGGGACCTCTAAGATGGACGGGGTGGGGGAGGTGTGGGAAAAAGGTCAAGGCTGGACAGGAAAAGTTTTTGGGACACACTGGGACGGGTAGCTGGAAGGGGTTTGGGAGTGGAGAAAGAGGTGTACGTTTGGTGAGTTTGGGTGCAGGTGCATGCGCTGGAGGCTGTCGTGAGGTGGATGGCTGTTGGGTGGGTGTGTGCCTGCGTTTGTGTATCTTAGGAGGGGGTGTCACAGACACACTGGGAGAGGACACAGGGGACGTGTGAATGGTAGTTGGGGTGGGGACTGCACGTGAGCGGGGTGTGCTGGTGAGGGACGTAGTGGCTGTAGAGGTAGTGCATCCAGGTGTGTGTGTAGACGAGACTGGGAGGGAGGAGGAAGACGACGAGGAGGGGGACACAGTGGAGGCAGTGGATGTTGCCTGTGGGATGTGTGGTGCTTATGTTTGCCTGAGCTTCCCTTGTGTGGTGAGGTGTGTGCAGGCTGGTCTGATGGTGTGCTTGGGATAGGCAGAGGTACAGGGGATTGGGTCTGGGTGGAGGAAGTTGGAGGGGGGAGGCTAGAGACAGGGACAATGGCTGCCATCAGTGCTGAGGCCAGAGTTTGAAAAGCTCGGTGAAGGGCCGCCTGACCAGAATGAATGCCCTCCAGGAATGCATTAGTTTGTTGCAACTGCCTTTCTACACCCTTGATGGCATTCAAAATGGTAGACTGCCCAACAGTGAGTGACCTGAGGAGGTCAATGGCCTCCTCACTGAGGGCAGCAGGGGTGACTGGGGCAGGGCCTAAGGTGCCTGGGGCGAAGGTGATGCCCACCTTCCTGGGTGAGTGGGCACGGGCAAAGGCTGAGGGGCTGCTGGGAGGGCGCTGCTGGTAGGGGAGGTGACGGCTGTACCTGTAGATGCGGGGGGCACAGATGTTGCCGCCACCACAAGGGAGCTCCCATCAGAGGACGAGTCCGTGTCGCTGGTCTCAGCTCCTGTCCCCGCCGTGGAGCTCCCCTCGCCCTCTGTCCCACTGGTGAATTCTGAGTCTGTAGTGTGGCCCTCCATGGCCATGTGGGATGCAGCTCCCTCGTGCTCCGGTGCCACTGCTCCTCCGCCTGATGATGCTGATGCACACAAGAACAGGAAAACCACAAAAAGGGGGGGGGGACGGAATAAAGAGATGTTGAGTGCATGGATCACCGCTACCGTTGGCGGACAAGACAGACACAGAAGCCCCCTGCACTACGCCACGCTCTTGGGCTCTACAGTGCAATTCCTGGGAAATGGCCTACAAGGCTATGGACGACATCTGCACACATAGATAACACAGGGGCATGAATAGCTGTACTTGGCACTCTACAGAGGTGGGGTCGGGGGCCACAGGGCCATGCCTTATGGAGGGGCCTAGCCTACGGAACTCGCCCTGGCCTTGGGAAACCCACAGCCCTCCTCCCCCACCCAGACCCCTCCACTGCGCGCAAAGTCTGCTGAATGAGAGTGTACTCACCCCCTTGTGTCCGCTGTGATGCCCTCAAGCGCCCATCCAACTCCGGGTAGGCCACCGCCAGGATCCTGAACATCAGGGGGGTCATGGTTCGACAGGCACCCCTCCCACGTTGGGAGGCCATCCCCAGCTGAGCCTCCGCCGTCTTCTTGCTCCAGCGGCGTATGTCCTCCCATCTTTTCCGGCAGTGGGTGCTCCGTCTGTGGTAGACCCCCAGGGTCCGGACGCCCTTGGCGATGGCCTACATGAAATGTACAGGGGAAGAAGAGAAGTCATTACCAACTGCACCGTCAAAGTGAGTGGCCCCCATCCCTACCCTTGCCATGTGGCACATGCACCCACCGTCTTTCATGCACGCAGAACTCTGCCCCCTTCCTTCTTACATCCAGCCCTCTCCACACAGGCATAGCCCATACGACATGCTCCCTGTGTACTTACCTGTTTGTCTGGAGGACCGTAGAGTAGCGTGTACTGGGGGAGGACCCCATCAACGAGCTTCTCCAACTCCTCCGATGTGAAGGCAGGGGCCCTTTCCCCAGACGCACGAGCCATTGTCTCTTCCAGACCGAGGTCATAGCAGCACTTGCAGTGTAGGTCCTCTCCTGTCGAAGATCAGGTAGTGAGTGATTGAACAGATAGAAAATGGCAGTCACGTCCGCGGTGGTGTGTACCATCACCACCGGCGTCCATCATCATTGGCTCCTGGGACCCATAGGGTCCAATGTTAACCAATGCAGCATTGCGCCACGGTCTCCGACCGCCTACCACGACGGTGTACAACGCCAGTGCAGTTACCTCACATCCCATTGTCCCACTTTAGAGGTCAGGCAGCCTCCATTTCAGGGGCCCACATGGCCTAATTTCCAACTGCGTCACACATACCTAGGCCTAGTCTCAACACACATACAGGCCACCTATTGTGTATGATTGGAGTTCTGGGTACACTGTGGGTACGTACCTCTGAGTTGTTTGACTCTGTGGTCGATGTTGTCCTTCATAGGCACCGTCCGCTGGGACATGTGAGGAGATGGCGGAATCCTCCGGTGTACCGACCGCTGGTGGACCTGTCGACAATGGAGGAAAGACATTTGATAACCACCTACAGGTCTGACCGTGCCACAATCCAGGAACTGTGCACCCAGTTGGAGCCAGACCTGATGTCAGCAATCCGCCATCCCACAGGAAATCCCCCCTCAAGTGCAGGTGCTATCAGTGCTCCATTTCCTTGCAAGTGGGTCTTTTCAAACAACTGTGGCCATGGCATCAGGGATGTCCCAGCCTATGTTTTCCAACGTATTGTCCAGAGTGTTGTCTACCCTGCTGAAACACATGCGGAGCTACATCGTTTTCCCTCAGGTGGAGGATTTGCCTACAGTGAAAGGTGACTTGTACGCCCTTGGACATATCCCCAACATCATAGGTGCCATTGATGGGACCCATGTGGCTTTGGTACCCCCCAACAGGAGTGAACAGGTGTACAGAAACCGGAAGAGTTATCATTCCATGAATGTACAGATGGTATGTTTGGCAGACCAGTACATCTCCCATGTGAATGCCATGTTCCCTGGCTCAGTGCATGACGCCTACATCCTGCGGAATAGCAGCATCCCTCATGTGATGGTTCAACTCCAGAAGCACCGTGTGTAGCTATTAGGTGAGCCCCTGAAAGCAAGACAGTGGGAATGGGTGTCTGGGGTTATCCCTACAGGTTAGTGGGTGTCTAACAGTTGTCCCTCGCCATTTGCAGGTGACTCTGGTTACCCCAACCTGTCATGGCTACTGACCCCAGAGAGGAATCCCAGGAGAAGGGCAGAGGAACCCTACAATGAGGCCCATGGGCGAACTAGGAGGGTGATCGAGCGGATGTTCGGCCTCCTGAATGCCAGGTTCAGGTGCCTGCATATGACAGGTGGATCCCTATTCTACTCACCAAAGAAGGTGTGCCAGATCATCGTGGCCTGCTGTATGCTTCACAACTTGGCTTTGCGACGACAGGTGCCTTTTCTGCAGGAGGATGGTCCAGATGGCGGTGTTGTGGCAGCTGTGGAGCCTGTGGACAGTGATGAGGATGAAGCAGAGGAAGAAGACATGCAGAACAGGGACTCCAGCAATATTTCCAGTGAAAAACAGGTGAGAATACATTCCTGACTACTACATGTAATTTTACACTACTACCTCTCTACTGTCTGTCGTTTTCACCAAGTGTATGGTCACTGAGTTGTCACTTTCCCTTACGGTTTCACAGATGTGGGTCCCAAAGTGTGTCATCTGCTTAGATTCCTCATGGACTAGAGCTGTGTGACATAGGTATGTTGACATTACTATTTCAAGTACATTTTGTCACTGTAATTGCAAATACACTATTTCGAAATCACAGACAGACTCCAGATCATTTTGTGCTTTAGGTGTGTTTATTTAAATGCTAAATATTGGAGGGGGAAGTTAAATGGTGAGGGGTGATGGTGGAGGAGTGTCCATGGCAGAGTCGAGTCTATTAGTCTCACAGGTGCATTGCCCATATGGGATAGGAAGTGGAGCTGGGGCAGTTTAATTATGGACAGGGTGACAAAGTGGAACTGTGGGATGACAATCAGGGTGGTCTCATTTCTTGGAGGGGGTCTTGGCATCGTGCTCTGTCTTGTTCCTGGATCTCAGGGACCATTTGCGGGGTGGTTCTCCCTCTGCAGGGGGTGGGGTGCTGGTGTGGTGGTCCTGTGGCGGGGCGTCCTGTCCACTAGCGCCGGCGGAGGTGGTGGGCAGTTCATCATCCATGCTAGTGTCTGGGGCCCCTTGGAGTGCCACAGTGTCCCTCCTGGTGTTAAGTAGTTCCTTCAGCACCCCTACGAATGTGCCCAGGGTGGAGCTGATGGTTCTGAGTTCCTCCCTGAAGCCCATATACTGTTCCTCCTGCATGCGCTGGGTCTCCTGAAACTTGGCCAGTACCGTTGCCATCGTCTCCTGGGAGTGGTGGTATGCTCCCATGATGGAGGAGAGGGCCTTGTGGAGAGTGGGTTCCCTTGGCCTGTCCGCCCCCTGTTGCACGGCAGCCCTCCCAGTTCCCCTGTGTTCCTGGGCCTCCGTCCCCTGGACCATGTGCCCACTGCCACTGCCCGCAGGTCCCTGTAGTTGTTGGGGTGGTAGGTTATCCTGGGTTCCCTGTAGTGGTGGACACACAGCTGATTGACGTGTCCTGGGGACGGAGGTATGGGCCCGCTGGGTGGATGCTGTGCTGGTGTTTCCAGAAGGGGAAGGTCTGTGGTGGCCTGTGCCTGTGTGAGGGGAACCGACTGTCCAGAGGTCCCCGATGGTCTGGGCTGGTCATCTAGATCCAGTTGGACAGAGGTGCTGTCATCACTGTGAGCCTCTTCTGTGGGTGGAGTGGACATGTCCGGACCCTCCTGTCTGGTGACGTTGGGTAGTGGTCCTGCAGGGGTGGAAAGGCATGATTATTGCATCTGTGTGTGGCATGGTGTGCAATGGGTGGGTGACCGTGTACCCCAGTGCTGGCATTCCTGTGTGGGAGCTTGTCTGATGATGGTTTAGGGGGTTGTATGGGTATGTGCAGTGGGCATGCTTTAGTGTTGGGTGCCCATGCTTTGTTTTTGCATGCAGGGCTTGGTGTTGGGATGTGTGGTTTGTGATATTGGTACATTTGTGAGGAGTTGGAGTGATAGTGGTGAGGGCGAGGGTGGGGTATGTGATAGCATGCAGGTAGGGTGGGGGATGTAATAGCTAAGATTTGACTTACCAGAGTCCATTCCTCCACCAACTCCTGCGAGGCCCTCAGGATGCAGAATCGCCAAGACCTGCTCCTCCCATGTTGTTAGTAGTGGGAGAGGAGGTGGGGGTCCGCCGCCAGTCCGCTGAACTGCAAGGTGGTGTCTTGAGACCACGGAACGCACCTTCCCCCGTAGGTCATTCCACCTTTTCCTGATGTCCTCCCGATTTCTTGGGTGTTGTCCACTGCGTCCACTACTCTTCGCCATAGCTCCATCTTCCTTGCAATTGAGGTGTGCTGCACCTGTGATCCGAATAGCTGTGGCTCTACCCGGATGATTTCCTTCACCATGACCCTGAGCTCCTCCTCCGAGAACCTGGGGTGTCTTTGCCGTGCAATGGGGTGGTGTGGGTGATGTGTGGGGTAGTGTGTGTGGTGATAAGAGTGGTGATATGTAGTGGTGTGTTGTGTGAGGTGCGTGGAAGTTGTGTGGGTGATGGGGTTATGTGCCTGTGGATGCTGTTGTACTTGCTGGTGGTGTCTCTCTCTGTGCTTCGTTCTCAATTTTTGGTAGTAGGGGTTTGTGTGTGATGTGGGTGTGTGTTTTATATAGTATTGGGTGTGTGGGAGTGGTGTGTGTATGTGTATCAGTTCTGTGTATTTTGAACTGTCCAATGTGGCTGTGTTCTGTAAGAGTGTGTGTATTTTGAGCGCAGTGGTGTGTACCACCAATGGAATACCGCGGTTGAAAAACCGCCGCGTAGATTTGTGTGTCGTGATAGTGTGGGCGTATTTCTGTTGGCGTGACGGTGGAGGTTTTATTTTCACCAGTTTATCACTGACCTTTGGTGTGGCGGACTTGTGTGGGTGTCTGAATTTTGGCGTGTTCCGAGATGTGGGTCATAATAGCTGTGGCGGAATTCCGCAGCCGCGGCGGTATGTTGGCGGTCTTCTGCACGGCGGTAAGCGGCTTTTACCGCCAATGTTGTAATGACCGCCTTAGTCTCTTTTTTGGAGATTTTCTTCACTGGGACAAACCTGCAAAACAGGCCAGGTGGCGGTTGAGGCAAGCCGGCTAGAGTTGCTGCTGCGGGTCGGTCCCTGTATGGAGCTTCCTTTCAAAAGTTCTCCAAACTTCTGGGTCTTCTCCCAGATGTTCTTTTAAGGTTCTTTTGGGGTCCACATCTCACCCCAAGGGTCCAGAAGCTCTGAGATGATCCTTGGGGGGTGCGGACTACAACTCCCAGAATGCACCTGGCGCAAACTTTTGGGCCACTGGGCAGTGGTCAGCTGCTTGATTTCTTCAGGAGTTGGTGCACGGGACTATGGTTAGCAATTTTTCTCCTGTAGCAAACAGGGACTCCCTCCTTGAACCAGTTGAAGCCAGGCAAAGTCCTTCTTGTGGTGAAGCCCAAGTGTGCAGCTGGTGCAGTCCTTCTGAGTGCAGCTTCCAGGTGCAGGCCAGGGGTCCAGCAGGGCAGTCCTTCTTCTCCTTTGGTTCTTCCTTGTTGGACGTTGTAGGGAACTGAGGTGTGGATGCAGGTCTGCCAGTTTTATCCTTGCTCCTGAGTGAAAAACAGGGGGGTCCTGATTCACCAATCAGGTACAGGATCCTTCCCCCTGTGATGACCTCTTCCTGGGAAGTGTGGCAAAAATCAATCCCAGGAGGCAACATTCTTCAAAAATCCATCATGGCTGAAAATGATTTTTGGAAGTTACATCTGGCTGAGCTCACCCACTGGTGTGGCTAAAAATCATAAACACACCCCTCTCCTGCCCTCTCCTAATCTAATCAAGGGGCACCTAGTTGTCTGGTGTTGCAGGATGTGGGGGTGTTGCTGGGTTGCTCCAAATGTCTTTCTCCGCCTTTGAAGACCAGTTTGGCAGCCCTCCACCTACCTGCCTCACCATCTGCTGAGGGGAGATTCCCTCCCACAGGCACACCTCTTTGTGTGAAGCCAGGCCACTGCACACCTCATCAAGGCAGCCTGGCCAGGCTGCCAGAGGCAGGCCAATCAGAGCACAGCAGCAAAAACAATGCAGGGCTGAAATTGGCAACTTTTCAGGTAAAGTTTAAAACTCTTTACCTGAACAAGTTATATTAAATCCAACAACTGGAAGCTGTGGGATTTATTATAACAATTAATTTGATACCAAACTCTTCGTATCTGTTACTTAAGGGGACTTTTAAATTTAAAATAAAGTCTCGCCATTCTAGCCTATGAAGGCCATTCACTACAATGATGGAAAAACACATTTGGCTGTTTTTACCTCACCAGGGCTTAAAAAACCATTTTTGTAAGGTCTCTGCTTATAGTTACATGGCACCCAGCCCCAGGGGCACATAGGGCACACCTTAGGGTTGATTTACATGTACAAATAAGGTAGTTTAAGACTTTGGAACTACTTTTAATTCCGAAGTCGGATTTGCATATAGCTTTAATTTAAAAGCAGCCAGCAAGGCAGGCCTGCCTTTAAAATGACACTGGGCACCTCAGCAGTGCGCATATGGGTGCACTACCTATGTTGTGGTCCCTAAACCTACATGCCGTACCATATACTAGGGACTTATAGGTAGGTTGACTTAGCCAATTATAATTAGCCTAATTTGCATACTGATTTTACACAGAGCACCGGCCCTGGGACTGGTCAGCAGTACCCAGGGCACCACCAGAGTCACGAAAACACCAGCAAAAAGTGGAAAATGGGGGCAAAAAGTTAGGGGGCCTCTGCAATCAGCCCTGTTTTCTCACAACTCTTTATTGACAACTGATAAACCAATCCCTGTGAATTGGTAAAATCATTTACAGATCCCTTTCATGCAAGCCTTCACACACTGCAAACATTTAGGACAGTAAAAAGGGCACTTTGTGGTTTTGTGATTGAAGAATGTCCCTCAAAATAACCCTAAATGAGATGTCAATGTCTCCACAAACAATTTGAATAATTACCTTGTGGACTTTCGTGATGATTGCACACCCTGAAAATGCAAAAAGAAAATACTGAAGCCCTCTACACCATGAATCTCAAAGGACTGTTTTCAGAAAAGAAAATCCCTCAGAGGTTTAGCAAAGTCATGGAAGCACTTATCTTTCTACCTTGCTGAGTCTTAGGACTAGAAAGGAAGTTTCAAAAGTCCCATACACATGGTAAAGGTCAGCCATCCCTGTTAGACACCTCTAACACTTGTTCAATATTAATTTTTAAGTAGTAAGTTTGTCCATCAAGCCATCACCTTTCACTGCTGATAACCTGGAGTCAAATATGAAAGTGCTGTGCAGTTTTCCACTGAAAAAATAAATACTATTAAAATCTCTCTACCACCAGCATGTGACCCCTGGCAAATTATAACTTCAAGAGCAAAGCTCAGATTACTAGGTCTCAAGTTACTGAAAGTTCGGAGTGTTATTTATTTAACAGTATTGTCAAGTTGGAACGTTTAAACCAATTTTCTGATGTGGTTCCTGAAAATGTATGTAAACAGTTGCTAGACATATCTTACTCTACTGGACAACTTTAGCTAATTCATTATTTGTAAAAGATGAGCTTCCTAATTGTCTTAAAATTGGAAACATCTTTCTACCTTTCTCAGGAAACCCTGTACCGATGCTAATGAGCTTAACAACTTCTGCTCTGCAACAGTGCAACATTTTGCCTATGGCGGTGATTAAAAGTTGTCTAGCTACTCAGCCTGTGCCATCATATCTTGGTTAAGATACTTCTACACAATTTTCCAAAGGGATTCAGAAAAGGCTGTAGCATGGAAACAGCTCTATATATAGGTGGTAGATGACGGTGCTTCAGTCTCTTGGCACAGGAAACTCTTGTATTTATTGAGTTATACCTGATGCCTTTAACACTGTCAATTATACTTCTGATTAACATCCTTAACGATCAAATTGACATTGATGGTATTGTTCTAAACGGATTTATCTCTTACTTGTCAAATCAATTTCAATGGGTTAAAATCAATAGCTCAGTCTGAAACGGGGGTTCCCCGACTCTTCTTACTGTCTCCCACACTTTTGAATGAATGGAACCATTTGGGGTTATCCGTAGCAGTTATGGAGCCTTCATCATTAACATGCAGGTGGGGGCGTGGATAAGATGGCGGCTAGTGCAGACACTTTCTGAGAAGCTCCAGTCGCGGCCCGAACTCTAATCCTCTAATTTCCCCCTTCCGCATGTCTGGTGCCTTCTCCTAGCTAAGTGGGGCACCAAGGAGTCGATTGCTTACCCGGCTGATCCCGACTGGATGCCGCGAACCGCATGGGACCGGGCCAGGAGCAGCACAGGGCGACCGAGGCCTTGGGTGAGGAGCGACGGAAGTGAGAGGCGGAGCAGTGCCTCTCTCCAGCGATGGCTCAGCAACGCAGACCGCCGAGCAGGGGCCTCGCAAGCGCCGCTGGAATAGCGTCGACAAGCCGCCCACCGAGGTTCAACACAGGTGCTGTGAAGGCCCGCCGGCAGAGGGACCCCCCCGAAGAGAGGACCTGTCTCAGCGGCATTGATGGATTGGGCTGGGTGAGTGCGTCCGCCACCGCGGCCTATGCGGAACGAAGTCGCCTGCTAAATAAAGACTACACCTAGGGGCATACCTGGCCTGCCCCGTCCCCGATGAGGAGATCTAGAGGCGCGGAGCCACCTCTGGGGGCAGACTGCGAGCGATATAGTTCAGTGTCCCGAAGGGTGCGGGCAGCTGCGCATCGGGGATGGAGAT
Organism: Pleurodeles waltl; assembly: GCF_031143425.1. Classification (NCBI taxonomy): domain Eukaryota; kingdom Metazoa; phylum Chordata; class Amphibia; order Caudata; family Salamandridae; genus Pleurodeles; species Pleurodeles waltl. Next base: position 506,962,948 of record NC_090447.1, on the reverse strand, counting down.
CTGTGGCAGCAACATAGCGGACCGAGCACAAAGAGCAACGGCACGGTGAGCCGAGAGACAACATCTACTCACAAAAGGATGCCTGAAACAGGGCGAACCAACGCGAGGCACACACAGCGATGAGAGGATGGCACCTAAGACTGCCGCAATAGCGGAGCTCGCTGCGCTCAACAGCAGAGCAGGTGAGCGCGCTAGCGAAGATCTCAGTCGGTGTGGCCCAGAAAACTGGCTGAATGGAGAGGGTATGTGAACACTAGCGCGGACACTCCCTGAAGAGCAGAGCCTCCCGACCACGTTCTGAGTTGCTCAACGGGGTGCCAGATTGCCCTCCTGACAATCACAGCCCCCATCTGACTGCCACATATGCTTAGACCGCTGGATCATCACCCTGGACCACCAAGCTCCGTCCTAGGGCTACAAATTGAGGATCCATCATGACCCGGCCCGGGACAGCGGCTACGAGCCCCCTGATTGAATAACAGTGTCTCATCTTGGGTGGCAGGGGACACGCGACATCAAGTTACTACACCCACCATAACCAGATGGATGCAGCCAGGGGCCCGACACCGGTGCACAGGATCACAGTGGCAACCTCCTCTCTCTAGCATCTGCGCTGTGCTCAGAGACGCACTCAGCCCATGGGTTCTCTCCAGCCCTGCACTTGGGCTGGCACCCAACTCGACTGCTCCAGAAGCTTGGAGGGGCTGGAGCCCTTACTAGTGCCACAAACGACCTCATCAGTCATGCTCAAGCCAAAACCACGGAGGCCACAACTACTGGCTAATACTGAGGAGCTGAACCCTGTTGGCCCAGCTGGGACACAAGCTGCAGCACTGCAACAAATGAACCTGACACTGCAAGTGCACTCAGCACAGTTCGATAATCTGTTACAAGCAGTGCTAGACAGGAAAACTGCACTGGAAGGGAAAATAGACACTAGTAATTGAAGTAAACCTACTTAGGGCGGACCACCGCAAATTAGCATACAGAGTCAATGACAACGAACGAACAATCACAGTTACTCAACCAGAAATCAAAGATTTGCGCGACCAGGTACAGCGTATGGAAACAGAGGTCAGCATATTCCAGAAGAGAGCAAAAGACGCAGAGGGATGCTCGAGGAGGAACAATGTCATATTCATAGGATTCCCAGAGCGAGCAGAGTCACCTAATGCTGAACAATTCTTGGAAAAGTAGCTTCTGGACAAAGTCATGATGAACGCGACATCACCAATGTTCGCAGTCGAGCGTGAACACCAAATTCCGAGTGGTCCACCATGGCAAGGTGCCCCCCGACCCTTGATAGCACACCTGCTAAACTTTCGGGAAAGAGACTTGATCCTACAAAGATTCAGGACACAGGGCCCCATACGGATGGACAATGATGTGATAACGGCATACCCGGACTATACCGTTGAAGTACAATGTAAGAGAGCGTCCTTCACGAGAGTAAAACAATTACTGCGCAACAATAATCTCTCTTACTCCCTACTGTTCCCTGCACGGCTCCTGGTAATAGATGGGGAGAAGATTCATGTTTTCCCATCCCCCGAAGGCACCTGGACATGGCTGCACGCCAAGGGGATGGCCCGGCTCAAGCAAGATGACATCAATCGGAGTACATGGCTCACTCCCCAACCCCGAAGACAGAAGAAGTCAAAGTTGGGAACATGCCCATCCAAAACACAAGTAGCAGAAAGCCAGGAGCGGGCCCTGAGGGAGGCCAATCTGTTTACATCGCCGCAGCATCAGACGTACCGGGACCCAGATAAGGCAAGCTTGGATCTTTCAGTGAATCCATCTAGTGGCTCTTATTCTCCTTCGGCGCTCGGCCGGGGCTTACACCACGCACAGCAGATGACCTCTAGATCTCATACGTCAATGCACAATGACAGAAAATGGCACTGAGACCCATCAGATGCTCTGGAAGGACGGCTAGACGGCATGTAGCCCCATCGCTCCTTCTCACACAGGTATAGAGACATTAAGAATGGAAGAGGGGAAGGGCGCACGTAACATGACTGCGGGGATGAATATCCGGCTGGGACCGCTGAGAAGGGACACATCGAAACGGACCCCATGCCCCCCACACCCCCAAGGGACACCTGAAGGACCTTGCCATGATAGTTAACGCACTGGGCACCGGTTGTGCCTTAGTGTTATCAGTAGGGCTTCACCTACAAAGTCTCTTTTCAGTTCCTTTCCAATCTCGCTATTCTTTCTTCTTTACGCTATGCGGAGTTGTTCCAGGGTGGGAGTCAACGGAAGTGGGGGAAATGGTCACACTTGGCCCAAGATCCTCTTCCTGGCTGGGTACCGGGACCCACATTACCTTTAACACATGTGAAAATGTCCACTTATAACATATTGACCTGGAAAGTGCGAGGCATGGCTAGCCCTATTAAACGCTGCAGAATTTACACATATCTCAAAAGGCATAAAATCCACAGTTCTATACTACAAGAAACACACTTAACAACAGAGGAATTACGTACCTTACCGAATAAATGGCAGGGCCTAGCTTACGGCACCTCTTTCTCTGTATATTCCAAGGGGGTATTAATATGGATAGCCCCAGAAGTACCCGATAACGTAGACCACCACAAAATAGATACAGAAGGCCGGTATGTATAACTAGAGGGTTCCTTTGATGGCACACCGCTCACTGTCACTGGCTTGAATGCTCCCAATACAAAACAGGGAGAATTTATCCTGTCTCTTACTCCTCAATTATTTCACGACCCCACCATGCAATACATATGGGGTGGAGACTGGAACTTGGTACCAGATATCATTAAAGATAGGTCACACACACCTTTGGAAGGAGCTCCCTGTAGGAAGACTTCCCAGGTGTTTCAGGCCTGGATCTCAGAACACAGGCTGGTGGATGTGTGGCGTACACTGTATACCCTAGATAGGGAAAACTCCTTCTTTTCCTCGGTCCGCCGCCTTCATACTCTCATAGACCTGCTGCTTTGCTCGAATGCGCTGGTTAGCAATTTTACGAGATCCTCCTATCTTGCTAAAACAATGTCAGACCACTGTCTGCTGCTAGGTATAGTTTGTTGGGGCAAAACGAGGACGCCCATCCCCACCTGGAGGCTACAGCCAAGCTTACTGTTAGACCCACCATTCCATCACGAGTTATCAGAGCACATCTTGAAGTACTTTAAGCTCAGTCATGGGACAGCGTCGTCACGTGCCATGGAGTGGGTTGCCCACAAGGTGGTAGTGAGAGGTCTGTGCATGTCAGCGATGGGAGGGACATGGCGCTTATTATCAGATGATTTGAGGAGGGCAGAGACTGAGCTTCGAGAAGCGGAGAAGGGTGCGGCGTCAGGCGCTGTGGCCCTGGAGGACCTTCGGGCGCTCCGGACACAGGTAGACGAGGTCGACTGGTGTCTACGCAAATATGACTATTACCATTACGTAACTAGAGCACACTTAGAGGGAGACCGCTCCGGTAGAATGCTGGCCTGGCTGGTACGAGGGGAACAACAACATAGACCAATAGGAGCAATAACATCAGGCTTGGGAGAAGTGATTAATACCCAGTTGGGAATAAATAAGGCTTTTCAACGATACTACAGAACCCTATACGCAGCGCCCCCCCCATCCGCACAACAATTGGCGGAATTCTTCGTAGCACTTCCTTTGACTCGCTTATCCGTGACACAGCAAGGTGAATTAGACGCACCCATCAATGCGACAGAGGTTCAATTAGCGTTACAACAATGGGCGGGAAATAAGGCACCAGGCAGGGATGGCCTTCCGGCAGAATATTACCACGCGTGCTTGGGACAACTAATCCAACCATATGTAGAGATGGCACATGAAGCGCTCCAGAAAGGCAGGTTATCAGGGTCACTAAGAGAAGCAGTAATTGTAGTACTACCGAAACCAGGACGTGACCCGTTGGATGTCCGCTCATACAGGCCCCTCTCTCTCCTGAACCTGGATTGCAAACTGATAGGCAAGATCCTAGCAAACCGCCTACACCAGCTGATGCCACATTTGGTCCACAAGGACCAATCAGGCTTTATTCCGGGGCGCAACACATTGGTGAACATCAGACGTCTACTGCAAACCATAAGTGAAACACCGAGTCTGACTACGACTGGGTAGCGGTCTCCCTAGACATTGAGAAAGCATTCGATACATTGGGTTGGCCTTTCCTGCTGGAGACGTTGTTCCAGCTGGGAGTCGGGAGTGTTTTCCTGAAGTGGATAGAAATACTGTACGCAGACCCCTTTGCTTGGGTTAAAACAAGAGGAGTAATTTCGGACGAGTTCCCGATAGGCAGAGGTACAAGGCAGGGATGTCCATTGTCCCCAGTCTTATTCGCTTTGGCAATGGAACAACTTGCTGTGCAATGCCAGATGAGGGCGCGGGAATGGGGCATACCTCACAGGGACGACTACCATAACATCTCCTTATACTCAGACGATCCGCTGATATACTTGCGCGACCACGCAGCCTCACTCCCGGGCATGCCGCAACTATTGGATCAGTTTGGTGATGCATCAGGCCTGTGGGTCAATTGGTCCAAATCCTGTCTGTTCCCGTTAGAGCCGGCACCGGTGGAAATGCGATTCAGCACTCCGACATACGCACTACCATGGGCATATACAGCCTTTAAATATCTAGGCATACATATACACCACAATGCTGCCGACCTGAGGGAGGGCAACCTGGGTCACGCACTCCGCTCCATCAAAGGATCTCTGCCTTTCTGGGGATCACTCCCGCTCTCGCCCATAGGCAGAGTAGCAATCACCAAAATGATAATCCTACAGCACATGCTCTATCATTTCGCAGCTTTACCGCTACTGATACCCTGCGTTTTTTTTGCATCATTGAATAGCCTCACAACGGACTTAATATGGGGCAAAGGTCGCCGGCGAGTAGCCTTGACTGCCACCCAACTCCCATTAGAACTAGGAGGGCTGGGCACACCACACTATGAATTGCATTATGCTTCAGCGCAAATACAGTGGGCTTGGCGCTGGTTGCAAGACCCCCTGAACTCAGAGGCAAAATTAGAGAACGCTGCCCTCGGACGCACAAGCATATTGCAATGGTTGCTGGATAGCTGTAGCCCGGCCGCTCAGAACAATACTCTGATGCAGATAGCTCACTGGTGCTGGTGCCGCTATATACTAGACGGGAACCGCATTCCCCCATACTCACCCAGAATTGCTCTACTATCTGTCCAAGTGATCTCTAAGCTCACTAGGCAGCACAAATTGCAACAGTGGCCCGAGAGAGGCGTACAAACAATTGGAGACATATATTTGGAAGGTCACATGATGCCTTTTGCAGAACTTTCCTCGAGATACGATGTGGACAGGAGATGGTTCCTGACATATTGCGCTCTACAACAATTCATACGTCGTACTTGGCGATGCAGAGATCGGGACCCTCCTACATCGCCTGTACTACATGAACTGCTTTCCAGCCTAGGAGGTCAATGCAGTATATCACAGTTATATAAAGTTCTACTAGATAACCTGGAGGTTGCTCAGCCCAAGGCGAAGGCAAGGTGGGACGGAGTCCTCTCATCCTCTTTGGACCAACGAGAATGAGATATGGCACTAGGCTTGGTGTGGTCTGTGTCTCGCAACCCTAGGTTTTGCTTTACCCAGTTCAACTACTTACACCAGACTTATTTATCCCCGCACCGGCTAGAACGCATGTTCCCTCAATTTGCCCAGGATTGCCCACGATGTGGGGAGGCAGATGCAACATTTTCCACATGACATGGGAATGCCCGCCTCTACTGAGTGCCTGGCAAGACGTGACTGCTCTGACTGGTGAGCTGGTCGGGCGTCCGGCCTCCCCCACGGCCGCTTCGTGCTTGCTGGGCATCCACCCCCACCCGAAAAAGGACAATCAAACACAAAGATTCATCGAGCTGGTGTTCATCTTATTTAAGCTCTCGATAGCAATGCGATGGAAGGCACCGGCCGCGCCAGACACCCGACATTGGATAAAAGATATGCTGAAGTGGGCGAGGGCAGAGGCCCAAACACTACACTCACTCCAAGATAGAGGAATACAAATCAAGGGGATAGATACGTGGGACACTTTGGTCACATCACTCGAAACTAAGGATGATTCCCGCCCACCATGAGTGCACGGTCGACCCCAACCAGCAGGTCATAATCAACATAATCCAAGAGATCTAAATGGACTCTGTGGTCTGGAGACACACGCCATGATCTATCCCTAACTTACACCTCAACTACAAAACACCACACAGTATGTGAGGCATAAGTAGACACCCCCGAGATGTTATGTAGCGGGCGGGAGGGTCCAGGCTAGGGTAGACTCTGACCAAGAAACGTTGTTAGGGGATGGGACAGGAGGGGGCTGGTGGCGGCCGCTGACTATGGGAGGCAGCCTAGGAGCCCTCCCCATGTGACCCCGATCATCACAGTGAGGGGCGCTACGGACCAGCACACTACATCACTAAGGAGGGCACCTCTACCCCCCACCTCACTGGCCCTGTTTATGGGCGCTATCCCCCCTGCTCCCCCCTCCTCAGTCTCTTGATCAAGCTCACTTCCACAAGACAATAATTATCCTAGGATCAGTCACCCTCACTCGGAACTCCCAATAGGTTAACCCACACCGCTGGACGCATAGCTCTACCTTCTTCTCTCACTCTTCTTCCCCCCTCACTCTATGTTTCTCATAATTTGGATTAAGTATTATAGATAATAACAAGAGCAGCGTTTGATGCTCAGATGTAGAGATTAAAAAAATTAAAATTAACATACTGGTGATACACAGTTTATCTCACGACCGTTTCTCACAAAAATATCTCTCTCCACTCTAACTCCTTGAAAACTGTTCAAAGGTAGATGACTTTGAATAACTTTAAAGTCACCCTTCAAAAGCAGAGGTTTTGCCAAATTTGCCTAAGAAATCCAACTGCCTGTTTAATTATGGATCGACACCCATAGTATCTTGGACTGTATACTTGTTATATTTAAGAACACAACATTGCTAGATTTCAACCTTGATAAGACAACTTTCAATCCAAAATTAATGGCATGGCTAGGTGTGCATGCTACCGACAAAGTTACTATGGGGTTAGAGACAGTCCATTACTTAACAAGATATTAAGAGCATAGTACACGTCCTTAATAACTCTTGGCTGGAGTAGGTAATTTGATCCTGAAAGGCCTGCCAAAGGTCCTCTCACATCCCTTAGGGCCATCCTTATAATGCTACAATGCTTTCCTATCAAAACTAGAGCTCAGTTTAAGATGGCTTGCATGACCCACAAAGCATTGCACATGTTTACTTTCATTTACTTGGCTGAAAAAAATCTCTGGTAGCCATTAGCTCTTGTTCATTACAGTTTCTCTTATCCTAGAGAGAGCATCCTGTCTGCCAAGTAAATGAGTGGTTTATGGCTCTGCTGTTTTCAAGCAGTACAACAAGAGTCTGGAATTCCCTTCAGCCAGCCTTGTGCCTTGTGGCATTCAAAAAGCAGATGAACATCCTTAATTTCCAAAGGCCCTTTGATTGTGCTCATGAGTAATGTTAAGACTTTCAATCTATGTCCCAATTGCCTTATGATTCTGCTCAGGACCTTGTGTATTTGCTGCCTACTAGGGTAACCCTCCCTATCACTGCTTTTACTCCTTACTGCCTTAGCTCCACAAACCTTTACCTCTACACATTAATATTTATCAAGGGTTTTTCATTGTCTTTGTGCCACACAAAGGGGTACAGGGTGAAACAAAATCTATAATGAGATACACCAAGCAACGCAAGGCCACTTTGTGTGGCCCTGTGTGGCTTGGTAAATCTGGAGCAATGCAAGGCAGCACAAGTCGCTGCCTTGCATTTCTCTGCCCCAGGGAGTCATTCCATGGGTGGAGAGTGGGTGTTCCAACACATCCACGCATGGATTCTGAAGCATTCCCAGTTTATCTATACTGGTAAACCTAGGAATGCATCAGAATGGTATGCATTCCTAGGGGAGGCGTAACAAGAAGCTACATTTTTATTTTTCCTAATTATTTCCTCATTCTAATTGTGCTGCATTCTGCAGCATATATATGAAGAGGTAAAAGCCTTAGAGGTTTGTTTTTGTGCAGGAAGGTGTCTCATCCTGCACAAAAAACAATCCTGCCTGTAACAAAAACACCCTTGATCCATGGTACAAGGGTGCCGTGCATTGGTGCTAGGCACCAGCTTGTGCACCAGCTCAGGCAGAGAGAAGGAATGCTCCAGGTCTTGATAGATATGGCACATTTCTGCCCTCTCCCTTTCACTAAATGCAGCACAGGAAGGTGTCACGCTGCACTGTGTGAAATAATGATAAATATGGCCCTAAAATTGTCTTTTAGAAAATTCAACTATTTTGTTTTTTCAAATTTATTGCTTAATACTTTCTACCTGCCCTACATTCATATGAACCTATTAGTGCTTCTGTTTGTTGTTCAATTGTAATCCACCCACAGGGCTGCTATATATCACTGGCTGTATCTTTTAAGTTCATATTTACTGTGTTATACCTTGCACCCTTAATGATTCATTGTACAGTGCTCTGACATCCCAGTACCATGTTCTGTCTATGGAATGCACTATGAATACAAAACAAATTGTCTATGCTATCTAGACCAATATAACACATGTTGCTGCTTCAAGAATCAGGTGCAGCCTCAAACTTACTAGACACCTTTCTAAGCTGAAGGTTATAAGAACGTAATAGAGAGCAATGCATACTGATGAAGAAAGCAAATTGAATTTAGAATGTATTATGCATGAAAAATAGATTCAGTGAATTACCAAATTGTCAATCTTTTGTATGATTTGTCTGTGCAGGGCTGAATGACTATGCTTACTTGTCAACTTTGCTGGCAGTGCTTGGCTGTTAGGCTATTTTGCCAATATGGGAAACATTATTCAGATATATACAATTAGAAAGGAAATGTATTCTAGGCATTACTCGATGATTAAATATAAGACTTTATTTCAGTAATACTACACAGTTGACGTGGGCAATAATTTACTGTGCTTACTAGTAAACTTGAAATGTATTTGATGGAAAGACAAGACATAAGTTACAACTAAAACAATACTCTTCTGATTATCATTGGCATATTTTTTAGCAGTCAACTACTTACTGTAAAATATACATGTGTTAGTTACTATTTGATAATGCAGCATGATGTTTTGATATTTTATTATCAGGGCAAATGTGTTTGATAGTTGTAAACGATCACAAAATCAACGCTCATTTCAATAGTCTGCTTACATTACATTTGTTCTGTACATATAGCAGTTAAATTGATATAACTTGGCTGAAATGTTGATGGGAAAAAACATCAATGCTCTATTTTAATTTATATTTTGGCAAATACACTGAGGTTTACCAACACAAATATTTCATAACTTATGACAACACACAGAGCTTAACTCAACAGTTGACTGTTGTATTGAGTTTACATTTTTTGGTAAGGTTCATACATATCTAGCACATGCCACTACTGATAATAAGCATGTAGGTTTAGGAAACATAAAGGTATACTGTTATAAATTAATAATAGTCTTGCATCTGGTCAACATATTTGTTCTAATTGTATAGTAAAAAAAACATATTTACTTTTCCATTTTTCAGCACATCAGAACTATAGGTATTAGTCTTCAGCATAAATTTAGTTCGCAAGTGAGACTCACAGTGTTTGAAAAATTAAATAATACAGTGAAATAGCCAGGCCCAATCCACAATGTACACATCATGTGATTTGCAGTGCTTACACATATCATTATCTCCATTTGAACATTGTAAACAACAGATGGGGTATTGCTACCACATAATTTCTTTTCAAGTATGCAAACATTACCTTTTGAATTGAATTGTAAGAAGAGTGGTAAAGCATATACAAAACACATTTGCAAAAACTCACAAAATAGTGACCATTTGGGTTTTCATATAGTTAAAACAATGCCCTTTCCCCACTTATTTGTGTTCCGATCATTGACATGGTGTCAACATGTTTTATTGACTTTGGTCTTGTTAGATATGATCAATATATAACTCTATTTTTCTTTTTCATCAAAACAGATATATTGCACTTTAAAACTACAAACTAATCACTTGCACTTTTCTTTTAAAACTGCATCATACAATTTTCTTAGGGATAAACTAGTTCCATAATCTCCTTGGGCTAAGAAAAATATTACTTTGTCATACCGCACTGAGCACTTTATTCCATCCTGGACTCACCCAATTATAAAGCATCTACAGGACAATATGAGATGTTCCAAGATTTCCATTGTTGCCAAAGTGCATAAATAATTCAGCTCTCTAGTCATTTTTCCCCAGTGTCTTCAAACTGCTTTTAAATTCACCTGATGAAGATTATTTGAGCTATCCTTTCCTTCATTCATAAGGGACCATCTATTTAATGCTAAAAGAGTTCTCAATGATATCCAAAATTGATACAAATAACTTCCATGGCCAAAGAGGACTATTTTTTTCTTTCATCTAATCTGTGATAAGGTGATGAGGAAAATGTTCCCTTTTAATTGTGTTTAAAACACTCAACTTTGATCTTTTAGTTTAGAAATACACAACACATGTTTTGGACACTCTAGAACTTTATTGAGTTATATGAAGTTCCTTACTTAACAGAGTCATTTCTTCCAAATATATCTCAAAGAATCAGTTTTGGGGCATTGGCCACTTGTAAGCAATATGGCAGGTCACTGAATATCTGGTAAGATAAAAAGCATTTTTGATATTCAACTTGGCCCAAAACAATCTAATATAAACTCGGCTAGTGTGCGGCAAAACAGAATGTAATTATTTAAAAAGAAACAGGAAAATGAATTGCAAGACAATTCATAGTTATGCACTTTTCCTAATCCTAGATCTGCGAGACATACCGATTGAGTACAATGGACAAAACTAGGTTTTTGAAATTAGATACAAGTCACCGATCTATGTCAATGCCATACAGATATGCAAGTGCATTATGGAACAGGCAATTTACACTTGAGGTACAATGGAACCTGAACCTGTGTAAACAATAAGTAGTAAACTATTATCAGTGTATTAGTAAGCGTACATTACGCAATGTGTAGTTTACACAGTTTGTTTTATTTAGCCTATGTCTGTGTCTGGTTTTGTATAATCAGTCCCCCATTTTCCAATTTTAGGTAGCTCTGAAGAGCCAGAAAGAAACTTGGAGCTGGGCAGTACATGGCCATTAAACCTGCTAACATAGTGCAACACACTTTATTGTTATTGTGCATCCATGGAAAAATAGTCCTTTTTCTCTTATGAGAGTTACTTGACTTTAGGCACTGTCATTTTAGCACATTTGTCCCGGATGGAGGTCCACTGGTACATCCTGTGTATTGAAAGAAATACTATTTCCTATCCATTAGTATGAAATATCTATTCAATGATTAAATATTTTACAAAAAAATAATGAATAAACTGGAGTATATTTGTACAGTGCTAAACAAAGTCAACCTCAGAAACAGACAACACAGAAACAGAGGAGGACAATCAGGGTTATCAGCCGAAAGTGGAAAGGGAGTCTTCTAGAAGTGCCACACATTACTGGATTGTTAAAACTGCCTTTAATACAGTGCAGAATTTCCCAAATGAAAGCCATCTCTCAAAGTGATTTTTTTTTATTACGGGCTCTATTGCAATGCCTATTATTTGAGGAGAATAATTAGACATACTTTTTCTGGACTACACAGACTTTGAGGGCACAATCAATACAATTTTAATTATCACTTACATGTAAATAATATCAGAAGAATCTAAACAATGGAAAAAAAGTAAAACTAAGTCAATAAAAAAAAAAACATAAGGGAAAAATTCACAAATATGACAACATTCCTTTACCAGTCAATGTTCTTATTTCTTTACTAGACGCTAGAGGTTTGAATTGCCTGATAGCCAATCCTCATATGTAGAAATTATTTTTATGCTAGAAGGGGAAACACTGTATCCACCTATTCCATTTGTGTTCTTGTCTGTGGAGTCTCTTCCACAAGCCCTCTTAAATATCAGAGGCACAGTATTTACCAGCTATTAAGAATTAATAATTCAAAATGTTCATGTTAGAAATGAAAAGTAAAAAAATTATATAAATAAATAAATAAATAAATAAAATATCAGGATGACCTCTTCAACATGGGTCTAATGTATGAATTTGGATTTAGAAGCATCATCCTCTCAGGCTTACATATGATAGATGCTGTAATGGAAGCATTCTGAAAGCAAGGGGCCTTGGATAAATTGAATTGCAACCATTTATTTATTATAAATAATTGATACCGAAAAACACATAAAACAAAGGAGGATTAGAAATCAATTTGAGAATCCTATATTACAAATAAAAATACTCATTATATTGAGTCGTTCTCCTAGTTACCATCCTTATGAGGTACATTCTTTGGACAGGACCCTCATCCTACACATTCTACCAACACCCAGAGGACGCCTGGCCCTACCAGTCATCTCACTGATCCGAACAGTACATCTTTTCACCCACTTTATCCCAACAACAGGAGGTGATGGATGCAAATTTGCCACAGAAAAGATGACCCACAGTAATTATTATAATGCCTAATCCAGGCATGTTTTTTTTAAAGTTCTCTGTGGGTACCTTGCTTACTCATGAGGATATACCCAGACAATTCAATGTCTCTTGAATAAAGAGGACAATGCAAAAACCTTTGCTTTAGTTTCTGAATTTTGAATTAAGGAAACTGAAAATCAAACAATGAAACAAATCTTTCCACTTAACAATTTTCAGTTCAAGAAAGGCAGCATGAAAGATTATTGGATGTGCATAATGAAAAATGTTTTACCATTACTAAACATATTTCTTTGTATCAGAAATAGAGCAAACATAATAACTCTTTTACACTGCACAGGTCATAGAATTTCTACATAGGAAAACTGCTGTAAAAGCACCTTACCATATCCTTCTCAATGCTCTGAAGTGTTATAACAATTATTTTCTACAATTATGATTAAACAATCATATATTATTATCTTTGTTTTTCAATATTACACACTTGATTCAACAGTATTGTAGCTTCTTAGCCCTGAGTAACATTTTCAGATCTTGATGGAGCAAATGCTCTGGCAGTATTATGTAGTAATGATCATGCTGCTTGATATTACATTGGGTGTATTTATTTATTTTATACATTGGTAACTAGCTTTGAATCTATAGAATAGTCTGAGTTATCTTTGTATAAAGATCCATTGTTCTGTTCTAAATCTGGAACTAAGATTTGTGAAACCAACTTAAGGTGCTCTGAGATGTATTCAATTATCTCAGCGTCTATTGACATATCACCAAATCAGGAGAACATATTGAGTTACTTGCCTATGTTCGTATTGTCAAATGACTTATGCATTTATTGTTGCATTCCCTATGCTTGAACTCAATTACTCAATTGATTGAATAGGCAAAGTCAATAAATGAGGAAAATGGTTTGACACACAGGGCATGACTTCTTAGACGTGTACTGAATATATCCACTAAAGGTAGCCAGATCAGACTGTAAACCAAAATTAATGGTTGCAAATATTTGCAAGCCAGGCCTACACTGATGGAAAATACCAGTGTAGCATGATGACAAGTAGAGACATGGAATTGAGATGGCTGCTTAAGAGTGGAGTTGTCTCAACTGCCAGTGAATAACCTCTAGTGTAGTCCTTTTGGACTATACCTGCATGGACAATGAGACTGGAGCTCCACTAATGTCACAGAGTTTGAAGTTGCTGGTAGATCCATGGTTGGAGGACATGAAGGGGTCTATTCAAAAAGGCATTTTTGAGTACATAAAGTAGAACTCCAGTGATACTTTTTAAGTACTATTACCAGTCTTTGTGAATCATGCTAAAAGCATCTAAAATGGGAATAAAGTAGAAATATTTATATACGGGTACTACAAATAAAAAGGACGTTAGTCTTTTTGCACTTCTGCTAATTTGATGTTGGACATTTCAGGATCCATCTGCAAAGGCATGTAAGAGTATATAAAAAAGTATTCTTATAGTACTACTTCCCAATCAATAAATGCTTATGTGAATAGACTCACGGACCACTTGTACAAATAGCAGTTTTTCTTGATAGAAAAAAATATCTCAAATCATTCCACTCCTGAATTAAACTGCCAGCAGACAAAAGTTCCCTCTTAAAAGATATGCTTCACATAGGTAACATGAAACAATGGCCTCCCTTCTTCCCTTAAATCAGGTGTGTGGGGGGGGTCCGTTTTGAGTTATTCTGATTATCTTTTCCAGATGGCTCCTGACAATACTGAACAAGGAATGCCAAACATACTTGCATTCCCATAAGGGCTGAAAGAAGGGATGCTATTTTTAGGCTTGCCTAAATGAATACATTTGTTTACCTCAAATGTAAAATTTGGCAATTATTAAAAAAATATTTAAAGTAGAAAAAATACAAATAAAAAAATACTTAGTTTAACAATGTCACTAAAGTCTACAATATACAAAACATGTTTGACTTCTATCTCCATTTTTATTGCTAAAACTCTATGTAATGAAGTATTATTAATAAATACATTGCATTCAGACTACAGGAATTGTTTCTGGCTCCATAAGGGTGAAATAATAAATACATATATAGTTGAATCTCAAGAATGAACACATAATGCATTGGTCCATCAGAGTAATGGCCAAGCTCCTGGTCACTATTCGTGTGGCTTTTTTTCATTTTTGCTTTAGTTTAGTTCATCTGAACCACACTCATTAGCATTCTTCAGATGTCCGTTCCTGCTACCACCAGCAAAACTTTGATGACTGCAAATGAAAACCGTAATAGCAAAATAACACCACATTACAGTTAATTGCACATTGCACTAAATTCTTCCTCCATAAATTGTGCCACAAGGCATTTGGTTAGCAAGAGTATTTTTCCATTGAAATGCTACATATCACAGCATGTCCTGTAGCGCTGACGATGATGCTTGGGCAGCATTTTGCTTTGACACCATAATAGTTTCCTAGTCAATGTGGTTATCATCTGGAACCTCTGGGCTTGAATCTAAGTCACTGAAGTCCTCTGCCTTTGTGAAATTGGGGTTAAGTGTCACACTTTGCCTGGGCTTCACCGGCGCCAACTCTGATAGTATTATATTGTCGCTTTTCACAAGTGTTGTTTTGTCCATGTTTTCTTCACTGTGTTTAGCAACCACAGCATCCAGCATGTCTAATTTGGGTGTCACACGCCCGCTTTCAAACAGGTATTTCACCAAATAAGAGACAGAAATGTTAGTTAGGAGAGAAGTGACCATTGAGAGCAATTTGAATGGGAATCTCTGGACGTATATGTTGTTTTCGTCTGGGTAGCAGCCAGGATAGCAGATAAGAGGCTGGAGGTAAAGGTAGGGTTCACCTCCACTTATTCGGAGTAAGAAGCCCAGGACGTACCCGGCAATTGAGCCATACGTGTTAGTTCCTTTGATGAAAAGAACACAAAGCAACTGAGGGAAAATTATGATGTAGACAAGGTCAGAGCTGAGGTACCAGAGTCCATAAACTGACTTTGCAAGCAGTGCCATCGCTGTTGCTGCTGCTCCAAAAACAAAAACTGTGGCTCGCATGACCCAAATGATTTCCCTCTCTGAGGCCTGAAAAACAAAACTATATTTTAGCAGAAAAAAAATGGCAACAAGAGCAATAAAGTAGGACAAAGTAAATCAGCAATGCAACCTACTGTAGATAACTAACAAAAAGTTAGAGTATGATTGCAGTTGTTATGCTTAGCACTCATGACTTTATTTCATATATTATTTCATATGTTATTCAAAGTTCTTTAAGATGTTATTTAAAATTAGGTGATCTTTTGTGCCTACACTTGAATATGTAAGAAAAGAAGGATGTGGTGCAAGTAGAACTGCATTGTGGGGGTTCCATAGAGATATGGAAAATGACTTCTCTTCTTTGGGTCTCCTCACTTATCTATGTCAACAAACATACCTAACGGCCAGAATACCCATTGCTGACATCTACAATATTTACCAAGGTTATACTTTAGAGCAAAATGTAAACAGATCTTGGAAAATGAGACATAATTTGGGATTTGTCCACTTGTCTCTTAATATTCTAAATCAACCATGGCCTGCTGAAATTCAGAAACAGATTTGTTTAAGAGAAATAATTGTATAGGTGATATCCCTTAATGGCTGAATATACACACTCTAAAAAAAGAGTGTCCTCAAAGACATGGATTTGATGATGAAATGTATCTCCTCTGCTACATCGAATCCCTTGTAGAACTCATAGCCTTCAACCCACCTGAGCCTCCCTGCATACCTGTAATGATAAATAAACTACCTTACATCATGGGAGGTAGCAGGCTCTTGTGGAAGCATTGGGGGGATTTTGTGACCTCCTTTAGCCATGACCTTGTGATCTAGACCAGTGGTGGGGCATGTGGTAATGCTTGGTCTCTTGTATAGACATCACAAGCTTGTCTCAGAAATATGGTGATCCTTTCCAGGCTGGGTTTTACCTAGGGCTAAGCACAGAGCTTGTAGTTTTATCAATCCTTGATGACCCTAGGATGTAGGTGGATGGCATCAGTCTAGGTATACTAGTACAGTTGTATATTTCTGCTACATTTAAAGCAGTCAACCATCTTGCTGTTCTAGGGAACTTCACAGTTAGACATTTGAAGCATCACATTTATACGGTCTGAGTCCTTCTTACTAAAACAGGCTTCAACTGTTGATCACCCACATTATAATAAATCTATGTCTCAATTAATCAACTGTGATGTCTCAGTGGGATTGGTAATGTCATTGCTCACCATTAATGACTCTATGAAAGCCCTGGCGACTTTATTACATCAATGCAATGCACATTTGTGCTTATCCTACAGAAACATGGATCATCATTAACCTTAAGAATAAAAACAAAATCTGTCATAGGCTGTGGTAGATGCCTAAGAGTTTTCTGATCCTTAATTCTTGTAAAACTGAGGTGCTGCTGGCTACCCCAGACTCTCCTCTTTGTGAAGCCAGATTACATGCTTCAAAAAAACAGCAAAACCGCGGGGGTGGAGGGGGGTGCCTTTTTTAGTTCTCCTTTACTGGTAAATACTCCAGAATACAACAGCCAGATTAATAAATGGACTATGAAAGTTTGATCATGTGCCATCAACACTGCAGCGTTTCCCTCAGGAACAGTGAATAAGAGGATAGTATCTTAATCTACCCTAATTGAGTTATATATGCAACTCCTCACTAAGGGCTTAATGGATATGTGGAATCTTTCCACCTGGGGGCTTAAATCCCCATGATTGTTTGTGCTCATGGTGCCCCAATTTAGGCATTCAAAGTCATAAAGAAAGATCCTCAGAGTTGAAGATGCTAAGTACTGGAAACATTACCAGTTTTCCACAGTAAGGAATGTGGACTGCTAAAATTAAGGGGTCGCCTGAAAACCTGGCTGTTGAGTAAGAATCCGGACCCTCTTCTATGAGCTTTATTCAGTGACCATGCTATGAAAGTAACTCTAACATAAAGTATCTCTGCAAGTTCCCAAACGGAAGCCTGATTTTTATCTGGCAGTCGGTTTGTCCTCTACCAGAGCAAAGGAGTAATTTACTCCATTGCCCTGATGAAGGTGCCAAATTTAGAAATGTCTACCGGCCCAGCTGCAATTTCTAGCATTGTCAGGAACTGCCATCATGGCAGTTACTGTCAATGCATTGTAATTTTGCTGTATGGCTCTGTCAACATGACAGAGCCTTACTGCAAACTTACCAAGACTTTTTCATTTCCAATAAGAAATTGGGTAGGCATACCACGAAACCGGGACCCCTCTCTACAGAGAAATAAATTATGCCCGTAGACTTACAATGCTGTGTTATTAGATGAGCACTATATATGTGTCTTCTGCACTCAAGCCTTTGCATTTTTTTAATTTTGGAGATGGTGCTGTGGCCAGGATGTTGCAGATTTTTGTAAACAATTTGCTGGGCATGGGAACTGGTACACAGGATAAAATTGTTTAAGTCAGCTTGAATACAGGTTTTGTTTCTTCAGCTGTAATTTAACCACTACAAATTTAAATTTTGAAAGCAGTCTTCCTGAGGTGAGCAAGCAGTAACATAAACCCTACAAATCAGTTCCAATTATAGGAAATATTGCTGCATCAGGTTAGCAGGACAAGTGTCATGAGGTAATCAGGTGACTAGATGTTACCAATGTAGCAAATGGGAGGCAATGTATGTATTACAGAAATTAATAAAAGCTATAATGAAATAAAATATTCCCTTTCTTGGTAATAGCACTAAATCTGGCCACCTTTGCAATAATGAAATATCCCAATAGAGCAGATCTTAGTATAAGACAGCCAAGGGTTTTATTGCTAGTTTTTAACCAAATTACCAAATATATGTCACCCGTAACCTTTTTCTCATTTCGACCTGGTGAGTTATTCTCTTAGATGGGCCTTAGATGCGTGCGTGTGAATGACAGATAAAACAAAGCATGTAAGCAGTCTATTCGAATTCAAAGAAGAAATCATGTATCTTGTTTACACTTGCATTTTGTAAGTTGCCTGTTGTGTGGTGTTTCTAGGTTTTTGCCTCTCCTTGGTGTTTGTTAGTTTGTAGTTCTTTGGCCTTTCTCTTTTACTTATATTTATGTTAATTTTACCCACAACAATATCTCAGTTCCCATATGAAAAGCATCACAATTGACCTTGTTTTGGGCACAAAGTATATAATTATGACACAGTGCTCCGGTTTCATTATTTTATATTAATATTTTCAGACTATAGTGTGTACAAATTGAGAGTGCGACATTTGTTCTATTGAATCAAATGATCTAATCTGTAATATCAAAGAGACTTACATTTTGTCTAAAAGCAAGTTGATAGATATTTCGAGCAAACATCGAGCTGGCTGACAGTATTGAAGAGTCAGCTGAAGACATCACAGCAGCAGAGACAGCGCCAAGCCCAAAGAAGGAAATGTAGGGTGGACATAGATACTGAAGCACAATGGGTAAAATCATGTCTGCTTCCTTTCTGGTCTTGGGGTCTGGATAACCATACATTGTCTGGTTCCAGTCTGTGACATAAAACAAAAACAAATATTATGATCCCAGCATATGATTTACATCAGAATATTCAATAGATATTAGTAAGTATTGGAACAGCAGAATTGTTATAAAATTCAATATATAAAGCAGCAGAGGCACACCAGAGCATGTAACAAATTTCTCTCTTTTAATTGATGTTATCAAGGAAATTTACAGCCCTAAATTCCAAAGCAGGTCCAAATATGACATGTTTAAATCACTAAAGGCACAAGCAGTTAGTTCATAAAAGACAATCTTTATTACATCTTCTTAACAATTATTTTGATATACAGCCAAAATGTTGTGTAAAACAAAAAAAAATATTAAAAACTAAGGCCCGTATTTATACTTTTTGACGCTAAACTGCGCTAAAGCAGTTTAGCGTCAAAAAATTTTGCGCCAGCTAACGCCATTCTGAAGCACCATGCGGGCGCCGTATTTATTGAATGGCGTTAGCCGGCGCAAGCAGACCGGCGCTGCCTGGTGTGCGTGGAAAAAAACCACGTACACCAGGCAGCGCCGGCGTAGGGAAAAATGGCGTTAGGGCGTCTTAAAAATGGCGCAAGTCAGGTTGACGCTAAAAAATCGTCTTAACCCGATTTGCGCCATTTTAAACTACGCCCAGACGCCATTTACATGACTCCTGTCTTAGTAAAGACAGGAGTCATGCCCCCTTGCCCAATGGCCATGCCCAGGGGACTTATGTCCCCTGGGCATGGTCATTGGGCATTGTGGCATGTAGGGGGGCACAAATCAGGCCCCCCTATGCCAAAAAAAATATATAAAAAAAAAAAATGTATACTTACCTGAACTTACCTGAATGTCCCTGGGGTGGGTCCCTCCATCCTTGGGTGTCCTCCTGGGGTGGGCAAGGGTGGCAGGGGGGGTCCCTGGGGGCAGGGGAGGGCACCTGTGGGCTCATTTTGAGCCCACAGGCCCCTTAACGCCTACCCTGACCCAGGCGTTAAAAAGTGGCGCAAATGCGGGGTTTTTTGACCCGACCACTCCCGGGCGTGATTTTTGCCCGGGAGTATAAATACGACGCATTTGCGTCGCCGTAATTTTTTTAGACGGGAACGCCTTCCTTGCATCTCATTAACGCAAGGAAGGCGTTCACGCAAAAAAATTACGCTATTTGCCCATACTTTGGCGCTAGAGGCGTCTAACGCCAAAGTATAAATATGGCGTTAGTTTTGCGCCGAATTTGCGTTAAAAAAAACGACGCAAATTCACGCAAATGGAGTATAAATATGCCCCTAACAGTGCTAGACTCTAATTAAAAACAACACATACCATTACCAATCACAAAAGTACTCATAACGTTTATGTGCACTATGAAAAAAAAAATTCTAAAGTATATGCATAAATTAATCTCAGTCACTGGGAATTACTGTGGGTGGCAACTGAGTGCAATGTAATTTTGCCCCAATGGGAACAGTCCAGCCCAAGCTGCCAGTCCAGGTCTTTCCTGAACCAGAATACAAGCAGCCCAGGGCTGGTTTCATCCTAGTTAGGATCCATCAGCCAGGTGTAGCATGATTCCAGTGACACAGTGTGCATGGGACCCATATCTGGGCATACTCACTCCATTTAAGGTGAGACACTAAGGCATACAAAAAAGTGATGGATAGAATGCTTCAATTAATCTAAGCTACTGGTAATTTTTCGGGCTGCATCCCAGCCTATCATAACCTTGCATTCATTGTCACCTCAGTTTGGACCCAGTTATATATAAATCAGTCTTGGTCCTCCTTGAACTAGAATAGAAGCACCATAAGACCACTTTCACCCTAGTTAGGGCTTATCTGCTTGATTCCAGCAATACAGTGTGCAGGGGACCCACTCCTGGGCAGTCTTGCCCCACTTAGGGTGACACACTAAAGTATGCACAAAGGTGATGGATGTAATGCTTGAATTACTCATAGACACTGGTAATTACTGCGGGACACATCCAGGCCTATCATTATTTTGCACACAATGCCACCTCAGTTTGGACCAAGCCATATGCAAATCAGTCTTGACCCTGCTCCTATGGGAATAGTCCAGCCCAACCTGCCAGGCCATCGCCACTCTGAACTGGAATGTAAGCAATCTAGTACCGGTTTCACCCTAGTAAGACCTCATCAGCCAGGTATAGCTTGATTCCAGTGACACAGTGTGCACTGGCCCGACTTTTGCCCATACCCATCTCACTTAGAACTCACATAATGGCTTTGTTGCTTTACATCTCAGAAAACAAAAACCAGAGCAACCAGTTTCGGAAATCAACTGCATGTAATAGTCAATTATAAATAACAAGTGCACATCTGACCAATGTCATAAAGGCAATACTGTTTGGAGAAATGCTTCATCTTTGGAAAAAATGTAGTGAGGACAAGAATTGTGGTGAAAACCATGTATTATTAAATTACAGAATGATCCAATGGGGTTCCAAACCTTAGATCCTGACGAAGACTAAAAAGAAAGATGAAACTGTCTCTAGAGAAAGCCTTTCAAGATGTTAAAACCGAGAAGGAGAATGGACGGATTTGGTTGGCTTTTATCACAACATACACTAGATCTAGCCAAGAGGTGTACAAACTTCTCAACAAACTTTTGGATATCTTATCCGCTGTGCCAGGGTTAGGAACACTAATAACAAAGAACCTCTTGGTGACATAGAAGAAGGCATACGATTAAACAACTTTTTTAGCCCTAGTTATATTCGACCTAGATGCAATCCCAAAAATACATGGCTACAGAGTCAGCCTTCAGGTTTTTTATAAATGTGAATTGAGCATGAACAAGGTGACATCTTTTAAATTTACCATGCTCCAGGAATACAAGATCACACACTTCATCAATTGCTGTCCCAGATATGTGGTATATGTCATTATTTGTGGGTGTGATAAGACCTATGCAGGTATCTTCAGCAGAAAGCTGAGATACTGCATCCTTGAACATGCAAGGGGATGACGATGTGCTGATGCCACATATCCACTGGTGTCACACAATTGTGAAGTTAGAGACAAGCGGTTGTTTTTTTTTTCATAGTATTGATGGAGTGTCTGATGATTCAAGAGTTGGAGATCGGGAACCGCTCTTGGGACAATGTGAGGCAAAATTGATTTGCTGCTTGAGAAGTATGGGATATGATCTGAAGAAGGATTAGAATTGTATCATTTCTTAAAGTACATTGTTGGAAAATAGATTGGTGTAAGTTACAATTAACCTTTATAAATGTCACTGTAGTTTTTCAGAAAATATAGAAGCTTGGAATATTGTTTGTTGATTTTGCATTCCCATTGTGATCTATTAGCCATCTAATGAAGGTCGGCAATTTAGGTTTTACCTGAATGGATCATAAGAGGGTTCAACACTATTAAGAATCTGAAACTTTTGTTGCTTTGGGTATAGTTGTGGGGTTGTTGTTGGAACGTTGGGATGGGATGTGATTTAGTTATCACTTTATCTCATAGGACTACCTTGATACGGTATCATCTTGACTAGCTAATCGTTTAAAGATTGTGGTTACTCTAAATATTGATTCACAGTATGTTTGCCATTACATTGCTTGTAGTTTGTTAAGCTTTTTTATGTCTGTTTACATTTGACAGGACTGAAGATTCAGCCGCATGATTTATTTATGGAGATTTTATGTGTATGAGATAGTAATTATTGCTAAAGAAGTGTAGAATTAGTATTTGGTTACTTTATGATTACCATTTTAAAATGGGCAATTTTTTCGCATTGTTGACATGCGGATGTATATGGACGGAAATTTGAAGGTGAAATTTCTGGTTCACGTGGTATTAATAGCTGTGGAGCCGAATATGGTATCTTTATTCTATTGTCCTTTACTACTGGTAGTGCAGGTATGTAAGCCTTCATGTCTGTGATAGGCCTCTCTGATAGAATATCTTTGGTGGCTTTGTTATTAGAGATATAATGAGAACTTCAGCTTTACTATGGTATTGGTTGTGGCAGGCTCTAGCAAAAACTGGTGTTTTGATCAGCACTGTAAAACACTCTACTAAGATGGCTGCCACAGATGGATGGTTGTGGACGGAAATATATAGGAGTATTGTCTTCCAGTGCACAAGGTACTAATAGTTGGAGAATCCAAGATTACACTTAACCAGCACGCCATTTAGACATGACAATGTCCGGCTATAACTGCTAGTGCAGGTATGCAACCCTATAGGGCCCGGATAGGCTCCTTCAGTAGAATATCTTTGATGGCTTTTTCATTAGGAGATAATGTGAATGTTAGTTTTATACATGCAATGGTTTGAGGAAGGCTTAAACAAGACAACTGCCCGAGGATGGGTGGTGCCTTGAGATGGTATTGGAATGGTATGATTTTTGTTTGCATCATACTTCCATAAATCTATTCTATTTATTACATTAGAGTTTTGTCGGGTGTTGGATGGATTTTCCCAGCAGGATGTTGCCATAGGAATAATGTTCATCCTTGAAATTGTTACACTGGCATGATGTTTTTTTGTCTGAGTTGGGGAATGCTTTGGATATACGGGACATTTTGATTCTTGAATGAGCTTTATTAACAATGGTTTGAGTTGAACATATGATGTGAATTAATGTGTAATCAAAGGGATATGTTGCCCAGTTATAAATGTATGGTAGTAGGTTAGATATGGGTTTTCGCCATCATTTTAAGATCCAGTGTATAATTAATCTTTGTTGGCTTTTGCTGGAAAGCAGAGATTAGTGTTCACATATAAGCTACATTGGAACTCATGTAACACCTTTCCAAAATGGCAGACAGCATATTATGCTACAGTACATCATCCACAAATGAATTCATCCATAACATATTTCCCTTTTTTTTGTACATAAGAGTACATGCTATTGTATATCATACTTTATGAGTTCTAACTGAATATTTAATTTGGTGTTGAATGCTTAAATTTTTGTTATTCTAAATTTGAGATTGGACTATGCTATTAAATGTAAAGGCATTAAAACTCAAATGTGGTCACAGTGTTCACAGGGGACTTTGTGATTGTCTAAGGACTCTTTCCGTACATTTGAATATAAATAAAAGAGGCCTAACGTTTGTGGTTTACACATGAGGTAAGCTCCCATATGGAGGGCATCTTATGGGATGCCCAGCTCTAAGATATTTCTTCTAGATATAATCTGTGACAACCAGGGACAACGTGGTATGGCAGCAGAGAGTGGGAATTGATTAGCAATTAGGGGTGAGTGTGACCCATGGTCCATAATGATGTAAAACAGGGGTCATCTGGTTGAAAGTTATGTTTAGTAGATGTCCACAGGAATGTTGTTATGAGAAATTGGGATCTCCTCTTGAATTGCAGCTTGATAAAGTGACTAATAGAAACTTACTAGTTTTTACACTTAAATGCAGTTTAAATTGAATAGGTCCAGAAATTACATAATAATTGTTGTGAAAAACAAGCATTTTGATTATGTATTGTTTGCGCTACGTTTTTTCATGGAACACTTAACATACATGTTGTGCATCTTTTGTAATTGGGAAATGTATATCAATGTGTTGTTTTTAACTATATAGTCTAGCACTCTTTTAATATATTTGTTTTATTCCATCTATTTATGAACAGCTATGAGGAAGTACTGTTGTGTTCATAATGTAATGCATTGGCTGTGTATGAAAATAATTGTTAAGAAGATGCAATAAAGATTTTCTTTTACCAGGTCTACTGTCTTCGTACCTTCGATGATACAAGCACATCGACTTAATTATTTGGACCTGCTTTGGAATTTAGGACTGTAGTATTCCTTGGGAATATGAATTAAAAAGAGAAATCTGTTACATGCTTTGGTGTGCCTCTCCTGGTTTGTGTATTGAATGTTATACTGTATTAGGGTGTTCGAATAGTTAACCAAGGAAGGTGGGCACCCAGGATTTTGAACAACATCTGAGTGTGGCAATATATACCACAAACGTTCAAGCTTGTGTTAATTAGTACAGCACAATTTATTAATTGCAAACTTTGATAAACAAAATGCATTATAAGTCCCTCCTCTTCACCCTTCATATTCCTCATTCTACCTGTTCTCCTAGACACAGCTTGTAGGTTAAAAAGCTGAAGACACCCCTCCACAAGGTGCACTCAGTTGGCGATTGCTGTGCCACCACTTGGCTGTGCCTGCAGGTGAGGCTTAGGAGCCGATAGGGTCACGCAACTTCACCACCAGCCTTCACAAGCCCTCAGCCTAGGATATCTCATCATCAAGGCTTTGGGCAGAGGGGGCAAGGCCATTTGCCTGTCTGGGCTTATTTGGGCTGGGAAGGATAGAAGCCCAGAAATGCTATCCATTTCACAATCTACACTCACTCAGGAGGAAACATTAACAAACACAACCATGCAGACAAACTCACAACAAACAAGGTGACTCCCACTCAGTCACCAAACACTACTCACTCATTTAACATACTCCTACATGCCCTACTACCCTTACATTCACACACTCCTACACAAACCACATCTCTATACTAAATCATAAACACTAACACTTTGCTAATGTACCAAAATCCCACAATGCATATTTCCTCAATTTCACCAACACCAGTCTATCACATTCAAATCTTACACCTCAAGTCACTACCAAAATATCAGATAATAGTATTACAACAATACACACATACAACATTTATCTGAAAAAAAACATTCACACTTCAAAATCTCAAACCATCTCACAATACCTACATGCATCCACCCTGCTGTGAATACCAGCATAAATAGCACATATTCAAATACTCGTCTACCGCACAGTTTTGTGGTAACAGACATCAACCGCTCAATCAAGAAACACACAACAGCACTCATTTACAGGTCTATCAACCATTGTAGAATTCAGAGCCATTAAGCATGAAACTCGTGCTCCGCCCTACCACTCACCCATACGGCTTCCACCTTCAATATCCGTAAATGAAAGCAACAAAACAACACTTTTCATAACCTTGCATGACCTTGTCTTTCACATAGCAATTCTACCTTTTGCTTGTAAATTCAGAACCTAACTATAATGTAACCAAATCCTAACTATAATGTAACCTTTGTTTTTTTCCTGTGAATTT
The DNA here is from genome assembly GCF_031143425.1 of Pleurodeles waltl. Classification (NCBI taxonomy): domain Eukaryota; kingdom Metazoa; phylum Chordata; class Amphibia; order Caudata; family Salamandridae; genus Pleurodeles; species Pleurodeles waltl. Next base: position 506,936,757 of record NC_090447.1, on the reverse strand, counting down.
CTTAGTTTGTAAAAAAATTGTATTTCCTAAGTATAATGTCCTTGTAATTTTTGTTTATTCAGTGAATTTCTAAGGTTTTTTTTTACTTTAAGTATTATTAAATTACCTTATGTTAATCCAACCCTCGCTGCACACAACCTTCGGCCATGCACGACAAGGTGGCTGCAGGCCTTGCGGCCAACCCTGGTAGACATTCAACCCCACATCACCCAAGGCCTTTGGCCAAATGGATAGGGCTTTTAGGCCATTTTGTCCATTTTCATACTCTTAGTAGTTAAAAGGGAGACCAACGTGTTTTGTTCTGACCTGAAAATGACAAGGAAAAACTCACTAATCACAGTTACTACAGAAGTTATTGCACTCTGAAAGAGCTACAATGAATTCATCTACATCAAGGACTTCAGATAATTTTTTCATGGTGGAACTGTAGAAAAACACACTTGCTTTGCTTTGGCAAAGAGCAAGAAGTTAGGATGATTTGTACTTTATAGAAGTAGAGTATCAACTGGGGCACCTGCTTTGTTTATATTTGTAAGTGCTTCCCCTTGAGTTTTAATTTCGGTGAAATGAGTGTCACTGCCAGAATGGGTCATGACCTGCTTAGAAGAGGACACAGTTTTGTGCAAAATGTCTACCCAGCTGAAGTACTTTCTATTGGCTAATCAGTAAGTGCTCCCTCGTTGGGTAAAATGTGTAGTGCATATTCTACACTACAGCTGCATTAAGGACCCCGAGGTAATGTCTCCAGTGACCTTGTGTGTCTGTAATTTTGGCAAAGTGATTGTCCTTAAGTGTCTTCATACTGATATCATTAATCCTCATGTGGAGAAAATGACAAGACTGCAAAGAGTTAAATCTCCACCAAACAAAGGTACTTGTGGCATGTGATTGTTTCACGAGCATCTTCATATTGATAACATGAATCGTCAGAAAACAACACGACTATGTAGAGTTCAATCCCCATCAACACACCATACAAGGGTACTTCTGGCTAATGTGTTTGTTCCTCAAGTGTCTTCATTTGAGAAATGTGCAATAACTTAATTCTCAGCTAGGGACCGTGGAGGAAGTCTCAATGCCCCTGAGACCCTGCCAGCTTCCCACCTCCAGTGGAAGCCAGCAATGCTTCAGCACGCAGGGAGCAGCATAAAATGCTGTTCCCTGCATGCATGAGCAATTCTTTCTTCCATTTTCCTTTCTGCTTCACAGTGGGCAGAGAAAAAAATACAAACTTGCCTCCCAGCAAGTGAGAGCAGTTTTCCTGCTCCCACCAGCCGGGAGAAGAGTTACTGTTTGTTCTCGCTTGGTGGGAGCTGTTAAAGTTCCCACCAATTGAAAGCAAACTGCTATCTCCCAAGGGTGGACATTTCTGGAGATAGGGAGACGGCCCTGGGGTGGCACTCCCCAGGGCCATTAATGGCTGCAGACGAAGGGCCACTGTACCCCCTTTTGCAAATCCTCAGCTTTGCCCCAGGAAGCTGTTGGCCCCTTGGACTCTTAAGAGCCTCCTCCAATTTTTGTATTAAACCCTGAGGGGGTGTTGGTCCCCAGGGCTCCTAAGAGCCACAGAAGGGGGGTCTGCATGGCCCACTCCAAGTTTTCAATGGAGCCCTGAGGAGGTAGTGGCCCCTGGGGTACTAACAAGCCTGATAAGGAGGTCTGCATGGCCCCCTCCATTTTCTAAGTAAAGCCCAGGAAGTTGGTGGTACCCGTGGGCTCTGTAGAGACAGAGAAGGGGTGGTCCACGTGGCCTCCCTCCATTTTCTTAATAAAGCTTTGGGAGGTGGTGGTCCCTAAGGCTCCTTATAGCCTCAGGAGGTGGGTCGCATGTGCCCCATCCCAACTATGTAACATTTGGTATACCCCTGGGACCTGGCCTACCCGGGTGCTAAACTGTAAACAAGCGCACAAGACCTCGCTTGTTTTTTTAAAAACAAATCCTGGGATCCGTGGTTCCTCCACGGTTTTATGTGAAACATTAAAAAATACATTAAATATTTTAAAAAATGTTTAAAATGGCTTTTGGCCCCGGTGGGGTACCTGAGGGACTGCATCACCAGGCCTAGGGGTCAGGATGTACCTACCCTGCCCTTTTTTCTTTATTTTTATGTTTTTTAGGGGGACTCGGCTGAGTCAGTTGAAGTGTTGGCAGCCAATCAGATATCAGCACAGGGGCTGTCATATCTGTGGAAGATCTACACCCCTAGATATCTATGTTTTTTTTACCTTTAAATTTCTCCTGTTTGTCATTAATTTTGGCACCACTTGACAAACCTTCATGAAATTTTCAAAACTGGTTTGCCACTTTCTCACAGCTGCTGTCTTGAAAGCTTCAGGGTGACAGGAAAAAGGAGGGGGGGCAAAATACTTTTTCTCCCATGCAATTTCCCATAGGTTGAACACAACTACAGCCTGAACCACTGGATGGAATTACATCAAATTTGGTAAGAAGGTAGCACTTAGTCTACCTTTTTGTTGTACATCCGTTCAGTCGTTTTTGGTATTTCAAAAAAAAAAATTGTATGTCTTTAAGCGTGAACACTTCACAAATCCTCCCTACCACGTGCAGAGATCTAATTGGCTGCCAACACTTCAACCAGGAAGGTTGGCAGCCATTTTGGGACTCAGAGTAAGCCGAGCCCCAAACAAAAATGTTAAAAAATAGAAAAGGGGGCTGACCCCTTAGTCTTGGTGCTGGGGTCCCCTGAAAACCCACCAGGGCTAAAAAGCATTTTATTCAATCTTTGCCACAGAATCACAGTGGATTTGTGAGTTCACTACAAAAATTAAATAAAAAAAAACAAGCACAGTCCCCGTGCTTTTGTTTTAAGAAAAGACCCGGGTGGGCGAAGTGCCAAGGGCATAATGGTATTTGTGAAAATTAAGGAGGTAGTTGATGTGTCCTAGGGCTCTTTTCAGCCCTGGGGACCACTGCCTCTTTGGGGATAAATAATCACTAATGGAGGGTCTGTGCAGATCCCTTGGGCCCTGGGGACCACCACTTCCCTGTGACAAAATGCATATTAAAAATGGGAGTGGCCATATACTGCCACATGGACCACCACGTCCCTGGGTCTGGACCCTGCTTTATGAAGTGGGGGTGCCACCAGGCCTCCCTTCTGGAGCCATTTATGGCCTTGAGAAGCGCCACCCCTCCAGAGGTGGCTTCGGCTATCTGCTGAGTTGCCCATCCTCGGGTGAGAGCTGTTTGCTTCCACTTGGCACAAACAAAAATGTAGAAATAGCTGTACTCCAGAATCTCCTTGATAAGCGTTTATTCCAACAATAAGAAGGACAAACACTAGCGCATTTTGATTCACTCAGTCTTGCTCATGGTCAGTGGGACCTACGTTTATGTCAACATTTATACACAACAACCATCCTACCAACAAAGTTGCATTCTGGGATATGTAGTTACATGTAAAAGGTTGATTTAAATAATTGATGTGAGGATGATGGAAGTACATGAAAAAGCAAAGTACACAGTTATGTGCAAGCATATCAATAATGACCATTATGATTTTTTGAAGCATGTAATGTCACACGTTCTGCACCAAGAATATCAGCAAGGCAGGGGTAAATGTGTACACCTGGAAGGATGTAACCAAACAAATGGTAGAGGGGGGAGTGCGGGATGTCGGACCAATTGTTATGCTGTCATAACCTTTGAAACCTAATGGCTAAGTGCCAGGACTTGTCTAGAGAGGATGGTTAACCAGATATGTACTGGTTCATTAACAATTTAAAGCAGCATGTGTCTGTTATCAATCAGGACGTGTCTAAAAGGGATGGTTAACCAAGTATTTAGAAGTTCCATAACAATTTAAAGCTGCATATATCTGCTGTTAAATATAGGACCAAGTGCCCTCAGAAATCTCTGTTATGAGATTACCTGGATGACGTTAGCTCTGCCAATATAATATTCTGGTGTTACCCTCATGCCACTCATGAATAGTATATTCTTGTACCATAAGATCAGATCCACAGTATGCTTACTCATAAATGGTCTGCTTGCCTAGTAAGGTCAAAGAGTGACTGTCCACCCCACACCTGAACCTTCTAACCAAAATAAAAGAAAATAAAAAAAACTAGAAATTAGAAAACCACACATTCACAGGATATACCACCATAAAAATAAGTTGATGCATGATTCAATGTCACAGGTGAACATGCAGTTCCTCATCCACATTCAGTCCATATGGTACCTTGGTTTGTGGATTATGTACCTACTCTCCAAACACACTATTAATTGAGGTTGACTTTCTGTACGTCGTGGTTTCCAATCTATTGTTCTTGATGTATATGCGGATAGCTAGGAATACAATCTGTGCAGAATCTATGTAGTGTGTAAATTTCAAGCCACAATCATTGTTGTTAAGTAGATTGAAGTACATGATGATTTCTTCTTGAGCCCCATTGCAGATCAGGAAAAGATCATCTATATACCTCAACCAGATCACAGTTTTGGAAAGGTACTGTTCATGGTTATCTTGCCAGGCAATCTCCCTCTCCCTCTCCCACCAGCCCATAGTGAGATTGGCATAGCTGGGACAGAAGGAAACCCCCACAGCAGTGCTGCACTCTTGCTGGTACAATTGTAGAAAGACATTGTTGTTCAGACACATTTCTATATTTTTGAAGAGCATAACAGAATATTTGGTTTCCTTATTGTTCCTTGGCCTTAAAATGTAACCCACTGCTTGGATGCTTATGTCATGTTTGGTTGACCTGTATAGTGATACCACATTGATAGTGATAAGGAAGTAGTTTTCTTGCCAGTCAACATTGGATAGCGCTCTCAAAAAATCACCAGTGTCTTCGATGTAAGACGTTAGTGTAGTAACTATTGGTACATCTACTTCATGTAGTCTTGTTTGCCAAAAACAGCAATGTTGCCCCCTTTGTCAGCTGGCTTAAAAATCATGGAATCATTGGTGGTTAGATGTTCCAATGCATTCCTCTCCTCACGTGTCAAGTTTCCTTCTTCTGTGATTCATGTTTGATAGTCAACTTATCCAAGTCAGTGATCACTAATTCATAGAAAATGTAATTTCTTTTTCTAGGTGCCAAGATCAGGCAAAATGTAGATTTTGGTTTGGAGTGTCTATACTTCACTAATTGATATATCCAAGTGGTCCAAGACCTGGGTAGCTGTAAATCCATCTTCATCAAGATCATGCATGAGATCACAGAGTCGTTTGACTTCTGATATTTGATCAGTGGTAAGTCTAGAGCCTATATTTTGGCTAGAGGTACGTACCCGTTTTGGTACTTGTTTGGCAAAGTACTTTGCGGGTTTGATTTTTCTTACACACTTGTAGGTGTCTATTGTTGTTTCCACCATGTGAAAGTGTTGGTCTGGGCAAAAGGATAAGCCATTGTTAAGTAACATTTTTTTATTCCTCTGTCAGTTGGTAACTTGACAATTTCACCACCAAGTTTTCTTCCATTTTGTTAGTCTTGTTCATTGTTTCTGTCTGTTTCATAGAGGATGACTTCTTTTTCCCACACCCTCTTCTGATCTTTCTGTGAGCTGTTGTTTGTTTCTTAACTGGCCTCTGCCTTGACTGCATCCTCGGCCCCTCTCTTTTGAGGTCTGCTGGTCCAAATATATAAGATGCATTACTTTCTAATACATTTGTTTTCTTCCTCACATCAGATCACCTTCACTGAGGTCTTTGTCAGATTTGATTATTTCTTCAGGTGTAACAGTAGTTTGATTTTTCAATATGATCTGTATTTTTGTTCCCTCAAACTGCAAAGGTGTATAGAGTCTCATTCCCGTAGGCTTGTTCATCCCTAAATAATTTTCTCTGTTTATGAGCTTCAATGTTGGATTTATGTTTCTCAAGTTTATTTTCCATCTTCTTTCTTAGTTTGTCTCTTTCTTGCTTGTCAGCCACTGTCAATATTTTTGCCTCTAATTCTTGTAATGATTTAACCAAATCCTCTACCTCCATACATATGTGTGTATATATATATATATATATATATATATATATATATATATATATATATACACACACACTTAAAAAAACTAAGGTTACAGGGACATTATAGTTAGGCTCACATACCAAACGTTCAAAACCATAGGAATTCAGCAGCTATAGTTATAGTTGTTTCAAGTAACTAGAACTCGTGCCCTAAAGTAACTATAACTCACACCCCCACCATGCAGAGTTTCCTCATCAATAATTTGATTGCAAATGTGGCAGTGATAATTTCAATTAGCCATAGAAGATGTCATGATTGATGTAATATATGGGGTAATCAGCAGTGCATGGCAAGGGCCCGAGTTATCATTACCTTAGGGCACGAGTTATAATTAAGTGAAATAACTCTAACTATAACTGCTGAATTTCTATGGTTTTGTACATTTGAAATGTGAGACTAACTATAATGTACCTGTAGCCTTTGTTTTTTAAGTGAATTTCTATGTTTTTTAAAAATTATATTTCCTAATTATCAAATTCCTGTAACCTTTGTTTTTTCAGTGAATTTCTATGGTTTTTTAACGTTAAGTAATTGAAATTACTTTACGTTTAATCCAACTACCACTGCACATGGCCTTAGGCCGTGTGTTGCAGGTGTGGCTGCAGGCCCTGGTCTGTGGCCAGACCCTACAGTCAACCCCCTATAAGCACTAAGGGGCATATTTATACTCCGTTTGCGCCGGAATTGCGTCGTTTTTTTTTACGCAATTCCGATGCAAAACTAACTCCATATTTATACTTTGGCGTTAGACGCGTCTAGCGCCAAAGTCCATGAAGTTTGCGTCATTTTTTAGCGTGGACACCTACTTTGCGTTAATGATATGCAAGGTAGGCGTTCACGTCTAAAAAATTGACTCCGAGGCATGTGCGCCGTATTTACACTCCTGGGCAAAATTCACGCCCGGGAGTGGGCGGGTCAAAAAAAATGACGTACGCCCGCTTTTGCGCCGTTTTTTAGCGCCTGGAAAAGGGGCATGGCCATTGGGCAAGGGGGCATGACTCCTGTCTTTGCTAAGACAGGAGTCATTTCTATGAGGGTTGGGAGTTGAAAAAAATGGCGCAAATCGGGTTGAGGCGAAAAATTTGCCTCAACCTGACTTGCCCCATTTTTTGACGCCAAAGCCCCATATCCCCCTACGCCGGCGCTGCCTGGTGTACGTCGTTTTTTTCCACGCACACCAGGCTGCGCCGGCGGCTAACGCCGGCTAACGTCGTTGATTAAATACGGCGCCCGCATGGCGCTTCAGAATGGCGTTAGCCGGCGCTAATTTTTTTGACGCAAAACTGCGTTAGCGCAGTTTTGCGTCAAAAAGTATAAATATGGCCCTTAATGTCATACATGCACAACCTTCAGGCAGTGTGCGGCGGGGCTTGGCTATAGGGCTTGCTTGTGGCCAGGCCCTGCAGCCTGCCACCATAACCATCCAACCCGACGCCTTCGGCCATGTGCAGTGGGGGTTGGCCTCAGGCGTTGGCCACAGGGCTTGGCCATGGCCTAGCCCTGCGGCCTACCCAAGTAAGCCACTAACCCCACACCACTGGTAACTTTTCAAGGTGGCATTGCAGAGAAAACACACTTGCCTTGACTTGGCCATACACAAGCATATGATCACATTGTGTGTAGTGGTCCAAGTGGGATGGCTTTCAGTAAGCTGTACATCACCCTCGAAAAAGGCAGGAAGACCTTGTGTTGTGTAGCTGTTTTAGTTTTAGCTACATAGACGTTATTTTAGCAAAGAAGGCCTACCACTGTGCACTTTAACATAGATAGATTTTATTCAGCTGCGTTTTATTATTTTAACAATAGCCACATTTTGCTGTCTTGTTTTATTTTCTCTATCTAGCTATTCTTTGCCTAGGCCAGCTCTGAATTCTTAAACAAGACATTTCTTTCACTCTGTGCTTTTCTCAAGGCTGCAGTAAGATAGGTTGCTGGCAAACATGGTACGCTCTGTCTCTAATATTCACAGAAACATATACATACTTACATGGGGATCCTTTCTTGGAACATTAGTTGTTTCACTATAAAAACACTACGTTGACCCATGTACATTGGAGGGAGATTCCAGCCAGAAGACCACAACTGTATGCTGATTGCTGAGTGCTTCGCTACAGCTGCTTATATAGACTACAGGTATGTGGGATGATGTCTTTCCAGGGGAACCCAAAGGGCAGAATTAGAGCTTAAGGTGCTATGCTCTCACATAGTCTAGGTAGGAATTATTTTGAGAAACCGTAGTGACAATATGGTAGCGTTATTTTTCTGCTTCACTCTCCTTGTCACAATTTCAATCCTGTCCTGATTCATCATCCAAGTTATTGCAGTACATGCTTTATTATCTAAGATGCAGTTGATTCAATAAAACTTTATTGAATTTTATTCTGCCTCTGATAATCCTTGTATATGTGAGACTAATGTAACTGAGAGAAATAGTTGGGATCTGAGTGACCACGATTTCCCTGAGGAGTCAATTTGTGTCATGTGCTCGGTTGACCAATCATCCCTGCTCTTGGGTGGAGATGAGGCACTACTAGTTAGCCGGAACAAAACCCGGATTAGGCTGACAGGTGCCACCTGTAGTGGGTTCAGACTCAGTCCCCACAGTGCAAGTGATTCTGCCACCCAAATCCAGTAGTCTCATTGGAATAATGAGAGCCTACGCGACATGGCGCCTCCAACGTTTGGTCAAGCTCTAATTTTCGGGTCCTCCTGAGTATCCCTGTTTTACTATATACAAAGACACCTCAGTACTATATACGGAGATGTCTGTGGTATTGAGGATTTTCCCCCTCAGCTAAGTACGGAGTACCAAGCTAATGCTGTAGGTTGTTCAAGCTTGAACTCTAATAGGATAATCCCCATTTGGTGTGCTTATCTCTGAACAAAATTTACCATTCACTATGGCAAACCTGCAAAGGGTAGCAATTGCAGTCAATATGCAACCACCCCTTACTGCATATTTATTGCAACATGGCCTAACTGCCCAGGGGGCTCCTGTTATATTTGTAGTTGAGGCTCATCCACCATATAGGACAGAAATATTTTATTCTTGGGCCACATTTCCAGCAGCTGATGGGGACACAAATGCAGTTCATCACTATACACCTGCAAATGTACCTACACAATACAGAGCATATGCATATCTAGAAATACCTCTATCGTATCAAGAACATAATAATTGCCTTCACAGTTCTACACATTAGGTTAGGTCCTCTAAGTAATGATGGTCCTACCTGGCCTTTATTGGCCACATATACACCGCATCCTAATGCAGCAACCTTGGCAGTAGCTGAAGTTCGCTGCTTATATGCTGAGCTGACAGAAATATACAGACGATTAGTACAGTTTGTAATGCAAACATTAAACACAATTCCAGCACTTGCTGCTCCAGTGCTACCACATGTAGTAACGCCAGGTATTAATCCTGGGACTGTACATTTGATCATGTGTAAAGGAACCACCGAACGAGAAGAGATTCCGTTTTGGTTTGCTCAAAAATAAAACCCACTGGAAGCAGTATTTCCCCATGCGGGACCTCAGGATAAGCATAGATTATTAATTTTCTGCTTGCCATTTGGGATGGGTCCCACAATAAATAACTGCAATACTTGGGGCACAGTATTTGCCATGCTCTATACTACCGCGCATGGCACACCGACACTTGCCAATTTACCGGAAGTGTTAAAACAAATTCAAGATGAATACGGGGCTGCCCCAGCCCTGGACTTGGGGATGCAACTTATGGGCTATTTTGCCACTGAATATTCAATATTATTAAGTAACTTTAAAGGGGAAGCAGTTGCACTAGCTGTGCGCATGCGGATTCGAGATGTTCCTCCACAGGATCAAGAATGTGAGCTGCCAAAGATTATTGCGGAGACCTACTCTAGTACTGGCCAAGATAGTCTGGGAGCCAGACCTACAAAACCACAATTTCAGGTTAAATCTAATAAAGATCCTACCAAACAAGCTCCTGAGGGTTCTAAAAAACGCTAGGATAAAAAACAACAAACACCTACAAAAGAAAGGGGAGAATATCCACATACCGAGACCCCACAGAATAGCTATATTCTCAGAAATAGAGATAATATTAAAACGCCTGACATATATCAATATACTGATACACGCCAATCTCGTTCCTTTCAGGACTGACCGGAAAAATGCAATGAGAGAGGTGGACAGTCGGAGCGAAGAACTGAGTATGGGAAACTGAAACAGGAATCACAACGCTCAACAGAAGTTTCTGTTAAAAAATAAGAGAAACTTACCCAACAAAAACCTCAATTTGGAAAGAAAAAAGTGGCAGCAGTTGCGATTCGTCATGCCACTCAAGAAGAGGGCTCTATTGAAGAACAAGATGTGGGCACTAGCTCTGCTAGACAGAGCGGCAGAGGTCACAATAATTTGCCGGAATCTTCAAGAGCATCTGGAGGTGAAAGCAAATGATGACTTCTTAAAAGTTGAAACTGCGGACATGTGTGTCTCCACCCGATAGGGTCTACAAAGTAACGCTACAGTTAGAAGGAGACATTGAATGCACATGAATATATATGATATTCTATTGGCTGAAGGGGATTGGCCGAAAGGGATTGGCCACCTGAATTTGTCCTTACTTGCCCATACGGGGATGAGGCTATCAAACCTTCTTTCTCACCTCTTGTTCCAGAAGAGTTTGCAGAATCCTATGCCATTGATTGGGCATTTGCACAGGTACCTGCATTATACCGCAACCACGTAGGATGGGAAAAAGATTCCCCCTATCATGTAATCCCAATTAAAAATTAACCCCAACCACAACCCCAATACCCAATGAAACATGATGCTAAAGCACCTGTGAGGGAAATTCTCACACAACTAGAATACCAGGGTGTAATCGAACCCTGTGTCTCACCGATGAATAATCCTTTATTCCCAGTAGCTAAACCGGACCATTCATACAGAATAGTCTTAGACTACAGACACTTAAACAGTCATACACGCACATATACTATACAAAACTCACATAGTACAGCACTTATGAACAACATAGTGCGCAAAAAATACAAAACAGCACTGGACATTTCCAATGGTTTCTCCTGCAAGATATAGCACCTGAGAGTAGAGACTTGACAAGTTTCAACGCACTAGGCTCTCAGAAAGAATTCTGCTGTTTGACCCAGGGGTATCAGAACTGTCCAGGACTGTTTGCAGCTCATATGACTTCAATATTGCACGACAATAAACCCTGAAGCGTTGTCCTATGTTGATGATATCTATTTTACGGATGATGAACTACTGCAATATCTAAGACTGGTAGCCACATTGTTGTAGGATTTGCCGAATTTGGCTATAAATTTAATTTTAAGAAAATAAAAATCGCCTTCCTTAGTGTCCTGTCCTGGGACACAAATTATCAAGTGAAGGAAAGAGCCTAGCACCACTGTTCTTAGAGAAATGCTCACAATTACAACCTACTATAAAAAAACTCCAATCCCTTTTGGGTTTCCTAAATGTTGGGTTTCCTAAATGTTGGCAGAACTTACATTTCAGATTACGCAACACACATAAAACCTTTATATGACTTAATACGTCCTGACTTTTCCAGTAAATACTGGACAGTTTAACACACACACATTCTCAGAGCTTTGCAAGCCGACATGCTTGCAGCACAACATTTACACACCAGGGACAATAAAAGACATCTAGTCATCAGAGTAATTGTTGGTGCCATTGACTTCACCTACGTGACATTTAATGAGGTTGAGACCGTCCTGATTACATACAAATCACACTTATATTCAGCAGCAGAATAACGCTTTGCTCCCACTGAAAAAATACTCACTGCTTGTTGGAAAACGGGTTATTGGTAAGGGCAGGAAAGTACCTACACTTAGCAATAAGCCACTAACCTCCTCTTAGGTCCAGTCAGGTCTCAGTAAATTAAACCCAGCTCAACCCTTGGTAGCTTGGCAATGAGCGACAAGGCTTAACTTAGGAGACAAAGCATAAAGCATTCAAATATCACAAAACAGTAATTAAATAAAACACAAGAAAGAGTTTAAAAATCCCAAATCAATTTATAACAATAGGAAATATGTTTAGCCTAAAAATGACACCAAAACGAATAAAATCGGATAAGGAGCATCGGAGATATGAATTTTTAAAGAATTATTGCTTTCTAGTGCATAGGAACAAAAAGCACCAATCTGGTCATCTGGTCGCACCTCGACCGGGGCAAAGTCGAAGTTTAAGGCTGACCGCGATGGAGCCCGACTCGGCTACAGCCCGCGGAAGGCCTCGGTCAAAAGTTTACCTTAGGACTTAGTCGTTTCTCTGGAGATTTTCTTCCGCGGGATGAACCCACCAGTCCAATCCGACCTCTTGGAACGCTTCCTCGGATATGCGTCGCGGGAGCCCTCAGTTGAGATTTTTACCTTCGGAATTAGTCATATTTTCAAGGTGAAAATCCTTCGACCGGGGCAAACCTGGATCTTGATCCGACGTCCTTGGAGCCCTCCTCGGATACGCTAGCTGGGAGGTTCCGGTCAACTTCCTACATTCGGACTTAAACTCTTTTTTGGAGATTTTCTTCACCAGGACGAACCTGCAAGTCAGGCCTGGTCACAGTTGAGGCAAGCCGGCTAGAGTTGCCGTGGCGGGTCGGTCCCTTTATGGAGCTTTTTTCCAAAAGTTCTCCAAACTTCTCCAAACCTCTGGATCCTCTTCCAGATGTTCTTTTAAGGTTCTTTTGAGGTCCACAACTCACCCCAAGGTTCCAGAAGTTCTGAGATGCTCCTTAAGGGTGCGGGCTACAACTCCCAGAATGCACCTGGCGCAAACTCCTTTTTGGCCACTGGACAGTGGTCAGCTGATTGTTTCTTCAGGAGTTGGTGCAGGGGACTCTGGTTAGCAATTTTTCACCTGTAGCAAACAGGGAGTACCTCCTTGAACCAGTTAAGTCCGGCAAAGTCCTTCTTGTGGTGAAGCCCAAGTGTGCAGCTGGTGCAGTCCTTCAGAGTGCAGTGTCCAGGTGCAGGTCAGTGGTCCAGCAGGGCAGTCCTTCTTCTTCTGTAGTTCTTCCTGGTAGGGATCTGGTAGGGAACTGAGGTGTGGGTGCAGGTCTGCCAGTTTTATTCTCGCTCCTGGGTGAAAAACAGGGGGGTCCTGGTTCTCCAATCAGGGGCATGGTCCTTCCCCTGTGATGAGCACTTCCTGGGAAGTGTGGCAAATATCAATCCCAAGCAGCAACATTCCTCAAAAATCCATCATGGCTGAAAGTGATTTTTGGAGGTTACATCTGGCTGAGCCCAACCACTGGTGTGGCTAAAAATCCTAAACACACCCCTCTCCTGCCCTCTCCTAATCTAATCAAGGAGGCACCTAATTGTCTGGGTTTGCAGGATGTGAGGGTGTTGCTGGGTTGCTCCAAATGTCCTTCTCTGCCTTTGAAGACCAGTGTGGCAGCCCTCCCCCTTCCTGCTTTCCCATCTGCTGAGGTGAGATCTCCTCCCCCAGGCACATCTCTTTGTGTGGAGCCAGGCCACTTCACACCTCATCAAGGCAGCCTGACCAGGCTGCCAGAGGCTGGCCAATCAGAACAAAGCAGCAAAAACACTACAGGGCTGGCAACTTTTCAGGTAAAGTTTAAAACTCTTTACCTGAACAAGTTATATTAAAACCAACAACTGGAAGTTGTGGGATTTATTATAACAATTAATGTGATACTAAACTTGTAGTATCTATTACTTAGGGGGATTTTTAAAATTAAAATAAAGTCTCCCCCTTCTAGCCTATGGAGGGCATTCACTACAATGAGGGAAAAACTAATTTGGCTGTTTTACCTCACCAGGGCTTATAAAACTATTTTTATAAGGTCACTGCGTATAGTTACATGGCACCCAGCCCTAGGGGAACATAGGGCAAACCTTAGGGGTGACTTATATGTAAAAATAAGGTAGTTTAAGACTTTGGAACTACTTTTAATTCCAAAGTCAAATTTGCATGTAACTTTAATTTAAAAGCAGCCAGCAAGGCAGGCCTGCCTTTAAAATGACACTGGGCACCTCAGCAGTGCACCACCTATGCTAAGGTCCCTAAACCTACATGCCCTACCATATACTAGGGACTTTTAGGTAGGTTGACTTAGCCAATTATAATTAGCCTAATTTGCATACTGGTTTTACACAGAGCACAGGCCCTGAGACTGGCCAGCAGTACCCAGGGCACCATTAAAGTCAGGAAAACACCAGCAAAAAGTGAAAATGGGGGCAAAAAGTTAGAGGGCCTCTGCAATCAGCCCTGTTCTCCCACATTGCTGTACAGATGGCTGTCATTAAAGAAAGGCCACTAGCCCAGGGGAAACGCATAATTGTCGTATCTCCAATCCCAGCCTTGGAGGCTGTCACGAAAGGCAGCATCCCAAACGCTAAATCATTACATCCATGTTGGATTCAATGGGCAACAATTTGACAGCCACTGATGTTGACTATATTTTTGACCCAAAGTTACAAACTCAAGAATTTTTGTAATATGAACTAGAATATCCACTTCCGGCAAATACATTGCCTATTGATCAATATCAAAGAGTCATGTACACAGATGGCTCAGCACAGCCTGCAATAGGCACAAAGCATCAATACTCCGCTGCTTGCGCAGTCATGAGCGGCTACATGGAGGATAATAAATGTTGTCCCCAACATAAATTCATGAAAACCCTAGGGGATTGCACAGCACAACTAGCAGACCTAAAGGCTCTGGTCATGGCACTGGAACATACGGATCCTGCACAGCTAACGTTGATTGTCTGTGATTCGTACTATTGTGTCCAGTCCTTCAATGAATACCTGCATTACTGGCGCCAGAATAGGTTCAGAGATTCTAAAAGCAACACCATCAAACACAGACTTCTGTGGGGGAAAGTAACTGATCTGAAGGAAACGTTACCAAACGTCCATGTTGTACATACACTTGGACACCAGTGCATTGGAATACACGTTGCTGGAAATACACTGGCTGATGAAGCAGCCAAATTAGCAGTAGCCACGACTACAGTTGCTGCAGTAACTCAGACTGGAGCGAAACCGGACAATGACATATGGGCTGCCGTGAAAGCAAAGGCTGAAGACACGCCTTTTCCGAAAGCATTTCCTGCTAAATATTCCTACTGGATGGGAGGCTGCCTTGAAGCAGAGGTGAAAATACCAAGTGTTGGAGTTTGAGAATTCCCATTCAAGATATAAGATCAGAGTTGATTAAAGCAGCACATGAGGGGGTAGCATCTGCCCCTGCTGGTGTGGCGGCTACAATATCATTTTTGCAAGCACATTATTGGTGGCCAGGTCTATACAAACAGACCAAGCAGTATGTCCTTTGTTGCGACATCTGCCAACACATTAAGGGTTCCACCGTCGAACGCCCACCGAAAACACCCCTGTTAATTTCCAACAAACCTTTACTATGTGTGTACTTGGACCATTGTAGTCCCCTAACACCAGACAGTGCATACAAATACATCTAAGTCGCTGTCGACTCTTGCTCCAGATTTCTATGGGTGTGGCCACAATGCTGGGCTGACACTCGGTCTGTTATTAATGATTTGTGAGTCTTTATCGGCACATATGCAGTTGTGACTTTCCACTTGGACCAGGGCCCTGCTTTCGCCTCAAGGGCATTCAGGGACACCATGGCTTCGTTAGGGGTCCAACTCCATTACTCATCTCATTTCATCCTGAGGGAAATAGTGTTGTGCAGCGACGAAACCGTGATTTAAAGAAATCCTTAACAGCCAGAGCCTTAGGTATGGGTCACAGTTGTATGGAGTCCAGAGAGCACTCAATAATCTGCCTAGAAGGTCCCTGGGGGGTCGTACTTCGTATGAGTGCCTGTTTGGAACTCAAATATATGTTCCATATCTTGATGGTCCTGGCATGGAGGTGGCAGAAACACCTTTTGAAATAAATGAACGTGTCACTGTCTTGCAGGAATTACAACAGTTCTGTGATGACAAAGCTTCTGTCAGCGCTGCCTCCGCAGGAATTAAGGATGTACCAATAATACCTACCGGCTGGATTCCAAAGATGGAGATGTCTGTCGCTAAAGAAAACCGCTTTGTATCTATCGACAATGTCAAGTTACATCATGTGGCCGATCCTGCACAGCAGACCAAGAGGAACAGCCAGTAGTTCCCGAATCCCTCTCACCCCTGATCAAGATGTCCCTCTACAAGACTTAAGCCGCAACACTACCACCTCTCCGAGCTTGGGGAGGGTGGAAAATGATCTTGCATTAGTTCCACTAACATCGATTACAACAAAAAGCATGGAAATTGCTGATCGATTTGACACAACTTCCACACAGACGGATGGCATCATTTACTGTGAACCACCGCGGGAGACTCCTATCAATTCTCCTCCTTTAAATACGGCTCCAGCTGTTGCACAAACTGCTTCTGGATACTTTGCCGACATCAACGACAGCTTCTTGGATTCATTCGCCTCTTCGACATCTGATCTGCCGAAAACACGTAAGCTGATAAATTGGCTTAAAACAAAATACTTTGGCCCATATTTATACTTTTGTAGCACCGCATTTGCTCCACGTTTTGACGCAAAAACGGCGCAAGTTTGTGCCACGTTTGCGTAAACAAATGACGCAAATGCAGCGCTAAAAAAGTATAAATATTGGCCTTTATTTTCCCATGGAACTGTGGCTTTCTTTTACTGTATTGGCTTTCCTCCTTTGGATCGGCTTTGTCATACCTTTCTTTCTATTAATATATGGTAATTTTCTTCCTGAAAGATCAACAGTTGAACTGGTAGATGAGGTCCTAAAACCCCATTTTTCTTCTCACAAGGTCTGCAGTGACTTGTCTTTCGTGAACATTTCCGCTATACCAATTCCTGATGGGATTGTTTGGGATAAGGTCGCACATGATATAAACGGCCCGACGGAGGTCATTCAAATACCTTATGTGTTTAAACTGTCAATGAATGATGTAATAATACCCAGAGTTGTTTCTGATGACTGGGGTGTAAAAAGTAGTTGATTCTATGATGACTGAATTGCAGTATTTTACTGTATTTGAAAGTGAGGATGTTTATCAATCAAAAAAGAATTATGGTGACATGTTTTGCTGTAATTATTATGGATACCATTTCATTCACAGAGCAAGTACTCCAAAGACTATTTTTAATTTCACACAAAGGGAACATTGTCCAACTCCACCACAAGGGAGTTCTAAAACATATTCTGAAAAATGTGCATATATTTCTGGGCACAATGTTAAAAAAGATGAGTCATATTATTTTTAATTGCCACCGATGGAAAATGTACACATATGATTGACAGATACAAAATTCATCTATTCATATTCCTTTGTTTCCCGATTGGCTATAGAAGGCTATGAATATTGTTTGAAGTCGGTTGACTTAAAAAGTGTGTGGTGAACCAAAAATTGGGAAATAAGGGGGAATGAAGCTTTATTTAGAGCATGCCTGATAACTGTTCAAACGATATTTTTAAATGAAACTGTACAACAGACAAGTTGTTTAGGCTTAGCAAAAATTAAAGAATTGAGGCCCATATTTATACTTTTTTTAGCGCCGCATTTGCGTAGTTTTTTGATGCAAAATTGGTGCAAACTTACAAAAAACAATAGAATTTTTTAAGTTTGCGCCAATTTTGCGTCAAATAATGACGCAAGTGCGGTGCTAAAAAAGTATAAATATGGGCCTGAATGTGCCCAGTATTCCTGCCCCTGCAAAATTTACAAATGGCAAAAGCATATTAATGCAACTGAAGATCAGCTTGATGAGTAGGTCCAGAATGGCACGTTTAATGCTTCACTGTCATGTCCTGGCGGGTGGTTATTGTGGCCAATAGATACCAATGGGTGTCATAAACATTTTATAAACTCCAAGGGGGTTTTAGAACAAGTAGGCTGGACCCTCGCTATGTGTCATCCGAACATGCGGGTATAGTAACAACATACAGTGTAGGGAAACTATGCCAGCAATGGTTGAAGAGTTCCTCACTAGATGCTGTTAGAGATCACCTCAGTATCTTGTTCAATAACACTGACTTACAGGATCTCCTGTTAGGCCGCAGAAAACAATGCAGAAAGCGCTTCTTTTATGCAGTTTACAATGAAACTTGGAAACTTTCTCAACAAGAAGCTGCTGCCCGGTTAAGGCAAATAGGTCAGGAGAATTTACAGAAAGCATTAGCTGTTGTGGCAATGGGATTAATGCCCTGTCCGATCGGATATACACCTTAAATGACATAGGGCCTGATTCCAACTTTGGAGGACGGTGTTAAACCGTCCCAAAAGCGACGGATATACCACCTACCGTATTACGAGTTCCATAGGATATAATGGACTCGTAATACGGTAGGTGGTATATCCGCCACTTTTGGGCCGGTTTAACACCGTCCTCCAAAGTTGGAATCAGGCCCATAGTTTCTTCTACATAATACAAAGTGATGTGTCTTCCTTACACCATGGACAGAGTCAACTAAGGTCCATTGTGCAGTTGGGTTAGACATTACAAACACTAAAGGCAGATCGCATTCCCTGGCAACTGTTAGCGCAAGGGACATATTTTCCACATTTAATCTAACGCGAAAACAGCAGCTAGTGGCTAAGAAAGAAGCGACTTATGTCATGTTGAATATTGAAAAATTTGAAAAGTTGCCTTTTACTGTGGCTGGAATACCATCTGTGAGTGGTTAATACACGGTGTCATTAATCTGCCTATTTCAACACTTCAATTCACGGCCTGCTTAAAACACATTCTAGTGGGCAGATATGAACGGCAAGGAGATAGTTACATCCATGAGGTGTGGGAGCTACCCTTCTCGTACAAATGTCTCAGTGGCATGAAAGAGGTCTTTCTTAGCAGTAGTGAATGCAAGACTTCTGTCAGCCATTCAATGGTTTGTAAACAGCTGTCCTTGCATAGGGCATGTAACGTTTCGGAAGCAAACTAGGCTTGTTATCTGAAGGGAGTTCCATTCCCCTTGAATAGACTTGCGTTCCAGGTGCTCTCAAACGGCAGCTATGTCCTCCTCAATAGTGAAAACTGTTGTAGGATACGAGCTGGGATAGTTTATGTCGTTTCAGTCTCTAAGATTGTTACATGCTGCGGGAACGTACTTTTTCCTCCTACATGGCAGATGGAAGTAGCGGAGATTTGGCCTCATGTCGCTACTTGAAATGTGAATTTTGACAAGTTGAACAGACTCAAGGCTTTATTGTTTCAAAAACATGTGGCGCTCACATCTGCACGCAAGACCTTTGCGCTTCAAGTGGCAAGGTCATCAGCAGAGATACAGTCCCTTTTAAGTACTAACTTTCCGAGACACTTTGGTGAACTTGTGGGACGAATATTTAATGCGTCCAGTACTAATGGAATCGCTAATTTCTAATTTCTGGTTTTGTTCACACCTTCTCCTCCATATTCAGCTTAATACCCTCAGCCATCCACTCAATATTCTTCAGTATTTACAGGTGATTTCTGATAACTTTGGCTATAATAGGTGGTATTTTGCTATTGCTACTTTTTCTGCGCAATGGCTGTCCTGCCGCAACAAGGAAGACTGAAAGCGCTTCCACCAGTGCAGCTGTGTCGTGAACGCATGATGCAGTACCTTGGAGCATCACTCCTGGAGTGATTGGAGTGTGACTGGTCTCTGTCATTCAGACCAGTTTTACATTGTGTGCAGCCTGTGTTTCGGGGCCTCTGGTGTACTTCTGAATGTGCACTGAAGATATGTCTTTCTACGCAGCGCTTGCTTTCATTGGAAGCTGATCTGTTGATGTTCTCGCTGAGGGCTCATTACCAGACATGCGCTGAGGGTACGTTTGCTACGGGAAGCCGTTTATGAGTTGCCCTTTGTGGATTATGCAGCTCTAAACTCATTGTGGGCATACCACAGAATTCTGCTGCCTTGGCTGGAGCTCAGGCTTTGGAACACGAATTGCTCCTTGGTTTTCCTTGGCAAAGGACTTCCTACTTTACTACCTGCCCAAGTGAAAGATTTCCTGTCTTCAATAATCCCGGATTCAATTGGCAACCTCCAAAATGACTCAGACTTTTAAAATTTGGCTTTTTGGCACCACAATTAACATTTTAAATTGCTCTTTTTGACATTCTTATGCATATACCTTAGGATGAATTTTAGTAGCTTTTATAAATAATTAGGCTTTGAACCACCTTTGAACCGGCAAGGGGAGGGTATTGTGTGGCCGTTTTAGTTTTAGCTGCATACACGTAATTTTATCGAACTAGGCCTGCCTCTGTGCACTTTATCCTAGATAGATTTTATTCAGCTTTGTTTTATTATTTTAACAATAGCCACATTTTGCGGTCTTGTTTTAATTTCTCTATCTAGCTATTCTTTGCCTAGGCCAGCACTGCATTCTTAAACAAGACATTTCTTTCACTCTGTGCTTTTCTCAAGGCTGCAGTAAGATAGGTTGCCGGCAAACGTTGCTCTGTCTCTAATATTCACAGAAACATATACATACTTACATGGGGATCCTTTCTTGGAACATTAGTTGTTTCACTATAAAAACACTACTTTGACCCATGTACGTTGGAGGGAGATTCCAGCCAGATGACCACAACTGTATGCTGATTGCTGAGTGCTTCGCTACAGCTGCATATACAGACTACAGGCCTCTTGCTCAGGTATGAGGGATGATGTCTTCCCAGGGGAACCTGAAGGGCAGAATTAGAGCTTAAGATGCTGTGCTCTAACATAGTCTAGGTAGGAATTATTTTGAGAAACCGTAGTGACAATATGGTAGCGTTATTTTTATGCTTCACTCTCCTTGTCACAATTTTAATCCTTTCCTGCTTCATCGTCCTAGTTATTGCAGGACATGCTTTATTATATAAGATGCAGTTGCTTCAATAAAACTTTATTGAATTTTATTCTGCCTCTGATTGTCCTTGTATATGTGAGACTAATGTTACTGAGAGAAACAGATGGGATCTGAGTGACCACAATTTCCCTGAGGAGCCAATTGTGTCATGTGCTCGGTTGCCCAATCATCCCTGCTCTTGGGTGGAGATGAAGCACTACTAGTTAGCCGGAACAAAACCCAGATTAGGCCGACAGGTGTCACCTATAGTGGGTCCTGACTCAGTCCCCCACAGTGCAAGTGATTCTGCCGCCCAAATCCTTTGGTCTCATTAGAATAATGAGAGCCTACGCAACACTTGCATACACTAATTCTTCTGGTATCACTACATAAGCTATTGTTCTTGAAAGGGCATGGATTCAAACACCTCCATCAAGGATTACTTTTTCAAGGTGTAACTGCATAGAAAACACACTGCTTTGCCTTGGCCATACCCAAGACGTTAGGATGAGAAGTACGTTTTTTTTTTAGTGAAGATGTGATCATATACTTGTGCATCAAGAATGCATCACCAAAATCAGTGGGAAATGCACTGGGGGGCCATTTTAGTAAGCTGTCCATCACTCTGAGAAAAGGGAAGGAAGAAGTTACATGCCACTAATTTATATGGGGCAGGGCTTCAAGGCCATTTGACATGCTCATAGTATCACTAAATAAGATATAGCGCTCGAAAGAGCAAGGATGTCAAAAATCCATTGAGGATTACAGATAACTTTTCAAGGTGGAACTGCAGAGAAAATGCACTTGCTTTGCCTGGGCCATGTGCAAGACATTAGGGTGATTTATACTTTACAGAAGTGCTTCCTTGTTTGGTGAAGATATGATCATATTCCTGTGTATCAAAAACGCATCTCCAAAATCAGCGAGAAGCATGCTCGGTGGCTTTTTAATAAGCTGTCCATCACCCTGGGAAAATGGCGGGAAGACATTGCATACAACTAAAGTATATGGGACAGGGCTTCTAGCCCATTTTTCGCAGTATCACTACATAAGATATTGTGCTCAAAACAGCATAGATGCAAACACCTCCATGGAAGACTACGGATAACTTTACAAGGTGGGACTGCACTGAAAACACACTTTCTTTGCCTTTGTCATGCACAAGACATTAAGATGATGTGTACTTTAGAGAAGTAAGTGCTACTTTGGTCTTTGTTTCAAATAACTATAGTCCGTGCCCTAAGGTAACTATATCTCCTATCCTCGCCATGCACAGTTTTCTCATCAATAACTTTACTGCAAATGTTACAGTGATATTATTAATGATGTCTTAGAAGATGTCATGAGTGATGTAATATCTGGGGTAGTTAGCAGTACATGGTGAGGGCACGTGCTATAGTTAGCTTTGGGCACGAGTTACAGTTAATTGAAACAACTCTAAAAGCTGCATTTCTATGGTTTTGTGTGTGTAAAATCTGAACTATAACGTCCCTGTAACCATTGTTTTTTTTGTTAATTTCTAAGTTTTTTTTACTCTATTTCAGTGGCGGTCGGCAGCTCTAGGAGGGAAGGGGGCAGCGGGAAGCATGCACACACACATTCTTTCACACACAGACACGCACGCACATCCATTGACAACACTCATACCATTCAAACAAGCACGCATGCACCAAACATTAATTTTAAATGATCACACACACTCATTCTTTCACACACGCACATCCTTTAACAACACTCATAACACTCAAACATGCACGCGCGCACCAAACATTCAATTTAAAACGTCACACACATACACACACACACACACTTACCTTTAGCCTCCAGGTCCCAGGAGGGTTGGGACTGCTGCCTTCCATCACTGGCTGACCTTAGGTCAGCCAATGAGGTAAGGCAGTAGTCCCATCCTAGTCACAGAGTGGGATGGGGTCAGTGAGACTGCTGACCCCACCCCACTCTGTGACGAAGTGTCACTGATTGACACTCGTACTGGGCGCTTCAGTGCTTAAACCTGAAGCACCCAGGGCGAGTGTCAATGGGTGACGCTTTCCTCGTCACCCAGGGGAGGGCCTTGATGCACCTTTGCTGAGCCGAGGAGGTCACGCCCATAGGAGCTGTGACCTCCTCAGCCCAACAAAGTTCAGCTCAGGCAACCAGGAGTCTGCACAAAAGATTTGTAGAAATACTTACCTATACCTACCCTACTGACCCCAGATGGGGTCTCCCATCCTCTGCTGTCCCTCTGGTGTGGGTGGGGGTGTTCCTGGGGCTTGGGGTGGGCACCTATGGGCCCATTCCATGGTGTTTAGCCAAGGATATGGGTCCACAGGTCTCCTAATTAAATAAAGGCACTAAGCAAGCCTAGCACCATTATTTGGGTCCGCCTCCCATGCACGCTTCATTTTAGCACGGGGAGATAAATATGGCGATATGGAGATAGCGTCATTGTTTGGACGGGAATGCCTACCTTGCATCTCATTGACACAAGGTGGGTTCACGCATCCAAGAAATTGTGCAAACTCCAATATTTTGACGCTAGACGTGTCTAGCGTAAAAATATAAAAATGGAGTTAAGTTTGCGCCACATTTATTAAACAAAAAAAATTGGCAAATGTGGCCAAAACAAAGTATAAATATGCCCCAAAGTCTGGTTTCTGCAAGAGAGAGCTCTCAAGCAGCTCTCCTTTGCAGAAAGCAGAGTTTTCATCCATCTTCCCTGCACACAAATATGTGTGCAGGGAAGACAGATGAAAACATTGCTCCCATAAGCAGGGAGAAACTATTAAAAGCTGCTCCCTGCTTGTGCGATCAATGCCGGCTCCCACAGGATGTAGGGAGCCGGTTAGAGCTGCGGGGGCCTTGAGGCTCCCCCTGTGGTCTTTTCGCTCTTTCTCTCTCTTTCATCCCATAAGTAACTATAACTCATGCCCTAAAGTAACTATAACTAGGGCATGAGTGTATATATATATAGGTATATATATATTTTTTTCACTTAAACAAACAATGCTTGCAAGGACGTTATAGTTAGGTTAACATTTCAAACGTACCAAACCATAGAAATTCACCAGTATATATATATATATAGGTGCTGTCTGGAAAGTCCCAAAATGCCCACAATTTGCCATAGGGATTTTATGAATACAGCCCGAACTGCTGAACAAATTTACATCAAATTTCATAGAAAGCTAGTTCTTGGTCCAGAAAGAATGCTTTTTTTGTAATTTGGTGTAAATTTGTTCAGTAGATTTGGTGTTATTAAGTTACTTAAGAAAAAAGATGGATGTATATCTAGAGGTGCAGAACTGCTTGTGGCTGATCTGCGGATTCACGTGCCAACATCACTGCAATGATTGGCGATCTGGAACCTGAGAGAAAACTTGCAGACACCATTTTGTAAACAGGTACCCAGTTCCCTGGGGGGGGAGATCTGCCAATCCAGACCCCAATTAAAAAAACACATACACCCATTCATAGACCCACAAAACCACTACCACACCCACTCACAGACTCACACATCAACTCGCACACCCATTCAGACACTCACACACCCACTCATAGGCCCACAATTACACTCCCACATATACTAACAGACCCACACTACCACTAACACCTGCATTCACATACTCATATATCAACTCACACACCCATTCACACACTCACATACACACTCATAAACCCACAAAACCACTACCACACCCATTGACAGACCCAGACAGCCGCACACACCCACTCATATGTGGGTGTGTTTCTCCACATATTATATGTTCATTTCAGTTATTTGTTGCAAAACAAAAGTTCAGGTCCCTTCAACCTTTATCCATCCCTCCTCTCTCTGACTCCTCCCAAACCTTCCTGGCTACTATGAACTCCCAAACATCTTATTCAACCTTCTCCCTCCTTTCTATCCAATTTACCCAGCTAACAGTCACACATGTCCCTTATTCCAAATAACAACTTACAACTTGTCTTTTTCTAATCCACTTATCCTATTCTATACCTACTGAAAACACTACTAAATGCAAGACCTTGACAGCCCACTCTTACCACAACGAACCCACAAGGAAAAAAAGAAAGCAAATATTACTAATCTACTAACTATTTAACTCTAATCTCATTTTTTCAAGTAGTGTGCTATTCGCTGTGAGCCACCTTATGGCCTCATCAAGGGTAGGAAGCACTATATGAATAGATTTTGCAATTAAGTATTAAGCCAATGATTTGTTGTACATGTTGTTCTCTGATTGAGCACAGAGGAAAAACATGAAATCACAGGTTTGTGTGTCTTTCAACAATGTACCTGCTTTCTGGTTGGACTTTTACCTACTGATAGAGTGCCGAATGCCAGTGCATTCAAAAGGAAGCAATAGCCATTACTTTATGAGGCTAATCAAAGAGTCAGAAAAAATGTGGTGTGTCAGAAAGAAGGAATTCACCATTCACTGCTCTTTGACACCAGAAATCTAACATACAAGGGGGTCATTAGTTTAGTTTAGTTTAGTTTAGTTTACTGTATTTATAGAGCGCACGGCTACCCAAAGGCTTCCCAGCACTAAAGCGGAACCACTAAACTAGGAAGTCCCTATACTGAGAAAAATAACGTCTTCAATTTCCTATGAAAAGAGGATTCCGAGTTGTCTTGACTAAGTTCCAGAGGGAGCGAGTTCCAGAAGTAGGTGGCTTTAAAGGCAAGGGAACTGCCTCCCCCTATTGCTGTCTTAACATGAGGAGTGTTAATTAGCGAGGCAGAGGATGATCTGAGTGCTCTCTGAGGGGTATAAAATGATATAATTTGCCTAAGGAATGCCGGACCCTTATTATGAAGGGCTTTGTGTACCACGCACATGGCTTTAAAATTAATATGTTGTTCTATAGGAAGCCAGTGGAGCGAGGCCAGTGCTGATTTAACAGAAAGATGTCTGGGAGTGTTCATACGCAGATGAGGAGCAGCATTCTGCACAACTTGCAATCTCTTTTTCACGTAACTGGGAGAACTCAGGAAAATAAAATTTCCATAGTCTAGACATGACAATATGAGGACCTGAACGATGGGTCTTTAGGCCAAAAATGGGAGAACTTTGAAATGTTCCTGATAGTTCTTAGCAGACTAAAACAGGTTGCAGCCAACTTTTTGGAGTGGCAATCCATCCTAAGACAGGGGGTCTAACCAGAAACCTAAGCTCTTTATATTCTCTTTAGGCGGAGGGAGATCTTTTAACCCTTCCAAAACAGGGGCCGGGGGCTTGATGAGTCTGGTGAGTCTGGTGGTCACTTGACCACCAGACTCACAGTGGAGGTCTGACTGCCGCCAATGCAGTGGTCCGAGCTCATCATTAGGACCACTGCGGTCATGCCACAGTCAGACCACCAACACCACCAGTCTAGCAGTTGCGGCGGTCGTAATCCACCAGGGCAGAGCTTCAAGCAGTGCTGCCCTGGGGATTACAACCTTGTTCTCCACCAGCGATTTCACAGCAGTAACACCGCCATGAAAAGGCTGGCGGAGAATGGGTGCACGGGGCCCCAGGGTGGCCTCTCCACTGCCCATGCACTTGGCATGAGCAGTCCAGGAATCCTCCTGGCCAGCACCATCGCAATGTTCACTTTCTACTTTGCAAACAGTGAACATTGCAAGGGTGCTAACATTGCGAGGGTACTGCATCCAACAGTATTGCCTTCGGCTCGATTACGAGCCAGAGGCAATGCTGCAGGGTGTTTCCCACTAGGCCAGCGGGCGGGCCTAGCGGGAAACTCTTAATGGGCCCAGCTGGGAGGTAAACACTATACTGGGGCTACCTCCCCATCAGAAGTTCGGCAGACGACCTAAACCGTCTGCCAAACTCATAATGATGCCCACAGTCTTACAATAAAAATAATGAGGGCAAGTACTGAAGAGACACAAACACCTTTTCTACAAAATTCCAGTTTGCTGTAACTTTATGCACCTTATTTAGAGACACCATAAAGTATTTTGGTCTGACTGAGAAAGCAGTCTGCTTACTGTAAACTGGTGATTACAAAATGTCCACAAACTCATTAGCACAAAATTCAATATCAGTTCCAGGCATTCACAGAACTTGCGCAAGAGCAAAGTAAAAGAAAGGCTTAGAACTAGTAACATTAATGACTCTGAAAGCCTACATCTTTTTGAATAAACTCAAAGATTCCTATGAACTTCAGCTGTCCAGACTGAATATAGATCCTTAAAGAGTCTCATACAAATGTGTGTAGAAAGTCACGAGAAATTGAAGTGGCTGATATTGTTACAGGATTTAGACCTCACAAACAAATATATACTTGGAAGATCAATTTAAAATGGATTTCTACATTTGTATTTGTTGATTTTAATAGGAGAAAAAAAGAAACTAGTTGTGCTACCATTGCAAGAATTCATCTGTTTTGTTGTCATTCCAGGGAATTATTTGCTTTTCTGCATACTTATATTCAAACCTTACTGAGGTCTGAGGACACAGGGCCCGGTTCACAAAGGTAAGCTATGATATGTAGATCTCACCAAGTGTAGATATGCCCTTATACCTAGGGTAAATCGCTACATGGATGAAACATACCATTTCTATGTGTAGATTATCAACCTACATTTAGATTTATGAGTCTGAATCCACTCAGGTGGGGAAGGGGGTGACAACTCCTACAATTGAATTTGCAAGTGTAAAGTTACAATTAGTAACTTTCTGCGTGTTCGTGTAACTCTCTGAAACTTGGATGGAGATCTATCTTAACAAGCAACAGGAAATGAAAAATATTTTAAATTAATAAAAATAAATTATGTTTTCATTGAAAATAATTAAGACACATTTCACTACCTCCTATTCAGCCAGGACTACCATGGTAACAAGGGGACACACCCATGCACTAAAACGTACATCTTAACACATTTTAAATTATAGTATTTTTTGTACATTTTACTTGCATGTTTTTAAATTAAATTCAATTAATTAAAATATTTATTTTTCCTCTTCCGGCACTTACTGAATCATTTACATAGAATGTGTCACAATACTGGGTGCAAGTTATTTATTATTTTATTTGTGATGTACCTTTTTAAAAAAAAAAAATGACCATGTAAAATATATTGTAAAATGTTGTGTATTTTTCAAAAGTGTATTTTAAACATATTTCATTTGAACATTTGTAATGATAAAACTAATTTTAAAAAAAGCTTTGTTTAAAATGTTATTTAATTTATTGTATTTGTTTTCATATGTGTTAGTGTTATTTCCTGTCTCCAATGTTTTCAATGGGTGTATGTTGCAGTACCAGTGATGCATGGTGCTTGGCTTACTCCCAGGCTGGGCTGAAGTGTATTTGAGATGGTGTTGTCAGTGGCACTACTACAGATAGATTTACATGTGTATTCTGTGTATTGTAATTGTGGTACCCTCATTTTGGACTGTGTGTAGTATTAGAATGCCCCTCCCCACGCCTCTCCATCAATTTTAACCACACACATTTTATAGTAATTCTCTTATCCGACTAAATTACATGCTCTGGAGCAAAGACATCAATATAGAAAAGAGAGGGAAGGCTGAGGTGGAGATCTCTCACCGTTGGTTTGTTAATTACATTTTAGTACCTGATTCTGTATTCATGTTCTTCTGTTTAAATGCCAAACTCTGCCCTGATTCGATCAGCGCAAAGGTGAGATCTAAACCTGTGTACACCTAAACTTTCATTTTTGTATAAAGTGCACATTTGTAATGTGTCAGGTACACCAGGGCTACAGAAATGGCCAAAGCATTATTGTACTTTTAAAGGGGCACTAAAGATAAAATTAATTTCTTTGCTGCTGCTATATCGGGAGGTGCATTAGACTATATAAACAAAACAGTGCACAGAATTCCTATGTGCTCAATTATGGAATGCCAAAATGCATAATTTCCAAATCATTGTATCAATTCCCAAGGTACACATCATTTTGATTGAAAGTCACAATTTTAATATTACATTTACACGGAAAGTCTTCAATATACCATTGCAGAAATGTTTTTTTTTATTTTTTAAATACTGCCTACATGTTAATCCCATCTTCAGTGAGTGCATGAACAACTATCTGAGATGACCTGGCTTTTCTATAATGGTTTAAAATAAATTTTGCATGTGGTGATGAATGTTCGTGAGAGCCCATATTCCGTTCCGACCCCAGGATTGGCTTGCTTATTGAAATTTTGGTCAATTAATCAGTATGTTTCACATCATCATATGAGCATTTCAACCCATTCCACTGGTAAAGTTTTGCTTCAGAAAAGTAAGTTGGTGCAAAGATGGCAGGGTGTAGACTAACATCCATAAATTTGACCAAGTACACTTGTGGATCATAATGATTTTAGCCAAAGGTTGATGAGAAGTATATTAAAAACATAGGTAGGTTATTATTATATGACTTTCTAATAGAACTAAGGCCCATATTTAGACTTTTTTAGTGCCGCATTTGCAATTATATTTTGTAAGTTCGCGCCGCTTTTGCGTAAAAGAATGACGCAAGTGCGGTGCTAAAAAAGTATAAATATGCGCCTAATTGTCTCTTAAAGGCATTGATGTTAACGGATGGCCTTCAATTTCTAATGGAAGCCACTAACCTTGATTTCTCAATGTTCTATAGGAAATACGCAAAAATACTGAAATTTGAGCCTTCCAACTCAGGCTAAATTTACTAAACATAGCACATTCGTGCCTTTACAAAAATGTTGGATCACCTTTATTCAGCATATTGATGAATCTTCACTTTACTCATGATCATATTTGGTCAACTTTGTTGCTGTTAGTCTGGTGAATGGGTGATTACATTGTTGTCAAACAACTTTGAGGGATAGAAAGAAATTATTATATTGCACAATTGGTATACTTCTCAGAGTCCTGGATGGAGGAAGCAGTTTACAATTCGCTGTTTAATTCTTTTCACATACAAGTTACCAAGGCCAATAGAGGGAGGCTTGCAGGTGCTTGTTAACTTGGAGAAAAGGACAATAGTTTCATTAAATATTAGCAGACTTGTGATGGTAACAGAGATGTGGATTGCGAATCTCTCTGATGGGGCAGGCTACCATTTTAGAATTCGTAATCTACTCAACAGACCTGGACCCCTAAAAGATAAACTTCTCTACCCATAAACATTTAGATGTCTTAATTAAAGTGACACAACAGCTTCATAGACAGTCCTAATCTAGTTTATGGAGGATGATTTTAACGTGTTTCAGACCCCTTTGATGATACTTGGAGTGTTACCATGGCATTTGTCACCAACTTGAGCTACATAAAGTCGGAAAATCTAGAATTTCACAACAACTATAAGACATGATGTTGAGATGATGAGTTATGGGCTCAAAACATTTAATGGAAACATTTACTCATCTAGGCCCACTGTTTTAGAGTTAAGAAAGGAGGTTGTATTAGTACATTAATGAAGATTTTTCACTAGGGATAATATTCTTAATTTCAAGTTTGATACCTGTTTAGACAGTTACCACAGTAGCCCTGATTTTAACTTTCCTTTTTGAACTCAAATGTGAACCAGGAGATGCTACCTCCAAGCTGTTCTCGCAATACCTATGGTAGGCAGAAATAGATTTAAATGTAATAACGAGTTTATGGTACCTAAAAACCCAATACTTAAGAAAAGATGGTAAAATATTTTAGGACTTAGGTGTCATTAGGGAATCTGACTCCAACCCTAGTGATTTTTGGGATACTTTTGATCACTTGGAGTCTTTATTGACAGAGATGTCAGCACCATGTAGGGAGGTTTAAAAAACGGACTTAGGGATAGTTTGAAAGTAAATGCATTGAGGCAAAGAATAGTGTTTTACAAGTGATTATAGGTTTGGACCTAGACTGATCCTATAATGAGACTAACTGCACAACTAATTTCAAGAAATTGGCAACTGAATTTGACAGCTGAGAAGAAGAGATTTTTTTTGTTTCAATGTTGAGAGAGACTTCCGGAGGGCGTAACGCCTAATGATTGGCAACATTTATGGGTATTGGTGGCCAGGGTGTTGTGTGATATAGTAGGAGTATCTGAATGTCACATTAGTGAAGCGGAATTGTAGGAGTGTGAAGCTGTTGGGTCAAGTTGGACCATTAAAGTTTGGAGCGTTTGGCACACCTTAATTTAACTGCAACCTCTCACTCCATATGGAAGTTGAGTTAGTGCTTAGCAACCAAAAAGATGGGTGACCTCCAGTTCTTGATTTTGAGTCACTATATTTCTCTGCCTATGATGCCTCTGTTTGAGTTACCACATTGACAATAATATGAAATAGGGATTTGGAATTAGGATCACTATCATTGCTTCATAGTAGCATGCTATAGGAAATCCTCCCTTTTTCTGTGTGGTCGCCCTGGATTTATCCCTATATTTTTGCTGCCTTTAGCACTCCGTGCACTTTACCCCTGCTAACCAGTAGTAAAGTGCCTGTGGTCCCCCCCTATAACATGCTTGAATTGGGATATTCCTAACTGGCATAATAAACCTGCCTATAAGTCCATAGCCTATGGTGCCTGGAAGTTACATGCCGCTAGTAGACTGTAGAATGGCCTGGAAGGTCAGGCTTGAACGTTCCTATTGAAGCAAGGTCAAGAATGATATGCACATGGCTGGGTCCAAACTGAGATGGCATGGTGTGCAAAAAACTATGGACTGGAATGGGACCCCAAGTAATTACCAGTGGCTGAGATTAATTCAAGCATTCCATCCATCACTTTATTGTATACTTTAGAATGACGTCCTGAGTGGGACATGTATACCCAGATGTCGAACCCGTGTGCACATTGCCATTGGAACCAGGCTATATCTGACTGCTGAGCCCTAATAAGGATGAAACCAGTCTTGGGTTACTTCTGTTCCAGTTCAGAAGGGACCTGGTGTGGCAGTTCAGGCTGGACTGTTCCTATTGGAGCGGAGTTAAGACTGATTTGCTATGTCTGGGTTCACCTGATGTGGCATGATGTGCACAATAACAATAGGCTGGGATGCGGCATTCCATCCATCACTTTTTTGTACAATTCAGCCCGATGCCCTAAGAGGAACAGGTATGTACAGATGTGGGTCCCGTGCACACTGTCACACTGGAACCAAGTTTTACCCTGCTCATGAGCCCTAATAAGAGTGAAACTGGTCTTAGTTTGTTTGTGTTCCAGTTCAGGAAGTAATTGACCTGGCAGTTCGGCTATTCCTGTTAGAACAGGAACAAGACTGATTTGCATGTGGCTGAGTCCAAAGTGAGATGGTATGGTGTGCAAAATTCTGATTGACTGAGATGCAGCTGAGTAATTACCAATGGCCGAGATTAATGCAAACATTCCATCCATCACTTTTTGTATACCAGTAGACTGCAGCACCCATTGTGCCATCTACTACAGTTGCACTGCAAACATGGCTTCAGGACTATATTTGCAGTCTGGATGTCGCAAGGTAAAAACTTAAATTTGACTTGTCAAAATAAACCTTTTTGAGATGTAAAAACCTTCTTTTGATGTAGGCCTTGTAGCCCAGAGGTAGGGCATGCAGAAATGTAATGTTAAAATGTCCTTACAGTTAATAACACCCAGAAGCTATTTTCAATGTGGCAGGCCTAGCTGTCCTATGTTGAAAACCAGAGAACAGATTAAAATACTAATACTGTATCTCGGGAAAATGACCAGCTGGAAAAATAATTAAACAACTATTTTAATATTTATTACAGATCGTATTTAATGGTGAATTCAGATTTATGATAAATATTACGAAATAGTAATTTTCCTGCCTGAAGTTCCTGGATTCTAATTTGCATCAATTCTCCAGCCTCTCTCAGCCTCTACCTTGCCAGAATAAGGTGTGAATGAGGTGTGAGATTTCTCCCAGGAGCTACACAATAGGTCACTGTGATGAACAGGTCTGCCTGAATAGGAATGGATGACTCCTTTGAGCTCAACAAAAGAGTTGGGCTGAACCCATTCTGTTGACACCGCACTATCTTATTGCATTATTTTACTGTCTAATTAAAATCCTTACAATCGCGAAGAGAAAAATAATGATGTGATATATAAAATGCCACAGGTTAAAATACAGTACAGTACACTACCGATTTGACATATTTCCAACATTACTAAAAACAGGCAGCAAATGTCTTCCAGAGGTTCCACTCAGAAGTGCAGCGTTCTTATTAATAAACAAGTAAATTGAACATTGCTTCGAATATTTCAATTAGGTAATGTCCTAAGTAGAGAGAAAAGAGGTCTAAATCAACTAACTTGCAAATGTACATTTCATATCAGCAAATCATGTGCAAATCATTCAGAAAAAAAGTGTGTAAATAAGCTAAAGTGCATATTTTTCGGTAGATTCCTATTCATTACTTGAGTGGTGGAAAATTAATACCATCATATGTGCAACACTGCTATGGCCTATGGTAATATAACAAAATAATATTTACCTATAGTTTCAACCTTGTAAATATAGTACCAAAATAAGTCTCAAAGATACATTATATATTTATGAGAGCAAATAATCTTACCGTTGCCTCACAACGGAATCATAACAGATGACTTTTCCTAAAACTAAGTTACCTAACAAGAACAGAAAACTCTACAACTGTTAACTTATGTCCAACTGCTATTTATCAGTAGGGCATGTGCAAAGGGCATGTGCAAAGCATTTGCAAAACGTGCAAAACAAGCTGAAGGGCTTACTGTGTGAAAACTGGGCTGATTGCAGAGGCCCCCTAACTTTTTGCCCCCATTGTTTGCACTTTTTTCTGGTGTTTTCCTGACTCTGATGGTTCCCTGGGTACTGCTAACCAGTCCCAGGGCCTCTGCTCTGTGTGAAATAAGTATGTAAATTAGGCTAATTATAATTGGCACTATCAACCAACCTATAAGTCTTTAGTATAAGGTAGGGCATGTATGTTTAGGGACCCCAGCATAGGTGCACTGCTGAGGTGTCCAGTGTCATTTTAAAGGCAGGACTGCCTTGCCGACTGCTTTTAAACTAAAGTTACATGCAAATTCGAAGTTGGAATTAAAAGTACTTCCTAAGTCTTAAATAACCTTATTTTTACACATAAGTTGCCTCTAAGATGTGCCCTAGGTGCCCCCAGGGTTTGGTGCAGTGTAACTATAAGCAGGGACCTTATAAAATATGTTTTATAAGTCCTGGTGAGGAAGAATAGCCAAATTAGTTTTCCCTCATTGTAAAGAATAGGCTTCATGAGCTAAAATGGAAAGATTTTATTTTAATTAATAAAGTCTCCAAAGGAGCTTGATATGGTTTGGTCTCAACCAGATTGCCATTGTTGGATTTAGTATAACTAGCACAGGAAAAAAGTTTTAGAACTCTTCCTAAAAGTTACCAGTTTCAGCTCTGAAGTGCCCTTCTCTGATTGGCCAGCCTATGGCAGCCTTGCCAGGCTGCCTTGATGAGGTGTGAAGTGGCCTGGGCTGAACATAAAGGAAGAGCCTGAGGGAGGAGATCTGTCTGCTTCAGCAGATGGTGAAACAGGATGGGGGAGAGCAGCCAAACTGGTCTTCAAAGAAGGGAAGGACATTTGGAGCTGCTCAGGACATCCCCCATTTCCTGCAAACCCAGACAACCAGGTGCCCCCCTGATTAGATAAGGAGAGGGCAGGAGAGGGGTGTGTTAAGGATTTTTAGCCACATCAGTGGGTGGGCTCAACCAGACCAACCCTCCAAAATTCAGTTTCTGCCATTTTGGATTTCTAAGGAATGTTGCTCCCTGGGATTGGTTTTTGCCACACTTCCCAGGAAGTGGTCATCCAAGAGGGTAGTGGCCTGCCTGTGATTAGACAGTTGCCCTGTCTGCTTTTAACCCCAAGAGCAAGGATAAATTAGTCAGAGCTGCACCCACACCTCAGATTCCTACAAGGAACAATGACAGAAGAAGAAGGACTGCCTTGCTGGGCCCCTGATCTACATCTGGACACTGCACTCTGAAGGACTGTACCAGCAGCACACTTGGGCTTCACCACTAAAAGGACTTTGCCTGTCTTCAACTGGTTCAAGAAGGTACTCCCTGCTTGCTACAGGTGTAAAATAGCTAACCAGAGTCCCCTGAAAAAAACCTGAAGGAACTGACCAGCTGACCAGTGGTCATTTTAGGATTTGAACCAGGTGCATTCTGGGAATTGGAGTACTAACCCTGAAGGAGCAACTCAGAGCTTCTGGAACCTTGGGGTGAGCTGTGAACTCCTAAAGAACCTTCAAAGACCTTCTCGAAGAAGATCCAGAAGTTTGGAGAGGTTTGGAGAACTTTGGAAAAAGCTCCATAAAGGGACTGACCAGCTGTGGTGAGTCAAGCCAGCTTACCTCAACCGCGACCCAGCATGACTTGCAGGTTCATCCCACTGAAAAGCTCCGAAGCCCCAGACTTCCAGGATTACCACAGGGGCTCCTGGAAAGGTGATCTGACTACCTTGCATCGAAATTGGCTTGCTGTGGTAAGTCAACCCCAGTCGAAAGGAAAAAGCTCCAAAAAAGTGACAAGGTCCGAACGTAAAAAGTTGACTGGAACTTCCTGCACAGCGTATTCGAGGAGGGCTCCAGGGACGTTTGATCAAGATTCAGCTTTGGCCTGGATGAATATTTCCATCCTGAAAAATCGTCTAAGTCCAGAGGTAGAATTCTACTCTGAGGTCTCCTGTGACGCATATCCGAAGAGGGCTCCAGGGAGGTCGGATCGGATTGGTGACTTCATCCCGCCGAAGAAAATCTTCAAGAAAAAGACTAAGGGGCATATTTATACTCCGTTTGTGCCGAATTTGCGTCGCTTTTTTCGACGCAAATTCGACGCAAAACTAACTCCATATTTATACTTTGGCGTTAGACGCGTCTAGCGCCAAAGTTCATGGAGTTAGCGTCATTTTTTGGCGTGAACACCTTCCTTGCGTTAATGAGATGCAAGGTAGGCGTTCCCGTCTTAAAAAATGACTCCCAGGCATGTGCGTGGTATTTATACTCCCGGGCAAAAATCACGCCCGGGAGTGGGCGGGGCAAAAAACCCCGCATTTGCGCCTCTTTTTAACGCCTGGGTCAGGGCAGGCGTTAAGGGACCTGTGGGCTCAGAATGAGCCCAGAGGTGCCCTCCCCTGCCCCCAGGGACACCCCCTGCCACCCTTGCTCACCCCAGGAGGACACCCAAGGATGGAGGGACCCATCCCAGGGAAGAAAAGGTAAGTTGTGGTAAGTATTTTTTTTTTAAAAAAATTGTGGCATAGGGGGGCCTGATTTGTGCCCCCCTACATGCCACTATGCCCAATGACCATGCCCAGGGGACAGAAGTACCCTGGGCATGGCCATTGGGCAAGGGGGCATGACTCCTGTCTTTGCTAAGACAGGAGTCATGTTAATGGCGTCTGGGCACCCAAAAAAAATGGCGCAAATCGGGTTAAGACGATTTTTTTGCCTCAGCCTGACTTGCCCCATTTTTGGATGCCCAAACGCCATTTTTCCCTACGCCGGCGCTGCCTGGTGTACGTGTTTTTTTTTCACGCACACCAGGCAGCGCCGGTCGGCTAACGCCGGCTAACGCCATTCAATAAATACGGCGCCCGCATGGTGCTTCAGAATGGCGTTAGCCGGCGCAATTTTTTTTGGCGCAAAACTGCGTTAGCGCAGTTTTGCGTCAAAAAGTATAAATATGGCCCTAAGTCCAAAGGTAAACTTTTGACCGAGGCCTCCGCTTGCTGTAGCTGAGCAGGGCTCCATTGTGGTTGGCTTCAAACTTTGACTTTGCCCCGGTCTAGTGTGACCAGATGACCAGATTGGCGCTTTTAGTTTCTATGCACTATAAAACATTAATTCTTTAAAATCTCATATCTCTAGTTCCCCTTATCCGATTTTAATCCTTTTGGTGTAATATTAAAGATAAAAATATACTGTATTTTTTTACAAAATTGTGTTTATTTTTATTGTGTTTTGTGTTTTACTTATGTACTGTTTTGTGATTTTTAAATGCTTTATACACTTGTATCCTAAGTTAAGCCTTGTCGCTCGTTACCAGGCTACCCAGGGTTGAGCAGGGTTTAATTTATTCAGACTTAACTGGACCTAAGTGGGGGTTAGTGGCCAATTACTAGGTGTAGGTGCTTACCTGCCCTTACCAATAATCCACTTTCCAACACTTACCATTGAATAATTCACTTTGTACTTACGCATACGTAATTCAAATAATCCATTAAACTGGTAAACAACTGTATTTTCAGTGAAAGACATGCTAAAGTTTTTTTCTGCCTCACCCTAAAACTTAACAAACCAGCAATAAGTGGAATAGATTGGCCAGATGAACATAAAATAAGCACTTGACAGCACATTCTCACCCCTGCTTTTAAAAATAAAGGTTTTAGTAGGATTTGACAGGCACGTAATAAACTTGGACAAGTACAACCTATATGCAATAGAGTTTCCTGCGGATTGCTACAGAGCCTGCAATTACTAGTTGGTCATTCATGTAGCTATTTCCAGGTCCCATCTTTATTTGTATAAACACGAAGGGCCACATATATGTAGCTTTTTTCTTGTCGCAAACAGGCCGATTTGCAGAATCTGGCTGTTTGCAACATGAAAAAAGCATTTTGCTATGTACAAACCCTATTTCGCAATTTGGTAATCTAGCTACTGAATTGCAAAATAGATTTGCGAGTCGCTATTTGGAAGGGGAGTGCCGAGGGAGTCCGTTCCAAATAGCGAGTTCCAGGGGTTTGTATGATTGTTTTGTGACCGCATGCAAAACAATCGCAGTTACCACCAATTTCAAATTGGTGGTAACCCATTCACAAACAGGAAGGGGTCTCCACAGGACCCCTTCCCTTTTGTGAATGGATGCAGAAATATTTTTTCAGAGCAGGCAGTGGTCCCACGTGTTACACTGTTGTGCATTTAGTTTTGCGACTCACAAATAAGTCACAAATTGCGAGTCACAAATCTCGCAGTCGCAAGTCTTACCTTCAGAAAAGATTCTCACATATGTGAGAGGTGAGTAGTCAAATAAGTCTGAATGCCAGGAGTTTCGTAAGAGCTTGCCCATTATGACACCCAGGTGCCCGTTTTTGCAGAAGACTATTGGGCGTTGGTCAAAATACCTCTGGTTTCTGCCTACATCTAGAACTAGATCTTGAGTGTGTGCAAGATACTATTCAGTTGGCTCCCCTTTTGTTATGGATTTCGATTTGGAGAAATGATTTTGCTATTTTTAATAGAAAGATTTTAAGGGATTGTTTGGCCTGTGATAATGTCAAATGCATTCCCTGGCTGATGTACATAAGAAAAGTAGCACAGGAGTTGGGGCGGCTGGATTTGTTTTACTCTCCCGAGGGTCTGACCAGCCAGGATAGGAATTGGGTGAAGGAGAATTTTTTAAGAATGTGGAGGGCTGAAAGAGAGGGAAAGGAACTAGGGAAACAATTGGTCAGGGATTTTATTATGTTAAAGATGGGGGTGGGTCCTGAGCCCTATCTCCTAGCAATAAATGACCTGAGGGAAAGGACTCTTATTACTTGATTCCGTTTGGGGGTCATTAGGAATAATCTCTGCTTCCCGTTAGGTCAGTATGGTGTAAAGTCTATCAGACTGTGTCCCTGTGATGGGGTGTCCCTGCAGACCTTGTCCCATTTTACATTATTCTGTGTTTTTTATGCACCTTTTAGAAGACGTTTTTTATTACCCCTGCTGAGGCCATAGGGATTTGTGCAATTTCGCCCTGCTTTTATGTGGCTGCAAATGGCCTCAGATGCATTGGTATGGAGGGGTTTGGGATTGTTTTTGAGGGGAGCCATTACCTGGCATAGTAACCTAGAGTTTTTTTAAGGGATGTTTTAGATTATTATTCTTGAAAATGACGTCTGATCCGCTTTTAAATTATGATTATGCTGATTTTACTGTTTTATTGATATTATGGTTATTTACTGTTGTCTATGTAATTTAAGGGTTGAATTATTTCATACCGAATAAAGTTCTTCTTCTTCGTAAGAGCTTATGACTGACAAAACATGCTTTTTGGCTTTAATTGCACCTTTATCCAAATTGAATGAAAGGAGTGTTATCGATGGATTCAATTGCACAACAAAAAGGTTTCCCTTCCTGCAGAGTCTGTTTCGCTGCCTTGCGGGGTGAAACTTCATCCCCCAGCTGTTCTGAGTGTAAGGAGCAGTGTGGAAGGGCCTGAGACGCTCTAAAAGTGTGAGTTAGTCCCCACAGTCTGGGATGTGCAATGGAAAGGTTTCGCTGTCTGCAGAGACTGTTAGGACAGCTAGGGGATGAAGTCCTACCCCAGCAAGGCAGCCAGAGTGTAAGGAGGGAATGGAGGGTCCGGAGACACTCTAAATGCACTGGTTATTCTCTGCAGGGAAGGACCCACGGGGGACGCACCCAGGCATGCACCAAGGCAAAGACTGGGCCAAAACTGGGCCAGAGGAGGGTGGGCCCACTCTCTTGGCTCCAGATTGCATGATCAAGCATGGTGAGTGGGCTTTCACTTGTTTTGTGCCACATGCTCTCAGCTATTTTATGCTGTCTGATCTACCTTGGAAGCAACATCATATCTTACTCTGTTTGACTGTCAGGTGGCCCACTTTTTTGTACCCTTAGGAGTTTGAGGGCTTGATTCCAATCTAGATTACCTCACTTATTTCCTAAGATGGTGAAGAGGAAGAACACAGGAGCAAATTACGCTTTTAGTGCTTCACGGAATCATCACAGTATTACTTTGGATTCCTTCCTGGCCAGAATAGTGGGAGTTGTTGCTAAAGAAATAGACTTAACAGAGCAGCAGCTCTCTCTTGAGTTTGTTCAATGACAAACTGGACCGGCTTCACCTGCACCGGCCAGTCAGATCTCGGGGGTGTAGGGTAGGGAATTCTGCAGTGGGCACTGGTACTGTCAGCCTCTGAGACCTGGCTCAGCAGGGCGACTCCTCTCACCAGAAAAAGCTGAAAGCCCCCCACACCAAAATGATGAAGCAGTCTAAAATACCCTTTGGTATGAGCAGGGGTGCCCCTATTCTGATGCCTCTGTCCAGGTCTAGGCAGGAAATGATACCTCTAGGATGGATTCTAATGACAGTATTAAATCACTTTTGACCCATCTTTCAGTTCAAATCAAAGAAATAACTAAAGCTGGCACACCCCTCCTGACAACACAAACTGTGTTCTCTGGAGGCAATGGTTTTAGACCTAATCACCTTGCATAAATCAGCACCCAACACATTTAGTTGGTGACTGGTACATCCTCTATTGACGCCCGTGGTCATATAGTTACTGGCCCAAGGGGAACTGAGTCCTCGTCTTCCAAGTCTACTGAGGAGACAACCTGTGCTCCCCTCACACCCTGTGCAAGTAGTCACCCAAATTCCACCCTTGCCCCATGCCGGAAGTAGGGACCACAGCAATTCTTCAAAAGATCCTTATCCTAAACCAAGGGAAGTAGGGCCTGGTCCTGATGTGAGTAAGGGGAGTTATTCTTGTTTAAACTGCCTCCGAGTGTTGTCCATATATTGCTGTACTAATCAATGTACCACCTTCGTTATCCCCATTTGAGGAGTCCTTAGCCCAACTCAAGAATAAGGTCCACTACTGGCTAAATCAGAACTCAGATTTATACTCAAGTGAATACAATGACATTCTATGTGTCAGGAGAATTGGCTGGGTTGGTCACATGGTTAAGCAGCTGCAAAGGGGATGTGTGGTCATTAACTGTTGTTACCCAGGGCTAGCTCAACGCTTGATTTCTTCCTTTAATTATCAAACTCAGCTGACCAATAGTATCAACTTGTCCCACTGTTTGTTTTATAAACATCTACAACCTACGGTGGACTCAGGTTTGATGTATCTTCCAGCCATGACTAAAGCACAGGTTGAGCAGCCGTTCCGGGGTCCAGGTATAGGTCTCCCAATGTGACCAGTATTGTTCTCTGCCCTATCAGGCATGGAGGACAATGATTGACTCAGCTATACTGCTATAACCTCAGCTGGGGAAAGACTTCTGGCCATAAGAGACCACAAAACTGCCAAAACTACATCAGTGGACACTTCTCCTAAGTTAGCAGCTACAGTAGCTCCTGCTTTCCATCTTGTGTGCTGGAGCCATGCAGGATATCAATCCAAGCTTGATGACGAGGACTGGTTTGAATATACTTCCAGTTTTTACATTTTAGTGTTGCAGGAAACATGGTCCTCAGGGTATATAATCTGGGATTACTTTGTTAGCTTCCCTGTTCCCATTATTCCTGGGTGGAAGGCTGGGGTGAGTTGGTGACCCTGATTCGAACTGGGAAGGATGCTAAGTCAAATTAAGTCGTATGTAAGCATCAGGGAATTTTAATTGTATGAGTAGTTCTTTCTAATAAGTGCAACTTTTTTGTGATTCATTTCTTCAAAACTGTATGTTAGTTAGATTGGAGGTCAATGTCCTATTTTCTGCCCTACATACCCTTAAGCAGAGGTCTGTCCGTATGTTCAATGGTTTTCAACTTTATCAGACTCTTGTTTTATAAGGGACAGCTATTCATATGATCAAATTGTGGATGGTGAGGGGGCAACTACTAAAAGCAGTCTTAAATTTAGGAGTGATTAGTAATAGGAAAGCATGGAGATTGCCTGTGCAGAAGCCCAATTTTGTAGGCTGGTGACAAGGGTTGGTGATTGATTACATCTTTTTTACTAAGAACCTGAGCCAGCTTGTCACAACTGGGGGTGTTAAGCAGCACAAGCATAATGACCACAACCCCATAGTAATAGTTTTGGATGTACCAGCTTACAAACATCTGTGCTTGTAGGGCAGAAACTGTTTCGCCACAAGGATAAGGGGCTCAGGCTCAGTTGCATTAGGAAACATATTCCATCTATATTGACTGCCTTGGTGAGATCCAACTGTAGCCTAACCCTGGATATATATTACTGGCTGATAGTCCTCTCACACCTGAAATTCTTTCTGCTTTTGGAAAACTGAATATCTCAGTAAGAGATCTGATTAACAGCAGCTGAAAACTGATAAAGAATCCATATCCTGGTTGGTTTAACAGTTTGTGTAGAGTTGCATATAAGAAGCTGAGCATGGTCTTTAGCCAGGAACCTAGAGATAAAATGCTGGTGGCATCTGTCAGGAGTGATTACAAACAAGCCATCAAAGATAGAAGGTAAAGAGGGAAACATGGGAAACATGGGAGAATTTTGTGCAGGCTTGTAAACTGAAGGATGCTATGGGCTTTTGGAATATTGTGAACAAATTGAGTCTCGGTGCAGCATCCTATGAGGGTCTAGGATCCAACATCCCCCCGATTGTTTGTATGACCACTTTAGTTTGATTTACTTCAATGGAGATCATTCAGGGAAGTAGGGGAATTATTCTGTCCCACGCTTCCCACTGGATATTAGATTAGGTCTGGAAGAAGTGGAGGTGGCTACGGAGGAGCGCTCATCAAGAAAGGCACCAGGTCTTGACGGGCTGCAAATAGACCCCTTTAAAGAGAACATTTATTTGTGGAGCCTCACCTTTACCAATGTCCTAAATGTTGCTACCCGCTAGGAAATACCAACCACTTGGCAATTGGCCTGTTTAGTTCCTGTTTTCAAAAAAGGAAATAAAAAGCACCCCAAGTGCTATAGACCAGTATCTTTATTGGATTTGTTCGTCAAGATATTGGGACGTGTTATCCTTTACAGAATTTAGAGCTGGGGCCAAGAAAATGGCATTCTTAGCTTTGCACAGTATGGGTTTCGGGAGGGCCTTGGGACTCAAGAGCAGTGCCTAAATTTACATCTGATTATTGGGAAATATATGAATTCCAAACAAGGAACCTTATACCTAGATTTCATGGACCTCAGTAGTGCCTTTGATTGGTTGAATCTCCCCAAACTCTGGGGAATACTGTCTGGGTTGGGGCTGTCTCACGGGATCATTGATTTCCTAATGGTTTAGCAGGAGGAGGGGTCAATGTGTTGGTTAGGTATTGAATGGAGGGTGAATACACTATTTCTATCTCTATAGGGGTGTGCATCAGGATGTATCCTAGCCCCAGTCTTATTCCACTTATACATTAATGGTTTGCATCCCTTTTTAGTTTCCCAATGTCTTGATCTCTCAGTAGTGAATGGTAAAAAGGTGCCATGCCTTCTGTACGCTGATGAAGTGGTTTTGCTTTCTTGGACCCCCAATGGTTTAAGATGTCTTATTAATGCTTTCGTTAAATTTATGGATGACCTAGACCTGGAACTCAATATATCGAAAGCACACTATATGGTCTGTGGTAAGCCCCCGTGGAAAATTGGGTCCCTGGTGATAAAAGTGCAGCCCATTAGCCACGTTGAGTTTTCATATTGGGGGTAACTTTTGATTTCAGGGGCAGTTTGTTACCCTATCTTTCCAAATGGTGTTCTCGCTTTAATGTCTCGGTGGAGGATA
Source organism: Pleurodeles waltl (assembly GCF_031143425.1). Lineage (NCBI taxonomy): Eukaryota > Metazoa > Chordata > Amphibia > Caudata > Salamandridae > Pleurodeles > Pleurodeles waltl. Next base: position 506,893,517 of record NC_090447.1, on the reverse strand, counting down.
TTTTCAAATTGGCTTCAAGAGTTGGTAATAAATTAATTTTACCTTTATTAGAGGTGTTTAAGCTCAAATGTCTCCCCATTTTAACTTTTGGAGCATCTTTATGAGGATATCATGACTGCCATAGTTTACAGCAGGAGAACAGATTCTGCAGGTACTTCTTTGGAGTGGGGCCTAGAAGCCCATCGTTTTTTTCACATAAGGAACTTGGCCTAGGTTTGGTAGATGACTGTATTAAGCTTGCACCATTGTTATCGTGGCTCTCGGTCTGGGGAAATATGCACACCAAATTTAACAGGGAGGTGATCTCTGGCTATTTGTCATGTGAACTTTGTCACAAAATTCCCTGGTTGAGCTACATCAAGACTACTGCTAACAGGCTGTGAAGACCAGAGCCGTTTTTATCTCCACATTTGTTGAATAAAAGGAAGGCTGGTTGGGTAAAAAAATAATTTTTGAGACCAGTATCCATTGCTAGAGAAGCAAGAGAACTCGAAAATCCCTCTCTGAGGACTTATACATAGAAAAAGTCTGGGAAATTATAAATTTGACTATGTTCCGGTTGGGCTCCAGCAGGTGTAACCTATGCTTTCCCCATGCCAGTTTGACACTGATTAATACTTTTTGGTGCAAAACTGCACTAACTCATTTTTACACCAAAAAGTTTAGCACCAGCTTGTACCATTTCTGTGCACCAGCCGGTCACCATATTTATGGAATGGTGCAAGCCAGTGCAAAGGGTAGGCTAGTGGCAAAAAAATGACTTTAGTCGGGTTGGGCTGGCAGTATGGAAGAAGGGGTTTTTGCACCAAAAAATTACGTTAGGCAGGTTAGAGTGAAAAAAATTACTCTAACCTTCCTATAGTCATTTTCTGGCACAAAACCATCCATACCACATGACTCCTGTCTTAGAAAAGACAGGAGCTATGCCCTCCACCCCAATGGCCAGCACAGGGGACCAGGGTACCATGGGCTTGGTCAATGCACCCAGTGCCATGTAGGGGGCCCATATCAGGGCCCCCAATGGCACTTTAAAAAAAAAATACTTACCTGTACTTACTTGGGATGGGGTCCCCCATTCTCCGCTGTCCCTCTGTTGTGGGTGGGGGTGTCCCTGGGGCCTGGGGAGGGCACCTATGGGCTTATTCCATGGTGTTCCACCATGGAAATAGGCCCACAGGTCCCTCAACGCCTGCCCTGACCCAGGCGTTAAAAAATGGGGCAAAGCAAGCTTTCCACCATTTTTTGACCCCTCCTGTGCACCATTTTTGCACGGGAGTATAAATATGGCGTAAAGGCCATAGAGTCATTTTTTGCACAGGAACGCCTACTTTGCATCCCATTAAGGCAAGGTAGGTATCCACTTCCAATAAACGACTTTAACTCCATAAATTTGGCACTAGACGGGTCTAGCACTAAAGTATAAATATGGAGTTAGTTTTGCAACAAATTAGAGTAAACAAATTACGCTAATTCAGTGCAAACAGAGTATAAATATGCCCCTAAATGTATTCTGATGTGCCCCTGTGATAATTCTTCCCTCAAACTATAACCCTCCTTTGTAAATATAATGAACCTTTTAGATGTAGATATTTGTTACCTCTTCCTAAAGTTTTAGGGTTCTGGCAATGTAGGCCTGGTTTTTATTATCTCTCTATGGTTGCCGAACATGTGGTGGGGTCTGCTGTTGGTGCCTCTTAAAAAACAAATGCTTTGCGTTGGCGTAACTATGTACATTTTTTATTCATCTTGTATGTTGCTATTTAATGCTCTGCTCTTTTATGATTACTTTTAGTAATCAAATAAAGTTAGTAATGAATGATTGAAATAGATTCAAAAGATGTTTAAGGCAAACTGCATTCATCTGTGTAAGCCTTTGAATCTGGAATTTGAAAGTTTGTAGAGACTCTAACATGAAGGTCTGCCATGTGCCAGTGTGGGCGGAGTTGATGATTTCCTGTCATCACAAATTTGCAAGGGATATAAACATAGGATGTAAGCGTTTTAAAAATGCTGCCTGTTGAGCTAACGTCTGCATTTGTAGACCACACTGTAATCAAATTTAGGCCTGGCTGATATTCTTCAGGATCTTACAAACAGATTTGACAGTTTTAATTTTCAGCAGGTCCAATATTTTGGCTTCTTCCATTCGAAGGATAACTGTGTGATAAATTAAAAACAGAATTAATTTGGCTGAAATTATTTTCACGAGGTAATTGTAGGATGGACAAATCAATTTTCACAAAGAGACGTAAATGTAAAGATGTTAGTAGTAACTTTGGCTCTTAGTAGGTTGAAATGCTCTCTGAAAGAGCTCTTATTGTCAAACAAAATGCCAAGGTACTTGTAGCTTTTGACTAATTCAATTGATTTCCCTCTTGAGTACCAGGACCATGATCTGACTGGAGATGCTCTGATTTACATCATTTTCGTTTTTTTGATGTTACGCTCAATATGGTTGAGTGATATATACTCATCAAGGGAATTGATTAGACGCTGCAAATCCATGAGTGTCTGACTAAGTAGACTAGTATCATCAGCATACTGCAGGTGTTGTAAAGGACGACTTTCTAGTTTAGAAGAAGAGGAATTTATTTTTTCCAGATGCTGATTAAGATCTGCCATAAAGAGATTAAATAAACATGGAGCAAATACGCACCCTTGTTTTAGGCCATTTGATGTTTCAATTCTCCGGCTAAGACATGTTCCATCCCCTAGCTTAACCTGGACCCACGTGTTTGTATAAAGGCGTATAATGAGGTCTAATCATTTCAATGGTGTGCCCCACACAGCTAACTTTTGCCACAGCAGGGACCTAGGAATTGTATTGAATATTGGTTTTAGATTGATAAAACTGATGTGGAGTTTTTGCTTCCTTAATATGGCCATCTCAGCAAGAACAGTTAGAACAAGCAAATTGGTAGATGTCAATAGACCCTTTCAAAATCCAGACTGATTCAGTGGAATGAGTTGTATTGCAGCTACCCAATCTTGTAGCTCCTCTAATAGATGAGCGGCGAAGAGATTTGCCTCATTATACGGAGGAGCTATTAACTGATAGTTGATGGTCCACTTTTATAGATGGGCTGCAAGATACTTCCTTTCCATGATTCTGGATCAATTTCAGTCAAGATAACTTTGTTATAGAGAAGGGCCAGCACCACTGCTTCCACACCTTCAGATGGTTCCCAGTGAACACCAGAAAGGCCATCTCCCAGGCCTTTGTCACCAGTCGCCTAGCCTACGGCAATATGCTGCACTCCGGCATATCCACCAAGTGCCTCATAAGATCTCAACCGATACAGAACGCTGCAGCCAGACTCATCCTGGACTTCCTCAAATGCCCCACATCACCCTCCACCTCAGAAACTTCCACTTGCTCACCATCCAGAAGAGATGGCTGTTCAAGATCCACATGCGCACCTACAAAGCCCTACAACATTCTAGGACCAGTCTACATCAACTACCGACTTAACTTCCATCAAGACACCTACACTCCTCCTCACTAGCCCTTACACACACTCCTCGCATCTGTAACAGCCACAGCATTGGCGGTTCCTTCTCCTACATCACTGCCAAGACTTGGAACAACCTGCACTTCCACCTTCAAACAGTACCCTCCCTTACGGACTTCAGAATGAAACTCAAGACCTGGCTTTTCGATGGAGACATTGTACCTCAGTGTCCAGATACCCTCTAGGGGTGACAGTGCTGTGCTCTACAAATGCTAATTGATTGACCATTCGGGATCAGCTCAAAATATGGCATTTGGGAGGCTGTTTGGGCCTGGCGCCCCATGAGGCATAATCTGTTAAAGGAGTGTTGATGTTTCTTCTTTTTTGAGCAACTCCATTATGGGAGAAGATGTTGTAGCACCCCTACTAGATACCATAATTGAAATTTGCTGATTTTCGTAAGAATAACATCCAGTTTTACCTTCAGGTTTTCCCAGTAAGAAGACCTATGCTCAGAAGTGATCACCAGTCATGATCCTTACAGAATGGTAATATAACCGACCCAGACAGCCTCTGAGTTGTTTCCACTATGGGCCCTGTTTCCATTCTTTTCTAGACCATTGACGGAGGACCAAAAGACTCTACTATTTTTAGATTTGCTTACAGATAATAATTTATTTCATAGCCCATGATAGTAATTACTCTTTGTGTTCCACAGAGCTTGCTTATAAGACCTTCTTAGGATATTTAACTGTTGATTAATTGTGGTTTGGGAAAATAAGTGCTTCTGATAATAAATGCCCCTTGTCTCTCTATTCAAGCCATCTTTTGTTGATACAAGTTCAGAGAGTACGTTATCAGCAGAATTTAACTGTTGTACATTAGTCATTGTCTCATTATCCTCTACCTAAATTCCAGCAGTCATTGGAGGTTCGCCTACTAATAGAGATGAAAATCCTGAGTTTGACAATTGCTTTGACCCAAATGGGAACCAAGAGATGGATTTTCTGTGGTGTTTGCCCTTTGCAAGGTGGCTATGTTTTAACTTTATCCACAAGCGAGCCAAGATTTGAAACGTTGTTCAAAATACAAGCACAAGTGCATATAACTATTTGACTATTGGTATCAGATTGCACTTTTACTATTAAATCACACAGTTTTTTGTAATTTGGAGTATATCCCCATAACAAAAAAAGAGCAAGGGTATTAATCAACTCCACCTGAATATTCAATTTGTGTGAGTCATGACAAGTATCATTGGGAGACTTTGGTGGATCAGAAATAATAGTGTCCTCTGGTGCCATAAAGAAGAGATCTGCATGTCTATTTGATTTAATTATTGGTGAATTCCAATGGCCAACCATTATTGGACTAGTGACTAGTGACTCATTGGTGTTACTTCTATTTTTGTTAATGATGTTTTTAAAATTAATTTTCAATGGAGTTACGTTCTGTTTTGGATCAGTAATTCTAGGGCCTATGGATGAAACTGGGCTAAAAGGGTCCATGCCTCCTTTTTCACTACATTTATCTAGGCTCGATAAGACCTGTGTCGAAATGTTATTGGGTGTAATCGTATCCTTTTGTCAGCAAATTTAATGCTGGCAAAGCTATAGTGGAAGTGGATTGTTGACTCTGTTCAATCACAAATAAAGAGTTCTTTGAAGAAAATATTGACAAGCAGTTCTCCGATTCAAAACAGTGAACTTGTGCCTTAGCAAAGGGCTTAGAAGTAAATCATTACAAAATTTTGCAGAGTTGCCTAAAATGTACTTGTGCACTGAATCCTGAACGATAGCCATTAGATAAGACTGGATAAAAGAGGACCAAAGCTGAAGTTCCCAAATGGTCTGTATCCCTTTGTATTAGTTACCCAAGTATTTCAAATAATCCACAATAGAGGATTGAGTGTTTGCACACTCAGGAATAGTTGACATAGGTGCTTGGCCCAAAGGTGAAATCAAACGGCTTGAGAGCAAGGAACGAGTTAGAGCTTTTAGATTTTTTGGTGAACTGATTATACAGTACAATAGGTCAGTCTTGTATTTCTTCCGCTTTTTCAATGGCTGTGGGGTCCCACAGAAACGACCAGAGCTCATATTTTCCACAGCCTAGATAGACCGGGATGTTTCATTATTGGAAAAGTTCTGTGGAACACTTAGGGCCTTATCTATACTTTTTGGTGCAAGACTGCACTAATGCAGTTTTGCACCTAAAAGTTTTGCACCGGCTTGCACCATTTTTTAGCACCAACTGGGCACCATATTTATGGAATGGTGCAAACCGGTGCAAGGGGTAGGCTAGCATAAAAACAATGACGTTAGGCAGGTTAGAGTCAAAATAAATGAATCTAACCAGATTAGTGTCATTTTTTGACGCTAAGCATATTTATACTCTGTTTTCACTGAATTAGCGTCATTTTTTTGTACTCTAATTCGGTGCAAAACTAACTCCATATGTATACTTTGTTGCTAGACCCGTCTAGCGCCAAATTTATGGAGTTAAAGTCATTTTTTGGAAGTGGAAACCTACCTTGCCTTAATGAGATGCAAGGTAGGCGTTCCCGTGCAAAAAATTACTCTATGGCCTTAACGCCATATTTATACTCCCATGCAAAAATGGTGCAAGGAAGGGAGGAGAGGTCAAAAAATGGGGCAAAGCTTGCTTTGCCCCATTTTTTAAAGCCTGGGTCAGGGCAGGTGTTAGGAGACCTGTGGGCCTATTTCCGAGGTGGAACACCATGGAATAAGCCCACAGGTGCCCTCCCCAGGGCCCTGGGGCACACTCACCCACACCAGAGGGACTGCGGAGGATGGGGGACCCCATCCCAGGTAAGTACAGGTAAGTATTTTATTTTATTTTTGAGAGTGCCATAGGGGGCCCTGAAATGGGGAACGCCTACCTTGCATCTCATTAAGGAAAGATAGGTCTCCACTTCCAAAAATGACTTTAACTCCATACATTTGGGGCTAGATGGGTCTAGCACCAAACTATAAATATGGAGTTAATTTTGCACCGAATTAGAGTAAAAATAAATGACGCTAATTTGGTGCAAACAGAGTATAAATATGCCCCTTAGATTTTGCAAAAAGAACAGTTGATGGACGAATGCAGAACAAATCAAACATTCACCCCCAGTCACAGATCTGGGTTTAATCCATCAGTCTTTTTGCTCACCATGCCATTCCAGTTTGGACCCAGCCGTATGCAAATCAGTCTTGACCCTGTTCCCCATGGGAACAGTCCAGCCCGAAGTGCCAGACCAGGTCCTCCCTGGACCAGAAACAAGCATCCTGGGACCGGTTTTGGGTTATCACCCCTCTTCAGCCAGGCTAGCTTGAATCTGGTGGCATAGTGAGCACGGGACCCATGTCTGGGCATACCCTTCCCACTTGGGGCAACAAATGCAAAAAGAACAGTTGATAGACGGGAGTGCAGAACAAATCAAACATTCACCCGAGTCACAGATCTGGATTTAATCCATCAGTTTTTTTGCTCACCATGCCATTCCAGTTTGGACCCAGCCATATGCAAGTCAGTCTTGACCCTGTTCCCCATGGGAACAGTCCAGCCCGAACTGCCTTAGATTTTACCTTGATGTGTCAACTAAAATTATACAAAAACTGTAAGGCTTATAATAGCCATCTCAAAGAAGTGGAGGTACTGTTGAGTTCACTAATGAAAACAGCTGTTTAAATCAAGTGCAGGGGAACTCTCAATGGACTGGCAGACCGCACCTGGACCTAGCCAATCTGTGTCCACTTCAGCTCAGCTATTGAGCCACATATAACACTCTGAGCACACTTGAAAATGGAGAGAACAGCATGCAATAGTCCTTGTGCATCCACTGTCTAGATGGTGAAGGACTCTGCTTTTGTTCCACCTGACCTCTGTCTCTGGGCTTACTGTGGGTTCAGTTGCTGCCTGAACCTCAAATTTAGTCCCATATTTATACTTTTTGATGCAAACCAGCACCGGCGCTGGTTTGCGTCAAAAAATGTATTGCTGGCTAACGCCATTCCTATGCGCCAGGTGGGCACCTTATTTAAGGATTAACGTTAGCCGGCGCTGCAGGCTGCTCACAATAAAAAAAAATTACTCTAACCAGGCAGCGCCAGCGTAGGGAAAAATGGGGGTTGTGCATTAAAAAATGGTGCAAGTCAGGTTAGAGTAAAAAATCATGGCTCTAACAGGACTTGCACCATTTTTTGACGCACAACCCCCATTGAAATGACTCCTGTCTTAGCAAAGACAGGAGTCATGCCCCCTTGCCCAATGGCCATGCCCAGGGTACTTCTGTCCCCTGGGCATGGCCATTGGGCACAGTGGCATGTACGGGGGCCCAAGTTAGGCCCCCCTATGCCACTTTAAAAAAAAAAAAAAAAAATCTTACTTCTACTTACCTCTACTTACCTGGGATGGGTCCCCCCATCCATGGGTGTCCTCCAGGGGTGGGTGAGGGTGGCAGGGGGTGTCCCTGGGGGAGGGGTACCTCTGGACTGCTTCCATGGTCAGAGACCATGGAAGTGAGCCCACAGTCCCCTTAACGCCTGCCCTCACCCAGGCATTTAAAAAATGGCGCACATCAGGCTGTGCACGGTTTATAAGGCCCACCCCTTCCTGTGCGTCAAAATGACACAGGAGTATAAATAAGGCGCACATGCCTTAAAATCATTTTTGGGACGGGAACGCCTACCTTGCATGTCATTAATGCAAGGCGGTTTGCCACATCCAGAAAATGACGCACACAGAGAAAATTTGACGTTCATGGGGTCGGGCGTCATAGTATAAATATGGTGTTAGGTTTGCACCGAATTTACATCAAAATTTTTGACACAAATGCGGCGCAAACACAGTATAAATATTCCCCTAAGTGTTAAATGCAGGAGGACTGTATTTAACATTACAGGATGTTCATAATAGGCGTAGGGCCAATTACAGTTTTTTCAATGGTAATGCTAACAAATGTGAGCTCAATCACCATGTTTTTCATTTAGAAATTCTGTGATTTGTGACAAACTTGCATGGCAGAGAAAGAAAACTGATTTACAAGAAACTGGTGCAGCGCGGCGCGACAGAATGCAGCACACGACACCCATACCACTCAGCCACCATAATCAGCTCTGGCCACACGACCCCACACCATTGTCTCCCGCCCATGGACAGGCTGCCCACATGTACAGAGGCCAGAGTCTCTACCCACCAACAGGCAGGATGAGGAAGGGCTTAGTGTAAGTGGGACTACCAGACCTGTGCAGGGAACACAGGCACAGGGGGCTTGGGCCAGTGGGAGAGCATCAGTGGTCCAGAGGGGTGGCCAAAGGATGGATGTTGCAGCCCAGGAGGTGATTTCTGAGGTCCTGTGAGCATACCATCATACCCAGGACAGGATGGGCCAGATCCTGGCCACCCAGGAGCAGAATCAGAGGCTGCAGATAGCCCAGGAGGCCATGGAGCAATGGAAACAGCTCAGTGCCACCATGGCCTCTATTGCAGGGGTTCTGCAGCATCAGTATAGCCAGCCTGAGTCATCCACCCACCTGCAAGCTCCTACCACTAGCCAGGACACTGTCCTGTCATCTACATCTGCAGCATCCACTGGACTGGTGACACTGCCAAAGGACTCACAGGATACCAGGACCCCTGCTCCTGCAGCCCAGCTGCACCTTCATAAACATGCCCTTAGACCCAGATATGCCACTGAAACACCAGCCAAGACCAAGCCCAGTGCCAGGAAGTGACTCTGCCCTGAACTGTCTACCGTGTGTGCCACTATGCTACCTTGTTGACATGCCACTGCCATCACACCATCTTCCAATGGCCACATGGACTATACCCCAGTGCAACCAACAGCTGAGCATATGTACCTGAGTATGTTTTTCACCATGTGCCCACTCCCTTTCACTGTCCAACACGTATGTATATATTGCCATTGAATAAATACACCTGTGCACTCGAATTATATGTCCTTAATCAATCTGAGAGATCAATTGTGAATATGAATGCATCTGTAAGTTACTATCATAATCCCACTTTTATTGCAGGAGGGGATCCAACACCCTGTAGTGTCAGAAGTATGTCACACTGTACCTAAAATTGCGTTCCCTGGCACATGCCACCTCAGTCATGATTTAGCATTGTCATTTACAAAAGACACCACAGTACTTATTACAAGTCAGAATGAAACTATGCAGTGAAGACATCAGCATCATTGAACAGTACCTTAGGGTCACTGGAGGTACAGCTGGATTAGCTGGGTCCTGGAGTTGAGATCTTCCCCCTCTTCTGCCTCATCATCACTCTCATCCCCCCTCTGAGGTTGCAGGGCTGGTTGGACAGCATCTTCCTCTTCCAGAAGGGGGAAGAGCCATGTTGTGCAGCATGCAGCAGGCCACCACTATCTTCCACACCTTGTCACGGACATAGAACAGGAATCCTCCAGAGAGATGCAGGCAACACAATCTTGACTTCAGGAGTCCTTTAGTGTGCTCTATCACCCTCCTAGTACAATCACAAGCCTCATTATAATTCCTCTCTGCATCTGTGCTGGGATTCCTCACAGGTGTCAGAAGCCATTGCAAGTTGGGGTAGCCAGAATCACCTGCAAAAGTGGGCATAAGAGGACTTGAACAAACTGCTATTACTTGCATACAGCCTGGCTGTCAGCTATGTAACTGATCCAGTGTCATACACACACACATTTGAGCCAAGCTCTGTCCCCCTGTAGTTGTCCCATGATGTGTGGCACACTGCTGTTTCTCAGGACAAATGAATCATGGACTGATCCTGGGAACCTGGCATTGACATGTAAAATGTACTGATCAGTGGTACACACCAATTGTACATTCATGGAGTGATAGTTCTTATGATTCCTATACACCTGTTCATTCACTCTTGGGGGTATGATAGCTATGTGGGTTCCATCAATGGCACTCATCACATGGGAGATATTAGCAAAGGCATAGAATCCTGATTTGATGGTGGTGAGTTCAACCCTTTGGGGAAACTGGACGTAAGTTTGCAAGTGTTGAACAAATGCATCCAGGAAATTAGACAGGATGTGGCTGAACATTGGCTGTGAAACCCCTGCAGCCATGCCCACTGTCACCTGAAATGAGCCTGTGGCCAAAAAATGGGACACAGCTAGGACTTGTACAGTTGTACGGATGGCATGCTGATTCCGAAAGGCCAGCTTCAGAACAGGATCCATTAAGGCACAGACGTCATGGATTGTAGCTCTAGTAAGTAGGCAGGTGATAATGATGTGACGTTCCTCCATAGTGGCCAGATCTACCAGGGGTCTGTAAACAGATGGGGCCCTCCCTTGCCACATGGGTCTATACCTATGGGGGAGGAAATAACTCATTTTGAGTGTCAACATACACTTGCATCACATGATGTCACTGTACTTTTCAAAATGCATCACATAGGTGACGCACACAAACAGAAAGAAGGAGGCACACCGTCAGGCTAATGTGTGCTGAGGTTTCTCTGTTATAATGGCATCACATTGTATACACAATTCCAACCATGACTACATGTGTGGACCAAGAAATCATGTCAGTAATGGACGAATGGGACATAGAATGGGGCCATGGATGAGGCCCCCGGCAAGGCTAGTGAGACGTGGTGAAAGCAAAATGGCAGCCTCCTGCCATCCAGGTATGGTAGTGAGGAAGTGACTTCATTCCGCTGGCGTTAGTCATCATGGTGGAAAGCGGTGTTCTCTGCCGTGCACCTGATCATTGGATTACATGGTTGTCAATGGGGAACCTGGGCCAATCATGATCGCCGCAGGCAGTGATGGTGCACACTGCCGCGGTATCTTCTCCCATTTTGACAGACACTTGACTCCTGCATCACTTGAAGGGTAGTACTCCACTGCATGTGCTGTTGTGTCCTGACTCTGGTCCCTGACATTGTGCGTGTCACAGGGGAGCGGGCCCGGCCTTCACAACAGAGGAGCTGGGGAAGCTGGTGGAATGGGTCCTACCCCTGTATGTGAAGTTGTATGGGCGACCAGAGGAGCAGGTGAGTTGCCATCTGTCATCCTTAGATGTGTGTGATATTGGTGGATGCCTGTATACATGTGTGTTCAATGTATGACTGCCCAGCCGTAGGTTGTCTGGCACTCTCTGCTTGTAAATTGTTCATATGCATGTCTACATGGGCCATGTCAGTATGAAAGGGCATGGCATTTGTGGACGGGGGACCCACACTGACATCTGTTTCTTTACTCTGTGTGTCCCATGCACTCAGCACCCATCAAAAGAAAGGCCTGTGGCAAGCCATCGCCAAGGAAGTACGGACCCTGGGGGTCTACAACCGGCAGAGCACCCACTGCAGGAAGCGGTGGGAGGGCCTGAGGTTCTGGGCCAGGAAGACCAGGGAAGCCCAGCTGGGGGAGGGCCTCCCAACGAGGAAGGGGTGCTGCAGGACCCTGACCGCCCTAATGGCCCGCATTCTGGTGGTAGCCTATCCGGATTTGGATGGGTGCTTGAAGGCAGCACAGCAGCCACATGGGAGTGAGTACCAACTCTGTTGTGATACCACTTTGATGGGTGTATTTGGGTGCTGTGGGATGCATGCATTGTAGTGGCAGGCACTTAGACAGGTGTGTCCCTGCAGTCCTGCCCCCCTCCATGTCCTTGGAATAGTGTCATACCTAGCTTTGGCAGGGTCTGTAGGACTATGAGGGGTCCCTTTTTTGTCATCTGGTATTCATTGTGGCCTTATGAACTTGTAATTGCATTGGCTTGGCATGGTCTCACATGGGTGTACTTCACACAGTGTAACAGAGTCATGAAGGTTATATGGTATATGCTGGGGTCATGCCTACTAGGCCGGGGCACATTTATAACATATGTTGTGTCTGCTGAGGGTTTGTGCCTGACCTGGGTGGGAGTGTCTGTGACCCAAAATGTACATATTTTCAGGATTTGACATACTTCTTTCTTGTTTTGTTTTCCCACCCATGTGTTCTTTTGTCCCTGTGTACATCAGCATAATCTGGCGAGGGAGCTGAGGCACTGGCGAGTGAGGATGCAGCAGCCCATGGTTCCAAGGAGGCAGAGTTGACCGACGCCAAGGGGACCAGTGGGTTGGAGGGTGAGGGGAGTACCATGGGGGAGGCAACTACCACTGAAGGTAGTGATTCTGATACCTCCTCCCATGGCAGCTCCCTGGTTGTGGCGGACCCTACTGGGCCCACCCATTCTTTGCCATCTTCCGCCATCCCCCATACCATCACCACCCTCCCAGTTGCTCCCCACCGAGTTGACCATGCCGCTCACCCAGGAGGGTGGGCGTCTCCTTCGCCCCAGGCACCTCATCCCCTGCCCCAGTCAGCCCTACTGCCCTCACGGAGGAGGCTATTGACCGCCTGAGAACCATCTATGTAGGGCAGACACCCATTGTGAATGCCTTCCAGGGGCTAGAATCAAAGATGCAGCAATGCAATGCATACCTGGAGGGGATTCACTGTGCCATGTCTGGCATAAAGGGATCTTTTCAGGCTCTGACCTCCTCGTTGACGGCAGTCAGTGTCCCTGGTCTTTCCGTTCCCCCCTACCACCACCTCTTCCCCTTCCAGCACCCCACTCCCTTCATCCATCCCAAGCACACATACAGAAAGTCATGCATACAGATCAACACACAAGAAGCACACAGACAAACACAAGCACCACACTTCTCAACACAAGCAGGCACACACCCAACATACCAAAGCACACACAACAACCACTTTCCCCAGTGTGTCAACCTCCCCCACCACCCTGTCTGTCACCTTACCATGCACACCCACATGCACTGCACCCTCAGTCACTGCAGCTGCTCCCATTCATGCAGTCACCACAACATCTAACAGCCAGACACATGCACCCCAGACACCACACCTGCACTCACCACGACTACATTGATGGACACTTGCAGCACACACACCAGATCTGCGAACACACAGACAACATCCATCTACACTGGCATCCTGTCTTATCCCACTGTGTCCACCCCCTCCTCCCAAAACACTCAAACATTCACACACATCCACACCACACACATCCACAACACATAAGCATACTATACAGGCACCTGCATCCACGTCTGGCACACCTACACCTGGTACAAGCACTCCCTCAACCTTCTCTCCCAGACCTGTCTCCAGATGCCCTCCAACTGCACCTAAGAAGCTTTTCCAATCATTTGTTGACCTGTTTGAACCCACTGGCCCACCCCGTCTTGTCCCTAAACGTTCTCATGTCGTTGCCCAGTCCACTCCTTCATCGTTTAAGTTCGCCCCAGTCCGCCCTTCCCATTCCAGTGCCCCTTTCCCAGGGAGGAAGAAGCCCTGTGTTGCCCCCGGTCACTCTGCCACCACCAGTCCAGGCCCACTCCCCCTCCTTCCCAGGGCAAGCCCAAACCCCCTCCAACTCCCAAACCTAATCCCAAGATCCCCCCTTCCAGACCTGAGTCCCCACCCCCGCCACCCCTTGCCCCTGTTCCCTGAGGTGCCTGGCTGCCCCATTGATGCCCCTTTCCAGTGGGGTCAAGTTTGGGCTATATTTGGCCTTCAGGGACTTTATGATGGACTGTCCAATGGCCTTATTTGGACATTACTTTTGTTATCTGCAATAAATATTGAGTGCCCAGCAGTGCTGTTGGCACAATATAGTGACGTTGTTCAGCGTTTCACTGTGGGGGTGTGGTGTGCACAGGTATGTACATTTATGCAGGTATTTTTTGGCTTGTGTCTGGTAAGTACATTTTGTTATGGTATTTATGGCTTGGGGTGGTGGGAGGGGTTGGGAGTGCGTTGTGGGGTGGGTGGGGTGTATGTGTAACCGTGCCCTTTCTTCCCATGTGTACTAGGCTGCAATACTTACCGTCGTCGTCTTCGTCATCGGTTCTGGAGGAATATGGCAAGGAGGAGCACTGACATTATTTCCAACTCTCGTTCCATGTCTGATTCGGCGTGTTCTGTGTACCTCCGGTGAGTGTTCTTTTTATATTGTTCGTTTCCGGCACACTTTGCCTGGTGGTGGTACCCGCCCCGGAACTGATGGTGGTGTGGTGTTACATTATTTGGTGGGTGGGTAGGGCCTTTCCGCTGGCCTGAGGGCGACCTCCTCCATCGTCGCCAGCACTACAGATATAGTGGTGAGTGGATGGACTGCTACTTGTTTCTCATGGGCTTCTTTATTTGGCGGTCCGGACCGCCAGCCTGTTGGCGGTAGTTACCCCTACCGCCGGCAGTGCAGTGTTTACTGCCATGTTCATGTCCACCTTAGTTTATAAAGTTTTGATTCAAATCAAAGCTAAGATCGAGTATCTAGATGATTTTCTGTAATAAACTGACTGATTCTTATCATGTAATACTTGCAAAGGAAGACTGGCCTCCACAAATCATAACTGATGATCCACGCTATAAGAATACCACATAAATCCAGGACATTATAATAGGAGCATTTTCTTCTTTAGTGATCCACCCACTGAAGGATTAGTATGCTACAAATGGCTCCAGATGTGTACAAAACTCAACTGAGCTTGGATAAAAAGGAACCCCATATATAATCCCTTTACCAGATGTGCCACAAATCCCAGAGCTTAACCATGACCTCAAATGACTTTTGAATGAATTGCAGTATCAGGGGAAAGTGGTCCCTTGCCCATTAACCATGATCACAACCATGGACACCCTGATTTCCTCTGTACTCGAGCAGGATTGGAGATTAATTAATTGGACATTAATTCTGTACTATCACAATTTCAACCAACACTGATGGACAAAAAACACATAGGGGCTCATTCCGACCCCGGCGGTCAAGGACCGCCGGGGCCGGGGATGCGGGAGGACCGCCAACAGGCTGGCGGTGCCCCGCAGGGCATTCTGACCGTGGCGGTTTGGCCGTGGTCAGACCAGGAAAACCGGCGGTCTCCCGCCGGTTTTCCGCTGCCCTGGGAATCCCCCATGGCGGCGCAGCTTGCTGCGCCGCCATGGGGGATTCCGACCCCCTCACCGCCATCCTGTTCCTGGCTGTTCCGACCGCCAGGAACAGGATGGCGGTGAGGGGTGTCGTGGGGCCCCCGTAAGAGGGCCCCACTTTGAATTCCAGTGTCTGCTCAGCAGACACAGGAATTGGCGACGGGTGCAACTGCACCCGTCGCACCTTCCCACTCCGCCGGCTCCATTCGGAGCCGGCTTCCTCGTGGGAAGGGGTTTCCCGCTGGGCTGGCGGGCGGCCTGCTGGCGGTCGCCCGCCAGCCCAGCGGGAAAGCTAGAATGGCCTCCGCGGTCTTTCGACCGCGGAGCGGCCATATGGCGGTTCCCTCCAGGCGGGCAGCTCCCGCCACCCGCCGGGGTCTGAATGACCCCCATAGTACTGGAATAATGATGCAACTCAAGCACAAACAGTACAACACCACAATAGACACAGCAAACAGGTTTTATGCCTAGGGCTTCGCTCTTGAACCATACTGCTTAACCTCACTCACTTCTGGGGGAACACAGTACATCTTTATGAGATTACTTTAGGAGTGTAAGCATAGCCCAAGAGTTGTCTCTGCCTTAATAATTGAGATGATTTGAGTGTGGTCTCTTATGTTGATGACATGTACATCACTGACAATGAATTTGATGAACACCTGCAACATGCAGAAAGGGCAGTTACATCATTAGCTGCGACAAGGTACAAAATCAATTTCAGAAAATCCAAAATATGCATTTGAATGTAAACCTCTTTGGATATGAGTTATTCAGCAAAGGAAAGATTCTTGCATCAAAGTTCCTAGAGAAACATGGGATATCAGAGCCCTCAAACTCTGTTAGTAAATTACAGGCATTAAATAGATTTCTAAAACTTGTGAGATTATAACTCTCACATTATGCACACAAAGTAAAGCCCTGATACCAGATGATTAACCCTACATTTACTGGGGAAGACTGAAAAGAAGAACACACTCCAATCCGTAAGGACTTAGAAAGGGACATTATTCTGCATCAGAAGAGTACTTTGCTCTAGTGGCTAAGGTTCTCACAGCAATACAGAGAGCACTCAATAAAGAAAGGCTCAGCACACAAAGAAAGTAATCCTGGTGACGCCAATACCATCTCTGGGGGCTCCCAGTAAAATGAGAATACCAAATACTAGTGCTTTATATTTGTCTTGGGTGCTATGACATCAAATGTAGACAGCTGGCCGAACAGTTTGAGTATGATCCAACATTAAAACCAAAGGAATTCCTCCAGGATCAACAAACAATGCCCCTGGAGTGTCAAAAAAGTGACACCTCGGTGGTGTATGGCGCTCATAAATATGCTCCTGAGATTCCAATGGGTCCAAAGACTCATGAAGGAAGGAGATAGGAGATAAACAGTTCTAGGCATGGATGGCTAGCTCCAAAAGACAACTTCTACTTGTTGACAAAATCTGCTGTACAGGTGCAGATATGTAAAGTAGCACTAGAAACCTGGTTGCAAACTAGAATCAACTCAGATATACCCTCAGCAGTCCAATAATCCAATAGAGAAGAAAAGCTGTCTCCTGGCTTCTTGGGGAATAAAAAAAACACTTCCTAGGAAAGGATAGGCTCCAAAAAGTCACTATTCTGCAAACCGGTGATGAAGAAACATCCAGCCTATTAGGTAGACACAACATGATTAAATCAACTCATGAAAGGATAGTATTGGTGCATGCAGGAGTTTTGCTAAACTGTGAATTTTGTAGGAGTATTACTGGTCGCACACTGTAAAATATGCCAGCAAATAAAACATTTCACAATTCTGAGGCCACCACAAACTCCCTTGATGAAAGCAGCACAATACTTCAATTTTGTGTACCTGGATCATGTCAGTCCGTTAAAGCTAAAAAGTAATTACAAATATATAATGGCTACGGGTAGTTTCTTGGACACATTTTATGTGAGTTTGGCAACTGTGCAAGACCGTGTTCACAGAGTTGCAAAAGACTTGATGTGCTTAGTAGAAGTGGGTGAAGTTTGCATTCTTCACTCAGATGAAGCAGTGGCTTTTATATCTAAGGCATAAGTGAAATCATTTGCTGAAGCGTCCCTAAGCCTGCAATTCTCACACCTCTTTAGACCTAGTTCAAATGGGTTAGTGAAGAGAGCCAACAAAATGCGTAAGGAAGCATTGACAGGGTGGGTCTTAAGTAACGGTGCACCCATGCTAAAGAACCTATATAGTATACTGAGAGCTTTAAATACTATGTTAAGACATGTTTTGTAGAACCATCCACTGTATGAAAGTCAGAATGAGTATACTGGATCTTTCAAATGCGGGGAACACAGCTGTTCTGCTGTATCATGGGTGTTACAGGATTTACAGCTTACTCAGCAAAGCATGAGTTAATCTGCCACATCCTCATCATCGTCTGCTCTGATTAGCTGCTTACTGACGGTCAGAGAACATGTAGCAGAGGGACTGGAACAGAACATACAGTTTTGCTCTGCCTATAAGAAACCTTTGCCAGTGCTATTGACAAAGGGAACATAGTTGGCGACCTTACCATCATTACTTGGGACAGATGCACATTGATTGAGTGAAATCGTATCATGAGGCCAATTCTGTACAGATAACCAGTGATAACGGTGTAATTTCTGCAAAGCGTGCAGGCAACGACACCATCATCAAATGTGTCCCAGTAGGAACCCCCTTTAAATGAAGAGCAATCAGATCCAATCATACAGTGCCAAGTGGCAAACAGTGAAGTGACTAACAATGCAGGACCATAACCACCACCATTGACATTTATCTCAGAACTTGCTAACTCAAGCAGTAGGGAGCTGAATCAGGGAGCTGCACAGTTCTGATTCAAAAGAATCAGAATGCAAGACTTTTGATGAGCCAAATTATAGGTTTGAAATAACTGTGCCATAAAGCCTATAACAAAGGAAATTAGTACAATTTAGAAGTGTTATGGAGATATATGTGAATTCACCTGAACTGATATCTGTATAGCATTGGTGCTGGTCTCTTTTCTAATTTGGCTAATGATAATGGAGTCTTCGTGAAGATAGTTCATGGTGATGTACCTCCTAGAATTTGAAGCTCCTGATCAGGAAGCAGGAAGGGTTGCAAGGAGTCACAAGGAGAGTGACAAATGAGTCTCAGGGTACCCAACGAGGCAACCCACTGCAAGATGGTCATTATTAGGAGGATAGTTTCAAAGGAGGTGAAAGACTTTATTACTTTTTGAATGGACTACGAATTTGACTGTATTTAGCACGATGCACTGGGGTCATACTTTGTTGCTGGAATGTAGGCAGTGTGCTCCCTTTCTTTGAAACTGTCTTATTGACAGCTCCCTTGAGCCACGGCTGACGAGCCTTGGGAGGCACCTGTGTGCCATGAGTGGTACTCAAACCAGAGGAGACATTTGGCGGCACTTCAAGCAAGGCCTTTCACCATGCTGCTCCCAGCTTATGACGGGCTAAACCCAGAAACACGTGTGCGGTTATATAAAACACTTGCTGCATCTACGGAGGTGAAAGACTTTATTACTTTTTGAATGGGCAACAAAATCAACTGCATTTACCATGATGCATTGAGGTTATACTTTGTTGCTGGAGTGTATGCAGAGTGCTCCCTTTCTTTGAAACCAACACATTATTAGGAGGATGTCAAGCATCAAATCCTGGGTTATATAGAGACTGTTTGAGTGTCACGCTCTAGCTATTTGAACCTTAATTACATATTATCTCCAGGAACATTCACATGTGACTGGGGTGGGAATACTGCAAAGAATTTGCTTTCAGATCTGCCATCTGATGATTTTATGTACAAAGCAGATCCTCATCTCACAGTGAAAACTACCAAATTTGTACTGCAATGATCAATATGCTGATCGTTCTTGGCCACATGAATGATGATCCTGTATTATCAATGGGAAGATTGTACCATGTCAATTTGGGACAGAAAACCCAAATCTGTTCACATATTTCAGGCCTCTTTCAAAGTATAGGTTTTACCCTGACACTTATTTCCATTACAAAAAATGCACAAATCTTAATTGTTTGTTTCATTCTAGACTCAAAATGGTTCCTTCAATTGCTTTTTTGAAGAACATACTGAACGGTTTACGGTGCATTTGTGTGCTTTGGAGTAAAACAATACTGTTATGATCAGTGCAATTAAATGACAGTGGGTTAATTCAGAAATCAGCAAGTTACTTTCCTAAAGATTTCGGGGCAAATTTATGAAAAGTGACGCATCATGTCATGATGTGCCACTATTCTTGCACCCCATTGCACCCCTTAACGTCACCATGTGTGCGCTGTATTTATGATACCACGCACCATGGCGCATTCAAGGGAACTAGCATCAGAAAAAGTTTGAAGCTAGTTTGGCGCTTTGAAGGATAAACGCCGAAAATGTTGATGCTAATCCTGCAAAGTGACAGGAGGCTCATTGAAAATAATGGGAACCTCATTTTAAAACCTGCTTTAGGCAGACGTTAAAAATAACTCTAGAAATGGTGCATCATTTTTCTGGGCCTCCTAATGCCGGAGTGCTCCCCTTGTATGTTGTGGCGCAAGCGTTCACAAAGTGGAGCAATGCGTGCATTGCACCACTTTATAAATATGGTTTGGCATTTTTGCCAATCTAATGCCACATTTGCGTCAAAGAAAGTAGACTAATGTGGCACAAGGTGCTGAGGGCTTCTTAAATCTGGCCCTTTATGTTTTTCCAACAACACCATACAACAGACCACATGTTTTGGTGTTGGAAGTTTAAAAAAAAAAAAATCCTTGATGCCTATACAGAATTAGTCGCATATTCTGAATTGGAAGTGGTGAAGACCATTAAGCAGTGAATAAATGCATGCGTTGATTGCAAACTGCACATTTAAGAACGGAACTTCTGAATCGAATGTGATGTGTGCATGGAACGTACATAGAAATTAAAGTTATCAAAGGTTTGCAAAGGAGTCATCGGACCTCTTGCTTACAGAGAGGACCCTAGAAATGTTGGTTTGCCTGGAACGCCCAGGGCATTAGCTGGTAATCTTAGAACACTAAAGTAGCAAATATATTCAGTTATGGATCTAAAATTGCATATCTTTAAGATTGTAAAATACACATTACAAAGCTATAAACATGAGCAAACAGCAATATAAAGCAATATCCTAGTCTTCTATACAGATGCTAAAATTGCACAGAGTACCTTGGAACATTAATGATGACTTCAGAACTTTTTAACCTTATGAACTGAATGAACATCCGAGAATGTTAAGTAAATCTAAATCGACTTATACATTAATCTCTGTATAGGTGTTTTAAATGTCACTATAATCTTGTGAAAAACAAATATTAAATGCTTAATAAATGAGTTTATTATTATATCAATCAAGGCTTTGTTCTTTGAAGGTTGCCTCCTGAAAAAAGAGATAGGGTTGTGTACATGATTAGGGAATTAATTTTTGCATTATTCCTGGGAAATGTTGTAATCACAGGATGGTTAGTTTATTTGTAGTTAAAGGACAGCTCTACTTCCGTGGTTGAATTAAATCCGTAAATCATTGAATGCCCTGGGCCTGACATCCTTGTTTACTGATCCGAGAGCATAAGTAAAATGGACAAGTTAAGGGTGAAAAATCTATTTTGTAAGTTCTGCAAGGAAGAGAGATTAAAAGCCCAGATATCTGAGCACACGGTGTTGACTTATAATAGACCTTTGGCGCTTGAGGAGCCTGCCCCTTATTTAAACTGTCCTCTCACACACTGGGACAGATCGCTCCTTTTTCGCTTTAGGCCATGTACGATCTGGTAGCTTCTTTGTCTTAAGAGTGTTGATCTAGAAGGGGATACTGCACTGTCCTGTCCTTGTGATAATACAACCGGGCAGTCTCTACTACAGTTTGTTTTCTTTTGTGTTTTTTATAATTCTATACATAAGTATTTTTGAAGCCACTATTAAAGACGCTTGGGGATCATTGGTGCAGAGAAGCTTTATTTTATCTACAATTATTGGATTACCCTGAAGTATATATGTAGTACTGATGCCAGGAGCACGAGTTCATTTAGTGGGTGATTTATTACGGTCTCCACTCGCCGCTTCCTCCTCTCTCCGTTCTCTCAGCAGCCACTCACCAGCGTTCTACGGCAAGCTCCCTCCAAGCCCAGGCCATACCATTACAGTGTGAGAAGGAGGTAGGAAGAACTGTACCATTATTGTACTTCTACTACCACTAAAGGTTTACTCAAAATGGTGCGCACAATATATAAATTATAACAAGTATGTTTTTGTATAAGCTCTTTTTTGTTTTAATTGCTATTTACATTAGGAAGGCTATGAGTGGGTAGACATTGTTAAGTGCCTATTTATATGTACCCTCGGACGGATCTTGACTAGGTATGTATGAGTTGTTTAATTATACCAGTTGTTCTATTAGGAGTAGAAACTTCGTCTGAGCTAAGTGCACAATGCCACTTTGTTGTGTTTTATACATTTTGTGCTGTTCTGACATTGTGTTTTTTCTCTTCTTTCATGACCTACCCAGGTCGAATAAATATTTATTTGATTTGATTTGATTTGATTTGACTGACAGCTCTAATCTTATGCCATTTGTAAATAAATGCCCTTTCGTGATAAGTGTAAGGCAACCAATTTAAATGACGTTTGCACATCGAAGGTGTCACAGGACAAAAAAAGTGGAAATAGTTACAATGGATAAAAACCGTATAAATATAGTAAGACACAAAAAACGAATGTTCTTTAATGGAAGGTTACAGTTATCTTGTGATTGTGAGTGAAACAGCGAGTGTTGTTGTTACATGTCATATCTATCGTAAGGATGAGTTACCTTGGTCCACTGGCAAGACAAAATATCTTGTTTGCAAGGCGTGACAAATTATCTAGCATAGTTTATTTAGTATCAAGAAAATATATAGTATTAGAATTAGCAAATTAATATTACACAAAATGGATTCCGTGTAGTGTGACATATAACACAGCTGTTGTGCAACAGCTTACTCAACACTTTTTTATTGAAAGCTTAAAGACTATTTCATTTTTCGGATACAGCAGGGTTAGATTACTCTCTTAAAGCAGCTGGTAAGGGAGTATTACATTGATTAAAATATACATTAGCAACAGCTTTGTAAACACTAGGAAAGCTAGCATAGTTTAGTTACTGCATTGGCTTCAATTCTGATAATGGGTGGATATGCCTTGTTGTTGTGGTGTTAATGCCGAAGAATTAAATGAAGTCAGTAAATCAAAGAAGAGGCTCAGAGTGTGAATCAAAAGCAAATGAAAATGGGATAAGGGGAACCCAAAAGCACAAACCAGTAATTCCCGGTGACATGAAGAGACCATTGTGACTCTGAGAGTTTCTGTCCTGAGAGTTGTCGCCCACTGAAAAGCACTGGGAATAACATTTGGTGCTACACTGATTCACTGAAGAATAGCATGAGGGAGGAAATAGTGGTCAGAAGCACTGAGCAGGCCCATTAATACCCACGCAGCATCCCTTTTTTCATTTTGAGCACCATAACCAATAGCATGATACTCATGCAACACTACTTAATAGAAGAGATAAGAACATTAAAATTGTCAAAGTAGTTACTCTGCACACAAGGTGGGAACAAATTATTTGTATTCATTATATACGTACACAAGGTGGGTGTATTGTTTGTCGCGGGTCTTCATGTGTCAGTAATGTATGATACAAGAAAGAATTACCAGTCTAACATGATTGCATTAAATTTTAGAGTGCATATAACAGCACAGGCCCTTGAAAAGCGGACTAACTGTTTGAATGATAATGCTAACAAATTTGTGATCAGTCACCATGTTTTCAGTTTACCAACTTCATGTTTTTCTTACGTCATTCAAACTAAAAAGACAGAGAGGTAAAATGTTCCATTTCTCTGGGGCACACATTGGAACTGTGGCTACAAGGGAAGACGACCTTGAAGAGGTTTGTCTTGGAAGTAAGAAGGAAATGCAGTATTGGCTCCCATAGCTTCTGTATGTTTCAGCGAAGGGACATTGTTTGCCCTTTGGTGTAGCAAAGCTGGAACCAAGGATGAGCCAACCCTTCTCACCCCATATGACATAACTGGTAATATAGCAATATAAGATGCTAGTGAAGGGGTGGAGTCAGACACATAGACCGGTTGCTGAGGAGAGATGCCTAATGGCTAAATTCTGACTGCTGACTCAATGGCAATATAAGGCGTGCAGGAAAACTCTACATGGCTTGGTATGAGTTAGGCTCAGTAAATCCTTTTGCTGTATAGGTTAGATGGCTGGCAAAGTTGAGACACTTTTAGGCAGGAAATAGATTAACAGGTTAGAGCTTTGTAAAGAAATATGATTGAGGCATATCTAATATTTGTCTTGATCTGCAGATTATCTGCCTAATTGTTTACAATAATAATGATGATTCTGACACGCACGATTTGTCGACTAATACTGCAAAATAAGTCATATTACGGGAAAATACCTACCATCATGATAGCATAATTTTTAGTCACAGCTTTTACCAAAAGACCTTCTCTTGGCAGTGTCTGTGATCTGGCTTTTCTGGGAATTGTCATGTTCTGTCCTTCTAGTCGTTCTTTCCTCATCTGTTTGCACTCTATAGGGATTATGTTGTGGATTGTGTTAAGGATCCGAAGAAAACCTGGTAATCAGGTGAAAGGCTTAGCCTATTTTCTCCACTTAGTTGGTCTTGCCAAAGGTGTGCAGAGGTTACTTATTCCCATCTTCCTGTCAAATTGATGTTCTATTGCGGAGGAATTGCTGCTAATACGCACAGAATGTCTCTAAAACAACTTCCAGATTTGCATGTGAAAATGTGGGTAAAATGCTAATATTTGTGGGGTGAGTCACATTTGACTCAAGAATGTTGTTGTAGGAGGATATACTCAAAGTTGCCTCTTTTTTAAGCCCATGGATAGATGCCCTTACGGGGACACAAGGAATTATTCTTTAGTTTGGTAAGGGAGGACAGGCCATGCAGGAGAGTGCAAAGAATTGACAACTACAAGGCAATTTGCCCTATTTGATCAGTTCCTGTGAGGGAAGGCAGAGTTATTCGCTGCAAAACTACTTTTTTTCAGAAAGATTGTAAATGTCGTGAATGGTGCACCACAGAGTAAGCAAATCTTTTCTTTAAAATGATTTAGGCTTGCCTTCCTCTGCAGGGCTTTATAAACTGATTGCCTGTTACTGCCATGAAAAATAAGGGCAAAGTTCCAAAAAATCAGTCAATTTCTTCTATCCACCACACCCTCCCAAAAAATGCTGGTAGGAGAAACCTCTTCAGTACTTATCTTTTCCTCAAGCATTTGTTTCCTTTTTAGCTCCCGATATCCTTAACCATTATTCTATGTACTTCTTCATCTTTGGAGTCAGAATTTCTTTCACTTAACCATGTTGGTGCTTGTTTACCTGTAACTGAAGCAGTGATCTTATTTTATGGGACCCTTTAATTCAATTGTGATTTATTGTAGTCTTTGATGATTCGCATCATAAACAGCTTGGATACTTCTGCAGAAGTCGTCTGATTAAGGGGCAACTTATTATCATCATCCAAACACAAACTATAATAATGCAAATATGGAACATGAACATTTAAATATAGACCTGCCAAAACAGAGTGGCCATAATGTCAACTAGCAGAATAATTTGAAGGTATGTATACATAGGTAGGCATAAGTTTACTATGTGAAAATCCACATATGTACCTTGATGATATAGATCATCAAGGTAAGTAGATATGGAGAGAAGAATGGTATATCTATACTTATCTATACACTCACACCTGCGATATTGATTTAGTTGATATTTTGCGCACGATATTTTGAAAGGCTTGATGTCAAGTTTATTGCTCATTTTCTAATTTGCGCCATGGGGGTTATGGAACCCAAACTCACCGCTGTTACTGATAAGATAAACTCTGTTAGAAGGGATACTAAAGACACTTTGGGGGTCATTAGCCGCAATACCTCTGTCACCCTTAACCCCCCCAACTGCTCTTGTTCTGCTCTTGATTTATTTGGAACACTTACTATTATGGACACAGTGTCAAACCATCTTGGGGTAATTGGGAATTTAATAAATGGGTTTAACCCAAATGCACAGCTTAGATGTGGCTCGCTAAAAAAGGACACAGTAACGTCACCTGTGGTGAGAGGCCAGTCACCCAGGGCCTTTCACCTGCTTGCATTCAGGACGTGCAGCTGCATGCCCCTGTACAACACAGAAATCGGGAAGATTACATTTTGCAGGACACGCACGAGCGCATTTTGTATCGTTCCCATACATCTACTCCATATACAAGTGTTTTAACTGGAGTTTCATCTCTGGCCCCGGTAGCGTGGAAAGACATGACTAATTGCTTAACAACGTAATGTACTGGTTTAATTCTTGAATGAAAGATGGAACCATTTTACTTCAGGAGATTTCATTGGTCCAGAGAGTAGCCTGGATTGGCAATAGTCATAAATTGAATGCAGGTGATTGTGTATTTATTAATTTTATAAATTAACAAGTGGTGAGAAGAATTTGCTAGAGACTCCATAATAATAAATTGAGCCACAGTAATATTGAAGCTGTCCTATTGGTTTTTTTTAAAGCCAAGGTCTCGTTTTGAACCAGCAATCACTCTAAGGGTAAAGGGTCTAGACAATCAAACAATTTTAGCATAACATATCCCTCTTCCGAACAAATTGGCTGCTTTAGCCCAGTGTGATTCTGTTGACTGATAAAAAGTGTGCTGTCCTTCAACCGTTCACAGGAACTCTGACCCCAATTATGGGGTGCATGTAACCCCAGCCTGTTTTAATAAACACATTAAAGACAGGACTGGCCTGTCGTTGGGTAACCCAAAGGTGAAAACACCACCCAACATAGGGAAAATAAGGTCCTGAAATGTGGCTGATCTGGGTTCAAATACATGTAATAATCAATGGCTGCACTTAAGACTCTTCTATGATATTATTTCCCTTTCAGGAAACACGGTCTATTAACTTAACGGGATTTGAGTAACTTCATATCTTTCTTCATGCCAGCTACATCGGGGTCTTGTGGGAGGCCCGGGGGTGGGGGAGGGTTGGTATTAACTTTAATTTCAAACACATTCCCTGGTCTTGTTGTCAAGACTGATTTTACTTCTTGTTATTTTCAGTTAATCTGGCTTGAGCTCCAGTCCAATTATTTTTACAATAACTGTTTTGATGTTCACAATTGAGAAATTGGCAATGCTGTGAACAGAGAGCTCGAGAGAGCTTATATTATCTCTGATGTATCTCATTTTTTACTGTGGATAGGTGATTTTAATACTTGATGCTGCGATCGGGCTAGTTTAGGGGTTTGTGGAATGAGTGATCTGCAGGGTGCTCCTTTAACATTTTTCCTTCACAAAAACTATGGGGATGCACTTAATGAGCTACTTGTTGAATACTGCTTGCAGTGGCGACTGCCGCAAATCTCAAAGAGAGAGTCAGGCGGGGAACAGGGGAAATTAAACAACATAATAATAATAAAATAACATACCTGTGAGGCTGCCTCCACCGGCCGCCTCACTCCTCTTCTGATGGTGTCCCAGCAGTCCCCGGGACGCCAGCACAAGCTCACCAGTATAGGCTATACCTAGCATGAGAGCAGTGCCAGGATTGGTGTGGGAGCCTTGGTCTGCCGCTCAGACAGTGCACTGGGGTCTTTTCTTTTTCTCCAACCCTGCTGTGCAACACAGATGGGTTGAAGAAACCTAAGTGTGCATGTCAGTTTAGCCTTACCTAAGACGGCCGGCTAAACTGACATGCACAATTAGGTTCACTCATTCCACCCTCCCCCCCGCTCCCGTGGCCCAGCTCCACCCCTCCCTGCACATGCTGGCTGAGCCAGCAGCAGAAAAATAAATCAATATTAAAATATTGATTTATTTTTCAGCTCCTGGCTCTTAGCCAGTGGGCTGACGCTCCTTTGCCATTGTGAAGGAGCCACCCCTCATTGCTTGTGTTTTGCATGAGACTCCCTAGTTTCAAAGCCTACATTCACAGGAAGAGAATGCTTTAGCGTTATTGATTTTATCTTGTTTTCTGATTGTTTGCTCAGTCTAAATTTCCCGCTACGAGGCTCAGGGAAATACATTTATAATCTGCTTGCTATTTTTCTGATTGACAGACAACTGCATAGTAAGCCCTGTAGACCACCTATACCTCTAGTGTCCAGCAAAAATCAGGAAATCCTATAGAAAGGGAACAGTTAAATAAATCTAAGGTTCAGCAATATTGTTACAAAAAACATCAAGGCAATATTTATGTGTTGAATTACAAAGAGGTCCCCACTAAGGTCATTAAATGCTTTGAGATGAGGAGCCTTTTTGATATGGAGATGTTAACCTGTCAAATAGCCAATTGCCAGGAGAAATTATGCAGATTTTTTTTTAAGAGCCCCAACTCTGACCTGTTGAAATCAGTAAAATTGTCTCAGGATATAGAGCACTGGTCAGGAAGTGCTGTAGGGGGTACAGGGCAGCTCTCGCTAATAGGAAAATTGAGATTAGGTGTGAGGCCATCAAATCTTTGATGATAGCTAGCAAACTGATAGACTCAAGATCTTCTGGAACTGGAAGGTGATCAACAACCCTTTAAAAAAAAATAAAAAACAATGTAAGGTTGAGATTCCCATTGCAATTGCACCGGATATTTGGGTGAAGCATTTTAAGGAAGCTTACAGTAATTTTGTTATTGAATGACCACTCTTCTGAACAACGTGCATTTGACCTGCTGTTAAAACAGATCAGATTGCCAATTGAGCTGCATGAATTGATAGCAGCCTTAAGCAGGTGTCTCACAGGTAAAGCTCCTGGGCCTAATGGGGTTCCAGTAGATCTTCATAAAGAAATATTAGTTTTTGGGCACCCCTGCTGACTAATGTTCTGAATGCAGTAAATAAGATAGGGCCACCTAACTCCTGGTCACATTCAGCAATTTTGCCCATTTTCAAGAAGGGGATAGAGGTGATCCAAAGTGTTACCAACCCTTTTCCCTGATTAATTCTATTACACAGATATTGAGCAGAATAATTTTGCAATGTCTCAAGGTCTGGACCCATGACAATAACATTGTTCCAGATCTTTAGAATGGGTTAAGGGCAGGGTTGGGCTCCACTGAATAGTGTCTAAATCTACAGCTATTAATTAACAGGTACAGGCTAGCTAAATCACGTACTATCTATTTAACATTTATGGATCTAAAATCTGCCTTTGATCATGTAATTCACTCTAAGCTTTAAGCCATAATGAAGAAAATGGGGGTTAAGGCAAATATAGTTAACTTTTTGAGACAACGTCACTAGAAAGTTTCAGCTAGTGTGAGATACGGACCCATGGACAAATCACTGCTTCCTTCAAGCTTTCCCATGGTGTACAACAAGTATGTGTCTTGGCGCCCATTCTTTTTACTCCATACACAAATGGCTTAAAACACCAACTTCTTAATGTTAAGGAAGACGTCTCATCTGTTGATACCCATCATGCTTTATTATCTGGAGATGAATCCGTTCTTACCAGACCGAAACTTGGGCTCCAGAAAGTCCTTGATAATTTTATTAGTGTTATGAATGATCTGGACCTCACTGGTAATCATCCTAAACCCCATAGTATGATCTATGGGCCTACGCATAGTAGAAACAAGTCTTTTTTGTCCATTGTCATGCTAGCCCTAACTTTTCTTTACCTAGGGGTACTCCTTGACAATAACTACTCATGGAATCCAGTAGGCGCTGCAAAGGCAGCTAAACTTGCATGTAGTGTGGACACATTTTTTTAAGTTCATAATAAACATAGGCTCAAAACCTTTCAGTGAACTGGTGAAAGTCTATAAAGCTAAATACCTAGCAATTGCATCTTATGGCTCTGACATTTTGGGGCTTAAAGATAATCCTACCATCCAGAGGGTTGAAAATGGGTGCTTAAATAGATTGTTAGCGGTCCCCCATTGCACATCCACTTACAGTTGCCATACTGAACTTGGTCTTGACTATTTTTGGAACATCATCAGACATCAGACACTTTTATTGCAGCTGGCTATCTGGACAAAGCCTGAAACAGAATGTAATTGTAAGGTGATTATGGGCTGTATCAAGTTAGAGTATGCTTTGAGAATATCATGCTTAATGTACTTTAACAATGCCAGTAAGTCCCTGTGCACACAGGACTTCTATACTAGCCCAAAGATGCTCTCCTCACCTTACAAGCAAAAATTGAAGGATGATTTTTGGAAATGGACAAGATATGATAGATATGGCACAGAGTCGCCGCCCGCCGAAGTTCCCCCACCAAAATACCGCTCCGCGGTCGAAAGACCGCTGAGGGTATTTTGGGATTTGCCCTGGGCTGGCGGGCGGCCGCCCGCCAGCCCAGGGCAAATCAGCCTTCCCACGAGGACGCCGGCTCAGAATTGAGCCGGCGTAGTGGGAAGGTGCGACGGGTGCAGTGGCACCCGTCGCGTATTTCAGTGTCTGCATAGCAGACACTGAAATACTTTGTGGAGCCCTCTTACGGGGGCCCCTGCAGTGCCCATGCCATTGGCATGGGCACTGGAGGGGCCCCCAGGGGCCCCGCGGCACCCCCTACCGCCATCCTGTTCCTGGCAGGAGTCCCGCCAGGAACAGGATGGCGGTAGGGCGTGTCAGAATCCCCATGGCGGCGGAGCGCGCTCCGCCGCCATGGAGGATTCTGCTGGGCAGCGGGAAACCGGCGGGAGACCGCCGCTTTCCCGAATCTGACCGCGGCCGAACCGCCGCGGTCAGAATGCCCTGCGGGGCACCGCCGGTCTGTCGGCGGTGCTCCCGCCGACCCTGGCCCCGGCGGTCTCTGACCGCCGGGGTCAGAATGACCCCCACTGTCTCTTCTCATAGTCCTATAGTCTCTGGACCTGGTATGGAACAGTACCTTGCTTGGATAAACAATAACTACCTGTGGGCTTTGTTTTCTTAAGCTGAGGCTAAGCACTTTGCACTTTGTTGTTGCTTCCCCAGAACCAGTCAGGTATGCATCATGTCTGGATGCCTGCCCCTGAGATGGCTTTTATGCACACTCCACTTTGCACTTTATGCTGTTTTGCAAATACCAAGATATAGGAAACATACACTATTAATTTTCCTCCAAAAAATAACAGACTTCACAAGCAAGCCGTGCTTTATTTACAGTCATTGTCCTCTGTGAGAGCTTGCTTAAAGGTAGCAAACTTTATTCATTGTGCAATTAAAAGCAGGACACAGCTTTATCTGAACCGTCATTTCAACTGATGGTTTATTGTTTTTTATCCTTGTTGAGCCAGAATGTTGCTTTTTAAATTGTCTTAATAAACTTTGTATTTTATATTTTGTGATGACTGAGCTTTGATCATGTTCTTATTTTGTTTTTATGACTTTTGTGCCAAATAAACTAATTAAATAACTGATTTACTGCACTCTACTCTATACCACTGCACGCAGTCCAGTTTACTCTAATACACTCCACTCTATTGTATTCCACTCTACTCTAGGCCATGCCACTCCACACAATGCCATTCTA
Source organism: Pleurodeles waltl (assembly GCF_031143425.1). Lineage (NCBI taxonomy): Eukaryota > Metazoa > Chordata > Amphibia > Caudata > Salamandridae > Pleurodeles > Pleurodeles waltl. The sequence continues at coordinate 506,862,520 of NC_090447.1, read as the reverse complement.
TGCCACTCTACCACACTCCACACTACTCTAATCTATGCCACTTCACTCTATGCCACTTCACTTTTGCTGCTTCACTCTACCACACTCAACCCTACCCCAATCCAAGCCACTCTACTCTATGCCACTTTACTCTACACTAGCCTACTCCACTCTATGCTACTCTACTCTAATGCACTCTATGGCAGTCCACAACACTATGCAATGACATTCCACTTTAATCTATTCCAATCTGCTCCACTGCAATCTACACCACCCCACACCACTCACTGCTCTCTATGCCACTCTAGTCTACCTTACTCCACTCTGCCACTCTACTCTACCTAATGCTTCTCTATGCCACTCCACTCTATGCCACAACACTCTACACCACTCTACTCTACTATACACAATTCTACTCTATGCCAGTCCACTCCACTCTACACCACTGCACTCTATTCTATGCCACTCCATTCTACACCACTGTACACCACTTAACTCTACGCCACTTCACTCTACTCCAATCCAGGTCACTCTACACCATACCAGTACTCTCCACTCTACTCAACTCCACATTGCTGTACAACATGGCGAAATACTTTGCAAAGCCAATAGCTCTTGCATAGGTGAATCCTATTGGCTTTGCCAACGCTTGCTTTATTCAATAGAATAATTCCCTTAACTAATGATCCTTGCAGGACAGAGAACTTCACTTTGTCTCCCCTATGACATTTTCTGTAGCTGGATTAATTTTCTACCAGAGAAGGGTTTGGTTACATTTTTTTCTGATGGACCTGCATTTTGGTGCTACTCTTAGAATTCTGGAGACATTTATAATTCTTCAGAAATTATCAGTAATAAGTTTTATGAGCATTCCTTAACTACTAAAATAGTAACTCTGTCACATTTTTGACTAATTAGGTAATATATTAAAGAAAATATCATCTTCACAGTTCTCTCTAGACATAGAAATCTATTTTCCAGCAGACTGTTAGTCCATATACTTTCTACTGTACATTCAGGTGTATTTTGTAGGCATTGCTATCCTAAACACCTCGCTGTTTTAAGGACCACACCAATAAAATAATTCCAGTAAGAATCACATCACTAAACAAACCATGGTGCACAAAAAGGCTGTCAGACTGCCCTATTTCTGTACCATGTTACTCATCCTTTTCATATCCTCATATGCACTAATATATTACTGTAAAACAAGTTGTGTACAGCGAGTCATGATTGGCTGGCCTTATGAAGGGGTTCTATGAGTGGGTCTACCATGCACACCTTATGCCACGCAGCTGCAAAGGCTTTTAGTCAATGCTTAATTTGAGCTGGTGGTTGCAAGTGGGGCCCATCTGCACTGATTTTTGGAGACCAGCTCTTTCTTTTCCGCTACAGGCATTGATCCAGAAAAGTAGAGTGAAAAACACAAATAGGGAATAAGGAAGATGATGACTGAAAAATAGTGACAAAGGAAGAAAACAGGTGTGGAAAAAACCAGCATGAGAGAAATAAGGCAGGGTGTGTCTGGTGGTAGAACAGAGAGACATAACACTGAGTCAAGACTACGCAGCCTATGTATTCATTACCCTGACCTTCAATAGCACCGGAGATGGGCTTCTGAGAAAAGATTTGGGCTCCAGCACCAGTGCTTAATGTGAGCTGGTAATTTCTAGTGCTCGGCACCTGCACTTAATTGTCAGCACCGGTACATGACAGTCTGCTATGTGCTGGTGCTGTTTGTCTAATTTAGTGATAAACACTACAACTGTTGTTTATTAATTCAATGTACATTAAAAATGACTAATAACTGTCACCCAAGCCATTCTTATAGCTTTGGGGGCCTGAAATAGACTGAATTATCACATCTGTAAGAGTGTGATGGTTGGTAGTTGTGCTGGTACTGTCATTGGCAGCACTTACAAATTAAGCACTGACCAGCACTTATTGTTTTCGAAATTAAGCGCTGCTTCGAGGACTACACTGTGCATCAGAACGTTGTCACTGCTTTCATACTCAGAATGACACCCACATTGGAACACAGTCACAACACTGCAAACAAAGAATGCAAATGCAAACATTAAAGACAACAACAGTTGGCAAAGGGGATTGGTCCCTCGTGGATTACTTTGAATCGTTTGATAACTAATTATATGGTTGTTGATGCATGAGTAGCGGAAAATGTGTTGTGACCCATTTGTGTATGGGACAAGCTTTCAGCCACTAATGATGTGCAATGAACTTATAATGCACTTAGCATATCAGAAATCATTTTTCGAATAGCTACAGTGCTATATTAAATACCACAATAGCTGTGTACCTGTTAGAATAAGCAACTAGGGCTCCGATTTATACTTGCTTTGTGCCGAATTTGCATCATTTTTTGTACGCAAATTTGGCGCAAACCTAACTCTAGCGCCAAAGTTTTGGAGTTAAAGTAATTTTTTGCCTGCTGGAAACTACCTTGCGTCAATGAGATGCAAGGTAGGCACTCCCGTGCAAAAAAATACGATATGGCCGTAGCGCCATATTTATCCCCCGTGCTAAAATCATGCATGGGGAAAGGGGGCCTTAAATAATGGTGCTAAGCTTGCTTAGTGCCATTATTTAACTCCTGGGTCAGGTTATTTAACGCCTGGGTCAGGGCAGGCGTTAGGGGACCTGTGGGCCCATTTCCATGGTTGGACACCATAGAATGGGCCCACAGGTGCCCTTCCCTAGCCCCGTGGATACCCCCACCCACACCAGACGAACACCACTGGGTGGGGGATCCCCATCCCAGGTAAGTAAGATAAGTACAGGTAAGTATTTCTCTTTTTTTTTTTAAGTGCCATGGGGGGCCTAACTTGGGCCTCCCTACCTGGCACTGGGCCCAATGGCCATGCCCAGGGGACATGTGTCCCCTGGGCATGGCCATGACTCCTGTCTTTCCTAAGGCAGGAGTCATGTCCATGGGGGTTTTACGTAAAAAAATGACGTTAGTCTGGTTAGAGGCATTTTTATGCCTCTGACCATACTAGTGGCATCTTTTGACGCACAACCTCCTGTTCCCCCTATGCCTCCCCATCCAGCTAGCGTCCTTTTTCATGACGCTAGCCGGGCCTTACCGCCGGCTACCGTCATTCCATTAATATGACGCCGGGACGGTGTCTTGGAATGGCGTTAGCCGGCAGTATACTTTTTCATGCAAAACTGGGTTACCGGAGTTTTGTGGCATAAATCTTGGCCTAGGTGCTTCAATAGGTTTGAAAAACGACAAAGCTAAAATATTTTTGACACCCAAATCTCAAATTCAGCAGAATCCACACTGAGCATACACACAAGCCTACTTACATACACGACCCAGTCTGGCACATAGGTCTCATTCATTGCGGTGTAAATCTGTACCCTTCGCCCTGAACTCCTGGTTCCCTCCCCACATTTCAACATGTGGCTCGCAGGCACAATCATAAACTGTATCATGAGAGGTCTTCGGCATTAATAAGGGAGCAGCAACAATGGAAAGGCGAGGTACGAGTTCCTTTCTTTTTAAATTAGTACAACAAAGCAGTCAGAAGCATACATTTCCCTTTTCATCATTCACTAATTCTAAAGTAACCGTTGTTTACCTGTTGATGCTCCCACTGCACCAATCAGCACTGATGGAATAGCAATCACTATACATCCAAATGCAGCCAAGAAGGAAAGCACTTGAGCATAAGTCGCTGAAGAAGCCGAAAGAACTCGCTGAAAGTAGGCTTGCCAAGGGATTCCTCCTAACATCTGCAAATACAAGTCATAAAGCACTCATTAATATTCAATGTTGTACACCCCTGACATTAGATTTCTAGTTTACTCTACAGTTAGGCTTTGATTTGTATACAATAGAGCAAGAAATACAAATAATGCCAAGGAAATCAAGATGTATTGCAATCTTCTTCACCCCTCACAAGCCTAGCTCTTAAAAGAGGAGATGTATGTATTGTGAACTTTTATACTTTTAAAATCTAGAGTGATAATCCATTTGGGAAAACAAATGTCCAAACCACATGAAAGTAGGGATGAACTCAGATTAGTGTTGTAATCTGTCCGTTTTTTATATTTTACTAGCATGACCAATATGTTTATGTTCCAGCCAGTACAAAAATTATGATTATCACTTACAGCCGGTATTTTGTCCATACATGCTTTAAACAGTATACATAAGAAGACATAAATTCAAATGTGTTCTAGAGCTGCCTTAACATCCCTGACTGGCAATTAAAGTAAACAAAGACAGAAACGCCATGTTAAGCATGAATACAGACGATTTTATGTAATGTTCTAAATAAGTATTATGTACTTGCCTTTGCAGAATCTTACAAGGTGAATATCTGGGAATGGTGTCAACCCTAACTCCGATAGAGAATTTGGAAAGAGTACAAATGGTGTTAATGGAGGGGTGGCATGTCGTCTTCCAGTGTTTTGATTATTTTCTCCTGTGTTATTTACCTGCTCCTATTTTCATGCGCCTCCATATCGCTTCCAGTGAATGCTTTGAGACACTCATTGGTTCCAGGACACTTTGGGGCAGATTTATGGAAAGTGGCGCTGCACCGAGTGCAGCGCCACTTCCCCTGGGGCCCTTAGCACCCCCCTGCCGCCACCTTGTGTTGCGCCACCCTGTAAATACGGCACAGAGATTTAGGCCTCGTTGGGCCCCATTAACATCATAAATATTGACATTAATGTGGCGCAAGGTGGCGCAAGGGGACTATAAATATCCCCCTCTAATTTTTCCTGAACACTAGAGCAGATTTCATTTGTCCAATAGAGAAAAGAGGAAATGGTCGCCTTGTTGGGCACAGTGATAGAAATCTTCAAGCTCAGCTGAAGAAAGGGATAAACACATCGAGGCTAGGAGGAGATAATTGAATCCTCTTCGCTAAAACTAAACAGAAGCCAAATGCTGTGTTGACTAACATAGAAGTCCAGGGGCGGAGCTCCCTGGATAAGTGCTTTTAAGTGTAGGAGGGCTATTTGGGGACTTCATCCCGAGCAAGGCAACATAAGGTGACATCACAGAGCCCAGGAGGCTGGCTCATTGGTGAAGCGCTCCTAAGTACAGAACGGTGCCTATAGCCTGGACGCTGTAAGGAGTGTTTGGGGACCTCACCCCTGTAAGCCAACGTGAGGTGACAAAACAAAGCCCAGGAGGACGTGCATGCCTGGGTGAAGACTGGGCCAAGAGCAGGTCCCTTTGCACCTGTCAGAGCCCGGAAGAGGCTGGACTGGGCCACCTGTCTTTGCAGCGCCATGGAATATCTATGCTTGTTCTTTTCCTGCGACTGTAATAGAGGGAGAGTGAACTACTGGTAATATGAGTGAGAGGAAATCAACTAACTCGACGGGGGAAGATCAGAGAGTGAAAACTGTTTCTTCAATTACCAAATTTCTCACTTGTGCGATGGGATTGATAAACACAGAGATTCTTGGTTCAAGAGCGATTAGAAGCTCAGCGTCAATCTATGCACCTTTTAGCAGAGGCTGAACTTCTATCTCTCATCAGTTCCTATGGCACCTCCTCAGCTAATTTGAGTTATTCGGCAACAACTGGTAATCCTCAAATACCTATAAACAATCCCTGTATATTTAATGACTCCTTAAAACCACTTCAAATAGTCAGCAAACTGATAATTCCCCGCACTGAAGAAAAAGAAGAAGGATGATATTTGTGTTTGGCGGAATGTTGTTAAGAAGTCAGTCAAGCCATTCGAGACTATTGTGGGGAGAGGATAGTCGCTGGTTACCTATACTCCTAAAATGCAATACTTTATTGGCCTCTATTAATAGGAGCCTCAAATGTTTTTGTGATAAGAGCCTGGAAAGAGAAGATAATTTGGAGAATGGATTTCTAGAAAGTATGCCATGAAGTAGATTGAACATTACATTTTTATCTACAGTGAAAGAAGTGCCTTGTAGCCAAAGTCCAGGAACCTTTAGACAGTGGTTTCCTCGGGTAAAGGATGGGAAACTGAATTGTCATCTGGAGAAGATGAATGACAACCCGGTTTCTAAGGAGGTATTGAAAATAAAGGAGGCTGTCCCTCAATTAAGACAAGGGCAGACCAGGGTTCCTAAAACACCCACCTCCAACCAATCTTTAACCCCCCCTAATGAACTGACACCTTGTAGGGACATTCTACAACTACCTCCAGCATCTGCCCCTTACGTGACTGTTCTTGAGAATGTCTCTCCTTTGAGTCAAATGAAAAAAGAAAGTTGGAAAGCTTCACGTAATAAACTAGTTTATTGGTTCAAGCAACGTTCAGGCAATAGATTTAACTTTTTCAAGGAGATTGATATGGTCAGAAGAGTGGTTTGGGTGCTTAAAATCAAAAGACTAACACATTTAAAAATCACAAAATGAGCTAACGCCATCATCACGTTAAACACACTGATAGAGAAATACTGTAACATCATGCCGAAAGGATATTTAAAACATTGTCTTCCAAAAACGAACACCAAAATGCAATTACTATGAAAACCGGAGCACCAACAAAAGCATGTCAAAATATAGTTTTTACCGTACACGGCAAAGGCCACCCGTGTATAGTTAGGAAAACTTTACTCTTTCTATACAAACCCTGATTAAACTGCACAAACATTAGAATTAGAAAGTTATAATTATGCCTTCAATTTATAATTTATACACTACCTTCAAATTATTGTAACTCGCGCACCTCCATATACAGTGTAGTGAACTCGGTAGCCACACTACATTAACTATAACTTGTCACTTTACCCTGTCCTTTGTTCTCCCAAGTGATGTGATTTGCGATGTCATAAGTGTTGGTAATAGTATAATTTCAGATGGTATAAGTGATGTGATATGAAAGGGTATTAGCAGTGCATGGAGAAGGTGTGAGGTATAATAAATGTAGTGTGTCTCTCAAGATGACTACACTGTTTATAAAAATGTAAAGGTGGTGTACAATTATAATTTTAAGGTGCAGTTGTAACGTTATAATTTCTAATGTTCGCGTATTTTATGTTGGGTTTGTACAGAAAGACTAAATTATAAATTAAAGTTATAGCTATAAGTTTGGAATGTGTAACGTTTATGTAGTTTAAGTTGGATTTTTATAGAAAGAATATATAAAGTTCCCTAACTATAACTAAGTTTTGACCTTTGTTTTTTTTACTACATTTTTAATAAAATTTTTAATAAAATAGTGTTTTAATCTGTAGATTCTACTGTTGTTGAGAAGAGTGTTGGTAAGTAGAATGTTATCGAGTAAAGTGGAAGACAGTGTCATACTGTGTAATGTTGTACTGTAGAGTGTTGTAGAGTGGAGTGGCACACAGTGGAGTGGTGCAGAGTAGAATAGTGTACAGTGGAGTGGAATAGAGTGCAGTGGCATAGAGTGGAATAGCATAGAGTGGAGTGGTGAAGAGTGGAGTGGTGTAAAGTGGTGTTGCATACATTGGAGTGGCAATGAGTGAATTATCATAAAGTGGAGTGGTATATAGTGGCATAGAGTTGAGTGACATAGAATGGAATAACGTAGAGTGGACTGGCATAGTGTAGAGTTGCATAGACTGGAGTGTTGTACAGTACAGTGGCATAAAGTGGAGTTATGTAGAGTAGGATAGCGTACAATGGAGTGGTATAAAGTCGTGTTGAGTCAACTAGTGTTGAGTGAAATAGTGTAGAGTGGAGTGGCATAGAATGGAGTGGCGTACAGTGGAGTAGCGTATAGTATGTGTGTGTGTGGCACAGAGCAGACTAGGGTAGAGTGGAATACCATAGAGTGGAGTGATGTACAGTCTGGATTGGGGTAAAGTTGAGCAGTGTAGAGTGGAGTAGCGTACAGTGGAGTCATATACAATAGCGTACGCTAATGTAGAGTTGCGTGGCGTAGAGTGGAGTAGCATAGAGAGAAGGGGCGTAGAACAGAGTTTGGGAAAGTAGAGTGGAATATAGTTAAGTGGCATACAGTACAATGGCATACAGTGAAATAGCATAGAGTGGAGTGGCATATAGTGGAACAGCATAGAGTGGAGAGGCATACAGTGGAGTGGCACAGAGTACAGTGAGATAGATTGGATTGGCATAGAGAGGAGTGGAGTGGAGTGAAGTGACATACCCTGGAATAGTGTAGACCAGAGTGGCATGGAGTGAAGTTGCAAAGAGTGGAGTGGCGGAGAGTGGAATGCATAGAGTGAATTGGCATGGAGTTGCATAGAGTTGAGTAATGCAGAGTGGAGTGGTGTACAGTGGAGTGGCATAGAGTAGAATAGTGTAGAGTGAAGTACATAGATTGGAGTGGCATGGACTGAAATAGTGGAGTGGAGTTGCATAGAGTGGCATACAAATGAGTGGCATAAAATGGAAAAGCATAGAGAGGAGTGGCATAGAGGAGAGTGGCATAGGGTGGAATAGCATAAAGTGGAGGAGTGTAGAGTGGCATTAAGAAAAGTGGCGCATAATGGAATAGCGTACAGTAGAGTGGCATAGAGCGCTATACAGAGGAATGGCATAGAATGAAATACTGTGGAGTGGAGTGGTGTAGAGTGGGGTTTGGTGGATTGGAGTGACATACAGTAGAGTGGTGAAAAGTGGAGTGATGTAGAGTAGAATAGCATACACTGGAGAGGCGTTGAGTCAAGTGGCATAGAGTTAAATAGCACAGAGGGGAGTGGTGAAAAGTTGAATGGCATACAGTGGTGTAGTGTAGTGGCATAGCATAGGGTGGAGCAGCGTATACTTGAGAGGTGTAAAGTTGAGTGGTGTAGAGTGGATTGACTTACAGTGGAGTGGAATGAGGTACAGTGGAGAGGTGGAGAGTGCTATGGCATACAGTGGAGTGGTGTACAGTAGAGTGGCATAGAGTGAAGTGATCTACAATGGAATAGCATAGAGTGGAGTGGCGTAGTGTGTGGTGGCATAGGGTGAATTACAGTAGAGTGGAGTGGGGTAGAGTGGAGTTTCGTAGAGTCAAATAGTGTACAGTGTCATGGCATACAGTGGAGTGGCATAGAGAGCAATTGTTAAAGTGGAACAGCCTAGTGTGACAGATGTACACAGGAGTGGCACAGAGTGGAATAGAGAGTTGAGTGGAGTGGCATACAGTATAGTGTCATAGGGTGGAGTGGCATACAGTGGAGTGGTGTACAATGGAGTGGTAATACACAAAGGGAGAGTATGAGGGAGCGGAAAAGGACACACGCCGTACTCGACTCCCCAAACATAATACTAAATCACAAAAGAGAGTACGGGGTTTTGGCAACTATAAGTAGATTGATAGTGTGCCAGTTGCAACACTAGACCAATCTTGTACCTCGACTGAAGGTAAAATGTGGATGGAAAGTGGGGTGGTATGAGGTCTGTAGAGGAGGATTTCCTTTACGGACTAGGTGGTCTCACACACTATATAGTGTCATGCTTCATCATATGACCACCTAGCCCCACCCAGGTAGAACAATACCACCTGGGCGGACTCAACCTCACTGTTAAAAGAACAGGAGGGAGTGCGTAAATTAATTTGATTTCTGGAAAGAAGGGATCCAGCTGTGCTATGGGAATAAAAACACCTACTCAGATACCAGGGTGAGTTTAATAGAAGGTTCTGTGTGGTGTGATTAAAAGAAGTGGGGAACCAGTGTGAGAGCAATGACTCACAAGGTCACCTATCTAAAAGAAGTAGCCGACATGTTTCTGCCCTTATGATTGAGCTATGGAGGGTCTCTGGGCATTCATCAGGGCGTTGGATCCCTGTTGCAAATGCTTATTGCGCGCTGCAGAAGTAATCGCAGTAGGAAAAGGGGGGAAAAAAGGGAAGGGCCTACCTTAACCAAGGGAATACCTGGGGAGGACCCTAACAATGGAGGCTACTAGCCTCTGGTATACTGGAGAGGGAGCGTCCCCTTATAGTCAGACTTGCATCAAAGGTGGGCGCTCTCTGTGCGCCTATACCGACCTCTCTGTCAGGACCGCTTGGTGAAGCGGTTAAGGTAGGCCCTTCCCTTTTTTCCCCCCTTTTCCTACTGTGATTACTTCTGCAGCACGCAATAAGCATGATGTAGTGATGTAGAGTCAAGTGTCATGGAATGGAATAGCATAGAGTAGAGTGGCATAGAGTGTTGTGGCATACAGTAGAGTAGTATACAGTAGAGAGACATAGTGGATTGGCATACTGTGGAACAGCATAAAGTCGACTGGCATAGAGCGGAGTGCCAAAGAGTGAAGTTTCATATAGTGGAATAGCATACAGTGGAGTGGAGTAGAATAGAGTGGTGTAAAGTATCACAACATACAGCATTGTGGCGCACAGTGGAGTAAAGTAGAGTGGAGAGCTGTGGAATGTAATATTGTAGCATTGTGTGACAAATAATGGAGTGTTGTAGAGTGGAGTGGCGAAGAGTGAAGTGGCATAGAGTGGAATACAGTAGAGTGGAATACAGTAGAGTGGAGTGGGGTAGAGTGGAGTGGCATAGAGTGGAATAGTGCACAGTGTCATGGCGTACAGTGGAGGGGCATAGAGTGCAGTAGCACAGAGTAGAATAGCCTAGTGTGACATTTGTAGAGTGGAATAGTGTAGAGTGCAGTAGCGTACAGTGGAGTCACACAGAGAGGAATAGAGTTGATTGGAGTGGCACACATTGTACAGGCATAGAGTGGACTGGAATACAGTGGAGTTGTGTACAATGTAGTGGCGTACATTGGAGTGATGTAAGGTGGAGATCCATACAGTGGAATTTGCAGAGAGCAGAGTGGCATAGAGCAGAGCGGCATACTGTGGAATAGCTTACAGTGTTGTGGTGTATAGTGGAGTGATGAATAGTGAAGTCCTGTAGAGTGTAATTTCAAAGTGGGTGTAAAGAAATGCCTCCTTTGCATGGTTACCCCCTGACTTATTGCCTTTGCTGATGCCAAGTTATGATTTGAAAGTGTGCTGAGGCCTGCTAACCAGGCCCCAGCACCAGCGTTCTTTCCCTAACCTGTACCTTTGCTTCCACAATTGGCACACCCTGGCATCCAGGTAAGTCCCTTGTAACTGGTACCCCTGGTACCAAGGGCCCTGATGCCAGGGAAGGTCTCTAAGGGCTGCAGCATGTCTTATGCCACCCTGGAGACCCCTCACTCAGCACAGAAACACTGCTTGCTAGCTTGTGTGTGCTGGTGGGGAGAAAATGACTAAGTCAACATGGCACTCCCCTCAGGGTGCCATGCCAACCTCACACTGCCTATGGCATAGATAAGTCACCCCTCTAGCAGGCCTTACAGCCCTAAGGAAGGGTGCACTATACCATAGGTGAGGGCATAGGTACATGAGCACTATGCCCCTACAGTGTCTAAGCAAAACCTTAGACATTGTAAGTGCAGGGTAGCCATAAGAGTAGATGGTCTGGGAGTCTGTCATACACGAACTCCACAGCACCATAATGGCTACACTGAAAACTGGGAAGTTTGGTATCAAACTTCTCAGCACAATAAATGCACACTGATGCCAGTGTACATTTTATTGTGAAATACACCCCAGAGGGCATCTTAGAGATGCCCCCTGAAAACATACCCGACTTCCAGTGTGGGCTGACTAGTTTTACCAGCCTGCCACACACCAGACATGTTGCTGGCCACATGGGGAGAGTGCCTTTGTCACTCTGTGGCTAGTAACAAAGCCTGTACTGGGTGGAGGTGCTTCTCACCTCCCCCTGCATGAACTGTAACACCTGGCGGTGAGCCTCAAAGGCTCACCCCCTTTGTTACAGCACCCCAGGGCACTCCAGCTAGTGGAGATGCCCGCCCCCTCCGGCCACGCCCCCACTTTTGGCGGCAAGGCCGGAGGAGATAATGAGAAAAACAAGGTGTCCTGAGCTGAGGTGACTCTGACTTTCAGAAATCCTCCATCTTGCAGGTGGAGGATTCCCCCAATAGGATTAGGGATGTGCCCCCCTCCCCTCAGGGAGGAGGCACAAAGAGGGTGTAGCCACCCTCAGGGCTAGTAGCCATTGGCTACTAACCCCCCAGACCTAAACACACCCCTAAATTGAGTATTTAGGGGCTCCCAGAACCTAGCAAGATAGATTCCTGCAACCTGAAGACGAAGGAGGACTGCTGACCTGAAAGCCCTGCAGAGAAGACAGAGACGCCAACTGCTTTGGCCCCAGCTCTACCGGCCTGTCTCCCCACTTCAAGAAAAACTGCAACAGTGACGCGTTCCACAGGGTCCAGCGACCTCTGAAGCCTCAGAGGACTACCCTGCATCTAAAAGGACCAAGAACTCCAGAGTACAGCGGCTCTGTTCCAAAAAAGAAACATCTTTGCAACAAAGAAACAACTTTAAAAGGACTCCACGTTTCCCGCCGGAAGCGTGAGACTTTGCACTCTGCACCCGACGCCCCCGGCTCGACCTGCGGAGAAACAAGACTACAGGGAGGACTCCCCGGTGACTACGACCCTGTGGGTAGCCAGAGTTGACCCCCCCGAGCCCCCCCAGCGACGCCTGCAGAGGGAATCCAGAGGCTCCCCCTGGCCGCGACTGCCTGCTTCGAAGAACCCGACGCCTGGTAAAGACACTGCACCCGCAGCCCCCAGGGCCTGAAGGATCCGACCTCCAGTGCAGAAGTGACCCCCCAGGTGGCCCTCTCCCTTGCCCAGGTGGTGGCTACCCCGAGGAGCCCCCCCCCCCTTGTCTGCCTGCTTCGCTGAAGAGACCCCTGGGTCTCCCATTGGACTCCATTGTAAACCCGATGCCTGTTTGTACACTGCTCTCGGCCGCCCCGTGCCGCTGAGGGTGTACTTTTTGTGCTGACTTGTGTCTCCCCAGGTGCCCTACAAAACCCCCTTGGTCTGCCCTCCGAAGACGCAGGTACTTACCTGCTGGCAGACTGGAACCGGGGCACCCCCTTCTCCATTGAAGCCTATGCGTTTTGGGCACCACTTTGACCCCTGCACCTGAGCTGCCCTGAGCTGCTGGTGAGGTAACTTTGGGGTTGCCCTGAACCACCAACGGTGGGCTACCTTGGACCCAACTTTGAACCCTGTAGGTGGTTTACTTACTTGCAAAACTAACAAACACTTACCTCCCCCAGGAACTGTTGAAAATTGCAGTGTGTCTAGTTTTAAAATAGCTTATTGCCATTTGTGTGAAAACTGTATATGCTATTTTGCTAATTCAAAGTTCCTAAAGTTCCTAATTGAAATACCTTTCATTTGAAGTATTACTTGTAAATCTTGAACCTGTGGTTCTTAAAATAAACTAAGAAAATATATTTTTCCATACAAAAACCTATTGGCCTGGAATGGTCTTTGAGTGTGTGTTCCTCATTTATTGCCTGTGTGTGTACAATAAATGCTTAACACTACCCTCTGATAAGCCTACTGCTCAACCACACTACCACAAAATAGAGCATTAGAATTATCTCTTTTTGCCACTATCTTACCTCTAAGGGGAACCCTTGGACTCTGTGTATGCTCTTTCTTACTTTGAAATAGTACATACAGAGCCAACTTCCTACATTGGCCGATCAGCGGTGGGGTACAAGACTTTGCATTTGCTGGACTACTCAGCCAATACCTGATCACACGACTAAATTCAAAAAATTGTCATTAGAAACTGATTTTTGAAATTTGAGATATTTTTCGAAATTTTAAAAAGTCCTGCTAGGGCCTTGTGTTAGTCCCTGTTAGCATTTCTTTTAGAGTTTAAAAGTTTTGTAAAAGTTTGAATTAAGTTCTAGAGATAGTTTTAGATTCTTAAAAAGTATTCCAACTTTTAGAAACATAATGTTTGCTGCAGAAGAGAAAGTGATGGAACTCAACCTCACCCCTTACCTGCATCTTAGGATGTCAGAGTTAAGGTCTCTGCAAAATAAAAAAGATAAAGACTGGTTCAAACCCTACCAAAGTACAGCTCCAGGAGCTTTTGGCAGAGTTTGCTAAAAACAACCCCTCTGATGATACACTCCCAGAGGGGGAAGCTAGTGATGTAGAGGATTTCCCACCCCCCACTCATAGTTAGGGAGAACAGGGTTCCTCAAACCCTGTCTCCACAAGTGATAGTCAGAGATGCTGCTTCTCTCACAGGAGAGTCCAGCAACTCTGAAAGCATCGAGGGCAGACTTAATGAAGATGACCTCCTGCTAGCCAGGTTGGCCAAAAGATTGGCTTTGGAAAGACAGATCCTAGTCATAGAAAGGGAAAGACAAGAGATGGGCTTAGGTCCCATCAATGGTGGCAGCAACATAAATAGGGTCAGAGATTCTCCTGACATGTTGAAAATCCCAAAAGGGATTGTAACTAAACATGAAGATGGTGATGACATCACCAAATGGTTCACAGCTTTTGAGAGGGCTTGTGCAACCAGAAAAGTAAACAGATCTCACTGGGGTGCTCTCCTTTGGGAAATGTTCACTGGAAAGTGTAGGGATAGACTCCTCACACTCTCTGGAAAAGATGCAGAATCCTATGACCTCATGAAGGCTACCCTGATTGAGGGCTTTGGATTCTCAACTGAGGAGTACAGGATTAGGTTCAGGGGGGCTCAAAAATCCTCGAGCCAGACCTGGGTTGATTTTGTTGACTACTCAGTTAAAACACTGGATGGTTGGATTCATGGCAGTGGTGTAAATGATTATGATGGGCTGTACAATTTATTTGTGAAAGAACACCTGTTAAGTAATTGTTTCAGTGATAAACTGCATCAGCACCTGGTGGACCTCGGACCAATTTCTCCCGAAGAATTGGGAAAGAAGGCGGACCATTGGGTCAAGACTAGGGTGACCAAGACTTCCACGGGGGTGACCAAAAGAAAGGGGTCACAAAGACTCCCCAGGGGAAGAGTGTTGAGACGTCCAAGGGAAAGAGTAAAGAGTCTTCTATAGGGCCCCAAAAACCTGCTCAGGAGGGAGGGTCCAAAGCCTCTTCACAATCCAATTTTGGGTACAAGGGTAAAAACTTTGATCCCAAAAAGGCCTGGTGTCATAGCTGTAATCAGCAGGGACACCAATCTGGAGACAAGGCCTGTCCCAAGAAAGGTTCCACTTCTAACTCTACTCCAGCTAACACTGGAATGGCTACTCTCCAAGTGGGATCAACAGTGTGCCCAGAGCAAATCAGGGTTCACACTGAAGCTACATTAGTCTCTGAGGGTGGGGTGGACTTAGCCACACTGGCTGCCTGGCCCCCTAATATGCAAAAATACAGGCAGCAACTCTTAAGTAATGGGACTAGTGTAGAAGGCCTGAGGGATACAGGTGCCAGTGTCACCATGGTGACAGAGAAACTGGTTTCCCCTGGCCAATACCTGGCTGGACGAACTTATCCAGTCACCAACGCTGACAATCAGACTAAAGTACATCCTATGGCTATGGTAACTTTAGAGTGGGGAGGGGTCAATGGCCTGAAACAGGTGGTGGTCTCCTCAAATATCCATGTAAACTGTTTGCTTGGAAATGACCTGGAGTCCTCAGCATGGGCTGAGGTAGAACTCAAAACCCATGCAGCCATGCTGGGTATCCCTGAACTGGTGTGTGTCAAGACAAGGGCACAGGGCAAGGCTCAGGGTGAAAAAGTGGTGTTGGAGTCTGGAAAAAGGGCCCAACCCTCCAAGAGAAAAGGAAAGAAGACTGGGGAACCAGCTTCAACACAGCAAGAGAAAGAGAACCTCTCTTCCCAGGAAGAAGTTCTGCCCTCTGAGGGAACTGAGTCCACGGAGTTAGGATCTTATCAGGTTGAGCTCCTAGGCTCAGGGGGACCCACAAGGGAACAGTTGTGTAAGGGGCAAGAAGCATGTCCCTCTCTTGAAGGCCTTAGGCAGCAAGCTGTTGAAGAGTCCAAAGGAAAAAATCACTGGAACACATAGAGTCTATTGGGAAGACAGACTCCTCTACACTGAGGCAAGAGATCCCAAACCTGGTGCCACTAGGAGAGTGGTAGTGCCTCAGGAGTTTAGGAGGTTCATTCTGACCTTAGCTCATGATATTCCACTTGCTGGGCATTTGGGACAGACAAAGACTTGGGAGAGGTTAGTCAACCATTTCTATTGGCCCAACATGTCCCAGAAAGTAAAGGAGTTTTGTGTCTCCTGTGCCACCTGTCAAGCCAGTGGTAAGACAGGTGGACACCCAAAGACCCCCCTCATTCCACTTCCAGTGGTGGGGGTCCCCTTTGAAAGAGTGGGTGTGGACATAGTGGGTCCACTGGAACCTCCCACAGCCTCAGGGAACCAATACATACTAGTAGTAGTGGATCATGCTACTAGATACCCTGAAGCAATTCCCCTTAGGTTCACTACTACCCCTGCAGTAGCCAAAGCACTCATTGGTATTTTCACCAGAGTGGGATTTCCTAAGGAGGTGGTGTCTGACAGGGGTACCAACTTCATTTCAGCATACCTGAAGCATATGTGGAATGAGTGTGGGGTGACTTACAAATTCACCCCACCATACCATCCACAAACCAATGGTCTTGTAGAAAGATTTAACAAGACATTGAAAGGCATGATCATGGGGCTCCCTGAAAAACTCAAAAGGAGATGGGATGTCCTCTTGCCATGTCTGCTTTTCGCCTACAGAGAGATGCCTCAGAAGGGAGTAGGGTTTCCCCCCTTTGAACTTCTGTTTGGCCGTCCTGTAAGGGGACCACTAGCTCTTCTAAAAGAAGGCTGGGAGAGACCGCTTCATGAGCCTAAACAAGATATAGTGGACTATGTACTAGGCCTACGTTCAAGGATGACAGAGTACATGGAAAAGGCAAGAAAAAACCTTGAGGCCAGCCAAGAACTCCAGAAGATGTGGTACGACCAAAAGGCTGCTATGGTTGAGTTTCAGCCAGGGCAGAAAGTCTGGGTTCTGGAGCCTGTGGCTCCCAGGGCACTTCAGGACAGATGAAGTGGCCCTTACACAGTGCTAGAAAGAAAGAGTCAGGTCACCTACCTGGTAGATCTAGGCACTAGCAGGACCCCCAAAAGGGTGATCCATGTGAACCGCCTCAAACTTTTTCATGACAGGGCAGATGTGAATCTGTTGATGGTAACAGATGAGGACCAGGAAGCTGAGAGTGAACCTCTCCCTGACCTCCTCTCCACAGACCCTAAAGATGGCTCAGTTGATGGAGTGATCTATTCAGACACCCTCTCTGGCCAACAGCAATCTGACTGTAGGAAGGTCCTACAATAGTTTGCTGAGCTCTTTTTCCTAACCCCTGGTCAGACACACCTGTGTACCCATGATGTGGACACAGGAGACAGCATGCCTGTCAAAAACAACATTTTCAGACAGTCTGACCAAGTTAAGGAAAGCATCAAGGTGGAAGTCCACAAGATGCTGGAATTGGGAGTCATTGAGCACTCTGACAGCCCATGGGCTAGCCCAGTGGTCTTAGTCCCCAAACCTCACACCAAGGATGGAAAGAGAGCGATGAGGTTTTGTGTTGACTACAGAGGACTTAATTCTGTCACCAAGACAGATGCCCATCCCACTCCAAGGGCACATGAATTAATTGACAAACTAGGTGCTGCCAGATACTTAAGTACCTTTGACTTGACAGCAGGGTACTGGCAAATCAAAATTACACCAGGAGCAAAAGAAAAGACAGCATTCTCCACACCTGATGGGCATTATCAGTTCACTGTTATGCCCCTTGGTTTAAAGAATGCCCCTGCCACCTTCCAAAGGTTGGTGAATCAAGTCCTTGCTGGCTTGGAGTCCTTCAGTGCAGCTTATCTTGACGATATTGCTGTCTTTAGCTCCAGCTGGCAAGATCACCTGGTCCACCTGAAGAAGGTTTTGAAGGCCCTGCAAGCAGCAGGCCTCTCTATCAAGGCATCCAAATGTCAGATAGGGCAGGGAACTGTGGTTTACTTGGGACAACTTGTAGGTGGAGGCCAAGTTCAGCCACTCCAGCCCAAGATCCAGACTATTCTGGACTGGGCAGCTCCAAAAACCCAGACTCAAGTCAGGGCATTCCTTGGCTTGACTGGGTACTACAGGAGGTTTGTGAAGGGATATGGATCAATAGTGACACCCCTCACAGAACTTACGTCCATGAAAATGCCCAAGAAAGTAAACTGGACTGTAGAATGCCAACAGGCCTTTGACACCCTGAAACAAGCTATCTGCACAGCACCAGTTCTCAAAGCTCCAGATTACTCCAAGCAGTTCATTGTGCAGACTGATTCCTCTGAACATGGGATAGGGGCAGTTTTGTCCCAAACAAATGATGATGGCCTTGACCAGCCTGTTGCTTTCATTAGCAGGAGGTTACTCCCCAGGGAGCAGCGTTGGAGTGCCATTGAGAGGGAGGCCTTTGCTGTGGTTTGGTCCCTGAAGAAGCTGGGACCATACCTCTTTGGTACTCACTTTGTAGTTCAAACTGACCACAGACCTCTCAGATGGCTAATGCAAATGAAAGGTGAAAATCCAAAACTGTTGAGGTGGTCCATCTCCCTACAGGGAATGGACTTTATAGTGGAACACAGACCTGGGACTGCCCATGCCAATGCAGATGGCCTTTCCAGGTTCTTCCACTTAGAAAATAAAGACTCTCTTGGGAAAGGTTAGTCTCATCCTCTTTCATTTGGGGGGAGGTGGGGGTTGTGCAAGGAAATGCCTCCTTGGCATGGTTACCCCCTGACCTTTTGCCTTTGCTGATGCCAAGTTATGATTTGAAAGTTTGCTGAGGCCTGCTAACCAGGCCCCAGCACCAGTGTTCTTTCCCTAACCTGTACCTTTGCTTCCACAATTGGCACACCATGGCATCCAGGTAAGTCCCTTGTAACTGGTACCCCTGATACCAAGGGCCCTGATGCCAGGGAAGGTCTCTAAGGGCTGCAGCATGTCTTATGCCACCCTGGAGACCCCTCACTCAGCACAGACACACTGCTTGCCAGCTTGTGTGTGCTGGTGGGGAGAAAATGACTAAGTCGACATGGCACTCCGCTCAGGGTGCCATGCCAACCTCACACTGCCTATGGCATAGATAAGTCACCCCTCTAGCAGGCCTTACAGCCCTAAGGCAGGGTGCACTATACCATAGGTGAGGGCATAGGTGCAAGAGCACTATGCCCCTACAGTGTCTAAGCAAAACCTTAGACATTGTAAGTGCAGGGTAGCCATAAGAGTAGATGGTCTGGGAGTCTGTCATACACGAACTCCACAGCACCATAATGGCTACTCTGAAAACTGGGAAGTTTGGTATCAAACTTCTCAGCAAAATAAATGCACACTGATGCCAGTGTACATTTTATTGTGAAATACACCCCAGAGGGCATCTTAGAGATGCCCCCTGAAAACATACCCGACTTCCAGTGTGGGCTGACTAGTTTTACCAGCCTGCCACACACCAGACATGTTGCTGGCCACATGGGAAGAGTGCCTTTTTCACTCTGTGGCTAGTAACAAAGCGTGTACTGGGTGGAAGTGCTTCTCGCCTTCCTCTGCAGGAACTGTAACACCTGGTGGTGAGCCTCAAAGGCTCACCCCCTTTGTTATAGCTCCCCAGGGCACTCCAGCTAGTGGAGATGCCCGCCCCCTCCGGCCACGGCCCCACTTTTGGCGGCAAGGCCAGAGGAGATAATGAGAAAAAGAAGGAGGAGTCACTGGCCAGTCAGGACAGCTCCTAAGGTGTCCTGAGCTGAGGTGACTCTGACTTTCAGTAATCCTCCATTTTGCAGATGGAGGATTCCCCCAATAGGATTAGGGATGTGCCCCCCTCCCGTCAAGGAGGAGGCACAAAGAGGGTGTAGCCACCCTCAGGGCTAGTAGCCATTGGCTACTAACACCCCAGACCTAAACACACCCCTAAATGGAGTATTTAGGGGCTCCCAGAACTTAGCAAGATAGATTCCTGCAACCTGAAGACAAAGAAGGACTGCTGACCTGAAAGCCCTGCAGAGAAGACGGAGACACCAACTGCTTTGGCCCCAGCTCTACCAGCCTGTCTCCCCACTTCAAGAAAAACTGCAACAGCGACGCGTTCCACAGGGTCCAGCGACCTCTGAAGCTTCAGAGGACTACCCTGCATCTAAAAGGACCAAGAACTCCTGAGGACAGCGGCTCTGCTCCAAAGAAGAAACATCTTTGCAGCAAAGAAACAACTTTAAAAGGACTCCACGTTTGCCGTTGGAAGCATGAGACTTTGCACTCTGCACCCGACGCCCCCGGCTCGACCTGCAGACTAAAAACACTACAAGGAGGACTACCCAGCGACTACGACCCTGTGAGTAGCCAGAGTTTACCCCCTGAGCCCCCCCAGCGACGTCTGCAGAGGGAATCCAGAGGCTCCCCCTGGCCGCGACTGCCTGCTTCTAAGAACCCGACGCCTGGTAAAGACACTGCACCCACAGCCCCCAGGACCTGAAGGATCCGACCTCCAGTGCAGAAGTGACCCCCAGGTGGCCCTCTCCCTTGCCCAGGTGGTGGCTACCCCGAGGAGCCCCCCCCTTGCCTGCCTGCTTCGCTGAAGAGACCCCTGGGTCTCCCATTGGACTCTATTGTAAACCCAACACCTGTTTGTACACTGCACCCGGCCGCCCCGGTGCCGCTGAGGGTGTACTTTTTGTGCTGACTTGTGTCCCCCCAGGTGCCCTACAAAACCCCCCTGGTCTGCCCTTCGAAGACGCGGGTACTTATCTGCTGGCAGACTGGAACCGGGGCACCCCCTTCTCTATTGAAGCCTATGCGTTTTGGGCACCACTTTGACCTCTGCACCTGACCGGCCCTGAGCTGCTGGTGTGTTAACTTTGGGGTTGCCCTGAACCCCCAACGGTGGGCTACCTTGGACCCAACTTTGAACCCTTTAGGTGGTTTGCTTACCTGCAAAACTAACAAACACTTACCTCCCCCAGGAACTGTTGAAAATTGCACTGTCTAGTTTTAAAATAGCTTATTGCCATTTGTGTGAAAACTGTATATGCTATTTTGCTAATTCAAAGTTCCTAAAGTTCCTAAGTGAAATACCTTTCATTTGAAGTATTACTTGTAAATCTTGAACCTGTGGTTCTTAAAATAAACTAAGAAAATATATTTTTCTATACAAATCCTATTGGCCTGGAATGGTCTTTGAGTGTGTGTTCCTCATTTATTGCCTGTGTGTGTACAACAAATGCTTAACACTACCCTCTGATAAGCCTACTGCTCGACCACACTACCACAAAATAGAGCATTAGATTTATCTCTTTTTGGCACTATCTTACCTCTAAGGGGAACCCTTGGACTCTGTGGATGCTATTTCTTACTTTGAAATAGTACATACAGAGCCAACTTCCTACAGTGGGGAGTCGCACATAATGGAGTGGCGTGGAGTAGCATAGAGTGGAGCAGCATAAAGTGCATTGGAATAGATTTGGAGTAGCATACAGTAGAGTGGCAATGAGTGGCGTGATGTGGAGCAGAGTGGAGTAGCTTAGAGTGGAGTGGCATTCAGTGAAATAGCCTAGAGTGGAGTGGAAGAGAGTTGAGTGGCAAACAGTGACATAGTGTAGAGTGAAGTGGCATAGAGAGGAGTGGCAAAGAGTGGAGTGGTGTAGAGTAGACTGGTGCAGAGTGGAGTGGTACAGTGAAATAGCATAAAGTGGAGTGGCATAGCGTGGAGTGGCGTACAGTGTGTTAGCGTACACTACAGTGGTATACAATGGAGTGGGATAGAGTTGAATAGGGTGGAAAGTAGTGATGTACAGTGGTGTACAGTCAAATGGTGTACATTGGAATAGCATAGAGTGGACTGGCATACCATGGACTTGTGTACAGTGCAGTGGAATACAATACAATAGCATAGAGTGTAGTAGTGTAGAGTCAAATGGTGCAGAGTGGGGTGGTGTACAGCAGATTGACATAGAGTAGAGGGGCAGATAATGTAATGGTGTAGAGTGGAGTGGTGTACAGCCGTGCAGTGTCATGTTGTAGAGTGGAATAGCATACAGTGGAATGGCGTAGATTGAATAGCATAGAGTGGAGTGGCATAGAGTGGAGTGGCGTAGAATAGAGTGTTGTAAAGTGGAGTGTTGTAAAGTGGAGTGGTGTAGAGTGTACTGGCATAGAGTGCAGTGGCGTACAGTGATGTAGAATCAAGTGTAACACGGTGGAACAGCATAGAGTGGAGTGGTGTAGTGCTGTGGCGTACAACATAGTGGCATACAATAAAGTGACATAGTGGATTGGCGTTCTGTGGAATAGGGTAGAGTGTAGTTTCAGATAGTGGAGTGCCATAGAGTGAAGACAAATACAGTGGAATAGCAGAGAATGGAGTAGCGTAGAGTAGAGTGGTGTACAGTAGAATAGCGTACAGCATTGTAGCGCACAGTAGAGTGGCACAGAGTGGAGAGCGGTAGAATGTAATATCGGAGCATGGAGTGACAAATAATGGAGCGTTGTAGAGTGGAGTGTCATAGAGTGGAGTGGCGTAGAGTGAAATATCATAGAGTGGAGTGGTACAGAGTGGCGTAGAGTTGAGTGGCATTGAATGGAATAGCACAGGGTGGACTGGTGTCCTGTAGAGCTGTGTAGACTATAGTGGTGTGCAGTACAGTGGCATAAGGTGGAATGGCACAGAGTGGAATTCCATACAATGGAGTGGTGTAGAGTGGTGTTGAGTCATGCAAATTTGAGTGAAATAGTAAAGAGTAGAGTGGCATAGAATGGAATGGTGTACAGTGGAGTAGCCTACAGTGGTGTGGCACTGAATACAGTTGGGTAGAGTGGAGTGGAATAGAGTTGAGTGGCATAAGGCACAGTGGAGTAGGGTACAGTACAACAGCGTAGAGTGGATTGCCGTAGCACGGAGTGGCATAGAGTGGTATACCATAGAGTGCAGTGACCTAGAGTCAAGTGGCATACAGTGGAATAGTGTAGAGTGGAGTGGTATAGAGAGTAGTGGCATAAAGTGTAGTGGCTTAGACTGGAGTGGTGTGTGGTGAAGTAGAGTATATTTTAAAGAGACGTAGTGTGAAGTTGGCTCAATGGATGTACATGAAATATGGCAGGAATGCATATAAAAGAGTGGAAAGGCTAATATTTGTTATTAGCTCTAAATTGGTAAGGTACAATTAATGTTGTAAGTGTCAAAACAGTTATATATTGGGCCGCAGTCAACCACAGTAACTTTGCAGTATACTGCAGTACGTGCCAATCACAAGATAGTATACCATTGGTTAATGGCTGTGTTTACATAAGTAAAAGTCTGACATACGTTTCACCATTTTTGGCTGGGTTCTGGGTGAGGGTCTTACTTATAGGGTGGTAGTAGGTAAAGTGGTAGTAAAGTGGTAGTGAGGTGGTAAAGTAGCTAAAGTGGTAGTAAAGTGGTAATAAGTAGGGACATTTAATGATACCTTTCTATACATATTTTAAAAAGTTTATCCAGTACTGTGCTAGTACCTACAAAGTAGCACAGTAGTTACAGGAAAATTAAAGGAAGAAATATGTAAAAAAGAAAACAATATACAGCAGTACACTATATTTGTGAAGTTTAGTGTAGTACAGTGTAATTAGATTTTTTTACAACTTACCATATTTATCGGCGTATAACACGCACTTTTTCTCCCTGAAAATAGGGGGCAAATGATGTGTGCGTGTTATACGCCGATATAATGTTAAGGTTTTTTTTTCTGAAATGTCCTCTTAAAATGAGGTGCGTGTTATACGCCGGTGCGTGTTATACGCCGATAAATACGGTATTATTTTAAAAATGTTTCTAGATTATGGTGTGTAAAGTAACGCAAAACAGCGAATTGTGCTGCCTTGCATTTGTCTAGATTTATCACTCAACGCAGGGCCATGCATGGTGGCCCTGTGTCGCCTTGTAAATCTGTCTTAAGTATTACTTTACACATGCGACACCTTGCAAGAAGCAAGGATACCTCAATCCAATAATACCGCTAGGCCTTAGCTATATTTTGGGCAATGGTATACAGTGATAACCTTGCAGTATACCATGATACATGGTGATGAGAAGCCAGTACATAATTGGGTAACGGGTGTTTTTAGAGAATAAAAAGGCAGCCATATTTTTTAATACGCTTTGGCTGTGTTCAGTGTTAGACCCTTAGATATAGGTAACAAACAGTTAGGAGCGCACCTGCCTGACATCCCAGCAATTAATCTGCCCCATTGCATCATGGTAGATGTAGTATCTTCAAAAAACGAACTCCATTAATTTTTAAATATTTCACCTTTAAGTAGGTACAGCCTTTACTGTGCATCTCTGGACACATGTGTTTCTGGGTTAGTCCCTTCTTCAGCAGAGAACATATTTGCGGGGTGCTGGGAATGCTGCCATAAATCACCCGGTTTCAGTACCTCTTTCCTGGCCTGCTGGTGCCTGCTCCAGAGCTCGTCAGCCCAGTAGCTCAAGGGAGCCTTTAAAGTCACAAACAGTTAGGAGCGCACCTGCCTGACATCCCAGCAATTAATCTGCCCCATTGCATCATGGTAGATGTAGTATCTTCAAAAAACGAACTCCATTAATTTTTAAATATTTCACCTTTAAGTAGGTACAGCCTTTACTGTGCATCTCTGGACACATGTGTTTCTGGGTTAGTCCCTTCTTCAGCAGAGAACATATTTGCGGGGTGCTGGGAATGCTGCCATAAATCACCCGGTTTCAGTACCTCTTTCCTGGCCTGCTGGTGCCTGCTCCAGAGCTCGTCAGCCCAGTAGCTCAAGGGAGCCTTTAAAGTCACAAACAGTTAGGAGCGCACCTGCCTGACATCCCAGCAATTAATCTGCCCCATTGCATCATGGTAGATGTAGTATCTTCAAAAAACGAACTCCATTAATTTTTAAATATTTCACCTTTAAGTAGGTACAGCCTTTACTGTGCATCTCTGGACACATGTGTTTCTGGGTTAGTCCCTTCTTCAGCAGAGAACATATTTGCGGGGTGCTGGGAATGCTGCCATAAATCACCCGGTTTCAGTACCTCTTTCCTGGCCTGCTGGTGCCTGCTCCAGAGCTCGTCAGCCCAGTAGCTCAAGGGAGCCTTTAAAGTCACAAACAGTTAGGAGCGCACCTGCCTGACATCCCAGCAATTAATCTGCCCCATTGCATCATGGTAGATGTAGTATCTTCAAAAAACGAACTCCATTAATTTTTAAATATTTCACCTTTAAGTAGGTACAGCCTTTACTGTGCATCTCTGGACACATGTGTTTCTGGGTTAGTCCCTTCTTCAGCAGAGAACATATTTGCGGGGTGCTGGGAATGCTGCCATAAATCACCCGGTTTCAGTACCTCTTTCCTGGCCTGCTGGTGCCTGCTCCAGAGCTCGTCAGCCCAGTAGCTCAAGGGAGCCTTTAAAGTCACAAACAGTTAGGAGCGCACCTGCCTAACACCACTCTACACCACTCCATTGTATGGAATTCCACTCTGTGCCATTCCACCTTATGCCACTGTACTGCACACCACTATAGTCTACACAGCTCTACAGGACACCAGTCCACCCTGTGCTATTCCATTCAATGCCACTCAACTCTACGCCACTCTGTACCACTCCACTCTATGATATTTCACTCTACGCCACTCCACTCTATGACACTCCACTCTACAACGCTCCATTATTTGTCACTCCATGCTCCGATATTACATTCTACCGCTCTCCACTCTGTGCCACTCTACTGTGCGCTACAATGCTGTACGCTATTCTACTGTACACCACTCTACTCTACGCTACTCCATTCTCTGCTATTCCACTGTATTTGTCTTCACTCTATGGCACTCCACTATCTGAAACTACACTCTACCCTATTCCACAGAACGCCAATCCACTATGTCACTTTATTGTATGCCACTATGTTGTACGCCACAGCACTACACCACTCCACTCTATGCTGTTCCACCGTGTTACACTTGATTCTACATCACTGTACGCCACTGCACTCTATGCCAGTACACTCTACACCACTCCACTTTACAACACTCCACTTTACAACACTCTATTCTACGCCACTCCACTCTATGCCACTCCACTCTATGCTATTCAATCTACGCCATTCCACTGTATGCTATTCCACTCTACAACATGACACTGCACGGCTGTACACCACTCCACTCTACACCATTACATTATCTGCCCCTCTACTCTATGTCAATCTGCTGTACACCACCCCACTCTGCACCATTTGACTCTACACTACTACACTCTATGCTATTGTATTGTATTCCACTGCACTGTACACAAGTCCATGGTATGCCAGTCCACTCTATGCTATTCCAATGTACACCATTTGACTGTACACAGTAGCTCAAGGGAGCCTTTAAAGTCACAAACAGTTAGGAGCGCACCTGCCTGACATCCCAGCAATTAATCTGCCCCATTGCATCATGGTAGATGTAGTATCTTCAAAAAACGAACTCCATTAATTTTTAAATATTTCACCTTTAAGTAGGTACAGCCTTTACTGTGCATCTCTGGACACATGTGTTTCTGGGTTAGTCCCTTCTTCAGCAGAGAACATATTTGCGGGGTGCTGGGAATGCTGCCATAAATCACCCGGTTTCAGTACCTCTTTCCGGGCCTGCTGGTGCCTGCTCCAGAGCTCGTCAGCCCAGTAGCTCAAGGGAGCCTTTAAAGTCACAAACAGTTAGGAGCGCACCTGCCTGACATCCCAGCAATTAATCTGCCCCATTGCATCATGGTAGATGTAGTATCTTCAAAAAACGAACTCCATTAATTTTTAAATATTTCACCTTTAAGTAGGTACAGCCTTTACTGTGCATCTCTGGACACATGTGTTTCTGGGTTAGTCCCTTCTTCAGCAGAGAACATATTTGCGGGGTGCTGGGAATGCTGCCATAAATCACCCGGTTTCAGTACCTCTTTCCTGGCCTGCTGGTGCCTGCTCCAGAGCTCGTCAGCCCAGTAGCTCAAGGGAGCCTTTAAAGTCACAAACAGTTAGGAGCGCACCTGCCTGACATCCCAGCAATTAATCTGCCCCATTGCATCATGGTAGATGTAGTATCTTCAAAAAACGAACTCCATTAATTTTTAAATATTTCACCTTTAAGTAGGTACAGCCTTTACTGTGCATCTCTGGACACATGTGTTTCTGGGTTAGTCCCTTCTTCAGCAGAGAACATATTTGCGGGGTGCTGGGAATGCTGCCATAAATCACCCGGTTTCAGTACCTCTTTCCTGGCCTGCTGGTGCCTGCTCCAGAGCTCGTCAGCCCAGTAGCTCAAGGGAGCCTTTAAAGTCACAAACAGTTAGGAGCGCACCTGCCTGACATCCCAGCAATTAATCTGCCCCATTGCATCATGGTAGATGTAGTATCTTCAAAAAACGAACTCCATTAATTTTTAAATATTTCACCTTTAAGTAGGTACAGCCTTTACTGTGCATCTCTGGACACATGTGTTTCTGGGTTAGTCCCTTCTTCAGCAGAGAACATATTTGCGGGGTGCTGGGAATGCTGCCATAAATCACCCGGTTTCAGTACCTCTTTCCTGGCCTGCTGGTGCCTGCTCCAGAGCTCGTCAGATCAGTAGCTCAAGGGAGCCTTTAAAGTCACAAACAGTTAGGAGCGCACCTGCCTGACATCCCAGCAATTAATCTGCCCCATTGCATCATGGTAGATGTAGTATCTTCAAAAAACGAACTCCATTAATATTTATATATGAAATATTTAAAAATTAATGGAGTATCTTCAAAAAACGAACTCCATTAATATTTATATATGAAATATTTAAAAATTAATGGAGTTCGTTTTTTGAAGATACTACATCTACCATGATGCAATGGGGCAGATTAATTGCTGGGATGTCAGGCAGGTGCGCTCCTAACTGTTTGTGACTTTAAAGGCTCCCTTGAGCTACTGGGCTGACGAGCTCTGGAGCAGGCACCAGCATGCCAGGGAAGAGGTACTGAAACCGGGGGATTTATGGCAGCATTCCCAGCACCCCACAAATATGTTCTCTGCTGAAGAAGGGATTAACCCAGAAACACATGTGTCCAGAGATGCACAGTAAAGGCTGTACCTACTTAAAGGTGAAATATTTAAAAATTAATGGAGTTCGTTTTTTGAAGATACTACATCTACCATGATGCAATGGGGCAGATTAATTGCTGGGATGTCAGGCAGGTGCGCTCCTAACTGTTTGTGACTTTAAAGGCTCCCTTGAGCTACTGGGCTGACGAGCTCTGGAGCAGGCACCAGCATGCCAGGGAAGAGGTACTGAAACCGGGGGATTTATGGCAGCATTCCCAGCACCCCACAAATATGTTCTCTGCTGAAGAAGGGATTAACCCAGAAACACATGTGTCCAGAGATGCACAGTAAAGGCTGTACCTACTTAAAGGTGAAATATTTAAAAATTAATGGAGTTCGTTTTTTGAAGATACTACATCTACCATGATGCAATGGGGCAGATTAATTGCTGGGATGTCAGGCAGGTGCGCTCCTAACTGTTTGTGACTTTAAAGGCTCCCTTGAGCTACTGGGCTGACGAGCTCTGGAGCAGGCACCAGCATGCCAGGAAAGAGGTACTGAAACCGGGGGATTTATGGCAGCATTCCCAGCACCCCACAAATATGTTCTCTGCTGATGAAGGGATTAACCCAGAAACACATGTGTCCAGAGATGGACAGTAAAGGCTGTACCTACTTAAAGGTGAAATATTTAAAAATTAATGGAGTTCGTTTTTTGAAGATACTACATCTACCATGATGCAATGGGGCAGATTAATTGCTGGGATGTCAGGCAGGTGCGCTCCTAACTGTTTGTGACTTTAAAGGCTCCCTTGAGCTACTGGGCTGACGAGCTCTGGAGCAGGCACCAGCATGCCAGGGAAGAGGTACTGAAACCGGGGGATTTATGGCAGCATTCCCAGCACCCCACAAATATGTTCTCTGCTGAAGAAGGGATTAACCCAGAAACACATGTGTCCAGAGATGCACAGTAAAGGCTGTACCTACTTAAAGGTGAAATATTTAAAAATTAATGGAGTTCGTTTTTTGAAGATACTACATCTACCATGATGCAATGGGGCAGATTAATTGCTGGGATGTCAGGCAGGTGCGCTCCTAACTGTTTGTGACTTTAAAGGCTCCCTTGAGCTACTGGGCTGACGAGCTCTGGAGCAGGCACCAGCAGGCCAGGAAAGAGGTACTGAAACCGGGTGATTTATGGCAGCATTCCCAGCACCCCGCAAATATGTTCTCTGCTGAAGAAGGGACTAACCCAGAAACACATGTGTCCAGAGATGCACAGTAAAGGCTGTACCTACTTAAAGGTGAAATATTTAAAAATTAATGGAGTTCGTTTTTTGAAGATACTACATCTACCATGATGCAATGGGGCAGATTAATTGCTGGGATGTCAGGCAGGTGCGCTCCTAACTGTTTGTGACTTTAAAGGCTCCCTTGAGCTACTGGGCTGACGAGCTCTGGAGCAGGCACCAGCAGGCCAGGAAAGAGGTACTGAAACCGGGTGATTTATGGCAGCATTCCCAGCACCCCGCAAATATGTTCTCTGCTGAAGAAGGGACTAACCCAGAAACACATGTGTCCAGAGATGCACAGTAAAGGCTGTACCTACTTAAAGGTGAAATATTTAAAAATTAATGGAGTTCGTTTTTTGAAGATACTACATCTACCATGATGCAATGGGGCAGATTAATTGCTGGGATGTCAGGCAGGTGCGCTCCTAACTGTTTGTGACTTTAAAGGCTCCCTTGAGCTACTGGGCTGACGAGCTCTGGAGCAGGCACCAGCAGGCCAGGAAAGAGGTACTGAAACCGGGTGATTTATGGCAGCATTCCCAGCACCCCGCAAATATGTTCTCTGCTGAAGAAGGGACTAACCCAGAAACACATGAGTCCAGAGATGCACAGTAAAGGCTGTACCTACTTAAAGGTGAAATATTTAAAAATTAATGGAGTTCGTTTTTTGAAGATACTACATCTACCATGATGCAATGGGGCAGATTAATTGCTGGGATGTCAGGCAGGTGCGCTCCTAACTGTTTGTGACTTTAAAGTCTCCCTTGAGCTACTGGGCTGACGAGCTCTGGAGCAGGCACCAGCAGGCCAGGAAAGAGGTACTGAAACCGGGTGATTTATGGCAGCATTCCCAGCACCCCGCAAATATGTTCTCTGCTGAAGAAGGGACTAACCCAGAAACACATGTGTCCAGAGATGCACAGTAAAGGCTGTACCTACTTAAAGGTGAAATATTTAAAAATTAATGGAGTTCGTTTTTTGAAGATACTACATCTACCATGATGCAATGGGGCAGATTAATTGCTGGGATGTCAGGCAGGTGTGCTCCTAACTGTTTGTGACTTTAAAGGCTCCCTTGAGCTACTGGGCTGACGAGCTCTGGAGCAGGCACCAGCAGGCCAGGAAAGAGGTACTGAAACCAGGTGATTTATGGCAGCATTCCCAGCACCCCGCAAATATGTTCTCTGCTGAAGAAGGGACTAACCCAGAAACACATGTGTCCAGAGATGCACAGTAAAGGCTGTACCTACTTAAAGGTGAAATATTTAAAAATTAATGGAGTTCGTTTTTTGAAGATACTACATCTACCATGATGCAATGGGGCAGATTAATTGCTGGGATGTCAGGCAGGTGCGCTCCTAACTGTTTGTGACTTTAAAGGCTCCCTTGAGCTACTGGGCTGACGAGCTCTGGAGCAGGCACCAGCAGGCCAGGAAAGAGGTACTGAAACCTGGTGATTTATGGCAGCATTCCCAGCACCCCGCAAATATGTTCTCTGCTGAAGAAGGGACTAACCCAGAAACACATGTGTCCAGAGATGCACAGTAAAGGCTGTACCTACTTAAAGGTGAAATATTTAAAAATTAATGGAGTTCGTTTTTTGAAGATACTACATCTACCATGATGCAATGGGGCAGATTAATTGCTGGGATGTCAGGCAGGTGCGCTCCTAACTGTTTGTGACTTTAAAGGCTCCCTTGAGCTACTGGGCTGACGAGCTCTGGAGCAGGCACCAGCATGCCAGGGAAGAGGTACTGAAACCGGGGGATTTATGGCAGCATTCCCAGCACCCCACAAATATGTTCTCTGCTGAAGAAGGGATTAACCCAGAAACACATGTGTCCAGAGATGCACAGTAAAGGCTGTACCTACTTAAAGGTGAAATATTTAAAAATTAATGGAGTTCGTTTTTTGAAGATACTACATCTACCATGATGCAATGGGGCAGATTAATTGCTGGGATGTCAGGCAGGTGCGCTCCTAACTGTTTGTGACTTTAAAGGCTCCCTTGAGCTACTGGGCTGACGAGCTCTGGAGCAGGCACCAGCATGCCAGGGAAGAGGTACTGAAACCGGGGGATTTATGGCAGCATTCCCAGCACCCCACAAATATGTTCTCTGCTGAAGAAGGGATTAACCCAGAAACACATGTGTCCAGAGATGCACAGTAAAGGCTGTACCTACTTAAAGGTGAAATATTTAAAAATTAATGGAGTTCGTTTTTTGAAGATACTACATCTACCATGATGCAATGGGGCAGATTAATTGCTGGGATGTCAGGCAGGTGCGCTCCTAACTGTTTGTGACTTAGATATAGGTAAGTAGTTGATTGGGAAATGTATTTATAATATTTTATACATTTTTAAATAAGTTTACGGCCATGTACCACAGAAATTTCACAAAAGTTTGTGAAATTCAGCGAAAGTGCAGCGGTGACAGATATTAATAAGTTTAAATTCCTTATAAGTTATAAAACACTTACCCTACTTAACTGCAAAAAGCATAATCGCTGCACTATAATGTATAATGCTGCCAAATTTAATTTAAATCTGTAGCCGTTTTTTGCACTGTGGCAAATACAATAGTACAGGGAAAATGCATTGGTGGAAAAACACATTTCATAATCCTCTTTTATCTTTATACCCCATTAATGACTCACCACAAAAATGTGCATAATCTAAAAATGCAGAAAATGCTATAGTTCTGGAAAGTTTTGTGGTAATTCGTGAAAAGGGTGGAAAGTTATAAAGTTATTAGGGAGCAAATATCCAAGAAATTCCTATCTTCAGGAATACTAACCATAATTACAAAGAGGCCATCAGTTTGAATGTGATTTCTTTCCTTTCATCTGGTGTATCTGTTATTTATTTGTTTATTGGTTTACATAATCATTTGACCATAAATGTGTCTTTTTTCGTTGTTCATGTAGTAATTCTGAAGTTTCACATATGCAGTCTGGTTTATTTTGTGAACTTCCTAGTACTTTTAGTAGGATAGTGCTACCTATGAAGTGCAGAGCGAATGAAAGCCAATCATTCTCATAAAAAATAATATTATTATTTTTTCCTAATGGGCAAATATAATGTCCTCCATGTAGTAGTTTGTGTATCACACGGCTAGGTCACTTTTCCATTTTGTTGCACTGGTGTACATAAGGAAGATGGTTTTTGTTTAGCTTGTTGGGCACAGTTTTATTTTGTGAGCTAGAGAGCATGCAAAGACAATTTATGTAGATTAAGATGTATTCTATTTGTTATGTTTGTATATAGGTTTCTATTAGCATATGGCAACAAATGGGTCCTTTAGTTGTTCATGTAGTAAATCTGAAACCTTACATATACAGTCTAATTTATTCTTTGTGCTTCCTTGCTTCTTTTATTATGATTGTGCTTCATATGAAGGCCAACGTGAATCTAAGGCAATCATTGTTATTCTTATACAAATTGAGATTATTATTCTTCTCTACTGGTCAATTATCATGTTCTCCATGTAGTAGTTTGTGTGACTCACTGCTAGCGCAATTTTTCATTTTGTTGCACAGGGGTGCATAAGAAAGATGGGTTTTGTTTGGCTTGTTGGACCAGTTTTATTTTGTGAGCCATAGATCATGCAAAGCAAACTTATGTGAATTAATATTCATTCTATTTGTTATGTATTTGTTAATACGCTTTCATTAGCATGTGACCATAAATGGAAGTTTCAGTTCTTCATGTAGTAAATCTGAAACTTTACATTTGCAGTTTATTTTATTTTTTGGGGCTCCTTGCTTCTTTAGTAGCATTGTGCTACATATGAAGACCAAAGTGATTGAAATGCAATCACAATTTTTTATAAAAATTGAGAGTATTATTCTTTCCTAGTCGTCAATTATCATGTCCTCCATATAGCAGTTTCTGTGGCTCACTGCTAGGTCACTTGTTTATTTTGTTGCACAGGGTGCATAAGAAAGATGGTGAATATTTATGAGGTGGCTTGCATTGCTCTTGCACCAGGCTATAGTGGTGCAAGAGCGATGCAAACTTTACATGTGATTTATGAAGCCATGCAAGATTACTTTGTGTGCCCCTGAAAGGCTCCATAAATCTGGAGTAAGGCAATGGAGCGAAAATTGCTCTGTAATTACTTTGGGAAGGCATTCCAGGGGTGTTGCATGGATGTTCCCATGCACTCCTATGATTTTTGATGCATTCCCAGATCTACCAGAACTGGTAGATCTGGGAATGCACCAAAAAGACACTCCTTCTTAGGGGAGGCTTAACGAGGAGAAATATCTTCATTTTTCCTTGTGACTTCCTCTTTCTATATATGCTGCGTTCTGAAGCATACATTGAAAGAGGATTATGCCTCTCAGGATTGTTTTTGTGCAGGTAGGCAACACAATCCTGCATGCAATGCAGGCACCCTTGCACAATGTGCAAGGGTGACTGTATTAGTGCCAGGCTGCCAAAAGGCTCCAGTACAAGGGAAAAGGCAGGAATGTGACATATTGACTTAAATGTGAGCGTTCCTGCCCTTTCCTTGTCATGCAGTATAGCGCAGCAAGGTGAATTGCGTTGCTCTACTGTGTGACAAACTCTTTAATAGGCCCGATGTTTTTTCTTTGGCTTCTTCGACCTATTTGTGAGCCAGAGAGTATGCTAAGAAATCTATGTAGATTAAAATGTATTATTTTCGTTATGTATTTGTTTATAGGTTTCCATTAGTAAGTGACCATAAATTATCCTTTCATTTGCTCATGTAGGAAACCTTAAACCTTACATTTGATGTCTAGTTTACTTATTGGGCTTTCTTCCTACTTTTAGCAGTATTGTGTTACAAGGTATCCCTAAGTTGTTGCACTTTTAACTTCATAACTACTTCATAACATCACTTGCAATAGCAAAGAGGATAATATACAATGGCCCTGATTTATACTTATTGACGCTAAACTGGGCTAACGCAGTTTAGCGTAAAAAAGTATACTGCCAGCTAGCGCAATTCCAAGACGCTGGCAGGGCCTCGGATTTATGATATTATGGTAGCAGGAGGCAAGGCCCAGCTAGCGTCATAAAAAAGGATGCTTGCTGGGTGGGGGAGGAGTAGGGGGAACAGGGGGTTTAGCGTCAAAGGATGATGCTAGTATGGGCAGAGACAGAAAAATGCCTCTAACCAGACTAGCATCATTTTCTGATGTTAAAACCCCATGGACATGACTCCTGTCTTAGTACAGACAGGAGTTATGCCCACCACCCCAATGGACATGCCCGGGGACATATGTCCCTGGGCATGGCCATTGAGCACAGTGCCATGTAGGGGGGCCCAAGTTAGGCCCCCCTACGGCACTACAGAAAATACAAAATAATACTTACCTATACTTACCTGGGATGGGGTCCCCCTTCTTCTGCTGTCCCTCTGGTGTGGGTGGGGGCGTTCCTGGGGCTAGGGAAGGGCACCTGTGGGCTCTTTCCATAGTCTCTGACCATGGAAAAAGGCCTACAGGTCCCCTAACGCCTGCCCTGACCCAGACATTAAATAATGGCGCTAAAGCAAGCTCAGTGCCATTATTTAAGGCCCCCATCCCCCCATTCTTGATTTTAGCACGGGCGAATAAATATGGCGCTATACCATATTGTCATTTTTTGCCCAGGAATGCATACCTTGCATCTTATTGATGCAAGGTAGTTTTCCGCAGGCACAAAATTACTTTAACTCCAATATTTTGGCACTAGACATGTCTAGCGCCAAAATATAAATATGGAGTTAAGTTTGCGCTGAATTAGCATAAAAATAAATGACGCTAATTCAGCAGAAGCAGAGTATAAATATGCTCTATATTCTAATATATATTTCTGGGAAATTTCATTACAGTTCGTTCAGCCATTTTGCGGCTAGAAGAAATACTAAAGTCCATGTAAAATGGATTGGAATTTAAGTTTGTTTTGGGACCCTACATTTTTCTTTGCATCCCCTTTTACCAAACGTCACAAAAATTTCAATCCTCCAACAATGTAACAGGTGAACAAGTTTGAAAAGTTTTGTGGTGATTTGTCAAACGGGTGCAAAGTTATTAATGAACAAAAATCCAAGAAATACCTATCCCTGGTAACCCTAATTGTAAGTACAGAGTGGTTACTGCCACTCTGTGATATCTATCTATCTATCTATCTATCTATCTATCTATCTATCTATCTATCTATCTATCTATGTATCTATGTATCTATCTATCTATTTATCTATCTATCTATCTATTTATATCAATATCAATATCTAGATATATGTGTGTGTTTGTGTGTAGCTATACATATATTCACTGAAAAAAAGGTTACAGGGATGTTATAGTTAGGAAATAGAATTAAACATTTGGTCTAGCACGGTGGGGTTCGGACATCTGAGCTGGCCTGCTGCAAAGCCTTGCAGCCAACCCCCCAGCCATCCAACCCCAGGCCACACATGCCATGGGAGTTGGCTGCAGGACCTGGTCTGTGGCCAGGACCTGCAGCAAACCTCCTATTAGCATCCTACTTCCTTCCACGAACGGTCTTCATGCGCACCGGGGGTTGGCCACAGGTGTTTTCCAACATGGAATTGCAGAGAAAATACAGTTGCTTTGCCTTGGATAAGTTCAATAATTTTGGAGGATTTGCCCTTTACAGAAGAGGAGCTTCAACTGGGGCACCTGTTATGTTTATATTTGTAAGTGCTTCCCATTGAGGCTTAATTTCTGTAAAATAAGTGTTGGTGCCTGACTGGATCCTCACCTGCTTATTTACCTAAGAAGATTGCACAGTTTTGTGCAAAATGTCTACCCAACTGGACTTTATTTCTACTGGCTAATTTGTAAGTGCTACCTCATTGGGTAAATGTATAATGCAGATTCCACTATACCACTGTGTAACAGACCACACGTTAATGACGCCAGTGACCATGTCTGCTGTAATTTTGGCAATGTGACTGTTCCTCAAGCATCTTCCTCCTTAAATAGGTGCAAATGTGCACTTTTGTAGATCGTGGGGGAAAGCAACAATTTCCCAATGGTCTCATTGCTTCTTCACAAAGGGAGTAGTAAGAAATGTGGACCTGCATGCAGGAGCATTTATTTCATCAATTTTCCTGCCACTTGACAGTCATCAGGAAAACAGATGAAAAGTCCGCTCTCAGCGAGCAGGAGCAGTATTCCTGCTCCAACCTGCTGGGAGTGACTTACAGTTTGCTCTAGCTTGGCGGGAGCTGTCATAGCTCCCACCAAGTGACAGCAAACTACTGTGACCCAAGTTTGGTTACCTCAGGACATAGAGAGCCAGCCTTGGGCAGTGGCAGTCTCCAGGACCATTAATGGTTTGTGTGTCTCCCCTCCTTTGTTTAGGATACAGTGAGCTCCAGGGAAGTGGTGACCCAGGAAGTGGGGCAGCGCGGACTCCCTCCCACTTACAAAATGCCCATGCCCCCGGGAGGTGGTGGTCCTCGGGCCGAATATGGCCCTCTTTGAACAGTTTTGTTCATCCCAGACAGTTTGTGGTCCCTGGGACAATTTATTAGTAAGGAGGGGGATCCACAAAGCCCTCCTCTTTTTTGTGGCAAAGCTCCGGGGAGGCAGCGGTCCCCAGGGCCTTAAAAGGTCACGTGGCCACCCATCTTATAACTGTGCATTGGCCTGGCCCTGGGGAGGTGGCTGTACCTGGGGCCCATACCAGCCATGGGGAGGGGGCCGTATGCACCCCACTAATCAATATCAACATATGCCCCTGGGACCTGGCTCACTTGGGAGCTGAAATACAAAGAAGCGCAGGAGACCAAGCTTGTTTTTTTTCATGTGGATTCACAGATTCTCTGCAAATTTCACTGCAAAAATGTTTTAAATATATTTTTTAGCCCATGTGTGGTCCCAGGGACCCCAGCACCAGGCCTAGGGGTTCAGGGTATATCTACACTGCCCCCTTTTCTTTTTTAAAAACTTTTTTGCAGACCCAGATGAGTCCCAAAAGTGCTGCCAAAGTTTCCTGGTTGAAGTGATGGAAGGCAGTCTGATTTCAGCTACTGAACGGATTTACACCAATTAACAAAAAAGAGATCTTTCTGGACCAAGATCTACCTTTCTGCCAAATGTGATGTAAATCCATTCAGCCATTCGAGCTCGTGTTGTGTTCTAAGTTTTTGGCAAAACAAAAAAATGCTTTGACTATGGGAATTAGGTCCTAGCTATAACTACCTACTGGCGACCACCAGTAGGCAGTATATATGTTTATTTATTTATGAGATTAAGATTAAGAAAAGCATGAGCAAATGTGTATCAGTTAATTTTTACAGTTTTTTCTTTGTGCAATGTTAATATTTTAATAAGTCTGCCCTTTAACAGAATAGAAATTCTAATAAATACGAGCAGAGTATAGAGATAATATAAATTATGGAGCATACATACAGATATAAGGCCCATATTTATAGGAAAATGACAGAGAGCAACGCTGCGCCACAATTGGCAGCCTAGCGCTCGGTCATTTTCACAACGCATGGATGTTTTTAATTGAATACAGCGCACCCCTGTGTTGTCCCCTGCGCTGGTGCTAAATTTACCTGCCAACAAATGCACCCTTGCACCCTCGTGCAAGTATGTCTGCGTTGAGGGGTGTGATTGCTTATGTGCAGAATGGTGTCCCTTCCTGGACATAAACAATCACTAATGGTGATTTGGCAGTTCTGTGTGTGCTGCAGAATGCCAAAGCGTCATTTTCAAATGGTTGTTTATGTGCAGGAAAGTACACCTTTCCGCCCATAAAAAATAATTTCTGGCATTTTGCTCTTTCTATGCATGCTGCAGAATGCAGCACACAAAGAAAAAGCAAAAAACAAGGAACAATAAAAGTATTCCTCCTCGTTGCGCCTTGCTAACGCCACCCCTGGGGTGGCATTAGATTTTGGCGCTGCCCCAGGATTACAAAAACTCGTAAATCTGAGGCAGCGTCAAAATGCAGTGGGTGTTGATGTGGCACGCCCACAGCAACACCCATTGCATGCTCCTTCCACACGAAGGACTGCCTGTGAAGGGGCCTATTTACAAGATTGCGTTAAGCCACAAAGAGTGGCTTAACGCCACTTTGTAAATATGGAGCAGGGCTTGAGAGATGGGTTTCTGTGGTTACAAAGGCTTTTAGACAACTGCTCTCGGGACCACAAACAAGATATGAAATGAGTAAGAGACCACATAAAGATGTCGAACATCGTATTTATGTGGGCCAGAAAAAAGTTTTTCTTCTGTGTGCCTTCGAGATCCATGAAAGGGTGAACAAATATTGTGAAAATGAATCTCCACTCAAGTAGGGCTTGGAGTGGAGAAATTGGAAACGCAATCTTAAATTCCATGTGAACAAGTCCCATAATTAACTGATTATTGATCGCAACAAGTCTCATTGTTTCACTTTTCCACCGGCTGCATGACGGAATCTGTGGTGTGGGTAGCAGGAGGCCTAGATGAGTTAGACCCTCAGGGTGCAACCATCTCCACTCAGATGGCATCAATGGGTAGGTGAGTTTCTTGAATTGAGAAAAGGTAAAGCCTCATTCCCTAAGCAGCTGTAAAACTCTGATATACTGTACCAAATTAAACAGCTGTGTCTCCTTTTGACCCTAGTTAAAGTGAATAATATAGAACTGATCAATATTTATTTACTGTCATCAACATAAACCACACAATTAGTATAAAAGGAGGGTACATGATTAAACAACCACTAAACATGTACAAAATCAATTCTGTTTTTTTTAAAGTGATAATATTGATACAACACAATTCAATCTATATTCATCGCTATTACTTAAGAAGCACATATTAAAATAAGAGATTCATTTTTGGTGCATCGTCGGTCAGACTGACTTTGCTGTAGCTCCCATTGTGTTCTTCTCCACAGCAGCATATGATGTTCAGTGGCCCTCCATCAAAGGGGTATCCAGTCCCTTGCAACTCTCATAGGCCACAACCTCCTGCCTCATTCTTCTGGAGATTTTTGACTTTCAAAAAAGAGATTTAGGGCCTCATTATGAGTTTGGAAGTCTCACTGCGGGATGCCAAACTAGCAGGGAGGACGCCAGAGTCATGGCGGTGACATCCCCCCGAGCATATTACAATGTTCCCACCAGGCTGACCGGTGGGAACATCACTGCAATATGTGGTTCCCGCCAGGCTGCCCGGTGGGAACAGTGATACATTATTGGTCTCAGCTATCTTAAGGGAACCGAAGCAAATATCGTAGCACTCCGGCACCCTCGGAATGTGCACTGTCTGCAAAGTGGACAGTGCACATTCTGATGGTGCAGCGCATGGGGGCAGAGGTACTGACCATGCTATGGGCATTGGCAGTGCAGGGGCCCCCCTAGGCCCCCGGCTTTCAGCCAGCCTTTCCATGGCAGGGTCCCGGCCATGGAATGACTGGCAAAAAGCTGAGTTGTAATCATCCAGGTGGCGCGGAGATCAGCGCCGCCCTGGCAACTCAGCCTGCCGTCACCACATCGGGAGCCATGTTCCTGGCAGGGGTGGCAGTCTTTAGGTGGGTCCACCCACCAGGGTTGTAATGTGATAGTCACAATGCCTGGAGTGCGGCGGTCCGACCGTCACAGCAAGTCCTTGGACCACCACACTTATAATGAGGCAAAAGTCTGGACGTAGAAATCTTCAGTGCGACCTAGTTCAGCAGCTCCCGAATGACGATGCCTCTTCCTCAGACACCACCTGCAGGCTTGCCCTGCTGAATTTTAGCTTCTCAAAATATTTTATTTTGAAATTTCTTCTAAGTCCGAAGGTAAAACCTGATCAAACGCAATTCACCTCTTTTATCCAACTCACGCTCCATCACAGTCAGCCATATTTTTCAACTTTAGCCCCGTCACGCACGACTATGTCTGTAGTTGTCACTTTGATCTTTTATGCACTAGTTTTTACCTTAAAATTTAGAAATTCATAACTCCAGTTGTACTGATTGGATTGTTGGCATTTAGTGTCAAATAATATATAAAAATGTACTTTTTCTAAACTGGTATAGGATTTTTCTTCTGTTTTGTTTTCACTTTATTACTGTGTCTTGCAAAATATTTACACATTGCCTCTAAGGTAAATCTGACTGCTTTTGTGCCAAGGTACCAGAGGGTTAAGCATAGATCAATTTAGTGACTTTTGTGGTTCACCCTGTCAGGAATTGTGGCTGTTGCTTGACCAGGGTTTACAACTCAGTCAACCCACACCTCAATTTCTCACATTATTAAATATATTAAGATTGAAATTTGCATTTATAGATATTGTAAACTGTGGAAGGGAAATGACAGTCGGCAAAGGAAATATAGTAAGTGATAGTCCAGTTTTTGAGAGGTGGTAAACACCAAACCCTTTGGAGGGGGAAGGGATGATGACAATAAGAGCTTATTTCCATAATGTTTGATTTTAATTCAATAATTTTGGAAGTTGGAATAGATATGGAAGTTAATTTTATCAAATACTCAGTAAGGGAATTTCAAGGAAGGATATCATGAAACCACAAAGTCAGTTAATCATTACTAATGCAAGCTTACAGGACTTAAATAATGGGGGATCTGAACAACATAAGAAAAAGGATTATGACATGGCCACGCAATGTATACCCAGACAGAGGATCTGCCCATACTTTATTACACCCTAGCCATGGCATTGATTTATGACTTTTGGGAATTCACAAAACTTTCCAGAAGTATACCTTGAGTACTACTCAGATTTGAGGTGTACTTCAGAAAATCCATTGTGAATTCCCATTTTTGTCTGTGCTTTTGCATTAGTGCCTGCAAAAAATAGCACATAAAAAATATGCTGAAATATTACCACCTTGATGCAATGGCAAATTTTAATTGCTCCACCCTGAAAAATGTTTGCCCTCAGATAAACTGCTTCCCCTAAAATGCCAGGAATGTTGCCAACCCCTTCATACCGTGAAAAGGGATCTTTTCCTTATGGCAGGTCCAAATGGATCAACATTAGCAATCTGTATCATGATAAATGAAATCCCCAGGGATATCATACATAACATTATTGACGACTTCCTACATGAAATAACTTCTTCACTGATGTAATCATTCTGTGAAAATGTTGAAGAAGCAAAAGGGCACCATAAAAACACCATCAGAAGAACTGCTTTGTCACTTTACTATCCCACATTGCACTGCAAAAGTAGAACAAAATTGGAAGTTTGTATAACCAGTATAATCAGAAGGGAAAAACAGAGTTCTAGCTCTTCACATGCATCACCTGTTAAGCCAAAGACAAATGGATGATAAAGAAAACTGTTCATTTTATGTAATACACTGCTAGTCCTGGAACAATTTCCCTAAATTTGAAATCAAATGTGGATGTATACAGTCACTGAACCAGCAATATTTTCTTTAACAACTGTCCAACATGTATGCTGACAGATTACTTTTGCCTACCCTTAAGGGACATAGATGTCTCAAGCAAACATGAGCTCAGGGTAAAGATCTGCAGTTTGACAATAGCTTTTGCTAGCAAAATATATAATCTATCTTTGAGTTCCTTTTTCTATCAATAAAGTATATATGAAATACATTTTTCATTTTATGTTGAAAACATTTTGGTCAAGATTAAGAGGCTGGTGGTCCGAAGACCTCGCGGTGGCACAATTTGCAACCACTATTTGAGAATGGCCATGAAATACATCAGGAGCATTGTTCTGTGGTAATCTGGCAGTAAGGCATATTTTCCACGGAACCGAGGTTAACATTATAGCATAGACAGGAGAATTAATCATGAAAAATGAAAAAAGGAAGTTTGTTTTCATGGTGGGAAAGGGAGGGTTCACTCACAAACTGACATTTTCGGACATAGAATATAGGCAGCAGCGGCCCGTCCTTTGAGCCGGAGGGGCCACGCCCCCCCCACCTTTTGCGCCCCATTAAGTGTCCGTCAGGCTGCGCAAAGGTCAGCCTAACAGACACTCTTCATGCTTAGCTCAGGCAGCCAGGAGCGAAAAAAGCACGATTTGCGCAGACTCCTGGCTGCCTGAGCTGAACTTTGCTGGACTGAAGAGGTCACAGCTCCTATGGGTGTGACCTCCTCGGCTCAGCAAAAGTGCGTTGAGGCCCTCCCTCTCTGTGACGAGGAGAAGCGTTACCCATTGACTTCGACCTGGGCACTTCAGGTTTAAACCCTGAAGCTTCCAGGGCTAGTGTCAATCAGTGACACCTCGTCGCAGAGTGGGGTGGGGTCAGAAGTCTCACTGACCCCATCCCACTCTGTGACGAGTCCCAACCCTCCTGGGACCTCAGAGGTTGAAGGTAAGTGTGTGTGTGTTTGTTTTTTAAATTAATGTTTGGTGCATGCATGTATATTTGAATATTGATGAGTGTTGTGAATGGATGTGAGTGTATGCGTGTCTGAATGAATATATGTGAGTGTGGTGTGCTTCCCGCCCGGCTCCCTCCCTCCTAAAAATACCGGCCGACACTGAATATAGGTTGCATTGAAAAGTGCCACACGGCTCATAAAAGTCAGTGCACGATTTTCAACCTGACATTATATACATCAGGCCATATTTTTGTGGGAAATTTGTTGGTAGGGCAATTACTAAGTTCAAGGACTATAGGATAAGATAAGTTGTGTGACAGGAGAGGCGATCATGCATGTTCCCATGATGTAAAATAGATGTGTGTGGAAGTCAAGGGGAATGTAGGCTTCCAAAGGAAAAAAAGCATAGAAAGAAAAACCAAATGTTGTTCTACACAAATCTGCTACTAGTACTCACACTGACTGCCCACAGGAGTAAGACAACATGAATAGACATATAACTCTATAAAAGTAACAAATTTGAGCATCAGTAGCTGAGTGTAGCTGTCTGCCTTTTTTTGTGAACCAGGTCCTGGGTAAATAGGGTTGTTTTCAGAGCTCCCTCAGAACCTGATGTGGCCTATTCAAAAACTGCATTTTGTAGGTCTTTATTAATACTATAGTGCTATTAAAATACTAGAAAATGCTATTCACAAACATTCAAATATAAATCCCAATGGAAAGAGTCTCAAACATGTAAATTCACTTCAGAAAACTAGTTTTAATTTGATTCAGTATATTTAAATTAACTAAAGATGTAATTCAAAATTTAGTTAACAGTGCTGTAAAATTTTCTTTCCTTTGTTGTACATTTAACATAAATCTAAAAAAATAATTTCTGATATTATTTAATATAAATCATGTTTACTACTTAATTAGAAATTACAACTATTTTTACTTCTCCCAATACTTTAGGATTGGGGGACTCCACAGTTGAGGTGGAGATTTCGCTATTTTAAAGTATAGGGAACTAAAAAACGTTTATTAACGCAAAACATTATAAATTTGTATGTTAATTATTAATGTAAATCAATTGTATACATTTAAGTTAAATATAGAACAAAATAAACAGTGCTACTCCACTACTAACCTAATTTCCAAATACATTTTAATGAATTTAAATATATTAGATTAAACATATTTTTCAGATGTTTACATAAAAGAATAAATTCCCATCTAAAGTAAAACAATTACACCGTTTATTATGCAATAATCTATTTACTAAAAGTGATGTATAGGATTAATCCAAAGGAATTTAAATATATTTAATAGAAATTAATGTTGCATTCATTTATCAATTGAGTAAAAGATGGTTAAAATATTTTATAAAAAAATAATATGTTTGTTTTAGTTTAGAAATTCTTTTAACTTTACATGATATTTATTTATATGTTTAACTATTTTAAATATTTAAATTTAACATGATTCCTTATAGGTTGTTTTTAAAGTTCCTACTTGCATTATTTTATTTGGTAAGGTGTTATAGTACCAGTGGTTTGCCATGTATGGTAGTGGACTTACTCCATCTCAGAGCTGGAGTAATCTACTACTGTTTTAGATGTATTTTTGACTTTAGTAGCTTTAGAAGTTCAGTTTGTGAATAGAAATTGGTTGAGGACCTCATTAGGAGCGCAGCGAAAGGAAGACCTGTCTGCCAAACTTCCATCGGGGAGGATGGAGCCACTCTGGCTACCTCCCTGCCGGACCCATTTAGTGCTTCCGCCAGTCAGCCTAGCGTGAAAATGGCAGCAGCATTGTGTCTGACTCGTAATCAAGCCGGCGGCAACGCTGTCGCCTGCAGGGTGCATCAGCACCCTTGCAATGTTCACTGTCTGCACAGCAAGGTGCTGGGCAGGAGGATCCCTACACTGTCCCTGCCAAGTGCATGGGCAGTCCAAGGGCCCCCGCTGTGGCTGCCTGCACCTGTTCCCCGTCAGCTTTTTCATGACGGTAAAACCACCATGAAAAGGCTGGCGGAGAACCAGGTCGTAATCAGCAGGGCGGTACTGCGTGCAGCGCCACCCTGGCTGATTCCGATCTGCACCTATCGTCAACCCATCAGGATCACCAATCCTGGCAGAGACGGTGGAACCCTGGAAGTCTGACCGCCAGGTTC
Source organism: Pleurodeles waltl (assembly GCF_031143425.1). Taxonomy (NCBI): domain Eukaryota; kingdom Metazoa; phylum Chordata; class Amphibia; order Caudata; family Salamandridae; genus Pleurodeles; species Pleurodeles waltl. Next base: position 506,817,930 of record NC_090447.1, on the reverse strand, counting down.
CTAATGTGGCGGTCCTGACCGCCACCACGAGGCTGGTAGTCTCAAGACCGCCAGCCTCATAATGTGGCCCTTAGGGGCATATTTAAGAAAAGTGGCGCTGCACTTTGTGCAGCGCCACATTTCTTCGCCCTTTGCCATCCCCCTGTCACCACCATGTGTGCGCTGTGTTTAGGGAGCACTAGCATTGTTTTCCATGACGGTATTGATGTACTCTGCAGGAGTAGTGCCAATATATTAGCGCCAATCCTGCAGAGTACATAGGAGCCCATTGTAAATAATGGAAGCCACCTTTTAGGCGTTAAAAGTGCCGTACAAAATGACACAAGGAAATCTGTTGGAGTTCACAAGCAGCAACACCCATTGCATTTTGATGCTGCCTCAGATTTATGAGTGTTTGTAAACCTAAGGCAGCGACAAAAATGCCAGACATGATTGTTTATGTGCAGTGAGGTGTCCCTTCATGCACATAAACAATCATTTGGAAATGACTATGTGGCACTTCTGTGTGTGCTGCATTCTGCAGCACACACAGAGGTGCTAAATCGCCATTAGTGATGGTTTATGTGCAGGAAGGGACACCTTCCCGCACATAAGCAATCACACCCCTCAAAACAGACATCCTTGCACAATGGTGCAAGGATGCCTGCGTTTGCGGTGGCAGGTAAATTTAGCGCCAGGCCAGCGCAGGGGACAACAGAGGGGTGCGCCGTATTCAATTAAATACAGTGCATCCCTGCATTGTGAAAATGACGGAATGCGGCGCTACCAGTCTGGGTGCAGCATCGCGCTCTGTCATTTTCCTATAAATATGGGCTTAGTAGTTAATATTTTTAGCAGCCCTCTCACCCTAGTTCCTCCCATATTTACTACTAAATAGTAAACTTACATGCGTGAACGTCTTTCCATAAAACAGATTGGAGATATGGAGATGGAGAATTACAATGGTAGCTTTGTGGATAGCATTCTTTTTAGTTCATTAGTACTACTACTGGAGTACTACAAAATGCAGTCTGTGACTAGGCCCACAATGTTTACTATAGAAGACAAAATGTAGCTGTATTGACAAATAGTAATGAACCCCACCAGGCACCTTTTCAGTTCACCACACACAGCCCAAATGAAGAGTTTCCTCAGCCAGTAGAACCCTGCTCATCCAATGAGCAGACGAGATGACACGAGCCAGCATTAAAGTAATAGCACAAGATGGCACAAGCCAGCATTAAAGTAATAGTAATTGCAAGATCCACTTATTTAAAGACTGGACCGGAATTAAGATAGATAGAAGCTTACTTTTTTCACAAACTGATAAAGCATTCTGTATGTAGCAATACAACCTGGTGTTTCGCTATAAAATACGTGTATATGAGAATTTGCAATTTTCTGAAAGACACACTTTTAAATATCTACCATAACATAATCTTTTAACATTGTCCGGCTGCCACACGTTTCTTCTTTGTTATTGACAGGCAAAATCCTTTTAAATACTGCACTGCACAGCACGATGTTAATGAGCCTCTTCTCAAAAGTCATTTCACATTTATTATTTATACTACTTCCAGTGGCTACACCAAATAACTAAAACAGAACTCAATTAAAATACAACCTTAACTCACCAGCAGAAGAAAGCTGTCAATCCAAGACCAGACGTCAGCGGTGTCAATATTACCGAGCCAGGGTGCCTGGTATCCTTCACGTACAGCCGTGGACCCAATGTCACTGACAGCCTTATTCAACATTGCGAAAGGCACGCTAACCCACTGCAAACAAATGCAGAAATAGTTTATTAAAGCTAACCAGCCATTGAAACAGTAGAAGAATAACGTGAAAGTGCAACACCACAGTGCTCTTCTCAGGGGCCACATTCCACAAACTTCTTTCATACTGCCCAAGGCCTTAGACATGAACTTGCCCCTCATTCTTCATTCTTGTCATCTTAATTAATTGAGATGCCTATCTAGTGTTGACACTGTTTCAGAATACACTGGATTCTAGCAGTTGCACAGAGTTGGATTCTAGGCTAATGGAGTGTAAGCCTCTAGTGAACCTGACTGTGTGCTGGTTTGGTGTGGCATTGTTGGGACACATAGGGCCTCATTACGAGTTTGGGAGTCAGAAGTGCTGACTGCCAAAACTCATAAGGAGGATGCAGCCATCATGCCCGTGGCATTCCCCCCAAGCACATTACAATGTTCCCACTGGGCTGACAGATGGGAACATTGTATTACATGTTCCCACTGGGCTGACAGTGCTACGAAATTGGTCTCGGCTCCCTTAAGGGCTGTAGCTGAGTACAACTCAGACTGCCATCAGCAGATTGGGAACGATGTTCCTGGCAGGGACAGCGGTCCCCTGGCGGGTCCGCCTGGGTTGTACTGTGGTGGTCAAACCGCCTAGAGTGCGGCAGTCCTGCCATCACCGTGAGTGTGGCGGTCCTCAGACCACCACACTTATAATGAGATCCATAGTCTGTGCACGTGAAGTGACCTTAATGTTGCATTCCGACCAAATGTTGGAGAGGACCTGATTCTCTTGTTGAAGAGTGGAGCAAGCAGAGAGGTAGCAGGAATCCTCCTCCCAATTCTACAAACAGCTTTAATTGTCAGCATTCAAAAATGATCAGAACAGGCATGTTTGGGCTGCAGCCATGCTGCAATTATAAACAGCCCTGGCAAAAATGTCAAACCAGTTCTGATCCCTTCCTCCTTTTTCTCACTTTTCACTCATCCATTCTTTGCCTTCACCATCCCTCCCTCTCTCTCTTTCTCATACTGTGGTCCTTTTCTGTTCTCTCTCTTACCTGCATTTCCTCCATGCCTGTTGAATGTTGTGCAGCTAGAGAACATGAGAGGCACCAACAGTGGCTTTGGTCATTTAAACAATGGCCTCTAAAGCCTCCAGTCCCCAAGGGGTGCCAAATGGATTAAATAGCCAGCCCATCTTTTACACAAGTTTTACACAGCTATTATATTAACAGGAATATGTTTGTTTTCCTCAAATTGAGACATGGGCAGATTTAAGAAATGTAGCGCTGCACCCAATGCAGGGTCACTTTCCGTGTGCCCCTTAACGCCCCACTACTGCCACTATGTGTGTGCCATATTTAAAATACGGCGCACCATGGCGCAGGGTAGGGGGCCTTATTGTCAGTATTTTTGATGCTATTGGTGTACTGTTGGGAGTTAGCGGCAAAATTTTGGTGTTAACCCTGAACAGGACATAGGGGCCCACTATAACCAATGGTGTGCCCCCTTTTAATGCCTGCTCTGAGCAGGCATTAAAAATGCTGCAAAAAAATGATGCAACAAAATCTTTTAGATTTCTTTGCGCATTTTTTTTGGCCCTCCTAACAGGGGAACGCCCCACCTTGCATACATTATGCCTGAAGAAGGCATAATGTGGAGGAAGCGGTTACAAAGTTGCGCAGTGCCACTTTGTAAATCTGGTGCAGCGTTTTCGCCAATATATCGCCACATTAGCGTAAAAAAATGATGCTAATGTGGCAATATTATGGTGCAAGGAGCTCTTAAATATGCCCCTTAGTTCAACTAAAATGAGAAACTACAGTGAACTGTGTACCATGTGATGTGTTTATCACCCATACATTATTGCAAAACAGATTTAGTGTAGCAATTCTCTTTGTTTCAATTTCTCTGGACATTTTTTACTTTTAAAATTGTTGCTAATATACTGGCAGGCTATAGACAGACTGTCACTGATTCTGCACCTACTGACTTTCCCATGATTTCTCCTTCCCAATGAATGAGGCCACAATTTTCCATTTTCAGCACCATGTCCATAAGTCAGGCATGGCTCTGTATGGGACACCAGATTCCCCAGTGGGGTAAGCCTGAAGCTGTATCCAATTAAGGTGCATCGAAATTTGATACTCCAGAGGACCTTGAAGTCCAAATATTTTCTAAGTCCCCATATTTCAAGGTTTTTGGAGTTGCTCCTCCGGGTCACTTCTGAGACTCCCAGTACCACAGAAACAACACTTAGGAGGTCAGGCCTCATTCCTGCAGAGGCCACCAGCAAGGTTCAATCCAGGTCCACTTGGTACTGGTCAACTGGTCACTTCAGGAAAAAAGGCTCTTGTAGTTGGTGTATCCCAATAGTCCCACAGAAAGTCAGCCAACTGACATTAGAGCTCACCTGTTTGTCTTGGGTACATGAAAGAGATGGTACAGTCATTTACGGCTTCTCTCTGTTTAGAGTCAACAGGTCCAGTCCTTTTCTGATCTTCCACAGTGCCAGAAACTGATCTGAGGAGAGCGCCTTGGGTTGCCATATAAATGGTTAGCACTATCTAGTGGTTTCTGGTGACTCCTGGCTACCCCTAACCAATGGAGTAAATGTTCTCCATAGCACCCTTAGTGCATTTTATGCCGATCCTGTTTACCCTATTGCAAACAATCTTGCAATGCTCCTCACTCTTAAATTCCAAGATGGTGAAACCCTTCCTCTCTTGCACAGAGCTCTTCTGTCCACCAATGTTGTGGCCAGGAAAATGAGCAGTACCTTCCCCTGTGTCTACTTCAAACTAGTTCTTAGGTATCTTCCCTGCCACTGGGTTTGAAGCCAGCCTGGCTAATGTGTGCCTTGGAGACAAAGCCTTCCCCTTCTTCAAGTCTCCCATTACACTATATTAAGAATGGCAGGCCCCATCTTTGTACTTTTGAAGTTAATTAAGGTCTTGGGTCCCCCACAAAGATACTTCCTTGGATGATAGGGACCAATGCCCAGTACCCAGCCTAGTCTGCCACCCAGACCGGAGTCATTGTTCTGACTCAGGCAGCAGTTTCCTCTTCATGCAGGGAAAAGGTAGCTTTCTAAAATCTACTTTTCCTTAATATTTATTGCAAATGTAACTTCACCAATGAATTGAACATTTAATAAGTATGAAAAATAAAATAACCATTTATTCTCCTTTTGCTGTTAAAAGTTACAGATTAAAGTTTATAATTTGTATGTTGACATTTTTTAGGCAACAGTTATAGCCCTGCCAATGAACACAGTCATGGGGACCATAGAAACCTGGAGTATTAGTTGAGGGGTGAGTACCCACCTTAAAAACCGACCTTAAACAATAAATCCTTGTCAAGGTGAACAACTAGAATCACTAAATAAACCCTGTGGTGGCTATGGCACAGAGCAGACAAAATTAACTTAGAGACAATGTTAAAGTATTTATGCAGTACAAAACAATAGTAAAGTCAAAACATTATGGGGGTCATTCTGACCCTGGCGGTAAATACCGCCAGGGCGGAGGTTGGCGGTAGCACCGCCAACAGGCTGGCGGTGCTCCGCCGGGCATTCTGACCGCGGCGGTACAGCCGCGGCCAGAAGCGGAAAGCCGGCGGTGTACCGCCGACTTTCCGCTGCCCATGGGAATCCGCCATGGCGGCGCAGCTTGCTGCGCCGCCATGGGGATTCTGACACCCCATACCGCCATCCTGTTCCTGGTGGTTCGCCCGCCAGGAACAGGATGGCGGTATGGGGTGTCGAGGGGCCCCCGTAAGAGGGCCCCACAAAGATTTTCACTGTCTGCTGTGCAGACAGTGAAAATCGCGACGGGTGCCACTGCACCCGTCGCACCCCTTCAACTCCGCCGGCTCAATTCTGAGCCGGCTTCCTTGTTGATGGGGCTTTCCCGCTGGGCCGGCTGGCGGTCTTCTGGCAGTCGCCCGCCGGCCCCGCGGGAAAGCCAGAATGACCGCTGCGGTCTTTTGACCGCGGAGCGGTCTTTCGGCGGGAACCGCTTGGCGGGCGGCGACCACCGACCGCCGCAGTCAGAATCACCCCCTATGTGTGGAAAGTCCCAAATCAATTAAAAAAATAGAGTAAAATTACACAAAAATTACAAAAATAGTATAGGGCAAACGGGAGATATGAATTTTTAAAGTTTAAGGTTCAAAATAGCACCAAAAGGCAATAACCTAGGCCATCTGGTTGAACTTGACCAGTTACTAAAAAAAGTTAAGGCTGACCGGGATGGTGTACAGGTCAGGTGCAGCAACTAGGTTCAACCTGGTTGAAAAATGTAATACTGGATTTAGACTTTGAAACAGAAGTCAAAAATCTTTAGCGGGGCAAGGCAGCAGACTGTGTCTAATGGGTGGCTCCATATCATTGGAGTGCCACTGGATTAGGTTCAGGTGAAGCCAGTGACTTTCGGCAGGAAGTTTCTGAATGGAAGTATGGTGCAATTCACTTCAAGGGAGGGGCCCTTGTGTGCCAAATACTTCTGGTGCCTTCGACAAGTGGAGATTTTTGCCTTCAGACTTAGGGGCTCGTTACGACTTTAGCAATCGGACGAGCTGACCGCCTAACTCGCAGGGATGAGACGGCCGTCAACCTGGCTGCCTCACTCCCGCCATATTACGATGTTTCTACCGGGCTGACCAGCTGCAACACAGTATTACGGCATTTCCGCCAGTCAGCCTGGCGGGAACTGTGCTACAGCATTGGCCTCTGCTCCCTTAAGGGAGCCGAGGTCTTTACCATAGCACTACAGCACCCTCCGAATGTGCACTGTCTGCAGAGCGTTGGATTGCTGCACTCTGACCGCCACCATGAGGCTAGCAGTCTCAAGACCACCAGTCTTGTAATGAGGCCTTTTGCCCCTTTTTGGAGCTTGGATTCTTCCAGTGGAAAAAGGCTGAAGGCTGTAGCTGAAGAGGGCACACCAGGCATAATACTTTCTCGTAAGGTCCTGTTAAATCGCATTTGCTGCTGGGGAATAGCTCATAGCAGGAGCAACTCTACTCTTTGACTCAGTAGCAATGAATTCTTGTTGGATCTAAGTCCCAGGTTTCTGAAAATCTTAGGAGTAGTACACTTTGACACCCCCAGTGGTCTAGGTCCTTGGGGCCACTACTTGGGGGTCACAACTCACTCCAGAAGAGGCCAGCAGCTGGCTCTAAGGCAAGACCAGTTGGAAATGGTCAGCTGCAGAAAAAGGCCTCTTGTATTTGTGTCCCTGTAGGCCGAAGAGGAGATCAGTCTTATGACTCATGGAGTGCACTTCTTTGTCCTGGGCACAAGAGGCACAACAGCTCTAATCTTCAAGGCTCTTCTCAGGTTATAGACAACAAACCCAGACCTCTTGTGTTCTTCCAAAGGAAATGTTCTGAGGAGGGTACTGTGGGTGCCACATGCATGCCTGGCACTAGCCTGTGGATGGGGAGACTCTGGGCTCCTCCCTAACCAATAGGGTACCAATAAGGCAAAGGTTCCCAGCGGTAACCCTACCCACTTTTAAAGTATTTCCTGTGTGCTTTCCTACAAACAATCCCACAGTGCCCTCTCTACCTAAACCCAATGCAGCAGAACCCTTCTTCCCTTGTGCAGAGCTCGTGCGCTTACCCCAGAGGTGTGACCAGAAAAATGAGAAACCCCTCCTCTGTGGTCATGTAAAACCATTTCTAGGGCAGCTCCTCTCCTACTCAGATTAGAACCTACATTCCTGGGGGAAGAAATGAGAGTCCTGCCCCAGTGGCAGCTAACATTTTCCTTTGACAGGGTAGACATCTTTGAAGTTAATCAGGTTCCTGGGCACAGCCCAGATGGCCAGCCTGCGAGCAAAACAGCCACACTTTCTCACACCCAAGACCTTTGTCATGCTGTGGTAGCAGCTTTCACACCGAATCAAGGGGGGTAGTCAGCTACCCGGTGACAAAGGCTTTAGGCACAGAAAGGGGGACTTCATAAAAGTCCAGTTTCCCAAATATTTATCAAAATTTGATGTTTCCAGTATATAGAGCTTTTAATAAATATTTCAAAATGTCCAAGAAATAAATTTGCAACTGTTTCCTAGCTGGAGATATTAAATTTAATATTGCATCTTAATGCTTTCCAATGGAACAGCCAGTCTTACTCCAGTAAAAATATCTTTTGAGACTTTATCACTGTAATGACATGTGTAACATTAAACTTTTACATTTTCTACTTTTAAATACCATGCATCCTACCATGTGGGCAATAAGGCCGTCTTCATGGTGACATACTGATTTAAAAGAAGGTTTAGACCTGTGAAAGGTATTATTTTGACAGGTTGAATTTGCATTTTAAACTGCACAGCCAGATGACAAATGGTAGGCCTACAGTCATGTTTGCACTGCCACTGTAGTGGGTGGGCACAATGGGTGTTGCAGCCCAATAGTAACATTTAACTTATGGGCCCTGGGCACTCTTGGTACCATATATTAGGGACTTATGGTAATTCAAATGTACCAATCAGGGGTGTGCCAATTTTCATTATGTTAAAAGGGAAACACAGGCACTTTACATTTGACTAGCACGGGTAAAGTGCACAAAGCTCTATAGCTAGCAAAAACGGTTAAAGCTAAACTTTTGGGGCACACCACGCAAAAGGTGGTCCTTTCCGACAGGGATCAAGGATTTCCCTTCTTCAGGTCTCCACTTAAATGTAATTAGGAATGGGCAGGTTACACCTTGGTCCATATCAAGATAATGAAGCTCGCAATTCCACTCCAACTACCTTTTTTGTACAGATAAGGATAATGTGCCCCACGCCCAGTCCATCCGGTCTCCAGGCCTAATCCATTGCTATGCTCAGGGAACAGCTGCCACACCTCATTAAGGTCAAGCCCTGACTGGACAGCTGCTATCAGGCTAGTGCAACTTAGCCTCTAGTAGCTTCAAAGAGGGAAAAGGTAACTTTCTATAATCTACTTTTTCTACATATTTATAAAAAATCTAAAGGCACAAATAAATTGGACATTTAATAAATATGAAAAATTATCTGTCAAACATACAAGTTAAAGTTTATACTCTGTACTTTGACATATTCTAGGAGCCCGCTACAGCCCTGCCAGTGAAGGTAGCTAGAGCCTAGTCACTGGAGGAACATGCCAACTTCAATTTCAAACATGTCCCTCTTTTAAATATGAGACAGTCTACCTAGTGGGCCACGAGGTTTACTTAGAAGTGACTTATTGATATTTAAAAGCTTTGTTTCCCACCTATCGAAAAGGTTTTTTTGACAGGTCTGACAGCAGGTTTTTAGGCTGCTGTAGTCATGCTACACATGTTAGGCCTGAATCCATGTTTTACAGTCCATCCCTGTGAATGGCACAATAGGTGCCGAAGTCCACAGGTGGTATTAACTTTCAGGCCCTGTGTGTATTGTCTACGCCATATTTAAGGGAACCGTAGGCAAGTTAAATATGCTAATCAGGTACACGCCAATTTAACAATGTTTAAAGTGGGAGCACAGGCACTTTACTACTGCTTAGCAGGAGTAAAGTGTACAGAGTTCAACAACCAACCAAAAGAGGGTCCAGAAAAAAAGCAAAAAATTTGGTGTGGCTATGCAATAAAGGCACGTTTGACCAAAAGAGTGGCTTCCTTTGCTGGAAACAGGGAATGTAGTTACAGGAAGATCTTTCCCCACTAAGCAAAATTACATCTAACAATATTTGAGGGTTGTGGGGATGTTACAGTATTAGGCAGGGTCAGAGTGATGGAGGAGACCATTAGATAGGTGGCAACTTGACACATGGTACGAAGAGCTTCCAGGATGAAGTAAAAAGCAGGTACAGGCCTTATAAGTCTTTAATACTTCTGTTCAGGTATTGTGGCATATGACATATGGTACTCTGGAAATGCTTGGAGTGATCCATCAAGTAAGAAATGCCTTACATGAAGTGGAATTCTAAATCTATCAAAGGAAAATGCTCAAACCAACATCTCTGCCTGGAAACTCTTAAATGGCCTACAAAGTCATTTAACAGGGCAGAGACAGTCTGAATTCCCCTGATGTACCTCTTTCCAGATATTTATGCATGTTTTCCATGAAAGGAATGGTTCAAAACATAAACACTACAACAAACAATACTAAAATTTACTATTCAATTTTATGACATTGTTCATTACATGCAAAAAGAACAGATGATGGCTGGAATGCCGAACAATGCAAACAGTCACCCCCAGTCACAAAGATCTGAGTTTAATCCATTGTTTTTTTTGGTCACCACGCCACCCCAGTTTGGACCCATCCATATGCAAATCAGTCCTAACCCTATTCCTCATGGGAACAGTCAACCCCAAACTGCCAAGCCAGGTCCTCCCTCGACTGGAAACAAGCATCCCAGGACCAGTTTCAGGTTATCACCCTTCATCAGCTAGACTAGCTTGAATCGGGGGCGCAGTGAGCAAAGGGCCCGCATATGTGCATACCCTTCCCACTTGGGGCAACAAATACAAAAAGAACAGATGATAGACAGAATGCCGAACAATGCATGTTTTAAATACAAAACATTTTATTTTTCTTATTTGGTTTCTATGATTTCTTTGTTGAGCCTTGAGGTCTATGCGTTTTGATCCAATGTAAGCTTTGATGGGATTTTGTTAGGACTGGTGAATTGATCACATTTGGTGAAGTAAGAACACAAAAATTTCTTCTAAATATTTTAGTTCATGTTGGATGCATCAGGCACATGTTACATATGCAGTTTGTAGTCTAATTTGATAGATTGGTCAGCAGAAAGTAGACTTATCTGTGTGCGTGCTTGTGACATGAGACTCAAATCGCCTGATATGTAAAGGGCCAGATTTACGAACATTTTGTGCAATGTTTGCACCACGTTTGTGGCGCATATATGAGGAAAATGCTAGTAGATGTTTACAAAGCCATGCCAAGGGTGATTTGGGCCGTCTTGTTTGGCTTTGTTAAGAATGTAACGTAATGCATTCTGCAGCACACGTAAAAAGAGGAAAATGCCCCGAGAGATTGTTGATGTGCAGGAAGGTGTTCCTTCCTACACAAAACAATTCTCCTTGTAATGCAGGCACCCTTGCACCACTGTACAAGGGTGCCTGCATTGGTGCTAGGTTGCCTGCAGTGTGCCAGCGCTATGAGAGAGAAGAAGTAGGCCATATCTTATTAGATAGGGCACATTTCTGCTCTCTCCCTTTCACGCAACGCATCGCAGCAAGTTGCCTTGCTACACTGCGTTGTGTGAAAGGTTAGTAAATCTGTCCCAAAGTCTTTTTGGGGTTGTAAACCCTGTGATTCACAAAGTCTCAGGGTTCGCAACTGTGTAATGGCTTTTTTATATGTATGAAACCCATTTTACCAGTCAGAACAGTATTTCCCTCTCTCAAAAAGAGTTTACTAACTCACATAGAACTGCAATTAAGAAGGAATGTGAAAGGGGCCTTTTTTCCTAACTGCGATTCATTAATGTATATATCAATGATTTGACTGCATTTGTATTTTTCCAAAAGAAGAAGGCATTCCAAAAGATGCGAATGGTTTAGCCATCCTAATGGGGAGCAGGCATTAGCCCCTTATCCACTGCCTGCTACAATTGATGTTTTCACAAATGGGAAACTTTTTTAAAGGAGCTGTAGTTTGTTTATGGGATACCGGTTGCTTTAAAACATTTTGTGAGTGCAAATGCAAATGCAGGGATTGTGTCCTGCAGTTCCTTGTATGCTATCATCTTCTTGCTTGTTGTTAGTCGCAGAGGGGTCAAAAAAAGAAATATGCCAACATTCATTAATCAGTTTGTTTTTTGATCCCTTGAAGCTGGCTATTTGGCCTTTTAGCAAATTGTTTGCATAGCAAATTCACAAACAGGTCGTAAATAGTCAGTGTGCAATTTCCTACCAACATTTGTGATCTGTCTCTTTGGACATCAGTTCAAAAATTTGCGGGTACTATGGGAAAAGACAGACATTTGATACACACAAACCCTTTCCTGGATTGAACTGCGGCTGTGGTGGTGAGCTGAGACACCACTCAGGAGCTTCCACTCTTCCCGGTGCCGTGAGAGAGAAAATTAATTTACCCGTAGATGTTTATGAGCTTCATTTGTTAGCGAAAAATGATTATTTTGTTAGGCGATCCATGTTTTTGGGGCAATCGGCCAGAGGTTGTGGTCGTGGGTGATCACTTGGCATCACTCCGGACATGTGAGTGGCACGATTGACTGAGAACATTGAAGAGCCAGACTGCTATGGCAGGAAAACAGTCCATGCACCGTCGGAGTCCATGTACTTTCTTTCAAGGATTTCACCTCGGAGCCCTCACTAGAATGTAATGTGGGGCAAAGCCCTGCATCTCGTTTACTATTTATGGCCGGGTAAAATAGCTGTCCTTCCTAAGTATGTTTCTTCTTTCTCGTCATATATTGGTAAGTTATTACGTGATAAAGTCTAGGACATTCACAGTGGCTTTGCCAGGTTTTAAAAGGTGTCCACTCATTATGGTCCATTAAGTCCTAAGGAAGGGGATGAGGTTTTGCCCCACCACACCACTTAGAAGAATCCATTTTCACTATTACAAATGATACTGGTCACCAGAAAAACTGTGAAATGCAAGACACCATTAATCTTCATGCCTTTGAATTGCTTTTGTCTCAACGTTTTCTGGAGAACTATAAGTGTCATTATCTTCAACATCACAGACAGTGGGCTTAAGGTAAGTGACTTCATTCTTATATTTGTTACATCCAGTTATCCATTTATAGTGCATGTCTGCCCTCTTGTGAAAAAAATTAGCTGTTTTACGTGATGCTAATAACCATCCAAAAAATCTCTAGGCTTTGGAATAAACAAACACCACCCGACAATATTGACTGGTGGAGGGCTTTATACTAGATGTATATATCATGCCAATACAAGTTCAGGCAAGAAAATTTACTGCATCAATGGTAACCATATGTTAACCTGCTTGAGTTCATTTCAAGAGTTCATTTGATATCCAGACACTAGGAAAACTGAATTTCCTCTTATCTTCCCACAGTCAGAGGGGCAAATGGTCAAAAAATAGAATCTCTTACCTAAAGTTGATGGGAATATTCCTAAGAACTGTAACTAGAACAAATTCTGGGGCATATTTATACTCTGTTTGCGCCGAATTTGCGTCGTTTTTTTCGACGCAAATTCGACGCAAAACTAACTCCATATTTATACTTTGGCGTTAGATGCGTCTAGCGCCAAAGTTCATGGAGTTAGCGTCATTTTTTTGCGTGAACACCTTCCTTGCGTTAATGATATGCAAGGTAGGCGTTCCCGTCTTAAAAAATGACTCCGATGCATATGCGTCGTATTTATACTCCCGGGCAAAAATGACGCCCGGGAGTGGGCGGGTCTAAACAACCCGCATTAGCGCCGGATTTTAACGCCTGGGTCAGGGCAGGCGTTAAGGGACCTGTGGGCTCAGTATGAGCCCAGAGGTGCCCTCCCCTGCCCCCAGGGACACCCCCTGCCACCCTTGCCCACCCCAGGAGGACACCCAAGGATGGAGGGACCCACCCCAGGGACATTAAGGTAAGTTCAGGTAAGTATTTTTTTTTTAAAAAATGTGTGGCATAGGGGGGCCTGATTTGTGCCCCCCTACATGCCACTATGCCCAATGACCATGCCCAAGGGACAGAAGTCCCCTGGGCATGGCCATTGGGCAAGGGGGCATGACTCCTGTCTTTGCTAAGACAGGAGTCATTTCAATGGGGGTTGGGCGTTGTAAAAAAATGGCGCAAATCGGGTTGAGGCGATTTTTTTGCCTCAGCCTGACTTGCACCATTTGTGGACGCCCATACTCCATTTTCCCCCTACGCCGGCGCTGCCTGGTGTACGTCGTTTTTTTTAACGCACACCAGACAGCGCCGGCGGCTAACGCCGGCTAACGTCATTGAATAAATACGGCGCCCGCATGGCGCTTCAGAATGGCGTTAGCCGGCGCTAATTTTTTTGGCGCAAAACTGCGTTAGCGCAGTTTTGCGTCAAAAAGTATAAATATGGCCCTCTGTTTCTTACTTTCGACATAACATTGATTCATATATCAGAAACCTAACCAACGTACCCATCACTAACTGTCCCTACTATATTACATTAAGCTTTGGCTCCATAATCAAGATTACTTAGAGTTGGTGTAGATTCTAGATATCTCAAGACAAGAGGATTACTCAAAGCTTACCCCCCTATTTCAACAAAAAGCATTAGTAAATTCTGCTGCATTTCCCACCCCCAGCAACTGGATCTTTGATTACATCACCGACCCCATCCCAACCTAGTGCAGTATAAAACTACACATCTTGCATAAAAACTGTCAGGCAAACGACATCAAGTTACGTGCCTTAAAAATTATACATACTATGGAATAAATGAGAATACTTAAAATCCAATATTACAAATGCCCATTTCTTACACAAACTGCTAGCAATACCATCTGATAAACCAGACTAAAACTACGCCTTAATGGCATCTGTTTTTCAAATAAGCTATGTTGAAAACATTAAATATTAAAATCAATTATATATAATAGTAATATGTGCCTACGGATGCTATAGTTTGATGGATTTGTTTTTATCTGTGTTGATCTTTCCTGCTGAAATATACATCAGCTGTGCAGTACGGCAAACAACTAAGCCTCAGCTTGCTTGAAGCTTTTATCATTTTTTTAAAATAATGTTTTTCTTTCCATCTTTTTTCTTTCTTTCCTTCTTTCTCTTTTGTTCTTTGATTCTTTAGTTATTTTATTGATTCTTTCTTTGATTATTTGATCTTTGAGAGACTATTTGATTCTTTTTTAGCTGCTTTTGGGACTACTGCCTTGTTGATTCTTTGTTTGTTTCTGTGCTTACTTTATTCTTTTGCTGGCTTTTTCAATTCTTTTGTTCTTTGATTTGTTCTTTAATTCATTCATTTTCTCTTCCTTTGATGTTTTGGCTCTTCTATTCATTCTTCTATTCTTTCTTTTGTCCTGCTAATCTTTGATCTTTCTTTGATATTTTCTTCTTCTATTTCTGTTTTTCTTTGTTTCTTTCTATTTTTTTAATGACCTTTTTACTCATCTTCTTCTATCCTCAAACCCTCCTCTTTTTATCTATTCCATCCTTCATCTTATCAGTTCTCCCAAATTTTACATTCACAAATATGTGCTACAACATATTTAAACCCGCCACCCAATACTAGTTCCCTATGCCTTGTGTCAAATGAGATTTATTACAGTAACATATATTTTGAAACAGAGTGTGGGAGTAAGGTGCCTTGATTGCCCTTTTTACTTCCTCTAAGGTGTAGTTGATTATATCTCATCTGCAGAAAGATTGAAAGTATCTTAAAACATTTTAACTCTGTGGGTCAATTACTGTTATTTGCCACTGTTGTAAACACTCTTATTTTAAAAAAACACTTAACACAAAATGTTCAGTAGGCATCAGCCAGTTAGAAAGCCTCATCCCACCACTGGACACAATATTTTCCGACATACAATTATAGGTGTATAGAGAAGTCACATTCCAAGCTGGAGGGTCTGTGCTGTGAAACATCCTACAACCAGATATTTGGTAAGAAACTAAGTTGAAGATGGAAAAACATTTAAATCTGTCATTTTGTTTCGAGAGTGGGTCATATCCAGAGTTTTCAGTTAGTACTATAATTACTACGATTATTACTCGTTTATATGCCCGACTGGAGACAGCCTTAGTTGTTTCCCAGAGCGCTTATTGCAGCTTTTCTCAGACTATTTCTCAACCACCATCATACTATGTGCTATGTAATGCTTCATTCCACCCTCTATGGAGCACTTTCAATGCATTGATTGCAAGATGTTGATTTCAGGGGCAGCAACTACTCTAGACTATTTGGTGAAGACTACGCTCAAACTGAAGCCTCCGCTCCTGAAAATAATACATTGTGCTTGAAAAGCAAATACTTATGTGAAGTATGATGTTAAAAAGTATGAAGATGCACTTTAATATTTGTTAGTTATTTTCATACAAATGGCAACTGTTTGTTTACAGATTTATGTAGAAATGACCTAAAGTAAACATGTTTTATTATGTTGCTTGTATTGGCACCTTTCCCTTATGATTACACAGATTCATGCCATACTTATAGGAGCATGGGTTAGTTAAGGAAGTCCACAAAAGGTAAGGTGTTTGCCATTCTTGGAATGACAATGTTGGAAATGACTGTCTCTGCAGGGTCACCCCAAACTTCTTTTGCCTTATCCCTTCCATTTTTTGATGAATTTGATTTTCTCCGGCTTTAGAACTCTATGCACTTTACCACTGCTGATCAGTGCTAAAGTGCATGTGCTCTCTGGTTTGATTTGGTTTCTGATTTGATCAGTATATGCCTAATTGGCATATTTAATTTATGTATAAGTCCCTAAAAAAGTGCACTACATGTGCCATGGGCCTACAAATTAAATGCTACTATTGGGCCTTCAGCACTGCTTATGCTACCCTCTTAAGTAGCACTTTAAAACATTTCCCAGGCCTGCCATTGCAGCCTGAAAGCAGTGTCACACTGCCAAATCTACTTGGCATTTAAAACCCCTCGCCAAGCCTTAAACTTCCCTATTATCACATACAAGTCACCCCAAATATAGACGTAAGGTAGCCCATAGAGCAGCGTGCTATGCAATTAAAAGACATGTCATATACTTTCTTTTAGGTTTTTCATGTACTGGTAGTGGAAAACTCCCAAATGCATTTTTCACTACTGTGAGGCCTACCCCTCCGCTAGGATAGCATTGGGGTTTCCTTATTACATTAATAAGCTGTAATTCCTGATTGGGAAGGAGTAGATCTGTCATGTTTAGTACCTATGAAACTGTAATGCTAAATCCTCTTAAATGGTAAAGTCAGATGTATTGTTGCAATTTTGAAAATATCACTTTTAGAAAGTTAGTATTTTCCTGCTCTTATCTATGTGTGCCAGTAGCCTGTCTCCGATATACGTTTGGGGTGGGGTGACATCTTGACTTTGTGCATTTCCTCTAGACAGAAACATACAAAGGTGGCTTTGGTGTTACTGATGGGCCATCAGCATCCTGATGGACTGTCCTGGTCAGGATGGAAGGGAGGAGCTGAGCACAGCCTCACACTTACCTCTAAATAGGCTGTGTCCTGTCCCCACATAAAGGACTGCTTAACCCCCTATAATGGGTCTAGAGCCGGGACAGGAAGGGAGGACCTCTGTGTACTTCAGGGTCCTTCTTTGAAGTCTCCTCTACTTCAAAGGCACTACAGGGTATCAGAACTGGACTTCTGGCCCTACCAACTCAGAGTACCCACAAGTCCAAAAGTAGACTATCATGAAGAAAGACTGCTGTGCTGCTACTGGGATTGCTACTCTGCTGAACTGCTGCTCTGGAAGAACTGATTTGTTGCTGTGCTGACCTGCTGCCCTCCTTTCCTGAGTGAGAAGGACTGGACCCACATCACTTGAACTCAGAACCAGAGCACTCCATGAGCTTGCTGATTTGCCTCCTGTTCTTTTGAAGTCTCAGGGACACAAATGACTTCCAACTCATGACCTACAGCACCTGAACTCTGCCAATTCTGAATCTTGTCCTGCTAAGTGGTGCAAATCCAGTCCTGGGCCCTTGGAAGAGGGTATAAAGTGCTGCCCCAGTCCACAACCAATGCATCAACGCCATTGTGCCGCTCAGAAGTGGGGCATCTCCACTGATGCTGACTCATTGCCGCTGACGTGAGGATCTGGAACATCACTGACTGCATGGTTCATCATTCCCATTTCCAATGCATCTCCTACTTTGCGCAGCTCGGAGCCGACGCATCATCTCCATCTCAAAGATCGATAACGACGCTTCGCCTCCTCTGCTCCTCGCATCTTCTTCAATGTTGATGCAAACAAGGTACTGTTTCGGAGGGCCAAGGCTAGCCCCTGTATCTGACCAGCGCTACATCACAGACAGCCAGACTTTTCAGATTGAACCCTGTCCAGAGCAACCAGATAGCCCCAGGTGGCACTTTATGCTTTTAAGAACTTCAATTATGTTTATTCTCTAAAAATTCATGTGTCAAGTTCTACTTGTTGGATTTTTGTCATTTTGGCCTTGTTTTGTTTATTAAATTAAGCTCTGTTTTCCTAATGAGGTGCTGCATTGTTTTCTGTGGTGTATTCACTGTTTCACTGTTTGAAGTGGTGCACACATACTTTACACATTGCTTCTTAAGTTAAGCCTGACTGCTCAGTGCCAAGCTACCGGGGTGGGAGCACTGGTTGATTTAGGGTATGTTTGTGACATACCCTGAATGGGATTGTGGTTCCTGCTTCGATAAGGTGCATACCTTTGCCAACCAATAACCCACTTTTTAACAGACAAGTTCGTAACTTTGGGTGAAAGTGGTTTAACAATAGGGAAGTGCATTTCATTATATTTTGCTTTCAAGTGCTATTTCTTTGTATTCTGTCTCAGCCTTTATAAAGTAGAAACATACACCCTCCACAGGAGGTCTTTCAGCAGTGGTTCAAAGTTAGAGAACATTACAGCAAGAAGCATGGAACCAAAGCACAACATTTTAAAATTCTTTATTAAAAAATAAGATTTACTGTTTCTTTTTTTAATAACAAAAAGAAGGGGTTTTGCTCTTAATGGGTAAAGGAAGTAGTTCCATAATTTGACTCTTAAAAAACTGAAACAGTGATCACCTACGTAATCTTGCAGGAGTTCTAGGGTAAGAAAAATAATGAAGACAAAAAGTGGACAGCCCTTTAAGAAAAACAATGAGGAAGCCTCCCAGCCAGGAAAGAAGGAGAAGTATAATGGAAAGTTTTAAATATTGGACTTGCCAATTACAACAAGTATCTAATGTGAAATTGCTGCTAATGTAGCCTCCCAAACATTCCAAAATATGATTAGTCTTCGTAGGCCAAAGATAAGTTAAACTGCAGAGTTTTGAATGAGCGGAAGTCTGTTGACAACATTCGATGATAAACTTAAATATATAACATTTCAGAAATCTAATCAAGAGGACATGAGTGCATTCATAATCAGGGTTTATGAGACAAAGGCCCTGATTTAGAGTTTTCCGGATGGGGTTACTCCACCACAAACATGATGGATATCCCATCCGCCGTATTACGATTCCATTATTTCCTATGGACATCGTAAAACCACCAGCAGGCTATAGATCACGTTTGTGATGGAGTAAGCTCTCCGCCAAACTATAAATCAGGCCTAAAGACAAAAGAGGCATAAAGAGTGCAACAGGAGTAGATGGAAAAAAGTACTCACAAATGGAAAAAAATGAGTCTGTAAAGATAGATTAGAGTTGAACAAGATACTTAGATTTGTGTCTTAACTGACAGTCATAAGGTAAAAGTCAATAAAAGGAGGTCACAGACAGAATGTAAAATAGTAAGGAGTGTTGTCCATTAGGAAGATTTCAGATTTAAAATGACGGAGTTTTAGATTATTGAAATTCGTCCACCTGAAGTACAAACCACTAATAGTTTGCACTTCTGAAAAAAACACATCTCCTCCAGTATATTGAACAATACATGTGTGTCATCAGCATAGAAGTAAAATAAAAATCTATGTTCTTGTAGTAGATGAACCAAGAGGGACTTGTAGTTGTGCTGAGCCCTGGGGAACCCCACAGGTTTGTGTATGGGCCTTAGGTGAAAATTACCTAAGCTTGACCACTTGGGATCTGTTTGAAAAAATGGAAATACTTACTGGATGACTAAATTCTGGATATGGAGATCGTTCAATCTCCCTAGTAGTATGGTATGGTTGAAAATCAATATGCAAATTATAATGTGAATATTCACATTTATATTTGAAACTACGCCTTATGTGGTCTTCCTTGCTCACGGTAGACATTTTTGCCATTGTTTCATTCCATTATCAACAAAAGGAGATATTCATGGGTGTCTGCTCTGGTGATAACCCCTGGACTTCTGTTAGTAAAGGGCCAGTCACGTATGTCTCTGGGATCTCTAGAAATGGGCTATGGTATTGTATCCTGGTGAGGCAATAACATTTGTCTGAAACAGCCTGACACAGTAATAACTTGTGTTTGACATAAGAGAGATATCTCATAATAGCGGCCAGTACTTCACCTTTGAGAAAGACTCTTAAAGCACTTGTTTGTGACACAAAAATAACCTTTAGTAATGACTAGCATTACTGCACATTTTGAAAGACTTCTCGAGCTCTTGTTCTAGACTGACGAGGGACATCTAGCAAATGCTTGTGATACTGTACTTTTTTCAAAAGGATCTTGAAGCATGTGTGCCTAATGCAAGAGCAACATCTAGTAATGGAGTACATGTGGCAGCAAGCATTGGCAAAGCCAACTGATTTGGTTTCAGTGTGCTAGCACATGCAACACAGGCCTGAAGCTCCATATCAGCATTGAAAAATTGCATGTGTGTGTGTAGCTGTATGCATGTGGGGAGAGCAGGGTTATTGGTGCCTGCATGTTGTGTCTTTGTGTGCTTGCACTGAACAAGAATCAGAACTTTTGTATTGGTCAATGTTTGTTTTTCCATCTGCTATCACTACCAGATGTGTTGCCAAGTGTGCTCCACATTTATTTGAGTACTCATATATATAATTTGACTTTTAATTCCTGATTTATAGTTCTTATGCTGGATAAAATCCAGGCCTGGGCAAAATTTGAATTAAGGAGGAAAAATTAGAGTAATGTTTATAATTACGCATTACTCTTCTGATTAGAAATTAAAGAAATTAGGTGATTATGAAAGCTTGAGTAATTACAAGTAATTTGGGCACAAATCCTAACACAAGAGCACAGGAAGAACAAAATAAAAAAGAGTGAAGGGGAGATGGCTACTGTTTGTGTCTAATAGCATTTAGGGCCTGATTTATACTTTTTTAGCGCCGCATTTGTGTCATTTTTTGACGCAGACGCGGCACAAAAGTACAAAATTCAATTATATTTTGTACATTTGCGTTGCTTTTGTGTCAATAAATGACGCAAATGCAGCGCTAAAAAAGTATAAATCAGGCCCTTAGTGTTTTTTTCTTAATGCAAAATGCATCCTTGGGTTCATTTTACAGGCAATGATGCATTTTGCAGTTAAACATAGCACTTAATGCTTTTGACGTAATCATGCATAATTACAAGTTATTTTGCAGTAATTACGAGTAATTACACTAGAGAGAATTACGCCAGTCACACCCACCCTTAATAAAGTCCTCTGATTTCTTGATGAAGTGCTACACTTCTAAATGATTCCACCTAAGGAATTTCATGCATTATAAGGGCAGTGTTTTGAAATAAATTTCCTGAGGATTCGCCTCTGTAGTTTGCATTTCCACAGATAAAATACTTTTTTCCGACCACAAAAATGTACATCATGACCGTTAATATTTATTTAAATGTCTTCTTCACTGTACTAGTTTGGTAGACTTGTGCCAGTCATGTGATAACAATTACATTAGAATGATGTGACTATTTTGAAGCCTCATCATACTCATGTGCAGGTTGAACTGGTGCAGAGTGATATGTGATTATCCATGTACTTGTTAGAGGATCACTAGCATTTCCTGGAGCAACTGTTCCCTCATTAACCCTAAGAGACTGCAGAAGAAGTGCATGTAAGTGTTGCCTCATCAGAGTACAAGAAAGCCCCATGAGGGTTTAGACAATGTACATCCACATCGACAGATGAAGAGTTGAGGAATGGATATGAGTACCTGTCTTCAAGAGAGGAATGGTGTGTGACATTACATTGATGGAGCCTGACAATAAAGAGCACTCCCTCTGGACGGGCATGGCATAGGGGGTAATCTGTTGGAGGCAAGGTGGAGAGGTGATAGCGGTGGCACATTTGATGTCTGGGGGAGAGGAAATGTGTTTGGCTGCTTACCGGGCAGAGTCAGAGGAGGCACAGTGTACTGTGTTTCAAAGCCTAGATGAGAGGTGGGAAAGTTGGGAACAACATGTTGTGTGGTGCCAATTAGCTTCATTCCAGAGCATGCCCTAAAGACACCCTTTCTCATTTCTAAGTGGGCATATGTCCTCCTATTCATTCTGCGCCTCATACAGACAGGGAAGTTTATGATGCCATTGGCTTCCGCTAATGTTTCTCCAAAGTCTTTGGGCAGTCCATGAGCGAGCTGTAGCCAACAGAGGATTGTAGATTAGGGCTGGTCGGAATCCACCTCATAAACCAATTAAATGGATTGCCACGGTGTTGTGTTTTTTTTTTTTTTTTTTTATCAGACAAGAGTTTCCCCAACTTGTGATGCAGGTACCTAGAATTAGAATTACCTAATGCACTGTATTTTACATGTCTAGCAGAGGAGTTGAATTGTGTGTGTGTTTTGCATGTTTACATCTCTCTCTCTCTCTCTATATATATATATATATATATATATGTGCATGCCCATGTTTTTTGTCTTTTATTGTCTGGTTGTGTCTGCCTTTCCATGTGCCTACATCTGGGAGAAGTACCAGAACATATTATGAAAATAACTTTCATGCAGTGGCATGACAACTTTTACTGAAAACGACTAATTAAAAATGAAATGAAATATGGAAAATACTGAAAATGGAATGACAATGTTGAAATAGGTGTGACCATTTTCGTTGGCTAGTGTAGAAATTGGCCTAGCATTTTTTTTACATAAAAAGTGACAATGTGAAATTATCTTTTCATTGTGCAACCTTGCACCGCAGTGTTCTTGAGGCAATGTGAAACTTGGCCTCCTATACCTTTCCTAAAGATAAAAAGAAAAATCTTACCCTCTTTCGACACATCCCTCCTACCTTCTAAATATAATCCTTCTCCCCACAAAAACTGAAAACAATACCTGGCATCCTGCCACCCACCCCAAAATCCTCTGCATATACAATCACACCTCCCACGTAAAAAAAAGACCCGGCCTACTATCGCCTACGCACAACTCTATACATTACCCTCTGACATCAAAACGGAAACAATAGCTGGCCTCCTGCTAACCACATCACCATTCTCTGGGCCTTCCCTCCATCTTGCTGGCAAAACTAAGGCCCTCATTACAACCCTGGAGGTCTTGGACCGCCAGGGTTGTTGTGGCGGATTTCACCACCAGCAGGCTGGCGGTGAAATCCCTAGTATTACGACTGCGGCGAAAGCGCTGCGGTCGCACCACCGGGACCGGCAGTTTACCGCCACTTCAGTCCCGGCCAGGGGATTACGAGTCCAGTCGTGGTGCCCCGGGGGGCCCCTGCACTGCCCATGCCACCGGCATGGGCAGTGCAGGGGCTCCCTGACAAGGCCCCATGCAGCTTTTCACTGTCTGCTATGCAGGTTTCCACCCGCCGGCCCAGCGGGGATCTCAAAATGACTGCGGCGGGAGTGCGCCTGCATTGGCGGCCGCCCGGAGTCGCCCGCCAAGGTCGTAATGAGGGCCTAAGTCCTCTGTTCTCACTTGAGTGAGCCGGCACCAAACAGTGTTGCTTTTTAGGTGTGGTGCTAGCCAAGACCTTATGATTTTACTAAATCATAAATTATAGGTATAAGAAACGTATTGTTTAACGTTCTTTTTCACAGAATAACAGATTGCGTTCTTTTAAAACTGTTATGTTTTAAATTATCTCTTTTTTACTATGTATGAAACACACATACTGAAAGCTTAAATTTTATAGGAAGTGAATTCCTTAGTGGACTCTGCTCCAGAACACATTTTATCTCACCTCAGTTTCACCAATGCTGCTTGAATAAACTTTGACCAGATGGAAAACTGACCTTTACTGTGTTCAATCTACAACACTCATAACACTTTCTTTCTTTATTTCTTGGTACACTTATTCAGAAGAAAGGTGGAAGAGAATAAACACAAAATCTGACCTTTGAGGTTCTAATCGTTAAAGGCCCAGATTTACACAGGGCTTGCATTGCCTTTGCATCATGGAAGGTGACGCAAGGCAATGCAAGCCCTTTAGTGGGATTTACTAAGCCATTTAATGCCACCTTGTATGGATGTCTGTAACTTAGTAAATCCAGAGGAACACAAGGTAGCACAAATCATTGCCTTGTGTGACATTACATTGAGAAGGCACTCCGTGGGTGGAGCAAGAGCATTCTTATGTATCCATCCACCCATGGTTTAGACGCAATCCCAGATTTACAAAGGTTAGAAAACCTGAGATTGGTATGAAGACATACCATGCTGACACAGAGGCATAAGGAGGAGATATATCTTTATTTCTCCTGATTATTTTCTCTTTCTTTATGTTCTGCATTCTGCAGCACACATAGAAAGAGGAAGATGACTCTAAAGATTGTTTTTGTGCAGGAAAGTGTCCCTTCCTGCACAAACATAATCCTATCTGTCACCCAGACACCCTAGTGCAATGTTGCCTAGATTTGCACTAGGCAGCATTCAGTGCATCAATGCAGGCAGAGAGCAGAACTGCATTATATCTTAGGAGATACTGCACATTTCTGCTCTATCCCTGTCATGCCGCACAGCAAGTTCTCCTGCTGAATTACGCTGCATTATGTTTTCATAAATCTGCCCCAAAGGTTGCATGCTATGCCCCATTTCTTCCTGGAAAACCTGGGATATTGGGCATTTATGTTAGCGGGTGCATATTCACCGTAGGGTATTAGTATTTAACAGGCATAGTAAAATGCCTTCCCATGATTTATAAATCATAATTGTGAACAGATTGCTGTAACCCTTACATTGATTTGAACTCAGTAAAAGAATGTTGGACAGATGTACAAAACACTGGTCGCAAAGCTATTGGTTGTAAGTTACATTGAGTGTGGAATTTGACAAACTAACCTACGTACTGATAGGTCAGTCCACAAAATTTCAAGTCATAGTGGGTCACAAACCGACCTATCTCAGTACACCTCTCGACCACTGCATCCTCCCCAACAAACATCAAACTATTTTTAACATTCACATAGGGGACGAAGTTCGAAGTTAATATCTGCACTTTTGCAAATTGATTACCATAGCAACTTGGGTGTGGGTAACTTTTCAATTGTTGACAATCGCTATTTCAATACTAAACCATTCATACATATGGCTGTAAAGCTCTATTTGAAACGGGTGCATACAACAAGCACCTACTAAACACTTTTTCATAAAAAAGGTACAGATTTCTAAAATTGATTTAGCGCATTGCAAAAGGAATTTTTATGGCTGCAAACCCCGAATCGGAGTGTTTGCGACCACAAAAATGCTATGCACATCTGTCCCGTTTCATTGTATATTTGGTTGTGCCTTATGTTACCTGACATTATTACATATATTATTGATAATATACACACACCTATGATTTAATTGTTTCTTGAGATAACGTGGTGGTCAATGAACATGATGATGTTTTACTTTAAAAACATTTGCTGTGTCATTGATTTCACTTCGCTAAACAAAGTCATACAATCTTGGTACAATGTTGATTGTTTATTTATCATCCTTTTCTGACTAAAAACACATATATTACTAGCTTCAGCTCGGTTTTGAAATACCCCTTTTGTGAGCTGGCTTCTCCCCTGGATTTGTAGTCGCAGTAAATGCCCCTGGATGTTTTGTGGGAATGTGCGTTAGCTCGGCATGGGGTTTGCAGCAATTCGCCAACTTGTTACTTTCTGAAAAGGTTCTCAAAATTGGAATTTCATTCGGAAATGATATTTTTCTTTCATAACACTTCTAGATCATGAAAGCTGCAGTGCTATGTTCAGCCGCTACACATACCACCCAGAAAGAGCCTTGTCAGCTGACGTTGACTTCACCTTGTGAACGCATTCAACTTCCCTCCGCCCTCTCAAAGTCAGTGTATTCCCGTACAGCAGTGTAAAAAGACTCACACTCACATTGTGTATTTATTACTTACTAGTCCAAAGAAGATGCAGAAGAGCTGAACCACGTCTGTGTAAGCAACAGAGTAAAGGCCGCCCACGAGCGTGTACAAAGTAGCGATCAATGCAGAAACAATAACGGCCATAGTGATGTTGATGTCAACTATCACGCTGATTGTGGCCCCTAAGGAAGAAAAAATATTTTTATTGACGATAAAACGTGTTTGGATTTAAAAGTACTTCAAAGAACTTGTGAAAAACATATTTACTAAAAGTATTTCCAGTTAAAAGTCTACAATATTGTAATGTCATTGTATTTCTGCATGGCAATAGTGACAAATTAAGAACATTAGGGAATTAAATTATTTTCTAAAACACAGATCAAACTCTGCACAGACACTAACAGTGATTCCATTTTTGCTAACACTATAATCGATTCTCCCTTTTTGATTGTATTAATTTGTGTATAACAAAAAAACAGACGTAACATACACCGCCGTTAGATTCTCCATCTCTTCTCCTAACAAATCCGCTTAATATTCTAACATAAAATATATGGCCAGATCATGTAACCTGCACCAGTAACTGGCTCTGAACATTGATCATAGAGAAATTCTGCGCTGTTTTTGGTAAACTTTGCAGGTGTATAATTCAATTCTTCAATTGTAGCGCTCAATTTTGCTCTGATGCCAGTCCATTTTCATCCAATTTTTACACAATGATACCTGTATTAATTTGTTTTAGCACATATCTTTCAATGCAAATAAGTTTTTTCCACAAATGTCGTTTTGCCTTTACAGGTTGTTCAAGCTTGAACCCTAAAAGGAAAATCCCCATTTGGTGTACTTTTCTCGGAACAAAACTACCATCTAAAATGGGGAATCCGCAGCAGGTAGCAATTGCAATCAATATGAGACCACCCCTTACTGCACATTTATTGGCAAATGGCCTAACGGCCCATGGGGCTCCAGGCACATTTGTTGCTGACGCAGATGCGGCATGTAGAAAATAACTATTTTATTCTTGGGTCACTTTTCCAGCAGTTGATGGGAACACACATACATTTCATTATTATACACCTGCAAACGTACCTGGACAATACAGAGCATATGCATATTTAGAAATACCCTTATCATATAAAGAACAAAATAATTGGCTTGATGGCGCCCTACCCGATACGATTTTACCATTTAGGTTAGGTCCTCTAAGTAATGATGGTCCTACCTGCCCTTTATTGGCCACTTATACACCTCACCCTGCTGCAGCGAACCTCACAGTAGCTGAACTCCATTGTTTATATACCGATCTGACGGCAATATACAGACAATTAGTACAGTTTATAATGCAAACATTGAATACAAACCCAGCACGTGCTGCTCCAGCGCAACCACATGCAGTGGCGCCAGGTATTAGCCCTGCAACTGTACATTCGATCATTGGTAAAGTACCCACAAAACCAGAAGAAATTCCGTTTTGGTAAGCTAAAAAAATAAATGCACTGGAAGCAGTGTTTCCCCATACGGGACCTCAGGATAAACATAGAATTCTAACGATGTGCTTGCCATTTGGGATGGTCCCCACAGTAGATAACTGTAATACATGGGGCACAGAATTTTCTACGCTCTACACTGCCGCACACGGTAAACTGACACTTGCCAACTTACCGGAAGTGTTGAAACAAATTCAAGATGAATACGGGGCTGCCCCGGCCCTAGACTTGGTGATGCAATTAATGGGCAACTTTGCCACAGTATTCTCAATAATTTTAAGTAACCTTAAAGGGGAAGCAGTTGCACTAGCGGTGCACATGCAGCTCCGGGATGTTTTTCAACAGGATCAAGAACCCGAGCTGCCAAAGATTATCACAGAGACCTATTCTAGTGTTGGTTGAGCTACTCTAGGGGCCAGACCAACTAAACCACAATTTCAGGGCAAATCTAATAAAGATTTTTCCAAGCAAACTCCTGAGGGTAATAAGAAATGCTGGGATACAAAACAACAAACTCCTGAAAAAGAAAGGGGAGAATCTCCGCGTACAGAGACCCCACAGAATAGATATAATCTCCAAAATAGAGATAATATAAAAACGCCTGATAGATATCAATATACTGATACACGCCAATCTTGTTCCTTTCAGGACTCATCGGAAAAACGCAGTGAGAGAGTTAGGCGATCAGAGCGAAGAACAGAGTATGTGAAACCGAGACAGGAATCACAACTCTCAACAGAGGTTTCTGTTAAAAAGGAAGAGAAACCTCCCCAACAAAAACCCTAATTTAAAAAGCAAAAGGTGGCAGCAGCTGCAGTTCGACATGGCACTCAATAAGAGGGTCCTTTCGAAGAACAGGAAGTGGGCATTAGCGCTGCTAGACAGCACAGCAGAGGTCACAATAGTTCACCGGAGTCTTCAAGAGCATCTCGAGGTGAAAGCAACTGATGACTTTCTACAATTAGAAACTATAGACATGCGTGTCTCCATGCCTGATAGGGTGTATAAAGTAACGCTACAGTTAGAAGGAGACATTGAACGCACAATAGATGCAATCTTTTGGGATCACGTGTTAAATATATATGATGTTTAGTTGGCCGAACAAGATTGGCCACCTGAATTTGTCCATACCTGCCCATATGGGGAAGATGTGATTAAACATTCTTTCTCGCCCCTTGTTCCGGAGGAACTCGCTGAATCCTACGCCATTGAATGGGCATTGGTGCAGGCACCCGTGTTATATCGCAACCACGTAGGATGGGACTAAGAATCCCCCTACCATGTAATTCCTATTAAAAATCAACCCCCAACCTCAACCCCAATATCCAATAAAACATGATGCTAAAGCACCTTTGAGAGAAATTCTCACACAAGAGCATAATAGAACTCTGTGCCTCACCAATGAACAATCCGTTGTTCCCAGTAGCTAAACCTGACCATTCATACCAAATAGTCTTAGACAACAGACACTTAAACATACACGCACATACGCTATACAGAACTCACATATCACAGCACTCATGAACAACATAGTGCGCAAAAATACCAAACAACACTAGACATTTCCAATGTTTCTTTCTGCCAGAATATAGTGCCTGAAAGTAGAGACTTAACAAGTTTCAGCGCACTAGGCTCACAGACAAAATTCTGTCATTTACCCCATGGGTACAAGAACAGTCGAGGACTTTTTGCAGCTCATGTGACTACAATTTTGCATGACATTGACCCTGAAGCATTGTCCTTTGTAGATGATATCTATCTCACGGATGATGAATTGCTACAACATTTAAGATAGGTAGCCTGCATTGTTGTGAGATTTGCTGGATTTGGCTACAAATTCAATAAAAAAAAACCAAAAATAGTCTTCCTCAGCATCCTATTTCTGGGATATGATCTATGGAGTCAAGGAAAGAGCCTAGCGCCACAACTCTTAGAAAAATGCACACAATTACAGCCTCCAAACAAGATTAAAAAAACTCCAATCTTTATTGGGTTTCCTAACTTTTGGCAGAACTTACATTCCTGATTACGCAACACACATAAAACTTTATATGACTTAATACGTCCTGACTTTTCAAGTAAATTTTGGACAGTCAAACACACACGCATTCGTAGAGATCTGTAGACAGACATGCTTGCAGCACAACATCTACACACAAGGGACAATAAAACACACTTGGTCATCAGAGTAATTGCTGGTGCCATTGGTTTCACCTATGTAACTTTTAATGAGGGTAAGACCTTCCCAATTGCATACAAATCACACTTGTACTCAGCAACAGAACAACGCTTTGCTCCGAGTGAGAAAATTCTCACTGCTGTTCAGATGGCTGTCATTAAAGAAAGACCTCTAGCCCAGGGAAAACACATTATTGTAATTTCTTTCATCCCAGCCCTTGAGGCTGTCACAAAATCCAGCGTTCCTAAAGCTAAAGCATTACATCCACGTTGGATACAATGGGCCACGTCTTTGACAGCCACTGATGTAGACTACATTTTTGACCCAAAATTACAAACTCAAGAATTTTTGCAATATGAACTAGAATACCCAGTTCCAGCAAATAGACAGCCTATTGATCAATATCAAAGAGTCATGTATACCAATGGCTCTACACACCCTGCAATTGGCACAAAGCATCAATACTCCACTGCTTGCACAGTTGTAAGTGGCTATATGGAGGATAACAAATTTTGTCCCCAACATACATTCACGCAAATCCTAGGGGATTGCACAGGACAGCTAGCAGAGCTAAAGGCTCTGGTGATGGCACTGGAACATACGGATCCTGCACAGCTCACGCTGATTGTTTTTGATTCATACTATTGTGTCCAGTCCTTCAATGAATACTTGCATTACTGGCGCCAGAATGGGTTCAGAGATTCTAAAGGTAACACCATTAAACAAAGACTACTGTGGGGGAAAGTAGCGGATCTTAAGGAAACGCTACCAAATGTCCATGATGTACATACACTTGGACACCAGCGTGTTGGAATACACATCGCTGGGCATACACTGGCTGATGAAGCCGCAAAGTCAGCAGTCGTTACGGCCACTGTTGCTGCAGTAACCCGCTTAAGTGTGAAACTGGACGAAGACATATGGGCTGCCGTGAAATCTACGGCTGATGGTACGCCCTATCCAAAAGCATTTCCTGCTAAATATTCCTACAGAATGGGAGGCTGCCTAAATTTTAAGGTTAAGATGCCAGGCGTAGGGGTTCGAGAAACTCCCAACAAAGATATAAGACCAGAGTTGATTAAAGCAGTGCATGAGGGGGCAGCATCTGACCATGCTGGTGTGACGGCTACAATATCATTGCTACAAGCCTGTTTTTAGTAGTCAGGCCTATACAAAGAGCCCAAGCAGTATGTCCTTTGTTGTGACATCTGCCAACAAATTAAAGTCTCCACTTCTAAACGCCCACCGCAGACACCCGTCCTAATTTCCAACAAACCTTTACAGTGTGTGTACTAGGACCATTGGGGTCCCTTGACACCGGACAGTGAATACAAATACATCTTAGTCGCTGTTGACTCCTGCTCCAGATTTCTATGGGTGTGGCTACAACGCTCGGCTGACACTCGGACTGTTATTAAAGATTTGTGAGTCTTTATCAGTACATATGCTTTTGCGGCTTTCCACTCGGACCAGGGCCCTATTTTTGCCTCAAGGGCATTCAGGGACGCCATGGCTTTGTTGGGGGTCCAACTCCAGTAGTCATCTCCATTTCATCCCGGGGAGATTCAACCAGAGAACCACGACTGCATGCTGATCGCTGAATGCTGAATGCTTCGCTACAGCTCCTTATACAGACTTCAGACCTTTGCTCAGGTATGGGGGATGATGTCTTACCAGGGGAACCTGAAGGGCAGAATTAGAGCTTAACACGCTGTGCTCTATTATAGCCAAAGTAGGAATTAGTCTACTGGCTCTAGTGACAATATGGTAGCGTTATTCCTATGTTTCATGCTCTTTGTCACAATTTTAATCTTGTCTTGCTGTATCGTCCTGGTTATTGTAGTCCATGCTTTGCTATCTAAGATGCAGTTGCTTCATCAAAACCTTATTGAAACATATACTGCCTCTGTTTGTCATTGTGTATGTGAGACTAATGTAACTGAGAGAAACGGATGAGACCTGAGTGACCACGATTTCCCTGTTGAATTAATTGTGTTATGCGGTCCCCTGCCCAGTCGTCCCCACCTTGGGTGGAGATAAGGCTCTGCTAGTTAGCCGGAACAAAACCAAGATTGGAGCAACAGGTGTCACCTGTGGTGTGTCAGAATTAGTCTCCCACACCGCAAGCGATCCTGCTACTCAAAATCCAGTAGCCTCATTAGAATAATGAGAGCCTACGCGACAGGTGTTCCCTATTTAGCTGAGGAGGAAATTCTCAATACCACGGACGTCTCCGTATATAGTACTGAGGTGTCTATGTATATAATGAGACGTATACTCAGGAGGACCCGAAAATTAGAGCCTGACCAAACGTTTTGCCTTTACACTAACAACCTGTGCTGGAGTAAATGTAATTACAGAATTGATTAGGACAATGGCAAAATATCCATTGGCCAGTTCAAAATCGCTTGGCTCAAGTGTAATGTGCATATTTATGTGATCTGGGGCTTTGTCTCCGAATATCCAAAGAGAACAAATATTATGTTTACATTGTTTTTTTCATTTCAATTTTTTATTGTATAGATGTTTTCACTCATCATAATATAAAAC
The DNA here is from genome assembly GCF_031143425.1 of Pleurodeles waltl. NCBI lineage: Eukaryota > Metazoa > Chordata > Amphibia > Caudata > Salamandridae > Pleurodeles > Pleurodeles waltl. The sequence goes on along the minus strand of NC_090447.1, from coordinate 506,786,152 downwards.
AACACAAAAATTATCTCTTCATCCACTTACTTAATAAAAACATTTGTTAAAGTACAGTCAAAGATAAAGTTCTGCAATGAAAGAGGGACATGCACGAAGGTAAATGTACTTGAGAAGATCTACTCATGAGTAGATCTACACCTATGTGTAATTCTTCACTTTTTTGGTAGTCACCATTTCTGAGTGAAGATTTACACCTAGATGTAGACTTATAGGTCTCTACCACTCCAATGAGAGTTTAATTTGTATTACCTTGGATGAAATGTTTTAGATTGCAATGGAAATAGCAAATGTCACCTCTTTTGCGCCCAACACCTTCTGCAACTGGGCTTAGGGGCTTATTATGAGTTTGGAGGTCCCAACGCTGGACCGCCAAACTCGCAGGGGGGATGCCACCACCATGGCGGTGGCGTCCCCCCACCCTATTATAAGGTTTCTGCTGCCCTGAACCGACTAACTGGCGGAAATCTTGAAATAGAGTGTTTCCACCCAACTGACCAGTGGGTACAGTGCTATGAAATAGCACTTGGCTCCATTAAGGGCCAACTGCTATCTCATAGCATAGAGGGGACCGACCAGCACCTGGAATGCGCACTGTCTGCAAAGTAGACAGTGAGTATTCCGATGGTGCTGGGCAGGAGGGGCCCTCCACTTGTTCTCCGCCAGCCTTTTCATGTAGGGGAAACCGTGATTAAAAGGCTGGCGGAGAACAAGATTGTAATCAGCAGGGCGGGGCTGAGTTCAGCTTCGAACTGGCTGATTACAACCAGGACCACCAGCATTCCATCAGGATAATGGATCCTGGTGGCAACAGTGGTCTTTTGGCGGGTCCGCCCACCAAACCAACCGCCACAGCGAGGCTGCACCAACGCCTTCCCCAATATGGTTATATTTTAGTAGAAACAGGAAATGTCACCCATTTAGTGTCCAATGCCACCCCCCAATATTGTTAGATTGGAGTGGGAATAGTAAATGTCACCCTTTTAGTGTCCAGTGCCTCTCCCAAAATAAGTTAGATTGGAGTGGGAATAGTAGACGCCATTCCTTTGCTGTCCAACACTTTCCACAAAGTGGTTTATATGGGAGAGGGAATAGAAAATATCATCCTTTTAGTGTCCAACACCTTATTCAAATTGGCATACACTGGAGTGGGAATTGCAAATGTTACCCTTTAAATGTCCAACACCTTCCTTAAATTGGTATAGGTTGGAGTGCAAATAGCAAATGACACCATTTCAATGCCCAGTGTCTTCCCTAAATCAGTTTATATTGAAGAGGGAATTGCAAGTGTCACCGCTTTCCGGTCCAATGTCTTCCCCAAATTGGTTTAGATAGGCGTTGGAATAGTAGATGTCACTCCTTTAGTGTCCAACACCAATCCCAAATTGGTTGATATTGGAGAGGTAACAGTAGTTTTCACCTCTTTAGTGTTCAACGCCTTCTACAAATTGGTAGCAATAATATCATTAATCAAATTTTTACAGAATAAAGACCTTCAACACAATTTTAAAATATATATTTAAACTTAAGAATAAACGTGTAGATATATTGATACAGTAAACATTTGTAATGATTTTTTTGTTATGAAAGAATTTTTTAAAATAATATTTAAATACTATGGGCATCTTTACGAGGCTGGCGGTCTTGGGACCGCCAACCTCAAGGTGGCAGTCAGGACCGCAGTTCCTGTGGAGGTCCGACCACCACAGGAAGAACTTGGCAGTCAGACCACTAGGGTTTCACTGTCTCTGCCAGGATTGGTGATCCCGATGGGTTGATAGCAGGTGGAGGTCACAATCAGCCAGGGCAGAGCTGCATGCAGTGCCACCCTGCAGATTACAACCTTGTTCTCCGCCAGCCTCTTCATGGAGGTTTTAAGACCATGAAAAGGCTAGTGGAGAACTGGTGCAGGGGGACACGTGCGGGCCTGCAGTGTCCATGCACTTGAAATTATGTGTGTAGGGGTCCCCCTGCCCAGCACCCCCACAATGTTCACTGTCTGCTGTGAAGACAGTGAACATTGTGAGAGTGCTTGTGCACCCTGCAGGTGACAACATTGCTGTTGGCTTGATTTTAAGCCGTAGACAATGCTGCTGCCAGTTTCCCGTTGGACTGACGGGCAGAAACCTCGGTTTCTGCCCATCAGCCTAGTGGGAAACTCCTAATGGGTCCAGCAGGGAGGTAGCAAGTGTGGTGGCAACCTACCTGTTGGAAGTTCGACGGACAGGTCTTCCCATCCACCAAACACCAAATCAGGCCCTGTGGGATGTTGTACGTTTTTCACTTTTTTGCATTGTTTAACACTTTTCTTAACATTTCTTAAATTGTTTAGATACATATTTTCAACATCATTTTAACATGTTTTTTCAGTGTATACTAAGTAATTGTATTGATTTTATAATATTTAATTTACATTTTAAATTTTTTAAAAGTTTTTTGCAAAGTTTTTCCCATGTTTTAAATGGTTAACAATTGTTTACATTTTTTCATTCATTTATCTAACATTTTTACATTATTTCCCATTCATTCCTAGGGGGGGATAGTCTATTTTGTAGTCTCATGTAGCGGCCATTTTTCTTACCTCTACTTTCTATTCTGTAATCTATTTGTGTTATTTTTAGTTTGTTTTCTGGGCACCAGGTAGCAGTAAGGTGCTGCTGTTCCTCGGAACAGGTGAGTTATCTTTTAAAGGCTTTTTAAGGATTTTGAGAGTGGGGGGTAGAGAGAAAGGCTAGAAGTTATTTATTGTGTTGTTTGTGGAGTCTTTGTATATGTAGATGTATTAATGTTATTGTTTTTCACTAGTTTGTATTAATGCAGTTTTGCACTCTGTTTTAGTAATGTATTGTTATGCTTTATTAAATTGTGTTAGTTTACTTATATTTTGATGCTTAAGGGCCTCATTATGAGTTTGGCGGTCCCACCACATACTACAGTGTTCAAGCCGGGATGACTGGCGTGAACATTGCAATATGCATTCGCACCGGGATGCCCGGTGGGAACAGTTTTGGGACATAGACCAAAAACCTAACACTCCAGCACCCTCAGAATGAACATTGTCTGCAAAACAGACAGTGCATATTCCAAAGGTGCTGGGCAGGGTCCATCCCCTGTGGCCTCCGGCACTGTTTTTTCACCAGCCTTTTCATGGCGGGGTCCCCACCATGAAAAGGCTGGCGGAAAGTGGGGTTGCAATTAGCCAGGTGGCACCGAGTTCAGACTGCCATGGCTGATTACAAGCCTGACCACTGTCACCTCGATGGGATCTATGATCCTGGAGGGGATGGGAGTCTTCAGACGGGGCCACCCACCAAAGTCGTAATTTGGGCGGTCAGACCACCACAGCCGCAGCGATCCACCCTAAGTGTGATGTATTTTTGTTTTTAAATAATTTTATTAACAATTTGCTGTTATACAAATACAGAATGATTTGATGTGGCAGCTGGTGTTTCCCATGCAGCTCAGGGTGTTACATACTTTGGTTGAATATCACATACTTTCTTTTACCTTTACATCAATTTTAATTGCTTATGGTCTAATTCTGAAGCCTCGTGCATTTACTTGTGCGCCATATGAGAGCTATGCCATTGATCTGATTGTTGTACATCTAAAACAGTCTTTAACTAAAATTAAACAGGCTAATGGTGCGATGGAACTTGTATGGGCACGCGGTTCCATTGTCTGAAGTCAACCACTTCTCCATTACCCTTGGGAGCAGGGTTGGCACTCTTCATGCTATGCGTCCCTTTTTAATGCCAAGACGATAACTCCCTCAAATAATGCCCGTTTCCCTCTAACCCCACTCGGTCATTTCTGTGATCTTGGTCCGTGTATCCCATATCTGTCTTTGCTTCCCTTCTAGTGTCTTCTAGGTGCCAAACCCTGGATTCATCCTTCCCTACCCCAGGAGTTGTGTCATTGCCGACCTCTATCTTTGTCCTTTATTTTTATTTTTATGTCAGTCCCCCTGTAGTTGTGTCCATACCCCTCAGCATCCCCTCCCATTTTGTCAGTATCTCCTCCCATTCTGGAGCGATGGGGATCTGGCGGACTCCACGCTTCACCTCTCTCTTCAGTATCTGCAGTTCTGCTCTGGCCCACTTCTCTACTTCCCGTCTCCATTCTGTCAGTGATGGGCATCTGGGGGATTTCCACCCCAAGGTAATCAGTCTCCGGTATAAAACCAGAGCCAGGTCCAGAAAACGACCCCTCACCTTCCCACGTGGGAGTCCCGTTCTAAGACCCAATAGGCACACATTGGGGGATAGGGCCAAATCCCTTTCCAGCAGTCTAGAGGGGTCCGCCAACACACTGCCCCAGCCCTGTCGCATGTCGGGGCAGCTCCACACCATGTGTCGAAGTCTGCGTGCACGTCACTGCACCTGGGGCATGCCTGGGGACCCCCCGTATATTAAGGATAAGCGGTGTGGGGTGAGGTACGTTCTATGCGTGTAATTATATTGAGTATATCTCAGTCTTGTGTTTCTCGACACTTCCCTTGGGTACGCTAGCACTCTACTCCACTCTGAGTCTGTTATTTCATTTTCCAGGGATCTCTCCCACCTCTCCCGTAGGGATTGCATTGGGTCAAGGGCTCCTTCCTGTTGGGCTCGATACAGTCTTGTGATGCGGTGCGCATCATCTCCCAATGTTAGAAGGAGGTGTCATATCTGATGGGTGGTAGGCTCTGCATTGACTGTTTCCCAGTGTTCCCGTAGATTATGTGTTAACTTTTGGTACAGAAGGAATTGTCCCGAATGGATTCCCCTATCATTCACTAGATCAGAAAAGGGCCTCAACACCCCATCCCGGAATAAGTCACCTACAGTCTCTACTCCCGCCCTTTTCCAAATCATGAGCCCTGTACCCACCAAACCACCCTCCCTCAGATCTAGTATTAGGGCGGTCAGTGGCAAGGCCAGGGAATAAGGGGGTCCCTCCCTCACTTGTCTTGCACAACTCTTCCGGCAAAACATGGCTACTTTCGTCATCGGACTGTCCATTTGTCGTGCCACCTTCTTATTAATAAACTGCGCTATGACTCGATCTGTACCTTTATCTCCAACGGTAATCCATCTGTCCAGGTATCCATTACCAGCGAACCAACTGGCGACCCATTGCAGCTGGCACGACAGGTAATAGGCCTCAAAATCTGGAACACCCAGGCCTCCTGCTAAAGTTGGCCTACAAAGGGTTGGGAGTGCTGTACGTCTGCGGCCGTCATCCCAGATAAGCTCCATAAGTAGAGTATTTAACTCTCGAAACCACGCTGAAGGAATTGATAATGGTAAATTAGAAAAATAATAGAGGAGGCAGGGGAGCATGATCATTTTAGATAAAGAAATTCTGGCCATGATGGATAATTTTAATGAGCGCCAGAAACCGAGTCTCTTGGTATATTTGGATACCCAAATACTTAAAAGTGCGTGGAGCCCAAACTATGTCCCCAGGACAGGAGGAGGGTCGCCCATAATTTTGTGTTAGGGGAAAAACTAATGTCTTGCTTCTGTTGAGGCACAGACCTGAGAGTGCACCGAAATAGTCCAGCGTCAGTAAAGCCCAAGGTAGGCCCGACTCTCCATCATTGAGGTATATGAGTATATCATCAGCATATAGTGAAACAATATGTTCTGATTGACCGCATTTTACTCCCTTGCCAGTGCCCTTGCTTTGCATTGCAAATGCCAGTGGCTCTATGGCCAGAGCAAGTAGAAGCGGCGATAGCGGGCACCCTTGTCGCGTCCCTCGGTATATAGGGTAAGTATCCGATATCATTCTGCCCGTCCTCACCCTCGCCAGCGGAGACATATACAGTAAGTCCACCCATTTTATCCAGCCTTCACCCTAAGTGTGATGTATATGTATTTTGGGGAATTTAATGTAGTTTGCAGGAAGATTTTCAAATTTACCTTACAAATGTGTCCTATGGGCATTGGGAATTTCTATTTTATTTTTAAAAGAAAATCGATTTGGTTTATGAAAAAAACCAACGCTTTTTATTTTGATTTCTGGAGCATTTCTGTTTTTTTAATACTTTTTTTTGTGGTTCCTCGATACAGTGGATTGGTTTGAGTGATCTATTTCTGGGCTTTTTTTTTATAATATTTTTCCTGGTATTAGTCGATGACTATTTTTGACTACTTGGATACAGAAGATCATCTGCAGCTACACAACTGTAAGTGTTATTTATTTCATTTCATTTGGGTGGGAAAGTTATATATTATTGTTTTTGTAAATATTATATGATTGTTATTTGGAATTGTGTGGTTTATATGGTCTGATTATTTTATGTGATGGATTGAGTTTGTTTTCTAAGTTAAATAGTGATGGTTACCTTTTTTGTTTAAATAACATATATTTAATTTTATTACCTCAATCTTCATTACCCTTTTACTTTTATTAAATTTTTAGAGAACTAATAAAATATTATATTTATTATTTATTAAAAAATGTTTTTACATGTTGGTTTAGATTGTGTGATTGTTTTGGAAGTTTGGTAGGTTACCATTCATTTTATAGTACACTTTTGGCTGTTCTTTCCAAGTAATCTACTCCTTTGTTATTTATGAAGATTTTGCATTTTACGGTAGCATGTCATAGATTATTATTGTTTGTTTGCTAAGATTAGGGGCAATTTAGTTAGCATTGCTCCATTCATAGTTGTTGGTAGTTTTGCTCTTTTTGTAATGCTTCTATAAAGTTATAATGTAGGTTGGGTTCTGCCTAGTGTGGATTGGAAGGCACTGTGCCACCCTTCCACTGCTTTGTTTGTTTTTGTTTCCTGTGCCAAGGTGCTGTCATTGACATTCCACCATGGCATTGGAATTTGGTTTGGCATCTGTGTCCACAGTGATGCAGATTTGCCAACATAAATGCCTTTGGAATAAACCATCAGGGGCTTAGTTTGTCTTTATTTTGCTGGTAGAAAGGGCTTTCTAATAGTAAATTGTAGTGGTTAGCTATCTCTGTGACAGAGACATAGGCTAGTGCTATCTTTGTTTTATTTCAAAGGCAAATGGGCTGTTTGTAGTGCAAGTTATTGAGAGTGTCCCCATATGCTTTGATTGAAATAAGAGTAATAGGTTTGTATGGCTGTGTGGGGGTACATTTTTAAAAAGGTTTGAATCATGGCCTGTTCAAAGTCCATGATTATTTTTTAAGGGTAGTATTATTTGGTTTATGTTATATGTGGTTTAAATGTTCATAGTACGCACTGCTTTGTTTATTTGGCAGCATGACATATATAAAAAGGATGTTTACGTTTTGATATTCACCATGAATACATGTGTAAGTGAATGGTTTGGGATACATTTTGAAGGTTCCGCCTATCATCCAGGTTTCACAATTGCTTAGTTTTAGTAAGTTATTTGCTATAGGGAGTATTAGGATTTGGTTGTCATTGTTTGGGTTATCATATAAAAGAAAAGGTTCCTCGTTATGTGCTATTGTTAAATGTTCAGGTATTTCTGTGTCTTGGAACCTTCTAGTGGGAGGAGGAGTATCGCTAGTGGCTTTTTTAGTTCGTGCACTTAAAGGGAGATGTGGCAAAGGACAGTTGACAGAATGAATGCTGTAGGCACCACCCTGCGCACAAAGGAGGACACTAGGAAAAGGTGAAATGACCTGAGGGGCAAGGTGTGTTCCCTGGCGTTCAGGCAACAGATGAAGTCCAACAAGACTGGTGGAGGCCTTCCCAGTGTCCCATTACAATCTTTCCCTGGGAGGAGAAGGTTTTGGCCATCCTGCATCCTTAGGGCCTGATACGAATACCTGGGGGAGTGGAGTCTGGTAAGTTATAACACATAAACTGTTTACAAACAGCAATGTCCTGCATGCTCACAGCTCAGCTTTTCCACTGTGTCGCTCAATGACTTTTCAAAAATACAATACCCAGAGAATCTGAGATGTATGACTGTCAATGTGTACTGTTGGACTAAACATCACAGCTACCAAGGCACATAGCTTGCCATAAGATGGAATTGTGCCTGTAAGTGTGGCAACATCATAAAATCATCCCAGGATTCATTGCATATGTGTCAACATGTAAAGTTATTCTCCAACCTAAATGCAGTCTACCTTCAGAAATGTAACACCCAACATTTGTGTGGTGCGTGAAATAGAGGGACAGAACTTGACTACAACTCCCAGGAGGCTCTGTTACTGTGATTCCAACCACCAGCCCAGTGTTCAATTACCCAGACACCTGTGTGTCAACTCTCAAAGGAAGTTTACTCACCTGGGAGCAGGCTATTTGTCTAGTGTGTGAAGTAGAGGGAAGACCTCATGGCAAAGCCCAAAAGGCCCTGTGCCTGTGACTCCAACCACCAGCCCAGTGTTTAATTCTACAAAGACACCTGTGTGTCAACTCTCAAAGGAAGTTTACTCATCTGGGATTATGTCATTTGTCTAGTGTGTGAAGTAGAGGGAGTGATCTGACTGCCAAACCAGATAGTCCCAGTTCCGGTAACTGCAACCACCAACCCAGTGTTTCATTCCACAAAGCCACCTGTGTGTCAACTCTGAAAGAACGTTTACTCACCTGGGAGTATGCCAATTTTGTAGTGTGTAAAGTAGTGGGAGTGACCTGACTGCCGAGCCCAATAGGCCCTGTTCCTGTAACTTCAACCACAAGCCCAGTGTTTAATCCCACAAAGACACCTGTGTGTCATCTCTCAAAGGAAGTTTATTCACCTAGCAGTGCGCCATTTGCCTAATGTGTGAAGAAGAGGGAGTGACCTGACTGCCAAGCCCAATAGTCCCTGTAACTCCAACCACCAGTCCAGTGTTTAACTCTACAAAGACACCTGTGTGTCAACTCTCAAAGGCTGTTTACTCACTTAAGAGTATGCTATTTGTCTAGTGTGTGAAATGGAGGGAGTGACCTGACTGCAAAGCCCAATAGGCCCTGCTCCTGTAACCTCAACCATCAACTTAGTGTTCACTTTCACAAAGACACCTGTGTGTGATCTCTCGAAGGAAGTTTACTCACCTGGGAGCGAGCAAAATACAGATCATGCTCAGCTCAGAGACCTGTCTGTCTAACTAGCTCCATCTTCACCTGATATCCCAAAATTAAACCAGTGAGGACAAGAATGACACCTTACCAAGTTTGTACACCAAGTATTCCTAAGGCCTTACGCTGCATCAGCAGATCGGTGGCAGCAGCAAACACATTGATACCATTGCACACATGATGATGGCAGATACAGATACAATAAAGTTGTGTGTTTGCCTGTATCAACTAGGTGAACTAGGTCTCCAAATGGTCAAATGGGCATTACCTCTCTAATGTGTTGACTTCACTGTTGGTAAAATGTAATTTTCTTACCCTCATCTGAACTGCTAATGAATGATCAGCACATCTACTGAGCATACACTATGTGGACTGATCCCGAACCACATTCCATTTCCAAAGGGAGGAGTACTCTGGACTTCCAATGGTGTGGCATCTACTCCAATTATTTCATTCACTGTGATTGGCCCCTTCACTTTACATTTCTGTTTATTTCTGTCACAAATTTATATTATGTAGTAACATTGCAATAAATTCACTGATCAAAACTAATTGTCTGCTGTCTTCAGTTCAACATTTTACCATGTAGATATGTCAGACAATGTGAACCATAAGATGAAGATACGAGGTACTGGCACAGGCAGGGATATGTTGCATGTACACATTGTCCAGCTCAGGATTAGGAACACATACATATGAGTGTCTTGTCAAAGAAAATGTTTTATTACATTGTTCAGAGTTTAGGCTGTTAATATGTCAAAAACATTGCAAAAGACACATGACTGAATCATACGGGGTAAATGATCAAATATACATGTACATACCTTCAGACCATGGAAGGATGTTTTTTATCAGAAACTTTCCTGTAGAATAGACAAACATTGAAGTGGAAGATTTCATGAGCTGGAGCCATATCACCTACCACGCAAAAGCAATCCAACATCATAGAATGGTAGACTCAGACAGATGGGAGTACAACAGTTTCCGATCACTAGGTCATTGCATTCCAGTGCTTCGGCATCTGGTGGCATGACACAAACAATGTCAGTGATGTGTCACAGGCACTTTGGCCTACAATGATGAAACACATCAACAGCTACATACAGTCCATACAGAGGCCCTCATTACAATCCTGGCAGTCGGTGATAAAGCGACGGTAATACCGCCAACAGGCCGGCGGTAACCAAAATGGAATTATGACCACGGCTGAAACCGCTCAGATAGACAGCCACTTTAACACACCAACCGCCACGGCCGGTATCAACAAGCACCACGGCGGTAACCGCTAACAGCCAGGTGGAAGACAATGTATTGCCCACACTATTACGACTTGCCTATCCACCACCTTTTCTGGGCGGTACCAACGACATCAAAAGCATGGCAGAATCACTGCACAGAAGTCAAAGGACTCACCTCCTGTGGAGACTCAGGGAACAACCACAACGCCATGGAGCCCGAGCTGCACATATTTCCGATGCTCATCAACCTTCTGCTGCATTATGAACATCAACGCCGGCGAAGACGACCACAGTGAGTGCTGCCGCCTAGCACACAAGGGAGGGGAGAGGAAAAAGAGAGTGACACACACACACGCAACACACACACCCCCACCCCCAACACCATACACACAACCAGATGCAGCAACATTACATATTCACCCTGTACCCCTCAGGAATAATGCAAGGACAAAATGATTTAAAGAAAGTGACTGTAATATGATAAAACACTATGAATAAGTGTATCACAATACAAAAGTATATACATATTTATAAATTCAGGGACACTGCTCAGTCCTCAATGTCCGTGGGCCACAGGGCCACAACACATAGGCCACGGCCTCACCTCACTCCTGCAACAACACAGAGAGAACACTGCAGGGGCATCAGGTCGAAAATACTCAGGCACCTCAGGGGGATGGGGAATAGGGGGGGCACCTCAGCCGGAAGATGGTACAACATCACTGGTCCTGGAGGGGGCTACATGCCCTGTGCGATGTCCTGGGGATTGCAAGTCCACAGTCTCTCAAGTGGGTGGTTTGCCCACTTCTTGGTCACTGGCTCTGGAGGGGGGCCTTGTGCACAGTGTGCTTCATCCTGGGAAGGATGGGGTGAGTGGACGGCTTCTTCTACTGGTTCTGGAGGGGGCCTTGTGCCCAGTGTGCTTCATCCTGGGAAGGATGGGGTGAGTGGACGGCTGCTAGGGGGCCTTGTGCCCAGTGTGCTTCATCATGGGAAGGATGGGGTGAGTGGATGGCTGCTCCACTGGTTCTGGAGGGGATATTGTGCCCTGTGATGTAGATCGTGGGGACTGCAAGGTCACAGTCTCTCACCTGGGTGTTAGACCCACAGGATTTGCAGGTGGCAGGATGCACAACAGCTCATGGAGGCAGGACTACACACTGTCTGCTGGCGGTGACAGCTGCTCAGTGGTGGCAGTAGCGGGTTCGATGTTGGTGCTGGCAGTGGTGGGGGGAGGCTCCAGCCCATCCCCTGCAGCCTCAGACGGCTGCCCACTGGGGCTGCTGCTGGCAGTTGTACTGGTGGCAGTGATGGTGGCGGTGCTGGTGCTGGTGGCTGTGCTGGCAGTGGTGGGGGGAGGCTCCAGCCCTTTCCTGGCAGCCTCGGACGGTTGCCCATTGGGGCTGCTGCTACTGGTAGTGGTGCTGGTGGCAGTGCTGGCAGTGGTGGGAGGAGGCTCCAGCCCTTCCCTTGCAGCCTCGGATGGCTGAACCACCATGTTTGGTGGTGGGGGCTCCGAATGAGTCCCAGCACCAGGCCTCCTGTCCTTCCTGCCTGCTTGTGCAGGCCCCTTGCCCTTCCTGTCAGCAGCCGGGGATTGCCCCTTGCCCTTCCCTCCTGCAGCTGGTGGTGCCTCCTTGCCCTTCCTTGATGCTGCTGGGGGTGCCTCCTTGCCCTTCCCTGTCACAGCTGGTGGTGCCTCCTTGCCCTTCCCTGTCGCAGCTGGTGGTGCCTCCTTGCCCTTCCTTGATGCACCTGGTGCAGGCAACCTTTCAGAGTTGCTACCTGGTGCCCGGAATCCTCTCCCGCCTGCAGTAGCTGTCAACACTACTGTGGCCGTGGACTGGGTGGTTGAGGTGCTCGCCTGTGTTCTGACCACCCTGGCCCGACATGAAGGACGGGGGTAGTGGTAGGGAAGAGGTCAACGGTGGAGAGGAAAAGCTTCTTAGGGACGTTGGGGTGGGAAGAGGGTGAAGGTTTGGGAGTGGGCGAAGAGGAAGTGGTTGTAGGAGGAGTCTGTCTGCTGCGTTTGGATGCAGGTGCATGGGCTGCATGCTGTTGTGAGGTAAATGGCTGTTGGGTGTCTGAGTGCTTGCGTTTGTGTACTTTGGGAGGAGGGGGCACAGACACAGTTGGAGAGGGCACAGGGGACGTGTGCATGGATGTTGGGGTGGTGATTGCCAGTGAGTGGTGTGTAGTGATAGGCGTGATGGTAGTAGTGGATGAGGATGTAGTGCATGCAGGTGTGAGTGTTGAAGGAACTGGGAGAGAGGTGGAGGAAGAGGAAGAGGAGGGGGACACAGTGGAAGCAGTGGATGTTGGTATGTCTGCATCTGGATGGTGTTTGTGTGAGAGCCTGTGGAATGATGTGCAGTGCTTGTGTTTGCCTGAACCACTCCTGTGTGTTGTCTTGTGTGCATGCTGGTCTGCCTGTGTGCTTTGGATAGGTTGGGGTTGAGGGAAATGGGATTGGGTAGAGGAAGTTGGAAGGGGGAGGCTAAATACAGGGACAATGGCTGCCATCAGGGAGGTGCTGGTACGGGGTAGCAGCTGTACCTGTAGTTGGGGCGGGCACAGAGGTGTCGCCACCATGAGGGACCTTCCATAGGAAGAGGTATCACTGTCAGAACTGTACCCTCCAGTCTCCGCCATGGCGCTCCCCTCACCCTCTGCCCTCAGTGGATTCGGCTTCCTGGGCCCTGTGGGAAGCAGCTCGCCCCGTCGCCGGTGCCTCTGCTCCTCCGCCAGATGATGCTAATGCACATAAGGACAGGGTGACAAAATAAAAAGGGGGGGGGAGAGACAAAGGATACCCTTGGTCAGTGGCGGCAACAACACCACCGTTGGCGTACACGACACACACACACAGGGAACAGCCCTACGCACTAGGCAATGCACTGACAGTCACACTGCAAGTCACCAACCCATGGACAGGGATACTTAACACCAATTGTAGCATACCTGAGACCCACAGACCCCTGCCCAGTAGTGGACGCCTATTACCTTGTTGGAGGAGTTTTACTTCAGACCATGCCCAACATGGGCCCTACCTTGCAATGTCCGGCCTGGCCTAGGGGCACCCATAGGCCCACATCCCCCACCCGGATGTCACCCCACCACGCGCAAGTAGTATATTGTGGCACTGTACTCACCCCCTGGTGGCTGGTGTGATGCCCCAAAGTGTCCATTCAGCTCCAGATACGGGCAGTCCTTCCTCGTTGGGAGGCCATCCCCAGCCTGGCCTCCACCGTCTTCTGTGCCCAGCATCTCAGGTCCTCCCATCGTTTCTGACAGTGGGTTCTCTGCCTGCCGTAGACCCCCAGGGTCCGCACGTCCTTGGCAATGGCACACCATATACCCTTTTTTTGATTGGCGCTGGCCAGCAGAGAAATACACATAGGAAAAGGTATCAGTCAGACCGTCCTGCCTGTTACACTCATGACCCACCAAGGCCCTCATATCCCCTTATGTACAGACATTGCCCACTATACATGCAGCACGCTGCCCAGGGCCCTTACACCAACCCCACCACACGAGGCCCTCACACACAGCACTCTGTGCATTCATGCCCCATGCATCGTGCTCATAGTGTACTCACCTGTTGGTCTGGAGGCCCATACAGCATTCGGTACTGGGGTAGGACCCCATCGACCAGTCTCTCCAACTCTGCCGCCACGAAGGCAGGGGCCTTTCCCCAGTTACACGAGCCATGGTCGGTTTCAGACACAGGTTACAGCAGCACATGCAGTGTAGGTCCTCTACTGTTGAAGGTCAGGTAGCAAGTGAATGAACAGATAGAAAATGGCAGTCACATCCACGGCGGTGCGTATCGTCACCGCCGGCAAACATCACCTTTGGCCACTGGAACCCATAAGGCCCAATGGTATCCAGTGAGGAGTGGCACGGCGGTTCTCGACCGCGTCCCGCAACGGTGCACAATGTCAGCGGAATTACCTCATTTCTACCTGTCCCTCCATACAGGAGAGGCGGACGCTAATATAGGTGGGGGACAGGCCATGGCACCTAACTGCGTCAGAGTATACATAGACACCATTTGGGCCTATCCAACAATATACTGTTACAGTCACAACATGCAATGCAGTGTAGTTTTGGAAATATGGAATACTGACCAGCTACTCACCGTTTTGCTCCCTAGATTGCAACTGCTGCAGATGAATAGGAGAAGGAGACATCCCCCACGTACAGGGCCCTGGTAGAATTGGAAACAATGAAGGACAGGCACATTATCCTCACCTATAGACTGTACAGGGCCACAATCACAGAGCTGTGTGCCCAATTGGAACCTGACCTGATATCTGCTATCCGTCAGCCCACCGGGATCCCCCCTTTTGTGCAAGTTCTATCTGTGCTCCATTTCCTGGCAACTGGCTCCTTCCAAGTGACAGTGGGCTTGGCAGCAGGAATGTCTCAGCCAATGTTCTCAGCAATAGTGCTGACCAGAGTGTTGTCTGCCATACTTAAACACATGTGCAGCTACATCGTTTTCCCCCAGGTGGATTTGGCCACAGTGAAAGCTGATTTCTATGCAATGGGACATATCCCCAACACTATTGAGGCTATTGATGGTACACACATTGCACTGGTCCCCCCCCGGAGAAATGAACAGGTGTTCAGAAATCGAAAGAGCTTTCACTCCATGAATGTTCAGATAGCGTGCCTGGAAGACCAGTACATCTCCCATGTCAATGCAAGGTGTCCTGGATCTGTGCATGATGCCTTTATCCTGGGGAATAGCAGCATACCATATGTGATGGCTCAACTCCAGAGGCACCAGATGTGGTTAATAAGTGAGCCCTAGTTCCCACCCAGTAGGTGTTGGTGTATAGGTATGGTGTGGGCCCTAAGGGTTAGTGTGTGTCTAACAGTTGCCCCTCGATATTTGCAGGTGACTCTGGTTACCCCAACCTCTCATGGGTACTTACCCCTGTGAGGAATCCCAGGGCAAAGGCAGAGGAACGTTACAATGAGGCACATGGGCGAAGAAGAAGAATTATAGAGAGGAGCTTTGGCCTCCTGAAGACCAGGTTTCGTTGCCTCCATCTAACAGGTGGTTCCCTGTTCTACTCACCCAAGAAGATGTGCCAGATCATTGTGGCATGCTGTATGTTGCACAACCTTGCCTTACGTCGCCAGATGCCTTTTCTGCAGGAGGGTGAGGCTAGAGATGGGCGTGTGGCAGCAGTGGACCCTGTGAACAATGAAGATGAGGAGGCAGAAGATGAGGATGAGACAACAGAAGTGCAATAATACGACAATACTTCCAAAGGCACACAGGTAACTTCACTTTTAAATGACAGTTTTGTGTTTGACATTGTCACTGGCAGGCTGATTTTCCCACTTCTATGGCCACTTACTGTACCCTTTGGCATCTCTATTTGCAGATATTTGTGCCCCACTATGGCTCCTGGTGTGTTGACTGCAGCCAACTACAGGTCATTCCTGTGTATACATTACTATACAGTTGTATTACAGTGTTTAAAGCTTGTTAAACGAATACATAGTTCAATCGTTTGACAGACTCCATACTTGTATTTATTCAAATGGTGTTTATTTAAGTGCCAATAAGTAGAGGGGGATGTGCAATGGGCTGGGTTGATGGTGGAGGAAAGTCCAGGTTGGAGTCTAGTCTATTTGTATCACAGGTGCATTGTCCAAGGGGGCATAGGAAGGGGAGCAATGTCAGTTCAAGGTGGACAGGGGGACTGAGTGAGACACAAGGGTGACAATCAGGAGAGTCTCATTTCCTGGGGTGTCTTGGCAAGTGTCTCTGGCATCTGCCTGGATCGCAGGGAACGTTTGCGGGGTGGTTCTCCTTTTGCAGGGGGTGGGGTGCTGGTGGCCTGTTGGTCTTTGGGGGGGCCTCCTGTCCACTAGCAGCAGCGGAGGTGGAAGGCTGTTCATCGGTTTGGCTAGTGTCAGGGGCCCGCTGGTGTGCCACTCCCTCCCTCATGGTGTTGGCTATGTCTGCCAACACCCCTGCAATGGTGACCAGGGTGGTGTTGATGTCCTTCAAGTCCTCCCTGATCCCCAGGTACTGTCCCTCCTGCAGTCGCTGGGTCTCCTGCAACTTGTCCAGTATCTGGCCTATCGTCTCTTGGGAATGGTGGTATGCTCCCAGGATGTTGGTGAGTGCCCCCTGGAGAGTCGGTTCCCTGGGCCTGTCCTCCCTCTGTCACACAACAGACCTCCCAGCTTCCCTGTTGTCGTGTGCCTCTGTCCCCTGAACCGTGTGCCCACTGCCACTGACCCTAGGTCCCTGATCGTCCTGTATTTGTGGGGTGGACTGGTGTCCCTGTAGTGGTGGACACTGCTGATTGATGTGTCCTGGGGACAGAGGTATGGGCCCGCTGGGTGGGTACTGTGCTGGTGTTTCCTGAGGTGGGAGGCTCTGTAGTGGTATGGGACTGTGCGTGGGTAACTGACAGTCTGGAGGTCCCTGATGTGCCAGGTTGGTCCTCCAGATCCAGGCGTCCAGAGCTGCTGTTATCACTGTGGGCCTCTTCTGGGAAGGGACTGGATGTTGCTGGAACCTCCTCTCCAGTGACATTGGGTGGGGGATCTGTGGGGATGTAAATGCAGTGTTATTGTTTCTGCGTGTGACATATTGTGCATGGGCGGGTTGCCCTCTATGGTTGTTATTGCCCTGGCAGCTTTGCCTTGTGTGAGTAGTTATTTGGTGGGCTAGGTGATTCTCTCTAGTGTGCATGCAGTGGTGATAGGTGTCAGACAGGAACATGGTTATCTTGGGTCTAAGGTCCGAATGCCAACCCGATGGTGGCTGGATTGCCGCTACTGCCATGGCTATCTGCCAAACTCGTAATCAGGCCCTTAGTAACTGCTTTCCTTTCTGCGGTTATGTATTTTGCCGTCTCTGTCATTGTATCTGAAAGTACCATAATAGTGTAAATATATACAATATTTATAGTTTGTGATTTAGATGTAAAATGATGCAACTACTTCTAATTTGTACACTTACATGTATGTTCTCTTTAGATGTTTTTCACTGTTTTGTGGTGATTCACTATGGAGCAGGTGTTTTCTTTTCTGTTAGATGAAAAAATGGTTCATTTAAAGTGTTATTTTTTAGTAGTTTGTGGAGGTCATTAGGTTTATTTTTATTTGCTATTTTATTAATTTACACCAAGCACAACTCCAATGGTCATGAAATAAACAGCACTCTCATCACTGATTAGAGCACAATACGTTTATTGTGGCTGGTCCATCTATGGTTTCGGTCACTCAGGACCACGGACACAAATGTTTTATTATCATTTATTCATTTTAAACACTTTTTAAAATTAATTTATGTATACTTACTTTGTTTTATATTTTGCTGGTTTGAGATAGTTGTCTTTTTCTGGAAGTAACTGTTTTCTTTTCAAAAATCTATGTAACAAGATGGAAGTTGGATAGTTTTTTATTCATTATTTGCTATTTTACATTTTTAAGTTTATTAACAATTATTCTTTTGAATAAATGTAAATTGTACTGACTTGGTTAGGTAGTTCCTGAGCTATATATCTATCTTCTTTAATGGTCTAGTCAGAGAACCTAGTACAGTTTTCTCATCTTGCAGCATTGGTCATTTTTGAAGTATTTAGTTGTGTAAATTAGTGTGCCTTTTCCATTGTTGATTTAATTTTGTTTGATTCTATTGGTTAAAGTTTGATATTTTTATATATATATATATATGCATTTATTAATATTTAGTTTGCTGTCTAAATGTTTGTAGTTAATACTAATCTAAGGTGAAGATATTTCTGTTTCAAATATTTCTGTTTTCCAGATAAGTAAAAATCTATATTTTCAACAACAATATTTGTGTTCTTGATATTTGTGCTTTTACTACCTAACTATAGAAAGTTGATATTTATGTTATTGATATTTATTTTCTGATAATTTTGTGTTTCAATATTGTAGGCATCGATATAATGTCAGTGATCAGTGTATTGACGTCTCTCCAAATTTGGGCCCATGCTGCAATGTACATCCTGGTTTCTGGATTCCTCTACAGCTGAAGGTAATTTAGGAGGCCACCCTAAAAAAAGATCTCTTATTCCTCGTCACTAATTAAAGTTGGGGGCCCTCTCATCTTGTCCCTCAGCCATTTTGGGGATTTAGAATCACTAAGGAGCATTAGGATGGAGATGGATGGTGTTGTGATGAGAAGATGGCTCAGAATGACCAGAAAATGGCTGACTTCCTGTTTTTATATATATGTCCTTGCTTGTAGCAGTAGGCAGAGATCTCCTCCCTAAGAATGGAGGCCTCTGCCTTCCAGGTGGAAGAGTCCAAAAATGTAGGGGACAGAAGTTACATAATAATGGGAGTTTTGTTTATAATATGTGAAAACGTGTTTAAAGGAAAACAAGTATGCATAGTTACCTGTGTAAACTATATGAATAACTGTAGTTTAGTGCACATTTATAAATATGATAGAATAAGTTTGAAGTGTATGTGTATCAATACACTGAGTAAAGCATGTTTGATTTTGGCATTATGATAGTGCAACAGTACTACCTCAGGATGGTACCAGTGGATGGTGAACCAGTACATCATTTACCATGGACAAGACACTATCTAAACACAATATTAAATGAGCAGCTCTTGCAAAAAAATGAGCAAGTAGTCAATCATGTACTTACATAATAACGTGACCTCTGTTCTGTGTCCCACTCTAGGACCCTGAATGGGAGAATCATTCATGGCTGATAGCTACATGTGAGTACTGTCACATGGCATTGTTGTGCAGCATGTAACAGACTACTATTATCTTATACACAACTGCTGGGGAGTACAGCAGCTTCCCACTAAAGCCAAGAATAGGAAGAGTGACCTATGGATACCAAAAATGCATTCAGTGATGGACCGTGTATGTATGTTCTATTAGAACTTTATTGAAGCTTTGTGGTTGGGTGTAATAAGGTTGTGAGAAGATGGGGAGAGAGTACATATGCAGCGTCACCTTCAACAAAGACGTGAAATTTCTTACGACGTAGTTATATTTTAAATGTAATACATTACCTATAAAGTAATGCAGTCACTATTGGGGTAATGTCTGTCTAGAGCGTTGTAATGAATAAGCAGTATGTTTGAGATGCCACCCCCAAAATAAATATGCAACTCCACTGTGAAACATTATAACCTACTTAGGAGCCACATGTCCCTGAAAATACCAGCCAGCACACTATCAAACTGCAGACCAAGAAGTATAAAAGATAGCAC
This sequence comes from Pleurodeles waltl, assembly GCF_031143425.1. NCBI lineage: Eukaryota > Metazoa > Chordata > Amphibia > Caudata > Salamandridae > Pleurodeles > Pleurodeles waltl. The sequence continues at coordinate 506,766,655 of NC_090447.1, read as the reverse complement.
AAGACGCTAGCCCTTTTGCATCTAATCACCCAGGATCTGGAACAACATCACTGAATTCATCAGGACCACCCCAATGGTGCTTCAATTTAAGAAATAGTTGAAGACTCACCTCTTTATAAAACATTACGTCACAATGCCTTAACTGTCCTCAATGTATCTTCCTCTTCTGTTACTCATCAACTTTAAACTTGCCTTTGACCATGTACAGCACTCCACTGCCTTTTGGCTAGATTACCACATACAAATACTACATGCATACATAAATACATATATACATACAGATACATACTTGAACATCATAAAATGAAAGTAGTGAGGCCGGGAAGTATAAATGAGACTAAATATTACTCTGAATCCAAAAGTGAAAACCAATGCAAAATCTTTGCACATAAATTTTAGGGGCATGTTAAATACTACAAGTTAAGAAGGCTTTGTGCATTCTAGAAACAAACAAACCCAGGACCAAAATAAATCTGCCAAACATGTTGTTTAAGGCACTGCCATATCAAGTGTTTGGTAAAAAGTGACTTGATTACCTGCAAATGGAAAAATATGAGGTGTTTCCCTTTCCAATGAAGTCAAAATTTCACAACAGCCTATAACAGATACACTGGGCATTCTGCAAAGGTTTAGGACTAGGTGGAGGTAAATGATGTGCAATCTTGTGCACAACTTCATTTTAGACAAAGGCAATCTATTTCAGAACAGTATTTCAACTTAAATATTCTAAACATAGAAATGTCACAGTGAGAAACTGTGTTATTGGTTTAGGGGGTAGAAGCCCCACTCAGTCAACAACCACAATCTTTTTCAGGGTGAACCACAGAAAGTCACTAAATTAACCTGTGCTAAACGGTTTGGTAGCTTGGAACAAAAGCAATCAGGCTTAACTTGGAAGCAATGTGTAAAGTATTTATGCAGCACACAAACTTAAATAAAGTGAAACCACCACACACAAATAATACCAAACCAATTTAGAAAAATATAGAACATTTATAACAAATAAAATGATATAAGAATGACACAAATCCAATCAGTAGAACCAAAGATATTCATTTTCAAAAATATTATTTTAGCAAAAATAGCACCTAAAAGCACAAAGAGCCACTCATGGTCATCCGATTGTACTAGACGGGGGAAAGTCACAATTTAGGCCGACCGCATTAAAGAATGGATTGGATACAGGGACCAAGTAAGTCTCAATGAAGGGTTGCCTTCTGGGTCTGGAGTGAAGAGATCATTTACAGTGGGTGAAGGCGCGAGATGGTAAGAGAGCGTCATAGATGGTCATCACTGTAGCGCAAAGATCAGGCTGGGTGTCGCAGGCTGTCATCACTGAAGCACTAAGAGTTGTTCGGGTGTTGTGGATGAACATTCCTGTGGTTCTGCACTGGCAGTCACTGCGGGGTGTAGTTGCTGTAGTGCAGAGTGCAGATTTCATGTTGCAGGTCATTGCTGGTGGTCACTGTAGTGTGGAGAGCAGGTCTCACTGCAGTTTCACGCTAGTGGTCATTGTGGGTGGTAGAGTCTCAGTAGGAAGGGGCCCGGTCGAAATCACAAATAGCCCAAACTTCAGGATTTCACATTTTCCTCTTTTGAGGAGCTTAAATCGATGCAAGCCAAGGGTCCAGGACCTAGAAGGCACCACTTGGAAATCAGAAACTCACTCTGCAAATGCCAGCAAGGCTCAGGCAGGTCCAGCTGTAGGTCCAGGTAGGTCCAGTGGAGCAGACCAACTGGGAAGTTGCAGGGAGGTCTCTGGAACCTGTTAAATCCCTGTAGCTCACATAGGAAGGCAGCCAACTTTCTCTTGGTGACATTCAGGTTAGTCTAGGATGAAAACAAGCAGGTCTAGCCTTCCTTCTCAGACATCAAGCCAGTGCTCAGCAGCAGAGTAGTCCTCTGGCAGCAGGGCATTCCTCCTTCTGTAGGTCCAGAAATTATTTCAAGAGTGGATATGCAGTTCCAATATTTATACCTGGTGCCAGACTTTGCGTGGTCCGACTCCCTGTTCTACCACCACATCTGGTTCTAAAAAGTTCTTCCCCCTTGCCCTGTAAAGTCTCCAAATTGTCTGGGGTGAAAAAAGATAGGGTAATTTTTTTGTCTGTTTCCTTTGTGTGCATAGGAGGCAAAGCCCTTTGAAGTGTGAGTGGGCTGGGTACCGCTCCTTCCTACAAAGATGGGCCATCGTGTCCATACCTAAGCCCTTTTTGTGCTACTGGCTGTAAGCAGTTAACAAATCCCAATGGCAGAGCCATTCACAGTCATGTGACCCAGGAAATTGGCAGAAAGCACAAACATTTGGGACAAGAGAATTTCACCCTTCCCAAAGTGGCATTTTCAGAACTGTGACTTAAAATCTGACTTTACTATCAAAGATGGTGTTAAATTACAATTCACTTGAGTGTAAACAGCATATCTCGTTAGCTGCTCCCAATCCAAAGTTAGTACTTATTAAATATAATAAGGTAATCCAGTGTTAGTCAAAGGAAAAGATAGACCTTATAACAGTGAAAAACTACTTAAGGAGTTTTTCACTGTCAGGACATTTAAAACTAAACAACACATGTCCTTTTTAAATACAATGCACCCTACCTTTGGAGCCTACCTTAGGGATGATTTGCAAATATTAAAAGGAAGGTTTAGGAATAGCAAAAAGTGTATTTGCGACAGGCTGCATTGGCAGACCCAAGACATGTTTTAACAGACTACCTAAGTTGATGGCACAATGAATGCTGCACCCCACTAACAACATTTAGGCCCTCATTACGACCCTGGCGGTTGGCAGAGAAGTGGCAGTCTTACCGCCAACAGGCTGGCGGTAAAAAAAATTGAATCATGACCATGGTGGTTACCGCCATGGTCATCCGCCACTTCCCGGTTCCGACCGCCAGGGCGGAGACGACCACTGGGCTGGAGACTTGGGTCTCCAGCCCGGCGGCCGTCACAAGACCGCCGGCAGTATCATGACCCGGCTGACCACCGTGGATTTCATGGGGTTGGGAACCGCCATGAAATCCATGGCGGTAAGAACTATCAGTGCCAGGAAATTCGTTCCCTGGCACTGATAGGGGTCTCCGCACCAACCACCCCCACCCTGAGCCCTCCCCCCACACCCCTCACCCCCCTTTCCCCTCCCATAGGTGGCAGGACCCCACTCCCCACCCTTACCCACAACATCGCAACCCAGACATACACCGTACACGCATGCAGACACCACCAACACACATACCCGCACACATATCAACAAACATGCCAACAGCCACACACACAGACATACACGCACACATCCATTCAGACATACATACAGACAGACACGCACACATTTCCAAACACAACACCCCCGCATGCATACACGCACTCACACACCCCCTCTACATGCTCACACGCACACCTCCATGCACGCACACAACACACAACACCCCCCCACCCACCTCCCCTAACGGACGATCAACCTACCTGGTCCGTTGATCCTCCGGGAGGGGACAGGATCCCTGGGGGCTGCTCTGCTGCAAGCACCCCGTCAACAGAACACCGTCATGCCGAATCATGGAACGTGATTCGGTGGGCGGTGTTCTGTTGACGGGGCGGTGGAGGTGGAGCAACCTCCACTTCCCCGCCGACCGCCAGTATGGCTGCTGGCGGCTCTCCGTCCGGAAAAGGACGGAGGGCTGCCAGCAGTCATAATTCGCCAAGCGGAAAACCGCCTGCACTGGCAGCCTTCAGCACGGCAGTCCCTCGGCGGTCTTGCAAAAAGACCGCTGAGGTTGTAATGACCACCTTAATTTACAGACCCTAGGTGCATGTTACATCATTTACTAGGAAGTTACAAGTAAATTTAAAGTCCCAATCAGGATATGTCCATTGTATTATGTTTCAGGGGGAAAGCACAACCACTTTACCATTGGTTAGCAGGGAAAACGTGTACAGAGTCCTAATGCCAACAACAACAGATTCAGCAACAGAAGGCAAAAAGTCTTGAGCAACACATGCAAAAAGTGCCAGGTCCAACAGCCATCTAAGGATATAGTGATTATATCTCACATTTATGAATCTTAGAGTCATCTTTCAAACTGCAAAGATTGAAAAGCTGCAACCTATTTTGTGATAAAGTGGATTAGATACCCTCATCAAAATATGTACTTAGCTTTACAGTGAAATAAATATCCAACAGGAGAACTGGATGAAGCAATCAGTTCAATCAAGGTTAAAAGTGGAATACATCGGTGTAGTATTCTTGAGATCCTGTTGTTCAACCTTCTGCCCTTTTTTATAGATGACTATTGACCCTTGGTGGGAAGCATATATGCAACCAAACTTTCGTCTGTGAATGAGGCAGTGCTAGGTGTCATATACCTTATGTCCAATACCCATTCTACCCTTCACCAGGAATCATTGTGTATGTTGGCCACCCATTAAATTATTAGGGAGGGGATCTGATCCTCGTATGTCTGAACACTGATCCTACTTTCCCTGAGCCCTTGGATGCACACTCTAAGGAATACTGCCTCCATACAGTATTCCTTCACTGGATATATTTGCCTGTAAGGACAAATACAAAAATACATCTGGAACTTCATGAAGCAGATGGGCTTCATAGAAAGGCACACCTGCTCCCAAACAAACAGTGTTAAGACAGTACAGAAGGCCAATTGGCTCAACTGTGAGGTGTGTGATCCAGATACAAATGAATGGACATCCTGTCAACCTTTTAATTGGAGCAGAGAAAACCGTCAATGTCAGTAATGAAAGGAATACAACTATTGTTTAACCTTTCATACTGCAGACAGTCAAGCAGTCACAAATGTCCTTTAGGCCAAGGACTATATTTTACATGCAAAGAAATGTTCAGAGCTGGGAGTGACTTATTTATTTAACATATTTATCGTGACTGCTACAACGGATTGGATTTTCTCCTCAGTTTTAATTTTGATGGCATGTCTTGGCATCTACTGTCTAATTTGGATGTAAAGGCTGCTTTTGTTGCAAAACCATAGAAAATATGTCCCTATCCCTTTTCTGGTTTGATGAACAGTACAAAAGTTGAAAGTTTCACTTTACATTGATCAGGCAATCAAACTAATACTGCACTACTAAGGAGATGTATCTTTTAACACACAGAAACAAGCTTAAAAGGACACCCAAATATCATGAAATGAGGTACATTTGAGCTGGCAACAGGCCCACCACTCCCCCTTGGGTTTCACCTAGAGTACCTATGTTGAAAAACCTAATAATTGGAACAATGTGGCATGCACCAAGACATCCATCTAAAGAAAGAGACATGTATTCACTAACATAAACAAAATGATACAACTTCCTAATGAAGACAGAATTTGCTTTGGTTTCCAAACCTAATCCTAATAAAGGGAAACATCAAGTGAAATTAAACAAGTTATCACAGTACATCATCAATTCTGCTTCCTGCAGATTACTGTTTCATTACACCAAAACCAAAAAATGGATGTCTAAGGTCGCTAAATTATTCCAATAACAGACACTTAAGAAATCTGGGGAACAGATGAATAATGAAATCCTTCGAGTTGCTAGGCTTGAGGGAACGTTTTAAGTCAAGAGACCCCTTTTCCCCTAGATATAAACCCCCATGCTAATTTTATGGCATGCTTCATCATAGGATTTTTAAAGTGACCAGAAACATGTCAGAAGGAGGGTGATCGTCCTGGAAGTGGTTCAACACTCACCCTTGCAGTGGAGGAATCTGACTGTCCTATATAACCCTTTGGTTCTTGTTTTGTGGAGTAGGCATCCAGGATGTTGAAGATAACTCTGGTGCTTAATTGCCAAAAGAGAGTGAGCCAGGATCACAAGCCAGCTCAAACACATTCATAATGTCACAAAAGTGTGGTGCGTGACTGAGTGAATTTGTGGTCATAGAATGGTCTTACTGGTGTTAATAGTGTTTGGAATAGTGGGAGTACATGTGTCAGGAATGTTGTGTTTGTATGTCGTATGTCAATATTAACTTCACTTAACTTGATGGTGGTCAGTGAGAGAAGAGTAGCAGCTTCACTTCCCAATCCCATTTCATTAGGCTTAAAAATGTTGAATGGAAACTTTGTTAATGATCAACCAGCAAGGCAAAAATACATGTAATGATCATTTTGCCACCCTATTGATTATATAGCTGTTTAATATTGGGAGTGTGAGCTTTAAAAATTTGAAATTATTAAATTGGGACAGTAGAAACACTAGAGGATCATTAACACTATGTGTAAAGTGCAACAATTCTACCAGTGAAGATGTTAGAGGTAAATGTGGTACTCTGGTATTTAGTATTGATGAAATTGATAATGGGAAAATGGTGAAAAAATTAACAAAGTATTCATTAGAGGGTAAGAAGCCATTAGACACATTTAACCATTTGACTACAAAAAATGTATGAAAGATATTTTCAAGTGCTACTATGTCCTATTCGATCTAGCTCAAATCAGCCTCTTAGCTGGTTTGGTGCAGAATGCAGAGTCAAGAGGAGAAAGATAAGTATATATCTATCAATGAAGTTGTATGGAAAGATCACAAGAAGGGATAGCTACATTAGTGACTTGTGTAAAGAATTCAAACTGGTGAATCAAAGATTGAAAGTGGAGATGGCTAAGAAGTCTTGGGCTCAAATGGCCACGGTCTTTCAGAATAAGAGTGAAAAGGTCAATCGGAGACTGGAGGCCAATGACTTTGGGAAGGTGGACAAAATTACTGATAGTCAAATAAAGCATTAACAGGGACAGTCTCTTAAGTGATATTACTCAAAATAAAGTTGGTGTGGTGCTATGGCTCAAGCAAAAAGATTTTGCATTAGTGAATACAAGTCTGAATTAAACAGAGTGGCAGGACGGCATGACATATCCAATATGGTGCATAAATAAAACAGAGCTCTGGCCTGATATCTTTTGCCCATCTATAAAAATAATAGCAAGTGAAACCATATTCTCCCTAAATCGGAAGGACTCTGAGATTAAAGCAATTTAAAAAGAGAAAGGAAAGTTACAGGTTCTAGTGGCATATAGACATAGGGGGTCATTCCAAGTTTGGTGGGCGGCGGTTGTTGCCCGCCAAACTTCCCCCGTCAAAAGACCGCTCCGCGGTCAGAAGACCGCGGGGGCCATTTCGACTTTCCCGCTGGGCCGGCGGGCTCCCGCCAAGGGAGCGCCCGCCAGCCCAGCGGGAAAGGCCCTGCAACACAGGAGCCGGCTCCGAATGGAGCCGGCGGTGTTGCAGGGGTGCGACGGGTGCAGTTGCACCCGTCGCGATTTTCACTGTCTGCTAAGCAGACAGTGAAAATCATGCTGGGGCCCTGTTAGGGGGCCCCTGCACTGCCGATGCCAGTGGCATGGTCAGTGCAGGGGCCCCCAGGGGCCCCACGACACCCGTTCCCGCCATCCTGTTCCTGGCGGTAAAAACGCCAGAAACAGGATGGCGGGAAGGGGGTCAGAATCTCCATGGTGGCGCTGCAAGCAGCGCCGCCATGAAGATTCAGCCCAGCCAGGAGTAATCCGGCGGGAAACCGCCGGATCCCCTTTTCTGACCGCGGCTTTACCGCCGCGGTCAGAATGGGCAGGAAAGCACCGCCAGCCTGTTGGTGCTGTTTTCCGTCGGTCACGGCCCTGGCGGTTTTTACCGCCAGGGTCGGAATGACCCCCATAGTTCTTTAATTGTCAAATCAACAAAATATTTGCCTATTTTCAAGAGGGGTTCAGAAACAGGCAAGTGATAAACAACTAACCCTAGCTGAAAATGCTGCGTTAGACCTGGCCCATTCAGCGATATTTTTCACTTCAATATGTTTTGTGCAAAGTTACTGAAAGTGGGAATATTAGTATAACATAGATTTTAAATTTTGATTTGCATAGTGGACCAAGGGTTATTATGAATAAAACTAGTCAACTAAGGGCCCATTTTTCCTTATTAAAGTATTTCATACTTATAACTTGACTTAGATGTGTGTCAGGCAAAGATGACTGCAGATTTTAATCAGTGATGGATTGAATAAAGAATATGTCATTGCACCTGTTCTCTCTATTGTTCTGTGCTGTGCCTGTGAGCCAAAGTTTATCCACCACAAATCAATGTAAGACAAGTGTCTCTACTTTCCTGTGTAAAAGACCTTGTGGTTTTAGATCTCTTGCAAGCACCTATATATAGATATATAAATGTTCTTAATCACTACTGCAAGCATAATGTATAGGATGTCTATAGGTACTTTATCTCCCTTCCTGTGCAGTGCAAGTTATGAAATATTTAAAGGACCATGTAAAGGAACAATGCCGAAGGCTGAGTTCCTTTCTAAGGTCATGGAACTGCAAAGTGACTTGCAATATCCTCACAATGTAATGGAGAAGGTATTTTGGCCCGTATTTATACTCCGTTTGCGCCGAATTAGCGTCGTTTTTTTCGACGCAAATTCGGCGCAAAACTAACGCCATATTTATACTTTGGCGTTAGACGCGTCTAGCGCCAAAGTATGGGCAAATAGCGTCATTTTTTTGCGTGAACGCCTTCCTTGCGTTAATGAGATGCAAGGAAGGCGTTCCCGTCTAAAAAAATGACGGCGACGCAAATGCGTCGTATTTATACTCCCGGGCAAAAATCACGCCCGGGAGTTGGCGGGTCAAAAAACCCTGCATTTGCGCCAGTATTTAACGCCTGGGTCAGGGTAGGCGTTAAGGGGCCTGTGGGCTCAAAATGAGCCCACAGGTGCCCTCCCCTGCCCCCAGAGACCCCCCCTGCCACCCCTGCCCACCCCAGGAGGACACCCAAGGATGGAGGGACCCACCCCAGGGACATTCAGGTAAGTTCAGGTAAGTATAATTTTTTATATTTTTAATTTTTTTTGGTGGTGGCATAGGGGGGCCTTATTTGTGCCCCCCTACATGCCACTAGGCCCAATGACCATGCCCAGGGGACATAAGTCCCCTGGGCATGGCCATTGGGCAAGGGGGCATGACTCCTGTCTTTACTAAGACAGGAGTCATTTAAATGGCGTCTGGGCGTCGAAAAAAATGGCGCAAATCAGGTTGAGGCGATTTTTTTGCCTCAACCTGACTTGCCCCATTTTAAGACGCCCTAACGCCATTTTCCCCCTACGCCGGCGCTGCCTGGTCTACGTGGTTTTTTTTCGACGCACACCAGGCAGCGCCGGTCTGCTAGCGCCGGCTAACGCCATTCCATAAATACGGCGCCCGCATGGCGCTTCAGAATGGCGTTAGACGGCGCTAATTTTTTGACGCTAAACTGCGTTAGTGCAGTTTAGCGTCAAAAAGTATAAATATGGGCCTTTATTCCTTATAATGCACGTCCACCCCATAACTCTTTCTACAAACCACTAGTTTCCTTGGGGTACTGCTCTTTCAAATAAAAGATGTATCATGGCTGAAGTCGTGAAGAATAAAAGTGTAATCTAGAGTGAAATTAAACGCACCAAAAAGCAGTTAGTTATTTGTTGCAGAAATATATTAGAATCAGTTTAATGTAAGTCAGATTTAAAAGGTGTTGAATCTCAGAATCAGTAGAAAAGGCAGAAAGATCACATTTTCCTTTAATAACATATAAGGCCTAGTTTAGAATTTGCAGGACAGGTTACTCTGTCACAACGGTGGCGATATTCTGTCCCCCAAAATATAAGTTCAATTACATCGTATGAGATTTATATTTCAGTGGACGGTATATCCGTCACCGTTGTGACAGAGTAACCCGTCGCCGAGGCCCATAGTATGCATAAAATAACTAAGTTGGCATAACATCTCCTTTCAGCTCATCACTGTTTATTTTAGAAAAAAAATCAGAAGAATGGAAAATCAGTTTTACGTTATTGTTGTATTGTTAACCCCCTCGGGTGCCTGGGATGAGGTGGTTATGTCCTCAGCCGTGGCGCTCAGGCACCACAAACGTAACCACCTCGTCCTGCGCCCGGCCCATGGGGGGACAGCTAGCACTCTCCCGTGGGCCTCCCACTCCCCTCCCATGGGCAGGGATGGAAGGGGAATCGCTTCCCCTTCCACCCGGACCCCCCACCCCTCCTCCTAGTGGTGTCTGATGACATCAGTGCACGAATGCACACTGACCTCATTAGAGGTCGCCCTCATTGCACTGGAAGCTCAGCTTCCAGTGCGATCGGAAGAGAAATGCTTACATTTCTCTTCCGATCAGGGGGCGGGCCGAGAGACATGAAAGGAAAGACCTTTCCTTTCCTCACATTTCTGTCTGAGCATTTCTGCAGCCCGATTGTGAGGCGATCAGGCTGCAGAAGTGCCCATTAGACACCTGGGAGTTGTTTTTAATATTTACAATGAAGGGGTGCAATCCCTTGGCAAGGATCGCTTCCCTGGGGGGCATTCTTTAAGGCCTTTTCTGACCCCCCTGAGGGCAGACCAGCCTCTTGTAAGTAGGCCGATGTGTCCCCAGGAGGGGCAGAAACCTCTAGATACCAGGGATCATTTTTTAAAACATTTTTACATGTAGGGAGCGACCCCTTAGGCAGTTGTTCCCCTGGGGGGGGGGGGAATTATTTTTAGGCCATTTCTGTCCCCCTTGGAGGCAGATTGGCCAATTTGTATTAGGCCAATCTGCCCCCAAGGGTGGTAAAAAACCACTAGACACCAGGGATATTTTTTTTTTTGTCAGTTACACACAAGGAGAGCGACCCCTTAGGCAAGGGCTGCTCCCCTGAGGGGCAAATTTATTTTAGGCCACATCTGCTCCCTTTTGGGGGCAGATCGGCCTATTTTAATTAAGCCTATCTACCCCCAAGGGGGGCAGAAACCACTAGACACCAGGGATTTTCTTTATTTGTGTCAATCTCACACGAGGGGAGCAACCCTTAGGCAAGGGTCGCTCCCCTGGAAGGCAAATTTATTTTATGCCATTTCTGTCCCCCTTGGGTGCAGATCCGCCTATTTTAATTAGGCCAATCTGCCCCTAAGGGGGCAGAAACCACTAGGCACCAGGCATTTTTTTTCCAAAGATTTATTTACAGTTGGGGAAGGACTCCTTAGCAAGTGTCGCTCCTATGGGGGGGGGATTTATTTTAGGCCATTTCTGCCCCCCTTGGGGACGATCTGCCATTTGTGCCCCTCTTGGGGCCGATCTGCCTCACGGGGGGCAGAAACCACTTAGGCACAAGGGATTGGTGTGTGTGTGTGTGTTCTGTTTGGGGGGGCAGCCCCTTGGGCAAGGGTCCCGCCCATGGGGGAACATTACTTTTGGCCATTTATGACCCCCTTGGGGGTAGATCGGCCTATTTTGGGAAGGCCCAGCAGAGACCAGGGAAGAATTGTTTTTAAAAAAAGAGGGTGAGGGTATGGCCATATCCCCACCCCAAATAAATGAGGACAAAGTTGTTCTACCCACTGGTGGGCAGATGGAGCACTTACCCCTGATCCACTTCCTGTGGGGTCAGAAAGCCTACAAAATGCCAGGGAATTAAAAAAAAAATAGGGGGGTGGTGGCTATCAACCAGTATTGGCATGGTTATGGCCCCACCCCTACTAAAGGGGGTAACAGTCTTTCAGCTCTTCCCAGCTCTCTAAAAGATCTTACCCAATGGCAAGCAAGAGGACATTTGATTATTTCGGGTTTTGGTTTTACATTTCAGCCATGAGAACTTGTCTAACTCTCAAAATCGTCCCACTTGGAATGGTGAGGGCTGCACTCTTTAGACTTTGGGACTCTAACATGTAGAAAAATCTACGAGTCCTAGACACATCTGAAAGCTAAACATGTGGATGAGTCCAGGGTGGTGTGCTTCACATGCACCCTGATTCATTTTCCTACCCACAATGCCCTGCAAACCTCCAACTTTGCTTGAAATCAGACATTTTTCCTACATTTCTGTGATGGAACCTTCCGGAATCTGCAGGAATCCACAAAATTCCTATCACCCAACATTGTTACATCTATACCGATACAAATTCTGCCCCACTTGTCAGCCTAAAAACTTTTTTTTTCAAACTGCCCTATTGGACCACTAGTTTTAAAAAATTCACAGATTTGGTAGGTTTCCCCAGGTGCCGGCTGAGCTAGAGGCCAAAATCCACAGCTAGGCACTTTCCAACGTTACACGTTAGATTTCAATGTAGAAATTTGATTTGTCCATGTTGCGTTTCCTGTCACGGGCATTAGGCCTACCCACACAAGTGAGGTACCATTTTTATTGGGAGACTTGGGGGAATACAGAATAGCAGAACAACTGTTATTCCCCCTTGTCTTTCACTACATTTTTTCCTTCCAAATTTAAGACAGTGTTAAAAAAGACGTCTATTTGAGAATGCCTTATAATTCACAGGTATGTATGTATGTAGTATGGGGACCCCAGAATTCAGAGATGTGCAAATAACTACTGCTTCTCAACACCTTATCTTGTGCCCATTTTGGAAATACAAAGGTTTCCTTGATACCTATTTTCCACTCTTTGTATTTCACCAAATGAATTTCTGTATACCTGGTACACAATGAAAACCCACTGCAAGGTGCAGCTCCTTTATTGGCTCTGGGTACCTCGGGCTCTTTGTGAACCTACAAGCCCTATATTTCCCCCCAACCAGAAGAGCCCAGCAGATGTAACAGTATATTGCTTTCAAAAATCTGCCATAGATGGAATAAGTTATAGAAGAAAACAGAAGACAGAAATGGCTCTCTTTTTTACCTCAATTTCATTTTTTTTATTTTAGCTGTTACTTTCTGTATGAAAACCTTGAAGGATCTACACAAATGACCCCTTGCTGAATTCATAATTATCTCTACTTTTCAGACATGTTTAGCTGTCCAGGATCCAGCATTAGTTTCACACCCATTTCTGCCACTAACTGGAAGGAGGCTGAAAGCACAAAAAATAATAAAAATGGGGCATGTCCCAGTAAAATGCCAAAATTGTGTTGAAAAATGTGGTTTTCTGATTCAAGTCTGCCTGTTCCTGAAAGCTGGAAAGATGGGGATTTTAGCACCACAAATCCTTTGTTGTTGCCATTTTCAGGTTAAAGCAAAGGGGTTAAACTGCAGCTGTACTGATGCTCTTTGTGGCCTCCCTTGCATATTGGTTGATGGCTTTGGCAGTAGGCTTGTGACACCAGACCAAAACTATAACAATAGTTGAACAGCTATATCATTCCATTATTACAGGTGGCAAGAGACGTCACAACTCAACATTAATCAGGAAATTAGGGGCAGACTATTAGACAGGGATTACAGACTACCATGTACTACATATTAAAATACTAAAGAAAAACGAAATAATGCAACTGGGTAGGACCAAGCGTGATATTTTGAGACAATTATCCAATATCAGATTGGAAAGGGGGTCGTTTTATTAATACAGCAGAATCAATTTCAGTGAAAAGCTTTCTGTTAATTAGCAAACATAACAGACTTTTGAGGGGAATAAGCTGAATCTGTGTGGCTATGAAACTTTATTGCACAGTGTGGTTAATACTCAGTAGCGCCCCTACTTCTTTCAAACTGTGCAAAGGTGTTGCTTCTAGTTATGTATTGTATTCGTTGGTTGCTGATGGAGGACTGACCCAACTTTGACATATTTGAGGGTAAAGTGCTTAGAAAGGCATTGGGCTGCCTAAAATGGCAGATGTAGAAGCTTGCTACTGGTGTTAGAGCCTCGTCGACAGTAGAGCCAAGCTGAAGGTCAGGATAAAAATGGTATTTAAATCATTTATAAATCCTGAGTCTAATTAACTAGCAGCAGGATGCTTGAAGGATGCATGTGGTTGGAAACCCCCTGATTTCATAACTATAAAACGGAAGCTTGAGTTCTTGTGCACATTTTGCTAGCTAAATCTAAGTAACATAGTTTTCAGAAAATAAATGATGGAACTTTCTTTAGAATTTAAATTACAATATAAAAAAAGCAAATACATTTTAGCGTTGTAAGGAAAAAGTGAGAGTAGCGAATTATCTGCTATGTACACCTAGACTGAAGCGCCCACATTTTCTACTCCTCTTCTCTCTGAGATTGTTACTCCGTCTTCATTGTTTGAAGAATGGTCCAGGTCTTTTCAGGTGTAGTTGTTTTAGAAAAGCACCAAATGGACTAGCTCACCTTTCCCTTCTGACCCGGGAGGTTTTTATTGAATCGAAAAACTACCCAAACCTGCTACTTAGAGAGGCTGGTGTGCCCTTTAGCTTCTGATGTACATTACTTGCACTAGGGGCTGACATGTTGGCAAAACCTTTGGTGCTATTTAATAACTAGGAAGAAGCTTTGAGATCTTGAGTATGCTGATGGGTTAATGAAGTGCTCATATACACATAATTTGCATTTTTCTTTTGTCCCATTGCTTTCTAAAAGTTGAATGATTCTTTCATTGTCTTTAAATCTTTAAAATATTTTTTTTGTAGTGTCTTTTTATTTATGTGGATGTCTGAATAAACATTCATAATTAAAATTAAAAGTAAAATGATCTCACCGATTAAATTCCTACCCCAGCCATCTTGTGATCATGACTTAAGTGTTGCACTGTGGTGCAAGCAGGAGCCAACACTGATTAGCATGAGATCTGCATTTGAGAAACAGACTCCATCGCAGTTTCAACCAATGGCAATAGGCAAAGTGTGAGACATTGGAAATGTGTAATTTCACAGAGATGACACATTACATATAGTAATATGACACAATAAAAATATCAAACCATAAGAATATCATGGCAGAATATTAACTGGCACACTATGGTCATGTTAAGTTTATATAGAGATGGGGCGTGGCCTGGCAAGATGGTCGCCAGGACTAGCCGAGCTTTGCTCCAGTTCCAACTGGACTAATCCTTTATAATCCTGGCTCGCTACTCTTTGTTTCAGAGCGGTGGCATTGCAACTGGAGGACGGCCTGTCCCCGGTCACAGACAGGAGGGGTGGCGAGGCCTAGAGAAGGCACACCCTGCAGCGCAATCTTGGGAGCGTCATCAGAGCCCCAAATACACTTTCCTCTGTGGCTCAGTGTGAGTGCTCGGACCTGCTGCAGAGGTCCCCCCCCTAGAGTAAGGCGATTTAGCAAGCTGGCCCTGCTGATCTCGAGTAGGTTGGACTTGCAAAAACAGGCAACGAATGGAAGAGGTGTCGTCAGGTGCACTGGAGGTCACGGTGCGAGGCATCCCCGGGCCGCACGGCACTGTGAGGTGCTGAGTGCTTCCCCCCAACTTGCCTGCAGCAGGGGTGCAGGCCCTGCAAGCATTGTGGAGCTCCCTTTGCGGAGGATGAAGTTCTCAATAGGACAGAGACACTGAGTCCAGGCACCCTGCGATGAAAAGTTGTGTGGGGTGACAGTGACACAGCTGCAGTAAGAAACCACCGCTTGATTGCAGCTGCACTGGAACAGCACTATGATGTTGCAGACCGTGTCACCCGAGGGCCTGGGGGAACTGCGGGGAGTTTGGATTGCTCCTGTGAGCCACACATGAGACCTTGGGGTGGCAGGTGCAGGGGCACTCCTTGAAACCTGTCCCAGATTGCTTGTTTCTGGTCCACAGAGGACCTGTCCTGGCAGTTTTGGCTGGACTGTCCTGGGCAAGAGGGTCAAAAATGATTTGCATATGGCTGGGTCCAATGTGGGGTGGCATGCTGAGCAAACAAACGATGGATTAAACTCAGATCTGTGACTGGGGGTGAGTGAGTGAAAAGTTTCAGCACTCTGCCCATCATCCTTTTGTGTTGCTAAAGTCGCTCTAAGTGGGAAGGGAATACCCAGACATGGATCCCCTGCTCACTGTGCCACTAGATTCAAACTAGGCTGGTTGATGAAGGGTGATATCCTGAACCAGTTTCAGAATGTTTTTTTTCCAGTCTGTGAGAGGGCCTGGCCTGGGAGTTCTGGCTGGACTGTTCCCATAGGCAGCAGGGTCAAAATTGATTTACATAAGGCTGAAGCCAAACTGGGGTTGCATGATGAGCAAAGGAAAGATTGATTCAATCCAGATCTGTGACTGGGGGTGAGTGTTTGAAAAGTTTCAGCACCCAGTTTATCATCGTTTGTTTTGCTAAAGTCACATTAAGAGGGAAGGGTGTGCCCAGATGTGGGACCCATTCTCACTGTGCCACTGGATTCAAGCTAGCCTGCCTGAAACCTGCTCTAGAATGCTTGTTTCTGGTCCATGGAGGGCCCGGCCTAGCAGTTTGGGCTGGACTCTTCCCATTGGGAACAGGGTCAAAACCGATTTGCATATGGCTGTATCCAAATTGGAGATGCATGGTGAGCAAAATAACTATGGATTAAACCCAGATCTGTGACTTGGTGAGAGTTTGATAAGTTTCAGCATTTCGTATATCATCCTTTTGTGTTGCTAAAGTCACTCTAAATGGGATACGTATGCTCAGATGTGGGTCCTGTGCTCACTGTGCCACTAAACGCAACCTGGCTGTTATTCTAAAACCAGGGCCAGGATGTCTGTTTTCAGTTCAGGGAGGACCTGGAATGGCAGTTCAGGCTGGACTGTTCCCATAGAGAACAGCATCAATACTGATTTACATATGCCTGGGCTTTCACTGGGCTGGCATGATGAGCAAAAGAACAATAGATTAAACCTAGATTTGTGACGGGGTGAGTGTTTGAAAAGTTTCAGCATTCAGTCCATCATCCTTTTGTGTTTCTAAAGTCACCCTAAGTGGGAAGGGTATGCCGCGATATTGGTCCTGTGCTCTCCGTGCCACAGGCTTCAAGCTAGCCTGCCTGATAAAGGATAATACTCTGAAACCAGTCCCAGAATGCTTGTTTCTAGTCCAGGGAGGGCCTAGCCTGGCAGTTTGGGTTGGATTGTTTCCATGGGCAACAGGGTCAAGACTGATTTGTATATTGCTGGGTCCAAAAGCGGTTGGCATGGTGAGCAAAAGAACAATGAATTAAACCCAGATCTGTGACTGGGGGTGAGTGTTTGAAAAGTTTCAACACTCCATCATTCTTTTGTGTTACTAAAGTTGCTTTAAGTGGGAAAGGTATGCCTAGATGTGGGCCCCATGCTCACTCTGCCACTTAATTCAACGTAAACTGGCTGAAGTCCTGAAACCAGCCTCAGGATGCTTGTTTCCAGTTCAGGGAGGATCTGGCATGGCAGTTCGGGCTGGATTGTTCCCATGGGCTCTCACTGGGGTGGCATGATGAGCAAAAGCACAATGGATTAAACCTAGATTTGTGACTGGGGCTGAGTTTTTGAAAGGTTTCAGCACTTTAGAGTATGCCCAGATGTGGGTTTCATGCTCACTGTACTATTGAATTCATGCTAGCCTGGTTGATGAAGGGTGATATCCTGAAACCGGTCGAAGGATTATTGTTTCTGGTCCAGGGAAGTCTTGCCTAGCAGTTTGGGTTGGACTGTACTGAAGGGGAACGAGGTCAAGACTGATTTACTTATGGCTGGGTCCCAACTGGGATGGCAATGTAAGCAAAAGTATGATTGATTAAATCCAGGTTTGTGACTGGGGGTGAGTGTATAAAAAATTTGAGAACCTTGTCCATCATCCTTTTGTGTTGCTAAAGTTGTCCTAAGTGGGAAGGGTATGCCCAGACGTGAGTCCGGTGCTCACAGTGCCACTGGATTCAAGCTAACCTAGCTGGTGAAGGATGGTACATGGAAACCAGTCCCAGAATGCTTGTTTTTGGTTCAGAGAGGACCTGGCTCCCAACTGGTGTGGCATAGTAAGCAAAAAGACATTGGATTAAACCCAGATTTGTGACTGGGGGTGAGTGTTTGAAAAGTTTCAGCACTCCGTCCATCATTTCGGGTATTCCCGGATGTGGGTCTTGTGTCACTGCAGGTGGATTCAAGCTAGCCTGCCTGATGAAGGGTGATATCCTGAAACCGGTTCCATGTTGCATGTTTCTGGTTCAGGGAGGACCTGGCCTGGCAGTTCGGGCGGGTTGTTCCCATGGGGAACAGGGTCATGAGAGATTTGCATTTGGCTGGGTCCAAACTGGTGTGTCATGGTGTGCAAAGAAACAATGGATTAAACCCAGATCTGTGACCGGGTGTGAGTGTTTGAAAAGTTTCAACACTCCGCCCAACCATCCTTTTGTGTTGCTACAGTTGCTATAAGTGGGAAGGGTATGTCCAGACATGGGTCCTGTGCTCACTGGGCAACTGGGGTCAATCTAGCTTGGTTGAAAAATGGCGATGCCCGGAAACCAGTCCCAGGATGCTTGTTTCCGATTCAGGGAGGGTCTGGATTAGCTGTTTTGGCTGGACTGTTTCCTTAGGGAACTGGGTCTTGAGCAATATTCCCTCTAAGGTGCATGCCTGGGTGGCCGTGCACATGGCAATCAATATCCGCGAAGGGGGCACACTGGAGCTCGCATTTCAAAGGAGCGACCTTAAAGATCTAGGTGGCAAAATCTGGCAGATGAGAAATGAAAACAAAGGAGGCTAATTAAACGTGAAAAGCAATCATTTGCATCTTTGGATGGTGTGATCTCCATCGTATTTGGTAGCATTTAAATTTTATTGCAGTTCAGAACACAGAGACAAACCCTGCCAAATACGATGGAGATCACTCTATTCGCCTATGCAAATGATTGCTTTTGAATATTTTCAGGGCTCATGCAGGGATGCTCCCCATTTAATTTGTTTGCTCTCCCACTTGCACAAAACTTTGGGGTTTAATAACATAATCTGTGTAAAAAAACAAAACAGAAAACTGTGTGGAAATGGAATCACACACTACTGTTCAGCAGCCTTTTCCTTTGTCATTCTTTGTGGTCTAATCTGTTAGTGAGAAAAAGTATGACATTTTGAAAAGGTGGCTGCAAGATTCCTCACTGTATTCACAGAGAGGCCTGCCAAAATTCGCTGTTTCCTCTTAACTTCACTGCACACTACACTGAGATTTCCATTTCCACAGTTTTTTGTTTTTTTTAAACATGGGGTGTGTCATTAAATCACAAACTTTTGTCTACGTGGGTGAGCTAACTAATTAAAGGGGAGAACCCATTCAAGAGCTGAGGCCTGAAAATATTTACCAGGGAACTCTGCACCAAATGTCACATCATAATGATAAAACCTCTACAAAACTCAAAAAGTTTATTTCTTTAACATGTGGAAGCTTTGACATTAGTACATCAGATTATAGCACTGCATTGAGAAGTACTTTATTTAAACAGGAACCATTAGTGAACTAGGTGGTAAAGCAATTTTCATTAGAACCTGTATGTGACCCAGGTTATTATAGAGCAATATTATAGGGCCTGATTACAACTTTGGAGGAGGTGTTAATCCGTTCCAAAAGTGACGGTAAAGTGACGGATATACCACCAGCCGTATTACGAGTCCATTATATCCTATGGAACTCGTAATACGGCTGGTGGTATATCCATCACTTTACCGTCACTTTTGGGACGGATTAACACCTCCTCCAAAGTTGTAATCAGGCCCCTAGTCCACTAAATCAAACATAGGTTTTTGTACAACTGATATTCTGAACTCACATACTTGAAAGTGCTTTATTATGCAATAATGGAGAAAAAAGAGTTTTGCTAAATAAAAATTATTTGCCTAGGATCACACAATTTAAGTGGGGTAGCAACGATTTATCCAGGTTTACTGGTGTCTCTTTGTATAAATCAGGAAGTAAATGGGTATCCATTTGACTTTCCTTATGTTAAAGCTTTTGCTTTATCTCTGTGCACTTTTCTGCAGTTTTTATATAGCACAACCACTACCCAAAGGTAGTAGAGTAATTTGCATGTGCACTATTTACATTACACAAGGTCACCATTCATTGATTATAGGCATGGGGAGAGTAAGTGATTTGCCCAGAATCACAAAAGGTTAAGTTTACTCTGAGACTGGAATCTGCTTCCCCTGCTCCAAAGTCAACAACTCTGGTTATAAATGCATGTATGCATTCCGCTGAGAAAAGACCATTAACCATGCTGCAATGGTGTCTTGTTTTTCTCTCAGAGGCCCAGCTGAGGACGCCCCTCAAATAGGAACATGAAAGTGCCCTTTAAAGTGAACCTTGTGACCATAGACTTTTTGGTAGATATGTCAAAATTGGGTCTAAGATGCTCTATTGGACACAAAGGACCTGATTTGAATCTTGGCAGATAAGTTACTCTGTCACAACGGTGAAGGATAACCCATCCACCGAAATATAAATCCCATGAGATCCTATGGGATTTATATTTTGGCGGACAGGATATCCGTCACCTTTGTGACAGAGTAACACATCTGCCACGATCTAAATTAGGCCCTGTGTTTTCAACCATTTCTTGGGGCTTTGTTCGCTGAAATCCAGCATAGGGCATTGTTGTTGCAGGCAAAAAGCAGTGGGATAAGTGGTCTGTGTCAGTGCAGCAGAAGTGGTCGAGGTACCCTTAAAAAAATGTGGGCATCTATATATATATATATATATATATATATATATATATATATATATATATATATATATATATATATATATATATATATATGTATATATATATATATATATATATGTATATATATATGTATATATATAAATATATATATACACCTTTTTTAACAAAATAACCATGGCATCTAGGGTTGAGTTGGCACCCTGAAGGTGTTGCCCACACACAGTACTTGCTTAGTAGATAGTGTAGAGGGTTATTCGGAGCATTACACAAGGTCACCATTCATTGATTATAGGCATGGGGAGAGTAAGTGATTTGCCCAGAATCACAAAAGGTTAAGTTTACTCTGAGACTGGAATCTGCTTCCCCTGCTCCAAAGTCAACAACTCTGGTTATAAATGCATGTATGCATTCCGCTGAGAAAAGACCATTAACCATGCTGCAATGGTGTCTTGTTTTTCTCTCAGAGGCCCAGCTGAGGACGCCCCTCAAATAGGAACATGA
The DNA here is from genome assembly GCF_031143425.1 of Pleurodeles waltl. Lineage (NCBI taxonomy): Eukaryota > Metazoa > Chordata > Amphibia > Caudata > Salamandridae > Pleurodeles > Pleurodeles waltl. The sequence continues at coordinate 506,745,831 of NC_090447.1, read as the reverse complement.
AAGTGCCCTTTAAAGTGAACCTTGTGACCATAGACTTTTTGGTAGATATGTCAAAATTGGGTCTAAGATACTCTATTGAACACAAAGGACCTGTTTTGAATCTTGGCAGATAAGTTACTCTGTCACAACGGGGAAGGATAACCCATCCACCGAAATATAAATCCCATGATATCCTATGGGATTTATATTTTGGCGGACAGGATATCCGTCACCTTTGTGACAGAGTAACACATCTGCCACGATCTAAATTAGGCCCTGTGTTTTCAACCATTTCTTGGGGCTTTGTTCGCTGAAATCCAGCATAGGGCATTGTTCTTGCAGGCAAAAAGCAGTGGGATAAGTGGTCTGTGTCAGTGCAGCAGAAGTGGTCGAGGTACCCTTAAAAAAATGTGGGCATCTATATATATATATATATATATATATACACCTTTTTTAACAAAATAACCATGGCATCTAGGGTTGAGTTGGCACCCTGAAGGTGTTGCCCACACACAGTACTTGCTTAGTAGATAGTGTAGAGGGTTATTCGGAGCATGAGAAGTTGAGTCTGTGCTCTGCGGGTGTCACAGAAAGAAGCCTAGGTAGGGGACTAACTGCAGTAATTGGGAAAGGACCATGTTAAATTTAACAAAACTCCTCTTTGGATCTTCTGTTGGACTGCAAAGATTGGATTATTGCATGAGCTGCATGACACCCTCTCTGAAATGTCACTACTATGTATTTCCCTTTAGACAATGCAGTTTGAATAATAACATTTAAAATATGTTACTATTTGGTTCATTTGTGTAAAAAGTTAAACTGTTTTTTCACCCGATCACCCAAGAGGTAGCAGTCTTGCTTGCATAATGACTAATGGTAAGTTCCATTTGCGCACACATCTCCGAATAATGTGCACCATGACACTGCACTGCTGCTCACCAAACAAAATATTTAGAGGGAACATTGGTCATGAGAGATTTGCATATGACTGGGTCCAAACTGGTGTGGCATGGTGTGCAAAGAAAAAAATGATTAAACCCAGAACTGTGACTTGGGGTGAGTGTTTGAAAAGTATCAGCACGCTATCATCCTTTTGTGTTGCTAAAGTCGCTCTAAGTGGTAAGGGTATACCCAGATGTGGGTCCAATGCTTACTGTGCAACTGGATTCAATCTTGCTTGGCTGATTAAGGGTGATTTTCTGAAACAGTCCCTGTTTTGGGTCAGGAAGGACTTTGCTTGGCTGTTCAGGTTGTACTGTTCCCTTGGGAAGCAGAGTCAAGATTAATTTATATATGAAGGGTCCAACTAGGGTGGCATGATGAGCAAAAGGACGGTGGATTAAAATGATATCTGTCACTGTGGTGAGTGTTAAAAAAGTTTCAGCATTCTGTCCATCATCCTTTTGTGTTGCTAATGTTGCTGTAAGTGGGAAGAGTATGCCTAGACATGGGTCTAGTGTTCACTGTGCCACTGGATTCAAGCTAGTCTGGTTAATAAAGGGTGATACCCTTAAACCGTTCCTCTGATAATTCTTTCTGGTCCAGGGAGGACCTGCCCTGGCAGTCCAGGCTGGACTGGGTCAAGACTGATTTGCAAATGGCTGGGTCCAAACTAGGGTGGCATGTTCAGCAAAGGAATGATAGATTCAACCCAGATCTGTGGCTTGAGGTCAGTGTTTGAAAAGTTTCATCATTCCGTCCATCATCCTTTTGTTGCTAAAATGAATTGGCTCAGGGCTAACCTGGAAAAGGTAGCCACCTGGGTGTCAGAGGCTCAGGGAAACATGAAGGGGAAGATTTATGAAAAGTGGCGCTGCACCGCTTATCTTGCACCCCTTAGCATCCCCTAACGCCACCATTTGTGTGCCGTATTTAAAATACAGCACACCATGGCAGTAGTCAGGGGGCTAGTGTCATTACTTTTCACACTAGTCCAGCTCTTTGCAAGATTAGCATCAAAAACGTTGACGCTAATCCTTCAAAGCACCCAGAGGCCCATTGAAAACAATGGCAGCCTCCCCTTAACACCTACTCTTAGCAGGTATTAAAAATGCTGATACAAATGATGCAAAGAAATCCCTCAGATTTCTTTGCCCCATTTTGCAGCCCCCCCTAGCGTCGGAATATCCCACTTGAATACGTTATGCCTGGTGCAGGCATAATGTGGTGGAATGGGTTACAAAGTGGCACAATGCAAGCATTGCACCACTTTGGAAATATGGTGCAGCGTTTTTGGCCTTTCAACTCCATAATCCCATAAAGCAAAGGCCATGATATATACTGTTTGGTGCAAAACTGCACTAACACAGTTTTGCACCAAAAAGTTTAGCACCAGCTTGCACCATTTCTGTGCGCTAGCCTGGCATCATATTTATGGAATGGTGCAAGCCGGTGCAAAGGGTAGGCTAGTGTAAAAAAAAATGACGTTAGTCGGGTGAGGCTGGCGGTATGGAAGAAGAGGGTTTTGCGCCAAAAAATGATGTTAGGCAGGTTAGAGTAAATAAAAATGACTCTAACCTAACTAGAGTCATTTTCTGATGCAAAACCATCCCTACCACTTGACTCCTGTCTTAGAAAAGACAGGAGTCATGCCCACTACCTCAGTGTCCAGCACAGGGGACCAGGATCCCCTGGGCATGGCCATTGCACCCTGTGCCATTTATGGGGGCCAATTTCAGGGCTGCCTATGGCACTTTAAAAAATAAAATAAAATACTTACCTGTACTCTGTACTTACCTGGGATGGGGTCCCCCATCCTCCACTGCCCCTCTGGTGTGGGTGGGGGCTTCCCTGGGGCCAGGGGAGGGCACCTGTGGGCTTATTCCATGGTGTTCCACCATGGAAATAGGCCCACAGGTCCCCTAATGCCTGCCCTGACCCAGGAGTTAAAAAATGGGGCAAAGCAAGCTTTGCCCCATTTTTTGACCCCTCCTCCCTCCCGTGCACCATTTTTGCACAAGAGTATAAATATGGCTTTAAGGCCATAGAGTCATTTTTTGCACGGGAACACCTACCTTGTATCTCAGTAAGGCAAGGTAGGATTCCACATCAAAAAAATGACTTTAACTCAATAAATTTGGCACTAGACGGGTCTAGCACCACAGTAAAAATATGGAGTTAATTTTGCACCGAATTAGAGTAAAAAGAAATAAAGCTTATTCGGTGCAAACAGAGTATAAATATGCCCCTTATTGTGCTTGAGTGGCACTGGAATGGTGCTAGGCCCTCTTAAATCTGGGCCTGAAAGCCTGTGGGGTATTTTATGCAGCTTAAGCAGCAAGTGGCCAAATTGACTTCTGTGAACCGTGAGCTGGAAAGGAGAGTGGAGGATGCAGAGGGTCATGCTTGGAACATCGCCTTAGCGTCATTTATTTTGATACTAAAGCAACGCTAACTTAATTCCATATTTATATGTAGACGCAAGATCTGTCTAGCGTCAAAATATCAGAGTTAGTACCATTTGTAAGAAGCGCCAACCCACCTTTCATCAATGAGGTGCAAGGTAGGTGTTCCCTTCCAACAAATGGCGCTAGCCCCCCAGCGCCATATTTAACTCCCGACGCTACGCTGACTCGAGGAAGATATTTTGCCTCTAATCAGCCTACCGTCATTTTTGACCCTCTAGCGCCATTTTTCCTAAAGCCTTCCAGCCCCAGCTAGCATCATTTTCTATTATACTATCTGTTACTTAGTGCCATTGTGCGTCTTTTTTTAAATATGGCATACAGATGGCACTAAGGAATTGAGTTAGCTCGCTTTAAAAATAATTATGCACAGCTGCGCTAGCACAGTTGTGCGTCATTTTTCATATACATGGGCCTTGGAATGTAAACATATCTCCTTTTTTCATTGTTGGTGTCTTATCAGGTCTTGTTTTTGTTTTCAGGTATAGGGAAAATGATGATTTTGTGTTTTGGAATTAGTTTTTTTGTACAAAGGTTTATGATGTGGTTCTCACAAATTGCACGTCACGCACGCCAACTTACCTGGGATGGACTCTCTCCACCTGTAGTGTCCCTGTGGTGTGGGTGGTGGTGATGCTGGGGATTGTGATGTGCATATATGTGCCCAAAATAGTGACACCATGGTGGACTCCATGGTGTTTTCCTTTGAAAATGTGCCTAACATCCTTTTAATGCCTGGTCTGACCAGGCATTACATTTTGACGCTAATTGAGCTTAGGTTCATTTTGTGGCTCCACCTCCTAGATGCGCAGTGTTTTAGCATAGGAAGGTAAATATGGTGTTAGGGGGCTAACCTCATTTTTTGGAAGGGAACACATACCTTGCGTATCATTGTCGCAATGCGATGCAAGGTGAATTGGCCAGGAAATGACACTAACTCATATATTTTGATTCTAGAACGGTCTAGCGTCAAAATATAAAATGGAGGTAAGTTACCACCGCCTTAGCATTAACAAAAATGACTCTCATGCGGCGCTAACATTTCATAAATATGGGCCCAAGTGTCCTGAGTCCAATATTACATTCGATAGTGATACGCTAAAATAAACTAAACCTTGAATAGATCGCAGGTTATGCTTAGACAAGTTCAATGGGAGCCAAAGTAAAGCAAAAAGGAGAGAATTGTATATGTCATGAGTGTCCTTTCCTCCCGGTTTTGTTCACCTGGTTCTACTAGGGTGCTTAAGGGCATATTTAAGAAACATGGAGCTGCACTGTAGGCAATTAGTGCTGGTATTAGGTAAAAGAGGCGAGGCTATTTCGTGGATTTGGTATAGGGTGCCTTCGCTGGCCCACTGAGAAAAAGATGTCACTTAGTGGTCCCTGGCAGAGAGATCCATATAACGACTAGAAGAACTGATGATAAGCTGCAGGAGGTTATAGAGGTGTGGGAGTGATTTTGTAATCATTTTTTGGTTCCTGAGGGTACGTCAAGTGATGAAGATGGAGATACTGATGTAACTGATTGTACCTGAAAACGCCCATTTCAATTTTCTCGGTAACTGTATTTCTCTACTATTCCAAGGTCATGTGATGCTTTGATAATTGTTTACAATTCTCCCTCACACTGTACTATATCTTGTGTGACGTGATGGGATTTGCTTAGGAGGATACATTGGGGATATCTGTTCAATGACTAACTTGTGCACCTAAGTTTCAACATGATATTGTAATTTTTATTCTTGAATAAAAAAGTTTAAAAATTGACCCTCTAGCGCCACTTTTCCTAAAGCCTTCCAGCCCCGGCTAGCATCATTTTCTATTATACTAACTGTTACTTAGTGCCATTGTGCATCTTTTTTTAAAAATGGCATACAGATGGCACTAAGGAATTGAGTTAGCTCGCTTTAAATTTTTTGATGCACAGCTGCGCTAGCACAGTTGTGCGTCATTTTTCATATATATGGGCCTTGGAATGTAAACATATCTCCTTTTTTCATTGTTGGTGTCTTATCAGGTCTTGTTTTTGTTTTCAGGTATAGGGAAAATGATGATTTTGTGTTTTGGAATTTGTTTTTTTGTACAAAGGTTTATGATGTGGTTCTCACAAATTGCACGTCACGCACGCCAACTTACCTGGGATGGACTCTCTCCACCTGTAGTGTCCCTGTGGTGTGGGTGGTGGTGATGCTGGGGATTGTGATGTGCATCTATGTGCCCAAAATAGTGACACCATGGTGGACTCCATGGTTTTTTCCTTTGAAAATGTGCCTAACATCCTTTTAATGCCTGGTCTGACCAGGCATTACATTTTTACACTAATTGAGCTTAGGTTCATTTTGTGGCTCCACCTCCTAGATGCGCAGTGTTTTAGCATAGGAAGGTAAATATGGTGTTAGGGGGCTAACCTCATTTTTTGGAAGGGAACACATAACTTGCATATCATTGTCGCACTGCGATACAAGGTGAATTGGCCAGGAAATGACACTAACTCATATATTTTGACTCTAGAACGGTCTTGCGTCAAAATATAAAATGGAGGTAAGTTACCACCGCCTTAACATTAACAAAAATGACGCTCATGCAACGCTAACATTTCATAAATATGGGCCCAAGTGTCCTGAGTCCAATATTACATTCAATAGTGATACGCTAAAATAAACTAAACCTTGAATAGATCGCAGGTTATGCTTAGACAAGTTCAATGGGAGCCAAAGTAAAGCAAAAAGGAGAGAATTGTATATGTCATGAGTGTCCTTTCCTCCCGGTTTTGTTCACCTGGTTCTACTAGGGTGCTTAGGGGCATTTTTAAGAAACGTGGAGCTGCACTATAGGCAATTAGTGCTGGTAATAGGTAAAAGAGGCGTGGCTATTTCGTGGATGTGATATAGGGTGCCTTGGCTGGCCCACTGAGAAAAAGATGTCACTTAGTGGTCCCTGGCAGAGAGATCCATATAACGACTAGAAGAACTGATGATAAACTGCAGGAGGATGTAGAGGTGTGGGAGTGATTTTGTAATCATTTTTTGGTTCCTGAGGGTACGTCAAGTGATGAAGATGGAGATACTGATGTAACTGATTGTACCTGAAAACGGCCATTTCAATTTTCTCGGTAACTGTATTTCTCTACTATTCCAAGGTCATGTGATGCTTTGATAATTGTTTAAGATTCTCCCTCACACTGTACTATATCTTGTGTGACATGATGGGATTTGCTTAGGAGGATACATTGGGGATATCTGTTCAATGACTAACTTGTGCACCTAAGTTTCAACATGATATTGTAATTTTTATTCTTGAATAAAAAAGTTTTACAAAAATAATATATATATATATATATATATATATATATATATATATATATATATATATATGAATGTCTTGATTTACTATCATTAAGGTAAGCTTATATAGGCAAAGGTAGAAGTATTATTCTTAAAGAGGCATATAATTTCTCTGACGATCTGCATATCATCAGAGTAAACATTTATAACTGTGTAGCTTTACTATTCTTAACTCTACATCTACTTAGCTTGACAATATGTATGTTGTCAAGGCAAATACATATATTAGAATGTGCAGATTTACTATTCTCACCTCCACAACTACAAACTTGACAGTATGCATAGTGTTAAGGTAAGTATGTATAAGTACGCACAAATTTACTATTCTTACCTTCACATCTACTAACCTGATAATATACATATCATTAAGTTAAGTACACCTAAGTATACTTAGATTTACTATTCTATTATTTACTATTTACAACTCCACAACTGTGTACCTTGTCAATGCATATATTGTCAAGGTACGTAGCTGTGAAGTCATGATGTCAGCTGATATTCAGCGATGATATCATTGTAGGTCGATACTAGGAGCTCAACATTGTGCAACAGTGCCCCAACAGAGTGATACACATATTTTTTATTTGCAAAAAGAAAATGACAGTCCATTACTTTACAACTGTTTTTACCTAAGAATTGCCTATTTTTATGACGATGTAATACATTTTTGCCATTTCCTTCGTACATATGCCCATACAGCCATCTACGGCTACGAAGACAATAAACGTGAGGTCCTTTGCACTCCCTGTTAGGATGGTGTCAGATTGACACTACAGATTTATTACTAAGTACAACATCCTTTTAGCAACCCTGTACATTTATTGAGTTCACCATCCATATAAAGGACAAAAGTGAAGTTTTCTATACGTATCATAAGGCACCAAACAATGCCTTAATTAAGGTATTAAATAGCAGCGATAAAGATACCTGTGCTTAGTTTTGCCAGTTACTGAGGCCCATATTTATACATTTTGAAGCAAACCAGCGGCGGCGCTGGTTTGCGTCAAAAATTTTACCGCCGGCTAACGCCATTCCTACGCGCCATGCATGCGCCTTATTTAAGGAAGGACGTTAGCCGGCGCTGTGGACTGGTCTGAGTAAAAAAAAAAATGACTCAAACCAGGCAGCGCCGGCGTAGGGGAGAATGGGGGTTGTGCGTCAAAAAATGGTGCAAGTCAAGTTTGAGGCAAAAATCACACCTCAAACCGGCCTTCGCCTTTTTTTGATGCACAACCTCCATTGAAATGACTCCTGTCTTAGCAAAGATAGGAGTCATGCCCCCTTGCCCAATGGCCAAGTCCCCTGGGCATGGTCATTGGGCACGGTGGCACAAATTAGGCCCCCCTGTGCCACTTTTAAAAAATGTAATACAAATACTTACCTCAACTTACCTGTACTTACCTGGGATGGGTCCCCCATCCATGGGTGTCCTCCAGGAGTGGGCGAGGGTGGCAGGGGGGGTCCCTGGGGGCAGGGAAGGGCACCTCTGGACTGCTTCCATGGTCAGAGACCAAGGAAGTGAGCCCACAGGTACCTTAACGCCTGCCCTGACCCAGGTGTTAAAAAACGGTGCACATCAGGCTGTGCACCATTTTTCAAGGCCCGCCCCCTCCTGTGCGTCAAAATGACGCTGGAGTATAAATAAGGTGCACAGGCTTTAAAGTCATTTTTTGGGCGGGAACTCCTACCTTGCATCTCATTAACACAAGGCAGTTTCCCACATCCAAAAAATGACGTACACAGAGAAATTTTGACATCCGCGGGCTCGGGCGTCAACGTTTAAATATGGTGCACGGTTTGCGCCGAAGGTGCGTCAAAATTTTTGTCGCACATTCGGCACAAACCGAGTATAAATGTGCCCCTGAGTGTTGTGAAACAGGAAAATCCAGAGCTTTGCTATCAATCAGACCCGAAGCGAAATACATCCTATGTAAACTAGTACACCTGTAGTGCTCATTTACTAATGGTAAGATGCCTTTCTGAATTAGCCTTAAACATCTAAAATTAGAATTTCAATGGAATACTCAGGGAACATTCTTGTACAATTAGTACAAATAATTACTATACCCTCTCGTCACTTCTAATAATGAATTGAATATATTGGTCAGATTCACTAAGGCATGTAAGAGTGCTTAAAAGGGTACTCCTGTAGTGCAAATTCTCATATTCATCAATGCTTTTATGAATCGGCCGGCAGCGTCTCTCCCTTGTCTTTTGATTGGTTAGTTACATTTATAAAAAAGAAGTCAAAATATGAAGATGAAACAAAACATTTGTATTTAACTAGCAGTACCCTCTGTATTCATACTGTAAGTGTTCAACAATCCAAATGTTTTGTATTTGCATAACTTACGAATGCGCTGAAGCATACACAACAGAAACAAAGGAGGCAGGTGTGGTATGTAAATTTCTAGGCATTGTAATTACTGCTTGGGGAAAGCAGGTGGACACACTCGATTAAGATGTTTTAATAGTAAAATGGCATTTCCACATAAAATTGCAGCATTTCCCTTAAAACGTTGCTGCCCTCAAGGTCTCCATAAACGAGTAATGGATTTGATGTAACTATGTATGTCCATGTCAGAACATAACTGGATCAACGAAAAGAATGAATGGTTTTCAATTTCCGATGCCTGCTTTTCTCACAGTTAACTAATAATTAATTAATTTTCCTCAGTGGATGTTCACTGTAGAGTATTTATACTGCTAGAAGTTATTATAGAAGAATTAAAATTAGACACATCTTTTGGTGCTTCAGAGGCACATTTCTATAAGTGTGCTACATACTATTCTACCAGAACTGTGTAACCTCTATTGCAACTTAGAATGTTGCATTTTAAAGGAGGAGTGAATTAATCAAAGCAGAAACATAAATCAAGTCCACTTGTCAACAGCATCAATACATATTTAGCTGGCTTATTTTTCCTACATTATTCCATCCATTCAACCAAGTTTCTAATTTATGCAACTTCACTGATCAGGCATTTCATCCATATACATATTAACACATTCACGCGTATACTCTCGCATTCATTCATCCAACTGTCTCTGTATTAATGCTTGTGGGCATGTCAAAGGTGACTGTATTTCTGCATGTTTGCTGCCTGTGGATGTCTGGGTCACTCTGTATGTTGTCTATGTACATGAGTGTAGTTGTGGGATGCTAGCATGGCTTCTGGGTTGTACTTGTGAGGACTTTTTCGTACTTGCATCAAAATTGCTCTGTGTGCATTGGTGTCTGTATGCATGTTTGTCTGTAGGTGAATTTTATGATTGTAAGTGCTTTTCTCTGGCTATAGATTTGCTTTTGCCCTTCTGTGATACGTGCGTTGGTGTGTATCCACTATTGAGAAAAATGGTACCAAAACACCGCATGTCTCCTTTCTGAACATTTCGGTTTCCTAATTTTCTAAGGTTTAAATTATATTCCCTTGATAGTGGCTGCAATTTGATTACTACTTCCTAAAATTCTACCAATTGGTTCACCTACTTTTGATTTCAGTGTAACTTAATTCCTTGTTTATTATATTACAAAACTTTTTTTTATAAAATTACTATTATTCATTTATTACTCTCATTATTTTCATTCATTTTTTTCAAATTAATGTTCTTCCAATTTACGTCAGCAAACTCAACAAGCCTTTGTAATGCAATAGGCTTTGTCTTTTCTTGAGTTAAAGCTATTGACATTGTAAATTCAGAACTGGACTTTTTCTTGTCACATAAATTGGTCAACCCTGCCTCATAGTTTTGTCTTTTCCTGTTAGCCACTGGTTGCTACTGACATCAAAATCGCAGGCCCTTAAGGAGAGACAAGAAGATGACTGCACTACCTCGATTTGTGTAAAGGTCTGAACAGAAATTGGAAAATGAGGCTGGAAAAGCATGATTAAAAGTCTTGCAAGCATTCTTGCCTCACATTTCAACAAAGCTCTATTGAAGTTAACAATAGCAGAGCAGTTTGAGAAGATGTATGGCCCTAATTAAGGAGATAAGCAATGCCCTGGCCTGGCAATTTGGGCTGGACTGTTCCCATGGGAATCAGAGTCAAGATTGATTTGCATATGGCTGGGTCCAAACTGGAATGGCATAGCAAGCAAAAATCTGATGGATTAAACCCAGATCTGTGACTGGGGGTGATGCTTGATTTGTTCTGCATTCCGTCCATCAGCTCTTGTTTTTGCGTTTGTCACCCCAAGTGGGAAGGGTATGCCCAGACATGGGTCTTGTGCTTGCTATACCACCAGATTAAAGCTAGCCTGGCTGATGACGGGTGATATCCTTGACCCCGTCGCTGCCAGGCCTTTTCCTCCTCCTGTGCTAGGCCTTTTTGCCTATTTGGAATAGTTTTCGCTTAGGCCCTCATAACTTTTTGTCCACATAAGCTACCCAAGCCAAATTTGTGTCCTTTTTTTCCAACATCCTAGGGATTCTAGAGGTACCCAGACTTTGTGGGTTCCCCTGAAGGAGGCCAAGAAATTAGCCAAAATACAGTGAACGTTTTTTTTTTTAAATGGGAAAAAAGGGCTGCAGAAGAAGGCTTGTGGTTTTTTCCCTGAAAATGGCATCAACAAAGGGTTTGCATGGGGGGCAGAAACCCCCTAGACACCAGTTTTTCTTTTTTTTTCTATGTGGGGAGCGACCCCTTAGGCAAGTGTCGCTGCCCTGGTGGCAAAATTAATTCTAGGCCTATTATTATTAGGCCAATCTGCCCCCGGGGGGGGGGTAGAAACCACTAGACACCAGGGATTTTTTTTTTTGTGAAAATTTCACGCAAGGGGAACAACTTCTTAGGCAAGGGTTGCTCCTCTTAGGGGACAAATTTATTTTAGGTCATTTCTGCTCCCCTTGGGGGCAGATCGGCCTATTTCTATTAGGCCGATCTGCCCCAGGGGGGGCAGAAACAGCAGTAAAATTATTTAACACCCTGGGGAGCAGCCTTGCCCAAGGGGCCGCTCCCCTTATGTGTACATTTAAAAAAAAAAATCCCTGGTGTCTAGTGGTTTCTGCCCCCCTTGGGGGCAGATTGGCCTAATACAAATAGGCCAATCTGCCCCCAAGGTGGCAGAAATGGCCTAGAAAGATTTTTGCCCCCAGGGGAGTGACCCTTGCCTAAGGGGTCGCTCCCCACAAATAAAAAACACAAAAACTAAAAAAACTAAAAATCCCTGGTGCCTAGGGGGGTGTCTCCCCCCAGTGGGGGCAGAAACAGACAAAAAACAAATTGCCCCCCTGGTGAGCGGCCCTTGCCCAAGGGGCCATTCTCCTTGTTAAGTAAATAAAAAAGAAAAATTCCCGGGTGTCTAGTGGCATTTCTGCTGCAGCAGATATGCTCAGAGAAGCCTGAAAGGAGAGGAAAGGCCTTTCCTCTCCTTTCAGGCTTCTCTGGCCCCTCCACGTGATCGGGCGCTGGAGAGGGAAGGCCTCTGATGAGGTCATCAAACGCCACAGGGGTTCACGGGGGTGGGGGTGGAAGGGGAAGCGATTCCCCTTTCATCCCTGCCCAGGTGAGCGAGGTGCTTGGCCATCAGGGGGAGCGCTAGCGCTCCCCCCGGGGGCCCATAGACAAGGTGGTCTCGTCCTCAGCACCGGGGAACCGACGCCGAGGATGAGATCACCTCATCCTGGGCACCCAAGCGTTTAAACTGGTCCCATGATGCTTGTTTCTGGTTCAGGGAGGACCTGGGCTGGTAGTTCGGGCTGGACTGTTCCCATGGGGAACAGGGTCAAGACTAATTTGTACATGGCCGGGTCGAAACTGGACTGGCGTAGTAAGCAAAAAAACTGATGTACTAAACCCAGATCTGTGACTGAAGGTGAATGCTTGATCTGTTCAGCATTCCATCCATCATCTGTTGTTTTTGCATAAGTACAAAGTGGCACAAGGCATGCATTGCAACACTTTGTAACCCCTTGCACCACATTATGCCTGTGACAGGCATAATGCATGCAAGAGGGGTGTTCCCCCATTAGGAAGTCGGTAAAAATGGCACAGTGAAATTTACAAGCTTTCATTGCACCATTTTTGACTTCAGTTTTTAATGCCTGCCTGAGACAGGTGCTTAAATGACGCTTTCATTGTTTTGAATGGGCCACCCTGTATTTTGCAGTGCTACCACCATGATTTTTGGCGCTGATTCCGAAAAAGCCACAATAGTATCAACATTTTTGATGCTATTGCCCTAACGACTGCGATGGTGCGCTTTGTTGTAAATACGGCACACCCATGGTGTTGTTAGGTGACAGTAGGGACACACAAGGAAAATGGCACTTCGGGATTTATGTGCCACTTCCTTGTATTTTTGCCCCAATGTAAGTATTTTTTTGCAAAACTTAGAACAGTAAAACAGTGAAAACACCACAAAAAAATACAGCACACCTGTTTAGAAAAATAGAGCTTAATTTTACGACTAGAACAAGACAAAAATGACAAAAATGCAATATATAGCGCTTAAAAGCATAAAGCACCAACCGGGGATAAGGGGTCGTGCTACACCGGAGTAAATGTAAGGTGATCCCGATGGAGCTCGGTTTGCATAGAGTCCCAGGTAAGACCCTCTGAAGTTTTACCTTCTAAAAAGTTGTGCAAATAGAGCATCACTGATGGTGTTCTGCAGACATGAAGGGTCGGCCTTGCATCACAGATGGGCAGGCTGGAGCCTTGCGGTCATGAGTGGCAGTAATTGCTGTGTGAAGGAATGAAAATGCAGTGGTTCACAGAGATTCTTCGTGCAAGCGGCGATGTTCCAGCGTGAGCGTTCATGAGTGTTCACGGATCATGAAGTGCCCAAAAGATGGAATTCATTAGCCAAAAAACACTTCCAAGGGCCCAAAACTGAAGAGCTGCCTTTTGGGGATCAGGAGTTGATTGAAGATGGGTCCAGAAGCTGTAGCAGGTGAGCTTGAAGTCTTTTGTGTCCCTTGGATTTCGGAAAACAGGAGGCAAGCCAGCCAGCTCTCTGAGTCACTTTGGTTATGGGATATAGAGATGCAGGCCCAGTCCTTCTCACTCCCAGATATGAGGGCAGCCGGTAGCAGCTCAGCAGTCCTTCTTCCAGGCAGAGCATCCACAGCTCCAGAAGTGTACCATGTTGGTGGTGTCAGGGGAGACTTCAAAGAAAGGTATTTGAAGTGTGCAGAGGTCCTCCCTTTCTGCTCTGGCTCCAGACTCACTACAGGGGTGTGTGCAGCCCTTTGTGTGTGGCAGGACATGCCCATTCAGATGTAAGTGTCAGCCCATCCTGCCCAGGATGGCCCATCAGGTTGTGGATTGCCTATCAGTTACACCTAAACTTTCTTTGTGTGTGGCTGCCTAGAGGAAATGCACTAGTCCAGCTGTAACCACAGTCCAGACGTGTAGTGGAGACAGGCAGTAGGCACCAAATGGCTAAAGAAAGCACGTACCAACTTTATTAAAGTGATATTTTCAGAGCTACAATTTAAAATCCAACTTCACCATAAGTTGTGATTTTAAATTGTGAGTCCAGAGACACCAAACTTGAGAAACGTATCTCTTCCAGTTTGTGAATTACACTTATAGGATGTAAAAAGGCAATCACAATATTATCCTATGGGAAAGATATACCTTGCAGGAGTAAAAAATAAACCTGGGAGTTTTTCACTACCAGACTATGCAAACCTTAAATGTACATGTTCTACCTTTTAAGTTTACTACCTTTTGTAAAAGCAGCAATTTCCTCTCTTCATTGGCTTCCTGTGGCACACCGGATAGAATTTAAGACCCTGTGGTTTTTTACAGAGCCCTGCATAAGAGAAGTCCATCCTTGCTCAGGACATTGGCTTCCTTTTATACCCCTTCTAGACAGATTAGGCCTTCTGCGGACTCCCTAGCCGTGATTCCCAGAGTAAAGAAGTCTAGATGGGGTGGAAGTTCTCTGGCCTACCAGGGGTCCAAGTTATGTAACCCATTACCACCTAGTCTTCGCCTGATCAGCCATGAACTATCCTTCCAGAAGGCTCTTAAAACTTGGCTTTTCAAAGCATAACTTTCTGTTGATTCCAAGTGTCTCACTTTCAGTGCTGGGAGGCCCTCAGGTAGCTATGCGCTCCACAAATTCGCATAACATAACATAACATAACATACATTTCACTCAGCCATGTGGGTCATGTAGGGCCTACCTTAGGGGTGACTTACATGTACAAGAAGGGAAGGTTTAGGCCTGGTAAGAGGTTTATCTTGCAAGGTCAAAGTAGCAGTGTAAACTGCACAGACAGGCTCCGAAAATGCAGGCCTAAGGCATGGGCAAAGGGCAACTTATGTGGGTGGCAAAATCGGCACTGCAATCCCACAAGTAGCATTTAATTTATAGGCCCTGGTCACATGTAGTGCAACTTACTAGGGACCTATAAGTAATTTAAATATGCCAAATAGGTATGACCCAATGTCACTGTTGGAGTGCAAACATTATTAATAAAGATTGTGTCATTAGAACATAATGAATAAACATGTATTAAAAGGTTAAAATGAAAATGTGTGTTTTGAAAAATATGATCACCTTGATGCCAGCCACGATGTGGTTTGACATAATAATCAATAACTGTCCAATGAAAATGCATTTTGTTTATTCATAATTAAATGTACTGGAAAATTAATATTACTATGTATTAAAAGGATTAACCCCTTAGCTGCCAGGCCTTTTCCCCCTCCGGTGCCGAGCCTTTTTTTTGGCTATTTTGGGCAGTTCGCGCTTAGGCCCTCATAACTTTTTGTTCACATAAGCTACCCACGCCAAATTTGCGTCCTTTTTTTCCAACATCCTAGGGATTCTAGAGGTACCCAGACTGTGTGGGTTCACCTGAAGGAGACCAAGAAATTAGCCAAAATGCAGTGAAAATGTGTTTTTTTGTTTTTTTAAAAATGGGAAAAAAGGGCTGCAGAAGGCAGCTTGTGGTTTTTTCCCTGAAAACGGCACCAACAAAGGGTTTGCGGTGGCAAGATCACCATCTTCCCAGCTTTCAGGAACAGGCAGACTTGAATCAGAAAACCCAATTTGTACATAATTTTGGCATATTCAAAGATATTCAAATTGAGGTGAAAAAAACCAGAAATTTTTCTCTACGTTTTACTCTGTAACTTTTTCCTGCAATGTCAGATTTTTGAAAGCAATATACTGTTACGTCTGCTGGACTCTTTTGGTTGCGGGGATATATAGGGCTTGTAGGTTCATCAAGAACCCTAGGTACCCAGAGCCAATAAATGAGCTGCACCTTGCAGTGTGTTTTCATTCTATACCGGGTATACAACAATTCATTTGCTGAAATATAAAGCGTCAAAAATAGGTATAAAAAAAAACTTTGTATTTCCAAAATGGGCACAAGATAAGGTGTTGAGGAGCAGTGGTTATTTGCACATCTCTGAATTTTGGGGTGGCCATACTAGCATGTGAATTACAGGGCATTTCTCAAATAGACGTCTTTTTTACACACTGCCTTACATTTGGAAGGAAATAATGTAGAGACAGACAAGGAGCAATAACACTTGTTTTGCTATTATGTGTTCCCCCAAGTCTCCCGATAAAAATGGTACCTCACTTGTGTGGGTAGACCTAGCGCCCACGAAAAGGAATGGCTCAAAACTCAACGTGGGCACATCACATTTTTTCACAAAAAACAGAGGTGTTTTTTGCACAGTGCCTACCTGTGGATTTTGGCCTCTAGCTCAGTCAGCACCTGGGGAAACCCAGCAAACCAGCGCATTTTGGAAAACTAGACACCTAGGGGAATCCAATATGGGGTGACTTGTGGGGATCTGACCAGGTTCTGTTATCCAGAATCCTTTGCAAACCTCAAAATTTGACCCAAAAAACACTTTTTCCTCTCATTTCGGTGACAGAAAGTTCTGGAATCTGAGAGGAGCCACAAATGTCCTTCCACCCAGCGTTCCCCCAAGTCTCCCGATACAAATGGTACCTCACTTGTGTGGGTAGGCCTAGCGCCCACAAAAGGAAATGGCCCAAAACACAACGAGAACACATCAAATTGTTTCACAGAAAACAGAGGTGTTTTTCACAAAGTGCCTATCTGTGGATTTTGGCCTCTAGCTCAGCCGGCACCTAGGGAAACCTTCAAACCAGTGCATTTTCGAAAACTAGACACCTAGGAGAATCCAAGATGGGGTGACTTGTGGGTATCTGACCAGGTTCTGTTGCCCAGAATCCTTTGCAAACCTCAAAATTTGACCAAAAAAACACTTTTTCCTCTCATTTCGGTGACAGAAAGTTCTGGAATCTGAGAGGAGCCACAAATTTCCTTCCACCCAGCGTTCCCCCAAGTCTCCCGATAAAAATGGTACCTCACTTATGTGGGTAGGTCTAGCGCCCACGAAAGGAAATGGCCCAAAACAAAACGTGGACACATCAAATTGTTTCACAGAAAACAGAGGTGTTTTTTACAAAGTGTCTACCTGTGGATTTTGGCCTCTAGCTCAGCCGGCACCTGGGGAAACCTAGCAAACCAGCACATTTTTGAAGACTAGACACCTGGGGGAATCCAAGATGGGGTGACTTGTGGGGCTCTGACCAGGTTCTGTTACCCAGAATCCTTTGCAAACCTCAAAATTTGACAAAAAAAACACTTTTTCCTCTCATTTCGGTGACAGAAAGTTCTGGAATCTGAGAGGAGCCACAAATTTCCTTACACCCAGCGTTCCCCCAAGTCTCCCGATAAAAATGGTACCTCACTTGTGTGGGTAGGCCTAGCGCCCACGAAAGCAAATGGCCCAAAACACAACGTGGACACATCAAATTTTTTCACAGAAAACAGTGCCTACCTGTGAATTTTGGCCTCTAGCTCAGCCGGCAACTTGGGAAACCTAGCAAACCAGCGCATTTTTTAAAACTAGACGCCTAGGGGAATCCGAGATGGGGTGCCTTGTGGGGCTCTGGCCAGGCTCTGTTACCCAGAATCCTTTGCAAACCTCAAAATTTGGCCAAAACAATTCTTTTTCCTCACATTTCGGTGACAGAAAGTTCTGGAATCTGAGAGGAGCCACAAATTTCCTTCCACCCAGCGTTACCCCAAGTCTCCTGATGAAAATGGTACCTCACTTGTGTGGGTAGGCCTAGTGCCCAGGAAAGGAAATGGCCCAAAACACAACGTGGACACATCAAATATTTTCACTGAAAACAGAGGTGTTTTTTGCAAAGTGCCTACCTGTGGATTTTGGCCTCTAGCTCAGCCGGCCCCAGGGGGAGCAGAAAAGGCCTAAAATAACTTTGCCCCCCCCCAAACCCCTCCGGGGAGCGACACTTGCCTACGGGGTCGCTCCCCCTGCCTTACATTGGCTAAAAAAAAAAGATCCCCGGTGCCTAGTGGTTTTTGCCCCCCTTGGGGGCAGATTGACCTAAAATCCGCCGATCTGCCCCCAAGGGGGGCAGAAATCGTCTAAATACAATTTGCCCTCCAGGGAGCGACCCTTGCCTAAGGGGTCGGTCCCCAACTCTAAAAAAACAAACAAACAAAAAAAAAATGGCCCTGGTGCCTAGAGGTTTCTGCCCCCCCTAGGGGCAGATCGGCCTAATAACAATAGGCAGAAATGGCCTAAAATAAATTTGCCACCCACCCCCCCGGGGAGCGACCCTTGCCTACGGGGTCGCTCCCCTTGCGTGACGCGCAAAAAAAAGATCCCTGGTGCCTAGTGGATTCTGCCCCCCTTGGGGGCAGATTGACCTAAAATTGGCCGATCTGCCCCCAATGTGGGCAGAAATGGCCTAAATACAATTTGCCCCTCCAGGGGATCGACCCTTGCCTAAGGGGTCGCTCCCCATCTGTAAAACAACCACAACAAAAATCCCTGGTGCCTAGTGGTTTCTGCCCCCCGTTGGGGGCAGAGCGGCCTAGTTAAAATAGGCTGATCTGCCCCCCCAAGGGGGTAGAAATGGCCTAAATATAATTTGCCCCCTATGGGAGCGACCCTTGCCTAAGTGGTCGCTCCCCATCTCTAAAATCAAAAACAAAACAAAAAATAAAAAAATAATAATTATTATCCCTGGTGCGTAGAGGTTTCTGCCCCCCTGGGGGCAGATTGGCCTAATAATAGGCCCCGGGGGGGCAGAAAAGGCCTTTAAAAAATGCCCCCCCCCCTGGGAGCGACCCTTGCCCAAGGGGTCGCTCCCTTATGCCAATTTCCTTTTCTAAAAAATGATCCCTGGTGTCTAGTGGGCGTTTCAAAAGCCGAATTGCTTTGCAATCCGGCTTTTAAAATGCTCAGAGAGACTTCAAAGGGAAGGAAATACATTTCCTTCCCTTTGAAGCCTCTCCGGGCCTCCTCCACGTGATCGGAACTTTCGATCGTGCTGGAAGCTGAGCTTCCAGCGCGATGGAGGAGGCCTTCTGTGACAATCAGCGCGCGATCACGCGCTGATGTCACAGGGGGGAATAGGGGGTTCAGGGTGGAAGGGGAAGGTCCCTCTGGGCTCTGTGCCCAGTACATAATGGTTACGTCCTAGGCACATGAGCACTGTGCCTCAGGACGTAACCATTACGTCCTGGGCACAGAAGGGGTTAACAGTTTAATGTTATGAAGTATTTTATTCTTCAATTTTTAGCAGTGGTTTTAGTAATTTTCCAGAGGCAATGTTTAAAAATGTTAACGCTGCAAATTAATGTTTCTCTAAGCATCCAGGCATGACTTGCTCACTGTAGAAAAGTTATGTTCTTATGTTGTAACATTCGTCTGTCTTCCTGGTATGAGATAATGTGTACCCAGGAGCAGTAGTCTTCGGTAAAGCATTTTGCTCCTGCAAAAATGGTATTCTAACACAGAAACTGGTGACTGCAGTGAGAGAAGATGAGCCATTTGTGAATGCAGAAAATGAAGAAAAGGTACTTCTAAATGTAGAATAAAGCGAATAAAGCTAATTGGCCCTGACCTAAACCACCCCATAGACTGATCAAAAGAAACTTAGTGGCTTTTTAGGGATTTAATACTACAAACTCAAGAGATGTAAGGGTGGTTCCATTCAGTGCCTTGAAGTTCTAAGCTGTCTACAGAGCTCTACTTTCTAAGCTAGTGTAATGATGTGTTATGCCATTAGCTTTCTGTCATTGACAGTTCAGATGCATTAAGACCAAACATTACTGAACCTTTCCCTATTATGCCATTGCCCAATGAAGAAGACCAGAAGATGCTCCACTGAAGAAGATATTGTTGTTTGCTGATCCATTTGGGAGAGGTATAACCAATGTGCATTTGTCTTTCTTGCAGAGTTTTGTTTTCTTTCTTTAGCAAACACAACCACTTTTATTGGTTAGCACCATATTCAGATGTTTTCCAAATTAATTTTTGTCTTCTTTTCTTTTTGCATAAAGTCCAAACATGCTCATCACATTGGAGTATATTTGAGGATGTCAATCTAAATTCAACTGTTTCATATAAATTGACTGTAAACAATTCACATGTAATAACTAAGGGCCGTATTTACACTTTTTGGCGCACAACTGCGCCAACGCAGTTGTGCGTCAAAAAATTTAACGCCGGCTAACGCCATTCCAAAGCACCATGCGGGCGCCTTATTTATGGAATGACGTTAGCCGGCGGAGCTGCCTGGTGTGTGTCAAAAAAAATGACTTACACCAGGCAGCGCCGGCGTAGGGGAAAATGGAGCTTGGGTGCCAAAAAATGGGGCAAGTCAGGCTGAGGCAAAACTTTCACCTCAACCCGATTTGCGCCATTTTGTTTTCCTCCCAACCCCCATTGAAATGACTCCTGTCTTAGCAAAGACAGGAGTCATGCCCCCTTGCCCAATGGCCATGCCCAGGGGACTTATGTCCCCTGGGCATGGTCATTGGGCATAGTGGCATGTAGGGGGGCACAAATCAGGCCCCCCTATGCCAAAAAATAAATAAATAAAAAATACTTACCTGAACTTACCTTAAGTTCCCTGGGATGGGTCCCTCCATACTTGGGTGTCCTCCTGGGGTGGGCAAGGGTGGCAGGGGGTGTCCCTGGGGGCATGGGAGGGCACCTCTGGGCTCCTTCCGAGCCCACAGGTCCCTTAACGCCTGCCCTGACCAGGCGTTAAAAAATGACGCTAAAACGGCTGGACGTAATTTTTTTTGACCCGCCCACTCCCGGGCGTCATTTTTGCCCGGGAGTGTAAATACGGCGCACATGCCTCGGAGTAATTTTTTAGACGGGAACGCCTACCTTGCATATCATTAACGCAAGGTAGGTGTCCACGCTAAAAAATGACGCAAACTCCAAGATCTTTGGCGCTAGACGGGTCTAACGCCAAAGTATAAATATGGAGTTAGTTTTGCGTCGGAATTGCGTCAAAAAAAACAACGCAATTCCGGCGCAAACAGAGTATAAATATGCCCCTAAATGTATTCTGTGTCTATCATTCATCTGTTATTGTTGTTATTCTGCATGGTGGTTCTTGAATACTTAATGATAAATAGTCTGTTTAAATTAAAATTCTTTAGAAGATTTGGCCAGTCTGTGTTATTCTTGTATTTGTATCATTTGCTCTTGCATTTGATTTACATGATCTTAGCATTGTAAATCAAAATGGCAATAAATGTTTAAAGTTTATTAAACTGGTGTGGTGATTCATGGCTACATAGGTCATGGTGAGTATAAATTACTGACTCCAAAATTGAAATTGATGTTTATTGATTTGATCTTATTGATGTTGACTGCTAGAATGGTATCTCCTTCCTATCTGAGTCCAAAGATTTGTGTCGACCTCTAAGGGTAAATGATGGTTACCTTATACGTGTCACCTTATAAATTATCCCAAAAAATAATAAGGCTGGCCACGCCCACATTACCATGTTTTAGGGAAGATCACACAAGCATTTTATCACTGGTTAGCAGTGGAAAAGTGTATTGAGTCCTAAAGCCAGCAAAAATGAGATGAGAAAAATGAAAGGAGGCAGACAAAACTTCGGGGGGAAGGCCACCCTCAGACTGTCAGGTCCAACACAGAGGTTACATACAGGTGTCTTCCTGTCAACTCCACTGCTGACAAAAGGCACTCTCATAAATGTTGGCAACTTCAAAACTACACTAGGAACCAGGATAAGCTTTCACTTCACTTGTTCATTGTGACCTTCTCCCCAATCTTTGCTGCTTAAAGTCCTCACAAATCTTGACTTTATCTAAATATGAGGGTACCAGCATCATGGTGGTCATGATTAAACCTATTTTTTAACTGACTATAGATCTCAATAAAGGACTGACTATTTCCGAGCCCTAGACTGCTTCACCCTGGGGTTGTATTCGCCAGAAGAGGGGTCCAGACACTGTCGAACCATGCTCCGGTCTCAATTATATTAGAAAGGTGTGGAGTAGCTGCACCACCTCCTTAGTTAATAGAAGATTACCAAATCGGCTTTTAGAGATATAGGGGCATATTTATAATTCCCTAGCATCACCGTGCTCCACATTAACGTCATTATTTTTGACGTTAATGTGGCCCAACGAGGCTGAAATCATTGCACCATATTTACAGGGTGGCGCAATGCATGCATTGCGCCACCCTGTAACCCATCGTGATACATTATGCCTGCGCCAGGCATAATGTATGCAAAAGGGGGGGCTAAGGAAATCTATGAGATATCCTTGTGCGATTTTTTACGACCTCTAACTTTCCAAAGGAAAATTAAGAATTGGTCTGCACTTTACACTAGACCCAAAATGAAGACAACATTTGCCCTATGACAGGCAAGGGGACCCCTAACTAAGGCCATGCTTTTCACCAGTTGGTGTGGAGCTGCTGCTGCTGAGGGGCTGCATTGGTGCCAGCTCTGGATTCAGGTCTCCCTCCTTTCATTGCCCTCAGCAGCCCGGGAGCAGGGGGCAGATGGTGGCAGACAGATCTGCCCCTGGCAATGGGGACCGTGGCCCCAGACAACATTCAGACTCTTGTTTCTCTTTCTCTTCTATGTGCACACTGGGGCCGCCACTGGACATAGACAGAATTTGGATATGAGGGTGGTGGGGGTAGAGGGGGTCTGTGGCTGTGCTCCGAAAAAAGGAAACAGGCAGAGCTCCACGGAAAAGACAGACAGGTTCTTTCTTTTCTGTGGAGTTTAGACTCTAAGATTCAGGGGCATATTTAAGAGCCCCTAGCTCCATCTACTGACACATTAGCATCAAGTTTTTTGGGCTAATGTTGTGTTAGATGGCCAAAATCACTGCGTCATATTTACAAAGTGGTGCAATGCATGCATTGCACCACTTTGTAACCCTTTGTGCTACATTATGCCTGCGCCAGGGATAATGTATACAAAGGGGGGGTTCCACCCGTTAGGGGGAGCAGAAAAAATGGTGCAAGGAAATCTAAGAGATTTCCTTGCGTCTTTTTTTTCAGCACTTTTAACGCCTGCTCATAGCTGAATACAATGGGCCCCTATGTATTCCGCAGGATAAGCGACACTTTCCTTAAATCTGCCCCTCAAGTTTTCCAAGCACACCCCACCCCGCCACATATGCAAATAAATAATGCCCAGGCCCAGTGTCCCCATGCCCATAGACAAGAAACCAAGACAAGGGCCTTGTCTATGGGCATGGTGGACAGGTGCACTGGGCCTGGACATAATTTATTTGAATATGTCACGTAGGGCTGGTGGCATTCCAACACACGTGGAAATCTGCAGAATTTAGCAGAGTTTTTAGCTAACTCCACAGAATTCTGTGGAGTAGAACTCCATGAGCTCCAACCACTCTTAGAGTAAAGTTAGACGTTAGTCTAAAGTTACACTTCAGGTCTAAAGTTAGACATTTCGCCTAACTTTACCTTTGTGAATAGGGCCATTAGTGTTCATGAGCTGAGTTGTCAGTGCAGCCCACCTCATGAGATAAAAATAGCAGACCATGTTATTTCATTTGAACATAGAACTTCATTTCTCAAATAGGTACAGGGAGTGCACCATCTCTGAAACTCATAATAGGTTTTATTTTCTACTTTGCAAGAATTCTAGAATTAGATTAGCACTTAGAAGTAGAAGAAAGAGTACAATTGCTATGTATTAATAACAGCACACATGTTGGAGTGGCATCATTCACGCTTTTGATAACTGTTGCTGCTACCATTTTATTTATCTTCACCGTGGTTCAAATTCATATTGTGTGCACTAGACTAAGATATTAGTTTTAAAATAAATATTTAAAATCTGTCTTTTGTGTTCTGTGAATGTTATTTTAAACATCTAAATTTAAAATGGGTTTGGGTTTCCACTGATTGTTCCTGTAACATCCTATCTGATTGATTGTTGCCTAGAATGCATCTTGCTCAGATATTACTCACCGGACTGTGTAGTGGTTGCAGTACAAATGGTTCTTTGATTTGGGTTGGCACATTGGCCTTAGTGGCAGGGGGTCTAGGAAACCCACCTCCGAGTTTCTAGAAAAATCTAGAAAACATCATATACACAACAAAACATTTCCAACTGGATGTGCTTTGACTTTCATTTACTGAACATGTGCTTTCGGTGAGGATTAAACATGTTATAAAAGAGATTGCACTGATGTGATTTCAAAACACATTACATAGGAAGTAAAATAGGAATAGCAAGATGGCACCAGAGAAGAATGGCATTTTTCATATGTGCTTCAATGACTAGTGAGGAGAATTCACACATATGAGCAACTAAATGAAAACAGGGATATCTTGGAAAACATAAGTAGTAAAAGGTTGTAGGGTCATTCGTTTTTTTTGTTGTTCAGAAACTAACTCCAACTGTGTGAGTTTGTTTCTGAATAGCAACAAAATGTGAAAGGTTTGGTGGACAGCAGTCTAAACTGATGGCAGCCATCCGCCAAACATTTAGTACATTTAAAGGAAAAGCCTTATTGGTGTTTTTTTCACCATACAGAGATGACCACAGGGATGACAGTAATCTCTAAATGTGGCTGATGGAGCACCTTCGCCATCCTGACGGACACTACTCCATTTGCCAAACCCTAATTTGGGCCCATCATTTTCAGCAAAAATCTACAAACGTACAATTATCACTATAAGAATGTTGATTCCGTAGTTGTACCATGCAATAGTTTTTTCTGAAATGTTATTTTCGTCCATAGTCAACTCAGTCTGATATGTTCACTAATGGATTTTCTTGGTTTACTTTGCCCTTGTTTCCAATAACCTTTGGTTTTGCTGGTTTTCTTTTGGCTTATTTCTAGAAGAGATACAATTTATTTTGAAGTAGCTGGTATTTCTGATAAATCATACACTTCACTTATTTCTACCACAACATCTTTAGTGTTGTGTGCTTTTGGGTCTTTTATTTCATCACTAGATGTATATGAAGAATCTATTGTACCCAATTTATGAAAGAAGCTATCTAGCCGCATGTACACACAATCATTTTTGTAGTCATAGCTAACTCTATTGTATTTTTGTTTTTGCTATATTTCTTATTGATATTGTTTAATGATTATTTAATATTCTCCAGGGTTTTATGGCAATTATATTTCTTTAAAGATATTGTAGTTGCATTTTGAGTAAACATATATCTTCTCCAATTTTAGAAATGCTTTCAAGCAACTCTATCATTAACAATAACAAGGAAAAATAACACTTATTTAGAATGTTAAATCAAATTAAAAGATGTTCATGTGTTCTTGTTAGGAAGACCGCATACTGAAAAAACACAAACTGCAATATAATCAATAGCATCCAAGATAATTTGCAAAAGATTTTTTTAAGAGTGAGTATAATTATAATCTTAGCACAAATCAGCAAAAAATATATATTAAACAGCTACACAAACCTAATCTTTTGTGAGTTTATCTGACTCTGTTTATTGTCACCCAACTGTTAATGGCCAAAATGAAAACTCTGGTTAGAAAAAAAAGCTTACACCAGGCAAGTTATGAGCCCAAATACGAGGGCAGCCAGACATTGGATCATGATCAGATTATCCACAGTGTCAAATCTGATATTGGTCATGATGTACCAAGGTGATAGCATTACCCTGATTTAATTCCTACTGCAGGCCATTCTTAAAAGAAAACTAGAACACATTCTGTATCTCTGACCTGACAACAGCTTGAAAGCGGCCCACAATGTAATTTGAATTACTGGAAAATGATGGCTCAAGTCTGTGCAGCTTCCGCGGGTAGTGATATATTTATTGCATGCATTTTAAGTGGATTGACTTGAACCTATAACTCCTGGTTACTGCAGGGTGACCCCATCAGTGCATACAAAACTCTCTCGTCTTAATCTCGTATTGGAGTAGGGCTGGGAGTAATTTTAATTACACCAGAGTAATCACAGTAATTTTGGTAATTCTGTGTTACTCTTTGATGCAGAATTGGTGATATTTACGCTATTATGCCTGCCCACATAATTAAGAATAATTTTGGGGGAAAACCGTGCTGCAAGAGCACATTTAGGGAGTGCAAGAGGTTGCTTCACTCCTGTTTATGTTCTGTGTATTTAGTGCTATTTTCTTGGCACAAAATGTATTCTGGAGTCCATTTTCGACACAGAGGTGCATTTTGTGCTGAGAAACTAGTGATAAATGCACAGAGTAAATTGGGAGAAAATCTTAACCCAGTTGCACATTTAGAGAGCATGAGCAGGTGCTCATGTTGCTATTCATGTTCTGTTGCCTTTATCACTATTTCTGTAGTACAAAATACATCCTCGCATCCATTGTGGATGCTGGGGAGCTTTTTTGTGCTAATAAAATTGACCTAAATGCAGAATTACTCTTCTCACATAATTCCACGTAATCTGGAGAATTTATTAGGTAATTCCACGTGAAGTGATTATGCTACACAGATTTGCATGAGTTATGCCCACCCTCTATTGAGACCCCTTGAACACACTAAAGCTCTATGTTTTTTTGTGACAAATTACCTCTTTTATCTAAGTATTTGGATCCAGATTTCTTGTGCCCCTCCATCGCCACCTAACAACACCATGGGGGCACCGTATTTATAATACGGGTCACCATGGAGCACATTAGGCCAATAGCGTCAACATATTTGATGCTATTGTGGCACTTTATTGTACTAGCATCAAAAAAATTTAGGCTAGTGCAAGGAAGGCCCATTGAATTCAATGGGTGCGTCCTTTTAACTCCTGTTTTGGGCAGGCATTAAAAATGATGCCAAAATGGGAGCAATGAAATCTTTAAGATTTCATTGCGTCATTTTTTAGGGCCTCCTAACTCCAGAATGCCCCCCTTGCATACATTATGCCTGGAACATGCATTATATGGTGTGAGGGGTCAGAAAGTAGTGCAATGCATGCATTGCGCTACTTTGTAAATTCGGTGCAGCAATTTTTGCCTATGCTAATAGGGGCGCAAGGAGGCATTAGGGCCTTGTAAATCTGGCCCTTGGTTTGATATATTACTCTAGAGGCTAGAAAGAGTAGATTACGCCTGGTACTTAGGCCCGTATTTATACTTTTTGACGCTAAACTGCGCTAACGCAGTTTAGCGTCAAAAAGTTTAGCTCCGGCTAACGCCATTCTGAAGCGCCATGCGGGCGCCGTATTTATTGAATGGCGTTAGCCGGCGCTAGCAGACCGGCGCTGCCTGGTGTGCGTGGAAAAAAACCACGTACACCAGGCAGCGCCGGCGTAGGGAAAAATGGCGTTAGGGCGTCTTAAAATGGTGCAAGTCAGGTTGACGCCAAATAATCGCCTCCACCCGATTTGCGCCATTTTTAACGACGCCCAGACGCCATTTACATGACTCCTGTCTTAGTAAAGACAGGAGTCATGCCCCCTTGCCCAATGGCCATGCCCAGGGGACTTCTGTCCCCTGGGCATGGTCATTGGGCATTGTGGCATGTAGGGGGGCACAAATCAGGCCCCCCTATGCCAAAAAAAATTATAAAAGAAAAATATATATATACTTACCTGAACTTACCTGAATGTCCCTGGGATGGGTCCCTCCATCCTTGGGTGTCCTCCTGGGGTGGGCAAGGGTGGCAGGGGGGGTCCCTGGGGGCATGGGAGGGCAGCTGTGGGCTCATTTTGAGCCCATAGGTCCCTTAACGCCTGCCCTGACCGAGGCGTTAAAAAGAGGCGCAAATGCGGGGTTTTTTGCCCCGCCCACTCCCGGGCGTGATTTTTGCCCGGGAGTATAAATACGACGCATTTGCGTCGCAGTCATTTTTTTAGACGGGAACGCCTACCTTGCATCTCATTAACGCAAGGAAGGCGTTCACGCAAAAAAATGACGCTCTTTCCTCCTACTTTGGCGCTAGATGCGTCTAACGCCAAAGTATAAATATGGCGTTAGTTTTGCGCCGAATTTGCGTCGAAAAAAACGACGCAAATTTGGCGCAAACGGAGTATAAATATGCCCCTAAGTGTCAAAGATGACAGCAAAAGCATACCATTAAATGGGACATTGGGGCCCTGGACTGTGATAAATGTATGCACTTTCTAGAAACAGAGCTCTATAACTCACAATTCTGAGCAATGAAAAGCAATATTAAATTTTTAGTTCTAGAAAAGGAAAGATTGAGAGGTATACATTTGTACTTTCACATTGTATTTGACTGATTATTACATGCTTCCATTGTGGTGTACACGTCCTGGTCCTCCTTGTTGATCGTGTTAATAGAATTCATGATAAATGTATTCAAACCGGCATCTTTTCTATCAACAAATTTGACTATTCTGAGTATCATGATGCCTTTGTTTCACGAGACAGTACCTTTATGGGCTGAAACATAACGCTTTTACAATAGAAGAGGTTTAAAATGTTAGTGAATGTAGTGTCGGTGTAGTTTCAAGCGCTTGATACTTGATAATGTGAATGCATCAATTTATCAAATACATATTTTGTGGTCTAAGCGTATCTAAATTGTACGGAGCAGTGCCTTTCTGGACAGAGAACGTCTAGGTCCTTCTGTGCATTGCCCCATGTCAGTGTGCCAGAAGTAACCATACACTTATTGGCTCAAGAACCATTACAGGAACACCCGTATTTATATCAATATTAGAATGTGAACACCGTCTCTGTAATATCCGTGACTGTGATAGATTAACCTATCTATCGGTCTAACTTTGCTTTAGCAATTAATTACAAAAGGTTTACCCATGTGATGTTTTAGATTTAAGTGCACTAGATGCACCAATTAAAATATATATATATATATTATGGCCGTAGACTATCTCAACTGCTTTTGTTTTCACTTGTTTTGATTTATCTACTGTCGCGCGTAGTTTCCAAAATCAATGACAAGCCGACTGGATCGCTATGTATCACATAAAATATTGCATTCTTCTAAGTATACATTAGCATTTTGCTGTCGATCAATGGTGCCAAAGGTTTGATAGTAAATAGAAATAGTAAGGGAAGAGGTGGACATTTTTGTCTCGCCCCGACTTAGGGTCTATGGATGCGTTAGATTGTCATTAGCAAGGGTCAATCCAGGCCAAAATTACCCTGCGTATGTTCCACCCTAATTAAGCATCTATTTTATTAATTTTGTGTGTGTGAGAAATCCGGGTCGAAGAGTCCCTGGAAGTCAGAGACTTTGAGCTCCAAATGCAGAAATCGAGTCTTTCATATCTGGTGTCCTTTTGCCCCTGTACTGTGTATCCCAAACTTGGAATTAATTACGTGTTTAGCACTTGACTTTCAGGTAAGGAGAGGGGCTATCGGATAGATACTCATAATGCAACAATGAAACAAAAACTCTTCAATCCCTGTCCTCCAGACCAGAAGAGTCAGGAGAAGAACCCAGGTCTTGTTGCCTGGCAACAAGAGTTGGTGGGCTACTCTCCCCATGCTCAGTTTTCACTCTTCTTTGTTACTTGCACCTTTTTGTTTTGTCCTGGGAACGTTTTAGGATTAGGGATTTGTTGCTGTTTTTACCTCCCGCTACAGGTTAGTTTACTGGCCTTGTGTTTCTAAAGAACATTTTCTTCCTCACCTCCTCATTGGGGACACTGGACACTATGACTCAGATTTAAGAGGGCCTAGCACCTCCTTATGCCACATTTGCATCATTTTTTATGATGCTAATGTAGCCCAATGAGACCAAATTCACTGTCCCATATTTAAAAGGTGGTGCAATGCAGGCATTGTGCCACTTTGTAACCGCTTGCACCACATTATGCCTGTGCCAGCAAAAATGGTGCAGTGGAATCTAAGAGATTCCACTGCACCATTTTTGGTTGCTATGTTTAACGCCTGCACAGAACAGGCATTAAAAGGTAGCATACCACTGTTTTCAATGGTCCTTATGTAGGCGGCACGGTTTAGCGCCAAACTTTTGGCGCTAATGCTGCCCATTATATCAATAGCGTCAAAAGGTTTGACGCTATTGCCCCTACCTTGTGCCATGGTGCACCAGATTTTAAATGTGGCGCACACATGGTGGCAGTAGGGGGTGCTCAGAGGCACAAGAAAAGTGATGCTGCATTGTCTGCAGTACCAGTTTTCTTAAATTTGGCTCTATGTTTCTATTCCACGAGCTAGTTTCAATATTGAGCATTTCGTGCTCGGTTCTCTGATGGTCTCCAGGGGCCCTATTACAAATGGGGTGCATTTTCCTGTTTGCACCATGGCGCACCTTTAGGCAGGTACACTAGGTGCAAATAGGGAAAGTGAGCCCTATTATGTTGAATTAGCTGCCCCCAAAGTAGTGCATAAAAGAGAAATACAGAGCAGCTGTTTAAAAGCTTTTAAAAGATCCCCTTACGCAGGGTGCAGTGAGTGACTGCACCAGCATACAAAGGGATGTCTGGGGGTCCCTGTGGCCCCCTTTCATCCCTCCAGAGGGCTGCCTTTAGAAGGTGCACTGAAAGTGTCCCATCATTGTATGCCGCATTTCCAGTGCACCTCCAAAAGGCAAGTTTGCCTCTACGATTACGCCGGTAATGCAGCGATGGACGCAGAGTCAAAGAGATTCCCTCATTTGCATGGAGCCACGACCCCAGGCAAATTAGGAAATGCCCTATATTAATAGTGCTGGCACACATATAGCACCAGAGTCATGGGTATTACAGAAGGGGCCGCACAAGCGTTTGCGGCCCGTTCTGTAATAGCAAACTTCCCTAACGGCGTACAAAGTGGGCCCACTGCGCCCTGAGGGCACTTCTGTAATATGTTCCAAGGTTGTCAGCAGACTAGGTATAGCATCTTTCATGTCTATAGCAAGTGAGACCCATTTCCATGTATTAGGCCTGATTCAAAAAGGTAAACTTACACTCTTGTGTAAGTTTACACGTTTGTTTTGGAATTTGCAAAACTGAATTCTAATAGTGAATTGATGAGTGCAGAGACTCCGCAGTCGGGGCAGGTGCTTCATTCTTCCTGGTAGCCCTTACACTAGATACATCACTTTTTCCCCCTATTCCACCAAGGGTAGCAAAACCCATATGCAAGTCTGTTATGCGACTTTGTAGACCTGCTGCAAGAACCTTTAATGCTACTGTGGGGTGCTAAAGATTTTCTCTTTTATTTTTGTTTTTCCAATATATTGGCATCTGACAGGGCAAAGTGTGCTTTTTCATTTCTTGATGCTGAAGCCCACTCGCCCATGTGATCAAGCTATCTCTCAAATCACCTGGCACACCTCCCACAGGTGCTGACAGAGGAGCTAGCTTCTCTCACCTGCTCCCTTTCCTGCCTCTCTGTGGCCCAGCACTGTGCTGTAGAAATCAAAAGGGATAGTAGGCCGACAGTCCTTTCTCGCTCTCCCATAATCAAAGGATGAGTGCAAGGTGTCATTGGTGGACTGGGGGAACCATAAAGTCATAGGGCAGGTCTCCACAGGCCCAGGGGCTTCCAGGACACAATAGTTGTGCTATTAACCCCCATCCACCTTAAAGTATAAATTTACAATATGTGTGCAATTTTGTCTGCTGATACTTCTCCCAGTCCCCAGGTAACCCACATTCTGATGGCCTCCATGGGGGAATATTTGATGAACTGCCCAGTGAAGTGGTTGCAAGGGCCCCGAAGCACAGTCAATGCGGCACACAAGCAACATGGATTTTTAAAACGTTCTGCAGTTCAGATAGCCTACATTTCATGGACTTTTTCTCCTCCAGGTTCCTAGTGGAACACTACAAGCATTCACAGGGTGATTTGTGGACCTTCTGGCATCTAAAAGTTGGATGTTTCTTGATGATGTTTATAAGGAGCATTAGGGACATGCCCTCCTGCCCCTACTCCTGATAATCTCTTAGCCTGAGTTCTTCCAGCAACAGCATCCCTCGACCCTCAAGGCAGACTTCTATCACTGCTTGCACTCCCCAGGCCTCAGACTCCAGGCCTCCAGGCCACTTCTAATGCATGCATGTGTCTTGCAGGAGCCTGAGATGCACCTTTGCAGGGAACCTTCAGTCCAGATATGTCCACAGAAGTCCAGGGGGTCCCCCTAGCTTCATGGTTGCCAGCAAGTTCACATTCTAAGGTCCCCCAGAGGTAGTGGTAAAGCCAATGCTACTGGCTATGATGCCAAAATTCAACAGAGTACTGAGTTCTTCCACTCCAGAGGGAGTTCATCAGTGAGTCAGTAAATCATTCCTCTCCTGTGGGTCCTCTCTGCTCAAAGTCTCGACTTTGTGCAGGGGTTTAACATTAGAGGTAGTTTTAGTAACTGGGTATCACTTCACCTCTCCACCCCCGACATTACCTAGGGGTAGTCCACAGACTGGCCTAAGACCTGTTCTTACCCCAGAACAGCTTTCTGCGATTCTTCAAGATAGAAGAATCAAGAGAAGGTCTGCAAAACCTCTTAACTGACCTTGGCTCCATTAATCCAAAAGCAGTTTCTTCACTCAAAGGGGAGCCCTGGTGGCAACCGGGCCAGAGTTCTGTCTCCTCTTCATTTTATTTGTGTGGGAAAGTCAAGGCAAGTCTTGCTAGAGAGTGGCAGCTGATCATCCCATGCAGATTCCTCCCCACCCTGTTCCTTCTCTAAGAGAAGCTCATCTTCACTAAATGGCCTATTTTCCAGGGAGAGGTTTTAAACTGCCAGATGGCCAGCAGAGTAATTACCTTGTTTCAGCAGGGCAGTTTGAAACCTGAATCTCATTAGGGCTGACTCCAGGAAATATTGGAAAAGTCAAAGTACATGCACAAATGCATATAAGTTAAAACAAATATTTTGTATTAGTTCGGGACCTAGGGTAATGCAGAAAAAATATGTCTCAATGGGTTTCCTTTATTATGTATTAACTGGTTTTAGCCAACAAGTGAATAACAGTTAAGCACTACAGACATATACATCAGCCAAAAAAGAAAGGTCTATTCTTATTCACACCTGAATTATAAGCTCTAAGCAGCCCATGCAAATTTAAACTGGATCCTGTTTGCAAAAGGTCCACCTTTGCGCAGATACCAGGCTGAGACATACAAAGTGTTCCCCGCTCACTTTCATGGGTAATTAGCGCAGGGCATCCTGCTCCAGCTGCAATAGTCCATTTTAAGTGAGGATTACAAAAAGTGAGATTCAATTAGGGAATCTCATTCCGGCAGGGATCCAAAAACAATGGTGTCAGACAAATAAATGGGGGGTTTCTATGGGTCAGAAGCAACTCTTTCCAGCTATTTTGTACCAAGAAATAGCCCCAAAGATGCTGTCATTCCCAGCGTGCTAACCTGGCACTTCCTCTGTCCCAAGATGTGAACATACCGCCACCCTTCCAGCTATTTGTTAACCAACAAAAGCTCCCAAAGATGTACCACACTGAGTATTGCCAATACAGTGCTGCAAATGATCTACAGTAAAACATATTCTATTTTTGATAATTTTCCTCATTATGTCCTTATTTCAACGAGTTACAAAATTCTAAAAGGCTTGAGTCACCATCCACATTGCATTGATTAACTGCAGTGTTTAACATCTACAGATTGAATAAATCCCCAGTTCATTTCAGACTAACTAGAACAGTCCTCCATCAGGTAGTGCACTGATGCATTCTTTTTGCAATTACTCATAGCTTATGCTGATGGAAATATGTGCCACTGGAGCGTCATCTACTCAGCTTCGTGATGTTCTCTGATGCCAATATTTAGAGCATTATTGCTTATGAGTTGGAAATCTCTTGTGTAATTTCAGAATTGACTCTCATAGTGTGCTGTGAAGATCACAAAATATATAATTAAGAGATACATTTTCTCTGCCTTTATGTGCCTTCAATTCTAACAACAGTGAAGGCCTTGTCACACATACCAGCACCTTTTCACTCTCCCTCACTTTGCCATGTTGTTATGTTAGCAGAATTTGTAAAGCAAGATTTATCACCCGAGGGGGTACCCAGGTGCTGGCTACTGACTATCTGGCTACTGGGTTATTAGGCAACTTCACTCCCTCTTGACAATTCCACAGAATTAGCATAAAGTCTCTTTGTCTTCTCCAGTACTTTCCTGACACCAGTAATAGAATATTATCCTTCCTGGATTTCTACAGTACTCTCAACTATTTTGTATTCTTCTCAAGAAAGCCATTTGTTACTGGGACGGACATGTATGTAAACTTTACACGTGACACTATGCACCTTGGCTACAGAAAATCAATTGTTAGCTTAATAAAACGTCTGTCTTTCTTCCAAAATACACTTCCAGGCCCCATCTTTAAATATCAGTCACTTTAGTATTGAAGCTATGAGTAGAATATTGACACAGCACCGCTTCCAAAAAGAAAGTTGCAAGTATCTCCCGATTGATAGAACTCTACAATGTTCAACACAGGCTTGATTTTTAAAAGTAAATAATGTAACCTAGTGTACTTTAAGTTATTAATGTATTTACACAGATCCCAACCCAGAGCACAACCACTCAGGTCTTCAGTTTTTAATTTGAAAGTTAAGATAATTTGGGAAACCTATAATAATCAAGCAGTCTATTGGAGTAAGACTGAAAAAGTGAGTCGTCTCATACAGGCAGCTTAAGAGCTATGTAGCAAGATTATCAACTTGCACAACTGGTACTTAGCTGCTGATTCATAGTTATCATTTAATTTTACTGCCTTTATCCTAATACTGTTTTGCGGTTTGTGACCTTTGTTACAGAAAATATGTATACATTTTTAAACAATGTTTTACCTTTCATGAGTTAATCCTAAATCAGCTACAACCAACATGGAGTAATGGCTCCATTTGCCTTCTGCAGCAGAAACAAAAAAGTGAACAGGTCTCTAAGAAGTATGTTTCCTTTTCATAGTTTTCCCTTCTTGGGGTACCTCTACCATAATATGATACTGTTTAGCACCTCCAGGTCCAACTTGGGGACAGTTCCCGTGATATCACTGGTGACTAAATGATGTGTGATATTGCATGGGCTACTCTTGACTGTTTTGTGAATTGATGTTCATGGTGTGTCCGCTGAATTATAAACAATTTTGAAAACATTCATTTACACTCTCTCGCATGGATTTATTTAACAGCCTGCCTGTCAGTCCTGAATGGGTTGACCCTGGAATACTTACTATGCAGATATGTCTGCACAAAGACACCCACTAAATAATCATTTTTCTTCCAGAGGTGTTTGAGGATGAAAGGAAACATCACAAATAATTTATTTTCTATGTCATGCTTTACAATGCATAACTCGCACAATGGAGAAGCAAACGATAGCTCCGCAAAACTCGTGACATCAGTCTTGATGTGACTGTTTTAATTTCAAATACTGTAAATAATCTTACAGATGAGATTATTACATATCACATTATCGTTGATGCTATGAAAGTTATCTAGAAGTACGGTATTACTTATTGGTTATGGTATGTGCTTTTATTCAGTTAAGTTGTGATGTTAGGTGTTGTTACTTATTGGTATAATTATTGTGAAGTCTTCAGTATCGGATTATTGTCCAAGTTATGGTTTGCATGGTTGTTGTGCAATTCATAGATTGCAAAGCTAACTATAACTTTCCAATTTCATTGTTTTTTCACTTCAAATTCATCATCATAAGTGCACTTTAACTGTGGTATTTGAGTAAGTTTATGAGATTTTTAAACATATTTATTGGTGTAATAACCAAAGCTTCAGTCAAACATTGTTTTTTGCATTGGATGTCTGTGTTATGTCGATCATATAGGACATCCAACAGTTGGACGCAGGCCCTGCAGTCAGTCCATCAGGAGCAGACAACCCCAGATGCACACAGCCTTTACCTGCCTTTGCGCAACACCTTCAAATTATGTTAACTTGCGCACCTCCATACACAGTGTATTTAACTTGGCTATACTACATTAACTAAAACCTGCGTCTTCTCTGTGCACTGCTTATAACCTTTTATCATCTATTATTTATACTATCTAAAATAATAGCATTTATAACAACATTTACACATTACAAATTACATCATTTTTGAAATTGTGAAGTATTAACAGTAGTTAATGTAGTGTGGTTACTGAGTTCAATCCACTGTGTATGGAGGTGCGCGAGTTAAGTATTTTTAAGTTGTTGCATAAATTAAACATTAAAGGTGGAAGTGTACGTTTTGAATGCATAATTTTTGCATAGTTTAAGTTAGGTTTATATCTAAAGAATAAATCAAGTTATGGTCATTTAAAGGTGGCATGTAAATTGTAAATTTAATGAATAACTATGACATTAGAATTTGTAATCTTTGTATAGGTCAGTTTTGGTTTGTAACGAAAGAATAAAGAAAGTGCTCCTATCCACAACAAAGGTTTAACCTGTGTTGTTTTCATTGAAAAGGTGCTCTACAAATTCCACTGGTGTACCGAGCTGCCATCAACAGTAGGTAGAATTGCCAGTGGCAGTAGCCAAATCTAGGGCTGGCCTGCCCTGGGAACCAAATACATGCCTGGGAAAATGTTCACACTAGCCCCACACTAAAAGAGGAAGCGACTGTAATTGGGCCACGATAGAATTGTTGGGCTGGGTATGCTCATCCTGCTCTGAAAGCGGCTCCCTAGCCTCCAGGACATAAAGAAGATGCCAGAGTGGGAGAAAAGCCAGTTTAACCCCGAGCAAGGAGTGGCAATAAAGCATGACTTCAGAAACATTTTGCAGTATAAGTGCAAATAGCACCTTCCCAAGAAAAAAAACGATAGTTGTCATTTATATTAAAATGACTTGTTGGATACACGTTGGGGTTACTCTAGAAACATAAGTGGAGGGTAAAACCTTTAAAATTAAATTGGCATCAATAACAATCAAAAGTTACCATCTTGAAACGGTGCGTGAAAGAACCAATGCTGTGTTTCATAGCCATTTCTAGGTTTTAAGATACACCCTCCAAGTAGGAAATCATTTTGCACACAGCATTCTAGAGCATGTGTTGAAATTCCGCCTTCCTTCAGCAGGCATTAAATACTTTTCCCAAGGAGCTGTTACACCATCCTTTTCCAGGTACCTCACCAAACACACTCTACTTAGAGTCACAGGGCCCCTCGGTGAAGAGATGGTAAACAAGCTACCCCATGCTTTAGAAGTAATCAGAGCACAGCTGGAAGAAATCTGTAAAAAACAAATTTCGAAACTAAAGACTGCTGAACAGAGAGGTGGGAAGTGCACAAGCCATACCAGCATTATCAACTCTGCCAGCAAACAAGACCGCTAATGATGAAAACAACATGAATCAAGTCAAGTGCTTCCTTTACTTGAAGGGGAAAGCGGGTGGGAGGGCCCCTTGTTGGGTTCTAATTACAGGTGATTTGTGGGGGGCTATTTGTTTCAGGAAAGCCTCTACGTACAAACTGCGGCAGTTCATTCAAAACAATGGCTCCTTTTTAGAGGTTTTGCTTAAAGGTCTTGAGTGTTAGCCAGTGCGTTCTTTGTGTGGGTGATTGACATCAGCTCTCATTTTTCGGGTCAGAGATTATTTTTCATCATCAGACTTTGACTAAGAGAAAAAGAGACAAAGCAGAGATAGAGGAGGAAGGAAAATATAAGACAATAGTTGAAGGGAGAATGCAGGGACGTAAAAGAACTGAAGCCCATATTTATACTTTTTTAGCGCCGCATTTGCGTCATTTTTTGACAGAAAAGCGGCGCAAACTTAAAAAATATAATTGTTTGGTAAGTTTGTGCCACTTTTGCATAAAAAATGATGCAAATGTGGCACTAAAAAAGTATAAATATGGGCCTGAGTGAGATGAACGTAAGGTAGTCAAAAAAACATGGGGAACAATCGAGACAAAGCAACCTTTCCATTTGGAAACTGTGGCATTAGACAGAGCTGCTAGCAGGATCCCTAGAAAAACTTTGGATCCCTGCACTTATAGATTTTTTTATTTTACTAAAATTAGATGTATAATATACTCATCATTGATTGGTCTATTATTGCAGCATTCACATTTTTCTTCTGCTCACTGTGGCATATAACATTGAGCATCGGGTCAGCCGACTCAATCTGTTTAGAGTGAGGACATTCTTCCATTTCACAAGGCACACACATATCTATACACAAAGTAGTTCCCTTCAGTGCCAGGGATTAACTGGTATTTCTAATTTATAAAACCACTTGAAGGTCCTGATTATCTCTTTGGAAAATTCTGACCCCTGCGAGAATCCCTATTTTCACAAACATTGAAATTGGGACTCTGCGGAGTTTCAACATACCAGGTAATAACATGGAGCAATAAAGTCCGCACCATTGTACTTTTCACCAGGAACAAACCAGCAGATCATATCCGGCAACCTAAACGAGGGGAATTGTTCAATACATTCCGGGACATGCAGGATTCGGTGTTGGCAGCACCAGAATCCGTATGCTATGCCCTATTTTGCAGAGTAAAACTTACATTTGGGTCTATTCATCCCACCAGATAAATTCCAAACCCTGGGGTGTAGGTTTTTAACCGGATGTCATGAACAGCACATCAATCCGCGTGGCCTTGGTAATAAGGACCGAAGAGGAAGAATACGTGATTTCATTACTTTTAAACATTTTTTTTCATGTATACGTGTCATTGGTTTCGGTAAACTATTTTGTACTGAAAAATATGAGGAAAAATAAAAGAATCCATTTATAAGTAATTCGGTAGACGAAATATTTTTGGGTTAATTACGTTCTCCTTCAAATGGCACACACTGGCCTTTCTGAAAAGGAGAAAAATGCATATTTTAGTCACGTTCTATTTCTCGGAACCTTTACTGACTCACCGAGTGCAGAGAGGATCGCAGCAGCCCAAAACATCTCTCCCATCAGAGCAGGTATGAAGAGCAACCCGCCCATGCGCTTTCCGTAGATTTGCTGGAAAGGGTCGAGCATTGTTACATAACCCTTCGAGCGCATGGGCTTGGCAAAAAAGAGACCGCCTGTGAACACACAAAGACAATAGAAAATGCAGCAGGTGAAAGGCTCACATTTATTTAGTATAATTAAAAATGTGCACAATAAAGGTGAGTTTGACAATTCACTTGGGTCCTTATGTTTCAAAGCATTTCCCCGTAGATTCAGAAGGGGTCAATCCCTTTGACACATCAGGCCCTGGTAAAGAAGGAAGCCGCAAAGCATGTGCTCCTGGCAAATACAATTAAGTGATGAACTAAAAGGTGAAAATAACTATTATATTAATCCTAGTCTGTGTTGTGAAGATGAAGATTTACTGTTATGTCTGTATGTTATACTGATGAAACCCAGCACCTAAACTCCTCACTGACCATTAGGATCTGATCTTGGAAAATCAATGTTCTGTTCAAACAGCAGTCCTGAGTAACCCATCCTTTTTTCCAGGCACATACTCATCGTCCCTTCCTTTTGTGCATAGTAAATAGCCCCCTCTATCATTCAACCTATATTCATATTTCCCTCGTCTCTTCACTTGAACCGTCCAGGAACAGTTCAGACCTTCTATTTCTCTCTTTCATCCGTTTTACTCTATTTTTTCAATAACATTCCTCCTTCCACCAATAAAGGTACTTTTTGTTCCCGGCCCCATTTCCTAATCCATCTTCTTCTTTTTTTGTCCTCTTTCATACCTTGGGCTGGTCTCATTCTATTCCAATATCGGTGATGGTAAGTAAAGAAGACATACTGTAGTAATATTTTTTTTTTTATCTTAAACCCTATGGCCCAGATTTATGTGGGCCTAGGGTCATTCCAATGCCACATTAGTCCAATTTGTTTGATGCTAATGTGGCATCGGAAGACCAAAAACGCCATGCCATATTTACAAAGGGGCGCAATGCTTGCATTGCACCACTTTGTAACCCCTTACACCACATTATGCCTGCACCAGGCATAATGTATGCAAGGTGGACGCTCTGGCGCCAAGGGGGCCGAAAAAATGGTGCAAAGAAATCTAAGAGATTTCTTTGGGTCATATTTTGGACATTTTCTAACATCTGCTAATAAATAGCAGGCATTAAAAAGAGGCTCCCATTGTGTTCAATGGGCCTCTGGGTGCTTTGCAGGATTAGCGTCATAATGTTTTACTCTAATCCTGTAAAGCACAGGACTAGCGTAAAAAATGATGCTGCTAGTCCCCCTGACTACTGCCATGTGTGCGCCGTATTTTAAATACAGCGCACACATGGTGGCATTAGGGGGGTGCTAAGTGGCGCAAGAAAAGTGGCGCTGCACGAGGTGCAGCGCCACTTTCTATAAATCTGCCCCTATATCTGACCTTTGTTTAAAGACATTTTTTACAATTCTTTTAATTTTGGGAACACAAACTTGTTTGTGGATATTGTTTGCACTGGCCTTGTGATTCCTGGCTGTGGGTTTGTTTGTTTAGCCAAAATTCATCAGAAACGATCTACTTCAATTAGGTTATTCTCCAAATGAACCTTACTGTTACTAATAGGTTCATAGTCATACCTGATGTATCTTGGATGGCCTGATATATCTCTTCTGTTCAGGTGTAATAGGATATAAAGGAGAGACAAGTACAAAAGGCTCAAAACAACAATCTGACAATGATGGTCAGAATTTGGGGAAAGGATGAAAATGTCACCAAATTGTGTTCTCAGGTACATTTGTGGGTAGAGTTGTCTCTGGGGAGATTATGAACATGACAACAGCTGTATGACACTAGGGGCGAGGCTGTGTTACTGTTTGTCAATATTCATGAAGTCCAAATGGTGATGTAGCTACTTTTTTCAGTAACCCACTGGTGGAAGGAGCACATTGAGAAAAAAAACATTTAGTGGGCTTGCAGATGCACACAAAGATAGTGGTGTAGACAATGCCTAATATGTAAAATAATAAGGGCTAGTGCCCAATGTTTTTCTCAAAAGCCCGTAGTTGGCACTGATGAGTGTTAGAATTGTTGAATTCTAATGCTCCATAGTCTTGAATCCAGCTCATGCCTGTTCCTTCCACCACCATACACCCCTGTCTCTTTAGATCTCTCTTACCGGTTATTTTTCAACCTTGCTTCCTACCTCTGTCACTGTTTTTCTGACTTTCTCCTCCTCCTTTTGTGTTTCCCGCTCCTGCTCTTGGACAAAGTCTTATGAGGAAAGTAAATGTTGGTTTCCAAAATCGAGTGCCATTTTGCGCTACCTGCAACCACGAGCTCAAATTCAGCAAAGGGAGTAGGATGATAAAACGGAAACAGGCAAGATAAATGCAACCCAGGCACTCTCAAAATGAAACCTAAAGTAAAATCCAGATTAACACTGTTGGTGCAAATTTCAGAGGAAGATGGCCACTTTATATAGTAATATGGGGCCTTGTTTCTTTTCTATGGTTCCTCTAGGTTGGCTCATATTTTTGGTTCCTTCATATTCCCTG
This sequence comes from Pleurodeles waltl, assembly GCF_031143425.1. Taxonomy (NCBI): domain Eukaryota; kingdom Metazoa; phylum Chordata; class Amphibia; order Caudata; family Salamandridae; genus Pleurodeles; species Pleurodeles waltl. Next base: position 506,704,490 of record NC_090447.1, on the reverse strand, counting down.
AATATTTGTTGTTGGTAAATTATTCTTGACTTAAGAAGAACAGAGGGGCAGATTTATGGAAAGTGGTGCGCAACCGAGTGCAGCGCCACTTTCCCTGCACCCCTTAGCCCCCCCTACCGCCAACATGTGTGTGCCGTATTTAAAATAGGGTGCACCGTGGCCCAGGGTACGGGATCATAGTGTCATTTCTCATGATGCTATTTATGTACTCTGCAGGAGTAGCACCAAAATATTGGCACTACTCCTACAGAGTACATAGAGACCCATTCTAAAGAATGGAAGCCCCCTTTTAACTCCTGCTCTTGAGCAGGCCTTAAAAGTGCCATAAAAAAGGGTGCAAGAAAGTCTCATAGATTTCCTTACACTATTTTTCAGGCTCCCCTAACGGGGGGATGCCCCCTTTGCATAGAATATGCCTAGCGCAGTCATAATGTAGCGCAAAGGGTTACAGAGTGGCCAATACGGCGTGGGGATTTCGGCCTCGTTGGGCCACATTAACATAAAAAATAATGATGTTAATGTGGTGCAAGTTGGCACTACGGCATTATAAATATGCCCCTAAGTAAACGAGTTTTGTATCTTATTCACACTGCTCTTGATTCTTTCAGCAATCATTAGATAACCATGACAGTTTCTGAGACTATTGGCACACATGTGCAATCCTGATATCTTTGGAGTGTTCCGGCTCCAAATAAAGGACAATACCACGTTTGCTCTGGAGACTGTAATCTTATTAGTGTTTCCCCCTGAAGAACACATCCATCTTGCAGAGCTGCACTCCCAGTTTTAATTAGTAAAAGTGCTTCTAATTCACCCTCTATGTCCAGCAACGCAAAGCAGGCTTGCCAATTTCAATTATTTTGGCACAGTGTGAAGGTCTGCGGAAGATACTCCTAGATATTAAAAGAAGGGTCTTCATTTATATCAGACTTCAAATTATACGAGTGGTTAAAATGTATATAAATGAATGCATTTCTCTGATTGCCAAGTTAGTTGTGCTTTACACTTCTTAATATTGTGAACACTGAACTAAGTCTATTTCTTATTTTTGTTTCACTAGGATTTTCACTGCAAGATGCATTTATATTTTATTTCAAGCTTCACAGTGAGCATTATATACGGAAAGTATCCTGGAAAAGTATTTAAAATTCACTTGCGTTATCATTATCATCCTTCTTCCTAATATGCACCTGTACAAGTGACTTGTTTGTTAATGCGGAGAGCTCAAGGGAGAGGCAAGAGAGTAAAAAGTGAGAGCAGAGACGAGGGGAAGGAAATCTCCATCCAGACACAGATCAAGCTCATACCAATAATTTGTTTAGGAAACAATATTCAAACTCAGTGCTCAATATACTGTTGGATCATAGGTCTAAACAATTGCAGCAATCCGTCAAGCCACCCTCTTCTGTAGGCTGACCCAGAAGTCTCCTTCCTCACCTCCTACATATATTTGTCTCGTGTGGTTTCTTTGGGGCAGCAGTCAGAGACACATAGCAAAAGCTTCACACTCAGTTATTACTACTGTTTTCTCCTCTTGTTAAATATCGCCTTCAGGTATGGTAGGCCTCCAGAATACCTTTCTGCCCTTGGCTGATCACTGGGGTCTTCTGCCGTGGTGCCTTGTGCGTTAGCCATCAAGTTTCCTGCGGAGGAGTTAATCAATTGCATCTCAGTATGCATCTCGGGTATCCTACTTGACACAAGAACTGATGCCTTAATTAACTCTTTGATTGGGGATAAATCTCCTTGAATATGCTGCCTGTTACGCATACAACTGATCTCGGTTTTCCCCAACTCCTCTTCTGAGCTCATTGTTTCACACACCATCAAGATAAGCACTTATGCTAGGACTCCAATATAGGAGACAACATGCAAACAACCATTACCTTTCACTAAATCTTGGTCTTCACACATTTCTGGGAAAACCCTACTCTATCCTAAATCGCCCTTGAATAGTTTGTTTTAATTAGGGACAGCCCACTCAGTGGGATTTCACAGACTCCTGTGTGTGCACACCATCCACCTAGAAAGAAGTTGGGCTGGACCGGTCAATGGTCACCACCTTGGCTTACCTCTGTCAGCTGAGGAGAGCTAGTCTGTGTGAATGGATTCTGAAAGGAACCTTCTAACATGCACTTCATTCTGAAACATCCTTGTCCTGTCACTTTTTTCTGAAGGTGTACAATGTCTCCAGCACATTCTCCTCCTGAGACACGTGTAAGAAAACCCAAGAAGTGGAACTGGTGGAGAGCACCTCCAAGGTGCATACACAATTGGAGGCTGGTTTGTCCTGCCCCACCTATTTATTGTTTTTTTAAACCTACCAAATGGATGATACATTTATTTTTCAAAGAAAAATACATTATACTTTCCATTAGTTAATAATGAATGTTCTGTCGAAAGATGTTTGCTTGTGCTCGAATTTTGTTTAACATTGTTATTGTACCCCTTCACAAATTTAGAAGGGCAATGCTGACACATATGATTGAGTCATGCAAAATATATTTTGATGCTTTGTTGTGCTTGAAAACAATTGTGGTACACCATTGAGTATGTCGTCATAGAGTACGTTCACTGGCAGTAAGTTTTAAGAGCAACTATCCATGCATCATTTGGCAAGGGATGTTAAAGTAACTATGCATATTTCGCATATCTTACCTAAAACCAGACTGAGAGCATAGCCAAAAGGTGCCTGAGCCCAAGCAAGCCCGTTTCCTGGCACATACACCGCCTCTGCTGTCCCATTGATGTATCCTCCACCAACCCATGTAGCTGAAAGGGATTAAAAGAGGAGAAAAGGTATACATTAGGTAAGAAAAAGAAAATCTTGCAGGTTTATTCTGAAAAATAATTGTAATAGACCAACAGCAAGATAAACCAAGCATTTTGGACTGAATACAAAGGTTTTACATATCTGATTTTTGAATTGTTCTTGAACTATAGAGTATCACTGAAAGTAAATGATTTCGTGCCTAAGAGTTTAATTATCATAAGGATATGTACATATTAGTAACTCAGAACTGTCAAATACCACGGTGGAGGCCTCAATGTGTGACTTGGTTTTACTGCCTGCCATATTTTGTAAATCTAGCTGAAAACCTTAGATGAAATTGTGAGCCAAAAGGCATCTGAAACATTAGATTAAAAAAATTATTTTGAAACACTTCTTTCCTACTAGACTCCAAACCCAATAGATTAATTTCCCAATACTTTGCAGAGAAATTGAAGTAGAGACAAATCCCTATTTTTTCAAAATTGGATGAAGACTAGTGAAATTAGATCATAGATGTAGATCTCGCACCACTTTGAAAAAGCAGAGAATTTTCGAGACACGATCTTAGCATGGACCAGGAGTTTGATGCCCGTTTCTAACTTGGCATGGAATCCTGCCTATTTTACTGCAAGTTCTAATTGTTTACCTTTGAGATGTACAACATATACGAATGCCAATGTTTGATACTGCATTATAAATGAAAAAGCCCCGAGCAGTGCTTAATTTGTAAAAGAAGGAGTTGCTAGTGCCCAAATCTCTGCTCTGGCGGTGATATTAACAACTGGAGGGTCAAATACTAAGGCTGGGTACTATTTAATTCACTTCAGGCCACTTTAATCCACTACCAGACACTCCCTGTCCCTGTATCTCACTCTTCTTGTCCATCCCTGCCTTTCCTTTTTGTGCTTTTTTTTCAACTTTCTCTTCAGTGCTTAATTTGTAAATAAAAATGTGCCGGTGCCCAAAGACCTCCTCTTATACAGCGGTTGCTCCAATTAAATGTGAGAACAAGGAATTCTGAGGCCACATAATTCTGAAGCCACCTCGGGCCTCTTCAATCCATTTAAAGCCACTCCCTGCCTCTAGAGCTCACTCTTGCAGCTTTTCGCTTTCTCCCATTGTGACGCTTTTTCGTTTTTCTTTTCCTCCGTCTTTCCCATATGTGTTTTTTGCTCGCATCAAATGCTTGAGACAGAAAAATGAGTGCCGGCCCTCAAAAATAAGTGCAGGTGCTCTGCACAGGAAACAACAAGCGCAAACTAAGCACTGTTTCTCTTCCTCCTCCTTTCCCGTTTGTTTTTTTCTCTCTCTTGCTTGCAGTCAATATATGAAGACAAAAAATAAGTACTGGTCCCCAAACATGAGTGCTGGTGGGCCCCACTGGCAGCTACAGGCTCAAATTAAGCATTGGCCCTGGGAATTCTTCTATTGCACTGTGAAACATGAGTTGGCCGGAAAGTTGTGTAAATAATACTAACTCATTAGGTGGTATACGCATGTCTAATAAAGAAAAAAACGTATTATAAAAATTATTGGATTAGTATGTATAAATCTGGAAACCTCGATTCTAGGAGCTCTTCACAAGATTTAGGTATAATGCCTCATGGTAAACTGATTAGTTAAGTCAGTGAATATAGAATGTATTGCAGCTTTCAGCAATTTTTTTGCCATTGTGTACACATTGAAGTAATCTGCAGATGCTCACTAATAACTGTTCATTGTAAACCAAATTTTATCTTTGCAGTAGAGGCACTAATCAAAGCATTTTCGCAATACATTTTTATCACTAGTTCCCTTTATCAGGAAATACGATAAGGGCCATATGTACCAACACATTTTCCCACAGACACAGAATGGGTAAAACCCTTTGATATATCTGGCCCTAATATAGCACATGGAGAGATCCTAATTATCAACCAGTGCTTAAAATAACCAACTCAGGTAAATGACTGATCCACTTAAGAAGCTGATCACACGATCATGTTCAGAGCAGAAACACTAATCGCCAGCAAATATTCACAGATTTTAAAAAAAATTAGACATGAGCTACACTTGAGTATCTACATACAGTTAATTTCAATCTGTTTTATGGCAATGCCCTATTATGAGATACCCTTTTGTGATAGATGCTGGTCTTTTATGCATGCTCATCCACTAATGGTATGAATCAGGGACTATTAAAGCTCTACCAGGGGCAGGCGTATAAACCCTGAGATACGAATCACTGGATGTTCCCTGACACCACATCTTAAAACTACTTCTCCTTACTATGCCATCCAAGACAGAAGGAAGTAGGCAAATATTTCATTTGCAGCAGAAACACCTTATTGCCACATGTTCATGGGAAAGAGACGAATCGTCAAAAGGCAACACAACCAACTCTGATCAGGCCAAATTAGCAGCAGAGCACAGGTAGCTGAAGACACTTGTACTGCATGTTCTAGAGTGAAAAACTAATCACCAAGGCGTATACACAGAAGACTTTAAGCAACTGGACATAAGTAGTTCCTTAACACTTGCAGGTAGTTTCAATATGCTTTGTGTCCATGATCCTTCATTAAAAGTATACAAAAACGTGATGGAGGAAATTCTTGAATTTATCTCATCCACTGGTAATCACTGTGGACCGCTTCCCAGTCCATCGGTATTTTGCACACCATGCCACCTCAGTTTGGACCCAGACGTACGTAAATCCATCTTCACCCTCCTCCAATGGGAACAATCCAGCCTGAACTGCCAGACTAGGTCCACAAACTGTGGTGCCATGGTGTACATAATAATAATGGACTGGGATGTGGCCCAGAGTAATTACCACTGGCTGAGATTAATTTAAGCAATCCACCCATCACTTTTTTGCATACTTTAGTGTCTCACTAAGTGGGATGGGTTTGCTACAACATGGGTACTGTGCACACTGTGTAACTTGAACCCAACTATGCCTTGATGATGAGCCCTAACTAGGGCGAAACCAGTCCTAGTTTGCTTTTGTTATGGTTCAGGGTGAACCTGGCCTGGTAGTTTCGAGTAAATAGTGACCATTTGAGCAGGGTCAAGGCTGATTTGCATATGGCTAGGTCCATATTGAGGTGGCATGGTGTGCAAAATAACGATGGAGTGGGATGTGGCCCTGAGAAATTACCAGTGGCTAAGATCAATTCAAGCATCCTAACCATCGATATTTTTGTACACTTTAGCATGATCTTTAATGACATATCCTTTTGTTCTCGATGTATATCTCCTATTCATGCTCATTCAGTGCTGGCATTTATTATTTGTACTATATGTGGTTTTATGTAGTGGAGACAAGACCTAATGAGATGGCAGAACTTTTGCATATAGTAAAATAGTAAACAAGAATCATAAGAAGACATAAAAGTATATTACAATTAGTGAACGAAAAGACATGGATTTAAAGATGTTTAGAGGTCAGAGATGGACCACAGAGTACATAGATATCATGCATAGATTTTAAAGGAGTAAGTGAGTGCATATGTAAAAGTAGAAGAACTAGAGAAAAGAAAATATCCATGTATTTAAGAAAGTGTCCCTCAACATAGCTAGTTTCATTATTCTCAAAGGTTGAAAACATTCCACTCTTTAAGTTGCAAGGTGTTGCCTGAACTATAGACACTTTGCCTTTGAAAGCTGCATATGAAGGGTCTGTTCTTTTAACAGCTTATGTGTGATTTTTTCCGATGGATTGAGCTTTTTTTTAACTTTTTATTTTTTTGTGGGTGTGGGGCTCAAGCATAAGAGTTCATCTTCATAGTTGGCATACTCTGTCGTGCACCTGCCTTGCTTGAGCACATTTATTTGAGCTTCAGGCCTGCAGCCTGTGTCCTTTTACCCAGATACATATTTAATTTAATTGATTCATTTTATTCTATTTCAGCATGGTTTGCTTCTAGCTGGGATGTTTTTATTTTCTAATCAACTGCCTTTTTGCAAAAGCATTGTTGTTAGTTCCTTTGCATTAAACGTCATTCTGTGCCTCTGCTTAGTATTGCTGGCTCAAGAGTACAGAGCCACCCTTCTAAACCTAGACAGGTTAGGCCTGTTCTTAGAACACAACCTGCTTTGTTATAAAAATACTACACAGGCCAAAGGAGTTTAGGGGGATTCCAGTCAGAGCTATTGCATGCTGTCTGCCATCTTGTTGACAGCTGCACCAACCCTGGTTTTGTCTTCCATCTAAACAGGAGGATTGCCAGCAAAACAACAGACTCCTGCTCCACTTCAGGTATGGGGTTGGGACTCCTCCTTTAGATCAGAATGGGTAGAAGGGCTACACACCAATATTCTCTCAAGTTGAGAAATTAGGGCATAGGCAAGAATCACTAGATTCATGCTTATTCCAGGATGTTAGGACTGTTTATATTTTTCATACTAAGGGTCACAACCATTGCTGTGCTATGTTTCATGCTCCTAATAATTGCAGTTCATGTTTTCTATATCAGGATGCAGACGTTTCAATAAAATGTATTAGAACTTTTCTTGCATCTCTTCCATGACTTCCCTGAGGAGTCTGAGTGTTATGTCTCTAGGCTGCTGAAAATCATCCTTATTTCTTAGATTTGGGTGAGGATCTGCTAGCTAGTTGACGCAGTCAGGCTAACAGCTTCCATTCGGTGTGAGATTGACTCAGTCACTAACACACAGTGGTGCTGCTGTCCTAAACTCAGCAGTCTTACCCCCATAATAAGAGTCCTATGACAACCATTTCTGATACAATAGGTTTATTTCTTAAGTAATTTGGAGAATCAGAGTGGAGGGAATTGTGATTAGTACAGGCAAGTTTGAGAGGGCATGCAGCCTTCATCAGGAGCCAGTTCAAAGGAATAAGGACTTTTGTGACACAGGCCAATTTCTTAGTCCCAGATACCAGTCAGGCTGTAGTTCTGGGGTGAGATGGAGTTACAGTAATCCAGAGATTAAGGAGGTTTTATTGTGCAATCTAGATAATGCTAGAGACTGTGGGTCTGATTCACAAAAAGCACTTCCTAATACTTTTTGTAGTACTACAAAAGTTACTACAAAGTGCCATTCACAAAATGCACTTGTGTTGTAACTTATACTTCTGGTTAAGTTTGCTTCTTTTCAGTATTCACTAACTGTTCTTTTGTAGTAATGAGCACTTTTGTAAGAAGTTCAGACCTCCATTATTTTCTATAGAAGTGAGTTACAGTACCAGTGGTTGGTGAAGTTTAGTTTTGGACTTACCACCAAAGTGTAAATTACTACAAAAGTGCAGATGTGAATAACGAAAAGGAGCAAACTTACTCAAAAATGCAAAATTACTCTAAAGTGTAAGTTACCTTTGTGAATCAGCCCTTTAGTTACCTGTTTCAATTATTCAACTTAGAGCAAGAGTTTGACTCTCCACATGTTTGATTTAAATAGCACCCCTTTTTTGCTAACAGATTATCATGGATTGAAGGCTGAGTTTCTTATTCAGCATGAAGGTCAAGAATAAATGCATGGTGACATTCTAAGATGCAAACTGTGCCAAGCCACAATTGAACCATAGTAGTGCACATACGGTGCAAGATCAGAAGAAATTCAGGGAAATATTTAAGAAAAGTGGTGCTGCACACAGTGCAGCACCACATTTCTTGTGCCCTTTACCACCCCCTACCGCCACCATGTGTGCGCCATATTTCAAATATGGCACACCATGGCGCAGGGTAGGGGGTAAGAGCATCATTTTTTATGACACCATTGATGTACTCTCCAGGAGTAGCACCAACATTTTGGCGCTACTCCTGCAGAGTATGTAGGGGCCCATTGTAAACAATGGTGTACCCCCTTTTAACACCTGCTCTGAGCAAGCGTAAAAAGTGGCAAAAAGAATTACATAAGGAAATCTCTTAGATTTCCTTGATTTCCTTGTGCCATTTTTTCAACCCTCCCTAAAAAGGGGAATGCCCTCTTTGCATACATTATGCCTGGCACAGGCATAATGTAGCACAAAGGGTTAGAAAGTGGAGCAATGAAAGAATTGCGTCACTTTGTAAATATGGCCCTGGGATTTTGGCCCGTTGGGACACATTAGCATCAATAAAAATGACTCTAATGTGGGGCAAGGAGGCGCTAGGGAATCTTAAATATGCCCCTCGGTTTTTGAAGGGTGTAGTTTGGAATGCAAGTGAAGCATTCAGGACTGAATTGTTGAGAGAATATGAGACAGCATGGATGTGTCCTGCTTGAGAAACTACTGACAAATAGATCTGTGTATCATTGTGAAAGTAGTAGCAGTTGTAGAGTGTCTTTAGATGTAAATCATGGGGCTCTATGTATAAATTGAAGGAAGTTGGAGAACGAATTGAGCCTTGCAATTCTCCCTGTTGGACAAGAAAGAGGTTAGAGCATGATTTATTACAGACGGTGCAATCTTAATTCATTAGCATTATTTGTTGAAGTAAGATTGGAACCATCTAAAGAACACCCACCTAAAACATACCTACTTTTCCAGAATCTTTATTAGAGAAGCATGATTGACTGTATTGAATGCTTTAGCAGAGCTCCATGAGAGTGAGAATGTAGGAGCCTACATTGTTATGAAAGAAGAGTGCATCATCAACAATGTGCAAGGTTGCAGTCCCAATGCTACTTCCTAGTCTGAAATCTGATTGGAAGTTATCAAGCATGATATTTTTTGTTTTGAAGTGATCGAGATCATTCTTCACACAGCTTTCAAGAATGTTAGCCAGGAACAGTTTATTCAAAATTGGTCAATAGTTATTCTGATTTTCAAGATCCGCTCATGGGTAGTACTTGTCTTAAGGCAGCTTTGGCTAGCCACTGTCACAAACCTATTTTGACAATACCAATATTTAGACTGGACTTTGGGTCTTTTCACTGCTTACCATTGGTTGGCTTCCTTGTCAATCTTGTTTTCTTGCTTCGTATTTGATAGCTTTCCTTCCTCTTTCAATGTTGCCTCTCCTGAACCATCATACTTACCATCATTTTAATTTGCATACATCTGCTGCTTAGATATGAGGAACTGCCTTTTACTTTCTCATTCAGCACGCCAGTAGAGTGCATATGTTTTATTGCTACTTGTCTCTTTTCTCTTTTATGTAGCACCCACGACAACCTATCCTACCCTCACCCTATGTCTCATTCTGTTTTTTCTTTTTTTCTTTTTGGAGGGCATCGCAACTGCAACTTAAAACCAGGTTGCTCCTTCCTTAAAAAAATGCGCTTTGGTGCACTTAAAAAAGAAATTATATCACTCCAATATGTCTGCCATCTTGGAATTGTAGATATAAGCAAAAAACAAAGGGGCATTGGAGCGTCACTCTATGTGACACTCCAGTGGCGCGAACCTCTGCTCCATATTTACAAGGAGGTGTAATGCCATATTTTGTGGTGTTACGCCTCCTTGTAAATATGGGCCCCTCCGAAGCAGTTTTCTGCATCAGAGAGGCATGCAACAGGTGTTGCTTTGGCATGCCACTGCAACACCCATTGCATTTTGATGCTGCCTCAGATTTATGAGATTTTGTAAACCTGAGGCGGTGCCTAAATCTAATGCCACCTCTGGAGGGGCGTTAGCAAGGCGCAACAAGGGGTAATATTTTTATTCCTCCTCATTTTTTGCTTTTTCTACGCATGCTGCATTCTGCAGCACGCATAGAAAGAGCAAAATGCTGGAAATGATTGTTTATGTGCAGGAAGGTGCCCATTCCTGCACATAAACAATCATTTGAAAATTACGCTTTGACACTTCTGTGTGTGCTTCTGTGAAGTGCCAAAGCACCATTAATGATTGTTTATGTGCAGGAAGGGACATCTTCCCGCACATAAACAATAATACCCCTAAACACAGATATCTTTGCACGATGTTGCAAGGATGCCTATGTTGGTAGCTAAATTTAGCACCAGCGCAGGGAACAACACAAGGGTGCGCCGTATTAAATTAAATATGGCACATCACTGCGTTGTGTAAATGACGGAGCTCAGCACTGTAAATTTTGGCGCAGCATCACCCTCTGTCATTTCCCCATAAATATGGGCCAAAATGTCAGGCACATTACATGCTCAAATTCTTCAATTAGACTTATTGTGGCTTTGTGACAGAGTGGTTACCAACAACCTGACACCAATGGCACTGGTCACGGAGTCACACAGACCTCCAAGTACTGTACCTTTGGTAAACAAAGAAACAAGCCGGTAGACGGAGTCGGGGAGGAGGAGGGAGGCATCGCTGGATCCGGTGTGGCATCGGTTCCTTACTGCGGAGAAGGGGAGGTGATGTGACATTGGTGCGAAGAGTCGCTTTCTTACGCTCCGGCAGGGTCGATATCTGGGGGGTCATGACGCGGTGGGGTGACCTCCTGGGGTTGCAGTCACACCATGGGGCTGCGGGTGCAGCAGCAGAGTCAGGTGTCATGGACATCGGTGACATTCACTCGGGACTCATGAAGTCACTTGACGTCAGCAGGGCTGCAGTGGCATCAGGGCTGCAATGTCGGTGGGGTCGTAGCACTATAGCGGAGACGACGGCTTCAGTTGCAGGCGATGTCATGGACTCAAGTCCAGAGTAGGTGCACTGGTTTTTCTTGTGTTTCAACCAGCTTTCACTCCTGGGGGCCAAGAGACTGGAGTAGGCACCACCTGGTGAGCTAGGGTCCACAGAAAGTAGACCCAGAGGCTGGTAAGTGAAGTCTTTGCTGTCCCTCAGACTTCTTAACAGGAGGCAAGCTAAGTCCAAGCCCTTGGAGACACTTCACCACCAGGATTGCAGAAAGCAGAGTCCAGTCCTTTCCCTCTGAGGTAGAAGCAGCAGGCCAGCACAGCAAAGGAAAGGCAGAGTGGCAGGTCCTCCTCAAGTATCAAGCTCTTCTCCTTGGCAGAGGTTCATCTTAGTCCAGAAGTGATCTAAAAGTCTGGGGGTTTGGGTCCACTACTTATACCCATTTCTGCCTTTGAAGTAGGTAAGCTTCAAAGTTGCTTATAAGATCCTGCCTTGCCCAAGCCTCGCCCCATACACAGACTAGGGAGTTGGAGACTGCAATGTGTAAGGACAGGCATAGCCCTTTCAGGTGCAGTGTCAGCTCCTAATAGCCCAGGAGACTCGTCAGGATATGCAGGACACTCCCCAGCTCCCTTTGTGCCACTGTGTAGTGAGAATTCAAAAACTGCCCAACTGTCAGTCTGAGCCAGACGTGAATTACACACGCAGGCTGAGGGACAGAATGGTTAAGCAAGAAAATGCCCACTCTTAAAAGTGGTATTTTCAAACAGACAATCTAAAAAACAACTTTACCTACAGATGTATTTTTAAATTGTGAAATCAGATACCCCAAACTCCACATCCCCATCTGCTCCCAAAGGGAGACTGCAATTAAAAGATATTTAAAGGCAGTCCCCATGTTAACATATAAGAGAGATGGGCCTTGGTATAGGGAAAACTGAATTTGGCAGTATTTCACTATCAGGACATGTAAAACACATCAGTCCATGTCATACCTCCTTTTAAATACACTGCACCCTGACCATGGGGCTACCTAGGGCCTACCTTAGGGTGACTTACATGTAGTAAAAGGGAAGGTTTAAGCCTGGCAAGTGGGTATACTTGCTAGGTCAAATTGGCAGTGCAAGACTGCACATACAGACATTGCAGTGGCAGGTCTGAGACATGTTTACAGGGCTACTCATGTGGGTGGCACAATTAGTGCTGCAGACCCACTAGTATCATTTGGTTTTCAGGCCCTGGGCACCTCTAGTGCACTTAACTAGGGACTTACTAGTAAATCAAATATGCCAATCATGGATAACCAATCACCAATACAATTATTACTGAGACCACTTGCACTTTAGCACTGGTTAGCAGTGGTGAAGTGCCCAGAGTATCAAAAACAGCCAAAACGAATTACAGCACAGGGCCCAAAATCAGGAAGTCAGAAGCAAAATGTACAGGGAAACCACACCAAGAGCTGTCAGGTCTAACAACAAAACTATCAAATGTCATGTTGAAAAGCTGTGTCTTCAGAAATGTCATAAATTTGTCATAGTCACTTTAAGTTTCAAGTGTTGGGTTTGCAAATTCCAGAGGTAGGCGCCCTGGTAAAGAAGGAAGCAACCGTCCTATCTTTTGTGTCTCAATTGATGAGGTGCACAGGCTTTTTTTAGCTGATCTGGGGCTTGGTTGTGTTAGAGATTTTAATAAAATAAATTCCATTTAATTATTAACCCGTATGAGTGAATTGTAGGCCTAACCAACTGTTGCATTTTAAACATGCATTTTCCTTTCTGAACTCTTCGTGACCTGCACTTGCTTGATGTACTTGATTTGGCAATGTTAAGGAATTCCAAACTGCTTTAGTTCAGCAGAAATGTTTCTATCATGGCTTTTGCATGACTTCTTATGATGCAAAATTCCTGTGCTAACAAAGAAAGTTATATTTTCTATTTGTTATTAACCACTTGACCCGCATTGAAATCTCAAACTTGCTAAACTAATCTTAAACTTGCTTCTTCATGAATATTCTACTAGTGTAAATATGTGTGAAAAAGGAGATGACTTAATGTGATCACGCCTAAAATGTTACACAAATATTCTTTCTTTCAGAGACCTAGGAGGCTGGGAAAATGTTGAAATGTATTGCTTCTACAAATTGTATCTTTTATTTAGAAGCAACTTTTGTTAGAAATTGCCATATCAACGGAAACTGTTGCTGTCTAATGATGTTCTCACTTTTCTGTTGGATGCTAGCATAACTTATCGGACAAATTGCTATACCTTTGAATCATTGTACCCTTTATAAAAGTGTCCTAGGGAAAGAGCAGATAACCACTCCCCAGAATGCTGCTTTTGGGAACTAGATCAGACCATTATCTATCTCTCTCTGCAGAGGGTGACACTTTTCCTCTTTATGAGTCCTAATAACTTTAACGGCTAGACAGATTCTCAGACGCTTGTTCTTTTTTGCTATTTTATATTGCATTGTTTGATACTTTCTGATTCAGATGATATTCTATTGCTGATACTTGAATGATGTTTTTACGAGAACAACTCTCTAGGAGTTACTCAACTTCAATGTACTGTACTACCTTAGAAACATAGATTAGGGATCAGATTTAAGGGACAGGATTTATGCTATGTTCTGTACCTAATGCTTGATTACTAAGGAAAATAATCTAAGAACTAATACATAGGAAAGCATTTAAAACTTAACTAAAACTTTCATTACTGGCTCCTGGGAAATACGATTTGATTAAATGTAAAAAATGTTGAAGTTAAGGGTTGCAGTTTCCCTTTCCCCTGTTATTTTAAAGGTCCCCAGTTTTGTGCCCTAGGAGTTGCAGTCATTCTCCACACTTCCAGTTGAAAAGGAACAAATAGGACAGCAATGTGTTGTGCCTTACATGCTTTAGGATGGCACCCTTTTGGTTCCAATCGTACTCTGTATCAGTGTGATATAATCACTAGAATAGAATGTAATGGAAACTTGGTTTAGAATGTTGGAGTTCACAGGTACATGCAGAGGAATAAAGACTTGTGATTTACAGTTCAGTGTGTGGCATTGTCATTGGCAAGTACTGAGGCTGGGGAGGATGCTACACAATGTAACTTAGAATAGGAGCATATATTGTGTTATGTAACTGGCAGAGTATTTTTAACTATGTCTGGTCCATACTTTATGCTTGGTGAGCGATGTGCAGGGAAGCAAGAGTAGAGGCTGACACAGTAATCCAGGCAGGACACAATCACTACGAAGATCAAAGCAATTTTCTGCAAGGAACATAACTCCAGCAGGCTCCTTTTCAGTTGATGAAGACAGAAAAATGCATTCGGGCAAACCAAAATTATCTGTGGGGAGAATGTGAGGTTCCCACCAAGATTGCATGTTTGATTCATTAAGATTGGGGTTGGGGGGTCAAATCCTCAGCCCAAGAAATGGAGAAAAGTGACTGTTTCAACTAGCCATAGACAACATTTCCATGAAGGCAAAGGGAATTGTTCTGCATCCTGTGAATGTGAGAGAGACAATTAGATACCAAAGAAAGGTTGCCAGAAACATCTTTGAACTTTAGCTGAAGCCGGTTATCATCTGTATACATCTGATACTCAATGTTGTAAGAGTCCAGAATCATTGACAAGGGTGGCAGGTAGGAATTAAATAAGATGGGAGACAAAGTGGAGCCTTGAGAAACACCCCATTTGATTTTGGTTATTTAGGAAAGCACTTTTACTTGATGTTTTCAGTTATTGACGAAGGAAGTCATACATGCCAAGCAGTATCATATATGCAGCTAAGGTGGATAGTTAATCAATGAGCACCTGCTGTTGGACAGTCAACAAATTACTCTGCACCCTGCTAATATAATTTAGTTTTACATTAATTTGAGTAAATCCTTCACAGTGTTTGACAAATGGAGTTCATTGCAAGGGTGTAGAAAACAACCATTAAAGGTCTGTTGCTTTAGCTAGAAATACTATAACGTGATGTTAGAAATAGGGTTTCTGGTTGGCTAGGGTATGCACCTAAGCTAGGCAGAACATACCCACTCTAGTCAGGGCAAGGGAGTTACAAGTCAAAGATAACCCCTGCTCACCCCCTTGGTAGCTTGGCACGAGCAGTCAGGCCTATCCCAGTGGCAATGTGTAAAGCGTTTGCACAACACACACAACACACATGATGCAATATATACTCCACAAAGTAAACACAGTACTGAGCTGTGTAAAAATAAACTGTATTGCACAAAACATAATTAGACCAAACATTACAGGTCTGAAATACCCTGCTGCCTTAGCAGTTGTAAGAACGTTACGCAGGTTACTAATACTCTGCAAGAATAAGTAGTAGTCACAATAGAACATGTAAGTACTCAGGATAAAGCAACATAAGCAGTAGTCAGGAATCACATTACAAAATAAACGCACTTGTCATAAAAGTGTCATAAATGGCAATACCAAGAGCATCATAAAACATGTGGCAAGTGAAAAGCACATATTAGTATGTCATGGCCATAAAGGGAACACTAGCACATCATCAGAATTCCCCCCATCATCGGAGTGGCACCCAGAGGGAGCGCACAGAGCGCTGGGGGCCCCACTTTGGTTCTTCTTGGCACTAGGAGTGCCTTTTCATCATGATTACAGGTACTTTGCATAACCAAATGCCAATTAGGTATAAGCCAATCATACCAACTTAAGAAGGGAGAGCACCTGCATGTTAGCACTGATCAGCAGTGATAAAGTGCTCAGAGTCCTAGAGCCAACAGCGAGAGGTCAGAAAAAATAGGAGGAAGGATGCAAAAAGTCAGGGGATGAACCTGCCACAAGGGCCAGGTCCGACAGTGAATGATAGGGAAACATATAAGAATCTGTTTTAAATGTAAAACCTTATTGGGTATTTCAGTGTGTACATTACATAACAGGTTTCTGTACAGGTACCTTCACCTACTTCACCATCAGATATTGATAACAGTCACTTATGTATACCGTAAATGCAATTCATAGACCAGATGTGATGGTCAAACAATTTTCCCACTTTCTGTCTCCTGGCTTGGAGTCCTCCTCCCCACAGCTACGGAGGTCATAGTTTAATATCTGTCCTGGTTCCCTTTAAAGGTTTGATGTCATGTTAAAAGTTTTAGGTTATTTCTAAGAAATCAGTTAAAGAGAGATGAAAGTGAACAGAGGTGGTGGTCGGGTGTAAGAGGGTGGTAGAAACAAACACCGCGGCGGTAACCACCAACAGACAGGCGGGACACAATGTACCGCCCACACTATTACAAGGCACCAATCCACCAGCTTTTCCATCAAAAGCACGGTAGAAACAGTACACAGAAGGGGAACAACTCACCTCTCGACTCCCAACGAGCAACGAGGACCCCATAGAGCCCGAACTACAGGTGTTACCAATGTTGGTGTATCTTCTCATCTGCCAGGAGTACGAACGGCGGCGGCGGTGACGACCACGGTGAGTACTGCACCTAGCACACAGGGGATGGGAGGAGGGAAAAGAGAGTGACACACACACGCAACACCCCCCACCCACAACAACACACATACACATATCCAATCACAGATACACCCTGTCACCCCCTGGAAGAATGCAATGACCAAACAAAATGAGTTTAACTAGTGTAATATTTGAACAATCAGATAGCCCAAGAGCACAGTAAATAATCAGTATACAAATATATACAGCAAGTACACAAGTCTGTACACTGTCCCGTGAAATGTCCATGGACCAGTGGTCCCAAAAAGCATGGGCGAAGCCCACACATGACACCTGCCTCAAAACGGAGAGAACACTGCAGGGGCATCACGTCGAAAAAAAACAGGCACCTCAGGGGGAAGGGGAAGGAAGGCACCTCACCCGGATGATGGGACGATGCCACTGCTCCTCGAGGAGGCTTCATGCCCACTGCCTGGTCCTTGGGAGTGCAAAGCCACAGTCTCTCAAATGGGTGGGTTGCCCACTGCTTGCTCCTGGGGAGTAAAAAGACACTGTCTCTCAAGTGGGTGGTTTGCCCACTGCTTGCTCCTGGGGAGTACAAAGCCACAGTCTCTCAAGTGGGTAGTTTTCCAACTGCTTGGTCCTGGGGAGTGCAAGGCCACAGTCTCTCTAGTGGGTGGTTTGCCCACTGCCTGGTCCTGGGGAGTGCAAAGCTCCAGTCTCTCAAGTCTCTCAAGTGGGTCCACTGCCCACTGCTTACTCCTGTGGAGTGCAAAGCCACAGTCTCTAAAGTGGGTGAGTTGCCCACTGCTTGGCCCTGGGGAGTACAAAGCCACAGTCTCTCAAGTGGATGACATGTTCCACTGGTTCTGGAGGGGGCTTTGTGCCCAGAGTGTTTCATCCTGCCAAGGACTATATTAATGGATCTATCTCTCCACTGGCTCTGGATGGGGCTTTGTACCCAGAGTGCTTCATCCTGCCAAGGACTGTGTTAGTGGATGTATCTCTCCACTGGTTCTGGAGGGGGCTTTCTGACCAGAGTGCTTCATCCTGCCAAGGACTGTGCTAGTGGATGTATCTCTCCACTGGTTCTGGAGGGGGCTTTGTGCCCAGAGTGCCTCATCCTGACAAGGACTGTGTTAGTGGATGTTTCTCTCCACTGGTTCTGGAGGGGGCTTTGTGCCCAGAGTGCTTCATCCTGCCAAGGGCTGTGTTAGTGGATGTATCTCTCCACTGGTTCTGGAGGGGGCTTTGTGCCCAGAGTGCTTCATCCTGCCAAGGACTGGGTGAGTGGATGCTTTTCTCCACTGGTTCTGGAGGGGGCTTTGTGCCCAGAGAGCTTCATCCTGCGAAAGACTGTGTTAGTGGATGTATCACTCCACTGGTTCTGGAGGGGGCTTTGTGCCCAGAGTGATTCATCCTGCCAAGGACTGTGTTAGTGGATGTATCTCTCCACTGGTTCTGGAGGGGGCTTTGTGCCCAGAGTGCTTCATCCTGCCAAGGACTGTGTTAGTGGAAGTATCTCTCCTCTGGTTCTGGAGGGGGCTTTGTGGCCAGTGATGCTGCACCTGGGGTGTGGCAGTTCCCATTCCCTCTCCTGGGTGTCTGAGCCACGAGACTTTCAGGGAACAGGTAGCATGATACTCCATGGAGGCAGAGCCACACTCCACCCTGTGGCGACTTAGGCTGCAAACTGCTGGTAGTGCCAGTGCTGGTGGTGTTGCCTCATATAGTGTGTGCAGGGTCCAGGTCGTCTCCTGCAGC
Source organism: Pleurodeles waltl (assembly GCF_031143425.1). Taxonomy (NCBI): domain Eukaryota; kingdom Metazoa; phylum Chordata; class Amphibia; order Caudata; family Salamandridae; genus Pleurodeles; species Pleurodeles waltl. The sequence goes on along the minus strand of NC_090447.1, from coordinate 506,686,034 downwards.
CTCGGACGGCTTCCCACTGGGGATGCTGCTGATGGCTGGGCACGTGGCGGGGCAGGTGGTGGTGGCTGCGGCGGTGTCTGCGGCGGAGATGCTGCCGGTGCTGCCCGTGGTACAGGTGTCTGTAGTAGTGGAGGTAGACACCAGGCCATCTCCAGCAGCCTCGGACGGCTGCCCACTGGGATGATTCTGGTGACTGTAGTTGTGGCAGCTGCCGTGCAGGTGGTTGTGCAGGTGGCGGTCGTTGCAACGGTGTGCACCGTGGTACAGTTTGCTGGCCTGTCATGAGAAATGGGGGTCACCAGTCCCTCACCAGGAGGCTCTGTGCCCTGAGGTGACTTTCCTTTGCTTTTGTGACCCTTCCCCACCTTGGTAGTCGCTGCTGGGACCTTGGCACTGTCCTCTTTGGTTCTGGATGAGGTCTTGCTGGGTGGGTGGTGAGTCTTTTCCCTTCTGCATGCTGGCCCCTTCTTTAGCTTGGCAGGTGGGGGAATTGGGTGGTCCTTAGCTTCAGTAGGTGGCACACTGGCAGCCCTGATGGGTGCCCCCTTTCGATCCTCCCAGACTTGCAGGGACCACACTGGATGCAGATTTGGTGGCTGAGGTGCTGTTCTGGGCTCTAGACATCCTTGCCCTAGAGGAAGGTCGGGGGGAGGTGTAGGGAAGAAGTCAATGCTAGCCAGGAAAAGTTTCTTGGACACACTGGGACTGGAAGATGGAGGGGGTGTGGGAGTGGAGGACGAGGTAGTGGTTATAGGAGGTGTACGTCTGCTGAGTTTGGGTGAAGGTGCATGGGCTGGAGGCTGTTGTGAGGTGGATGGCTGTTGGGTGGGTATATGCCTGCGTTTGTGTACTTTGGGAGGAGGGCTCACAGACACACTGGGAGAGGACACAGGGGACGTGGCATGGTTGTGGGTGGTGATTGCTCGTGAGTGGTGTGTTGTGATGGGTGGGCTGGTGATGGAGGCAGTGGCTGAGGATGTAGTGCATGCAGGTGTGAGTGGAGACGAGACTGGGAGAAACGTGGAGGACATGGAGGAGGGGGACACAGTGTCGAAAGTGGATGTTGGTGTGTCTGCATGGGTATGGTGCTTGTGTGAGTTCCTATGGGATGTGTGGTGCTTATATTTGCCTGAGCCACTTTTGTGTGTTGATTTGTGTGCATGCTGGTCTGATGGTGTGCTTGGGATAGGCTGAGGTAGAGGGGATTGGGTCTGGGTAGAGGAAGGTGGAGAGGGGAGGCTTGACACAGGGACAATAGCTGCCATCAGTGCTGAGGCCAGAGCCTGAAATGCTCTCTGTTGGGCCGGCACACCAGAATGAATGCCCTCCAGGTATGCATTTGTTTGTTGCAAATGCCTCTCGACACCCTGGATGGCATTCAGAATGGTTGACTACCCAACAGTGAGGGATCTCAGGAGGCCAATAGCCTCCTCACTGAGGGCAGCAGGGCTGACTGGGGCAGGGCCTAAGGGTGCCTGGGGTGAAGCAGATGCCCACTCTCCTGGGTGAGCGGGCACGGGAAACACGCTGAGGGGCTGCTGGGAGGGCGGTGCTAGTAGGGGGGTAGCAGCTGTACCTGTTGTTGCGGTGGGCACAGAGGTGCCCACCACCGCAAGGGAGCTCCCATCAGAGGAGGAGTCGCTGTCCCTGGTGTCCCCTCCTATCCCCGTCGTGGAGCTTCCCTCGCCCTCCGTCCCACAGGTGCCTTCAGACTCCATAGATTCACCCTCCCGGGCCATGTGGGATACAGCTCCCTCCGTCTCCGGTGCCTCTGCTCCTCCGCCAGATGAAGCTAATGCACACAAGGACAGGGTGACAAAACAAGATGGGGGGAAAGACAGAGGAGACACTGGTCAATGCCAGCAACACCACTACCGTTGGCGGACGCAACACACAGGGAGCAGCCCTATGCACTAGGCCATGCACTACAGTTAGTAGGAAAAACACCTGCCCATGGGGGACTATGCCTAACCCCATTTGCTGCACACCTGGTACCCACAGGAGGCTGACGTTGTAGATGGCCACTACCACTATTGGGGTTGGAGTGCCACAGAGCCTACCCAACAAGGGACCTACCCTACCAAGTTCACCCTGGCCTACGGGAACCCACAGCCCACATCCCCCACCCAGACACCTCGTAAAGCTTGCAGAGTCAGCTGAATGAGACTGTACTCACCCCCTTTTGCTGCTGTGATGCCCTCAAGCGATGCCCTCAAGCGCCCATCCAACTCCGGATATGCCAAGGCCAGGATCCTGAACATCCCCAGCTTCTTGCTCCAGCGGCGCAGGTCCTCCCATTTCTTGCGCCAGTGGTTGCTCCTTCTATGATAGACCCCCAGGGTCCACACTTCCTTGGCAATGGCACGCCAAATACCCTTCTTCTAGTGGGCGCTGACCTAGAGTTACGGTATAGGATGATAGGAAATTACTCCCCCGTCCGGTTTGTCATACTCATGGCCCACCACTTCCCACCTATGCTCTGACACCCATACACACACCATCCTCTCATGCAGGCCTCAGCCCCCAACCCCACATGTATCTTCCATCCACACCACTCCATACATTCATGTCCCACGCATCATGCTGACAGTGTACTCACCTGTTTGTCTGGAGGACTGTAGAGTAGCATGTACTGGGGGAGGACCCCATCCACTAGTCTCTCCAACTCCTCCGAAGTGAAGGCAGGCGCCCTTTCCCCAGACACTCGAGCCATTGTCGCTTCCAGACACAGGTCACAGCAGCACTTGCAGTGTAGGTCCTCTCCTGTTGAAGGTCAGATATCAAGTGAGTGAACAGATAGAAAATGGCAGTCATGTCCGCGGCGGTGCCTACTGTCACTGCCGGCGTACATCGTCATTGGCTCCTGGAACCCATAGGGCCCAATGATAACCAATGCAGAATGGCGCAGCGGTCTTCGACCCCCTACCGCGATGCTGCACAACGCCAGCGCAGTTACCTCATTTCTCCTTGTACCTCCTTACAGGTCAGGCAGCCGCCATTTCAGGGTGGCACATGGCATGGCACCTAACTGCGTCACAGCAACATTTGGGCAGAAATACGGAGAGACAACGCCACACACAGATTTAATCACATTACTGCAAAAACACCTGTACAACCTATTTGGTACATGACTGTCTGCTCACCATTCTCCTCCATAGGGCACATCCGCTGGGGCAGATGATGAGATGGCGTCATACTCCGGTGTACAGACCCCTGGTGGACCTGTCGAAAATGGAAGACAGACACATCATTATCACCTACAGACTTGATCGTGCCACAATCCAAGAACTGTGTGCCCAATTGGAGCCTTACCTGATGTCAGCTATCCGCCATCCCACTGGTATCCTCCCTATAGTGCAGGTCCTGTCAGTGCTCCATTTCCTGACAAGTGGTTCCTTCCAAACAACAGTGGCCATGGCATCAGGGATGTCTCAGCCAATGTTCTCTAACATGTTGACCAGAGTGTTATCTGACCTGCTGAAACACATGTGCAGCTACATCGTTTTCCCCCAGGTGGAGGATTTGGCCATAGTGAAAGCTAACTTCTATGCCCTGGGACATATCCCCAACATAATTGGTGCCATTGATGGTACACATGTGGTATTTGTCCCCCCCGCAGGAATGAACCGTACAGAAATCGAAAAAGCTACCATTCAATGAATGTGCAGATGGTGTGTTTGGCGGACCAGTACATCTCTCATGTGAATGCCAAGTATCCTGGCTCTGTGCATGATGCTTACATTTTGAGGAATAGCAGCATCCCTTATGTGATGGGGCAACTCCAGAGGCAGCAGGTGTGGCTAATAGGTCCCCACACAGTATGAATAGTTTTCTGGGTATGGGGTAGTCCCTAAGGGTTAGTGACTGTCTAACAGATATCCATCGACATTTGCAGGTGACTCTGGTTACCCCAGCCTCTCATGGCTACTGACCCCAGTGAGGAATGCCAGGACAAGGGCAGAGGAACGCTACAATGAGGCACATGGGCGTACTAGGCGTATTATTGAGCAGACTTTCGGCCTCCTGAAGGCCTGATTCCGGTGCCTCCATCCAACAGGTGGCTCCCTATACTACTCACAGAAGAAGGTGTGCCAAATTATCGTGGCATGCTGCATGTTACACAACCTGGCTTTGCAACGCCAGGTGCCTTTTCTGCATGAGGATGGGCCTGATGATGGTCTTGTGGCAGCTATGGAGCCTGTGGACAGTGAGGAAGAGGAGGCAGAGGAAGAAGATATTGACAACCGAAACAACATCATCAGGCAGTACTTCTAGTGAGACACAGGTAAGAGACTGGGCACTGCTCATCTCATATCTGACTACTGTAGGACATTGTATGAGTCAGCCTCTTAACCTCTGTGTATGAACCCTGACAGTTCACTTTGGCTTTCCTTTTCACAGATCTGGGTACCTCATTCTGCCTTCTGCTATGTTTACTGCTGCCCCACAACTGTCATACATTGGTATGTGCAAATGAACATTTACATTGATATTTGTCAAAGAAGTTGTAATAATACATTTGTGAAAGTACAGACTGACTCCAGATTGTTTTGTGATTCAAGGGTGTTTATTTAAGTGCTAATAAGTAGAGGGGGATCTGCAATGGGCTGGGGTGATGGTGGAGGAATAGCCATGGTAGAGTCCAGTCTCTTGGTATCTCAGGTGCATTGTCCAAAGGGGCATAGGAAGTGGAGCAACAGCAGTTCAAGGTGGTCACTGTGACATAATGGGACAGAAGGGTGACAATCAGGAGAGTCTTATTTCCTGGCGGAGGTCTTGGCAATGTTCTCTGTCTTGTGCTTGGATCACAGGGACAATTTGCAGGGTGGTTCTTCTTCTGCAGGGGGTGGGGTGCTGGTGGCCTGTTGGTCCTCTGGAGGGACCTCCTGTCCACTAGCCCCGGAGGACGTGGAAGGCTGTTCATTGTTTGGGCTGGTGTCAGGGGCCCGTTGGTATGCCACTGTCTCCCTGATGGTGTTAGCCGTGTCTGCCAGCACCCCTGCAATGGTGACCAGGGTGTTGTTAATGGACTTCAAGTCCTCCCTGCTCCCCAAGTACTGTTCCTCCTGCAGCCGCTGGGTCTCCTGAAACTTTGCCAGAACCATGCCCATTGTCTCCTGGGAATGGTGGTATGCTCCCATGATGTTTGAGAGTGCCTTGTGGAGAGTGGGTTCCCTGGGCCTGTCCTCCCCCTGTCGCACAGCAGTCCTCCCAGCTTCCCTATTATCCTGTGCCTCTGTCCCCTGATTCGTGTGCCCATTGCCACTGACCCCAGGTCCCTGATCGTCCTGTGTTAGTGGGGTTGCCTGGGGTCCCTGTAGTGGTGGACACACTGCTGATTGACGTGCCCTGGGGACAGTGGCATGGGCCCGCTGGGTGGGTGCTGTGGTGGTGTTTCCTGAGGGGGGAGGTTCTGTGGTGGTTTGGAACTGTGGCAGGGGAACCGACTGTCTAGAGGTCCCTGATGGGCCGGGCTGTTCATCTTGATCCAGGCGTGCAGAGCTGCTGTCGTCACTGTGGGCCTCTTCTGTGGGGGGACTGGATATGGCTGGCACCTTCTGTCCGGTGACGTTGGGTAGGGGTCCTGTTGGGGTGTAAATGCTTTGTTATTGTGTCTGTGTGTGCCATCTTGTGCAATGGGTGTGTTTCCCTCTATTACTGTGCTTGCAATATCACCTTGGCCCTTGTGTGAGTGGTGATTGTGTGCCCTGGGTGAGTCTCTCCCTTGGACATGCTTTGGTGATGGGTGTCCATGCAGGTCTGTGATGGGTGTCCATGCATTGTTGTCACATGCAGGGCTTGGTATTGGGATGTGTGGGTTGTGATAGTGGGGTATATGTGAGGTGTTGGAGTGATGGGTGAGAGGGTAGTGGGTGGGGTGTGTGATGGCATGCAGGTAGGGTGAGGGGGATATAATAGTATAGAGTGGACTTACCAGAGTCCAGTTTTCGAGCTACTCCGCCGAGGCCCTCAGGATGCATAATTGCCAAGACGTTCTCCTCCCCTGTTGTTAGTTGTGGGGGAGGAGGTGGGGGTCTACCGCCAGTCCTCTGTTCAGCTACCTGGTGTCTAGATACCATGGAACGTACCTTCCCCCGTAGGTCGTTCCACCTCTTCCTGATGTCATCCTGTGTTCTTGGATGCTTTCCCACTGCTTTGACCCTGTCGACAATTCCCTGCCATAGCTCCATCTTCCTTGCAATGGATGTCTGCGGCACCTGTGATCCGAAGAGCTTGGCTCTACCCAGATGATTTTCTCCACCATGACCCTGAGCTCCTCCTCAGAAAACCTGGGGTGTCTTTGAGGTGCCATGATGTGGTGTGAGTGATGTGTGAGGTGATGTGTGATGTGATGTGTGGGGTGATGTTTTGGGGTGTGTGGTGTTTTGTGCGTGGATGGTGTATGAGTGATGGTGTTGTGTGCCTCTTGATACTGGTGTTGTCTTTGCCTTTCTCTCTCTCTGCTTCTTCCAAAAATGTTGTTGTGAGGGTTTGTGGGTAATGTGGGTGTGTGTTTTATAGTGGTGTGAGTGTGTGGGTGTGGTGTGTGTATGTGTGTCAGGTGTGTGTATTTTGAATTGTCCAATGTGGTTGTGTTTTGTAAATGTGTGTGTATTTTGAGCACAGCGGTGTGTACCGCCAATGGTTTACCGCGGTTGAATGACCGCCGCGTTGATTCGTGGGGTGTGATAGTGTGGGCGTATTCCTGTTGGCGTGATGGTGTGGGTTTTGGTACCGCCAGTTTATCACTGACCGTTGGTGTGGCAGATTTGTGTTGGTGTCTGTATTGTGGAGGATTTCTAAGTGTGGGTCACAATACCCGTAGCGGATTTCTGCCACGGACATGGTATGTTGGCGGCCATCAGCACGGTGGTCATCGGACTTTACCACCAGGGTTGTAATGTGGGCCTAAGTGTATTTGAAACCCCACCACATCTGCTTTTGGTCTTCTCTGCACTGTTGTGGCACAGGTTGATGTCCTCCTTCTCTAATGCTCTTCCTTGCATCCCTCAGGAATTACAATGCTTTCATTTTCCTAGCTCTTTTCGACAATACTTTCAACCCACACTGATGGCCTTCTCCCCCTATTTTTTGTGTGAGCGCAGTGAAAATTTGGTGGCACTTTCGTAATGCTGCTTTACTTAATTGGTTGCATTCATCTTCTCATCTCTGCTGCTTTCCTAATGCAACATTTGAGCCTGAAATAAACTAAATTCAATGTAATGAAAAATATTCAGTTAATCTAATCTTACATCTAGGCATCATTCATACAGGTCCAAGCACAGTCTAGAGAAAATATGAGACATTCATTTAAAAACTGTAATTGATTGGTATGCTTTGATTTAAGCATTCGGCAGGTTCTACAAATGATAAATACATTCTCTGAAAACTATTAGTTAAAGTGAAGCTGAGGTTTGAAGCAAAACTCATTAAAGTAAAAAATAGAGCTGGTCAAGGGAACTAAACAACCAAAACCATTTTCAACAGTGCACATGCACACACATAGACAAGCATAAATGCATGTTTATATGCTAACACACCAATAAACCACAAAAAAAACTATTTGCACCATTTGCATCCTTTTCAACCACTTAAACCCGTACCCTTTAGCGATTCTTTACTGAAATCCAATGGTTAGAGGTCTGAGTGAGTTCTCTCTACGCCTAGCTGGGTACTCAATAAATGAGACAGAGAAAGACTGTGTATTCCCTGTGGAAATCGCCCACTAGTGGCTAAAACTAGCCTAGATCAGTCAAATCAGTTATTTGGGAGTCTAAGGGTCCACTCACTTCAAAAATGGAAAATGCCTCACCTAGTCTATAGCTTTTCAGAATATAAATAATTCCTGTGAATGCAGATACTGTGGACCTCCTCTTTGTCGTTCCAGAGATAACATTGCTCCTCCCACTTCATTATGTCATTCTACCATGAGATATATAAGACCCGACAGCTTTGAGAAACCTGAGAACTGTCCTCCAGATATACGCAGGCCCTTCTTAGGGACGTCTTTCCTGCACCGGCCATACCACTATTATTTACTACCCCAAAAACAAGGAAATGATCACAGGCAACACTTTTACTAATGCCAAGGCAACATTTTGCTCCTTATGAAATCAAGCAGTGCAGTGAAAAATACTACAAAAAAGTAAAGTGTCAAAGGAACCCATCACAGTAGTGGCCAAAATCATTGGTGAAGTGCAAGAGGTTCAACAGGGTTTTGTGGATGGTGATGCCACATAATTTCTGGGTCAGTGGGATTATACATGCTTGGTTAGTCAGCTGTGTGTTCGGGAGATACTGGTTCACATCTGGCAGAAGAAGTCATGATGAGACAGATGTGGTAGACTCACACAGAGTAGTGCGGCTGAGCAGTGAGCTGCAGAGGATAGCAAGCAGCTCTAAGCGGGCGGGATTCATGTAATGAGGATCTCAGGTTGCCACGACTCACAGTTAAAGCCAGAGGAAAAACCAGAGGAGATACAGCAGGGGTCCCATTACTGCAAGTGTAATACCGGCCTTGCTCCCAGCCTCAGCCCTGCTCTCTGCCTGCAGCCCCATTTTCAGCCTGATCTGCCTCTGCTCCCATTTGAGGAACAATGCGGGAAGCAGTTTCGAAGAAGTAGCAGCCTGCAGGACACAGATGCGAGGAGAGTGCATGGCTCCTAAGCGGCGCAGAAGCAGCCGCACAAGGTCCCAGTGTGGTTTATGGCCCTGTGCCTCCCTGGGGGTATCTTTGCATCCACTGCCAGAGATTGCTGCCTGTGTTTGCTGCCAGGAGCCAGCAGCTCTCTTTATTGAAAGCAAAAGTGCCAGACTGAACCCGGCCCTTCTAGCCCTTTTGAACTCAATGCCCAGGCACCGAACACTGGGGATCATTAGGTGCATTAAGTGAGCCACAGTTGCTTTGTGCCCAGCGATGCCAAGTGAGCCATAGGTTGGCAAAGCACCAGACACAACAGAACACCATTTATCACCATCAAATTACAACCAAGATTATCATACCTGTATTTTAGCATATCAGCTTATTGGCATCTAAGACAACATTTAATAAGTGACACAAGAAGCGGGTGGGCACACTGCTGCCAGTAGTCAAGTAGCTAAGCACCCTCTATCAAGTGAGTTCTTCACCAGAGACCTGCCTGAGGCTTGTGCAAACCACAGCGATCCCAATGAGGTCAGGGAAGGTTCAGAGGGGCCATTCCCAGCCGGACTGACAGGAAGAAAAGCACCTCACAAATTTCTCAAACAATGCAACCAATTGGCACAACTGAGATCCTCCTGGTGCCTAGAAAAAAGGGCCTAACTAGCAGTATGGAGGAAGCTTAATAACTGGGACCAACAACTCTCATGAGCATCCCTGTATTCTAATTGCATCAGTTGCACCACCTCGTAGATTCCAGTCAAAAATATATATATGACAAATAGCTTCCTGAAGGATGAAGGATCATGCTTTACTCGAGCAACTTGCCCCTAAGCTGCGCAAGCTCTCCGAGCTGCAGCCCTTATTGCAGGCGCCAAACTGCAACTCTAATGCTTTGAACGATCCTATAGGGGGTGTGACAAGCAATCCTACTACAGGCAGGAAAATGCTTAACCCCATTGTCCTTGAGGAGCAAATTGCTATTCCTCACTATCCAGCCGAAGGAGCTACACAAAGTCCTTAGATGGTCCCCATTGCCCCAACGGACACAGGTAAGGCCTTGGTCTGCACAACACCATCTCCAAACCATGAAGCCGAGCTGGCAAAGGAAGCACCCAATATTGCAGCAAAAGATCAACCCACTGTACTGCCACTGAGTTAACATGCTTCCTATAGGCCAGTGCCAGACAGGAGCACCTTAATCAGCAAAATTTAGAGGACGTCCAGGTAGCCTCAAACAGCATCTCTATCTTACAACTCAGGAATGTGAGGAGATGGTAGCTTTCTATGCACAGGGAACTTCCCTCACAATCAGTATACAATGCACTAAAACTAAACCAAGGGCAGAGGAGGATTCTCCAAAGCATACCGCCTGGTCATCCCTGCTAAACAACATGCAGTTATCAGTGGCTGCTCTACAATATCAGTCAAACAAAATGAACATACGGATTTCACTACTTAATATACTTGCATCTTTGGTGCTGGCATAAACAAAAAACTGGGTGACTTCAACAACCTCATTAATTGAGCCCAGTCTGACTTGCAACAACCAAAAACAAATTGCACTTGCACCCCGTTCTTGGATAAGCTATCCTCCCTCCCTGCCAAGCTCAGTGATCTACTTATGGACATAAAACAAACCACCATTCCAGCATCAGGAGTACAGCTACAACTTTCTAAATATTGGGTGCCAACACAAATTGACACGTCCAACTTCCCCATTGAGGGAGGACCTGACCAAAAAACATGATCTAGCCACGTAAAACAGCCAGTCCCTCACAGGAGATCAAAACCTTTTCCCAAACAAAGAGGAGGACATCTTGTTTGGAACCAGAATCAATTCGCTAAATATCCCTAACGCTTCAGGGCAACATATCAAGGTTCAAGTTCAACATAATCAATTAAGGAAAAGCCAGAGCAAAAAAATATATATTAACAATCAGCTTGCGGAATACCCCATCTTTAGCACAGCGAAAAGGTCTTGTAAGGATAAGGATCATGAAATATCATTCCAACCACATGCTTTGTCAACAGGGGAAAACTTGCCTTGCAGGAGATCTGAGGGTGGTAGCCCTGAAGGTTGGGATGCAAACAACACAGAATCTCTGAGTGAGCAGTCACAATAAAAATGATGCAAAGGATGTTAAAAACTCTGTGGGTTCAAGCAAAACAAGCCTGAGTTCAGAAGACGCAAGCAGCTTTCCATCAAGAGAAGATGCACAACAGCTAGGTGACTCACAGAACATAACGGTAAGGGCTGTACTCACAATCAAGAGATGCTCAGCACCCTATCAGTAGGTGAATCTGAGGAAAACATTCCACCAGTAATGAGGGCAGATATAAGGCATGATGGTTTCAATGCAAAACTGGAGCAGATCAATACAATCCATAGAGCTGTTTCTAAACCCAAGGCACCAATAGGAAATCTTCCCATGTCAAGGATTACTCATTTCAACTTGCCAGGTACTACCCCCCGTACCCCCTCCCAATGAAACAACCTGATGTGACCTGCAGAGAATGCCTACTGACCAACCAGATACAAACACTGTAATGTTTTACCTAAATACAAACCTAAAGGCAATTGTGGCATTTTGAATAGGGACAATATCTTACAGCTACTAGCTTGGATCCCCAACCTGGACACTTTAAGTCAACTGATCTAGTTTCAATAGCATTTACTGTGACAGGAAATTTCTTGGAGAATGAAGTGACTAAGACCACCTGGACGTCGGCTGACATAGCCCAGAAAATATTAAAGGAGTAGCCGACCTCCTGGAAGTGGGGAATAAGGCTGAGACCCTTCCATAAACCAGGGTAGCATCTTCTCCTATTAGCCTCAGACTTATTCAGCAATGGTCTTCCCCTATCTGCTGCTAAATATTTAGGGCCAGATGTAGCAAACGTTTGCGACTCGCAAACAGGCCGATTCGCAATTTGCGACAGTGCAAAATCGGAAATGGGATGCAAAAAGCCCATTTCCGACTCGCAAAAAGCGATGGGACCCGTTTGCGAGTCGCATCCGTTGCGACCCCATTTTGCGACCCACAAATTGCAAGTCGCAATTTGCGAGTCGCAAACCTTATGCAATTGCAACTCGCAAATTGCGACTAGTCGCAAAAAGCCCAGTTTGCATGTCCCATTTACCACTAACTCAGAGCAGGTGGTAACCATTACCAAAGTATAAAAGGGGACCCAGAAGGCATCTGGGTTACTCAAGATGGCGGAGATATACCTGATAGCAGTGAGGAGGAGAGTCTACGCAGCCCAGCAGAGGAGGAGGAGGGGCCACAGACAGGAGAAGATATATAGAACCAGGCAGACTCTTTTTCAGCAAACTGAAGAGGAGATCTATGACAAATACCGCCTTAGCAGCGCAGCCATTCTAGAATTAATAGATTTACTGAAACCACAGCTAGAACACAAGACTCTGCGTGGCTGCGCCATCCCTACGCATGTGCAAGTGCTATGCGCACTGCACCTCTTGGCCTCAGGGAGCTATCAGGGGGTCATTGCCGTGGCAGGTGGGGTATCCCAAAGTGCAGTGTCAAGGTTCCTCAGGGCATTCCTAGATGCCTTAGTCACGCACATGTCTCACTTCATATACTTACCAAGGAATGAGGCAGAAATTAACAGCACCAAGCTGGACTTTTACTGCATTGTCCACTTTCCTCATGTCATAGGGTGTGTAGATGGGACACACATTCAAATATGCCCCCCTGCTAATCTGGAACACATTTTCCGCAACAGGAAGTGTACCCACTCACTCAACATACAGGTTGTTTGTGATGCCCATTATGTCATCACGGACATCGTAGCTAAGTTTCCTGGCAGCACCCATGACTCATACATTTTTAGGCATAGTGGGATACATCAACGCCTGGAACGTGGGGAATTTGGAGACGGTTACCTCCTAGGTAGAGCCACAGACACTTGCAGACATACACACAGGTCACTGTGCACGACAATCTGGACTTCCTAACCGTGTACTTTTGTGCCCAACAGGTGACAGTGCATATGCTCTCAGGCCTTGGATCATGACTCCGTTTTTAACACCCAGAACTGAATCAGAGAGGCAATACACCAGTGCGCATAAGAGGACCAGGAACCTGATCGAGCGCACCTTCAGACTAATGAAGGCAAGATTAAGATGCCTCCACCGCAGTGGAGGCGCCCTCCAATACACCCTCCAATACACCCCCATTACCGCTTTCAAAATTGTGGTCGCATGCGCCATCCTCAACAACATAGCCACCCGACGTGGGCTACCTCTCACCCCTGCAGACCCAGATCCTGATGATGAAGAGCAAGAACAACCACATCGCCATCATGGGGATAGGAGTCTAGCTAATCAAGGCAGACTGAGACGGGACCACATTGCAACGCAATATTTTGGACGGTACGTGTCAACTCCCACCATACTCACCTATTAACCATTTGTTAAGTGGAACAAAAATAACTGTTTTATTAATGTCATGAAGAAACTATATACAAGTTGAAATTGTCCATGGGCAGGAAAATGCCAACCAGTCATGTGGCACATTAACGCCATGTGCCACATGAATCTGTCCTGGCTGTTATCTATGATCTCCTGCCCCTCCTGCCAGCCTGGCTGGTCCCTGCTGCGTCCATGGTGCTGTGCCTACCACTCCTCAGCACCCTACTGTGAGTGGCAGAGACACTGCTCACTGTTGAGCCCTCCTCCCAGGTGTATTTGTTAACTTCCTGGCTGTGATGTCATCATCATGTGCCAGGAAGTGTTTCCAGGGTGTTCTGGTATGCTTTCTAGAGTGTTCTGCTGCATCTGCAAGCAATTTTGAAGGTATTCGCAATTTGCGACACCCACTCGCTAATTGCGAGTTCGTTTTTTGCACACTCGCAAACAGCGACCTCGCAAACTGCGGACTCGCACACAGCGTTGCGAGTCCGGCTGCGAGTCGCAAAATCGGATCGCTTTTTTTTCTGGCATTCCAATTTGCGACTCGCATTTTGCGAGTCGCATCAACTCGCAAAATGCGAGTCGCAATTTTTATTTTTGCTACATCTGGCCCTACATTCCTGAAACCTTTGGTGGTGATTGTAATATACTTTTTAGCTGCTCATTCCAGAACAATGGTGAATCTTCCCAAACTTCCCTATTAGATGATAAAACATGAAACAATCCTGGAATACACAAAAAATTGCTATAGATATTTTACAAGTTCTGAACAATTTGAACATCTAAATTTGGTCACTTTATTTACAGTTCTAAATGGCTGTTTCACAAAAGATATCCCATCAAGACCTACATTTAAAAGCAAAAAAACACAGTAATTGTTTATATACTTACTTCATCTATTTAATGGCATTAAATCAGATTGTTCTCAAATCATCATAATGAAAGCAACAATGATGTAGTGTCTGTTTTGTCAATGATGCATGACAAAATATAACTGAAATATCAGCAACAAAAATGAGTCCTGAACATATCGAGGACAGAGAAATCAACTTTGCACAGTTTGTATAAAAACTCTAAAATATCAAGAACGAAAATAGAACACAATATCGTCTAAAGTATGTAAGTGTATTGAATTTTAACTATTATACTTTATATTAACTTTAAAACATTTATTAACTCTAAAAATATTTCATAAATATATACTCATAATATAAAAATATATAAAAAAGGTATGACTCACAAGCATAAAATAAAATATATACTTTAATTGCAAATTAAAATATACAATAACAAGACTAAAATAAAAACATATTACTACATTGAACTAACTTTCTTTGTGTCAAACAATTTGTATTACTTTTCAAACAAAAATACAGTATAAACCACCTTGGATCATACTTGTTACACATCAAAAAACGTACATTGTCAGGACTATTCCAGACAGAAATATCAACCTAAAAATGAAAATTAACTCCCCCACCTCATGCAGAATGTCAATGTCTGACCCAGCTCCATAGACCAGCTAGTCGATCCCTGAACAGGGTTAGCTTAGGGTCACTCTCCAAGGATGCAATTTGTCACTCAGTCAAAACCATGTGAAGATAGCTTCACCATTAGTTTCAGCATAAAAATTGGGAAAAAATCAGAAGACGTTCAAGGCCATCCAAGTGATATTGTAATAGAGGGTCCCAGTTTGTTACCAAGATGTCGGAACTGCCTGTAATAGCGGTTGTCAATTTTCCTATTGCTACAATGTTTGAAAGACACAAATGATACTGTAAAAAGTCCGGTGGGCCTTTTTTCTTCCAGGCAGCTGCAATCACCACATTCACTGCCACTAGGCAGACTTATATAACATATTTTTCAGGTTTTATTTGGTTAAGGAGATCTTGCAACCCCACCCTAGGAGTATTAGGAGAAATGTCTCCTGCATGGGGTATCTAGTATCTAAAGAACATCTGCAAATACCTTCTTCCTGAATCCCCTGTATTTTGAGGCACATCCAACAGAGGTGGAGTAAGTCTCTTCATCCTCCCCCACTCATTTCAGCACAGCAGGCCAACTGCCAATTAATATTTGTGCTGCTTGTGCAGCATATACCAATTGTATAGCAGCCTATAGTGTGCTTCTTTACCTCCTATGCTATGGGAATACTTGTTTAGATCTCCCCACACATGGATACATTGGTGCTCTATGCATATGTGGCCTGCGAGGGTTGTCCACTCGTTTAGGTAGTGATGGGCAGAAGGAAGCCAGGCCTTCAGGAGTATTTGGCATAGTGTGGAGATAACCCTTTCTATGTCCCTAGTGAGTCAAACAAAGGGGCATATTTAAGAAAAGTGGTGCTGCACACAGTGTAGCGCCACTTTTCCTGTGCCCCTTAGCTCCCCCCTAACGCCACCATGTGTGCACCGTATTTAAAATATGGTACACCATGGCGGTATTTAGGGGACTAGCATCATAATTTTTGACGCTAGTCAGGAGCTTTGCAGAATTAGCATTAAAAACTTTGCCGCTAATCCCAACAGGGAAACGCCCTCTTTGTATACATTATGCCTGGTGCAGGCATAATGTAGCGCAAAGGGTTACTAAGTGGCGCAATGCATGCATTGTGCCCTTTTGTAAAAATGGTGGAGGGATTTTGGCCTTCTTTGGCCGCATTAGAGTAAAAAATAATGACTCTAATGTGGCTTTTGAATGGAGCTAGGGGCTCTTAAATATGCCCCTAGGTTTTCGAACTGTGTTAGGTCTCTGTGTGCTGCAGTTTTCATGGTGGGATGTCACCCAGTATCGTAGTTAGGCATAGTGCAGCCATTCCATCTTGTGGAGGCAGAATTCATGCTTACAGTCGTTAAAGCATTTGGGGGCAGATTTAAGAGCCCTTAGTGCCACCGGAGCCTCACTTTCCGTGACTCTCTAGTGGTGCTAACCACTGCTCCATATTTACAAGGAGGTGTAGTGCCACTTTTTGTGGCGCTACGCCTCCTTATCAATATGGGCCCCTTCGATGCAGTTTTCTGTGTCAGAAAGGCATGCAATGGGTGTTGCAGTGGGTGTTCTAATGCAACACCCATTGCTTTTGACGCTGCCCTGGATTTATGGGTAATCGTAAATCTGTGGCAGCGCCAAAAACTAACACCACCCCAGGGGTAGCGTCAGTATGGCAAAAAGAGGAGGAATGCTTTTATTCCGCCTCGTTTTTTGCTTTTTCCAGAAGTAGCAAAATGCCATGGGTGATTGTTTATGTGCAGGAAGGTGTTCCTTTCTGCACGTAAACAATCTATCCTCTCAACACAGACACCCTTGCACTATGGTGCAAGGATGCCTGCGTTTGTGCAGGCAACTCAATTCAGCACCAGGCAGGTGGAAACGCAGGGGTGGGCCGTACTCCTGTAAATATAGTGCATCATTGCATTTCAAAGGCACCACGCTGCAACACTTTAGAATAAATCAGGGCCTTGATTTATTATACAAAACACCCCCACCCACGTATCTGGCACCAAAAATCAAAAAGTTCTGGGGTTAATGCTGGGTTGAGCTCCGGGTTAAAATGGATCAGTATGGGAAGGGACACAAAGTCAGTTAGAGCTGCTTATATGCATCATCCCAGATCATCAAAAGTGGACGCTGTTGGGGTGCTGATGTAGAGGTTTGGCAGTCTGTCATGTTTAGGTTTCCCGATCAAGTCTCAGAAGAGCCAGAGTTGAGCAGCTTTGTAATGCAAGCAGGTATCTGGTACCGCTACTTCACCCCCTTCTTTTGGTCTTCAGAGAATGGTGGAAGACACTTGCAGTTTTCTACCACTCCATATATAGTTCAGAAAGGTGCTTTTTAGCATCAAAAGAGAGCCTGGGACCCTAATAGGGAGACCCTGATAGAGATATAGTAGTTTAGGTAACATGTTAATTTTAATTGTGTTCACTCTGCCCAGCCACGGCACTGGAAGGGTGCTCCATCTCTGTAGATCCTTGTGTATTTAGGTCAGTAATGGGATGTAATTTAACTGGAAGAGGTCATTCAGGGTTGGTAGATCTACAACTCCAAATAAGATACACTGGTAGGTGCCCATTAAAGGGCCCATAGTCAAGCAACCTCATCCCCCAGAGAGCAAGATTTAATATGTTTGATTTACTCATGTTGATTTTAAACCCAGATTTTTGCTTGAACTGCTGTAGGTGTGTGCAGAGCTTCAGGAGTAACATGCTCTGGTTAGTCAAGACCAGCAGAATGTCATCTGTGAACATCATTACTTTGTTTTCCTTCATCCCAAAAGTAAAGCCTGAAATATCTCCGTCCCCTCTGAGGCACACTGCCACTGACTCTATGGATAGTGCTGAAAGGTGAGGTGATAGGTGGCATCCCTGGCGGATGCCCCTTCTCAATGGGAAGGTCAGCATGGTGTCCCCATCAAGTGTGATTTTGGCTAATGGCTCCTGGTAAGGTATGCAGATCAAGCCTTTCTTGGAGGCCCATTTTAGAGCAGCTAGAGTGGAGCTAACAAATATGTAATCTGTTCTTGAGTGCATCTGGTTACGTGGAATAAGAAAGTATATTCTCTGTCCATGGGCTGTCGTTCCTGCCAAAACTCTGGGAGCCTTAAGTCTTGCAGTTTTCCTTTCAGTGTGACAGAGAATCCCCCAGAATGGAGTGTGCACTGTTCTATCCTCTTGGGGATTTCAGAGTAAGTTGAGGTCTCCCGTTAAGATGATGCCACCCACAATGAACTCCGCTACTAGGTCAACAGTTTTACACAGAAAGACAACTTGGCTGATGTTTGGGGCATGGAGCACCAACACTGCCACTGCTGTGCTGTCGACTGAGCCCTTGATCATGAGATATCTGCCCTCCCTATCTTTCATGCACTCAGTAACATGGAGAGGGAACCTACTGTGCACAATGAGGGTGACCCTGTTGTGTTTTGTATGGCTGGATGAGTAATATGCCTGGGGAAACAGTTTGTGTCTGAATCTAGTGTCTTCTTCCTACTTAAGGTATGTTTCCTCAAATGCAATGAGATCGTAAAAATCCTGGTCCATTTATTGTGAGCGTTCAACCCTTTAACACTGAGGGGCGTATTTATACTCTGCTTGGGCTGAATTAGCATAATTTTTTTCACCCTAATTCAGAGCAAACTCAACTCAATCTCAATGAGATGCAAGGTAGGCGTTCCCGGGCAAACAATGACTCTAAGGCCCAGGCGCCTTAGTTATACTCCCATGCAAAAATAGTGCACAGGAGGGAGGCAGGCCTAAGTAATAAAAGTAAAAGCTTGCTTAGCCCCATTATTTAACACGTGGGCCAGGACAGGCGTTAGGGGACATGTGGGCCTATTTTCATGGTGGATCACCATGGAATAAGTCCACAGGTGCCCGCCCCAGGGACACCAGGGGATGGGGGACTTCGCCCCAGGTAAGTACAGGTAAGTAGAGGTGTGTATTTTGTTTTTATGTGCCATTGGTGGCCCTAAAATGGGCCCCCATACATGGTACTGGGTGCAAAGGCCATCCACAGGGGACCGTTGTCCCGTTTGCTGGCCATTGGGATGGTGGGCATGACTCCTGTCTGTTATAAGACACGAGTCATGTGGTATGGTAGGTTTAGCGTCAAGAAATGACACTAGGCTGGTTAGTGTCATCTTTTTTTACTCTAACCAGCTTAAAGTCATTTTTTGGTGCAAAACCCCCTTCTGCCATACCGCCACCCCAACCAGGCTAACCTCATTTTCCATGACATTAGCCCACCCTTTGCGCCGGATTGCGTCATTCCATAAATAAGACGCCCAGCCAGCGTCTTGGAATGGCTCTAGCTAGCAGTAAACTTTTTTACGCAAAACTTTGTTAGCACAGTTTTGTGTGAAAAAGTATAAATATGGGCTGAGTGAGAGGACCTTAAACATAATAGGGGTCGACCGCTAGGGCTAAAATGACGGAAGCACCGCCAACAGGCTGGCGGTGCTTCCCTGCCCATTGGTCGGAAAACCGGGTCTGGCGGTTTCCCGCCGGATTAGCCCCGGCTGGGCTAATCCTCCATGACGGCGCTGCAAGTAGCGCCGCCATGGGGATTCCGACCCCCTTCCCGCCAGCCTGTTTCTGGCGGTTTTCACCGCCAGAAACAGGATGGCGGGAACGGGTGTTCTGCACTGCCCATGCCAATGGCATGGGCAGTGCAGGGGCCCCCTAACAGGGCCCCAGTATGCTATCCACTGTCTGCTTAGCAGACAGTGAATAGCGCGACGGGTGCAACTGCACCCGTCGCACACCTGCAACACCGCCGGCTCCATTCGGAGACGGCTTCTGTGTTGCAGGCCCTTTCCCGCTGGGCCGGCGGGTGCTCCCTTGGCGGGCGCCCGCCGGCCCAGCGGGAAAGTCGAAATGGCCCCCGCGGTCTTTTGACCGCGGAGCGGCCAATTGGCGGTTCCGCTTGGCGGGCGGCAACCGCCGCCCGCCAAGCTTAGAATGACCCCCAATGTGTACAATGAAGCTTGGTTATCAAAAGTCTCCTCCCCAGTTTTGCAGTGTAGCCAAAATAGAAATCGATCATGTCTGTGCCTGTTGAAAATCCAAATGGCTATGTAGGCCATGAAAAGTGTTCTCCGCATGAACAATAACAACTCTCTTTCTTCCTCCCTCCCATCCATCCCTCCCCCACTTCCCCCTTTTACTGCAAACAGTGTGAAACTAATAAACCAGACTAGAAACATAATACCAAACAATATCATGATGCCAAAAGATGCCCTCTCTGATTGACCGGGAGCCCCTTCTTTCCAGAGGAGGATACCTGAGTACCATCAATTTAGGAGAGGATGTGGTGGTCTAGTGGGATCAAGGTGATATATACCATCTCTAATATTTCCTCATCATTGCCCTTCAATAGGTACAGTTAAAGTGTGGAACATGAATTTATTGTCAGGGAATCCATCTTGGAAACTTTTTGTCCGGTGGTATTCAATGATAACGAGACCTGCAAAAATGTGTGCAGAGGTAAGGAAAATGGTAAGCTAATTGCAATCCTACCTCATTAATGTTAATGGGGCAGGTCTATTTATGACCCACCGGAAATCGCAAAAGAAACTCAATGGAGTTTCTTACATTTGGAATAGCAATTCCCTAATGGCGATTCGCATGGAATTTCAATTAGGAAATCGCAATTCCAAATGTTCGTACATGTGGAAGTACTTTGACAGGGGCAGGATTACTATTCCCAATTCAAAATAAACAATAGTTCAGAAAAGTGTTAATGTTTGGAGTGGTTAGATTTACTATAGTCACTCCAACATAAGCAAGGGTGGGGAAAATGCTGGTTTTTGGAGGGGGTCAGAACTACTATTCCCACTTCAGCATAAGCAATAGCATAACAAATATCAAACTTTAGAAATCTTAGATTTAGTTTTCCCTATCCTAACTTCATACAAAATAAATTACCCATATATAACATGCATAAACATGAAATACATTTCCATACACATTATTTTTAACATTATATAATTTGTACAAATTATTAAAAAGTAAAAACACAAAATGAACACATAAAAGTGTAAATAAAATCATAATAATTACAAAATATGACAAAGTAGATTTCCAATGCTTCCCACTTTATTACCCAAAAGCTCTAATAACAAATGCAAATTAAATAATGGAATAATACACATTATTTGAAAATACAATAACACTATAAATGAATTAATATACAGAAACGTTCAATATAATGTAAATAAGTAATATCCAAATTAATAAAAACTATGCAATAATCAGCACAATCAAATATCTAGCTTACCAATTAACAAACATAAAATTTATTGCCATATTGTTAAAATTATCTATCAAATAACTAAACAATATTTATAACATTAGTTATCTAATTTATAAATTAAATTGTGTCATAAAAATGATATCAATTAAAAACTTAGGGGGGTCATTACGACTCCGGCTGTCGATGTAATAGTGGCGGCAGCACCGCCAACAGGCTGGCGGTACATACCGACACTATTATGACATTGGCGGTTTGGCCAAAGCCAAACTGCAAAGTTAACACACCAACAGCCACAGCGGTAATGACCACCGGGCTGGAGACTACAGTCTCCAGCCCAACAGCAGTCACTAGGCCGCCCATGGAATTTTGACCCCACCCACTGCCATGGTTTCCATGGTTTCTGAACCACCATGAAAACCATGGCTGTAGGCACTATCAGTGCCAGGGAATTCCTTCCCTGGCACTGATAGGGGTCTCCTCCACTCCTCTCCCCCTCCCCAGAGTCCTCCCCCATCATCCCCCTCCAGCCCCGACATATACACACATACACGCACATACATACAGACCCCTACACACATGCATACACACATTCACCCACGTATGCATACATTCATACACACTCACAGCAACACTCATGAACATACATCCAGGCACACACACAATCACACAACACAAAGTGCATGTACACACACACCTATTCATTCACACACGCATTACACACACATGCACGCATTCAAACACAGTCACACACACGCACACAACACCTGCCACCCCCTTCGCCTGTCCGAGGACCCGACTTACCTGCTTGCAGGGGGTCCTCCGGAAGGAGACGGGATGCGGTGCTGCCACCAGCAAAACACCGCCAGGCCGTATCATGGGACATGATACAGTCAGTGGCGTTCTTCTGGCATGGCACAGCAGCGCCACCTTACTGCCACCCGCTGCTATGACGGCAGCCGAAACTCCGCCAGCCTTCTTGCGGGATGCCGCTACGGTCATAATTTGGTGGACAGTCAGTAGCCACGGCGTCAGTATGTTGGCGGCCGTCGCCGTGGCAGTAGGCGGCATTTGCCGCCAATCTTATAATGAGTGCCTTAATATTTAAAATCCTTCCCTCTGCAAATCAAAAAACATTCCACAAAGAACTGAAATAAAATAAATACGTATATATGTATATATATTATCTAATCAACAAAACCACAATCAAATTAAACATATTTAACATTAAATCTTAACTTACAACACAAAAACTAAAAATACTCAACTACATAATAAAACGATATTATGTGCAACCATAGCTATAAAACAAAATACAAATCTTAAATGATATTCCACCTTTTTTATTCTGTCCCACAATATATTTGACATCACACTGTTTGTGCCTCAAGATATTTTTGAAACAATATTTTAGTGGGATACTCTTTTGAATCCTGACAATTTTGATTCATGCTGATTTGTAGAAGTTAACTTCGCCACATTTTAGTAAATGTATATTGCAATTTGACAGGGTGACAAATTTATGATTGATTCAATATTGATTTATGTAACAAAATAGGTTTATGGTTTCAAAATATTGGAAGAAAGTAATTTTAAAGTCTAGCATGTGTTAGGAAAGGAACTTAATAGTGACTCTAGCATTCCATGTGTGTTTTAATATAAATTAGTGAAAAGGGTTCAATGTTTTGAGGCAAATTGGGTTAGCATGAATGAAACACTCAGTGCAAATGATTCTATTAAACATTGAAGGCCTATTTGGGGTTCTGAGAATGATTCAACTCAGATACAATCATACCTGACAGAAGAACCATGGGTTGCTCTTCCTCTTTCACAGTATCTTATCTACACTTATGTACATGAATCATAACACATTTCCAATTTCTGTGCATGAAACCACACAAAACCACATATTAAGGGTGACAGAACACACACATAAACAATAGCAGCTTACATCTTCCACAAATATGGAGAAATGTTTCAGGAAACAGTTGGGCAAATGATTTGAAATCTTGACAGAAGGAAATCAAATCCTTTTACTTTGCTAGGCAGAATTTAAAAATAGTTGAGAAACTACATAGTAATGTTTTTACTTGCAGTGTATTGCTACCAAATTTTGCATCTTGAGAAAGGCATCCATATTTCTGACCTTTATCGATTTAGAGGCGGTCTTTGACACTGTCACCACAATTGTAGCTTGTGACAGTGGTCACCTGTTTTTTAAAAAAATTGAGTGCATTTCACACTGATAATTTAATCATGTATGATGAACACAGGCAGAGCTACCTCTCTGGTATATAATTTGTCAAATATTTCTAAAAATATAAATTCACTATGACTATGTCAACAATAGTAGAATCTAATTTAGCAATCAATATACAGCCCATGTTTTGGAAATTCACAAGTGGCATGGTGGATCAAACACTACTCTCTAACCTGTCATAGTTTATTGGTCAACCTGACTAAAAAGTGGTAATAATCACAGTGGTTTATTCTGCTCAGGCAGACTTCAGCACATTGTCACAGCACAGCCACTTGCATTCAAGATAAAAGCACTCTGGTTAATTATAAAGATGGTCCCTCACTCTTGATTCTATTTAGAGAAAAATTACAAGGAGCTCTATGGTCACCAAATTGTTAATTGCCCTAGTAGTCAACACCTGCAACAGTGTATGCACACTTCTTCAATCTACTTCTCTGGCTGATCACTTTCAGGCATTTAATAACAGGGATAAAAATCATCAATCAAGATCAGACTCCAATTGATGTCCTTCCAACTTTGGTAATGTTTGCTGTCAGGTAGACACCAGTTCTAGTGGCTCATCAGTCCTCTGAGTATCCTGGAGAAAAAAAACCTTCCTTTGACAAAAAGATCTTTGGATCAGATTGCTCATATTGTTTGCCAATCCAGTGTCATTAAAATTCATGTAAATTGGCACACAATATTCCAGCTGAAATTTTGTTTTGCATTTTAGTGTAAACGACTCATTTTGTAGTATTTTGCTTTTCCCATTTTGCACAGTTAGGCATAAAGGGGAGTTTTCATGGGCTAGATACATGGGCTTTGCCATGTAACTACCCATGGTTTTTGGCACATCGCTCTATTTAAGAACATTTCTTAACAGAGATTGGCACCAAATATTTATGTGTCCTTTATGCAGGCATATGGTTTTAGAACACTTTTACACTATTACAACTATTAAGACTCTGCATATGTGCAGCACTCTACAGCACAATTAAATATTTGAAAACTTGCTTTGTTTGTCTAAGCATAGTTTGTACTGAAGGGTACCCTTCAAGAACCAAATTCTTGTTAGATTGATGCAGATACCTTTGCACAATGTGGCAAGGATGTGTTGGTGGTGCTAGGCAGCCAGAACGTACACCAGTAATGGGGTGACAGGACCAGCCACATAACTTTAAAAAATGGCAGAGTCCTGCTTTAGGCTTCTCATGCAATGCAGATTTGGTTTGCTGTGCTGCACTGTGTGAAATAATAGTACATGTGCCACTTATTTTTAAAAAAGTGATAAATAGCTCTCACGTTTTAATAGACAAATCAAAAAGGGCTTCTATATTCTCTGTCTACACTTTTCATAATCACATTGGACTGAATTTTCTTTCATGTGACCTTTTCAGGCTGTCTTTCAGGCTCAGTCTTGGTGTAACATAATGTTCCATCCCAGCAGGGTTCTCTTTCATTTGTAGGACCAACAGTAGAGATACAAAGAGATGTGGTTATTTTGCATCTGGCTAGCAACAGTACAACAAACAATGATCATGAATAGATACAAAAGAATGACATCACATAAAGTAACAATCACACTCTGAACAACATGAAATGAATTATCACAATTCACCACCACCCTAGGAAAATAGCAGTGCTGAATAGGACTAATTTGAAGCTCATCTCGGCCAAAGTACATGCACATTTTCAGAAATTAGGACTGGTTATTTGCAAACAACTGATTGTGTAGGTGTCCTCCAAACAGTTTTTTAAAAAGCAACAGTAAATTCCACTGTCTATTTAACAAATTGTAACTCCATCTTGTACACATGAATAGGCCATACCATTTAATGCTG
Organism: Pleurodeles waltl; assembly: GCF_031143425.1. Classification (NCBI taxonomy): domain Eukaryota; kingdom Metazoa; phylum Chordata; class Amphibia; order Caudata; family Salamandridae; genus Pleurodeles; species Pleurodeles waltl. The sequence continues at coordinate 506,661,132 of NC_090447.1, read as the reverse complement.
TTAAATAACAGCAGCAATTACTTTGTTTTCCCACTAGGACCTTAGTTAGCATATAACAACAGAACTTTAAACAAGTGGGCTGAGTATGCCTGCACTGCCTTGAAACATAGAAAATGATCCGATGACAACATCAGATTCACAACACACATAACCATGCCAACACAGTGCTACATTTCAAACAAATGACAAGGACACTACTCAACTGTGTAATCTACAAAAGGGCACATTGTATAACCCTTCTGGTCCAGCATATTCCCTCTCTTATATCAAATGCCTTGGCTAGACTTTTGCATGCATGGTAGATTAGCTTGAGGGTGGAAACAGCAACAAAAATTTAGGATACAAGAGCATTGTAGTTATGTACTAAGTGCAAGGGGAAACTACTAAACACCATGCATTGGACATTCACTTAAAAGCTTACTTAGTTTCAATAGTTTTATTACAAATGTGTGCAATGTGTTTAGTAAATTAGAGCAAGATTTTGTTTACCAGTCAATGGTTGGAAATTAATAAAATGAATAAAATGTCATACATTTCAAATGGTTTCAAATATCTAAAACACAAATAGTTAATAAGGTTGGCCTAGTGATGCTGTCATATCTTGCTCTGTCACTAACATCTCTTTGCCTTGCACAGTGTACTGCATGGCTACATGGTATTGGGAAAAATTAATTGCAAAATAACATATTTTCTATTGTAAGAAAACAAATAATATGAACTATGGGCCTGATTTAAATCCTGGCAGATGGAATACACAGTCATAAACGTGATAGATATCCTGTCCGCTGTATTATAACTTCCATAGGATTTAATGGGATCGTAATACGGCGGACGGGATATCTTTCATGTTTGTGACTGAGTATTCCCTCACCGCTGAGATCAAAATCAGGCCCTATGTCTTGTAAACTGGCCAAACGTGAATGTTCATACATTATAATATGGTTGGTTAATAGTCATTAAATTATTCTGAAGATACAGGTATAAATATTTTCTTTAAAAAATTAACAAATGTGGATGATAACCAAAGGTGCTAACTAGTGATTAGACATGTTCAATATAACCATATAGAGGCACTGGCTTCTGGTATTAGGATGATGGCTAGAACCTTTGAAAGTGCAAGGGAGCAACAAAGGATTTCAATTTCCTCTGGAGCTGCGCCACAACCAACATTGTTACCACCACCCTCAGCACCAGCACAGCAAAAACATCCACAAAGAATAAGACGATCAGGAATCTAGAATGGCTAAGCATCACATAACTAGCGAATTGCAGCATATGCTGATCATTCTATTATTCTGCCAGGGTGCAAGACGCCTTTTACCAAATCACCCAACAAAATTAAATGGACAATTTTTTCATTTTTTTTTTTACTTACAGGGTTGTTGTTTCAGACTGGGGGGCTCATTTTTATATGTTAGTTTAGAAATAATAAAATAGGTTTAGGATAATTTTAGATGAGATAGTGTTTTATTGGTAAATCCATTGCTATGTTGGATGTGAAAGAAAGGGAGTAAATGATATATTTAATAATTTAGGATTGGTGCAATTTTAGATGTTTAAAGTAATGTTTGCACTTTATTGTAGATTTAAGTATAGGCTGGATGTGTGGGGCTGATGGAGGGGATATTTGCACATATCATACTTTTAGTATGGATTTTAGAACAGTTTTAGTTTAGATTTATATGATTAGAATTATGTTTTAATAATATTTGCAAAAAACATTTGACAGCGTTTTGAGGTGTGTTTGTTGATAAAATAATATTGAAAATGTGTTTGCTACAATTTTGCATCTTTTTTAATGTTTGTATAACTTACATATATCAGCTTAATACTATTTTAATAAATACTTAATATTTTAAAAGGTTGAAAAAATAAATTTTCTAAAAACATAGACAACACAAAAAGTAATTTATTTATGATTTATTTAAATCATAGCATATTTGTAGCAATTACATTAAATTACAAAATTTAAAATATAATTTAAACATTTACAAAATATAAAAATGTGTGAATTAAAAAAATGTTTAAGCATATTTAACATATCAAGTAAATTTGAGATTAAGAAATTATTTGAAAAACACTTTTTGTGGATTATAGAATTTATTTTGGTATAAAAAATCTTTTAAATTTAATTTATGATTCCCTTTGAGATGAATTGTGCGCAGAAATGTCCTCATTAACATTGTCCATTACTTTACCACAATGGATGGCCGTGTTATGAAGAGTTGCAACAACAATCAGTTTGCACACCATCTCTGCTATCTTCCTCCAGATTGGTCTAAATATCAAATTCTTCAATAAAATATTCAGAAAGTCCTTTCAATTACACTTCTGTTTTTATGCGCAGAATTATGTTCGTTTTCAGATAAACTTTTTGAGATAAACATGGGTGTCATCAATATTGGCAGGAGAGCACACATTTGGTCACCTAAAACTATAAAATACATTTTAATAAATTTCCTTAAAACATAAATAATATAAGCGGGAAATAACAATTCAAAAAAACAATTCAAATTTTTTTGTAAAATTGTGTCGAAAGAATAAGATTACTTCTAATTGGTATTATTGTTTCCTTCATATTTTTTTTAATTCAAGTAAACATGGAAGGCATAATATTATTTTTAACAATAAAAATATATTATACAACTTTTGAACAAATAGAAAAGGCCTCTACATTATTTATCATTTTCTCCCAAAAAAAGTAAAACCCTCCAAAAAAGTTACCAACTAAAAGCCAATTTGCAGTGAGACCATTCTCAAACTGACAATTAATTGTATGCCAGAATACTTAAGTGTCATGGGCACTCCCAGAATATGTATCTACAATGTTGGTAAAATAGTAGGTTGAATCAATAGTGGCTTGGACATTGAGGGACTATGTTTCTGGTTGTCATATATGTGTGCAAATACTGTGGCGGTATTTGAATAATATCTTCCAGCACAGTTGGCAAACCAGATGACAATGCACTGTTAGGAATGCTAACCCACACTGACACAAGTACTTTGAAAAGATACTGCTCCAAGCAGCTATAAAACAGTCAAGAGTGTCATACGGTCTGGTATGGCATGTCAGGCTACATTGTAAGGCTCTAATTTAAGTCAATTTTATTTCCATTAGAGCCATCATCAAGCCTTTAATCAGTCTACAATAGTTGTACTGCTCCTAATAGTGTCCATGAAAAATAGCACTGTGAGGTTTTTGTGATGGTTTTGCATGATTTCACCCACCTTGCAAACAACAAACATGTTTTGTGTAGTACAGCACAGGACAGATTTTGTACCATGCAAGTGATACAAAATGATGCAAATGCTACACTGTGTAATAAACTCTACTTATACCATTGCTCAGGGTTGCATGGTAGAGGTACAATGCAAGAGCTTAGTTAATCTGACCCTTAGTCTGCTCCCGTAATCTCTAAAGTACAATGTGACGATTTATGCACAAACAGTTTCTAATCTTGAAAAACAGTAAGGATACTATATGAGCCTAGTCGACTGACATGATTTTCGCAAGGTTAAGCCGACTAGCTTTGTCAAGACATTCACTATTTAAAATATGAGGCCTAATACCTTTGTTACTTTATTTAGTAATTAATAAAGCAATCCCTTTGACTTTAACGTAAACTCTAGCTAGAGAGGTCCATCAAACATTTTAGGCAGATTCGGACTCAAAGTATAAATCGACAAGAACATTAACTCTCCTTCTGGAGACACAAAGAAAACATACACTGTTATGTAATTGTACTGTTTTTTGCTATTCACAAACTACGAGTTTAATTTTACCTGTAGTAGTTTTACAACTGCGAGACTCTGCATTTGGTAGGAAGAACTCTGCACCGTTATGGCAGGCCTATCTTTTTATGTGCAGAGTCTCCACCAAAAATTCTATTACTATTAGTAAAATTAAACAATCGGGCCCAGATTCACAAATGTAAACTTACACTTTTGTGGAAGTTTATGTTTTTTTGCAATTCAGAAAAGGAATTGTTTGCTTAGTATCTTCACAACTGCGGAGACTCCATGCATAAAAGGTAGGCAGTCGTAAGAATACTACTTCTACAACTGCATTGTAAATTGCAAAAAAGTAACCGTACACAAAATTGTAAGTTTACCTTTGTGACTCAGGCCCTAAGCATATACTGTCACTGAATATAAAAAAGGGATATTTGTATTAAACCCCATTCTACTGCGTCTGCAAGAGAGTTCTCAATGCAGAGCCATGTCCTGTTGCATTTGTCATACAGTTCATAATGTAAAACCACTTCACATGGTTTTTGGCAAGCAGTTCAATGTAAAATCCCATTCTATATTATTTGTCAGTGAGGTCACATTGTGAAACCCTTTCCTATGGTATTGGTCATTGGGTAACATCCCGCAAAGTCCCTGTCTGCTGTATGTGACCTGGGTCTGCATTAGCAATGGTACTGTCAGTTATGAGCAACAGAGCTATTTTACAGATGGACTAACATAACTGCTTTTCAATTAAATTATGTACTGAAGAAGATCAATGTGAGAAATTGTATGCTGGCTGCATGGGGTGTTAACCCTGCTCAAGCAACAGCCACAATCCTTCTCAGGGTGAACCACCAAAGTCACTGAAATACCATGTGCTTAACCTTCTGGTAGCTTGGCACAGAGCAAGCAGGCTCAACTTAGAGGCAATGTTTAAAGTACTTATGCAGCAGACAAACAGCGATAAAGTGAAAACACAGCTAAAGCAAAATCCCAGACCACTTTAGAAAAATATAGTAAATTGTATTAAAGTAGTTGACTCCAAAACAACAAAAATCCACTTAGTAGAATGAGAGTTATGAATTTTTCAAGTTGAAGGTAAAAACTAGTGCCAAAAAGATCAAATAGCCAAGTGCAGACATCCAGTCGCGTGAGACCAGGTCAAAGTAAAAAAAAATATGGCCTACCTCAATAGTGAGTAGGTCAGATACAGGAAGTGGATTGGGCCAGGTCTGTGCTTTCCTTCTGACTTAAAAGAAAATTTTAGGAAAAAAGTTCTGAGAAGGAAAAGTTCAACGGGGCAAGGCTGCAGGCTGTGTCAGAGGAGGGAGCGCTGTCGATAGGGAGCCGCTTCACAAAGACGCAGTGAAGAGTCCTTCATTCACACTTAGGGCCTCATTACGAGACTGGCGGTCTTCAGACTACCAGCCCAGTGGTGGTAGTCAGGACCACCACTACTGTGGCAGTCTGACCGCCACAGAAAGACCCTGGTGGTCAGACTACCAGGGTTCCACCAGCACCGCCTGGCCTGACGGTAGCAGATTTTGTAATTCGCCAGGGCAACGCTGCACACAGCACTGCCCTGTGGATTACGACCTTACTTTTCAAGGCTGGCGGAGAACAGGTGCAGGGGCCTCAGGAGGGGGCCCTGCGCTGCCCATGCACTTGGCATGGGCAGTGCAGGGTTACCACTGCCCAGCACCGTCGCAATGTCACAATGCTGTAGAGACAGTGAACATTGCGAGGGTGCTGGTGCACCCTGCGGGCTACAGCATTGCCACTGGCTCGATTACAAGCTGTAGACAATGCTGTAGCCTGTTTCCCACTAGGCCGGCGGGCAGTAACCGAGACTTCCGCCCACCCACCAACAGGGAAACTCTTTATAGGTTCAGCGGGGTAGTCGCCACTTTGGCAGTGGCTACCGTGTCGGGAGTTTGGAGGACGGCTTTACAGTCCGCCAAACTCATATTGAGGGCCTAAGTAACCTTTTTAGAAGTCCAAAACTTTCAGTGGGACAAGGCTGGAGGTTGCAGCAGACAAGAGTTCAGTGAGGCTGGATACAACTTTGGTGGAGGATTGATGGACAGGATTTGATGCTGAGGAGAAGAACGTAGTGGGGGCTACCATGAAGTCAAGCTGACGGGTGATGCGCCTTTGGCAAATAGATAAGCAGGTTGGTCCCGGTCTCCTCTTGGATCTCAGAGCAGTTTTCAGCCAACAATTTTGTAAGTCACAAGTTTGGGATTTTGGCTATCTGGGTACCTATGGCATGACCACTAAGGGTCCAGGACTGGAGTGCCACCACTTAAGGGGTTAAGACTTATTCAGTCTTGGTGCAGGTATGGTTTCAAGGTAGTTGTAGACTTTTCTGTCCCTGAGGATCTGATCAGGAGGCCAACCAATTAGCCTCTGGAGTCACTCTGGTAGTCTTGGGCTCAGCAGTAGAACACAGTTCAAACTCCAGGGCAGGCCTCTGAGGGCTCAAGACAGACTTCAGGCAGAAAAGCAGTCCTTACAGTTCTTACCGGTGCAGCAGGACGGTCTTCTGACGTACACGGCAGTCCTCTGAGAGTCCTTCTGCAGGTCCCGGGGGTGGCATTAGCATGGCAAAACAAGGAGGAATGCTTTTATTCCTCCTTGTTTTTAGCTTTTTCTAAGTGTGCTCATACCAGAAGCAAAATTCCCTGGACAATTGTTTACGTTGCAGAAGGGACACCTTCCTGCCCGTAAACAATCATTTAAAATGACGCTTTGATACTTCTATGTGTGCTGCATTTTGCAGCACACATAGAAGTGCCAAATAGCCATTATAGATTGTTTATGTGCAGGAAGGGACACATTGCTGCACATAAACAATCTACCCGCTCAACGCAGACACCTTTGCACTATGGTGCAAGGATGCCTGCGTTGGCGCTAGGTCGCTTAATTTAGCACCAGCGCAGGTTGAAACGCAGGGGTGGGCAGTATTCCTCTACATATGCCACACCAGTTGTGTGTGGCTCAATGGTTAGAGCGGCAGACCCTGAAGCAGAGATCTGGCTCAAGACCAGGGTTCAAGTCCCGCTTCGGCAGGTCTTGGGCTCAATTCCCCTTGACCAGATAATTCTCGCCTCGGTGCCTAATCTAATTCATGGGTCCCACTCTGCAACTCTGGGCAATAGCTTGCTTAATCTCCACAACGGCCCCAACAGCGCTTGGATGCCTGGCTTCACCCTGGGGGTGCTCAGGAGTGGGCGCCTCACAGGGAAAAGCCAGGAGGGGTTCCATAGCGGTATGAGTACAGCGCCTTGAGACCCTAATGGGTGAGTAGTGCGCTATACAAGTGCTAATTTACATTTTTACCCCGTTTCAGAAGTGGTGCAGCACGGCACTGCTGTTTTTGGCTCAGCACCGCGCTGTGCCATTTTGGCAGAAATCTGGGCCTATATATGCAAAAACCATCCTTAAAGAAGTCATGTGTGAAATGACAATTACATTTGTTAGATCTTTGTGATACCAAAGCAAAATTATCTTTGCTAAACTCAAAGCAAGCATTTTTATCAGGCGCAAATACCAGATTGATTTTAACTAATTATCATAGACTTATAGCTTGATCTGAGTTCTGGATCTGATGGCCTCATTTTGATTTTTATAAGTAGCAAATGGTTCCTCACTGACTTAAATTCTTTACCAATATTTAATTTGTTCGACCCAGCTTTCATAAATGATTAGTACACCCTGACTATGAATGTGCAAAATAATTTCAAGGATTTAAAATGATCTGGCTTAGTTTCCTGCAGACCAATTCCAGAATGTCTTACACTTCATCAAAGAAGCCAAGAAGTAAATAATTCCGATAAATGGTATTCAACTTACAACCTCTGTGATTGGAAGATGATAATAATAAAAAACTTGATTCACCTTTGCAAACGAGGCAAACACTTTTGTCTACTTTGAAAAGCAAAAACTGGAGTTTAAAGGGTACTTCCTAGGGAATATTGAAAATAGTTACTTCAAGGAGGTCAAATTCAATACAGTGAGGGGGACATTTAAGCCTTGGAGGCAGCTGAAGGCAAGAATAGGGCTAGCGAAATATAATAGATATAGGCCACTGTGGAGGTCACCAATCTTCCCTCCTATATTTTATGACAAAGTCTGAAAAAGATGGGAGCAGGTGGGGGTGTTTAAATTGGGACATCTACTAAATCAGGACCAAATGCACTCCTTCAATAAAGTGCAGCAAAAATATGGTCTGGCCAAGGATTTTTTTTAAATATCTACAGATAAGGGACTTTACATATAACACAGACACTTAGCAATTCTCTGATAGTTAAATCCCAATCATCGAGGCCAAGAACGGGAGAGCGGGGATAGGGCAAATTTACAAATTACTGGTTGATAGCATACCGGATGACTTGGAGTCTCAAACATCTAAATGGGAGACAAAGCTAGGGGTCGGATGTCTGAACCTTCAGAAGTCACTTGACGTAGGTTCAGATGTATTAATAAATACTCAGGAGTCCACATTTCAAGACCATATTTCACCTCTATATACGCCTGCCAAATTGTTAAGCTGGGGAAAGAGACCTGACTGTAGCTGTCATCGATGGGGGGCACTGGAGGGGGGAGCAAGCAGATACAGTCGTATGTTTCATAAATGTCAAGTTCATATGTGCTACTCTGGAAGTACCGGTCGACCACTCACCTCAGTTGGTGCTACTTGGGAGGGATGACTGCTATAAATGCAGAAAGGGGCAGCTATATTTTACATCTGTAGCTATGGCAGTGGGTTGTATCTGTACAGAGCCAGCTTGGTTGAGCTCTGAACCCCCAACCATGCACCAATAGCTGTTGAGGCTTCTGTCGATGTATAGTCTTGAAAGTAATCCATATGACTGCAAGGGCCAGACAGCAAGGAAACAGGGGGCCTTTATATGTGTGCCACTGCCGAAATGGGTGGAGAATAAAGGTGGAGCAAACTAGTCAGGAGGGATAAGCTGGATATTCTCTCTTTTTTCCACCTTTCTCTTTTTGCTGAATTGGGGGCAAGCTAAGATAGGTACAATGTAATCTATATTTATTCGAGGATTATGATGATTTTTTGGATATGCAAAATACTTATGAAAGTTAAACGCAGAGCACAACTGGAGGATGCAATTGACTCTTCATCTTGGTGAAATTAATGTTTTTTTTCTTTTTTTACTTTCTTCTTCGGTGTAATATGTATTATGGTATGAAATGTAATGATTGACAGCTCCAATAAAAAAAAAATTAGAAAAAAGAAAAGCAACAGCAGAAATTTTTGTTGGGTTTCAATCATACAAAACACATACAATCAATAACTGTACCTGAATGGACAATATTCGCCAGAATCTATTTAGTGAGCACTTGACTGTTAGTGAACTTAACTGGCAGGTCTGGTGAAAGTCTGCTTATAGAGGCAAATAAACCATAAAAACCCTTGACAAAATAATTAAAGCAAGTTCTGTGCTCCTGTTAAAGTATTCTGTGGCTACACAGGTGATATTAAATCATTATGAACATTTTACTGTGTTTGTTGGAATCTCACAGAGACTCACAATCATTATCTTATAGAAACCATGGATAGTGTAGAGAGGGGGTGTTCACCTACAAACCCCTAGGATGATGCCGCACTTTAGTGTGCGCAGCACACGTGCTACAGAAAACTCAGACTCCGTCTTGCACTTCAACTCGGGCGTAAAGAACCACGAGGGGTCTGCCCACCTTTATTATATTCCCCTCACTACGGACACCACACTGAGTCACATAGCAGGCCAACGAAACAGAGGAGAGCCCAATTGGCTCTCTAAATCCCTCCCCAGGTTTTAGTATAACGCTACCAATTTCTAAACAGGCAAAGAAAAACACCCCAGCAAAGACAGAAACAGAGGAGCAAAGAATGAAGAAAAGATAGAGAAAGACACAGAGGGAAATATGGAGAGAGAGAGAGAGATATTTAATTGATGCATCAGTTCCTTTCCCTTAGCACAGGAAGTCCTTCAGCCGCTGGCTGGGATTCGGGTTGGGCCGTAAGTGGTACCGGGTATGCCCACCTCGGAGCTCAGACCCACTCGATGGCCTCAGGTCTGGGGAGCAGGTCCCCTCTGGATCCCGGTCATGTCCAACTCCATTACTTCTTGAATCTTCATGCGGCGAGCCGAGTTGCAAGGCACCACCCATCTCCAGCGATCCGCCTTCCTCACCTGTGCTTCCCCCATCAGCAATATCCTCGCCAGGCACCACCTTCCGGAACCACGAGATCACCCGCTGTCCCCCTCTCACAGCGGTCACCCTGTTCCCTTTGACTTTCTCCACTTTCCAGACATCCGGTTCAAAGGGGATACGGAATTTCCAGATGGGATGGCGATGCTTCAGGATGACTGTCTCCCCCATCTGCAAATGGGGGTGTTTCGCCCTCCGTCTCTCACTGGCCGTAGCATTGGTCAGTGTTCTCTTTTCCTCTGTCTTTGTCACATCTAGGTCCGCAGGCTGCCAGCAGCAATACGTAGGTATACAGTCTCTGGGTGGAGAGCTGAACATTAACGCCACTGGGGCGCATCCAGAGGTGCTATGTGGAGTCTGCCGGCAGGCCCTCAAAAAAGTATGGCGACAGAGCTCAGCATCCTCTTGCTGACTCACCCCAATGCATAGGGCGCGATTCAATGTCCTTATGAATTGCTCCACATCCCCGTTGGCCTGGGGCCAGTGAAGGGTGATCCTCGGATGTCTTATGGCTATCGAGCGTAAATAGTCATGGAACTCCTGGTTGTGGAATGGGGATCCGTTTTCAGTCCGTTATTCTTCTGGCAGACCCAGAAGGGCGAATGTCTTTTCAAAAACTGGACTGATATGCTCAAATACCGTGGACACCACCAGTTCCACCACCGGAAACCGAGTGCACGAGTCAACCATGACAGCCGTCAGCCGGCCATCCGGAAAACTGCTGAAGTCTAAGCTGATCCGAGACAAAGGTCGAGTGCTAGGTAACTCCGTCACGACCGTAGCAGGGACAGGATCTTGAACGGTGATGGCGCACGGATGGCATCTGCGTATCAGGTCGTCCACCATGATGTACATCCCCAGTAACCAAACCTTGCCTCTCAGGCACACCTTCATCTTCGCGGTTCCTTGATGACCTTGGTGCGCCAGTTCCACCACTCTGCTCTGCAGGCTCCTGGGTATCACCAAACGTTGTCCCCTTAGAAGGAGGCCCTTGAGGCTCACGGAGAGCTCCAACCTCACTTTCCATATCTGTTGCATCACCCGACGCTCCTCAGGGTCAGACACAGATGTTTTGTCGAGAAAACGCTTCCAGGATTGGTCGTGTAGTGCTTCCTTCACTCGGCCTATGAGGGCGTCTCGGCCTGAGGCCTCAGCGATCTCATCCACTGTGAGAGCCGAGGGGCATGCCATGCCTACAATCATTCTTGTGAAGCATTCCATTTGTCCATCCTCGTCTTCTGCTTCCTCCTCAGAGCGTGACTGCAAGGGATGGCGTGGAGATAATCCACTGGATTGTTGTCTCCTGGGTGGTAGACCACATGAAAAAGATAGGGCTGAAGGAGTACGGCCCACCTTACAATCCTTGGGGGGGGCAAGCCTGGGAGAGCCTGCGAAGAGGGACACCAATGGCTTGTGATCCGTAACCATTGTGAACTCATTTCCACATAGATATAAGTGAAAATGCTGACATGCCCACCTGATGACTAGCGTCTCCCTCTCATTTTGTGCATACCAGGCCTCAGTTGCTGAGAGAACTCAGCTGGCGTAGGCCACAGGCATCCACTGCTGTTGACTTTGCTCTTGCAATAGCACCGCTCCGAGCCCGACGGGGCTGGTGTCCACCACCCCCTCAGTACTCTTCCATGGGTGGAAATAAGCCATGACTCCTATGTCCAACAGGGCTGTTTTCACGGCCCGGAATGCTTTATCCTTCACCGCGCCCCCCTCCCGCGGGTACTAGCTTTGGTGAGTCGCCTGAGAGGATCGGTGAGCGTGGCTAGGTTGGGGTTAAATCTCCCACAATACGTCACCACCCCGAGGAAACTCCTGACCACGGTGGCATTGCGGGGTATCGATGCACCCTTGATGGCTTCCACTTTCTTGGAGTCAACTTTCAGTCCTTCCATCGAAAAAATGTAGCCAAAGAACTCTATTGAGTTGCTGTAGAACGTGCACTTTTTCCGGTGGAGCGTTAGTCCTGCATCTGACAGCCGCTGTAGGGTGTCTCTCAGGTGCCTGTGGTGTTCTTACAGAGTGTCTGAAAATATCAAAATGTCATCACTTAGATTAATGACACCAGCCAAACCTGATAGTGTCTCTCATATTGCGTTATGGAAAATTTCCGCTGCTGAGGAGACCCCAAAGCTTAACCATTTGTATTGACGCAGCTCCATGTGCGTTGAAAAGGTGGTGACATTGCGGCTCTCGGGGTTAGCTCCAGTTGATGGTATCCTGAGTTCAGGTCTAGCTTTGAGAACTATTGCGCCCCGTTCAGGTCTGCGATTATATCGTCCATAGTGGGTGTGATATGGCGCTCCTGTTTGATGGCACTGTTGGGGAGGCGCATGTCCACACACAGGCGAATGGCTCCAGGCTGATGGGCTTTGGGGCAATGACGAGACTAAATCCAAGGTGTTGGTCAAGTCACTTTCTCTAAGACCCCCTGCTCTTCAAGGGTCCTTAGTTCTTGTTCCACCTGAGGGCTCCGGTGGAATGGCACCCTCCGATGTCTCAGCGCGGTCGGGTGTAAGGTAGGGTCAACATGTAAATGAAAATTGTTTGCCCTTGAGCTTTTCCAGTCCACGGAAGAACTCCGGAAGCTCCTCCAGCACCGCTTCGGCATGGGAATCATGCACCTGTCGGGCAAAGAATATCAGTTCCAGGTGTTCGGCAGTGTGACACCCTAGGAGCATTCCTTTCTTCCCTTCCCTTTCCCTTTCTTCCTAGAGTGTCGGCCACTGCCCACGGTAACCTCTATTGCCCCTGTAAGGGGAAGCGGTTCTATTCCACAATATACATATATTTTGGTGGGGCATGGCTTGAGTTCTGGTGGGGGAGATAGCTTGTACTGGTCAACGTCCATGACATTGACTGATGCCCCCATGTCAATAAGTGCCGATACTGGTGTGTCGTTGATCGTTATGGTGCACATGGGAGGAGGTCGCTGCCTCTGATCTTGTCTGTCAGCAAATGAGACAACAAATATTTCTTCCTCTTCGTCATCATCATATGGGGTTTTGACACGGAACATCTCGTGGTTCCAGAAGGTGGTGCCTGGTGAGGATATTGCTGATGCAGGAAGCTGGGATGCGTTGAACATGTCCACTGACTCTGTGTCGGTTTGCTGGGCCTATCGCAGCTTGAACTTCTCATAATCGGGGTTGAGCTGCAGGTCGAAATACCTGTTGAGGGCCTCCACTGCAGCGTCAAAGTCGTTATCATTTCCTGTGTTCGGCAGCATCTCAAACAGGTCGTAGAGCTCATCGCCCCCGAAATGTAGCATGGCGACCTTTGCACCGCACCGTCCGTCTCTTGTGTGGCTCAGAAGTAGTGTCTCAGCCGTCCGAGCCAGTGGCGCCATTGCGGTGCAGCCGTAGCAGGATCTGCCAGCTGGCTGAACAGGGGCAGCATGGTGACACATGATGGTGGGTTAGGCGTTGGCGGGCGGCGTCTAGCGAAGAGCTCATTGTCCTACCTGGGACCTGACTTCCTCCCCTCTGCGTAGATTGCTGCTTTCAAACACCACAGATGTGTCTCCGGTTTGCTGGGAGTGTATGTGTCCAAAACAAATGTCCGTGCCCTCAGTGTTGAGAGAGTTGGGTGTGGCAGGAGGAACAGGCACACCAAAGGAGAAAATAAAAAAAAAGAAGCCCAGTGACAATAGCTGGCTGTGGAAAGGATGGTCCCCCACACTCAAATTCCTGTCTTGGGTCTTGGTGGGGGAGAGAACAAATGTTTTTTGGGGGACCTTGTGCTTCAACGAGTATCGAATTCAGGCCCCGATACCCATAGGGGCACCGATGGGAGCGCTGCTGCTGCAGGGCGGTCGCAAGTTGGAGTGCCGCTGCCCTTCTCCTGAAGGCATGCTCGAGTGAGGAGATCAGCTAATGCTGGAACCGCAGGGAGCTGCGGATCTCTAACAAAAAACGGTAGGCCCATCGTACACCAGTGAAAGCCGTGCAGTGACGGCAAGCAGCACCAGCAGCAGTGCCAGGTAAGGCAGGCATGATGGGCAGCACGTGGGCACCGCTTCATCGCCAATTGTAGAGAGGGGATGTTCACCTACAACCCCCTAGGATGACGCTGCACTTTAGTGTGCGCAGCACACAGCCTACAGAAAACTTGGACTCCATATTGCACTTCAACTCGGGCGTAAAGAACCACGAGGGTTCCGCCCACCTTTATTATATGCCCCTCACTCCAGACACCGTACCGCGTCACGGAGCAGGGCAACAAAACAGAGGAGAGTCCGATTGGCTCTCTAAAGAGAGATCAAATATTGTTGCAGATTCCTAGCTTGTGCCATAATGATGAATATGAAGGTTTACACTAACTATACTTTTTACCAGCACATATAGCCGTAATTCCATCTTTACAAGAATGCCTTACAGTAAAATCACTCAGAATAAATCTGTTACTGAAGCATGCGATTTTAGTCTGGAGAGATTTTATTTCATAATTTTGAGACTCTTTGGGCCATATTTATACTTTTTGACGCAAAACTGCGCTAACGCAGTTTTGCGCCAAAAAATTTAGCACCGGCTAACGCCATTCTGAAGCACCATGCGGGCGCCGTATTTATTCAATGACGTTAGCCGGCGTTAGCCGCCGGCGCTGTCTGGTGTGCATTAAAAAAAACGACATACACCAGGCAGCGCCGGCGTAGGGGGAAAATGGCGTATGGGCGTCCACAAATGGTGCAAGTCAGGCTGAGGCAAAAAAATCGCCTCAACCCGATTTGCGCCATTTTTTTACGACGCCCAACCCCCATTGAAATGACTCCTGTCTTAGCAAAGACAGGAGTCATGCCCCCTTGCCCAATGGCCGTGCCCAGGGGACTTCTGTCCCCTGGGCATGGTCATTGGGCATAGTGGCATGTAGGGGGGCACAAATCAGGCACCCCTATGCCACAAAAAAAAATAAAAAAAAATACTTACCTGAACTTACCTTAATGTCCCTGGGGTGGGTCCCTCCATCCTTGGGTGTCCTCCTGGGGTGGGCAAGGGTGGCAGGGGGTGTCCCTGGGGGCAGGGGAGGGCACCTCTGGGCTCATTCTGAGCCCACAGGTCCCTTAACGCCTGCCCTGACCCAGGCGCTAAAATCCGGCGCTAATGCGGGTTTTTTAGACCCACCCACTCCCGGGTGTCATTTTTGCCCGGGAGTATAAATACGACGCATATGCATCAGAGTCATTTTTTAAGACGGGAACGCCTACCTTGCATATCATTAACGCAAGGAAGGTGTTCACGCAAAAAAATGACGCTAACTCCATGAACTTTGGCGCTAGACGCGTCTAACACCAAAGTATAAATATGGAGTTAGTTTTGCGTCGAATTTGCGTCGAAAAAAACGACGCAAATTCGGCGCAAACAGAGTATAAATATGCCCCTTTGTTTAAATTAGGGGATAATTTGCAGAGGATGTTTTACCGCACCTAAAATCCACACATTGACTCTAAGAATTATGTTTTCCTGATGTAAATTCCCCTAGTCAGACCTCAAGGAACTTGTGTGAGGAATAACCTCGGCACTGGAGAACTTTTGCAATTCTCAGAATTGAAGATCAGGCACAACTTCAGATGCCTTGGGGTTTCCTGGGGCACTGAAACCTTAGGGGCATATTATGGAAAGCGACGCTGCACCTTGGGAACGTCCACTTTCCTTGGCCCGCTTAACGCCCCTCTACCACCACCATGTTTGTTCCGTACCTAAGATACTGAGCGCCATGGTGCAGGGTAGGGAGCAATAGCATTGTTTGTATTGACGCAATTGATGTAGTCTGCAGGAGTAGTGTCAAAATATTCCTGCATAGAACATACATGCCCATTATGAATAATGGAAACCCCCTTTTAACGCCTGCTCTGAACAGGCAATAAAAGTGCCATAAAAAAATGAAGCCAGGAAATCTGTTAGATTTCCTTGCAACATTTTTTCAGCCCTCCCTAACGAGGAAACACCTCCTTTGCATACATTATGCCTGGTGCAGGCATAATGTAGAACAAAGGGTTACAAAGTGGCGCAATGCATGCATTGCGCCACTTTGTAAATATGACGTAAGGATTTTGGCCTCGATGGGCTACATTAGCATCGCAAAAAATGACGTTAATGTGGTGCAAGGTGGCGCTAGGGGCTTATAAATATGCCCCTTAATGTCTATCAAAGAAACACAGTAGGCTAGTGAGTTGGCTGGGCAAATTATTAAACCAAATGAAGGCCACACTCTGTAACGAACTGCAGTTCTATCTTATGGTGGAAGCCTTCCGTGCACAAATAGTTGTATAATTGTGTGGGTCTTCTGAAATAAAATGACTGATTTCCATGAGTAATTTGGTATCCCGTGAACCTATCACCATACCAAATATAACAGCATTTTATTTAAAACAATCTATTATCAGATAGGTAAGGATTTCAATAGTATCATGTTGGATACTTCTATAGCATAATCCAAATCTTTCGCACCATGTGCACAGGAATTAAAGTGCTTGGCTCACTGATAAAGAGTGATGTCTTTGTAAGGTGAATATGTACCACATACATGATAATGATATTCTTTGCATGATGAGAGTCTGAGTGCTCGGACCGTGTAGTCAAGTTTGGATTGCTCTTGGTTTAGCATAGCGCAAGACAGAGTGTGGATTCAGCTTCCCTAGATACTGGCTGTACATCAGCTGCCTTCCTGTGGCTGGAGATTCAGATACTGAAGTGAGGAGAATGGAGACAGAGCTAGTGTTAGAAATTCAATGAGGTACTTATAGCAAGGGATTGCTGATTAGATCTTCGTGGACACTGTGATTTGGTAGATGATAGGGGTGGAGGTGGATGAGAAAGTACCTGTAGTTAAAAGACAGGACGTTTCTAGGCAGGCCTCCCTTTTTTGCGTTTTCCTGATTGCTGCTTCAGGAAGGCTGACAGCCAGGTGGGCACATTTCACGCTTCATTGTGTCCTTATATTGAATTCTCCTGGTTGGAGATATCCTTATCACTACCTACTGAGGGAGCCATCCCCTTACAAAATGCTGTGTCTGCACTGCAGCCAGATAATGCCATTTGAAATTGAACATCCCAAACCAATTCCAAAATCTTAGACACTGAGTCCACATGCAATGTCTGAAAAATGATTATAAAAGTGAGACCTATACCACCCCACTTTGCTTCAGTTCCATGTTCTTCTTGACGAAGGATGGGAGTGCTTCACACAGTACTCAAAGAGCTGTTCCATAGCCAGGGCTAGAGTAGGGATGACAGGCAATCCCACAGCGGTTAGAGGCCATCACCTGAAATCCATGCAACTTGCTATAGAAGCTGAGGATCTAACGGGTGCATAGAACCCTCCCTATCTGCTCAGAGTGAAAATAAGAGGGACTGACCCTGCAAGGTGAGACTGTTCAGAAGTGAAAGGCAAGCTGTGTTCCCAACATGACGAACACCCAGAAGCAGCTATGTGCCAAATGGGATCAAATGTAGAGCTGACATGTGAATTAAGGGGCCTCCTAGTGCAGTTCCTGTAGCAGACCACATCAAGAAACCAAGCTTGAAAGCAACAATGTACAGTCCAGGACCCTTTCTGTGTGTCAGAAGGACTGGTGCAGCTGCAGCCCTACTATGGTGTACCGTGTGAAAACTTGAATCCTGCCTGTATCATGTTCATATACTCCTATGCAATACAGTGTTAATCACCACGTACATAACCAAGAATGTACTAATATTTTACGATCAAATATGAAAACTATTTATAGCAATCCAGAGCTTTCTTTGGCATTCAATACATTCACTAATTTTCATGGCTCAAGTAGGCCCTGAAGCAGAAGGCTTGGAGCTGTACATTGGCACTTTTCCTAAAGGTGCAAACTCGCTTTTAAACTTGGCAAGTGAAAGCAGGATTAAGGAGAATAATGCGCCTAGTACTGTATGTATGAAATATGTCTTCTCCTCAAGGACATCTAGCCCTCTGTCAGAGAGAAGATCTTGACTCCTGCTCAATCAATAGGTTTTCACTGAGAGTAGCAAAGGTCTGTCGCATGATTCAGCTTCAATAAGCTTATAATGATAGAAACCAATTATATACTTGCTTAAAGTTTGAGTTGTTGCTGTGCTTTTGCTGTTCTGCCTGCTATTTTGAATTAAAAGCTAACTTGACTTTCGGCTTCCAGACCTTTTGTGTTTTATTTTTAACAACCTGGTGAGGGAGCTGTAAGTGTTGCCAAACTGGACTCTCTGTTACTGGTCCATAAGATTAATCTACTGAAGGCGAGCATTCATCAAGCAGGCCTGACACACTACACAGTCCCCAGCAGCCTGAGCCCAGAGCAAAGTCACCACCGTGGTCCCACCTCACTGGAGCTAATGCTGAAAGTGCAGGTCCAATAAGCGCACCCACCATTGCCACACAAGCTGATTCTTAGTGAGTAGTTAAAGCAGAATGAAAGACTGAACTGAACTCAGAGGTAAATCTATAGCGTGAACACTAACTGGTGCCAGTATGATTACTTTTGCCAAGAAGCTTTTTAGCTGAACTAAAAATTGTATAGCAAAGCTATTAAGGGCACAACTACAGTTGCATAGTTTGACATAGAGTTCCAATAATACATAGTGAGCATTAAAAATGGTTTACATTGTGGGGACTTCCTACTCTATAACAAACTCGTCCTGGCATTTACCAATAGAATCTTCCTGTTGCTGACTTGATACCCAAGGAAACTTCAGAAGAAGAATGCAGCACTTGGTTGGCTATGTCAGATTTGCTCTTGGTATCCTGACCAACATATTGTGTAGGTAACTCAGATGGTCCTGCTAAATTGCTAAAGATGGCCATGTCTTTTTCACTGGAGAGAATGTAGTCATGTTTGAGATAGCCCCCTCTCAACCATGGTTGTATAAGCACCAGCATTACTCAGGGCAGCCATACAGATCCCTTCAATATCTGACGGAACACCCTGGCTCTGAAAAGTGTCCAGAGTATTGCTGTGCCTAAAAGGCCTGCCCTTATAGAAGTACAGGCCTTCTGGTGTTGAGAACACAATATTTTTCTTGACACTAAACACCAATGCAATGTGCCAATAACCACTGGCCATATGAATGTTGAACTTATTATTCCATTCAAGACAGAAGGAACTGGAATCTACAGATCAACCACTGCCAATTGTCCAGCCCAGTCGGGGACCATAGGTGTACTACATAGGGTGATGCTAGGAGGGGTCAGGTCTTTGGACAATGATAGCTTGATATCTTGGGCCTGACTTACTGTAGCACTGCAATGTGAGAGTTAAGTGCATCCTTTCCATATTTGACTATTGGGAGAGGGAGCATGAGAAGTCCAAGGCTTCTCAGGGAGTCAATGTGTGGATAGAGAGTCAGAACTCAAACAGTCAAACAACAGACACAATAAGTACTATGCAGTCCGCTAATTTTCTCTGTCAATAAAGAGGCACACCAAGATGTAATTTCACACCATAAAATGTGTCAATCACCTCATGCTATGAGGTTCTAAGCACAGAGAAATATTCATATGTGAATCTTGCATCGGTGCATGCTTACTGTATATGGTGCAAGTAACGTTCCTGGTGCTGTGACACATAGGCCGGTCTGTAAAAGTCTCATTGTTAAGATTTTGTTAGGGAAATTCATTACTATTGAGTTAAATAACCCATTGACGTTTCAGAAGAGGAAGACACAATCAATGTTCAAGTTCATGCAGCTTACGTTATTGGTGAATTGGGCACTTGGAACACACAATTGCCAGCAGCTGATAACCAGAGCATCTGTGATTGGTCCTACTTGGGGCTCCTAATAGTGAGAGGTGGCACATCTGCCTCATCCGACTCACCACATTAGTGCGTGGCTCCGGATGGGAGCAGTGGGGGCTCAGCAGCATCACAAGGCTCTTTACCAAAATAAATCCTCCCACTGAGGTGGTCAGGGTCTTCAATTGCAAGAGTCAATATAAAAAAACAGACAAGTTTTATGGGGTGATCATAAGTGTCAGAGTCAGCACCAGTTCTCCAGCTTCTGAAAGCTGACATTCATGTTGCTTTAGTACTGGCTGACAAGTACTAGGGTTGTTGGATGATTTGGTTCATTTAACTTGTTGCGGAAACTTGTAGGGAGGCCTAGAGACCTCAGACTCAGTCAGTACTTCGGTTACACTCCACAGTTCAGTGCGATCTGGGATTCCCCAAACTCTGAGCACACAGAACGAAGTTCTCCCTGTCAGGCAATCTCTTCATGCATGGTTACGCCCTTCTTCCCTTCTCTTAGCAGGCTAGGCCACAGGCATACCCAGAGCTGTACAGTAAGATGTGCAGACTTCAGGTGATAGCCCCTCACCTCTTGGAGACTGTTTATCACAAATACCAGTCCTGGACCTCCTGGTCTTCAGCATCTTCAAGTACTCTGCAAGCACTCTGCCCCTTGGTCAGAGAAGTATTTGGAACTGGAACCAAGTGGGATAGTTTGGGCCCCACCTTTAAATATGTTAGGAGGAGCCCGTGGAAAAGGGGAAAGAAAGAGAGACACTAAGGCCAATTGTCAGCATGAGCTGGTTCAGTCACAAGGTCTTCTGGTACAGAGTCAGTTCCAAGAGGGTCAGTGCTATGATGGGCCCTGAACCCAATCCAAGATTGCCAGAGAACAGTACAACAAGGGGCAGTAAATCAGAGGTTTCATGGTACTGCAGCCAGCACAAAACACTAAACTACATAAGTAAGTACTGAATAACAAATAGGTGAACCCAAAGGAACCATTTTCTCCCTTGTGTAGGATGGCTCATGGGAACTCACCTGAGATACTTATATAATGATTGTATCAGTCTTGCAATCTGTATGTCTGCATGTGAAAAGTGGTGGACTTCTAACATACTGTTCCTTCTATCTTCATCAACTCTTCTTTTTTTTTTTATTTAGCCACAGGTGGGTAGCCAAGCCCATGATATCATGCTCTGGTAATCCATGCACACAAATTATGTTTTCCAGGAACAAGCATGTCAGTTCTGTATCTGTTGGTAAATTACTTAATAGAATACAAAGCCCTTATTTGTTGAAATAACCAACAACTGGCAGCAATGTGGCATATCCAAAAAAACAGGACAGTTCAGTAATGAATTCCATTGCGATCATGGACCAGAACTGCTGTGTCATTGGGGAGTGATTGCAGTAAGCCAGCAGGTTTAGCATGGGCTTGGCTTGAGCGCAAATGCCACAGCTATTACCATAGCTATAAACAGTATTTGTCACTCTTGCCCACCAGAAGTAGCAGGTTTCTAATTCCTTGGTTTTCCTCTGTCTAGGATGTCCAACTACCACAGGAATAAACAGAGATAGCTTTTGAAATAATACTATGTTCTTTCTCTTTCTGTTGCTTGAATCTCTTTGTATCCATAACTCTGGGTCGATCTGTTCTTGTCCTTGGTGAACTATTTGTTAAAAATAAGAAAAGAGTTTGCAGGAGGTGTAGTGAGGGCCAGGGTACTTGGAGGTTTGCTCTTTACCCCTGTCTCCTTGGTTCGAGTCAGAGTATCTGCCTTGCTATGTTGACTACCTATTCTGTAGCTAAGCTGACAAAGTGTGATATGAACAGCGACCAGCAAATATGTCTTGTGTTCATATATTTGCATATGGCACTCCACATGGAGGGCTTTTAGCGTAGAGATCCTTGCCCTGGAGATGGAATCTCCCAATAAGGCAGGCACACCTCCTTTGGGATGTGGGGAGGACATGTCCTCCAGTGACCTAGTCAGATGTGGCTCCTCCACTACGGCAGAGAGGCGTCACCCACTCCCTCCTCCCCACTGCCAGCAGCAGGAGCTGCAAAATGAAAAATAAAAACCTTGATAAATAGAGCTTATTAACATTTTTATTTTTCCTGGGTGCGGGACTATGGGTAATGACAGGGGCGGAGGTGGAGTGCACAGCACTCCCCTCAGTGAGCATGCATGTTTGGCCAGCCGTTTCGGGCTGGCCAAACATACATGTGAATTGGGCTCTGCCACCCCAGCACTGTGTTGCCTGGCACTGTGTTGCCAGGTTGGAGAGAGCAGGCAGAGGCTCCCACTCTGCCTCGGACCGCCAAGCCAGGGAACTCAAGCCAATCCTAACGTTGCTCTTGTGCAAGAGTACCATTAGGATTGGTTGCAGGCTGGGAGCGAGTGAAGCAGGAGCCAGAAGAGCAGCAAGGCAGTGGCAGTGATGGTAAGTTTCTTTTTTTTTTTTTTTATTTATGTTGTGTTCCTCCTCCTTGCCGCTTTGCCCCTACAGGAGCTGCCCCTGGACCTAGTGTGCTGCCAGACCACCTGCCAAAATCCAAATGCCCTCTTTGGTTTGCATCAGGAAGCAAAAGCATTAGGTACCTATATGTAAATCAAACTGTGTACAATGAACAATGGTGCATATTTATCCTTGGGTTGCGCCATTTTAGCATCATTCATTTTGATGCTAAAATGGTGATGACCTAACTCCATATTTATATTTTGACGCGCTAGACCTGTCTAGCGTCAAAATATTGGAGTTAGCGTCATGTTGTGGATGCGGCAAACTACCATGATCTAATTAGATGCAAGGTAGGTGTTCCCGTCCGCAATATGATGCTAACCCCTTAGCGCCATATCTATCATCCGGTGCAGAAACGATGCACACAGAGGTGGCGGACCCAAATAATGGTGCTAAACCTGCTTAGCAAAATTATTTAACGTCTGGGTCAGACCAGGTGCTAGGGTACCTGTGGACCCATCTCCATGGCCAAACACCATGCAATGGGCCCACAGATGCCCACCCCAAGCCCCAGAAACACCCCCACCCACACCAGAGGGACATCACAGGATGGGGGACCCCATCCTGGGTAGGTATAGGTAAGTATTTTTTCTGGTGTGCCATTGGGGGCCCCTGACTTGGGGCCCCCTGCCTGGCACTGGGTCTTATGACCTTGCCCAGGGAGCACTGGTCCCCTGTGCTGACAATTGGGGTGGTGGGCATGACTCTTGTCTTTACTGAAACACGAGTCATATTTGGGTTCCAGTGCATCAGAAAATGACTCTGGGATGGTTAGCGGCATATTTATTGCCGCTAACCAGCCTAGCATAATTTCTAACCCCTAGTGCCTTTGTCCCTACCGCCATCCTCCTCGGCTAGTGTCTTTTTTTTTTACGCTAGCCATTCCTTAGCGCCAGCATGCGTCAATCCATAGATATGGTGCATAGCTGCCGCTATGGAATGGCAGTAGCAGGCGCTAAGGAATTTGATGCAAAACTGTATTAGCGCAGTTTTACGTAAAAAAATATAAATATGCACCAATATATTTGGTTTCACTATTTATATAAATTCATATTTACATAACAAACACTGTTCTCAAATCTAAAATGAATCCAAAGGGATACTTAGACATTGGAAGAATCCAATTCATGCTGCATATTTTTTAAGGGATGATGTACTGCCTACTAAGACAGGTAAAAAATAAATATAACATCATTTATACTGCTCTGCGAAGAGGTTCCCTAACGATAAGACGTGCTTCCGGAACCCCAGAAGTGTGAACACAAGATAAACCTCAAAGTAGAGACAAGCATGATAGCATAACATGTTCCTGCATAATAAATAAAGCATACCTATTATTACATGAAGTATGTACATGTAGGCTTTGTCTGTGGGTGCAACATTGTGTATGTAAGACATCCTGTTTCATTCTGGGAAGTACAAACAACGTTGTTGATAATATTGCATTCTTGTACATCCTTGGTAGACAAAATTTTTTTTCGTGAATAGCATTTTGGGTACGATCTGCTGAATGGGAACAGTTATATTGCGTATGAAACTTGTGTATTTCTTTAGCATTGTTATCTCGTTGTTATCAATGTGTTAAACGCCTACATAGATTGTTAATTATTCAGAAAATGTCATGGCCCATATTTATACTTTTTGACGCTAAACTGCGCTAACGCAGTTTAGCGTCAAAAAATTTAGCGCCGTCTAACGCCATTCTGAAGCGCCATGCGGGCGCCGTATTTATGGAATGGCGTTAGCCGGCGCAAGCAGACCGGCGCTGCCTGGTTTGCGTGGAAAAAAACCACGTAGACCAGGCAGCGCCGGCGTTGGGAAAAAATGACGTTAGGGCGTCTTAAAATGGGGCAAGTCAGGTTGAGGCAAAAGAATCGCCTCAACCCGATTTGCGCCATTTTTTTACGACGCCCAGACGCCATTTCATGACTCCTGTCTTAGTAAAGACAGGAGTCATGCCCCCCTGCCCAATGGCCATGCCCAGGGGACTTGTGTCCCCTGGGCATGGTCATTGGGCATAGTGGCATGTAGGGGGGCACAAATAAGGCCCCCCTATGCCACCCAAAAAAAATTACAAAATATAAAAAATTATACTTACCTGAACTTACCTGAATGTCCCTGGGGTGGGTCCCTCCATCCTTGGGTGTCCTCCTGGGGTGGGCAGGGGTGGCAGGGGGGTCCCTGGGGGCAGGGGAGGGCACCTGTGGGCTCATTTTGAGCCCACAGGCCCCTTAACGCCTACCCTGACCCAGGCGTTAAATAGTGGCGCAAATGCGGGGTTTTTTGACCCGCCACCTCCCGGGCGTGATTTTTGCCCGGGAGTATAAATACGACGCATTTGCGTCGCCGTCATTTTTTTAGACGGGAACGCCTTCCTTGCATCTCATTAACGCAAGGAAGGCGTTCACGCAAAAAAATGACGCTATTTGCCCATACTTTGGCGCTAGACGCGTCTAACGCCAAAGTATAAATATGGCGTTCGTTTTGCGCCGAATTTGCGTCGAAAAAAACGACGCAAATTCGGCGCAAACGGAGTATAAATACGGGCCCATGTATCTATCCCTGCTCATGGTTATGAAAATGGCGCAGACAGGTTTATTGTTTAAAAGGAATGCCAAACGGTACATGCATTAAAGTAGAAGTGGCAGTACACAATGGGGTTTGATACGGTCTTCTATCTCTCCTAGACAAATAATTATTGGGGAGTCTCTGTGTGGATGTTTCTACAATATGCCAACGCAGTAATTGGATAAATTCTGCATTTGCGTTTAGGTGCAAGCGTTTGGAATTTTAAAAAACAATGTAATGTCACGTGAGGTTATCTACGTGTTTTGCTTTCCAGTCCGTCAGTGACTCTCTGCTTATCAAATGTGCCAGTGCCACCAATTTGCGCCTTGAGATGTTACCATTTATCAAGATGTTTCCGGGCCACGAGATTGTGTTCCATCTTTTATTCAATGGCAGAGACAGAAAGACATGATGTAGGGGAAGGAGGTGGAGTTAGTTCAACAAAAGGCAGAACTGGCGCCGTGGAAGAGTACAACTATAGAGAGAACCGCTGGAATTATATGATTTTGCAGTTGTGTCTTTTTCCGCGTAAATATGGATTTGCCACATAATCCATAATCTGCGGCATAATCTGCAGATTTCAACTAAAAAAAAATTGCTTTGAACTCAACCGGATGGAAAGTTACTAAAAACATGCTGACGCGTTCCTGGGCAGCAGAAGGCCCTTCTCAAAGGTTGACTAGTCGTTTTCTTATTGCTATATTTGGGTGTCAAACTCTTACTAATAAATTGAAAACTTTCTCAAGTTACCATAAGTAAAAATGACAAAATAATGAAGTGCTACTATCACAAAACGTGCCTCATTTTGCCGCCTAACATGCCTTTTCCTGCCGCGTGATCTAATCAACCCTGCTGTATAATTTGGTCCTCCCCTGCTTCAGAATGCTTGTGTCCCTGAATATGGACAAGAGAGTGCAGAAACGGAGACAAGGTGCTTTTATTTTGTTTACTGTTTCATTGCTGATGGGAAATTGTGATCTGTGGGCTTTTGACGGACCCCAAAAAGATGAAAGTCTGAGAAGGGCCTGGTTGCGCTCGAGCTGGTAATTCGGGGTTATCTCTATATGGGAGTGAGTAAACCCTAAACAGGGGCATAGCTTCAGGGGTGGTGGTTAAGCTGTAACACCCCCTTAAAAATATATTCTGTAATAAATAGTTGGGTGCAGGTGCTTTCCGTCGGGGATGGTGAAGCGTCTTTCGGATTTCAATTAGGATTTGTCCATACTTACACTGACAAAACACACACTCTCTCTCGTCTCTGCTTTCAAAGCCCTAAAACAATATTGATTAGTCTGAAAAATGTGGTGTTTTATGTGCCCTTAACAAGCCACCCTCCTCTCTCTTCCCAATGTCCCTTAAGCCCCTCCCCCCTCATGTCGTGTTACTCATATAGGGCCGTATTTATACTCCGTTTGCGCCGAATTTGCGTCGTTTTTTTCGACGCAAATTCGACGCTAAACTAACGCCAACTAACGCCATATTTATACTATGGCGTTAGAGGCGAATAGCGCCAAAGTTCCCGGAATGTGCGTCATTTTTTAGCGTGAACCCCTTCCTTGCGTTAATGATATGCAAGGGAGGCGTTCCCGTCTAAAAAATGACTCCCAGGCCTTTACGTGGTATTTATACTCCCGGGCAAAAGAGACGCCCGGGAGTGGGCGTGGCTAAAAACGGCGCATTTGCGCCGCTTTTTAACGCCTGGGTCAGGCATGGTGTTAAGGGACAAGTGGGCTCAAAATGAGCCCAGAGTGCCCTCCCCTGCCCCCAGGGACCCCCCCTGCCACCCTTGCCCACCCCAGGAGGACACCCAAGGCTGGAGGGACCCACCCCAGGGACATTCAGGTAAGTATTTTTTTATTTTTTTTTAATAATTTTTTTTGGCATAGGGGGGCCTGATTTGTGCCCCCCTACATGCCACTATGCCCAATGACCATGCCCAGGGGACAGAAGTCCCCTGGGCATGGCCATTGGGCAAGGGGGCATGACTCCTATCTTTACAATGATAGGAGTCATGTTGATGGGGGATGGGCGTCGAAAATAAATGGCGCAAGTCGGGTTACGACGATTTTTTCGACGTAACCTGACTTGCCCCATTTTAAGACGCCCATGCGCCATTTTCCCCCTACGCCGGCGCTGCCTGGTGTACGTGGTTTTTCTCGCGCACACCAGGCAGCGCCGGTCTGCTTGCGCCGGCTAACGCCATTCAATAAATACGGCGCCCGCATGGCGCTTCAGAATGGCGTTAGCCGGCGCAAAACTTTTTGACGCTAAACTGCGTTAGCGCAGTTTAGCGTCAAAAAGTATAAATATGGGCCATAATGTTTTATACAGCGTGATTGTTGGTAAATCTCAAGCTCACACACACCCCTCCAATCATACGATCAAGCTACGCCCAGCCACAAAAGCTACCTGAAGCAGCCCCATCTCGGTTGAAAAAGATCAGTTGCAGACTGACATGAAAACGAAATGATATATCTGGTCACTCACGAACTAGTCAGCCGCAGGGACGCCCAAGATCACAACATTCAAGAGTATAGGAAATTCAGGCGAGGTCCTAGCTCTGTTGGTTGAAGCGCAAGCTGCAAGGTTGCATGTACAATCAGCATTATCCCTCATCTCTTTTACCAAAGTACAAGAAAATAAACAAAAAACATTAGCAAAATATAGGTCTGGGTATTCCTTTTTTCACAAGTGTAGCAGAAATTAATAGTTACATGCGGGCTACTTTTCAAATGAAAGTGTACGTGTGATCTCATTAATGTAGTCACTCAAAGTGCAAGAGAGCCAATAGCTTAAGTGAGTAACAGGGGCGTAGGTTACTTCAGGGGGTTGTTTGGGTTATGACACCCCCCCAAATAAATGCATTCTAGGTCTGGTATTTGGGACTGGGGGGCCTGAGTCAGGTCCAGTGTTGCTCGTTGTTTTTTCTTCTTTTTAAATTCACATCGGGAGTGGTTTATCAAAAAAGTAGTAGATCTCCACTCATATAAGATGTTGTGCCCGGTGTTCTTGTTTAATTGCATCATGGCACCAAAATTGATGAGAAGTTGCATTTCTAATTAAAATATAATTACACGAATTTTGCACACCTCTAATTCCAAGCAATTGTTTTTACAAACTCTTAGAAAGAGGTCCACCAAATGCAAATCACTACTGACCCTGTTACTCATTTGACAGTAGGTCTCGAGCCTTAGTCAACACGCCCATCAGCGCTACCCCCTCCCCCTCAGGCCCCCCCGAAGGCAACTTCTGGTCTGTGACACATCGCTTTTCAGTTGGGAAATTTGAGAGTTACACTGCCAAATCTCACTGACGTCCCTGGTGGATAGCCCACTGCCCCTTAATGTATGCTGAGGTGGGCCGAAGCAAAATGTAAATGACGGTTTAACAGAC
Source organism: Pleurodeles waltl (assembly GCF_031143425.1). Lineage (NCBI taxonomy): Eukaryota > Metazoa > Chordata > Amphibia > Caudata > Salamandridae > Pleurodeles > Pleurodeles waltl. The sequence continues at coordinate 506,632,958 of NC_090447.1, read as the reverse complement.
CAGTGGGTGAAGAGGCATGACTCACATTCCCTCCATGTCTACATTTTAATTGTTCTGATACGCGAGGATGGGGGGGCAGCTAAAGCTCTTTCTAAGCCAGATCTAAAGTGAGGCTGTACCTTTGATGAGGATGCTCAGGCATGTACAAACAGCTTCTGAAAACCACTCTTTTTTCACAAATATACCGTGTGAAAAAAATTCTACAAAGCTCTCTGAATCCCCGAACCAGGGTGGGCTCAACACCAAAGCAAGGACTCATAAATTGAGAAGAAAGGAAGTGGTGGAGAAGAAAAAAACACAAACAAACAAGATAGGAAAGTGGAGAAAGGTTTGGTTGCCAGGAAAATACCGGAAATGAGAAAAAGGGAACACGGTACATATGATGAAGGTGAAAATGAGAAAGACTCTATGGAAAATGTAATTCATGATCAGTTGGACTTTAGTTCTATGTTCTGATTTGTGGGAAGATGAAGGGTGCATGGAGCAAAACGGTAGTGACCTGGAGGTAGGCATTACCAATCCAATCGAAAAAAGCAGTTACCAATGGCATGTGTTAAGTGGGAGACAATAAACGATTCTAATTATAGTACAGAAGGAAAAGGGTGCAGCCTGTGTGTTTGTATGCATCAGTACGTGCAATTAATCGGCCAGACTATGCTGGCCAATCAGCTCGCTCATAGAGAAAGCTTCGCCGGGAAATGAAGGCCTGGTTTTTTGTTGTATTGGATTAACTGTTCTCATAATGATCCATCAGCTAATCAAAGTGGCTGATCACACCACGCTCTGCCGTTGATTAGCTCATCTCAGGGACCTGCAGGGGCGTAGCTTACTAAGTAAGACTGGGGGGATGGGGGGCGGACGTCAGATTTCCCAACAATCACACTGCCATTTAATGCTAAAATACATTATACGGCAAGCAGGGTGCGTGAGAGAGGCTTAAAGGTCAGTGGACAAGGAGGGGGATACGATTGGCAGGGGTAACAAGTGAGAGAGAACACATTATTTTGGGAATAACTAACACTTTTGAAGTGTTTCCAAAGCGATAGAGGGAGAGAGGGTGAGCCTGTGTTTTTGTCTGTGTATGCACATTTCCTCTTGACGGAAAGCTCCTGTACCAAAATATGTATCACAAAATACATTTACTAGGGAGGTGTGAACACCCCCTCCCTCTAGTCTGCCCCTCCTCTCCCGCCAAGCAAGCAGTGCCCCTGGGGGACCTGAATGTACCTCATCCAAAAGCCACTGCCTCTCAGTACAGTGTGCAGAGGAGGTACAGGAAGACAACAGCAATCGATGTTTGTTTCTTGTCATTAAGACAAAACCTTAAAAGTCGTCTAAGTTGTAATTGGCCCTGGATCAGGTACAATGAACATCCTAGGGAGTGTTAACATGAGATGATTGCCTTTCAGTGTGTTATTTACTTGTCTACCTCAACTTGAATGATAGGCAGTTTTCTCCTCCCAAACATGGCTTCTGAAATATTGATTGATGCAATATTAAAAAATGTGTTTGTGGATATACACTGCAAGCACTTTTTGCTTGGATTGTTATGACGCTTTTCACTTTTCCAGCGAGATTTTAAAGTTGTTATATAATAATATGAACAGCTCTGTGTGCACACATTCATTTAAAAGACTAAATAAATAAATCAGAACTCTTCATTAAAGGACCAGTTGAAAAGATGCAGCGCACCCATCCATCACCACACCCTCCATTCCGGAGACATGGCCTGGCTTCCCACTCGATGGACTGGACTTCGCATTAATCGATGGAACATTCAATGTACCTCACCGAAGCCTACTGGCACATAACTCTTCAAAAAGTGAATCCACTTTAACATTATAAATACATTCAAACATCAAAAGTAGATGATTTGTCTCGGAGTCCCAGTCGGGGAGTCCACCCTCCTGCAGAGAGATAATAGGGTGCATTCCCCTAGGCGATGGCCGGAGCTGCCAACATTGGAACTGGGGAACCAGGTCGAGTCCTGGCGTTGGCTCAACATCCTGTGATAATGGGCAAATCACTTTATCTCTCTGTACCTGGGAAAATAAATAATAATAATAATTTGACCTTGTGTAGTGTAACTGATGCCCGTGTGAAATGCTCTAATGGCCTTGTTCCGAGTTCGCTCTATATATATTTAAAAAACTGCAAACTACCTTAAAAGTAAAGCTTTCCAGTTCTATATAATGTGACATCTGCGGTCCCTCTTGCTCTAATCTGGCAGGTCCCGACGGGAAATAAAAGCTGCCATGGCAAAAATGTTTCGTATTCTCACAGTATAACTGTATTTCCTTTCATTCTCTTTCTCTCAGTCTCATCTCCTTTTCCGGAAGTGTTCCCTCTTTCCTTCTCAGCCCACCCCCTCTATGTCTCCAATTAATCTCGGGGTTACAATGTCAGAGGCACTAAGTGCGGCCCTGGGCTTTCAAAACCGACCTTCAGGGGATCCACCCCACTGGGAAATGTCTCAGTGGAATAGAAGGTCTGCCCGGCCCTGGCGGGCCGGCCTGGTAACTACCACTGAAGAAGTCCAGTAAGTGAAGTGTGGAGACCAGAGAACTGCCCGGTGCTCGCCTGTTACAATCTACATAAGAATATGTATTTTTTTCTTATTTAGATACATATATTTTAACACAAAACATTTGAATTGGTCTTTAAATTGATAGGAACAGTGGATGACGTGAATCCCAGTGACAGACGGCGTGATCAATTGCGCGGAACCGACTCAGAGCCCAGGACAGTTTCTGCCCTTCTCCCTCCCCTGACCCACAGACCGGACCCCACCTACCAGTCATGGTGAAGGCGCCGACCACAAGCCCAATGTCCCGGCCGCCCACGATGATGGAGTCGCGCGGGTCCCCATCCGAGCGGTAGTTCTTGGTGCGCCAGGCGGCCCAGATGCCCACTAGGAGGATGGCCAGGTAGAAGATGATGATGGCGATCAGCCCCTCCACGTGGAAAGCCATCTTCAGCTACAGCCGGGACGGCGATCTGCTCGGCTACTGCATGGAGACCCCTGAGGATAGAACAGAGAAGCGGTCAGGGAGAGCCACGAGCCTCCGAGAGGTGGCGCTTCTGGGCGTAGAGCAATACCTATCACACGCCCGGCTAAGGAGCTCACCAGAGTCCACCCCCCAAGGGAAGCGAAGGGCAGGTGGTGGGTGCCACCAATCACCGCTAGGAGGAGCTTCTGAGCACAGGGTGGGGCGGACACACGACCCGGTTCTGCGCTCACCTGATACCACGCCCGGGAGAAGCAGGGGAGAGGTGGTCAGGAAAGCTATAAACAACTGTAAAGGGCGGTGGGTAGTCTGAGCGCAGGTCTCCCCTCGAACAAACAGCTGTACTAGACACAAAATCACTAACGGCCACACCCTGTGGAGGTAGGAGATGCATGCACCCCCAGCGCCATACACAGACCATTAGCGGGATGCTGCCTGTGAGTGAACCGAGCATGTGTAAGGTGGCACAGAAACACACGCCTCCGAATACGAAGTTCCCCCAAGACCAGCCGGAGTCAGTGGGACCCCCCCGCCTACACATACATACAGACACCCAAGAATTGTGCTGTAAGGACTACTCGCTGTTCAGTACCGATCCAAACTCAGACCAACCAGAGGTGTGGTGGTCGTGAGGAGGCGCGGTCGGAATGCCCGACTATGCAAGAATCCTAACCTATCGGACATCTCTGCCTGTGTCCTTCGGCTTCATCCCTTATAAGCATCAATCAGTTATCCTGCAGAGATGCTGTCCTCTCTGTACCGCAAGAATCTAGCGTTTATAGCGTTAGAAGAAGGAGAGTCTGCAGAGGGAGGGGCGACATCTCCTCCTACCTGCTTACCCACAGATGTCCCCAAACACTGTCAAATTAGTTACGCCCAAAAGAATGGAAGCACACTATGCGCCCCGACTCATCACGGATCAAAGCGGAGTAACTTGTTCAGCACTAAATCAATTGAGAAAAGCAATACTCAGTGCACTGAAATTTAGCAACCAGTGGGTCTGGCCAGCGGGATTGAAATTATCCAGCCACACACAGGGTTTATTAGTACAAGTGAGTGGTGACTGTTGAGAGCTTTGAGTGCATCGAAGCTCGGTTAATTATCATGAAAATGCCACAACGGGATTAAAGAGTGGAACAGAGAACAGACTGCACACTCCCCCGCCCCACCCCACCCCACCCTCGCCACTCGCCATCCAATATTAATGGCATGTGAGAGCTCCACGGAAAGTTCAGACAGGTTGCCGGGGATTATCGCCTGAGTTGCAGAGAGGCTACAGTCGCGCCCCTGCAGGGACACCAGCAGAAAGTACAAATTATGCATTACTCACAACGCAGAAGTGGACGGCTTCAAATACAGAGCCCCAGCCTTCAAATGCCCCCTCTAGCTAGGAGGCAGCTCGTGTGCGCGCTTTTGAGTCCACCGCCCCCGTCTTTCAAGAGAAACGGCTATTTTGACGGGATCTGATGCAGCGCCTGCTGCCAGCAGTGGAGAAGAAGCGCTTTACGGATCTCTGGTACAGGCAGCCGGGTTTCAGATCAGAGGCGCAGGGGGACAGGGCAGAGAGACCTAGTTCAGTGGACGATCCCTTGCAGAACCACCCACCCAGATGTGCGACCCGAGGACTGGTGTTTCCTTAACTAACTACGCGCTCGTATAGTACAGTGGGCAGTCTGAAACTAGATCCATCAGTGCTTTTAATAAAAATATAGAAGCGCAGGAACTCAGTCAGCGTAAGAAGAAACAGCTTACAATAAGCGTGCACGGCAAACGCCCTCTCTCCGCGCAATGGCAAACTACTACGGGATACGGCAGTAGCTGCAAGGTATAATACGAAGATCAGACTACACAAGTGAACCGGACAGAGCTGTGTGCACTCTGCGAGGAGGGCAGAAATTGACATGTTCAGTGATCAAGTTCAGTTTTTTTCTTCTTCAGAATTTGCGCTAATTACCAGCTGCCCCTGCTGTACCTTTCTCACCCGTTCAGTTTATACAAATGACAATTTTAACACAGGGCGCCCTGCGCATTCCACAACAGTGCTTATGGTACCATCACTCTGGACGCAAAGGAGAGTGGTGCATGGTGATGTTGCCTATTAGGAAAGTTGACACACCCTCTTCACATCACCCCACCCCCCCTCCCCCTGAGAGACTCATGGCAAGTCAGGCCCCGCTGCCCACCATGCCCCTGCTAGCAGACCCCTCCCTCTCACCTTGGGACTGTGGCCACCGCCTAGCAAAGCTCCGAGTCCAAGTGCCCCCTGTCCTTGCCTCCTCCCCTTTCCTTGCACGGGGCTAAAGGTGCTGGCCCAGGGTGGTGGGAGATGTGTGCCACAGACTCGGGTATCAGCCGCTCTACTGCCTCTTCCGCCCGGTGCACGCCGCTCGCCCCATTTCCTTTACAAGAATCCCCTTTTAAAGCCGGGCTGGTCGTCAGACTCCTGCGGGAAGGACGTCAGGAGAATGGTACCGGTGAATGGAGAGTGCCCGAGAAGGGGTGGGGCCCTCAAGGGAGTCATCGGCAGCCCAAAAATAGCATTCTTATGCCCCTGTGCCCCGACCCCTAATCAAGTAAATGGCCCACAGTGACGCACAAGGTGTGGAACGGGTGTGCGGCTGCTGTGAGCACCAGACATCGATTGCGCAGTTACATTCTACTATTGGACCTGCTCTGACCCCTTTTCCACCCGCACCATCGACATCACACAAAAAACAATCCTTTCACAACCCAGTTTCAACAGTCAGTGTCGCGGGCCTGCACCTTGGAAGGCCACAAGGAACTTCGAAATCCTAGTGCGAAATCTCGAAAGGACCACCAGGGAAGGGTCAAATGTAGATCTTATTGCCTCAGTGCTAAAGACCTTGTCAATAAAGATAGCAAAATGCAAACTGGTTTCTTCTCTCACTGAAAGTATTGCCGGTCTGTTCAGATGGAAGATTGAACGTGTAAAGAACGCCAGTCCGCAAATTCGTTAGCTCTTATAATCGCACTTCATCGGTGACGTGTTAGCGAATATTCTTTGAAATAAAAAAACATACAAAGGAATCAGGAGATTGTTCTTTGTAGAATCACACATTTTAAGTATTTTTTTAATTAGACACTGCTGACAATGCACTATTTTTTCACTGTCTTGAAACGTTTTGCACTGTTCCTTTTATTTGCAACCTGCCGTTCTGGTCCAGCAGCAAACCCTTTTAGGGCTTCCATCAGCATATCTGTCTCCTGCACGCGATTGTTCAACTGTCCCAACCAAGCTGTTTCTACTGCCTGTCGATCAATCACACGGTATAAATAGTCTCTCATTGCCTTCGATGGAGGGCCATCTCAGAATGCACACATAGTTTGAAATATATTTTTATAAAGCGAAGAATTAATAGAAAACCAGACGAAACAGGAAACCCTCACACAACAACAGGGAACCCTCACACAACACAACAAAGCCTCCATGAGCAGCTAGTATCGCCAAACAATTGTGGCGGTTTCACCATTTTTTGTAAGGGAATATGGCCTATGTCCAGGCCTTCGTGCTCCCTGGTAGGGTAACATGATGTTGGGGTTTCTGGCATCTTCTTCACATTATGAAACCTTTTTGTGGTTCGTGTTGTTTTTATGCTCGCAGGAATGACAAACAGATGATGCCACGTATGCTTTATTGTTACTCAGTTTTCACATACATTAATTTAAATAGGCGTCACCCTCCTTCTCTATCAGTTGGGTCAGGGTTTGAGAAGGGTCACCTTCTGATTAACCCCCCTCCTTACCTCTTGTTGGCCTTTGTGACTTGTCGTTTTCTGTGCAGGACTCACATCTCCTATTTCCAGGGCTGGACTCCTGTCTTGCTGTTGAGATGCAGGAATAACTAACCTAACATTTTCTAAATACTGGTTGATCCTGTCCCAAATCTCAGTTTTCATTAAGGAACTGCCTGATGTTACTACCACCAAACCATACTGTTTATTATAAAGTCAAGTTACAAAGATTCCATAGGAAACTCAGAGTGGATTTCATTTTGGGGCGCTATCCTTTCCTGACTCAAACAGGCACAATGGACTTTCGCCTGCCCTCCTGTTTTACACTGCCATAATATTAGAAACCCAATGAAGATAAGAATTTGAGATATTATGACTGAGAGGGATAGACTACATCAGTCGAGAGCATGGATACTTGTGTTTCAATATCAGTAAAGCTAAAGGAATAGCGCCGAGAACTCTTATTTAAAGCAAAGGTATAGCAATAAAACCCACACACAAAGGCGGAGGCGCCATGATCATGACAACCATATATTACAATAGTGAAATACTTTGACAACTATTTATTCCTAAACACTACAGCAGAATCCCGGGTCACCCTACCACTGCTGTTATGAAGAATTACAAACTGAAGTCCAGGAAAAAGATTTCCTGTGTTAAATGAATACATGTTCCTTAACAAAAACGGACCTACAGCACTTGTAGTACTCTCCCTCCACAAACCTTTAAAATACCTCTATTGGTGGCCAAATGTGTCTGACTGTGGCTCTGACTTGGAGCCAGTCTGTCAATGTATGACTTCGTTCACAAATGGTTAATTCCCTCCAGAGAGGCAGTCATTCGTGATGGCACATACTGCTGAAAATATGTCATTTCACCCTGTCTCTCAAATCCTAGATATTTTGAACATACAATCTCTCTATTCTAATAGCCACAGTGAAATGCCATGCAGGTAATTCAACAGGTTTGCAACACCCACCACTCCCCATACAAGTACCACCCAAGTTCATTTTACATGTCATAGAAGTGGCTTTGACAAAAAAAAATATATATATTTTCACTTCCTCAGTAATTTCTATTTTCACACTTAGGACATGCAATGGGTGCTGCTGTCCTCTCAAATTTTGTGAATCTTTGCATGTATGATTTTCAGTTTATCTTTGCAGGTGCAAACCTTGCAAAGAACAGATTTATAAAGAACCCAGAAGGGAAAGTAAAGACATCTCCACTCAACTTTAAATATTAAATGGAAAATAATCAAAAGGGAGCGGGCTAGTTAATTACTAAAACTCTAAGGAGAGTGAAATACCCCAGAAAAAGCTAATTGGACTTCGAATCCCTTGAGATTTTGTAAGGGACCCTCACCCACTCTAATTCTCCGGTGGCATGCTTCATCATCCGGTTGGCACTCAGGTATCTAATGTGGCTGTGGGGGCTCAACCGCCTCTTGGTGGGAGCATTTCTAAATGAAAATATTAGTAAGATTGTGCGATGTTTGTGAAAATTACCTCCAATATCCTAATCTAGTTGGATTGTGCATCTCGGAATCAAGGTAAGGTTAAAATAACTAAGAGATCTACTTAGGAGTAAGAATGATCCCTAACATCATCTATGGGGTTATGTACTCTCCATGTTTTAAAGCCACCTGGGCCCAGTGTCTCGTTGCTTTCCTCAGGATCTAAGTGTTAGAGATCCTTATACATCGATGCAAATGGGGACACTATCCTGTATTGAGTGTTTGAAAAATTATCACTTGTACAGTGTAAGTGTGCAAAGTGAACCTAATAATCCATGCAAGTCACCGATTTACACAATTTCTGGGTGTACTGGCCCGGTCTTAACCACGTAAGAAGGAAGGTAGATGTTTGCTTGTTGTACATCCTCTACGTATGAAACATAGCACAAAACAGGTATGTATGGCAAAACCAATATTCCAATACTCATTTCTGGAATAACAAAACTATGCATTATAAAAGACCGAAATCAAAAAAAGAAAAAGATTTGGACGGAAAGACATCACCTACTCTTTTGTGGCATGCTTTGTCATCAGCCAGTCCATCCCACCATGTTAAGATAATACTAACATGGTGGCCTCAACCTCATTGGGGAGAAAGATCAAAATAATTTTTCTCTGATCATGAGTGGGGTCCAGATCTTTGTTTGGAACAACCTCAGTGTAAACCCAGGCATTTCCTTTATTCTTGGTACACTCAGGTGGATTAAAAATTAAACATGAGGATGTTACTGGGAATTTAAGTATTGAACATCACGTCTTTACCCTTGGTAACATGTTTCATCCTCTTAGGATCTTCTTCAGGGCAGTCATAGGTACCCCTAATATCAGCCTTTTTTGCACCAATGATGTGCAAGCAGGTAAGAATAAAGGTATAATAATACATGTTTTGATCGCTTCCCAAACTCAAAAAAATATTAACTCACATTTATTTAAAAATTGCAGGTTGCAAATATGAATAGCATATAACATCTTTGAGGGAAAAAAAGATGTCCAGTAGTAGTGTGTGGGACTATTGTTTTGTGAGGGTAGTTAAAATCTCCTACCCCGACTGCCCAGTAACACAGCCGCCAATATGTGAGAGTCAACCCATCCTACCTTCCTTTAAGAACGAAAAGATGTCCCAAAGCTCTCACAGGTCTTTTATTTTGTCTGATAAAACTGGAGATTAAAGCATACAGTTTAAAATAAAAATATGATATGATTTTTAGGGAGGGACTATCTTGTTAATTCTACCTACCAAAGATACCAGTAGATGCATCTACTTATAGGTGGTTGAAACATATACCTTATAAAACTGATCACAGCTGGTGAAAATGTCACTGTGTAGGAAAGTACCATCTTGCCTGGCATGTTACCCCCATTTTTCACTGTATATATGTTGTTTTAGTTGTATGTGTCACTGGGACCCTGTTCACCAGGGCCCCAGTGCTCATAAGTGTGCCTGAATGTGTTACCTGTGTAGTGACTAACTGTCTCATTGAGGCTCTGCTAATCAGAACCTCAGTGGTTATGCTCTCTCATTTCTTTCCAAATTGTCACTAACAGGCTAGTGACCATTTTTACCAATTTACATTGGCTTACTGGAACACCCTTATAATTCCCTAGTATATGGTACTGAGGTACCCAGGGTATTGGGGTTCCAGGAGATCCCTATGGGCTGTAGCATTTCTTTTGCCACCCATAGGGAGCTCTGACAATTCTTACACAGGCCTGCCACTGCAGCCTGAGTGAAATAACGTCCACGTTATTTCACAGCCATTTTACACTGCACTTAAGTAACTTATAAGTCACCTATATGTCTAACCTTTACCTGGTAAAGGTTAGGTGCAAAGTTACTTAGTGTGAGGGCACCCTGGCACTAGCCAAGGTGCCCCCACATTGTTCAGAGCCAATTCCCTGAACTTTGTGAGTGCGGGGACATCATTACACGCGTGCACTACATATAGGTCACTACCTATATGTAGCTTCACAATGGTAACTCCGAATATGGCCATGTAACATGTCTAAGATCATGGAATTGCCCCCTCTATGCCATCCTGGCATTGTTGGCACAATTCCATGATCCCAGTGGTCTGTAGCACAGACCCTGGTTCTGCCAAACTGCCCTTCCTGGGGTTTTCACTGCAGCTGCTGCTGCTGCCAACCCCTCAGACAGGCATCTGCCCTCCTGGGGTCCAGCCAGGCCTGGCCCAGGATGGCAGAACAAAGAACTTCCTCTGAGAGAGGGTGTGACACCCTATCCCTTTGGAAAATGGTGTGAAGGAAGGGGAGGAGTAGCCTCCCCCAGCCTCTGGAAATGCTTTGTTGGGCACAGATGTGCCCAATTCTGCATAAGCCAGTCTACACCGGTTCAGGGGACCCCTTAGCCCTGCTCTGGTGCGAAACTGGACAAAGGAAAGGGGAGTGACCACTCCCCTGACCTGCACCTCCCCTGGGAGGTGTCCAGAGCTCCTCCAGTGTGCTCCAGACCTCTGCCATCTTGGAAACAGAGGTGCTGCTGGCACACTGGACTGCTCTGAGTGGCCAGTGCAACCAGGTGACGTCAGAGACTCCTTGTGATAGGCTCCTTCAGGTGTTGCTAGCCTATCCTCTCTCCTAGGTAGCCAAACCCTCTTTTCTGGCTATTTAGGGTCTCTGTCTCTGGGGAAACTTTAGATAACGAATGCAAGAGCTCAGCCGAGTTCCTCTGCATCTCTCTCTTCACCTTCTGATAAGGAATCGACTGCTGACCGCGCTGGAAGCCTGCAAACCTGCAACATAGTAGCAAAGACGACTACTGCAACTCTGTAACGCTGATCCTGCCGCCTTCTCGACTGTTTTCCTGTCTGTGCATGCTGTGGGGGTAGTCTGCCTCCTCTCTGCACCAGAAGCTCCGAAGAAATCTCCTGTGGGTCGACGGAATCTTCCCCCTGCAACCGCAGGCACCAAAAAGCTGCATTACCGGTCCCTTGGGTCTCCTCTCAGCACGACGAGCGAGGTCCCTCGAATCCAGCAACTCTGTCCAAGTGACCCCACAGTCCAGTGACTCTTCAGTCCAAGTTTGGTGGAGGTAAGTCCTTGCCTCACCTCGCTAGACTGCATTGCTGGGAACCGCGACTTTTGCAGCTACTCCGGCCTCCGTGCACTTCCGGCAGAAATCCTTTGTGCACAGTCCAGCCTGGGTCCACGGCACTCTAACCTGCATTGTACGACCTCCTAAGTTGTTCTCCGGCGACGTGGGACTTCTTTGTGCGACTTCAGTGAGCACAGTTTCACGCATCCTCGTAGTGCCTGTTTCTGGCACTTTTTTGGGTGCTACCTGCTGCTGAGAGGGCTCCTTGTCTTGCTCGACGTCCCCTCTCTCTCCTGGTCCAATTTGCGACCTCCTGGTCCCTCTAGGGCCACAGCAGCGTCCAAAAACGCTAACTGCACAATTTGCAGCTAGCAAGGCTTGTTGGCGTTCTTTCGGCAGGAAAATACTTTTGCACGACTCTCCACGGCAAGAGGGATCTGTCCACCAAAGGGGAAGTCTCTAGCCCTTTTCGTTCCTACAGAAACCGCAGCTTCTTCTGTCCAGTCGAAGCTTCTTTGCACCCGCAGCTGGCATTTCCTGGGCATATGCCCATCTCCGACTTGCTTGTGACTTTTGGACTTGGTCCCCTTGTTCCACAGGTACCCTAGATTAGAAATCCACAGTTGTTGCATTGTTGGTTTGTGTCTTTCCTGCATTATTCCTCTAACACGACTTCTTTGTCCTTAGGGGAACTTTAGTGCACTTTGCACTCACTTTTCAGGGTCTTGGGGAGGGTTATTTTTCTAACTCTCACTATTTTCTAATAGTCCCAGCGACCCTCTACAAGATCACATAGGTTTGGGGTCCATTCGTGGTTCGCATTCCACTTTTGGAGTATATGGTTTGTGTTGCCCCTATCCCTATGTTTCCCCATTGCATCCTATTGTAACTATACATTGTTTGCACTGTTTTCTAAGACTATACTGCATATTTTTGCTATTGTGTATATATATCTTGTGTATATTTCCTATCCTCTCACTGAGGGTACACTCTAAGATACTTTGGCATATTGTCATAAAAATAAAGTACCTTTATTTTTAGTATAACTGTGTATTGTGTTTTCTTATGATATTGTGCAAGTGACACTTGTGGTACTGTAGTAGCTTCACACGTCTCCTAGTTCAGCCTAAGCTGCTCTGCTAAGCTACCATTATCTATCAGCCTAAGCTGCTAGACACCCTATACACTAATAAGGGATAACTGGGCCTGGTGCAAGGTGCAAGTACCCCTTGGTACTCACTACAAGCCAGTCCAGCCTCCTACACACTGTCTTAGTTTCCCCAACAAAAACACAAAGGCACACCTGAATGGCAGTCATATAGACAAATATCATTTTAAATGTAGATTTTAAAATATATTCTAAAATACTCGTGGCTCATTTATTGAGTGAAATTACTACCTTATACTTGTCTTTTCAACAATGGTTTTTACCAGGCAGAGATACTACTTCCCATATGAAAACAAACAGATCCAAAAACGGAAGGGCCCAAGAACCACTAGACTCCTGTATAAATGCCTATTTTAGATTGGGGGACTTGACCAGAGGACAGGGACCCACGTCCTCTAAGGCAAGACAGTAAACAAAAAGAGGTGAAGTCCCACTCAGAGAGTTCTTGATTTTATTGTTGTGCAAACATTAAAGTCCCAGTTTCACAGTCAGTCACTGGTTAGTAGGACAGAGAAACAAAGTCCAAAATCCAAATATGATAACCATAGGATAAATAGAAGATCAGCCAACACGTGTTTCGCCCCCTCTGGCTATGTATAGACCGGGGCTTTCTCAAGGCTGAAAATAGAAAGAGATGACAAATTGCAATTCAGAAATATTCATGTGAGTAGATGAAATGTCATTGAGAGGCACCATCAAGAAAGTGAACGAAAAGGGGAATCCCATGCAAGGATCGAAGGGAGTGTGGTAAGTCAGGATGTGAGATAATTGGAGCCCAATGCTAGATAGAAGGAAGAAACGTTGATGCGTAAGTGCAATTAGTGACTACAGTCAGACCCCGACGTATTTGAAAGACCAAGGAAAAAGAGAAACAAAATGTGGTATTTTCCAAGATAAAGTAATGATAAGAGAAATGGTGAGATTGTAGAAAAAATAATGATAAGAGAAATGGTGAGATTGTAGAAAAAATAATAATCCGCAATTAATTCCAAAATCCCAAGTATCAGATAAGGCTAAAGTACCACCTAGGTTAGCTAGTGCTCGAGACTGAAGGGTGGAAATGCTAAGGTACTGACAAACATACCTCGCGAAATGAGGCAGACATGTATTAGTAACAAATTGTAATAATCCTTTTCTGTAAGATAACAATAGTCTATCAGTTAAAACATTCAGGGTTTAACAGTAAGTATATAAGAGAGTATCTTACAATAAGTCAAGCAACTGAAAGACCAGATTAAAAAAAATATACATTACAACATTTAACATTTTTGAAAGTAGTACTTATACTTGAGAATGTGAACAGGAACCATCATATGGCTTAAAATTCAGAAATTACATTGCAGTGTTCAAGATAGGAAAAACGACTGGGAAACTTAAATCAGAAAGGAAAAAAGAAAAAGAAAAGGAAAAATGCTACATGGTAATATATTGAATATGACGTACTGGACAAAAAACAATGGAACAAGGCGGCTAGTATCGATCAATAGATTCGTTAGTTTCAGAGCACAATCACATTGTATAGAAAACGTAGTTTAACTACGGCTGTATGGCGGGCACAGTGTGTAGAACTTAAGTCCATCTTCATAGAAAACGAAGTTACGGCATTCAGAGAGCCGAACGTTCGCTTTAAGAACATTAATAGTCTTTTCCCTTACCTCAAGCGCTGCAGAATCAAAGTGCCGTGCAAATACGGCCTGTTCACATTCTCAAGTATAAGTACTACTTTCAAAAATGTTAAATGTTGTAATGTATATTTTTTTAAATCTGGTCTTTCAGTTGCTTGACTTATTGTAAGATACTCTCCTATATACTTACTGTTAAACCATGAATGTTTTAACTGATAGACTATTGTTATCTTACAGAAAAGGATTATTACAATTTGTTACTAATACATGTCTGCCTCATTTCGCGAGGTATGTTTGTCAGTACCTTAGCATTTCCACCCTTCAGTCTCGAGCACTAGCTAACCTAGGTGGTACTTTAGCCTTATCTGATACTTGGGATTTTGGAATTAATTGCGGATTATTATTTTTTCTACAATCTCACCATTTCTCTTATCATTATTTTTTCTACAATCTCACCATTTCTCTTATCATTACTTTATCTTGGAAAATACCACATTTTGTTTCTCTTTTTCCTTGGTCTTTCAAATACGTCGGGGTCTGACTGTAGTCACTAATTGCACTTACGCATCAACGTTTCTTCCTTCTATCTAGCATTGGGCTCCAATTATCTCACATCCTGACTTACCACACTCCCTTCGATCCTTGCATGGGATTCCCCTTTTCGTTCACTTTCTTGATGGTGCCTCTCAATGACATTTCATCTACTCACATGAATATTTCTGAATTGCAATTTGTCATCTCCTTCTATTTTCAGCCTTGAGAAAGCCCCAGTCTATATATAGCCAGAGGGGGCGAAACACGTGTTGGCTGATCTTCTATTTATCCTATGGTTATCATATTTGGATTTTGGACTTTGTTTCTCTGTCCTACTAACCAGTGACTGACTGTGAAACTGGGACTTTAATGTTTGCACAACAATAAAATCAAGAACTCTCTGAGTGGGACTTCACCTCTTTTTACTTCCCATATGAACTTGAGGTATGGCACCGATCGAGAGGACACACATAGTTATGGAGGGAGGTTCGATGGGCAAAGTATCTTGGGTTCATCTTAGTGAGCAAAGGATACATGGATACTACATGCTCACCAACCACATAAAAAGCAGCTCCAACAGCACGGAAGAAATCTTTGCCATAGTGAAAGACTTCTCCTCTCTGGTAGCAAGCTCCAACAGTGTAGCCCCCTCTCTGGACCTTTACATTCAGCTGTAACTATTCTTCAACAACAAGATCAGCGGTATCCACGAAAACCTCGAGCCCCAACCAGACCCCTTCACTCTTGCAGTCCTCCTGCCCATTTCTACCAACAACCAGAGGACAACCCTGACCACCTGACGGACCATCAGCACTCAAGAAATGGCAACTACCATGTATTCCATAATTACGGAGCACCGTCAGACTTCTACCCTCATCACTTCTTCATCAAAGGACTGGACCGCATCAGCACAGCCCTCATTCTGATCCTGACTAAATAAATCATCACAGCCGCCTACTTGGACACCTGTGAACACACCACAGTACTTCTCCTCCTCAAGAAACCCTCAGCAGACCCGAAGGTGCTACCCAAATACTGGCCTATCGTCCTGCTACCTTACTGGAAAATGTCAAGGAAATACCTAGCCACCATCTCACTGGAAAGCACCTTCTAGCACCACTCAATCCAGATCCAGGCCCATCCACAGTAAGGGGACCACCCCCATTGCCACCATGGACAGCATTTGGATGATCATGGACAGAGATGACAACACGTCCCTCATCCTACTGGATCTTTCTGCAGCCTTTGACACCTCTCCCACCCCATTCTTATCCAACAACTGCACAATGCCGGCATCCAAGGTCCAGCACTCTGCTGGATTTGTTCCTTACTGAAAGGCCACATCCAGTTGGTCAGCAGGGCCCTTGTCACCTCAGATGTCACCAACATCATCTGCGGATTTCCAGAAGGATCCTCACTCTATTAACACCTACATGACCCCACTCACCAGCATCATTCATGCCCACGGAATCAACATCATTTCATATTCTGATGACACCCAATTCATACCACCGCACTCCAGGCGGTCCGACCGCCACATTACCACTCTAGTGCTCAGACCGCCTCAAGACCGTTGTCTCCACCAGGAAGGTGGTTCCCAATGGTCAGACGCAGTCGGAGTTGTGGTCAGCCATGGCAGCGCAGAACTCTGTGCCGACATGCTGATTACAACTCAGCTTTCCACCAGCCTTTCCATATTGGTCACCCTGCCATGGAAAGGCTGGAGGAAAGCCAGTGCCAGGAGCCACGGGGGGGCTGACCTGCCCATACCCATGACATGGGCAATGGATGGGCCCCACTGCCCAGCATCATCGGAATGCGCACTGTCTACTTTGCAGACAGTGCGCATTCCAAGGTATGCTATGGTATTGGCAGAGACAAATACCGTAGCACTGTTATCGCTGGTCAGCCCGGCAGGAGTGTCATAATACAATTTTCCCACTGGTGGGAACATTGTAATATGATGGAGGTGCAGCTGACATGGGGGCAGCATCCTCCCCATGGCATTGGCGGTCCCGTGGTGGGACCGCCAATGTCATACTAAGCTCCTTAGTGTTTATCATGGCAATCTTCATGTCAAGTTTGATATGTACATATACAAAAAGCAGTGTTCATGGCATATTAATTGTATGAACATTGTAAAAAAGAAATTAAATATAAAATTAGGTTTAATGTGAAAGTATATTAAGTGTAAACTGGTCTGTCCACAAAGGATTAATTCCATTATGTAATTTAGGACAGGCTAGTGGGATTATTTATTTTGATTGTTTTTCAATTTCCTCCTGTTCCCAAGCCTGTGCAGTCAAAGTATACTTTCTGTAAGGGGTACTCGTTAGTTAATATGTATAAGGAAAACAGAAAACGAAATGAGAATCTCTCCTTTGAGTTGTCCCCTTGTAAGTAGAACAACTGGTAAAAAATAACGTTGGGAGGCATCCAAATGAGATGGCTCTATCACCAACATGTAATGTGAGCACTTTTGACAAAGGTTACCCAGCAGCGATCATGCTTCCATAGGTCCAGCATCAAGTGTGAAAAACAAGTATGAGCTGGTTATACTGCTACAACTTTTCATAAATCGAATCACTAGAAATTCCTGTTCCATAAATAAGTGATTGAATATTGTCAAAGAAAATAATAAACAAAAATTATGATGCACATTTGCAATTGTTAATGATGACTGACAGATTCTTACTCAGATAATATGCACTGTCTCTGAGAAAAATTGCCTGCACTTAATGGCCTATTCGCAAACTGCGTTTTGTAGTATGTTTAGAAGTACTACAGCAAAGTTCTACAAAATGGTATTCACAAATTATTTACTATTTAGTAGTAAAGGTTAGAGGGACTAGGGTGAGTGGCTGGAAAAAGGGACATAATTGCTCCTAAATGGGAGAGGTTAGGGATAAGTAAAGAGGAGTTTAAAAAGGGATTGGGAGGTGTTTATGGTGGGACATGCAACCACCTACAAAAGGTCAGCCCATTGCTATTCACAACATGCATTTCTACTGTTACTATAACAAACATTTGACCCACAACCATAGTAATTTACTCCATTTCAGAGCTGGGTTAAGTCTAGCAGCACACATGGCCAAACACTGGTACCCTTGCATTGAAAATAATAAAGGTAAGGACTTAAATAAAAAAAAACAAAGGAAATTATGTTAAATTAAATAAAATAATTTAAAAGACTTCAAATATAAATGAATGTAATGTAATGCTAAACGATATCATAAAATAAAACACATTTAATATTTAATTATAAAATGTTTTAATCTTTTTTGAATGTGTACATTAATGTAAAATTATTGTGTATTCAAATATAATTAAATTACATTTAATTAATTCCAAACATCACTTTTAATAATCAATACTGCATAAACAAAAATATAATTTAGGGGGATTTTTGTAAATTTATTTTAAACATCAGAATTTGTTAACTTCAATATTTAAATTAATTAAAGATTTAATTTGAAATGGAGTTAATAGTGATGTAACATTATTTTATTTTATTTTGATCTACATTTGTAATAAATATATAACATTAATTGACATCAATATTTTACATAAAAATATGTTTAGATTTTTTTCAAGTTTAATTAAACATTTCTACTTTTCCCTAAACCTTGCCTTATAGACACTCCCTAAACCGTGCCTTATAGACACTCCACGGCTGGAGGGGAGTCTCCCAAAAACAAACATAATATTTATATTTATAATGCACTGGTAACAATATTGTATTGTATTGTAATTTATATATTTCTTTTAAATGTAGAACAAAATAAAAACTGCTACAGCACTATTACCTCATTCATTTTTGTCTATAGTTTAAATTAAAAAATAAATTCCCAGTAAAAGTAAAACAATATTATGCATTAATAATCATCATAAGTGATGTATAGGATTAATTAAAAGTACTTTTATTTTATCATTGTAAAAATGAATTTTACACTAATGTGTAAATTTGAAAAAAGTTATTAGAATATTTTTATAAATAGAAATTAAATGTGTTTTATTTTTCGATTTTTTACCATTAAGTGCCTGATTTAGAATTTGGTGGATGGGTTATTGTGTCACAAATGTGATGGATAGCCAGTCCACTGCATACAATGTCTATACGCTATAATGGAATTGTAATATGGTGGACAGATATCCGTCACATTTGTGACGGAGTGACCCCATCTGCTAAACTTTAAATCAGGCCCTAAATTATATTTACTTACATTTTGAACTAAATTCTTTTATTTAATTAAACATTATTTCCTATGGGGTTTTAAGTCCCTACCTTGATTATTTTCTATGGGACTGTGTTGCAATATCAGTTGATTGCCATGTGTGATGTTGGATTCACTACTATTTCTATTTTTGCAGTAGTAACTTGCACTCATACCTTTGGCTCCACTCCCTTTTTCAAGGGATATAGAGGTGCAACTCTACACTTTTAAGTTACTTTACACTTGGAGTTTGTAAATAGCCAAAAGTAGTAAAGTTATTCAAAAGTGTAAGAGTAAATTAGACATGTAAATCACTCACAAATTAATGTAATTTACCTTTGTGATCAGCCCGCTAATGTCATATAGGGCCAGATGTACTATCATATAGGTCACAAAAGATGGATTGCAAATTGTGCATTTTTTTACCATTATTTGATTTTTCAAAACAACCTATGTACTATTAGGGCACTTCACAAAATCACAAGTCATAGAGGGTCACAGAACAACCTGCCTAATGATTATTATGATGCAAAATGCAATTTGTAACCACTGTGATTGGCTACACAAGCTGAGATTGTAGCCTGCAAGGGACAGCAGGCCACCATCCCTGTGTTTGCATTCCCAAACTGATTTTGTTTTTAAGGTAGCCCATGTTCTTTAAAGAAACTGGTACTCCTCAAAAAATATACCAGCTATCCATTTTGTAAAAAAACACTCTGGCTATCTAGAACATTGCTTGCTCCTCCAAGGCTGCGAACACCACTTCCAAAGGAGAAGGGGCCCCAACGGGGTGCCTTCCCCTTGTAAATCAGTTCCAACTTCTTTTGAGGTATCAGTACAATGGTTTGCAATCAGCATTGCAGTCACCAACCATTGATACATTGCACACCAATTTGAAACCAATTTGGACAGAAAATCCCTTTTATGCCTCTTCCAAATTGTGATTCGGAGTGTGCCACAAAATACATTTTATGAGGCAGAAAAACTCGCTTTGCCCCAGGTTAGGTGACAATCCATGAAAATGCACAGGTTTCCATGGAGTTTAACATAAAATGATTATAGCACCATGCATTTTCATTGACAATCAACACAGATATGTGTCTTACACGTTTGTGTGTGAACTGCATTAAGATGTTGACTTTTATGTGCTAAGTGAATGATTGTCTGGACTGTTCATGGTATTATTTCCTTTGTGGTATTCACATAACAGGATATTTTAAACAGGAATCATTAAGTTGGTAGCAAAAGATTCATGATATCTTCCTGCGCTGGAACATACCTTATCTAAGTATAATTCCTAAGGTGAAACTCACTTTATTTAGCACTACTGTTTCTGAAAATCACAAGTGTATTATTTTAAATATATTGTCAATGGAGATAAAGAATGAAGGCTAGAGAAAGGAAATGATGAAGAGAGAAGAAAGGACTAATGAAAAATACAGAAAAAAGGATGGCAAGAAGAAGAACAGATGGATAGATGGGTGACCGAAGGAAAAGTCAGATGGATGGATGGATGCTTAACCCCTTTCCTGCCATGGATGTAATGGTTACGTCCGGTAGTGCAGAGCTGAGGCACCCCCCAGAGGGCCTACCCCTACCACTGCAGGGCAGGGCTGGAAGGGGAATCTCTTCCCCTTCCGCTTCCACCCCAGCCCCTCCACCCCAGTGATGTCTGATGACATCAGCATGCAATCGCACACTGACCTCCTCAGAGGTCGCCCCCACCGTGCTGGAAGAAGAGAAATGCAAAAGCACTTATACAGCGCTTACTACTCCTGACAAGGCAGGCTGCAGGGCTGCTCTGGAACCCAAGATTAGCAGTTAGTCTGGTATTATTGGTGGACATTGGGATTAGTCTTTTGAGCCCAAGCAAAGCATTCTATACATTCTCTTCAGATTTTTTGAGGGGGAATGCATTAATAAGAGTTAGTTGTGATCATTAGCTGTGAGTGGGGGATATGTGAGCTCAAGCACATGGTTGGTTGGATTAATGGGTGGGCTGAAGAAGAGTTGGTATTGTTAAGTTGCAGGGGTCTGATTTTCAGAGGAAGGATTAGAGATTGTAGTATTGTAAATGAGTTTTGGGAAATTTACAGAACTACAATAATAGAAATGGACGTAAAAATGCATGTCAGAGTAGAGTGTACTCAGAGAGAGAGAGAAGGCATGCAGAAGATGGAAGGAAAGGGACAGACACAAGTAAAGGTCAGTTTTTCATGGCAGATTGTAGGGATGTATAAGATATTTTTGAGATAGCATGCGATTTGAGGTGTAAGTCTGTAGAAAAAACAACATTATTTGCATGTGAATATAATGCTGTATTGGGTATTTTTGATACTCACTGGAATCAGGCAAGTAGACAGTTCTCTGCTACTCTATACCACTTCTCCAGCCAGATCAATTGATCAGTTCAAGGGTTAGAAGCAAAAAGTAACGTATACAAATAGGGGAAGTAATCGAGCATTATGCAACACTTAAGGAAGCACTAACCTCAAGATCATAGCAATGTGAAAAAACATAGGTAAATAATGTACACATGGTAGAGGAGGTTCTGCAAATGTTGGGTTGGACTTATTGCAAAGCATAGTGGGATCCATTGAGATGCCTCTGGTTTATATTGGCCTAATATGGAGTGCAAGGACAGCTTCCCAGACAGTGAAAGTATATTGCCTGCATTTTAATGGCTGGAAGGTGAAGATGCTGACTCTGGTGTGATGAGCATGGTGACAGGACTCGCTTTACAATTTCAGTGAAAACATTGGGGAATATTTACAAGCTCCTAGTGCCACTGGAGTATCACTTTCTTTGACACTCCGGTGATGCTGTGCACTACGCCATATTTACAAGGAAGTGGTAAGCCATTTTTATGTGGCATAACTCCACCTTGTAAATATGGCCCCTTCACATGCAGAACTTTGCGTAGAAGGGGCGTGCAATGGTTGTTGCTTAGGGTGTTCCACAGCAACACCCATTGCATTTTGACGCTACCCCAGATTTACAAGAAACTGCAAATCTGTGTTAGCGCAAAAATGTAACATCACCCCAGGGGTGGCGTTAACATGGGGCAACAAGGAGAAATGCTTTCATTTTTTCTCATTTTTTGCTCTTTCTTTGTGTGCTGCATTATGCAGCATACGTAGAAAGAGTAAACCGCCACTGAAGATTGTTTTTGTGGAGGAAGGTGTTACTTCCTGCAGAAAAACAATCTCTCCCACAATGCAGCCATCCTTGCACCATGGCACACATGTGAGTGCATTGTCACTAGACAGCTAATTTAGCGCTGGCGTAGGGGGGAAACACAGAGATGCTCTATATTTTTGTAAATATGGTACATCCCTTTGTTTCAGAACTGACGCAGTGCGGAGTTGGCAATTTGGAGCAGCGTCGCGCTGCGCCAGTTCATTGTAAATGTTACCCATTGTTAGTGAAGGGCTGCTGATTAGAATTCGTGAAGCACTGTCCTTTGGAAGAAGCTCAGACTGAGGGGTGAGATCGCAGATTCAATATTGCAGGTTCAAAGGGGTCCTTAAGGTGCAGCTGAGTCTTTTGCCTTACTTTATCACACTTTCGTTGCAGAAACCTCTCATTTCTTTTTGCCTATGTTATAAATATATTTATATATATATAAATATATATACATACATGTATATACATATATATATATATATATATATATATATACATATATATATATATAAAAATATATATATATATATATATATATATATATATACTGGCGGTAACTATAACTCGCACCTCCGTCATTTTTTTCTTCAATAATTTGACTGCTAATGTTTCATTGATATTTTTATTGATGTTATAAAAGTTGTCATGAGTGCTGTAAGATCTGGGGTAATTAGCAGTGCATGGCGAGGGCACAAGTTATATTTACCTTAGGCCGTGAGTTATAGTTAATTGATATAACTATAACTGCTGAATTAATCTGGTTTTGTGCAAGTAAATTCAGAATCTAACTATAACGTCCCTGTACTTTGTTTTTTAAAGTGAATTTCTGTGTTTTTTTAAATTCTATTTCCTTACTATAATGTCCCTGTAACCTCTGGTTTTTCAGTGAATTTCTACTTTTTGCTAACATAAAGTAATTTCATCACTATGGGGGTCATTCTGACCCAAAAGATCGCCCGCCGGCCCAGCGGGAAAGCCCCTGCAAAGAGGAAGCCGGCTCCGAAAAGAAAAAAAAAAAAAAAGGAAGCAGACAGTGAAAATCTTTGTGGGGCCCTGTTAGGGGCCCCACGACACCCGTTCCCGCCAGCCTCTTCCTGGCGGTGTAAACTGCCAGGAACAGGCTGGCGGGAAAGGGGTCGGAATCCCCATGGCGGCACTGCAAGCAGCGCCGCCATGGAGGATTCCCTGGGCCAGGGGAAAACCGGCGGGAAACCGCCGGTTCCCCTTTTCTGACCGCGGCTTTACCGCCGCAGTCAGAATGGCCCGGGAAGCACCGCCAGCCTGTTGGCGGTGCTTCCTCTGCCCTCCACCCGGAATGAGGGCCTATATGTTAATCCAACCACTGCGGTGCACAGCCTTTGGCCAACCACCCTAAACACCCAAACCCACACTGCGCACAGCCTTCGACCGTGTGCTGTGAAAATTGGCTGCAGGGCCTGTCTCTCTGGGTGTGACAATAGGTGTGAGAGGGTGTCTCTGGGTGTGAGAGCTGGGTGTAGGAGTGGGTGTGAGATGGTCTATGTTGGAGTGAGAGTGGATGTAGGAGGGTGTGGGAGTAGGTGCGAGAGAGTGTTTCTGGGTGTGACAGTGGGTGTGAGAGTGTCTCTGCGACTGGGGTGTGAGTGTCTGTGTGGGTCTGTGAGTGGGTTTGTGAATGGCTGAGTGGGTCTGTGAGTGGGTGTATGAGTGTCTAAGTGGGTCTGTCAGGGAGTGGGTGAGTCTATCAGTGGGTCTGTGAGTGTTTGGGTGGGTCTGTGAGTGGGTGTGTGAGTCTCTGAGTGGGTCGGTCTGTGAGTGGGTCCATGAATCTCTGAATGGGTCTGTGAGTGGGTGTGTGAGTTTCTGACTGGGTCTGTGTGTGAGTGTGTGAGTGTTTGAGTAGGTTTGTGAGTGGATACATGAGTTTCTGAGTGCATCTCTGAGTGAGTGCATGAGTGTCTGAGTGGTTCTGCAAGTGGGTGTGTGAGTCTGAGTGGGTCTGTGAGTGGGTGCATGAGTGTCTAAGTGATCCATGAGTGGGTGTGTGAGTCTCTGAGTGGGTCTGGGAGTGGGAGCGTGAGTCTGAGTGGTTCTCTGAGTGGGTGCATGAATCTCTGAGAGGGGCTGTGAGTGGGTGTGTGAATGTTTGATTAGATCTGTGTAAATGTCACCAGTGACCTAGTGTGCATTTTGTCAACATGATTGTACCTGTTGCCTCTTTCTTTAGAATTCTGTGATGGCATGAATCCTCATATAGAGAGACCAATAAGACTATATAATGTAAGTGCATCTTTGTTTTGGGAAGATGTCCTCCTATTCCATGAAGAACGCACCACCAAAATCAGCACTAGAACCACACTGGGAGGCCCTTTGAGAAGCTGTCCATCATCCTGGTAAAAGACCTTTGTATACTACCAAGGTGGACAGTGCTGGGTCAAGTGGGCACAGCTTCCAGGTGATTTGCACAATTGCATATTCATAGCAATTTAAAGGGAGAACCATGGACTCTGGTGGAGGGGGGCCACATAGCTGCCCTGCCTTGGCTGATTTTGGCCTCCGGGACCCCATCCCCAGGGCCAAGCCATAAACAAATGGAGGAGGGGGTCGTATCCCTCAATGGGTAAATTTTGGCCCCAGGGACCTCATCCCCCAGGGCCTGGCCATGTTTCCTGCGTGCTCCACGGGGCACCCAGGGTGCAGTGGGCCACGGTGGGAGCCTCAAGGCCCTCGTGGTCCCAGCCAGCTCCCCGCCTCCTGCTGGAGCCGGCATTGCTCTTGCACACAGGGAGCTGCTAAACATGAAGCTCCCTGTGTGCAAGAGTAATCATTAAATCTCATTCTCTGCCACATCTTTGTGGACAAGAAGAGAAATGAAACCTTTGCTTCCAGCTGGCGTGAGCACTTTGGAAGCAGAGTGTTTTCTCTGACTTGGTGGGAGCTGCAAAGCTCTCGCCAAGTCACAGCAAAAGGCTGTGTCCTGGGGGTGGGCACCCAGGGATACAACAGGAGATGGCTCTGGGGGGTGGTGGTTCCCCTCAGGGCCATGTATGGCCTCAAAAGGGGAGCCATGCAACCCCCCTCCAACAATTACTTAAGTCCTGGGGAGGTGGTGGTCCCTGGAGCTGTGGGAGAAGCCAGACAAGCCTCCCCATTACAAATGATCATTTTGCCCTGGGGAGATGGAGGTCACTGGGGCGTTGGGGGGCCGCACAGCTGCCCCACATATTTTAGTATCATTGCCCTTGGGAGGTGGTGGTGCCTGGGGCTAATACTAGGAGGGGTGCCCCTGTGCCCCCTCCTTTTAAAATCCAGAAATGCGCCAAGGGCCTGGCCCACCCGGGGGCAAAATAAAAGGAAAGGGCGGGAGACTGCTCTTTTTAAAATAAAAAAATCATGGAAAAATCTGCAGATCCATCTGCAGCTTTTTTCTGAGATAATTTCTTTTAAAGAAATATGCTTTTCCACCCTGGCGTGGTTAGTGAGAGACCACTAGACCAAGGCTAGAGGCTTATGGTAACCCTACCCAGGCCCCTTTTCTTTTTAAAAAAACTTTTTTAGTGGGACACGGCTAAAGCAGAGTCCCAAAATGACTGCAAACACTTCCTTTGTTAAAGTGTTGGCAACCAATTAGATATCAGCCTGGGGACAGTTGGATATGCGGAGCATCCGCCTTCCTAGAGATCTGTACTTTTAAAACTCTAATACCTCAAAGACTATTCAACGGACTTACATCAAATCAGAAAAAGCACACTTTTTAGCTTTCTGCCAAATTTGGTGTAATTCCGTCCAGCGATTTGGGCTGTAGTCATGTTTACAATCCCTATGGGAAAATGTGTTTTCGGCCCCCTTTTTTGTTAGCCCCTGCTTGACGAATCACTCCAAAACTTTCAACAGAGCAGTTGAGTCGACTGAAGTATAAGTTTTGAAAAGTTTGAAAAGATTTGTAAAGCGGCGGTAAAGTTATTAGCAAAACAAAAACACTCTTGCTATAGAAACTAGGGGCCTCCTTATGAGTCGGGTGGTAGTAAGACTGCCAGACTCTCACTGGTGGTTGGACCACCGCATTCCTGGCACTCCGACCGCCACATTATAACCCTGGCGGTCGGACCACCAGGGGACCGCTTCCACCACCAGGAACATGGTTCCCGACGGGGTGGCGGCGAGCTGAGTCGTGGTCAGCCAAGGTGGCACTGCATTTATGGGTGAGTTATTGAGTGCACAAGAGTATGTATGGTAAGTGAGTGAGTGGATAAGTATTGCACGGGTGACAGATTGAGTGCAGAAGTGTATGTATGGCAAAGTCACTAACTGCATGAGAGGTGTATTGGGATGTGAATGAGTGGATGAGTACATGTTTGTGAGAGTAAGGCAGGGTGGAGTTTTCTTTTTCTCTAATGGGTAAGGTCTTAGTGGTAGTGGCAAAATGGTAGCCAGTTACGAAACTGAGTCCCACAGTTTCTAAACCCATACCCCAGTCTTCCAGCTTTCAAGTCAAATATCTGATACTAGCAAATACTAGTCTGCCACTGTTTTGAATTTTTATATGTATGATGTAACATAGGTGGATAAGTCAGAGAGACTTTTTCTGGACGCAATTGTGGGGATAACTGGTAACTTATAGTATAGTATTTGATTATGTTTTTCATTATGATATACTTTAACGGGCTACATAATTAAAAAAAAAATTACCATAATTTTTGTATTTGCAAATTCGTCATTACATGTAATGGTGGGTTCACCAGCTTTCGTGAAATTTGTGAATAAAGTAAAAAAATAATATAAAGTGATTGTAAACAATTTATAAGATAAATATTCTTTTAAGTAATAGTCACACTTTAAATTATGATCTACTACTTATTGTATTACACTTTTTAATAATAGTGCGCGTAATCGCAAAGTTGCTGGTATGCACAATCTCATTAGTGCTCTTAGGGTCTTCTGTTTCCGCGGATGTCATGATGATTGCAATTACAGCATGTTACTAAGAAAGTGTAAAATATATATACATAGAGAGAGAGACTTTAGCTATAAAATGTTTGACACTAGGGGTTTACTGACAAAGTACTTAACCTTTTGATTCTGTTATTGTTTTTGTCAACAAACACTTTTACATTCTATTTTCTGTTGTCGTGGCGACTTTGGTAGCCGCTGTGAAGTCAACATCAGCGAATATCACATGACTGAGAGTTAAAGAGATATGATTGGAGGAGAGTGTTTTCAATCTGCTCAATAGGAAGTTCCCACCTGTTTATTGCTTGTTGAAGGTTCTAGAGAGTACTAGCTGCTTCTCTGTGATCTGCTCAACTGTTTTGGACAGAGGAGCATACTGCATTGCTTTTTGTGCTTTTTCTAGAGCAAGAGGGCAACAGGAGGAGATTAACAGGAACAAGTGCCAGTTGAGGGAGAAGACCAGCAGCCTCAGTAAATACACAGAATGAACAACAGGATCATGGAGATGAAGGCCATGAACAATCTGATAAAGACATACCACCATTAAAAATGCAAAGTATTGCCTTGGAGTTTTTTGTCATACCTTCAAGCGAGTCTAAAACAGTCACAAAACATGTGCATTACACATTATGTGACAAAAAATACTTTCAAGGGGCACTTCTAAGAAATATTTGTGCTGTACCATGAGCTTCTCTACCACATGAATAGGTACCACAAAGGGTATCTCAAAAGGGCTGAGAGGAACAAAGCTGTGGAAGGTCTCTCAAACTCCAGATAGTCAGCAGCTGCTCCTTCACAAAGAGTCTCTGCAGAAGTAGAGAGAAGACATCCAGAGACTTATCCTGAACTGCGACATATGGGTAGCTTCTGCGTGGATTGCAGTGCCTCTCTTACTGCTGGAGAGCAGTCCTTTAAGGCTATTTTGCACGCCATAGAAAGAACACTTTTTTCAAAGTTTGTGCTGTATTTCTCCCCTTTTGGTAAGGGTGTTGTTTGATGTTTTTGTTTCTCCAGTGGACATTTTGTTTATATAAAAGAAAAACAGTAAAAAAACTGTTAGAAAAACAAAAAGATAAATAAAATCTATTATGCAAAAAAAGAAGAAGAAATGGTTCTTTTCAGAACCACCTTTCATGGTTAAAAAACAAAGATCAACTGTATGAATGTGTATACATATGAGTAGTAGTTATGTATTAGTATGTGAGTGGTGTGTGAGTGATTAAATGAATGCATGAGTGATGTATGAGTGGCTGACCGAGTGTATGAATTAATTATGGGTGAGTGAAGTGAGTGCATGAGTGAATGTATAGATGAGTGAGTGCTTGTTTCTATGTATGGGTGAGTGTCTGAGTGCATGTATGGGTGAGTAAGTGAGTGCAAGTATAGATGAGTGAGTGTGACTGTGTGTGTATCTGTGAGTGAGTACATGAGTGTCGTTTGGGTGAGTGAGTGCATGACTCAAGTGTAAGAGTGATGCGTGGGTGATTTACTGATTCTGTAAGTGCATGTACAGGTGAGTGACTGAGAGCAAAAGTGCATGTTTGGGTGAGTGAGTGTATGAGTAAATGTATGAGTGAGTAAGTGAGTTTATTAGTGTGTATAGAAGTGATTGACTAAGTGCATGTACAGGTGAGTGAGTGAGTTCATGAGTGCATGTGTGTGCGAGTGAGTGAGTGTATGAGTGAATGTATGGGTGAGTAAGTGAATATATTAGTGCATGGTTAAATGTTCAAGTGTAAGAGTGGTGCGTGGGTGATTTACTAATTCTGTAAGTGCATGTACAGGTGAGTGACTGAGAGCAAAAGTGCATGTTTGGGTGAGCAAGCGAGTGAGTTGATGAGTAAATGTATGAGTGAGTAAGTGAGTTTATGAGTGTGTATAGAAGTGATTGACTAAGTGCATGTACAGGTGAGTGAGTGAGTTCATTAATGCGTGTGTGGATGAGTGAGTTAGTGTATGAGTGAATGTATGGGTGAGTAAGTGAATATATTAGTGCATGTATTGATGAGTGACTAGGTGCATGAATGGCTCTATTGAGTGAGTGACCAAATACATTACTGGCTGTATGGGTGAGTGAGTGAGTGCATAAGTGCATATATGGATGAGTGACTGTGAGCATGAGTGGATGTATGGGTGAGTGACTCACTGAATGAATATGGGTATGAGTGATTGGCTGAGCATGTAAGTGTATTTATATGGGTGAGTGAGTGCATGTGGGGTGTATGGATGACTGAATGAGTGTCTGAGTGCATGTATGAGTGAGTAACTGAGTGTATGAGTACATGTATGGATGAGTGAGTGGGTGCATGAATGGTTCTATTGGGTGAGTGAGTGGGTACATGACTGGCTGTAGGGTTGAGTGACAGACTCCATGGGTGCATGCATAGGTGGGTGACTGAGTGTATGAGTGCATGTATAGGTGAGTGAGTGCAACTGTGTGTGTATCTGTGAGTAAGTGTATGAGTGCTGTGTGGGTAAGTGAGTGTATGAATGGTGAGTGTCTGAGTGCATGAGTGGTGCCTGGGTAATTTACTGATTGTGTGAGTGCATGTATGGATGAGTGAGTGAGTGGATGAGTGCATGTATAGATGAGTGAGTGGGTGCACAAGTGACGTTGTTAAGTGAGTGAGTTGGTACATGACTGGCTGTATGGGTGAGTGACTGAGTGTATAAGTGGTGTATAAGTGACTGACTGTGTATGACTCCAAGTTTGGATGAGTGAGTGCCTAAGTGGTGAATTCGATATTTACTGAGTGCATGAGTATGTGTATAAGCGAGTGACTGAGTGTATGAGTACCTGAAACTTTGTAATACTACACAGAACATTTAAATAGGGTATAGAGAGTGAAACTAATAAAAATATACGGGAAGAGCGCTATATTTTTAAAACCGCTCTCCATGCATATCCCTAACAAATATGTCTATGTTTGAAGAACTCCTTTAATAAAACACCATTCAACTGCAGCTGCTATTGGAAAAGAAAAGAAGATAAAAGAAGTATTTAATCTTCAAAGGTACACAAATATTACAAAACCCATGACTGACACAGAAAAAATACATCATACTGTACTACAGATATAATTTTGATTGTTTTACGGTTCTCAGCTTTTATACTCCCTCATCTTAAACAATGGTTTGCATAAAGCATCATCTTCGAACAGTGGGGAAAAGCAATCACTGGATTGTGCAAAAAAAACACAGCTGCACAGTGGATCACTACAAATAAGTGAATCTATGCTTCACACCCCCTACATTTAATAAATTAGTGACCTTGGCTCTAGTTACTACAGTAATCCAAACAAGGTGTTGTTAACATTTTTCTTCAATTGTTATATCTGGTATAATACCGAAAATAATATAAAGTACTCAGGAATTTTACAGATCCCCTTAAAAAGCATTACGCCCGCTAAGCCAAATGATGTCAATAGTGCTCATAATCCATGATCAGGAAAATGTACACAGTAGTATTTTTCATTAATTAGCATGTAGAACTTTGGTAGGATAAACAACAGGGGACTTTTTCAGTTTTGAATTATTTGTATTGTTTCAACCTCAGGCTGCTGTAATTGAGGTATGCCCTTCCAGATTCAGACTTTAATTAGACAGTGTTGCATTGACTTCTTATATTGACTTGTTTCGGAATATTAAAAGGACTCAAGATCTGAAGATCTTCCTTAAAGATATTACCCTTATTAGGCTGAATAATATCTACAAAATAGATGACCAATGTACAGGAAACATTGGCCCATATTTATACTTTTTGACGCTAAACTGCGCTAACACAGTTTAGCGTCAAAAAGTTTTGCGCCGTCTAACGCCATTCTGAAGCGCCATGCGGGCGCCGTATTTATGGAATGGCGTTAGACGGCGCAATCAGACCGGCGCTGCCTGGTTTGCGTGGGAAAAAACCACGTAGACCAGACAGCGCCGGCGTAGGGGGAAAATGGCGCATGGGCGTCTTAAAATGGGGCAAGTCAGGTTACGTCGAAAAAATCGTCTTAACCCGACTTGCGCCATTTTTTAACGACGCCCATCCCCCATCAACATGACTCCTATCATTGTAAAGATAGGAGTCATGCCCCCTTGCCCAATGGCCATGCCCAGGGGACTTCTGTCCCCTGGGCATGGTCATTGGGCATAGTGGCATGTAGGGGGGCACAAATAAGGCCCCCCTATGCCACCAAAACAAAATATAAAAAAAAAAAATTATACTTACCTGAACTTACCTGAATGTCCCTGGGGTGGGTCCCTCCATCCTTGGGGGTCCTCCTGGGGTGGGCAAGGGTGGCAGGGGGGGTCCCTGGGGGCATGGGAGGGCACCTGTGGGCTCATTTTGAGCCCACAGGCCCCTTAACGCCTGCCCTGAGCAGGCGTTAAAAAGTGGCGCAAATGCGCCGTTTTTTGTCACGCCAACTCCCGGGCGTCTCTTTTGCCCGGGAGTATAAATACCACGTAAAGGCCTATGAGTCATTTTTTAGACGGGAACGCCTCCCTTGCATATCATTAACGCAAGGAAGGGGTTCACGCTAAAAAATGACGCACATTCCGGGAACTTTGGCGCTATTCGCCTCTAACGCCATAGTATAAATATGGCGTTAGTTGGCGTTAGTTTTGCGTCAAAATTGCGTAAAAAAAAACGACGCAATTTTGGCGCAAACGGAGTATAAATATGGCCCATTGTGTCCACTTCTTTACGCATCATTTTTCCTTAGAAACTTTGGTTGAAGAAAGACAAGATATGAGTTTGGTAGTTTAAAGGGAAGTTTTTGTTTGTCTGTTAGGCTGATGTCATTGCATTCTGTCCATTCACTTTTGTTTTTTCAAATACACAGTGTAGTGTCCAGAGGATATATTAACTCCTTCATGAAAGATGGTGGCCAAAGTAGTACAATTTCTCCCTGAAAAATATATTTGTCCAGCTTTGAAGTTTGTAATTTCAGTCTGCAGTTTGGAATCATCTGCTCTGCATCGTTGCAGCATTTATAATAAGGTATTTTCCTGTTCTTTGTAGAAATAATGAAGAGACAAGATTTGATTTGCAGTTTGGGCCTGTCATATTTTGGTAAGCATTTCTATACAGTTTGTCAAAAGGCACACTTTTACAATCTGGTAACATTAAGTAAATAAATCGTTCAGAGTTGATGTCTGTGAAGACTGCTTTTATCAATCTAGCACTGTCATGGGTCCATTTGTAACTGAGTCTAAATAGATCATCAATATTTACTTCTTCTTGTTTGAAGACTCGAAACATCACCATAATAAATTTAAATCTTGCTGAGTGTTCAGAGTAAATAGTATGGATCCAGTACATATATTTAAAAGATCTCGGGTCCCTGAAGCAGAAAGTATTACACTTTTGTCATTCATTAAATTTTGCAGCAAACTATATAGTGCAGAAGAGATTCTCTTATCTGACTTTTGTTCAATTTGATTTACTACATGGGGTAAATAGAATAGTATGTTGAGAATGACATTTGCAGAGTAGTTGAGACCTGAACTGTTTTCTAAGTGGTATCCTACAATTTCACTATAATTTTCTAGTTTTCCCTCCGTAGCCCTGTATGTCTTGTCCTTCTGTCCTTTCTTTTCTTGAGGGTCCGTGGACTGATTCGAAATCTTCCGCTCTGGTCACAGTATACATTTCTCAACAGGGTACTGGCCTAAATGAGGAGTGTAAAGACTTCTTAATCGATTATACTCTCTTACACAGTTAAATCAGCGCTAACTTTGCTTTAATCAAAGTCAAAGTCAATTAAAAACAAGAGAGACGAAGTTCTAATCCATGACAAGGCTACATATGACATTCCTTCTTAGAAAACAGAGATTCCATTATTAACAAAAGATGCATGTATACTTATACCTTGTGATTTATGGATAGTTACTGCATACGCTAAAGAGACAGGAAACTGTTGTCGTTGGATGTCTGCGTCTTTTACAAGTAAATACTGTGCAATCTTTTTCACCTCACCTATCTAGTCAAATTTTATTGCCAAGCATTCCACCTCATCTCTACTTGGAAAATTAATGGAATCAACAACTTTACTCTTTGCACCATTTACAAAACCTTCCTCAACATTTAAATTGAGCCAAAAAATTGTTCAACAATTTTTAAAGACACATAAATGCTTTTCTAATCCTGCTGTTTTCGATACAGATTTTTCCAAATAGTCGAATTTTGCTTGTATTTTATCTGTCAGTGATATTGTGAATCTCTGATAGTCCATTTTATC
This sequence comes from Pleurodeles waltl, assembly GCF_031143425.1. Taxonomy (NCBI): domain Eukaryota; kingdom Metazoa; phylum Chordata; class Amphibia; order Caudata; family Salamandridae; genus Pleurodeles; species Pleurodeles waltl. The sequence goes on along the minus strand of NC_090447.1, from coordinate 506,599,744 downwards.
AACAGCTGAAATTTCCCAAATGTCTTCTTTCTCCAGATGAAGTAATTTTTCATTAAAGTTTGGGCACTCTTAAAGTGTTGGTGATAAATAAACTATAGATTTAACTTCTATGATAATAATTGAACATTAGTTCCACTGCAGTTATGGTGTATGAGAATAGAGTCTTTTTTAAGTGACTTTCCAAAGTATGTTACCCTTCTTTTGTAAGAACTCCTATAAGAACTCCTATTCTAATGTCTTTCAGTATCTCTCCATATTCCATATCAGACGTTTGACGCATGTTTTTTTACCAATTCTTTGTATTCAAAGTTTAACCAAATGTTTACAAATGTTTACATTGCTAATACTTCCTATGGAATTTCTTGTTTCATTATGCAAAAGAGTTTTGAAAAGTGGCTGTCCTTTTACAGGGGTAAGTTGGAGTAGGTCACCAAAGACAATTCAGGGGCATATTTATAATCCCCTGGCACCACCTTGCACCACATTGGCGTAATTTGTTTTGATGCTAATGTGGACCAACGAGGCCAAAATCCATGCGCCTGTTAGGGGGGCCATTAAAATGGTGCAAGCAAATCTAACAGATTTCCTTGCGTAATTTTTCATGGCACTTTTTTGCATGTTCGGAGCAGGCGTGAAAAGGGGGCTTCCATTATTTACAATGGGCCCCTATGTACTCTGCAGGAGTAGCACCAATATTTTGGTGCTACTCCCCCAGAGTACATCAATAGCGTCATGAAAAATGATGCTATCGGCCCCTACCCTGCGCCATTGTGCTCCATATTTTAAATACGGTGCACACATGGTGGCGGTAGGGGTAAAGGGCGCAAGAAAAAATGGCACGTCACACAGTGCAACACCACTTTTCTTAAATATGCCCCTAACTGCTTTCCTCCAAATAGTACATCATAGTTTGTTCTTAAAACTTGCTGCATCCTTAGGTGTATGAAAGCAAGCATTACATTCAATACCATGTTCACTTCATCAATGATGAGAAGAGTTATCTTTTTCAATACTCTTGAAACTTCATGACTAGCGTCACCAGATAACTTCTGATATTCCAGTTTATTGTCATGTTGAACAGGTAGCATTAGTAGTCAATGCAGAGTAATTCCTTTAATGTTGTGAGCAGCTAATCCTGTTGGTGCTGTTACTACATATGACAATTTTGAATCAGTAATCGTTTGTAGTTAACTAGTAATAACTTTATTTAGGAAGCTTTTCCCAGTACCAGCTTGTCCACTGATGTACGGTAATAATGGTTTATATGTAGAACATTCACATAGTTTTTTTGTCGTGGAGAAATCTATGTTCTATTTTAGTTTTAACTTTGTTGTAAATTTCTCTCCGTTTATTGTTTAGTTGTTCCACTAACTGCTGTAAATCCAGTTTCCTCTGTCGCCTGCTGCATTGCAATCTCTACTTCATTCATTGCGATAGCAGTTTCATTTTGAATTACTGGTTCTCCAAGAGGAGACTTGCTGGTGCAGAACTTTGGCTGCTCTGTGGACTCTCCCTGGCAATTTCAGCCACAATAGTTATTTCTTGTAGAACATTCATCTTTCAACATCTGTAAATATATTGGAAAGATAGAACAGTGAACACTGTCTTTTGCAGCACTGAAAGAATCTTCATAACAGTCAAAAGACCAGATTTTTAAAAAAGTGGCACTTCATGTAATGAAGCGCACCTTTCTTGCACCCCATTGCTTCCTTCTAACGCCACCATGTGTGCACCTTATTTAACATATGATGCACCAAGATGCACGTTAGGAACAATAGCGTCATAATTTCTGAAGCTATTGTGGTACATTGCGCTACTCCTGCAAAGTACATAGAGGCCCATTATAAATAATGATGTGCCTCATGTTGATGTCTGCTCGGAGCATGCATTAAGCATGACCCTGAAAATGGCACAGTGGAATCTCATAGATTCCACTGCACCATTTTTCTGGGCCTCCTAATAGTGGAACGCCCCCCATGCATATATTATGCCTGGTGCAGTCATAATGTGGCGCAAAGGTTTACAAAGTGGCACTTTGTAAATATGGCATGGAGTTTTTGCCAATCTAACGCCATATTGGCGTAAACAAAATGACGGTAATGTGGCACTAGTTGGCTCTAGGCCCTTTTTAAATATGGGCCATAGTGTCCAAGTAGATCTGATTCAGCTCACCATGGCTTTAATAGTTGCAAAAGTGTCAAGTAGAAAGACTCTTTTCTGTCTGGAGTTTGGCAACTAAGCTTCCTGTGATTAAGTAGATTTCCTTTGTTGTGTCTTACGAAACAAACATCACATCCTGTAACTACAAATCTCCCTTCTTCAATGTTTTCAGTAATATTAGTTCTATATGTGCAATGCTGTATTACTTCATATAAACATATGTTGTCAAGATGGGCAATCCTTCTTGGGTATTAAGGGGCATATTTATACTCTGTTTGCGCCGGAATTGCGTAATTTTTTTTTACGCAAATCCGACGCAAAGCTAACTCCATATTTATACTTTGTCGTTAGACCCGTCTAGCGCCAAAGATCTTGGAGTTAGCGTCATTTTTTAGCGTGGACACCTACCTTGCGTTAATGATATGCAAGGTAGGCGTTCCCGTCTAAAAAATGACTCCAAGGCATGTGTGCCTTATTTAAACTCCTGTGCAAAAATGGCGCACGGGAGTGGGCGGGTCAAAAAAAATGACGTCCAGCCGCTTTTGCGTCATTTTTTAGCGCCTGGTCAGGGCAGGCGTTAAGGGACCTGTGGGCTCGGAAGGAGCCCAGAGGTGCCCTCCCATGCCCCCAGGGACACCCCCTGCCACCCTTGTCCACCCCAGGAGGACACCCAAGGATGGAGGGACCCATCCCAGGGAACTTAAGGTAAGTTCAGGTAAGTCATTTTTATTTTATTTTTTGTGGCATAGGGGGGCCTGATTTGTGCCCCCCTACATGCCACTATGCCCAATGACCATGCCTAGGGGACAGAAGTCCCCTGGGCATGGCCTTTGGGCAAGGGGGCATGACTCCTGTCTTTGCTAAGACAGGAGTCATGTCAATGGAGGGTGGGAGTAAAAAAAAATGGCGCAAATCGGGTTGAGGCAGATTTTTTGCCTCAGACCGACTTGCCCCATTTTTTGACGCCCAAGCTCCATTTTCCCCTACGCCAGCGCTGCCTGGTGTGGGTCATTTTTTTTGACGCACATCAGTCAGCTCCGCCGGCTAACGTCATTCCATAAATAAGGCGCCGGCATGGCGCTTTGGAATGGCGTTAGCCGGCGTTAACATTTTTGACGCACAACTGCGTTGGCGCAGTTGTTCGTCAAAAAGTATAAATATGGCCCTAAGTATTCAACATGTTAATCTTTAGAATGTCTCTACTCTCAGAATCAACTTCTGCAAGATACTGTATTTCTGGGAAATACTTTAATACTCTATTATGACTGCTTGCACGGCCTAGGCGTACCCACACAATTCCTGTAGACTTGGATAACTTGCCGAGCTCAACCTATCTGTGCATTCAGAAGATCCAATTTCCCTGTGCGAAAGCATTTTAAAACTAAAACTGTAGAATTTTTTAGTGAGGCTCTTTTCTGATGAAATCTCTTTCCACATCTCTGTTTTCCCTGTCTTTTCTGCCTTTGTTATGTAAGAAGTGACATAGCCAGCTACAGCAATAGAATTATCTGCAACAAATTGTGTGTCTATATTTGTATTCCACATCTTTAGACTAAAAAGGCTGTAGCTGTTTATATATTTTGAAGCTTCTGTTCTTCTGATGTTGTACGTATTTTGGGGGGATTTCCATTTCAAGGTTTGTCTCACTGCAGACAAAAGGCCATTCCCTCTTCCTTCTGAGATAGCAGGATGTGGAAATCCAAAACGACATCATGAATAAAATGTTGCTTTTGATTTCTATTTCCGACGATAGTATTTGCCACACCTATGAGTTTGAAATCTATGAACTTGTTGTCTCAAACACTTCTCAGAAGTGTCTTTTAATATGATGCATGTCACATACTGTTCCATAAACGACAATACAGACTCATCAGTGTCTGTTCCAAACTTTGGGGCATCTTTTCCCCATAACAGCATATGAATATGTGGAGCACCTCTAGCGTGCGACTCTTTCCGCCAAAAGAAATCAGTGATTTCATGAAGGGTGGATTAGTTTTGTTACAGAGTAAAGCCATCATTGTTTGAAATGGGTGGTAAAAATATCTGCAAACCTTTGCAGGATCCAATGAACAGAGTTCTCCTGGTGTCTTCTGATTGATATATTTTTTGTTTGAGTTTGTTTCACATACAATTCAAGAAGGTCAACCCATTCATATTAAGCAAAACTGAGTGTCACAAACCAAGTAGGTAATACTAGATTCCTCAACATGAATTTTAATTCACCATGGCAATGATACCAACATTCATTTGTACCACTTTGACCTGCCATCAAATTGAATAAGTTGTATTCAAGGTGTTTGTTTTTTCCATGAACTGTAGCAACAAATTCCCTTGCTGTCAGATTCTGGAGGTAGACTCCTGTATTTAGAATGTGATTTACTGCATAGGATAACTCGTACAAGTTGGTCTCAAATAGTAGATGAAATGCATAAGGAATACTATGCCAAAATCTAGGATCCTCTCAATAAAGTCTAGCAGATCTGTACTCGGCTGCTGGTATTTGTACAAACCAGTCACAATACCTATGCCCACACCAGTAGAAAAAATATATGGAAAAGAATGAGCTTCTATGATTTTCTCCCACACACCTAACAGAGCACCTTTTGCCTTTTTCATTTGAAATAGCTCAATAGCATTTCCAATAATCTCTTTAGAATGTAGAGGTTGAATACTGCAGTGTGCATACTTTTCTTCCGTTCTCGTTCGATCTACCTTTTCAATTTGGCCTCTTGACGGTACTGTATCATCATCTATATGTGAAATATCTTGAAGAGCATCTACATTGTAATAGTAAATGTTACTTTGTACCAGAGAAAATGTTGCATTCTTAATGTTACTGACATCCACAAACACTTGCCATATCTTTTTATTCTTAGTAGGCACACCATCGACTAGAATCTCAAGCCCTTCTTCCAAAACTCTTTCCACACCTACAGTTTCAACATTCTGCTTAGAATATAAACGTAAATACACAACTCTACCTTTCAGACCCTTCTGGAGCTCAGCTGGAGGTAACTTTCCTGTTTTTGGCTCCATACAAACTTTTGCTTGAAATGGAAGTACACATTGTATAAGTATAGACTCATTAACATTCAAGTCTTGCAGTTCTTGTGGGACAGAAACTAGTTTTAACTAGTTACACACAGCTCTAGCTGGCATTTTATTTCCCTCTAAGTTATTATAGCAGTATTTACATATATTTTGTCATTTGCAACAATCAAAGTGTTCTTCTACAAATAAATAAGCTGCGAAATCTCGCCATTTAACACTGTTGTCTTCTTCAGTTTTTGAAGACACAATAGCATAACAAGTTTGAGTTTTGCAGTGAGTACGTCTACAGCATGTGCAAATATAGGGCCAGATGTAGGAAAATCCGGCATTGCGACTCGCAAATTGCGAGTCTGAGCGAGTCACAATTTGCGAGTCGCAATGCCGGATGCAGGATGTCCCTGACACCATCTGCGAGTCACAAGGGGGTCGCAAAGGCCCACCTCATTAATAATAATGAGGTGGGTCGCAATTTGCAACACCCTTGCGACTCGCAGCACTCACAGGGATGGTGGCCTGCTGGAGACAGCAGACCTCCATGTCTGTGACTACTTTTACATAAAGCAGTTTTTTTTTTGTAATGCAGCCCTTTTTCCTTAAAGGAAAACGAGATGTATTACAAACGAAAAAATTAAACGTGTCAGTTTAATTTTTCAGAGCAGGCAGTGGTCCATAGGACCACTGCCTGCTCTGAAAAAATGTTTTCAAGGCCATTCACAAAGGGGAAGGGGTCCCATGGGGACCCCTTCCCTTTTGCGAATGGGTTACCACCAGTGTGACACTGGTGGCAACTGCGATTGCTTTGAGACCCCGTTCGCGGTCACAAAGCAATCTTACATCGCGCTGCGACTCGCAAATAGGAAGAGGAACACCCCTTCCTATTTGTGACTCGCAGTCCCATTTTGCGAGTCGGTAACCAAGTTACCGACTCGCAAAATGGGAATGGGCATCGCGATGTGGGTTTTGCGCCTCGCAAACAGCGATTTTCGCTGTTTGCGAGGCGTAAAAGCCTTGCTACATCTGGCCCATAGTCTGGTTTTTAACTGTTTTAAACTTTCTAATGTCTTCATGAAAGTCATCAATAGTAATAGATATCACCTGTTCTGCTACACCTGCAGGTTCCAACTGTTCATTTTCTGTGCACGCCTTTTGAGGTCCAAAGAAAACGAAATTTTACATCATCACAAATCTTTTCTAACTCTGTCATTGATCCATACAAAAGAACTCTTTTCATTTCCTCTAAACATACAGCAGGTCTCTTCAAATGGTAAAGCTCCTAAATAGAGTGTGCATTTGCGACTGGTGTACAGCTAACATTCTAAAATTATGAAGGTGCTTTGGCACACTCTCTTCAATAAACTTACTAGTGAATGTCCCTTTAGATTTGTATATTTTCTTACTTTGCATGGATCTAGTCTTTGCAAAAGTACAAATTTCAGTTTAACACTTTTGCATGGAAACGTTTGTAAAAAAAAGTATGAGTATATCAATTGATTCCTGTCGAACAGTACAAATTCTGCTACAATTACCCTTATACACTGTGGCATGTGTATGTCTTACCTGAACCTCCTCAGCTATGACGTGTTCTACATTTCTATCTTTTTCTCAAAAGGAGAACCATCTTTAATCTTAACACCGTCCAGATTCATCAACTCAATACACTAGTCTGTTCTCTAGCGAGTAGATTTCTTTATTAAAGAAAGGATCAGTGCTAGTAGTATGCATCAATTCCGCACTAAAAACTTTGCAAAAGTTAGTCATGTTTATAAGTCTTTTCTTTATGCTTTTTTCCTCATACTCAACACTTTTTAATCTAGTGTTTTCATTCTATTCAAAACCAAGATAAATAGCTTCCTCTTCAGAGCAAATGCCTTATCAACTATCTCTCAACACATTCCTTTTGTCTCACAGCTTCTCTCTTTTTTTTATACTTCTTCATACTTCTGAATAGATTCTTTATTACTCTGATAAGGAACATTCTGAATTTTATTTCCTTGAACTGGCGCTGCCTTCTAGTGAAAGTGCTGGTTTACTATACGTTTTTTTTACTTGTGATAATATGTACTTTTACTCCTTTCTTACTTGATGTCAAACGTTGTTTCTTTTGTAATTCATTTTGCTGAGTTTCACGTTGTCCACATACTATTTTAGGAAATGTCTTTGTTCTCTTACCTGCATCTTGTTTTTCTTTCTGTACTTTTTCCATTTTGCCCCTTTTGGTTCTCATTTGCGATGCAGTAGTATTGCTGTTTCTGTTTCTTTCTTCTCTTACTTTTTAATGGCATGGTAACTGTCTGCACTTAAGAAGAAATTAATACCTGAAAATTAAGAACAAATATGTATTTCAATTATATATCTAGAGTAAAATTATTCTATTAATTATGAACTTTACATTTCTGTTTCTCCTGCAAAGTAACTTTCAGAGAGTTACTTCAGTGATGCAGTAATATGTCACAGAAAGGGGGTTTACAGGCTAAATTCAGTCACTAGTGAGAGAGCACAGAACAACTGTACACTAATAGGTCTAAACCATGATTGAAGCAGTATTTTTCTGCATACGTGAGTAGATCATGTGAGTACTTGGCTACATTTTTGAGTGAATGCAGGTGTCTAGGTTTATTAGCACTATGAGATATTTTAGTACATCTGCCGGTATGTGAGCGCCTCCTTTACTACCTGTGTGACTCTCTAAATCTGTACGTAAGTGTTTAAAGATATACCCCAGTACCTCAGTTAGAGAATACAGGGCTATGGGCCAGATGTAGGTAGCCTTTTGCGCCTCGCAAAAGGCGAAAAATGCCGTTTGCGAGGCGCAAAAGGCCTCACGCGATGCAGAATCACATTTTGCGAGTCGGTACCGACTCGCAAAATGTGATTCCGACTCGCAAATAGGAAGGGGTGTTCCCTTCCTATTTGCGACTCGCACCGCGATGTAGAGTTGATTTGTGACGGCGAAAGCGGTTGCAAATCAACTCGCAGTGGATGGTAACTCATTCGCAAACGGGAAGGGGTCCCCTTGGGACCCCTTCCCCTTTGTGAATGCTCACAAAAATATTTTTTCAGAGCAGGCAGTGGTCCTATGGACCACTGCCTACTCTGCAAAAAAACGAAACAAAAAGGTTTTGGTATTTTTACTATTTGCAGCTCGTTTTCCTTTAAGGAAAACAGGCTGCAAAGAGAAAAAAAAACTGCTTTATTTAAAAGCAATCACGGACATGGTGGTCTGCTGTCTCCAGCAAACTGCGACTCACCTCATAAATACTTATGAGGTGGGACTTTGCGACCCCATAGCGAGTCGCAGAAGGTGTCTGAGACACCTTTCTGCATCACGAATTGCGAGTTGCAATTTGCGAGTCGCTTTGACTCGCAAATTGCAAGTCGCAATTTGTAACTTACATACATCTGGCCCAATGTGAGCTCCAATTGCCTCTGATATTGCTGCATATGTAAATGCTTTCTGAGTATGTCAGTAAATGTAGAAGTGACTCTATTTCTCTTTTACTGGCTGAGGCCCACTATGCATGCTTTGGAAACATGAATGTCAGTTCTATGGCCATTACCATACTATGGTGGTCATTCCAACCCTGGCGGTCGGTGTTAAAGATGCGGCTAAACCGCCAACAGGCAGGCGGTAAAAAAAATGGAATTCCGACCCTGGCGGACAACGCCAACAGAGACTGCCACATCAACACACCGGGCGCCACACATTGACAAACAAACAGCGCGGCGGTCACCGCCAACAGACAGGCGGGAGACAATGTACCGCCCACCCTATCACAACACACCAATCCGCCACCTTTTCCGGGCCGGTAGTCCCACCGATAAAAACATGGCGGAAACAGCCATTTCAAACGGGAAACGCTCACCTCCATACACCCCACAAGGAATCAGGACAGCATGGAACCCAAACTCCATATCCTCCCAGCGATTGTCTTCCTGGTCCTCTACCAGGAGCACGAACGCCGGCGCAGAAGACAACGGTGAGTACTGCACCTACGACACAGGGGAGGGGGGAGGAGAAAATATTACGGGCACACACATACGCGACACACCCACCCCCACCCTCACCCACTACAACACACACATCAATGCATAGAAATACATCACAGTTCCCCCCCCCAAACTCCCCGGAAGAAAGCAAAGACAAAAGGAAATGATTCTAAACATTGGAATATATTGTAATACTGGCTGAATTATATATATATATATTTCTACACATCAAAAACACTTATAAACATATATGTACAAGTCCGAGCATTGTAGCAGGCATTGTCCGTGGACCTCTGGGCCCAAATCACATGGGCAAAGCCCACACAGGATACCTGACTCCAACGGAGAGAACACTGCAGGGGCATCAGATAGGAAAACTACAGGCACCTCTGGGGGAATGGAAGGGGGGGCACCTCAGCCAGATGAGTGCACGACGCCAGATCCACGAGGGGCCTCCATGGCCACTGTTCAATCCTGGGGAGTGCAAAGCCACAGTTTCTCAAGTCTCTACAGTGGGTGGGCTGCCCACTGCCATATCCTGGGGAGTGCAAAGCCACAGTCTCACAAGTCTCTACAGTGGGTGGGTTGCCCACTGTAACATCCTGGGGAGTGCAAAGCCACAGTCTCTCAAGACTCTACAGTGGGTGGGCTGCCCACTTCCATATCCTGGGGAGTGCAAAGCCACAGTCTCACAAGTCTCTACAGTGGGTGGGTTGCCCACTGTAAAATCCTGGGGAGTGCAAAGCCACAGTCTCTCAAGTGGATGACAGTCTCCACTGGTTCTGGAGGGGGACTGGTGCCCAGAGTGCTTCGTGCAGCCCTGCCCGACACAGATGCGGGCCTGCCCCAGCCGCGAATGGGCCAGCGGTGCTTGAGACGGTGGTGCCCAGTTCAGCGGTGCTTGAGTGAAAGGGCCCAGTTCAGCGGTGCTTGAGACGGTGGTGCCCAGTTCAGCGGTGCTTGAGATGGCGGGGCCCAGTTCAGCGGTGCTTGAGACGGCGGTGCCCAGTTCAGCGGTGCTTGAGACGGAGGTGCCCAGTTCAGCGGTGCTTGAGATGAAGGGCCCAGTTCAGCGGTGCTTGAGATGGCAGCGCCCAGTTCAGCGGTGCTTGAGACGGCGGTGCCCAGTTCAGCGGTGCTTGAGTGAAAGGGCCCAGTTCAGCAGTGCTTGAGACGGCGGTGCCCAGTTCAGCGGTGCTTGAGACGGCGGTGCCCAGTTCAGCGGTGCTTGAGACGGTGGTGCTCAGTTCAGCGGTGCTTGAGTGAAAGGGCCCAGTTCAGCGGTGCTTGAGACGGCGGTGCCCAGTTCAGCGGTGCTTGAGACGGCGGTGCCCAGTTCAGCGGTGCTTGAGTGAAAGGGCCCAGTTCAGCGGTGCTTGAGACGGCGGTGCCCAGTTCAGCGGTGCTTGAGATGGCGGTGCCCAGTTCAGCGGTGCTTGAGACGGCGGTGCCCAGTTCAGCGGTGCTTGAGACGGCGGTGCCCAGTTCAGCGGTGCTTGAGACGGCGGTGCCAAGTTCAGCGGTGCTTGAGTGAAAGGGCCCAGTTCAGCGGTGCTTGAGACAGCGTGCCCAGTTCAGCGGTGCTTGAGATGGCGGTGCCCAGTTCAGCGGTGCTTGAGACGGCGGTGCCCAGTTCAGCGGTGCTTGAGACGGCGGTGCCCAGTTCAGCGGTGCTTGAGAGAAAGGGCCCAGTTCAGCGGTGCTTGAGACGCGGTGCCCAGTTCAAGCGGTGCTTGAGACGGCGGTGCCCAGTTCAGCGGTACTTGAGTGAAAGGGCCCAGTTCAACGGATCCGGCCATGGCGTGCAGGTCATTTGCCACCTGTCCTGTGGCTGGCGGGGTCTTCCTGTCCATCTGTCGGGTGCTGGCGGGGCCTTCCTGGTCTGCAGTACCGGGCCTGTTGGTGTCCTCCTGCCCACCTGGGATGGGGCTGGTGGGGTCCTCCTGGCCAGCTGGGCTGATGGCGGTCTCCTCGGGCGTGCTGCCCTTCCCAGCCTTCCCTGTTCGCCTGTGGCCCTTCCCCACCCTGGGCGGTGTGCCACCTGTCTCCACACTTCGTGCTGGAGCCATGGTAGGGATTTTAGTGCCTGGCGTTTTCACCCTCTCGCGCCGGCCGCTGACTATCTTCGGGTGTTTCTCCGGGGGTGGGCTGCCCGTGCCTTGGCTCCGTACTGAACTGGCTGCCCTTGAGGGTGGGGGACTCCACAGTCCATGGCAGACTGTCATCCCAGGGCCCGGTTTTGTGGTGGCTGAGGTGCTGACTGGAGTCCTATGAGATGGACAGGGTGGGGGAGTTGTAGGAAAGAGGTCAAGTTTGGACAGGAATAGCAATTTAGGACCAGTGGGACGGGTAGGTGTAGTGGGTATGGTAGTGGAGGAAGAGGTTGTGGTTGTAGGAGTTTTAAGTCTGGTGTCTTTGGGTGCAGGTGCTTGGGCTGGAGGCTGTTGTGAGGTGGATGGCTGTTGGGTGGGTGGCTGCCTGCGTTTGTGTATCTTGGAAGAGGGGGAGACAGACACACTGGGAGAGGACACAGGGGACGTGTAAATGGTAGTGGGGGTGGAGACTGCACGTGTGCGGGGGGTTCTGGTGGGTGTGCTGGTAATGGACGTAGTGGCTGAAGATGTTGTGCATGCAAGTGTGAGTGGAGACGTGACAGGGAGGGAGGAGGGAGACGAGGAGGAGGGGGACACAGTGGAGGCAGTGGGTGTTGGTATGTCTGTATGTGTATGTTGCTTGTGTGAATCCTTGTGTGATGTGTGGTGCTTATGTCTGGATGAGCTTCCCTTGGGTGTTGAGGTGTGTGCAGGCTGGTCTGATGGTGTGTCTGGGATAGGCAGAGGTACAGGTGATAGGGTCTGGGTGGAGGAAGTTGGAGGGGGAGGCTAGAGATAGGAACAATGGCTGCCATCAGTGCTGAGGCCAGAGTCTGGAACGATCGCTGATGGGCAGCCTGACCAGAATGAATGCCCTCCAGGTATGCATTACTCTGGTGCACCTCCCTTTCTACACCCTGGATGGCATTCAAAAGGGTAGACTGCCCAACAATAAGCGTCCTCAGGAGGTCAATGACCTCCTCACTGAGGGCAGCAGGGGTGACAGGGGCAGGGCCTGAGGTGCCTGGGGCGAAGGAGATGCCCACCTTCCTGGGTGAGTGGGCATGGGCCAAATGCTGAGGGGCTGCTGGGAGGGCGGTGCTGGTGCGCTGGGTGGCGGCTGTACCTGTTGTTGCGGGGGGCACGGATGTTGCCGCCACCACAAGGGAGCTCCCTTCAGAGGACGAGTCCGTGTCATTAATTTCTGCACGAGTCCCCGCTGTGGAGCTCCCCTCGCCCTCCATCCCACTGGTGTATTCGGTATCCGTTGCATGGCCCTCCAGGGCCATGTGGGATGCAGCTCCCTCGTGCTCCGATGCCACTTCTCCTCCGCCTGATGATGCTAATGCACACATGAACAGGAATACCACAAAAAGGGGGGGGGGAATAAAGACATGTTGAGTGCATGCATTGGCGACACCGTTGGCGGAGAGGACAGACACAGAAGCCCCCTGCACTACGCCGCGCACTTGGGGGCCACTACTCAATCCGTGGGACATGGCCTACAAGCCTATGGACGACAACTGCACACATAGATGACACAGCGCCATGGATAACTGTACTTGGCACCCTACAGAGGTGGGGGGTGGGGGCACAGGGCCATGCCTTACGGAGGGGCCTAGCCTACAGAAATCGCCCTGGCCTAGGGATACCCACAGCCCTCCTCCCCCACCCAGACACCTCCACTGCGCACAAAGTCAGCAGAATGAGGTTGTACTCACCCCCTTGTGTCTGCTGTGATGTCCTCATGCGCCCATCCAAATCGGGGTAGGCCACCTCCAGGATCCGGGACATCAGGGGGGTCAAAGTCCGACTGGCACCCCTCCCACGTTGGGAGGCCATCCCCAGCTGAGCCTTCGCCGTCTTCCTGCTCCAGCGTCGGATGTCCTCCCATCTCTTCCGGCAGTGGGTGCCCCGTCTCTGGTAGACCCCCAGGGCCCGGACGTCCTTGGCGATGGCACGCCAAATGTCTATCTTCTGGTGGGCGCTGACCTATGTGAAATGTACAGGGGGAGAAAAAGAGTCATCACCTTCTGCACCCTCAATGTGAGTGGCCCCCCATCCCTACCCTTGCCATGTGGCACATCCTGTCATCCGTCGTTTGATGCATGCCTCATTCGCTCCCCTCCCCACCATCTTTCATCCACCCGACTCAACACAGGCATTGCCCCCAAAGCATGGTCTCAGTGTACTTACCTGTTGGTCTGGAGGACCGTAGAGTAGCGCATACTGGGGGAGGACCCCATCCACTAGTTTCTCCAATTCCTGAGCAGTGACGGCAGGGGCCCTTTACCCAGTCGCATGCGCCATTGTCTCCTCCAGACGGAGGTCACAGCAGCACTTGCAGTGTAGGTCCTCTCCTGTCGAAGATCTGGCATTGAGTGATTAAGCAGATAGAAAATGGCGGTCACGCCCGCGGCGGTGCTTACCGCAGCGGTGCGTACCGCGACCGCCGGCGCACATCGTCATTGGCTCCTGAGACCCATAGGGTTCAATGTTAACCAATGCTGTTTTGCGCCGCGGTCTTCGACCGCCTACCGCCACGGTGTGCCACGCCAGCGCATTGACCTCACATCCCATTGTCACACTTCATAGGTCAGGCAGCCGCCATTTCAAGGGCCCACATGGCTTACTTTTAACTGCGTCACACATACCTAGGCCTTGCATCAACACTCATACAAACCATTCAATGCATTGGGAATCGTGTTTTGTGCAAACTGTGGTTACGTACCTGTGGGCTGATTGACTCTGTGCTCGCTGTTGTCCTTCATAGGCACCGTCCGCTGGGACATGCGAGGAGATGGAGGAATCTTCCCGTGTACAGACCGCTGGTAGACCTGTCAACAATGGAGGAAAGACATGTCATACTGACATACAGGCTTGACCGAGCCACTATTCAGGAACTGTGTGCCCAGCTGGAGCCAGACCTGATGTCACCCATCCACCAACCCACAGGGATCCCCCCTCTAGTGCAGCTGCTGTCAGTACTCCATTTCTTTGCAAGTGGGTCATTTCAAACAACAGTGGCCATATCATCAGGGATGTCCCAGCCTATGTTTTCCAAGGTGTTGTCCAGAGTGTTGTCTGCCCTTCTGAAATACATGCGGAGCTACATTGTTTTCCCTGAGGTGGAGGATTTGCCTACAGTGAAAGGTGATTTCTATGCCCTTGGACATATCCCCAACATCATAGGTGCCATTGATGGGATCCATGTGGCTTTAGTACCCCCCAGCAGGAGTGAACAAGTGTACAGAAACAGAAAGAGCTATCATTCGATGAATGTACAGATGGTGTGTTTGGCAGACCAGTACATCTCCCATGTTAATGCCAAGTTCCCTGGCTCTGTGCATGACGCGTACATCATGCGGAATAGCAGCATCCCTTACGTGATGGGTCAACTCCAGAGGCACTGTGTGTGTCTAATTGGTGACTCTGGTTACCCCAACCTGTCATGGCTACTGACCCCAATGAGGAATCCCCGGACAAGGGCAGAGGAACGGTACAATGAGGCCCATGGGAGAACTAGGAGGGTGATCGAGCGGACCTTCGGCCTTCTGAAGGCCAGGTTCCGCTGCCTCCATATGACAGGTGGATTCCTATTGTACTCACCAAAGAAGGTGTGCCAGATCATCGTGGCATGCTGTATGCTTCACAACCTGGCTTTGCGACGCCAGGTGCCTTTTCTGCAGGAGGATGGTCCAGATGGTGGTGTTGTAGCAGCTGTGGAGCCTGTGGAGAGTGAAGAAGAGGAAGCCGAAGAGGACGACATAGATAACAGGAACACAGTAATACAGCAGTATTTTCAATGACCCACAGGTAAGAGTCCAACCCGTCATATTACATATACTTAACCCCTACTACCTCTCTACTGTCTGACCTTTTCCCCCTGTGTATGGTAACTGAGTTGTGACTTTCCCTTCCAATTTCAGAGATGTGGGCCATACTGCGTGACATCTGCTTTGTTTCCCCATGGACTACAGCTGTGTGACTGTGGTATGTTGGCATCACAATGTAAAAATGCATTTTGGGACGGTAATGTCTAATACATTAGTACAAAATCACAGCCAGACTCCTGATTGTTTGGTCGTATAACTGTTTATTTCAGTGATCTATATTGGTGGGTGGTTGCAAGTCGGTGAGGGGTGATGGTGGAGGATTGTCCATGGCAGAGTCCAGACTATAAGTATCACAGATGCAATGTCCAAATCCCTGTGGAAAGTGGAGCATGGGCAGTATAAGAATGGACAGGGTGTCAATGTGGGACAGTGGGATGACAATCAGGGAGGTATCCTTTCCTGGGGGGGGTCTTGGCATCTTACTCTGTCTTCTTCCTGGATCTCAGGGCCCGCTTGCGGGATGGTTCTCCTTCTGCAGGGGGTGGGGTGCTGGTGGCCTGTTGGTCCTGTGGCGGGGCCTCCTGTCCACTAGCGCCAGCGGAGGTGGTAGGCAGTTCTTGGTCCATGCTAGTGTCAGGGGCCCTTTCTCCTGCCACAGTGTCCCGCAATGTGGTGACTACCTGATTCAGAGCCCCTACAATGGTAGCCAGGGCGGAGCTGATGTTTCGTAGTTCCTCCCTGAAGCCCTGAAGCCCAAATACTGTTCCTCCTGCAGAAGCTGGATCTCCTGAAACCTGGCCAGGATGGTCGCCATCGTCTCCTCGGAGTGGTGGTAGGCTCCCATGATGTTGGAGAGGGCCTCGTGGAGAGTGGGTTCCCTGGGCCTGTCCTCTCCCTGTCGCACAGCAGCCCTCCCAGTTCCCCTGTTTCCCTGGGCCTCTGTCCCATGGACCGTGTGCCCACTACCACTGCCCCCAGGTCCCTGTTGTTGTTGGCGTGGTGGGTTAACCTGGGTGCCCTGTAGTGGTGGACACACCGCTGATTGACGTGTCCTGGGGACTGAGGGATGGGCCCGCTGGGTGGGTGCTGTGCTGGTGTTTCCAGAGGGGGGAAGGTCTGCTATGGGCTGTGGCTGTCTGAGGGGAACCGACTGTCCTGAGGTCCCCGATGGGCCGGGCTGGTCATCTAGATCCAGGTCGACAGAGGTGCTGTCCTCACTGTGGGCCTCTTCTGGGGGTGGAGTGGACATTTCTGGACCCTCCTGCGCGGTGAAGTGGCGTTCGGGTCCTGCAGGGGTATAAAAGTATGGTTATTGGATTTGTGTGTGCCATAGCGTGTAATGGGTGGGTGCCCTTGTACCCCAGTGCTGGCATTCCCGTGTGGGGGCTTTTGTGACGGTGATTTGGTGAGGGATGGGTATGTGCAGTGGGCATGCTTTGTTGATGGGTGTCCATGCTTTGTGGTCACATGCAGGGCTTGGTGTTGGGATGGGTGGGCTGTGATGGTGAGAGATTTGTAAGGTGCAGGATGTGATGGGGGTGAGGGTGAGGGTGGGGGTATGAGTTGGCATGCTGGTGGGGTGGGGGGGATGAAGTAGTGAAGATGAGACTTACCAGAGTCCATTCCTCCTCCTACTCCTGCGAGGCCCTCAGGATGCAGGATTGCCAAGACTTGCTCCTCCCATGTTGTAAATTCTGGGGGAGGAGGTGGTGGTCCACCGCCAGTCCGCTGCACCGCGATGTTGTGCCTGGATACCATTGAAAGCACCTTCCCCCGTAGGTCGTTCCACCGCTTTCTGATGTCGTCCCTATTTCTTGGTGCTGTCCCACAGCGTTGACCCTATCGACTATTCTGCTCCATAGCTCCATCTTCCTGGCAATGGTGGTGTGCTGCACATGTGTCCCGAAGAGCTGTGGCTCTACCCGTACAATTTCCTCCACCATGACCCTGAGTTCATCCTCGGAGAACCTGGGGTGTCTTTGTGGTGCCATGGGGTGGTGTGGGTGATGTGTGGGGTGGATTGTGTGGTGATGTGTATTGGTGTGTTGTGTGAAGTGCGTGGAAATATTGTTGGGTGAAAGTAAAATGCGCGTCTGGGTGCTCAGTTCTCTTTTTCTCAGTGCGTGGTCCCGATTCTGTTGAAGTGGGGGTTTGTGAGTGATGTGGGTGTGTGTTTTATATTGTGTTGGGTGTGTGGGAGTGGTGTGTGTATGTGTATCAGGTGTGTGTATTTTGAATTGTCCAATGTGAATGTGTTTTGTAATATTGTGTGTATTTTGAGTGCGGCGGTGTGTACCGCCAATGGAATACCGCGGTTGAAAGACCGCCGCGTGGATTCGTGTGTCGTGATAGTGTGGGGGGATTTCTGTTGGCGTGACGGTGGAGGTTTAGTCATCGCCAGTTTCTCGCTGCCCTTTGGTGTGGCGGACTTTTGTGGATGTCTGTATTTTGGCGGTTTGCCTGTTGTGGGTCAGAATGACCGCGGCGGTTTGCCGCGGCGGTATGTTGGTGGTCTTCTGACAGCGGTAAGCGGCTTTTACCGCCAGGGTTGGAATGACCCCCTATATCTAGTGCTCAGCTAAGTGGTCTGAAACCGCTCAACTAACCATGGAAAACTGAAAAGCATGCGTTTCAATCACTGAAGGACAATCCTCCATGCTTAATGGCATATGTACAACATATCACGGAGGTGACACATTTGCACTTAAATGTGAGTGTGACAGTTGAGAAAGGGGTTTCGCAGCCCACTTTCAGTGATCAGTAACACAGCACAGAGAAGCTCTACACTAATAGGCCTCATCCATGATTAAAGCAGCATTGCTCTACATACATGACTAGACTGTATGTACTTGGCTGTGTTCTGAGTGATTGCAGGTGTCTACCGCTATTAGCTCTCTTAGATATTTTAGTGCATCTGCTGGTATGAGACAGCCTGTTTTAGTACCTGTGTGACTCTTTTAATCTCTACGTAAGTGGCTAATCATATATGTTAGTACCTATGTTAGAGAACACAGAGCTATGTGAGTGTGTCTCCAATTACCATTGATATTGCTGCATATGTAAATGCTTTCTGAGTATGTCAGTGAATGTAGAAATTCTCCTTTTTTCTTTCACTAAAACAAACCATGCATGCTTTGCAAACATGAATGTCAGTTCCTTGGTTAGTGGCATACTCTATCCAGTGATTGGCTTGCGGGTCTCAGTGTGCTCAACTAAGCTTCTAAAACAGAAAAGTACATTTCTTAATAACATTAAACACATTACAGCATGCTTGATGGTATACGTCCAGCATATCAGAGACGTAACATATTTGCACTAAAACATGAGTATGAGAGTTGACAAAGAAGTTTTAAAGGCCAATACCTCTGACAAGTGAGAGAGCATACACAAGCTCTGCACCAGTAGGCCTCACCCATGATTTAATTAGTAGTTCTCTCGATTCATGAAAACATGATATCACTACTTGCCTATATATCTGACAGAATGTAGGTGTCCACCTCTATTAGTACCAGAAAGTGTTTTACCGCATATGCCAGCATATGACCGTCTGTTTTAGTACCGGTATCACTCTGTAAAGTGTACAATAGTAGCTGGACAAATGCTTCTGTACCTGTGTCAGTGAATAAAGGGGGTGCTCAGTGACTGGGTGAGCCACAATATACATGCTTTGGAAACATGAATGACAGTTCCTTGGTGAGTGGTATACTGTATGTAGGGCTTGGAATAATATATTCAATATTTGTATCCATACAGGGTTTTTCAGGACACTTTCAGTGGCCACTGACAGTAACATGAATGTGAGTTTCTTGATGAGTAGTATACTGTATGTATGGTCACAAGCCACACACAGCCGCTGCACGACTAGGGGTCACCCATCATTAAACCAGTGCTTGTCTGGATACATGAAAATATTGTGCCACTGTTTGCCTATACATCTGAGTGTATATAGGTGTGCACTTGTACTAGCAACAGATTATCTCAGAAAAGAGGAGTATTCACAAAAACATCTATTTCATGCTTGTTGTACATTGCATGAGAACCTGTCAGTGTAAGACCAGAAATACCATCTGTACTACTAGACCTCACCCATGTTTTAACACAAAATGTTTAACTACACCTAGTAGTCTACTACTACACATCTGACTTGCTATTATTTCAATGAACATATATTACCATCGAACCGCATAGAAACCTACTCTATAATTTACCAACACCTACCCTACAAGACTTCTAATACACTCATGTGAACTTTGACACAATCATGCTTCATATATAGAAATATACAACTTTCATGTCTTGCAATACATTGTGAAGTCTGACTTTAACACTCAGGGCCTCATTACAAGTTTGGCAGTCACTAGACTGCCATTTTGGTGGTGGCAGTCTGACCTTCATGGGTCTGGCAGATGTGACCACTGTATTATGAGTTTGGCAGTCATACCAACAGAAGACTGCCAGCGGTCACCTGGCATGGCAAGGCAGCACAGACTGCCACAGTCATGAGGAAGAACAAACAGGCCAGTGGAGCCTGTGTTTCTGCAGGACTCATTATGAGGTTCACACCTCCAAGGTGACCATGGTGGTCCAACTACCAGGTATCAGAAGTAGGCTAGGATTAGAACTCCTCTCCACAGGCGGAGTTTGCAAAATTCTAGGACACTGCGCTACGCAAAGTAGTGCGGAGTTCCAGAATTCCACTTTCCTGCGTGGAAGGGAGTTTGTTCCCGCCCGCGCAATTGAGTTTTGGTGCTCTCTCGTGAGTGCAATTATTCTTCTGGGCTGCTAGCGAGCACGCGCGAGACCTTACGTTCACTCATGTTGCTTCCAGCCATAACAGCAACCAAAACAGTCTGCTTGTAAGTGCGAACTCACTTCTGAAATAGATTTTCTGCACCAGAGCAACTAAATCTAGTCAAAAATAGCTTTTTTGACTAGATGCTCTTTTCCAATGGACCCTGTAATTTTTTTTCAGATTGAGAAACCTTTTCATCCATATAGGAAGAAAGTATGTCAGAGACTCACACTTCCTGTTCCTATCCAGCAACTATTCTGTATTCTTTGCTATCCATGCTTCCTCCATGCTCCTTGTTGTTTTGTTTGACGATGTGGTTGGGTGGCAGCCATATTGTCCATCCAGCCAACGTCCTTTGCCAATGCTTGCATGTGTTCTTTGTTTGCCATGCCTTCTTTCTCCTTGTTGTTGTTGTTGTTGTTTGACCATGTGGCTAGCAACCATTTTGTGCATGCACCGGATGTCCTTTGCCATAGGCTTGCATGTGTTCTTTGTTTGCCATGCCTTCTTGCTCCTTTTTGTTGTTGTTTGCCCATGTGGCTAGCTGCCATTTTGTCTACCCAGCCAGTGCCACTTGCCATAGGCTTACATGTGTTTTTTGTTCTCAATACTTCCTCCTTGCTCCTTGTTGTAGTTGTTTGACCATGTGGCTGTCTGGCAGCCATTTTGTCCATCCAGCCAGCGTCCGTTGACATAGACTTGCATCTGTTCTTTGTTTGCCATGCCTCCTTGCTCCTTGTTGTTGTTGTATGACCATGTGGCTGACAGCCATTTTGTCCATCCAGCCAGTGTCCTTTGCCATAGGCCTAC
Organism: Pleurodeles waltl; assembly: GCF_031143425.1. Lineage (NCBI taxonomy): Eukaryota > Metazoa > Chordata > Amphibia > Caudata > Salamandridae > Pleurodeles > Pleurodeles waltl. The sequence continues at coordinate 506,579,015 of NC_090447.1, read as the reverse complement.
ATGTGTTCTTTGTTTGCCATGACTCCTTGCTCCTTGTTGTTGTTGTTTGACCATAAGATTGGCAGCCACTTTGTGCATGCAGCTAGTGTCCTTTGCCAATGCTTCCATGTGTTCTTTGTTTGCCATGCCTTCTTGCTCCTTGTTGTTGTTGATTGACCATGTGGCTGGCAACCATTTTGTGCATGCAGTTAGTGTCACTTGTATGTGTTCTTTGTTTGCCATGTCTCCTTGCTCCTTGTTGTTGTTGTTTGACCATGTGGCCAGCTGCCAGCCATGTTGTCCATCCAGCCAGTGTCCCTTGCCATAGGGTTGTGTGCATTTTTTGTTCTCCATGCTTCCTCCTTATTGTTGTTGTTTGACCGTGTGGCTGTCTGGCAGCCATTTTGTCCACCCAGCCAGTGTCATTTGCCAATGCTTCATTGAGTTCTTTGTTTGCCATGCCTTCTTGCTCCTTATTGTTGTTGTTTGACCATGTGGCAGTCTGGCAATCATTTTGTCCATCTAGCGAGTGTCCTTTGTCATAGGCTTGCTTGTGTTCTTTGTTTGCAATGCCTCCTTGCTCCTTGTTGTTGTTGTTTGACCATGTGGCTACCTGCCAGACATTGTGTTCATCCAGCCAGTGTCCCTGCTATAGGCTTGCATGTGTGTTTTGTTCTCTATGCTTCCTCCTTGTTGTTGTTGTTTGACCGTGTGGCTATCTGGCCGCCATTTTGTCCACCCAGCCAGCGTTGTTTGCCAATGCTTGCATATGTTCTTTGTTTGCCATGCCTTCTTGCTCCTTGTTGTTGTTGTTTGACCATGTGGCTGGCTTGCTGCCATTTTGTGCGTACACTGTGCAGCCAATGTGTATTTGAGTTGACATAGGCTTTCATTCAAACATCATTAGTTAGTGATCATTTGTTTTTGAAGTTTCTATTTTTATTTTTTACATTTACTTAATTGCAATTACATTTTTATGCCATGTTTATCTCTTTTTAATGTACTTATTTATTTTACTGCTTATATTTTTGTTTTTTAGTTTTTTTACTTTTAATTTTAATATATTTTTATTTTCAAGTTTATATTAAATTTTTAGTTTTTTAATTCTGTTAATTTCTCACTTTCTTATATTTTAACTTTTTAAATATATATATATATATTTTTTTTATTTCTGCATTTTGCCTTGATCCATCCATCTGATCCATTCCATTCCTCCGTCCATCCATTCATCAAAGCATTTCCCCTTTACCACCTTGCTGCCATAGGTTATTTTATTTAAAAGATTATTCCATTTACTGATACACCTCTCTCTGACTACCCCAGGTGTCTCCTAAAACAGATGGAAATAAAGCAAAGAGCTAGATCTGCCTGTTGTGCTGTCTGATGTGAAATGTGTTTTATGGTGTGGTTTGCCTTTACAATAAATACAAGGTATATGACATACATAATCAACTGCACTAAGGCCCATATTTATAGGAAAATGACAGTGTGCAAAGATGCTCCGTCATTTTCACAATGCAGGGATGCGCGGTATTTAATTGAATACGATGCACCCAAGTGTTGTCCCATGCGCTTGGGTTAAAGTTAGCTGCCAACATCTGTGTTGAGGGCTGTGATTGTTTAGGTGTGGTGTCCCTTCCTGCACATAAACAATCACTAATGGCGATGTGGCACTTCTGTGTGTGCTGCAGAAAGCAGCTCACACAGAAGTGCCAAAGCATCATTTTCAAATGATTGTTTATGTGCAGGAAGAGACACCTTCCCACACATAAACAATAATTTTTGACGTTTTGCTCTTTCTAAGCACACATACAAAAAGCAAAAAATGAGGAGAAATAAAACTATTCCTCTTTGTTGCACCTTGCTAACGCCACCCCTATGGTGGCGTAATATTTTGGCGCTTCCTCAGGTTTACGAAAACTCGTAAATCTGAGGCAACATCAAACTGCAATGGGTGTTGCTATGGCATGCCCACAGCAACACCCATTGCAAAACCCTTCCATGCAAAGGACTGCATGTGAAGGGGTCGTATTTACAAGGTGACGTTAAGCCACATAAAGGGGGTCATTCCGACCCCGGCGGGCGGCGGGTGGCGCCCGCCGGGCGGTGACCGCCAAAAGACCGTACCGCGGTCAAATGACCGCGGCGGTCATTCTGACTTTCCCGCTGGGCCGGCGGGCGATCTCCAAAAGATCGCCCGCCGGCCCAGCGGGAAAGCCCCTGCAAAGAGGAAGCCGGCTCCGAATGGAGCCGGCGGATTTGCAGGGGTGTGACGGGTGCAGTGGCACCCGTCGCGATTTTCAGTGTCTGCAAAGCAGACACTGAAAATCTTTGTGGGGCCCTGTTAGGGGGCCCCTGCACTGCCCATGCCAGTGGCATGGGCAGTGCAGGGGCCCCCAGGGGCCCCACGACACCCGTTCCTGCCATCCTGTTCCTGGCAGTAAAAACCGCCAGGAACAGGATGGCGGGAAGGGGGTTGGAATCCCCATGGCGGTGCTGGAGGATTCCCTGGGCCAGGGGTAAACCGGCGGGAAACCGCCGGTTCCCCTTTTCTGACCGCGGCTTTACCGCCGCGGTCAGAATGGCCCAGGAAGCACCGCCAGCCTGTTGGCGGTGCTTCCGCGGTCGTTGGCCCTGGCGGTCGGTGACTGCCAGGGTCAGAATGACCCCCAAAGTGGCTTAACACCACCTTGTAATTATAGTGCAGGGCATAGCACAACCGGAACGTCACAAAAAACTAAGATCACATTTCTCTGTACTATTTTCAACCTGCTGCAACTATGGCATGCCACATTTCATTAACTACATGTTCTTCTTGCTTGGTTGTTTTTAAGTGTACAAGAGAAGATGCCGCACATCATCTGCAGTACTGCTAAAGAGAAGGCCCTACAGTTACTTTTGACCACAGCACCAAACTCTTTTGCCTGTGCATCTTAGTGCCACTGTCAACCTAGAGTAAGTTAAGATGACCCCAAAGAAAGTTGCTCCCAAGAAAGCAGCCAGTGAGAAGAAGCAGCTTTCACCCGTGGCATTGCAACTACAATCTTTTTCCGGAGACGTGTGCCTGCTGCCACACCGGCCTCCGAGGAGGAACCAGGGAGCACTCCTGCCTCAACAACAGCACCACCCCAACCTAAGCCCAAGACAATGTCTGTCAATGAGGCAGCCACTGCAATCATGGTGACCCCAACGAGCAGTGATGCTCAATTGGATTTGTCCTTTCACAAACTAGTACCCAATCTGTTCAGAAAACAGAGCAAAGAAGACAGCAGCCACAGCTGGATCTTCCTGAAGTTGAAGCAGAACAGGAGGTTGAGCTTTCTGTCGAGCAAGAACCTCCTTTTTAGGATCAAGGGCTTGCCGATCTCCAGCAAGAAATGTAAGGGTACTATTTGACCATCTTCTCCAAGTACCACTTCTGATGACGAAGATAGGGGCATGGAGTGGACCCCAGCAGAGTCTGGGAGACACCAGGAGAGGCAAGGGAAAAGTTCAAGAAAGCCTTAGAATCATGGAAGGGGATGATTATGAGAAGGATGACAGTGACACAGTCATTGTAGAAGCTGGCACACAGGAGTCCCACATTACTATCCAACCTGCTCCGAGCAATATGGCAAGGATAGCACCACCAGCTCCCATATTTGTAAGGCCCCAGGAGAGATCTGAATCAACCTCTACCTCAGTACAAGTATGCACTGCAGAGAGGCAATCAACACACCCACGACCATCTACATCCAGTTCTTCTTCAGGCATTGGCCCAATGAGAAAGTACTCCTCCCCAGTTTGGGACTTTTTATGTTTAGCAAACAGGAGGAGAACATTGCTATATGCTCCATTTGCCACATGAGTGTTCGTCGAGGTAAGCCTGGTTCACATTATGGTACTGGAGGTCAGATGACCCATTTGAAAAAACATCACGCAATCCGGTGGGAGCAGCACCTTAAACAAATGGCTCAATGTGGTTGCAGTGGTGAAGGTGAGGAGAGCCTGGAAACATCAGCTACACCTTGTCCAATCACAATGGAAGGTGAAGAAGAAGAGGGTGACATCATCCTCACACAAAGCAGCCCTGTCCCCAGCTGTGTACTAGAATCACCTGCCTCAGTGCCTTCACAATTGCACAGGAAGGCTCAGAGTCAGACTGAGACACAATAGCATAGGGTGACTGCAGCACCACAACGCACATTGAGTCTAACACCACCTACATCTGAAAAGTTGCCTGCATCAGTGGCCCCACAAAAGAAGTAAAACCAGGCTACAATTATGGGAATGTTTAGGAAGAAGGGGCCCTATGATCTCCACCACCCAATGGCACGTTTGTACAATGGAAAGCTGGCAAAAATGATAGCACTGGACTACCTCCCCTTTTCTTTTGTGGAAGGAGTGGGATTCTTACAGTTTGTGACAGAACTCTGCCCAAAATGGAAGGTTCCAAGCCAGACCTATTTTGCCAGAGTTGCTGTTCCAGCACTTCATCATGATGTGCTGCAATTGGTTGGACAAGCTTTGCAGCAAAGTGTTGTCCATACTATCCACCTGATGACAGACATGTGGACCAGTTGTCAGTCGACTCATTACATGTGCATCACTGCACACTGGATCTCTTTTCTGGGGGTAAAGCAAAAGCTGTCTACAACTTGGCCCTGAAGAAATTTTTAAGGGTGTTCTGTGGCATGCCACAGTATCCATGATCGCCATGGAGAAGTCACACACAGCTGCAAACATCTTGGAGGAAGTTAATAGCTAGGTGTCTGAATGACTGTGGCTCAGAAGTCTTCGAGTTGGATTTGTTGCAACAGACAATGGCAGTAACATAGTCAAGGCTGTTGTAAATGGTGGCTATTTCAGGGTCCTGTGTTTGGTGCACTGCATCAACCTGGTTGTGCAAGACTTTCTGGATAAAGAAGAATATAGTCAGCAACATACTGACCACCAGCAGACACATCTGGACCCATTTCAGCCATTCTTTTAAAGCCTGGAAACAGTTGTGAATTATTCAGAATAATAACAGAGTACCAGTTAAAGCCCTGATACAGGAGGAGCCACCATGTTGGAACTCAACCTATTATATGTTGCAATGTCTGTTTGAGCAGTACAAACAGATCATTGACTGTGTCATTGAAAGAGGGGCAGACGCAATTGAGAGAGCTGTGACCATAGATGCAAACAAATGGTGCCTAGTCAGATGCCTCACACAGATGCTGCTCCCTTTTGAGGTTTTCATGCGGGAAGTTAGCAAGGAGGATAGTACAATGGGCCAAGCTATCCCGTTATTGCATCTGCTACAGGAGTAGCTAAAGAAGGTGTCTGAAAGGTTTGCATTCAGGGGTGCAAACAAAAACTCAGAAGTGCATGTCTTGGTTACTAGCCTAAGCTATCACTTGACTTGTGATGCAAGGCTGCAAAATGACATCATCTCATCCAAAGAGTACAACTGTGCCAGCCAACTTGATCCACGCTACAAAAAATTATTAATCCCACTATCATTCCTTTTTTCTGAAGGGGATGTTTCACACTACAAGAGGTGGATTGTTGAGCAAGCAGGAGAACTGGAAGAAGTATGGCTTGAACTTAGAGTCCCACTCAGATGTTCTGAGGTGCTGTCTTCAACTGAGGGCAGTCTTGTCTCACATCAGCCAACCCCACCAACAAGAAAACCAGAGCCAACAGCAACAGAAGAATCAGATCCAACCTCTGCATTGGCTTGGTTTTAAGTGGGAGGTCCTAAGTTCAGTGCAGAGGTGAAGGAAAAAGTGGCCAAGCAGGTGGCAGCAAAAATGACCATTCAGAAGATGTTCCAGGAGTATCTGGATGACCCGAAAGAGGTGTATGTGGATCAAAACCCATTGGTGTATTGTATGGGAAGATGTGCCAATGGCCAGAGTTCAGCAGGCTGGCAATAACGTTTCTGGCTTGTCCTGTACCCAGTGTGTCTGCTGAATGTGTGTTCAGTGCAGCTGGTGCAGCTGTTACAGTGAGAAGGACCAGTCTCTCTCCTCATCACATGGAGAGATTGACCAAAATCAAAATGAACTAGCATTACATACCACCTGATTATACCATTCCTGAACCATCACAGGAGGAAGAGGATGAGTGGTCTGAATCAAGTGTGTTAGCTGACCAACGTCTGGGTGAACCATCAGAGTTTGAGGACGAACTCTATTTCCCAGACTGAGTATGTCATTTTTTCTCATTTAGCTTCTTTTTCTCTTTCTTTGTTTAAAAAGAAATGGTAGTGTAACATTATGTTTGTGTCAGATTTATGCTGCCCCACCATTGACTTTATAATCATCTACAAGCGTGGATTGGAGTTGGACCCATGTGCAGTGAAGAAGCACCCACATACCCTTCAGCACGTTGGAGATGCTTTCTACCTCCCTCACATGTCATTGCCTATCCCATACATCACCTAGCATGGCTGCCCTAGAAGATTATTGATTAAAAGACTGTCAGTGCCAACGTCTGATTCCAATGTATGAATACCATCAAAGAGGAGGTATTTTAATCAACCACAGTGCTTGGATTGGAAGAGGTAGCTAAGTACCTATTGCACCAATCAGTGGTGATATATTGATTGATTGTGGTTGTGAATTTGTGAGTGATAACAGATGTATGTGGTGGCTGACAGTGAGGGAGAGAGTTCAACAAAACTGTAAACCTGTTTCTGATGATTTGCAATGTTTTGGGGGCTGATGGGTGATAATTTTTCCTGAAAGCTCAGTTTCTTTATTTGTTCCTAAACAGTAGTGCACATCACAAGTCTACCTTGCTCAGTTTGGGACTGGAACGGAGTTACTCTGAATCTGTAGGATGACGATGGAAGGGCTCAGGGTGGGACTACCTCAACAGCTAGAAAGGAGAAAGTTTTTGACTTCAAAGAGAACCCAGGATGATGGCAAAGACTCTGAGGCCTAATACTCACTCAGTTCTGTGAACTGGAGAAAGGTGCGTTGATTTGAAAATGCTGCTGAGTATTTGGTTGCTGCATTGCTAGCTCAAACATGAAACTCCTCTTGTGGTTTTGCTCTGCCTTTGAGTCTACTTGATATACTCCTGAGTCCTCCTGACTTCTCATGAATCTTACCTTACTTTCTTTTGTCCTTTTCCTTTACTCTATAATACAGCTACTGGTTTTTTTAATACACAGGCCTTCTCCTAGTCCTCTCCTGCACAAACAAAACTTGCAAAGGTCAAAACTCCAGCTTACCCATCGAACAGGTTTAGACAGGCTCCAGAGTGACTGACATGCCAAGAAGAATGGAGATGCTTCACCCAATTTGGCAGTACAGTATCATTTTCCTTTTAACAATCCTAATTTTTAGAACTGGGTGGGTTACATCAAATTTTCCATATTTCACAATTAAAAGACATAACACTTAGGATATACCATCTGGGGTCTCTTTGGGCAGAAGGACTGTTTCCAATAAATTTACTGAACTGTGTCATACTTTGTTACTTATCTGTTTGTTTCCTTCCACAACAGATTGCAGATGGTGTGCTGTTCAGCAGCCCAATAAATATTGTTGTGGTTTCCTTTATGTAGTGTTTGTCTTTGTTACACCTATCCCTAAACCTCTTTTTCCATCCATTCATTGAGCCCGTAACCCTCTTCCCTCAGCCTGTGTGATTTATTGAGGTGTGACCTAATTTTACACCATAAATCAATCACCCACATGCTGGGGCAGATTTGGAGAAAGCAAGTAAGCAACACCAACTCACTGCATGACCTACCTTCTATTACCTGAGCAATATTCCACATCGGCCCCATCAACATCCTCATTCATGCTTTGTGTGTGTTCCGTAAATGCTTGACCTGGTCCAAACACTCTTGAGTATGAGCCCGCTTTTTGACTCCATGATCTCATATTCTAAGTTTAGTTTTATTGTAATATAGCTCCCTAACATTGCTTAGAAGAAATTGATACTCCATTATTTTACTATCATATCAGGTCTTCTTCTTTGCTGTGTGTCAATACTGTCATTGTGGTAGTCTAGTCTCAGTTTTCCTACAGTTATGATATATGATGATGACCCACTAACTCTCTATTTTCTTTCAAACTAGTGGACAGTGATGGTTAACCCTTTGATTAATCCTTTAGTTGGAGTTTGCATAGGTGGGAGTGTCACTTTCTGTCAAGCTGCCTTCCCTGTTAGCATGCATGCCTTCTACTACTACTGCCTACCTACCACCCCCTTAAGATGCCATCTTGGGAAACCCTGCAGTAAGAAGAAAACTCCCTCACTTCATTTATTCAGGTAGGAGAAGTTCTATGCATTGAAGTGAACTTGTTTATTTAGTATTTAACTCCTACCGAAGAAGATGTTGTCTGTGTGTACTGGATTTTTATAGGCAAAATAGGCAAGGATAATCATCCCCTAGTGGTCGATAATAGTTGCAGAGGGCAATGGAGCAAGAGTCTAAGTAAATGACGTACGCTTTTTTTAGCAGATTAAAAATAGCAGGTTACACTAAAAGACAGCAGTGCAAACTAAAAGTCTAAAACACCAAAATAAAGATTTGAGACGAAAACAAAGAAAAAAGAAATCCCCTTTATTCTTTGCAAATATAAAACCATCCCTCTCCACCCAAAACAGTCTCATCCCTGTCCCTGAACTAATATAACCCTGTCTCCAAAAAGTCCAATGAAAGGTCTAAACTTGAAGTCCATTCCAACTCCCTCCCTACCATCTCCACCCACAACAAGCCCCTCCCACCAAAACAAAAAAAAAAGGGCTTAAAAGCAGCCAGTCTGTATGGGTCCGGAGCTGGTCGATGCTCTGCTCTATTCTGGTGAGCCGGCTCTCCAAATGGTCCATCTGCTGCAGGATACATCATCTAAATGCCCTGGTGGAGCGGGAGGGTGCAGCAGCAGGTGAAGTCAAGGACCATGACTGCTGGTGGTGGCACCGACAATGTAGTGGCCGGGGTCTGGGGGCTGGTGTGCCCTTCTGCTGGGTCATGGTTCAGAGACAGCTGTTTCGGCCTCTTTTCCTCCAGGATCACTAGGCACTGGTACTCAGCCCGAATGTTCCCCATCATCTGCTACTGCAGACGGGTCGCTATGTCCTGCCTAGCTGGTGGTAGTCGTTGGGAAGGTGTAGCTTTATTGAGGAAAAGATAAATAAAAGACAAATTGTAAACAATGGTCTGAATGAACACTTGTTCAAATAATAGATAGTGGGTAGCACAGTAGCACTACATTGCTGGTCCCACAGGGACGATGGAATTGGATGTGATTATTATTTATGATTAAGAGAGTCACAAGGCCAATATTTTATTTGTTTAACTACACATGCGTCACATACGAAGCACTAACTGTCTGGTAGAAAAGAATTAAGGCAGAATAAGACAAAATTAAAAAGCTGGTGATTTCCACTTTTTTGGTTCAAAGGCTTTTCTAGTAACTAATTAGGCACAGTTAGTGGAAAAAGTAAAAAGAATTTCCTCTCATTATGATGAGTAAGGCATTCTGCACTATGGCGTACAAGTTGCTGTGCCAAATTATTGAAGGCATGCTAGCCAGCACATCAAGTATGTTGCTACTGTTTGCAGCTCAGGCAGCTGTAGCTGACAATTATCTGCCTTTAATTCCAATGGTCATGCTCTTCCCCACATGCCTTTCACTTTATTTACTTTCTACTCTGACTCCAAAGAGGCAGATAAATCAATAAGATACATCATACATGTCGTGTATAAAATGCACATATATTTTCCTGTCTGCAACAAGTGGATGGGGGAAACAATGCATTGCACTACAGGGAAAGGAATGGGCTATATAGATTGTATTTGGCACGTTCATCCCAGAGTATCCCCTACGCCAAACTTGAAATCAAATTGGGCAGTTACTATTACCACTTTACTCCTGGTCTCGCCCACCATCACAAATTCTTTCCATCAAATTGATTCGCTGGACAGTAAGAAAAGAAAACTTGACTTACTCTACTGCAGAGTAGGTAAAGCTTTCACTATAGAAGAATAGAAGGGTGTCACAGATCTATCTACAAAAAAGAGCTGCCTTCTTTATTCACCCCAGCAATTATTCACCCGTTCTTTCATTCTTCCTCTATATACAGTATACACCCATAGCCACCATTATTTAAGCTTTACATTCTCTCACCCAGTCTTCCACCCAAATTCACAATCCTTTATCCATCCATTCAATACCCACAATATCCACCCTTTCTTTCAATCATCCTTTCACACATCCATTTATTTACTCAATACTAATACTCACCCATGCATCCTTTTTCATCCACACACGCATCCTTTCCTTTCACTCTTTTCACCCATCCTTTTCTTTTAAATTTCTGTTCTTTCCTGTTCCCATCAAGCCATAATTTTTAGCATACATAATGTGTGCTTTTGCTGAGTTGCAGGTAGAAGAGGTCTCAAATAATCCAACCACCACTGTAGCTGTAATGCAAGGGGTTCATGAATCCAATCACGAAAACACCCATGTAGCTAGTGAGTAACAGTAAGGCCCATATTTATACTTTTGTAGTGCGCATTTGCGTAATGTTTTGATGCAAAAACGGTGCAAACTTACATAATATTATTGTAGTCTGTAAGTTTGCGCCGCTTTTGCATAAAAACATTACGCAAATGTGATGCTAAAAAGTATAAATATGGACGTAAATGTCAAAATGCAAGGCTCTCCCTTCACCAGCGGCTCCTGCATCGGTGGAACTTGAGCCGGCTTTGTCTACTCCACTGGTGGTTTGTGTGGCTATAAAAAACACTATACAGTTTTAGATGCCAGAACCCATTCTTAATTTTTAAAATTAAAAAAATGCAACCACATCTGTTACATTTCGGTTAGCACTGCAGTATTTTCTGACAATCACTCTGGGCATTTTGTTGGAATGTTAGAAAAGCCAGGTAAACAAGCCAACCAAAAGCTTTGCGTAATAGAGTGGCAGACAAGCCAGCCAAAAGCTTCACGCAATATAGGGGAAGAACTATAGCCCAAGATTGACGATAACTCGGAATCATTGAAGAGCAAAGAACGGATGGAATACAAAATGGTCAATGAAAGACAGAAAAAAAGATAATGCAGGGGTAACAGGAATTAATTTGAAAAAACTTGGATAGGGGAGTTGAAAAAGGGAGACAGTGTAGAAAAAGTAAACAAGGCAAAATTGAAAGTAAAATTAAACAAATTAAAAGTAGTATAAAAGTGGGGAGAGGTAAAAGCTAGGGAAATTATAATAATAATAATAATAATATTAAATAATAGGACTTACTGGAATGAGCAGAGCAATCAGCATCAGTGCTGGTGGTCAGCGCCTCCACAGCTCCTGTCGGACCTGCCGCTGCAGTGCCCTTCTTCTTGCATTTGGGTGCCGAAGTAAGATTAGAAAGAAGTTAAAAAAATACAGTAGTGGTACCGTTAATCTTCACAAAATTATTATATAACAGCCAAATCTAATAGCATTGTACTTAAATCAGATCGCCTATTGAAGTATACTAGTATGATCAACTATCGGTGAGTTGGCTGTACTCCTAAAATTCCTATTTCAAATTTCCTTAAGAAAATCTACATTAATAACTAATACATTGCAATGAATGATCTTTCATTTTATTTCTCAAGCCCCTAGATGGACTAACCCAGTCTCTCTTTTTTGCAATGCATGCATACTCGCATCAATATAAAATTGCTTGGGACTGTATGCGCTACATAAAGTCACAGAAAACACATAATCACTCATATCACTAATTCACAATGGAGTTAGGAGGAAGACAGAGGAGTCTGAGTTGCAATGGCTTCTTAAAAAATCAGCCAAAGTGAGTGCCTACCTACAAGATTAATGACGTAACACCGAGCACATAGGCTAGCTCTATATGGATGACATAATGAATAATAATATAACATAAACTAAATGTAACTTACCTCTAAGTGGAAGCTGCATGCTATTTTGAAAAAAAGTTAGCACTGTAGAAAACAAACACAATAAAAATATAATACTCACCAAGCCCCGGGATCCCCATGCCTAGCAGGTCAAGCAGGCCCTGCTCGCGGTCGATAATATCTGTCCAGCGGTGCGTGATCTGCTGGGTGGTGCGCTGAACCGGGGTGGCGGCCCTGACCAACCGGCACACTGTGCCCAGCGCTGTTGATGCTCCCACAGGGGGTAACCGCTCAGGGGCCTGTTGAAGTCTTCCAGCACGGAGGGGAGGTGGTGCTCCACATAATCAAACCAGTGCTGCCACCTCCTCCTCATGGAAGATCGGGTGAGGCTGCACTCCTTGATGGGGGAGCTGCCCACAAGGCTGCTGTTGTCCCACTGCTGATCTGCCATGGTGCTGGGTGGGTATGGTAGGAGAAAAGGAAAAGAAATAGGAGGAAAAGGAAGGAAAAATAGAAAAATAAAAAAAAATACAAAAAGTCTAAAAAAACTAAAAAAAATTCAAACATTGTAAAAATAATGAGACACAAAAAAAAACTAATACGATAAATACAAAAATAGGGGTAGGTCAAGTATGGGGTGGAGGATTGCAAAGGTCAGATAGAAGTAGAAGTCACAGCACAATAAACAGTGAAAAACAAGATGGCCGCGCCCTTGTGAACCGTGTGGTGCCGTTCAAGCGAGATTTTCAATGCGAGTAGGCACTTTGTGTTGTGAGTGACATCAAATGCAAAGAAAACGGGTGCAACAGGGAACTCTGCAAGCTAGCGGAACTCAGCGTAGCGTGGCAAACGTTTTTGCCACTTTGCTGGGTTCCGTGTAGCACGACTCCGCACACTCCACCCAGGCCTAAAAAAGAGAGACACTCACCTGCAGACAGTCTTACACGTCTGATGCCACCACAGAGCCCTTCACAAATGTCATGCTGCTGCTCATCAGAAGAAAAACAGAGTCAACGTCGCCGGGGACACCAACAACCATAAGTACAATCACACCTGCCTGCATCCCCAACCTGAAAAACAGCTTGTAGCACCGGCAAACACATCACGGGGGGCACGCCTCTGGCAGCAGGGACACGTTGCAAACAACACACACTAATAAACATACATCAACACAAACACATACAAAGTCACAATACAAACACTTTGGCCAGCCCACTCACACAGCACTGCAACACTACACAAATACACACGGCAACACAGCTCTGGCACAGGGAGTCTGAAGGCTACACAACATTGGCATGCACATCAACAATACACCTACAGCACAGATATAAATACAACTCACACACTCACATTCACCACTGGCCACGGACTGTTCTCACATACCACACACATATGTAACTGTGTGGCATGGAACACAAGCAATATCACCAGTAAAACCTCTGCAATGGGCACACACATCACAGCACAATGGAAGCACAATGGCATGCACATAACGCAGAGACACAAATAGACCAAGAACAACATGAGAACCATACCTACAAAATTGGGAAGGAGTCTGCACTGGGACATATAACAATTTGAACAGGCCTCTCAAACAACATGTGCACAGGAATTGGCCCACATGGGTCCCAGGGACAAACAATACTAAAACCAAGAGTCAAGCACTTCTGCACAATGGGGAAGGGCATGTCAACAAAGCACATACAACTCCTACTGCATGGGGCATACCTCTACAGGAACTAGCTGCAAGGGACACACACTGAAATGGACACATGCACAGGCAAATACAAACACTGCTATCACAATTTAACACAATCCATGTCTGCACAAACAAAACTCAAGATGACACACATCACATGTATACCTAAGCCATATCAGGGGGACACGTCTAACACAATACCTGCCCACATTGGACAACACAAGAAAACACTCTTACCATACAAAACAGTACACAAAGCCATGACACCACCATTGCATTTACACACACATACCGATACAGACAACATATACCCTTCTCTTGGGGGACAACAGCACTGCACACAAACTCACATACTGCAAACAACAGCACATGGAGCAGCAAGCAGGCCTAAATAAACACAACTGGAGTCCCACAACAAAAGTCACTCAGGATTAACATAAAGCTAGACAAATGTACACCCAAAAGGACAACTGTTTGTGTTTAATAACTATAAAGAACCAGGAATGTCCAAAGGCCATTGGCCAATCCATAAAACAGTCCAATAATGGCACAGTGTTGTGCCTGAACGTGACTCACAACTGCCATGTAACCGCCACAGGAAGGGGCATCAAGGGGGCAGGCAGGCACCTCAGGGATTATCTGGGAGAGGGGGGGTTGGATTTGGGAGGTGGTGTTTGGGCTTGGGAGTGGTGGTCTTCTTATGAGGGGTGGTCTTCTTCTTGGGAGAGGTTGGTTTTTTCTTCACTTCTTTGGGGGGATAGGTATGGGTACTTGTAGGGGGGCAAGGGAGGTCTTGGAGGTAGAAGGGATGGCCTGTGATCTGGGTAGGGTCCTCTGGGACTGCCATAGGGGGTGAACAGGATAAAGGTTAAGGTCAAACAAAAAAAGTGTTTGTGACACAAGGGGACTGTCATCAGAAGGGGGTCAGGATTTAGAGCTTGAGGGAGTGGTTGTCCGATGTGTAGTTGTGGCTGTCGTGGGTGCGTGCTTATGAGAGTTATGCTTGTGTTTGGTGGGTGTCTATTGGGTGGGTGAGTGGGGGCATTTATGTGTCTTGGGCTTGGTGGGGAGGTGCTGGAGGATGCGATGGTGGTTAGGTGGGTGTCATCTGTTCGTGTGGTAACTGCAGGTATGGTGGATGTGGTGGATGTATGTGTATCTGTAGTTGTAGTGTCTGCAGGTGTTGTGCTTGTGGTGGATGTCTACGGGTCTGCGAGTAGGATGGGTGTAGTGGCTATGTCAGTCACTGTTATGGTGGTGTCTGTACATATGCTTGATGTGTGTTTGATGCTGCAGTGTTAGGGGTGTCAGGGGAAGTTGTGAGTGCTGCTGTGCCTGTGGGTGTATGTTGTTTGTGTGCATGCCAGTGTGTCTTGTGGTGCTTGTGTATGCTCCATTTGCCTGTTGTGGTTGATTTCTGCAGATCAGTTTGACTGCTTTGGGTAGGAAGGGGAAGGGGAGTTTTGGACTGGGAAGAGGGAGGTGGAAGGGGGATGGAAGGTGGGGGGTGACTGGCTGCCGTCAATGTGGAGGCCAGAGCCTGAAAAGATCTCTGTATGCCAGCCATTGCACCATGAATGCCTTCCAGGAATGCATTAGTCTCTTGGAGCTGACTTGCCAATCCCAGGATGGCATTCATGATGGCTGTCTGACACACAGAGATACTTCTCAGGAGGTCAATAGCCTCCTCCCTGAGGGCAGCAGGAGCAACAGGGGCTGGGGCAGAGGTGCCTACAGCAAAGGTGATGCCCACCCTCTTGGGTGAGTGGGCACCGCCAACTGGGCGGGAAGCAACAAGGAGGGTGGTGATGGAATGGAGTGGCGGACAAGGATGGTACTGGGGGATTCCCCAATGGGTCCGCCACCCTGAGCATGGCCATTGGAGGAGGAATCCAAGGATGATGACGATGTCCCGGTCTCCACTTAAACACTCCCCTCACCCTCCGGGCCACATGGTCCCTCTGTGTCAGTGGTGTCTTGACCTGAGGTCCCACAGCCAGATGCTTCCCCATTTGGCTGGGCCCTGTTGCCTTCTCCTACCTTTGTTGATGCTGCAAAAAAAATGAGAAATAGGTTCATAACATGTCCCTTATAACACTTCAATCACAATTCTGATTGACATACAGTAACAACATATCAAGGAAGCGCCAGCAAAAACTTACACCTAAGTGGCACATACATATGTCAAAACATATGCATGCATGCCATCTGGATTTCCTAAAGTCATCCACAAGAAAATCAGGATCTCAGACAACTCCAATTGTATGACTGAAGTTTGCAAACACAATAACAATACAACAACTAGGAGACCTCCCCATCCTCAAAGCTGTGCCACATGCAGCAGACCTAAGTTAACCTTTAGGAAATAACGGTATACGATTGTAAAGTCCATTCCCACATTTCACACACAAGGTCTTGCACACATCTATTTGGCACATACATATTGTACCAACAATTAGAAATGATGCCATGAAATCCTGCTATGTTGATTACAAAAGTTAAATATCCTGGAGTAGGTGACATGGAAATACCCATGTAACACTGGAAACCTTTCAACAATGTACACTTCAACAAGTGACCCCTGTCCTAATAAAGTCAAGTAGGTAGTATCCATGTTACTCAGATAGGCCTCACATGTGCCAATGGAAGGAACACTTTAGATGTCAGGTTCAATATGAATCAGTAAGCCACAGGATAGTCACCACTAATGTCTAACACACATTACAATGATATTATCTGGGTGTTTCTTTAGTAACCATCTGTCCTTTACATGTTGGAGAGACACAGAACTTCCAATGACTTGTAGAAGGACCTCAACTTGTTGTCCAATAAGAAGCAACATCATTATCCACATCTTAGACACACCAACCCTGGTGTCTGTCTTTGGATGAATACCAGTACTCAAAGACATGTGATGTCAACATCACTGTGTTAGACTTTTCATCCTTGGCGTGGTCTCCCTTAACTTTGTTGTCTCTGTTTTCTAGGTTGTTGGTGTGTGCTGGACTCTGTTTTTGCTGTTTTTGTAACTCTGGGCCCTTTACCACTGCTAACCAGTGCTAAAGTGCAAGTGCTCATATACAAAATGTGTATGTAAATGGTTCATCCATGATTGACATATTTAATTTACTGATAAGTCCCTAGTACAGTGCATTAGAGGTGCCCAAGGCCTGTAAATCAAATGCCACTAGTGGGCCTGCAGCACTGGTTGTGCTACCCACAATAGTAGCTCTGTAAACATGGCTCAGACCTGCCACTGCAGTGTCTGTGTGTGCAGTTTTAAACTGCCAATTCGACTTGGCAAGTGTACCCACTTGCCAGGCCTAAACCTTCCCTTTTCTTACATGTAAGACACCCCTAAGGTAGGCCCTAGATAACCCCATGGGCAAGGTACAGTGTATGTTTAAGGTAGGACATATACTAATGTGTTTTATATGTCCTAACGGTGAAATATTGCTAAATTCAGTTTTCACTGTTGCAAGGCCTATCCCTCTCATAGGATAACATGGGGGCTGTCTTTAAATATGATTAAAGTGTAGATTCCCTTTGGGAGCGGATAGACATGTGAAGTTTGGGGTCTCTGAGCTCATAATTTGAAAAAATACATCTTTTAGTAAAGTTGATTTTAAGATTGTGTGTTTGAAAATGCCACTTTAGGAAGTGAGCATTTTCTTGCTTAAGCCATTCTGTGGCTCTGCCTGTTTGTGGATTCCCTGTCTGGGTCAGTTTGACATTTGGGCTGTTTGCACCTCTCTCTAGACAGTGACACAAAGGGAGCTGGGGTGTAGCCTGCATATCCTGGGGTGTAGCCATCTGTGCTAGGAGGGAGAGAAGGAGTGGTCACTCACACCTGAAAGGGCTGTGCCTGCCCTCATACAATGCAGTCTCCAACCCCCTGGTATGTGTCTAGGGCCTGGCCTGGGCAAGGCAGGATTTCACAAACAAGAGAGACTTCTTTGAAGGAAGCCTACTTCAAAGGCCAAAATGGGTATAAGAAGGGCATCCAAAAACACAGAATTTAGGATCACTTCTGGAAACCAATAGGAACATCTGCCTGGAGAAGAGAAGAAGAGCTGAGGAAGAAGGGCTGCCCTGCCTGTGACTGTGCTTTGTGGAGCTATCCTGCAGGTGCTGCTTCTGCCTGTGCAAGAGGACAAAGACTGGACTTTGTGTGCCATCCTGCTTGTGAAGAACTCTCCAAGGGCTTGAAACTGAACATGCCTCCTGTTGTTGAAGTCTTAGGGATAGCAAAGACTTATCGCTGCCAGCACCTGCAGCCTCTGCTGAGACTCCTGCCCTGCCAAGTGGTGCCCCATCCTGGGGCCTTGAAAGAAGAAGCTAGCAAGCCAGGTTTGAGAAATCCACACACAGACCGCCGTGCGCGGAAAATTTCGACACAACCTCAGGAAAAACAGCGCGCTGCCGGCTTCAAGGCTGAAACCAATGCTCCGCCTACAGCGTGGCTGGGAGATCGACGTATGCGGCTAGAGAAACGGCACGCAGCATTGCTTACAGAGGCTGGTGAGATCGCAACCCACACTGTGCAGTTCTTGGATCACCGTGCGGCAGGATTTCTGACACAACCATCACTGGGCGTGTAGAAATGACGCAATGCCTGCCCGATCCCGAGAGTGCTTGTCCGGATCGACACATCGCTCTCCGGCGGAGAGAAGAAAGGACACACGCCCACTGAAGGAGAAGCGACGCACGGTTTCGCTTGTGAGTGATATCGACGCATCGCAGGCTTTCGAACCACACTTGCCCGTGCGGGTTATTTTTGACGCGACCCAGGTGCATTTTCACGCTAACAGCATTAGCGTTGTGTTTAAAAGAACATGAAGACTCTTTTTGCATTTTAATTAATAACTTGAATTGTGTATGTTGGATTTTCGTCGTTTTGGTCTTGTTTTGTTTAGATAAATATTCTCTATTTTTCTAAGCCTGTGTTGTTTCATTTTGTAGTGTTTTCATTAAGTTACTGTGTGTGTTGGTACAAATACTTTACACCTAGCACTCTGAAGTTAAGCCTGCCTGCTCGTGCTAAGCTACCAAGGGGGTGAGCGGAGGTTAGCTGAGGGTGATTCTCTTTTAGCCTGACTAGAGTGAGGGTCCTTGTGTGGACAGGGGGTAAACTGACTGCCAGCCGAAGATCCCATTTCTAACACACTGCAAGTCACTCCTTGATGTATGCTAACAGTCAGGGCACAATTCTCAAACATTACCCATGTGCAGTGCACCTTTACATATGAATCCACCTAAAGGACATAGATAAACACAGTGGTTCCACAATCTGGGCCTGCCATGTCCCTCATTGCTCCTGCAGTTCTACATGCAAAATGACATACTATGAAGCAGGAAGGTATCTGTCAGACAATAAACAATGGTGACACACTACTTTCTGTGTCACAACATGAAATGTACCACCATTGTAACTGTACTATTCCACAAACACTCTTCCATGCACATATATGCGAGGAAAAACAAACATCATCCCATCAACAGGGGTAGAACATGGATGAAACTGCAGCTTGAGAATGTTTCCTAAAGAGAAAAAGACACATGCTGACATGTAGGCACAAATACTGTTAGCAATAGTCATGGGACATAATTCATGTCAATGGACATTCCCCACTTACAAAGAGAAAGCAGATTGCAACATCTGCAAACAATTAGCTGTGTAAGCTATGTCACATGTATAATGGACATATGACAGACTGCAATGAAGCACCAGCATCCATCACACACTTAAGATAACTAGCTTCTGGGTGGCAGATTTCTACATACAGATAAACTCAGATGCATGGCAGAGGACTGTGATCCATAACCTACTTACCTTTGGCCTGTAACATTTAGGGTAAGTGATCTGTGGGTTAGAAATTACACTGAATACAACAACAAACAGTACATGAATGATCACTGTACACTGCCATTTGTGGTCCCTGCAGAGCAAGTGGTTTTAGGATTCCACCTAGTTTTGTACTAGGTCCAAGCATTAAAAGACACAGCACACCAGTTTGATACACATGACATGTGAACACAATCTCCCATCTAATGTGTGACACATGGTTTATCATTGATTGTCTGGGAAAGCAGTCAGTACCTCACCCAATCACCTGGCAATGGGACAGGTAGGAATTTTCTGTGTACTCACCCCCTTGTTGCTGCTGTGCTGCCCTCAAATGCCAATCAAACTCCAGGTAGGCCACTACCAGAATGCAGGCCATTGGGGGGGGTCATTGTCCAACCGGCACCTTACTCACATTGGAAGGACAGCCCCAGCTGGGCCTCCTCCATCTTCCGGACCCAATGTCTAAAGCCCTCTCACCTCTTGCAACAGTGGGCGCTCCGCCGGCTGTGGGCTCCCAAGGTCTTCTTGGTGATGGCTCTCCATATCCCTTTCTTCTGATGAGTATTTACATGCATGGATGCAAAAGACAAGAGGAGAAATTATGTCCACAATTTCCATCCAAAATGACTGAGTCACATACATGTCAGTACACAAAGCTAAGAATATTCTTATTTTTTCCAAACTGCCAAAGAGTGGCACATACTAACTATTGAGTACAGGGACATGATTATAAACACTTCCCAACCTGCTGACCAACCCACCACCCTGCTCAGGCCCTCCACTGGCATCTAGTGGGACATGTTCTAGCAATCTGACTGAGAACCGAGGAACCATGGGACACATCACAGTTCTATGGCTTCTAAAAGGTAGACTCCTTAGACATGAATGCAATAAAACGCTTGCACTCTGTGAGAATGATTCTCTGCATACAGTTCCTACAGGCTACCACCAGAGTACAAACTTAAATTTTACACATGGGTAACGAGGAAACTGGCATGGTGGGTACAGAAAGAGTCTACCCTGTCCATGTGTGGACATGTGACTTACAAATGCATACTAATGCCACCTTAGGGGGGTGGGGTTCTGTGTCATGTACTTGTGCCACAGTAAATGGTTTTATACATATGTGTCCATTCTACAGAGATTGCACCCAACAGACAAAGGCATGCATTGTCCATGTACTCACATGTGACCAAGCTACTGAATAATATGTCATGGCTTCCCAGTAATCAGCACTCTGTCTGCACTGTGGGACTATCATTTATTAAATATGTCTGCACAGGACTATTTTGACCTGTGTGAAGGTGACAATAGGACTGTGTGAGTAAGGGATCTGTCAGGGGAAAGATAGACCCACTGACAATGATGCCAAGTGCAGATTGGTCACAGATCATTACCTCTCCCCTAAAAACACTCTTATTTTCATCTGAGGAAGAGCCCCAACAAGCTACAAATTTGAACAAAGCCTAGATCTGGCCACATGGCAGGATCATCTGGTATACAGGGTGTGGGCACGGTGCCACAGTTGCATAGCAAAAGTGACTCAACACCAGCCTAGACTTGGGCCTATAATGAGAGATACATTTCGCAGTCCCAGGTCTACCTGAGCTGACAGAACCTACATGAAACACCATTCCCATCACTTCCATACATGACAGTACATCATGTAGCAAACAGCAATTTGGCATGTGTTGCGTATGTGGCAAACTGAAGGGCAGAGTGAGTCCGGATATGCCTTCAAAACAACAGTTTAGCAATGCCAGATGTTGTTTGAAATCTCATTGGCAACATACCATAGCTCACTTTACACACACCTCACACATATAGCTTGCATACACAGCTCATGCTGTCATGCAATTACATGTTGTCTCACATTGACAACATTCATGTGTTGAGAGATATTTGGGAATGGCTTTGATGTCACCTCATCTAGTTTTGTTCACCCAACATAAGGTAGATCAGGGAACAATCAAAACACACACAACAATGTATTAGGACTCACCATCTGGCACTAAACACAGTTGCATGCACATTGACTCTCCAATTGATGCCACACTGACTGCACCTCCATGGCCTTACCCTTACATTCTGGCACACATGGGAACAATCTGGCCTGTGAGGAGGGAATATATGGTGAAATACAGAAAAATAAATGTGGACATGCGACACCTGCTCCTCTGGTTCACCATAAAGCTGTTCATACAGGGGTAGGACATCTGTGACCAGCCTCTCTAGGTCCTCAGGGGAGAAGGCAGGGACCCTATCACCTGCTGGATTTGACATGATTGCTCCCAGAGGCGGTACACAGCAGTTCAGGTAGTGGAAGTCTTGCTGGCAGCAGTGCCAGGAGTCGCGTGAGGAATTATGCAGAACATGGCACTCACGTACACCATGTATGCGGCCAACACCCCCGACGGGCACAGACATTAGCCTACGACTACCTCTGGCAACAATGTTAGCTTGTGGCTGTGTCGGCCGCGGTTACAACCGCCTATCGTAATGACGACTTCCGCCAGCAGTCGTAGGCAGTTCCTAATGTCCAGTGGAGTAGGTCAGGCAGCCGCCATTTTACAAGCTTGAAATGCATTATATGCCTTCGAAAAATGTGTCACAACTCTGAAAATATTTTTCCAGTGATAATTGCCTGTCTTGTCTTGTCATGTAGCTTCTACTACTCAGACAACATTTTTGTACATTGCTTGGCACATATGGCAATTTGCTTTGTGCTACAGTCTCCCACTGACAAAAATCATTTTAAAGCTTGGGACATGAAATCACAGTCTGAGTGGCAAGTTTCATGCACACATTGTTGAGTACCAGATAGATGATGTGTACGTATGTGCTGCAAAGCAAGGGGGTATGTTACTTCTGTGTGATGAACATTTGTGATGTGCACTGTTTATCATATACTCAACTTACGAAATGCCCTGTCACAGTTCTTCATTGAAATGCATTATGTATGTTGCAAGGGACATTTTGAATGAAAATCAAAATAATTTCTTGTCATACATAGGTATCCAGGGAGGGAGAGGATCAGACAGTCTCCTGTTTATCATCTACTGCCAGACCTTCATACCATGGCAGACTGCCACATCATCCAGATCTACTGTCTGAATCGACAAACAATCATAAATCTATGTTGTCAGGTGGAGCCAGATCTGATGTCTGCCATTCATCATCCAAACAACATATCACCCATTGCACAAGTCATGACAGAGTTGCACTTCCTGCCACTGGGTCATTTCAAAATACAGTGGCCCTATCTGCTGGGATGTTCCAGCCTATGTTCAGTCTTGTTTTGAAGGATATACTCTCAGCAATGTTGAAACACCAGGACAGGTAGTTCCGGTTTTGTTAACATGAGGATTTTGCCCATGTGAAGGCTGATTTGTATGGTTTGGCACAAATCCCACATGTGGGGGAAGCCATTGATGGTGCACATGTTGCCTGGGTCCCACTGCATGGCAATGAATAGGTGCACCTCAACAGAAGGAGCTTCCATTCCATCAATGTCCAAGTTGTTTGGTTGGCAGACTTCTACATTTTACAGGTGGGTATTCATTATTGGGGTTCAGTCCATGATGCCTTTATTAGGTGGAACAGTGCAATCCCCCAGCTGATGTCACAACTGCACCAAGAGAGGGCCTGGCTGGTTGGTAAGTCTCATATGTCCTGTTTGTCTGCTGCACAAATTGCAACAAGAGGGACTCATAGTTGCACATATGTCCCATTCCATAACCGAGGACTCTGCATACCCAAAGTGTCCAGGGTTGTTGACGCCAGTGAGGAACACAACGCTGCCAGGGGAAGTCCGCTTTACAATGCCCGTGGAAGAACACAGCATGCTGTGGAGCGGGTTTTTCGGTTCCTGAAGGCCAGATTTAGGTGTCTGGACAAGACAGGTTGAGGCCTCCTCTACTCACCCGAAAAATTTTGTGAGATCATTGTGGCCTGCTGCATGCTCCACAACATTGCCCTGCAGAGTGATATTTCATACATTACAGAAGAGGGGGAGCTAGCGATACCACTGAGTGAGTGATGAAGAGGAAGGTGAAGACTTGCAGGCAGATCTCATCAATCATACTTTACTTAAGTGTAAGTATGTAATGTTATGTGATTAATGTGGCTGTTAGAGGAACTCTAGTTGTCAGGATGTGTTGAGTAGGGCTTTTTTTCCATAAGACATGGGATCTTATGCGTTGCAGTATGCAGCTAAGGTTTGGTTGCTAAGTCAGACTTGAACATTTCACTACCTTGATTATCTGCTTATTTTGTGTCAGTCTCTTTGCAATGTAAATGGATCTACTAATGTTTGATATGAGGTTTTGGCCATAGGTATTAACTTTTCAGCCTAAATTATTTGTATTGTTTTTGAGCAGGTACCTTCATCATGCCATCCTCGTGTAGGCATTTCAGAGTTGTGCCATTGGCAGGTATCTGTTGCTGTTCTGACATTTGAAGTGGACATGGATTGATCCTGGTAATGTTGGTCACAGATTTAGGGTGTATGAGTCCGGTGCCAATGCAGCTTGGACAGTGGGTGGGTAGAATTCCGAAGTGCACAATACACTGGTTTGATGTGATGTGTTGTTCCAATTGTTTCATGTGTATGCTCACATGGCCTTGAAATGTTCTCATGAAGTGAAATCCATGCATTCTCCCTTCACATTGTGTAGACAATAATCCAGTATGACCTTTTGTAGTTGTAGATGTGTTTCATCATTGCAGGTCACAGTGCCTGTGCCACAACAGACATAGGTTTGTATCATACCACCAGATGCTTGGTCATTGTAATGGGAAGGACCTATGATCAAGGACTGTTGTACTGCCCTCTGTCTGTGCAATGGTGCATGTTTTGATGGCAGACCAGGTTTTGGTATGTGATGAGGCTCAAGCTGGTGACCACATCAACCAACCTGTTAGCCCATTCTACGGGACTAGGTCTGACAAAGCCCTTTCTTCTGTGGTCTGGGGGACGGTAATGTTGGATATCTAGCCTGACTCAATATGGTTCAGCCATTCCTGACTATAATATTCCAGACATTTTAACAACCTATGTGCTGTACAGTGCAATAAAATGTTTGGTATGACCAGACACCTGTATCATTATGTTGCAAGTAATCCTCAGCATGACACTCCCTGAGACATATACCTCCTTGCACTACCATCCTGTGTCTTCCTCATGGGCATCCAATGGGCTTGCATTTCAACGTTTCAAAATGGTGATAGGTGAGTTTATCGACAAAGCAGGCAACGTTTTAGTGATTGGTGAGTTTATTGACATAGGTGCAGGAAATAATTGAGAGATGCAACAGAAAAGTAAAGTGGAGGAATCGGTCATGGTGGATGTAATCATATTAGTAGATGCCACAACATGTTTAGTCCAAACTCCAGTTTCCTACTGTCATAGGAAATGGAAGGTGGCCAAAGAACAGTCCACAGAGTAAATATGTGGCACACAAAAGAGTTTTGTCAGGAAGAGGTCACTTGCTGGGAGGGGTTGGTGTCTTGCCATCCGCACCCCCTGGATGATTGCCTGGATGCCCCTGCTTGCGGGGGTTCTGCTACTAGAGAGGCAGGGGTGTCTGAGGCGGGTCAGTCCCCTTATAGGGCCGCCTTTCCAGTGGCTGCCACAGATGTTGACGAGACTGGTGTTGCTTGGCCAAAGGAAGGGGTGTGGTGTTGCTAACAGTCCCTGATCAGGGTACTGCTGATCTCCCTGAACACCCCTGATAGGAAGGCCAGGATGGTGTTGGTGGCCTCCCACTTTACCAGACACTCACAATGGAAGTCCCTCTGCATCTACTTGATCTCCCTGAGTTCAGCAAGTACCTGGCCCATCACGTCTTGGGAATCTTGATAGGCTTCCAAGACTTGGCTGATGGTGTTCTGGCCAGTAGCATCCCCAGTAGCCTCATGCCACCAGCCCACAATATTCCTCCCATGCACCCTACCCCCCACTTGCCTGTGCCCTTTGCACAGCTCGTCCCCTGCCACTGGTTCCAGGACCATCATTGTCAGTGATATATTGCTGTGACTCAGGATCCTGGACTGGGGGAGCCCCAGATGCTAGTCACAGTCCTCAGGACACAGGTTGGGGCTAATGGCTGCTTGCGATGTAGATGCAACTGGACTGGGAGGACTCTATGTGGTCAGGGTCAGGCTCACTGGTGTCATCTGGCCAGGTTGCCCTGATGGGCCAAAACCGTCCTGAACATCCAAACGTCCAGGAGTGTTGTCCTCCCTGAGGGCTTTATCCATGGGTGTAGTGACAGTCTCGGTCATAGGATGCTTGTTTCCAGTCCAGGGAGGACCTGGCTTGGGAGTTCAGGCTGGACTGTTCCCATGGGGAAGAGGGTCAAAACTGATTTGGGTATGGCTGGGCCCAAACTGGGGTGGTGTTCTGAGCAAAAAAACAATGGATTAAACCCAGGTCTTTTGTGACTGGGACTGAATGTTTGCATTGTTCAGCATTCCGTCCATTATCTTTTCTTTTTGCAGTACTCTAACATATGCCAGAGGCAGAAATGGAACTGTTCTAATCAAATGTTTCCACAGACTGACAAAGCCAGGAAACATGTTAATAAAACTGTTTCTACATTCCTCAGGGACCATAACATGGGCTGTATATATAACAACAACCTGCGCTTTCACATGAATGGTGTTAGACTTTTCATACTTGGTGTGGTCTTCCTTAACTTTTTGCCTCTGTTCCCCAGGTTGTTGATGTGTGCTGGACTCTGACTTTGCTGTTTTTGTTACTCTGGGCACTTTACCACTGCCAACCAGTGTTAAAGTGCAAGTGCTCCTTTACAAAATGTATATGTAATTGGTTTATCCATGATTGGCATATTTGGTTCACTAGTAATTCCCTAGTAAAGTGCACTAGAGGTGCCAGGGCCTGTAAATTAAATGCTACTAGTGGGCGGCCTGCAGCATTGGTTGTGCCACCCATATAAGTAGCTCTGTAATTATGTCTCAGACCTGGCATTGCAGTGTCTGTGTGTGCAGTTTTAACTGTAAATTCGACTTGGCAAGTGTACCCACTTGTCAGGCCTAAACCTTCCCTTTTCTTACATGTCAGACACCCCTAAGGTAGGCCCTAGGTAGCCCCAAGGGCAGGGTGCGGTGTCTGCTTAAGGTAGGACATATAGTAATGTGTTTTATATGTCCTGACAGCAAAATATTGCTAAATTTGTTTTTCACTGTTGCAAGGCCTGTCCCTCTCATAGATTAACATAGGGGCTACCTCTAAATCTGATTAAAGTGTAGATTCCCTTTGGGAGCGGATGGACATGTGGAGTTTGGGGTCCCTGAGCTCACAATTTTAAAATGCATCTTTTAGTAAAGTTGATTTTAAGATTGTGTGTTTGAAAATGCCAGTTTTAGAAAGTGAGCATTTTATTGCTTCTACCATTTCTGTGGCTCTGCCTGTTTGTGGATTCCCTGTCTGGGTCAGTTTGACAGTTGGGCTGGTTGCACCTCACACTAGACAGTGACACAAAGGGAGCTGGGGTGTAGCCTGCATATCCTGATGAGCCACCTGTGCTAGGAGGAAGGGGAGGAGTGGTCACTCACACCTGAAAGGGCTGTGCCTGCCCTCACACATGCAGTCTCCAACCCCCTGGTGAGTGTCTGGGGCCTGGCCTGGGCATGGTAGGATTTCACATTCAAAAGAGACTTTACTTTGAAGTAGGCCTACTTCAAAGGAGAAATTGGGTATAAGAAAGGCACCCATAACCACAGACTTTAAAAAAAACATCTGGAAACAAGAGGAACCTCTGCCTGGAAAGAGCTGAGGAAGAAGAGCTGCCCTGCCTGTGACTGTGCTTTGTGGAACTATCCTGCAGTTGCTGCTTCTGCCAGAGTAAGAGGGCAAAGACTGGACTTTGTGTGCCTTCCATCTTGAGAAGAAATCTCCAAGGGCTTGATTTAGAGCTTGCCTCCTGTTGTTTGAAGCTCCGGGACAGCAAAGACGTCTCTCTGTCAGCACCTAGAGTCTCTGGAGAGACTCCTACTCTGCCCTGTGGTGCCCATCCAGTTTCTGGGACCCTGAAAGGAGAAGCTGGCAGCCTAAAGACAAGGAAATCCACGCATAGAGCGCTGTGCGGGGAAAAGATCGATGCGACTCCGATCTGCGGCTGAAGAAACGACACGCCGCCGGCTCCGCAGCTGAAAGTCGATGCTTGGCGGAAACGCAACCGAAGAATCGACGCACGGAGCAGGAGAAATGACGCGCAGGATCGCTGACGGAGGCTGGGAGATCGTAACCCGCACTGCATGGTTTTTGGATCATCGCATGGCTGGATTTCCGACACAAATACCGCTGGGCGTTTAAAAACAACGCAAGGCCTTCCCGGACCCAAGAGTGCTGACTGGATCGATGCATCGCTCTCCTGCGGAGAGAAGAACAGTGAAAGGAGAAACGACGCACGGTCCCGCTCGTGAGTGGAATCAATGCATTGCAAGCCCCTTTTGATGCGCAATCTCCTGTGCGGGGTTATTTTTGACGCACCCAAGGTACATTTTCATGGTAACAGTGTTAGTGTGTGTTTGAAACTACTCAAAGACTCGTTTTGATTTTTAATTGATAACTTGACTTGTGTATTGCGGATTTTTTGTCGTTTTGGTCTTGTTTTGTTTAGATAAATATTTCCTATTTTTCTAAACCTGTGTTGTGTCATTTTCTGTGTTTTCATTGAGTTACTGTGTGTGTTGGTACAAATACTTTACACCTAGCACTCTTAAGTAAAGCCTACTGCTCTGCCAAGCTACCAAGTGGGCCAGCAGGGGTTAGCGAGGGTGATTCTCTTTTACCCTGACTAGAGTGAGGGTACTTGCTTGAACAGGGGGCAACCTGACTGTCAACCAAAGATCCCATTTCTAACAAATGGTATGTACAGAACTGACTTTGTACACTTCAAAGACGAAAGGAACAGAGTTTTTCATTAAAGCATGAAACTTTATACATACATGTATCTATCAGATACTAACAGTGAACACAAAGGCTCTTGTCAGGGCCACCCTACTGCCCAAAATACTAGTTAATTTTCTCTATAATATTTTTTAATCATTGCAACGCCACCACAATATTCGCAACCATGCCACAAAAAAACGCAAAACAAAATCAGAATTACAATACACACCAACCCATTAAAAATTAATAAGCATATAAAGGGAATTTTCAATATCAGACACCAAAGATTACTTGTGAAAGAAGTCCACAGAGATATGTATGAGCATGTCTGTCACTCCATGTATACGATTTTGAATCAGTCTTTCATTGGTCTGTGAATGGCTACCAGAGGGTCTGACTGGGTCTGCGAATGGGTACACCAGGGTGTGAGTGGATTTGTGAATGGATGTGTGTGAGTCTAACTGGGTCTGTGGATGGTCTGTGGATGGTTGCATGAGGGTGTAATTGGATCTGCAAATGGGTGCATGAGATTGTGACTGGGTCTGTAAATAGGTGTATGAGGGTCTGACTGGGTATGCGAATGGCTGGGTCAGGGTGTGAGTGCATCTGCGAATGGGTGCGTCAAGATATGACAGCATCTGCGAATGGCTGCATTAGGTTGTGACTGAGTCTGTGAATGGGTGCATGAGGCTCTGACTGGGTCTACAAATGGGAACGTCAAGGTGTGAGTGGTTCTGTAAAATGGGCACATGAGGGTGTGACTGGATCTGTCAATGGGTGCATCTGGGTCTCACTGGATCTGCGACTGAGTGCATTGGTGTCTGAGTAGGTCTGCGAATGAGTGCATTGCAATGTGGAAGGATCTCAAATGGGTGATACAGGTTGTGACTAGGTTTATCAAGATGTCATAGAAGGTGTCATCTATGATGTAATATGTTAGATGTGAATGGCGAAGGCATGAGTTATAGTTACCTCAGGTCATTTCAATGATCTTGAGTAAATTCAGAATCTAACTATAATGTCCCTGTAACCTTTTTTTTTTCAGTGAATTTCTATGTTTTTTTAGCATGCTCATATGTAAATATAACCAGTGCCATGCACGCCCTTTGGTCATGCGCAGCAGGGGTTGGCTGCAGGTGCCAACCTGCCTGCATGCACTCAAACCCAAGCTGCTCATGGTCTTTAGCCATGTGCAGCATGAGGTTGGATGCAGTGGGTGTTTTTTTTCCAATTTTTCTCTGGATCCCTGGATCCACCTGTGGATCCACAGATCCATGAATTAGGCAAAAAAAAAATAATTGGGCAATTTTCTGCCCGCAAGGCGTCCCTAAGGAACCCCTCAATGCGTCCTATGGGGTCAGGATACCTGAATCCTGACCCCTTATGTGTTTCTGGCTCTTACTTTCCTACCCCCCAGCTGATGCAACAAACAAATGGTGGCCACAACTTTTCTGTCAGGTTGTGGCCAGCCAATCAGGACATTGCTTTTTCTCCAGATCTGTGGCCCTAGATATCTATATTTTTAAACTCTAATATCTCAAAAACTACTGAACGGATTTATACCAAATCACAAAAAGCACAATCTGCTTACCAAGCTCTAGCGTCCTGCCAAATTTGAGGGAAGATTTATGGAAAGTGGTGCTGCACCCAGTGCAGTCCCACTTTCCTTGCACCCCTTAATGCATGCCTACCGCCACCATGTGAGTGCCGTATTTAAAATACGGCGCACCATGGCGCAATGTAGGTGGCTATAGTGTCAATTTATGTGATGCTATTGATGTACTCTGCAGAAGTTGCACCAAAATGTTGGTGCTACTGCAGAGTACATAGGGCCCCATTCAAAATAATGGTATGCCCCCTTTTAACGCCGGCTCTGAGCAGTTGTTAAAAGTGCAAAACAAATGGCACAAGGAATTCTCATAGATTTCCTTGTGCCACTTTTTCAGTCAGCACCCCTAACAGGGGAACGCCCCCCCTTGCATACATTATGGCTGGCGCAGCCATAATGTGGCACAATACAAGCATTGCACCACTTTGTAAATATGGCGCGTAGGAAATGCCACCTTAATGCCCCATCTGCATCTAAAGAAATGCTGCAAATGAGGCTCAAGGTGGC
The DNA here is from genome assembly GCF_031143425.1 of Pleurodeles waltl. NCBI lineage: Eukaryota > Metazoa > Chordata > Amphibia > Caudata > Salamandridae > Pleurodeles > Pleurodeles waltl. The sequence goes on along the minus strand of NC_090447.1, from coordinate 506,548,604 downwards.
GCTTATGACATACAAATATACCCCTTGGTGTTTTTCCGTTCAGCAGTTCGGGCTGTAGGCATGTCTAAGGACCCTATTGGAAAATGAATTGAAAAAATTTGTTTTGGGACCCTCTCTTTTTCTCAAACCCCAGTTGACAGATCACCCCGAAACTTTCAAGACAGCAACTGAACTGAGCAAAGCATACGTTTTGAACATTTTGTGAAGATTTATCAAGCTCTGTCAAAGTTATTGACAAAACAAAAATTGCTCTCCCTATGGAAACTAGGCCCTATCTATGACTACCAACAGTGACAGCCAGTAAGTGTGTGTATATACTTGAACATTTCACTACCTTGATTATCTGCTTATTTTGTGTCCGTCTCTTTGCAATGTAAATGGATCTACTAATGTTTGATATGAGGTTTTGGTCATAGGTATTAACTTTTCAGCCTAAATTCTTTGTATTGTTTTTGAGCAGGTACCTTCATCATGCAATCCTCGTGTAGGCATTTCAGAGTTGTGCCATTGGCAGGTATCTGTTGCTGTTCTGACATTTGAAGTGGACATGGATTGATCCTGGTAATGTTGGTCACAGATTTAGGGTGTATGAGTCCTGTGCCAATGCAGCTTGGACAGTGGGTGGGTAGAATTCTGAAGTGCACAATACACTGGTTTGATGTGATGTGTTGTTCCAATTGTTTCATGTGTGTGCTCACATGGCCTTGAAATGTTCTCATGAAGTGAAATCCATGCACTCTCCCTTCACATTGTGTAGACAATTATCCAGTACGACCTTTTGTAGTTGTAGATGTGTTTCATCATTGCAGGTCACAGTGCCTGTCCCACAACAGACATAGGTTTGTATCATACCACCAGATGCTTGGTCATTGTAATGGGATGGACCTATGATCAAGGACTGTTGTACTGCCCTCTGTCTGTGCAATGGTGCATGTTTTGATGGCAGACCTGGTTTTGGTATGTGATGAGGCTCAAGCTGGTGACCACCTCAACCAACCTGTTAGCCCATTCTACGGGACGAGGTCTGACAAAGCCCTTTCTTCTGTGGTCTGGGGGACAGTAATGTTGGATATCTAGCCTCACTCAATATGGTTCGGCCATTCCTGAGTATAATATTCCAGACATTTTAACAACCTATGTGCTGTACAGTGCAATCAAATGTTTGGTATGACCAGACACCTGTATTATTATGTTGCAAGTAATCCTCAGCATGACACTTCCTGAGACATATACCTCCTTGCACTACCATCCTGTGTCTTCCTCATGTGCATCCAATGGGCTTGCATTTCAACATTTCAAAATGGTGATAGGTGAGTTTATCAACAAAGCAGGCAACTTTTAGTGATTGGTGAGTTTATTGACATAAGTGCAGGAAATAATTGAGAGATGCAACAGAAAAGTAAAGTGGAGGAATCGGTCATGGTGGATGTAATCATATTAGTAGATGCCACAACATGTTTAGTCCAAAGTCCAGTGTCCTACTGTCATAGGAAATGGAAGGTGGTCAAAGAACAGTCCACAGAGTAAATATGTGGCACACAAAAGAGTTTTGTCAGGAAGAGGTCACTTGCTGGGAGGGGTTGGTGTCTTGCCATCCGCACCCCCTGGATGATTGCCTGGATGCCCCTGCTTGCGGGGGGTTCTGCTGCTAGAGAGGCAGGGTTGTCTGAGGTGGGTCAGTCCCCTTATAGGGCTGCCTTTCCAGTGGCTGCCACAGATGTTGACGAGACTGGTGTTGCTTGGCCAAAGGAAGGGGTGTGGTGTTGCTAACAGTCCCTGATCAGGGTACTGCTGATCTCCCTGAACACCCCTGATAGGAAGGCCAGGATGGTGTTGGTGGCCTCCCACTTTACCAGACACTCACAATGGAAGTCCCTCTGCATCTACTTGATCTCCCTGAGTTCAGCAAGTACCTGGCCCATCACGTCTTGGGATTCTTGATAGGCTTCCAAGACTTGGCTGATGGTGTTCTGGCCAGTAGCATCCCCAGTAGCCTCATGCCACCAGCCCACAATATTCCTCCCATGCACCCTACCCCCCACTTGCCTGTGCCCTTTGCACAGCTCGTCCCCTGCCACTGGTTTCAGGACCATCATTGTCAGTGATATATTGCTGTGACTCAGGATCCTGGACTGGGGGAGCCCCAGATTCTAGTCACAGTCCTCAGGACACAGGTTGGGGCAAATGGCTGCTTGCGATGTAGATGCAACTGGACTGGGAGGACTCTATGTGATCAGGGTCAGGCTCACTGGTGTCATCTGGCCAGGTTGCCCTGATGGGCCAAAACTGTCCTGAACATCCAAACGTCCAGGAGTGTTGTCCTCCCTGAGGGCTTTATCCATGGGTGTAGTGACAGTCTCGCTCATAGGATGCTTGTTTCCGGTCCAGGGAGGACCTGGCTTGGGAGTTCAGGCTGGACTGTTCCCATGGGGAAGAGGGTCAAGACTGATTTGGGTATGGCTGAGCCCAAACTGGGGTGGTATTCTGAGCAAAAAAACAATGGATTAAACCCAGGTCTTTTGTGACTGGGACTGAATGTTTGCATTGTTCAGCATTCCGTCCATTATCTTTTCTTTTTGCAGTACTCTAACATATGCCAGAGGCAGAAATGGAACTGTTCTAATCAAATGTTTCCACAGACTGACAAAGCCAGGAAACATGTTAATAAAACTGTTTCTACATTCCTCAGGGACCATAACATGGGCTGTATATATAACAACAACCTGCGCTTTCACATGAATGGTGTTAGACTTTTCATCCTTGGTGTGGTCTTCCTTAACTTTTTGCCTCTGTTCCCCAGGTTGATAATGTTTTGCTGGACTCTGACTTTGCTGTTTTTGTTACTCTGGGCACTTTACCACTGCTAACCAGTGTTAAAGTGCAAGTGCTCCTTTACAAAATGTATATGTAATTGGTTTATCCATGATTGGCATATTTGGTTCACTAGTAAGTCCCTAGTAAAGTGCACTAGAGGTGCCAGGGCCTGTAAATTACATGCTACTAGTGGGCGGCCTGCAGTATTGGTTGTGCCACCCATATAAGTAGCTCTGTAATTATGTCTCAGACCTGCCATTGCAGTGTCTGTGTGTGCAGTTTTAACTGTAAATTCGACTTGGCAAGTGTACCCACTTGTCAGGCCTAAACCTTCCCTTTTCTTACATGTCAGACACCCCTAAGGTAGGCCCTAGGTAGCCCCAAGGGCAGGGTGCGGTGTCTGCTTAAGGTAGGACATATAGTAATGTGTTTTATATGTCCTGACAGCAAAATATTGCTAAATTTGTTTTTCACTGTTGCAAGGCCTGTCCCTCTCATAGATTAACATGGGGGCTACCTCTAAATCTGATTAAAGTGTAGATTCCCTTTGGGAGCGGATGGACATGTGGAGTTTGGAGTCTCTGAGCTCACAATTTAAACATGCATCTTTTAGTAAAGTTGATTTTAAGATTGTGTGTTTGAAAATGCCAGTTTTAGAAAGTGAGCATTTTATTGCTTCTACCATTTCTGTGGCTCTGCCTGTTTGTGGATTCCCTGTCTGGGTCAGTTTGACAGTTGGGCTGGTTGAACCTCACACTAGACAGTGACACAAAGGGAGCTGGGGTGTAGCCTGCATATCCTGATGAGCCACCAGTGCTAGGAGGGAGGGGAGGAGTGCTCACTCACACCTGAAAGGGCTGTGCCTGCCCTCACACAATGCAGTCTCCAACCCCCTGGTGAGTGTCTGGGGCCTGGCCTGGGCATGGCAGGATTTCACATTCAAAAGAGACTTTACTTTGAAGTAGGCCTACTTCAAAGGAGAAATTGGGTATAAGAAAGGCACCCATAACCACAGACTTTAGAAACACTTCTGGAAACAAGAGGAACCTCTGCCTGGAAAGAGCTGAGGAAGAAGAGCTGCCCTGCCTGTGACTGTGCTTTGTGGAACTATCCTGCAGTTGCTGCTTCTGCCAGAGTAAGAGGGCAAAGACTGGACTTTGTGTGCCTTCCATCTTAAGAAGAAATCTCCAAGGGCTTGATTTAGAGCTTGCCTCCTGTTGTTTGAAGCTCCTGGACAGCAAAGACGTCTCTCTGTCAGCACCTAGAGTCTCTGGAGAGACTCCTACTCTGCTCTGTGGTGCCCATCCAGTTTCTGGGACCCTGAAAGGAGAAGCTGGCAGCCTAAAGACAAGGAAATCCACGCATAGAGCGCTGTGCGGGGAAAAGATCGATGCGACTCCGATCTGCGGCTGAAGAAACGACACGCCGCCGGCTCCGCAGCTGTAAGTCGATGCTTGGCGGAAACGCAACCGAAGAATCGACGCACGGAGCAGGAGAAATGACGCGCAGGATCGCTGACGGAGGCTGGGAGATCGTAACCCGCACTGCATGGTTTTTGGATCATCGCGTGGCTGGATTTCCGACTCAAATACCGCTGGGCGTTTAAAAACAAAGCAAGACCTTCCAGGACCCAAGAGTGCTGACTGGATCGATGCATCGCTCTCCTGCGGAGAGAAGAAATGACGCACCCGACACAGTGAAAGGAGAAACGACGCACGGTTCCGCTCGTGAGTGGAATCAATGCATCGCAAGCCCTTTTTGATGCGCACTCGCCCGTGCAGGGTTATCTTTGACGCACCCAAGGTACATTTTCATGGTAACAGTGTTAGTGTGTGTTTGAAGCTACTCAAAGACTCGTTTTGATTTTTAATTGATAACTTGACTTGTGTATTGTGGATTTTTTGTCGTTTTGGTCTTGTTTTGTTTAGATAAATATTTCCTATTTTTCTAAACCTGTGTTGTGTCATTTTCTGTGTTTTCATTGAGTTACTGTGTGTGTTGGTACAAATACTTTACACCTAGCACTCTGAAGTAAAGCCTACTGCTCTGCCAAGCTACCAAGGGGGTCAGCAGGGGTTAGCGAGGGTGATTCTCTTTTACCCTGGCTAGAGTGAGGGTACTTGCTTGAACAGGGGCAACCTGACTGTCAACCAAAGACCCAATTTCTAACAAATGGTATGTACAGAAGTGACTTTGTACACTTCAAAGACGAAGGGAACAGAGTTTTTCATTAAAGCATGAAACTTTATACATACATGTATCTATCAGATACTAACAGTGAACACAAAGGCTCTTGTCAGGGCCACCCTACTGCCCAAAATACTAGTTAATTTTCTCTATAATTTTTTTTAATCATTGCAACGCCACCACAATATTCGCAACTATGCCACAAAAAAACGCAAAACAACATCAGAATTACAATACACACCAACCCATTAAAAATTAATAAGCATATATAGGGAACTTTCAATATCAGACACCAAAGATTACTTGTGAAAGAAGTCCACAGAGATATGTATGAGCATGTCTGTCACTCCATGTATACGATTTTGAATCAGTCTTTCATTGGTCTGTGAATGGCTACCAGAGGGTCTGACTGGGTCTGCGAATGGGTACACCAGGGTGTGAGTGGATTTGTGAATGGATGTGTGTGAGTCTAACTGGGTCTGTGGATGGTCTGTGGATGGTTGCATGAGGGTGTAATTGGATCTGCAAATGGGTGCATGAGATTGTGACTGGGTCTGTAAATAGGTGTATGAGGGTCTGACTGGGTATGCGACTGGCTGGGTCAGGGTGTGAGTGTATCTGCAAATGGGTGCGTCAAGATATGACAGCATCTGCGAATGGCTGCATTAGGTTGTGACTGAGTCTGTGAATGGGTGCATGAGGCTCTGACTGGGTCTACGAATGGGAACGTCAAGGTGTGAGTGGTTCTGTAAAATGGGCACATGAGGGTGTGACTGGATCTGTCAATGGGTGCATCTGGGTCTCACTGGATCTGCGAATGAGTGCATTGGTGTCTGAGTAGGTCTGTGAATGAGTGCATTGCAGTGTGGAAGGATCTCAAATGGGTGATACAGGTTGTGACTAGGTTTATCAAGATGTCATAGAAGGTGTCATCTATGATGTAATATGTTAGGTGTGAATGGCGAAGGCATGAGTTATAGTTACCTCAGGTCATTTCAATGATCTTGAGTAAATTAAATTCTAACTATAATGTCCCTGTAACCTTTTTTTTTTTCAGTGAATTTCTATGTTTTTTTAGCATGCTCATTTGTAAATATAACCAGTGCCATGCACGCCCTTTGGTCATGCGCAGCAGGGGTTGGCTGCAGGGCCTGGCCAATGGCCAGGCCTAGTGGCCATCCTGCCTGCATGCACTCAAACCCAAGATGCTCATGGTCTTTAACCATGTGCAGCATGAGGTTGGATGCAGTGGGTGTTTTTTTTCAAATTTTTCTCTGGATCCCTGGATCCACCTGTGGATCCACAGATCCGTGAATTAGGCAAAAAAAATAAAAATTGGGCAATTTTCTGCCCGCAAGGCTTCCCTAAGGAACCCCTCAATGCGTCATATGGGGTCAGGATACCTGAATCCTGACCCCTTATGTGTTTCTGCACTCTTACTTTCCTACCCCCCAGCTGATGCAACAAACAAATGGTGGCCACAACTTTTCTGTCAGGTTGTGGCCAGCCAATCAGGACCTTGCTTTTTCTCCAGATCTGTGGCCCTAGATATCTATATTTTTAAACTCCAATATCTCAAAAACTACTGAACGGATTTATACCAAATCACAAAAAGCACAATCTGCTTACCAAGCTCTAGTGTCCTGCCAAATTTGAGGGAAGATGTATGGAAATTGGTGCTGCACCCAGTGCAGTCCCACTTTCCTTGCACCCCTTAATGCATGCCTACCGCCACCATGTGAGTGCCATATTTAAAATGCGGCGCACCATGGCGCAGTGTAGGTGGCTATAGTGTCAATTTATGTGATGCTATTGATGTACTCTGCAGAAGTTGCACCAAAATGTTGGTGCTACTGCAGAGTACATAGGGCCCCATTCAAAATAATGGTATGCCCCCTTTTAACGCCTGCTCTGAGCATGTGTTAAAAGTGCAAAACAAATGGCACAAGGAATTCTCATAGATTTCCTTGTGCCACTTTTTCAGTCAGTACCCCTAACAGGGGAACGCCCCCCTTGCATACATTATGGCTGGCGCAGCCATAATGTGGCACAATACAAGCATTGCACCACTTTGTAAATATGGCGCGTAGGAAATGCCACCTTAATGCCACATCTGCATCTAAAGAAATGCTGCAAATGAGGCTCAAGGTGGTGCTTATGACATACAAATATACCCCTTGGTGTTTTTCCGTTCAGCAGTTCGGGCTGTCGGCATGTCTAAAGACCCTATAGGAAAATGAAATGGAAAAAGTTGTTTTGGGACCCTCTCTTTTTCTCAGCCCCCAGTTGACAGATCACCCTGAAACTTTCAAGACAGCAACTGAACTGAGCAAAGCATACGTTTTGAACATTTTGTGAAGATTTATCAAGCTCCGTCAAAGTTATTGACAAAACAAAAATTGCTCTCCCTATGGAAACTAGGCCCTATCTATGACTACCATATATGTATATATAATATATATATATAAAATTCCTCACTTGGTCGCCTAAATCAGCGCCCTCACGGCAGACAGAGGCAGGGTCGCGAACCCCATAAATATTTCTTCTTCTTGGAAAAATCCAATTTATTTTGGCAAAACAAACACCCAACGCGTTTCAGGAGTCAAAGCTCCCTTGATCACAAGCAATTTAGTCTATACTTTTATTTCTCAAAATACCCTTACCAGTATTTATAAGCTAGTAAAAATAGACGGTAATAGTGAAATGATTAATGTTGAATTAAGTGGGTAAATTTGAAAGTAACTGTGGAGTGAAATAATTCTAGTAATAATGTGTATGGTATACCATTATGATTAGTAGCAGTTTTTGTGAACATGTTGACAGTTTTTATATAATTAAAATGATTGATAATCATATATTGTATGTAAATAGCAGATTACAGGAGATATAAGTTGTTTTGGGAATAGTAATAATAAGGGCTAAAATATGTCAAGTATAAAAATATATACTTGACTGCAAGAAAAACATGTTTAAAAATGTCTGCCATATTTTCAATAAGAACTGTGGACCGTTTTCTATGTTCATTGAGTTGGTGGAGGGTATTTAGAGTCATGAAAGTATGGACTAAATTGCTTGTGATCAAGGGAGCTTTGACTCATGAAATGCGTTGGGTGTTTGTTTTGCCAAAATAAATTGGATTTGAGGACATCGAGTGACAGAGGCGTTTTTTCCAAGAAGAAGAAACAGAAGGAGATATATATATATATATATATATATATTCACTAAAAAGAAGTATATAGTTTTTTATGTTTTCATAACAACCTGGGTTTGAATACCTGTTATCAGATATAAAGTGTACATATACAATTATTCTGCCACAATTCAGTGATCTCTGCTAATAATATCGTAATTGATTATAGGAAAACCCCATAGGAAAACCCACAAGTATTGCCATTGTGAATGCTGGACGTAAGAGGCAATATATCTCTGGTTTGTGCTCTGAGAATTATGTTTGTACTTTTGTGAATTGCAACTAAATATTTCGAAATTTTGCTTGAAAAAAAATCACATTTTTCTCTTTACCTTAAGCTTACAAAGCACTGTTGATGCAAAACTTACACAGATACAGAGCCCTGAATATGATAAAAAGAAAACTTATAGCTTGTAAGGGCGCACAAAAAGACCGTAGAAATATATTTGTTTGAGCAACTTGAGGCTGATTTTTTCGAAAATCCTCTGGTACATGAGTCTTAAAACACCTCAGTAGTGAAAGGGTTAATATTACCTATTGCATCTACTTTGTGATATCAGAGGGGGCGTGGCCAGACAGCACAACAAGATGGTGGCAAACTAAGAGAACTCCAATAGCCAGAGCAACAATCCTACATAACCATCCATTTAAACATTCCTTCCAAGCACACATAGAGCCACCTCTGTCATCGCAGCAGCAGACAACTGCAGAAAAAAGTCTGGTTGCTGGCCAGGAGACCAAAGCTGAAGGAGGGTAATACACGGCCTGCATGCCAACTCGATAACCGTGCATCATTCAGAAATGGCTCGATCGGGTGGAGCATTGCAGGTGGAGATGGTGTTGGAGTGTGTCTTTTAAAAGCAATATTAATACGAAAACTTGCAATATCTTGTGTGATGAAGCCGTATAGAACATGTGTTAGCATAGAAAATAATGCACACGTTTGAAATGTGCCCACGGGGAGTGGCTACCAATGTATACGAAGACTAATGAAAAGGCTTATTAATTCAGAATTATTATGCAATAATGTTTTGAATTTGTATTAGTACATCATAATTAGTGTAATGTGTTAAGAGTTTGCTTCATTAACAAAAAGGGCTTTAACATAGCAAGGGCTTGGACCTAGCTGCCTGGCCTCATATTGAATTTCATTTTCTAACGTGTAATGTGCTGTTTTTCCTGAAGGACATGAAATTGTACTTTTCCAGGAGCTATATGTGTGTAGAGTAAATTCTTTCTCATGAGAACTGGCTTGCTCAAGGCCATGTTCTTGCTAGATGCAACAGTGTAATTCATAACAGGTGCAAGGTTACCTCTCTTAGGAGAAGACAATGAAGACACTGACTGGAGCGCAAAGTGTAACATTTCCTACCTGACATTCCAACCGTTGAAGACGTCAATAACATAGACCAATCCGTGACATGGGAACTGTGGAAAATTCTAGAAAGGTGCTTACCAAATTATTGGACAGAGATAATGATGCACCAAATATTATCCAATGGGGAATTAGGGAATAGCTAGACAGTTTTTACTTAACTGCATGACCCAAGGAGAAATTGGCACTGCATTACCGCTTCTTTTTCCGGACACTCCAGACCCATACTTTAGTTTTTTAGTTGTCCTATCACCCAAACCATCCTCTGCCCACCTTTTGCTTGACATGAGCTTTTCCTCTATTTGGGGGATGTAATATGTTCCTAGCTATGCTATCATGAGACTTTGTCCCGTTCTAACTTTGCTGATGCTGATGAACTGATGTCCTGAGGACGAAGACTGACGCTGTTTGCTGATCCGTTGGATTGGTAACTATCCGATGCAAATTGTGATTGTCTATTTGCCTTTTCTTTCTAGGTACCAACTGCAATTTTGATAGAGGCCTTAGTATAGATGTTTTCTAAATTTGTGTTCACTAAAATGTTTTGCATGAAGCTCAACATGCTAATGCTAATTTGAGGTTAGTTAAGGTGTTCACTAATATCGTATGTAAATAGACAAATGACTGAGTTCTTGCTTTGTTGATTCATGTACTAATGAGACTCTGCTAAGTTGATTCATATTAATGATGTGCCTAAATATTGAATGAATATAGTCTATGCATTGATTGAGTTGTGCTCTGATTGCTAATTAGGAATGCTTCTGATGTGGTTTATTGATATTGTGGATAACAGACATTATATTAGAATGTTACTAATAGGGAAATAAATATCCTAACACTTAACTAAACTGGTGTGGTTATTCATGACTGAAAGGTCATGGTGTGTTCAATTATTGATTCTTATTGATTGTTTATTGATTAGTGATTGTCATTATTGATTGGATATCGATTTGTTGATTGATGATGGCAAGAAAATATTTTGTACTGGGAAGTCCACAAACGCAGTCCAAAGGTTTGTCGACCTAAACGCTTCTCCTTGTAAGTTTACTTATTAAGGCTCTGACGCGCTATCAATGGCCGGGTGCAGCTACTAGCCAGGCATAGAGCTGTGACCTTCCCTGTGCAAGACACGAAGTACCTGTACAGCAGCTAAAGGTGGGGAGGTATCCGAGAGCACAGATTACGCAGAAGAGACCGTGCTGCCGCTGGAAGGTCATTCGGGCCTGGTGGAAGATCGAAGATGTTGCGGGTGAGAACCAGGCCCTGTTTACTCACCCCCATCTGTGAGACGAATCATGTTGCATCCCGCGTAATCTGGCGACCGGAGGGCAGTGCTAGGCTGAAGGTACTGGAGCTGTGGACTCCCTTTATGGAGAACCGTGAGGCCCTGTGGTGTCGCAAAGTGGTGTTTTCACCCCGAGAGCTGGAGTGCTACTGGAGTGACTGCTGATTAAAGGGTGAAAGAGGCACCAGGATCTAGTGAGTGCAATGCGGTAAGGCTCTACTATTCTGGATCGTATAAACTGGCACATTTACCTGACTATAGCACTGTTTGTTTTGTGGGGACCGACTGGCCCATACCAGTCACAAAGATATTGGTCCCCCTGATTGGGATCTTTTGGCTGGGCTGTTTGATTGGCTATTGGTACACTGCCTGCTCTATGGCCGTGCTCACCCCTAAAAGCGACTAGGGTCTTGCTGCTATTTCAATACTCAGAACAGCTAACGCAGATTTGAACTTTTAGCGAGCTCATTCTGACCTTCATAGCTCTTTTGAATACCATCGTCAAGATGGAAACAAAACAATCCAGGCTGGTTTTTGACACCAGGAAAAGTACTAAACATCAAGAAACTGTCACAATACATCAACACCCTCAGGAGGAAACCTCTCACAATGAACTCCTGTCATCAGGGGATGACAGGATCCTATTACTAGGTATAAAATTGAGCTTCACCTCAACAGACTGTAAAATAGGCTCCCTAATAGCGAGAATGGATGACATGAAGGACTTCCTGGATAAACAACATACTGCATTGCTACAGCCGAGCAAATAATCTTCAACATAGAGGATGATCACTTACAGCAGTCAAAAGCTGTGAAAGAAATACAAGGAGGACTCCACCATATTAAGGTGAAAATCATGACTTTGGGGCCAGAAACAACTGCAATGGCCCACATTGAGGACTATACTGAAAAGCTGATAATAAAGCTCTGTGGCTCAGAAAGCTTCTCGAAGATATTCATAATCGAGAGAGCCCACAGATCCCTGACCCCCAGACCCATTCTGGATGCACCCCCACAACCTGTCAACGCTAAGGACCAGATCTATGATGGCTTAGTGCCATTCCAATGCCAAATTGGCATCATTTTTCTTACGCTAATGTGGCGTTGGAAGGGCAAAAATGTTCGTCATATTTACAAAGTGGTGCCATTCGTAACCCATAGCGCCACATTATGGGGGTCATTCTAACTTCGGAGGGCGGCGGAGGCCACCCGCCAAAGTTCCCCCGCCAGAATACCGCAGCGCGGTCAAATGACCGCCGCGGTAATTCTGACTTTCCCGCTGGGCGGGCGGGCGACCGCCAAAAGTCCGCCCGCCCGCCCAGCGGGAAAGCACCAGCAACGAGGAAGCCGGCTCCGAATGGAGCCGGCGGAGTTGCTGGTGTGCGACGGGTGCAGTTGCACCCGTCACGATTTTCAGTGTCTGCTAGGCAGACACTGAAAATCAATGTGGGGCCCTGTTAGGGGGCCCCTGCAGTGCCCATGCCATTGGCATGGGCACTGCAGGGGCCCCCAGGGGCCCCACGACACCCTTTACCGCCATCCTGTTCCTGGCGGTGAAAACCGCCAGGAACAGGATGGCGGTAAGGGGGTCAGAATCCCCATGGCGGCGCTGCAAGCAGCGCCGCCATGGAGGATTCCCTGGGGCAGCGGGAAACCGGCGGGACACCGCCGGTTTCCCGTTTCTGACCGCGGCTGTACCGCCGCGGTCAGAATGCCCACGGAAGCACCGCCAGCCTGTTGGCGGTGCTTCCTCCAACCCCGGCCCTGGCGGTCCATGACCGCCAGGGTCGGAATGACCCCCTATGTCTGCCCCAAGCATAATGAATGCAAGGGAGCATTCCAGCGCTGGGGGGGCAAAAAAATGGCACAACGGAATCTATGAGATTCCTTTGTGCCATTTTCATCTGAATTTTTTTTTACACCTGCTAAGTGCAGGGGTTCAAAAGAGGCTCCTGTTGTGTTCGATGGGCCTCTGTGTGCTTTGCAGGATTAGCGTCAACATTTTCTAGCGAAAAAACATTTACTGCAAAGCGCCGGACTAGTGTAAAACATTATGACGCTAGTCCCCCTGACTACCGCCAAGGTGTGCCATATTTTAGATACGGCGCACACAAGGTGGCATTAGGGTGGTGCAAAGGGGCGCAAGAAAAGTGGTGCTGCACTAGCTGTAGCATTACTTTTCACGAATCTGGGCCTAAGCTCTTAAACTATCAAGACAGGGACCAGCTATTAGGAGTAACCATGGAAACTAAGGGAATTCCTGCCGTCAGGAAAAAACTCCAAGAATGTGGCATAGCGTACTCTATGGTATACCCCTCAAACTCAGTTTCACATGGAAAGGCGAGACTAAGATATACACAGAGCTTAAGGAAACCACTACATTTCTCCAGAGGCACATGACTACCAGAGGACGAACTCCGCCCCATGACAACTCAGGCGTCAAATTGTCATTTGATGAAGTGGACTGAGGACACCATGACTTGGTGTAAAGCTCTCTGGAGGCGGAGTCCAGACATGTGCTGCCTCTAAGAGTTCAAGTTCCCCTTTGTGCTGGCAATAGCTGGTCGGGGTTTGCTGAGGGTTCATGAGTATAACTCATGTCTCCAGTAGAATGTAATGTATAAACTGTTGCTGCAATAAATTCTTCTTTCTATGCTCCACCGTTTTTAGAGGTATGAAGGTATGAGACTTTCTGCTCCAGCCACCCCCAACTTTATGCATGGTTTACTGTATCTTCAGCTACTTTGGTTTATTGTTTATGTTGAGAGGAAGAAGGTTTGTAGGGATGCCCCTGGGAAACTGGGTCCTGGTATATGTGTGTGGGGGCCAGGGGGTTGAAGGGAAAAGTTCAAGCTAAGGCAGAGCAATGTGATAATAGCGTGCCATCACATGAGTCCAGAAGAATCCCATTGATAGCAGTAATTAGGGGGGTGCGGGGAGCTCGGCTCTGCTGGTGGAGCTAACAGGCATTTTTGGAGCTCCACGCTCCGCTTAGAGCGCAGAGTTAGTCCAAAAACTCCGCTAGCCCCACCAGTGGAGTGTAGCTCACCCAGTGCATTCTGCAGCCCAGTTATGGGCTGCACATAGTAAGCGCAGACTGTCTGTGCTTGCACTGTGCAGCACATAACTGGGCTGCAGCACGCATCAGAGCAGAAGCCAGAGGGAGGCAGCTGCTGCAGACCTGTCGCTATTGAACAACGAGGAGAGGAGGACCCCCTGGAAGACCCAGGTAAGTCCTTGTCTCTTTTTCATTGTTTGTGCACTCTGGTGCACAAACAAGGTCTGAAATGGCAGCTTTCGCTGCCTACGGTGCTGGCCTGAATTCAGGTGAAAGCTGCTGTTCTAGGCCTCTTGTGCACCAGCCTGTCCTGTGTGCAGTGCACACGCGGCAGGCCGGTGCACAACAGACCTAGCAATTTTGTCTCCCTACAACCTGGCCTGAATTCAGGCCAGAACAGTAGGCAGCAAAAGAAGGCTGCTGTTTCAGGCCTCTTGTGCACCGGCACTGCACATGGGACAGGGCAGTGCAAAAGATGCCTGAAATTGCCTCTTTCACTGCCTACGGCCCTCTCCTGAATGCGCCAGGTCCGACCCTGCTTACCGCTTCCGAGATCAGGAACATTCAGGACTCTGCGGGGCACGATACTCCGTCTCCACGGATTTCCACAAAGTGTTTTTTCAACTCTGCAGAATTCTGCAGAATCGGACTCTGTGAACTCCGCCGAGGCCTAGAAATAATACTCCTGATAAATGGCATTAGGTAGCAGACAGGACAACCACCAGTGTCCGTTAAAAGTGGCAACATGAATGTGCAAGGCACGAATAATCCACACAAACGTAGCCAAATCTGTGCCTGTATGTTCAGACATAAAGTGGACATTTTACTACGGCAGGAAACACATTACCCACTAAACAGCATGACTGCCTTTGCATGCACATGGGTTTTCTATGTATATTTCTCTTCATACTCCACCTACTCGAGGGGAGTGGCCATGATTATTAAAAAATCTGTGTACTCCTACCACATACAAACCAAAATGGACCAGGAGGGTTGTTTCATTATTCTGCAAGGTCTGATCTATTACTTACAAATTACTTTAGTTTATACCTATGGACCGAATACAGAGAGTCCAGACTTCTTAGTAACGATGATGAAACACTCTTCAGACATTGATCCCGAACGGTCATCTGAGGGGGACCAGATCCTTATTCTCAATACAGTGCAAGATTGCACTAACCGTCAAGAAAAGAGTCAGACTAGAGCCCACAAAGCACTAAAAACATTATCCAACAATACAACCTAGTAGCCTTCTGGAGACTGAAGCACACTTATAAGAGGGAATACACATTTCACTCCTCTGTACATAACTCCTTCTCATGCATGGACTTTTAACTAGGCTCCAGAGACGTGGCAGGAGGGTTAATGGAGAAAAGCCATCTTCCCAGAATACAGTCTGACCATTCCCCGGTGATCTTAACCCTGACAATATATAGGGATTGGTGCCAGGTGTTTAAGTGGCTCCTTCAACTTAAAAAAACCTCCTGGACCTGGTGTTCAAGGGGAAAGTAAGACAGACCATTGCAAATTATTTAGAGGTAAAAAAGGGTTCCATCTCCTCTACCACAACTTTGTGGGAAACCTTGAAGGTTGTGATCCGGAGGAAATGGATGTCCAAAGCAAATGGCATAGTGAAATCGATCAGAAGAGATTGGCAAAATTAGAGCAAACATTGCATGACTTAGAGCAGCACTGTATCGTCACTCATGACGAAACAGTCCATGGTCCCATACACTCCAAACTTACCAAACTCAAAAAAGAAGCAGAAAGAGAACTGAAATTCCTGAGTAAGCATAGACTGATAGGGCACTATGGGAAGGGCAACAGATCAGGACATACCCTGGCTCCATTATTGAAACCTCAAAGGCCAGAGACCTATATAACACACAAATGCACTCCTGGGGCTCCCACTGACCATGATCCCTCTAATCTATTAGAGGCATTTGCTAGCTTCTATAAGGACCGATATAGCTCCAAACCACATGAGAGAACCCACGACATAAATAAATACCTAGAGAAGGTGAAATTAGCTTGTCTAGACACCGAAGAGCGAGCATTACTATGCCAACTGATTACTTTAGATGAAATACTATTAGTCATTAAACAGCTCAGAAATGGAAATGCACCTGGCAGCGACGGTCTCCCTGACAAATTTTATAAAGAATATTCAAAAGAGCTCTCTCCTATATTCTTGGATGTGTATGATGAAGCCTATGGGGTGGGGTAACATCCATGAGAGAGGCCATAGTAATAACGCTCCTTAAGACTGATAAACCATCCTTATGACTGATAAACCCACTGCACACTGTGAATAATACCTACCTTTTTTCACTCATCAGTGTGGACAGTAAGGTATTGACTAAAATAATGGCAAACAGGTGTTTGCACCTACTGCCACACTTGGGGGGTCATTACAACATTGGCGGTAAAAGGCGCTTACCGCCGTGCAGAAGACCGCCAATACACCGCCGCGGCGGCGGTAGTCCGCCACAGCTATTATGACACACATCTTGGAATCCGCCGAAATACAGACACCCACACAACTTCGCCACACCAAAGGTCAGTGTTAAAGAGGCGAAAACAAAACCTCCACCTCCATGCCAACAGAAACACGCCCATGCTATTACGATCCACGAATCCACGCGGCGGTCTTTCAACCGCGGTATTCCATTGGCGGTATACACCGCTGCGCTCAAAATACACACACATCTCCAAAACACCGCCACATTGGACAAATCGAAATACACACACCTGATACACATACACACACCACTCCCACACACCCAACACAATATAAAACACACACCCACATCACCCACAAACCCCTACGACCAAAATTCATGGACGAAGGCCAGAGAGACAGCACAGCCAAGACAACACCACCATACAGAGGCACACAACACCATCACCCACACCACATCCATGCACAAAACACCACACACCACTACACATCACCACACACATCAACACTCACACCGCCCCACACATCACACAAACCACCCCATGTCACGCCAAAGACACCCCTGCTTCTCCGAGGAGGAACTCAGGGTCATGGTGGAGGAAATCATCCGGGTAGAGCCACAGCTATTTGGCTCACAGGTACAGCACACCTCCATAGCCAGGAAGATGGAGCTATGGCGAAGAATTGTGGACAGGGTCAACGCTGTGGGACAGCATCCAAGAAATAGGGAGGACATCAGGAAGAGGTGGAACGACCTACGGGGGAAGGTGCGTTCAACGGTCTCCAGGCACAACATAGCGGTTCAGCCGACTGGCGGTGGACCTCCACCTCCTCCCCCACAACTAACAACATGGGAGGAGCAAGTCTTGACCATCATGCATCCAGAGGGCCTCGGAGGAGTCGGTGGAGGATGGGACACTGGTAAGTCAAATCTTAACTATCATATCCCCCACCCTACCTGCATGCTATCACACACCCCCACCCTCATCCCCTCCCCTATCACCCAAAATCCTCAATAATGCACTAATAACACAAACCACACATCCCAACACCAAGCCCTGCATGACACAACTAAGCATAGACACCCAGCACTAAAGCATGCCCACTGCACATACCCAGAACAACCCCCTAACCATCATCACACAAGCCCCCACACAGGAATGCTTGCACTGGGGTACACGCACACTCACCCATTGCACACCATTACACACACACATGCAATAATCATGCTCTTATGTCCCTGCAGGAACCCGAAGGACCGTCACCACACCAGAGGGTCCAGACAACACCACTCCACCCCCAGAAGAGGCCCACAGTGACGATAGCAGCTCTACCCTACTGGATCCTGATGACCAGCCCGGACCATCGTGGGCCTCGGGACAGTCGGTTCCCCTTGCACAGGCACAGCCCAACACTGACCTTCCACCCTCTGGTAACACCAGCACAGCACCCACCCAGCAGGCCCAAACCTCCGTACCCAGGACAAGTCAATCAGCGGTGTGTCCACCACTACAAGGAACCCAGGATAACCCACCACCCCAACAACAACAGGGACCTGGGGGCAGTGGTAGTGGGCACACGGTCCTGGGAGGGCTGCTGTGCGACAGGGGGCGGACAGACCAAGGGAACCCACTCTCCACGAGGCCCTCACTTCCATCATGGGAGTGTACCACCACTCCCAGGAGACGATGGCGACGGTCCTGGTAAAGTTTCAGGAGACCCAGCGCCTGCAGGAGGACCAGTATTTGGGGTTCAGGGAGGAGCTCAGGACCATCAGCTCCGCCCTGGGCACCATCGTAGGGGTGCTGAAAGACATACAGCAGACCCTGAGGGACACCGTGGCACTCCAAGGGGCCCCTGACACTAGCCAGGATGATGAACTGCCCACCACCTCCGCCGGCGCTAGTGGACAGGACGCCCCGCCACACCACACCAGCACCCCACCCCCTGCAGACGGACAACCACCACGCAAGCGGTCCCTGAGATCCAGGAACAGGACAGAGCAAGATGGCAAGACCCCAGCCAGGAAATGAAACCACCCTGATTGTCCCCCACTGACCCACTTTGTTACCCTGTCCATACTTGAACTGCCCCAGCTCCACTTCCTATGCCCAGATGGGCAGTGCACCTTTGAGATTAATAGACTGGACTCTGCCATGGACATTCCTCCACCATCACCATTTTACAACCCCCTCCCATTTTTGAGCACTTCAATAAACACCCTTGAAACACAAAACAATCTGGAGTCAGTCTGTGATATTGTAAATATGTATTATCAATGACAGAGTCATAATGCGTTTCCCATTGTAGAGCCAACATACCTATGTCACACATCACAAGTCCTTGAAGGATGCAAGCAGATGACACACGTTGGTAACCACACCTGTGAAACCGTAATGGAAAGGTACAACTCAGTTACCAAATACTGGTTGAAATCGACAGACAGGATAGAGGTAGATGTGTGAAAGTTAATGTAATGGTAAAAAAGAAAATGTTCTCACCTGTGTCTCACTGGAAATATTGCTGTATGACTGACTCCCTGGTGTCGTTGTCTTCTTCCTCAGCTTCCTCCTCATCACTGTCCACAGGCTCCACAGGCTCCACAGCTGCCACAACACCGTCATCTGGACCATCCTCCTGCAGAAAAGGCACCTGGCGTCTCAAAGCCAAATTATGAAGCATCGAGCAGGCGATGATGATCTCGCACACCTTCTTCGGTGAGTAGAATAGGGAACCACCTGTCATATGGAGGCACCTGAACCTGGCCTTCAGGAGGCCGAATGTGCGTTCGATCACCCTCAGAGTCCGCCCATGGGCCTCATTGTAGCGTTCCTCTGCCCTGGCCCTGGGATTCCTCACTGGGGTCAGTAGCCATGACAGGTTGGGGTAACCAGAGTCCCCCAATAGCCATACACGGTGCCTCTGGAGTTGACCCATCATATCAGGGATGCTGCTATTCTGCAGGATGTAGGCGTCATGCACTGAGCCAGGGAACATAGCATTTACCTGGGAGATGTACTGGTCTGCCAAACATACCATCTGTACATTCATGGAATGATAACTCTTCCTATTTCTGTACACCTGTTCACTCCTGTGGGGGGGGACCAGAGCTACTTGGGTCCCATCAATGGCACCTATGACGTTGGGGATATGTCCAAGGGCATAGAAGTCACCTTTAACTGTAGGCAAATCTTCCACCTCAGGGAAAATGATGTATCTCCTTACGTGTTTCAGCAGGGCAGACAACACTCTGGACAAAACGTTGGAAAACATAGGCTGGGATATCCCTGATGCCATGGCCACTGTTGTCTGGAATTACCCACTTGCAAGGAAATGGAGCACTGACAGCACCTGCACGTCAGGGGGGATTCCAGTCGGATGGCGGATTGGTGACATCAGGTCTGGCTCCAACTGGGTACATAGTTCCTGGATTGTGGCACGGTCAAACCTGTAGGTGGCAATTACATGTCGCTCTTCCATTGTCAACAGGTCCACCAGCGGTCGGTACACCGGAGGATTCCGCCATCTTTTCACATGTCCCAGCTGACGGTGCCTACGAAGGACAACAGTGACGAATCAGTCATTTTTCCTCCAGGTATGTACCCACAGTTACACACAAGACTACACCAATCACAAAACCCTTCCTGTATGTGTGTTGAGTGTAGGCCTAGCTATGTGTGACGCAGAGGTAAATGAAGCCATGTGGGCCCCTGAAATGGCGGCTGCCTGACCTCTAAACTGGGACAATGGGATTGTGGGGTAACAGCGCTGGCGTTGCACACCGTGGTGGTAGGCGGTCGTAGACCACGGCGCTATGCTGCATTGGTTAACATTGGACCCTATGGGTCCCAGGAGCCAATGAACAGGTGCGCCGGGGGTGATGATGTGCACCGCCGCGGACGTCACTGCCGCGAACGTCACCGCCATTTTCTATCTGTTCAATCACTAGATACCTGACCTTCGACAGGAGAGGACCTACACTGCAAGTGCTGCTGTGACCTCGGTCTGGAAGCGACGATGGCTGCTGCGTCTGGGGAAAGGGCCCCTGCCTTCACTGCTCAGGAGTTGGAGAAACTGGTAGACGGGGTCCTTCCCCAGTACACGCTACTCTACGGTCCTCCAGACCAACAGGTAAGTACACAGGGAGTACGTTGTATGGGCAGGAGAGGGCTGGTTGGAAGAGGGAAGGGGGCACAGTTCATAGAACATTAATGCATGTGAATGAATGGGCCACATGGCCAGAGTAGGGAGGGGGCCACTCACATCGACAGTGCAGTTGGTAATGACTGTTCCTCTTCCCTTGTGCATCGCATGTAGGTCAGCGCCCACCAGAAGAGGGACATTTGGCGTGCCATTGCCAAGGAGGTCCGGACCCTGGGGGCCACCAGAGACGGGGCACCCACTGCCGGAAAAGATGGGAGGACATTTGCTGCTGCAGCAAGAAGACAGCGGAGGCTCAGCTGGGGATGGCCTCCCAACGTGGGAGGGGTGCCCGTTGCACCATGACCCCCCTGATGTTCCGGATCCTGGCAGTGGCCTACCCGGAGTTGGATGGGCGCTTGAGGGCATCACAGCAGACACGAGGGGGTGAGTACAAACTCATTCTGCTGACTTTGCGCGCAGTAGAGGGGTCTGGGTGGGGTAGGAGGCCTGTGGGTGTACCTAGGCAAGCTAGAAACACGAAGACTAGGCCCCTCTGTAATGCAGCCCATGTGGCACTCTACCCCCACCTCAGTAGAGTGCCAAGTCGAGGTATAGTTGCCCCTGTGGCATCCATGTGTGCAGATGTCCACCATTGCCATGTAGGCCATATCCCAGAAATTGCATATGCAGAGGGCAGGAGCACGGCGTAATGCAGGGGGCTGCTGTGTCTGTCTTGTCTGCCAACGGTAGCGGTATGCCATGCACTCAACCTGTCTTTCTTCTGCCCCCCCCCCCCTTTTTCTGCTCTCCCTGTTCTTTTGTACATCAGCATCATCAGGCGGAGGTACAGTGGCACCGGAGCACGAGGGAGATGCATCCCACATGGCCATGGAGGGCCACACCACAGACTCTGAATGCACCAGTGGGACGGAGGGGAGCTTCACGTCGGCCACCGGATCACCAACCAGCAACACGGACTCGTCCGCCGATGGGGGCTCCCTTGTGGTGGCGGCACTATCTGTGCGCCCCACTTCTACAGGTACAGCCTCCACCTCCCCTACCAGCACCGCCCTCCCAGCAGCCCCTCAGCGTTCACCCCATGCCCGCTCACCCAGGAGGGTGGGCATCACCTTCGCCCCAGGCACCTCAGGCCCTGCCCCAGTCACCCCTGCTGCCCTCAGTGAGGAGGCCATTGACCTCCTCAGGTCACTCACTGTTGGGCAGTATACCATTGTGAATGCCATCCAGGGTGTAGAACGAGAGTTGCAACACGGTAATGAATTCCTGGAGGGCATTCTTTCTGGTCAGGCTGTCCTTCAGCGAACCCTGCAATCTCTGGCCTCAGCACTGATGGCAGCCATTGTCCCTGTGTCTAGCCTCCCCCTCCAACCTCCTCCACCCAGACCCAATCCCCTGTACCCCAGCCCATCCCAAGCACACCTACAGACCAGCATGCACACAAGTCAGCACACACAAGTAGCTCAAGCAAACATAGGCACCACACAACCCTCAGGCACTCACGCAAGCCTCACCCACATACAGACACAGCAACATCCACTGCCTCCACTGTGTCCCCCTCCTCCTCTTCTCCCTCCTCCCTCCCAGTCTCGTCTACACACACACCTGCATGCGCCACATCTACAGGAACCATGAATCGCACAAGGACACCCAGCACCCCAAACCGCTCACCTGCACTCACCACCTCCACTGCCATTTACACGTCCCCTGTGTCCTCTCCCAGTGTGTCTGTGACGCCCCCTCCCAAAGTACACAAACGCCGGCAATCACACACCCAACATCCATCCACCTCACAACAGCCTCCAGTACCTGCACCTGCACCCAAAACACCTAAAGTGACACCTCCTACAACGACCTCCTCTTCCTCCACTCCCAGACCCCCTCCAACTACCCATCCCAGTGTTCGTCAGAAACTGTCCCTCTGTAAAGTTGACCATTTTGCCCCCACCCCCCCCTCCAATTCATCAGTCCCGTCGTAGCGCCTCAGCCAAAAAGCCCCCAATACCAGTGGTGCCTGTTCAAGGTATGTGGAGTGCACCGGCCACCAGGGCAGGCAGTGTGACCCGGAGCCAAGGCACTGGCAGCCCACCCCTTGTAAAGGCTCTGAAATTGGAGAGTGGACGACGGGACCGTGTGAAGACTCCTGGTGGGAAAACAACTCACATGGGTTCCAAGGGGATTGGAGAGTCAGCTGTGACTCCACCAAAGGTGGGGAAGGGCCAGAAGAAGTCTGCCCAGCCTGTTGTGAGTATCACGGCAGAGAAGGGCGGCATCATTCCCGGCGGTCGAGACCCAACCGCCAGCACCGTCGTCACTGGTCAGGAGACCACCGCCGGAGTCATAGCCCAAGAGGGCCCAAGTATTGTCACTGGTGAGGAGACCACTGCCGGAGTCATGGCTCAGGAGGGCCCAAGTATCGTCACTGGTCAGGAGACCACCGCCGGAGTCATGGCCCAGGAGGGCCCAAGTATCGTCACTGGTCAGGAGACCACCGCCGGAGTCATGGCCCAGGAGGGCCCAAATATCGTCACTGGTCAGGAGACCACCGCCGGAGTCATAGCCCAGGAGGGCCCAAGTATCATCACTGGTCAGGAGACCACCGCCGGAGTCAGTGCCCAGGAGGGCCCCGGCTGCCACAGCCCAGGTGGGCTATGAGGCAACGTCATGCCACACACCAATGCCCACTCTAGGGAACGTCATGCCACACACCAATGTCCGTACCAGAACCGCCATGGCAAAGCACCGCTGAACAGTCCAGAACTGCCATGGTGAAGACCGCTGAACAGGGCAAGCACCGCCATGGCAAAGCACCGCTGAACAGTCCAGAACCGCCATGGCAAAGCACCGCTGAACAGTCCAGAACCGCCATGGCAAAGCACCGCTGAACAGGGCAAAGACCGCCATGGTGAAGACCGCTGAACAGGGCAAGCACCGCCATGGCAAAGCACCGCTGAACAGTCCAGAACCGCCATGGCAAAGCACCGCTGAACAGTCCAGAACCGCCATGGCAAAGCACTGCTGAACAGGGCAAGCACCGCCATGGCAAAGCACCGCTGAACAGGGCAAAGACCGCCATGGTGAAGACCGCTGAACAGGGCAAGCACCGCCATGGCAAAGCACCGCTGAACAGGGCAAAGACCGCCATGGTGAAGACCGCTGAACAGGGCAAGCACCGCCATTGCAAAGCACCGCTGAACAGTGCAGGCACCGGGTAAGAATGAATAGACCGCCACATCAAGCATCCTTATCCCATGTGCAGCTGGGACAGTGACGGGACAGGAACTTTCACAGGGAGACTAATCCAGTCTGGGTACCAGTCCCCCTCACGAGCCACTGGCGGATGTTATCTACTTGCGAAATTGAGGCTTTGCACTCCCCAGGATGGCACAGTGGGCAAGCCAGCCACTGTAGAGACTTGAGAGACTGTGGGTTTGCACTCCTCAGGATGGCACAGTGGGCAAGCCAGCCACTGTAGAGACTTGAGAGACTGTGGCTTTGCACTCCCCAGGATGGCACAGTAGGCAAGCCAGCCATTGTAGAGACTTGAGAGACTGTGGCTTTGCACTCCCCAGGATTGCACAGTGGGCATGGAGCCCCGTTGTGGATCTGGCTTTGCAGTCATCCGGCTGAGATGCCCCCCCTTCCCTTCCCCCTGAGGTGCCTGTAGTATTTCTATCTGATGCCCCGGCAGTGTTCTCTCCGATTGTGGTCAGGTATCTTTTGTGGGCCTCGCCCATGCATTTTTGGCATCACTGGATGCACAATTGCAGGCATGCACCACACATTGCCTTTGAGAAGGTGCACGGACATTGATATGTACAT
Source organism: Pleurodeles waltl (assembly GCF_031143425.1). Lineage (NCBI taxonomy): Eukaryota > Metazoa > Chordata > Amphibia > Caudata > Salamandridae > Pleurodeles > Pleurodeles waltl. Next base: position 506,524,251 of record NC_090447.1, on the reverse strand, counting down.
ATCTGCACTACTTCTCGTAATGTATATATTTCTGCCTGATTTTCGTATATATCTGTATATCTGTATATTTTTGCAAAACATGTATATTGCAACATTACAATGTTTGAACGGATTTTGCTTTGTCTTTGCATTCTTCCGGGGGGATTGTGGGTTGTTACTGTGATTTTTGTGGATGCATTGGTGTGTATGTTGTAATATGCGAGGGTGGGGGTGGGGGTGTTTCGTGGGTGTCCCCCTAACTTTTACCTCCCTCCTCCCCCATGTCGTAGGTGCAGTACTCACCGTTGTCTTCGGCGCCTACGTAGATGGTGGTCGTAGCGGAGCAGAAAGACAAGAGCAGGGAATATTTGGATTTCCGGCTCCATGGCGTCCTCGTTCCTGGTGGGATGTGTTAAGGGGAGCGTTTTCCCATTGCAAAAGCTGTTTCCGCTGTGTTTGTATCCACGGTGAATCCGCCCCGGAAAAGGTGGCGGATTGGCTGGTTGTGATACTATGGGCGGTACATTGTCTTCCGCCTGTCTGTTGGCAGTGACCGCTGCGCTGCTTGTCTGTACCGCTGTGGCGGGCGGTGTGTTAAAGTGGCTGTCTTTGTTGGCGGTTTCCGCCAGGGTCATAATTCCCTTTTTTTTGCCCGCCGGCCTGTTTGCGGGATTACCACAGCTTTAACACCATCCACCAGGGTTGTAATGACCCCCCTGGTGCGGCCTGATCAATCTGGTTTGATAGTGGGCAGATCTACCACCGATAACTTGCGTACGCGCTTCTCCCTCACACATCAAATAACCCCAAACTTACCGATGGTGGCCACCTTTCCAGGTGCTGCTAAGACAATTGACACAGTTGAATGGACCTTTCTTTTAACAGTGCTGGAAAGAATGGGGCTTGGTAGAGCTATGTTAAAATGCATCAACTTGAAAGATACAGAACTACCAGTCCGAGTACGAGTGAATGGTGTTATGTCTGTAGTGCTGCTGATTAGTTGCAGTATACGGCAAGGATGTCCTCTATCCCCCATATTATTTGCTCTCCCAATGGAACCCCTAGCCAGTATCCTTTGGGAATGTATTCACCGGTGGGGGGGGTCAACTTGGGGTTTCATTACATGCTTTTGTCAATGTATGCAGATGATGCCCTGCTTGTGGGATGAGATCCAGAGTAGAACTTACCAATTACAGAAGAGTTTAAACAATCTGGGTGCTGGTCTAGGCTCCAAATGAATTGGTCACAATCGATCATGGTTCCCCCTCACACCGGCCCCAACACAGATCACAATAGACTACCTATTACAATGGTAGACAGAACCTATCTGTTACCTGGGTATTGGCTACCATACTGATATATTGACCATCTTACAAGAAAACTATGAGATGTATATGGCAATACTTAGCACACGGGTGGATAGATGGATTAAACTCCTGCTGTCATTAGAAGACAGAATATCACTGATGAGGATGGTGATATTGCTGAAACTACTATACATGTTCCAAAATATCCTTGTCCCATTACACAAGATGTTTTTTACTCAACTCAAAATACTTATGATAAAATTGTCATGGGCAGGCAAACAGCCTACAATTAACTGGAATAAACTCCAGCTTCCGTACAACAGAGGGGGTTTTGCAGCAGCTTATTTTGATGAGTGTCACAGGCGCAATTTATGCATCACTGGATGCACAATTGCAGGCATGCACCACACATTGCCTTTGAGAAGGGCATGATTAACACACTTCCAAAACAGAATGCCCCCTACTCGCACTTCACCAGACCCTCCTAAGAGATAGATACAGTAAAATGTGCTACACGGGCATTGTCCCGGATTGCATCCATATGTGCCGTCCCAATATTATTTTCACCCTTAATCCCCATCAAACATTATTCTCCGCTGCAGATGGATAATACGCCCACAGTAATGACAAAACTTCGAACCAAAGGTCAACACTTTAAGGGACCTATTTAAGGATTACAAATTTAAATCATAACATGAATATCTGGAAGAATCCCCCAATACATTGATGGATACTATTGCTTATTGGAACCTACATCATGCAACAAGCAGACTCTGCCCCATCTTTCCTTCTGAGACAGCTGAGTGGCATGTGATTTCTATTCTTCTTTCCTCTCCTCAACCAATTAAACTGATCACCAGACTATAGAACACAGTTATGGGGTTGATAGAGGGACATACCTCCCAGGAGTGAGGAGTATGGTCAGCAGACCTGGGCATAGCAACTGATGATGCATTGTGGAAACCTGGGCGTAGCCTGGTCTGTAAGATTGGGGAGTGTGAGATTCAGATTTCCCAACAATCACGCTGGCACATAATGTTGAAATATATTATATAATAAACTGGGTAACAAGAGGGGCAGCAGAAAGGCAGAGAAATGCAGATTGGTAGGTGCACTAAGTGAGAGAAAGCACATTATTTTGTGAAATAACCAGCATTTTTTATTTTTTATTTTTGTGCAAGTAGAACAACTTATACCTCTACATGTTGCACAGTATAATCTCACTTCATGATCCATACATCTTATGTCGGCCCTCCAACTTTAACACTAGTCCATGTTAATGCACCCATTCACAGTTGATTTTAGAATACTACAATACAGAATATATGGTTGTGCAACACAGAAGTAATTGTACAATGGTCCATCATAGCTATGTAACATTCGAATATAGTAGTAATGGGCAAGTCCATCCATATCAAGTACAATGCATAGTATATTAACTTTTAACAATAAAACTGTGATACTGTAATACATTTTACCAGATACAAACATGAAGAGAGGACAACTGCTGCATACCTTCAGACCAGTCTACAATATTCAGCCGGCTTAGGCCCTGGAAGGACCACCAAACCCAATCTGCGGCTATATAGGCAAATCGAATGAGGAGGAGGTGGGAGATCAGGCAATGAAAGTCAGAGTCGACAAGTGAAGGGATATGTCATCTATCGATTACACTCAGCCACCAACTCTCTACCACCATTTTATCATCCAAACGGGCATGTCGGTACTCGCACTTCGCTATTGGGGTTCATCTGCTGAGGTGTCCCCATCTTCCCCCACAGGTTCCCCATGTAGTCCTTCGATCATACCATGCCAGACTTCCAGATCTCGTTCAGCGTGTTCATCCATACGTATTCTATGGAGGCGAGCTTCCTCTGCAGTCGCCCACTCAGTGAGGTCAGACAGCCACGCATCCTGTGTCGGAGGGGCTGGGTTTGCCCATTGGACCGCAGTGCGCCTCTTATCCAAGACAGGCCCCAGCTGCGCAAATCTAAATACCATTTTGCACCCTTTTTTAGGAATTGAAAGGAAGCCCAACAGGCAATGTCTCATTGTTACCCTCATTTTCAGAAGTGTCACCTCCCTCAACGTTCGCACTATCTTGCGCCAAAAAGGTAGAACGGAGTTACATGTTCATGTGATGTGCTTGAAATTGACTGTGGTTGCGCCACAGCGAGCACATTGGTCAGTAAGTGACGGAATCAGTCTGTGAAGGTGCTTGCGGCGTCAGGTATGCTCTGTGCAAATAGTAAAAGTGTGTCCGGCAATCAAGATATACATATAAAACCCTCCAGCAATTATTTTTCCCAGTTGTGAGTATCACTGCACCACATGGCTGCACACTGCAGCAACCCCATGCATGTAGTATAGGTGGAGGTTGGGTAGCCCCAGTCCCCTGTCAGCCATATCTAACTTCAATGCCTCAAGGCGGACTCTGCATCTCTTGCCTGCCCAGACCAAGAACAGCAAGAGCTTATCTATCTGTCAAAAAAGAGAAGAGGGCAGCTCACAAAACAAGTTTTGCAAAACATATAGGCATCTCAGGAGTAAAATAATTTTACTAAGTGCAATTCTGCCCATTACCGACAAAGTGAGGGTAATCCAAAATTGAACAGAGGCTCGGAGGCCCTCCAATACTCCACCCATGTTCAATTCATATTGAAGTTGAGTGGAGTGGGCTATTTGCATGCCCAAGTACTGAAAGGATTCGGTCTCCCATGTCAACTCTGCCTGCGGTACTGCCATCCCCTCAACTTTTGTCAGCCCCGCCATGGTGTACAACACTGTCTTCCGACGATTGACCTGGAGGCCAGATATCCCTCCTAAGTTGTCCATCATTTGTAATAGAAGTGGAATCAATCGTTCCGGGTTTACAACACATACCAGGGCATCATCTGCATATAGCGATACAACTTGTGTTCTAGTCCCCACCCTTATGCCCCACCTTTTCAATCCAGCTCTCAGTTGAATGGCCAGGGGCTCCATAGCCAACGCAAACAGTAGCGGTGACAGTGGGCAGCCCTATCATGTGCCCCTTTCAATATCAAAAGAGTCTGATACTATAATCCTATTGGCCACCTGCGCCGGTGGCGCCGTATATAGCAGCCGTACCCATGACAGGAAGTTTAAGCCAGTGCAAAATTCTACTTAGCACCCCCCACAGGTAGTCCCAGGACAGGGTGTCAAATGCCTTTTCTATGTCAAGGGCTACTAGTGTGGCGTGGGCTGCAGAGTCGCGCATCTCATGTAGTAGATGCAATAGCCTCCGCAGATTCATGTGGGTTCCCCTTCCCAGAATAAATAAACATTGATCATCCCGCACCAGATGGCATGTAGGAGCCAGGGTCCATCGGATCTTTCCTTGGTTTCAGTATCATAATTATCAATGCTTCCCTCATGTGTGCTGGCAGCGAGCCCTCTCTGCGGGCCTTGCAGAATGTTTCCAGTAAGTGGGGAAGAACCGTTGCAGAGCATGCACGGTAAAACTCAGTTGGTATACCGTCAGGGCCTGGTGTCTTACCATGCGTCATGGCCCCCAAGGCTTCCTGTAGTTCCTCTACCGTTATAACCCCCTATAGCTCCTCAGTCTGTACCTCAACAAGCCGGGAAATTTGAAGCCCGTCTAGATACCTGTGCATCTGAAGGCCATCCTCGCTCTTCAGAGCAGTGTATATGTATTTCAGGTGATCCCGCAAAAGTAGATTCACACTCACTTGTCCCAAATACCGTTCCCCAGATGGTTCCTGGAGGGACAGAATTCTTGGTAGAGGCCATTCGCGCTTAAGAAGCCAAGCTAGCATACGTCCCGAGCGGTCTCCCTCACAGTACAACCGCTGTCTGTAGTCTCTAGGGACATAACTATTTAGCCTATTCCAGATAGCTCCTATTCTTGTGTGCACCTCACGGCAGCCTGCCTCAGATACATCCCCGTTGGCCACTCAGCACTGGAGGGCAGCCAGAACACCCTCCTGCTGCGTAAGCTCGCACTCCAGTTTTTTCCTAATACCATAGGATTTACCAAGGCTCTCGCTTCTGACGACGACCTTCAGGGACTCCCATTCTGTGACGCGTATCCGGTTTGTACACCAGTTCACACTAAAATAACCATTCAGCGCTGCCTGTATGTCTCCCCTATATTCAGGATCCCTGAATAGTTCAGGCTGCATTCGCCACAGGGGGAATTGCCAGCCTAGGTGCATGTGTTAAGCATTCTAACATCAGGGGCATGATCTGATAGAAATCTCACTTGATAGGCCACACAACGAACATCCAGCGTGCCAAAGTTTGCCAGTAGGAACCTATCCAATCTGCTATACGCCCCATGTGTAGGCATGTAACAGGAATATACTGCAGAGGCGGGATGTAGTTCCCTCCATATATCCACAAAGTGCAGACTACTCATGACCTTGGGGAGTTGGGCTGTCATATGTGGCTTAGTGCCCAGTTTTGGTGGGGTTCTATCTGAGGCGCCATCCAGGACACAATTAAAGTCCCCCGCCCAGTTGACAGGCATTCCCATGTAGGGTACTAATTCTTGTTGCAGTGTCTTAAGGAACTCTGCATCATCCGAGTTGGTGGCGTATATATTCATGAGGCAGAGTTCGTGGCCATCAAATTCTCTGTGTAAGAATATATAGCGGCCTTGTACGTCTGATGTTAGGCTTTTTATTTGGAAAGGGACCCCGGGGGTAACACAGACAGAGAAACCTGTAGCATAGGAGGAATATGTTGCTGAATACAACTGTCCCCGACACTTTTTCTGTAGTTTTTGTGCTTCACTATCCATCAAGTGTGTCTCCTGTGAAAGGGCAATGTGGGCACCTATTCGTCAAAGGTAGGTGTGCACTCTATAATGCTTTACAAAAGAATTTAGCCCCCTTACATTCCATGTAACAATTCACATTGGAGTACTCATCCTAAGCTATGTCATCCAACAGTCGCAGCTCCACCCCCGACAACCCGTCCAATGCGCCCTCAACAGTACAACTCCATGTTCTCTCTTCCTCACAATGCATTCAGTATACCAAATGTATAAAACAGAACTCCAGCTCCAAACCTGAGCTACATTCAACATTCCCATCCTTCCCTGGGTAAACACCTCCCACAACTAGTGTCTGCCCAATCCATGTGTGCGCCCCGCTATCCACTCTAGTATCCACAGGAGAGAGAGAGCGATTCACTGCCCCCACTTGATAGCAAGGAACTGCTCAAGATGGTGCAGTCAACGTGCATGTAATTCTCCAAGGATCCTCACACAACCATCCAAAACATGCATGCGCTACACCCAAATATAGTAACTTATTACTGCAAAAGATCATAAACAACAAGATATGGGGCGAGGCCAGCCACGGCCAAAACAAGTGAGCGTGTGTGTTAGATCGCCCTCCACCCCACGCAATGTGTCCATCCCGAGTCCCCGCCTCCCCCAGCACTGGAAGGCAGTGCAGTAAGAAAGAAGGGGGGAAGAGGAAGAGGATGGAGAGCAGGAAGAAGGGGTCAATATTTCCAAGCCTGGTAGGAGGCCAATTCTAGTAGTCCATCTCAGAGTCTCTGTAATGACTCTCAGGTATCTGCAATGTCCAAGTCTGGGGTCAGGCCGTCTTCACCACAGAGAGATCCAGAGCACGACGATGTCTCAAAAAGTGACGGATTTCTCTAATAGTCTGACCTCCTCACGTTCCTGTCTCTTCTGTTCTAGACTCAGGGTGCCACCCGGGTGCACCTATATTCTGTCTCCATGACTGGTGCAGCAGCACCTGTTATTCTGACGTACAGTGGCCTGCGAGTCACCTGCCCTCTGGCCCACCAGTCCCATAGTGCTTCGGGCGTCCGGAAAAAATGTGAGCGACTCACATGGAGGACCTTCAACGTGGCTGGGTATAGCAGCATATAAGTGTAGCCCAATTCCTTCAGTTTTTGTTTGACACCTATTTATGATTGCCTTTGGAGCTGTAACACTCTAGCGTAGTTAAGAAAGAAGCAGATAGTGTGATTCTCGTAGGTTGGGTCGCCGTGTTTGCGCACTTCCTGTAAGATCATGTCTCGGTCCCTATAGTTGGGGATCTTGGCAATAATCATTCTAGGGGGAGCTACCGGCAGCGGAGGGGGGGCTAGGGCCCTGAGCACCGGCTCAACCACGAACACCGGCGATAAGGGAACAGTGGGCGTTGTTTTTTCTATCCAATTCTCTAAAAAGGCCTCCTGGGCTTTCCGCTCGCTCCGGGATACCCACTACTCCTAAGTTGCATCTCCTCGCCCTCCCCTCTGCGTCCTCAGCCCGTGCCTCCAGCTTGCACGTTTTAGCCTCAAGGGTGGCCACTGTCGCTTTCAGCATATCTATGTCCGTCTGCAGGCCAGTCACTTGGTGCTCAGAGGCCACCGAACGTTCTGCCACAAACCTCAAATCTCATCTCAAAAAGTTAACATCCATTGCCATAGCAGGAAGTTGCGTCTGGACTGCCTGACCAGACGCCTCAAGAGCTGCCAGGGTCTGTGCTCCTGTGGGCTCACCGCCCTTATCTATGGATCCAGACGAGTCATTCTGCAGGCTCCCTTCTGCACTCTGGGCTGTATACTGGTCCATCCTGGTTTGCTGTGCGCCTTTATTCGATCTGTCTTTGCCCATATTGCGCAAGGTTCACAACACCGGCCTCCGCCGTTCCCTCTGAGCACTTGTAGTCGCGCTTCACCATGTCGCAGCGGCTGAGGGAGCGGTCCCGTCGTAGCTGCGCCAGACAGATAGCGCATCCAGCACAGCCTACTCCTGGGGTCCAGTCTCAGTCACCTCCCCAGGTACTTTTTTGTTCAGCACAACTCTCCAATAGTCAATCACTGGTGCTTAGTCCATCAGAAAGAGGAGAAAAATAGAGGGCGACCACATCTAGTGCAGCTGACCCGATTAAAGGGCATCAGGGGCCTCCCAAAGCCCCTCAGCCTCCCTCCCCCAGTTCTGCGCAATGTTACACCAGACCATGCTATACCCCCACAGGGGGCCAAATGACAGCTCAGACGTCCATCGCTGCCGCAAGCGCTCCACTCTCAGCACCACTATCTCTCCGCTGGGCCTCCCCTGCTCCCAGCGCACCGCTCACCGTCCTCCAGGTGCACCAGGTGATCTTCCAGGCACAGGCACCCACAGTCTGCGCTGGTGTCTCCACTCGGGGGGAGGTATGAAGTAAAAAGCGGGTCACCCCCCTCCTCAGCAGGTTCTCTCCGCCGTGCCCCTCCAACTCAGTGTACTTAGGACAGGTCCAGTCTTTACACGTTGGTGGCCCAGCCCGCAGTCACAGTCGTGGCCACCATTATGGAGTCAGGCACTCACCACGAGTGTGGCTCCGCAGCTTGTTTGTGGCGTTTTCGCTCTTCACCGTCTCATCGCTTCATTCCTCCACTCCCCATCCACCGGACCGCCAGGTCTGCTGGGCCTCTGGAAGGCAGGATGGTGTAGGAGTTAGAGGCCAGGGCCAAGAGTACTTGCCTAGTGCGTCCGGTCGGCCATCTTGTTGGCAACACCCCCCAATAACCAACATTTTTAAGTATTCCCAAAGAGATTGAGGGAGAGATTGTGTTCGTTTTTGTTTGTGTGTTTAACCCCTTCGCTGCCAGGCCTTTTCCCCCTCCTGTGCCAGGTCTTTTTTTGCCTATTTGGGGCAGTTTGCGCTTAGACCCTCATAACTTTTTGTCCACATAAGCTAACCAAGCCAAATTTGCGTCCTTTTTTTCCAACATCCTAGGGATTCTAGAGGTACCCAGACTTTGTGGGTTCCCTTGAAGGAGGCCAAGAAATTGGCCAAAATACAGTGAAAATTTAATTTTTTTTTTAATAAATGGAAAAAGTGGCTGCAGAAGAAGGCTTGTGGATTTCCCCCTGAAAATGGCATCAACAAAGGGTTTGTAGTGCTAAACTCAGCAGCTTCCTAGCTTTCAGGAACAGGCAGACTTGAATCAGAAAACCCAATTTTTCAACACAATTTTGGCATTTTACTGGGGCATACCCCATTTTTGCAATTTTTTGTGCTTTCAGCCTCCTTCCAGTCAGTGACAGGAATGGGCATGAAACCAATGCTGGATCCCAGAAACATAACCATTTCTAAAAAGTAGAGAAAATTCTGAATTCAGCAAGGGGTCATTTGTGTAGATCCTACAAGGGTTTCCTACAGAAAATAACCGCTGAAAAAGAAAAATATTGAAATTGAGGTGAAAAAAACATTAATCTTTCTCTACGTTTTACTCTGTAACTTTTCCCTGCAATGTCAGATTATGGAAAGCAATATACCGTTACGTCTGGTGGACTCCTCTGGTTGCGGGGATATATAGGGCTTGTAGGTTCATCAAGAACCCGAGGAACCCAGAGCCAATAAATGAGTTGCACCCAGCAGTGCGTTTTCATTCTATACCGGGTATACAGCAATTCATTTGCTGAAATATAAAGAGTAAAAAATTGCTATCAAGAAAACCTTTGCATTTCCAAAAAGGGCACAAGATAAGGTGTTGAGAAGCAGTGGTTATTTTCACATCTCTGAATTCCGGGGTGACCATACAAGCATGTGAATTATAGGGAATTTCTCAAATAGATGTCTTTTTTACACACTCTCCTATATTTGGAAGGAAAAAATGTAGAGAAAGACAAGGGGCAATAGCACTTGTTTTGCTAATCTATGTTCCCCCAAGTCTCCCGATAAAAATGATACCTCACTTGTGTGGGTAGGCCTAGCGCCGGCGACAGGAAACACCCCAAAGCGCAACGTGGACACATCCTAAATTTTGGAAAAAAACAGAGGTGTTTTTTGCGAAGTGCCTACCTGTAGATTTTGGCCTCTAGCTCAGCCGGCACCAAGGGAAACCTACCAAACCTGTGCATTTCTGAAAACTAGAGACCTAGGGGAATCCAAGGAGGGGTGACTTGCGGGGCTCGGACCAGGTTCTGTTACCCAGAATCCTTTGCAAACCTCAAAATTTGGCTAAAAAAACACATGTTCCTCACATTTCTGTGGCAGAAAGTTCTGGAATCTGAGAGGAGCTACAAATTTCCTTCCACCCAGCGTTCCCCCAAGTCTCCCGATAAAAATGATACCTCACTTGCGTGGGTAGGCCTAGCGCCGGCGACAGGAAACACCCCAAAGCGCAACGTGGACACATCCTAAATTTTGGAAAAAAACAGAGGTGTTTTTTGCGAAGTGCCTACCTGTAGATTTTGGCCTCTAGCTCAGCCGGCACCTAGGGAAACCTACCAAACCTGTGCATTTCTGAAAACTAGAGACCTAGGGGAATCCAAGGAGGGGTGACTTGCGGGGCTCGGACCAGGTTCTGTTACCCAGAATCCTTTGCAAACCTCAAAATTTGGCTAAAAAAACACATGTTCCTCACATTTCTGTGGCAGAAAGTTCTGGAATCTGAGAGGAGCTACAAATTTCCTTCCACCCAGCGTTCCCCCAAGTCTCCCGATAAAAATGATACCTCACTTGCGTGGGTAGGCCTAGCGCCGGCGACAGGAAACACCCCAAAGCGCAACGTGGACACATCCTAAATTTTGGAAAAAAACAGAGGTGTTTTTTGCGAAGTGCCTACCTGTAGATTTTGGCCTGTAGCTCAGCCGGCACCTATGGAAACCTACCAAACCTGTGCATTTCTGAAAACTAGAGACCTAGGGGAATCCAAGGAGGGGTGACTTGCGGGGCTCGGACCAGGTTCTGTTACCCAGAATCCTTTGCAAACCTCAAAATTTGGCTAAAAAAACACATGTTCCTCACATTTCTGTGGCAGAAAGTTCTGGAATCTGAGAGGAGCTACAAATTTCCTTCCACCCAGCGTTCCCCCAAGTCTCCCGATAAAAATGATACCTCACTTGCGTGGGTAGGCCTAGCGCCGGCGACAGGAAACACCCCAAAGCGCAACGTGGACACATCCTAAATTTTGGAAAAAAACAGAGGTGTTTTTTGCGAAGTGCCTACCTGTAGATTTTGGCCTGTAGCTCAGCCGGCACCTAGGGAAACCTACCAAACCTGTGCATTTCTGAAAACTAGAGACCTAGGGGAATCCAAGGAGGGGTGACTTGCGGGGCTCGGACCAGGTTCTGTTACCCAGAATCCTTTGCAAACCTCAAAATTTGGCTAAAAAAACACATGTTCCTCACATTTCTGTGGCAGAAAGTTCTGGAATCTGAGAGGAGCTACAAATTTCCTTCCACCCAGCATTCCCCCAAGTCTCCCGATAAAAATGATACCTCACTTGCGTGGGTAGGCCTAGCGCCGGCGACAGGAAACACCCCAAAGCACAACGTGGACACATCCTAAATTTTGGAAAAAAACAGAGGTGTTTTTTGCGAAGTGCCTACCTGTAGATTTTGGCCTGTAGCTCAGCCGGCACCTAGGGAAACCTACCAAACCTGTGCATTTCTGAAAACTAGAGACCTAGGGGAATCCAAGGAGAGGTGACTTGCGGGGCTCCGACCAGGTTCTGTTACCCAGAATCCTTTGCAAACCTCAAAATTTGGCTAAAAAAACACATGTTCCTCACATTTCTGTGGCAGAAAGTTCTGGAATCTGAGAGGAGCTACATATTTCCTTCCACCCAGCGTTCCCCCAAGTCTCCCGATAAAAATGATACCTCACTTGCGTGGGTAGGCCTAGCGCCGGCGACAGGAAACACCCCAAAGCGCAACGTGGACACATCCTAAATTTTGGAAAAAAACAGAGGTGTTTTTTGCGAAGTGCCTACCTGTAGATTTTGGCCTCTAGCTCAGCCGGCACCTAGGGAAACCTACCAAACCTGTGCATTTCTGAAAACTAGAGACCTAGGGGAATCCAAGGAGGGGTGACTTGCGGGGCTCGGACCAGGTTCTGTTACCCAGAATCCTTTGCAAACCTCAAAATTTGGCTAAAAAAACACATGTTCCTCACATTTCTGTGGCAGAAAGTTCTGGAATCTGAGAGGAGCTACAAATTTCCTTCCACCCAGCGTTCCCCCAAGTCTCCCAATAAAAATGATACCTCACTTGCGTGGGTAGGCCTAGCGCCGGCGACAGGAAACACCCCAAAGCGCAACGTGGACACATCCAAAATTTTGGGAGAAAACAGTGCCTACCTGTGGATTCTGGCCTGTAGCGCACCCGGCACCTAGGGAAACCTACCAAACCTGTGCATTTCTGAAAACTAGAGACCTAGGGGAATCCAAGGAGGGGTGACTTGCGGGGCTCGGACCAGGTTCTGTTACCCAGAATCCTTTGCAAACCTCAAAATTTGGCTAAAAAAACACATGTTCCTCACATTTCTGTGGCAGAAAGTTCTGGAATCTGATAGGAGCCACAAATTTCCTTCCACCCAGCGTTCCCCCAAGTCTCCCGATAAAAATGATACCTCACTTGTGTGGGTGGGCCAGGTGCCTGCAACAGAATAAGGCCCAAAACCTGAAGGGATAGAAGAGATAGAACAGCAAGTTTATAAGGGCATATTCTTTTATACATCTTTAGACGGACTCTGCTTTGGGGACCCACATAAGTGAGGTGTCATTTTACTTGGGAGACTGAGGGGAAAACTGGGGAGTAGGAATTTTGTGCTGGAGCGGTGATCCTACTAAGAAAAATCAGGAAAATATGCTTTTTTATGTAAATTTTGAGGTTTACAGAGGAGTCTGGGTAAGAAAATGTTGGGGGAGCCACACAAGCCACACCTCCCTAGACTCCTTGGGGTGCCTAGTTTTAAAAAGTTTCTGGGTTTTGTAGGTTTCCCTACATGACGGCCGCACCCAGGACCAAAAATATAGGTGGGCCCTCCCCCCCAAACACAGGTATTTTTGGAATATATCACTTTGATGTGTGCACATACGTCCGTGATGTGCCAAACACTAAAATTGTGAAAAGAAACACACTTAGGTTATGTGAAGAAGACCCCTCACCCACCAACCAAGTTGGTGGCATGCTTCATCATCGGGGTCCCACCCGAGGCACCTAGCGTGTCTCAAGTGTGCTGCGACGCCTGATTACAGCGGAGCAGGTTTTGTCTTTTGTACCACACATACTGGTTGGATTTGGCACGAGGGTGAGTGATGGTTCAGTAGATCAAATTTTATTAACAAGAGATTTCACAAAAGTGAAATGTACTGGTAATAACTGAAAGGCCAAAAAACTGAACCAATGACTCACAGCTCGTGAGCTGTAAAGCCACGACAAGGCACCAACCGCTTTACAGTCCATTCACACACCTTTCATACATGACATGCACTAGACCATTCACGCCGCCAGCCACGGGCCCAGCACATTACAAGACTCGCATCCACAGACAGCGCCAGTCAAGGGCCCATCACTTTCATACGCCCACATGCCTGATACAGCAATCACACCAGCTGATGAGTGTGTGGACTGGCGTTTGGCCGGCACTGCCAGCCAAGCGCCACCCCACCCACACCACCAGCCAAGTGCCACCCCACACACACCGCCAGCCCAGCGCCACCCCACACACACCGCCAGCCAAGCGCCACCCCACACACACTGCCAGCCAAGCGCCACCCCACACACACCGCCAGCCAAGCGCCACCCCACACACACCGCCAGCCAAGCGCCACCCCACCCACGCCGCCAGCCAAGCGCCACTCTACACATGCCATCCCCTTTTTTTTGTTTTTAAACAACAAAGAAACCACTAATCATAAATTAGTACAAAACTACAAACACAAAAGCTCTAACTGAATACATGACTAATGCCAACCGTGAAACCGAACATATAAAAATATAAAACACCAGTTTACGCTCACGGAATTTCCCAATAATTCTTCTGTGTGTGGTAGCTCCTGAAACAGCCACCCACACACAGCCCAGGCTTTGAAGGACAATCAGGGCAGTACATCCTAGTCTCCTTCCTGATACCTCTTCGAGCACAGACTCTACATCTCTTAGCAGGAAAGTTTTTTTTGGCCGTGGGAGGAATGTGCTCAGCAAAGTGACGATCTTTCAATCTAGCCACATCCTCCACCACTGCTTCTCTAGGAACTCTTGCCTGTTCCAGCACAACAAGGCTAGCTATGATAGACTCCTGAAATTTCACAAATGTCATCCTTGACTCTGGAGAACTATCCTTAAACACAACAAAAGCATTAAAAGTTGCCAAGTGGAACAAGTGAAGCGCTAATTTCTTATACCACACATAAGACTTACGAGCAGCAGTGTAAGGTTCTAACCTCTGATCTACTCTATCAACACCACCCATGTGCTTATTATAGTCTAAGATGCACACAGGTTTGCACACTTCGGCAACCTGACCCCAAACAGCCACAGGTGAAGTACTCTCATCATGGATGGTGCTTAGCATGTATACATCCCTCTTGTCTACAAATTTCAGAGCTAGCAGCTCATCATTCCGCAAGGCACTGCACTGTCCCTTCTCAAGTTTTTTACGGACAAGCTCTTTTGGATAGCCTTTCCGATTAGAGCGGATTGTGCCACAAGCAACAGTGTCCACTCTGAACAACTCCTTGAACAACCGAACTCCAGTGTAGAAGTTATCTACATATAAATGGTGACCTTTGTTAAACAGTCGTCTACCAAGTTCCCACACAATTTTCTCACTAACTCCAAAAGTGGGAGGACAACCAGGGGGGTCAATATTGGAATCCCTACCAGTGTAGACCCGGAAATTATAAACATATCCTGTACTACTTTCTGACAGCATATACAATTTAATTCCATACCGTGCCCTCTTGCTAGGAATGTACTGCCTAAAAACCAAACGACCCTTGAACAGGACCAAAGACTCATCTACAGATATTTCTTTCCCTGGAACATAGATCTCTGAAAACCGATCTACCAAATGATCAAGGACAGGTCGAATCTTAAAAAGACGGTCAGAATCAGGATGATCTCGTGGCAAGGCTAAAGCATTATCTACAAAATGCAACATCCGAAGAAGAAGCTCATACCGGTTACGACTCATGATGGCAGGAAATATAGCAGTTGCCATCAAGGGACTAGTAGACCAATATGAAGACAGCGATGGCTTCCTTATCAGCCCCATCAAAAAAGTTAAACCCAAGAACTTTTTCAACTCTTCCAGATTTGTGGGAATCCACCGGCTAGCTCTAGAGTGTGGCCTAAGTCTGGCAGCGTTGTCCCTCAAAAACTGCTCTGCATACAAATTAGTCTGCTCAACAATCTCTTCCAAAAATATATCGTCCATAAACAACTCAAAAAAGTTGACGGGCAAAAAGTTTTCCGTATTAACTCGACACCCTGGAAAACCAGTAAACGCAGGCAACTGTGGCTGCTCCATGTTTGGTGCAACCCATGCGTCAGGTCTTCCAATGGGAAGCCTTTCAGCCGCTGGCTCCTGCACCATTGGCACATCACTGTCCTCCTCTAAAACAGGCCCTTCATCAGCACTGAGAGTGGCTTCATCATCAGATGATTCATCTCTGACAGAAAATTCACTTCCAGAATCCTGCACTTCCTCCTCTGCCTCAGATGCAGAGTCAGTCTCATATTCATGGTCAGAAGATGACTCAAAAAGCACACTAACAACCTGCTGAGCGGTCATCTTACGGCTGGCCATGATCCTTCCTACAAAAATTAACTGGACAAATACACCACCAACAACCAGCACTGTGTAAGATAAGTAACAAAGTATAGGTTTATCACTAAGAATTATAAACTCAAAAACTATACTGCTCACTTGCCTGAAAAAGCTTGACTCACCAGCAACTACTCTGCACAGCCACAGCAATCACCAACGATATCCCACTAAAAAGAGAAAAAAAAAAGCAAATTAGACATAAGACAACACAATAATCATTGTGCATAACTCTAAGGACAATTTCACACACAATCCTGCATTCAGTACACCACCTACAAACATGTCATTCATGCATTGCAACAATACTCACTTGGAGTAAATTTATTTACTTACCTAAAACATGCAACTATGCAAACCGCAGGACAACTACTGCCAAAACTGCAACAAGCCACAGCAAAGTCAGCAAAAGCTTTGAACTAGAACAAAAAGGAGAAAAACTGTTATTATCATAAAAGCAAATACTTCGCCAGTTGACAAACACTCCGCCACTAACCATTTTTTCATTTTCCCTTGTGTCTAGTCTTCTCTGCTTGGGGGAAGATGGGCCTAAAAAAAAATAGGCCAATCTACCCCCAAGGGGAGGGGGCAGAAATCGCCCAGATTACATTGCACCCTTTGGGGGGGGCGACCCTTGCCCCCTTGGGGGCAGAAAGGCCTAAAAAAAATAGGCCTCTCTGCCCCCAAGGGGGGCAGAACTGCCCAAAAATACATGAGGGCCCCTGGGGGCGACCCTTGCCCAAGGGGCCGCCCCCCAACACAAAAAATAAAAATCAACAATAAAATCCCTGGTGTCTAGTGGCTTTCTGCCCCCCTTGGGGGCAGATCGGCCTAAAAATAGGGCCAATCTGCCCCCAAGGGGGGCAGAAACGACAATAAATACATTGCGCCCCCGGGGGGAGCGACCCTTGCCCAAGGGGCCACCCCCCAACACAAAGCACACATACGTACATACTATTTCTGGTGCTATTGGGATTCTGCCCCCAAGGCCTAAAAAAAATAGGCCTCTCTGCCCCCAAGGGGGGCAGAACTGCCCAAAAATACATGAGGGCCCCTGGGGGCGACCCTTGCCCAAGGGGCCGCCCCCCAACACAAAAAATAAAAATCAACAATAAAATCCCTGGTGTCTAGTGGCTTTCTGCCCCCTTGGGGGCAGATCGGCCTAAAAATAGGGCCAATCTGCCCCCAGGGGGGGCAGAAACGACGTAAAATACATTTGCCCCCAAAGGGGAGCGACCCTTGCCCAAGGGGCCGCCCCCCAACACAAAAAATACAAATCAACAATAAAATCCCTGGTGTCTAGTGGCTTTCTGCCCCCCTTGGGGGCAGATCAGCCTAAAAATAGGGCCAAAAAACGACGTAAAATACATTTGCCCCCAAAGGGGAGCGACCCTTGCCCAAGGGGCCCCCCCCCCCAACACAAAAAATACAAGTGGGCATTCCTGCTGCCCGATCGCATCGCGATCGGGCAGCAGGAATGCTCAAAGAGACATCGAGGGAAAGGAAAACCCTTTCCTTTCCCTCGATGCCTCTCTCAGAGCACCCCCACCCCGCACGAAGGTGAAATACTCACCTTCTTCCTTGACGCGCTGGAAGCAAATGGCTTCCAGCGCGCTGACGTCATGGGGGGGTGGGGGGGTGGGCGTGAAAGGGGAAGGGATTTCAGCCCTGGCCTGGGGGTGTTGGGGGGTGGCCCTCGGGGGAAGCGCTAGCGCTTCCCCCGACTGCCAGTCCCAGGACGTAATGGTTACGTCCATGGCACCACACGGGCGCTGCCATGGACGTAACCATTACGTCCCTGGCGGGGAAGGGGTTAAAATTCCTGGTGAAATCTGACTTGACACCTCACCATACCCGACTAAAAGCCCCTGTGCTCAACTATTTATCACAAGATGCATTTGTTAAGGGGTGTATCACCACCTCTCTCCCCAACCGAAGCAATGCTGCTGTGTGGAAATACTGTTGCAAGCTAACCAAGGAGGTCTGCCTGAATGGCAGATATATATTGATCCATTACAAATGTTTGCATAGGATATAACTAACTCCAATGACCATAGCTAGATATGGACCTATGCACGACACCAGATGCCAACAATGTGGTGCCTACGGAACTGATTTCATACATATGACATGGCTTTGTCCCGGTGTAGCTGCATTCTGGGGAAAATAACTCAAGCCATGGAGACTATGACAAGACACAAATTCCGGATCACTCCCCAACATGGTGCTACTGGTTTATGTGAAAACTATCCCCAAAGAGTTTTGAAAACTGACTGCCATGGCAATACTGCTAGGCAAACACAGGATTGCGATGGTATGGGGAGATCGCAGAGCCCCACACTTTCAAGACAGGGTCAAAGACATAACTCTATGAAGAGTGGTCTGGAACCTATGCAAAGGCTCTTCCAAATGTGGCACGCCTTAAAGACTTTTTGGAACCCCTGAGGACGTACTTGTTCACTCTGAATGATACATTAGCTGTCTACTATGGGGAGCCTACTCTTCAGTAATGCAGGTGTTGCATGGGCTCTGGCTTGATCTACATTACATTATTAACATGCTTCCTAAAGCGTATGGTCTTGCATTGTTGAGTGTATGCGCCATATCTTATTTCACTTGGGACTTGGATAGTCGATACAATCGTTTACTAACACTGAAAACTATAACATTTTTGTATGGGAAATGTACCGCCTCAAAATGTCCCAATTTTGTTGCAGTGTTGTCGCATGGTGTGTGGCCATTCGATCAAATGCTTGCACTCCCAGATTAGAATTTAACAATTTTGTTTGTGAGTACTTCGGCCTGGTTTCAAGAAAAAGGATGCATTTCAGAGGGGGAGGGTAATTGTGAAAGACTTGAAATTCTTGATTTTGATTTGAGTCCTGAGAGAGAATACAGTAATCACTATGATGTTAATAGAAATAGTAACACATAGGTAAATATGCATTTTAAACTGCCTCTTATTTCTCACATTAATTTTATGCTGTTTTTTGTTTTGAAGAATCTAGACTGTTTTTTAGACAAACCCACTGGGTATTGTGAGCCATTTAGGCCCATATTTATACTCTGTGCCGGATGTGCATCAATTTTATTGACGCAAGTCTGGCGCAAACTTAACCTCATATTTATATCTTGGCGTTAGACATGTCTAGCGCCAAAATATTGGAGTTACCGACATTTTTTGCCTGCGGGAACCTACCTTGCACCAATAAGATGCAAGGTAGACATTCCCAGGCCAAAAATGCCTCTAAGGCCCTAGCGCCTTATTTATCCTCCCGTGCAAAAATCACGCACAGGAGGAGGAGGGCCTTAAATAATGGTGCTAAGCCTGCATAGCGTCATTATTTAGTGCCTGGGTTTGGGCAAACATAAGGGGATCTGTAGGCAGATTTCCATGGTGAGAGACCATGGAAATTGCCCACAGGTGCCCTTCCCTGTCCACAGGGACACCCCCACCCACCCCTACCCACACCAGGAGGTCACCCATGGATGGGGGACCCATCCGCAGGTAGGTCCAGGTATTTATTTATTTTTTTGTGGTCCAATGCCGTTCGGGGGCCCTGACTTGGGGCCCCCTGCACAGCGCTGGCCCCAGTGACCATGCCCAGAAAACATTTGTCAAGGGACATTTGTCATGGCATGGCATGGCCATCGGGGTGGTGGGCATGGCTCCTGTCTTTACGAAGACAGGAACCATGTCCATGGGGCTTGTGCGCCAGTAAATGGCGCTACACTGCATAGAGGCAATTTTTTTGCCTCTAAACAGTGTAGCACCGTAACTTGGCGCACATGCCCCATTTCCCCCTACGCCTCCCAGGCCCTGCTTGTGTCTTTTCAAAGGACGCTAACAGGGCCTTAGCGCCGCCTAGCGCCATTCCTTAAATATGGCGCCCGGCTGGCGTCTAGGAATGGCGCTAGCCGGCGCTATACATTTTGCCACAAACCTGCACAAATGCAGGTTTGCGGCAAAAAGTATAAATCTCGCCCTTAGTTTTATAGCAGCAGTTTGAGTAGGTTTGGTTTCTGATAATAGTAATAAGCCTATGTACTCCCATACATAAAACATTGTTGGGCTCAACTGCCTATGTCTCTTACTATACATAACGTGGTGGGATGGACTGAATAGCCCATGTGGTTTGAACTCCTGGGACTCGGATGCTAGGATCAACTGCTAAGTTACTGCATGCTAGACCACTTCCTATGATGTAATTTGCTGTTATATAATTTGGAATGTCAGGGTTCATGGCTCAAGGTGTACACCAGAAAGGGAAGTCACAGTATGTAACAGTATGCAAAATCCACACACTTTTGACTTTGTTTACAGGCAGCTTAACACAATCGTTGTGTGCATTACAGTTGACACTATGGCCATGATTACAATTTGCGTGGAAATCCATGCAAAGATTCCTTTTGGCAACAATTACCATTACTTGTTAGTTTCTCCATGTGGAATTTCACCTATTTTACATTAGACCTCTTAGCATGGTGGATAAACAAATATAGACAGGGAATTACCGTGCAGAACTTCCATGACATTGCTTATTCTGAGGGGTTTAACACTCCCTTTTACCACCTGCTTTTAGCAGTAGTAAGTTGGAGCAATGGTTTTGCTGTGGGGTGGATGTGGAAAGAGAAGACTAGGCGAGTAGGGAAGGGAAATGGAAGAATTACATTTATCCCCTTGTCAAAGAAAAAGCATGGCAGGTATAGGGAGGCAAGTCTTGGCTGCAAAGCCTCATGCAAATTTACAAGCTGGACATTTTGACCTGTAAAATTGAGTCAAGTGTTCTTCCAGAAAAACTAGGTGCAGGAACACAAGGGCCATTCATGATCAGGCAAAGCGGTATACTAACCAGAGATCTTACTCTGCTTAACTGACATATCACTTGCTATCATACTATGCTGGTCACCAGTCTATATATCACTAACCACATATCACATTTACCTAAGGATAACACAGGTTCTAATTGTGTGACAAAGGTGTGGCAGGCAAGATATTCTTGTCCGGTACATCCATGTAATTGTAAGACATTATGGCCCACATGAAGACATTGATGGTATAACCCACCTGCCACTGCGGTGACGGCCGCCAAAAGACCATCACCGCGGCTACCATCCATTTGCCAGATTATGACCACAGCTGGACTTCCGCCACAAGAGGGGTGGATATCCAGCCGTGGCCATACTGGCGGATGGTGGTAAAGTGGCACTGCTACCACCAGCACCGCCACACCAGTAGACCACCACCAGCGATATCATGACATATGATATGGCCTGGTGGTGTTCTGCTGGTGGGCGCTGCTGGCGGTAGTAGGGGCCCGTCCCGTTCCCTGACGGAAGACAACCTGGATGTGGGTAAGTTGGGCTTCCGACAGGGGAGGGAGGTGGGG
Source organism: Pleurodeles waltl (assembly GCF_031143425.1). Classification (NCBI taxonomy): domain Eukaryota; kingdom Metazoa; phylum Chordata; class Amphibia; order Caudata; family Salamandridae; genus Pleurodeles; species Pleurodeles waltl. The sequence goes on along the minus strand of NC_090447.1, from coordinate 506,503,020 downwards.
GTGTTGTGTGTGTGTGTGGGGGGGGGTTGTGTGCATGAATGTGTGCGTCTGTGCATGAATGCATCTGTGTGTGTAGTGTTGTTTGCATGGGTGTATGCATGTGTGAGAATGCGTGTAAGAATGGAAATGTGAATGCATGTCTGCATGTCAGTGTGAATGTGTGTGCAGATGTGTGTGAGCATGAATGGACGTATGTGTGAATGAATGTGTGTATGCTAGTGTGGTGAGTGGGTGTATGCGTGGTGCGTGTCTGCAAGTGTGTGTGTGTATGGGGGTAGGGGATCAGAAGGGGGGAGTGTGGATGGAGTGGGGTGGTGGGGGGTGTTTGGGGAGTGTTTGGGGGGTAGGTGAGCCTCCTACCAGTGATATGGAAGGAGTTCCCTGTCCCTGGTAGGGCCTACCATCATGGTTTTCGTGGCGTTAGCAACGCCACGAAAACCATGGCTGAGGCTGGCTCAAAATTCCGCTGGCAGTACTATAGCAGCCACCGGGCTGGAGATTGTTATCTCCGGCCCAGTGGCTGCTAGCGCAATGTCGGTAGGAATGCTAAATTAGCGGGTTGGCTTTAGCCAACCCACCAATGTCATAATGTGGCAGTATGTACCTCCAACGTGTTGGCGGTACTATAGCCACATTACCACCTACCGCCGGGGTCATAATGACCCCCTTTATGTCTTGGACTGTGACATCTTGGTTACCATACAAGCCATTTGCAGCTAAAGAATTACACATAACTTTCAGAACTTATTACTGTTACTGCAATCATCTCAACATTTCTCTCTAATTCAATAACAGTTTGTCAATTCCAACATATTCTTGTTTTTATTAGATCCCTGAAAGGAAAGTTGTTTTTTGATCAGTCAATCAAAATGCTTAGAATTATTACATCCATTTCTATACTGGTTCCATGTTTTTGTGGCAGTGCCATGAAGCAAAAAGAGACAGATGGCATGCTTCTTCAACTGTGTGTCTGTGACTAGGGGGATGTAGGCAATAACTTTTTGGCCCTCTTGTTACAAGTCATTATCAGTCATCCATTGGCCTTCAATCATTTCACTTCAACACTTGCCTTCAGGTCATGCCCATAGTTGTAGTTTGGGAAATTATTGTGGGTTAAGACCCTCTTTAGGTATTGAATGCTAATCCTTAGCAGCAAAAACACTTTATTGGTGTACATTATTATATTTTTATTGCATGGGAAAATATTGCTTCATCAATGCTTCCCACTTTCAAGTGAAAGCTAATTTGAATGGCGTAGGTGCACTAATAGCAATAAAACTAGGCTACAACGTTCCACATAAGTCTGAAGCACTAATTTCCATTCAGTCCTAGCAATTCTTTTTTCAGTCTAATCATAGAAGTAATAATGTTCATCATTTCGCCATTTCTCAACAGACTAAATACTCCCTTTTCACCTGTTAGCTGGTCTTATTTTGTATTATGGTTTTTAATTACCAAGTGCATGAGATTTCAAACATCATTTGTTTTAGCTTACATGTACAACTTTACCACTGTAGTCTCAATTAGCCATATGATCCCACCAGCACCAGTGGTATGTTTGTGGAAGAATAAGTGTCATGGCCTAAAGTTTTCTCAAAGGCACAGCAGAATGTCAGAGTTCCCAAATACCAAGACTGCCCAGTCTTGATTTCACCTCATGCCTCTATCTTCTACCAACCTACACTTCCTGTCTCTTTATCTAACCCTTGTAGGTCTAATTTCATCCCTGTTTTCTCCCTTTGGCACTGTATTCCCATCTTTCTTTTGATCATTTTCCACTCTTTACTGCCTTGTTCTGGGTCAGATTCTGATGATGAAAAATAAGCCCCAGTCCCATAAAAAGTGCTGGTGGGCTCCACCTGCAAGCACAGGTTCAAATTAATCACTGACCAGCTTTAACCTGGATGAGTTGCAACTGATGCTGGTTGAAGTTTGAATAACATTGGAATCTATCTTCATTCCCACAAAAGAACTTTCCAGGAAAGATCGTATAAACGTCCAATCCAAGATCATCAAACGTGCCTCTCTTGTGTGCTCTGCTATTAGTTACCTTGTTGTCTCAAGATTGTACACACAAAAATAAGGAGGATACAGCTTTTTAGCAACAACCCCGACATTACGGAACTGTGTAAGAGAAGGCTTCCTCAGAAAACAGACCTCCCAGGACTAAAGACGAATCTAAAGGCATTTCTGTTTGACTAGCCTTACACTGCATGGTCTTGATGAAGGACCGTTTGCTTCATTTTGCTTTATATTCCTTGTTCTATACCGCATCCATGGCTGATCTGCTCGTACACTTTCGTTTGCTTTCCTTTCTATTCACCTCAATATTCCCATCACCCGCACTGGCCGAAATGGCTTTTTCAATAATTACCTTTACCTGTTAGAAATGGCCAATAAAAGACTAAATTGAATACAAAAGTGATTAAGGATGTTAATGAGATTTAATTGTTCAATTTCTATTGCTTGATTTAATGATTAACCATTAAAATGTTAGAGTGAATACGATACATTAACACATTAACTTTTCTTTGATGGCCTTAAAACAAAATCTGAAACATAAGGACACCCACGACATCAGTACTCTAGATACTACTCTCGACCACAGTTTATCACACTAAATAGGCAATCAAAGGTTCATAGAGATCTATTCACGTGAGTACTAGCACTTCATTCACAGGGTATTTTTTCAAATGGTACCTCTAAATATTGACTAGGAATAATATATGTGCGACAAAGTACTCTAAATCGTAAAATCCACCACCTTTTTATTGTGTTCTTTGTTTCCTGATTCAAAACTTTACAAACAACCAGGGCCACTGGGATTATGCAGCAGGTGCAGAGGAGGACCAAAGTAAGCAGCAGGGTTCACTAAATCATGCAGTAAGAAAAGGCAAATTATGCGACGAAATGCAGCACGTCAGGGGTGGTTCCTCCATTATAGGGGAGGAGCGTCGTCCCACTGTTAGAAATGCCCCCAGACACTGCCCAGAGATGAAAAATAAAATGGTAATAAAGTTAATCTATTACCAATTTATTTTTCATACCCTGTCCCGAACCGAGTGTCAGGACTAGGCGGGGCTAGCTGAGTGCCAGTAGCAGGGAGGAGTGGTGGGCTGCCTGTGCGCTTGTTTAATGTGCTCATGTCTCTTTGGCCGGCTGTCTTGCGGCTGCCAGCCAGACATGAGCATTTCAAACCTCTCAACCCAGTTGCTTAGACAGCTCGGCTGAGAGCAAGCACAGACCTCCAGTGCCCTTGGGAACTGAGAGAGGCTGCTCTGTCCAATCTTGGTGCTTCTCTCATGCTAATTAACAGCATGAGAGCAATGCCAGGATTAGTTAAGGGAGTTGGAGCCTGGAGAGAAGACAGAACCCAGAGCGAGGAGGATGTCACCTTTCATGCAAGGTACGTTATTTATATTTTATTTATTTTATTTACCTCCCTCTTTGCACCCACCTCCACTTATTTGCTCACGCCACCACTCTCAGCAAGTGTCGTCCGCCCCAGCAGCATATTTTGTGATAGTATTACATCATTATTTTACCATTGTTAGATATGTTAACACTATCTCAGTAAAGATAAGTCTCTCAGTCTGACACCTTAATACAGCAATAAGCAACAGAATAACCAGTCAACCTTCGCAAAGTGCCTTCCACTGCGCAGCATCACCTGTTGCACCACTTTTAGTACCTTTTGATCTATTTGAGCTACAAATAATGCTTTTTGTTAAAATCCGCAGACTATGCAACAGCTGATGAATTATGTGGCAAATGCAGCAAACTCTAAATTATTAGAGAATCGCATCTGCTGCATCATTGCTTAATACTGGTAGCCTTGCTTCTACAAAACCGATGACAAGTATATAAGAATAACTTCACAAATCTAATTAATTATCTTTATTGTCTTTAAGACTAATTCCAAGTATTTTGGTACATTTTGACAGATGCTGTGATTGTCAGCTCTTGGCACAGCTTATACTGCCTCCCACATGGTTTTTAGGTTATGTTGCTTATAAAAGGAAAACATACATTGTCCTCCAATTGCTAGCAAACCAGGACATAAAGTAGGTACATCTAATAGTGTCCCTCTCTGAAGAGAATAAATGGTAACACCTCTCATAAACAGGTATTTTAACAACGACCAAAAACTTCATCTAAGTTCAATTTAACAAATCATATAAATCAACCTGGGTTTAGTGGGTTGAACGCCCATTATCAAATATGTTTCAGGTTTTGGACAGGTTAAGTGGTTTACTAATATTTTAACTATCTTTACACCAGCAATCATGACCAAACCTTCTGCATGGCCTAACTACCGTATCCTCTCTTTACACTTTGAGCTCGATTGTGTTTTAGGTGGAACAGAATTCCTTCATGGAAGTCTGCTCTGTCTAATCACAAGTAGGCTGCACATAGATTTTCCAGGTGCAAGAACACCTAATACAATTTTACTGGCCCGAAGTTCCGGCCGGTAAAATCACTATGGGGAAATGACTGCTTTGCAGCCTGAGCCGTTTTTTACTGTTTGCCTCAACCTCAGCAATATCATGGCGGAGGGGGGACGATCACAGCATGCAGTGCTTCCTCTGCATGACAAAAGTCCCCTCTTCCCCTCCCTGCCTTTCCCAACTATCTCTTCTCACTACGTATCCTGCACCAGCCACCAAGCTCATAGATACCATCAGCTTAAAGCAGGTGATCCCCTTGGAATAGGAAATATATTGTGGACTTCTAACCCAGGTCAACACAGTTATTCCCCATTCCTTGCGGATTAAGTCATAATTGCACACATTCCTTGGGAAATTCAATCCAGTATAGAAATTTCAGCCACTGCGAATTTCCACATGGAATGCAATATGACCCGTAATCAGGTCTAAAGGCCAGACGTACTTATATCTGGTCACAAAATTCTGGTCACAAACTGCAACCAGTATTTTTTTGTGACAAGACAAAGATTTTTAAGAACTCACCTATGTGCTAAAAGGTCTGCTTTAAAAAATCTGAATTATAGTGGGTCGGAATCAGACCTATTTCATTCATATTAATATGGTCGGTTACAAATTGAGATTCACTGTGATCAGACATATGATAAAAAAGGGGTAGCCATATAACCCTGGGAACCTGGGCAGGACAAAAATAAAAACAAAACAATAGTCATCTCGGGGGAAATGCAGGCCTGTACTTCCTTGACAATTTGAAGAAGGCTATCAACTGATTGCTTGTTATAGGGAAGTTAATTCAGCTTATTATGGACAACAATGAGATTATACTCAGAATATATACAAAGCCATATATAGACACATTATATCAATAGGTGCGCCGAGAAATGATGCAAGTGATGGTGAATTAATGTGCTACATACAATGCATATATATACAGCTAATGGCTGACATGAATGTAAAATTCAATGACACTACTCGAAATCAGAATATGGAAAGATCTTGATTAAGGTCAGTCCTCTAGCATATTTGTCAGTGTTTTGACCCCAATAAATATTATTTTGAAACAGGGTAATCATCAGGATCAAAACAAGATAGCACCAATCTTAACTCATACATCTATCAGTATAATTTACTCCACTTTTTGAACTCTTCGCATACCCCACTTTGTATCACTTATAAGGGGATTTGGCAAAAAGCAAGTAAAATGAGGCAGGAAAAAGCAGCTCAAACACCGTCTACAGATCGGTTGTGGTTGGCTTGAAATATTGTAGAACTGGATACTGTGCATTTCAGAAGCTGTTGACAGTATGCCTATATATGTCTTTGTATATATTCTGAGTATAATCTCATTGTTCTTCATAATAGACTGAATTAACTTCCCTATAACAAGCAATCAGTTGATAGCCTTCCTCAAACTGCCAAGGAAGTAGAGGCCTGCACTTCCACAAAGGGGACCATTGTTATGTTGTATCACTATGATTGGAGGCCATCACAGGGATGGTGACCAGCTGGGGTGAAAAGAAACTCTAGACAAAGTGGTAAGGAGTTATTGCTTTATTCGCCTGTCGGGTCCAAAGCCCGGCAGCAACAGACAAAAAAAAGCACACTGAGTTCCATGCAGGGTACTTTAATTATCTATAGCTACCCACCGTGCTAAATCACCCACCATTCTAATCCACCCCAGCACAGCGCATAAACTAACACCCCCCTTCCTTCACTAAATGAAATGAAATAACAATATTATGTAAACAACATAGAGGAGATACCATTAAATTAAGGATACTCATAGCTGAAATACAACATGTCTACGCAAATATACAGAACTCAATAGTTAATGGTTAATACATGGAATACTCCTTAAACTTAAAATTCACTGTACTTGATCTTACTCTACATGGAACCTTCTCATTCGACTACCAGTTGTCAAACATAGAGTCGGATTGTATCCCTATTTTGCTGCCTGCATACTCAGCTTTGGAGTCTGGCAGCACCGAGACAAAACACTTGTTCCAGGTTTTGCTGTTTTCTACCACTACCACATGATCTTTCACTTCCTTCACACGAATGGGCGCAGACAAATGTGACAAACCCTTGCAAACAAAACGAGGAGTCTTGATCCTCACCGTGTCTCCAATCCGAATAGCTAAGCATCTGTGTTACTGATCAAGAGTAATATATTTCTTCTGTACTGCAGATCTAACACCCACCACTCCTGCCATTCCTCCAAATCAGTGGGTTTCCTAGATATCCAACCTCTGTTTAGCTTAGATCCTGCAATCCTGTCCCCCAGTAATGTAAACAGGGATATCCTTGTACTTATGTGAGGGGTTGTTCTCCTGGCCCATAACCTATCCTCAGTCGCCCCCCTTCCAATGCAACTCATTGATAAGAGCCAGTTGCAAGTGGTCCTTAATGACTTGGTTTACTCTTTCGACTAAACCATAACTGCAGGGATTGTATAATGAAGTTAGAATGTGTTTTATGCCTGATTTCCCCAGGCAATTTTGTATTTCCCTGAATACAAGTTGCGTGCCATTACCGGTCATTATTCTCCAGGGAATCTCTCTCTCTCCTGAATACTTTCCTGACAAATTTAATGATTGCTTCTGAATTCATGTTGTCTACGAGCGTCATTTCAGGGCACTTAGGCCCACATTCATAGTTTTTGACGCAAACCTGCGCCAGCGCAGGTTTGCGCCAAAAAGTTTAATGCCGGCTACTGCCATTCCAACCGGGTGTCATATTTAAGGAATGACAGTAGCCGGCGCTGTGGCCTGGTTAGCGTCAAAATGAATGACTCTAACCGTGCAGCGGAGGTGTAGGGAAGACTGGGGGTTGTGTGTCAAAGAAAGGTGCAAGTCAGGTTAGAGTAAAAAAAAATGACTCTAACCTGACTAGCATCATTTTTTGACTAACAACCCCCATGGAAATGACTCCTGTCTTAGCAAAGACAAGAGTCATGCCCCCCTGCCCAATGGCCATGCCGAAGGGACTTCTGTCCCCTGGGCATGGCCATTGGGCACAGTGGTATGTAGGGGGCCCAAGTTAGGCCATGTGTGTCCTCCAAGGGTGGGCGAGGGTGGCAGGGGGAGTCCCTGGGGGCAGGGAAGGGCACCTGTGGACTGCTTCAATGGTCAGAGACCATGGAAATGAGCCCACAGGTCCCTTAACGCCTAGCCTGACCCAGGCGTTAAAAAATGGTGCAAATCCAGCCAACCTCCTCCTGTGCGTCAAAATGACGTGGGGGGATAAATAAGGCGCACATGCCTTCAAGTAATTTTTTGCATGGGAATGCCTACCTTGCATGTCATTAGCGCAAGGTAGGTTTTCACGTCCCAAAAAATTACTTAAGCTCCATAACTTTGGTGCTGGACGGGTCTAGCGCCAAAGTATAAATATGGAGGTAATTTTGCGCCGAGTTTGCATAAAAATTTTATGCAAATCCAGCGCAAACAGAGTATAAATATGGGCCTAAGTCATATAGGCCCTCATTACAACCCTGGCGGTCGGTGTTGAAGTGGCAGTATTACCGCCAACAGGCAGGCGGTAAAACAAATGGGATCGCGACCATGGCGGAAACCGCCAACACAGACAGCCACTTTAACACTCCAACCGCCACAGCGGTAGTAACAAACACCGCATCGGTAACCACCAACAGACAGGCGGAAGACAATGTACCACCCACCGTATTACAAGGCACCAATCCGCCAGCTTTTCCGTGGTGGTACCAACGCCATAAAAAGCACGGGGGAAACAGTACACAGAAGGGAAACCACTCACCTTTCGACACCCAAGGAAGAACTAGGACGCCATGGAGCCCGAATTGCAGATTCTACCCATGTTGGTATCTACTAATACACCACGAAGTGGGAAGAAGGCGGTGGCGGCGACGACGACAACGGTGAGTACTGCACCTAGCACACAGGGAAGGGGAGGAGGGAAAAGAGAGTGACACACACACATGACACGCAACGCCCCCCCTCCCACAACAACATACACACACACATATCCAACAGCATCACAGATACACCCCGTCACCCCCCGAAGACAAAACAAAATGAGTTTAACTAGTGTTATATTGGAACAATCAGATAGATCAAGAGAACAGCAAATAATCAATATACACAAATATTTACATCAAGTACACAAGTCCGTACACTGTCCCATGAAATGTCCGTGGACCAGTGGTCCCAAAAAGCATGGGCGAAGCCCACACATGACACCTGCCTCAAAACATAGAGAACACTGCAGGGGCATCAGGTCGGAAAAAAAACAGGCAGCTCAGGGGGAAGGGATCCATTTCTCCACTGGTTCTGGAGGGGGCTTTGTGCCCAGAGTGCTTCATCCTGCCAAGGATTGGGGGAGTGGATGCATTTCTCCACTGGTTCTGGATGGGGCTCTGTGCCCAGAGTGCTTCATTCTGCCAAGGATTGGGGGAGTGGATGCATTTCTCCACTGGTTCTGGAGGGGGCTCTGTGCCCAGAGTGTTTCATCCTGCCAAGGATTGGGGGGTGGATGCATTTCCCCACTGGTTCTGGAGGGGGCTTTGTGCCCAGAGTGCTTCATCCTGCCAAGGATAGAGTGAGTGGATGCATTTCTCCACTGGTTCTGGAGGGGGCTTTGTACCCAGAGTGCTTCATGCTGCCAAGGATAGAGTGAGTGGATGCATTTCTCCACAGGTTCTGGAGGGGGCTTTGTGCCCAGAGTGATTCATCCTGCCAAGGATTGGGGGAGTGGATGCATTTCTCCACTGGTTCTGAAGGGGGCTTTGTGCCCAGTGATGCTGCACCGGGGGTGTGGCAGTTGACATCCTCTCACCTGGGTGTCTTAGCCACATGATGTACCTGGAACAGGTAGCATAATACTCCATGGAGGCAGAGCCACACTCCATCCTGCGGCTCTTTGGCTGCCAATTGCTGGTTCGTGTCAGTGCTGGAGGTGGTGTCTCAAGTGGCATGTCCAGGGTCGCAGACGTCACCTGCAGACTCTGATGGCTGCCCAGTGAGGATGGGGCTGACGTCCAACAGAGTGGCATCGGCTGTGCACTTTGTGGTTCTGATGGTGGTGCAGATGACGGTGGCTGCTGCGGAGATACTGCCAGTTCTGGCCGTGGTGCAAGTGTCTGTTGTGGTGGATGGGGACACCATACCATCTCGATCAGCCTTTGATGGCTGATCCTTGGGGAGGATGCTGCAGCCTGATGTTGTGGCAGCGGCGGTGCAAGTGGCGGTCGGAACGGCGGTGGTGACTGTGGTGCAGGTGGCTGCCATCCCATATGATATAGTGGTCACCAGCCCTTCTCCAGGAGACATCGTGCCCTGAGGTGACGTGCCCTTTGGCCCTTACCCATCTTGACAGTAGCTGGTGGGACCATGGCACTGTCCTCTCGGTGTTTGGGCGAGGCCTTGCAGGGTAGGTAGTGTGACTTTCCCCTGCTGGAAGCTGGCCCCTTTTTGACCTTTGCAGGTGGTGGAATAGGGTGGTCCTTCATATCTGTCGGTGGCACACTGGCAGTTATGGCGGGTGCCCCTTTCGATCGTACCGGACTAGCAGGGACCACAGCGGATGCAGATTTGGTGGCTGAGGTGCTGGGCTGGGATCTAGACATCCTGGCCCTAGGGGGAAGGATTGGGGGGGAGGTGTAGGGAAGAGGTTAATGCTAGCTAGGAAAAGTTTTTTAGACACACTGGGATGGGAAGATGGAGGGGTGTGAGCGTGGAGAAAGAGGTAGTGGTTGTAGGAGGTGTACGTCTACTGCGTTTGGGTGAAGGTGCATGGGCTGGAGGCTGTTGTGAGGTGGATGGCTGCTGAGTGGGTGTGTGCCTGTGTATGTGTACTTTGGGAGGAGGGCTCACAGACACACTGGGAGAGGACACAGGGGATGTGTGAATGGTAGTGGGGGTGGTGTTTGCAGGTGAGCAGTGTGTAGTGATGGGCGTGCTGGTGACGGAGGCAGTGGCTGATGATGTAGTGCATGCAGATGTGAGTGGAGACGAGACAGGGAGGGAGGGGGATGACGTGGAGGAGGGGGGCACAGTGGAGGAAGTGGATGTTGGTATGTGTGCATGGTGCTTGTGTGAGTGCCTGTGGGATCTGTGGTGCTTATGTTTTCCTGAGCCACTTTTGTGTGTTGATGTGTGTGCATGCTGGTCTGATGGTGTGCTTGGGATAGGCTAAGGTAGAGGGGATTGGGTCTGGGTATTGGAAGTTGGAGGGGGAGGCTGAATACAGGGATAATGGCTGCCATCAGTGCTGAGGCCAGAGCCTGAAATGCCCTCTGTTGGGCCGCCACGCCAGAATGAATGCCTTCCAGGTATGCATTTGTTTGCTGCAAATGCCTCTCGACACTCTGGATGGCATTCAGAATGGTTAACTGCCCAACAGCGAGGGATCTCAGGAGGTCAATAGCCTCCTCACTGAGGGCAGCAGGGCTGACTGGGGCAGGGCTTGAGGTGCCTGGGGTGAAGGAGATGCCCACTCTCCAGGGTGAGCGAGCACGGGAAACTCGCTGAGGGGCTGCTGGGAGGGCAGTGCTGGCAGGGGGGGGGTGGCATCTGTACCTGTTGTTGGGGTGGGCACAGAGGTGTCCGCCACAGCCAGGGAGCTTCCATCAGAGGAGGAGTCGCTGTCACTGGTATCCCATCCTGTCCCTGTCATGGAGCTCCCCTCACCCTCCGTCCCACTGGTGCCTTCACCCTCAGTGGATTCACCCTCCTGGGCCATGTGGGATGCAGCTCCCTCCGTTGCCGGTGCCTCTGCTCCTCCGCCAGATGATGCTAATGCACACGAGGACAGGGTGACAAAACAAGAAGGGGGGGAAGACAGAGAACAGACGTGGTCAATGCCAGCAACACCACTACCATTGGCGGTCACAACACACAGGGAGCAGCCCTATGCAGTAGGCCATGCACTACCAGTTAGTAGGAAAGTCACCAGGCCATGGGGTACAATGCCTAACACCATTAGCTGCACACCTCAAACCCACAGGAGCCTGCCCAGTAGTAGATGCCCACTAACACTATTGGGGTTGGAGTGCCTCAGAGCCTGCCCAACAAGGGACCTACGCTGCCATGTTCGCCCTGGCCTAGGGGCACCCACAGCCCACATCCCCCACCCAGATACTTCCAAGAGCGCTCAGAGGCAGCTTTATGACATTGTACCCACCCCCTTGTGGCTGCTGTAATGGCCTCAAGCACCCATCCAACTCCGGATAGACCACTGCCAGGCCTCGGAACATCAGGGGAGTCATGGTGCGACGGGCAGCCCTTCCACATTGGGAGGCCAACCCCAGCTGGGCCTCCGCCGTCTTCTAGCTCCAGCGGCGCAGGTACTCCCATCTCTTGCGGCAGTGGGTGCTCCATCTATGATAGACCCTCAGGGTCCGCACTTCCTTGGTGATGGCACGCCAAATACCCTTCTTCTGGTGGGCGCTGACCTAAAGGAAATGTACAAGAGGAAAGGACATTACTCCCCCGTCCGGGCCGTCAGACTCATTTCCCACGAGTTGCCAGACAATCCCCTGACGCACTTAAAGTCACCATGCTCACATGCAGCCCTCAGCCCCCCCAACATGTATCTTCCATCCACACCATTCCAAACAGACATTGCCCGCACATCATGCTCACAGTGTACTCACCTGTTTGTCTGGAGGACCGTAGAGTAGCGTGTACTGGGGGAGGACCCCATCCACCAGTTTGTCCAACTCCTCCGCGGTGAAGGCAGGGGCCCTTTCCCCAGACACTCGAGCCATTGTCACTTCCAGACTGAGGTCACAGCAGCACTTGCAGAGTAGGTCCTCTCCTGTTGAAGGTCAGGTATCAAGTGAGTGAACAGATAGAAAATGGCGGCCACGTCCGTGGCGGTGCGTACCGTCACCGCTGGCGTACATCGCCGTTGGCTCCTTGAACCCATAGGGCCCAAAGATAACCAAAGCTGAATTACGCGGCGGTCTTCGACCGCCTACCGCGACTCAGCACAACGCCAGCGCAGTTACCTCATTTCCTCTTGTCCCTCCTCATAAGTCAGGCAGCTGCCATTTCAGGGGGGCACATGGCATGGCACCTAACTGCACATTTTGGCACATGTAGGGACTAACTACGCCACACACGGATTTACTCACATTACTCTAGACACACTTGTGCAACCTATGTGGTACATGACCCTCTGCTCACCGTTCTCCTTCATAGGCCACAACCGCTGGGGCAGATGATGAAATGGTGACATCCTCCGGTGTACAGACCCCTGGTGGACCTGTCGACAATGGAAGACAAACAAATCATAATCACCTACAGACTTGATCGTGCCACAATCCAAGACCTGTGTGCCCAATTGGAGCCAGACCTGATGTCATCTATCCACCATCCCACAGGAATCCCCCCTCTAGTGCAGGTCCTGTCAGTGCTCCATTTCCTGGCAAGTTGCTTCTTTCAAACAACAGTGGCGTTGGCATCAGGGATGTCTCAGCCAATGTTTTCTAACGTGTTGACCAGAGTGTTGTCTGCCCTGCTGAAACACATGCACAGCTACATCGTGTTTCCCCAGGTGGAGGATTTGCCCACAGTGAAGGCTGACTTTTATGCCCTGGGACATATCCCCAACATCATTGGTTCCATTGATGATACACATGTGGCATTTGCCCCCCCCGCAGAAATGAACAAGTGTACAGAAATAGAAAAAGTTACCATTCGATGAATGTGCAGATGGTGTGTTTGGCGGACCAGTACATCTCTCATGTGAATGCCAAGTATCCTGGCTCTGTGCATGATGCCTACATTTTGAGGAATAGCAGTATCCCTTATGTGACGGGCCAACTCCAGAGGCACCGGGTGTGGCTAATAGGTGAGCCCACGGTCCCCACACAGTATGAGTAGGTGTCTGGGTATGGGGTAGTCCCTAAGGGTTAGTGTGTGTCTAACAGTTATCCCTCGACATTTGCAGGTGACTCTGATTACCCCAACCTCTCATGGCTACTGACTCCAGTGAGGAATGCCAGGAAAAGGGCAGAGGACCGCTACAATGAGGCATATGGGCAAACTAGGCGTATTATTGAGAGGACGTTTGGCCTCTTGAAGGCCAGATTCCGGAGCCTCCATCTAACAGGTGGCTCCCTACACTACTCACCGAAGAAGGTGTGCCAGATAATCGTGGCATGCTGCATGTTGCACAACCTGGTATTGCAACGCCAGATGCCTTTTCTGCAGGAGTATGAGCATGGTGATGGTCTTGTGGCAGCCGTGGAGCCTGTGGACAGTGAGGAAGAGGAGGCAGAGGAAGAAGATATTGACAACCGAACGAACATCATCCTGCAGTACTTCCAATTACACACAGGTAAGAGACTGTAACTCCTCCTCACATTACTGAATACTGTAGGACATTGTATAAGTCAGCCTCTTAACCTCTGTCTATGGACACTGACAGTTCACTTTGGATTTCCATTTTTCAGATCTGGGTACCTCATTCTACCTTCGGCTATATGTACTGCTGCCCAACAACTGTCATACATTGGTATGAGCAAATGAACATTTACATTGCTATTTGTTACTAATGTTGTCATCAGACATTTGAGAAAGATCAGACTGACTCCAGATTGGTTTGTGCTTAAACGGTGTTTATTTAGGGGCTAATGAGTATTGGGGTATGTGCAAGGGGCTGAGGTGATGGTGGAGGAAGGTTCATAGTAGAGACCAGTCTCTTGGTATCACAGGTGCATTGTCCAATGGGGCATAGGAAGGAGAGTAATGGCAGTTAATTTTGGACAGGATGACATAGTGGGACAAAAGGGTGACAGTCAGGAGAGTCTTATTTCCTGGCGGGGGTCTTAGCAATGTTCTCTGTCTTCTGCCTGGATCGCAGGGACCGTTCGCGGGGTGGTTCTCCTTCTGCAGGGGGTGGGGTTGGTCCTATGGCGGGGCCTCCTGTCCACTATCGCCAGCGGAGGTGGAGGGCTGTTCCTCGATTTGGCTAGTGGCAGGGGCCCTTTGTTGTGCCACTGCCTCCCTCATGGTCTTGCCTATGTCAGCCAGTACACCTGCTATGGTGACCAGGATGGTGTATATGTTGATGAGGTCCTCCCTGATCCCCATGTATTGTCCCTCCTGCAGCCACTGGGTCTCCTGAAACTTGGCCAGTACCGTGCCCATGGTCTCCTGGGAATGGTGGTATGCTCCCATGATGTTTGAGAGTGCCTCGTGGAGGCTCGGTTCCCTGGGCCTGTCCTCCCCCTGTCGCACAGTAGTCCTCCCAGCTTCCCTGTTGTCCTGTGCCTCTGTCCCCTGAACTGTGTGCCCAGTGCCACTGACCCCAGGTTCCTGATCATCCTGGGTTAGTGGGGTTGCATGAGGTCCCTCTCGTGGTGGACACACTGCTGATTGACGTGTCCTGGGGACAGTGGCATGGGCCCGCTGGATGGGTGCTGTGGTGGTGTTTCCTGAGGGGGAGGTTCTGTGGTGGCTTGGGACTGTGGCAGGGGAACCAACTGTCCAGACGTCCCTGATGGGCCAGGCTGGTCATCTTGATCCAGGCATGCAGAGATGCTGTCATCAATGTGGACCTCATCTGTGAGGGGACTGGATATGCCTGGCACCTCCTGTCCAGTGACGTTGGGTAGGGGTCCTGTTGGGATATAAATGCATTGTTATTTTATTTTGTTATTTTATCTGTGTGTGCCATCTTGTGCAATGGGTGTGTTTCCCCTCTATTACTGTGCTTGCACTATCGCCTTGGCCCTTGTGTGAGTGGTGATTTTGTGGCCTGGGTGAGTCTCTCTATTGGACATGCTTTGGTGATGGGTGTCCATGCATTGTTGTTGCATGCAGGGCTTGGTTGTGGGAGTGGTGGGTTGTGATGGTGGGGTGTGTGGGAGGTGGTGGATTCATGGGAGTGAGGGTAGGAGTATGTGTTGACATGCAGGTAGGGTGGGGGGATATAGTAGTAAAGATTTGCTGTACCAGAGTCCAGTCCTCCTGCTACTCCTGTGAGGCCTTCAGGATGCATGATTGGCAAGACTTGCTCCTCCCATGTTGTTAGTTGTGGGGGAGGAGGTGGGGGTCCACCGCCAGTCCTCTGTATGGCTACCTGATGTCTTGATACCACGGAACGTACCTTCCCCAGTAGGTCATTCCACCTCTTTCTGATGTCATCCCTTGTTCTTGGATGCTGTCCCACTGCGTTGACCCTGTCCATAATTCTCTGCCATAGCTCCATCTGCCTTGCAGTGGAGGTCTGCTACACCTGTGATCCGCATAACTGTGGCTCTACCCAGATGATTTCCTCCACCATGATCCTGAGCTCCTCCTCAGAAAACCTGGGGTGTCTTTGAGGTGCCATTATGTGGTGGGAGTGATGTGCGTAGTGATGTGGTGTGTGGGGTGATGTGTTCAGGTGTGTGGTGTGAGGTGCGTGGATGGTGTATGAGTGATGGTGTTCTGTGCCTCTGGATGCTGGTGTGGTCTTTGCTTTTCTCTCTCTCTGCTTCTTCAAACTTTTCACTGTAAGGGGTTGTGTGTAATGTGTGTGTGTGTGTGTTTTATAGTGCTGTGAGTGTGTGGGTGTGGTGTGTGTATGTGTATGTGTGTCAGGTGTGTGTATTCTGAAATGTCCAATGTGGGATAGTTTTGTTAGTGTGTGTGTATTTTGAGCGCGGCGGTGTGTACCGCCAATGGTTTACCGCGGTTGAAAGACCACTGCGTTGATTAGTGGGTCGTGATACTGTGGGCGTATTCCTGTTGGCATAACGGTGTGGGTTTTGCTATCGCCAGTTTATCACTGACCTTTGGTGTGGCGGACTTGTGTGGGTGTCTGTATAGTGGCGGATTTCTCAGTGTGGGTCATAATACCCATAGCGGATTTCCGCTGCGGTCACGGTATATTGGCCGACGTCAGCACAGCAGTAAGCGGGATTTACCACCGGGGTTGTAATGAGGGCCATAGTCTACTAAAGCTAAAGCATACTTGTTTGTGCCACCTGTAACTTCAAAGGGCCCAGCCACATCAAATGCCACTTTGCACCAAGGTTTGCTTTTATCTATGACATGGTTGATTGGGGAGGGACATGTTACTTGTAACTTGTTGCTAAGGGCACACAAGGAACATTCATGGACATAGTGTTCAATAGCTTTGTCCACCCAAATTCCTCCCTTACTCTACGCTTCATAACACAAATCCTGAGATGATCTTCATGGGCCAAATCCAGAACTCTTCGACGCAGGCTCCCCTGGTCAACCAACTGTCCATCCCTGCGCATAATGCTTCCAATGTGGGCAGTTCCTCTCCTACCCTCCTTTAGGGTATCTTTATTGTGAGGCCAACCATTCGCAACAAAGTTTGGCACATCATGAAGCTCCTTGTTGTCTGGCACCACCTCGAGCCACCCCTGCTTTGATAGACCTCCCTTCATAATGTCATTGTTGGACTTTTTTCCTTATGCAGGGTCATCCCCAATCTTTTTGCCTCCTTCCTCCTATTTTTTCTGACCTCTCACTGTTGGCTCTAGGACTCTGAGCACTTTATCACTGCTGACCAGTGCTAAAGTGCAGGTGCCCTCCCATCTAAAGTTGATATGATTGGCTTATACCTAAATGGCATATTTATTTACCTGTAAGTCCCTTGTATAGTGGTATTGCTATACCCAGGGCCTGTAAATTGAATACTACTAGTGGGCCTGCAGCGCTGCTTACGCCACCCACTGTAGGGCCTGGTTGCGCAGTTTTCTGCCACAGGGACCAGGCATCTAAATTTACTTGCCAGTCCCAGAACTCCCCTTTTACTACATGTAAGTCACCCCTAAGGTACGCCCTAGCTAGCCCTATGGGCAGGGTGCCATGTAAGTAGAAGGCAGGACATGTGCCAGGTTGCGTGGCCTGTCCTAGTAGTGACAAACAGCCTAACTTGGTGTCTCACTGCTGTGAGTGCTGTCTTCTCATAGGATTGCATTAGAAATGCCCTGCCTTATGTGTAAGGGGTATTGTCTGATTTATGAGGGGTAGCTTAGGCATGTTTGGTATGGTTGTCATAATAAATGCTGCTCACTGGTGTAGGTGTATTTTTTATTACTATTACAGAAATGCCACTTCTAGAAAGTGTGCATTTCTCTGTGCTTATGACTGGTGTTTTGCAGCCTGACTCCAATCCACATCTGGGCAGAGTGACAGTAGGGGCTTTGTGCATACTTTTCAGACAGCCTTACACAGAGAGGGTGGAGGTGTCACAGAGGTGCGTCTGCATACTGAATAGTCTTCCTCGGCCAAGAGAAGGGAGAGGCGGGGCACACCTACATTTTTAACGGCTGTGTCCTGGCCTCACACAATAGGGTCTTTTACCCCCCAATGATGTTTGGAGCCTATGCTGGAGGAGAGAGGGGGCACTCCCAGAACCAGTTGTAACTGGTTGGAACCTCCTCTCCCCACCATTGTAAAACACTGTAAGGACTGAGTATAAGTCAGGGGAATTTTCCCCACAATTTGGAGACTCTTAGAATCATCTTGGAACTGGACACAAAGGACTGGAAGGAATCACCACGAACCGCCAAGGACTGCTGTTGTTGTGCTGACCTGTGACCTGCTAGGTCACTGTAAAGGTCTTGCCACCTGCTTACATCCTATGTGCTGGCCTGCTGCTGGGCCCCTCCCCTTGTGGGCCTTTTTCTGAGACTCTTGTCCTGCAGGGTGCCGTGGCCCCTGACCCTGCAACGATCTTCAAACCTGAGGAGTGCTTCCACTGATATCTGTGAGTGGCGCTGTTGAGAGTGCTGCTGCTGCAATATTATTAGTGCTTGAAGAGCGCTCTTCCAGATTGTGGCATGAAGATTCACCGTCGCGACCCGCGCTTAATTTAATGCCCAAAGCGCTTTTGAAAAAGCACATTGTGGTGCCTGGAATCACAGCCGCAGCCCGGGGAGGCTGTTCAACCCAAGCGCAATTGAAGTGTGCTTCGCAGTGCCTCCGGGGCACGAAGAAAACCTCTTTTCAGAAGACAGGAGCAAGTGTGCTCCTATTGGTCCCCCCGGGTAAGGTCGGCTCCGTAGAGCGCCCCTGGGGCACCAGAAGTCCCTGAATTGGGCCAAAAACCTCGCCGAGAGGCAGGAAGGAGAGAAGGACACCTCTCCTTCACCTGCCGAGCCCAGGAGGGCTCTTTGTTGATCTGCGAGCGGGGCGGCAGCCTCACCGGAGGCTCGCCCGCACCCCAGGCACCTTGTTGTCCCCTTGTGGGCCAGTGCCAGTTTTGTGGTCCCTCCCGACCCGGAGGGCCAGTGCAGGCCCGGGGGGGCACCCCAAGCAATCACGGGCCCCAGGAGGGGCCTGTCACCAATCAGAGTGGGGGTGTTGTGCCCCTCTCCCCCCTACACTACTTTGGAGGACTTTGGCATCCTAAGGATGGCCAGTTGAGGACACGGGGGCCCCCCAGTAATCGTGGGCCTCTGGAGGGGCCCGTCAATAGCACAGAGGAGGTGCGAGCCGCACTCCTCTACGTCAGAGTAGCAGAGGCCCCCGTTTGGCGCAGGGGAGCCCCAGGGGCCCCCACGGTTTCATTCTCCAGGCACTGGAAGTGCCTTCCTGATCAAACCAGGTACTCTTTCCAAAGGAACAATAAATATATTTTAAGTTCTTCCTACAGACTCTGCTAATTTATAGATTGCCTACCTGTTTTTTTATGCCTTTACATATGTATGTAAATGTTACTATTATGGGCATACCACACTAATATGTTGCTATGACTTGCAATATGTTTTATAATGTTCCTACTATGGGCATTTATGATGTTCTTATGGCAAGTGCTCTGGTGTAATAACGTGTTTCCTGACTACTGCTTATGTTGCATAATACTGAGTAACCTGTGTGTTATATGTGACTAATGCTAGCTTGCAGAGTAACTAATGTGTAATATTCTGACAACTGCTACGGTAGCAGGATGCAACTGATATGTGATGTTTGGTCTAATAATTGCATTGTGTACAATACAGTATATTTTCATATAACTTGGTGTTGTGTTTCCTTTGTGGTAGAGATATTGTGTCACTAGTGTTGTGTGTGTTGTGCAAATGCTTTACACATTGCCTCTGGGATAGGCCTGACTGCTCGTGCCAAGCTACCAAGGGGGTGAGCAGGGGATATCTTGGACGTGTAACTCCCTTGCCCTGACTTGAGTGGCTAGGTTCTGCCTTGCTGAGGTGCATACCCTGGCCAACCAGAAACCCCATTTCTAACAGTCATCAACTGAACTTACAGCATACACCATCTCAAGCTTATCCAATTTTTCATCACTTTTCTCACTCGCTTCCAGTGGTAATGTAGACAGATAAACAGCCACACGTATTACAACTTGTAATGAAAGTCTTGCAATCTGTATTGTCATTTGGCAATATGCGGAGTAGCTCTTCCACCCTGTTGGAAAACGGCCCCCTCTGAAAGGTCACCCTAAACTTTTTGCTTTCCTCCTACTCTGTTTCTGACCTTGTTTTTGTTGGCTTTAGGACTTTGGGCACTTTACCACTACTAACCAGTGCTAGAGTGCATGTGCTCTCGCCCTAAAACATGGTAACTACTTGCCAAGCCTTAAATTCCCCTTTCATTACATATAAGTCATCCCTAAGGTAGGCCCTAGGGCTGGGGGGCTATTTAAGTAAAAGGCAGGACATGTACTTGTAAACGCAAATGACTTAATTAGAAAATATAAATGAATGTTTATGTTTTTGGAATAATTAAATTGGGAGAAAATGATTAATGTAGAAAAATAATGTGCACATTTGAAATTTTGACCTCGGAGAATGGCCACCAAGATTCACAAATTATAATAAATGAGTGATTAACATATATGAAATATTGAAAATGTAATAGCTGAATGTAGTAATGTGTCATATTGAAAGATATTACCTATGCTTTGCAATAATCGTAGGCCTTAACTCAGCGAGTGTCTTGGCCTAGTTTTGCCAGGCCTCATGCAGAAGCTGTATTTCTTTACACTTAATGAAAAATGCTGACAGGATGAACTAACCATGAACTGCTCATTGGTTAACAAAATTTGCTTAGCTGAAACTTCCATGTGAACCGACGAACAGGAGATGATAGAACTAGAAATGGGTGTACTTTCACAGGACTTGAACAATGAAGGCACTGACTGGAGAAGAAGATGCAACATTTTCGATACCTGACGAGGTGGATGATGAGGACATTGTAAAGTGGACCAATCAACGACATGTGAACTGTGAAATATTACAATTCATAGATTTGATTTACAGACTTTATTGGTTAGGGGAAAAACATATGATTAATTGACCAATTAGAAATTGGGGGATAGTCTGGGTGACTTTGATATAATAACGTGACAGAGGGAAGAGAGTGGAGATGAGGTTGGTGTTAAGTGAGCGAAACTGCGAGATCGAAAAGGTGATTCAAGATTCTGTCATTGAGCTCATACTTCCTGAGAGCCTGATGTGATGTTGATCGACTGATGACCTGAAGACGAAGACTGACTCTGTTGTTGATCCATACCGAGGGTAGGTAGATATGACTACGTGACTGAATTATATTCTGTGCCTTTTCTTTCTAGGTACCAACTGCGCTGTCTAGATAGTTTTCTAAGCTAAATGTTTTCTAAATTCTTGTTTCTAAATTGTTTTGCATGAAGTCCCACATACTGATGCTAATCTGGGTTAGGTCAGGGTTTTCCTTCCACAACAATTGACAGATTACGGAGACAAATGATTGACAGACTATTTTGCTGAATTCCATGACACAAATCGACTTATTGCCTTTGATTCATTTAATGACCTATGTTGTTGTGGAAGAATATACTCTGATGCAAGTTTTGATTAGGTTATGTTTACACCAATGACAGGGACGCAGTCAGATTTGACTCTGGTAATGAATCAGAGTATGGGAGTAACTCTTCCACAGAATGGAGGAGCTAGCGCAGCCCCAGATGCAATATCGCTGCCGATTACTGTTGGTCCAGTGGTACCATTCTGTGTGCAGAAGAAATCAATTACAGGGGAACAAGGTGAGATGTCACAGAGCCTTGTGAGGAAGGGGGTTAGAGAACATGTGCAGGTAGTCTCGTCCATGGGTCAGACCTTTGATGGATCAAGGTCACTAATGGATCTCAGTCCACTTGTTGCACTTCCTGATGCTGTAAATGGCCCAAGTGTAAGTCAGAGCTTGAAGCTTCTGACACCGCAACCTCCAGGTGCAGTGGTACAAAAGGTGCCATCACCAAAGGCAAGTAACATTATGTTACAGGGACTGACAGCACAGCAGCTGAATGAGTGGTTGGATAGTTTGAATACTCCACAGAATATGTCCAAGAGTGAAGAGCCGATTGATTGTGTTAGGCCAGCTACAGAAACAACTGAATTAGTCAAAGGATCAATGGGGGTTTATAGGTTAGAATATTATACGGAAGAAGAATTGAGATATTTATGTCATAGAATCACGAGAGAGGTGGGCAAGATAAATCAGAGATTGGCAGACTTAGCAGAAAAACATGATATAGAAATCGGGAAAACAAAACATTTGAAAAAGAGCTACAGGTTAGACTTTGAGGCAAAGGAGTTTGAGCCCATGAGATCTACCGGAATGAAGGTGCATCTTAAAGAATGATTGCAGTGTTCAGATTTGGGGAGCATTAGAAAAGTTGGAAGGCAGATGGGCAAAGAAGAAGGATAAAAGGAAACACGATTCACAATAAGGGTCCGAAAGTGTACAGAAAGATAAGGATCCGGTGAAAATTCTACTAATGAGGGAGATTCCAGGAGGTCAGTTTGTTCATGTTCCCTGGCAGAGAAGTGATATTCTGTCATTCACAAATGATTAACCAAAGCTGAAGGAGAAACCGGTTGAATGGTTTCACCAGACAGACAGGTTTGTGAAGCTTTCAATATGTCTGTGGGAAGACCTGAATACTTTATTGGAGATAGTGGTTCCAGCTGATTTGTGGGTTGAGTGTAAGAGAGCAGTAGACTGTCCGACAAGTGAACAAGAAACAATTAGAACTACAGGTGCAACATTACCTGAAGTAATGAAACATTTTCATAAGGTGATTGAATTGCTGAAGACGAGAAGTTCGCCTAAATATATTGACTGGTAGAGAATTGACAGGACAGTGCAGGAGGTAAAGGAGTTGATACATGCATACTTTGAGAGATTGTTGAAGGTGTTGAAGGAGTACAGTGGCAAGGAAGCGATCAAGCCAAAAGACATGTTGCATTTTGTGTTCAGGTTTGTGGAAGGACTGAGACCTGAAATAGGCCAGATGATTAAGAGTCACTTGATTTGTTGGCAAGCAAAGCCGATTGATGAGGTGTTGCAGTATGCGAAATACTGTAGTGATGAAATTGAGTTGAAGCAGAAACAGCTGAAGGAGAAAGCTATGGTGATGCAGATTAACGCAGCTCAAACAGGAGTACAGGAAACTTTCATGCAGCAGATACCGCAGCAACAGGGAACTGTCATGTGCCAGCCTCAGATGGGAGGTAGGGGTCGTGGAGTCAATATGAATTGCGGACCAGATTTGGGTACTGTAGTGGTTCAGAATGATGTGCAAGGGATGAAGAGGATGTTACCGTGTCAAATTTGCGGAGCCGTGGGACATTGGAAGCAGAAGTGTCCGACGATGGTGCAGGAAGGTGTTGTTCAGCAAAGTGGTGATGTCAATACACTTTAAAAAGTAAGAGTACCAAGAATAAGAGGTCCTAATAACATTTTTCAGAATAACATGAATCAGATGCTAAATTTTCAACCCATGCAGCAGGTGCAAATGCCTTGTGCACAATTGACACAGTTACGACCAGTGCAGCAGCAGGTTCCTATGGTACCTAGACAGCAAATGCAGATACCTCAAGCCCCGATGGAACAGCAACAGATGATGCTTACTCAACAGGTCATGGGTTAAAGGCAAGACAGAAGTAGTGACACAGTGCACCAATTCCCGTTACATAGTAAGAATGAATTAAATGGTGACTGGGTGAGTGATAATTCGGACGAGGAGCCATGTATGCTTACAGCCTCCTTAGAGGTACATCAGAGGGGGCCCTTTGTGAGAGAGAAGGTGATGGTCATAGGGACTCATTTTTGGTGGACACGGGAGCCACACGCTCTACAGTGAGGAGTATAGAAGTCCTGAACTTACCTCTTTCAGGAAGAACAGGTCAGATTGTGGGGGTAGCAAAAAGGCACTTGACAAATCCAATCACAGATGCAGTGCAAGTCCAGATGTGCAACTTCCAGGAACTGCATAAGTTTGTAGTCTGTGATTCAAGTCCAGTATCCCTACTGGGAAGGGACTTATTATGCAAGACCAAGTGTTCAATTACTTGTTCAACTGCTGGAATAGAAACTCAGACAAATAGTGATGATAAAGAAGAACTGACTCCAGAAACTGAGAGTGAAACTACCAATTAAGAGTACCCAATAATAGAGTTTTTCCTGATGTTCAAAGTAAAAGAGCTTCATTCTGATTTGCAGGGAACAGTACAGGAAAATGTGTGGGATCTGACAGGTAAAGAAGTGGGTTTGATCAAGGGAGTGGAGCCAATTAAGGTTACTTTAAAGCCAAATGTAGTGTTTCCGCAGCTTCCACAGTACAGTATGGCACAAGATATTTGGATGAAAGTGGCACAGATAATTGGAGATTTTGTGAAGCAGGGAGTCTTGAAAGAAGTGCTGAGCCGCCCATGTAATTCACCGATAATGGGTTTGAAAAAGCCTTGTGGGAAGGTGCGAATTGTACAGGATTTGAGAAAAATAAATGACATGGTGGTCAAATGTTGTCCTGTGGTGCCAAACCCAGCAGGAATAATGTTCCAGATTCTATGTGATGCAGAGTGCTTCACAGTGGTTGATTTGCCACAAGCTTTCTTTTCTGTGCTTCTTCATGAGGATAGTCAGATTCTCTTTAGTTTCAAATTCCTAGACAGAGTGTACAGCCGGAGCAGGCTTCCTCAAGGGTACACATAGTCACAATCCTTGTTTAATCAGATCTTGAAAAATAACTTGGAGTCATTGGAATTGCCGTTTCAATTGACTCTGGTACAGTACATTGATGATTTGCTGATTGCATCCAAAACAAGGGACTAGTGTAAGTACGACTTTATTGCCCTATTAAATCATTGGGAAAGTTTGGTCATAAAGTGTCACCGTTAAAGTTGCAGTACAGTCAGAATATAGTGAAATATCTGGGACACCAAATTGAGAAAGGGTCGAGGAGAATTTCCAGAGAAAAGATTACAATGATATTGCAGAGAAGTTCCCCAACTTCACAAAGAGATTTCAGGATGTTTTTGGGAATGGTAGGTTATTGTCATCAGTGGATTCCGAATTCAAGATTTCAAAGCAATTACAGCAGCTGACACATAAGGATGTCACCGATCCCATAACATAAGATTAGGAACAGATGAAATCGTTCACTGAGTTGAGAGAGAGTTTGTGCAGAGCTCTAGCATTAGGTATGCATGACTACACAAAACTTTTCACATTGTTTTGTCATGAACGTGATGTATGTTCTTTGTCTGTCTTTACACAGGTCCATGGAGGTGCTTATCACCCAGTAGCATATTTTTCAGCTACCTTGGACACCTTACCGGGTTGTTTGCATGCAGTTGCCACAGTTGGTCAAAGCCTTTCCCAATGTGAAGGAGTAGTGATCATATATCCTCTACGATAATGGTACCTCACTCAGTTGAGACTTCACTGACAAGGACTAAAACACAATATTTGACTAGTGCCAGACTGAGGAGGTAGGAGACGAGCATTTTAGGTACTCCAAATGTAACACTGAAAAGATGTGCAGTGCTGAACCCAGCAACTTTACTTCCAAGTGATACTGTTGAAATTGAAAAAGAGGAAGACATTGAGCATGATTGTCTTGAGGTAACTGAGTTGTGCACAAAACCGAGACCTGACATCAGAGATACTCGATTGGAAGAAAATGACCAAATTGTCTTTGTTGATGGTTCATGTCTTAGAGATGGTACAGGAATATTGAGGGCAGGCTATGCAGTGTGCACAATTACAGGTACTTTAGAGCTTCTTGGCTTCGAGGAGTATATTCTGCACAAGTAGCAGAATTGATTGCTCTTGCTAGAGCATGCCATATGTCTGCTAGACTGAGAGTCACTATCCATACAGATAGCCAATACGGATTTGGAATTGTTCATGCTTTTGATCAATTGTGGTCCCAAAGAGGTTTCCTGACCTCTACTGGTTCACCAGTGAGGAATGGCGAAAGAATAAAAGAGTTACTGAATGCAATACAATTGCCTGAAGAAATTGCCTTGGTGAAATGCAGTGCACATCTAAAGTCAAAGGGCTATGGGGGTTATTCTAACTTTGGAGGAGTGTTAATCCGTCCCAAAAGTGACGGTAAAGTGACGGATATACCACCAGCCGTATTACGAGTTGCATAGGATATAATGGACTCGTAATACGGCTGGTGGTAAATCCGTCACTTTTCCGTCACTTTTGGGACGGATTAACACCTCCTCCAAAGTTAGAATAACCCCCTATGTGTTACTGGGAAATGGATATGTGGATAAAGTCGCAAGGTTTTGCGCGTTGAACTGTATATCGTTCAAAGACAAGTGGGAATTGATGTCTGAAGAAGACACAACATGTACGAGTTTTGCATTAAAAGTGATTGACACAATGGAAGAGTTGAAAACTTTGCAAAGCAATGTTTACAAAGAGGAAAAAAGGTCATGGCTTAAGATGACGTGTGTCCAGAGACAGGATGAGCTATGGGTATCAGAAGAGGGTCAAATGGTTTTGCCAAATAGTTTGCTGTTACAAATGGCGAGGTACTATCATGGTCAGGCACACATTGGGAGGGATACCATGGTTCGTATGTTCAAAATTGATTGGTTTAACCCCAAGTTTAGACAAGCAGCAGAAGCAGTATGCCATCGCTGTATTATTTGTCAGTAATTAAATGCGGGGAAAGGGTGAATTTGAGCCACATTGGAAGAGCAGGAGGTCCATTCAGCAGAATGCAATTTGATTTCATTGAGATGCCTACGTGTGGAGGTTTGAAATATGTGTTGGTGATTGTGTGCATTTTTAGTCACTGGATTGAAGCATACCCAACAAGAAGGAATGATAGCCTCACAGTAGTGAAGCTGTTGATTAGAGAGTTGATACCACAATTTGGTTTTCCGATCTCTTTAGATTCAGATACTTCAATAACCAGGTGATTAAACTTTTGTGGGCAGCACTAAACATTGAGCAGAAGTTGCATTGTAGTTACCGCCCTGCAGCATCAGGACTAGTGGAGCAAATGAATGGTACTTTGAAATCAAGAATTGCCAAGATGTGTGCAGCTACGAATCTGAAATGGCCAGATGCATTACCGTTGGTGTTGATGTCAATGAGAAATACACCTGACAGGAAGACAGGACTGTTTCCCATGAGATTCTTATGGGCAGAGCAATGAGGTTGCCAGCAGTTCCAGCCAATGCACTTGTCAATATTACAGATGATATGGTGTGGGACTACTGCAAGGGTCTGGCTGATGTGGTTCGCTCTTTCTCTCAGCAGGTGGAGGCCACCACACTTCCACCCATTCACGACCCAGGGCACAACCTGAGAGCCGGTGACTGGGTCGTTGTTCAAAAACATGTTGGCAAGATGTGTTTGGAGCCACGATGGAGAGGGCCTTATCAGGTGATTTTAACGACTACAACAGCTGTGAAGTGTGCAGGAATCCTACGCGAGTCACACGAATAAAGTGGTATGTCCACTGGATCATGAAGAAGCGTTGTTGAGAGCACCAATAACTGCGAAGCAAGTTGCAGCACCTGAACCAGAAAAGGAACAAAGAAAACCTGAAATCGAACAAGAGCTTGTGGAAGATGGTTCTGTCACCCCTGTAAGAGACGAAAGTGAAGAATTACAGGAGGGTGCTGGAGAATCAATCTTGACGGATGCAGCAGAAAAGCCTAGCACAGCAGGGGTTCTCCCATAAGTAGACGGTTCTGAGAAACAAACAGGGCAAGTGCCAGACCAAGAAGGGGAAGGGGTAGTGCTGGATCAAAGTCAAAGCGATCTGACTGCTCCTGAGCCTGTTGCAGGTCCATCAAGAGAAAACACCATAGAGAAATAAAAAGAGACGAGTCCAATTCTGAAGAGAATATTGACAGAAGGATCAAGAAAAGGAGATAATTGGCCTGAATCACAAGTAGAGAAAAGGAATGAAGTTGTTGTAGATCAAACAATAGAAGAAGAAGTAGAAACTACGAGAAAAGAAGAATTAAGTGAAGGAGAGTTGAGTGGTGATCGAAAGTTGAAGAGAAAGAGAATAGCAAGTCGAAGATACACAGGTCCTGAATGGGCATATGCAACTACACATGAATGGCAACATGAGTTTATGTCTTTTTGTTTTGATAGAGAAGTTCTGAGTCAATATTTTGATGTAACCTGAAGATGAACTGTTGAAACAAAATCAAAAATATCTTGAGAAAAGAGCCTGTTGAAAATAAACTGGAAAATACATTGCTAGCCTGATTTGACATTGAAAACCGGATGTGACAAGCTGCTAATCGATTTTGACAAAGTAAAAAGGGTTCCTGGATGTGACACTGAACTGCTGAAAGAAGAATTGTTTATTTTTGCTGCACGTTTCTAAAGTTACTTCTGATTTCAGATTCTTTACAGATCATAGCTGAGTTAAATAACCAGGCTAGAGATGCTAAGCGCTGTAAATATATGAGAATTGGGTTGGCAATTATGTGTGGGACTTTGTTTATACTAGTGATTGTGGGTATGTCTGTTCTTGATGTGAAAGGAGCCAACCATACTTCTGCTTCTGAGTCTACTACATTAACAGCTTTGGAGAAGTTTAAGTAAAATGAGAAATATTTGCATGATTATACTAATGCTCCAGGAGAACTTTATCCTAACGTCTTCTATCGCTTGTTGAGTGAGTATGTTGAGAGGATGAATGCAAAGGATTGACTTGTGTGTACGCAAATTCCTTCGTCAGTTGAGGAAGGAGTTACGTACCATGGTCTTCCATTAACCTACGGGGTAATTTGTAGTCTGCTACTAACAAGATTTTATGATCAGGAGTATATCCAATATTTTTACTCAAATCACGATGTAGTGTTTTCGTCTGTTCCTATTATTAGGTATTTGAGTAGAGTAGCTAAAGATCATGACCTAGTATTGCTTAGAGGACTCTTTGGACCTACACTAACATTTGAGATGGCTTATGCTCATAAAAACAATCTAGCATGCTTGCTTACACCTTTAGAGAAGAGCTTCTTAGGTCATACTGATGACAGGAAAAAAGGCATTGTAAGAGAAATTAGAAAAAGGCTTAGAGAAAAGAACTTACAAGAAAGATTATGCTTTCACTGCAATTAAGACGCAAGGGAAATTAGCTTTAGATGCATTACATTTAGGGAAGCTTTGTCTATATAGGCCAAAATCACGCACTGACACTTTATTTGTGGGTACAAGTGAATGTAGGCATGTGTTTCTGTTTTGGAGTAAATTGACTTTGATGTTAAATGGTCAGGATCCCACGATTCCGGATATCTTCTATATATTTGTGGACTTAATGCTTATTACCGTCTCCCAAGAGGATGGTATGGGAAATGTTATTTGGGGGTAGTATTCCCAAAGATTTACCAGATAGAGGATTTGAAAAAGTTTCCGAAATTGACTGAATTACATCATAAGAGACAGAGGAGGGAATCCTCTTCTGCAGTGGTGGGAGATATATTTGTTGCAGTGATTCTTTCACTGGGAGTCATCCTGAACTCGATTAAGATACAAAATTTGTCTACTATTGTGGATAACATGCTGACAAATTTTACAGGTGCAATACTCCTGATAGATACTGAATTGGCTCCGTATAGAGCTATGACTCTTCAAAATCGTCTTGCTTTAGACATCCTTCTAGCGAAGGACGGCAGAGTCTGTAAAATGATTAACTCTAGCTATTGTTGTTTGCATATTCCTAACAATAGTAAGGAAATAAGAGGCTTAGGCCCTGATTTAAATGTTTTGGGGCAAAACTGCACAAACGCAGTTTTGCACCAAAAGGTTTAGCACTGGCTTGCACCATTTCTGTGCACCAGCCGGGCACCATATTTATGGAATGGTGCAAACTGGTGCAAATGGTAGACTAGTGTAAAAAAAATGATGTTATTCAGGTGGGGCTGGCGGTATGAAAGAAGGGGGTTTTGCATCAAAAAATTACGTTAGGCAGGTTAGAGTAAAAAAAATCTCTCTAACCTGCCTAGAGTCATTTTCAGATGCAAAACCATCCATACACATGACTCCTGTCTTAGAAAAGACAGGAGTCATGTCCACCACCCCAATGACCAGCACAGGGGACCAGGGTCCCCTGGGTATGGCCATTGCACCCTGTGCTATGTAGGGGGACCATTTCTGGGCCCCCATGGCACTTTAAAAAATAAAATAAAATACTCACCTGTATTTACCTGGGATGGGGCCCCCCATCCTCCGCTGTCCCTCTGGTGTGGGTGGGGGTGTCCCTGGGGCATCAGGAGGGCATCTGTGGGCTTATTCCATGATGTTCCACCATGGAAATAGGCCCAAAGGTCCCCTAATGCCTGCCCTGACCCAGGTGTTAAGAAATGGGGCAAACCAAGCTTTGCACCATTTTTTGACCCCTCCTCCCTCCCGTGTACCATTTTTGGACAGGAGTATAAATATGGCATTAAGGCCACAGAGTCATTTTTTGCACGGGAACGCCTACCTTGCATCTCATTAAGGCAAAGTAGCTTTCCACGTCCCAAAAATGACTTTAACTCCATAAGTTTGTCAATAGACGCGCCTAGCGCCAAAGTATAAATATGGAGTTAATTTTGCACTGAATTAGAGTAAAAAAATGATATAAATTTGGTGCAAACAGAGTATATATATGCCCCTTACTTACTAACCTGACTAACTCAAGTAGTGATTTGAAGGAATTGAAAGAACCAGGAGTTTGGGAAAAAGTTGGAAAGGGATTTGCTTCAGTGGGGAATTGGCTTAGTAATACTTGGAATGGGGTACTATTAAAATCATACAGGGAATATTGATTATAAGTGCTTGCATATTAGGAGTGTGGGGATTATGTAAATTGTGTCAAAAGATTAAAATTGAAAAGGTGTAAAAATAATCAGAGGAGGGAAGAACGAAACACGGAAAGAATCTATAGGGAAGATTTAAGAAGAAGACAAAATACTGAGGAAATCGAATTATGAAATTGTAGTAGTGTGATGACATATTTAGTCATCAGAGGAGGATTGTTAATGCAAATGACTCAATTAGAAAAATAAAAATGAATGTTTATGTATTTTAAACAACGAAATTAATAGAAAATGATTAATGTAGACAAATAATGTGCACGTTTGAAATTGTGACCTCGGAGAACAGCCACCAAAATTCACTAATTATATTAAAAGAGTGATTAACATATATGAAATATTGAAAATGTAATAGATTAATGTAGTAATGTGTCATATTGAAAGATATAACCTATGCTTTGCAATAATCGTAGGCTTTAACTTAGTGAGTGTCTTGGCCTAGTTTTGCCAAGCCTCATGCAATAGCTGTATTTCTTAACATTTAATGAAAAATGCTGACAAGATGAACTAACCGTGAACTGCTCATTGGTTAACAACTTCCATGTGAACCAACGGACAGGAGATGATGGAACTAGAAATGTAACAACTGATGTGTAAAGCACACTGGGTGTACTTTCCCAGGACTCAAACAATGGAGACACTTACTGGAGAAGAAGATACAACATTTTCGATATCTGGCGAGCCGGATGATGAGGACATCGTAAAGTGGAACAATCAACAATGTGAACTGTGAAATATTAGAATTCATAGATTTGATTTACAGACTTTATTGGTTAGGGGAAAAAAGTACGATTAATTGACCAATTAGAAATTGGGGGATAGTCTGGGTGACTTTGATATAATAACGTGACAGAGGGAAGAGAGTGGAGATGAGGTTGGTGTTAGGTGAGCAAAACTGCGAGATCGAAGAGGTAATTCGATATTCTGTCATTGGGCTCATACTCTCTGAGAGCCTGATGTGATGTTGATCGACTGGTCAACTGAAGACAAAGACTGGCTCTGTTGCTGATCCTTCCTGAGGATAGGTAGATATGACAATGTGACTGAATTATATTCTTTGCCTTTTCTTTCTAGGTACCTACTGTGCTGTCTAGATAGTTTTCCTAGGTAGATATTTTCTAAATTCTTGTTTCTACATTGTTTTGCATGAAGTTCCACTTGCTGATGCTAATCTGGGTTAGGTGAGGGTTTTCCTTCCATGACAATTGACAGATTACGAAGACAAATGATTGACAGGCTATTTTGCTGAACTCCATGACACAAATTGACCTATTGCCTTTTATTCATTTGTTGACCTATGCTAATGCTTTAGAATGTACTCTGATGCAAGTTTTGATTAGGTTATGTTTTTGGCACCTTATAAAGAATTAATGCTGGATTTTGCTTGAATTTAATTGCGTTTGAACTAATCTCATGACTTAGTATTGTAAGTAATAGGGAATAAAATTCTAAAATGTACACTGAGTTGTAGTTATTCATGACTGAAGAGTCATGGTGTATCGTTATTGTTTCCATTGATTATTGATTAATGACTTGTCTAATGGTTATTGAATTTTGTGCACTGATTATTGGGAAACATTGGTTACATCATAGCTAGGATACTCCATGCGAATCAAAAGGTTCATTGACCTATGTGCATCCCCTCGTAAGTTTACTTATTAAGGACCAGGCGCGCCAACATACTCATAAGTTGTACATGTCTTGGTAGTGAAAAACTAATAAAGTTGTTTTCACTACTGCGAAGCCTGCTCCTCTCATAGGCCAGATTTAGAAATCCCCTTTTATGCTTTTAAGTGGCAATTTCTGATCTGAGAGGAATAGACTTGTCATGTGTGGTATGGTTGGAATGATAGTGAGAAATTCTACTTACTGGTGAAGTATAATACCACCTTACTATTTCAGAAATGCCACTTTTAGAAAGTATGCATTTCTCCGCACTTAGGCCCATATTTATACGTTTTTACCGCCGCATTTGCGTCGTTTTTTTACACTAAATCGGCGCAAACTTACAAAATACAATTGTATTTTGTAAGTTTGCGCCGATTTTGCGTCAAGAAGCGACGCAAATGCAGCGCTAAAAAAGTATAAATATGGGCCTTACTGCCATCTGTGCCTTACAGGCTGTCTCCAATCCGCCTCTGGTCTGTGCTGGTTGACTGCTCCCCTTGTGCATTTCACCCAGACAGCCATAAACACAGGACGCTCAGCTGTATCTGAATTTATCTGCATACTGATGGGTCTCCCTGGGCAGAAAGGGGGGATGGGCTCTCTCTTACATGTCAAAGGCCAGAGGACTGCCCTCACACTAAGGACTGATAACCCCTTCCCCACA
The DNA here is from genome assembly GCF_031143425.1 of Pleurodeles waltl. Lineage (NCBI taxonomy): Eukaryota > Metazoa > Chordata > Amphibia > Caudata > Salamandridae > Pleurodeles > Pleurodeles waltl. Next base: position 506,470,163 of record NC_090447.1, on the reverse strand, counting down.
CATGGCTCCTTGCAGACAGGGCTGGGTTCAAAGAGGAACCCGGGCACTTCAAAACCAATCTTTGAAGTTTCCTCCACTTCAAAGGCACTTGTGGGTGTATATACTGGGTCTGGGACCCCACCAAATCAGACACTTCTGGACCTATAATTGGACTCTGTCAAAGGGACTGCCTGGCTGCCCAAAGGACACATCTGGACTGCTTTGCTGGAAGAACTACTGGCCTGCTTGTTGCCCTGCTGCCTGCTGACCCATGAATCTGCTGGAGGGACTCTGCTTTTCTCTACAAGTGCTCTCCAAGGGGTTGGATTGAACTCGCTTCCTGTTCTGAGGTCTCAGGGCTATCAAAGTCTTCACCAAAGAGAAGGAAATCCAGCATGCCAGAAAATGGATGCAATGCCTGCAAAATTCAATGCAACACCTGTTGGATCGATGCAGCGCCTGCCTCATGGCTGAAAAATCCCTGCATCGTCTGCTGGATTGAAGCACCCCCTGTTTCCTCTTCTCAACACGTTCTGGATTTTCCACGCATCGTCCCTGGGTGTCAAAATATCCCCCACTAGCAGTGAGGAACCAAGGCTGTGCTCCCAGAAACCAACGCATCACCTTGCAGCGTAGAAAGAAACAATACATTGTCTTTGCCATTCCGGAAAAGTCGATGCCTCACTTTACTTTTTGCGGCCCTCTGCATTGTTATTTTTGACGCATTCCAGGTATTGTATGCTAAAAAGATACAACAACTGATTCTTAAGGATTGAATCTCATTGAAAGCTTTGTAAAGGGATATCTTGCCTTGTGCATATTGGGTTTTTGTCATTTTGGTTTTATTTTATTCAGATAAATATTATCTTTTTTCCTAAACTGGTGTGGAGTACTTTTTGGTGGTGTTTTCACTGTTACTTTATGAGATATTGCAAAATACTTTACACATTGCCTTCTAAGTTAAGGCAAAGGCTGGGTTCAAAGGGGAACTTTGCTCAGTGCCAAGCTACCAGAGTGTGAGCACACCTCTGGCAACTAGAGGCCCAATTTCTAACACACACCCTTTTGTAGTGAAAAGATCCACCAACTGTTTGTGGTCCATCCTTAAAACAAATTAATTTCCCCCCGGAGGTAGTTCTTAAAATGTTGCACTCCACGCCACAAAGCCAAAGCTTCCTTTTTAATTGTTGAATATGTGATTTCAGCTCCTCTTAAAGTTTTGGAAGCAAAAGCAATGGTTTGCTCATGCCCATCTCCGCTGTTTTGCATAAGCACAGCACCAAGCCCAATTTGCATCAGTGGAGATGATACACAGATCATTTATGTCAGAACACTTAAGGGGGCAGGCTTCACAATCTCCTTTTTGATTAATATAAAATTCATCTGACATTCCTCACCCCACATATACCTCACTTTTTTAGAAGTTTGCACAGACACACTGATTTGTCAGATAAGTTGTTGACACATTTGGAATAGTACTCCACTAACCCAAGGAATGAGGGAAGCTAGTCTTTGTCTTTGGGTTTTGGCACACCTTGGATGGCTTCTAGGATCTTCACTTTGGGTTCAACTCCCTTACCTGATATATGGTGACCAAAATAATCCACCCCTTCTTGATAAAACTTGCATTTGTTTATCTTTAGTCAACCCACTATAACTAACAATTTCCAACACGCCTCACCCTGATGTCAAGTTCGGACTCTGTCTTACCAAATATCAAGATGTCATCTTGGAAGAATGGCACTCCCTTGGTGTTTTTAAATAAATTGTTCATCAATTGCTGGAACATGACTGATGCTGATGGCAGACCAAATGGCATACGGACATAGTGGCATGCCCCCTCCGACATAACAAACAACGTGAGGTGTCTCGAATCCCTACTCAATTCAACCTGATGGTAGGCTGAAGAGACATCCAAAGAAGTGAAAAAAATAGAGCCACCCAAAAACGTCAGCATTTCATTGATGTTAGGCAGGGTTGAAGACCTATCCAACTATTTAATTTTGATCTCTTAAATCCTCACAAAGCCTTAGAGACTTGTCAGCTTTATGTACTAGAACTACGGGGGCAACTATTCTGATCCCTCAGTGGGCTCAATCAAACCCATAGAACACATTTGCTCTAATTTGAGTTTCAATTCACCCCACAAGCTTAGTGGTGCTTTGCGTACCTAGTGAGCTAATATGTGTGTGTTTTCTATGAGAATTATGCGATGCTGGAAACCCCTGAGGTTTCCCAATTTTTCAATAACTACCTCAAGATAATCCCTAGCCACACATCAGCCTTCAAATTACAAACCGGGCCTGAATCCTGGTGGTTTACAATTTGTTGTGCACAACAGACCACATTCATTTTTCATCCAGATAACGCCATGTCATGGTGATTGTGGTCTAAAACCCTCCCACGTTCCCCTTGCTCATCCAAACCCAACCAATTTGTACCTTCCTTGACAATGTATACTGGTTCAATAGCAGAATTTCCATGAAATTCTAAGTTGGCATCAAATTTGCCCATGACCTCTACCTTCGTGCCCCCGCTAGGTAAAAACATTTTTATGTGAACTTGGCGCACCTGAATGTCCCCCAACATAACAAAATCCTTCACATTAATTAGCTTGAAAGGGGAACCGGAATCTGCCATGAATTTATCATCCCTAATATTCACAACAATCACGCAAGATGGAAGTTTTCGTTTGCATGACCCATTTATGGATGATACCTCCACAATTCCACTCTCCTCCTGACATGAGGAAGATAACATTAATATAACATTGCTATCCTCATCAGGCAAAGGCCTTGTAAATGAGGTCCAAAGTCTTTTTCTTCTTGCTTCTTCCTTAATAATATGACTTAGGAATTAAACAAAACACTGATATTTGCTCCCTTCGTAGGTTGTTTAGGGTTGTGTTTCATGTTGAGTTGCTTTACTTCACTAGACTTCACACATTCATTCATTTCTTTCATAGAAAACTGAGAACGGACAATGCTTCTTGCAAGATTTAGAGCTGTCTCCAAATCAGGGTCCTCTGTGGATAAGAGCTTCTCCTGAACTTTCCTTTTACTTGCTCTTTCAATTAATTGATCTTGGGTAATTTTGTCTCTGAATTCCCTGTAGCTGCATGTAGCAGCAAGTGTTCTGAGGGCAGCGACAACATCGTCAGTTGATTCCCCAGGAATTTGGGAACATTGAAGAAATTTGTGGCTTTCGAGTACAATATTTTTCCTGGGATTAAATCTTTTGTCCAATGTTTTAATGATAGATGCATAATCATCAACCACTATAGCAGAAGCACTGTCTTCCCCTCCACTCATGTGGACAGTAACTACTTCCAAAGACAAGAATTTCAATATCCAAGTTGTATATTAGACGTGCTTTTTTATGTGAATGTATCCTGTCAATTGCTACTAAACACTCTTTGAAGGTTTCCATCCATTGTTGCCAGTTCAATGGAGGAGTGCCCAACACTTGAAGAAAAGGTGTGGTGCAAATTTTCTTTCCATTAGGTGATCATATGTGGGTCAGTTGCGGCTACACATATGTAAAACAAAACTTAACTCAATGTTTTTCTAGATTTTATGAAAACTGCTCTCAGATAAGTCCTGACAATGTTGAATAAAGGTGTGCCTGGTAACATAAGTCGATGCAGACTTTCCAATACTGTGATGTCCATTAACATAAATAGTGTGAGCCCAATTTGAAATGGCTGTCACATTGCACACACAGAACATGTGTTTCTTTAGAAATTTAGGCACACTTTGTGAAGGTTCCCAATCCACTAAAATGACAGCTAAATATGTGCACAAAAGAGATGGGGCCTGACAACGTCAAGATGGCTGCTGAGGTGCACATGCATGCCTGTGTTTCCATGGCCTGTGAGGCTTGAAGTTTGAGCATGATGAGACAATTACGTTGTATCACCTTGATCTGCACCTGGGCACTTGGACACACTGGTCTGCACAGTGACACACCGGCCTCCTGGGCACTCCTGAAATACAAATTCACAAGATTGTCGCACTCTGCAGTCCTAATGGAGCACAGACAATGTTGAATATCGGTGTGGCTGTCACCGTAAGTCAATGCAGGGCCTTCCAATAATGTGATGTCCGTTGACATCAATATTGTAGGCCCATTTCGAAATGGCTGTCAAATTGCACACACAGCGCATGTGTTTCTTTAGGAATTTGAGGACACTTTGTGAAGGTTCCCAATCCACTAAAATGGCACCTGAATACGTGCACAGGAGAGATGTGGCATAAAAACGTTGAAATGGCTGCTGAGGTGCGCATGCATGTGCGTGTTTCTGTGACAAGTGAGTCTTGAAGTGTGAGCTCGATGAGGCAATAAAGTTGTACTGCAGTCACCCACCTTGATCTGCACTTGGGCACTTGGACACACTGGTCTGCACAGTGACACACCGGGCTCCTGGGCACTCCTGTAATACAAATTCACAAGATTGTCGCACTCTCCAGGCCTAATGGAGCGCAGACAATGTTGACTATAGGTGTGGCTGTCACTGTGAGTTAATGCAGGCCTTTCAATACTGTGATGTCCATTGACATCAATAATGTGGGCTCAATTCGAAATGGCTGTCACATTGCACACACAGTGTATGTGTTTCTTTAGGAATTTGAGCACACTTTGTGAAGGTTTCCAATCCACTAAAATTCCAGCTGAATATGTGCACAGAAGAGATGGGGCTTGACAACGTCAAAATGGCTGCAGAGGTGCGCATGCATGCGTTTCTGTGGCCAATGAGGATTGCAGTGTGAGAGCGATGGGGAAATTAAATTGTACTGCACTCACCCACCTTGATCTGCACTTGGGCACTTGGGCACACTGGTCTTCACAGTGACACACCGGCCTGCTGGGCACTACCTTAATACAAATTCACAAGATTGCTGCACTTTCTAGGCCTATCGGAGCACAGACAATGTTGACTATAGGTGTGCCTGTCACCTTACATCAATACAGGCCTTCCAATACTCGAATGTCCATTAACATCAATAATGTGGGCCCAATTTGAAATAACTGCAGCATTGCACACAGACAGTGCATGTGTTTCTTTACGAATTTGGGCACACTTTGCAAAGTTTTCCAATCCACTAAAATGGCAGCTGAATACATGCACATGAGAAATGGGGCTAGACCACATCTAGATGGCTGCTCAGGTGTGCATGCGTGCCTGTGTTTCCATGGTCAGTGAGGCTTGAAGTTTGAACATGATGAGGCAATTAAGTTGTACCACCTTGATCTGCACTTGGACACACTGGTTTGCACAGTGACACACCGGCCTCCTGTAACAAAATTCACAAGATTGCTGCACTCTTCAGGCCTAATGCAGCGCAGACAATGTTGAATATAGGTGTGGCTGTCACACTAAGTCAATGCAGGGCCTTCCATACTGTGATGTCCATTTACATCAATAATGTGGGCCCAATTTGAAATGGCTGTCAAATTGCACACACACTGCATGTGTTTCTTTAGGAATTAGAGCCAACTTTGTGAAGCTTCCCAATCAACTAAAATGGCAGCTGAATACGTGCACAGGAGAGATAGGGCTTGACAATGTAGAAATGGCCTTCTGAGGTGCGCAGGCATTCATGTGTTTCCATGGCCAGTGAGGCAAGTGTGAGAGCGATGAGGCAATTAAGTTGTACTGCGCTCACCCACCTTGATCCGCACTTGGGCACTTGGACACACTGGTCAGCACAGGGACACACCGGCCTGGTGGGCACTACCGTAATACAAGTTCACAAGATTGCAGCACTGTCCAGACCTAATGGAGCGCCATCAGGCACAGCAGAACCCAGCACGGCAGACACTGCACAGCAGGGGACAGTGAAACCGACAGCTCATCGCCACTGAAAAGAAGCTCCAGACACAGTAGGAAGGAGTTATCGCTCTGTTGGGCTGTCGGCTCCAATACCCGGCAGCAAATGACAAAAGACCTCCACACTGAGTTCCACGCAGGGAACTCTAAGAACCTATGACTACCCACCATTCTAAACCATCTACCGTTCTAAGCCACTCCAGCTAAGCACATAACCCAACATGAGGTCAGCTGACCACCATATCTGTGATTGCTTTTTAATAAAGACCTCTTTAGTTTTTAAGCAGCCCATTTTCTTTAAGTTAAACAAGTGTGGTTTAATCAAAAAGTGTACTTTCTTGTAGTTTGCTTGTTTAAGAGGACCACTGCTTCCTCTTACACAAAATGTATTATCACATTCACAAAGAAGAAGGGGTCTTAAAGCGGCCACTTACCTTTTGTAAATAGGTTACCACCTCCTTTAAGGTGTCAATAGAATAACAATGCTTTGTAAAACAGATGTCAGTTGTAAAACATGAATACATTAAGTACTGATTCGGTATCTCAAGGGGAGCCTTCTACAAACCTCTTCCAGATTCAAAATCGGTATGAGTTCAGAATCCCATTATATGACACATAAAACTTTTTCTGAGTCCTAAAATAGGATTGGTAAATAAGAAAAAGCATTATAAAGTCACAAACACAGAATATGAGCATTGAACGACCAATTTGGCCTTCCTCCTTGAGTTTGTGATTTCTCCACAGTTACTATAAAATGGTTGATCATTTTTCCCCTTGATAATAATTCAGTTAATATTAGCCCATCTAAGAAGAGGTATACAAACACTTCCCAGTCCTCAAATTTATTTAAGGAAGGCTTGCTATACACATTTTGCTACTGCGATTCAATCCAATTGAAGACCTGGCACTGCATTTTGTTTAAATTAAACAAGGCTCCTAGGAGCTGCTTTTCTGGTTTGCCTGGATATGTTTGAATTAATTTTCTATAGGCGGTTCCCGAAATAATAACATAAAGTTGATTTTTGCTGAATAGGCTGTCAGAAGTGGAATACTAAACAATAATATGAAACATTATAAATCCTAAACAGACTAGAACTTTTGTTTTAAGACAGGATAGATGATCTTTCCAAGACAAGGACACGCAAAACCGCAGCAAATAAACATACGTTTTTACTTTTGTACTTTTAGCCCCTGATCAAACCTTTAAGCTTTATGTTTTGAAGCAAGTTTACCCAGTAGTCCCAATCTTTGAGATGTTCATTATGAGGAAGTAAAGCAAGTGTTAATAAACCAGAGTCCAAACCACCTGCAGCCATATATGAGATTGATTGAATAAAATATGGTGGAAAACAATGAGTTCATGAAAGAAACTGAGGCATATCATCCATACAGACGTTAAACATGGTAAGGGCCAGGATGCAGCTTAGTTTCAGACCATTGCTCATAGGTTTTTTGTCCAACCAAGGTACCTGCCGGGTTAGGGTGCACCCTGATCCACTCATCCATGACTAGTACTTTAATTTACTTTCAAAGCTTTAGATCAATGACCACTGCAGCAATTGTTTTACCACAAATGATTTCCGCCCATGGAGTCCACAGCTTGGCTATGAGCCACAATCCAACAACATATTATTGAATGCATTATTAATCATACATGGACATTATTGTATATATTACACTTGTTGCTACCACCTTTAAATTAAAGGATGATTATCAGAGGTCAATATAGGTAGTATCCTTTATGTGAATACTTAATACCTAAACTGAAGAGAAGATTTTCAATCAGTTCACTCTATTTAAGCGATCATGCCTTCCTTCCCAGATGCAGATTTATGAGCATGTGCTGTGTGGTACGAGTACAAGGCTTTGTCTTGAAAAAGAATTGCTTATGGTGAAAGATCTTTGCAAGTCTGATCAATAACTCGTAAGTATTTCCAGTGTTTGTGTTAATGTAATTTGTGTTAGACCTTCAGGGGTGCTGTATATCTATTAATATAGGAGCTGTATGGTTCTGTGCATGCAATCATTTTTAACAGATGAATCGATTACCATAGTGAGTTCAATATTGTGTTAAACGTTAGGAGGGTTAAACTCAACGTTAATAACAACTGGGCTGAATTATTGTTAGAAGTAGAATTATTGTTTATGGTGCATAAAGATGCCCAAGTTAGCCTAAATTTGCTCCTATTTTTTCTGTACATATTATTCGGCTTTTTTATGCAAATTGTATAATGACCTTGAGATAGATAAGAAGCTACGTTTTGTATACTTTCGTTTTTGGGATCATCTTGCTTAAAGTCAGACTGTGTTTTCTGTTGTTAACTGATACAGTTATAACCCATTTGAATTTATCTGAGATTGTTAACTCTTTATCGACTAGGTCTTTTCCACTCCACCCTAACCCCTTTTTCTGGCTATTTGGGGTAGTTCACATTTAGGCCTCCATAACTTTTAGCCCACATAAGGTATTCAAGTCAAATTTGTGTTCTTTTTGTTCCAACATCCTGGGCATTCTAGAGGTGCCCAGGGTTTGTAGATTCCCCTGGAGTGGATTGAGAAAATAGGCAACGTATAGCACAAAAATAGGGGTAAAGTGCTCCAGAAAAAAGTGTCTGTTTTTTCCCTGAAAATGGCATACACAAACGGTTTGCTGTACTGAAGTCACCATCTTCTCAGCTTTCAGGAACATGCAGAACTAAATAAAATAAAATGTACCAGTTTTAGCAGTTTTCTAAGAGGTAGCCTATTTACCCTTTTTTGGTGCTCTCAACCTACTTCCAGTTTGTTGGAACCCAGTGTGAAACTCCTGGGTGATCCTCAAAAGCTATAGATTTCTGAAGTAGACACACAAATTCTGAATTCAGCAGGGGGTCATCTGTGTAGATCCCTCAAGGTTTTTCCAAGGGATATAAGTGTTGAAAAAAAGAAATATTGAAAATGAGTAGGAAAAAACAGGCATTTGTGACAACATTTTCCTCTGTAACTTTTTTGTCATTATGGCAGATTGACAAAAGCAATATACCATTAAGTCCTCTAGACCCTTCTGGTTGCGGGGATATGTAGGAGTTTTAGGATCTCTAAGAGCCCAAGAGCAAACAACTGAGCTGCACAGTACAATGGTTTCCCATTGAGTATCAAGTATAGAACAAGTATTATAGCTAAATAGGCAGAGTGAAAAATGGGTATCAAGGAAACTTATGTTTTTCTGAAATGGACAGGGTTTAGGAGGGGTGGTTATTTCTACATCTCTGGATTTGTGGGTACTCATACTGGCGTATGATTTGGAGGGTATTTTTCAAAATGTCATCTTTCTTATACACTGGCTCACATTTGAAAGGCACAAATGCAGTGAAATCCAATAGGTAATAACACATGTTCTACTATTTTATGCTCCCACAAGTCTACTGATAAAAATGATACCTCACTTGTGTGAGTTTACCGAGTTCCCAAAACTCAACATGGATGCAGAACTTTTTTCCACCTAAAACTGACCCTCTTTTTTCTGATGTGGGTAGCTCTAGACCCTTGACTCTAGCTCAGCCGGCACCTACGGAAAACTAGCCAACCTGTAAATATTTTAAAACTAGACACCTAGGGGTATGCAGCGTGGGCTGACTTATGTGGATACCATTAGGTTTTCTTACCCACAATACCCTGCAAACCTCAAACTTTGCCTGAAGTCACGCATTTTCCTTACATTTGTGTAATGGAAAGTTCTGGAATCTGTGGGAAGCCACAAACTTCCTTCTACCCAGCATTTCCCCAAGTCTTCCGATATAAGTGGTACTTCACTTGTGTCAGTAGATCTAGTGCCCGTGACAGGAAACTGACCGAAACACAACATGGAGGCAGCACATTTTTTCACCCAAAAACTAACCCTCTTTTTCTGATGTGGGTAGCTCAAGACTTTGGACTTTAGCTCAGCCGACACCAGGGGAATCTAACCAACCTGTAAATTTTTTAAAACTAGACACCTAGAGGTATCCAGGATGGGCTGACTTGTGTGACTCTGACCACATTTCTTTTAACCAGAATCCCCTACAAACCTAAAACATGGAATAAAAAACACATTTGCCTCATATTTCTGTGAAGGAAAATTCTGGAATCTGCGAGGGGTCACAAACTTCCTTCTATCCGGCATTCCCATCGGTCTCACAATAAAAATGGTACCTAACTTGTGTAGACCTATTGCCTGCGGCAGGAAATTACCCAAAACGCAACATAGACGCAGCACATTTTTCCAATGAAAACTGACCCTTTTTTACTGATGTGGGGAGCTCTAGATTTTGGATCCAGGGTGGCATGACTTGCATGGATCCCATTAGGTTTTCTTACCCACAATATCCTGCAAACCTCAAGCTTGGCCTGTAATCATGCCTTTTCTTTACATTTCAGGGATGGAAACATCCAGAATCGGTGGGAGTCCACAAAATTCCTACCACCCAGCATTGCCCCAACTTATGCCAATATAACAGCTGCCCCACTTGTGTGGCTGGGCCTAGAGCCGGAACATGAATGGATCAAACCAAGGACAGTGGGATCCCTTGCTTGAAAATGCCTATGACCTTGGGTGGATCTGTTTCTGTAATTGGCCAGCCACACAAGTGGGGCAGAGTTTTTATCAGCACAAGTGGGGCAATGCTGGGTGGTCTAGTTTTCAGAAGTGTCTCAGTATGGTAGGTGTTTCCAGGTGGCAGCCTACCCAAGCCCCAAAAATACAGCTGTTCACCATTTTAAGTGGGATGATATTGGTAGTTAGTCAAGCTCTTCCAGCCCATATGTAAAATCAGTACCCAAAATAGTCAAATATCCTATTGTCTGCCATTGAGATGGGATGCTTTAGTCCACAAGGGGAGCAGAAAGACTGTTGCCCCCTTCAGTTTGGGTGGGGGCACAAATGTTTTTTTTTATTCCCTGCCATCTAGTTGCCTGTCTGCACCCCCTCTCACCCAGGTGGGCAAATCAGGGGTAAATACCACTATGTGCCCCTCAGGGGGCAGAAAGACTTTGGCCCCATTTATTTGGGGTGGGAGAATGGCCACACCCATGTTCTAAGTGGGATCCCTCACATCTGTTTTAAAAAAATATATTCTTCCATGGTGTCTTCTTGGCTTTCAGCTCGGGGTAATAATCCCCATCTGCCCCCCCCCCCCAGAGGAAAGAAAGACAGTGCCCATTTTATTTGGGAGGGAAGAGAGCACTGCCATGCTCCATTCTGGGCAGCCCTACCCGTACACTACCACAAAATAGTCCCTGGTGTCTAGTGGGCTTATATCCCCCAGGCTAACATTTTGAGGGTAATAACCCCCATCTGCCCCTGGGGGAGGGGCATAAAGACTGTACCCATTTTTTTGGGAGTGGGCATTGCCATGCCCATTGTGGGCAGCCTGAACCCTACTGTAGGAAAATAAAATTGTCCCTGGTGTCTAGTGGGCTTTCTGCCCCCCTGGGGGGGCAGAAAGACTGTACCCATTTTTGGGATGGGGCGGGGAAATTGGCATGTCCATTCTTGGCAGCCCCTACTCCTTGATGAATAAAAAAAAGTAGTCAGGCCAGGGGGTGCATATCAGGGGCTATTGACTGAATTTCCCCAAAAAGTTGGGAGGAGCATAAGCCTTTTCCCAAGGGGCAACTTCCCCCTCTCTGGTGTCTACTGGAGTGGATCCTTGCTTGGGGATCGCCTGCCTGTGGTCATTCCCAAGCAGCAATCCACTAGGGAAGTATACTATTGGAAAGGGGAGAGTCTTCCATTTCCAATGATACCTCTCCGGTCTCCCTAGGTGCTCAGGGGCTGAGATAGGCGTATTTCACTTTCATTTTCAGTGAAATTACATCAGCGCACCATGCGCTCTGATCTTTATTTCACTGAAAACAAAGAAGGAGCCTTGGGAGCTGGGGAAACTCTTCCCCAGCTCCCAAGGCTGTTTCATTGTGCAGGAAATCCCTCTGGCACGGGCCCTGTGTTGTGTGCAGGGACAGCCAGGAGTCATCCGACGCCCACGAGCACCGTGGCATAGGACAGCTCCCAGCCATCCCACTCATGCATGGGGTTAAAATATGGCTGCTATAGGCACCTGCAACAGTATTTTATTCTCTTTTAGGCATACTTGACAGACCGTCTAATTTTTGATTATTCAAGTATATAATCAGAAACCACTTTGTCTTGAGAGGAACAATATGTAGTGATAGTGTTGCTTGATTTTCAAAAATATCTTTAAATGTAATCACTGCAGGCAGCACTCCTACAATGATTGTGACATGAGTTGTCATCTTTTCCAACAGCATTTCTAAGGGTTGCTGCTCCTGAGCCACACCAGAACCAAACCAATTGTTGCCATGGTATTGGAATAGAATGGTAATTAGTGAGACAATGTGGAAAGGGAATTTCTTCTGTGAGTGATTATATACAGTCCTGTTGTGACTAATTGTATTAGCAATTGATAATTGAGACAATGTTTCAGAATGTCATTAGCTATTCTGATATGGCCTTCCATTTGATTCATGGTGTATGTTTTGAGAAGTATCAGAATGTTTATTTCTTATTATATTATGTTGATTAAAGGAAGAACATTGCTGCGCCACATTTTTGTCATCAGCTTCAAGACCATGTTGTGCTCCCCCGAAGCCTTTCCAAAAGGCATTCAAACCAGTTACTAGGCTCAAATTCAGATTCATTGCTGGCAACAAGTAAGCATTCAAAGCTGTTTCCCCTTTATTAGCACAGGTATGTAAAGGTGTCTTTACACAGGAATCATCTTGAGTTAGGGGTGGTAATTTGCCAGGATTCTTCACTGATATGTCAGAATCTGCTTACCTTGCTTTGCTCAGCAGTATCTTCATTAGAAAATCAAATAGATAAAGTAGCCCTGAAACATTATAAATAAGTAATAGGAGGCCCATATGGAATGATCAGGATTTGTATATGCTATTGATCATCTGCCATGAATCTCTAATAGCAGTAGTTGGTTGGATTTGTAGCTATAAGTGATCAACCATCATGTATTTCTCTTATAGATGTAGTTGTTGAGAATTTTCTGTTTTCCACGATCTCCCTTTGATGGACTTGCACCAAAAGTGGAGTATTACACCCAAGAACCCTGAATGTTTGCTAGTTTATTATAATTGACCTTTCTAGGTGTCATTGTGTTAGACATATATCTACAGCCTGCTGATGTGTCAAAATTATATTATCCGCTCAGGTGCCCTGGACGAGGTGGTTATGTCCGCTGCTATGGCACTCAGGCACCAGGGACATAACCACCTCGTCCAAGTATAGGCCCCCAGGGAAAGCACTAGCGCTCCCCCGAGGGCCTCACAACCCCCTCCCATGGGCAGGGATGGAAGGGGAATTGCTTCCCATTCCACCCCATCCCCCTGACCCACCCAGTGGCATCTGATGACATCAAGTGCAATTGCACGCTGACCTTGTCAGAGGTCGCCTCCCATTATGCTGGAAGCATGTTTTGAGCGCGATCCGAGGAGAAACAGATTAGTTTCTCTGAGGTACAGGGGCAGGGGAGGTTGGTGAGGCATGAAAAGGGAAGGAAAGACTCTTCTTGTATCTCTTGTCTTTTTTCATGTCTCTCTGAGCATAGAGATCGTGCTGCAGGAATGCCACTAGATACCAGGGATTTGTTTATTATTTTGAAATTGTCATAAGGAGAGCGGCCCCTTGGCAAGTGTCGCTCCCCAAGGGCGGGGCATTTTATCTAAGGCCATTTCTGCCCCTAAGGGGGAAGATTGGCCTATATTGATTAGGCAGATCTGCCCCCAGGAGGGCAGAAGCCATTAGACACCAGTTTTTAAAAAAATGATGTTTATAAGGGAAGTGAACCCTTGGGCAAGGGTCGGCCCCCAGGAGGCAATTTCATTATTAGGCCTTTTCTGCCCCTCTGGGGGCAGATCGGCCTATATTAATTAGGCCAATCTGCCCCCAGGGGGAGCAGAAGCCACTAGACACCAGGGATGTTTTTTTTGTGGCAATTTAAAAAAAGGGGAGCTACCCCTTAGTCAAGGGTCGCTCCCCTCGGGGGCAAATGTTTTTAAGGCCATTTCTCCCCACCTTGGGGGCAGATCGGCCTATTTTAATTAGGCCAATCTGCCCCCAAGGTAGGCAGAAACCACTAGGCACCAGGGAGCTTTTGTTGTTTTTTTTTACAGATGGGGAGCAACCCGTTAGGCAAGGGTCACTCCCCTGGGGGGTAAATTTATTTTAGGCCATTTCTGCATACCTTGGGGGCAGATCGGCTTATTTTTCTTAGGACAATTTAAAAATAGGGGAGCTACCACTTAGGCAAGAGTCGCTCCCCTCGGGGGCAAATGTTTTTAAGGAAATTTCTCCCCACCTTGGGGGCAAATCGGTCTATTTTAATTAGGCCAATATTCCCCCAAGGTGGGCAGAAACCACTAAACACCACGGATTTGTTTTTGGGTGCCATTTTACGCAAGGGGAGCGACCCCGTAGGCAAGAGTCTCTCCCCTGGGGGGCAGATTTATTTTAGGCAAATTCTGCCTCCTTTGGGGCAGATAGGCCTATTTTTGAAAGGCTCATCTGCCTCCCAAGGGGGCAGAAAGCCCAGCAGACACCAGGGAAGATTTTTTTTCAAAAAAAGAGGGTGAGGGTATGGCCATACCCCCACCCCAAATAAATGGGGACAAAGTTGTTCTTCCCTCCGGTGGGCAGATGGGGCAATTACCCCTGATCCTCTCCCTGGGGGGGGGCAGAAAGTCTACTAGATGCCAGGGAATTAAAAAAAAATTGTGGGGTAATAGCTACCAACCAGTATAGGCATGGTTATGCCCCCACCCCAAATGAAATAATTAACAGTCTTTCGGCTCTCCCACCACACACTAAAACATCTTGTGCCATGGCAAGCAAGAGGATTATTTTGGGTTTGGGTTTTACACCATGAGAGCTTGTCTAACTCTCAAAATCGTCCCACTTGGAATAGTGAGGGCTGCACTTTTTGGACTTTGGGACGCTGCCATGTATAAAATTCTAGGAGACCTAGACACATCTGAAAACTAAACATTTAGGCGAGTCCAGGGTGGTGTGCTTCACATGCACCCACACCATTTCTTTACCCACAATGCCCTGCAAACCTCCAACTTCGCTGGAAATCACACATTTTTGTGATGGAACCTTCCGAAATCTGCAGGAATCCACAAAATTCCTACCACCCAGCATTGTCGCATCTATACAGATAAAGATTCTGCCCCACTTGTCAGCCTAAAAACGTTTTTTTTCAAACTGCCTTTTTGGACCCACTTTGGTTCCCCCTCATTTTCAACATGTTTTTGACTCTTCCCTGTCACAGGCACTTGGCTCACCTACACAAGTGAGGTGTCATTTTTACTGGGAGACTGAGGGGAACGTTGAGTGGTAGGGAATTTGTGCTGGTGTGGTGATCCCACACAGAAATGTTGGAAAAATTTGATTTTTTAGCTAAATTTGAGGTTTGTTAAGGATTCTGGGTAAGAAAACACTGGGGGATCCACGCAAGTCACACCTCATTGAACTCCCTCAGGTGTCTAGTTTTCAGAAATGTTTGGTTTTGGTAGGTTTCCCTATATGGCTGCGGAGCCCAGGACCAAAAATTCAGGTGCCACTGCAAAAACAGGTAGTTTTGTATTTGATCATTTTGATATGTCCACATAGTGTTTTGGGGCATTTCCTTTCACGGGAACTAGTCCTACCCACACAAGTGAGGTACTATTTTTATCGAGAGACTTGGGGGAGTGCTGGGTGGAAGTAAATTTGTGGCTCCTCTCAGACTCCAGAACTTTCTATCACTGAAATGTGAGGAAAAAGTGTTTTTTGATGCCAAATTGTGAGGTTTGCAAAGGATTCTGGGTAACAGAACCTGGTGTGAGTCCCTTAAGTCACCCCATCTTGGATTCCTTCAGATGTCTAGTTATCACAAATGCACACGTTTAGTAGGTTTCCCTGGGTGCCGGCTGAGCTAGAGGTCAAAATCCACAACTAGGCACTTTCTAAAAAACACGTCAAATTTCAATGTAAAAATTTGATGTGCATTTCCTGCTGTGGGCATTAGGCCTACCCATGCAAGTGAGGTACCATTTTTATCGGGAGACGTGGGGGAACACAGAATAGCAGAACAAGTGCTCTTGCCCCTTGTCTTTCTCTCCATTTTTTCCTTCCAAATGTAGCACAGTGTGTAAAAAAGACGTCTATTTGAGAAATACCCGGTAATTCACATGCTAGTATGGGCACCCCGGAATTCAGAGATGTGCAAATAACCACTGCTTCTCAACACCTTATCATGTGCCCATTTTGAAAATACAAAGGTTTCCTTGATACCTCTATTTCACTCTTTATATTTCACCAAATGAATTGCTGAATACCTGGTATACAATGAAAACCCATTGCAAGGTGCAGCTCCTTTATTGGCTCTGGGTACCTAGGGTTCTTGAAAAACCTACAAGCCCTATATATCCCCACAACCAGAAGAGTCCAGCAGATGTAACGGTATATTACTTTTGAAAATCTGACATCACAGGAAAAAGTTACAGATTAAAACGTGGAGAAAATTGCCTTTTTTCACCTCAATTTCAATATTGTTTTTAATTTCAGCCGGTATTTTCTGTAGGAAAACCTTATAGGATCTTCACAAATGACCCCTTTCTGAATTCAGAATCTTGTCTACTTTTTAGAAACGTTTAGCTGTCTGGGATCCAGCATTAGTTTCACACGCATTTCTGTCACTAACTGGAAGGAGGCTAAAAGCACACAAAATAGTAAAAATGGGCTATGTCCCAGTAAAATGCCAAAATTATGTTGAAAAATTTGATTTTCTGGTTCAAGTCTGCCTGTTCCTGAAAGCTAGGAAGATGGTGATTTTATTACCACAAACCCTTTGTTGATGCCCTTTTCAATTAAATAACCACAAGCCTTCTTCTGCAGCCCTTTTCCCCATTTTGTAAAAAAACTAAAAAATAATTGTATTTTGGCTACTTTCTTTGTCTCCTCCAGAAGAACCCACAAACTCTGGAATTCCTAGGTTGTTGGAAAAAAAGGACACAAATTTGGCGTGGGTAGCTTATGTGGACAAAATGTTATGAGGGTCTAAGCGCGAACTGCTCCAAATAGCCAAAAAAAGGATTGACACCGGAGGGGGAAGAGGCCTGGAAACGAAGGGGTTAATGCTTGTTATTTGATCTTGAATTCATTTATTTTATTTCTATTTTATTTTAAGCATTAAGATCCAATTCCATATTATGATCATATATCAAGCACTGATGGTATTCTATGTTTATAGATTATGGCAGGGATATATGGATTATATATCGTTTTCACTACTGAAAACTGTATTGATACTAGTGTTGTTGTACAATCTAAGCCTTGTTTTATATCAATAAAGTTTTTTGAATTACAAAAGGTAAACAATATAAGCTTTCCTTTGTTTTGCATTCTTAGCAGAATTTGTAATTCAGGGCATATTAAAATCAAGATATTAAACTAATAACAAAAAAACATTTATTCAACTATCTAGCGTCTACTCAACCAAATGGTCTAACTCATATTTTCTATTGCACTTATCACATATTGCACAAGTGCTGATGCCTGGGTCTGCCTTTATAGCCTAGCGTGATGGTCCGATATAATAGGATGGGCCCACTCCAAAGTTCAGTGCAGTGGATCCTATGCCAAAGACTCTGGTGGTCTTCAGTGCCATACTTAAAAACTAATAGGTTTGGCCTTTCACCAAGCTTCTGTACAACAAGGTGTTTCTCTTGAGCCAGATACAGCTTGAAAATTTGTTCATGTAGCTATAGAAGTACTAGACTTCAGTTCCTTAAGCCAGTACTAGAGGTATAGAGGTGTCCACCAGTGAGAGGGTGTGGCTTTGGCATATAAACAAACATATTACCTTGTATTATTCTAATTATTTGTGTTGTTTTTATAAACTAAACTGCCATGCCAGTGTTGGCTTGTGAAGATATTAGTCATTGCTTTGGTTTTCCGTGAATGTCTGTATATAATGGACTAAGGCTAAGCCACCCTAAATTGCATAGTTAGTAACAATCATTGGTAAATACAAACCACCCTTAGGCCCACCAGTGCTGGTCAATTACTTTTTAGATGGATGTGCATGTGTGTAAGCAAAATGCTGTCACTCACAGTGAAGAGAACCAATGGCTGAAATGGACTGTTATGTTGCCCTGTACTTTATGCTCTGGTGGGGAAAACAAAATATGAACGATACTTGAGCAGTTCAATGGATAAAGCCCCTATTTGTCTATGCATGTATAGTCTTTGTGATTTCCTTGGCAAACATGAGGTTGGAGAGCCAGACCTAAAAATGATTAGGAGAAGGGAGGTTTCCAAACATTTCAGTCTCAACGACGCAAGCTTTTTCACGTTAATTCATTTATACGTGGATGCTCATTCTTCTGTCAGCGAGTTGCTAAAATATTGAGGGTTGAGAGTACATCGTTATGACCTTGGCAGTCAAGTGACCTCCACATCGGCGATGGCAGTAGTACCGTCGCCACGCCAGCAGTAATGACCGTCAAATTATGACGTGGCGGTGATGCCACCCATAGACAGTCAATGTACCACCCCAAGAGCCAGTGCGTTATGACCACTGAACACAGCGGTAGCAAGTTCTAGGCAGGTGGAAGACAAGGATATTATGACAAAGCACACCACCAGGATTTCCAGGGCAGTAGCAACGCCATCAAAAGCCTGGCTGAAAAACATCATATAAAAAGAGACACTC
This sequence comes from Pleurodeles waltl, assembly GCF_031143425.1. Classification (NCBI taxonomy): domain Eukaryota; kingdom Metazoa; phylum Chordata; class Amphibia; order Caudata; family Salamandridae; genus Pleurodeles; species Pleurodeles waltl. The sequence continues at coordinate 506,451,611 of NC_090447.1, read as the reverse complement.
ACCTCCAGGGAGACAGAGTACTCCGCGGCCGCCATGGAACCAGAACTTCAAGTCTTCCCGATGCTGTACCACGCCATGGTCGTCCTGGAGGACCAACACCGACGAAGATGACGACGGTGAGTACAACCGCCTAACACACAAGGGAGGGAAGGAGGGAGGAAGGAGAGATTGACACACATGCACAACACACACCATACACACACCACACACCCAGAACCATCTGCAGAGTCAATCAACAGTAACAGAACCCAGAAGCAAAAAAAGCCAGGACACATACCTCTGTTCCAACCACTGTAATCCAGTAGGATAAAGAGCCCAAATCCAAACGAATACAGAATTGCATATATACATGCAGGGCCAGTGGCCAGTTCAAAGTCTGACTAAGCCCACAGGGCAAAGTCCAAGCCCATCTTGACTACTGACAACATTGGGACTCCACTGTGGAGAGGCATCATGTTGGAAATAGGCAGGCACCTCAGGGGGAGGGGGAGAGGGTTTTTTTTTGGCTAGGGGTCCTTGGGTTTGTGTTTGGGAGGAGGCGTCACTTTAACCTTCTGTTTTGGGGCCAGAGGAGTGGGCTTGGGGTGGTGGGCCGGAGTTCCACTCATGTGCTCCTTAGTGGCAGCGGAAGTCTTTGGGGATGGAACAGGGCTGGACTTGGTGCTGGAGGTACTAGGATGGGGGGGTGGAATCTTCCTTTTATGGGCAGGACAGGGGGCAGATGGAGGGCAGAGCGGGAAAGGAAAAGCTTCTTAGGACCAATGGGGCAGGTTGAGGGAGGAGGGATGGGAATTGAGGTAGAGGGAGTGGTTGTAGGAGGAGGAAGTGGGCTGGACTTGGGTACAGGTGTATGGACAGTGTGCGTGTGTGAGGTGGATGGCTGTTGGGAGTCTGAGTGCTTGTGTTTGTGTGTCTTTGGAGGGGGGCAGACAGGGTGGGGGAGGTCAAACAGGATGTGTGGATGGATGTTGTGGTGGCGTCTGCAAGTCAGGTGGGTGTGCTGCATGAGGTGGTGATGGTGGTGACTGTGCATGTGTTGTGTGGGGTGCATGTAAGCGGGTCTGCTGCTGCAGTGACTGTGGGCAAGGCTGTGCAGGTGGCAAGCTCTGGGACTGTTGATGTAGTGTATGCAGGTGTGAGTGCTGATGTGACTGTGAGGTAGGAGGAGGAGACAGTGGAGGCAGTGGATGATGGTGTGTGTGCATCTGTGTGTTGGCTGTGTGAGTGCTTGTGGACTGAAGTGTGGTGCTGCCTGTGTTTGCCTGTGCGAGTCTTGTCTGTTGTTTTGGGTGCATGCTTGTCAGAATGTGTGTGTGGGATGGGCTTTGGGAGAGGAGACTGGGAGTGGGAAGTGATTGTTGGCGGGGGTAACTGAAGAAACAGGGACATTGGCAGCCATCAGAGAGAAGGCCAGAGCCTGAAACGAACTCTGTAGGGACGCCAAGCCACAGTGAATGCCCTCCAGGAAGGCCTTGCTGCATCTGGGATGCCAGCCCCTGGATGGCATTCACTACGGTTGACTGCCCTATGGTGATGGATCTCACGAGGTTGATAGCCTCCTCACTGAGGGCAGCAGGACTGACTGGGGCAGGGTCTGAGTTGCCTGGGGCGAAGGAGATGCCTACCCTCCTAGGTAAGCAGGCACGGGCAACTCGGTGGGGGGCTACAGGGAGGGTGGTGCTGGTGGGGGTGGTGGTAGAACCTGTAGCTCCGGTGGTCCCAGAGGGGTCCGCCACCACCAGGGAGCTCCCATCAGAGGAGGAACCTGAGTCAGTTGAATCAGCTCCTGTCCCCCCCTTACTGCTCCCCTCGCCCTCCCTCCCAATGGCCCCCTCTGTGTCTGTGGACTCAGCCTCTTGTGGGGTGCAGCTCCCTCACTCGCCCGTCCCCCTGCTCCTTCGCCAGATGATGCTAATGCACACATTGACAGGATGACAAAAAAAGGGGGGAGAGAAATAGAAGAACAGGGTCAATCACAGCACCAACAGCACAGACTATTAAACATAGGGACTAAGTGGCATATTTATACTCCATTTGCGCTGAATTCACATAATTTTTTTAATGGAAATTCCGTGCAAAACTAACTCCATATTTATATTTTGATGTTAGACACATCTAACGTCAAAATATTGGAGTTTGCACAATTTTTTAGATGCGTGAACCTACCTTGCATCAATGAGATGCAGGGTAGGTGTTCCCATCTAAGAAATGGTGCTAACCCCATAGCCCCATATTTATCCCCCGTGCTAAAATGATGCAAGCTTGCTTTGCACCATTATTTAATGTCTAGGTCAGACCAGATGTTAGGGGAGCTGTGGACCCATTTCCATGATTAAACACCATTGAATGGGTCCACAGGTGCCCTCCTCAAGCCCTAGGAACACCCCCACCCACACGAGAGGAACACCAGAGGATGGGGGACCCAATTCCAGGTATATATGGTAAGTTGAGGTAAGTATTGTATTATTAATTAAAGTGTCATTGGGGGCCCAACTTGGGACCCCTTGCATGGCACAGATGGAGTGGCCATGCCCAGGGGACAATGGTCCTCTGTGCTGGCCATTGGGGTGGGGGGCATGACTCCTGTCTTTTCTAAGACAGGAGTCATGTGGTATAGATGGTTTTACATCAGAAAATGCGCTAGGCTGGTTAGAGGCAATTTTTTGCCTCTACCCAGCCTAATGTCACTTTTTGTGCAAAACCCCCTTCTCCCATACCTCCACCCCCACAAGGCTAACGTCATTTTTTTTACGCTAATCCACCCTTTGCACCGGCTTGCACCATTCCATAAATATGGCACCCGGCTGGCGCTCAGGAATGGCACAAGCCGGTGCTACATTTTTTGATGCAAAACTGCGTTAGTGCAGTTTTGCATCAAAAAGTATAAATATGCCTCTAAGAATGGGCAGTATGGACCACACTGGCATACCATTGGCTAGGTACCACAGCAGGTAGGAGCCAAACACTGCCATCTGCTCACCAACTGTGACCAACTAAGCCCTGTCTGACATGGAAAGCCAGCTACCCAGCTATCTAAAATATGCATTACACAAAAAGTACCTAATCTGGACCACGCAGCTATGTCTAAGCTGGCATATTGGGGCATCCACTGACTAGAACCCTACACCCAAATCCCATGCCAGGCAACAAAGATGGTTGTCACACATACTGTACTCACCCCTTTGTGGCTGCTGTGATGCCCTGAAGCACCCATCCAGCTCTGGGTAGGCCACCACCAGTATGCAGGCCATCAGGGGGGTCAGGTTCTGACGGGCACCCCTTCCTCTTTGAGAGGCCATCCCCAGCTGGGCCTCAGCGGTCTTCTGGGCCTAGCATCTCAGGTCCTCCCACTGTTTCATGCAGTGGGCTCTCTGTCGGCTATGGACTTCCAGTGTCCCTCCTTGGTAGTGGCACGGCACAACCCCTTCTTCTGATGGGCGCTGACCTGAAGAGGAAACACAGACAGAAGTACAGAATGAACCATACAATCCAGCCTGTCAAACAAATGGCTCACATACTGCATTTGTCCCTCATCAGGCACACATGACCCGTATTACTACATTAACACTGCCACAACCCATAACCCCCCAATGACACACTGCCAGCACACACACATCTACATGCAGCCATGTCGTCTGCAACATACCCATGACATACTCACCTGTTGGTCTGGAGGCCCATACAACTGGGTAGAGGGTAGGACCCCATCCACTAGCCTCTCCAACTCCTCCGGCATGAAGGCTAGGGCCCTTTCCCCTGTTGCTCGAGCCATGGCAGGTTCCAGACACAGGTCACAACGGCACACGCAGTGGAGATGATGTCCTGTGGAAAGTCAGGAATCAAGTGAAGTGAAAATGGCGGTCACATCTGCCGTGGTGTACACCATTACTGCTGGCGTTGATCATCATTGGTTCGTGTTCTCCATAGAGCCCCATGTTAGCCAATGAGGAATAGCACGGCGGTGCAGACCGCCTCCGCCATGACGCCTAACGCCGGCAGAGTGAAGTCACTTCCACCTGTCCCTGCATACAGGACAGGCGGTTGCCATTTTCTACTGCTAGTACACATTTACAGATTAAAAGTGTGTCATTGGTATTGAATGTACACATTTAGACAATTCCAGTGTCCAGCATACAAACATGGTCTGTGTGCACTGTTGTAGTGTGTCTATAGTTCCTTTTGTCACTCCCTTCTTACTTTTGAGTCTCTTAGGTACCAACCACTGCAGAGGAATAGGAGGAGGAGGAGGCAAGCACCCGTGTACAGACCCCTTGTTGACTTGGCTACACTGGAGGACATGCACATCATACTCACCTATCGTCTGGACAGGGCCACAATTGCAGAGTTGTATGCACAGTTGGAGCCTAATCTGCTACCTGCTATCCGTTGCACAACAATAATCCCCCCTCTTGTGCAGGTACTATCAGTGCTCCATTTCCTGGCAACAGGCTCTTTCCAGGTGACAGTGGGCTTGGCTACAGGAATGCCACACCCAATGTTCTCTTTTGTGCTTGCAAGGGTTTTGTCAGCCTTGCTCAAACACATGTGCAGCTACATCGCATTCCCCCAGGTAGATGAATTGCCCACTGTGAAGTCTGGATTCTATGCAATGGGACATATACCACATGTTATTGAGGCCATTAATGGGACCCATATTGCCTTAGCCCCCCCCCCCGGGCCAATGAACAGGTGTACAGGAATAGGAAGAGTTTCCACTCACTCAATGTCCTGATGGTGCACCTTGCTGACCAGTACATCTCCCATGTCACTGCCAAGTATCCTGGGTCAGTACATGATGTCTTTGTCCTGAGGAATAGCAGCATCCTACAGCTGATGGCACAACTACAGAGGCACAGAGTGTGGCTTATAGGTGAGCCTATGTCCCCAACCAATGTATGTTCAGTGTATGCCTACAGGAGTCATAACCCATTCCATTGTGCAAGGCTAATGTGTGTCCCTCACTTCTTGCAGGTTACTCCGGCTACCCAAACCTGTCCAGGCTCTTGACCCCTGTTAGGAATCTGAGAACAGGGGCTGAGAATAGATACAATGATGCTCATAGGCATAACAGGAGGATTGTTGAAAGGACCTTCGGTCTCCTGAAGGCCAGTTTCAGGTGCCTCCATCTGACAGGTGGATCCCTATGCTACTCCCCTGAGAAGGTCTGCAAGATTATTGTTGTGTGCTGCATGTTACACAACTTGGCCCTCAGACGCCATGCGCCCTATCTGCAGGAGGAGGGTGATGACAATGCACCTGTGGCAGCAGTGGACACTGAAGAGAGCGAGGAGGAGGAAGAGGATGAGGATGTGGACAACAGGACACATATGATACAGCAGTACTTCCAATGACACACAGGTAAGACTGTTGAACTAAACATTTCTCCATTTAAGTGTTGTGCTGTGTGGCTGTAGCATAATGCCAGTCACTACCTTTGCATCCCAACTGACTGTCACCTATGCCTTCCTATTTTCCAGTGATTGGTGTGGTTACAACAGTGTAATGCTGTGATGTGTACAGACTGCTGAGACATATGTCGGATGGATCAACATATCACTGGACATTTGCACAGGATCATCCAGTTCAATACAGTTCAAAACAATGTACAATTACTTCAAATAAAGCACTGTTACTCAAATTGTATCCAAGGGTGTTTATTCATTATTCTGGTATACAATGCAAAGTGCAATAGAGTGGGGTCATGGTTGGTAATAGTCCAGTGTAGTGGGCCAGTCTGTTTGTTGCAGAGGTCCAGTGTCCAAGGGGCCATAGGAAGGGGAGCAATGGTAGTTCAAAGTGGACAAGGTGACACTGTGGAACACAAGGGGGAAATTCAGGAGGGGTTCATTTCCTGGTGGTGGTCTTGATCTTGGCAACTGTCTCTGGTGTCTGTCTGGGTCACAGGGAACGTTTGCAGAGTGGTTCACCTTCTGCAGGGATGGCCTGTAGGTCCTGTGACAGGGCCTCCTGTCCACTAGCTTGCAGATGTGATGGCTGTTAGGTGGAGTGGCTAGTGGAAGTGGCCCGCTTGTGTGCTCTGTCCCTCCTTATGGTGTTGGCCATGTCACCCAGCACCCCGACAATGGAGGCCATGTTGGTATTTAGGCCCTGCAGCTGCTGCATGGTCTCCTAGTGATATACCCCCTGCAGCTGCTGGTTCTCTTGCATGATGGTGATCACCTGACCCATCCTGTCCTGGGATTATTGGTATGCCCCCAGGACATTTGTGAGTGCCTCGTGGGCAGTCGGTTCCCTGGGCCTGTCCTCTCCCTGGTGCACAGCTGTCCTCTGAGTATCTCTGGCCCCCTGAACGGTGTCCCCTGAACGGTGTGCCCACTCCTGCTGGCACCAGGACCCTCATTGTCTTGCCTGTGTGATGTGGACTCGGGTCCCTATACAGGTGGGCACGTGTTCGGGGGACAGAGGTCTGGGGGCATTGGTTGGCTGCTGTGGTGTTAGATTCTGATGGGGGGGCTCTGTGGTGGACTGGCTGTGGGATGGGGTTGCCGACTGACCAGTGGTCCCGGATGGGCCAGGGAGTTCATCCAGATCCAGAACCCCAGAGTTGTTTGCCATCACTGGTGGCATCTTCTGGTGGGGGACTGGGTAGCCGTGGCACCTCCTCACCACTGACATTGGCCGGGGCACCTGGGGATGTAGGTGGTATATTACAATATATGTCTGTGACATATTCCGCATTACTAGCTTTCCCAGTCTTATTACCCTTGTCCTACCTCCTTTAGTTGTGTATGGAGATGCATTGTGGGATTGTTAGTTCACCATGCTGTGAATGCATTGCTGGTTGGTGTGCATGCAGGGCTGGAACGAATGTGCATGCAGTGGGTATGGCAAGCAGGGGTTACCTTTAGATGTGGTAAGTGGGGTGGTGCACTGTGTGGAATGGAGTGGGGTGATGGGGTCACGGTGAGGGGTTGTGGTGGCATGCAGGTCCGGGGATATAGGTAGTATATGTTGACCGACAAGTGTCCAGTCTTCCAGCTACTCCAGTGAGTCTCTCAGGGTGAAGATTGCCAAAACCTGCTCCTCCCATGCTATCAGCTGTGGGGGAGGAGGTGGGAGTCCACCAGTTGGCGAGCTGGTGCCTTGCTGCAATTGAACGCACCTTCCCCGTAGGTCGTTGCACCTCTTCCTTATGTAATCCCTCGTGTGTAGATGTAATCCCACTGCGTTCACCCTGTCCACGATCCTCCACCATAGCTCCATCTTCCTGGCAATGGAAATCTGCTGTACCTGTGCTCCAAACAGCTGTGGCTCTACCCTGACTATTTCCTCAACTATGACTCACAACTCCTCATCTGTGAAACGGGGGTGCCTTTGTGGAGACATGGGTGTTATGTATGTTGTGCAGAGGTTGTTGAGTGATGTGGTGGGGTGTGTGGTGCTTGACGGATGGATGGGTAGTTGTGGTATGTGTGTGCGGTTCTCTCTAGGATTGGTATGGCAAAGTGTAGTGGTGTTCTCCAATTTACAAAGGATTGTGGGTGATATGGGTGTGTGTTTTATAGTGCTGTTAGTGGGTGTGTGGGGTGTGTGTATTTGTGTCCGGTGTGGGTTTTTAGTTCTGGCCAATGTTGTCTCGTTTTGTATTTGGGTGGCCATTCCTGCCTTGGCAGTGTGCACCGCCAACGGTTTTCCACCAATGAATGTCCGATGTGGTGATTCGTGGGGCAATATTTGGAGGGCATTGTCTTGGTGGCGTAACAATAGGGGTGGTAGTACCGACAGTTCATCATGTTCAGTGGGTCTGGCGGATTTGTGGTTGTGGCTGTTTTCTGTCGGTTTTGTGTTTATGTGCCATAATCTAGCAGATGGATGTCCGCCTCTCCAACGGTATATTGGTGGCAGTCAGCGCAGCTGTATTCCATATTTACCGCCGATGTCATAATGAAGGCCATAGTGATAGAATCTAAACACATCACCGGGGCTTGAATGTAGAGGATGGAAGCTCAAACTGCTTTTTGTCAGGAAATATGGAAAAATAGATAAAACCGATGAATAAATGTAAAGTTTCCAGGCACACCTAAAATTGATTAGCAATGAAATAACTCACATTTCCTGTAAATTGAAAGATTATTGATTCATTTTTTACACAGTACAGTCATCACGAGAACATAAAGAATTCATTATAATAGCTTTCCCAGACTTAAATTTACATACGAAGTAGGAGATTTGGTTGCATACATTAGTTTTTCACTCAGAGTAGAACGGAGAATGGTGTGGTATAAAACTGAGCACAGGTCCATCAGCTAAGTAGCATTTTAGAAATGTAAATAAAGAATACACTCACTGGAGCTGCAATATTACGAAAGACAAATTAAATGTTGTGTATCATTTTTTCTTTAAAATCATCATAATCGTCATGGTAATCATAAAATTACCATCATGCTAGCCCCATTTACATTCTGGTAAACTTCACAATCAATTATTTGTGCAAAAACATTTACGAAAAATAGGCAGAGATTTTTAGTTAAAGAATCTAAAGTTTCCTAGCTATCCTAAAAGAAAGTTTGAATTCTATTAAGGACACAGACACAAGGAATATGCTCATTTTTCTTCACTTTATTATTATAACAGCCCTAGAGCATAACAATACCAGAACTAACTTTCCCACAAACACCCAGAAAGGTAGAAGAATGTCTTATTCAATCATGAGCCAGGCAGCTCCTTATAGTCTCTTGTCTCCTTCCATGTCTCCTCTTTATTTGTGTGACATGCATTTCTATGTCCCTAGCTTATCCTTGTTTGTAAGTTTCATCACCTGTAATTGAAGGGCAGAGTCATTGTTACTTCCATATACTTTGATTCATCTCACCAAACACAATTCAGGAGTCACAATTCAGGAGTATCAACAAAAGGTGGGAATGAGACTACCCTCAATTTACATTTTGTTCTCCTGTGAATATTAAAAGTGCCCCTGTTCGGGGTGAATACTCTACCTATAATGTCCAGGGCTCTGACATCTTATGAGACATAACAGCATAGTCAATTTGCCTTCAAATTCTTTACTTGATGGGTATTTGTTCATTTGCAAAGGGAAGAAAAGGCTAATGACATTATTAACATCCCAAAGGGATGAATATTTGGGCTCTGAAGGAAAGAATAGGCATACTTCACTCAGTAATTCCCTGACTAGTGTGGTTCACCCACAGGAGTTCCCTTCCAATGTGATAATAGAAAAATGTAGCTATGTATAATGTTCTACGCCATATCCCTCTGCATGAACCAATTCATCCATCTTACACCAGCGGACCTGTAGCATTTGACCGTTGTGTATGCCCATGATTTACAGAGGAGCAATACAGCTTGCTGTGAAAGTCCAGGGATTTTCCACCATTCCTGTAATCTTCCATGCCATAAGATGCAGTGTGCCTTCTACCACCAGATAGTGTAAGTTCATGACAGATTCATAAGTGGTTCATAAAACAAGAAAAAATGAATTGTAGAATCACAAGAAAGTTCCATCAGAACTGAATACAATACTTAAGACTTGCATATCTGTGTTATTAACACCATGTATGCTTTCTGACTCCTGACTTAGGCTGATAGCCCTGTGATTATCAAGAATGCTCTTCTCACACATAATCTATTTCCTGACTCCAGTCCTGAAGATAGTGTCTGTTACTGCTGCATTCAGATCTAGTTTCCAACTGAAAATGTGTCCATTTGGTGATCTCATATAGAGGCAAACAGGTCCACTGAGAAAGGACTCCATCTGTTTGATACTTCCTTGAACACCTTTGAATCCAGATTTCACAGGCTTGTGTCCAGAGAGTGCCCAGAATGCCAGTCTGCCACATTGTTGGCCATTCGCAAAATGTATTCTGCAGTCACTAATATTTGATTGATGAGGCAGAAGTGTAAAGATTTTGGCAGGATCTGATAAGTCCTTGGGCCTAGTCCCGTCCAGGTGGTTGATTTGGTGCACTGCTGGGATATTGTCCATCTTCATTAGGATGCAGCATTTTATCTTCTTTATGGTCCAGTTTTGCACAACGAGCAACATGTTTTTGACTCTTCCCTGTCACAGGCACTTGGCACACCTACACAAGTGAGGTGTCATTTTTACTGGGAGACTGAGGGGAACGTTGAGTGGTAGGGAATTTGTGCTGGTGTGGTGATCCCACACAGAAATGTTGGAAAAATTTGATTTTTTAGCTAAATTTGAGGTTTGTTAAGGATTCTGGGTAAGAAAACACTGGGGGATCCATGCAAGTCACACCTCATTGGACTCCCTCAGGTGTCTAGTTTTCAGAAATGTTTGGTTTTGGTAGGTTTCCCTATATGGCTGCTGAGCCCAGGACCAAACATTCAGGTGCCACTGCAAAAACAGGTAGTTTTGTATTTGATCATTTTGATGTGTCCACATAGTGTTTTGGGGCATTTCCTTTCACGGGAACTAGTCCTACCCACACAAGTGGGGTACTATTTTTATCGAGAGACTTGGGGGAGTGCTGGGTGGAAGTAAATTTGTGGTTCCTCTCAGACTCCAGAACTTTCTATCACTGAAATGTGAGGAAAAAGTGTTTTTTTGTTGCCAAATTGTGAGGTTTGCAAAGGATTCTGGGTAACAGAACCTGGTGTGAGTCCCTTAAGTCACCCCATCTTGGATTCCTTCAGATGTCTAGTTATCACAAATGCACAGGTTTAGTAGGTTTCCCTGGGTGCCGGCTGAGCTAGAGATCAAAATCCACAACTAGGCACTTTCTAAAAAACACGTCAAATTTCAATGTAAAAATTTGATGTGCATTTCCTGCTGAGGGCATTAGGCCTACCCATGCAAGTGAGGTACCATTTTTATCGGGAGACGTGGGGGAACACAGAATAGCAGAACAAGTGCTATTGCCCCTTGTCTTTCTCTACATTTTTTCCTTCCAAATGTAGCACAGTGTGTAAAAAAGACGTCTATTTGAGAAATGCCTGGTAATTCACATGCTAGTATGGGCACCCCGGAATTCAGAGATGTGCAAATAACCACTGCTTCTCAACACCTTATCATGTGCCCATTTTGAAAATACAAAGGTTTCCTTGATACCTCTATTTCACTCTTTATATTTCACCAAATGAATTGCTGAATACCTAGTATACAATGAAAACCCATTGCAAGGTGCAGCTCCTTTATTGGCTCTGGGTACCTAGGGTTCTTGAAAAACCTACAAGCCCTATATATCCCCACAACCAGAGGAGTCCAGCAGATGTAACGGTATATTACTTTTGAAAATCTGACATCACAGGAAAAAGTTACAGATTAAAACGTGGAGAAAATTGCCTTTTTTCACCTCAATTTCAATATTGTTTTTAATTTCAGCCGTTATTTTCTGTAGGAAAACCTTATAGGATCTTCACAAATGATCCCTTTCTGAATTCAGAATCTTGTCTACTTTTTAGAAACGTTTAGCTGTCTGGGGTCCAGCATTGGTTTCACACGCATTTCTGTCACTAACTGGAAGGAGGCTAAAAGCACACAAAATAGAAAAAATGGGCTATGTCCAAGTAAAATGCCAAAATTATGTTGAAAAATTTGATTTTCTGGTTCAAGTCTGTCTGTTCCTGAAAGCTAGGAAGATGGTGATTTTATCACCACAAACCCTTTGTTGATGCCATTTTCAATTAAACAACCACAAGCCATCTTCTGCAGCCCTTTTTTCCCATTTTGTAAAAAAACTACATTTTTGTTGTATTTTGGCTAATTTCTTGGTCTCCTCCAGAAGAACCCAGAAACTCTGGGTACCTCTAGAATCCCTAGGTTGTTAGAAAAAAAGGACACAAATTTGGCGTGGGTAGCTTATGTGGATAAAATGTTATGAGGGTCTAAGCACGAACTGCCCTAAATAGCCAAAAAAAAGGCTTGACACCAGAGGGGGAAGAGGCCTGGAAAGGAAGGGGTTAATGCTTGTTATTTGATCTTGAATTCATTTATTTTATTTCTATTTTATTTTAAGCATTAAGATCCAATTCCATATTATGATCATATATCAAGCACTGATGGTATTCTATGTTTATAGATTATGGCAGGGATATATGGATTATATATCGTTTTCACTACTGAAAACTGTATTGATACTAGTGTTGTTGTACAATCTAAGCCTTGTTTTATATCAATAAAGTTTTTTGAATTACAAAAGGTAAACAATATAAGCTTTCCTTTGTTTTGCACTCTTAGCAGAATTTGTAATTCAGGGCATATTAAACTCAAGATATTAAACTAATAACAAAAAAACATTTATTCAACTATCTAGCGCCTACTCAACCAAATGGTCTAACTCATATTTTCTATTGCACTTATCACATATTGCACAAGTGCTGATGCCTGGGTCTGCCTTTATAGCCTAGCGTGATGGTCCGATATAATAGGATGGGCCCACTCCAAAGTTCAGTGCAGTGGATCCTATGCCAAAGACTCTGGTGGTCTTCAGTGTCATACTTAAAAACTAATAGGTTTGGCCTTTCACCAAGCTTCTGTACAACAAGGTGTTTCTCTTGAGCCAGATACAGCTTGAAAAGTTTTTCATGTAGCTATAGAAGTACTAGACTTCAGTTCCTTAAGCCAGTACTAGAGGTATAGAGGTGTCCACCAGTGAGAGGGTGTGGCTTTGGCATATAAACAAACATATTACCTTGTATTATTCTAATTATTTGTGTTGTTTTTATAAACTAAACTGCCATGCCAGTGTTGGCTTGTGAAGATATTAGTCATTGCTTTGGTTTTCCGTGAATGTCTGTATATAATGGACTAAGGCTAAGCCACCCTAAATTGCATAGTTAGTAACAATCATTGGTAAATACAAACCACCCTTAGGCCCACCAGTGCTGGTCAATTACTTTTTAGATGGATGTGCATGTGTGTAAGCAAAATACTGTCACTCACAGTGAAGAGAACCAATGGCTGAAATGGACTGTTATGTTGCCCTGTACTTTATGCTCTGGTGGGGGAAACAAAATATGAACGATACTTGAGCAGTTCAATGGATAAAGCCCCTATTTGTCTATGCATGTATAGTCTTTGTGATTTCCTTGGCAAACATGAGGTTGGAGAGCCAGACCTAAAAATGATTAGGAGAAGGGAGGTTTCCAAACATTTCAGTCTCAACGACGCAAGCTTTTTCACGTTAATTCATTTATACGTGGATGCTCATTCTTCTGTCAGCAAGTTGCTAAAATATTGAGGGTTGAGAGTACATCGTTATGACCTTGGCAGTCAAGTGACCTCCACATCGGCGATGGCAGTAGTACCGTCGCCAGGCCAGCAGTAATGACCGTCAAATTATGACGTGGCGGTGATGCCATCCATAGACAGTCAATGTACCACCCCAAGAGCCAGTGCGTTATGACCACTGAACACAGCGGTAGCAAGTTCTAGGCAGGTGGAAGACAAGGATATTATGACAAAGCACACCACCAGGATTTCCAGGGCAGTAGCAACGCCATCAAAAACCTGGCTGAAAAACATCATATAAAAAGAGACACTCACCTCCAGGGAGACAGAGTACTCCGCAGCCGCCATGGAACCAGAACTTCAAGTCTTCCCGATGCTGTACCACGCCATGGCCGTCCTGGAGGACCAACACCGACGAAGATGACGACGGTGAGTACAACCGCCTAACACACAAGGGAGGGAAGGAGGGAGGGAGGAGAGATTAACACACATGCACAACACACACCATACACACACCACACACCCAGAACCATCTGCAGAGTCAATCAACAGTAACAGAATCCAGAAGCAAAAAAAGCCAGGACACATACCTCTGTTCCAACCACTGTAATCCAGTAGGATAAAGAGCCCAAATCCAAACGAATACAGAATTGCATATATACATGCAGGGCCAGTGGCCAGTTCAAAGTCTGACTAAGCCCACAGGGCAAAGTCCAAGCCCAACTTGACTACTGACAACATTGGGACTCCACTGTGGAGGGGCATCATGTTGAAAATAGGCAGGCACCTCAGTGGGTATGGGAGAGGGGCTTTTTTTGGCTAGGGGTCCTTGGGTTTGTGTTTGGGAGGAGGCGTCACTTTAACCTTCTGTTTTGGGGCCAGAGGAGTGGGCTTGGGGTGGGGGGCCGGAGTTCCACTCATGTGCCCCTTAGTGGCAGCGGAAGTCTTTTTGGATGGAACAGGGCTGGACTTGGTGCTGGAGGTACTAGGATGGGGGGTGGAATCTTCCTGTTATGGGCAGGACAGGGGGCAGATGGAGGGCAGAGGCCAAGGCGGGAAAGGAAAAGCTTCTTAGGACCAATGGGGCGGGTTGAGGGAGGAGGGATGGGAATTGAGGTAGAGGGAGTGGTTGTAGGAGGAGGAAGTGGGCTGGACTTGGGTACAGGTGTATGGACAGTGTGCGTGTGTGAGGTGGATGGCTGTTGGGAGTCTGAGTGCTTGTGTTTGTGTGTCTTTGGAGGGGGCCAGACAGGGTGGGGGAGGTCCAACAGGATGTGTGGATGGATGTTGTGGTGGCGTCTGCAAGTCAGGTGGGTGTGCTGCATGAGGTGGTGATGGTGGTGACTGTGCATGTGTTGTGTGGGGTGCATGTAAGCGGGTCTGCTGCTGCAGTGACTGTGGGCAAGGCTGTGCAGGTGGCAAGCTCTGGGACTGTTGATGTAGTGTATGCAGGTGTGAGTGCTGATGTGACTGTGAGGTAGGAGGAGGAGACAGTGGAGGCAGTGGATGATGGTGTGTGTGCATCTGTGTGTTGGCTGTGTGAGTGCTTATGGACTGAAGTGTGGTGCTGCCTGCGTTTGTCTGTGCAAGTCTTGTCTGTTGTTTTGGGTGCATGCTTGTCAGAATGTGTGTGTGGGATGGGCTTTGGGAGATGAGACTGGGACTGGGAAGTGATTGTTGGCGGGGGTAACTGAAGAAACAGGGACATTGGCAGCCATCAGCGAAAAGGCCAGAGCCTGAAACGAACTCTGTAGGGACACCAAGCCACAGTGAATGCCCTCCAGGAAGGCATTGCATTGCTGCATCTGGGATGCCAGCCCCTGGATGGCATTCACTATGGTTGACTGCCCTACGGTGATGGATCTCACAAGGTTGATAGCCTCCTCACTGAGGGCAGCAGGACTGACTGGGGCAGGGTCTGAGTTGCCTGGGGCGAAGGAGATGCCTACCCTCCTAGGTAAGCAGGCACGGGCAACTCGGTGGGGGGCTACAGGGAGGGTGGTGCTGGTGGGGGGTGGTGGTAGAACCTGTAGCTCCGGTGGTCCCAGAGGGGTACGCCACCACCAGGGAGCTCCCATCAGAGGAGGAATCTGAGTCAGTTGAATCAGCTCCTGTCCCCCCCCTTACTGCTCCCCTCGCCCTCCCTCCCAATGGCCCCCTCTGCGTCTGTGGACTCAGCCTCTTGGGTCCTGTGGGCTGCAGCTCCCTCACTCGCCCTTCCCCTGCTCCTTCGCCAGATGATGCTAATGCACACATTGACAGGATGACAAAAAAAGGGGGAGATAAATAGAAGAACAGGGTCAATCACAGCACCAACAGCACAGACTATTACACATAGGGACTAAGGTGCATATTTATACTCCATTTGCGCTGAATTAACATCATTTTTTAATGGAAATTCCGTGCAAAACTAACTCCATATTTATATTTTGATGTTAGACACGTCTAACATCAAAATATTGGAGTTTGCACAATTCTTTAGATGCGTGAACCTACCTTGCATCAATGAGATGCAGGGTAGGTGTTCCCATCTAAGAAATGGTGCTAACTCCATAGCCCCATATTTATCCCCGTGCTAAAATGATGCAAGCTTGCTTTGCACCATTATTTAATGTCTAGGTCAGACCAGATGTTAGGGGAGCTGTGGACCCATTTCCATGATTAAACACCATTGAATGGGTCCACAGGTGCCCTCCTCAAGCCGTAGGAACACCCCCACCCACACCAGAGGGACACCAGAGGATGGGGGACCCAATTCCAGGTATATATGGTAAGTTGAGGTAAGTATTGTATTGTTAATTAAAGTGTCATTGGGGGTCCAACTTGGGACCCCTTGCATGGCACAGATGTAGTGGCCATGCCCAGGGAACACTGGTCCTCTGTGCTGGCCATTGGGGTGGGGGGCATGACTCCTGTCTTTTCTAAGACAGGAGTCATGTGGTATAGATGGTTTTACATCAGAAAATGACGCTAGGCTGGTTAGAGGCATTTTTTTGCCTCTTCCCAGCCTAATGTCACTTTTTGTGCAAAACCCCCTTCTCCCATACCTCCACCCCCACCAGGCTAACGTCATTTTTTTATGCTAATCCACCCTTTACACCGGCTTGCACCATTCCATAAATATGGCGCCCAGCTGGCGCTCAGGAATGGCACAAGCCGGTGCTACATTTTTTACTCACCTATCGTCTGGACAGGGCCACAATTGCAGAGTTGTATGCACAGTTGGAGCCTAATCTGCTACCTGCTATCCGTTGCACAACAATAATCCCCCCTCTTGTGCAGGTACTATCAGTGCTCCATTTCCTGGCAACTGGCTCTTTCCAGGTGACAGTGGGCTTGGCTACAGGAATGCCACACCCAATGTTCTCTTTTGTGCTTGCAAGGGTTTTGTCAGCCTTGCTCAAACACATGTGCAGCTACATCGCATTCCCACAAGTAGATGAATTGCCCACTGTGAAGTCTGGATTCTATGCAATGGGACATATACCACATGTTATTGAGGCCATTAATGGGACCCATATTGCCTTAGCCCCCCCCCCGGGCCAATGAACAGGTGTACAGGAATAGGAAGAGTTTCCACTCACTCAATGTCCTGATTGTGCACCTTGCTGACCAGTACATCTCCCATGTCACTGCCAAGTATCCTGGGTCAGTACATGATGTCTTTGTCCTGAGGAATAGCAGCATCCTACAGCTGATGGCACAACTACAGAGGCACAGAGTGTGGCTTATAGGTGAGCCTATGTCCCCAACCAATGTATGTTCAGTGTATGCCTACAGGAGTCATAACCCATTCCATTGTGCAAGGCTAATGTGTGTCCCTCACTTCTTGCAGGTTACTCCGGCTACCCAAACCTGTCCAGGCTCTTGACCCCTGTTAGGAATCTGAGAACAGGGGCTGAGAATAGATACAATGATGCTCATAGGCATAACAGGAGGATTGTTGAAAGGACCTTCGGTCTCCTGAAGGCCAGTTTCAGGTGCCTCCATCTGACAGGTGGATCCCTATGCTACTCCCCTGAGAAGGTCTGCAAGATTATTGTTGTGTGCTGCATGTTACACAACTTGGCCCTCAGACGCCATGTGCCCTATCTGCAGGAGGAGGGTGGTGACAATGCACCTGTGGCAGCAGTGGACACTGAAGAGAGCGAGGAGGAGGAAGAGGATGAGGATGTGGACAACAGGACACATATGATACAGCAGTACTTCCAATGACACACAGGTAAGACTGTTGAACTAAACATTTCTCCATTTAAGTGTTGTGCTGTGTGGCTGTAGCATAATGCCAGTCACTACCTTTGCATCCCAACTGACTGTCACCTATGCCTTCCTATTTTCCAGTGATTGGTGTGGTTACAACAGTGTAATGCTGTGATGTGTACAGACTGCTGAGACATATGTCGGATGGATCAACATATCACTGGACATTTGCACAGGATCATGCAGTTCAATACAGTTCAAAACAATGTACAATTACTTCAAATAAAGCACTGTTACTCAAATTGTATCCAAGGGTGTTTATTCATTATTCTGGTATACAATGCAAAGTGCAATAGAGTGGGGTCATGGTTGGTAATAGTCCAGTGTAGTGGGCCAGTCTGTTTGTTGCAGAGGTCCAGTGTCCAAGGGGCCATAGGAAGGGGAGCAATGGTAGTTCAAAGTGGACAAGGTGACACTGTGGAACACAAGGGGGAAATTCAGGAGGGGTTCATTTCCTGGTGGTGGTTTTGGTCTTGGCAACTGTCTCTGGTGTCTGTCTGGGTCACAGGGAACGTTTGCAGAGTGGTTCACCTTCTGCAGGGATGGCCTGTAGGTCCTGTGACAGGGCCTCCTGTCCACTAGCTTGCAGATGTGATGGCTGTTAGGTGGAGTGGCTAGTGGAAGTGGCCCGCTTGTGTGCTCTGTCCCTCCTTATGGTGTTGGCCATGCCACCCAGCACCCCAACAATGGAGGCCATGTTGGTATTTAGGCCCTGCAACTGCTGCATGGTCTCCTAGTGATATACCCCCTGCAGCTCCTGGTTCTCTTGCATGATGGTGATCACCTGACCCATCCTGTCCTGGGATTATTGGTATGCCCCCAGGACATTTGTGAGTGCCTCGTGGGCAGTCGGTTCCCTGGGCCTGTCCTCCCCTTGGTGCACAGCTGTCCTCTGAGTATCTCTGGCCCCCTGTGCCTGTGTCCCCTGAACGGTGTGCCCACTCCTGCTGGCACCAGGACCCTCATTGTCTTGCCTGTGTGGTGTGGACTCGGGTCCCTATACAGTTGGGCACGTGTTCGGGGACAGAGGTCTGGGGGCATTGGTTGGCTGCTGTGGTGTTAGATTCTGAGGGGGTGCTCTGTGGTGGACTGGCTGTGGGATGGGGTGGCCGACTGACCAGTGGTCCCGGATGGGCCAGGGAGTTCATCCAGATCCAGAACCTCAGAGTTGTTTGCCATCACTGGTGGCATCTTCTGGTGGGGGACTGGGTAGCCGTGGCACCGCCTCACCACTGACATTGGCCGGGGCACCTGGGGATGTAGGTGGTATATTACAATACATGTCTGTGACATATTCCGCATTACTAGCTTTCCCAGTCTTATTACCCTTGTCCTGCCTCTTTTAGTTGTGTATGGAGATGCATTGTGGGATTGTTAGTTCACCATGCTGTGAATGCATTGCTGGTTGGTGTGCATGCAGGGCTGGAACGAATGTGCATGCAGTGGGTATGGCATGCAGGGGTTACCTTTAGGTGTGGTAAGTGGGGTGGTGCACTGTGTGGAATGGAGTGGGGTGATGGGGTCACGGTGAGGGGTTGTGGTGGCATGCAGGTCCGGGGATATAGGTAGTATATGTTGACCGACAAGTGTCCAGTCTTCCAGCTACTCCAGTGAGTCTCTCAGGGTGAAGATTGCCAAAACCTGCTCCTCCCATGCTATCAGCTGTGGGGGAGGAGGTGGGAGTCCACCAGTTGGCGAGCTGGTGCCTTGCTGCAATTGAACGCACCTTCCCCGTAGGTCGTTGCACCTCTTCCTTATGTAATCCCTCGTGTGTAGATGTAATCCCACTGCGTTCACCCTGTCCACGATCCTCCACCATAGCTCCATCTTCCTGGCAATGGAAATCTGCTGTACCTGTGCTCCAAACAGCTGTGGCTCTACCCTGACTATTTCCTCAACTATGACTCACAACTCCTCATCTGTGAAACGGGGGTGCCTTTGTGGAGACATGGGTGTTATGTATGTTGTGCAGAGGTTGTTGAGTGATGTGGTGGGGTGTGTGGTGCTTGACAGATGGATGGGTAGTTGTGGTATGTGTGTGCGGTGCTCTCTAGGATTGGTATGGCAAAGTGTAGTGGTGTTCTCCTATTTACAAAGGATTGTGGGTGATATGGGGGGGTGTTTTATAGTGCTGTTAGTGGGTGTGTGGGGTGTGTGTATTTGTGTCAGGTGTGGGTTTTTAGTCCTGGCCAATGTTGTCTCGTTTTGTATTTGGGTGGCCATTCCTGCCTTGGCAGTGCGCACCGCCAACGGTTTACCACCAATGAATGTCCGATGTGGTGATTCGTGGGGCATTATTTGGAGGGCATTGTCTTGGTGGCGTAACAATAGGGGTGGTAGTACCGACAGTTTATCATGTTCAGTGGGTCTGGCGGATTTGTGGTTGTGGCTGTTTTCTGTCGGTTTTGTGTGTATGTGCCATAATCCAGCAGATGGATGTCCGCCTCTGCAACGATATATTGGTGGTAGTCAGCGCAGCTGTATTCCATATTTACCGCCAATGTCATAATGAAGGCCATAGTGATAGAATCTAAACAGATCACCGGGGCTTGAATGTAGAGGATGGAAGCTCAAGCTGCTTTTTGTCAGGAAATATGGAAAAATAGATAAAACTGATGAATAAATGTAAAGTTTCCTGGCACACCTAAAATTGATTAGCAATGAAATAACTCACATTTCCTGTAAATTGAAAGATTATTGATTCATTTTTTACACAGTACAGTCATCACGAGAACATAAAGAATTCATTATAATAGCTTTCCCAGACTTAAATTTACATACGAAGTAGGAGATTTGGTTGCATACATTAGTTTTTCACTCAGAGTAGAACGGAGAATGGTGTGGTATAAAACTGAGCACAGGTCCATCAGCTAAGTAGCATTTTAGAAATGTAAATAAAGAATACACTCACTGGAGCTGCAATATTACCAAAGACAAATTAAATGTTGTGTATCATTTTTTCTTTAAAATCATCATAATCGTCATGGTAATCATAAAATTACCATCATGCTAGCCCCATTTACATTCTGGTAAACTTCACAATCAATTATTTGTGCAAAAACATTTACGAAAAACAGGCAGAGATTTTTAGTTAAAGAATCTAAAGTTTCCTAGCTATCCTAAAAGAAAGTTTGAATTCTATTAAGGACACAGACACAAGGAATATGCTCATTTTTCTTCACTTTATTATTATAACAGCCCTAGAGCATAACAATACCAGAACTAACTTTCCCACAAACACCCAGAAAGGTAGAAGAAAGTCTTATTCAATCATGAGCCAGGCAGCTCCTTATAGCCTCTTGTCTCCTTCCATGTCTCCTCTTTATTTGTGTGACATGCATTTCTATGTCCCTAGCTTATCCTTGTTTGTAAGTTTCATTACCTGTAATTGAAGGGCAGAGTCATTGTTACTTCCATATACTTTGATTCATCTCACCAAACACAATTCAGGAGTCACAATTCAGGAGTATCATCAAAAGGTGGGAATGAGACTACCCTCAATTTACATTTTGTTCTCCTGTGAATATTAAAAGTGCCCCTGTTCGGGGTGAATACTCTACCTATAATGTCCAGGGCTCTGACATCTTATGAGACATAACAGCATAGCCAATTTGCCTTCAAATTCTTTACTTGATGGGTATTTGTTCATTTGCAAAGGGAAGAAAAGGCTAATGACATTATTAACATCCCAAAGGGATGAATATTTGGGCTCTGAAGGAAAGAATAGGCATACTCCACTCAGTAATTCCCTGACTAGTGGGGTTCACTCACAGGAGTTCCCTTCCAATGTGATAATAGAAAAATGTAGCTATGTATAATGTTCTACGTCATATCCCTCTGCCTGAACCAATTCATCCATCTTACACCAGCGGACCTGTAGCATTTGACCGTTGTGTATGCCCATGATTTACAGAGGAGCAATACAGCTTGCTGTGAAAGTCCAGGGATTTTCCACCATTCCTGTAATCTTCCATGCCATAAGATGCAGTGTGCCTTCTACCACCAGATAGTGTAAGTTCATGACAGATTCATAAGTGGTTCATAAAACAAGAAAAAATTAATTGTAGAATCACAAGAAAGTTCCATCAGAACTGAATACAATACTTAAGACTTGCATATCTGTGTTATTAACACCATGTCTGCTTTCTGACTCCTGACTTAGGCTGATAGCCCTGTGATTATCAAGAATGCTCTTCTCACACATAATCTATTTCCTGACTCCAGTCCTGAAGATAGTGTCTGTTACTGCTGCATTCAGAT
The DNA here is from genome assembly GCF_031143425.1 of Pleurodeles waltl. Lineage (NCBI taxonomy): Eukaryota > Metazoa > Chordata > Amphibia > Caudata > Salamandridae > Pleurodeles > Pleurodeles waltl. Next base: position 506,429,917 of record NC_090447.1, on the reverse strand, counting down.
CTAGTTTCCAACTGAAAATGTGTCCATTTGGTGATCTCATATAGAGGCAAACAGGTCCACTGAGAAAGGACTCCATCTTTTTGATACTTCCTTGAACACCTTTGAATCCAGATTTCACAGGCTTGTGTCCAGAGAGTGCCCAGAATGCCAGTCTGCCACATTGTTGGCCATTCGCAAAATGTATTCTGCAGTCACTAACATTTGATTGATGAGGCAGAAGTGTAAAGATTTTGGCAGGATCTGATAAGTCCTTGGACCTAGTCCCGTCCAGGTGGTTGATTTGGTGCACTGCTGGGATATTGTCCATCTTCATTAGGATGCAGCATTTTATCTTCTTTATGGTCCAGTTTTGCACAACGAGCAACATGTTTTTGACTCTTCCCTGTCACAGGCACTTGGCACACCTACACAAGTGAGGTGCCATTTTTACTGGGAGACTGAGGGGAACGTTGAGTGGTAGGGAATTTGTGCTGGTGTGGTGATCCCACTCAGAAATGTTGGAAATTTTTTATTTTTTAGCTAAATTCGAGGTTTGTTAAGGATTCTGGGTAAGAAAACACTGGGGGATCCACGCAAGTCACACCTCATTGGACTCCCTCAGGTGTCTAGTTTTCAGAAATGTTTGGTTTTGGTAGGTTTCCCTATATGGCTGCTGAGCCCAGGACCAAACATTCAGGTGCCACTGCAAAAACAGGTAGTTTTGTATTTGATCATTTTGATGTGTCCACATAGTGTTTTGGGGCATTTCCTTTCACAGGAACTAGTCCTACCCACACAAGTGAGGTACTATTTTTATCGAGAGACTTGGGGGAGTGCTGGGTGGAAGTAAATTTGTGGCTCCTCTCAGACTCCAGAACTTTCTATCACTGAAATGTGAGGAAAAAGTGTTTTTTTGTTGCCAAATTGTGAGGTTTGCAAAGGATTCTGGGTAACAGAACCTGGTGTGAGTCCCTTAAGTCACCCCATCTTGGATTCCTTCAGATGTCTAGTTATCACAAATGCACAGGTTTAGTAGGTTTCCCTGGGTGCCGGCTGAGCTAGAGGTCAAAATCCACAACTAGGCACTTTCTAAAAAACACGTTAAATTTCAATGTAAAAATTTGATGTGCATTTCCTGCTGAGGGCATTAGGCCTACCCATGCAAGTGAGGTACCATTTTTATCGGGAGACGTGGGGGAACACAGAATAGCAGAACAAGTGCTATTGCCCCTTGTCTTTCTCTAAATTTGTTCCTTCCAAATGTAGCACAGTGTGTAAAAAAGACGTCTATTTGAGAAATGCCCGGTAATTCACATGCTAGTATGGGCACCCCGGAATTCAGAGATGTGCAAATAACCACTTCTTCTCAACACCTTATCATGTGCCCATTTTGAAAATACAAAGGTTTCCTTGATACCTCTATTTCACTCTTTATATTTCACCAAATGAATTGCTGAATACCTAGTATACAATGAAAACCCATTGCAAGGTGCAGCTCCTTTATTGGCTCTGGGTACCTAGGGTTCTTGAAAAACCTACAAGCCCTATATATCCCCACAACCAGAAGAGTCCAGCAGATGTAACGGTATATTACTTTTGAAAATCTGACATCACAGGAAAAAGTTACAGATTAAAACGTGGAGAAAATTGCCTTTTTTCACCTCAATTTCAATATTGTTTTTAATTTCAGCCGTTATTTTCTGTAGGAAAACCTTATAGGATCTTCACAAATGACCCCTTTCTGAATTCAGAATCTTGTCTACTTTTTAGAAACGTTTAGCTGTCTGGGATCCAGCATTGGTTTCACACGCATTTCTGTCACTAACTGGAAGGAGGCTAAAAGCACACAAAATAGTAAAAATGGGCTATGTCCCAGTAAAATGCCAAAATTATGTTGAAAAATTTGATTTTCTGGTTCAAGTCTGCCTGTTCCTGAAAGCTAGGAAGATGGTGATTTTATCACCACAAACCCTTTGTGATGCCATTTTCAATTAAACAACCACAAGCCTTCTTCTGCAGCCCTTTTTTCCCATTTTGTAAAAAAACTAAATTTTTGTTGTATTTTGGCTAATTTCTTGGTCTCCTCCAGAAGAACCCACAAACTCTGGGTACCTCTAGAATCCCTAGGTTGTTAGAAAAAAAGGACACAAATTTGGCGTGGGTAGCTTATGTGGACAAAATGTTATGAGGGTCTAAGCACGAACTGCCCCAAATAGCCCAAAAAAAGGCTTGACACCGGAGGGGGAAGAGGCCTGGAAACAAAGGGGTTAATGCTTGTTATTTGATCTTGAATTCATTTATTTTATTTCTATTTTATTTTAAGCATTAAGATCCAATTCCATATTATGATCATATATCAAGCACTGATGGTATTCTATGTTTATAGATTATGGCAGGGATATATGGATTATATATCGTTTTCACTACTGAAAACTGTATTGATACTAGTGATGTTGTACAATCTAAGCCTTGTTTTATATCAATAACGTTTTTTGAATTGTTTTGCATTCTTAGCAGAATTTGTAATTCAGGGCATATTAAAATCAAGATATTAAACTAATAACAAAAAAACATTTATTCAACTATCTAGCGTCTACTCAACCAAATGGTCTAACTCATATTTTCTATTGCACTTATCACATATTGCACAAGTGCTGATGCCTGGGTCTGCCTTTATAGCCTAGCGTGATGGTCCGATATAATAGGATGGGCCCACTCCAAAGTTCAGTGCAGTGGATCCTATGCCAAAGACTCTGGTGGTCTTCAGTGTCATACTTAAAAACTAATAGGTTTGGCCTTTCACCAAGCTTCTGTACAACAAGGTGTTTCTCTTGAGCCAGATACAGCTTGAAAAGTTTTTCATGTAGCTATAGAAGTACTAGACTTCAGTTCCTTAAGCCAGTAGTAGAGGTATAGAGGTGTCCACCAGTGAGAGGGTGTGGCTTTGGCATATAAACAAACATATTACCTTGTATTATTCTAATTATTTGTGTTGTTTTTATAAACTAAACTGCCATGCCAGTGTTGGCTTGTGAAGATATTAGTCATTGCTTTGGTTTTCTGTGAATGTCTGTATGTAATGGACTAAGGCTAAGCCACCCTAAATTGCATAGTTAGTAACAATCATTGGTAAATACAAACCACCCTTAGGCCCACCAGTGCTGGTCAATTACTTTTTAGATGGATGTGCATGTGTGTAAGCAAAATACTGTCACTCACAGTGAAGAGAACCAATGGCTGAAATGGACTGTTATATTGCCCTGTACTTTATGCTCTGGTGGGGGAAACAAAATATGAACGATACTTGAGCAGTTCAATGGATAAAGCCCCTATTTGTCTATGCATGTATAGTCTTTGTGATTTCCTTGGCAAACATGAGGTTGGAGAGCCAGACCTAAAAATGATAAGGAGAAGGGAGGTTTCCAAACATTTCAGTCTCAACGACGCAAGCTTTTTCACGTTAATTCATTTATACATGGATGCTCATTCTTCTGTTAGCGAGTTGCTAAAATATTGAGGGTTGAGAGTACATCGTTATGACCTTGGCAGTCAAGTGACCTCCACATCGGCGATGGCAGTAGTACCGTCGCCAGGCCAGCAGTAATGACCGTCAAATTATGACGTGGCGGTGATGCCATCCATAGACAGTCAATGTACCACCCCAAGAGCCAGTGCGTTATGACCACTGAACACAGCGGTAGCAAGTTCTAGGCAGGTGGAAGACAAGGATATTATGACAAAGCACACCACCAGGATTTCCAGGGCAGTAGCAACGCCATCAAAAGCCTGGCTGAAAAACATCATATAAAAAGAGACACTCACCTCCAGGGAGACAGAGTACTCTGCGGCCGTCATGGAACCAGAACTGCAAGTCTTCCCGATGCTGTACCACGCCATGGCCGTCCTGGAGGACCAACACCAACGAAGATGACGACGGTGAGTACAACCGCCTAACACACAAGGGAGGGAAGGAGGGAGGGAGGAGAGATTGACACACATGCACAACACACACCATACACGCACCACACACCCAGAACCATCCGCAGAGTCAATCAACAGTAACAGAACCCAGAAGCCAAAAAAGCCAGGACACATACCTCTGTTCCAACCACTGTAATCCAGTAGGATAAAGAGCCCAAATCCAAACGAATACAGAATTGCATATATACATGCAGGGCCAGTGGCCAGTTCAAAGTCTGACTAAGCCCACAGGGCAAAGTCCAAGCCCAACTTGACTACTGACAACATTGTTACTCCACTGTGGAGGGGCATCATGTTGGAAATAGGCAGGCACCTCAGGGGGTGGGGGAGAGGGGCTTTTTTTGGCTAGGGGGTCCTTGGGTTTGTGTTTGGGAGGAGGCGTCACTTTAACCTTCTGTTTTGGGGCCAGAGGAGTGGGCTTGGGGTGGGGGGCCTGAGTTCCACTCATGTGCCCCTTAGTGGCAGCGGAAGTCTTTGGGGATGGAACAGGGCTGGACTTGGTGCTGGAGGTACTAGGATAGGGGGGTGGAATCTTCCTTTTATGGGCAGGACAGGGGGCAGATGGAGGGCAGAGGCCAAGGCGGGAAAGGAAAAGCTTCTTAGGACCAATGGGACGGGTTGAGGGAGGAGGGATGGGAATTGAGGTAGAGGGAGTGGTTGTAGGAGGAGGAAGTGGGCTGGACTTGGGTACAGGTGTATGGACAGTGTGCATGTGTGAGGTGGATGGCTGTTGGGAGTCTGAGTGCTTGTGTTTGTGTGTCTTTGGAGGGGGCAGACAGGGTGGGGGAGGTCAAACAGGATGTGTGGATGGATGTTGTGGTAGCGTCTGCAAGTCAGGTGAGTGTGCTGCATGAGGTGGTGATGGTGGTGACTGTGCATGTGTTGTGTGGGGTGCATGCAAGCGGGTCTGCTGCTGCAGTGACTGTGGGCAAGGCTGTGCAGGTGGCAAGCTCTGGGACTGTTGATGTAGTGTATGCAGGTGTGAGTGCTGATGTGACTGTGAGGTAGGAGGAGGAGACAGTGGAGGCAGTGGATGATGGTGTGTGTGCATCTGTGTGTTGGCTGTGTGAGTGCTTGTGGACTGAAGTGTGGTGCTGCCTGTGTTTGTCGGTGCGAGTCTTGTCTGTTGTTTTGGGTGCATGCTTGTCAGAATGTGTGTGTGGGATGGGCTTTGGGAGAGGAGACTGGGACTGGGAAGTGATAGTTGGCGGGGGTAACTGAAGAAACAGGGACATTGGCAGCCATCAGAGAGAAGGCCAGAGCCTGAAACGAACTCTGTAGGGACGCCAAGCCACAGTGAATGCCCTCCAGGAAGGCATTGCATTGCTGCATCTGGGATGCCAGCCCCTGGATGGCATTCACTATGGTTGACTGCCCTACGGTGATGGATCTCACAAGGTTGATAGCCTCCTCACTGAGGGCAGCAGGACTGACTGGGGCAGGGTCTGAGTTGCCTGGGGCGAAGGAGATGCCTACCCTCCTAGGTAAGCAGGCACGGGCAACTCGGTGGGGGGCTACAGGGAGGGTGGTGCTGGTGGGGGGTGGTGGTAGAACCTGTAGCTCCGGTGGTCCCAGAGGGGTCCGCCACCACCAGGGAGCTCCCATCAGAGGAGGAATCTGAGTCAGTTGAATCAGCTCCTGTCCCCCCCTTACTGCTCCCCTCGCCCTCCCTCCCAATGGCCCCCTCTGCGTCTGTGGACTCAGCCTCTTGGGTCCTGTGGGCTGCAGCTCCCTCACTCGCCCGTCCCCCTGCTCCTTCGCCAGATGATGCTAATGCACACATTGACAGGATGACAAAAAAAGGGGGGAGATAAATAGAAGAACAGGGTCAATCACAGCACCAACAGCACAGACTATTACACATAGGGACTAAGGTGCATATTTATACTCCATTTGCGCTGAATTCACATCATTTTTTTAATGGAAATTCCGTGCAAAACTAACTCCATATTTATATTTTGATGTTAGACACGTCTAACGTCAAAATATTGGAGTTTGCACAATTCTTTAGATGCGTGAACCTACCTTGCATCAATGAGATGCAGGGTAGGTGTTCCCATCTAAGAAATTGTGCTAACCCCATAGCCCCATATTTATCCCCCGTGCTAAAATGATGTAAGCTTGCTTTGCACCATTATTTAATGTCTAGGTCAGACCAGATGTTAGGGGAGCTGTGGACCCATTTCCATGATTAAACACCATTGAATGGGTCCACAGGTGCCCTCCTCAAGCCCTAGGAACACCCCCACCCACACCAGAGGGACACCAGAGGATGGGGGACCCAATTCCAGGTATATATGGTAAGTTGAGGTAAGTATTGTATTGTTAATTAAAGTGTCATTGGGGGCCCAACTTGGGACCCCTTGCATGGCACAGATGTAGTGGCCATGCCCAGGGAACACTGGTCCTCTGTGCTGGCCATTGGGGTGGGGGCATGACTCCTGTCTTTTCTAAGACAGGAGTCATGTGGTATAGATGGTTTTACATCAGAAAATGACGCTAGGCTGGTTAGAGGCATTTTTTTGCCTCTACCCAGCCTAATGTCACTTTTTGTGCAAAACCCCCTTCTCCCATACCTCCACCCCCACCAGGCTAACGTCATTTTTTTACACTAATCCACCCTTTGCACCGGCTTCCACCATTCCATAAATATGGCACCCGGCTGGCGCTCAGGAATGGCACAAGCCGGTGCTACATTTTTTACTCACCTATCGTCTGGACAGGGCCACAATTGCAGAGTTGTATGCACAGTTGGAGCCTAATCTGCTACCTGCTATCCGTTGCACAACAATAATCCCCCCTCTTGTGCAGGTACTATCAGTGCTCCATTTCCTGGCAACAGGCTCTTTCCAGGTGACAGTGGGCTTGGCTACAGGAATGCCACACCCAATGTTCTCTTTTGTGCTTGCAAGGGTTTTGTCAGCCTTGCTCAAACACATGTGCAGCTACATCGCATTCCCCCAGGTAGATGAATTGCCCACTGTGAAGTCTGGATTCTATGCAATGGGACATATACCACATGTTATTGAGGCCATTAATGGGACCCATATTGCCTTAGCCCCCCCACCTGGCCAATGAACAGGTGTATAGGAATATGAAGAGTTTCCACTCACTCAATGTCCAGATGGTGCACCTTGCTGGCCAGTACATCTCCCATGTCACTGCCAAGTATCCTGGGTCAGTACATGATGTCTTTGTCCTGAGGAATAGCAGCATCCTACAGCTGATGGCACAACTACAGAGGCACAGAGTGTGGCTTATAGGTGAGCCTATGTCCCCAACCAATGTATGTTCAGTGTATGCCTACAGGAGTCATAACCCATTCCATTGTGCAAGGCTAATGTGTGTCCCTCACTTCTTGCAGGTTACTCCGGCTACCCAAACCTGTCCAGGCTCTTGACCCCTGTTAGGAATCTGAGAACAGGGGCTGAGAATAGATACAATGATGCTCATAGGCATACCAGGAGGATTGTTGAAAGGACCTTCGGTCTCCTGAAGGCCAGTTTCAGGTGCCTCCATCTGACAGGTGGATCCCTATGCTACTCCCCTGAGAAGGTCTGCAAGATTATTGTTGTGTGCTGCATGTTACACAACTTGGCCCTCAGACGCCATGTGCCCTATCTGCAGGAGGACGGTGGTGACAATGCACCTGTGGCAGCAGTGGACACTGAAGGGAGCGAGGAGGAGGAAGAGGAGGAGGATGTGGACAACAGGACACATATGATACAGCAGTACTTCCAATGACACACAGGTAAGACTGTTGAACTAAACATTTCTCCATTTAAGTGTTGTGCTATGTGGCTGTAGCATAATGCCAGTCACTACCTTTGCATCCCAACTGACTGTCACCTATGCCTTCCTATTTTCCAGTTATTGGTGTGGTTACAACAGTGTAATGCTGTGATGTGTACAGACTGCTGAGACATATGTCGGATGGATCAACATATCACTGGACATTTGCACAGGATCATGCAGTTCAATACAGTTCAAAACAATGTACAATTACTTCAAATAAAGCACTGTTACTCAAATTTGTGAGTGCCTCCTGGGCAGTCGGTTCCCTGGGCCTGTCCTCCCCCTGGCGCACAGCTGTCCTCTGAGTGTCTCTGGCCTCCTGTGCCTGTGTCCCCTGAACGGTGTGCCTACTCCTGCTGGCACCAGGACCCTCATTGTCTTGCCTGTGTGGTGTGGACTCGGGTCCCTATACAGGTGGGCACGTGTTTGGGGGACAGAGGTCTGGGGGCATTGGTTGGCTGCTGTGGTGTTAGATTCTGAGGGGGGGGCTCTGTGGTGGACTGGCTGTGGGATGGGGTGGCCGACTGACCAGTGGTCCCGGATGGGCCAGGGAGTTCATCCAGATCCAGAACCTCAGAGTTGTTTGCCATCACTGGTGGCATCTTCTGGTGGGGGACTGGATAGCCGTGGCACCGCCTCACCACTGACATTGGCCGGGGCACCTGGGGATGTAGGTGGTATATTACAATACATGTCTGTGACATATTCCGCATTACTAGCTTTCCCAGTCTTATTACCCTTGTCCTGCCTCCTTTGGTTGTGTATGGAGATGCATTGTGGGATTGTTAGTTCACCATGCTGTGAATGCATTGCTGGTTGGTGTGCATGCAGGGCTGGAACGAATGTGCATGCAGTGGGTATGGCATGCAGGGGTTACCTTTATGTGTGGTAAGTGGGGTGGTGCACTGTGTGGAATGGAGTGGGGTGATGGGGTCACGGTGAGGGGTTGTGGTGGCATGCAGGTCCGGGGGTATAGGTAGTATATGTTGACCGACAAGTGTCCAGTCTTCCAGCTACTTCAGTGAGTCTCTCAGGGTGAAGATTGCCAAAACCTGCTCCTCCCATGCTATCAGCTGTGGGGGAGGAGGTGGGAGTCCACCAGATGGCGAGCTGGTGCCTTGCTGCAATTGAACGCACCTTCCCCGTAGGTCGTTGCACCTCTTCCTTATGTAATCCCTCGTGTGTAGCTGTAATCCCACTGCGTTCACCCTGTCCACGATCCTCCACCATAGCTCCATCTTCCTGGCAATGGAAATCTGCTGTACCTGTGCTCCAAACAGCTGTGGCTCTACCCTGACTATTTCCTCAACTATGACTCACAACTCCTCATCTGTGAAACGGGGGTGCCTTTGTGGAGACATGGGTGTTATGTATGTTGTGCAGAGGTTGTTGAGTGATGTGGTGGGGTGTGTGGTGCTTGACGGATGGATGGGTAGTTGTGGTATGTGTGTGCGGTTCTCTCTAGGATTGGTATGGCAAAGTGTAGTGGTGTTCTCCTATTTACAAAGGATTGTGGGTGATATGGGGGTGTGTTTTATAGTGCTATTAGTGGGTGTGTGGGGTGTGTGTATTTGTGTCAGGTGTGGGTTTTTAGTTCTGGCCAATGTTGTTTCGTTTCGTATTTGGGTGGCCATTCCTGCCTTGGCAGTGTGCACTGCCAACGGTTTACCACCAATGAATGTCCGATGTGGTGATTCGTGGGGCGTGGGGTTACGTCTTGGTGGCGTAACAATAGGGGTGGTAGTACAGACAGTTTATCATGTTCAATGGGTCTGGCGGATTTGTGGTTGTGGCTGTTTTCTGTTGGTTTTGTGTGTATGTGCCATAATCTAGCAGATGGATGTCTGCCTCTCTAACGGTATATTGGTGGTAGTCAGCGCAGCTGTATTCCATATTTACCGCCAATGTCATAATGAAGGCCATAGTGATAGAATCTAAACACATCACCGGGGCTTGAATGTAGAGGATGGAAGCTCAAGCTGCTTTTTGTCAGGAAATATGGAAAAATAGATAAAACTGATGAATAAATATAAAGTTTCCTGGCACACCTAAAATTGATTAGCAATGAAATAACTCACATTTCCTGTAAATTGAAAGATTATTGATTCATTTTTTACACAGTACAGTCATCACGAGAACATAAAGAATTCATTATAATAGCTTTCCCAGACTCAAATTTACATACGAAGTAGGAGATTTGGTTGCATACATTAGTTTTTCACTCAGAGTAGAACGGAGAATGGTGTGGTATAAAACTGAGCACAGGTCCATCAGCTAAGTAGCATTTTAGAAATGTAAATAAAGAATACACTCACTGGAGCTGCAATATTACCAAAGACAAATTAAATGTTGTGTATCATTTTTTCTTTAAAATCATCATAATCGTCATGGTAATCATAAAATTACCATCATGCTAGCCCCATTTACATTCTGGTAAACTTCACAATAAATTATTTGTGTAAAAACATTTACGAAAAACAGGCAGAGATTTTTAGTTAAAGAATCTAAAGTTTCCTAGCTATCCTAAAAGAAAGTTTGAATTCTATTAAGGACACAGACACAAGGAATATGCTCATTTTTCTTCACTTTATTATTATAAAAGCCCTAGAGCATAACAATACCAGAACTAACTTTCCCACAGACACCCAGACAGGTAGAAGAAAGTCTTATTCAATCATGAGCCAGGCAGCTCCTTATAGTCTCTTGTCTCCTTCCATGTCTCCTCTTTATTTGTGTGACATGCATTTCTATGTCCCTAGCTTATCCTTGTTTGTAAGTTTCATTACCTGTAATTGAAGGGCAGAGTCATTGTTACTTCCATATACTTTGATTCATCTCACCAAACACAATTCAGGAGTCACAATTCAGGAGTATCATCAAAAGGTGGGAATGAGACTACCCTCAATTTACATTTTGTTCTCCTGTGAATATTAAAAGTGCCCCTGTTCGGGGTGAATACTCTACCTATAATGTCCAGGGCTCTGACATCTTATGAGACATAACAGCATAGCCAATTTGCCTTCAAATTCTTTACTTGATGGGTATTTGTTCATTTGCAAAGGGAAGAAAAGGCTAATGACATTATTAACATCCCAAAGGGATGAATATTTGGGCTCTGAAGGAAAGAATAGGCATACTCCACTCAGTAATTCCCTGACTAGTGGGGTTCACCCGCAGGAGTTCCCTTCCAATGTGATAATAGAAAAATTTAGCTATATATAATGTTCTACGCCATATCCCTCTGCATGAACCAATTCATCCATCTTACACCGGCGGACCTGTAGCATTTGACCGTTGTGTATGCCCATGATTTACAGAGGAGCAATTAAGCTTGCTGTGAAAGTCCAGGGATTTTCCACCATTCCTGTAATCTTACATGCCATAAGATGCAGTGTGCCTTCTACCACCAGATAGTGTTAATTCATGACAGATTCATAAGTGGTTCATAAAACAAGAAAAAATGAATTGTAGAATCACAAGAAAGTTCCATCAGAACTGAATACAATACTTAAGACTGGCATATCTGTGTTATTAACACCATGTATGCTTTCTGACTCCTGACTTAGGCTGATAGCCCTGTGATTATCAAGAATGCTCTTCTCACACATAATCTATTTCCTGACTCCAGTCCTGAAGATAGTGTCTGTTACTGCTGCATTCAGATCTAGTTTCCAACTGAAAATGTGTCCATTTGGTGATCTCAAATAGAGGCAAACAGGTCCACTGAGAAAGGACTCCATCTGTTTGATACTTCCTTGAACACCTTTGAATCCAGATTTCACAGGCTTGTGTCCAGAGAGTGCCCAGAATGCCAGTCTGCCACATTGTTGGCCATTCGCAAAATGTATTCTGCTGTCTCTAATATTTGATTGATGAGGCAGAAGTGTAAAGATTTTGGCAGGATCTGATAAGTCCTTGGACCTAGTCCCGTCCAGGTGGTTGATTTGGTGCACTGCTGGGATATTGTCCATCTTCATTAGGATGAAGCATTTTATCTTCTTTATGGTCCAGTTTTGCACAACGAGCAAACCTGCTAGCAGTTAGTTTGAAGCTGTTGCTCTTGAACTTACATTTTCTTCCTTTGGATATCTTTCCACACCTGGCACCCCAGTCACTTTTCCTGCCATCTGATTTGATGATGAATTGCAGATTGCACCCAAATATCACCCTCTCATTCGATGCCTCCATGCATGACAACCACCACCTGAAGTCATCTCTGCCATATTTTGAAAATGTAAGCATCTCCGAATAAATAGTCCCTTTCCAAAGGTGATAGACCTTTAGTCTTTGTATGGCCCTGTAGTGAAATAGATCCACTTGAATGGATGAGGACAGGGGGTCCACCAAGCAGCCAATCTGATGAAAAGACCTGTTTTGTAGGGAGGAGGTTTTGTGGAGCTGCAGTCTGATCTTTGCCATTTTCATCAATGAGACGCTCAGTGTAGTGTTTTTGGAAACTACCACAAATCCCAGGAATGTAGTTCTCTGCACTGGCGTCATCAACAATTTTTTCTCATTGATGACAAAGCCCAAACCTTCTAACAGACTCACCAACATCTGAAGATGTTCTGAAAGATTTCTTGGGCATTGATCCATTACATGGAAGTCACTAAGGTACACTATCAGATGTATTCCCTGGGATCTTAGATATTCCCTAGCCTGCATGAGCACTTTTATGAATCACAGTGGTGCTTAGGATAGGCTGAACAGAAATGTTGTGAACCTGAAGGTCAGGAATTTAAACACAAACTGCTGGAATCTACAGTGAGATAACAACATGGGAATTGTGAGATGTGCGTTTTTCAGATCCCGGCAAATCATCTAGTCATTTGGTCTCAATATGTCTTAAAGGAGGTGAATTCCCTATATCTTGAAGTGGTGATAAACTAGCCGCTGAGCTCCTTGAGGTTTGTGACAGGGAATTGTCCTCTGTCATTCTTCTCCACCAGTAGGAGATTGAAATGGTGGTTAGGGTGATTGTGCCTCTTGCAAGCAAATCTACCACCTCCAAATCTATGAGGGAGGTGTTGTGTTCCAAACAAATAAGAGGACGTGCTCTTTGGCATTGGTGCAGTGATTCATAGAATTGTACCTGAAAACCCAGTACTGTTTGCAAGACCCATGTGTCCGCAGTCAGTGCATGCTTGTTGTGGACAAAGTATGTCAACCTCCTAGGTAATTTTAGTTGTGAGGAAGGGAGAACAGTCACCAGTAAAGGTTTCCTGTATGTTGTTTCTGCAGAAGATGTCTCTCGATATTCAGTGTTGCTCAAGACCACTGACAGGAAAGAACTCCCCAAGCCTAGATTGGTCTTGCCACTGACTGCATCAGGAGGCTTGCCTCTCAAATGGGCTTGTGTGGAGCTTCAATGACTTAACCCAGGTAAAATCCTGGGGGCAAAGATTCTCTTCATGGAAACTTGGGCCTTATCAAGGATGTAAAGGTAGAGACAAGTTTCCCCATTTCGTTAATAAAGTGGTCTCTGAACAGGCCTCCTTGAGTGATGGTCCCCACTTTGGAGGTGGTCAGATCCCACAGCTTAGCATCTATGTTAATCAGGATGGACCTGTACCTCTCCGTAGAGAGGGCACAATTGGCATTGTTAAAAGATATGATGTCTCTTTGAGCCCACCCCAATAGTGTGTCAGGCAAAATGAGTGACCCCGATTGATTTGGCCCTTTGGTCATTTCCAGAATTTTTGTAAGGGGACTGATTATTTGCAGGAGTTGAAATGGCATGATTGCTTAGTCTTTTTGGGGTCTCAAATGTATTTAGCCATTGTAAGTGGCTATCTTACTGTCAATTTCTTCTGTCAGGGCTGCTTAACTGGCCAAGGATTGATGGGGGCATTCTGTCCTGAGGCACGTGTGGCTTTCCTTGTCCAGGGGTGTTCTAGAGTTGCCTGTTATGTATGTGGCTACTTTCTGTACTAAGGCCCACTCAGAGGAGCAGGTCAACCATGTTGTACATGGTGTTATTAGGGATCTCCATACTGGGAGGATCCGGCACAAGTGACAGGTTGTTGGAATAGGGATGTTCAGTGGTCCAGCTTGCTATCTGGGTGTGTGGTAAACTGCTCCTCTGTGTATGGTCGCCCCCCATGTCTTGCCACAATGCTGACATTTATGTCTCTTTTAGAGCACTGGAAGCCTGGTAACCAGGTCCCAGTGCTCATGCTCTCTCACTAAATTGATTTGCCAACTTGGTGATTCCCTAATTGGAAAGGACTTTACCCCTTATAAGCCCCTAGTAAATGGAACCCAGGGCATAGGTGGTAAAGGGGTCCCCAGGGCTGCAGCACAAGTTTGTGCCTCTCTAGGTGACCCACACAAGTTGCCACTGCAGACTGCCAGGGCTGTGCAAACTGCTCTAGTTCAACTGTGCCCTCACCATGAGTGACATAGTACAATGCACACTGCCTTACACATAAGTCACACACCCATTAAGGAAAGCCTCTGCAGCCCAGGAGGCATGGTGCATTATATTTAAGGTGCAGGCGTGTAAGCATAAGCTTATATGTTTCAATAGTGTGTTTTCCATTAAAGTGCACTATAAGTGCTGGCAAGTCTACAGGATAACATGGGACATAAGCCCAGGCAGACCAGAGTGGCTAGCTCCATTATGTTACTGTCTAGATATGTCAAGTTTGTTGTCAAACAACATGCTTTCTCTCCCCCAACATGAATATGGTGTCAAGGGAGCACTGGTATGCACCCTGGTGACACCCTCGAGGTTGCCCACCAGTTTTCCCAACCTCTTTGTGGGCTGGCCAGTCAGCCAGCACATTTCCTGCACCTGCTGCCTCTAAGACAGGGTTCTGACGTTCTGCCAGGTAGTGTGGACACTCCCAAGAGTCAGAGACGAAGGCTGAGGCAAGAAGGGCATCACTCCTCTCGTCCCCCAGCCGGGCTAGTGAATAGGCACATCAGGGCGGTGAGCTTCAAAGGCTTCACCATTCCTGATAATCGTCTGTCCTGTCCCCTAGAGGAGGAAACAGCCTTCCCCCTGCCCCAGGCACATTTGTTCATGGTCAGGCAGGAAATTTGATATGCAGAACGGTGCACACCCCCAGCAAGCTGACCACATCTCTAGGGTGAAAGCCCAGTCTGTGCACTAAATTTTGATTTCTGCCATCTTAAGAGTAGCAGAATAAAGGGCTCTGGGTAGCAAAAAGTGGCTCACTCCCTTAATGTGGTCAGGTCAGGGGCAGATTAGCTGTAGGAGCTAGCTCACTACTGGCCACTAGTCTACACACCCCTAATGCCCCTACATCCAGGATTAAAGGGACACCCCTGACACCAGAACTTCATATCAGATTGACCAACTTCAAAGAAGGACCAGGAGGACCGCTGTGTCACCGACAAATGGACTTTGCCCACCACCACAAAGCAAAAGAGGGATACTCTGTCCCTGTGGCAAATGACTGGGAACTGCATGAATGACATTCCTCCTTGGCTAAAACTTGGCACTCCCAACCAGAGGGACCTCTGTGGAAGTCATAAGCATCCTCAGTCTCCCTTGGACTACTGGCACTAGTCTCCTGCAATCTGCAGTTAAAATGCTTGCTGGATACTGAGATTCATGGGTCCTTGGAGCTGCTATAGTATCTACGACAGTCCGGGGGAGCATTGTCTTCTGGGAGTTGTAGTCTTCCCTACCCCTAAGTTTCTGGTTGCTACATCGCTTCACTGGACCTGATGAAGTTCCCAAAGCTTTTCACCATCTTTACTGCTGCCAAGGCTTGTTGGTTGCCAGCCTGGTAACTGAACCCCGTTCTTAATGCTGCAACAGCAGGGCACACTATGCAGCCTGTGTCCAACATTGAGAAGCAAGCCACTGCTGAGTTTTTGCATCCCTTTGTCAGCACCATTGTGTAAGGGGTCAAATCAGCACCAGCACAAGTCCTGGTCTGCACCACAGACATCCAGGACAACTCTGCACCTGAACGCCATGAGCCAGGTAAAACTGAACTAACTGTTGTGATCTGGTCCTAGGGACTGTGCAACCTTAACCAAGTTAAACTTGTTCTGTAAGTACTGTTTTGCAAACAGTGGTATTTCTCCTTGGACTTCAATGCAACGTTTAAATGCTATTTTTTCTGTGACTTAATTTTGCTTCTAAAATACATTATTATTAAACTTACGCAATTCTGTTTGTTTTGGTGTCTAAATTAAGATAAAACTAAGCTCTATTTTTATAAACTGGTGTCCTTTTTTCCAAATCATGTCAATTATTTATAGTTCATGTTGGTACTCTGAAATGCTTAACCCGTTTTCCTCTAAGTAAAGTCTGACTGCTCTTTGCCGCACTACCAGGACTGAGCTAAGGATTTACTAGTGTGAATCCAAGGGCCATCTTTGGGGTGTTATGATAGTATTACATGGTGAGGACTAACCCTCACACCACAGATTACTCCACTTTTCTATAGGGTGCCCATAGGCGTCATCTCCATCTAGGCGTTCTACAGTTGGTCGTCTGAATGTGATAAGATGAGGGTCCCCAAAGTTCCTGCCCTTAGGAATGGATGAAGGAGGGCATTGCTCCACAGGTGGGTTGAAGGAGTGGAAGAGGAGCGTCATTTTAAGCCTGTCAAAGGCATCAAGGTCCACATCTTGGTCATGTTTCCTCTTTGCCCTTGCTTTGGAGGCAAATTTTTCAGGCTGTCACTGTGGCTGAGAGGCCCCAGAGGGCCTAGGAAGGTCTTCCCTCACAATGAGGGGTTTACAGCAGCTGTGTGCTAACTGCAGGAGTTTGCTCTCGAGGAGAGCCATGGCAGAGGCGATAGCCTTTTGAATAGAAGTGTCAAATGTCTCACAAAACTTATCATCCCAAGGGAGAAAATACATTGATTCCTCCTCAAAGTAAAAATTGGCTGACCACTGCATGTAAGGTCTATACGGTATTAGAGGGCCAGTGAATTATGCGAGCCTGAGGGGCTTAATTAGTGGGGCCAAGTCCTGGGACACTTAAACCCGCTAGTCAATGAACTGGATACACGCGCTTCTGTATCCCCAATCAGGTTATTTTTATTTTTTTCACAATGACCGACCCCGAGGACGGGGCGGTCACCTCCAGGTGGTGGTGGGGAGAGTGGCTGCGAGCTCTGCAGTCGGGAACACTGCTGCCTGCTGAGTCATGAGTACTCCAGAGCTGCTGTGCGCCGGTCCACAGAGAACAACCCAGAGCTGCTGTGCGCCGGTCCACAGAGAACAAAGGGGCATATTTATACTCTGTTTGCACCGAATGTGCGTCAAAATTTTTGATGCACATTCGGCGCAAACACTGCCCCATATTTATACTTTGACGTCCGACGCAGCGGGCGTCAAAGTTCCACCATGTGCGCCATTTTTTAGAAGGGTGGACCAGCCTTGCGTTAATTATATGCAAGGTAGGCGTTCCCTTCTAAAAAATGACTTTAAGGCCTGTGCCCCATATTTATACTGTGACGTCATTTTGACGCACAGGAGGGGGCAGCCGTTTTTTAACGCCTGGGTCAGGGCAGGCGTTAAGGGACCTGTGGGCTCAGAAGGAGCCCAGAGGTGTCCTCCCATGCCCCCAGGGACACCCCCTGCCACCCTTGCCCACCCCAGGAGGAACCCCAAGGATGGAGGGACCCATCCCAGGGAAAGAAAGGTAAGTGCAGGTAGGTATTTTTTTTTGTATTTTTTTTGTGGCATAGGGGGGCCTGATTTGTGCCCCCCTACATGCCACTATGCCCAATGACCATGCCCAGGGGACACAAGTCCCCTGGGCATGGTCATTGGGCAAGGGGGCATGACTCCTGTCTTTGCTAAGACAGGAGTCATTTCAATGGGGGTTGGGTGTCGAAAAAAATGGCGCAAATCGGGTTGAGGCCAAAAATTTTGCCTCAGCCTGACTTGCCCCATTTTTTGACACCCAAGCTCCATTTTCCCCTACGCCGGCGCTGCCTGGTGTGAGTCATTTTTTTTGACGCACACTAGTCCGCAGCGCCGGCTAACGTCATTCAATAAATACGGCGCCCGCATGGCGCTTTGGAATGGCGTTAGCCGGCGTAAAAAATGTTGACGCACAACTGCGTTCGCGCAGTTGTGCGTCAAAAAGTATAAATATGGGCCAAAGAGCGCATCTCTTTAGGAGAATTCTCCAGTGAAGTGGAAGAGCTCTCTTGTTAGGTCGGCAAACTGCTACGTGTGATTGGAACCTCGCTGTGAAATGAGAGTAAAAGCTGAATAAGAAGAGCTACATTTTTTCTCGTGGCTAAACTTCAAAAAACGATAAAAAGTACAATAAGCACACATTTAAATCGGTAACTGGAAAAAGTCTTAAACGCGCAAAGACAACACACATTTTGATCTGTAACAGTAACCCCGGACCCATTTAGAGAAGAGAGATGAGGTTACTTATCTCCAGCAGCTAGGAAAGAAAGAGCATGAAAAGAGACAACAGACTATAAGGGGAAAGATGATTCTTTATTGTATAAGGCTTTCCTCTTTCTTTCCAGATGCCTGTGGGAAAGTTAGTTCTGTCATTGTTATGCTTTATGGCGGCTGTAATAATAAAGCGAAAGAAGAAAAGCGTAATCCTGGCCTCTGGTTATGAAACGTAATTGTTTTTCTTCAGTGTTTCAATTCACAACTGCCTGTTAATGAGGGGTTATTGGTGTTAGATTTCTCTAAGGTTATGAGCAAGAACTTCCATGGCTTCTTGCAGGACTTTACAAGGCAACTGATGCAAGAGGAAAAATGTGTTTCCATGCCACTCACCTGATGTAAGCAGCAAAGAAACTCCGGGTTAAATCATTGATCCTTATTACTGGCAGCACTCTCACAAACAGGTTACATCCTCCTGAGCATCAACAGCTATCTTATTTAAGTAAGGCCGCCTACGATGGAAGAAAAAGGGATTTTTCATTCATTTGATCAAAATCTATATCCAGTTTTCCCAGTAGTTCTCAGTCAGGCAGGAGTACTTATCGTCCACCAGGCAGGTAACTGGACATTGAGATACCAGAGGGCAGATTAGTGAAAAATGTGCTGCACTTGGTGCAGCGCCACGTTTCTTGCACCTCTTACCCCCCCACTAACACAACCATGTGTGCACCGTATTTAAAATACGGTGCACCATGGCGGTAGTTAGGGGTACTAGCGTCATAATTTTTTACGCTAGTCCGTTGCTTTGCAGGATTATCGTCAAATATTTTGATGCTAATCCTGCAAAGCACCTAGAGGCCCATTGAAACTAATGGAAGCCTCCTTTTAAAGCATGCTGTGAGCAGGCGTTTAAAGTGCCGAAAAAATTATGCAAGTAAATCTCTTAGATTTCCTTGCGCCATTTATTTATTTATTTGGCCCCACTAAAGTGGGAATGCCCCCTTTACATAGATTATGCCTGGCGCAGGCATAATGTGGCACAAAGGGTTACAAAGTGACGCAATGCATGCATTGCACCACTTTGTAAATATGGCATTGCATATTTGGCCTTCTAATGCCACATTAGCTTCAAAACATGACGCTAATGTGGCCTTAGAATGGCGCAAGGCCCTCAAATCTAGGTTTTGGACAGTATATCAACTCAGATTAACAGCAATTTTATGGACAATAACATGCTATATCCTAAATTACTATGGCCAATTCTAGATGTTTGCTCTTATTCCTGGCACATTTCCTGACATACTTCATGAGGAGGAGTATGTCCACACAAACACATTAGGTCTATCTGGGTGCAATTCTGCACCTGGTAAAACTTGCAATTAGGCGGAGATCCTGCTTCCCCTGACTCACATCAACGAGACTACAGCAGTGCTCCCACGTATCCAGTAGGTTGTAGCATGCCCTGCTCTGTAGCGGAACAACCCTTGTGGGTGAGGGTTTTTCTAACAGGAAAATCCTTTTTCCTATCCATCCTGTGGTAGTTCTTTTAGCTGGGCCTCTTTTGTAATGATACTACACAAGATATACAGCAAAAGAAAATAAGACACATTTCAGACGGAATTCTGGGGGTATTGTCGTGAAAGTCCTTGGTCACTCAGCAGTGCAAATATGAAAGTGACCAATGTAGATCTCTAGTGGATTTATTTAGTTAAGTGGATGTACAGTGCTAGCACGCCTTGACCTTAGTGAGTAAACTCACAAGGAGATGCGTATAGGTCGATGATTCTTTTGGATCGCATAGGATATCCTAGTCAAGTTTTATGAGTAAGAAACATCCACAACAATATATTAAATCATCAAATAATACCATACACTAGTCGAATAAGAAAAATACCATCACTCATAAGAAGGTCAGTTCATTTTATTCCCTATTAATTACAACTCTAAGCAACAAAAAACCTTCATTCAATGTATCCAATTTCATCATAACTTTATTAGCAACGTGAGTAATGAATCCTCAAGACTTTATTAATATGTGATCGATATTAATCAAAGCATAGCAATTCATGAGCCTTGAACAATTCAGCAATACGAGTCAGTCAGTCTGAGTCAAAGTCACCTTTAGTCACCCTTGTCAGCCTACCCATCTCCGATTAGCATGAGCATGTGGGTCTTCATGCGAAAACAATTTGGTCAAAAATTGAAATTTTGGAAAAATTTAACTAACAGAGGATAACATTTTAAACAGCACAGTTGGTACCTAGAAGAAAAAGCACACATTAGTCAGTCAGGTTATGTCTACCTATCCAAGATAGATCAGCAACAAGTCAGTCTTCGTCTCCAGGTCATCAGTCATCAGTTAGGCTCAGCTTGCAGGAAGCAAGCCCAGAATTTCAGCACTTCAGACAGCGTCTCCTGACATCATCAACTTTCGCCTCTCCGTTCTGATTTTCCCCCTTGTGTCATGTCCTTTTCTTAGGGTCTCTCAGTCCATCCCACAATTCGCCAATTGGTCAACCGTATCCGGGGTTATGACTCTAACCTATAGTTTTTGTTTACCACTTGTCTATGGTATTTTGAGAGTCAGGTTCCATTAACATGTCCTTGCGTCGATGAGGACATCATCCGGCTCTTCAGGTAACTAAATTGTTGCCCCCAGCTCTTAGTCTGTAGCTCCTTTGTTCAAGTCCTGGGAAAGAACATTTAGCCTACTCTACACATAATTGTATCAATTTGTTCTGATCGTCTCCTGTCCACTGGTGAGTTTGCAGATTTTTCTAGCAGTATTCAATGGTGAACTCTGTACAGTTCAAGGTCCTTTTCTCCAGTTCCAGTCTGCGGCAGCTGATCGCGTCTCCATGTTTAAGCAAGCAAGGCCCAGCGCTGACCAGGCCTAGGTTTAAGCTAAATTAACAACATGAAGCATCACAAACATAGATTTATACTATTAATTATGTCATATTAATACATAATTTCATAACTTCCACATTATTTTAGTACTGTTAACATAAATGGTGACCACTCCCCGTGAGCACACTTTCACATTACACGTTATTTCAATTAGTAGCTCAAATTGTCATTATTTCTTGTTAGTATCTATATGCAAATCATTGGAATATTCTCATATTAGCATAACAGCTGCAACAACAGCATCAGCAAAAATGGCTGTCTGTCCTATTTAGAGTGTAAATCTGGTTACACACATTACATTTTTTGCAGATGCCCTGCGTTCACCAACCTCTAAATAACCCCGTAAGTGTGTTTTAAGTACAGAACATGTAAGACAAAATGTACATGGTGAGAGGTTTTGTGTGCAGAAAATAGATTACAAATGTAACAGGAACTGGGGAGTTAAAAGTCCTGTCACAGCAATCCTTTGCCACCGTGCCGAAGATGTCACCATTTGTGGAAGACTCTGTAGGTTGAGTTGTGCTGGAGACTGGTGTCACATGACCTTTAACAGGTGCTCTATATAATTTAGATGCTGCTCACCACAAAAGTATTCTAACACTACTGGAGATATGGGTTTACCCAAAGTGATTCTCCTTTCAAAACGGGCCACTACCGTCCTCATCTCAAGTCAGTCACTCATCTGGTGGTTGGTGACAGGTGACAGATAGTTGTGGGATACAGGTCTTTTTACCTGTACACCCATATGGGGTGGTGACTTATTGACCCCTCCTGGTGGATCCATGCAGCCTGTTATGAGAGATTCCCAAGTGCATTGTGTTTGTACATAAGAGGGTGAGGTACTCGTGACTGTGTAAATGCATTTTACCTATAAAACTAACTCATAGTACTTTAGTATTTAATATAACAGCTGCAACAACAGCATCAGCAAAAATGGCTGTCTGTCCTATTTAGAGTGTAAATCTGGTTACACACATTACATTCTTGGCAGATGCCCTGCGTTCACCAACCTCTAAATAACCCCGTAAGTGTGTTTTAAGTACAGAACATGTAAGACAAAATGTACATGGTGAGAGGTTTTGTGTGCAGAAAATAGATTACAAATGTAACAGGAACTGGGGAGTTAAAAGTCCTGTCACAGCAATCCTTTGCCACCGTGCCGAAGATGTCACCATTTGTGGAAGACTCCGTAGGTTGAGTTGTGCTGGAGACATCATGACTAACATCATGTGATAATACTGATTGCAAGGCCCTTGTTGGATGTTATTACCCAATGCATAGGGGAAATCTCAGAATCATGAGCATGAAACCCTGTGCGATTTCCTTTCTGTGCCCTAACTGCATTTCCTATGGGAGATTTTTCCATCTCCTAAATCCCATTCCATACATATGAGACAGCTATTCACTTAAAAGGCTCTTTTACAATCTGACAATGCAATTATTTGCTTACTTAATGTTACATGTATCTGACCTTCCACACCTACATCACCTTGAAAGAGCAAGTCTAAATTACACAGCCTCGCTACACAATGAAAGTTAAAGCCTGAAAAGGAGGTACTCACAAAAAACAACACATATAACTTTCAAGGGTTATCGTGTTTACCTTTCGCTGGTTAAGAACAGCCCAGTATTCCAATGTTTTCTGAAAAGTTGTAGCCAAACATTTTTAACTGTAACATAAAGACCACACTCCTTACTTTGAGGATTTTGCCCTGTGTAAAATGCCCAAAATTACGAATTCACATGTGGGAATCGGTGCAGAAACATTGATTCCCACATAATACTACACATTCCAAACAGGAGTCTATGATATCAACTTGTGACCCCCAGAGTTTTACCAATACCAACAATTGGTGTGATGATAGGACCCCATGAAACTTGACACCTCGTAAGAAGAACCTAAGAGTGAATAGATGTATTATGATTTATTTGGCCTAAGCCCAGCCCTAAATTTGAAATTGGGTGCCAATTGTGTTAGCTTCGATTCCAAATTACGGATGCTTTAAATTTTAAAACTTTCACTCGGACTCTCGATTTTTGGATGCACAATTTCCTCAAGTAATACCTTAGTGCACAATGACTAACATCATGTGATAATACTGATTGCAAGGCCCTTGTTGGATGTTATTACCCAATGCATAGGGGGAATCTCAGAATCATGAGCATGAAACCCTGTGCGATTTCCTTTCTGTGCCCTAACTGCATTTCCTATGGGAGATTTTTGCATCTCCTGTATCCCATTCCATACATATGAGACAGCTATTCACTTAAAAGGCTCTTTTACAATCTGACAATGCAATTATTTGCTTACTTAATGTTACATGTATCTGACCTTCCACACCTACATCACCTTGAAAGAGCAAGTCGAAATTACACAGCCTCGCTACACAATGAAAGTTAAAGCCTGAAAAGGAGGTACTCACAAAAAACAACACATATAACTTTCAAGGGTTATCGTGTTTACCTTTCAGTACCTACAGGCTGCGGAACCTGTCTCACACTAAGGGGCAGATTTATGGAAAGTGGTGCTGCACCGACTGCAGCGCCATTTTCCCTGCGCCCCTTAGCGCCACCCTACCACCACCATGTGTGTGCCATATTTAAAATATGGCGCACCATGGTGCAGGGTAGGGGGAAAAAGCCTAATTTTTCATGACGCTATTGATGTACGCTGCAGAAGTAGTGGCAAAATATTGGCGCTACTCCTGCAGAGTACATAGGGGCCCATTATAAATAATGGAAGCCCCCTTTTAACATCTGGTCTGAGCAGGCATTAAAAGTGCCGTACAAAATGAAACAAGGAACTTTATTAGATTTCCTTGCACCATTTTTTCGGCCCCGCTAACAGGGGAACACCCTTACGCAGGCATAATGTAGAGCAAAGGGTTACAAAGTAATGGGTTACAAATGTAAATATGGCACTAGGATTTTGGCCCCGTTGGGTCACATTAGCGTAAAAAAAAAATGACTCTAATGTGGTGCAAGGTGGCGCTAGGGGCTTATATATATGCCCCTAACTCTTTAGTAGTAGGTGTTTGATATTGCTACAATTAAAGCACGTGGGCCAAAATTTGAAACAAGTGTATAATTGAAGGTTTTTAATGCAAAATACAGCTAGAGTTATGAAAGTGCAGAAATCTATGCATTGCAGACTTATGCCCACCATCTGCAAACACTAACACTTTTTAGGGATTTAAAAAATCCTAGTGACTATGCCACGGATATCTATTGAAATTGCGAATTTTAGATGTATTCATAGACCATTGTGCATGGCAAGCGACAAATAAGTGGCAGATTATCTGCTATACCATGCATAGTGGAAAAGTTCAAGAGTACTTTTTTTAACCGTTTGTTTTTTTATATAGGAAACACTGATTCTTTTCCCCACACCTTCATTTCTTTCCCACCTTGCAAAAAGTGATCTGTGACGGTTATTGCCTATGGTGGAGTAGAATGTGCCTGGGCTGCAATGTGTTCATGCTGCATCTCCTTTTCCCCTGAGGAAGGGATGGTATATGAGATGGACTAGTGAAAGCAGAAACAACAAGCATTTGCAATGCAATGGGTCTCTCATTTGTTCGACTTAGACCTATTAGCGTTGTAAAGTCCTAACCTGACTTTTCTTGCCATTTAAATTGAAAATGAAAAGTAATACAGTTTTACACAAGGGAGCCAATTTAAAGCCCCACGCTATGAGCGTGAGCATGAAGTAGCACACAAAAGGAAACAGAAGTTCGCTCACAGTCAAACGTATTAGCAGTTATGCAATTATCTATGTAACAGGGTTAATATCATGCAAAGAACTCGACTGCTGCCCAGCGAGATCGCACTGCGTAGGAAATAAAAAGAAAAAGTAGCCCAGAAGCCATGCAGAAAACATGGATCGTCGCATGTTTTCAGTAGTTTACCGGTGCTGTAGAGGAGGGCTGAACACCGTATGCATGCCTTTCAAAAATGAAATCAAGTGAATTTTAAAAGGCAAGCCCATGAACCAACTAAACTGATGGGCGTGACATGGGCATGATTAAAAGCCCACAGAATGATTAGGGGCCAGAGCGCTTGTGCGCTCGACCCTAAAAATGACCTCTATAGGCATTGCAGACTTTCGACTACAGTACAGAATCACATTTGCATCCAGAGCCTAAGGTGGATATGTAATTGTATTCATTATACTATTGGCACTTTAAGGCTGTGCATGTCAATGTGCTCTTGTGGGTGATGAGCGTGCAGAGCATGGAGTGTGCTAACATCAGCAAGCTTACATCACTTTGTAAGTGTGTGACTAATATGGCCCAGGCCACAATATATTTGAAGCTCCAGACTGAAATTGCCACTAGACTCTGCCATTGTGTTTTGCTTTCCCTTGCCAACAGATTCCAAGGACCAGTTCATGAACTTGTGTGATCAGGCCAGGCACAGTTCTGAGCCTCTTTTCATGTGATTACAGTTTCCTAAATGCTTATATTTACCTCACAATTTGTCAGAGTTAACACATATCCTGCAGAATGCACAGCTTGGAATCAGTGAACAGTGATTGCCTCTCTCTATTTCCAAGCTCTGCTGTCTGTAGCACACACATTACCTCAGAAAGATTCTGAATTAAATGTATGCACTTTAGAAAATGCAGCTGCATTAAAACTCACCTGTTCTGTGCTCTAACGCACATCTTCATGATGTGTCCGGAATTGTGAATTGTAACATGCAGTTTGCAACCTGTGGGCATTCACTAGAGACTAGCATTGTTCCCCTGTCAGCTGTGCACCCATCCTGTTGTAAATTGTAGTCTGATGTTTAAAGACCTTTCAGTTGCAGACCCCTGAAATTATCAAATCACAGTGTCTGCAACCATCAAAAAGTTTCTAGGCTGTACAAAGCCTTTTTTTTAAATTCGTGAATCACATCAGGACTTTTGTGATCCTTTTCAAATCACAAATAGGGGGAGCATGCAAGAGATGTTGCATCCGTTATTCTGAGGCAGAGAGGAGTGTACCAATATGTTGTGACTGCAATTCCAATAGCAAACAGTTGATGAGTTACAAACCCTGGGGTTGGCTGGTTTTTGAATTGCAATGGGAAAGTTGTCCTTGGGACACAGTTTCTTTGTGAATCATGTTGCCAACCTCGGGTTTGAGTGAAGTAGTACCAAAGTACCACTGGCTGCTCCCACATTGTTTTCCCAAAAAGAAAACCTATATTTTTTTTAAAACCAGCACAAGTTTCTTTAAGGAACCCAGGCTATTTAAAAAAAAAAATCCCATTTGGGAATGTAGACACAGGGATGATGATCTGCTGTTCCTTGCAGGCCGCCATCATCCCTGTGTCGTAGCCAGTCACAGGGGTTGCAAATAGCAACTTGCCCAATGAATTTTCATCAGGCAGTTCACTCTTTGATCTTGTGCAGCTCTAGATTTTGCAATGGGACTGGTTCAAAAATTGCATTGAAAAATCTTAGACAGGTCACTAATAGTCCGTGCGCAACTAGCAGCCACTTTTTGTGAACCTATCTCCGAGTCCATGAGGGTCCTGGCGCTTTGAGAGCCAGGTCTTACACCTCGAGCATGAAGCTTCTTCATGTTTGAAAATATATATGAATCTCTGCACATTTACTATGCTCTTCAATCTAGAGGAACACAACTGTGAATCATTGGAGTAGCCTCGTGAACGGGAATTGTGAAGTATTATTCCTGCTACTTAAAATAATAATATTGTAAAGTACCATAAATCTTGAATGCCAATACAGGTCTGCAGTTTGTTCTATCACTGTTACTTAAATGGAACAGTACTGAGAGACCGTGTGCAACCGAAACAGAAGAACGACAGAGAACAACATTTTTGCAAGGACTGCAGAAATGACATTGTGTCCGATATGTGCTTATGGGTCATAGCTATTCTCAACCCACAAACTGAGAGCAAACTGTGCACTGCTTAGGACCTCATTGCATGACCCAAATATATGTAGTGGCAATACTCCTAGCAGTAAACAGTGATACTGATGATGCCGAATTTACAGGATGCAGTATTATTGCATCATTTCAAGTTTCACACCTCGGATTAGGGAATAATGCAGTAGCATCACACGTTTGGCCCTATTCCGAGTTTCACAATTTACAATGTGTGAAACTTTCCCCACACAATATAATGAGGACCTAACTGCATGTAGCTATTCATTCGGATCTTCGAATGCAACTTTGGATCAAGGTGACATATACCTCCACATTCTTATATAAGTAAATCCGCCAGGCCTCTAAATTTGTGTTCAAAGTAGAGCTTAATAAGCATTTCAATTTGTTAGGATTTGCTTACACAAGAACTACACAACTCCTGGTACGCTAAGAATATGTATCCTACCCTATTATCTATGTCAACCTGTTCACTACTTGTTGTACTAACACATCATTACTTACAATCGTCAGGATCATGCAAGTTTCATTTTTAGGTCTGGGTTAGAGAAAGCTTACAGATAGGTTTTGCAATTACTAAACAATATTGATAAAATAGTATACAATATGCACATAATGAGGAGCTGTAGAGCAACCCTGTCCCGTCATTGCTCCAATTGAATGCCTTTCATATTTGAATCAACCCACAAAACAGCCATTTGGTGTTGTGGACTTAGTCATTATGAGTGACAGCATTTAACTTATTAAATATCGCCCACATCAGAAGGGATACCCTCCAGCTGGTAAAGGAGGTAGTTTTCATTTGTCTGCATGATTACTACACTATTCTCCATGAGGCTGCCTGCAGGGCAGTGTGGTGGTGGTGGATATCAGTGATATGGCATTATGGTACCTAAATATTGATTGCAAAATATCGTTTGACCATAAAATCATGACCAAAGTGCCCTGACTACCAAAACATAGCGGGACATAATATTGAAGATATGTAATTTTATACTTGTTTCAAATAAAATTGAGGTTAAAAATGTGTCATACATAGTTTTAATTTATATTACTATGTATATGTTTTAGTTATGACTGTAGATTTAAATACACATTTATCTTTCGATGTTAAATGTATGTGACTTTTTTGGATTTAGGAGCATATTTATACTCCGTCTGCGCCGATTGTGCGTCAAAAATTTTGACGCACAATCAGCGCAAAAGTTGCCCCGTAGTTAAACTTTGACGCCCGAGCCCGCGGACGACAAAATTCCGCCGTGTGCATAATTTGGGGGATGCGGCAACCCGCCTTGCGTTAATTATATGCAAGGTAGGCGTTCCCGTCCAAAAAATGGCTGTGCATCGTATTTATGCTTTCGTGCAAAAATGACACACGGCCGGGAGGCGGAGCCAGAAAATGACGCACAGCCCGATTTGCGTCAAAAATTAACGCCTGGGTCAGGGCAGGCGTTAAAATGGGGCAAACACACCTGTATTTAATCAGAACACACAGAACCAACAGCAGAGCAGCAGAGCAGCAACAGGGAGCCATGGAGGTCATTCTAATCCAGCATGCACGCAGACGCAGAGCCCAGCAACAACAACAGCAGCTACAACAACACCAGCAGGGACCCCAAAGGAAGCGCAGAAGGCAGGAGAGGATATTCCGCCCAAGAACAACCCTTCAGGGCCTCAGGGAACACGACATCATACAGAGGTACCGGTTGAACTGGCAGGCCATTCAGCAGCTGCTGCGAAACATTGAACAGCAGTTGGCCCCCACACCATCCCAACAGAAACAAAGCTGCTTGCAGTACTTCATATGCTGGCAAGTGGCTCTTTTCAAACAACTGGTACCCTGGTTGGCGGAATATCACAACCATCATTCTCCGCCTTTTTGCCCAAAGTACTGGACGCCATCATTCGACTGACACCCGCCACATCTGCTTCCCTAACACACTGCAGAAGCAGCAGGAAACTAAACAGGGGTTCTACGCAATCAGTGGCTTCCCACACGTCCTTGGTGCAATTGACTGCACACATGTACGCCTTGTGCCACCTGCTGCAACTGAACACCTCTACCGCAACAGGAAGCACACACATTCCATCAACGTGCAGGCCATAGTCGATCACCATGGATTGATCACCAACATCGTGGCTAAATATCCTGGGACTGTACATGACTCATACATCTTCCGTCACTGCACCATCAATGAACACTTCCAGGATGGACGGTATGGCAATGGACTACTTGTTGGTAAGTACAAAAACCTACATATATATACACTGCACAGCAACCCTCTAGGACACACAACACATACACCACAACAGCAACATGTCAACAGGAACACACTGAGATCGTGACATCACTAGCCATGTTTCTTAACTCACCATTGAACCTGTCACACATCAGAATTTACTGTACAGCCTAATGTGAAGACGTCAATGAGTGTGGTTGCCTAAATGTCACCTTGCAAATTGTAAGTGTCCCAATGACCTTTACATTAATACATTGCATAAGTCTAAAGGTATGGGATGTCCAGGGTACTTTCATATGAACGTGTTAACAACACTTTCAATTTTAACTGTGCATGGAACTATCATCTCACCCCCAGTGAAGACACACGGACACCTGTATCACAAGTCACAATGCTAGGGAGGGCACACTGTACTGAAAATCCCAAAACATACTGCTGACAAACAGTTAGCAGACAAACACTTGTTCAGCCAAGGAAACAACACAATGCAGATGGTATAGCCTACAAGCATAGGATGTCACATTAGTACACAAAAGAGTCACAGACAACACAAGACAACTACTGCCATTAAAGGTCTTTTCAATAGTGCCAGCTACATCAACATGATCCCATTCATTTTCTCTTGCAGCTGATCAGGGGTATGGCATCCAGCCATGGATTATGACACCATTTGGCAACCCGAGTACAGCTGCAGAGCGTGCATACAACGAGGCCCATAGGAGTACACGCAGCATTGTCGAGAGGACCTTCGGCATCCTCAAGTCAAGGTTCCGCTGCCTCGACATCACTGGTGGTAGCCTCCTATATTCCCCCGAGATGGTCTGTAGGATCATCCTCACATGTGCAATATTGCACAACATTTGTATCAAAAGAAACATTCCTCTCCTGGAACCAGAGCCACACATGCCTGAAGAGGAGGAAGAGGAGGATGATGGCCTGTAACAGGAGGGGGAACTACAGAACACAGCTGCTGGTATACGCAGGCGGCAACAGATTGTAAATAATTTCTTCTGAATATAATCACCTACACCACTTTAGTTAACTAATGTAAATAAACACCTGTCATAATCACCATATCATGGTCGGGCTATTCCTTTTTACACACCTTCATCTCTACTTATCAGAATAAGAGTGTTGCCTCATGGAGCATTGCTGAGATACTGAGTAGGAGAAGGAACATCCCAAAGCTTATGTGATGCCTAACATACAATGGTCACATACACACACACTCTTAATGACATATATCATGTACATATCTCCTTTGAAGGCCTATAGAAGAGGACCACAACTATTTCACACATACATGTTGAAAGCAAGGTCCAACGCAGCATGGTGGTGTATGGTTTCTCACTTCATCAGATTATTCCCTCAGGATGGGTAGAGTATGATGCAATCATGGTCACTGTGCAGATTTCTCTAGCTACATAATATCTGGACAGTTGTATTGACAAGCTACGTTATTTGACAGTAGGGACATTTCAATTATCTACTGCGCAGTTGATATGTCACATTACCCAGAGCCAGATTTGTTGTGTAAGTGCTATTTATTGAAAGTGCTGTAGTGCTATCTGTACATTGTCCATGATTGTGAGTCCATTATAGTGACATCTTACATTGTGATCCAACACAAGGGTTTACCAAAATGGTTTTGTCATGCTGGGGTTGCTGTTTCAGACAGTGCAGAGGGACAGTCTTAGCCAATGAGTAGGAGAGAGACAATCACTGGGCTGGGTGACAAGATATACAGTGGTTTGCAGAACAGTCATTGAGTACAGTTGTTGCAAGACTGGCAAGTTACAAAGCGCAGGACCTTGGTAATAGTTGGCCATGTGGCAGGGACTAGTGCTTCCGGGTCATTTTCCTTGTGAATGTGATCTGTTCCATGTCTTCTTCTTCTGATGTGTGTGTTGCCTGCTTTGTCCTTGTTGTTGTTGGTTGTGAAGGGGCAACACACACCTCAGTGTTAGAAGATGTGGAGTCAGACATCCCGGTCGCTGCTCCCTGTGAAGGTCTTAAGGGCAGTACTGCTGCAAGGAGGGCCTGCTGGTTCTTGAGAATAGCAGCCACATCACGATGGTAGGCAGCCAGGTCGGCCCTGAGGGGTTCAATGTTGCATTCGTGCACGCGTTGACAGGATTGCTGTTGTAGGTGTTGGGTCAACTGTATTACAGCTGTGCTGATTTCCTTCTGGGTTTTCTGCAGTTCCTGTAAGATAGATGTTAGGGCTTGCATAGCTGCTGCCTGATCTGCAGATGACATCATGCACGAATGCATGCCCTCAAGGCTGGCTGCCATATTTTGCATCCCCACCCGCACCTCCTTGGCCAGCTCCCGCTGTACTCCAACTACAGTTCTCTCAAAGCTGGTGCCAGTGTCGCCAGAGTCCTCAGATGTATTGGAGCTGGCAGGTCTTACAATTGGGGTGGTGGGTGGTTCCTCCGCGATGGCTGCTTGTTCTGTGCTACTCCTTGTGATAGAAGGTGGGGTCTGGAGGGTTTCAAGGACCTTTTGGATAGTCTCCTGGGGAATGTTTATCGGCTCGTCATCCATGTCATCAGGGAAATCTGGGACAGGCATATCGGCAGGAGATCCATCTTCCTCTGCAATGAAACAGGGTACAATTAGTGTGTCTGTGTTGTGACAATTTTGACGTGAGCTGCCTGCCTTTTTATGAATTCACTTTGTGATCTTGTTTTGTATTAATATCTGCAGTCCTTCAGATGGGCATTTTTTCAGGCCTATGGCCCACCTGTGTGTCACATGTATATTATTGAGTTATCAGACTTGTCAGCCTCATCGCCTCTAGGTGTTGGTTTATGCCAAATAGAGAATTGCCACCTTCTTGTCCTACTCGACCCTCCGTGTATATCCATTCTCATGGTGAGACCTTTCACTGGCTGTGGGTGTTCTGATGGCCCTGGCAGCACACTTAACTATCAGGACCAGCTCCAATCCCTGATCGTTCACATCGACTTAAATGTAATTGACATGTTGCATATCCTATGCATGGCAATGTTATGATCTGATATGGATGTTGACATTGTTAATGTGTCCTGCTGATGTTGGGTAATGTGTGTTACATTGGATTGCCCTGATAGTCGTATCAGTGTCCTATTTCGTCCTCTGACTGTGCAGGTGTATTTCAGTGACCAGTTACATGTGTCCCCTCCTCAATGCTGTTGTCTGAGCAGTATGACATTTGGGATGTTGCCTTGTTACCCAGGCACAGGATGGACCCTGACATATGCAGCATGGGTGTGTCCTTAGTGCTGTGTCGTTCCTATTGTTGTTTACTTTGGCTGATGTTTGTGACAACTATGGGCATTGACATTTGAGTGTACTGGGGCCTTTGTCTTGTTTCAGGAGATTGTTGCAGATGTCATCCTCACCCCCTAATTTAGGTATGTGTGTTCCATGGGGATGTTACTGCCGTTGGCTACTTGAGCTGCACACAGATCAGAGGTGGTAGTGGCAACTGTTGTCGCAGTTACATTGCAGTTGTCGGTTTGGCTAGAGGATTGCTTATAGGGCCCTAGTTAATGTAGGAGGTATGTTGGCTGACGAGTGCCAGGATGTCAGTTTTACGTGGTGGCCTTCCCTCCTGTCGTGGCTTTCCCTTTGCTCCATCGTTGGCATGACAGCATGCCCCCATGGGACTGTTGTTGGTGTTGTGTAATGGTGTGCCCCAGGTCTTCTCAGAACGGGCCATGCCCCCCTGCCGTGCCCCTTTACCCATGCCACTCCATGTATATGATGACTTCAGTGCAATGTGTAGTAGGTATTTCCCCCCCCCTGGTTGCAGTTGACATTAGTGCATTTTAATTCCCCATGCGACTTACCCTGCATGTGCGTTGTCTCCTTGAATCCCTGTGACGATGTCCTCAGGGATGACGGCTGCGATCATCTCCTCCATGTGGTCCAGGGCCTCCTGGTGTGCTGGACTCCCACCTCCAGTCTGCAGTGCTGCCTTCCTGTTCCTGCCCATCTTTTCCTTGGTCCTGCGTTTGCATTCATGCCAGCGTTTCTTGCACTCGATGACTGTTCTGCGTACTTCAGCCACACTGTTAATCTTGTCGACAATTTGTTGCCATATAGCCTCTCTCCTACTGATTGGCAACTTTGATGTGACAAACAGTTGGTGCTGGTGTTTCTTCACCTCTTTAACCAGGATTTCCTGCTCCTCTGCACTGAAGCGACACTTTCTTTTCTTCTTAAAAGTGTCCTGGTTCTTGTGTGGGTCCTCCTGGCTGGTTCCTGGTCTGCTGTCATCTTCCTGGGGTCTGTAGTGGCATCTGGGATCCATTTTGGCTCTCCTCTGGTGAAATGGCTGTGTTCGCTGTGTTTTTTTATGCTCTTGCGTCAAAACAAAACGGCGCATATCCGGTTTGCGGCTAACGCAGTTTAGCGTCAACATTTTTTGCGCCGGCTAACGCCATTCTGAAGCGCCATGCGGGCGCCGTATTTATTGAATGGCGTTAGCCGGCGCAAGCAGACCGGCGCTGCCTGGTGTGCGTGGAAAAAAACCACGTACACCAGGCAGCGCCGGCGTAGGGAAAAATGGCGTTAGGGCGTCTAAAAATGGTGCAAGTCAGGTTGACGCTAAAAAATCGCCTCCACACGATTTGCGCCATTTTTAACGACGCCCAGACGCCATTTACATGACTCCTGTCTTAGTAAAGACAGGAGTCATGCCCCCTTGCCCAATGGCCATGCCCAGGGGACTTCTGTCCCCTGGGCATGGTCATTGGGCATTGTGGCATGTAGGGGGGCACAAATCAGGCCCCCCTATGCCACAAAAAAAATATAAAAATAAAATTATTCATACTTACCTGAACTTACCTGAATGTCCCTGGGGTGGGTCCCTCCATCCTTGGGTGTCCTCCTGGGGTGGGCAAGGGGTCCCTGGGGGCATGGGAGGGCAGCTGTGGGCTCATTTTGAGCCCACAGGTCCCTTAACGCCTGCCCTGACCCAGGCGTTAAAAAGCAGCGCAAATGCGGGTTTTTTTGACCCGCCCACTCCCGGGCGTGATTTTTGCCCGGGAGTATAAATACGACGCATTTGCGTCGCAGTCATTTTTTTGGACGGGAACGCCTACCTTGCATCTCATTAACGCAAGGAAGGCGTTCACGCAAAAAAATGACGCTCTTTCCTCATACAAACGACGCTAATTCGGCGCAAACGGAGTATAAATATGCCCCTTAATTTATAGCAAATGCTTTTTAGGTCTTACCTAGACAGAGCGTGCACTGCCTTTTTAAGACCATTTGTTTCCTAGCTGTGGGCTTAGAGGCCACCCATTGCTTATCATTGATTGCTTCACTGTCATGTTCATTAATTTGCTTCTTATTGGTCAGCTGCCATAGAATTCTTTCCTCATTGTGTGTTTGACAGTACCCTGGAGCGTGGGCATTTTACTTGTGTCCTTCCACTGCTCATTGATTTAGGTGCTAGTCTTTACTTTGTGTTTTAATCACTCTACCAGTGACCCTCTTTTTCAGATGACTTCCTTGTGTACTTCTCTCCCTTCCATGTTTCTCCCACCACCCCACCTGTATTGCTTTCCCCAAATCACTTGTTTGTGTTCTTTGCACCCGTCTGCCCTCCCTCCCTAGTCCGTTTTGCTGGTTGCCCAAACAATCACTCCCTCATCAGTTTTGCCACCTTCCCCAACTCTCCCTCCTTCCCACATCTGTGCTGCTGCTTGCACTCTCCTTCCCTCATCTGTGTTGCTGCTTTACTGCACCCTCCAACCCATGTCAGTGTTTTGCTGCTTGCCCCCAACCTTCCTCCCTCTTTCATCTATGTTGCTGCTTATCTTAAATGTCCCTCCCTCTTCTTCCATGTTGCAGCTTACACCAGCCTTCCACCCATATGCATGCTGCTGCTTACCCCCTCCCTCACTTCCTCACCCATAGTGCTGCTTTTCTCCATACTCCTTCCTTCCCTTGTTCTTGTACATGCTTGCCTTGACCCTCCTTTCACCTCTTGTCCATGTTGCTGCTTGCCCTCCCACTTGCTATAAGAAAAGCGTTATGAGGAAGTCATCATTGCTGTATCATAGCATTTTCCCCCATTCCCCTTATTGTCTATATTGCCTTACCCTGCCTTTTGTGTTGCCTTCTCCTCCCTCCATGTTTTCTCTTACAACTCCACAATAAAAAAACAGTACGATGTGGCCGGCGTTGGCTGCATCATAGGGCTTTTTTAGAACTTTTAGCCATGTCGTATGGCAGCTACACTACTGTACAACATGGCTAAGCAATGACAAAGCCAATAGCACCCATCTTAAAGGCGAGATCTATTGGCTTTGTCAATCCCTGTTTATAATTGCTTTATAGATCACAGTTAGAATAATTAATTTAATCTTCTCAAAATATTCCATTCCACAATGTTTTGCAATATGAGAATAATAAATGTAAACCTATCCAATATATACACTGTCCCAATGTTTCTCTTATTGCATTTAGATGAGTAAAACTGACATCCCCACTATTTACATTTTTTCAGTGTTAATGGGATTGCAGTTAGAATAGTAAATCTGACATCCCCAATAGGTGTACTGCAACCAACGTTTTCAGGTTTAGAGTTAGAATAGTAAATTTGACCCAACACTTGGGCGCTTATAACCAAGGCTTCAGTGCTCTAAGAAAAATACTCAATAGATATTGGAGAATTAAACAATGTGATGAAGTGACTGAGATAAGTGAGGAGTCTCAAGTAAAAAAGTCATATATATTTTTAGGTTTGGATACAATGTGAGGATAGCCAAAGCAGTTAGGTTCAATGCCTTCAACTGGGCCAACACATGCAGTAGTGGTGATAATATACCATCCATCCTATATATCCATGTCACAACTAGAACATTAACATACTTTTCAGTAGTTACATATGGGTTCCATTTTGTTCCTCACCAAAATGAGGCCTCATGGAATACAAGTATACTAACAGTAACATCTATTGCTTAAGATGCACTAACCTACATACTGCATCACATTATCATCATAGCCTATTCATGACAATGCAGTAACCATGCTGATGGATAGCCCCATCTGTCACAGATATGATCAGTACATTGGAAATACATCCTCTCTAAAATAAAAAGTGAAAAAGTGTCATTTTTGTGTAAAAGTGTCAAGCACATGTTTTTTCTTCTTCTTTTTCATTTTTAAGGGGAAATAATATATTAGAGGGTAATAAAAGGACAGAACAAGTATCAAGTCCATCAAAAAGTGTCAGGAGCCATAAAGTGCCACTGATGTGAAAAATGTCCAGGGTGCAATTTACCACATCCCAATAGTAGCTAATAATTTAAAAGATTGTTTTGAAAAAAAATCTAAGAATAGATAGATGAATGAATAGATAGGCACAAATGCACCTTGCCATACTGCATATGTCAAAAGCTGCGATGTCATTAAAATTCGGATATCACTTAACAATATCGGCTTATTAATTATTCAGTCTTAAAGATTCTTAATGCTGTCCGCTGATGTAATTAACAACCAGTATGTGGTTAGATAAAGCTACTTCTTTGGCAATATTGATACATTCAATTCAAATTTTACAATAAACTATTCCTGTTCCATGTCATTTGATATAGCCTGGCCCCAGAGACTGAGCTTTCTTAAATTTCATACTGCGTTCTATATGTGAGTATTTGCTGTGTTATCTTTATGAAATATACAGCAACATATCATAGTAACTAAAATTGAAAAATATTGAGAACACTTGGTTTGACATTACATTGAATGTCTCAAAAGTCAATGGTCACTTTAGTGTTATCTTATTGTCAGTCTCTCTAATACATATCGTGTATTGGCTATCCAATTACATCCATATCATTTCCAGCAGGTGTCACCGCTGTGTAAAGTGCATATTGCTAGTAATTACTTCATCAAAGTTTACAATAGCTCTAAACATGCAGCTAAGTCAATTCATTATCTATTCATCCTCCCATGTTATAACAATGAAAAGATCATGGATAGTAATAAACTCACCAATATTTGTAGTACATATAAACATGCAGCTGAATCAATTCATTGTCTACAAATCCTTTCATGACAACGTAAAAGTCCATGGAATTTGATGACATCACAACCTAGAAGATTTAACCCACCTTTTTGCGGCAAAAAGTTTAGCGTCGGCTTGCATCATTTCACAACACCAGCTGGGCGCCATATTCATTGAATGGCGCAAGCTGGTGCTAGCCTTGGGCTAGCATCTTAAAAAAAGATGC
Source organism: Pleurodeles waltl (assembly GCF_031143425.1). NCBI lineage: Eukaryota > Metazoa > Chordata > Amphibia > Caudata > Salamandridae > Pleurodeles > Pleurodeles waltl. The sequence continues at coordinate 506,392,525 of NC_090447.1, read as the reverse complement.
TAGCCGGGTGGGGTGGTGGTAGGGAAGGAGGGGGGTCTGCGTCAGAAAATGACTCCAGCCTAGTTAGAGGCAAAGAAATGCCTCTCACCAGACTAGCACCATTTCCTGGCACACAACCACCAAACAAATGGCTCCGGTTATTAGTTTAGAGAGGTGGAAGCCCCACTCAAATAACAAATACAACCCTTATCAACCACAAAACTCACCACACAAAGCTGTGCTTAACCTCCTAGTAGCTCGGCACACAAGTAATCAAGCTTAACTTACATGCAATGTGTAAAATATTTTTGCAGTAGTAAAACAGTAATAAAGTGAATACACAACACCAATAAACTCCCAGTTTAGAAAAACTAGAGGCAACTTTAATAAATAAAATGACACAAAAATGACAACAATACTATCAGTAGAACCAGAGATATAATTTTATTTTTAAGTTTTAGGTAAATACAGCGTCAAAAAGCACAAAGCACCACTCACAGCTATTTGGTCACCCTGGATCAGGTTCTAGTCACGAGTTCAGCCTGACCATGAGGCTGACCATGAGGGACTGGCGATAGGATACAGGGACCAGGTTTGTCGCACTGGAGTGTTATCTTCTCAGGTCAGTTCAAGAAGCTGCTGTTTGCATTGGTGGGGACTGTGAAGAGGTTATTTTTGGCTCACGGAGCAGGTCAGTGGATGAAAGCTTCCGCTGTCTTGCTGGATCTTTGCAGTGGTTGGCATCACAGATGGTCGCCGTTGTCGCGAAGTGTAAATCCAGCTGGAGCTTTGCTTTAGCAGCCATAGCAGGCAGTTGTTTCTTGGTATGAAGATACCACAATTTCTGTATTGACACCTGGAGTTGAGGAGAAGTACACTCTGAAGCCAGCCAAGGATCCAGGACCTGGTGGGCAATGACAGTTTTCATGGGAACCCTGGAAGAGAACTGCCCAGGAGGAGTAGAATTAGCAGCAAGGTTAATGCAGAGATTTCTAGATGATAAGCACAATGGAATGCTGGCCAGTATACACATGCCCAGTAATCTTTTTCGGTTCATTATATTTGAAATGGCCAATATGCCAGACATTCCCAACAAGTTTAAATGCCTTAGATTCTCAAATCCTTGCAAAAAGGACTTCCTTAGAATGCACATCAAGCCCAGGCTTCCCAGGAAGATCCAATTCCATTGCCTCCCAAGTCAAATGCACATGAAAGTGACAATTGAAGAAAACAATTATGAAAGCGTTGATTGAATTTTAAAAACATCTGCCATCTCTCTCAATATTCTTCTAATTTTGTCCTGAGATTGTTTTAAGAATCTGCCCCATTGAGCAGTTTTCGTGGTGCAACAATAGACAGTATGTGAGATCTAAAAAGTCAAGAAAGAGTAAAAATAGCAACGGACGATTAATGTTAAGCCTCAGGAATGAGGCAGATCTTTGTTGTGTGACCTATAGAAGTCTTTATAAAACTACAATTTCAAAGCATTTGTTTTGTGCTACATTTAGTGTATGTGTTCAAATCAGAAAATTGGAATTCTGCCAATAGCTAAAATGTATTTAGATACCAAAGCAGTAAAACAAAATATTATTGCTGTGGGTGCTACACAATTTTTTTCACATTATGGATCGCACTGTATTCATACTTTTAGCCATTCTCTCAAATATCTTTTAGATGTTTCTGCCTGTATTTTCTCATTTCACCTAAGATTCATTGAATAAGATAATGCAATAGCTGAAAGTATTTAAATAAAACTCTACTGTCAAACTCATCTGAAATGCTTCTGTCCCAACATGATCTATGTAATTATGGATAGAGAATACGGTGCAAAAGACACCCAACTCCAGCATTTACCGGACTATGCGGATTTTCGTGTGGTAAACAATAAAACTGCATGTTCTCCAAAAGTTCAAAATAGACCGAAAAACAAGAACTAAAAACATTCATACTTGCGTGGAGATATGGACTGATGGTCGTGCATGTTGGAGCGAGTTAATGGATAGATGCATGTGTCCGGTGGAAAGAGGGATGAATGGAATATAAAACAAACCATATAGTTGGTATGTGTGCTGTTGACAATTTGGCCTGCTTTCACCGTTTTCTGTTTTGTTGGACACTTGCTACTTTTTCTGAGGGCAAGATTGTGCGCAAACATTTGTATGTGAAGTATCATCAGTCAGATTTTTATTGACAATTCTCATATGAAGATATCCATCATTAAAAACACAAAACAACTAGTTTAACGTTATAAGGGTCTTTGGGTAATTAAATGTATGCAACAAGCTTCATCAAGTGAAAAAATGTGAAATCGAGCAATAAATTGCAGAAAATGCCTACCTCTGTTAAGGATACTGTGTGGCTAAATAAAACGTTTCTAATAACAACAATAGTAACACATGGAATCAGTGAGGCAACACCTGAACTCCACATGTTATAAATTTTTTGCAAACTACCAATCAAGTTCCTACATGTCTGCTTACCTATACTGCTTTCTTGTTTCATATAGAAAAGAATTGACATGAATAGCGCTAAACCAGCAAGCTTTAAATGTAAGCCTAAAAAAGCACACTTTTGACGATCTTTTGCATTGAGTACGAAGAATAAACTATCCTTTCTGAGATTTCAGTTGTGTTATGGATTTCCCTATTACTTACCAGTCATCTTCATTACTCCAGGTCTAGGTCTTCCTGTCACAGTCCGAAATCAATGAGAGGTTTCCTGCTCTACAGAAACGTATTACGTAGCTAAGTTCAAAAGGTTCCCCCAGATAGCCCCTATTTCCTAGAATGCTTAAAAGCAGAAACCTTAAATGACCATTTCCTGCTATACAAAGTAAAATAACTGATAGAGAAACAATTATCATAAGAACAGGGAGCAGGGATAATGGGGCTCAGGACTGTTATAGGAACACCTGGACATGGAGCAATGAAGATTACTGTTGCGTAACTGGGTATTACCTCCTTGTCCGTCTTCTTGCCCCTGGGTTAACCCAATGAATCAATTCCCAAGCTGATGATTATAGGTTCCTCAAGGTTGGATGAAATCAATCAGAGTCACACAAAATATTCATGATTCTACACTGTGAATTGTAATTGAAATTTCATGAATCAGATACCACAAAACGAAGACAAAACATGCAAACTAAACTCGGTTGATGCCACAATTCCCAACTAAAGACAGTAATGAGAGGTAAAATTGTGTGGAGAGGCCCATGTTGAGGCATTACAAATGTTTCTTAAGGATATCCCTTTAAACATTGCCCAGAAGGATGCCATGCCTCTCATTGATCTGCCCTGGACCGTGGAGGGGAGAGTGACCCAAGATCATTCATCAGCCTCAATGTACACCAACTTGCTTCCACCTCAATATTTTGGATAATGAGGGATACAGACGATTCACAGAAAACCTTAAGTCACAAACAATCAACCTTATAGAAGGAACTTTTTCTGTGCAGGTAAATTGAAATTGTTCTGTGTACATCCAGAGTATGAAGCTTTAGCTCTTCTGGAGAAGTTGGATTAGGATAGACTGATAGTACTATGTCTTCCTGACACTGGAACTTAGATGAAATCTTAGGAAGTAAAGCGGGCTCATACAAAGGATTATCTTGTTATCACAAACCCTCAAGAATGGGGGAGAGAAGGGCATTGCACTAATCTTAGTGATCCTCTGGCCTGAATAGATAGCAACCAGGATTAAAACCTTGGGTGAAAGAAACTTAAAATTGGTAGATTGCAACGGCTCAAATGGAGGATTAGTTAATGACTGGAACTCTAAAGAAAGGTTCCAGGAATTAAATTGTGAGTTAGAGACAGGGCTTTGAAGAAAAACATTCTCAGAAAGTGAGAAGCCAATGGAGCAACTCAAACTTGACCCCTGAAAGCCTGAAACAGTTAAACCGAAGATAAACCCTTCCCTCAGGAAGACTGGGTGCTTGATAGAGTCACAATAACTAGGGAAAAACCTGTACCCCCTGCACAAGCTCTCAAAAGTGCTCCAATGACAACTATATGGTTCAAGGGTGGAAGGCTTTGTTGACAGTTGTATGCTTTCAGCCACCTTGAGGGAGCAACCTTGGATCATTAACTCAAATGTTCAAGTGCCAGACCCTGGTCTCAGGCACATCAGAGATTCTGTCCTGAGAAAAGGAAACCTCAGTGGTGACGGGTAGATGGGAAACTGCCACTGAGGGGACTTCTACATCTCAAGAAGGAGAGGAAACCAGGGTCTTCAAAACCATTCTAGAAGAACCAGGAGGACTTCTGCATGTTCCTCTCAGATCTTCATGAGGACTCTGGAAATCAGGTAAATTGGGGTAAATTTGTACAGAAGACCCCTGGGCCAAGTAATAGCTAGAGCCTCTATGGCCCAATCCGTCTTGGATGGTATTAAACTGTAAAATTTCAAGAGTTGAACATTTTCCTCTGTTGCAAATAGATCTAACCATGGACGACTGAATCTAAAGAGAATCTGATGGTAGAGGCTTTGCGAGAGGCAGAGGGACACTAAGGAGGGAAATACCCTGCTCTGGTAGTCCGCAAGTCCATTCTCTCTCCCCAGATGATAAACTGCTGAGAAAGAGCAGATATTCTTCTTGGATCAAAGGCCTGTTTTCCAGGCAGGATGAAAAAGAGCTGTCTGCATTCTACCTGGTGTTTGATGTAAGATCTCATGACCTGATTGTCTGTCTGCAAACATACTTTCTGGTCTTGCAGAAAGGGAGCAAAGTAAAGAAGAGCCTTCCAAACAGCAGCCTGTTCCCTCCAGTTCGAGGATTCGGCACATTCATACTTTTTATATTTGCCCTGCACTTTCAAACCTTCAGAACCCCACCCCTTCCAATGGAGGTGTCATCTGTTGTCCCAACTGTTATTGGAGGGGACATCAACCTGTGTTCCACGGTCGTGCTGAAAGCTGTGACTTTCACAACAAGGAGGATAAGTGTTGGGCTAGATTCACTTGTCTCTCCTGTGTAAGAAATATCTCCCCCAGGCCCATCGTGGTTAATGCCCCAGTGAATTTCAAAGTCTGAGCGGGTTGAAGATAGGATTTCTTGTAATTTATTAAGAAGCCAAACTCCATCAGAAGATCGCAGACCTGTTGAACATGCTCCACTGCTTTAGAAAGATAGAAGAAGCAATCAGCCAGTCATCAAGATATGGATCAAATTGAATACCTTTTGAATGTAGAATACTTACCAATGGGGCCGAGAGCTTTGCAAAAACTCTTGCTGCTGATGAAAGGCTAAGTTCAAGGACCTTGAACTGATAATATTCCACTCCCACAGCAAAGCAAAGGTATTTCTGGTGTGTTTCTTGGATGGAAACATGGAGATACACATCCATCAAGTCTAACAATGCTAAAAAATCATCCTGGTTGAGCAACTGAAGGATGATCAGCAATGTTACCATTTCGAAGGACTTGCGCATAATTCACAAGATTCACTCCATTGAGGTTCAAAGCAGGGCAAAAATCTTCTGTTGCCTTCCAGACCAAAAGCAGAATAGAATAAAATCCCTGACCTCTTTCCTAAGGAGAGACTGTGGATTTTGTTGATTTCTCAAGTAGTAGCTTAATCCCTGAAAACAGAGGAGTCCATTTTACTGGATCCTTTGGTGGGGGTTTGTGCCTAAAGTTTGTTTCTGGGAGTGTGAAAAACTTGATTAGATGTTCTTCTGACACTATCTGAGTGGACCAGGTATTGGTCACTGAGATTCATTTCTGACTGAAGAAACTGAGACAGCCTCCTACAGGAAGGGATGGATAGTCATGCCTTAGGGGGAGCAAGATTTGATATAGATGGAGATTGATACTGGGATTTGTTGGCTGGATGAGCACCCCAGCCATGACCATTACCCTGAAAGCGCTGGCAATTAGCTTTGGGTTGGGGTGAGTCGAAGTCCCTTCTGTATCCAAACCCTCTGCCTCTCAAAGGTGGGTGAACTGGAATTTCCTGTTCTCAACAGACCATTTCACCATGTCCCCCAACTGGTGACTGTTAGAAATTGGGGCCCAGACTTATTCTTTTTCACACAAAACTCCGCTAAAGCAGTTTTGCGTGAAAAAGTATACCGCCGGCTAGCGCCATTCCAAGACGCCGGCCAGGCATCATATTAATGGAATGACAGTAGCCGGTGGTAAGGCCTGGCTAGCATCATGAAAAAGGACGCTAGCTGGGTAGGGGAGGCGTAGGGGGAACAGGGGGTTGTGCGTCAGAGGATGACGCTAGTATGGCCAGAGGCATAGAAATGCCTCTAACCAGACTAGCGTCAGTTTGTGAAATAAAACTCCCATGGGCTTGACTCGTGTCTTAGTAAAGACAGGAGTCATGCCCACCACCCCAGTGGCCATGCCCAGGGGACATATGTCCCCTGGGCATGGCCCTTGGGCCCAGTGCCATGTAGGGGGGCTCAAATTAGGTCCCCCTTTGGCACTTTAAAAAAATATATAAAATACCTAACTGTACTTACCTTACTTACCTGGGATAGGGTCCCCCCATCCTGTGGTGTCCATCTGGTGTGGGTGGGTATGGCCAGAAGGTCCCCTAACGCCTGCCCTGACCCAGGCATTAAATAGTTGCATTAAGCAAGCTTAGCACCATTATTTTAGTTCCCCTTCCCCCATGTGTGATTTTAGCACAGGGATAGATATAGTTCTAAGGCCATATCTTCATTTTTTGCACAGGAACATCTACTTTGCATCTCATCGACACAAGATAGTTTCCCACAAGCAAATAATGATTTTAACTCCAAAACTTTGGCGCTAAACAGGTCTAGCGCCACAGTATAAATTTGGAGTTAGGTCTGCGCTGAATTTGCATTGAACAAAATGATGCAATTCAAGTATACATCTGGGCCTTGGTCTCTAGTTAATAGAGGTAGGAATCCTGTTGCAGTAGGGACCACAATCCTAGTCTGGGTAAGTCAGTTACACACCATGAATTAACTTGTACTCACCCTTTGGTAGTTTAGCACAGAACAGGCAGGCTTAACTTAGGAGGCAATGTGTATTTGTGCAACAATTAAAACAGTAAAACAGAGAAGACACCATACAAAAAGGATCACCACCAGTTTGAGAAAAATAGAACTTAATTTAATGAACAAAACAAGACTAAAACACCAAAAATTCAAAAAGCAGAACTTGACATTTGAATTTTTAAAGAATATCTTCAAATATAGGCACTCATTCCGACCTCAGTGGTCTTTTCGAAAGACAGCCGAGGTCCAACCATATTATGACTGGTGGCGACCCTCCGCCATTATCTGGTCGGAGAGCTGCCAACAGCCATACTGGCGGTCGGCTGTGCAGTGGAGGTTGCTCCTCCGTCACCGCCATGTCATCAGAACACCGCCCACTGAATTACGTGCCAGTATTTGACGTGGCAGTGTTCTGGTGACAGGGTGCTGGTGGCGGAGCAGCCCCCATGGAACCAGTTCTCTCCCAGAGGACCACCGAAGCAGGTAAGGTGATCGTCTGACAGGGGAGGGGGTTGGGGGGTGTTGTGTGGTGTGTGCGTGAATGGGGGTGTGAGTGTGAGTGTTTAGAGGGGGTGTGTGCGTACGTGTATGTTTGTGAGGGGTGTGATGTGTGTAGTGGGAATGTAACGTATATGTATGTGTGCATGTGTTTTTGTATGTGCGCGTGTATGTGTGTGAGTGTTGTGTACGTGCATGAGTGGGTGGGTAGGGGGTATGTTTGGGGGGCCTATGGGAGTTGGGGGCACGGGTGGGGAGGGGGGCCCTACCACCTTTGGGAGGTGGTAGGGGGGGTTGTGGGGGGTGGGGGTTGACTCCTGGGAGGGGGAGAGAGGAGGGGGAGACCCCTATCAGTGCCAGGGAACTGATTCCCTTGCACTGATAGTGCCTACTGCCATGGTTTTCGTGGCAGTTCAGAATCCACGAAATCCATGGCGGTGTGTGGGGTCATGATCCCGCAGGCGGACTAGTGACGCCCACTGGGCTGGAAACCGTTGTCTCCAGCCTGGCGGTCGTTACCGCCGTGGCGGACGGTGTGGTACCTTGGCGGTTTGGCATGTGCCAAACCACCAATGTCATAATGGGGTGGTAATTACTGCCAGCCTGTTTGCAGTCCTACCGCCAACATTGCTCCTTCCGCCAGGGTTGTAATGAGGGCCATAGTGCTTTGAAGCGTAAAGCGCCAACTGGGGCTATCTGATCGTGCTAGACTGGGTCAAATCTGAAAAGTCAAGCTGACCGCCATGGAGTGTGGGTCAGATACAGGTACCATCCTTGTCCCACTGCAAGAGTACCTCTAGATGGAGGATGCGTTGATGTTGAAGTCCTGATGCAAGGAGCAGAGAAGGCAATGCACAGGCGAAACATCGGTTCCAATCCATGTAGTCAGATATGTGTCGACGGCAAACCCTTGGCGATGAAGGTGATGCATCAGAGTCAAGCCGCGCAGCCAGCGATGTAGTGGCGATGTGATAGTGCTGAGAGTCATCCATCGATTTTGAACCACACAGCCAGCATTGAAGTATCCTTGTACTCAGCAGCAGTGGTGATACATCAGGGAGAGATGCGGCGGTTCAGAATGGCGCTGGGATGGTGATGCATGGGTTTTTGGTAGAAACAACTGCAGAACACACTTCCAATGCACAGAACTGGATTGGCACCACTTGGCAGGCCAGAACCCTCCGTTGACAGAGTCATAAGGATGTAGAAGGAGTTAATGAAGTCTTTGATGTCCCAGAGACTTCAGAAAAGGAAGCAAATACTTGGAGTCACTTTGGTTCTTGGGATGTTGAAATGCAGGTCCAGTCCTTCTTACTCCCAGGTGAGAAGGCCAGCAGGCATCAGGGCAGGCACAAGGAGTTCAGCAGAGTTCAGGGAGAGTGACAGTCCCTTCAGCAGTTTAACAATCTTTCTTCCTGTCAGAATATCCTCCAGTTCAGAACTGTACTGATTTGGTAGGGTTCGAAGTCCAGTTGTATACCCAGTGGTGCCTTTGAAGTGGGGGAGACTTCAAAGAGAGGCCTTTGAAGTACTTAAAGTCCCTGTCCTTCCTGCCCTGGCTCCAGACACACCACAGGGGGTTATGCAGCTCTTTGTGAGGGCTCAAGACCCAGCCGATTCAGGTGTAATTGTCAGCTCCTCCCTCCCATCCTGCCTAGGGTAGGCCATCAACATAGAGAGGGCCATCAACATAGAGATGGCCACTCAGTCACACCTAAGCTCCACTACCTTCTCTGAAAAAATATTTCCTCTTCCATTCACAAAGAGGAAGGGGTCCCTTTGGGACACCTTCCTGTTTGCGAATGGGTTACCACCAAGTTGAAGTTGGTGGTAACTGTGAATGTTTTGCGACCGGTTGCAAAACATTCCTACATGCCAGTGCGATTCCGCAGGGATGCCCTAAACACACCCCATCCTATTACCGTATCGCAAAAGCAAAATGCAATGGGCTGTTTGCAACTGGAAAAATGTTTCGTACATCTGGCCCTTGATGATTTAAAGTAAGAAAATGCCAACTTTCTAAAAGAATGACAGTTTAAAGTTCAACTTCACCGTAAGTTGTGATTTTAAATTGTGATTCCAGTGACACTAAACTTCAGGTTCCCATTTCTTCCCAATTGGAAATTACACTTATAAAATGTAATAAGGCAATCCCACTGTTAATCAATGGGGGAGATAGGCCTTACAGTAGTGAAAAACGAATTTAAGAGTTTTTATTACTGGGACATGTAAAGCTTAAAAGTAAATATCCAGCTTTTTACATACACTGGAATCTGCCCTTGGGATATAAAGGGCCTACCTTAGGGATGACATATGTATTAAAAAGGAAGGTTTGGAACTGACAAGAGGGTTAACTTGCCAGGACAACATGGCAGTTCAAAATTACCCAAACTGCCTCTGCAACGGCATAACTGAGTCCTGTTTAAAGGGCTAATTAAGTGAGTGGCACAACCTGTGCTGCAGGCCCACTGGTATCATTTAACCCAATAGGCCCTGGGCACATGTAGTGCACTTTACCAGGGACTTATAAGCAAATTAAATATGCCAACTTTTCGATAAGCTAATGGTAACATATTGTAGGGAAAGAGCACATGCACATTAGCACTGGTCAGCAGTGGTAAAGTGCCTAGAGTTCTAGAGCCAGCAAAAACAAAGTCAGCAAACGGGAGATCAGAGGAAAACAAAAGTTAGGGGAGAACACACCAAACATGCCAGGTCTAACAGTGACCAAGTATTTTAGGACTTCCAAAGGGCAACTTCATTAATACAGATTTTGGGGAAATGTCCGCTATCCAAGCACACATCCAAATATGGTGCCGAGCTGCAATGGATGCCTTTGAAGGCACAAGTGGGGCACATAAATTGGCAAATGACGCAGTTAACAGGAAAAAAAAACTGGAGTTCTATTAGGAACAAAACAATTGACGTATAATCATGAGCTGTGCCACAGTCTAAAAGACTATGGCCCGTATTTATACTTTTTGACGCTAAACTGCGCTAACGCAGTTTAGCGTCAAAAAGTTTAGCGCCGGCTAACGCCATTCTGAAGTGCCATGCGGGCGCCGTATTTATTGAATGGCGTTAGCCGGCGCTAGCAGACCGCCGCTGCCTGGTGTGCGTGGAAAAAAACCACGTACACGAGGCAGCGCCGGCGTTGGGGAAAATGGCGTTAGGGCGTCTTAAAAATGGTGCAAGTCAGGTTGACGCTAAAAAATCGCCTCCACCCGATTTGCGCCATTTTTAACAACGCCCAGACGCCATTTACATGACTCCTGTCTTAGTAAAGACAGGAGTCATGCCCCCTTGCCCAATGGCCATGCCCAGGGGACTTATGTCCCCTGGGAATGGTCATTGGGCATTGAGGCATGTAGGGGGGCACAAATCAGGCCCCCTTATGCCAAAAAAAAAAAAAAAAAAAATGTATACTTACCTGAACTTACCTGAATGTCCCTGGGATGGGTCCCTCCATCCTTGGGTGTCCTCCTGGGGTGGGCAAGGGTGGCAGGGGGGGTCCCTGTGGGCATGGGAGGGCAGCTGTGGGCTCATTTTGAGCCCACAGGTCCCTTAACGCCTGCCCTGACCCAGGCGTTAAAAAGAGGCGCAAATGCGGGTTTTTTTGCCCTGCCTACTCCCGGGCGTGATTTTTGCCCAGGAGTATAAATACGACGCATTTGTGTCGCAGTCATTTTTTTGGACGGGAACGCCTACCTTGCATCTCATTAACGCAAGGAAGGCGTTCACGCAAAAAAATGACGCTCTTTCCTCATACTTTGGCGCTAGACGCATCTAACGCCAAAGTATAAATATGGCGTTAGTTTTGCGCCGAATTTGCGTCGAAAAAAACGACGCTAATTCGGCGCAAACGGAGTATAAATATGCCCCTTTGTAGCAGAATAAGCAACCCAGGTTGCGCCTTCCACTTTTTTGTCCTCCTGGTCTGCTGGCACAGCGTCTTCAGAAACCACTGTACCCTGAGAGGACAATCCAGCTATAAGGTTGTCCATTTCAACAGAATGTGGACACTCTACAGAAAACCCTGAAAAGGGTAGCATTTGGGCAGGAATCGAGCAAAAGTATCATTGTCAGTGTCCTTCCAATCAAGTGACATTACCCTGCTTACAGCACTCTGTAATGGGAGAGGTTGTGCGTCGGGGAGTTGGTGTTTGATGATAAAATCCTCAGGATCATCCTCATCGATGGGCATAGGGAATCCCACATTGTCTCTGACATAGCGAAATAGGTCAGAGAGCTCTGCTCCCGGTACAAACCAACTCTGCATATCTTCATCATCACTGTCATCAGGCTGTACTCCCTGTTGTTGTAATCTGGGCAGTCCTGTCAAGTTTCCCAGGTACATGCGTGATGTGCTGCTCTAGTCCAGGATTTGTGATTCAATTTTGGGATTTGTAGTCTTGTTATCCCATTCTAAAACATGACTTCAAGTCCCAGAATTCAAACTAAAAAACCAGGACTGGAGCAGCACATCACACATGGACCTGGGAAACCTGGCAGCTATGTCTGGACAACTTGGGTGGAGGAGGAATTGCCTCCTATCTTGCTGGAAGGGCAGCTGCACTGCTTTATTAGTCATTTGCTGAAAAGTTGCGAGAGTTGGAGCCTTAGCAGAATTGGCAGCAAAGGTACACTGAATCTCCTTAATGAAAAGCTATAGAACGTTGCACATGCTGAACTGGGAGACAGTACTTTTTAACTCCAACTTGTTTCAAAGGAAATTAGATAACGCGGTCCCCTAATTTTTGAGGGAGTCCCCCTTTTGGAGTCAAGCAGTGTCCCCAGAGCAGCTCTCTCAGAGGGGCATTGGGAAATAAATTAAACACTTTGCATTCCTTAAAGCTGGGAACCATCACACTAGCACAGTAATGAAAGCACTATGCACCCCACACAAATGACTCTGGCTTGGTCTGCACTTGCTCTGAAGGGTGGAACAGCTGTACTAAAGTGAGAGACTGCTACAGCTAGTCTCAGGCAGGAAATAATTCAAGTGAAAACAGTAAAACTAAAGGTAAGATAAAAACACTACTACTTATAATTAGACATGCTAAGTAACAGTTTTGTGTCATTCAAAGAAAAGAACAGGAAGAGATCATTTCTGGTTCCTCTTTTTAAGCATTCTGAGAAATAGGGACAATCAAGGGGAACCTTTTTGGACTTTGTTAGGTAATATGTTTCTGTGGAGTAGGAAAACTGTTCATTGAGTTAGGGCTGGGACAGGAAGACAGACAAGGAGATAAAGCACACAGCCACATGAGTTTGCTCTGATCTACAACCACAGTCGGAGTCTTTTACGCTCCACACTCATGCTGGACCAACAGATCTGCTACAAGGTATGCAAATCCCATGATAATTGCTCCCATCACTGCAGCTGTTGTGAAATTTGAAAATCAAGCAGGGCGGACTGGGCAATGCATGAAGGAGACCATGTATGTTCACCTCCAGAACTGCAGGGCAGATTTGTAAGCTTGCTAGGAAAAGAGGATGTGCACCTCTGGGTCGCAGCTACCATTGGTACAGCAGATGCAGTAATACCCGGGCAAAGACCCCTGAGAGGCTCATTGAAACCTGAACTTGATGTTTTTGAATACTCCAACCGCACTCAAAGCGGCCATTTTTCTTACTTGCACTTGGTGTCACGATCTACTCGTTGCCTATGTCTGTGGCCCACTGGAAATGTGGCGAGGTCTTGGTTCCGATAGGTTCTGCCTTGACCCAAGTAGGGGCGACCCTTTCTGGTAGCCACGGTGCTGCTGACGGAGGAAACGCCAAAGGCAGTCCGTGCCCTCCAAAAGGGGAATACCCCAAAAGGGAAAAAAACTCAAACTGGAACTCCTGGAACAAAAACAAAAAGTAAAAGTAAATCTGATCAAAAGACAAAAAATGACAATGAAAAAAGCCGGAACAGGCTCAGAAAACATATAACTGATGCAGAAAAACAGGAGCGAAGATCACCACCCAAAGGAAGTGTTGCAGCGCAAAAAGAACAGGAATCACACACCTTATATGCCCAAAGAACAGGAAGTGAGTGGCAGGAAGTAAAAGACACCATATTGAATTGGGAACATAGCATAGAAACCTATAGAAAACGTCACTATGTTAAGTAAGGTTCCAAGGGCATGCAGGGAGAAGGAAGGCATGCTGGGAAAGAGAAAGGATCATGGAAAGGAAAGAAAGGCATAAATTCAGGAAGAAACGAGGAAGACAGAAAAAAAAGAAAGAAAAAGAAGCAGAAGGTAAGTGTGGGTGAAGGAGGATGAGGGAGGTACAAACTAGCAGGGATGTGCCAAGTCCTGAACATGTTGAGGCCCCATGCCCAATTTGGGGCCTCGATAAAAATAAGAAATGTTCAGCTCCAGTCACGGCTCGCGCCTCAACAGCAGGTCCCCCCCAGAGCCCCAGGTTTGTGTGGAAACAGCCAAAAAAATTGACGAATCAGAAGAGGGGTGTGAACAGAAGAGTCATCTTCCCAAGAACATTCACTAAGAGTATAGCCTTTCCAATGAATAAGATACTGGAGATGGTTCCGGAATATATGAGAGTCACATATTTCTTGTACTTCATATTCAGGTTCATTATCCACCAATGAAGGAAGAGGACATGTGAAATGTCGGGAAAAAGGATCAGGTGTATAGGGTTTTAACTGAGAGACATGAAAGACTGGGTGGATCTTCCAGGTTCGAGGTAAATGGAGACGGAAAGTTACAGGATTCATTTTCTTAAGAATACAAAAGGGTCCATAGTAACGGGGTGTAAATGTATTTTGGGAAAGACGCAGTAGCAAAAATCTTGAGGAAAGCCAGACTTTATCTTGAACGTGATAATCTGGAGCTTCACTTCGTTTCTTATCGGCAAGTCTTTTCCTGTATCTTCTAGTGACTAGTAGATTAGATCAAATAATTTAGGGCCAGATGTATCAAGCGATTTTGCATTCGCAAACGGTGCGAATTGCAAAATTTGGCCGTTTACGAATGCAAAAATGCCTTTCAGAATGCATGAAAGGCATTCGCAGTGCAATTTTAAGGAATCGCTAAAATTGCGATTCCTTAAAATTGCGACCCCATTTAGAGAATCGCAAATTGAGATTCTCTAAATAGGAAATCGCAAATAAGGAATCCTTATTTGAGATTTCTTAAGCACATGTATCAAGCATTTCCTAAATGCGAATTGGGCATTTAGGAAATGCAATTACCACCAACAAAAGTTTGGTGGTAACCATGTGCAAATTTAAAAATGCATTTTAAATGCATTTTTTAAATTGACATGTAGCGCACACATGCCCCTAAGGCATGTGTGTGCTTCACATGTCCGTAAAAATATTTTTGGGGTGCAGCAGAGGGGGCCTTAGGCCCCCATTACCCTGGGATTTGCATTTCCTAAATTGCTAATTCCTAACTGGAATTCGCAATTTAGGAAATGCAAAACCATTTGCAGCAGGCCCATAGGTGCAAATGGAGTTGGATTCTCTATTTGCGATTCGGTAATAGCATTTGCGAATTTTAAGAAATCGCTATTACCGAATCGCAGAAAACATACATACCATTTTGCATTTCTTAAATAGCGATTTCTTAAAATTAGCTATTTAAGAAATGCAATTTGTTTTTTTGATACATCTGGCTCTTTGTGATTAGTAGATTGGATCAAATTGAATTCTCTGTAGTTTTTTGGAAAGAGAGGTGACAGCAGGAAGTGTAGAGGAGGTCTTGGGAGTAGTAGGAAAGGATGTGGGATGGAAATCATATGAGCACAAAAAACGAGTGACTTTGGAAGCACTATGGACGGTATTATTGTAAGAAAACTCTGCAATGGGAAGGTGAGTGCTCCAGTTGCTCTGAGTGGAGTTACAAAAACAACGAAGGTATTGCTCAAGTCCCTGGTTAAGGCATTTGGTCTGCCCATTGGTTTGGGGACGAAATCCAGATGATAAAGCTACATTGATATTCAAGATCTTGCAAAAGTGTTGTATTGTGGTCCCATGTCAGACACAATACTTTGTGGGAGACCATGGAGACGAAAAATGTTTTGAATAAAGATCTGACTCAATTCTTGTGAGGTTGGTAATTTCTTCAAAGCAGTAAAATGAGCCATCTTAGTAAATGAATCTATTGTCACCGTTATAACTCGGTTTCCTGCTGATGGAGGCAATGAGCATATAAAATCAGTTGATATCGTATGCCAGGGGGTCGGTGGAACTGGTAATGGTTGAAGCAGCCCTGCAGGCCTAGTACGAGGTACTTTCACTTGGGCACAAATGGGACAAGATTCCACGTATCTTTCTGCGTCCTGTTTCAAGGTAGGCCACCAAAAGAGTGGAGAAGTAATTCCTGCGTGGCTTTAATACCCGGATGACCGGCTACAGGAGAATCATGACACATCTGAAGTGCCTTTTCCTGCACTCTTTTAGTAGGTAAAAATAAGGTGTCCTTGTATTAGTAGTATTCTTTATGTTTGCGCAATTTGGGATGTAGATCTATTAATTCTTGTTCTGAAAGAGTTAAGTATTCAGATTGTGCCTCATCTAGGAATAATTGGATTACACCAATTATTTTATCTGATTCAAGTAAATATTGTGAAGGGGTACTAGATCTGTCAGGATAACGGCGAGATAGAGCATCGGCCAAAATATTTTGAGATCCTCGAATATAGGTAATATAGAAATCATATTGACTAAAGAAAAAGGCCCAACGAGCTTGTCGACTGTTTCGACACTGAAAATTGCATGAACATTGCAGACTATGATGGTCCGTTCTTACTTCAAAAGGTTCTTTTGAACCCATAAGGAATTGTCTCCACTCTTGACAAGCAGTTTTTAGAGCTAACAGTTCCCTTTCCAGTACTGAATAATTTTGTTCAGAGTCAGAGAGCAAATGGGAAAGATAAAAGATCGAATGTTCTAATCCATCATTGTCTTGTTGTTGCAGTAATGCTGCCCAATAGCTTTTTCTGAGGTGTCGGTAACAACTATGAATTGTTTATTGGTTCCGTATGTCTCAATATGAGTGCTTGAGTGAAGGCCTGCTTTAGGTTTTGGAAAGCAGTCTCAGCCATATCTGTCCAGATTAAACCGTTTCGCAAACTCTCTTTTTTGAGAGTTAGTGTAATTTGACTGGTTTGTTTAGCAAAGTCCAGGATAAATTGACGGTAGAAGTTGGCCAGCCCTAAGAAACATTGAGTTTCCTTGATTGACAAAGGGGATGGCCAATCTAGAATGGCTTGAACTTTTTCCGGATCCACAGAGATACCAATTTGATTAATGTGATAGCCTAATTATTTCACCTCAGCCTTATCAAACTCGCATTTCTCCGGCTTACAGTGGAGTTGATGTTGCCTAAGTCTGTTTAAGACTTGCTTAACGTGTGTAGGATGAAGTTCAGGACGTCTGGAATATATAAGGATATTGTCTAAATAAATCACTACAGTCTGATTTAATAAGTCAGAGAATATGGAATCCATAAATCTTTGAAACACTGAGGGAGCATTCGTTAGGCCAAAAGGCATTACCTTATATTCGTAATGTTCAAAGCTGTCTGAAAGGCAGTTTTCCACTCATCTCCCTCCTTAATTCACAAGTGATGGTATACTTCGTGAAGATCCAATTTTGTGAACATTTGTGCCCCTCTGACAGCCTCCAAAATGTCTTTGACGAGGGGAAGTGGATATCGATCGTTTATGGTGATTATATTTAACCCACAGAAGTCTATACAGGGGCAAAGATCTTTCGTCTTTTTAGGTACGAAGAAGAGGGGAGCCCCCGCAGGAGAAGAAGATGGTGTGATAAGACCACTCTGTATATTTTCTTGAAGATAGTCCTTGAGAATCCTTTTTTCTGGTTCAGTGAGAGAATAAATTCTTCCAAAAGTAACAACTGCTCCAGGTTCCAGGAGAATGGCACAATCGTAGTCTCTGTGTGGAGGTAGTACGGGCTTTGATGCTTTTTTAAATACATCTATAAATTCCAGACATTGACTTGGTACCTCTTGGACTGAATTTACGGAATGTCCTTCATTAGATTCTGAGGTTATTATTTTTTTGGGAGACCAATAGGTGTCAGAAGCAGAGCGATGATCGTGACAGTGTTGTAAATCAGTAGCAATTAGATTAAGCATTAGCAGAAGACATCTTGTATTTAGCAACTATTGTGAACATTTCGCGGAATCCATTTTGGATTCATGGCAGCCATTTTCTCTGCCATGTGCTCGCCATGTGCTCTGTCCTACCTTTCTGTTAACTACTCTTGAAAATCTGTCTACTGACAAGTTATATTTAGCATCTCCCACTTTCGCACATGCCCAGTAAGATCCGCAGCTGTTAGTAATCAGTAACAGACAGTAATGTGTCAACTAGTCCTTGAAAACTGTTAGCCCCTCCTACCTGTCGACTGTGCATTTCCATATGACCTTATATGTATGTAAGTCTTGCTTCTATAATTGTACCACCTTCTTTTAGCCACTGCGTGGGTATAAAAGGACCATGCTCTCTTAGTTCAGTGTGCTTCTTCAAACATTACCGAAGGGTGCTGTTTGAACTGTAGTACCACCCCATGAGGTTTAATAAACTTTGTCTTTTATTTCAGTTTCTGTGCCAACTTCTTCCTGTATGGTCTGAGGACTTTGTGCAGAGAAGGGCGAACCCCTTGCACTAGTAGGCCTTGCTGAGGCTTAATTCGACAAATTGGCGCCCAAACAGGGTCTCCTCGGCGACTCGGACGCCCGACAGATTGGTCGCGACGAAGGATTGAGATCTCGCTGCGGACGATCAAGGCCTGAGGAGACCCGAGTCTTGGCAACCACAGCGTTTTTCCCTTCTTTCTGATTTGACCATCCAGGTGGCGCCGGTCCTCGACTGAGATCCTTTTTGTTCATTCGTCATTCAGTGACCATTTGGTCGATTTTAGAACTTGGCAGTTGGAACCTGGACGCCCTGTGATTGGTAAGAGCCGTTTTACAGTACTTGCTGTGGGTTTTGATGCCTTTGTTTGGTAATGAAGTTTAGCACCACTTACTGTGGTTCTCGTGTTTTGGGTGACTAGTCAATTTGTGTCCTTTGAATTGATATATAAATTGCAATTCATATAGGCAGGTAATGAGGAGAATTTTTTCCAATTTAATTTTGATTTGAACGGCACCTTAAGTGCTACTTTGATTATAATATTGCATATTCTGCACTATTTTTGGCATGCCTGTTTTTAGCACACTTCGTAGGATGTGTTGCTTTTGTAATGGTACCAATTTGAGACTGGAAGAATCGCAACCGGCACCCCCAGAGGGGACGCCCAATAGAGATATGTATGTTAAACATGGTCTTTCTTCTATAATGTACAGCACATTATGGAATAAATACACTCGTGCGGATCCTGAGTTACATTGGTCTATGCATGGGTCATTTGATTTGCAAATTGAGTATGTGGAACAATGTATCTGTAAGCGGAGGTCTAGGCAAGATATGTTTGACTGTGTATGAATGTGGGATAAAGAAGTGCATGTACGAGTGAAGCGTGAGCAAGCCTTGCTTGAGAAAGAGCAGCGGAAGAATGTATATGTGAAAGCATTGGAAATGAGAAAGAAAGAAATAAATGACTTAAAGGAGCTAGAAGAGAAAGAACGTAAATTACAGGTAACTGGCCAATACACTGTTAGGCAACCTCTCTATCCTACCCTTAATAAACCACACAATTATTTTTTGTTCCTAGATCGCCCTCCACCTACGTATGTCGTTCCTACTGCCCCTCATGAGTTAGCTGAGGTCTCCGGTTCGGAGCAACAGAAGATACGAGACAGTCGCTCTACGTTGCCTGCTGACCGTGCGTCTGAGCTTAGATCTATTTCTCATAAAACAATTTGTAGCGTTGTTTCTGCTTCTGAACTTTTAGACAACATGAAAGGGTGGACGAAAAAGGAGTAGCTATATTTTACTGAGGCATTTGGCACAGAAGTTATTGAACTATTTCGGAAATATTCTGATGAGTTAGAGCCCGAT
The DNA here is from genome assembly GCF_031143425.1 of Pleurodeles waltl. NCBI lineage: Eukaryota > Metazoa > Chordata > Amphibia > Caudata > Salamandridae > Pleurodeles > Pleurodeles waltl. Next base: position 506,373,083 of record NC_090447.1, on the reverse strand, counting down.
GATGTAGCAGCTGATCATAAGCGACTGCGTCATGGTCTTTTTGTTTTCTCCCAGGTGGCTGATGCAATCAGGCGTTTGGTGAAATTGTGTGTTGTGGCAGTCCGTTTGCAAGAGGAGAAAAGGGCCGTGGACGTAGTTGTACGGACAACACAGACCGGCGGTGTGCAAGCTTCCATCTTCGGAACTGATAAGACTATGATATTTCACGCGAAACCAATGCAGGAGGCCGCGCCTTTGTATGTTCCTCCTAAAGGATTGGGTACAAGTGATGATAAAACTTCTGTTGATGCTAAGGGTTATTTTATTTATAATTGAGTGTATACTCCTTGGAAGAGGGCAAATGTAATGGCACTTAAAACAGCATTATCTGACCCGTGGAAAAATCCAGCCGACTTTTATGAGGAAGTTGAGGGAGCAATTAGTTCTTGTACTATGAACTTGGCTGACATTGACTTATTTTTCGGATTGATATTACCACCAGATATGTGGAGAACTGATCGTAAAGTTGATGATCATGTAGTTTTTGGGGCGTCATGGAAAGAATTAGAAAAGATGGACGGGGATAGGGAACCTGCGAAAAAGCCATATCAGTTGATTCTAGATCTTCCCGCAGACATATTAGTTAAGTTAAAAACGATTATTCCCCTTAAAAAGATAGATTGAACTGTTTTAGCGTCTTGTAAGCAAAAGGCAGATGAATCGGTCTCTGATTTCTTTACACGCTTTGAAGAAGCATTTCATGATTTTAGGGGCCGGTTATTGTCAGATGATACGAGCAGACATTTGTTTGTCGATAAATATGTCGCAAATCTGTTACCAGTAATTGCTAGTCGTCTAAAAGCTAGTGAAAGTTCTTGGACTACCTCTACTCCAGTTTCTCTTTTGACTATGGCTCAGTATTATGAACGTCAGGAATTAGAAGCAAAAGGTAGCGAGGATAAAAAGATTAAAGAATTAAAGACGAAGGTTATGTTGGCTCAAGCTTATGGTCCGCCTTTTAGAGGTAGTGATAGAGGTGGACGTGGATCTTATGGTTCTTCTTACACTCCAACAAAGAGTAATGGCACACATGAATTATTAACACGTTAATAAGTTGATAACACAATTTCTTAAAGAAGTGACTTCCTTATATCTGTCAAATTTAATACCAATTTCTTATGTACATTTATAGTAAATCCAATTATCCCATACATATGAACCTCAAAACCAAATTACTTGTACGTTGTCACATAGTCACATGAATAAATATACATTTATAATCAATCCAAATTGTCCCATATGAATGAACCTCAAAACCAAATTGCTTATACGTTGTCGTAAATCCAATTGTCCCATACATATGAACCTCAAAACCAAATTATTTATATATACATTTATACTAAATCCAATTGTCCCATACAAATGAACCTCAAAACCAAATTACTTATACGTTGTCAACACGTGTTTCATCCGGGGGAATACCCCTAGGATTTCCTCAGGACCTTCTTGTCATTGAAGTTCATCAACAATCCCTAAAACAATATTATCAAAAATTACATAAAATTACAAAGGAATATTGAATATGAATATCCCATATTGTATCCATTACCACTTCGATGAAATTATGTGACTATCGAATGACCAGGTGAGAACCATGCATTTTCCCAAAAACAAAAACAAATATTATTCCTACGCGTGACCTTACGTAACGGATGTGTATACCGGGATCATTATACTTATTTCTATTATCACTAAAGTTACAACCAATACATACGACCATATTGTGAGTCAAAGCTGAAATATATTAAAGATTGTGTATCTTATTCCTAATTATCAGAGGGAGAACCACTTGTGCTACCTTACAATCCCTTTATTATTGGTTATTTATATAATTTTTCACTTACTCATATTAGTCATTCAATGTTCGTATTTCTCGTAATATTAAAAATGAAATCTAATTTGAGAAAAACAAGTAAATATATGACTCCCTATTTATTTATTCTAAATAGTTCGCAGAATATCCATTGCATTCTTAGTATTCAATTTTAAATATTCTTGAGGCTTACCGTTTAAAGTACCCCAAACTTAATGTTTCAATCGTCTTTCCACGTTTTCTCTTGTGAGTCAAATCTATTGTAAAATGAATCTATTGTAAAATAAACAGCCCCTAATTAATAACTGGCCCTAAAATGGTCCGTAATACATGGCTATATTCGAGCATCTCCTTACCTTAAGTACAATTTCCAACCATTCGCGAGTACGCCTCCTCAGTAAACAAACCGAGAAACTGTCCAACCCGCCATTTAACCGCGTCCTCGATTTAGCCGAAATAAACAACGGACTACATATTTGGATCACTCTGAGATGCTCTATCTACACTCGTCGTTTCTTTACTTACAATAGATAACGGACTTCGGAGAATCCAACCGTCTTTCTATATTTATAAGAACTGTCATTCATAAGAAATGCTCCATTGTAAATAATTAGACACCCACTACGGACTAGATTAGCTCCCCAAATATTCAAAAGTAAACAAAAATAATAATACAAATAAACATAAATATAGATAAAAATAAAGACTACAATTCACTATTTTTACTTAGTTCTTATAAAGCCATATAGGTATCTATTCAAACCAATATTAAATAATAAACTGAAACCACAGCATTGCACTATTAAGAAACCAAACTCATAGGTTACTGTATATATCATATATGCATTCAGTCATATATCTACCACTAACTCTAATGACCATACAAAATTCATTAAAAAATAAATATAAATAGTTCAAATTAGAATATAATTAACAGACTCTCTAGATCTAAATATTCACTTCCATTACACAGAACGCGACCTGAGATGATGCTTTTATTGCCTACCTTATACTATATCTTATTATTTGTCACCCAAAAAATATTCCATATCATGATCTGTATTTAAACCCATTTCTACAGCTCCTAATTTCATAATCCACAACGATTCCCGCCTTCTTAGAGCCAATTCTCTATTCCCTCCGCGTGGGTTGTTACCACAATGGTCAAAACCAAAAAACTTAGGCCCATATTTATACTTTTTGACGCTAAACTGCGCTAACGCAGTTTAGCGTCAAAAAATTTTGCGCCGTCTAACGCCATTCTGAAGCGCCATGCGGGCGCCGTATTTATGGAATGGCGTTAGACGGCGCAATCAGACCGGCGCTGCCTGGTGTGCGTGGAAAAAAACCACGTAGACCAGGCAGCTCCGGCGTTGGGAAAAAATGACGTTAGGGCGTCTTAAAATGGCGCAAGTCAGGTTGACGCTAAAAAATCGTCGTAACCCGACTTGCGCCATTTTTTTTCGACGCCCATCCCCCATCAACATGACTCCTATCATTGTAAAGATAGGAGTCATGCCCCCTTGCCCAATGGCCATGCCCAGGGGACTTCTGTCCCCTGGGCATGGTCATTGGGCATAGTGGCATGTAGGGGGGCACAAATCAGGCCCCCCTATGCCACAAAAAAAAAAAAGAAAAAATACTTACCTGAACTTACCTTAATGTCCATGGGATGGGTCCCTCCGTCCTTGGGTGTCCTCCTGGGGTGGGCAAGGGTGGCAGGGGGGGTCCCTGGGGGCAGGGGAGGGCACTCTGGGCTCATTTTGAGCCCACTTGTCCCTTAACGCCATGCCTGACCCAGGCGTTAAAAAGCGGCGCAAATGCGCCGTTTTTGGCCACGCCCACTCCCGGGCGTCATTTTTGCCCGGGAGTATAAATACCACGTAAAGGCCTGGGAGTCATTTTTTAAGACGGGAACGCCTCCCTTGCATATCATTAACGCAAGGAAGGGGTTCACGCTAAAAAATGACGCACACTCCGGGCACTTTGGCGCCCGAAGCGTCTAACGCCATAGTATAAATATGGCGTTAGTTTGCGTTAGTTTAGCGTCGAATTTGCGTCGGAAAAAACGACGCAAATTCGGCGCAACCAGAGTATAAATACGGCCCTTAAAATCTTTATGTGTCCCTTGTGCTTCACATACCATCATGTGAGATGCTATCGGATAGCGTTCATCTAACTGTCGTATCGCTCTCCAATGTTCTGAAATTCTCGTCCTAAGTGGACGTATCGTGCTGCCCACGTATATTTTCTTACATTTACAAATGAGCATATATACCACAAATCTTGTACCACAGTCTATATGTGATTTTATGGATATTTTGCATCCTCTTCTGTCAAAAAAATCTTTTTTGGCTTGATATGCCCATTTACACATTGCACATGAGCCACATTTAAAGAAGCCCATATTTCTTGCACTCAGCCAATCTGCCTTTGTCTCATCTGGTAAGTAGCTCGGACTCAACATACTGTTGAGGGTATTCCCTCTTCTGAACGCAACCTCAGGTTTTCTCCCTATATATTTCTTAAGTGACTCGTCTTGCATCAATATTGACCAGTATCTTTTCATTATTCTTAATAATTTCTGAGAATTATCTGTGTAGTCTAGCACAATTCTCAATCTCTGAGCGCTGTCATTTTTGATCTCTTTATTTTTCTGGGTCATGAGTAATGTCTGTGTACGTGAAGTTTTAAGAGCTTTATTACGAGATTTACATAAATTATTCTCCGAATATCCTCTATTTCTAAATCTATATTCCATATCCTTAATAACATCAAAAAAATCAGAATCTATACTACAGTTTCTTCTTGCTCTAATCATTTCTCCTAACGGTATAGCCTCTATTTGATGCTTGGGATGTGAGCTTACCGCATGTAATATCGTGTTACACGCAGTAATTTTCCGAAATAATCTACTCTCTAATTTATTGTTTTCTACAAAAAGTTCTACATCTAAAAATTCTATCTTAGACTCACTGTATTTATATGTAAATTTGATATTTACATCATTATCATTAAGGTGATTACAGAATCTTTCTAAATCCACTATATCCCCTGTCCATATCATAAGACAATCATCAAAATATCGTCCCCAATAGAGAATATATGAATGCCATATCGCTGCTTTTGGGCCCCATACCCAATTCTCCTCAAACCATCCCATGAACAAGTTAGCATAAGATGGTGAAAATTTCGAACCCATTGCCACACCTTGTATTTGTCTAAACCAATTTCGTTTCACCAGAAAATAATTATTATTAAGTATGAGATCAATCATTTTCAATAACATTTGTGTGTGTTCCAATAAGCTCGCAGATCTCCTATTCAAAATATATTCCATCGCTTTTATGCCCCATTCATGTTGTATACTGGTATAGAGTGAAACCACATCTAAAGTTACCAGAATCATACCTGGTTCCCATTGAAAATCTGACAACATACTTAATACATGTTTAGTGTCATTAATGTGTGATGGTAAATTTTTTACTAATGGTTGTAGAAAAATATCTACATATTCTGACAATCTCTCAGTGGGGCCTCCTATACCCGATACAATAGGTCTTCCTGGTGGGAATTTAGATTGTTTGTGTATTTTTGGTAACGTGTATAGGCATGGGTATCTGGGACGAAATATTTGTAAATATAAGAATTCTTCCTCATTCAATAAATACTTATCCCTCCAAACCATTAACATTCGATTGATTTTCCCTGTTAGAGTTGACATCGGATTATGTGACAATTTTTCATAACATGCAATCTCATTTAATTGTGTGCTCATTTCCGATTCATAGTCTTTCCGATTCATTACAACTGTATTGCCCCCCTTATCCGCTTTTTTAATAACCAAATCATTATCACATTTCAAAATCTTCAATGCGGTGCACTCTCCTGGTGTCAGATTCGACTTCCTCCATTGTTGTTTCTTTTTCTCTTCCTTGTTCAAATCATTCCATACCAGTCCAAAAAAAATGTCTATATTGCTATCACTTGTTGACTTCGGTGTCCAAGTTGATTTCCGTTTCAATCCACTTGTGATATGTATATCTGAAGAGATACTTAAATCTCGTAATATTGAAGATGTTGTTACTGGATCCTCCTCACAATCCGTGATTGTCATCAACATTACAGTGTCATGTATATCTTGGATAGACAGTTTACTATGCGCCCTAATGCCTTTTGGGGCTAATTCTGTGTCTGTTATACGAGTATCAAAATATCGTTTGAGTTTTAATTTTCTCATAAATTTAAACAGATCAATTTTAGATTGACAAATATTCCCCTTAGATGTTGGACAAAAGTTAAGTCCCTTATTCAACAGTGATACCATGTCCGAAGACAGTTGTTTCTCAGATAAGTTTACAACATTACTTACTAATTCTACTTCCATGTCTATATCTTTTTGTCCCGGGATCTTGTTTTCATGCCCACATATGTGTCGCTTTTTACTTCCTCTTTTCCCTCTGCGTGTCCTCCTACCCAATTTCTCTTCTGGTTTATCTCCCAATTGCCTTGTTTTATCCTCTTGAGTTCCTGTAAAAAACTCACCGCCTGTGCATCTGAACCCATATGTAAGTCTCTACTATCCACTTCGCTATTGTCTGTCACTAGACTACTTCTAGATGTTGAGGCTGAGTCTGTCAAGTTATTAGAATCTGCTATAAGAACAGTATTCTTGACCAAATGGTCATATTTTCGCGAGAACGTAAACACTCTACCGTTTAAGTAGTCTGACTCATCTCTCTTAAGTTTCCTAGCTTTTCTTTGCTTAATCTCTTTAAAACGGTAAGCCTCAAGAATATTTAAAATTGAATACTAAGAATGCAATGGATATTCTGCGAACTATTTAGAATAAATAAATAGGGAGTCATATATTTACTTGTTTTTCTCAAATTAGATTTCATTTTTAATATTACGAGAAATATGAACATTGAATGACTAATATGAGTAAGTGAAAAATTATATAAATAACCAATAATAAAGGGATTGTAAGGTAGCACAAGTGGTTCTCCCTCTGATAATTAGGAATAAGATACACAATCTTTAATATATTTCAGCTTTGACTCACAATATGGTCGTATGTATTGGTTGTAACTTTAGTGATAATAGAAATAAGTATAATGATCCCGGTATACACATCCGTTACGTAAGGTCACGCGTAGGAATAATATTTGTTTTTGTTTTTGGGAAAATGCATGGTTCTCACCTGGTCATTCGATAGTCACATAATTTCATCGAAGTGGTAATGGATACAATATGGGATATTCATATTCAATATTCCTTTGTAATTTTATGTAATTTTTGATAATATTGTTTTAGGGATTGTTGATGAACTTCAATGACAAGAAGGTCCTGAGGAAATCCTAGGGGTATTCCCCCGGATGAAACACGTGTTGACAACGTATAAGTAATTTGGTTTTGAGGTTCATTTGTATGGGACAATTGGATTTAGTATAAATGTATATATAAATAATTTGGTTTTGAGGTTCATATGTATGGGACAATTGGATTTACGACAACGTATAAGCAATTTGGTTTTGAGGTTCATTTATATGGGACAATTTGGATTGATTATAAATGTATATTTATTCATGTGACTATGTGACAACGTACAAGTAATTTGGTTTTGAGGTTCATATGTATGGGATAATTGGATTTACTATAAATGTACATAAGAAATTGGTATTAAATTTGACAGATATAAGGAAGTCACTTCTTTAAGAAATTGTGTTATCAACGTATTAACGTGTTAATAATTCATGTGTGCCATTACTCTTTGTTGTATTGTTAAATATCCCAATTGGGTTATTGTTTAGGTGAATTAGGAGGGTGAACACCTGAGTTTTGTGCACCATGATATTATACTTGAGTTTAGTTCAAGAAAGGGTATGAATTTGGAGCGCCAAGTACTCACTACCGCACCCTCTTTTGATTTATAACAATTCTTCTTACACTCGTTCGAATTTGTCTGTTGATCAGTGTGCGTATTGTAAGAAATGTGGGCATTGGGCTGCCGATTGTCCAGCACTACGTGTTCAGCAGTGTTCACGTGGTCGGGGACAAATGAGGAATCGCTCAGGATATTCAGGGCCTAGAAGAAGCACGAATTATCATGCTAGGGTTGATGCTAATGTACGAGGGCAGGATGAGTTTAACACTTTTGATAGACGGAACCAATACCAGATGTCTAACTGTGTGCAGCCTGATTTCCAAGATTCTGCTTATGCATAGGATTGCCTAGGATGGGGTAAGGAATCAGTTGAAGTTTCAGTAGATCATAGAGGCCCCTATGTTACAACACATGTTTTAGGTTCTACTGATCAGTTTCTGGTTGATACAGGAGCTACTCGTAGTGCCTTGTCTAAACAATTGATTCCAAGGGCTCCCCTGTCTGGCTTAACCATTACATCGATAGGTTTCGATGGAACACCTTCCCCTAGCCCATTGTCACAACCACTTGCATTCCATGTTGATAAATTTACTGCTCCATGTCCATTTTTGCTTTCTTCAAATACACAGACAATATTGTGGGTCTTGATATCCTCAAGTATTTCAGGGCTACAATACGATGCTCTCCTGAAGGGTTGCGTGTTATTTTGAATGATAATCATCCGGTGATTTAAAGAGTTTGTCTTGTTAAAGAGGATATTGCATTAGCTTCACTCCCTAGTACTTTGTGGGCTACTTCAGATACTGATGTGGGACAAATGATTATTCCACCGGTACATATTAGTGTCAAGGAGGGAGCTGTATTGCACTGTTTGCCTCAATACAACATTTCACATGAGGGCGAAGAAGCACTCACACGAATTGTGCATGATCTTATTGCAGTTGTAGTTGTTGAGGAAGTTCTGTATAATGTTTGTAACAGTCCGATTCTTCCTATTCTGAAAAAGGATACTGATACTAGGATTTACCGATTCAATATTGATTTACGAGAAGTCAATAAGATTGTGGTACCACAATATTCTGTGGTATCTGACATCACAACACTTCTTACTTTGGTTCCCCCGACAGCAACTACGTTCTCTGTGATAGACTTGAAGAATGCTTTCTTTTCGATCCCTATTCATCCTGACAGCCGATATTTGTTTTGTTTTACTTTGAATAAACAATCATATAGATTTTGCATAGTTCCTCAAAGCTATACTGAGAGTCCTAGTATTTATAGTCAAGCGTTAAAATGACAACTTGATTCTTTTGTTTTACCTGAAGGTGTGGCTCTCATACAATATGTTGATGATATTTTGTTGGCAGCTGATTCCCCTGAGCAATGTGAAAAGTGCCCTTTGTCCTTACTTTCTTTTCTTGCTTCACACCATCATAAAGTGTCATGAAAGAAATTGCAATATTGTAGACCAAAGGTAACCTATTTAGGTCATCTTTTGTCTAAGGAGGGCAGTGCACTTACATCAGATCGTATTCAAGCAATTTTAGACACACCAGTACCCTCTACTCAGAAAGATGTTCGTGCATTCCTTGGTCTTACTTCTTTTTGTAGGCAATGGATATTAGGGTTTTCACACATTGTCAAACCTTTGCTAGCACTTTTGACTAAAGATACTCCAATGCCCCTCCCATGGACAGATGAATGTGAGACTGCTTTCCGGCAGCTACGACAAGCCCTTTGTTCAGCACCAGTGTTAGGTACTCCAGATTCCACGAAGCCTTTTGCACTTTACGTACATGAGAAAGATGGATGTGCATTGGCAGTTTTAGTACAGACACATGGCGATATGCAGCGTCCCTGTGCATATTTTTCAGCAGTACTTGATCCTGTCGCTCGAGCGTTGCCTGGGTGTTTTTGTTCAGTTGCTGCAACAGCTGTGTCAATACGTCAGAGTGAAGGGATAGTTTTGTCACATAAGCTGTTGGTGTTAGTACCCCATGCGGTTGATGCTCAAACAAAGACGCAACATTTAACTAGCGCTCGCCTGACAGGATATGAATTGACATTGCTGGCTCCTCACATTACACTGAAGAGATGTGCAACACTAAATCCAGCCACTTTGTTGCCATATCCGGTAACTCAGCCTCAGTCACAAGAAAACACATGATTGTATATTCCTTTACGAAGAACAGACAAAGGGTCGTATTGATTTAAAAGATACGCCCCTTCCAGATGTAGATGGGAATTGTGGGTTGATGGGTCTTGTTTGAAGTTGCCAGACGGTACGACCTCAGCTGCATATGCAATCACCACAATACCCACAGTAGTGGAGACAGCTTGTATACCACAGAAGTGAGCTCAAGCAGCTGAACTAATAGCTTTGACACGAGCATGTGAGCTTAGTACTGACTTATGTGTGAACATTTATACAGACAGCCGCTATGCTTTTGGAGTGGCTCATGATTTTGGTTTGCTTTGGAAGGAGAGAGGCTTTCTCACATCCCAGGGGATGCAGATAATGCACGGAGGATTAGTGCATAACCTCTTGACTGCATTGACATATCCAAAGAAACTAGCTATTGTGAAATGTAGTGCACACAAGAAAGTGACCGATAAGATAGGGCAAGGTAATGCCCTTGCGGACCGCATAGCACGTGAGACTGCGATGCAGCGAAGTAGTACTTCTATGAATGTAGTGAAGTCACAAGCTGAACGTTGGTATAATGCTAGACAAGACGTATTAGATATACAGAAATGTGCTTCTGTGAAAGAACGCGAGCAATGGTCTGAAGAAGGAGAATTGGATGATGAGGGCTGTTGGCGGAACAAGCAGATGGATAAATGGAAATTGCCTATAGCTTTTGTACAACCTATGGTTCGGATGGCACATGGGCTGGCACATGTTGGAGCTTCAACAATAACGAAGTTGCTTACGCAAGTTTGGGAGCATCAAGAAATTTCCAGTACAGCTAAGAGAGTAGTACAGTCTTGTTTGATCTGCTTACAATACAATCCTGGAAAAGGGACACAAACTCCTGCGGGAGGGTTTGCTACACCAACTGCACCTTTCGAAGTTCTACAAATGGATTATATTCAGCTTGAACGCTGCAACAATTTAAAGTATGTCTTGGTGGTGGTATGTGCCTTCAGTAAATGGATAGAGGCGAACCCCACAAAGGATAATACTGCCATTACCACAGCAAATGTGCTTTTGAAATAATTTTTCCCAAGGTTTGGTGTTTGCAGACTTTTATGGAATGACAACGGACCTCATTTTGTTGGGGAAGTTATTAAGTATGTCCTGAAAGGATTAGGGATCAAACAGAAGTTCCATGCGGTTTTCCACCCACAATCAGAAGGGTTGGTGGAAAGGTTTAATGCTACATTGAAGCTGAAGTTAGCGAAGATACAGGCTTCCACATCCTTAACTTGGCCGGATGCATTAACGTTGGCATTATTGTCTATTAGGTCAGTGCCACACTCTCGAATAGGCCTTACCCCCTATAAAATAGTATTTGGAAGGACAATGAACATTTGGGGAGTTCCTAAGCCAAATTCTGTATATGATGTACCTTGTGTCCTGATGAATGATTATTTGGCACAGTTAACCGACAATTTGGTTTCTATTCATCAACAGGTTCGAGAAGCACTTCCTGACAGATCTACAGGTGAAGGCCATGAACTCCGACCTGATGACCAGGTGATTATTAAGTCCTTTGAAAGATCAAGCAGCTTGGAACCAAGGTGGCGAGGCCCAGAGCATGTGGTCTTTGAGACAAGGACAGCAGTTCGAGTGACGAACCGAAAGAATTGGGTCCATAGTACTCACTGCAAGAGAGTGCTACCTACCTTGGTGGAACCTGCTGTGCTACCGATCATCGAGAGATTTTGACTACGGAGAAAGGCCGTGCTATATCACCTGACGAATCTGCGGAGTTCTTCCCGGACCATACGATTTCTGGAGTGTTGCGATATAATTTGAGACCGAGGAAAGACCCCGTAGTGCTGGAGAAAACTGGTTGAGCTACCGCCCTGGGTTAGTGAAACGGAGAGCCAATGTGGCAAGGGGGGGATCAGCCATGCATTAGAGTAGTGACACCCGTCTTGGCCCGTGGTGAAGAAATCACCGGCTGCCCAGGGATAAGAGCTTCAATGATTGTTTTTAATTAATTTCTGAAAGGGTCGATTATCACTGTTGCTAAAATGAATAACAAACTGATCATTAGTACTATGGGGTTTGTTGTTGTTTTGGTGGTTATAGCAATAATCACCTGGGTTGTTGAAAAAAAAGGTTCCTGCTCTTGAGTTTTTTGTTGCCACTACTCCAGTACCAGAGGATCACTATTACTTTACGCTTCCCTATCAGGAGCAGAAGCACCGTCAATCGTACTTCAATAATACTTTCATTCAGATGTTGCATCATACTCATAATGCTACAAATACTACTAACTATTGGGTATGTGGAATGATACCTGTGCATCAAAAGAAAGGAGGAACACCTTTCATTCCTCTTCCTTTTTCACACAATGGTTCTTGTCAAGCTTGGTAAACGCTTTTGGTTGCATCTGGAAAACATACAGAGAGAGTTCCCAAGCCAAAGGAACTAAATGGGAATGGGAAGAGTATCAACCGGACAATGTTTCAATACCATATGTCTTCACAAATATAAGAGACTCTGGGGGTCATTCCGACCCTGGCGATCGGTGTTAAAGCGGCGGCCAACCCGCCAACAGGCAGGCGGTAAAAAAAATGGAATTCTGACCCTGGCGGGAACCGCCAACACAGCCCGCCACTTTAACACTCAGACCGCCCCGGCGGGACAAACAAACAGCGCAGCGGTCACCGCCAACAGACAGGCGGCAGACAATGTACCGCCCACCCTATCACAACTCACCAATCCGCCACCTTTTCCGTGGCGGGAGCCCCGCCGATAAAAACACGGCGGAAACAGACTATGAACGGGAAAACGCTCACCTCTATACACTCCACGAGGAATCTGGACAGCATGGAACCCGAATTAAACATCCTACCAGTTATTGTCTACCTGCTCCTCTACCAGGAGCACGAACGCCGGCGCAGACGACAACGGTGAGTACAGCACCTACGACACAGGGGAGGGGGAGGAGAAAAGGGTACAGGCACACACAAACGCGACACACCCACCCCCCCACCCCCCGTATCCCTACATACCAATGCAGAGCAACAAGTCAGAGTGACACCCCCCAAACCCCCCGGAATAATGCAAAGACAAAATAAATTGATCATTAAAATTGAAGTATATTATACCATATTTGAAGTTAAGTGAAAAATGAAATATCTAAATAAAATATATGACAACATGAACAATATATACATAGGCCAAAAGTCCAGCACATATTGGCTACCTTCCATTGTTCGTGGGCCAATGTGCATAAACACATGGGCAAAGCCCACACACGAGACCCGATTCCATTGGAGAGAACACTGCTGGGGCATCAGATAATAAAACTACAGGCACCTCAGGGGGAAGGGAAGGGGGGGCACCTCAGCCACATGAGTCCACAAAGCCAGATCCACGAGGGGCCACCATGCCCACTGTACCATCCTGGGGAGTGCAAAGCCACAGTCTCTCAAGTCTCTACAGTGGGTGGGTTGACCACTGTCCCATCCTGGGAAGTGCAAAGCCACAGTCCATCAGGTGGATTACAGACTCCACTGGTTATGGAGGAGGCATGTTGGCCAGAGTGCTTCGTGAAGCCCTGCCCGACACAGATCCGGCCCTGCCAATGGGCCAGCGGTGCTTGAGATGAAGGGCTCAGCGGAGCGGTGCTTGACAGGAAGGGCCCAGAGGAGCGGTGCTTGAGATGAAGGACCTAGCGGAGCGGTGCTTGACAGGAAGGGCCCAGCGGAGCGGTGCTTGAGATGAAGGGCCCAGCGGAGCGGTGCTTGACAGGAAGGGCCCAGCGGAGCGGTGCTTGAGATGAAGGGCCCAGCGGAACAGTGCTTGACAGGAAGGGCCCAGCATAGTGGTGCTTGACAGGAAGGGCCCAGCGGAGCGGTGCTTGAGATGAAGGGCCCAGCGGAGCAGTTCAGAGACGGCGGTGCCCAGCGGAGCGGTGCTTGAGATGAAGGGCCCAGCGGAGCGGTGCTTGACAGGAAGGGCCCAGCGGAGCGGTGCTTGAGATGAAGGGCCCAGCGGAGCGGTGCTTGAGATGAAGGGCCCAGCGGAGCGGTGTTTGAGATGAAGGGCCCAGCGGAGCGGTGCTTGAGATGAAGGGCCCAGCAGAGCGGTGCTTGACAGGAAGGGCCCAGCGGAGCGATGCTTGACAGGAAGGGCCCAGCGGAGCGGTGCTTTAGATGAAGGGCCCAGCGGAGCGGTGCTTGACAGGAAGGGCCCAGCGGAGCGGTGCTTGACAGGAAGGGCCCAGCGGAGTGGTGCTTTAGATGAAGGGCCCAGCGGAGCGGTGCTTGACAGGAAGGGCCCAGCGGAGCGGTGCTTTAGATGAAGGGCCCAGCGGAGCGGTGCTTGACAGGAAGGGCCCAGCGGAGCGGTGCTTGACAGGAAGGGCCCAGCGGAGCGGTGCTTGAGATGAAGGGCCCAGCGGAGCAGTTCAGAGACGGCGGGGCCCAGCGGAGCGGTGTTTGACAGGAAGAGCCCAGCGGAGCGGTGCTTGTCACGGCGGGCCCTGTTCAGCGGTGCTTGTCTTGGCGGGGCCCTGTTCAGCGGTGCTTGTCTTGGCGGGGCCCTGTTCAGCGGTGCATGTCTTGGCGGGCCCTGTTCAGCGGTGCTTGTCACGGCGGGGCCCTGTTCAGCGGTGCTTGTCACGGCGGGGCCCTGTTCAGCGCTGCTTGTCACGGCGGGGCCCTGTTCAGCGGTGCATGTCTTGGCGGGTCCCTGTTCAGCGGTGCATGTCTCGGCGGGCCCTGTTCAGCGGTGCTTGTCACGGCGGGCCCTGTTCAGCGGTGCTTGTCACGGCGGGGCCCTGTTCAGCGGTGCATGTCTTGGCGGGGCCCTGTTCAGCGGTGCTTGTCACGGCGGGGCCCTGTTCAGCGGTCTTGTCACGGCGGGGCTCTGTTCAGCGGAGCTTGTCTTGGAGGGGCCCTGTTCAGCGGTGCTTGTCACGGCAAGGCCCTGTTCAGCGGTGCTTGTCACGGCGGGGCCCTGTTCAGCGGTGCTTGTCACGGCGGGCCCTGTTCAGCGGTGCTTGTCTTGGCGGGGCTCTGTTCAGCGGTGCATGTCTTGGCGGGGCCCTGTTCAGCGGTGCTTGTCACGGCGGGGCCCTGTTCAGCGGTGCTTGTCTTGTGTTCCCAGGGAACCAGATCTGGCCAATAATTACCACTCAGTCGCCATCCGACCTTTCGCTAGCGGGGCCCTCCTGTGCTGGAGTCCTGGGCCCCTGGGTGTCCTCCGTGACACCCGAAATGGGGCTGGTGGGGCCCTCCTGGGCAGCTCGCCTGCTGCCAGACTTGTCCGGCCTGCTGCCCTTACCCTCCTTCGCCGAATCTCTGGGGCCCTTGCCTCCCTTTGTGGATGTGCCAGGTGACGGTGCAAGGGTAGTGTCCTTGGGGGCAGCCGTCTCAGGCCTGTTGCGCCGGCCCTTCCCTTTTTTGGTTCTTTTCCCAGGGGGTGGGCTGGCTGTCCCCTTGCTGCTGGCCGATGTTCCGGCCCTAGGAGCTGGTGGACTCCAATAGCCCTGAACTATGGTCCTAGTAGGTGCAGGGCTTGTGGTGGCTGAGGTGCTGTTTGGACTCTTACGAGATGGAGGGGGTGGGTCAGGTGATGCAAAGAGGTTCAGTTTGGAGAGGAAAAACTTTTTAGGAGCAATGGGAAGGGTAGGTGCAGTGGGTATGGGAGTGGAGGAAGAGGATGTGGTTGTAGGAGAGTCAAGTGTGCTGTCTTTGGGTGCAGGTGCTTGTGACGGAGGCTGTCGTGAGGTGGATGGCTGTTGGGTGGGTAGCTGCCTGCGTTTGTGTGGTTTGGAAGAGGGTGTGACAGACACACTGGGAGAGGACACAGGGGACGTGTAAATGGCAGTGGGGGTGGTGACTGCACGTGTGCGGAGTGTTCTGGTGGGTGTGCTGTTGATGGACGTACTGGCTGATGGTGGTGTGCATGCAGGTGTGAGTGGAGACGTCACAGTGAGGGAGGAGGGAGACGAGGAGGAAGGGGACACAGAGGAGGCAGTGGCTGTTGGCATGTCTGCATGTGGATGTTGCTTGTGTGAATGCTTGTGTGATCTGTGGTGCTTATGTCTGGATGAGCTGCCCTTGGGTGTTGATGTGTGTGCAGGCTGGTCTGTAGGTGTGTCTGGGGTAGGCAGAGGAACTGGGGAGTGGGACTGGGTGGAGGGAGGCTGGAGACAGGGACAATGGCTGCCGTCAGTGCTGAGGCCAGAGTGTTGAACGATCGCTGATGGGCAGCCTGTCCCGAATGAATGCCCTCCAGGTATGCATTGCTCCGATGCACCTCCCTTTCAACCCCCTGGATGGCATTCAAAAGGGTAGACTGCCCAACAATGAGCGTCTGGAGGAGGTCAATGATCTCCGCACTGAGGGCAGCAGGGGTAACTGGGGCAGGGCCTGAGGTGCCTGGGGCGAAGGAGATGCCCGGCTTCCTGGCCGAGCGGGCACGGGCGAACGCTGAGGGGCTGCTGGGAGGGCTGAGCTGGTGCGCTGGGTGGCGGCTGTACCTGTTGTTGCGGTGGGCACGGATGTTGCCTCCACCACAAGGGAGCTCCCTTCCGAGGACGTGTCGGTGTCGCTGACGTCTCCACGGGTCCCCGTTGTGGAGCTCCCCTTGCCCTCCGTCTCACTGGTGAACTCGGAGTCGGTTGCAGGGCCCTCCGGGGCCATGTGAGATGCAGCTCCCTCGTGCGCCGATGCCACTTCTCCTCCGTCTGATGATGCTAATGCACACATGAACAGGAAAACCAAAAAAAAGGGGGGGGAGAAGAAAGAAAGACATGTTGCGTGCATGCATTGGCGGCACAGTTGGCGGAGAGGAAGGACACAGAAGCCCCCTGCACTACGGCGCGCACTCGGGGTACACTACTCAATTTTTGTGACTTGGCCTACAAGTCTATGGACGACGACTGCACACATAGGTGTGCCCAGGCCTTGGATAGCTGTACTTAGCACCCTACAGAGGTGGGGGGCGAGGACACAGGGCCATGCCTAACGGAGGGGCCTAGCCTACAGAAACCGCCCTGGCCTAGAGATAGCCACAGCCCTCCTCCCCCACCCAGACACCTCCACTGTGCGCTAATATAGCAGAATGTGCTGAGACTCACCCCCTTGTGTCTGCTGTGATGTCCTCACGCGGCCATCCAAATCGGGGTAGGCCACCGCCAGGATCCGGGACATCAGGGGGGTCAATTGCCGTGTGGCACCCCTCCTAGGTTGGGAGGCCATCCCCAGCAGAGCCTCTGCAGTCTTTCTGCTCCCGCGGGGAATGTCCTCCCACCTCTTGCGGCAGTGGGTGCCCCGTCTGTTGTGGACCCCCAGGGCCCGGACGTCCTTGGCGATGGCACGCCAAATGTCGATCTTCTGATGGGCGCTGACCTATGTGACATGAACCGGGTGGGAAAAGAAATATCATCACTTTTCTGCATGGTCGATGTGAGTGGCCCCCCCTCCCCAACCTTGCCATGTGGCACATGCTCTCATCTGTTGTGCGTTGCATTCCTCATTCGCTCCCCTCCCCACCATCTTACATCCACCCCACTCAACACAGGCATGGCCCATACAACGTGCTCCCTGTGTACTTACCTGTTGGTCTGGAGGACCGTAGAGTAGCGCATACTGGGGGAGGACCCCATCAACAAGTTTCTCCAATTCCTCAGATGTGAAGGCAGGGGCCCTTTCCCCAGTCGCAGCAGCCATTGTCTCTTCCAGACCGAGGTCACAGCAGCACTTGCAGTATAGGTCCTCTCCTGTGGATGATCAGGTCTCGAGTGATTAAGCAGATAGAAAATGGCGGTCACGCCCGCGGCGGTGCGTACCGCGGCGGTGCGTACCGCGGCGGTGCGTACCGCGACCGCCTGCGCACATCGTCATTAGCTCATGAGACCCATAGGGTTCAATGTTAACCAATGCTGCTTTGCGCCGCGGTCTTCGACCGCCTACCGCCACGGTGTGCCACGCCAGCGCATTGACCTCACATCCCATTGTCACACTTCACAGGTCAGGCAGCCGCCATTTCAAGTGCCCACATGGCTTAATTTCTACAGCGTCACACAGGCCTAGGCCTTGCATTGCCACTCATACAAACCATTTGAATGCATAGCGAATCGTGTACTGTGCAAGCTGTGGTTACGTACCTGTGGGTTGCTTGACTCTGTGCTCCATGTTGTCCTTCCTAGGCACCGTCCGCTGGGACTTGTGAGGAGATGGAGGAATCCTCCCGTGTACAGACCGCTGGTGGACCTGTCGACAATGGAAGAAAGACATGTCATACTGACATACAGACTTGACCGAGCCACTATACAGGAACTGTGTGCCCAGCTGGAGCCAGACCTGATGTCCCCTATTCGCCAACCCACAGGGATTCCCCCTCTGGTGCAGGTTCTGTCAGTACTCCATTTTTTGGCAAGTGAATCATTCCAAACAACAGTGGCCATATCATCTGGGATGTCTCAGCCTATGTTTTCTAAGGTTTTGTCCAGAGTGTTGTCTGCCCTGCTGAAATACATGCGGAGCTACATTGTTTTCCCTGAGGTGGGCGATTTGGCTACAGTGAAGGGTGATTTCTATTCCCTTGGACACATCCCCAACATCATTGGTGCCATTGATGGGACCCATGTGGCTTTGGTTCCCCCAGTGGAAGTGAGCAGGTGTACAGGAACAGAAAAAGTTATCATTCTATGAATGTCCAGGTGGTCTGTTTGGCTGACCAGTACATCTCCCATGTAAATGCCAAGTTCCCTGGGTCAGTGCATGACGCGTACATCATGCTAAATAGCAGCATCCCTTATGTGATGGAACAGCTACAGAGACACCGTGTGTGGCTATTAGGTGACTCTGGTTACCCCAACCTGTTGTGGCTACTTACCCCAGTGAGGAATCCCAGGACAAGTGCAGAGGAACGCTACAATGAGGCCCATGGGCGAACTAGGAGGATTATAGAAAGAACCTTCGGCCTCCTGAAGGCCAGGTTTAGGTGCCTGCATATGACAGGTGGATCCCTAATGTACTCACCAAAGAAGGTGTGCCATATCATCGTGGCCTGCTGTATGCTTCACAACCTGGCTTTGCGACGCCAGGTGCCTTTCCTGCAGAAGGATGGTCCAGATGGTGGTGTTGTAGCAGCTGTGGAGCCTGTGGAGAGTGAAGAGGAAGAAGACGACGGGGACGACACAGAAAACAGGGACACAGTGATACAACAGTATTTTCAGTAGCACACAGGTACGAATCAACCAGGCCATTTTACATTTATTTGTAAATCCTGGCTCTCTACTGTCTGAGTTCCCCCCCAGTTCCTGTTAACTGAGTTGTGACTTTCCCTTCCGTTTTCAGAGCTGTGGGCCCCACTGCGTGACCTCTGCTTTGTTTGCCCATGGACTACAGCTGTGTGACAGTGGTATGTTGTCATCACAATGTAACTGAACATTTTTGCACCCTTATGTCTAATACATTTGTTCAAAATACAAGCAGACTCCAGATTTTTTAAGTGCAATAAGTGATTTAATTAAAGTGCTACATTTGGGAACATGATTGTAAAACGGTGATGGGTGATGGTGGAGTAATGTCCATGGCAGAGTCCAGTTCTCAGTCTCACAGGTGCATTGTCCATATGCCTGTGGAAGGATGGAGCAGGGGCAGTTCAAGGTTGGTCAGGGTGACAATGTGGGACAGTGGGATGACATCAGGGGGTATCGTTTGCTGGCGGGGGTCTTGGCATCCTACTCTGTCTTCTTGTGAGATCTCAGGTTCCGCTTGCGGGTGGTTCTTCTTCTGCAGGAGGTGGAGTTCTGGTGGCCTGTCGTTGTGTGGGGGCCTCCTGTCCACTAGCGCCGGCGGAGGTGGTAGGCTGTTCCTGGTCCAGGCTAGTGACGGGGGCCCTTTGTGGTGCCACATGGTCCCGCAATGTGGTGACTATCTGGTTAAGGGCCACGACGATGGTCCCCATTGCGGAACTAATGTTCCTCAGTTCCTCTCTGAACCCCATGAACTGTTCCTCCTGCAGTACCTGGATCTCCTGGAACCTGGCCAGTACCGTAGCCATCGTCTCCTGGGAGTGGTGGTATGCGCCCATGATGGAGGAGAGGGCCTCTTGGAGAGTCGGTTCCCTGGGCCTGTCCCCCCCCCTGTCGCACAGCAGCCCTCCCAGTTCCCCTGTTTCCCTGGGCCTCTGTCCCCTGGACGGTGTGCCCACTACCACTGCCCCCAGGTCCCTGTTGTTGTTGGGGTGGTGGGTCAACCTGGGTGCCCTGTAGTGGTGGACACACCGCTGATTGACGTGTCCTGGAGACAGAGGCATGGGCCCGCTGGGTGGGAGCTGTGCTGGTGTTCCCAGAGGGGGTTAGGTCAGGTGTAGCCTGTGGCTGTCTGTGGGGAACCGACTGTCCCGAGGTCCCCGATGGGCCGGGCTGGTCATCTGGGTCCAGGGAGACAGAGCTGCTGTCGCCACTGGGGGCCTCTTCTGGGGGTGGGATGGACATCTCTGGACCCTCCGTGGTGGTGTGGTGGCGTTCGGGTCCTGCAGGGGTATAAGAGTATGGTTATAGCTTCTGTGTGTGGCATTTCGTGTAATGGGTGGGTGGCCGTGTACCCCAGTGCTGGCATTCCCTTGTGGGGGCTTTTGTGACTGTGGATTGTGGGGTTGATGCGTGTGTGCAGTGGGCATGCTTTGGGGATGGGTGTCCATGCTTTGGGGACGCATGCAGGGCTAGGTATTGGGATGGGTGGGATGTGATGGTGAGGCATTTGCAAGGAGTTGGTGTGATGGGGTGGGGGTGAGGGTGGGGGTATGATTTGGCATGCAGGTGGGGGGAATGAAGTAGTGAAGATTTGCCTTACCAGAGTCCATTCCTCCGCCTACTCCTGCGAGGCCCTCAGGATGCAGGATGTGCAAGACTTCCTCCTCCCATGCTGTGAATTCTGGGGGAGTAGGTGGGGGTCCGCCGCCAGTCCGCTGTACCGCGATGTTGTGCCTTGATACCATAGAACGCACCTTCCCCCGTAGGTCGTTCCACCGCTTCCTGATGTCGTCCCGATTGCGTGGATGCTGTCCCACAGCGTTGACCCTGTCCACTATTCTGCTCCATAGCTCCATCTTCCTGGCAATGGTGGTGTGCTGCACCTGTGCCCCGAAGAGCTGGGGCTCTACACAAACTATTTCCTCCACCATGACCCTGAGTTTCGGCGTCAGAGAACCTGGGGTGTCTTTGGGGTGCCATGGGGTGGTGTGGATGAGGTGAGGGGTGGTGTATGTGTTGTAGAGTGTGGTGAGTGTGGTGGTGTATGGTGTTTTGTGCATGGAAATTGTGTGGGTGATGTTGTGATTTGCATCTGTGTGATGGTCTACTCTATGCTGTGCTGTCTCTCTCTGTCCTTCAGTCGCAATTGTGGTCGTAAGGGTTTGTGGGTGATGTGGGTGTGTGTTTTATATTTAATTGGGTGTGAGGGAGTGGTGTGTGTATGTGTCTCAGGTGTGTGTATTTTGATTTGTCCAATGTGGTAGTGTTTTGTAAAGGTGTGTGTATTTTGACCGCGGCGGTGTGTACCGCCAATGGAATACCGCGGTTGAAAGACCGCTGCGGGGATTTGTGGGTCGGAATGGCATGGGCGTATTTCTGTTGGCGTGACGGTGGAGGTTTGGTCATCGCCAGTTTTGCGCTGGCCGTTGGTGTGGCGGACTTTTTTTGATGTCGGATTTTTGGCGGTTTGCCAGTTGCGGGTCAGAATGACGTGGAGGTTTACCACGTCCGCGGCGGTGTTATGGCGGTCTTCTGACCGGCGGTAAGCGCCTTTTACCGCCGAGGTCAGAATGACCCCCTCTGAAAAGAAAGAACAATTTGTGATTTCTGTTACAAAAACTAAAGCAGATTTATGTATACGTTGCATTGGGCGAATTCCAGTGGGGATAAGTGATTGTACCTTGATTTTAACTATTGAGGGTGTAAATAATAGTTGTTTTACAGCTTCACATAATACATATTTTGTTTGTGGTAACTATGGATATTACCAACTACCTGTTGGGTGGTCAGGTGTATGTTATGTATCTTTTCTAGTACCCCCTGTGTTTTTGGCCCCTGCATCATATCACCGAGATTTTAAACTGTTCAATGACATCATTAAAAATAGATGTAAAAAGACAATAAGTACAAATGAGGTAGACCAAACGGATACTAGCCTGCAACAATATGTTGATTTTAATTTAAAGTTGTTATCCTTTGTGGGTGCTGCGTTAAACAGTAGGAAAGTGAGACAATTGACTAGGGTTGTGGAAGCTGTTACCAATTAGGCAGCTCTGGCACTTGGGAATATTAGCAAGGAGCTCCAAATTGAGAGGATTGTAGCGCTCCAAAATCGTATGGTACTAGATTTGATATTAGCTGATCTAGGTGGTGCATGTCGCATCATCGGTAGTAGTTGCTGCGTTTTCATTCCAGTTCACTCACCTTCAGTATATGATGCAATATATAAATTGCATAAAATTGCTGCAGAAATCCACACAGAGACTGGTACTTGGACTTTTTCTGGATGGTTTTGGGCTCTTGTTTCCGCTTGGGGCTGGAAACTACTGACTATCCTGTGTGTAATGATTGCAATATTTTTCACATGCTGTATCTGTATTCAGTGTGGTCCAATGTTCTGCTCCATGTGTATTACTGCTTGTATGCCTACCAAAAGAAATATTACAGAAATAAAAGCACAACACATGTTAGATAAGGAAATAGACGAAATGATGAGCATAAATATACAAGATTAATATTTAGATTATCCCAGAAAGATGAATGTCTTCAGCTAATGCTGAAAGGGTCGTCTGTTATAAGTCAGTAGCGATTAGATTAAGCATTAGCAGAAGACATCTTGTATTTAGCAACTATTGTGAACATTTCGCGGAATCCATTTTGTATTCATGGCAGCCATTTTCTCTGCCATGTGCTCGCCATGTGCTCTGTCCTACCTTTCTGTTAACTACTCTTGAAAATCTGTCTAATGACAAGTTATATTTAGCATCTCCCACTTTCGCACATACCCTGTAAGATCTGCAGCTGTTAGTAATCGGTAACAGACAGTAATGTGTCAACTAGACCTTGAAAACTGTTAGCCCCTCCTACCTGTCGACTGTGCATTTCCATATGACCTTATATGTGTGTAAGTCTTGCTTCTATAACTGTACCACCTTCTTTTAGCCCCTGCGTAGGTATAAAAGGACCATGCTCTCTTAGTTCAGTGTACTACTTCAAACATTACCAAAGGGTGCTGTTTGAACTGTAGTACCACCTCATGAGGTTTAATAAACTTTGTCTTTTATTTCAGTTTCTGTGCCAACTTCTTCCTATATGGTCTGAGGACTTTGTGCAGAGAAGGGCGAACCCCTTGCACTAGTAGGCCTTGCTGAGGCTTACTTCGACAACAGAACTTCAAAGACAGAGAAATGGTTCTGGTTTCCCATTTAATACGGGTTGTGTCTCATGAAAACCATGGTATTCCTAGGATTATAGAATGATTGGGAGAGGAAATTAAATCAAAAGAGACATGTTCTTGATGTTTTCCAAAATGTAGACCTAGAATTGAAGTGGTATTAATAACAGGAATGGGTGATAATAAGGATATGTCAACAGTATGTACTTGTTCTGGAACGTCTTTAGGCGGTAGTGGAATTTGTAGTTTTTTAGCCCAGGTCATATCCATATAAATGCCACTAGCTCCACAATCTAATAATGCCAGGGTCCTTTCTTCACGACCATCAGGTAATTGCAGGATAACAGGTAACATAAATAGAATAGTGGCATCTTCCTTAGAAGAACTGAAGGAAGGTATTGCAAAAGATCCTGTCCTCTCCCTTCTCACAGAGGACGGGAAGTGACATTTCCCGGAGGCCTTCATGGGGCAAACTGGACAAGTGCAGAGCAAATGACCAGCTGCACCAGAATATAGGCACAATCCTTTTCTCCATCTATCTTCACATTCGCTAGTAGAGAGTGGACCACGAGCAGTATCTACCTGCATAGGTTCTCCTTCTGTCTCCCTAGATACAGGTCAAGGTTCTTCAGAACGATGTACAAAGATACGTGGGTTGCTTGCCTGGGAAGGTCCACGCTTCTTTCTTTTTTCTAGATGACATTCTTGGAGACGATATTCTATAGAGAGCACTAAATCCATCAAACCTCGAAGATCATCTACTCTGGCAGAGTGTACTAATTCGTCTTGTATGTCTTCTCTTAAACCTTTGCGATAAAGAGTTACCAGAGTACGCTCTACCCATGTTGTCTCGGCAGTCAATTGTCTGAAGCATGTGATGTATTGAAGAACATCTTGAGTGCCTTGATGAATATCACAGAGCACTTCTTCAGCTGATGCTTCCAATCCTGGGCGTTCAAACATTTGTTTAAATCTTCTCACAAAGGCTGTATAATCAGACAACACCGGGTTGTTGGAGGCTACTATCGGAGTCGCCCAGGCCAAGGCAGGACCTGACAAGGCACTGATGAGATAACCCCCTTTCGTTTTATCTTGCAAAAATTGTGTGGGTCTAAAGGTAAAATAGACAGTCAGAGCATCAAGGAATTCTTGCAGCTTGTTTGGGTCTCCTGAAAATCGAGGTGTAGTAGCAGAGACAGTAGGAACATCGGTACTGCGGGAGGCCAAGGTTTGTCGTAAAGCCACATTTTCATTTCTTAATTGTTGCAATTCCTGGGCTTGTTGTTGAATAGTTACGAGTAGGGACTGGTTAGGGTCTGCAGCAGCCGTTGCAGTATCTTCCATTCTTCCTGACGACGTCTGGTTTGTTTGGCGCTGCAATCTGTCACGACCTACTCGTTGTCTATGTCTGTGGCCCACTGCAAATGTGGCGAGGTCTTGGTTCCAATAGGTTCTGCCTTGACCTAAGTAGGGTCAACCCTTTCTGGTAGCCATGGTGCTGCTGACGGAGGAAACGCCAAAGGCTGTCCGTGCCCTCCAGAAGGAGTACCCGAGGGAAATACCCAAAAAGGGAAAAAAACTCAAAATGGAACTCCTGGAACAAAAACAAAAAGTAAAATTAAATCTGATCAGAAGACAAAAAATGACAATGAAAAAAGCTGGAACAGGCTCAGAAAACATATAACTGACACAGAAAAACAGAAGCGAAGATCACCACCCAAAGGAAGTGTTGTAGCTAAAAAAGAACAGGAATCACACACCTTGCATACCCAAAGCGCAGGAAGTGATCGGCAGGAAATAAAAGACACCATATTGAATTGGGAAAATAGCATAGAAACCTATAGAACAAGTCGCCATGTTAAGTAAGATTCCAAGGGCATGCAGGGAGAAGGAAGGCATGCTGGGAAAGAGAAAGGATCATGGAAAGGAAAGAAAGGCATAAATTCAGGAAGAAATGAGGAAGACAGAAAAAAAAGAAAGAAAAAGAAGCAGAAGGTAAGTGGGGGTGAAGGAGGGTGAGGAAGTTACAAACTAGCAGGGGCATGCTGAGCCCTGAACATGTCAAGGCCCCATGCCCAATTTGGGGCCTCGATAAAAATACGTAATGGCAGGGGCGCGGCATGTCCCGCTGCCATGGCTCGCTGCCGTGCCCCGAGCCGAATGTTGGGCTCACGTCGCGTCTCGCAGCACGACACTTAGCTCCATTGCATTCTTGCTATGCTACTGATGCAAATCATTTGAAAAAACTGCTGGCTTCAATTGGAAACCATTTTAGAGAGATGAGGATGGATGTTATGCAATCTGATTTACAGGCACTGATTATTAGTCGGACTGCCACATTTTGAACAGCTTTAAGCAGAGCCAAATAGATTTTAGGAATACGGACAGCAGGTGCTGCCACAGTCAGGCATAGGTAGTACAAGATATTCTACAACTAACTCGAAGTCTTCTGCAGGGATAAAGGGGTTTATTGTCGTGAGTGGTCTAATTTTGCTTTGGGCTCCTTTAGCAATAGCATAGATGGAGCTGCATAAATTCAGAATTTGTCAAGGATAAATCCCCGTGATTATGCTTTATCTGCAGCCAATGAATAGCATGCCATCCAAGATGTTTATCACATGGATTCATTCTTGTACTGGAGTAGAGCCTTTTGAGAATAAGAACAGCATGAATTTCGTTCTTTGTTGAGACATCCCTGTCTTAAGATCCTTTAGAGTCCTAGCAAGTGTGTTTATTTGATACGGAGAGGAGACCGTTAGGTGGAACTGAGTTTCATCAAGCTAGAGATGGAAGATGCTGGTTTCTCTCAGGAGGCAATTCAGTGGTTTTATGAATAGGTTGAAGGTGATCAGTAGGAGGATCGAGCCTTGAAGGACAGCTTGCTGAAGTAGTGAAGGGCTGGAGTTGGAGTGAGCCATTTCGATGTGTTGTCAGATAGGATTTAAATTAGGTCAGGACTGTGCCACTGATCCTAATATGGTCCGCCAAGATTTTTGTCAATGATGCATGCTAAACTGTGTCAAACAAAGACGAGAGTTGGAGGTGAACAAGGAGGTGATGTTCTCCTTTCCTCAAAATGGAATGCATTGTTACTACATATAGTGAATAATTGAATAAATTAGTTGGCCCCATTTTAAAAGACCAAAACACGGAGGCCCAAGGCATCAGAGATGAAAGAACCATTTTGACACAGTTGTGCCCAAGTAAACTCCATTTACCCTTGGAGCTCCCAATGGATTTCTCAGAAAACCACTCGTAGTTGTTTGAGCTAGTGTATCTCATTTGTTCGTTTACACATTACAAAATAAATTCCATGCGGTCTATTGAAGACATTTGCCAACATCACCATATTAACAGATCAAAGGCTGGTACTGCCATAACATGCCGACATTTTTGTATTGTCTTTTTTCCTCCACATACATTTTCATGTCTTTTAGAAGTTGACACTTTTG
Source organism: Pleurodeles waltl (assembly GCF_031143425.1). Lineage (NCBI taxonomy): Eukaryota > Metazoa > Chordata > Amphibia > Caudata > Salamandridae > Pleurodeles > Pleurodeles waltl. The sequence goes on along the minus strand of NC_090447.1, from coordinate 506,346,322 downwards.
ATGTATGACCACTGCTTTGTCTTCTCTTTCCGTCTTACTTATCAGATTGTTCCATTAAGTTTACTTTCCATCTTCTCCAAACATATCACATTGCAACTAAACACTACACTTCTTCAACTAAAACATTGAGCTCAAGTGCAGTACCGATTTTTACCAAATAAATTTCATGTTGCCTTTCGTTGGTTAAGATGAGAGGAGTGGTAATTGAAGCCTTTCAACGGAGGCACAGACAAACCAAACATACATTTATTAATTTCGCTGCTGGGCAACCCAATTCTACAAATAACTCTGTCGTGGTAAAAACCCAGAACCCAGCTTTGCACCAGACTTACAAAGTAGCTATCCACTCACCTGAACAAAAAAACTATCGGCACACTGTCCAATGCAAACTTGACACAAACACAATTTTGTATTGCATCTCGGTGCAAAGAAACCAGCAGCCGTTACTATCCAAACTCATTTGATTTATACCTGCTCAGGCAGACCACCCTCAGGTAAGTGCTAAGGACCACACCTGACACAGCTTGCAGTTTGTGCGCCAGAAACAGTCTGTAAGCGAGGAGCAGTCGAGGGTTAGGACCAGAAGGGAGTGATGAGAGGAAAATGTCTTTAAACTGTGTTATGTTTTTAAATTTTTTACCAATGTACTTTTTGATGATGAAACAAATCTTCCGAACAACAATAAACGAGAAACAAGTGAAGATAGGAAACTAAAAATGAGCATACATTAATGTTTTTTTGGCGCAATACAGTGGGCCAGAGTGTAACTTTTTGTAACGCTTCAGAGTCTTTGTGCACTGCGTCGTATTTACAAGGTGGTGTTAATACGGCCCCTTCATACACAGCGCTTTGTGTGGAAGGGGCATGCAATAGGTGTTGCTGTGTGCGTTCCACCACAACACCCATTGCATTTTGACGCTACGCCAGATTTACAAGGCGTTAGCATGGCACAACGAGGATAAATTATATACTTACCTGGGATGGGTTCCCGATTCCCTCTGGTGTAGGTGGGGGAGTCCTTGGGGCCTGGGGAGGGCACCTGTGGGCTTATTCCATGGTGCTCCATCATGGAAATAGGCCCACTGGTCCCCTAACACCTGCCCTGACCCAGGTGTTGAATAATGGTGCAGAGCAAGCTTTGCACCATTATTTGACCCCTCCTCCCCCATGCATGATTTTAGCATAGGGGGATAAATATGGCGCTAAGGTCATAGCATAATTTTTTGCATAGGAACGCCTACTTTGCATCTCATTGACGCAAAGTAGGTTTCCACATCCAAAAAATGACTTTAACTCCATAAATTGGGTGCTAGACAGGTCTAGCGCCAAAGTATAAATATGGAGTTTGTTTTGCAAAGAATTTGTGTAAAGAATGGTGCAAATATGGCGCAAAACAAGTATAAATATGCCAATATAGAGGACTTATCTAGGGGCCACTTTGTGCAACTGATCTCCTGGGGCAAGCCTCCCAGTGACATTCTTTGAATTTCATGTGAGATATACCTGCTACCGTAACTAGAGGGCAATTCTACACATTCAGGGGCAGAATTATCAAGACTTTGGGGCATATTAATAATCCCTTAGCGCCACCTTGCACCACATTAGCTTCATTTTTTTTACACCTAGGTGGACCAACGAGGCCACAATCCCAGCGCCATTGTAACCTTTTGCACTACATTATGCCTGCGTGAGACATAATGTATGCAAAGGGGGCATTCCCCCATTAGGGGGACCTAAAAAATGCCACAAGAAAATCTAGAAGATTTCCTGCATCATTTTCTATGGCACTTTTAACGCCTGCTCAGAGCAGGCATTAAAATGGGACTTCCATTATTTATTATGGGTCCCTATGTACTCTGCAGGAGTAGCACCAAAATATTGAAAAATGAAGCTATTGCCCCCTACCCTGCACTATGGTGCACCATATTTTAAATATGGCACACACATGGTGGCTGTAGGGGGTGCTAAGGGGCGCAGGGCACTTGGTGCAGTGCTACTTTCCATAAGTCTGCCCCATTGTGTCACTGCAAAGCCACACAATTCAGCTCAAAGTCATGATAAAGTAATTTTTTTCCAGGAGAAAACATTTTTTGCACTGGAAAGTCGCCTTAAACGTCACACAAACAGTGCTCTTACTACATGAGACAGGTGTTACATTTGAGAAATATGTTTATTTCACTCATTGCATGTGTACTGCACTTTTTAAATATGAGAAATGTTTTAATTCCACTTGTATATGTGCTGTACTCAACAGCACACATCAAAGGTGTGAAACTTAAAAAAATGGCCTAGGCATAGGATTTTGAACTGGACAGGTATGCTTCCAGACAGGACACACACAACATTGCACTATGGTGCAAAGGTGTGTGTGTGGCACTAGGCAGCCTGTTTGTGCACCAGTCCATGGGAATAGAGCAGCACCCAGATATTTCCTAAATATGGCTCTGTGTTGAACTCTCCCCCTACCACAACACAATGCAGCAACTTTAGTTGCATCGGGGTGTTGTGTGTGCTATTTTTAGTAAATCTACCCCTAGTATTCCAATAGCCTTCTTAAGTGGTGCCAGATAGTCTTTCAAAATAGAGAGGAGCTTAAGGTGGTGGCAACAGTTTCTGCTATTTATTATCCCATCCTATGTATGTTTCATTTTATATTCCACTTTCAAATAGGTTTCTTTAGAAGAATCGCACTCAACAATAAGTTAATGTATATTTGAGATGTTCTGTATTGATTTAATTTTTCTTGGTTTCTGTTCTTACTACTGTCCTTTTTAGGATCAAAAGCAAAGTGCTCTGTCCCTGGTGTAATCTCTCTGTGGGCTTTTAACCACACCCATGTCAAGCCCATCCGTTTGGTTGGTTGGTTGGCTTGCCTTTTTTTAAAAATTTGCTTGATTTAATTACTGAAAGGCATGCATCCGTCGTGCCTTTTTCTGGCGTTTAGCCCTCCTCGAGCGCACTGACCAACTACTGAAAACATACGATGCTCTGTGTTTTCCGTAAGGTTTCTGGACTACTTTTTCTCTTTATTTCGTAGGCAGCATGATGTCGCTGGGTAGTAGTCGAGCGCTTTGCAGGACAACAATCCTGTTACATGGATAGTTGCACTTTTGCTGGTTGCATGGATAATTGCTCTTTTGCCAATACGTTTCACTGCGAGCAAACTTCTGTTTGCTTTTGTATGTCTGCATTGTGCTAATGGCGGCTGTCGGCTCGCTCATGTGAAACTGTTTTACTTTTCATTTACAGTTTATGTGGCAAGAAAAGTCCTGTTAGGAGTTTGCAATGCTAATAGCTTTAACTCAAGCAAATTGAGTTGCAAATGCTTGTTTACATTTGTTTTCCATTTGTTATATGAGCTAACGTTTCCGGTTAACAAATCTCCAATGCTAGTTACAGCTTCTATTACAAATATGTGTTTTACATATGATTTCATTTGTTTATATTCTGTTTTCATCATCTGGAAATAATGGTTTGTTTTGATTTCAAGTGACTTAGGATTTTTGGATTTCATTGTGCTCTCACTGCATGGATGTTAGTTTTATTTTGGAATTAAGTGGTTCCTTTGAAAAATGTTTTCCCAGTTATTCTATTTGTGCAACAATGAAGATTTTGATGGACTGAATTAATTTCTGACTCACTCACTTAATCACTCTCTCACACCCATTCTTTCAATTACACGATTCAGGTGGTCCAGGTGTAGTGAAATCATTTCCTACTACAAAGTAGTGTGCAAATAGAATATGTTTAAACTAGCAAACCCCTTAACATGATGTATTGACAGATATGTAAAAATACTTGTTTCATCTAAAGTGAGCAGCTACATGCCACGTTTTCATTTATGAAATGTTGTAATTTGCATGGGAATGGTTGCATGTCTCTCTTGTTGTATTACAAAATATAGATGTATGGCCAAATGCTTACTGTGGAAGTCAGTGCTTAATTTGTGCTTGTTCTTTCCGTTGCTCAGCACCAGGACTTATTGTTGAGGGCCGGCGCTTATTCTTCGCCCCCAAGCATTTGCTGCGGGCAAAAGACACATATGGGAAAGATGGAGGAAGAGAAAAACGAAAAAGCGTCACAATGGGAGAAAGCAGAAATCTGCAGGAGTGAGCTGAAGGTGCACGGAGCGGCTTTAAATTGAATGAAGTGGCCTGAGATGGCTTCAGGATTATGCTGCCTCAGTATTCCGTGTTCCCACATTTAATTGCAGCAGCTGCGTATTTAAGAGGAGAGCTTTGCGCGCCGGCACCTTGTTGTTTACAAATTAAGCACTGGTGGAAGTGGTTCAGTGTTGACCATGTCCCCTCTGCATAGGGCTTTTAAGTGGGCCATCTCAGGGATTGCACACCACTTCTAATTCTTCCCTTGAGGTGTGTAGAAGTTGCAGTACTGCACCAATGACATAGGCTGGCTCATTAATGTTCATGAACCAGCTTGTGATTCGTTGAACTGGAGACATGGATAACATCAACATCATGGACAAAATCTCTGGGGATTGGCTGTTCTGTATCCAGTTGTCCTGCATATTCTGTCCACCCATTCACTTTACCACTTACGCGTTCACTCCATTCACCCACTTACTCATCAATCCACCCAGACCATCTCCTTAATAATTCCATTTTCCAGACCACTGGGTAAACAGTTAATAAACTCTGGTTTGACCAATACTCGCTGGCACACTGTACTATTCAGGGACAGACTGGGAACCCAAAGCAGCCCTTGCAAATTTTGTCAGATCAGTCACCATAGACTGCATAGTGAGCAAGCCTGACTACTACAATGGGGTTTGGGGAGATATCCCCCCAAGAAAGATTGGGTAAAAATTGCAAAAACGGTGCATTCTACAACCCATTTTCAAGGTCAAGCATTTCAGTGCGGAAGGTGTGCTTTTCCGACATGTTGGTTTCTATGTGAGCTTTTAACCACGCCCACTTCATGCTCATCATTTTCACTCGTTCGTAGGCTTGCCTTTCAAAAATCCTTTGTTATCATTAGTAAATGCTTTACGTTTGTCCCTCCTTGGGGCAGTTTTTTTACGGTCTTGGCCGTCGACCCTGTTACAGGGATAACTGCACATTTGCTGATATGTTTGACTGCGAACTAACTTCTTTTTCTTTTTGTGTCTTTCTTTCCTGCTCGTGCTCATAGCAGCCGCAGCACTTTAGGTCGGCTCACTCACATCAACTGTTTTACTTTACATTTTTAATTTATGTGCCAAGAAAAGTCTACTTAGGAATTTACAACGCAAATAGCTCTAACTTGAGCAAACGCAAGACCCATTGAATTGCAAATGCATGTTCATTTTATGTTCAATTGTGTTAGCTTTAAAGCATAGTAAATGATGACCTTGCAGTGCACCAGGATACAGCAATCTATATTTGGGCTCTTCAAGTGATCCCCTCACCATCACACTCTAATAGTGCCTCTTATGTCTCCATAGCCCCTCTCTCACATGTTTTTCATTTGTTTTATAGCACCTCTCTTACTAATGAAGGGTGTTGGAGCACTTTACATCACACACATACATGGACAATGAATCATACATGTGTGTTAATAAGTGTATAGAAAATGTTACATAAGACAAAACAAGGTGCAGTATTCACACGCCATCCATACTGGAAGGCATTTTCTGAAGAGTGCTTGGCCTGGGCAAACATAATTTCAAGATTCAGAATGTAACACAGTGGTTAGCAGTGACTTTACTAACAACAATTTATTTCAAAATCAGGATAATCATAGACTGGGAAAAAACATAACTTTCGACCCTGTAGCATGCAGTTTGCATGCAGCTCTTGGACGGCAGTTCATAGCTCACTGTGCTCGATTATGATTGTAACTTATGAACTGCACAGTGCCAAAAGGATCTCTGTAGTAAAAGCAGTATCCCACTGAGCATTGCACATAAAATACTGTTCTGTGAACTGCATAGTACATGTTCTTTACAGCATGTATATTACCCCTCTCCTCTACCTTACATGAGTCAAAACTTCCACTAGTCAAAACTCTGATCTCTCTCCAGAAGGTACATTAATCACCCAAGTTATCTTGGCACTTTCATTGTTGCCTGAAAACCTTTGGATATACAAGTAGTACTGTTCTGCTTTTAAAACTGCTGCACTGCTACAAAAATATCCCCAAGTAAGAAAAACAGCCCCCAAGCTTCCAGCCTCCTGGGGGAAACACCTGGAGGCTGGTACGGTCAGCCCAGCTTTGGTACTGTTATGCCTAAATCTTGGTACTGTCTCCTAAATCCTTGACATACTTAGTCTTGCAAGTTTAGGTACTTGGGTTCTCATTTTGGGGTGTAGGCAGCTAAAAATCCTTCAATTACTGGAGGAAACCCCAAACACAGGGTAGAATCCACCTTCAAGTTTCACAGCACAGGGATAATATTGGTGTGGAGATTTAGGGGCATATTTATGAGGAATTGGCGTAGGGAAGTGCTGCAGTTGTTTTGTTGTGCTGCCCTACGCCAATTCGAATGGGTGTAAATGCTCTATATTTACAAGATATGGTGCATTTATGTCCTTTCTCCCTGCGCCGGGGCACAAATTGATGTTCATCGCCCCCACAGGCACCCTGGCATCATGGTGCAAGGGTGTCTGCGGTGTCAGCATGATTGTTCTGTGCAAGAATTGGCACAATCTAGAAATACATTTTCCTCTTTCTATGTGTTCTGCAGAATGCAGCACACACAGAAAGAGTAAATAACAAGGAGAAGTAAAGTTATTTTGCTGTGGCGCGCCTGCCCTGGGATGGCGCACAGTTTTGACTCATTCCCAGGTTTACAGATTCTTGTAATTCTGGGAATGGGCTAAAAACCATGGGTGTTGCAAGGGAACACACACCGCAATGCCCATGGTGTGCCTCCCTGACACAGGGCAAGGCAACTCAAAGACTTGCTCTATGTTGCCTTACACCATATCTATGAGGCCATGAAAATCCACACAAAGTGGCTTTCCGTGGTCTTGTAGAAAAGTGTCTGCACTCTACACCACTGTTGCATCACAAAAAATGATGCACCAGCGGCTCCAGGGGCATGTAAATATGGGCCAGATGTAGGTAAGTATGGTTTTGCGAGTCGCAATTTGCGAGTCATAGAGACTCGCAAATTGCAACTCGCAAAACCACATGCAGAAAGGTGTCTCAGACACCTTCTGCGAGTCGGTATGGGGTCGCAATGACCCACCTCATTAATATTAATGAGGTGGGTCGCAAATTGCGGCCCCATACCGACTATGGGCACTCGCAAACATGGAGGCCTGCTGTCGTCAGCAGACCTCCATGTTTGCGACTGCTTTTCAATAAAGCAGGTTTTTTTTTTCAAAGTGCAACCCGTTTTCCTTAAAGGAAAACGAGCTGCACTTTGAAAAATAAACCGAAACCTTTTGTTTCGGTATTTTTCAGGGCAGGTAGTGGTCCATTGGACCACTGCCTGCTCTGAAAAATTATTTTTGTGATCATTCACAAAGGGGAAGGGGTCCCATGGGGACCCCTTCCCGTTTGCGAATGAGTTACCATCCACTTCAAGTGGATGGTAACTGCGAGTTGATTTGTGACCGCTTTTGCGGTCACAAATCAACTTACATCGCGGTGCGAGTTGCAAATAGGAAGGGAACACCCCTTCCTATTTGCAAGTCGGAAACACATTTTGCGAGTCGGTTCCGACTCGCAAAATGTGTTTCTGCATCGCGCACAGGCATTAGCGCCTCGCAAACGGCGTTTTTCGCCGTTTGCGAGGCGCTAATGCCTTGCTACATCTGGCCCTATGTCCCTTGTTGGTGGTCTCTATTTCGTATTTGGAGTTTCCTTCAGAAATTGGAGCATTCTCATTTCCCTACAAACTGCAAACGAAGGCCCAGATTTACAAACAGTTAACACAACACCGGGCAACAAGCAAACTTGCTGCTCTGCACTGCATTAATTAACTGCAGAAAGCAGAACTGCGCCATATCTACAAAGAAATGGGACAGTTCTGTTCTCTCCATTCCCTGGCACACTTTGTGCATCCTTGCACAAGCTCAGGCACCCTTGTGCCATAGTGCAAGGGTGTCCGCGTTATGCTCAGGATAGTTTATGTGCAGGAAGGGATCCTTTCCTGCACATAAACTTTCGTTTGAGGCTTATGCATGTGTGCTACAGAATGCAAAACATATGCAAAGAAGAAAAAATGAGGAGGAATAAAAATAATTCACCTAGTTAAACCAGTCTCTCTCTGAAAGATGCCGAATTTTAGCGTAAATCTTTGTAGATATGGATTTGTGTCAAAACCCGTGGATGCATACACGGGAACTACCATGCACGACCCCTGGAACGCATCGCTGACACAAAATAACTCAAGGCTGCACATTTCACTGCGTTGCATTACTTTGGGTTACAAATCAATGCAACCCGTGATTTGTTAAAAAAGAAAACTCAAACCTGACATAAAGGGCCATATTTATACTTTTTGACGCAAAACTGCGCTAACGCAGTTTTGCGCCAAAAGAATTAGCGCCGGCTAACGCCATTCTGAAGCGCCATGCGGGTGCCGTATTTATTGAATGACGTTAGCCGGCGTTAGCCGCCGGCGCTGTCTGGTGTGCGTTAAAAAAAACGACGTACACCAGGCGGCGCCGGCGTAGGGGGAAAATGGCGTATGGGCGTCCACAAATGGTGCAAGTCAGGCTGAGGCAAAAAAATCGCCTCAGCCCGATTTGCGCCATTTTTTTACGACGCCCAGCCCCCATTGAAATGACTCCTGTCTTAGCAAAGACAGGAGTCATGCCCCCTTGCCCAATGGCCATGCCCAGGGGACTTCTGTCCCCTGGGCATGGTCATTGGGCATAGTGGCATGTAGGGGGGCACAAATCAGGCCCCCCTATGCCACAATTTCTTTTTAAAAAAAATACTTACCTGAACTTACCTTAATGTCCCTGGGGTGGGTCCCTCCATCCTTGGGTGTCCTCCTGGGGTGGGCAAGGGTGGCAGGGGGTGTCCCTGGGGGCAGGGGAGGGCACCTCTGGGCTCATTCTGAGCCCACAGGTCCCTTAAAGCCTGCCCTGACCCAGGCGCTAAAATCCGGCGCTAATGCGGGTTTTTTAGACCCGCCCACTCCCGGGCGTCATTTTTGCCCGGGAGTATAAATACGACGCATATGCATCGGAGTCATTTTTTAAGACGGGAACGCCTACCTTGCATATCATTAACGCAAGGAAGGTGTTAACGCAAAAAAATGACGCTAACTCCATGAACTTTGGCGCTAGACGCGTCTAACGCCAAAGTATAAATATGGAGTTAGTTTTGCGTCGAATTTGCGTCGAAAAAAACGACGCAAATTCGGCGCAAACGGAGTATAAATATGCCCCAAAGTTTTTGTAAATCCTAGTAAAGGTCCTTAATTCTTGCCGTCTTTCCTTACATGAGGCATAAGAGGGCCAGTACACATTGAGGTATATTTGACCATCTTTTTAATCTGTAGAGTCTAAAACACTACCTTTTAAATTCTTATAGACTGCGGGTACTTCGATGCTCTTACGTGAAAATTGAAATATTGAATTAAATGCATTAGCTAAAGATTGTTTTTACAGTATATTAAAAGGTTGCTCTCTTTTTCGTATTTTTTGTAGACCAGTGCCATCTAGTGGAATTTAAGGCAAATGCATTATTTCAAAAAGTTGAGCTTTCGAAGTGTGGTTTCATGCAGTACAACATTTAAATGTGGTTATTTCATGCGAAATTAAAAAAAACGCAAAGTGGAAGTCCTTTAGTACACTTTTAATCGTATTCCGTAATGAACACCAGAATATTTTTCTGTAAAAAAGAACTTTCTTAAACATATAGGGCATGATGTACACTCACTTGGGCCCTGATTTATACTTTTTGACGCAAACCTGCGTTTGCGCCGGTTTGCGTCAAAAAGTATAGCGCCGGCTAGCACCATTCCAGAGCGCCAGCCGGGCGCCATATTTAAAGAATGGCACAAGCCGTCGCTAAGGCACAGTTAATGTCAAAATGCATGACGCTAACCGGCTGGGAGAGGCGTAGGGAAAACTTGAGGCTGTGTGTGAAAGAATGGCATTAGTCAGGTTAGAGTCCAAATAATGGGAGGATAAATTAGGTGCTAGGGCCTTTAAGCCATTTTTAGCGTGGGAACGCCTACCTTGCATCTCATTGACGCAAGGTAGTTTTCCGTAGGCCAAAAATTACTTTAACTCCAATATTTTTGCATTAGACATGTCTAGCGGCAAAATATCAACATGGAGTTAAGTTTGTGCTGAATTAGCGTAAAATAAAATGATGCTAATTCAGCACAAACAGGGTACAAATATGCCCCTTGATTCACAAAAAGTGGTCGCAAATTACACACAACTTAATTTGACAATGAGATTTTGTAAACAGGACTTATACTATTAGGTCGGATGGTAAAATCACCCTTTGGAGAGGGTTGCAATCCGCTCGATCTCATGCATAATAATGGTGTTGGCTTCAAATTGTGATTTACTCCAACTAAACGCAATTACAGTGAGAGTGTTTTTTTTAGATCAGCAGACCACTAAGGGGCATACCCCATTTGTGCCGAATTTGCGTCATTTTTTGTTATGCAAATTCAGCGCAAAATGAACATATTTATGTTTTCACGTTAGACCAGTGTAATGTCAAAATATTGGAGTTTGCACCATTTTCTAGATGTGTGAACCTACCTTGCGTCAATGAGATGCAAGGTAGGTGTTCCCATCTAAAAAATTGTGCTTACCCCATAGGTCCATATTTATCCCCATGCTAAAATGATGCACGGGTGGGAGAAGGGGCTAAATAATGGTGCAATGCTTGTTTTGCACCATTATTTAACACCTAGGTCAGACCAGGGGTTAAGGGACCTGTGGATCCATTCCCATGGTTAAACACCATGAAATGGGTCCACAGATGCTCTCAGGACCCCATCCCAGGTAAGTATAGGTAAGTACATTTAAAAAAAATTAAAGTGCCATCCGGGGCCCAACTTGGGGCCCCCTGCATGGCACAGGGTGAAATGGCCATGCCAAGTGGACACTAGTCCCCTGTGCTGGCCATTGGGGTGGCGTGCATGACTCCTGTCTTTTTTAAGACAAGAGTCATGTGGTATGGATGGTTTTGCATCAGAAAATAACGCTAGGCTGGTTAGAGTTATCTTTTTTTACTCTAACCAGCCTAACGTAATTTTTTGGTGCAAAACCCCCTTCTCCCATACCGCCAGCCCCAACTGGCTAGCGTAATTTTTTTCTACGCTAGCAAACTATTTGCACCGGCTTGCGCCGTTCCATAGATATGGCGCCTGGCTGGTGCTCAGGAATGGCGCAATCCAGTGCTAAACATTTTGGTTCAAAACTGCATTAGTGCAGTTTTGCACCAAAATGTATAAATATGTCCCTTAGTTTGTGAGTGCAAAATGGGTTTTTGACACAGTAAAAAGCTAATTAGCATTGCCACCCCTGTAATTTTGTGAATCGCAGGTTTTGTGACCCCTAAATGGGTTAGTACATCAGCCCAATGTTTGCATATGTGTTTCCTGATAGAATCAATGCAAAAAATAGTGTGTGGACAGAATATCATGTAAAAGAAAATTGAGTACCAATTCCAAATAGGTGCATATAGATTTACTATTCTAAACTCCACATCTACTTACCTTGAAGATATAAATTATATATATATATATATATATATATATATATATATATATATATATATATATATATATATATATATGGGAAAGCCGGGACACCTCCAAAATGCTGACGATATAATTTTATTAGGAAGAAAAAACTCCCCTCCAACGGGTTTCGGCTGTAGCCTTGGTCAAGGACCATTTGGAGGTGTCCCGGCTTTCCTTTCTTTCCTTTAATCAAGAGGAAATTGGGAGCCCCGGAGCTTGGCTGAGACCGCTGCATGACTGCTTCCGGATTCCAGATTCCAGATTTCGTTTTGAATATATATATATATATATACAGTGTCAAGGTGCATTTTGTCTGGAGCTAAGTATAGTAAACCTTTACTTACCCACAGAAACTTACCTTCACAATATTTTTGCCTCAATATTTTTTCCAAATACTTTTATATGTTTAACAAGATCTAATCTTGAAAATGTGACTGTTTGTGAATGCACCTTTCAACTTTACATATACCTATCATATATTTTATATTACAGTGCACCCTTTACATTTAATTTCATAAGCACAGTAAAGGAGAAGTGGCACCTTTCAAATGGGTTAAATCTATAAATTCCTAGTGAATGAGGTTCTATCTCACTGCACTAAGGGGCATATTAATAGTCCCCTAGAGCCACCTTGCACCATATTAACATCATTATTTTTTATGTTAATGTGGCCCAACGAGGCCGAAATCCCCATGCCGTATTTACAGAGTGGCGCAGTTCATGCATTGCGCCACTCTGTAACCCTTTGTGCTACATTATGCCTGCGCCAGGCATAATGTATGCAAAGGGGGCATTCCCTTGTTAGGGGAGCCCGACAAATGGCGCAAGGAAATCTATGATATTTCCTTGCGCCATTTTTTATGGCACCTTTAACACCTGCTAAAGAGCAGGCATTAAAAGGGGGCTTTCGTTCTTTAGAATGGGCCCCTATGTGCCCTGCAGGAGTAGCGCCAATATTGTGGCACTACTCCTGCAGAGTACATCAATAGCGTCATGAAAAATTACGCTATTGCTCCCTACCCTACCCTGTGCCATGGTGCTCCATATTTTAAATACAGCGCACACATGTTGGAGGTAGGGGGGTGCTAAGGGGCACAGGGAAAGTTGAGCTGCACTCAGTTCAGCACCACTTTCCATAAATCTTGTCCTTGGTTCTATAGTTCTTATTAAATGCCTTTGCCTTGTCCCTTCTTTCTCTCAATAACTACCATTGTTCATGAAGAGAAGTGGCATTATCACTCAGTTGATGCATTACAGTCGAGTGAAAATACACCAAACCAAGCAAACCAAGAAAAGGTAACAAATGGAGATAATCACTACTTACCTTGCAAATATGGTGTACTTTAAATACCTCCCCATCCAAATTCAACATGCCAGTCTTCACCTACATATGGGTGTCTGCCTTTTTTAAATAGATTACTGGAGAAAACACAGAAAATAGCCAAATTGTAGCAATATTTTGGTCTTGTTGGGAATAAAATGGGCAAAAGGCTCTCTACATGAAAAGAGAATGATTTTTTACTAGAAATGACATCAACTGAAGAGTTGACGTTCTATGGTCGCCATCTTTCCAACTGTCAGGAACTTGTTTTTAACACAGTTTTGCATTTTTCCTATTTTTGAGATTTCAACCTATTCACAGTTTGTGGTGGAAACTGATGTGAAACCCAAGGGTGAACCCAGAAAGCTATACATTTCTGAAAGCTAGACAAAATGTCAAATACAGGAGGTTACATGTGTGGGTTGCTCATGATTTACACACAAAAAAAATTGTTGAAATTAAAAATAATGTAAAAACAATGAGGAAAATTAGACAAGACTGACAATGTTTTCATCTGTTATTTTGGGTATGAAGGACACATGCATTTTTTAAATGTGCCCAAGATGCTGAGTTTAGGGACAGTGGTAATTTGTATCACTCTGAATTTGGTGTTGCCCCTGTTATTAGGTGATTCAGAGGGCATTTTAGAAACATTTTTCTTCCTTTCCTTACATTTGGAAGTAAAATTGAACTGATAAATGTTCTACTATTTATGTTTCCATGCTTCTGATAAAGACTACAGAAATGCCCTGGGTTCTTAGGATTTTCTGGTTGCTGGTTTATGCAGAGCCTGAATAATGCAGCAATATACCAGGGCGTGTAAGAGGGGATTGGGATTTATCTGCTCTCTGCTGGCCTATATGTCAAAACTACCCCGAAAAGTGATGTGAAGCATAAGTGCACCAAGATGGCCACTCCTTTCTGAGCTCCACCTTAACTGCATCACTACCAAAGTTCCTGATGATGGTCCCAACCATGGTGCAAGCTTCGTTGTGAAGATTTTGGGACTGGAAAGATGCACCACTTGCTTGAATGTGTTTTGGTGGTTTGATTCTTCACAGAAATAAGGGCCATATTTATACTTTTCGACGCACAACTGCGCCAACGCAGTTGTGCGTCAAAAAATCTAACGCCATTCTGAAGCGCCATGCGGGCGCCGTATTTATTCAATGACGTACACCAGGCAGCACCGGCATAGGGGAATATGGAGCTTGGGCGCCAAAAAATGGGGCAAGTCAGTCTGTCCCCTGGGCATGGTCATTGGGCATAGTGGCATGTAGGGGGGCACAAATCAGGCCCCCCATGCCACAAAAAAAAAAATAATTACTTACCTGAACTTACCTTATGTTCCCTGGGATGGGTCCCTCCATCCTTAGGCGTTATCCTGGGGTGGGCAAGGGTGACAGGGGGGGTCCCTGTGGGCATGGGAGGGCACCTCTGGGCTCCTTCCAAGCCCACAGGTCCCTTAACGCCTGCCCTGACCAGGCGCTAAAAAACTACGCAAAAGCGGCTGGACGTCATTTTTTTTGACCCGCCCACTCCCGGGCGTCATTTTTGCCCGGGAGTGTAAATACGGCACACATGCCTCGGAGTCAATTTTTTAGACGGGAAAGCCTACCTTGCATATCATTAACGCAAAGTAGGTGTCCACGCTAAAAAATGACGCAAACTCCATGGACTTTGGCGCTAGACGCGTCTAACGCCAGAGTATAAATATGGAGTTCGTTTTCCGTCGAATTTGCGTAAAAAAAAAACGACGCAAATCCGGCGCAAACGGAGTATAAATATGGCCCTAAGTGTTTCTGTTTCTGAAGTGCTAAACTGAGGAGAGCACTTTCCCGCTTGAAGGTGCATTTTGTGGATAGGTATGGCTCTATTGAAAATATGCCAGCACTAGATTTAAACTCTGCACATGTTTCAATTATTATAAAAGCCATTGTCCTTAATTTCTTGTGGGTACAAATAACTTCAGATGATTTTGCTGCCCTAGTTATTTATTTTTGCTGGAATACATCCACATTTAAGCAAACCTAACTATATATCGTATGCACTTGAAATGGTTTTATACTTATTGTGTTTAATTAACATAACAAAGTTACTGATTATCGCCAACCTTCTGACTGCTTACATTCGAAGACATCATATTCATAGTTTCAGTTTTAGAAGTTTACTCCACAACAGCTTCTTCCATGTCAGATACCAAAGGGCGTCAATCAGCCAAAAGAAAGCTGTGGACTCCTAAGAACCCTCTTTAATAGAAATACAAGAAGAAATACAAGGTGTGCAAATTAATACAGATTCTATAAGCAATTATATCAAAAAGAAGTTGCTGGATTATATAAAATGGTATATGCTGGTGAGATCAAAATTAATGGTATCAAGAAATGACTTGTTCAAACGACTCTAAAATAAAATTGGTGACACAGATGAAAAAGATGCTAACTGATCTTGAGAACATAATGCACAAGATGTCCTCCACATTTTTAATCTGCCAGGAAATATAGAAGATGTAAACTTTACCTTATAAATCTCCAACCCAGCATACTGAATATAACATCCATGGATACGTTTGAGAGAGACAAGGCTCACCGTATACCATCACAACACAAACTATATGCTGTTTAATTTAAGCAATTGATCTTTGAAATTTTGTTTTTATCATCTTATCTTCAATTAGACAAATTCCTTCATTCTTGGTTGATGGCATCAAGATATGTATTCACCAAGACGAAGCTAAAGAAAGTTTACTTTCTTACCCTAGGCTTAAAAAAGGTGGTTATACATATGGAACATTTAATTCTGCAATCATGAAGATTTGGGAAGGTTACATCTCCAAGTCTTTTACATTACTAAGTGATTTATTGTTGTCCTAGATCATCAACTATTGTTTCTGATGAAAGCACAAGATTCAGATTTGTTTAATTACATATTGGCTAGTTACATTACATTTCAGCATTGCTTCCTTGCATATCATTTGCAACTATTTTTATTTTGCATCAATATCTTTATGTGGTCTTTATGTAGATCTGATTGTATGTAGTGTGTCTTGCCTGTATCCTTCGATGTGGCTTTAAAATACTGTTTGTTCATTATACTTGTCTTGCTGCTAATATGAATAGCTAGGTATTTTCTTAAATAGTAAGGCCCATATTTATACTTTTTGACGCTAAACTGCGCTAACGCAGTTTAGCGTCAAAAAATTTTGCGCCGTCTAACGCCATTCTGAAGCGCCATGCGGGCGCCGTATTTATGGAATGGCGTTAGACGGCGCAATCAGACCGGCGCTGCCTGGTGTGCGTGGAAAAAAACCACGTACACCAGACAGCGCCGGCGTAGGGGGAAAATGGCGTATGGGCGTCTTAAAATGGGGCAAGTCAGGTTACGTCGAAAAAATCGTCGTAACCCGACTTGCGCCATTTTTTTTCGACGCCCATCCCCCATCAACATGACTCCTATCATTGTAAAGATAGGAGTCATGCCCCCTTGCCCAATGGCCATGCCCAGGGGACTTATGTCCCCTGGGCATGGTCATTGGGCATAGTGGCATGTAGGGGGGCACAAATCAGGCCCCCCTATGCCACAAAAAAAAAAAAAAAAAAACTTACCTGGACTTACCTTAATGTCCATGGGATGGGTCCCTCCGTCCTTGGGTTTCCTCCTGGGGTGGGCAAGGGTGGCAGGGGGGGTCCCTGGGGGCAGGGGAGGGCACCTCTGGGCTCATTTTGAGCCCACTTGTCCCTTAACGCCATTCCTGACCCAGGCGTTAAAAAGCGGCGCAAAAGCGCCGTTTTTGGCCACGCCCACTCCCGGGCGTCATTTTTGCCCGGGAGTATAAATACCACGTAAAGGCCTGGGAGTCATTTTTTAAGACGGGAACGCCTCCCTTGCATATCATTAACGCAAGGAAGGGGTTCACGCTAAAAAATGACGCCCACTCCGGGCACTTTGGCGCCCGAAGCGTCTAACGCCATAGTATAAATATGGCGTTAGTTGGCGTTAGTTTAGCGTCTAATTTGCGTCGAAAAAAACGACGCAAATTCGGCGCAACCAGAGTATAAATACGGCCCTAAATATGGAGCCAGTTACAGTCTTGAAATTATCTATTTAAATGTTGAAGGTTAACAGCACCCGATTGAAATGAATAGGATAAATCAATATTTGCCTCTGTATAAAACGGACTTTTTTTTAAATATAGATGATAAAATACTACCCATAACGAATAAGGTTTGGTTAGGAAATTTTACTGCAGCAGGAGCTATAGTAGGGGAAAATGGAGTTGGAATATTTTTTGCTAAGAAATTAGGAGGTCTATTTAAGAAAAGTGGCACTGCATCCAATGCAGCAGCACTTTTCTAGCACCCCTTAGAGCCCACTACTGCAACCATGTGTGCACCATATTTAATATATGGCACACCGTCGCGCAGAGTAGGGGCAATAGCGTCAAGATTTTAGACGCTCCTGATGTACTTAGCAGTACTAGCGCCAAAACTTTTGGTGCTAGTTCTCCAAAGTGCATACCCCCGGATTTAAGAGGGCCTACCGTCTCCTTGCGCCACATTAGCATCATTTTTTTCACAGTAATGTAGCCCAAGTAGACCAAAATTGCTGCGCCAAATTTACAAAGTGGAACAATGCATGCATTGCATCACTTTGTAACCCCGAGCGCCACATTATGCCTGCGCCAGGCATAATGTACACAAAGGGGGCGTTCCCCCGCTGGGGGGCAAAAAAATGGCACAAAGAAATATTTTAGATTTCTTTGTGCCATTGTTTTCAGCTTTGCACCACTTTGTAAATCTGGCGCTGCAATATTGGCCTCGTTGGGCCACATTAGCAAAAAAATAAATATGCTAATGTGGCGCAAGGAGGTGCTAGGCCCTTTTAAATTAGGGCCTAAATGTTCAAATGTTACAACAATGTAGTGATTTTGGTGGTGTATTTATATATGTTACAGGTTACAATTGCTAAATATGTTCTCCATTTATTAATTCATATGCACAAACTAGAGATAATCCTATTTTGGAAAAAGTAACTGCATATGTAATTCAACTGGTAATTTGCCATATATGGTAGACAGAGACTTTAATTCAAGAAGTGATCCATTTTTTAATAAATCCCTTATTGAATAATGAAATATTTGGAGATTGCATGTTTCCAATCCAAAAAATTTACTTTCTATTCTAGTTCCCATTCTTCATTTCTCTTCTAATAATTTATGTAATTTAATTTCAAACCTTAAAATTAACTCAATTGACGTTTCTGATCATGACTTTGTTTCCATGTGTATCACTTTGCAAGATCTTCCAATGCATCCTCCCAAATGAGCAATGAATACTGATATAATTCTAAATGAAGAAAATAAAGTCAGGCTTCTCACGCATATCAATATGTTTTAGCTGATAATGAACCATCAGATGTATCAAATATTTTTAATTTAGATGCACATCTTAGGGATATTATATGAGAGGCTTTTTATTACCTTAGGATACAATAGATATACATTTAAACATTGAAAGATACAATATGAATTCAACAGAATACTTAGCAAAAGGCCAGCCAAACAGTCATTTAATGAAAGAGGTAAAAATAAGGTTGTTTAAGACTTTGGAAGTACTTTTAATTCCAAAGTCAAATTTGCATATACCTTTAATTTAAAAGCAGCCAGCAAGGCAGGCCTGCCTTTAAAATGACCCTGGGAACCTCAGCAGTACACCCGTGGGTGCACTACCTATGCTGGTGTCCCTAAACCTACATGCCCTACCATATACTTGGGACTTATAGGTAGGTTGACATAGCGAATTATAATTAGCCTAATTTGTATACTTATTTTATAGAGAGCACAGGCCCTGGGACTGGCTAGCAGCACCCAGGACACCATCAAATTCAGGAAACACCAGCAAAAAGTGAAAAATGGGGTGCAAAATGTTAGGAGGCCTCTGCAGTCAGCCCTGTTTTCTCACAATAATCATAATGCCAATTGTTCCTTGTAAACTTTTAGCTAGTTATTTATGAATAAAGAAAGCTTAAATTGATGCTGTACAATCTTTGAAATGTGAATTGCTAACAAATTCCAGAGATATTGCAAAATAATTTTTATCTTTTATACACCATTACATAATAAGCCTCTATATGTTCAAAGTCAAATTATATGTGATTTTTACTGTCTTGTAAGCTGCCTACAATCTCGTTACAGGATAGATCGTTACTGGATGAACCTTTTATTTTTCCTTGGAAAGCACAATTAGTGCTATTAAGGTGCTCAAATCCAGTAAGATTCCTAGTCCCAATGGCATCCCATGAAAGTTATTTTTATTTATATATATATACATATATATATATATATATATTTAATCCAAACCGGTCTGAAATAATTGTTCGTTGCACGCACTCTACTGCCGGTGCCGGTAATGAAGGGAACCATCCTTGGTTTACATAAATATCGAAAATATTCACCACACTCCAGGAGGTTTTTTGAACGCTCCAGCCAGAACATCAAGAACCCAGTATAGAAAAATTAGGAGAGGAAATAGAAAACATAAATTATCCTCACCACAGAAAACAAAAGAGGTAACTTTTGAAGAAGATATTGAAGAAAATCTGGTAGTTAATCTATCGGATCACATTCTAACGGATGAGGAGAGTAAAGTTCTGAATAAAGGCTTGTCATTCTGCCAGGAATATCATTTTAATAGGGTGGAAACTAAAATTGATGCATATAAATTTTAAGAAAAGTAAAATTGGCCAAACACTTAGCAAAACATCCTGGTAAAGTAAAATCCATCACTGCATCGAATACAGAGACAGGGTTAATAATTGATCACATACAAGATGTGCAAGTACGTATTTCCTAATGATGAATTTGGAAAATGAAGATGTTTCCTCAATCGAGGCACTAGACCAACTGGGTATTTCGAGAAACAATCACACTTACAGTCATTTCAAATCTAAATCTAAATTTTGTCCAATGCTAAATCCAGGAAACACATTTGATGTATTTTATGAGGCAGTCATGACTGATTTGGAAAGTATGATAAACATCATAATAAAGAAAATGTAAGTGTGAACGAAAGAAAGGCACAAAATCAACTTAGGGCCAATGACATGATCATTATAAAACCAGCATATAAGGGTGGTAATGTAGTAATTCAAAATCGTGAAGACTATATGAAGGAAGCATTAAGACAATTAAATGATGCTGAAAATTACCAGACAATACAGAAGAACCCCAGAAATGAGATATTGCATATAGTAAATACAAAATTGAAATACTGGCATCAAGAACTGTTGCTTAATGAGGAAGAGTACACATTCTTACAACAATGACATCCTATTATGCCTTCAATCTATTTTGTTCCAAAAATTCATAAAACACTGCAAAATCCCACAGGGAGACCTATTGTCTCGGCATGTGGTTCAATATTTGAAAATATTGTAAGCTATGTCGATTTTTATCTTGCTCCAATGGTAACATCGCTTAGTTATTACATCAAAGATACTAGAGATTTTTAAAGAATCACATCAGATATAGTATGGCATTCTAATTATTATCTTGTGACCATAGATGTAGTTTCTTTATACATGTTTATTCAACATGATATAGGCTTCGGGGTCTAGCATATTTCTTACGACAAAGAAACATAAAAGAAACTAAACATTCAATGATGCTTCTGTCGAATTATGCATACTTAATGTGTTTTTGTCTAATCATCATATAAACAAATAATTATGTGGAACAGCTATGGGAATTTCTCTATCTCTAAGCTATGCAAATCTATCCATGGGATGGTGGGAAAGAGAACTAGCTTGGCAAGACACATATCAGGAAGATTTGAAAAAAGTCATTCTTTGGCTTCATTATATAGATGATTTATTTATAATCTGGAATGGCACAAAAGATTAATCCAGTACATACTTCTGTAAATTGAATCAAAATAA
The DNA here is from genome assembly GCF_031143425.1 of Pleurodeles waltl. Lineage (NCBI taxonomy): Eukaryota > Metazoa > Chordata > Amphibia > Caudata > Salamandridae > Pleurodeles > Pleurodeles waltl. The sequence goes on along the minus strand of NC_090447.1, from coordinate 506,325,392 downwards.
TTGTGGACTACAGTTCACTTATGTTATAAATGCAACATAAATTAATTTTCTGGATATTAAAGTTTATGTGGAAAACAATCAGCTAAATACAACCACGTACAGGAAAGAAACTGCTACAAACAATATTTTATATGGAACTATCTATCCAAAATCACTACTTAAAAGTATCCTTTTTGGAGAATTTTTAAGAATGAGAAGAAATTGCTCTGATGATAAAGAAATGGAGAAACAATTTATAAATGTAAAACAACGATTTCTTCCAATAAAATATTGTAAATCACATATTGAATTAGGGAAACAAAAAGCACAAAGAAAGAATCGTCAACAACTGATGATTGATGAACCAAAAACAATTGTAGAAATGGAGAACAAAGCTCCTCGTTTAATATTAACTTACAGTAAGAAAAGCTAAAAGATTGAAAGTATTTTAAGAAACATTGGAGAATTTTAAAAAGTGACCAAGATATAGTACCTATGATTGGAGACAAACCACATGTTATGTACAGAAGATCATGTTCAATTAAAGATATGTTGGTGAAAAGTCATTTTTCAACACAACCAAGGAAAAACTGGATGCATGAAAGTTCAATGGGCTTTTCTAATGTAACAATTGCAAAGCTTGTTCAATTGCTTATAATGTCAAAAGCTTTAAGAACTATAAGGGAAAAGAAGTTACCATTTCACAAAGAATAACATGTAATAGCCAGTTTGTTTTTTATCTTATTGAATGTGAATGTGGATTACAATATATAGGCAGTATAATTTGCCCATTAAAGAAAAGGATTTTAGAACATATAAGGGCAATACAACATAAAGATCATAGCTATGCAATAGCGAGACATCATATTGGAAAACATATATCAGATTGGAAAAGTTTAAAGTTTTTTGGTGTAGTTCAGCTGAATAGAAATGAACGTGGTGGAGATCGAACTCTCAAATTACGACAACTGTAGAGTAAATACATTATCCAATTACGGATGAAGGTCCCATTTGGGTTAAATATGGGTGAGGATCTTCATGTACATATATAGGTGATATGTGAGCCAAATTGAATGATATATATAAAGGATTGGAGCACTTCGGGCATCTATATGGAATGTTGCTCTTTGTCCATCCTTGTTTTCAGTCTTTCTCCTTATTATTTTCTTTTTTCTTGTTTTCTTGTTGGATTTACTTTTATGATTGCATAAAAATGGAGAGAAAATGAGGAAAGTAAAACTTAAGAAAATTGTAAAAATATGTGGAAATTAATTGATGTAATAATATAGTCACATATAATAGACAAAGCAATTGAGGCTTGGAAAATTGTTTATTAGACAAATATGGCACTCAGCCAATAGGATCTGAAAAATGCTTCAATATCATATGTTTATTATGCACTGGCATATCAATATTGATTTAGTTATAATGATAGAAATTTTGCAATATAAGTGAATAATAATTTGATTTTCAAAATATATTATAGGAGTTGATTTTCAAAATATAGTATAGGGGATGGAATCAGGGTTAGAGTGACGCATAAATTATGCAAAAAAAAGAAAAGAGAACTCTGGGTAGTTCCCAAGATTAGGTGGAGAGCAGCTCCAGTGAGGAACACTCTGCAACACCAGCAACACTCTAGATTTGCTTGCCTCAGATGTCTGTTTATCTAGCAAAGTTTTTAAGCATAGGATCAGCACAGTGCTATCCACACCAAGCTAGATAGGGACAAATTATTTTGCCATTCGTTCAGCAAAATCTTTAAGCATAGGATTGACACAGTGTCATCCTTGCTGAGCTGTAAAATGACAAAAGCTATTTACTGCTCCAAGCACAGTATTACAGCGTTGAACTAGTAAAATACCATCCAAGCCACCCTGGAATGAGTAAAAGCAACCCCTGACATGTGTTTTGCTCTCATTAGAGCTCTTCAGAGGGGTTGAGCTTTGTTGAGTTACAAAGGCACACCCGGTATAAAACTTTGTGGACTCCAGGCAACATCACAAACCCAAGATAATCAGGGACCTGGGGTCAGTGGCAGTGAGCACACCGTTCAGGGGACAGGGGCACAGGGCAACAGAGACACTGGGAGGACTGCTGTGCGACAGGGGGATTACAGGCCCAGGGAACCCACTCTCCACGAGGCACTTACGGGGATCCTGGAGGCATACCACCATTCCCAGGAGACCTTGGGCCAGATACTGGCCAAGTTGCAGGAGCCCCAGCGGCTGCAGGAGGGACAGTACCTGGGGATCAGGGAGGACCTCAAACACATCCACACCATCCTGGTCACCACAGCAGGGGTGCTGGCTGACATGGCCAACACCATGAGGGAGGCAGTGGCACATCAACGGGCCCCTGACATTAGCCACACCGAAGAACATCCCTCCACCTCCGCTGGCGCTAGTGGACAGGAGGCCCCGCTACTGGAACAACAGGCTACCAGCACCCCACCCCCTGCAGAAGGAGAACCACTCCACAAATGGTCCCTGTGATCCAGGCAGAAACCAAGGAACATTGCCAAGACCCCCACCAGGAAATAAGACTCTCCTGATTGTCACCCTTCTGTCCAACTCTGTTACCCTGTCCACCTTGAACTGCCGTTGCTCCCCTTCCTATGCCCCATTGGACAATATGCCTGTGATACAAAGAGACTGGACTCTAACTGGACATTCCTCCACCATCACCCAGCCCATTGCACACCCCCCTCAACCTCTTAGCAATTAAATAAACACCCTTGGAACAAATACAAGTCTGGAGTCGGTCAATTGATTGAAATATGTATTAATTCAACAATCTATTAATATTGCAATTCATATGTACAGTTATATATAAATTGGTATGACCTGTAGTGGGCAGCAGTAAACACACCAGTAGCCAGAGTGGGGCACAGAGATCTGAAAATAGAGATGCCAAAGGGTACAGTAAGTGGCCGGAGACATAGGGAAATCAGGCTGCCATGTACAATGTCCAACTCAAAACTGCAATGGAAAGTGAACTTACAGTGTCTTACCTGTGTGTCACTGGAAGTACTGCTGTATGAGACAACTTCTGTTGTCCACATCTTCATCCTCTGCCTACTCTTTCTCACTGTCCGCAGCCTACACTGCTGCCACAAGACCATCTCCAGGCTCATCCTCCTGCAGAAAAGGCACCTGGCGTCTCAAGGCCAGGTTGTGCAACATGCAATGATGATTTTCACACCTTCTTGGGTGAGTAGTACAGGGATCCACCAGTCATATGGAGGCACCTGAACCTGGCCTTCAGGAGGCCGAAGGTTCTCTCAGTTATCCTCCTTGTTCACCCATGTGCCTCATTGTAACGTTCCTCTGCACTTGTCCTGGCATTCCTCACTGGGGTCAGTAGCCATGAGTGGTTGGGGTAACCAGACTTACCTGCAAATATCGAGGCATACCTGTTAGCCACACACTCACCCTTAGGGACACCCCCATACCCATACACCAACATATACTGGACGGGGACCTTGGGCTCAGCTATTAGCCACACCCGGTGCCTCTGGAGTTGAGCCATCACAAATGGGATGCTGCTATTCCTCAAGATAAAGGCGTCATACACAGAGCCAGGATACTTGGCATTGACATGGGAGATGTACTGGTCCATCAAACACACCATCTGCACATTCAGAGAGTGATAGCTTTTTCTATTCCTGAACATTTCTCCGGGGGGGGGGACGACAAATGCTACATGTGTACCATTAATGGCACCAATGATGTTGGGGATATGTCCCAGGGCATAAAAGACAGCTTTCACTGTGGCCAAATCCTCCACCTGGGGGAATATGATGTAGCTGCGCATCTGTTTCAGCAGGGCAGACAACACTCTGGTCAACAGGTTGGAGAACATTGGCTGATATTTCCCTAATGCCATGGTCACTGCTGTTTGGAAGGAACCACTTGCCAGGAAATGGAGCACTAACAGGATCTGCACTAGATAGGGAAGACCTGTGGGGTGGCGGATAGCTGAAATCAGGTCTGGCTCCAATTGGGAACACAGTTCTTGGATTGCGGCCTGATCAACTCTGCAGGTAAGGATTATGTGCCTGTCCTCCATAGTCGCCAGGTTCACAAGGGGTCTGTACACGGGGGGATATCTCCATCTCATAGGGTGGAAAACGGGGAGCAGGGGGTCATATTCACACATATGTTGCAATAAAAATGCATTTCTTCCTTTACAGAAACATTATGTGAATTAGAAATTAAGTAGATGTGCCAATGTCTGCTGTGACGCAGTTAGGTGCCATGGCCTGTGCCCCCTGAAATAGCAGCTGTCTGACCTCTGAGGAGAGACAAGTGGAAATGAGGTAATTTTGCTGGCGTTGTGTGCCGTTGCGGTAGGCGGTCGATGACCGCTGTGCAACTTCGCATTGGTTATCATTGAGCCCTATACATTCCAAGCTAATGGCGATGTACGCCGGCGGTGACGGTTCGCACTGCCGCAGACGTGACCACCATTTCCTAACTGTTCAATCGCTTGCTACCTGACCTTCAACAGGAGAGGACCTATACTGCAAGTGCTGCTGTGACCTGGGTCTGGAAGCGTATACTTCACTCCATGGTTCTCCAGACAAACAGGTGAGTACACTATGAGCATGATGCATGGGCCATGAATGTATGGCGTGCTGTGTGTGTATGCCTTGTGTAGGGGGGGGCTAAGGGGTCCTGGGCAGAGTGCTGCATGTCTGGTGGTCAATGTCTATGCGTAAGGGGATGGGAGGGATGTTGTGGGACTTGAGCGTAACAGTCCAGAGGGTATTACTAATCCCTTTTTTCCTTGGTATATTTCCCTGCAGGTCAGCGCCCATCAGAAAAGGGGTATTTCGCGTGCCATGGCCAAGGAGGTGCGGACCCTCGGGGTCTTTGACAGGAAAAGTACCCACTGCCGCAAACAGTGGAAGGACCTGCACTGCTGGGCAAGGAAGACGGCGGAGTCCCTGCTGGGGCTAGCGTCCTGACGAGGAAGGGGTGCCTGTTGTACCCTGACCCCCCTGATGTTCCGCATCCTGGTGGTGGCCTATCCGGAGTTGGATGGGCGCTTGAAGGCATCACAGATGCCACAAGGGGGTGAGTACAGATTCAGAATCTTGACTTTGCATACATTAAGGTTTACCTGGGTGGGGGATGTGGGCTGTGGGTGCCCCTAGGCCAGGGCAAACATGGCAGGGTAGGTCCCTTGTTGGGAAGGCTATGAAGCACTCCTAACCCAATAGTGTTAGTGGGCATCTACTACTGGGCAGGGTCCTGTGGGTTTCAGGTGAGCAGCTAATGGTGTTAGGCAATGTACCCCATGGCTTGGTGATTAGCTTTGTAACTGGTAGTGCATGGCCTAGTGCATAGGGTTGATCCCTGTGTGTTGTGTACGCCAACGGTAGTTTTGTTGCTGGCATTGACAACAATTCTGCTGCATGTCTGCTGGCATGTGGTTTTTCCTACAACAATTCTGCTGCATGTCTGCTGGCATTCATTTTTGTAACATTGAGTATTTTCTTTCATGTGTGTGAGTACTGTGTGACTACAGTGGTATTGCAAGAGCATTGCATGTCTCCTAGTTCAGCCTTGGCTGCTCAGCTACAGCCTGGCCTCTCGACTCTGACTACATTTCACTAATAAGGGATAACTGGATCTGGTGTGAGGTGTAAGTGCATTTGGTACCCACTACAAACCAGGCCAGCCTCCTACAATGGTTGTGCAGTGGTGGGCTAAGTACTTGCAATTGCCTTATCACTCTGTCACTGGTGCTTTCCACAGGAAAGAATACTCTATACCTAGAGCTATACAAAAGTATACCTAGTCTGTTCACTTGCTTTCAAAAGACTAAGGTGGTCATTGCAACCCTGGCGGACGGTGTTAAAGCGGCGGTAAGACCGCCAACAGGCCGGCGGTAAAAAAATTTGAATTACGACCGTGGTGGAAATCGCCAACAAAGACAGCCACTTTAACACTCAGACCGCTACGGCAGTAAAGACAAACAGCTTGGTGGCCACCGCCAACAGACAGGCGGAAGACAAAGTACCGCCCACAGTATCACAACCTACCAATCCGCCACCTTTTCCTGGCGGATTCACCGCGTACAAAAACACGGCGGAAACAGGACTTCGAAGGGAAAAAGCTCACCTCTACACACCCCACGAGGAATCCGGACGCCATGGAACACGAGCTGCACATCCTGCCAGCCCTCATCTTCTTGCTCCTCTACCAGGAGCACGAACACAACGGTGAGTACTGCACCTACGACCCACGGGAGGGGGGAGGGAAAAAACAGGGACACACACACACAACACCCCCGCCCCCACCCTCACCCACTACAACACACACACTAATACATATTTATACATTATAGTTACACCCCCCGGAAGAATGCAAAGACAAAAGGAAATGAGTGTAAACATTGTAATTTATTAAAATCAAGTATGCAAAAATATATATATACACCATAAGCAAAATATACACCAAGCTTAGTAGTCCAGGTAGTGCTCCAATGAAGTACGTGGAACACTGGGCCCACCAGGTATGGGCGAGGCCCACACAAGATCCTCGACCATGACGGAGAGAACACTGCAGGGGCATCAGAGAGCAAGAAAACAGGCACCTCAGGGGGAGGGAAAGGGGGGCACCCCAGCCGGTTGAGTGCACAACGCCAAATCCACGAGGGTGCCACATGCCCACTGTTCAATCCTGGGGAGTGCAAAGCCACAGTCTCTCAAGTCTATACAGTGGGTGGGTTGCCCACTGTTCCATCCTGGGGAGTGCAAAGCCACAGTCTCTCAAGTCTATACAGTGGGTGGTTTGCCCACTGTTCAATCCTGGGGAGTGGAAAGCCACAGTCTCTCAAGTCTATACAGTGGGTGGTTTCCCCACTGTTCAATCCTGGGGAGTGCAAAGCCACAGTCTCTCAAGTGGATGATGTAGGAAAGTACCATCTTGCCTGGCATGTTACCCCCATATTTCACTGTATATATGTTGTTTTAGTTGTACGTGTCACTGGGACCCTGCCAGCCAGGGCCCCAGTGCTCATAAGTGTGCCCTGTATGTGTTCCCTGTGTGATGACTAACTGTCTCACTGAGGCTCTGCTAACCAGAACCTCAGCGGTTATGCTCTCTCTTTGCTTTCCAAATTGTCACTAACAGGCTAGTGACCAATGTCACCAATTCACATTGGCATACTGGAACACCCTTATAATTCCCTAGTATATGGTACTGAGGTACCCAGGGTATTGGGGTTCCAGGAGATCCCTATAGGCTGCAGCATTTCTTTTGCCACCCATAGGGAGCTCTGACAATTCTTACACAGGCCTGCCACTGCAGCCTGAGTGAAATAACGTCCACATTATTTCACAGCCATTTACCACTGCACTTAAGTAATTTATAAGTCACCTATAAGTCTAACCTTTACCTGGTAAAGGTTGGGTGCTAAGTTACTTAGGGGCATATTTATACTCTCTTTGCGCCGGAATTGGTCGGTTTTTTTAACGCAAATCCGACGCAAAGCTAACTCCATATTTATACTTTGGCGTTAGACCCGTCTACCGCCAAAGATCTTGAAGTTTGCGTAATTTTTTAGCGTGGACACCTACCTTGCGTTAATGATATGCAAGGTAGGCGTTCCCGTCTAAAAAATGACTCCAAGGCATGTGCGCCTTATTTAAACTCCCGTGCAAAAATGACGCACGGGAGTGGGCGGGTCAAAAAAAATGACGTCCAGACGCTTTAGCGTCATTTTTTAACGCCTGGTCAGGGCAGGCGTTAGGGGACCTGTGGGCTCGGAAGGAGCCCAGAGGTGCCCTCCCATGTCCCCAGGGACACCCCCTGCCACCCTTGCCCACCCCAGGAGGACGCCCAAGGATGGAGGGACCCATCCCAGGGAGCTTAAGTTAAGTTCTGGTAAGTAATTTTTTTTAAAAACGTTTGTGCCATAGGGGGGCCTGATTTGTGCCCCCGTACATGCCACTATGCCCAATGACCATGCCCAGGGGTCATATGTCCCCTGGGCATGGCCATTGGGCAAGGGGGCATGACTCCTGTCTGTGCTAAGACAGGAGTCATTTCAATGGGGGTTGGCGCAGTTGTGCGTCAAAAAGTATAAATATGGCCCTTAGTGTGTGGGCACCCTGGCACTAGCCAAGGTGCCCCCACATTGTTCAGGGCAAATTCCCCAGACTTTGTGAGTGCGGGGACACCATTACACGCGTGCACTATACATAGGTCACTACCTATGTATAGCGTCACAATGGTAACTCCGAACATGGCCATGTAACATGTCTAAGATCATGGAATTGTCACCCCAATGCAATTCCATGATCCCCGAGTCTCTAGCACAGACCCGGGTACTGCCAAACTACCTTTCCTGGGGTTTCACTGCAGCTGCTGCTGCTGCCAACCCCTCAGACAGGTTTCTGCCCTCCTGGGGTCCAGCCAGGCTTGGCCCAGGAAGGCAGAACAAAGGACTTCCTCAGAGAGAGGGTGTTACACCCTCTCCCTTTGGAAAAAGGTGTCAGGGCTGGGGAGGAGTAGCCTCCCCCAGCCTCTGGAAATGCTTTGATGGGCACAGATGGTGCCCATCTCTGCATAAGCCAGTCTACACCGGTTCAGGGATCCCCCAGCCCTGCTCTGGCGCGAAACTGGACAAAGGAAAGGGGAGTGACCACTCCCCTGACCTGCACCTCCCCTGGGAGGTGCCCAGAGCTCCTCCAGTGTGCTCCAGACCTCTGCCATCTTGGAAACAGAGGTGCTGCTGGCACACTGGACTGCTCTGAGTGGCCAGTGCCAGCAGGTGACGTCAGAGACTCCTTCTGATAGGCTCTTACCTGTGTTGCTAGCCTTGCCTCCCTCCTAGGTAGCCAAACCTCCTTTTCTGGCTATTTAGGGTCTCTGCTTTGGGGAATTCTTTAGATAACGAATGCAAGAGCGCATCAGAGTTCCTCTGCATCTCTCTCTTCACCTTCTGCCAAGGAATCGACCGCTAACTGCTCTGGACGCCTGCAAAACTGCAACAAAGTAGCAAAGACGACTACTGCAACCTTGAATCGCTGATCCGGCCACCTTCTCGACTGTTTTCCTGGTGGTGCATGCTGTGGGGGTAGCCTGCCTCCTCTCTGCACTAGAAGCTCCGAAGAAATCTCCCGTGGGTCGACGGAATCTTCCCCCTGCAACTGCAGGCACCAAAAGACTGCATCACCGGTCCTCTGGGTCCCCTCTCAGCATGACGAGCATGGTCTCTGGAACTCCCACAGTCCAGTGACTCTTCAGTCCAAGTTTGGTGGAGGTAAGTCCTTGCCTACCAACGCTAGACTGCATTGCTGGGTACCGCGTGATTTGCAGCTTCTCCGGCTCCTGTGCACTCTTCCAGGATTTCCTTTGTGCACAGCCAAGCCTGGGTCCCTGACACTCTAACCTGCAGTGTACGACCTCCTGAGTTGTCCTCCGGCGTCGTGGGACCTTCCTTTGTGACTTCAGGTGAGCTCCGGTTCACTCCTCTTCGTAGTGCCTGTTCCGGCACTTCTGCAGGTGCTGCCTGCTTCTGTGAGGGCTCCTTGTCTTGCTGGGCGCCCCCTCTGTCTCCTCACGCAATTGGCGACATCCTGGTCCCTCTTGGGCCACAGCAGCATCCAAAAACCCTAACCGCGACCCTTGCAGCTAGCAAGGCTTGTTTGCAGTCTTTCTACGTGGGAACACATCTGCAAGCTTCTCCATGACGTGGGACATCCATCCTCCAAAGGGGAAGTTCCTAGTCCTCTTCGTTCTTGCAGAATCCACAGCTTCTACCATCTGGTGGCAGCTTCTTTGCATCCACAGCTGGCATTTCCTGGGCATCTGCCCACTCCCGACTTCATCGTGACTCTTGGACTTGGTCCCCTTGTTCCACAGGTACTCTCATCCGGAAATCCATCGTTGTTGCATTGCTGGTGTTGGTCTTCCTTGCAGAATTCCCCTATCACGACTTCTGTGCTCTCTGGGGAACTTAGGTGCACTTTACACCTACTTTTCAGGGTGTTGGGGTGGGCTATTTTTCTAACCCTCACTGTTTTCTTACAGTCGCAGCGACCCTCTACAAGCTCACATAGGTTTGGCGTCCATTCGTGATTCGCATTCCACTTGTGGAGTATATGGTTTGTGTTGCCCCTATACCTATGTGCTCTCATTGTAATCTATTGTGACTGTACATTGCTTGCATTGCTTTCTATTGCTATTACTGCATATTTTTGGTATTGTGTACATATATCTTGTGTATATTTGCTATCCTCATACTGAGGGTACTCACTGAGATACTTTTGGCATATTGTCATAAAAATAAAGTACCTTTATTTTTAGTATATCTGTGTATTGTGTTTTCTTATGATATTGTGCATATGACACCAGTGGTATAGTAGGAGCTTTGCATGTCTCCTAGTTCAGCCTAAGCTGCTCTGCTAAGCTACCTTTTCTATCAGACTAAGCTGCTAGACACCTCTTCTACACTAATAAGGGATAACTGGACCTGGTGAAGAGTGTGAGTACCCTTTAGTACCACTACAAACCAGGCCAGCCTCCTACATTGGTCGTGCAGCGGTGGGATAAGTACTTGCAACTACTTACCACTTTGTCATTTTGTACTTTTCATAAGAGAAAAATATACAAAACAAGTTCAGTTTATGTACACCTAACCAAAAGGTTTTGCTTTTCTTCTCTTAGTCTATTGCTAAGTGCTGAAAAGTACCTCTAAACTCTCAAAAAGTTTCTTAAAAGTTGGAGAAAAAAAATTCTGTTCCTTAAAAAGTTCTGAAACTGTTTCTTTCTTTTTCTGTCCCTTAAACCTTTTTCTATCATGTCTGGTACAGGTCAAACTCTGGATCTGGCCAGCACAGCTTATGACCACCTTAACTGGAAAGGTGTAAGGAGTCTCTGCATTGATAGAGGCTTAGGGGTAGGGAAGAATCCCTCTAGAGAATTGTTGGTTAATATGCTCATTGAAAATGATAAGGCCTTAGGTGGCAAATCAGGTGAGAGATTAGCAGATGGTTCACACTCTGATTCTGGGGTAGCCCCAGCAAAAGTGTTAGATGGGAATATTCCCAACCTGCCCCTTAGCAGGCCACCTAGCATGGCTGGTACTAATGTGAGCTCTCATCACAGTAGGGATGTTATTCCTTTAGGCCAGGTTGTTAGAGTGCCATCTGTTAGGGACAGGTCTCCCTCTGTTCATTCACACCATTCTTCTGTGTCTAAGCATGCCCAACCCACCGACCCTGATGACAGAGTGTTAGAAAGGGAGCTCAATAGATTGAGAGTGGAAGAATCCAGGCTGAAGCTTAAAAAGCAACCGCTGGATCTAGACAGGGAATCTTTAGACTTAGAAAAAGAAAGACAGAGGTTGAGGTTAGGACCCCATGGTGGCAGCAGCAGTATTACAGATAGTAATCCTGTAAAAGAGCATGATTCTAGGAATCTGCACAAGATAGTTCCCCCTTATAAGGAGGGGGATGACATTAACAAGTGGTTTGCTGCACTTGAGAGGGCCTGTGTTGTACAGGGGGTCCCTCAAAGGCAGTGGGCTGCTATCCTATGGCTATCTTTCAGTGGAAAGGGTAGGGATAGGCTCCTTACTGTGAAGGAAAGTGATGCCAATAATTTTACAGTTTTAAAGAATGCACTCCTAGATGTTTATGGCTTAACCACTGAACAGTACAGGATCAAGTTCAGAGAAACCAAAAAGGAGTCTTCACAAGACTGGGTAGACTTTTTTGACCATTCAGTGAAGGCCTTAGAGGGGTGGTTACATGGCAGTAAAGTTTCTGACTATGAAAGCCTGTATAACTTAATCCTGAGAGAGCATATTCTTAATAACTGTGTGTCTGATTTGTTGCACCAATATCTAGTGGACTCAGATCTGACCTCTCCCCAAGAATTGGGAAAGAAGGCAGACAAATGGGTCAGAACAAGAGTGAACAGAAAAGTTCATACAGGGGGTGACAAGGATGGCAAGAAGAAGGATGGTAAGTCTTCAGACAAGGGTGGGGACAAATCTAAAAATGAGTCTTCATCAGGGCCACAAAAACACTCTGGTGGGGGGGGTGGGTCCAAATCCTCTTCTAATCAAGTAAAGAAACCATGGTGCTATTTATGTAAAGTAAAAGGCCATTGGACAACTGATACCAGCTGTCCAAAGAAAAGCACCAAGCCTCCCACTACCACAACCCCTACTGCTACACCTAGTGCCCCTAGTAATAGCAGTGGTGGTGGGAGCAAACCTACTAATAGCCAATCCAAGGGAGTAGCTGGGCTCACTTTTGGTAATTTAGCTGGGGTTGGTCTTGTTAGGGAGACCACAGAGGCTGTGTTAGTCTCTGAAGGTGCCATTGATTTGGCCACCTTGGTTGCTTGTCCCCTTAATATGGATAAGTACAAGCAACTTCCCCTAATAAATGGTGTTGAGGTTCAGGCCTACAGGGACACAGGTGCCAGTGTTACCATGGTAATAGAGAAACTGGTCCACCCAAAACAGCACCTACTTGGTCACCAGTATCAAGTGACTGATGCTCATAGCAACACTCTTAGCCACCCCATGGCTGTTGTGAATCTCAACTGGGAGGGGGTGGTTACTGGTCCAAAGAAAGTTGTGGTTGCCTCAGATTTACCTGTAGACTGTCTACTAGGGAACGATTTAGAGACATCAGCTTGGGCAGAAGTGGAGTTGGAGGCTCATGCAGCAATGCTGGGCATTCCTGGGCATATTTTTGCTTTGACAAGGGTTCAGGCCAAAAAGCAAAAAGGACAGGGTGACTTGGATCCTGGAACAATGGACCAAGTGCTCCCTAAAGCTAGGGTTAGTAAAGGTAAATCACTACCTACTATCCCTCCCTCTACAGTGGATTCAACTTCTGAGGAAGAAGAATTTCCACCCTGTGCAGAACCTTCACCAGAGGAGCTGGAAGCAGACACTGCTGAGCTTTTGGGTGGAGGGGAGCCTGCCAGGGAGGAGCTGAGTGTGGCACAGCAGACCCGTCCCACACTAGAGGGCCTAAGACAGCAAGCTGTCAAACAGCAAAATGGGGATGTCAGTGACTCTCATAGAGTTTACTGGGAGGACAACCTCTTGTATACAGAGGCAAGGGACCCAAAACCTGGAGCTGCCAGGAGATTGGTTATCCCCCTGCAATACAGAGAGTTCCTCCTAACTCTAGCCCACGACATTCCCTTGGCTGGACATTTGGGGCAGATGAAAACATGGGACAGGTTTGTTCCCTTGTTTCATTGGCCTAGAATGTCAGAGGACACAAAATAATTTTGTAAGTCCTGTGTCACCTGTCAAGCCAGTGGCAAAACAGGTGGCACCCCAAAGGCACCCCTTATTCCACTGCCTGTGGTTGGGGTTCCCTTTGACAGGGTAGGGGTTGACATAGTTGGCCCCCTTGACCCTCCTACTGCTTCAGGCAATAGGTTTATCTTGGTGGTAGTGGACCATGCCACCAGATATCCTGAAGCAATTCCTCTAAGGACCACTACAACTCCTGCAGTGGCAAAGGCCCTCCTGGGAATCTTTTCCAGGGTGGGCTTCCCAAAAGAGGTGGTATCAGACAGGGGTAGCAACTTTCTGTCTGCTTACTTAAAGGTCATGTGGAAGGAATGTGGGGTAACATACAAATTCACCACACCCTATCATCGACAAACAAATGGACTGGTTGAGAGGTTTAACAAAACTCTCAAAGGAATGATAATGGGACTCCCTGAAAAACTCCGGAGGAGATGGGATGTCCTGTTACCTTGCCTCCTTTTTGCTTACAGGGAGGTACCCCAAAAAGGAGTGGGCTTCAGCCCCTTTGAACTCCTATTTGGACACCCTGTAAGAAGTCCTCTAACACTTGTAAAGGAGGGTTGGGAACAACCTCTAAAAGCTCCTAAGCAAGAAATAGTGGACTATGTACTTGGCCTAAGATCCAGAATGGCTGAGTATATGAAAAAGGCCAGTAAAAACCTTCAGGCCAGCCAAGAGCTCCAAAAGCAATGGCATGACCAGAAGGCTGTTCTGATTCAGTACCAACCAGAGCAGAAACTGTGGGTCTTGGAGCCTGTGGCCCCAAGAGCACTCCAAGACAAATGGAGTGGTCCCCACATTATTGTTGAGAAAAAGGGAGAAGTCACCTACTTGGTTGACTTGGGCACTGCCAGGAGTCCCCTTAGGGTGCTCCATGTCAATTGCCTAAAACCCTACTATGACAGGGATGATCTCACCCTGCTCATGGCAACAGATGAAGGACAGGAAGAAGAGAGTGACCCTCTCCCTGATCTCTTCTCTTCCACAGAACAAGATGCTCTAGTGGAAGGTGTAGTTTTGGCAGATTGTCTTACTACTGAGCAGAAAGACCACTGCATAAATCTCCTGGGTCAGTTTTCTGAACTCTTTTCTACTGTGCCAGGCACCACTTCTTGGTGTGAGCACACTATAGATACTGGAGACAGCTTGCCTGTCAAAAGTAAGATCTATAGGCAGCCTGACCATGTCAGGGACTGCATAAAACAAGAAGTTCAGAAAATGCTTGAACTGGGAGTGGTTGAGCACTCTGAAAGTCCATGGGCCTCTCCTGTGGTACTTGTAACAAAACCTCATTCCAAAGATGGGAAAAGGGAAATTAGATTTTGTGTGGATTACAGAGGTCTCAACCAGGTAACTAAAACTGATACTCACCCTATACCCAGGGCAGATGAGCTCATAGATACACTGGCATCTGCCAAGTATCTAAGCACCTTTGATTTGACTGCAGGGTATTGGCAGATCAAGTTATCAGAGGATGCTAAAGCAAAAACTGCATTTTCAACCATTGGAGGGCACTACCAATTCACAGTAATGCCTTTTGGGTTGAAAAATGCAGCTGCCACTTTTCAGAGGTTGGTGAATACAGTCCTGCAAGGGTTGGAGGTTTTTAGTGCAGCATATCTAGATGATATAGCTGTCTTTAGCTCTACCTGGGATGATCACCTGGTCCACCTATGGAAAGTTTTGGAGGCCCTGCAAAAGGCAGGCCTCACTATCAAGGCTTCAAAGTGCCAGATAGGGCAGGGGAAAGTGGTTTATCTGGGACACCTGGTAGGTGGAGAACAGATTGCACCACTTCAAGGGAAAATCCAAACTATCATAGATTGGGTTTCCCCTACAACTCAGACTCAGGTGAGAGCCTTTTTAGGCCTCACTGGGTACTACAGGAGGTTCCTAAAGAACTATGGCTCCATAGCAGCCCCTCTTAATGACCTCACTTCAAAGAAAATGCCTAAAAAGGTATTGTGGACAGCTAACTGTCAAAAAGCTTTTGAGAAGCTGAAACAGGCCATGTGCTCTGCACCTGTCCTAAAAAGCCCATGTTACTCCAAGAAATTCATTGTTCAAACTGATGCATCTGAATTAGGGGTAGGGGCAGTCTTATCACAACTCAATTCTGAGGGCCAGGATCAACCTGTTGCTTTTATCAGCAGGGGGTTGACCCCTAGAGAAAAGCGTTGGTCTGCCATAGAGAGGGAGGCCTTTGCTGTGGTCTGGGCACTGAAGAAGTTGAGGCCATACCTGTTTGGTACTCACTTCATTGTTCAGACAGACCACAAACCTCTACTTTGGCTAAAACAAATGAAAGGTGAAAACCCTAAATTGTTCAGGTAGTCCATATCTCTATAGGGAATGGACTATACAGTGGAACGTAGACCTGGGAGTACCCACTCCAATGCAGATGGACTCTCCAGATATTTCCACTTAGACAATGAAGACTCATCAGGTCATGGCTAGTCTTATTGTCCTTTGTTTGGGGGGGGGGGGGTGTAGGAAAGTACCATCTTGCCTGGCATGTTACCCCCATATTTCACTGTATATATGTTGTTTTAGTTGTATGTGTCACTGGGACCCTGCCAGCCAGGGCCCCAGTGCTCATAAGTGTGCCCTGTATGTGTTACCTGTGTTATGACTAACTGTCTCACTGAGGCTCTGCTAATCAGAACCTCAGTGGTTATGCTCTCTCTTTGCTTTCCAAATTGTCACTAACATGCTAGTGACCAATTTCACCAATTCACATTGGCATACTGGAACACCCTTATAATTCCCTAGTATATGGTACTGAGGTACCCAGGGAATTGGGGTTCCAGGAGATCCCTATAGGCTGCAGCATTTCTTTTGCCACCCATAGGGAGCTCTGACAATTCTTACACAGGCCTGCCACTGCAGCCTGAGTGAAATAACGTCCACGTTATTTCACAGCCATTTACCACTGCACTTAAGTAACTTATAAGTCACCTATATGTCTAACCTTTACCTGGTAAAGGTTGGGTGCTAAGTTACTTAGTGTGTGGGCACCCTGGCACTAGCCAAGGTGCCCCCACATTGTTCAGGGCAAATTCCCCGGACTTTGTGAGTGTGGGGACACCATTACACGCGTGCACTATACATAGGTCACTACCTATGTATAGCATCACAATGGTAACTCCGAACATGGCCATGTAACATGTCTAAGATCATGGAATTGTCACCCCAATGCCATTCTGGCATTGGGGAGACAATTCCATGATCCCCTGAGTCTCTAGCACAGACCCGGGTACTGCCAAACTACCTTTCCCGGGGTTTCACTGCAGCTGCTGCTGCTGCCAACCCCTCAGACAGGTTTATGCCCTCCTGGGGTCCAGCCAGGCTTGGCCCAGGAAGGCAGAACAAAGGACTTACTCAGAGAGAGGGTGTTACACCCTCTCCCTTTGGAAAAAGGTGTTAGGGCTGGGAAGGAGTAGCCTCCCCCAGCCTCTGGAAATGCTTTGATGGGCACAGATGGTGT
This sequence comes from Pleurodeles waltl, assembly GCF_031143425.1. Classification (NCBI taxonomy): domain Eukaryota; kingdom Metazoa; phylum Chordata; class Amphibia; order Caudata; family Salamandridae; genus Pleurodeles; species Pleurodeles waltl. The sequence goes on along the minus strand of NC_090447.1, from coordinate 506,308,621 downwards.
CTACACCGGTTCAGGGATCCCCCGGCCCTGCTCGGGTGCGAAACTGGAAAAGGAAAGGGGAGTGACCACTCCCCTGACCTGCACCTCCCCTGGGAGGTGCCCAGAGCTCCTCCAGTGTGCTCCAGACCTCTGCCATCTTGGAAACAGAGGTGCTGCTGGCACACTGGACTGCTCTGAGTGGCCAGTGCCAGCAGGTGACGCCAGAGACTCCTTCTGATAGGCTCTTACCTGTGTTGCTAGCCTATCCTCCTTCCTAGGTAGCCAAACCTCCTTTTCTGGCTATTTAGGGTCTCTGCTTTGGGGAATTCTTTAGATAACGAATGCAAGAGCGCATCAGAGTTCCTCTGCATCTCTCTCTTCACCTTCTGCCAAGGAATCGACCGCTGACTGCTCTGGACTCCTGCAAAACCGCAACAAAGTAGCAAAGACGACTACTGCAACCTTGTATCGCTGATCCGGCCGCCTTATCGACTGTTTTCCTGGTGGTGCATGCTGTGGGGGTAGTCTGCCTCCTCTCTGCACTAGAAGCTCCGAAGAAATCTCCCGTGGGTCGACGGAATCTTCCCCCTGCAACCGCAGGCACCAAAATACTGCATCACCGGTCCTCTGGGTCCCCTCTCAGCACGACGAGCGTGGTCCCTGGAACTCAGCAACTCTGTCCAAGTGACTCCCACAGTCCAGTGACTCTTCAGTCCAAGTTTGGTGGAGGTAAGTCCTTGCCTCCCCACTCTAGACTGCATTGCTGGGTACCGTGTGATTTGCAGCTGCTCTGGCTCCTGTGCACTCTTCCAGGATTTCCTGGGTCCCCGTCACTCTAACCTGCAGTGCACGACCTCCTGAGTTGTCCTCCGGCGTCGTGGGACCTTCCTTTGTGACTTCGGGTGAGCTCCGGTTTACTCCTCTTTGTAGTGCCTGTGCCGGCACTTCTTCGGGTGCTGCCTGCTTCTGTGAGGGCTCCTTGTTTTGCTGGGCGTCCCCTCTGTCTCCTCACGCAATTGGCGACATCCTGGTCCCTCTTGGGCCACAGCAGCATCCAAAAACCCTAACCGCGACCCTTGCAGCTAGCAAGGCTTGTTTGCGGTCTTTCTGCGTGGGAACACCTCTGCAAGCTTCTTCACGAAGTGGGACATTCATCCTCCAAAGGGGAAGTTCCTAGTCCTCTTCGTTCTTGCAGAATCCACAGCTTCTACCATCCGGTGGCAGCTTCTGTGCATCCACAGCTGGCATTTCCTGGGCATCTGCCCACTCCCGACTTGATTGTGACTCTTGGACTTGGTCCCCTTGTTCCATAGGTACACTTGTCCGGAAATCCATCATTGTTGCATTGCTGGTGTTGGTCTTCCTTGCAGAATTCTCCTATCACGACTTCTGTGCTCTCTGGGGAACTTAGGTGCACTTTACACCTACTTTTCAGGGTCTTGAGGTGGGCTATTTTTCTAACCCTCACTGTTTTCTTACAATCCCAGCGACCCTCTACAAGCTCACATAGGTTTGGGGTCCATTTGTGATTCGCATTCCACTTTTGGAGTATATGGTTTGTGTTGCCCCTATACCTATGTGCTCTCATTGCAATCTGTTGTGACTGTACATTGCTTACATTGCTTTCTATTGCTATTACTGCATATTTTTGGTATTGTGTACATATATCTTGTGTATATTTTCTATCCTCATACTGAGGGTACTCACTGAGATACTTATGGCATATTGTGATAAAAATAAAGTACCTTTATTTTTAGTATATCTGTGTATTGTGTTTTCTTATGATATTGTGCATATGACACCAGTGGTATAGTAGGAGCTTTGCATGTCTCCTAGTTCAGCCTAAGCTGCTCTGCTAAGCTACCTTTTCTATCAGCCTAAGCTGCTAGACACCTCTTCTACACTAATAATGGATAACTGGACCTGGTGCAGAGTGTAAGTACCCCTTGGTACCACCACAAACCAGGCCAGCCTCCTACAGATGACAATCTCCACTGGTTCTGGAGGGGGCATGGTGCCTAGAGTGCTTCATCCTGCTAAGGACAGAGGTAGTGGATGTATCTCTCCACTGGTTCTGGAGGGGCTCTGTCCCCAGAGTGCTTCATCATGCTCGTGTCGGACTAAGTAGTGTCAGTGACCTTGGCGCTCATGGGCCAGCGGTGCTTGTGGCGGCGGTGCCCTGTTCAGCGGTGCTTGAGCGGCGGTGCCCTGTTCAGCGGTGCCCTGTTCACGGGTGCTTGAGGCGGCGGTGCCCTGTTCAGCGGTGCTTGTGGTGGTGGTGCCCTGTTCAGCGGTGCTTGAGGCGGCGGTGCCCTGTTCAGGGGTGCTTGTGGCGGCGGTGCCCTGTTCAGCGGTGCTTGTGGAGGCGGTGCCCTGTTCAGGGGTGCTTGAGGCTCCGGTGCCCTGTTCAGCGGTGCTTGTGGTGGCGGTGCCCTGTTCAGCGGTGCTTGTGGCGGCGGTGCCCTGTTCAGCGGTGCTTGAGGCAGCAGTGCCCTGTTCAGTGGTGCTTGTGGCGGCGGTGCCCTGTTCAGCGGTGCTTGAGGCGGCGGGCTCCATTGCAGTGACTCAGCTGCTGGCGATCCTCTTTGTTCCAGCGGGGCTTGTGCTGGCGGTCCTCTATGTCCCAGTGGGGCTTGTGCTGGCAGTCCTCTCTAGCCCAGCGGCGCTTGTGCTGGCGGTCCTCTCTGTCCCAGCAGGGCTTGTGCTGGCGGTACTCTCTAGCCCAGCGGGGCTTGTGCTGGCGGTCCTCTCTAGCCCAGCGGGGCTTGTGCTGGTTTGTCCTCTTTAGCCCAGCGGGGCTATTGCTGGCGGTCCTCTCTGTCCCAGAAGGGCTTGTGCTGGTGGTCCTCTCTAGCCCAGCGGGGCTTGTGCTGGCGGTCCTCTCTAGCCCAGCGGGGCTTGTGCTGGTGGTGGCCTCCTGGGCAGCAGGGCAGGTGCTGGCGGTGGCCTCCTGGGCAGCAGGGCAGATGCTGGCGGTGGCCTCCTGGGCAGAGGGGCAGGTGCTGGCGGTGGCCTCCTGGGCAGCGGGGATGATGGCGGTGGCCTCCTGGGCAGCGGGGATGATGGCGGTCTCCTCCGCCGTGCTGCTCTTCCCAGACTTGCCGGGTTTCTTGTGGCCCTTCCTCACCTTGGAAGGTGTCGCAGCTGACTCCACACTCACACGGGACCCCTGGGAGCGGTTATTTTGGCTGGAGTCTTCCCCCTCTCCCGCCGGGCACTGGCCAACTTTTGATGCTTGACAGGTGGGGGACTGTCCGTGCTGTGGCTCCGTGCCACACTGGCTGCCCTGGTGGCTGGTGCACTTCAGATTCCGGTGACTACAGGCACTACTGGTCCCGGAGATGTTGTGGCTGAGGTGCAAGGTTGGGACCTGGAGAGTCGGGCCCTAGGAGATGGACGGGGTGGGGGAGGTGTGGGAAAGAGGTCAACGTTGGACAGGAAAAGTTTTTGGGAGACACTGGGATGGGTAGCTGGAGGGGGTTTGGGAGTGGAGGAAGAGGTTGTGGTTGTAGGAGGTGTTCATTTGGTGACTTTGGGTGAAGGTGCATGCGCTGGAGGCTGTCGTGAGGTGGATGGCTGTTGGGTGGGTGTGTGCCTGCGTTTGTGTATCTTGGGAGGTGGCGTCACAGACACACTGGGAGAGGACACAGGGGACGTGTGAATGGTAGTGGGGGACACAGTGGAGGCAGTGGATGTTGGTGTGTCTGCATGTGTGTGATGCATGCGTGAGTGCCTGTGAGATGTGTGGTGCTTATGTTTGCCTGAGCTTGCCTTATGTGTTGACGTGTGTGCATGCTGGTCTGAAGGTGTGCTTGGGATAGGCTGGGGTACAGGGGATTGGGTCTGGGTGGAGGAAGTTGGAGGGGGGGGAGGCTAGCGACAGGGACAATGACTGCCCTGGGGAAGGAAGTCCGGACCCTGGGGGGTCTACCACAGACGGATCACCCACTGCCGGAAAAGATGGGAGGACATTCACCGCTGGAGCAAGACGGCGGAGGCTCAGCTGGGGATGGCCTCCCAACGTGGGAAGGGTGCCTGTCGCACCATGACCCCCCCTGATGTTCAGGACCCTGGCGGTGGCGTACCCAGAGTTGGATGGGCGCTTGAGGGCATCACAGCAGCAACAAGGGGGTGAGTACACTCTCATTCTGCTGATTCAGCACGCATTGTAGGTGTCAGGGTGGGGTAGGTGGGCTGTGGGTTCCACTAGGCCAGGGTGAGTTTGGTAGTTAAGTTCCCTTCTTCAGGCAGGCCCTGTGGCACCCCACCCAACGTGTGTACAGTGCCAACTACACCTAGTCAGGCTCCTGTGACATCCATGTGTGCAGAAATCGGCCATAGCCTTGTAAGCCATGTCCCAGGGATTGAATAGTGGACCCCAAGTGTGCGGTGTAGTACAGGGGGCTTCTGTGTCTGCCGTGTCTGCCAACAGTAGCGGTAATGCATGCACTGAACATGTCTTTCTTCTGTCTCCCCCCCTTTTTGTGGTCTCCCTGTTCTGGTGTGCATTAGCATCATCAGGCAGAGGAGCAGTGGCACCGGAGCAGGAGGGAACTGCATCCCACATGGCCCTGAAGCGCGAGAATACGGACTCCGAATTCACCAGTGGGACGCAGGGCGATGGGAGCTCCACGGCGGGGACAGGAGCTGACACCAGCGATACGGACTTCTCCTCTGATGGGAGCTCCCTTGTGGTGGTGACCCCATCTGTGCCCCCCACATCTACAGATACAGCCGCCACCCCACCTACCAGCACCGCCGTCCCAGCAGCCCCTCAGCGTTTGCCCTGTGCCCGCTCACCCAGGAGGGTGGGCATCACTTTCGTCCCAGACACCTCAGGTCCTGCCCCAGTCACCCCTGCTGCCCTCAGTGAGGAGGCCATTGACCTCCTCAGGTCCCTCGCTGTTGGGCAGTCTACCATTTTGAATGCCATCCAGGCTGTTGAGAGGCAGTTGCAACAAACCAATGCATACCTGGAGGGCATTCACTCTGGTCAGGCAGCCGTTCAGCGAGCTTTTCAGACTCTGGCCTCAGCACTGATGGCAGCCATTGTCCCTGTCTCCAGCCTCCCCCCTCCAACTTCCTCCACCCAGACCCACACCCCTGTACCTCAGCCTATCCCAAGCACCCCATCAGAACAGCATGCACACACCTCAACACACAAGGAATGCTCTGACAAACATAAGCACCACACATCCCACAGGCACTCAAGCAAGAATAACACACATGCAGACACAACAACATCCACTGACTCCACTGTGTCCCCCTCCTCCCCGCAGCCACACACCCACCCAACAGCCATCCACCTCACAACAGCCTCCAGCCCATGCACCTTCACCCAAAGTCAGCAAACGTACACCTCCTACAACCACAACCTCTTCCTCCACTCCCAAACCCCCTCCAGCTACCCGTCCCAGTGTTCCTAAGAAACTTTTCCTGGCCAGCCTTGACCTCTTTTCCTCACCTCCCCCACCCCTTCAGTCTCCTAGGGCCCAGCTCTCTAGGTCCCAACCTAGCACCTCAGCCACAACATCGGCGGGACCAGTGGTGCCAGTAGTCACCGGATTATGGAGTGCACCAGGCAGCAGGGCAGCCAGTGTGGCAGGGAGCCACAGCACAGACAGTCCCCCACCTGTCAAGCATATAAAGTTGGACAGTGCCCGGCGGGAGAGGGGAAAGAAATCAGCTACCAAAGCTGCTCCCAGTTGGGAGTGTGGAGACAGCTGCGACACCATCCAAGGTGGGGAAGGGGCACAGTAAAACCGACAAGTCTGGGAAGATCAGCATGGCGGACAAGACCGCCAGCAGCCCCACTGCCCAGGAGAAAACCGCCAGCAGCCCCGCTGCCAAAGACAGGACCGCCGGCAGCAGCCCCGCTGCCCAGGAGACGACCGCCAGCAGCCCTGCTGCCAAAGACAGGACCGACGGCAGCAGCCCCGCTGCCCAGGAGAATACCGCCAGCAGCCCCGCTGCCAAAGACAGGACCGCCTGCAGCAGCCACGCTGCCCAGGAGATGACCGCCAGCAGCCCCGCTGCCAAAGACAGGACCGCCAGCAGCAGCCCCGCTGCCCAGGAGACGAGCGCCAGCAGCCCCGCTGCCCAAGACAGGACCGCCAGCAGCTGAACCGCTGCCCAGGACACCGCCACCAGCTGAACCGTTGCCCAGGACACCGCCACCAGCAGCTGAACCGCTGCCCAAGACAGGACCGCAAGCAGCCAGGACACCGCCACCAGCTGAACCGCTGCCCAGGACGCCGCCGCCAGCAGCACCGCTGGGCAGTGAGCGCCAATGATTCCGACGTTACTGAGTCTGCCACGGGCAGGATGAAGCACTCTGGGCACAAAGCCCCCTCCAGAACCAGTGGAGAGATACATTAACTTCCTCAGTCCTTGGCAGGATGAAGCACTTTGGGCACAAAGCCCCCTCCAGAACCAGTGGAGAAAGACATCCACTACCTCAGTCCTTGGCAGGATAAAGCACTCTGGGCACAAAGCCCCCTCCAGAACCAGTGGAGAGATACATCCACTTCCTCAGTCCTTGGCAGGATGAAGCACTCTGGGCACAAAACCCCCTCCAGAACTAGTGGAGAAAGACATCCACTACCTCAGTCCTTGGCAGGATAAAGCACTCTGGGCACAAAGCCCCCTCCAGAACCAGTGGAGATATACATCCACTTCCTCAGTCCATGGCAGGATGAAGCACTCTGGGCACAAAGCCCCCTCCAGAACCAGTGGAGAACTGTTATCCACTTGAGAGACTGTGGCTTTGCACTCCCCAGGATAATGCAGTGGGCAAACCACCCACTGTAGAGACTTGAGAGACTGTGGCTTTGCACTCCCCAGGATTGAACAGTGGGCAACCCACCCACTGTAGAGACTTGTGAGACTGTGGCTTTGCACTCCCCAGGATTGAACAGTGGGCAAACCACCCACTGTAGAGACTTGTGAGACTGTGGCTTTGCACTCCCCAGGATTGAACAGTGGGCAACCCACCCACTGTAGAGTCTTGAGAGACTGTGGCTTTGCACTCCCCAGGATTAAACAGTGGGCAACCCACCCACTGCAGACACTTGTGAGACTGTGGCTTTGCACTCCCCAGGATTGAACAGTGGGCAAACCACCCACTGTAGAGACTTGTGAGTCTGTGGCTTTGCACTCCCCAGGATTGAACAGTGGGCAACCTACCCACTGTAGAGACTTGAGAGACTGTGGCTTTGCACTCCCCAGGATTGAACAGTGGGCAACCCACCCACTGTAGAGACTTGAGAGACTGTGGCTTTGCACTCCCCAGGATTGAAGTGTGGGCATGGACCCCCCTTGTGGATCTGGCATCATGCACTCAACCGACTGAGGTGCCCCCCTTCCCTTCCCCCTGAGGTGCCTGTTTTATTTCTAACTGATGCCCCTGCAGTGTTCTCTCCGTCTTGTTTGGGTATTGAGTGTGGGCCTTGCCCATGCCTTTTGGGCCCAGTGATCCACGGACTATGATGGTGGAATCCCTTGGACTTGTGTTCTTGGTGTATATAATTGTATATATAATATATATATATTTGTAAATATTTTTGATGTATGTAATTGAATACATCACAATTATTCGACTCATTTTCTTTTGTCCTTGCATTCTTCCAGGGGGGTTGGGGGGTGTAACTGTTATGTATCAATATGTATTAGCGTGTGTGTTGTAGTGGGTGAGGGTGGGGGTGGGGGTGTTGTGTGTTGCATGTGTGTGTGTCACTGTTTTTTCCCTCTCCCTCCCCTGTGTCGTAGGTGCAGTACTCACCGTGGTCTTCACCGCTGGCGTTCGTGCTCCTGGTAGAGGAGCAGGAAGATAAAGGCTGGCAGAATCTGGAGCTTGGGTTCCATGGCGTCCTGGTTCCTCGTGTGGTGTGTAGAGGTGAGCGTTTTCCCTTCGAAGTCCTGTTTCCGCTGTGTTTTGGTTCGTGGTGAATCCGCCCCGGAAAAGGTGGCGGATTGGTGGGTTGTAATAATGTGGGAGGTACATTGCCCTCCACCTGTCTGTTGGCGGTTACCGCCGCGGTGTTTGTTTGTACCGCCGTGGCGGTCGGAGTGTTAAAATGGCTGTCTATGTTGGCGGTTTCCGCCACGGTCGTGATTCCATTTTTTTCCGCCGGCCTGATGCCGATTTTACTGCCGCTTTAAAACCGACCACCAGGGTTGTAATGACCACCTATGTCTTGCTCTGAGGCCACCCCTGGAGTCATGGAACCTCCCTATTAGAACCTAACTTTCAAAGTTTTAAGGGGGCTCTGCTCAGAGAGAAGCCTAGAGGTACGGAAGAACCCTAACAAGAATTTCCTTTTAAGTTTCCTTCTTCAGGATGACCAGGAGCAGTCTGGTAACCTGAGAGAGGAGAGGGAGGGAGATTCTAACCCTTTAGAATCAGGGGAGTAGCCTGAGGATTCAGAGGAGGGTTGTTCATACAATCTTCCCCCTAGCAAACCATCTAGTTTAGCTGGCAGTGGGAGGGGTTCACATAAAGATAGAGCTCCCTTCACACCTAGAGGTCAGGTCACTAGGGTCACCAAAGCTAGGGAAAGATCTGCCTCTGCACATTCCCATATCACCTCAGTCTCTGCGGGGTCCCACACATGCAATCCAGAGGTTAGACTGAGGCTGCAACAGCAACAGTTGCCCCTAGATAGGGAAGCCTTAGCTGTGGAAAGAAAAAGTCAGGGGTTGGGGTTAGTTCCCCATGGTGGCAGCAGCAGTTTCAGGAGTTATGGTGTTAGGGAGAATACCTTTGATTTAAAGAATTTGCACAAAATTGTTCCCCCTTACTAGGAAGGGGGTGACATATATAAATGGTTTGCCGCACTTGAGATGGCCAGTAAAGTACAGCGGGTCCCTCAGATGCAGTGGGCTGCTATCCTGTGGTTGTCCTTTCCTGGTAAAGGGAGAGATAGACTTCTCACTGTCAGGGAGGAAGATTCAGATAACTACATTGTTTTGAAGACAGCACTCTTGGATGGATTTGGCTTAACCACTGAACAATACAGAATTAAGTTCAGAGAAACCATAAAAGAGTCTTCACAAGATTGAATAGACTTTGTGGACTGTTCAGTGAAGGCTTTAGAATCTTTGTTACATGGCAGCAAAGTGTGGGTCTATTTAATCTAATTTTGTATGTCTGATTTGTTACACCAATACTTGATAGACTCAGATCTGACGTCTCCCCAAGAATTGAGAAAGAAGGCAGACAAATGGGTCAGAACAAGGCTGAGCAGAAAATCTCATACAGAGGGTGACAAAGAAAAGAAGAAAGATGGTGAAAAATCTCAGGACAAGCATAGGGACAAACATAAACATAAAGATTCCTCTTCAGGTCCATAACAATCCTCTGGGGGTGGGGATAAAGCTTTGTCTACACACAATAAAAAGCCTTAGTGCTATGGGTGCAGAGGTAAAGGCCATAGGCCAGGGTATAGGTCCTGTCCAGGTAAAGCCCCTGAGCCTACCACCACTAATACATCCACTTCAACTTCTAGTGCCCCTAATAGTAGTAGTAATAGTGGTGGGAATACTGGCAATAGTCAAACTAAAGGTGTGGTTGGGTTCACTTTTGGGTCCATCATAGAAACTGGGGTAGGTATAGAAACCCCCAAGACAGTTTCTGTCTTACCTGGTGGCATTGGCCTTGCCACCTTGGCTGCTTGTCCCCATAACATGGATAAGTTCAAGCAGTCAATTAAAATAAATGGTATTGAGGCCCAGGCCTACAGGGACACAGGTGCCAGTATCACTTTGGTGACTGAAAACTTGGTGTCACCTGCACAACACCTCCTTGGACAGAAGTACCAGGTTACTGATGTCAACAACTCCACTCAGTCTCTCCTCTTAGCTGTAGCGCAACTTAGTTGGGGTGGAATTACTGGCCCAAAGCAGGTGGTGGTTTCACCTAGCTTACCTATAGACTGTCTCATAGGTAATGACCTAGAGGCCTCAGGTTGGGCTGAGGTAGAGTTTTGTAACCCATGCATCCATGCTGGGTATCTCTGAGGATATGCTTCCTCTCATTTCAAGTAAAATCAAAAAGCAAAGTAGATAAGGAGCCCTAAAGCCTCATGATCCTCCTCCCCGACAGGTAAAAAGGGTATCAAAGTATCCCTTCCCCACCCTACCACTAAGGATACCATTGCAGTGGTGGAGATACCTCTCCTAGGGTGGAACCTGTACCAAGGGAGTCCACAGCTACCACAGCTAAACTCCCAGAGGTAAAAGTCCCTCTCTGTGAAAACACTGAAACCGATAAGCATAACTGCACTGTTTTGGTAAATTTGGAGCAACCCTCCAGCACTCCCAGAGAAACTTTAGTGCAGCACCCCTGCACTACCTCTAATGGCATAGGACAGCAGGCCCTGTCCTTATGAGAACCCTGTAGGACAGCAACACTGTTCTGCTCCAACCTAAGAGGGACAGCAACCCTGTCCTCTCCTAGAGCCATGGGGACAAACGTTTTGCCCTGCTCTGGCATTGCTAAGACAGCATCCTTGTCTAGCACTGCAATCCTTAGGACAGCAGCCATGTCTTGACATAGGATCCCAGGGACAGTCACATTACCCTACTGTTTAATAACCTTACAAATAAGAAATCTCACCTGCACTGTTCTTTAGCTAAAAATCTCCAAACAGGGCGGTTCACCTCCCCACAGGGAAGGGACCGTACAGTGGATGATAAGGGGAGTAACCACTCTATTACAGGTCTACTCTCCACTTATCACCACTCAGACAACAAAGTCTCAACTGGCCAAGGTTAGCCTTACTGTCCTTCATTGGGGGGTTGATGGGGGTTGTGTGAGAAAGTAGCCTCTTTCTAGCATGGTTACCCCCATTTGTGGCCTGTTTGTCAGTGTGTTTGACTGTGTCACTGGGATCCTGCGAGCCAGGACCCCAGTGCTTATGGTTTGTGGCCTACTTGTCAGTATGTTTCACTGTTTTTGTCAGTATGCTTGACTGTGTCACTGGAGTCCTGCTAATCAGGACTCCAGTCCTTATGCTCTCTCTTTTCCCAGGTTTGTCACTACACACTGGTAACCCAGTATTTCCGCCCAAATTGACATACTGGTGCCCCTTTATAAGTCCATAGTACATGGTTCCTAGGTATCCAGGGCATTGGGGTTCCAGGGGACCCCTATGGGCTGCAGCATTACTTTTGCCACCCATAGGGAGCCCATGCAAAGGCTTCTACAGGACTGCCATTGCAGCCTGCTTGAAATGGGGCATGCACCCTTTCACAGCCATTTTCACTGCACTAGATCACTTATAAGTCACCTATATCGCAGGCCTTTTAACCCTGAAGGCTAGGTGCAAAGTAGCTGTGTGTGAGGGCACCCCTGCACTAGCAGAGGTGACCCCACGTCGTCCAGGACCATTTTCCTGGACTTCATGAGTGCGGGGACGCCATTTTACACGTGCACTGTACATAGGTCAATACCTATGTCCAGCTTCACAATGGTAACTCCAAATATAGCCATGTAAGGTGTCTAACAACTAGGAATTGTACCCCAATACTAATTCTAGTATTCGTTGCCCAATTCCATGCACTCTGGGGGCTCCACTATGAACCCCCAGTACTGCCATACCAGCCTTCTGAGGTTTTCCAGCAGCCCCAACTGCTGCCACCTTGCAGACATGTTTCTGCCCTCCTGTTGCTTGAGCAGCTCAAACCCAGGAAGGCAGAACAAAGGATATCCTTTGGTAGAGGGGTATTACACCCGCTCCCTTAGAAAAAAGGTGTTAAAGGCATGGGGGGTAGCCTCCCAGAGCCTCTGAAAATGCTTTGAAGGGCATAGAAGGTGCCCTCTTTGCATAATCCAGTCTACACCGGTTCAGGGACCCCTAGTCCCTGCTCTGGCACAAAACTGGACAAAGGAAAGGGAAATGACCACTCCCCTGTCCATCACCACCCCAGGGATGATGCTCAGAGCTCCTCCAGAGGATCCCTGGTTTCTGCTATCTTGTTTTCAGGATAGACCGGGAACACTGGGAGCATCTGAGTGGCCAGGGCCAGCAGGTGACTTCAGGTCCCTTCCCTGATAGGTGCTTACCTGGTTAGGTGACCAATCCCCCTTTCAGGGCGATTTAGGGTCTCTCCTCTGGGTGTTTCTTCAGATTCGGATTGCAAGACTGCAGCAGGAATCCTCTGCATCCTTTACTTCATCTTCTACCGACAGAACCACAGCTGAACTCTCCAGGAACTCTACAACTTTCAACAAAGAAGCAAAGACGACTTCTGCAACATTGTATCTTCAGCTCCTGCCAGCAACTACAACAGTTTCGAGGTCGTCATCCTCCCAGGACTTCCTCTCTTCAGCCTGCACCAGAAGAACCAAATAAATCTCCAGTGGAGTGACGCAGTCACTTCCCTGCTTCAGCAGGCACCTCTCTGCTGCGACGACTGGTGGCGTGGGTCCCCTCTCCAGACAATGAGTGTGGATCCAGCAACATGAGTGGTGGACTAAAGCGACCCGACAGTCCCAAGGTCCAGCTGTCCAACTTTAGTGGAGGTAAGTGCTTGCCTCTCCACGCCAGACAGTACCCTCATACACATGATTTGAAGTTGCTTGTCTGCGACCTTCCACCAAGTTCTTTGTGAACAGCACAGCTTAGACCCCCAGCACTCCATCCTGTGATGCACAGCTTCCTGAGTGGTTCTCCAATTGTGTGGGATCCCTTTGTGTCGTGCTGCATGGGCCTCCATTTGCACCTTCTTTGTCCCCGTGCTGTGGGACTCCTGTGCATGCTGCCTGGTCTTCTGAGGGCTCTCTGAGTTGCTGAGAGCCCCTTCTGTCTCCCCTTCCTGGGTAGAGGCCACCAGGTCCCTCCTGGTCCCGGGCAGAGACATTTTCCACCAACAGCGAGTTTTGCGTGTGCCAAGGCTTATTGGCGTAATCCAGCAACACAAACCAGGCTGCAATCATCCATCCGGCATGGGACATCTTCTGCACCAACCAGGAACCTGCATCTGTCTTCTCGTGTGCATAACTGACTTTGTCGTCTCACCGGTGGTCCTTCTTTTGCACCTTCATCCGGGTTAGCAGGGGCTCCTGTTCTCCCTGGACTCTTCAGTGCTTCTTGGACTTGGTCCCCTTATTCCACTGGTCATCTGGTCCAGGAATCCATCATTGGTATCTTGCAGACTCATAATCTTCTATTACGGCTTCTTGAGTGTTTTAGGAAACTTACTATGATTTACTCCTGCTTTCCTGGGCTGTGGGGTGGGTTCTGTTGCTTACCTTTGGTGTTTTCTAACACTCCCAGTGCCCCTCTACACACTACACTTGCCTAGGTGGGAAACCAACATTCGCATTCCACTATTTTAGTATATGGTTTGTGTTCCCCTTAAGCCTGGCTTCTAGACACTGAGGCCCGTATTTATACTCCGTTTGCGCCGAATTAGCGTCGTTTTTTTCGACGCAAATTCGGCGCAAAACTAACGCCATATTTATACTTTGGCGTTAGACGCGTCTAGCGCCAAAGTATGAAGAAAGAGCGTCATTTTTTAGCGTGAACGCCTTCCTTGCGTTAATGAGATGCAAGGAATGTGTTCCCGTCTAAAAAAATGACGGTGACGCAAATGCGTCGTATTTATACTCCCGGGCAAAAATCACGCCCGGGAGGTGGCGGGTCAAAAAAACCCGCATTTGCGCCTGAATTTAACGCCTGGGTCAGGGTAGGCGTTAAGGGACCTGTGGGCTCAGAATGAGCCCACAGGTGCCCTCCCCTGCCCCCAGGGACCCCCCCTGCCACCCCTGCCCACCCCAGGAGGACACCCAAGGATGGAGGGACCCATCCCAGTGAAGTACAGGTAAGTTCAGGTAAGTATAATTTTTTTAATATTTTTATTTTTTTGGTGGCATAGGGGGGCCTTATTTGTGCCCCCCTACATGCCACTATGCCCAATGACCATGCCCAGGGGACACAAGTCCCCTGGGCATGGCCATTGGGCAAGGGGGCATGACTCCTGTCTTTACTAAGACAGGAGTCATGAAATGGCGTCTGGGCGTTGAAAAAATGGCGCAAATCGGGTTAAGACGATTTTTTAGCGTCAACCTGACTTGCACCATTTTAAGACGCCCTAATGTCATTTTTTCCCAACGCCGGAGCTGCCTGGTCTACGTGGTTTTTTTCCACGCACACCAGGCAGCGCCGGTCTGATTGCGCCGTCTAACGCTATTCCATAAATACGGCGCCCGCATGGCGCTTCAGAATGGCGTTAGACGGCGCAAAATTTTTTGACGCTAAACTGCGTTAGCGCAGTTTAGCGTCAAAAAGTATAAATATGGGCCTGACTACATTTCACGAATAAGGGCTAACTGGGCCTGGTATAAGGTGTAAGTACCTTTGGTATCCACTACAAACCAGGCCAGCCTCCTACAGCAGCGCTAACCTTAATGCGTGACCCAGCAATCCACTGTTTGTGACTACACATATGACATCTCTCTTGACATGTCCTCTGACATTTTGACATCACTGATGACATGTCAAATTAAATCAATGATGACATCAATAACGAGAACATCCAATGAGTGTGCTAGTTTATTTTACAGTTTGCATAATTGGTGGGTAACTACCATAGTACTTTTCTACCTACTTCTGTACCACCTGTGTCGAGCTAATGAGAGTAGGTGTTTATAAAACGCATGTGCTTCTGAAGCACCATAGCTGTGTAGAGGTATTGAACACTTTATAAATGTTTGCAATCAATAGTAACTGTGTGCAAGTGACAGTTGCCTTGTATGCATTATGCTCCACAAACATTTTGGTTCTGAAGAAAAATGTTCCAACAGGATTAAGGTTCTACATAGTAGATAATACCTCTTAAGCAGCTTGAGTTATTAGACAGAATTGTATCAGCATGTTAATTTATACCATAGAATAGTATGTGCACCAGGTACTAATCTATGTACATGCGCTTGTTTTGCTTCAGAAGATGGATTGTCTGTAAAGTTTTCTCACAGTCTGAAGGGTGCTGGTACTATGATTTTTAGCACCTTGAGAGTTTGTTGTTGGCAATTAGTTTCTTTTTTGACAACTGTTTCATAGAATGTTCACTGTTCTTAGCAGACTCTTTTGAATACTCTGTGGTTTATTTTACATGAGAGTTTCACTGTTTGCAAACAGTGTAGTATAGAATGAACTCTTTCCATAGAGTAAAAACTCTTTACAGTACCGGGTCTCTATTGAAATCAACTTCATTTCTTAATGTAGACTTGCTGTGTATCAGGGGTTTGACAATAGCTGTCTGTAGTAGGTCATTTGATCTGGAATTGGCATTCACTATTTTGGCTTTTACAGATGTATGCAGATTAAACAATATACTCAATGAGGTTTTACCATATATCTGTGGTTGATTGTTAATGTGAACTATGCTACATGTAAAGAGTGTGCTATATGGTCAATGTTGCACATAATGATTGTGTTATGACTCTGTCGTCCCATTTATAGGGGGTGCTGTAAGGGGACTCTCGGTAGCCTGGGAATCACCTTGAACACTTATCTAGAGTCCCTTGCTGACTCCTATTTGTTTCTCTTTTTGCCATGGTATACTTGTGTAGTACTACATTTGCTTCCTGGGACTGCAAATCCCATAATGCATAGCCTGGTGGTCAGGAAAGCCTGGATTCTGTTCCCCATTGTTTTCTATGGGAGAAGTCCAGTTGCTCCTTTTCACCGGATCCTCTCCTCCAGGACTTGCAAGTGTCTGAAACTACACACACCTGAGACCTCTGCTGTGCAGCCCAGCTTGGAACTGCTTATAAGCAGCCATTTCCTCAAGATCCCCGTCGTGCATTGGAGCTCAATTCCATTGTGCTACAGACCCCTTATCGGATGGTGTTCCAGTTTTGTTCCAGCTTGAACCTGTTTCTTGTTTCACTGCCCTGCTCCTGATTCTTCCAGCCAGAGTCTGTTCCCTATCTCTTAGCCTTGTACCTGTTTGTTTCTCCCAGAGCCTGCTCCCTGTTTTTCTGTTCTGCTGCTCCTGTTTTGTTTCAGCCTGAACCTGCTCTCTGTTTCCCAGTCCTGTTTACTGCTTATTCCTACTCCCTGAATTCCAGCCCTGTCCTTGCCTGTTCCAGCCAGAGCCTGCTCTCTGTTTACCAGTCCTGTCTCTGTTCGTTCCAGCCAGAAGTTTGCTCCCTGTTTTCTAGTCCTATTCCTGCCTTTGCTTCAGCCTGAGCCTGTTCCCAGTTCTTGCCTCTGCCTCTTAGTTTGTTCCCTTCTGTTTCCGTTTCCTCTCGGTATTTGTGTCTGGTAAGTGTTCTATCAGTCTTCACCAGTGTATAAGTGTCCTCCTTTGTACTGGGGTTGGCTCCTGTTTTCCAGGAGGCAATTCCAGCCCCCATCCTTGTCTCGCGTTATACGTTGTCTTTCGTGCCTAACAGTAACAGTGTGCTATTGCTGTTTTTCTCAGGAATCGCCACTGTGTTTCCAGCTGAACCCACAAGAGCGTGTCTTGTGGATGTAAGTACTATCCTTGTTTGTGCTCTAGGGTCCAGAGACAGAATCACTTTTGCTGCCTCCTTTCTATGGGGCTGGCACGGTGACTATCTGTAAGAGCAAACTGCACAGAGGCATTGACATTCCCTGTCACTGTGGGAGGTTCTGCGCCTTACTCTGTGTACAACTCCAGCGTGTCTGTGCATTAGTAATCAGTTTCCCGTTTGTTAACACTAAGGTTGCTCTGCTTTTACTTTCCTGTAACTGTCCATAGCTGTCCTTTCCATGTATGCCTTTAGCTGCTCTTCTGCCCCAGTACACTACCTCTTTAAGATATTCGGTGACCTCAAGGGGTGTCCCAACCAAAGTCCTGATCAGACCTTCCTGAAACCGTGACAGAATGCACGAACCAAAAATGTCAAGGTCCCCAGGCAGCAAAGGCACACACAGACCTAAAATGTTTTCCTTTCATGTTAAGACACCCCTTTCTAAACCTATAAATTCTCTGAAGACCTCTAAAAAAGACCTTAGTTTAAAGGATAGACTTGTTAAAGAAAACCATAACTTGCAAGTTCAGTACTACACTGAGTGGCTTGCTAATATTTCAATTATAGACTATTATGTTATTTGTGGCTATGACCCCCTGTCCTTGTCTGTAGAAGAATTGCAAGGACGTAATGAGTTTGTGCAGCATCTATTAGCTGAAGCCAGGAAGAATGTTCGTAACCGTGGAAGTGCTTTTGCTACTTCTGCACAAGAAACTCACACTCAAGAAAAGATGGTTAATTCCTTGCCTCATACTAGTGCATCCCAAGTTAACTTCCAGGACTCTGCTATAACAAAGAACCCTGACACTGTCCAAGAAGCCACACTAGGGATTCCCTTGTTTTCTGATGCATGCTTCAGCCCATCTTGGTCAGTTTCTCAGAATTCAAAGTGCAGTGCTGACTCTTATAAAGACCTTCCAATCCCTCAGAACTTTCAAGTCAGCAGGCTAGACCCTGTATCTAAGCAATCAGTAAAGACTGTGGGATTCCTTAGTTCAACTCAAATGGCTTGTGCTCTTTCCAAATTGGATGACAATACATCCGTCTCAATTCCTAAGTGCTGTGCTGACTCTTATAAAGACCTACCAGTCCCTCAGAGCTTTCAAGTCAGCAGGATAAAACCTGTATCAAAGGTATCAGCCAAGACTGTGGGATTCCTTAGTTCCACTCAAAAGGCCTGTGCTCTTGTCAAACTGGATAATAATACACCAGTCTCAATCCCTAAAAGCTCTTCTAAACCCTTTTCTATTGTGAGTGGGTTTGATAACAATATGGACATACATATACTAAAAGAGCGGTTTTGGCAAATTAAAAGACAGATATCGGACATCTATGATGAATATGTTGTAACATACACAAGAAATCTTGCAGGTGGGCTCTTTTCATCAATGCATTTTTCACTATTGCCTGAACCAGACATCCTGTCTATCTGTAAGTTAGAAGAAGTAACAAAACAGCAGATGGAAACTACTGCAAGGCAATTTGAAAACCTGAAAAAAGAAAATGATCACCAGCTTTGGCTTAAAGAACAGTATGCTACTTTGTGTGCCTTTCCAAAGACCACTATAGAGCAGATTGTCCCTTCTATTAATGACAGTCAAAATACAGCTCCAGTTACAAATATATCAGTCTCTTCTTCAGACTCTCTCTCAGATTGTATTTCTCCAGAGAATATCCCTGTACAGTTGACTGAATCTCTGATATCTCTGAGAGATTTGACACCTCTTGATTTGAAAGGATGAATCGGAGTATTCAGAAGGAAGTGTCTCAGCCCCTCAATCAGAACAAATAAAGTCAAAGGAAGAAGACAGTGCTGTTGCAGACTGCAATAGCTGCTCCAGAAGAAGCCAAGATATGTCTTTACTGCAGAGTAAGGGCAAGTTGTGCAACAGTGTTGAAGAATCATAATCTAGTGATGACAGTGGTTCCTGCCCTGCAGTGAACAAACCTGCAGATAGTGCTGTTCAAATGACACACACACCAGAATTTTCAGATTGTGGGTGATACTACTGCCCTTTCAAATGCTATCATAGAATTTGCAGATAATGAAGAGACAGTTTGTGTTTCAAGTGAATTAATGGATTTTTCTGACCGTGAAGAAACACCAGCGGTTATTAAGAATGTAATAAACTTCTCAGAAAGTCTAAAAATCTCTTCTGTGTCAAAGCAAACTGTAGAGATTTCAGACAAGGAAGAAAACATGCAATCTGAAACCGAAGCTCAAGTACTGAAAGATGTAATATTTCCCACTAAAACTAAAGACTTGATTTTGAATCTTGTACTCGAAGATCTGATGATAAGTACTGTTCTTAGTGTTTTATTGCAAGAAACTATCATCAATTCAAAGGCTAGAGCTGAAACTTTAGATAACAATGTAGCGGCGATTACTGAGGAGACTCCAGTTCTATCTCTTTCCAAAAAACAACCTTTCAGTGTTAACAGAGTTGAAGATCAACTACCTGTAGTAGAAATGCTTTGCAAAGAAACCATTTCTGATACCACAAATACACTACAGAGCACTTGCAATGAAGAAATCTCAGTCTTGTCTGAAGATCACCCTAAAGAATTAGCTTGTGGAACTTCTACATTTTCAGATGTTAATCCAGTTTCTAAAGTCTTAAAAACTCTTGTTGATCCTGTGATTGATACTTCAAAGTCATCCAAAACTAAAGAAAATTCAGACTTTTTCATGTTTACCTTGAGAACACCAGTTACCCATGTCTCCCAAGTCTCTATGCTTTGCAAGCCTCACACCACAATCAATGCAAATACTGCTGCAGGAACAGACATATCCTGCTTGTCGGATGGAGTTATAGACCTTACAGTTATTAATACGCCAACTATCTCCTCCAAAGAAGACAGTACTGAACAGGAAAATGTTCTAAAGAATACTGCCCATAATGCCATTCCAGATCTCCTTGCTTCTGAATCCACTTCACCAAAAACCAACTCCATGCACTCCTCCCCTATCAATCAAACAATAAAGAGGAAAGACATCAGAGCCCATATGGGTATTAATACATGCTTTGCTCATTGGATGATTCATCTGTGGCAGGACTGTAAACTTATCAACCAAGGTTGGTGTTGGATTTTCTTAGTGTGGCTTTTCCTCTTCAACTTTTTTCAACCAAAGGATCGCCTTCTCTTCTTGAGCAGACTGGTGGCAGGGGGTATACTGTTACAACTCTGGCGTCCCATTTCTAGGGGGCGCTGTAAGGGGACTCTCGGTAGCCTGGGAATCACCTTGAACACTTATCTAGAGTCCCCTGTTGACTCCTGTTTGTTTCTCTTTTCGCCATGGTATACTTGTGTAGTACTACATTTGCTTCCTGGGACTGCAAATCCCATAATGCACAGCCTGGAAGTCAGGAAAGCCTGGATTCTGTTTCCCATTGTTTTCTATGGGAGAAGTCCAGTTGCTCCTTTTCACCGGATCCTCTCCTCCAGGACTTGCAAGTGTCTGAAACTACACACACCGGAGACCTCTGCTGTGCAGCCAAGCTTGGAACTGCTTATAAGCAGCCATTTCCTCAAGATCCGCGTTGTGCATTGGAGTTTGATTTCTTTGTGTTACAGACCCCTTATCGGATGGTGTTCCAGTTTTGTTCCAGCTTGAACCTGTTTCCTGTTTCTCTGCCCTGCTCCTGATTCTTCCAGCCAGAGTCTGCTTCCTATCTCTTAGCCTTGTACCTGTTTGTTTCTTCCAGAGCCTGCTCCCTGTTTCTCTGTTCTGCTCCTGCCTCGTTTGAGCCTGAACCTGCTCTCTGTTTCCCAGTCCTGTTTACTGCTTATTCCTACTCCCTGAATTCCAGCCCTGTCCTTGCCTGTTCCAGCCAGAGCCTGCTCTCTGTTTACCAGTCCTGTCTCTGTTCGTTCCAGCCAGAAGTTTGCTCCCTGTTTTCTAGTCCTATTCCTGCCTTTGCTTCAGCCTGAGCCTGTTCCCAGTTCTTGCCTCTGCCTCTTAGTTTGTTCCCTTCTGTTTCCGTTTCCTCTCGGTATTTGTGTCTGGTAAGTGTTCTATCAGTCTTCACCAGTGTATAAGTGTCCTCCTTTGTACTGGGGTTGGCTCCTGTTTTCCAGGAGGCAATTCCAGCCCCCATCCTTGTCTCGCGTTATACGTTGTCTTTCGTGCCTAACAGTGACAGTGTGCTATTGCTATTTTTCTCGGGAATCGCCACTGTGTTTCCAGCTGGACCCACAAGAGCGTGTCTTGTGTATGTAAGTACTATCCTTGTTTGTGCTCTAGGATCCAGAGACAGAATCACTTCTGTTGTCTCCTTTCTATGGGGCTGGCAGGGTGACTATCTGTAAGAGCAAACTGCACAGAGGCATTGACATTCCCTGTCACTATGGGAGGTTCTGCGCCTTACTCTGTGTACAACCCCAGCGTGTTTGTGAGTAATGCTTTTCCTGTTTGTTCACACTAAGGTTGTTCAGTTTTTACATTCCTGTACCTGTCCATAGCTGTCCTTTCCGTGTATGCCCTTAGCTGCTCTTCTGCCACAGTACACTATCTCTTTAGGATATTCGGTGACCTCAAGGGGTGTCCCAACCAAAGTCCTGATCAGACCTGCCTGAAACCATGACAGATTGTTTTCAAAACCTAAGGGATTTGTTTCTGTGTAGGTAGTAATAATGCATGATCTTCTCCTATGCTATTTTGTACTCACAGTTAGACCTACTGCAATAGTAATTTATACAGAAAAGCGCCGGAAAAATAAGCATGGATGATTTCTTCAGTGATGTCATCAATGTTTTTATCAATTATGTAATTTGAGATGTGTAGGAAAATGGCTCCCTGTTGCAGTTACCCCCCACTTTTTGCCTGATATTGATGCTGACTTGACTGAGAAGTGTACTGGGACCCTGCTAACCAGGCACCAGCACCAGTGTTTCTTTCACTTAAAAATGTACCATTGTTACACAATTGGCACATCCCTGGCACACAGATAAGTCCCTTGTAAAAGATACCAGGGGTATTAAGGGCCCTGTGACTAGTGGAGGTCCCTAAGGGCTGCAGCATGTGTTGTGCCACCCTAAGGGACCCCTCACCTAACACATGCACACTGCCATTGCAGTTTGTGTGTGTTGGTTGGGAGAAAAAGGCAAAGTCGACATGGCATCCCCCTCAGGATGCCATGCACACAAAATACTGCCTGTGGCATAGGTAAATCACCCCTCTAGCAGGCCTTACAGCCCTAAGGCAGGGTGCACTATACCACAGGTGAGGGCATACCTGCATGAGCAATATGCCCCCTACAGTGTCTAAGTCCATTCTTAGACATTGTAAGTACAGTGTGGCCATTTTAAGTATATGGTCTGGGAGATTGTCAAAAACGAACTCCACAGCTCCATAATGACTACACTGAATACTGGGAAGTATGGTATCAAACTTCGCAGAATAATAAACCCACACTGATGCCAGTGTTGGATTTATTACAAAATGCACACAGAGGGCATCTTAGAAGATGCCCCCTGTATTTTACCCAATCCTTCAGTGCAGGACTGACTGGTCTGTGCCAGCCTGCCACTGAGACGAGTCTCTGCCCCCCTGGGGTGAGAGCCTTAGTGCTCTCTGAGGACAGAAACAAAGCCTGCACTTGGTGGAGGTGCTTCTCACCTCCCCCTGCAGGAACTGTAACACCTGGCAGTGAGCCTCAAAGGCTCATGCCTTTTGTTACAACACCCAAGGGTATCCCAGCTAGTGGAGATGCCCGCCCCTCCGGCCACTGCCACCACTTTTGACGGCAAGGCTGGAGGAGATAATGAGAAAAACAAGGAGGAGTCACTGGCCAGTCAGGACAACCCCTAAGGTGCCCTGAGCTGAGGTGACTCTGACTTCTAGAAATCCCCCAATAGGATTAGGGATGTGGCCCCCTCCCCTCAGGGAGGAGGCACAAAGAGGGTGTAGCCACCCTTCAAGACAGTCACCATTGGCTGCTGCCCCCCAAACCTAAACACACCCCTAAATTTAGTATTTAGGGGCACTCCAGTGTTGTAATTTAATAGCGATTAGATTAAGCATTAGCAGAAGACATCTTCTATTTAGCAACTATTGTGAACATTTAGTGGAATCCATTTTGTATTCATGGCAGCCATTTACTCTGCCATGTGCTCGCCCTGTGCTCTGTCCTACCTTTCTGTTAACTACTCTTGACAAGTTATATTTAGCATCTCCCACTTTCGCACATGCCCAGTAAGATCTGCAGCTGTTAGTAATCAGTAACAGACAGTAATGTGTTAACTAGTCCTTAAAAACTGTTAGTCCCTCCTACCTGTCGACTGTGCATTTCCATATGACCTTATATGTATGTAAGTCTTGCTTCTATAATTGTACGACCTCCTTTTAGCCCCTGCGTGGGTATAAAAGGACCATGCTCTCTTAGTTCAGTGTGATACTTCAAACATTACCGAAGGGTGCTGTTTGAACTGCAGTACCACCTCATGAGGTTTAATAAACTTTGTCTTTTATTTCAGTTTCTGTGCCAACTTCTTCCTATATGGTCTGAGGACTTTGTGCAGAGAAGGGCGAACCCCTTGCACTAGTAGGCCTTGCTGAGGCTTACTTCGACACCAGAACCCATAAAATCATATCCCTGCAACCTGAAACAAGAAGGACTGCTGACCTGAAAGCCCAGGAGAGATGACAGAGACGACAACTGCTTTGGCCCCAGCCCGACCGGCCTGTCTCCTGACTCGAAAACCTGCAACAGTGACGCATCCAACAGGGACCAGCAACCTCTGAAGCCTCAGAGGACTGCCCTGAACCAAAGGACCAAGAAATTCAAGTGAGCAGAGGCTCTGCTCAAAACCAGCAACAACTTTGCAACTTTCTTGCAACTTTTAAAGGACTTCACTCATCCCGCCGGAAGCATGAGACTTCACCCTCTGCACCTGACGCCCCCGGCTTGAGCTCCAGAGAACAAACACCACAGGGAGGACTCCTAGGCGACTGCGACCTCATGAGTAGCCTGAGACGACCCCCCTGGACCCTCACAGCGATGCATGCAGAGAGAATCCAGATGCTCCCCCTGACCACGACTGCCTGTAACAAGGGACCCGACGCCTGGACCAAGCACTGCACCTGCAGCCCCCAGGACCACAAGGAACCAAACCTCAGTGCAGGAGTAACCCCCAGGCGACCCTCTGCCTAGCTCAGTCAGTGGCTGGCCCGAGAATCCCCGCTGTGCCCTGCCTGTACTGCTAGAGTGACCCCTGGGTCCCTCCATTGATTTCAATTACAAACCCGACACCTGCTTTGCACACTGCACCCGGCCGCCCCTGTGCAGCTGAGGGCGTGTTTTGTCTGTCTACTTGTGTCCCCCCCCGTGCTCTACAAAACCCTCCTGGTCTGCCCTCCGAGGACGCGGGTACTTACCTGCTGGCAGACTGGAACCAGAGCACCCCTGTTCTTCATAGGCGCCTACGTATTTTGGGCACCCCTTTGACCTCTGCACCTGACCGGCCCTGAGCTGCTGGTGTGGTAACTTTGGGGTTGCCTTGAACCTCCAACAGTGGGCTGCCTACGCCCAGGAACTTAGACTTGTAAGTGCTTTACTTACATGACAAACTAACCAGTACTTACCTCCCCCAGGAACTGTTGATTTTTGCACTTTGTCCATTTGTAAAATAACTTATTGCCATTTTTACTAAAACTGTGTATGCTATTGATCTGTTTCAAAGTTCCTAGCTTACCTATGTGGAGTACCTTGCATCTTATGTATGTACTTCAAATCTTGAACTTGTGGTTCTAAAAATAAATTAAGAAAATATATTTTTCTGTATAAAAACTATTGGAGTGGAGTTAAGTCTTTGAGTGTGTGTTACTCATTTATTGCCTGTGTGTGTACAACAAGTGCTTAACAATACCCTCTGATAAGCCTACTGCTCGACCACACTACCACAAAATAGAGCAGTAGAATTATCTAATTTTGCCACTATCTCACCCTTGGACTCTGTGCACACTATCTCTCACTTTGAGATAGTATGTACACAGCCAACTTCCTACATTGGTGGGTCAGCAGTGAGGTCTATGACTTGGCATTTGCTGGACTACTCAGCCGATACCTGATCACACGACTAAATTCCAAAAATTGTCATTAGAAACTGATTTTTGAAATTTGAGCTATTTTTCTAAATCTTTAAAAGTCCTGCTATGGCCTTTTGTAACTCCCTGTTAGCATTTCTTTTAGAGTTTAAAAGTTTTTGTAAACATTTGGATTTAAGTTCTAGAAGTAGTTTTTAGATTCTTAAAAAGTAATCTCAACTTTTAGAATGATAATTTCTAGCACAGATGAGATGGTAGTGGAACTCAACCTCACCCCTTACCTGCATCTAAGGATGTCAGAGTTAAGGGCTCTCTGTAAGCTAAAAAAATAAAAATTGGGTCCAACCCTACCAAAGTAAAGCTCCAGGAACTTTTGGTAGATTTCAAAGGGACCACCCCTCAGAGGATAATCCTTCAGATGGGGAAGCTAGTGAACAGGAGGATGAATTTCCCCCCTCATCTCCTAAATAGGGAGAGCAGGGTTCCTCAAACCCTGACTCCACAAATCATAGTCAGAGAGACTGGTTCTTCCACAGGGGAGGCCAGCACTTCTGAAAGCATTGAGGGCAGCCTCTAGGGACCTTCCCTGGTCACAGGGCCCTTGGTACCGCTGGCACCTTTTACAAGGGACTTATCTGTGTGCCGGGGTGTGCCAATTGTGGAAACAATGGTACATTTTAAGGGAAAGAACACTGGTGCTGGGCCCTGGTTAGCAGGGTCCCAGCACACTTCTCAGTCAAGTCAGCATCAGTATCAGGCAAAAAGTGTGGGGGGGGTAACTGCAACAGGGAGCCATTCCCTTACAGGTACCACGGGCCCTGTGACCAGGAGAGGTCCCTAAGGACTGCAGCATGTGTTGTGCCACCCTAAGGGACCCCTCACCTAACACGTGCATCCTGCCATTGCAGATTGTGTGTGTTGGTGGGGAGAAAAAAGGTAAAGTCGACATGGCATCCCCCTCAGGATGCCATGCACCCATGCACACAAAATACTGCCTGTGGCATAGGTAAATGACCCCTCTAGCAGGTCTTACAGCCCTAAGGCAGGGTGCACTATACCACAGATGAGGGCATAGCTGCATGAGCAATATGCCCCTACAGTGTCTCAGTCCATTCTTAGACATTGTACGTACAGTGTGGCCATATTAAGTATATGGTCTGGGAGTTTGTCAAAAACGAACTCCACAGCTCCATAATGGCTACACTGAGTACTGGGAAGTTTGGTATCAAACTTCTCAGAATAATAAACCAACACTGATACCAGTTTTGGATTTATTACAAAATGCACACAGAGGGCATCTTAGAAGATGGCCCCTGTAATCTACCCAATCCTTCAGTGAAGGACTGACTGGTCTGTGCCAGCCTGCCACTGAGATGAGTTTCTCCCCCCCCCCCGGGGGGGGAACCTTTGTGCTCTATGAGGACAGAAACAAAGCCTGCACTGGGTAGAGGTGCTTCTCACCTCCCCCTTCAGGAACTGTCACACCTGGCGGTGAGCCTCAAAGGCTCATGCCTTTTGTTACAACACCCAAGGGTATCCCAGCTAGTGGAGATGCCCGCCCCTCCGGCCACTGCCACCACTTTTGGTGGCAAGGCTGGAGGAGATAATGAGAAAAACACGGAGGAGTCACTGGCCAGTCAGGACAACCCCAAAGGTGCCCTGAGCTGAGGTGACTCTGACTTCTAGAAATCCCCCAATAGGATTAGGGATGTGGCCCTCTCCCCTCAGGGAGGAGGCACAAAGAGGGTGTAGCCACCCTTCAGGACAGTCACCAGTGGCTACTGCCCCCCAAACCTAAACACACCCCTAAATTTAGTATTTAGGGGCACCCCAGTGTTGTGATTTAATAGCGATTAGATTAAGCATTAGCAGAAGACATCTTGTATTTAGCAACTATTGTGAACATTTAGTGGAATCCATTTTGTATTCATGGCAGCCATTTTCTCTGCCATGTGCTCGCCCTGTGCTCTGTCCTACCTTTCTGTTAACTACTCTTGACAAGTTATATTTAACATCTCCCACTTTCGCACATGTCCAGTAAGATCTGCAGCTGTTAGTAATCAGTAACAGACAGTAATGTGTTAACTAGTCCTTGAAAACTGTTAGTCCCTCCTACCTGTCGACTGTGCACTTCCATATGACCTTATATGTATGTAAGTCTTGCTTCTATAATTGTACCACCTTCTTTTAGCCCCTGCGTGGGTATAAAAGGACCATGCTCTCTTAGTTCAGTGTGCTACTTCAAACATTACCGAAGGGTGCTGTTTGAACTGCAGTACCATCTCATGAGGTTTAATAAACTTTGCCTTTTATTTCAGTTTCTGTGCCAACTTCTTCCTATATGGTCTGAGGACTTTGTGCAGAGAAGGGCGAACCCCTTGCACTAGTAGGCCTTGCTGAGGCTTAGTTCGACACCAGAATCCATAAAATCAGATCCCTGCAACCTGAAACAAGAAGGACTGCTGACCTGAAAGCCCAGCAGAGACGACAGAGACGACAACTGCTTTGGCCCCAGCCCGACCGGCCTGTCTCCTGACTCAAAAACCTGCAACAGCGACGCATCCAACAGGGACCAGCAACCTCTGAAGCCTCAGAGGACTGCCCTGAACCAAAGGACCAACAAACTCAAGTGAGCAGCGGCTCTGCTAAAAACCAGCAACAACTTTGCAACTTTCTTGTAACTTTTAAAGGACTTCACTCATCCCGCCGGAAGCATGAGATTTCACCCTCTGCACCTGACGCCCCCGGCTTGAGCTCCAGAGAACAAACACCACAGGGAGGACTTCTAGGCGACTGCGACCTCGTGAGTAGCCTGAGACAACCCCCCTGGACCCCCACAGCGATGCATGCAGAGAGAATCCAGATGCTCCCCCTGACCACGACTGCCTGTAACAAGGGACCCGACGCCTGGACCAAGCACTGCACCTGCAGCCCCCAGGACCACAAGGAAGCAAACGTCAGTGCAGGAGTGACCCACCGGCGACCCTCTGCCTAGCCCAGTCAGTGGCTGGCCCGAGAAGCCCCGCTGTGCCCTGCCTGCACTGCTAGAGTGACCCCCGGGTACCTCCATTGATTTCAATTACAAACCCGACAACTGCTTTGCACACTGCACCCGGCCTCCCCAGTGCAACTGACGGCGTGTTTTGTGTGCCTGCTTGTGTGTCCCCCGGTGCTCTACAAAACCCTCCTGGTCTGCCCTCCGAGGACGCGGGTACTTACCTGCTGGCAGACTGGACCCAGAGCACCCCTGTTCTTCATAGGCGCCTACGTATTTTGGGCACCCCTTTGACCTCTGCACCTGACCGGCCCTGAGCTGCTGGTGTGGTAACTTTGGGGTTGCCTTGAACCCCCAACAGTGGGCTGCCTATGCCCAGGAACTTAAACTTGTAAGTGCTTTACTTACATGACAAACTAACCAGTACTTACCTACCCCAGGAACTGTTGATTTTTGCACTGTGTCCATTTTTAAAATAACTTATTGCCATTTTTACTAAAACTGTGTATGCTATTCCTCTGTTTCAAAGTTCCTAGCTTACCTATGTGGAGTACCTTGCATCTTATGTATTTACTTCAAATCTTGAACTTGTGGTTCTAAAAATAAATTAAGAAAATATATTTTTCTGTATAAAAACTATTGGCCTGGAGTTAAGTCTTTGAGTGTGTGTTACTCATTTATTGCCTGTGTGTGTACAACAAGTGCTTAACAATACCCTCTGATAAGCCTACTGCTCGACCACACTACCACAAAATAGAGCAGTAGAATTATCTAATTTTGCCACTATCTTACCCTTGGACACTGTGCACACTATCTCTCACTTTGAGATAGTATGTACACAGCCAACTTCCTACATTGGTGGGTCAGCTGTGAGGTCTAAGACTTTGCATTTGCTGGACTACTCAGCCGATACCTGATCACACGACTAAATTTCAAAAATTGTCATTAGAAACTGATTTTTGAAATTTGAGCTATTTTTCTAAATCTTTAAAAGTCCTGCTAGGGCCTTTTGTAACTCCCTGTTAGCATTTCTTTTAGAGTTTAAAAGTTTTTGTAAACATTTGGATTTAAGTTCTAGAAGTAGTTTTTAGATTCTTAAAAAGTAATCTCAACTTTTAGAATGATAATTTCTAGCACAGATGAGATGGTAGTGGAACTCAACCTCACCCCTTACCTGCATCTAAGGATGTCAGAGTTAAGGACTCTCTGTAAGCTAAAAAAGATAAAAATTGGGTCCAACCCTACCAAAGTAAAGCTCCAGGAACTTTTGGCAGATTTCAAAAGGGACCACCCCTCAGAGGATAATCCTTCAGATGGGGAAATTAGTGAACAGGAGGATGAATTTCCCCCCTCATCTCCTAAATAGGGAGAGCAGGGTTCCTCAAACCCTGACTCCACAAATCATAGTCAGAGAGACCGGTTCTTCCACAGGGGAGGCC
Organism: Pleurodeles waltl; assembly: GCF_031143425.1. Classification (NCBI taxonomy): domain Eukaryota; kingdom Metazoa; phylum Chordata; class Amphibia; order Caudata; family Salamandridae; genus Pleurodeles; species Pleurodeles waltl. The sequence continues at coordinate 506,279,657 of NC_090447.1, read as the reverse complement.
AGCACTTCTGAAAGCATTGAGGGCAGCCTCTAGGGACCTTCCCTGGTCACAGGGCCCTTGGTACCGCTGGTACCTTTTACAAGGGACTTATCTGTGTGCCAGGGGTGTGCCAATTGTGGAAACAATACATTTTAAGGGAAAGAACACTGGTTCTGGGCCCTGGTTAGCAGGGTCCCAGCACACTTCTCAGTCAAGTCAGCATCAGCATCAGTATCAGGCAAAAAGTGGGGGAGGGGTAACTGCAACAGGGAGCCATTCCCTTACAGGTACCACGGGCCCTGTGACCAGGAGAGGTCCCTAAGGACTGCAGCATGTGTTGTGCCACCCTAAGGGACCCCTCACCTAACACATGCATCCTGCCATTGCAGATTGTGTGTGTTGGTGGGGAGAAAAAGGTAAAGTCGACATGGCATCCCCCTCAGGATGCCATGCACCCATGCACACAAAATACTGCCTGTGGCATAGGTAAATGACCCCTCTAGCAGGTCTTACAGCCCTAAGGCAGGGTGCACTATACCACAGATGAGGGCATAGCTGCATGAGCAATATGCCCCTACAGTGTCTCAGTCCATTCTTAGACATTGTACGTACAGTTTGGCCATATTAAGTATATGGTCTGGGAGTTTGTCAAAACGAACTCCACAGCTCCATAATGGCTACACTGAGTACTGGGAAGTTTGGTATCAAACTTCTCAGAATAATAAACCAACACTGATGCCAGTTTTGGATTTATCACAAAATGCACACAGAGGGCATCATAGAAGATGGCATCTGTAATCTACCCAATACTTCAGTGAAGGACTGACTGGTCTGTGCCAGCCTGCCACTGAGATGAGTTTCTCCCCCCCCACCCCCGGGGTGAGAACCTTTGTGCTCTATGAGGACAGAAACAAAGCCTGCACTGGGTAGAGGTGCTTCTCACCTCCCCCTGCAGGAACTGTCACACCTGGCGGTGGGCCTCAAAGGCTCATGCCTTTTGTTACAACACCCCAGGGCATCCCAGCTAATGCGGATGCCCGCCCCTCCGGCCACTGCCCCCACTTTTGGCGGCAAGGCTGGAGGAGATAATAAGAAAAACAAGGAGGAGTCACTGGCCAGTCAGGACAGCCCCTAAGGTGTCCTGAGCTGAGGTGACCCCTGCCTTTAGAAATCCTCCATCTTGATATTGGAGGATTCCCCCAATAGGATTAGGGATGTGCCCCCTCCCCTCAGGGAGGAGGCACAAAGAGAGTGTAGCCACCCTCCAGGACTGTAGCCATTGGCTACTGCCCCCAGACCTAAACACACACCTACATTTAGTACCCCAAAACCCAGGAAATCAGATTCCTGCAACCTGAAACAAGAAGGATAACTGCTGACCTGAAAGCCCTGCAGAGACAACGGAGACGACAACTGCTTTGGCCCCAGCCCTCCAGCCTGTCTCCTGACTCGCAAAGCTGCAACAGTGACGCTTCCAACAGGGACCAGCGACCTCTGAAGCCTCAGAGGACTGCACTGAACCAAAGGACCAAGAAACTCCCGTGAGCAGCGGCTCTGCTCAACCCCAGCAACAACTTTGCAACTTTCTTGCACCTTTTAAAGGACTTCACTCTTCCCGCCGGAAGCGTGAGACTTCACCCACTGCACTCGACGCCTCCGGCTCAAGCTCCAGAGAACCAACACCACAGGGAGGACTCCCAGGCGACTGCGACCTCGTGAGTAGCCAGAGACCACCACCTGGACCCCCACAGCAACACATGCAGAGAGAATCCAGAGGCTACCCCTGACCGCAGCTGTCTGTAACAAGGGACCCGACGCCTGGACCAAGCACTGCACACGCAGCCCCCAGGACCAAAAGGAACCGAACCTCAGTGCAGGAGTGACCCCCAGGCGACCCTCTACCTAGCCCAGTCAGTGGCTGGCCCGAGACGCCTCCCTGTGCCCTGCCTGCACCGCTAGTGTGACCCCCGGGTCCCTCCATTGATTTCAATTACAAACCCGACAACTGCTTTGCACACTGCACCCTGCCGCCCCTGTGCTGCTGAGGGTGTGTTTTGTGTGCCTACTTGTGTCCCCCCCCCCAGTGCTCTACAAAACCCCCCGGTCTGCCCTTTGAGGACGCGGGTACTTACCTGCTGGCAGACTGGAACCAGAGCACCCCTGTTCTCCATAGGCGCCTACGTGTTTTGGGCACCTCTTTGACCTCTGCATCTGACCGGCCCTGAGCTGCTGGTGTGGTAACTTTGGGGTTCCCTTGAACCCCCAACGGTGGGCTGCCTATGCCCAGGAACTTAGACTTGTAAGTGCTTTACTTACCTGACAAACTAACCAATACTTACCTCCTCCAGGAACTGTTGATTTTTGCACTGTGTCCATTTTTAAAATAGCTTATTGACATTTTTACTAAAACTGTGTATGCTATTGCTCTAATTCAAAGTTCCTAACCTACCTATGTGGAGTACCTTGCATTTTATGTATTTACTTCAAATCTTGAACTTGTGGTTCTAAAAAAAATTAAGAAAGTATATTTTTCTACAGAAAAACTATTGGCCTGGAGTTAAGTCTTTGAGTGTGTGTTCCTCATTTATTGTCTGTGTATGTACAACAAGTGCTTAACACTACCCTCTGATAAGCCTTCTGCTCGACCACACCACCACAAAATAGAGCATTAGAATTATCTAATTTTGCCACTATCTTACCTCTAAGGGGAACCCTTGTCATGAGTGATGTCATAAATGACGTCATAGAATGTGTCATGAGTGATGTCATGTGAGGTCATAAGCAGTGCATGGCAGGGGCGCAAGTTATAGTTAGCGTTGCTTTAGGAATGTGTCTCTTTTGACATGGTCATCCCATACCTTTTACCTGGTTTCTGGTGCAATTTTGACTGGAAGAGCACTGGGTCCCTGCTAAACAGGTCCACAGTGCCAAATCTCTTTCCCTAAAACTGAAGTAATTTTTCCCAATTTTCAAACCTTTAGCTACCAATGTAAGTCCCTCGTAAATGGTACCCCAGGCACCTAAGGCATTGGGTACTAAAGAAAGGCCCTTGACGGGTACCGCACAATTTGTGCCACCCTCAGGGACCCCCTCACGAAGGGCCATATTTATACTTTTTGACGCAAAACTGCGCTAACGCAGTTTTGCGCCAAAAAAATTAGCGCCGGCTAACGCCATTCTGAAGCGCCATGCGGGCGCCGTATTTATTAAATGATGTTAGCCGGCGTTAGCCGCCGGCGCTGTCTGGTGTGCGTTAAAAAAAACAACGTACACCAGGCAGCGCCGGCGTAGGGGGAAAATGGCGTATGGGCGTCCACACATGGTGCAAGTCAGGCTGAGGCAAAAAAATCGCCTTAACCCGATTTGCGCCATTTTTTTACGACGCCCAACCCCCCTTGAAATGACTCCTGTCTTAGCAAAGACAGGAGTCATACCCCCTTGCCCAATGGCCATGCCCAGGGGACTTCTGTCCCCTGGGCATGGTCATTGGGCATAGTGGCATGTAGGGGGGCACAAATCAGGCCCCCCTATGCCACAAAAAAAAAAAAAGAAATACTTACCTGAACTTACCTTAATGTCCCTGGGGTGGGTCCCTCCATCCTTGGGTGTCCTCCTGGGGTGGGCAAGGGTGGCAGGGGGTGTCCCTGGGGGCAGGGGAGGGCACCTCTGGGCTCATTCTGAGCCCACAGGTCCCTTAACTCCTGCCCTGACCCAGGCGCTAAAATCCGGCGCTAATGCAGGTTTTTTAGACCCGCCCACTCCCGGGCGTCATTTTTGCCCGGGAGTATAAATACGACGCATATGCATCGGAGTCATTTTTTAAGACGGGAACGCCTACCTTGCATATCATTAACGCAAGGAAGGTGTTCACGCAAAAAAATGACGCTAACTCCATGGACTTTGGCGCTAGACGCGTCTAACGCCAAAGTATAAATATGGAGTTAGTTTTGCGTCGAAAAAAACGACGCAAATTCGGCGCAAACGGATATAAATATGCCCCTAAGTGCTCACAATGCTGATTTCGCAGGCTGTGTGTCTTGGTGCAGAACTAAAATGAAATCACGACATGGCAAACAGCCTGTGTGCCTTGTCCCCTTTACACTACATGCAATATATGCAAGTCACCCCTCTAACATGCCTCCCAGCCCTTAAGGCAGGGTGCATTATATTGCATGTGAGGGCATACTTGCATGAGAAGATATGCCCCTGCTATGTCTTTGTCGATTCTCAGACAAAGTAAGTGATCAGTCAAGCCATTTTAAGTACATGTGCAGGACGCTGGTCATTGCGAGTACCCCAGCTACATGATGGCTTCACTGACAATAGGGATGTTTGGTATCAAACATCTTGTATCAATAAACCCTCACTGAATCCAATTATGTATTTATTAATGCATGCACTCAGAGGGCATGACTGGTCAAAACCAGTACAGCCACCTTAAAGAGAGTTCTGGCCCCCTAAGGTGAGGTCCTATGCTCTCAAGGGCTCCGAACAAAGGCCTTTTCTGGCAAGGGGTGTGTCCTCCTCTCCCAGGCAGGATGGACATTCCAAGGTGGAGAGCCTCAAAGGCCTTGCTACCTTTGAAATGTGACCCAGGTCTCTCGAAATGGTGGAGGACGCTGACCCCCAGTTCCTAACCCTACTTTTGGTGGGAGGACTTGGGGGGAAATTAGGTATATTAGGTGGAGTGCCCTCTTCATGCCAGTCCCACCCCTATGGTGGATAGGCTGAAGAGGACACTACTTTTTCAATTACTCCATCTGGTATGAAAGGAAATAGGTCAATTTGGTGAGGGCTATGCCACTTCCCAAAGAAAATGGTCATAGGCTGGGTATAGTCAGCCTTAAGGTGAGTAACTCATTGGCTACCACCTGACACTCCCTGTAACACCCCTAAATTCAGTATTTGGGGGGCACCCTGAACCCTATAATAAGATTCCTGTTGACCTAAGAAGAGCCAGACAACACAGAAGTCACTCAGCAGAGAAGGCTGAATACACCAACTGACTAGATCCCAGCCCTACGGGCTTGTCTGCAGCCTTCAAAGAAACCTGCATCCCGAGGACGACTGTCCTGCAGCCCAGCGACCTCCAAAGCCTTGGGAGGACTGTCTGCCTTTGATAAAGATCAAGAACTCCCAAGGGCAGCAGACCTGTCCAAAAGAAACCATCTCTAAAGAAGAAGTATGCCTGAGGAACTGCAAAACCGCTACCTGGAACCACCTGTGCACCCAATGCCCCTGGCTCAAGTCCAAGTGGCCCACTACCCCAATGAAAGTTACCCAGTGCTTCTGACCAAGAGTCCACTGTGGACGGACCCCTGCCAGTCTCCACAGCAATGCCTGCAGCCTACATCCGAGGACTCCCTGTGGAAAAATAGTTTCTCACCCTTCGTGCAACCACTGTTCATTTGACATCAGGACAACCATATTGAATATGGCATCCATTTTGTGAGTGTTTTAAACATCCCGTCGCAGAGGAAATAGGCAGAAAAAGATACAGCTTGAAAGCAGCTACATCATGTAATATGCCTAAGGCCGAATACCAGACTGGCCACATACCTGCGGTTAAGCCAATTTTGAGAAAAACTAATTTCCACGGAATAACCTGCAATTGGAACAAGGTCATACCTGCCATTAACTACACACTATTATACGCTTCAGCTGTTTGCATATTTTTGTTTGTAAGCAATCTCCCACTACTCTCCCCTGAGGCATACAAATGTTTTTATACCTAACTAGTGGAAAATGATTGAACCTCTGCCATTTGTTTGCATGTAGTAGAAAAATGTATAAAAGCTCTATGCTGCGCGAAGTAAGACAGACTACTCCCTAACCCGCTTGGTGAAGGAGCTCTCCCTTAACTCGAGTTATTGAATAAATCCCGATTATTCTCTACATCTCGGACCCCGTCTCTTTCCTTTTTTTAATTATTTATTTAACTTACAAGGCAAATTCAGAGGTATTTTAAATTATTTACCACATTTTGGCGCCCGAACAGGGACTTTCCCTTCTCTACACGCGCCGGTTTTGCCGGTCGCGGCTTTTTCCCCTACTCTCTCTCGCGATGGACTTTAGGTGCACCCGGTGGGGATTTCCCACCGAACTCCCTCGGAGACCCAGGGGCGGACCAGCGCCCGGCATACACATGAGGCGGTGAGAGACGCGGAAAGTCCATACCCGAGTGCGACAACGAGGAGAAGAGGAGTCCGAGACGTCCGAGATCCCTCAAAACGCGCAGCGTTTGGATTCGATCGAAGAATAACGAGTTTGCTTTTCGGTGAGTACTGCTGAAAAGTATCAAGACGTTTTCTGTTTAAACAGAAACGGTACAGATATATATTAAGAATGTCGTTATTTACTAAATTCAAGTATCGGGCAAAAGAGAAAAAATTGTTAGAGAGGGCGATTGCACTCCCACCCAAGGACACTCCAGCTAGGTTCATGTATAACAAACATGGTATGCCCGCCATTGTATTCTTGGACCTATGGGTAGAATATACTAGTCAATTAGCAGAACGATTTAAATGGCCAAGTACGGGGACTTTTGATATAGAAAATGTCCTCAAAGTAGAGGAACAGTTGTTCAGGAGAAAAGCAAGACAGGGCCAGTTAGAGGCCATAGAATGGTGGAGGAAAGAAGCCCAACGGAGGCAAGAGAAAGCGCAAGGAAAAGTTGAGAAAGCCCAGAGAATGTCAGGAAAAAATAGACAGGAGGAACTACAAGAGAAAGGAAAAGAGGTAGTTCTCGAGCAGATGATAAGGGAAAGTCAAGCAAATGTTACAGGTTTATACCCCGTACTGCCAAGTAGTGAAAATTCCTGCCCCAATAAATCGAAAAAGAATCCTCTCCTTCCCAGTGCACCTATGCCCCCTGATGATTCGGCGCTTATAGACTTATTAGATGTGCCACCCCCATATTCTACCAATACACGACCACTCTTACCTGTACATAATCTACCACCATCGGTTTCTCCTGAAACTGTTGAAGATCTCTCCGAAGCCGCGAGATTTCTCTCTATAGCAGAAGAGGATAAGAAGGACGAAGCGGGAGAACCAGAAGGACAGTGCCCACACGATCCCTTATCCACGATATACCCCGCCTTAGGGGACGAGGGAAAAAGACTAGTTGCCATTTTGAAAAAAATAGAAAAGATCCCCGCTGTACAAAATAATATCAATGGTATGCTAAAATTCATGTTAAGAGGGGGCGACTCTACTCCCTATCAAGATGTTCTGAAAGGAAGAAACAGAAAACAACAAATGTATATATATACCTTCATGTTATATCTATTTGCTCGATACTTCCAATTTAAGAAATTAAGAAATCTGGCGAAATTAGAAGATTTAATGGAAGAGGTGGCGGAGGAAGAGGAAGGGGGGGATAAGGGAGAAGGAGTGGATTCCAAATTTAACAAATTATTAGATCTCATGAGGGAACATAGACATAAATTTAAAGAAGGAACAGTAACTCCCGAGAGGAAAATCAGTAAACAGCACCCTGTACGATGCGTACCACCCCTAAGGGATAGGTTTGCTTCCCTACTCGCGTTCCCAGAACCTCCCAGTAGCGAAGAACTATATGAGGAAACTGAGGAAGCTCTTGACTGGTTCTTTGAACAAGAACCGCCATTGACAGCCGAGGAACAAGAACTGGTCCGTGCTGCTACCCTATGGACTTCACAACCGAAGATTTATAATTCGGACATTATAGCCCAGTTATACTCTAGTTTACCCCTCACCCAGCGTAGGTTAGCAAGTCTGTACATGACACAACACTTGATGACACTGAATAGAGTTTTCAGACCCCATCAATCAGCCCTTGAAGACTTGTTATCCAAATGTACCTCCTTGGCCTTTTTGCAAGATCCTGCACACTTCCTTCACATATTTTTAGATGCACGACAGGAATATCATGATGAAGTGGCTAGGACACTCCTTCGGGCCCGCCATACTGATTACGGGGAGAAAGAAATGTATCGACAATACCCTCTCAGAGAGGTCCATCCTAGAGTAAATGCTGCAAATGAATTGCAGAAAGTTTTTGTGGATACACCTCTTACTAAATTAGAAATAATGAAAATGAAAGAAATGGTACCACCACATTCTAAGGATCCTGTTGGGTTTTTTAAGGAACTTACAGACGTCCTTACTATGGGAATATATACCTTAACAGATATAACAATTATACTAAAAAATTTGCTGCCCCCAGGTATTTATGAGAAATTAAGGGGACAAGACTGGTTAGTGGATAACGCTAATTTGAATTGGGCCGCCTTAGAGACAAATGACAACGCCAGGACAGCTGGAGCCGACATACCAGATGATGTGAAATTAGCACCGACCCTCATTCTTAAAGTGTTGCCCCAACTTCTTACCACAAGGAAAGAGGATTGGGATGCTATCTCCGCCTGTAAACAAAAGCCAGGTGAAGATGTATGGGATTATTATACGAGATTAGAGAAATGTTTTACTGCCAATAGCGGTCTTAAATTAGAAAGTGATTCATATGCACATCTTTTTGTATCCAAATTGGTGGAAAACAGCCTCCCGAAGTTAAGGGAAAGAGTTCAGAAGGTAGAGAGCTCCTGGCAAGCACAAAGTCCCTCCCAAGTCCTACGAATATTACAATACCACCAAAACAGGATAAGGGGGGAAGAAGAAAGCGAAAAGGTTAGGGTAAAAGAGACTAAGTTAAGAGCACTAGTGGCACAAACAGTGATGCCCAAATCAGGGCCACAACCTCAGGTACAAAGAAAGGGTAATAATTCTAAAGGTGTTTGTAACTATTGTAAAAAACCAGGACATTATGTTAAAGATTTACAAGGGAACGTTACGTGCCCAGTTCTAAAACATAATGTGGCCACTGGGAAAACTGCACCCAGAATACATGTTCCTCGAGATCAGTACAGACCTCAAGAAGGAACGCCCCAAGAACAGAATCAGGGAATACCAAACACAACGCAAATGTACATATCTGATGAAAATACTGGATATGCCGATTTTCCCAGTTTTTTATGAGGCTGCCCAGGGGGGGTTGAGGATAAATTGCCCCTTATCCCTATACCGGTGGACCAAACTGGTCCATATGTAGACGTTCACCTCCTGGGACAAGACAAGAAATTCCTATTGGATACAGGGGCAAGTAAGACAACGATAGATCATAACGAGCTTCCGCAAGCTCCACTCTCTGGGAATACAAATATTTCACTGGGTTTCTCTGGTCAACCCATTACAAGTAATACATCAGAGCCACTACCCTTACAAATTGGCCCCCTTACCACTATGACAGATCTTCTCTTGACTGATGCTTGCCTAGAGAATCTATTAGGAATAAAACAATTGAAAGAATTAGGAGCCATAATAGTGTGCTCCCCCCAGGATGTGCGTCTGTTCCTTTGAGATTTCAAGGGCCATTATACAGTCAGAGATTTGGATCCTCGATTGGCCCACCTCCCAGCCGAGTTGTGGGCCACCAGTCCCACATCGGTCGGGCGGATGGTCATTACGCCCCACAAGATCATTTTAAAGGAGGGAGCCATACTACAACGACTCCGTCAATATAAAATGCCTCCACAAGCTGAGAAAGACCTTACTTCCATTATAGAGGACCTCATCACTAGTGGGGTGGTGAGCGAAGTACCATCAAATACCGTGAATTAACCCGTATTACCTGTGGCAAAGAAAGTACAACAAGGAGAAAATACCACCTCTAGACTTGTGGTAGACTTACGGGAATTAAATAAATGTGTTGTGGCACAACATCCTGTCGTACCCGACATATCTACCCTTTTAACAACAATTGATTGTGAAGCCACACATTTTACCGTTATCGATCTCAAAAACGCGTTTTTCAGTGTACCAATACATGAAGACAGTCAATATTTGTTTGGGTTCTCATTATCCGGAAGGAGTTTCCGGTTTACCCGAGCTCCTCAAGGATTTACTGACAGCCCGAGCATTTATAGCCAAGCACTAAAAAGACAGCTAGACACCATACAAATGCCTGATCAAACAGCTCTTCTGCAGTATGTCGATGATATACTCATTACGGCCAGATCTGAACAGTCATGTGTCGAAGCTTCATTATTGGTATTAACATTCTTGGCTGAAAATGGCCACAAAGTGTCGCCAAAGAAATTGCAAATCTGTCAACAGCAAGTGACCTACTTAGGGCACTTACTGTCAAAGGAGGGAAGGCAGCTAACAAAGGAGAGAATACAATTGATACAAAATATACCACAGCCAAAAACACAGAGACAGGTACGCGAATTGATAGGACTAACATCCTACTGCAGACAATGGATACCCCAATTTGCACTAATATCAAAACCACTTGTAAAATTGACGACATCAGAAGCCAGCACGTCACCCCAGCTTCCCTGGACAGAGGAACACACGCTGGCTTTCAAAACTTTGAAAGATGCGATGTGTCAGGCCCCGGTGTTGGCCACCCCTGATTATCATAAAGATTTCACACTATTCGTCACTGAAAAGAATGGGACCGCTCTATCGGTTCTGACACAAGAGCAAGCTGGAAAACAAAGACCATGTGGATATTTTTCATCCACCTTAGATCCTGTAGCACAAGCTCTTCTCGCATGCCTGAAGGCTGTAGCAGCAACAGCTCAAGCTATTAGACAAAGCGATGCTATAGTATTGGGACACCCTTTGATAGTACGAGTTCCCCATGCAGTAGAACTATTACTTAACAGAACACAGACACAACATCTAACAATAGCAAAACTGGCAGGGTATGAACTGACACTTTTTCAACCTCACATACAGATCTTAAGATGCAATACCCTGAACCCTGCCACACTCTTACCCATTCACGAGAACATAGATGAGGTACATGATTGTATGGAAGTGATTGAACAAGTGACAAAACCACGATCAGATTTAAAAGACACTCTATTACCAGATGCAGAAGAAAATATTTACGTGGACGGTTCTTGTAAAAGAACAGAAAAGGGGGAGATAAGGGCCGCCTATGCTGTTACCACAAATACTAAAATTTTAGAAAGTAAACAGATACCCATTCTCTCAGCACAAGCGGCCGAGTTGATAGCATTGAGCAGGGCCTGTCGATTGGGTAAAGGAAAATAAATAAATATTTATACTGATTCACAGTACGCCTTTGGAGTAGTCCACAATTTTGGAACATTATGGAGAGAAAGAGGATTCATGACATCGCATGGATCAAAAATACAACATGCAGACTTGATAACACAATTGTTAGATGATATACATCTACCAGAACAAATAGCTATAATAAAATGCAAAGCACACACAAAGGGGACAGATCATGTTATATTAGGAAATGCATTAGCAGATCAAACAGCTCAAGACATGACACAGAAAGACGTAGAGAGTACGCTGCATCACGGTCCCGAATTTATGCATATGCAGGTCACACGAGATATAACTATGGACATCCAAGACATACAGAGTCACGCCACAAATGAGGAAAAATAAAAATGGAAAGAGGAAGGAGGGATACTAACTGATCAAGGATGGATGACACCACATAAAGCAGTCTGGTATCTTCCCGATGCCATGGTGCAGATTATTATAGATACAATACATGGACCAGCCCACCTTGGGGAAAAAGCTATGCTAGACGCAATACAACATATATGGGACAATAAACATCTTAGGGCAGCAGCCAAACAAAGAGTCCAAACATGTATGATATGTTGTCAGTATAATATTGGAAAAGGCACAACAGCAGGGGCAGGAGGATTTCATCCTCCTGAACACCCTTTTGAAGTTATACAGATGGACTATATACAAATGGAAAGGTGCAGAGGACAGAAGTATGTACTCGTAGTAGTATGTACATTAACACAATGGACCGAAGCTTATCCTGTAACTGACTATACTGCCAGCACTACAGCTAAACAATTGATTAAGGAGTATTTCCCTAGGTTCGGTCTGCCCTGAGTTATATATTCTGATAATGGTCAACCATTCTTGTCTGAATTAATGAAAAAGATATCGCTCCTGTTGGGATACCAGTGGAAATTTCACTGTGTGCGTCATCCACAGGCAGCAGGCCTGGTTGAGCGACATAACCAGACTTTAAAAAACAAGATGGCAAAGATATGTGCTGAAAAGGGAGTTGATTGGATTACTGCCTTACCAGTAGCTCTGTTTTACATGCGTATGATTCCTCATTCCAAAACGGGGATCGCTCCCTACGAGATAGTTTTTGGTAGGCCTCCTAACATATGGGGAATACCATGTGCAAAAGCTATAACAGATATTGAAATGCCTGTACTGACTGATTACCTGGCTTCCTTGATGTCTGCACTTCAATCTTGTCGTTCACAGGTTGCAGCCGCATTTCCTGATAATACTGAGCCCAAAGAGCACCAGATCAAACCAGGCGATTGGGTTTATATTCGCAATTTTGATCGAACAACACCTCTTGAGCCTCGATGGAAGGAACCGAAGCTCGTTCTACTGTTACCAGGACAGCTGTGAAAGTCGAAGGTCGTAAGGGATGGCTCCATGCCAGTCACTGTAAGAAACATTTTGCCGAGGAAAAAAGTGGACAGACATCGCCACTTCAGACACAACAGAACGCAGAACAATTGACATTACCCACAGAAGAAAGTCTCCAGCAGACTTATAGATCTAAACTCAGGTCATCTACTCAAGCCCAGGTCAATTAAGTCCAAACAAGCTCTACTTGTTGGTGAAACGGCAGGGGCTCTGAGAAGTATACCTGACAAAAATGATGACGGAGACAGTGAAGCAGAAGATGTTGAGAGACAAATACAGAAAGAAAATGTGTGTGAAAAGAAATTTTTGTATAATGGTGTTAATGTTGTTTCTGGCAGCAGCAATGTGTTTAGGTTGGGTTTTATATTTAATTTTTCCATCTAGTCAATTCCCTATATTCTCACCCAACAGTACACAAGAACATACCTATTATGATCTTACGCCTCATGAACGGGCCCACAGATTAGCTATGCAAAATAACTCCTTTGTACGGATGTTACACTATACTCACCAGGTTGCCAATACTACCGATTGCTGGATATGCGGACAGATTCCCCCTCATCAGAATGACGGAGGGATGCCACTGGTACCTTTTCCATTTTCATATAATGGTACCTGTGAGGCTTGGTTTGCCTTAATAACAGCGTACAATACCTCCAATTCCACATGCCCTGAAGGAGATGTTCGGATATGTAAGAATGGGTGGCCATGGGGAGATATGAATACCGTCCTTAATCAAGTCTGTTATCCCGACGATAATGGAATACCACAGGCTAAGGGGACTATATTCGAAAGTGAAGAGTACAAACAGGAGTATTGGTCTTCCAAATTAGTAAATACCAAGCTTAAAAAGAAAGGCGGACCAACCTCCATATCTGTTTCCAAAATGAAAGGACAGCTGTGTGTCCAGAAGACTGGTATAATCCAGGTAGGACACAGTGAATGTAATATTACTGTGAGTTTCGAGGATAAAGGCCAATCAACGTTTCCAGCGTCTAGACATACATATTTTGTCTGTGGAGAGATAGCCTATATACGTCTTCCCCTCGGATGGGGAGGAAGATGCTATATATCTTTCCTATTGCCTCCCGTTTTCCTTGCCCCGCCGATGTATCATAAGGATCGCCTACTCCCTAATGAGAGGCATAAGAGATCTATAGATACTTCGGGGATAGACCAAACAGAACTACCCTGGAACAGTATACAGACTTCAATAGAGGTTTCTTCTTCTTTATTGGACCGATTCAGAATAGTAAGCTTATCCGTAGGCTTACTCGAACAGTAGAAGCAGTTGTAAATCAGACTGTAGCTGCTCTGGGAAATTTGACACAGGAACAATCCGCTATCAGAATGGTAGCGCTTCAAAATCGTCTTGTTCTTGATGTCATACTAGCAGAGAGGGGCGGAGCATGTAAAATCATCGGGTCGAGCTGCTGTGTTTTCATACCTGATAATGCCCCCTCTGTCTATGAGGCTATTTCTAGATTGCACAAAATTGCGTCCAGCTTACACCAGGATCCTGGCAACTGGACCTGGTCAGGATGGTTTTGGGGACTAGTCTCCACACGGGGCTGGAAATTGATTTCTGCTATTGGCATAGCATTGTTTACATTAATGGGATGCTGCCTATGCATCCAGTGCGGCCCGCCACTCTGTGGATTGTGTGCTACCATGTGCATTCCTAAACCACACATCCAGAAAAAAGAAAATGTTAAGATTATGCTCCAAGATCATATTGATGATCTTATGGCCATCGAAATAGAGGACAATGGTTGCACTCTGGTGCAAGGAGGGAATGTGGAAAAATAGTTTCTCACCCTTCGTGCAACCACTGTTCATTTGACATCAGGATAACCATATTGAATATGGCATCCATTTTGTGAGTGTTTTAAACACCCCGTCGCAGAGGAAATAGGCAGAAAAAGATGCAGCTTGAAAGCAGCTACATCGTGTAATATGCCTAAGGCCGAATACCAGACTAGCCACATACCTGCGGTTAAGCCAATTTTGAGAAAAACTAATTTCCACGGAATAACCTGCAATTGGAACAAGGTCATACCTGCCATTTACTACACACTATTATACGCTTCAGCTGTCTGCACATTTTTGTTTGTAAGCATTCTCCCACTCCTCTCCCCTGAGGCATACAAATGTTTTTATACCTAACTAGTGGAAAATGATTGAACCTCTGCCATTTGTTTGCATGTAGTAGAAAAATGTATAAAAGCTCTATGCTGCGCGAAGTAAGACAGACTACTCCCTAACCCGCTTGGTGAAGGAGCTCTCCCTTAACTCGAGTTATTGAATAAATCCCAATTATTCTCTACATCTCGGATCCCGTCTCTTTCCTTTTTTTTATTATTTATTTAACTTACATGGCAAATTTAGAGGTATTTTAAATTATTTACCACATCCCCCTGACCCCGACCTGCCGGGTAAGCTGTTTCCGAAGCCAAATGACACCCCTGCACCTGGATCCCCTGAGCATTGGGAAGCTTGACTGTTGGTGTCGCTGTGACCCCTGGCATCTTTACTTACCTGGCCAGCTGTGGGTTGACCTCACCCGGCCTCCTGGCCAGACCCTGCTGCCTGTTTCTGAAAGTGATCTCCTCCATTGATCAGCATTAGGCACCCGAGGCTGTGTTGGCACTCCAAACCCGGTTGCCCCTGTGCCGCTGAGGGTGAAATTTGGTGCTGCATGGTGGCCCCCCTTGTACTTACCTCAGCTCCAGGAGATTGACCCTTGACCCCGCTTTACTCACCTGTTAGCATTGCTTCAGTGGATACCCCAGTCTCCATTGGATAACAGTGGAGGCCCAATGCTGTGTTGGCCCTCTGCACCCAGCAACCCCTGTGCCGCTGAGGGTGTAAGTTTGATGCTGCCTTGTTGCACCCCTGGTGCGCGCCTCAACTCCCGGAGACCAACCTCTGACACCGCTTGTACTTACCTGGGAGCAGTGAGTCTTCATCCCTTCCCAGTGTCCATTGATTAACATTGGACACCGACTCCGACTTTGACCTCTGCAAGCAGCTGCCCCTAATGCTGCTGTGGGTGCACTCTTGGTACAAACCTAAACTTTGCCTGGTGCTAGTTTAAAACTTTGAGGACTTGGATTGTAAGTCATGTACTTAACTGTGAAACCGCATTCATGTTTTCCTCCCATAGGTTAACATTGAAGACTATGAAAATTGCACTGTCGATTTTTGAAACAGCAAAGTATTTTTAATATAAAAACCGCTTATCTTATAATGAACTTCTTTGGTTCAAAGCTTATATAAAAGCAACTGTTATTTTTCTAAATTGGTCTCAGATTTATTCTTTGAGGGTGTGTCTCATTCATTACCTCTGTGAGTACAACAAATGCTTAACATGAACATTTTTGTGTACTATATAGAGAGCCAGATTCCTACAGTTGCCAACTCTAACTTGTGAATTTCTGTTGTTTTTTAGTACAAAACATTAATGCTGACATTGAGAAATTCACTTAACTATAATGTTACTTTAACATTAGCTTTTATAGTAAATTTGTATGCTTTTTATATTTTTTTCTTTTATCTTTTATCACACCTAACTATAACTTTATGTTAACCTTTGTTTTTTACAGTGAATTTCCAGTTTTTTTTAAACGTAAAGTAGTACTTAATACCATACGTAAATGCAACCCCTGTCACTCAAGTCTTCAACTATATGTGTTATGGGTTTGGCTGCAGGGCCTGGCCAGAGGTCAGGCTATGCAGTCAACACCCACACAATACAGCCAACAAAATCCATGCATGGTTGGCCATAGGGATTGACACTGGCACCCCATCTACCAGGGCAGTTTTTTTAAAATTCAAGTAGAGGGGACCATGCAGGCCCCTTCCCTGAGCCATTATTGGCCACGGCAACTCAATCACCTGGGGCCACTTATTTATTTGAAGGGGAGGGGGGCATGTGCCCCCTCCCCAAGCATTGTTAGCCCCTGGGAACTCTGCCCACAGGACCACTATTTTATCCCCATCCCAGCAGGCCTAGTGTGCTTGTCCTGGGAGGCAATGGGTCCCCCTCCCAGGACAATTTAAGGCCCGGGGACCCTATCCCCTCGGGCCAGATGCAATTTTATGAGGAGTGGGCACTTGGCCCTTCCCAGGACTGATTTTAGTCCCAGGGATCCCATCCCCCAAGGCCAAGGTGATATGTGTAGTGGGAAGGGGTCCCTGGGGACCCCATCCCAGGAGTCTGGTATAATTTTGAAGGGGGAAGAGAGCATGCAGCCTCCTTCCCCAGCCAAGATCGTCCCCAGGGATCCCATCCACCTGGGTCCAGCAACATATTCAAGGAGGAACACAAGGGACTCCATCCTCCGTGGTCAAGCAGCATTTTGAAAGGGATGGTGGCATCTGGGCCCCCTTTCTGGACTGTTTTTGACCCTACAGGGGTCCATCCCCCAGGGCCCAGTGAAACTCTACAGTGGGAGAGGAGTACATGGTCCACTTCCCCGGGCCTATTTCAGCCTTGGGGACCCCATCTCCAGGCCCGGCACAAATAAGTATGGGTGCCCTGGTGACTATCCAGGGCCCCACCATAATGTAATTGGGGACCAAGGGAAGAGCTCCAAGGCCCCTGTGGCACCACCCAGTTCCCCACATCCAGCAGAAGCCAGCATTGCTCCCTCCCATTGGGATCAGCTAATATTGCTACTCCCTGCCAGTGGGAGCAATATTTAGATCTGTTTCCCTGCCTGTATCACTGTGGGTGGGAGCAATATTTAGATGTGTTTCCCTGCTGGCATCCCTGCCTGAGACGGCCGGCCAAACACGCATGCGCACTTGGATGCACGCTCTCCTCCTTCCCCCTCCCACCTTCCATTGCCCAGCCCTGCTCCTCCCTTCACAACATGCTGGCTGAGCCAGCAGCAGAAAAATAAAGCAATAGTGAACTATTGTTTTATTTTTCTGTTGCTGGCTCAGTCAGGGTGGAAATGCTCCTTCGCCATTGTGAAGGAGCCACCCCTGAAGCTGCGGGAGACAGCGATAATCTGATCTGAAATTGGAAGAAAAGAGTTTTAGCAAATATGAAAAGACAACGTCTGTGTGTGTATTCGACCCTTATTTTCACTTTTATTGCGCTGCCCTGGGGAGGGTTAACTCACCCTCTTACTGTTCAATCTAATCATATCAAAGCAGTTTTCATTTTAATTACATCAGTGTCATGCCATTATGTTTGGAGTACATTTAGTCAAAATAGCATGGTGTGGACATTTAGGGTCAGATGAACAAGGATTCCGGATAGTGATTTCCTAATTACGACTCATTGTGATTTTCAATTAGGAAATCGCATACTGCGATGTACTAATGTGTCTCAGGCACATTTAGTGATTCTCACTGGGTCGAAAATAGGCCTGCCTCATCAATATTCATGAGGCAGGTCGCAATTTGCGACCCATTAGGAATGGCTACTATTACAGGGATGGTGGCCTTCTGGTGTCAGATGACCACCATGTCTGTGATTGCTTTTTCAATAAAGCAACTTTTTTTAGGTCGAACGCCCAAGCGCTTTGACCTGTTGTGAGTCTTGTAGGCTTTTAACCACACCCACCACACACCCATCACTCGTTCCTGGGCTTTCCTTTAAAAAATCCCTCAATATCATTGGTAAATGCTTTAAGTTTGTCCCGCCTTGGGGCGATTTTGTTATCACCTTGGACAACGACCCTGTTACAGGGATAATTGCACTTTTGCCGATACGTTTGACTGCGAGCAAACTTCTTTTTTCCTTTTGTGTCTCTCTTTCACGCTCAGGGCGATCATGGCACTTTGAATCGACTTGCTTATGTCAACTAATGTTTTACTTTTCATTTTCAATTTATGTGGCAAAAAAAGTCCAGTTAGGAATTTACAACGCTAATAGCTCTAACTGGAGCAAATGAGAGGTGGATTGCTTTGCAAATGCTTGTTTTGTAATGCAGCCCCTTTTCCTTAAAGGAAAATGGGATGTGTTACAAAAAGAAAAATTAAAAGTTTTCTTTTCATTTTTTAGGAATAGGAGGTGGTCTATGGGCCCACTGCCTGTTCTTAAAAATGTTTGCATCCACATTTGCAAAGGGGAAGGGGAAGTTGGCAGTAAACTGGGAATGTTTTGTGACCACATTCCAGTCGTAAAACATTCATACATCCCTCTGCGACTTGCTATTAGGAAGAGATGCCCTTGACATGCCCCTTCCTAATAGTAACTCACAAACCCATATTGCAATTTGGTAATAGATTACCAAATCACAAATTAGGATTAGTACATCCAAAAATGCTTTTTTCTGATCTCAAAAGGCCCGACTCTGTGAATCGGACCATTTGAGAACAGAAAGAAGGTTCTTACATCTGGCCCTCAGAGGCACGTTGGTTGACAAAAGACTCTCTTCGAGTTCTACAAACAGCCCCAGTTCAAAGTGTGCACTGGTTTCCTGTCTATGGTGCAGCGTCTTTATTATCTGTAAAATTATGCAGAATACTGCTGTTTTGGCCAAAAACGTTTGCGGAACAATTCGTTCTGCCAGCAATGCAGGGAAAAACTTGGTATTTAACTGAAAATTCAAACGTTATTTAACACTGAAAAAGTGAATACGTTTACAAACAATGTAAATAAATTACATCCAAATAAAATACATCACAAAAAGACAGCAAAGTTTACAGAGACGTTATAGTTAGGAAATAGAACTACAAAAAAAACATAGAAACCTGCCTTAAAAAAACAAAAGTCACACAGACGTTATAGTTAGGTTCACATTTTACTCACACAAAACTATAGAAATTCAGCAGTTATAGTTATGGTTATCTCAAATGACTATAACTCCTGCCCTAAGGTAAATATAACCTGCATCCTTGCCATACACTGCTAATTACCCCATATATTACATCACTCATGACATCTTTGATTGCATCATTGCTAATATCAATGTAACATTTGCACTAAAATTATTGAGGAGAAAACTTGCATGGTGGGGATGCTGTAGGAGGCTGGCCTGGCTTGTAGTGGGTAGCAAAGGTACTTACACCTTATGCCAGGTTCAGTTATCCCTTATTAGTAGAATAGAGGTGTTTCTAGCAGCTTAGACTGATAGAAGGTAGCTATGGCAAAGCAGCTTAGGCTGAAATAGGAGACATGCAAAGCTCCTACTATACCACTTATATCATATGCACAATATCATAAGAAAACACAATACACAGAGTTACTAAAAATAAAGGTGCTTTATTTTTATGACAATATTCCACAAGTATCTCAGTGAGTACCCTCAGTAAGAAGGTAACTACTATACACAAGTTATATGTACACAAACCCAAAACAGGTAAGTAAGAGTCAGAAAAGTAATGCAAACAGTGTAGAATTACAATAGGTTGCAATAGGCAGGCATAGGTCTAGGGGCAACACAAACCATATACTCCATTGGAATGCGGATCACAAATTGACCCCAGATCTATGGGAGCTTGTAGAGGGTCGCTGGGACTGTAATAAAACAGTCAGGGTGTCCAAGATACCCCACCCCGAGACCCTGAAAAGTAGAAGTAAAGTACACCTACTACCCCAAAAAAGCACAATAGTCGTGATAGGGGGATTCTGCAAGAACAAAAAACACCAGCAGTGCACTGAAAACGGATTCCTGGACCTGAGGATCTGCAAAGCAAGGGGACCAAGTCCAATAGTCGCGACAGTGTCCAGGGGGGGCAGGAGCCCAGGGAACCCCAGATGAAGGTGCAAGGAAGCTGCCTCTGGATGGAAGAAGCTTGTAATTTACAAGAACAAAGAGGACTAGGAACTTCTCCTTTGGATGGAAGATGTCCCACGTTGCGATGAAGGTTGCAAAAGTGTTACCACACAGAAATACCACAAACAAGCCTTGCTAGCTGCAAGGGTTGCAGTAGAGGTTTTTGGGTGCTGCTGAAGACCAGGAAGGACCAGGATGTTGCCCCTTGGAGGAGGAGACAGAGGGGGCGCTCAGCAACTCAAAGAGCCCTCACAGAAGCAGGCAACACCCACAGAAGTACTTGAACAGGCACTTGGAATATTTGTGAACCAGAGTCCATGCAGAGTTACAAAAGAGGGTCCCACGACGTCGGAGGCCAACTCAGCGGGTTGAGCACTGCAGGACAGAGTGTTGGAGACCCAGGCTAGGCTGTGCAAGAAGGAAATCCTGGAAGAGTGCACAGAGGCCGGAGCAGCTGCAAATCACGCAGTACACAGGTTTGCAGTCTAGCGTGGGGAGGCAAGGACTTATCTCCACCAAACTTGGACTGAAGGGCCACTGGACTGTGGGAGTCACTTGGGTAGAGTTCCTGTGTTCCAGGGACCACGCTTGTCAGGATGAGAGGGGACCCAGAGGACCAGTGATGCAGTCTTTTGGTGCATTCGTTAGCGGGGGAAGATTCAGTCGACCCACGGGAGATTTCTTCTGAGCTTCTGGTGCAGGTGAAGGCAGGCTACCCCCAGAGCATGCACCACCAGGAAACAGTCGAGAAAGTCAGGAGGATGAGGCGCTACAATGTTGCTGGTAGTAGTCTTGCTACTTTGTTGCGGTTTTGCAGGCATCCTGGAGCAGTCAGCGGTCGATCCTTGGTAGAAGTCAAACAGGTAGATGTAGAGGAACTCAGGTGAGCTCTTGCATTCGTTATCTGAAGAATTGCACAAAGCAGAGACCCTAAATAGCCAGAAAAGGAGGTTTGGCTACCAAGAAAGGAGGATTGGCTACCAAGAAAGATAAGAGCCTATCAGAGGGGGTCTCTGACATCACCTGCTGGCACTGGCCACTCAGAGCAGTCCAGTGTGCCCCCAACACCTCTGTTTCCAAGATGGCAGAGGTCTGGGACACACTGGAGGAGCTCTGGGCACCTCCCCTGGGAGGTAATGGTCAGGGGAGTGGTCACTCCCCTTTCCTTTGTCCAGTTTTGTGCCAGAGCAGGGCTAGGGGATCCCTGAACCGGTGTAGACTGGCTTATGCAGAGATGGGCACCATCTGTGCCCATCAAAGCATTTCCAGAGGCTGGGGGAGGCTACTCCTCCCCAGCCCTTCACACCTATTTCCAAACGGAGAGGGTGTAACACCCTCTCTCAGACGAAATCCTTTGTTCTGCCTTCGTGGGCCAGGGCTGCCTGGACCCCAGGAGGGCAGAAACCTGTCTGAGGGGTTGGCAGCAGCAGCAGCTGCAGTGGAAACCCCGGAAAGGCAGTTTGGCAGTACCCGGGTTCTGTGCTAGAGACCCAGGGGATCATGGAATTGTCCCCCCAATACCAGAATGGTACTGGGGTGACAATTCCATGATCTTAGACATGTTACATGGCCATGTTCGGAGTTACCATTGTGACGCTATTCATAGGTAGTGACCTATGTATAGTGCACGCGTGTAATGGTGTCACTGCACTCACAAAGTCCGGGGAATTTGCCCTGAACGATGTGGGGGCACCTTGGCTAGTGCCAGGGTGCCCACACTCTAAGTAACTTGGCACCCAACCTTCACCAGGTGAAGGTTAGACATATAGGTGACTTATAAGTTACTTATGTGCAGTGTAAACTGGCTGTGAAACAACGTGGACGTTATTTCACGCAGGCTGCAGTGGCAGGCCTGTGTAAGAATTGTCTGAGCTCCCTATGGGTGGCAAAAGAAATGCTGCAGCCTATAGGGATCTCCTGGAACCCCAATACCCTGGGTACCTAAGTACCATATACAAGGGAATTATAATGGTGTATCAGTGTGCCAATGAGAATTGGTAAATTTAGTCACTAGCCTGCAGTGACAAATTTGGAAAGCAGAGAGAGCATAAACACTGAGGTACTATGAGCACTAGGGCCCTGCCTGGCAGGATCCCAGTGACACAAGGGCTAAAACAACATACATACAGTGAAATATGGGGGTAAATTGCCAGGCAAGATGATACTTTCCTACAGGCACGAATTATAGTACTTACCTTAGGGCACACCTAAGATGACCATAACCATGGCTGCTGAATTATATATATTGTATATCCAAAAATTAATTTACTGCACTCCAAAATTCCTTTTAGGCAGGTTTATTTAGAAAACAGCAACCACCAGATCATTTGGTAAAAAAAAAAAAAAATATATATATATATATATATATATATATATATATATATATGTATATATATATATATATATATATATATATATATATATCTCTACAATATTTCACCAAGAAGCTGGAGTTCAGAGGCCTGTGCATGTCGGTCTGAGCAAGGGTCCGGTGGCCCATATAAAATAGCACACAATATCCTCTAGTATCAGATACGCTCAGACACCCACTGTGGGTTTTGCAAGAAAAAATATTAATTGCTGGCTTCTCCCGATGCGTTTTGGCCCAGCCAGGCCTTGCTGACGAGTTACAGAAGTTCAGCTCCCACCCCCATGAAATAAACATAGTAAACATAAACGAAGGACCCACAGGACCCACACAAAGGCCCATATTTATGTAAACCTAGCATCGTCTTAGCGTCTTTTTTTTTTTTTTACGCTTAGTTGGTGCTAACTTACCTCCATATTTATATTTTGATGCTAGACCCATCTCTCGTCAAAATGTCCGAGCTAGTGCCATTTTTAGGAAGCGCCAACCCACCTTGCGTCTCATTGCAACAATGAGATGCGAGATAGGCATTCCCTTCCTAAAAATGACGCAAGTCCCCAGAGCCATACTTAACTCTAGACACCGAAATGTCGCGCAACTAGGAGGCAGACCTAAATAATGGTGCTAAGCCAGATTAGCGTCATTATTTAACTCCTGGTCAGGCCAGGTGTTAAAGTGCTGGCAGGCCCATTTCCATGGGGAAACACCATGAAATGGGCACATAGATGCCCTCTCCCACCCCCAGCATCACCCACACCACAGGGGCATTACTGGAGGGAGCCCATTACAGGTAAGTGTATGTGTATGTGTGTGGTGTGCCACTATGGGTCCCCTTACATGCGGCCCCATGGCTGGCACTGGGTATGTTGGGCTTGGCCTTGGGACACTGATCCCCTGCGGTGGGCATTGGGGTTGTGGTAATGACTCCTGTCTATACTTAAACAGTAGTCATTTTTTCGCTGCTTGTGCATTAAAAAATAATGTTACGCTGAATAGCAGCAGATATTTGGCCGCTAATAAGCCTACCGTCATTTTTGACCCACTAGCACCATTTCCCCTAATGGCATCTGTCACTGGTTAGTGTCGTTTTTTGAGACGCTAACCGTTCTTTATCGCCATTGTGCGTCATTCCCTAAATATGGCGCATGGATGGCATTAGGGAATGGCGTTAGCTTGTGTTAAGAAAAATGACGCCGAACTGCGCTAGCTCAGTTGTGCGTCATTTTCCTTAAATATGGGCTAAAGTACCTACAACAACTACAAACATCATCTTAAAACAGGCTCAACATAACAAAACCCTAGTGAACAAATGCATGGAATGTAAAATAACATCAAACGACAAGGCCGAAACACAGCTGCAAATTGTGTGCTTCCAATCCTGTTAAACCACAATAATGTGCTCACCCACCTTTTCATTCTTTATGAAGGAATAATACCAATACATCAACAGAAAGTGGAGTGAACCTGAAGGTGATCAACTAGTCCTAAGAAAACATCCGGGAGTCTAAAAAGGTTAAAATATACAGTATTGCACTGAGGCCCAGATTTAAGAGGGCCTAGCACCATTCCAAGTGCCAAAAACACGGCACCATATTTACAAAGTGGTGCAATGCATGCATTGCGCTACTTTGTAAACCCTTGCAGCACATTATGCCCATTATACTCAAAGCAGGCGTTAAAAGGAGGCACCCATTGGTTTCTAAGGGTCTCTTGGTGCTTTGCAGGATTAGCATCAGAATTTTTGATGCTAGTCCTGCAAAGCACTGAACTAGCGTAAAGAATTATGATGCTAGCTCCCTATCTACCGCCATAGTGAGCTGTATTTTAAATACAGCACACATGTAGTGGCGCTAGGGGGGCACTAAGGGGTGCAAGACAAGTGGTGCTGCACTAGGTGCACCGCCACTTTTCATAAATCTGCCTCTGAGTCCATAACACGCAGGTCAAGAGCAACAAAGTTCCAACCCAATATATGTAAAACCCAGTATCAGATGCAACATCCTCCCCTAGCATGCCCCACAATGCATTGAAACCATGCACAGATATGCAAATAAAGATATCACTGTAACACCAGGGGTGGCCCCTCAGCTATGACGGAGGAGTGTCACCCCGCTGCTGAAAGTAGAAAAATAAATTGATAATAAAAGTATTTTATCATGACTTTCTTTTTCTGCTTAGTGAGGGTGGGGCCAGCCACCCAATGTCACCAGGGAGGATGAGTGGTATGTGCATTTTTAATTGCACATGTCAGTTTGGCTGGCCATCTGAGGCTAGCCAAACCGATATGCGCACTTAGAACTCTCCACCCGGCTGTGTTGAACAGGAGGTTGGAGAGCAAGCACAGTCTCTCAATCCTTCCCTGAGTGGCATTTGTGCCTGTGAGGCCAATCCCTGTGCTTCTCCCATGCTGATAACAGCATGAGAGAAGCATCTGGATTGGGTGGAGAGGAAGAAGACAAGATGAATCGAGGCGGCAGGAGTGGCGGAATACCGAGGCGGCAGGAAAGTTTTTTTTATTATTATTGGCTCCCCCTACCACCCACTTCACATGCTGCCCCTCTTCCTTCCAGCAGCCGCTACTGTGGAACACCACAGATGAAGACAACTTTGATCGACAGTGATAGAATTAGTCCTGCCCATGTGAGCTCATTGAGAAAACAGAACTACTTGTGATCATCCATGCACATATCAGTACCAACAATCCCGACCCCATGTAGAAATCTGTTGGAAAATAAAGAAACTCAAGTTGCAAATCGTACAGAAGGGTTAAAATGCTGACAATTTAACAAAAACAAGGCTAAACAAGGAAGCAAAATACCACCAAGCATCATACTGTAAATGAATTGCCATCTCCTCATCATAATTCAATCCCGGGGTGCCAGACTGTCAAAGTCTAACATATATCTTGACTCCAACATGCATAGTGCCTTCTCCCCATCACCACCCCTCATTGGGTAGAACAGAGTCCATCACAAAGAACCTGAGGCAATCAGTAATGCTGTAATATAAATCTGCAGAATGATGTGCCACCAGGTAGTGAGCATCCCGATGTCTAATTGCACTCAAATGTTCAAGTACCCATTTCTTGGCCTTGTGAATGGTACTTCCCACGTACATCAAATTGCAAAGACATATTAAACAATAGATACAGAACTCAGTGTCACAGGTGGTGAATTTTGCAAATCACAAATTTCTTCTTTGTGTTGTGAATAGTGAACTCAGTCACATTATGCCTATTGCCACAGGCTGTGCAATTCCTACAGCAAAAGACTCCTTGAGTAAACTGCTTAGAAACTGTACTGATAATATGGTTCTAACTAAGTATGTCTTTCAAGGACTGGCCCCTCCTGAAGGATATCTGTGGAGCATGCTCAAATACCTGCTCAGTCTCTGGTCAGTGTTTAATATATGTCAATGTTTGTTCAAAATCTTTCTTACCGCACCTGCCTGATTGTAATGTGTGGTGATGAATCTTATCCTCTCCTCAACCTCTCCTGGGGTTGTTTGCAGTGGTATAGTAGGCTTTGTCGTGAAACCTCATCCGCTCTCCTTATAGCTCATTCAGTAACCTTATTGGGATAACCCCTCTGCTTAAGTCTCTCAATCATGGTGTTCCTCTCATCAACATAAGCCTCTAGAGTACTACAATTCCTCTTGGCCTTTAGCAATTCCCCGTAGGAGGTACTGTATATCAAATTCAAAGATGGGGCACTTGTGGCAAAAAAAAGACTAGTACCCGCTGAGGGTTTGCGAAGCAATCTGGTTTCTAACCTGTCACCCACAACTTCCACATCCAAAAATTCTACTCAATGCTGGCTCACATGTCCAGTGAACTGTAGGTTGAGGGAATTAACATTCAAACAATCAATAAACCTCCTTGCAAACTTCTCAACACCCTTCCAAATGCTGAATATATCATCAATATAACGGACCCACAAGTTCACCTGATCTGCAAATTCGGTGAAGCTACTGAGCACCTGTTCCTCCCACCAGCCCATAAACGAATTGGGGTAACTGAGGGAGAAGCAGATGCCCGCCGCTGTCCCCTCTTTCTGTTTGAACACCATGTCCTCAAATAGAAAGTAGTTGTTATTCAAACAAAAGTAAATCTTGTTCAAAATCATCTTGGTATGCAGAAGGTACGAGAGAGACGTAGCTCTCAGAAAATATCTGCAAGCCTTTATTCCTGGCTCATGTTCTTTGCACGTATAAAGACTTGTCATGTCCAAGGTATTCAAACTAAATTCTTCCTCCCATTGTATACTGTGTACTGACGGTCACACATCCACAAACTCGAGACATGATGGAAGCTTTTTCTACATGCCCCAGCTTTCGTTTTTAAAAGATAATACTTAGCATTTTCTTCTTTAATGTGGTGCATGACCCATCATGGTCCTCCAGACTATGGAGGAAATGCGGTGGATGTGAACGGGATGCACTAAAGAGGCTCATGTAAACAAATTAAAACAATGAAGCAAGCATGGCAACCTTATTCAACGGTTTATCGAAACCATAATGTTCGCTTGTCAATATTTTAGTCAAGGCTTCTGTGCCACAGTGTTTCACATAAAAAATGCATACTTCATCTAACCTAAGTGGGTGGCATAAAAAATGTGGTCCATTATTCCTGAAAAAAATCTCCGCACGAAATTAGCTAATAACCCAAAATTTAGTTCAAGTTATTCTGTTTTTCAGCGGCCATACTTTTGTCATCTGTGTCTTCCCGTGAAATAAAAAATAACAAACAATAAACTATGTGGGAAATAGTACAGACACATCAGAATCAAAAACTCTTGAGTAAATTATGCGATGAAAGAGGGAGAAGGAAGGCGAACATTCTAATAAAAATTGTAGTTAATTTATAGCCAGTGTTACATCAGTAATACTGATTGTCTTTAAGAGCTGGAATAAACTTTAAACAAACTGATGCCTCTCCAATCTTCCCATTTACCTTGCAGCTCTACTTCTCATCTCAAGAGGACAAAGAAACTGGCACAGTCAAAACAACCTAAGAAGTGAAACCCTGAAAATAAAAACCTAGGGGCATATTTAAGAGCCCCTAGCGCCACCGGAGCGTCACTTTTAGTGTCGCTCCGGTGGCATTATGCCCTGCGCCGTATTTACAAGGTGGCGTTAAGGCACTTTTTGTGTCTTAACACCACCTTGTAAATACGACCCCTTCACACACAGCCCTTTGCGTTGAAGGGGCATGGAATGGGTGTTGCTGTGGGCGTGCCACAACTTCACCCATTGCATTTTGACGCTGCCTCAGATTTACGAGATTTTCTGAACCTGAGGCAGCGCAAAAATCTAATGCTACCACAGGGGTGGTGTTAGCCAGGCGCAACGAGGAGGTATACTTTTATTCCTCCTTGTTTTTTGCTTTTTCTATGTGTGCTGCATTCTGCAGCACTCATAGAAAGAGCAAAATGCCATACATGATTGTTTATGTGCGGGAAGGTGTCCCTTCCTGCATATAAACAGTCATTTCAAAATGCTGCTTTGGAACTTCTGTGTGTGCTGCATTCTGTGATTGTTTATGTGCAGGAAGGGACACCTTCATACACATAAACAATTAAACCCCTCAACGCAGACATCCTTGCACGATGGTGCAAGGATGCCTGCATAGGTGCTAGGCAGCTCAATTTAGCGCCAGCACAGGGGACAATACAGGAGTGCGCCATATTCAATTAAAACAACGCATCCTTGTGTTGTGAAAATGACAGAGCATGGCACTGCCAATTTTGACGTAGCATCACACTCAGTCATTTTCTTTTAAATATAGGTTCTAGTTTGCGCAGAACAGTTGCTTCTTGAAAATTGAATATTTTCCTGGAATTCTCTCCCTTTAAACATCTGGACCCTGCATAACATCTCTGCATTCAGGACACCCCTGAAAACACTTAGGGGCATATTTATACTCTGTTTGCGCCGGAATTGCGTCGTTTTTTTTGACTTTTTTGAAAACTAACTCCATATTTATACTTTGGCGTAAGACGCGTCTAGCGCCAAAGTCCATGGAGTTTGCGTCATTTTTTAGCGTGGACACCTACTTTGCGTTAATTATATGCAAGGTAGGCGTTCCCGTCTAAAAAATGTACTCCGAGGCATGTGCGCCGTATTTACACTCCCGGGCAAAATTCACGCCCGGGAGTGGGCGGGTCAAAAAAAATGACGTCCGCCCGCTTTGGCGCCGTTTTTTAGCGCCTGGTCAGGGCAGGCGTTAAGGGACCTGTGGGCTCGGAAGGAGCCCAGAGGTGCCCTCCCATGCCCCCAGGGACACCCCCTGCCACCCTTGCCCACCCCAGGAGGACACCCAAGGCTGGAGGGACCCATCCCAGGGACATTAAGGTAAGTTCAGGTAAGTGTTTTTTTTAAATAAAATTTGTGGCATAGGGGGCCCTGATTTGTGCCCCCCTACATGCCACTATGCCCAATGACCATGCCCAGGGGACAGAAGTCCCCTGGGCATGGCCATTGGGCAAGGGGGCATGACTCCTGTCTTTGCTAAGGCAAGAGTCATTTCAATGGGGGTTGGGAGTCGAAAAAAATGGCGCAAATCGGGTTGAGGCGAAAAAATTGACTGACTAGCCCCATTTTTTGGCGCCCAAGCTCCATATCCCCCTACGCCGGCGCTGCCTGGTGTACGTCGTTTTTTTTCACGCACACCAGGCAGCGCCGGCGGCTAACGCCGGCTAACGTCATTGAATAAATATGGCGCCCGCATGGCGCTTCAGAATGGCGTTAGCCGGCGCTAATTTTTTTTACGCAAAACTGGGTTAGCGCAGTTTTGCGTCAAAAAGTATAAATATGGCCCTTACATTCTGCCTTTTTCTTTACTAAGCGCTAAATTTATCAAGCCTGTTTGCATTCACAAAATGCTTGATGAGCAGAATCAGTCCATTTCCACATGCAAAAAGGGATTCTGGTTTGTATTATTCTCAAATTGTGATTCAGTAACATGTTATCAAATAACAATTTGGTATTGCAAATACATTCCAATTCAATCTTTTGAAGGGGAGTGTTTAGGGCATCCCTTCCAAATACCAAATTGAAATAGTATGTATTAATGGTTTACACCAAATCCCGTCATAAAGTATTAATACTTTACTAACTAAAGAAGTGTAGTGGTAATGCATTCACATAACAGAAGGGGGCCCCAAGGCACTCTTTCCCCTTTGTGAATGTAATAAAAAAAATTCCTTTAAGAGGAGGCAATGCTCCATGGGACCACTGCTTCTTCTGAAACACACTCCAAAAACTAAAGAAACTTTTATTTTTGAACATGGTCCTGCATTCTTCAATGGAAATTGTCTGATTTAAAAAAGTATGCGTTATTAAAAAGCGATCACAGACATGGTGGTCTGCTGATCGCAGCAGGCCACCATCCCTCTGATGGCTGTGATTTCAATTAGGCTGCAAATTGCGACCTACTTCATTAATATTCAAGAGGTAGGTGGATTTTTGAACCACTAGGGATCGCTATTTCACAAACAAAACTGTAAAACAATAGGAGTTGTGATTTGCAAATAGCGATTCTGTTAGAATCACATTTTGAAAATCGCAATTCCTAATGTTGATACATCTGGACCTAAGTTCTTTACACACCTTTTAACTATCTGTCACTTGAACAAAATTTCAGATGGAACTCTTTATCTTTCCTTATGGGGACAGACACAATGATTGAACTCCTTATTTGAGAACATATCTACAGCTTGTTGATTCCTATTGTCCCCCAAGGCATCACTACAGTCCTTGTACTCAGTATAAATCAGTTATGGTCTTCATATGCTAATTTTAGTTCTGTCATTGCTACTTACTTTCTCAAATGTATAGTTGTATTTAAATGTGAAAATAAATCAATAGATAAATAGAACAAGGGAAAACAATACAAGAAAATTACAGTGATAATATTTAATATCATCGATCCTGGGCAGAGGGCATATTTGTAAGGGCACGAACAGCATTGACTTAAATGGCCTGCTCTATAGACTATTTATACAATATGCTTAGTAGACTCAGACCAAACATTTCTTAAACACATTATAGGCTTTAGACTTCGTTTTGGTACTCTCACAGATGTACAACCATCACTTCTTATAACTTCAAGCCTAAGGTTTCACTAGTTTTAATTTTGTTAATATATTTGGATTCCTATCTCCTAATGGTCACATTTTCTACCCCCACCTTAGACAATCTTACAAATCCTACACATTACATAATAGGAAAATTGCCCCTTCTTGCCAGCGTAGAAATCTGTGAAATGTCTCTCCACTTTACAGTATATGTGATGTCTAAATTGCACATTGCCCTTAAGTGTTTCAAAACAAGTTTCTTTACTGTGAAGGTTCTACTTCCCACATACTTTTTTGGGCAAGTGTTATGTCATCAGGGTCTTCCTTCATCAAACTGGGATGATTTCCCTTTAACCCACAGGTAAGCACAGATAAACCAATTTACCAGCATGGTCAAGGAAACTAACAACTTACAACACATATCTCTCTCAAATGTACCCAACAGGGATAAGTGTGAGGCACTAACAAACCAGTTGAAGACTGTCAAGTACTTGGTTTAATAATTTTAAGTAACTAGTATTTTCCCCTAGAGTGAACACACACACACAAAAGCCACTCTATTAGTATTGAAGGCCTCACTTAAACCATTTTAATTGCAGAATACTGGTAAATATATATCTTCACTCATAAAAAGAATAGTCACGATTATATATGTACAGAATGTAAAAAATATGAAAGTAGGTAATAAGTCACGCAGCGTAAAGGCCTTTGGTACCAACAACAGCCTCAGATCATCACAGAGCAACTGCTCAGTAAGCCTGAGAAAAACAGACACTGGACAAAACTATTAGAACTTCTTGCGATGTAACAAATAAAAAAATCCACAACTCATCGGTCAATAATGGTACCATCATACCTCTTGCATTGATTCATGATAATACCATCAGGCTGTCACGTAGGCTCTCATTATACTAATGAGACTACTGGATTTTGAGCAGCAAGATCGTTCACAGTGTGGGGGACTAGGTATGACCCACGGTGGAGGACGCTTGTCACTCTAAATCTGGGTTTTGCTCCGGCTAACTAGCAGTGCCTCATTTTCTACAAATACTGGAGACTAAACTTCTACCATGTTTACCAGCAATGTACCAGACTGTAGCCTTGACTGAAGCACAGGGCGATCAAGAATGCATTATTTGAGAACGCAATGCTGACCTAAGCTAAACAGTGTGATAGAAGGAAATGAAAACAAGACCGTAAAACTGGTTATTGTAAAATAACAGTGCAAGGCTGAATAAAATGTATCTAGGGCAAAGTGCACAGCGGCCTAGTGTGTTAAACTAACGTGCATGAAGATATATTAAAAATGGCTACACTACAAGGCAAAACATGGAGTCTAAACAAATTGTTAAGGAAGGTTTGATCCTTTTAAATATTTTATATGCAACCCTCTTAAATGAAACAAATGACTCAATCTTGTGAAATATCTTATGACCCTCTGAGAGTGTCAAATCCTTGTAGCAAGGGTAGCCCTACTATAAAGTCCACAGAGATCATTGCCCAAGGTTGGTTGCATCAGCCTGTTGGATGAGCATTCACAGTCTTGGCTTGAGCCCAAAGCACACTGTCTTACAAAGCTATTTACCCATGTTGTCACATTAGAACCTCAAATATGTCTCTTTATTGCTCCTGTGTCTTTGTTTGTCCTTGTTGCCCAGATGGTGGCAAGTTATGATATTATTTAATGACAAAGTTGTAGCTTTTTGTATCAAAGATACAGAACCCCCTTTATGTCTAATAAAGTACTTCCTTTCTTTCTTCACTGAGGTTTCCTTTGAACCCACTGTTCAACATCCACTTGCCTATGTCTAAAGGTGACAATATCCAGAAATGTATCTGCAGAATCTGTGATATTGATAGTGGCAAACAGGTTATTGGAGGCAGCAAAAGTTATTCTATGTCTTCTCCCTGTCTTGACAAGATTTCTGCCTTACTGACTCAGTTACTCAGTCTGTATGTCACTTTATATTGGAATCAGGAGAAGCTGAGAAACCAATAATCATGTCTTGTATTTAGACATTTCATAGATCAGAGATATAAAACGTTGTTAGGAGCAGCCCAAAATGTAATCTCATGAATGGCCCCTTCAAGATGATGTCACCACTGAGCAAAATATATCTTTAGTGCCAGTAGTTCTCGATCAAAAATTGTGTAGTTACATTTCATATGATAATATGGTTCAGGAATGAAAGGCAATAGGATGCATTGCCTCCCATTTTAGAAGTTTTTGAGACAAAGCTGCTCTAATAGCAAAAGCCAAAGCACTACTAGCCTCTAAATGGAAGGTAAGTTGCATATTTGGATATCTTAAAATCGAACAGTAGCAGCTGTTTGAGAATCTCAAAAGCCTTCAACAGATCTTCTTTCCAAATGTATGGTTGTCCGTTCTAAGCTGGCTGTATTATAGGCCTGACAATATTAGAAACGTCCTTGATAAAAATGTCTCTAAAAGTTAGTAAAACCTAGAAAGCTCTGGATTATATTGATGATTTTGGCTGTAGCCCATGTTAACACTGCATCTACGCTGAAGCCTTTCTCTTATATGTGGAATTCTAAGAACATATCTTGGATTGATTCAAGTGCATTTTCTCTGCCTTTGCATATAAGGAGTGTTTTATAGCCTGCTAAGTACTTCTATTAAGTGTAACTGATATTGCTTTAAGTCTTTAAAATTAAACAGGATGTCATCCAAATACACAATTGTGAAGGTATTCAAACCAACTTGGAAGTTACCCACAACCATGTCCATTTGTCTTATGCTATTTTATGGCTGTGGGTTTATTTGCAGTTATTTGCCTCACTTGCCACATAATCCATCATCTGCTACATCCTCTGCTACGTAATCTGCAAATTTTAATTAAAAAACAATTCTAGCTCAAATGGGTCAAAGGAAACAATACTAAAAATGTGGTGACATGTTCATGCATAGCAGAAGGCCCTTTGCAAGGGAAAACTGGTTGTCGTTCAGTTGCTTATTTCTGTATTTGTTTCTTAAACCAGTACTAACTAGGTGAAATCTTTCCCCAGACCATATTATCATGTGTAAAAATGATAAATAATGAAGTATTACTATAAAAAGGGCCCCATCATGCCCCATAATTTGCCTTTTCTTACTGCATACTCTAGGAAAGTATGACACCTAATTTGGAGTTCCCCTGCCGAATAATTCTAATGGCCCTGATATTAATAAACAAAGTGCTGCATTGTTATGGAAGCTCTGCAGAAGCCAAATGGAATGACTTAATACTCACAGTGACCACAGTGAGTATTGAATTGAGTTTTCCACTCAGACACCTCACAAATTCAAACAAAATTGTAGGCCCCTCAGAGACCAAGTTTCAAGAATATTTGGGTCTCATTGATTTCATCTAAAAGAACAAGGTGCATATTTACAAGCCCCTAGCGCCACCGGACGCTCCGGTGGTGCAGTGTGCTGGCCCATGTTTATAAGGCCACGAAAAGCCATCTTCTTTGGCTTTAAATGGCCTGGTGAAGATGGCCCCCTTTCATGCATTACTCTGCTTGAAAGGGGCGTTCAATGAGTGTTGCTGTGGGTGTGGATGGAATCTGACGCATTCCCAGATTTACATTTGTCAGATTCCTATGCCACCTGCAGGAGTGGCGTAAAAGTGGCACAACGTGAAGTATCTTTATTTCTCCTTGTTTTGTTCTCTTTCTATGTGTGTTGCATTCTGCATCACTTATAGGAGGAGGAAAACACCATTAATGATTGTTTATGTGCAGGAAGGTGTTCCTGCCACTGACGTCCAATGATGAATGAAACTTTTTTTAAGGTGCTCTTTTAGATGATGTTCCAATAGCTCATCTTCCTTGGGAGTTAATGAATATATTCTACAATGAGGAATACGAGCCTCTGGTATTAAGTCAACTTCATATTCGTATTCATGATGAGAAGGAGATGTGTCAGCCTCCTTGCAGCTAAAATCATCCTAGAGGTCTCTGTAAGATCCAGGAATCTTTACTTCCTCAGATCTTTCTTCTGGGAATGGTGTACAGATTTATCTTTTAACAGCTAGATAGGTAAATGACTAACCTTCTACCCTATTTCTTTGACAGTGTAGGGAAAAGAAACAAATAGCATTATGGACTCTACATATTCTGACTGAGTGGACATAATCATAGTCTTGCTTTTTGCAGACAACTCCAGAGGTGACATGCCACTAATTACCTGCATTTCATCTAGTTTTTCATTGTCTTGCACCAGAATGCTTATCTCTTGTTGGGACGTAGCATACATTAACCAGCCATCTGCCCCAGAGTTTATCAAGGTTTACAGTTTCACTTTTCCATTAGATGTTGAAAGTACTACTTTCACGGAAAAGTATGACTTCATACTGACAGACAAATTTGATCTACTTAACCAAAATCTCCATCTGTTCTTTATGGATGAACTTTCTTATTTCCTAACATTGTGGGGCAGTTCTTAATAAAATGTCCTTGCTCTCCACAGTAAAGGCACAGTACTTAATTACGCCTTCATTCTTTTTCACCCCAGGGCTAAGCTTTCAAGGCTCATCCAATATGCATGGTTTCTTTTCCCGAGGTCATAGGGTCATTTACACTCAAGGGAATAATCCACCCAGATCTTCACTGATTAAATCTTTTTCGCACTTTTTCAATTTATTTCTTGAACATTCATCTGTAAAGGTAAATCAATAAAAGGTGCCATAGCTATAAATCAACTAATTAACTTAGCTAAAAAGTATTTTAATTTGCCTTTTAACCCTTGATAGAAAGCAACCAGCACTGCTTCACCTGTCCATAATGCCTATACAGAGAGCCGTTTTAAAGAGCTGATAGAGGTAACCAAATCTTGATCTCCTTGTTGAAGTGAAGGGTGACTTATTTATCTTGTGTTTGCCCAAATACTGCTTGGAACTGCTAGATATTGTTCATAATTATTAAAGAAGGGACTTTAATTTTAAATCATCAATGTTACCCATGTTAATTCATTGTTGTTAAAATATGATAAGAAATGACCACTCTTGTGATGTCTCTAGAAAAAGTATGAGCCTTGGTACCAAAGACAGCTAACACTGTGCTATTATTGTTTGAAACAAACAAGGTTCTCCTGAAAACATATCAGATGATGCTAAAATGCTGAGTTTCACTCACTATGCCAGTTTCTGGTCCGGTAGATGGGGAATCACTTGGTCCATTGTTTACTCTCTCAGTGGCCATACTGGGATTATTGAGAACAACTTAAAGTGTATAGTCTTGTGGAATCAACGTTATTTGATACATTCTTTACAAACTTGGAAATAGCTTGTACCATTACTTGTAGGGAACTGTTGGCAGAATCCATGATTGGGTGGATAAGCAGTTGGGTATATTGAAAGGTTTCACTTCAAAGATAAAATTCACCAAATTACATAGTCAACAGTCTCAGTTGCCCCCTTGTTACAGTTAAGATACTGTATAGTAGTACCTTAACTAGAAACTGGGAGGAAATAGGGGAAGAGTTAGACACCAAAGACACTGCATCAGAAATGGTGCCAAGAGCAGCCTTGGATCATCACTAGACCACCACTAGGAAATGTTTACAAATATTGGACAAAACTATTAAAAGTTCAAGGACTATAGAAAGCAACAAGATGCACAACACTGATTCTATTGTGTTAACAGCTTACCCCTCTTCTGGTTAAGTAGGACTCTACCCAGCCCTGTTCCTATCAGGAGAGATGTTCGGAACGACGAGTGTGAGACTTTAACCTATATCCTTAAAGGTGAGAAATGGTGTTTGTAGGAAATTACTATCTTTTGCATGCTGTTCCCTCAGATTTATGCCTTCTCTGCTTTTGCTGGCTGTATAACCCTGTGCATTTTATCCCTGCTGACCATTAGTAAAGTGTCTGTGTTTCCCTTTTAACATGGTTGAATTGACTTACTGCTAATTGGCATATTTAACTTCAAATAAGTCCCTAGTATGTGGTACAAAGACATTTAGAGAGTTATTTTCCCTGCCTGAAACTCCTAAAGTCTAATTTACATGAGCCTTCTATCTGTCAGCTGGTGAATGGTGCTGAATGAAGTGTGAAAGCTGCCCCAGGGTTGAGACAAAGGTCTGGGTGTGAGAACGTGTTTTTGTTCCTCTGCAGGATAACCATGTGGGCTGTGCCCAGGAATTTAATTTACTTCAAAGGGGCCTCCACTGTCACAAGCAGATGTGGATGACACTTAGACAGTCCCCTTCTTTTGTTTGCCCAGTCAGACAGACATCACTCACAGTAGGAGGGGAGTTGCCCCAGAACTAGTTTAGATTGTCCACAGAGGAGGAAATAGCCCATTACTCTTGCAACACCGCTGGGTGGGCACATGGCCTCTGCACAAGGACAGGCCTTGGAAAATCATAACAATGTTATGAGACCTGCAGGTCTAGTGACTTAGGGCCTCATTATGAGTTTGGCGGTCTTAAGACTGTCAAACTCGTGGTGGTGGTCAGACCGCTGCACTCCTAGTCGTCCAACTGCCAGATTACAACCTTTGTAGTCAGACCGCCAGGGGACTGCTTCTACTGCCAGGATCACAGATTCCAACAGGGTGGCATCGGTTGGAGTCGTGGTCAGCCACGGCGGTGTCAGTCATGGCAGTGCCCATGGCAGCACCAACGTGCTGATCACAAGTCAACTTTCTGCCAGCCTTTCCATGGTGGTTTCACTGCCATGAAGAGGCTGGCGGAAAGCCAGTGCAGGGGCTCCCCTGCCAGCACTCTTGGAATGCTCACTGTCTGCTCTGCAGACAGAGTACATTCCAAGGACTGTTGTACTACAGCATTGGCCTTGGCTCCTTTAAGGGAGCCAAGGCCAATGCCATGGCTCTGTTTCCGCTGAGCTGGCTGGCAGAAATGTCATAATATGGTTTCCACTGGTCAGCCCAGTAGAAACATCGTAATGCAACCCGGGTGAGGCTGACGGTATGACGGCAACCCCACCCCGCAGGTTTAGTGGTCTGATGGTCAGACTGCCAAACTCATAATGAGCCCCTTAAATATTCTACTAGATCTAATTATAATGCTCTTGACCTATAAAATGTTTCCAAATGATGTAATCCTGGGCAAATATTTTAATTTAGTGAGCCTCCATTTTCTTCTTTGTCACATATGACAGAGTCTTCAAGTATGTGAATTCAGCATGTCTACTGTACAAAAAGCACTTTTGTTTGATTTAATTGACTGAGGCCCTGATTTATACTTTTTTTGAGCCGCATTAGCATCATGTTTTGATGCAAAAGCGGCACAAATTTACAAAATACAATTGTATTTTGTAAGTTTATGCCGTTTTTGCATAAAAAAATGACGCTAATGTGGCACAAAAAAAAAAAGTATAAATCATGGCCTAAACATTTGCTCCATATATAATACAAATCCAGCCACATACAGAATACACTTGACAGCTGACTTTCCCCTTAGTTCATTAACCGCATTGTCATCAGGGCGGGGTCATGAATGTTTCTCAAACCATGTTTAAAATCTTTCACTTTTATTAAATACATACCTGACGCATGAAGTGGTACAACAATTATTTGCAATCAGTAGGTTTTCCATTGAAATGGCCAGAGCATTTCCCACTGAGATGTGGTTGTACTGATAAAACTATCTTACAATGTTTGGAAATCGAGTTTCTTCAAGTTTTTGTTATTTACAATCACCGAGTAAAGTGTTCTGATTCGTTTTGCTCCTATTTAAATCTTTGCTTTGCATCACACTTCCCAATTACA
This sequence comes from Pleurodeles waltl, assembly GCF_031143425.1. Taxonomy (NCBI): domain Eukaryota; kingdom Metazoa; phylum Chordata; class Amphibia; order Caudata; family Salamandridae; genus Pleurodeles; species Pleurodeles waltl. The sequence goes on along the minus strand of NC_090447.1, from coordinate 506,241,255 downwards.
AAAAAAGTTATTTTGTAATTCTTGATCTATTTTAAAATGCATGTACTATTCATTTACAAGCTGTTTAAATGTTGTGTGTTAGAAAATAAAACTGATATTTTACAGCCTTTTGTTTCACAATGATTGTCAGACAGCTCACTTGAAAAAAAAACTCTAGCTGTAACAAGAGAAGAAGTAAACATTTTTCAGGATAAGATAAGAAACAGATAGTAAAAAAAGAAATCTGGCTTGAACAGACAGCAATTGTGTCAAGATAAAAACAAGATTTAAAGGTGTCTGTATTGCTTGCTCACTCTCTGAATGAAGAGAACACCTGTTCTTTCCAGCTTAAGTTCACTCACCAGAATGGGCGAGTAGGTACTAAAAATAGCTTGACCTGATAAAATTTGACTTGCCATAGAGAGTGAGTGAGTAGATTTTTTTAGGCCTGAGGGGGTACGGTTTTTACCATTTTGGATTTTAGGAATGAGGGGCAGTGTGGGATTGTTTGCAGCAGGGCAGACAGGAACTGCTACTAAAGTGGGTAGGGTTGTTCCTGGGAACTTTTAGGCATTTGATTAGGGAGGGACCAGGAGTCTTTCCCAACCACAAGATTGTGTCAAGCATAAATGTGACATAATCTGACCTTCTGGACCTGCAGAAAAGCAGACAAAGACCGGACCTGCTATCTGTGACCTGAGAGGAGCCCTGAAGGACTGGACCTGCTCCCTCTTGTTCCCAGGACAAAGAAGTGGACTCTAAGGGCCAGATTTAAATGAAAATGATGGTGCGCGTAGCTGCGCCAAATTTGGCAGCGTCACACACCGTCATTTTCAAAACACAGGGATGCACTGTATTTACAATAATACGGTGCATCCCTGTGTTCCCCCCTGCAGTGGCGCAAAATTTGCTGCTGCTCGCCAACGCAACCACCCTTTCACCATAGTGCAAGGATGGCTGTATTGAGGGGAAGATTGTTTTTGTGCGGGAAGGGACACCTTCCTCCGCAAAAACAATCTTCAATGGCGATTTGCTCCTTCTATGTGTGCTGCAAAATGCAGCACACATAGAAAGAGCAAAAAAAAAGGAGAAATTAAAACATTTCTCCTCATTGTGCCACTCTAACGAGATTTTGGCACTGCCTCAAGTTTATGAAAACTCGTAAATCTAGGGCAGCGTCAAAATGCAATAGGTGTTGCTGTGGCACGTCCATGCCAAGTCCATGCCAAGTACTGCCTGTGAGGTGGCCATATTTACAAGGAGGCTTTAAGCCACATAAAGTGGCTTAATGCCACCTTCTAAATACAGTGCAGTGCATAGCGCTACCGGAGCATCACTAGGGGCTCTTAAATATGCCCCTAAGAGTCATAAGGCTGACACCCGGTTCAAGCTACAGCTACATGACAAGCGACAAAATACCTTTTCCTGCAACTGCCAGCTGACTAACTCCAACTGGACCTGCTCTAGACCCTTCAGTTGGCCTCTGGTGAAGTGAGCCCTGACCTCCAAGAGTTGTTCCTAAGGTTCTGGAATCCTTGACTGTATTTGGCAGGACGTCTCCTATCACCCCTGAAAACCTGGGACTTAAAAATACTTTCAGTTTCAAGAACTTTAAAGGTCCCGGACAAGCCAGCCATGCAAATCTACCCAAGGGACATTGCCACTAAGGTGAAGATTCAAGTTCCCCCCCCTCCGAGTTTCTCTGAACCAGCACATCCAATTCAGCTGGACCTCACAGAGAAGGTGCCGAGCTCCATGGAGCAGCGAAGCCTGAAGCTTTGCTCCGCTGAAGGATTCTGAACTTCCAAAAAGTGACTACGTGTGAACAGAGAAATAAGAAGACCGACCAAGGTACCAAAAGTATCTGGACAGTGAGAGGACTACTGTGGGCATGATATTCAATATTCTCTAACTCAGAGCTTTTCCTGCTAAAACCAATGGCTTAACCAGGACTGTGTCCTATGGCTATCTAACTTTTGGAAGCCCATTTCAGCTAGAGCCTGCTGCCATGCCCTGCTTAGTATTCTTCACTTTCATTTTTGAGAAGTAAAACTGCCTACTGGGTCAAACCTGGCTTACTACTGACTCAAAGGTTTTTCTCACCTGCTGCAAGGGTGCTGCTCACTCAATACGCCTGGCAGCTTCTCTTCTTTGCTGCCCAGATATTGTTCACCATGAGTTCACCCAGTGGTCCTTATCTCCTGCAAGTGGGCCACTGCTGCTGTACCACTACCAGCTGTACACAACCAGTGGCAAAGCCAAATGGGTGTGACTTGTAAATCAGAATGTGAGCCAGGAGATGCACATGCTTGTTTGGATCAGCGAACAAAAGTAGGTCACAACTTCCGGCCGGTCAGTCATGGTGTAGAGCCAGGAGAGCATACAATTGTATTATTTCCAGTGCTTTACTGTACTTACAGTCCTTTTGTCTGTGACTGTGGCAAAACATTACAGTTTTTGTTCAGAGCTAATTACGTTTTTTTTAAAACAAGTGCAGGAAGTTAAGGATTTGCTCATGGGCCGACTACCACTGCTGCCCAGAGTTGGCGTTGCTGCCTAGTCTTGTTTCTACCTCATGCCTCTTTCTTCAGATACTCTCTATTTTCTGTCTCTTTATCATACTGCTGCAGGTTAATTTCCATCCCTGTTCTCTTACTCTTGTCAGTTTATCTATTTTTCTTCTTCTCCCACCGCTTTCTGCCTTTTTCTCGGTTTCTCTTGGTCAGTATCCAATGGTGAAAATTAGGCCCTGATCTGCAAACATATAAACCAATGCATACCACCTGCAACCACGAACACCAATTAAGCACTGAATTTGTCTCTCTAAATCAAGGGTGGCAAATATAGGTCCAAGAGGGCCTGGTCCAGGGCAATTTTTCAGAATAGCCATTATATTAATGAATGCAATATAGATTCATTTCAAGTAAATTTATCTTACTGCATCATTCCGAGTTTGAGCCCTGTAATGTGGTATAAAGTGGCAATAGCACGTTTTGCTCCAGTCTCAGGTGTGCAAACTCAGAATGTGTACAGTTCGTTTGCACGATTTTCCTGACGTTTTATCTGGCGAAAATTACAGCTCTGGGGCAAATTTCGATTTATGCTGAATAAGGGTTTGCATCAGTCCTGGGATGAGGCCCTGGGAAGACGATTATTGATCAAGAAATTCCCTTACCGTTCTGCAATTACACACTGTTCATAAAATTAAGACATATAAAACACTATCAACAACAGGAGATGACTAAAACATTTTTTTTTCCCCCTACAATTCTTTGTTGGATCACAGGAATCTGTGCTGCTGCATTTTTGCCACGGTTGGGTTATATCTCACTTCCTGTCCACATGTCTCACGACTCCGCACAGTGTAAACACAGCAGGCCCCCTCTACTACTATTTATCACCTCTTCAATCCTGAGAGGCAAGCAGGCCACCCGGGATACTGACAGAGAAGCCCGACAGCTTTTATGGCCGTGCATACAATATGGGAAAGAGAGTCCCCCTTGTTCCTGGTCGGTTGTTAAATTACTCTATGGTATAAAGGTGCCCGAGAAGTGAAACATCCCATACGCCAAGCTGCAGAGACGGTTTGGAAGAGGACCCTGGAGTCATCATGAGTCGGCTTCAAGTCCTGCTGCTCTCGTGCTTGTGGGTGGTTTGCCTGACTTACTTCGGTTCGTATTTTCTTTAAACTACATTTTAAAATGCATGCCTTCAGGATCCCTGGGGTTTCAGAAGATTAGTTGCCACTACATACTTCCCTGTGGCCTTCTGTTGTGTCACTCGAAATCCATGTGACAAATTAGAGCCAGTAACCCGCGGTTGGTCCCGGAATTCAACAAATACCAAACTTTCCCTTAATTTTCGGCAAATTGGTGACTAGGGTTAGCGAGCAAATTATACACCAGATAGTAAGTGACCACTTACAAGACAGGTAAATTGAAATGTTACATAGTTATGAAAAATGAATACTTGTCTAGCTAAACATGATGCTTCCACAAAAAAAAAACGAATATGTAACAGTTATCTTAATGGACGCCACGTCAAAACAGCTGTTGTTCACATTTCCCGATTGCTCTTAATAGTGCAACACAATTGTGCTTGTATCAAATGTCCCTTTGGTGAAGCAGGTTTAGTGCAGAACTCCTGTAAATTGGTATGTTAAATCACTCGTTTTTATTTTTTGCTCAGGGCACATCCATCGACGAAGTTTCCCCTTAGTACTTCACTTTACCTTCCTGACTTGTCTGCGCTGTGTGCAGTGGTTCCTTTAGAAGTTAATTGTCTCGGGGCACACAATGGGCCACAGATAAAAGTGCCAGGGCCACTTACAAAGGGTATCCACATATAAATGTTCATTATATGCGTAGATGCAGATACATCTACAAACACACATACAATGTCAGGTTTAACATTTTCAAGCAAACAGCACTGCTTTTTAGTGAAAGGTATTTGGAAAAAATAATGTGTGTGGAAAAGTGCAGTGTGTGGTTGGCGTGCTGCCTCCTGGCACATTTAACGTCTGTGATGGTGGGACCTACAACGGGGCCAGGACAAATAAAGTTGGGGCACCCAACCCATCTGGTTTCCAGCTAGAGACGCCAGTGATAGTGTGTTAATGTGCAGATGGTTGTCCGAAGGACTATACCAGGACATACATTTATTTGAAAAAAATATGGGTTATCTGATGTGCTGCTAACAGCAGAGTTCGGAGTTCAATTCTTGTCTCCAAAGCGTGACTCTGGGAGGGAAGTTCATGGTAGGGCTTGGGGGATGCAACTGCCAAACTCATGAATTATAATAAAAGATGACTTGCACGCCATCCTTTCCTTTGAAGTTCGGTATGACAGATAGGCGTGGAAAAATGAGGTGCTAGTATCATTATAGACATCATATTTTTAAATCAAGGACTCTTCAGCAGTGATTACTGTTCAATTCACTCAGATTGGTGGAAGATTGAGGGGCATATTTATACTCCGTTTGCGCCGGAATTGCGTCGTTTTTTTTGACGCAATTTCGACGCAAAACTAACTCCATATTTATACTTTGGCGTTAGACGCGTCTAGCGCCAAAGTCCATGGAGTTAGCGTCATTTTTTAGCGTGGACACCTACTTTGCGTTAATGAGATGCAAGGTAGGCGTTCCCGTCTAAAAAATCGACTCCGAGGCATGTGCGTCAGATTTATACTCCCGGGCAAAAATCACGCCCGGGAGTGGGCGGGTCAAAAAAAATGACGTACGGCCGCTTTTGCGCCGTTTTTTAGCGCCTGCAAAAGGCAGGCGTTAAGGGACCTGTGGGCTCTGAAGGAGCCCAGAGGTGCCCTCCCATGCCCCCAGGGACACCCCCTGTCACCCTTGCCCACCCCAGGAGGACACCCAAGGCTGGAGGGACCCATCCCAGGGACATTAAGGTAAGTTCAGGTAAGTATTTTTTTTATTTTTTTTTGTGGCATAGGGGGGCCTGATTTGTGCCCCCCTACATGCCACTATGCCCAATGACCATGCCCAGGGGACAGACAGAAGTCCCCTGGGCATGGCCATTGGGCAAGGGGGCATAACTCCTGTCTTTGCTAAGACAGGAGTCATTTGTATGGGGGTTGGGAGTGAAAAATAATGGCGCAAATCGGGTTGAGGCGCAAAAATTGCCTCAACCTGACTTGCCCCATTTCTTGACGCCCAAGCTCCATTTTCCCCCACGCCGGCGCTGCCTGGTGTACGTCGTTTTTTTTAACGCACACCAGACGGCGCCGGCGGCTAACGCCGGCTAACGTCATTCAATAAATACAGCGCCCGCATGGCGCTTCAGAATGGCGTTAGCCGGCGCTAATTTTTTTGACGCAAAACTGCATTAGCACAGTTTTGCGTCAAAAAGTATAAATATGGGCCTGAGTGCTTCTGCAAAAAATGTGAGACTCCAAGGGGCATATTTATACTCCGTTTGCGCCGGAATTGCGTCGTGTTTTTTTGACGCAATTTCGACGCAAAACTAACTCCATATTTATACTTTGGCGTTAGACGCGTCTAGCGCCAAAGTCCATGGAGTTTGCGTCATTTTTTAGCGTGGACACCTACTTTGCGTTAATGAGATGCAAGGTAGGCGTTCACGTCTAAAAAATCGACTCCGAGGCATGAGCGTCGGATTTATACTCCCGGGCAAAATTCGCGCCCGGGAGTGGGCGGGTCAAAAAAAATGACGTACGGCCGATTTTGCGCCGTTTTTTAGCGCCTGCAAAAGGCAGGCGTTAAGGGACCAGTGGGCTCTGAAGGAGCCCAGAGGTGCCCTCCCATGCCCCCAGGGACACCCCCTGTCACCCTTGCCCATCCCAGGAGGACACCCAAGGCTGGAGGGACCCATCCCAGGGACATTAAGGTAAGTTCAGGTAAGTATTTTTTTTATTTTTTTTTGTGGCATAGGGGGGCCTGATTTGTGCCCCTCTACATGCCACTATGCCCAATGACCATGCCCAGGGGACAGACAGAAGTCCCCTGGGCATGGCCATTGGGCAAGGGGGCATAACTCCTGTCTTTGCTAAGACAGGAGTCATTTCTATGGGGGTTGGGAGTGAAAAAAAAATGGCGCAAATCGGGTTGAGGCGCAAAAATTGCCTCAACCTGACTTGCCCCATTTCTTGACGCCCAAGCTCCATTTTCCCCCACGCCGGCGCTGCCTGGTGTACGTCGTTTTTTTTAACGCACACCAGACGGCGCCGGCGGCTAACGCCGGCTAACGTCATTCAATAAATACAGCGCCCGCATGGCGCTTCAGAATGGCGTTAGCCGGCGCTAATTTTTTTGACGCAAAACTGCATTAGCACAGTTTTGCGTCAAAAAGTATAAATATGGGCCTGAGTGCTTCTGCAAAAAATGTGAGACTCCAAGGGGCATATTTATACTCCGTTTGCGCCGGAATTGCGTCGTGTTTTTTTGACGCAATTTCGACGCAAAACTAACTCCATATTTATACTTTGGCGTTAGACGCGTCTAGCGCCAAAGTCCATGGAGTTTGCGTCATTTTTTAGCGTGGACACCTACTTTGCGTTAATGAGATGCAAGGTAGGCGTTCACGTCTAAAAAATCGACTCCGAGGCATGAGCGTCGGATTTATACTCCCGGGCAAAATTCGCGCCCGGGAGTGGGCGGGTCAAAAAAAATGACGCACGGCCGCTTTTGCGCCGTTTTTTAGCGCCTGCAAAAGGCAGGCGTTAAGGGACCTGTGGGCTCTGAAGGAGCCCAGCGGTGCCCTCCCATGCCCCCAGGGACACCCCCTGTCACCCTTGCCCACCCCAGGAGGACACCCAAGGCTGGAGGGACCCATCCCAGGGACATTAAGGTAAGTTCAGGTAAGTGTTTTTTTTTTTTTTTTGTGGCATAGGGGGCGCTGATTTGTGCCCCCCTACATGCCACTATGCCCAATGACCATGCCCAGGGGACATAAGTCCCCTGGGCATGGCCATTGGGCAAGGGGGCATGACTCCTGTCTTTGCTAAGACAGGAGTCATTTGTATGGGGGTTGGGAGTGAAAAATAATGGCTCAAATCGGGTTGAGGCGAAAAAATTGCCTCAACCTGATTTCCCCATTTCTTGATGCCCAAGCTCCATTTTCCCCTACGCCGGCACTGCCTGGTGTACGTCGTTTTTTTTAACGCACACCAGACGGCGACGGCGGCTAACGCCGGCTAACGTCATTCAATAAATACGGCGCCCGCATGGCGCTTCAGAATGGCGTTAGCCGGCGCTAATTTTTTTGACGCAAAACTGCGTTAGCGCAGTTTTGCATCAAAAAGTATAAATATGGGCCCAAGTTTCATAATTCTTCACTTCACACCCATCTGCTACTGATTTGCTGCCCTGTTTTGGAAATGGCTCTCAGCTGATGGCAAATGGGTCCTCACATAGAGTGTGACATGGATATTTCACATAACGAGCTGATGTTATGAAACCTCAGAAAGCACACACCTCTCTCTTAGTGTATGAAGTGAAGCTTTGCTTCTCGGGGTTCATAGGGCACCTGGCGATTAAAAAACTAACACTAGTTCTAGCTATTTTACAAGTGAAAGTTCTTCATAGAGTGGCATGTCAATGTGTACCTGGAAAGTTGAGTGGGTGAGTGCGAGAATGAGTCAATAGTTGGATGTATCAGCAAGTGTGAGGATCGTGCGAGTGAGTGTATGGATAATTACATGGATGAGTGTAGAGATGGATGGACTTGATTTAGAGAAGTGAATTTTCTGTGTAGTGTGGTCTGGATTTTGTGTGAGGAGTCCTCTGATTGTCTTGTTTTTTTATTTTAAGGTGTGTTGTGCTCGTGATTAAGGATTCCAACTTCATCTGAAATCTGTCCGTTCAATGCCCATATTAGGTTTCCAGTCATCTGACTAATGCCAGCAAAATCTAGATTTCCCAATAAATACTAGGCCCTTTCCCCTTATTAAAGTCTACCAAGTTCTGTCTGTCACAATTTAACAAAAGGTGGAATCTTTGCAGCACATGGTAAATATTTGGTGTGATAAACATAACAACATGTGTAATTGTGATCCCTAAATATCTACACTTCCCTGAAGGTGGTGTAGTAGTTCTGCTTTATGTCTTCCTCACAAGGTGGTATAGAATATCTTTGTAATGTCTTTCAATTGATTCTCATACCTTCTCTCATGATTTTTTCTTATCTATTGAGTAGCAAATTATATTATGCTCGTGCTAACTGTAAGGGAGTGTTTTAAATATCAGCTTTATTATTTATTTTTTAGTAACACTAATCTTCCTTGTCAAACCAGGAGACAATTTCCTTAACTTTCATATTGGTCCTTTCCATTGTCATTTTCACAGACATCTTTCGTATGACAACAATTTACTCCCATAGGATTTGACGAGGGGTTGGAGTGTGCATGGGACTGTTCTTGATATTGCATAATTAAAACTTCTATGCCTCTTTGATTATTAACAATGGCATCTGAAAATGTGAGCTATAGCTCTGGTTTCTATACAGCTGTCCAGGCATCAGGCTTTGGTTACTTATATTCATTATAGCAACCATTATTCAGACAGCCTCCTGGAATGTGGATGGTTTAAAAAACCCTTTCTGAAAAGAAGAAATGTGTGAAAGCTTAAAGGATTTGGAACCGATAAAGCTCTCTTGCAGGAAACAAACTAGAAACCGAATAAGTCAGGAAAGACATAGCTGCATGGACGCATTTAGGAGTAAGTAGCTGCAAAGTCTGGCTTGATCTTTGTGACTCCTGGCACTGCCTTTGCGACCCCTGTCCTCAGAGGTGGCAAAATCAGTGCCTGGAACACTGCAGCAGCTTTATGGATATCGGTTGGGCCTCCACTCTCCTTGTTTTCTGTAATTTTTTCAACACACTAATAGTGAATAATATTAGATTATTCAGTATTAGTGTAGAAAATAGCATACAGTTAGCTTGAATTGACCTTCCCTGGCAGCTTAGGTAAGTAAAACAAGTATTGGCAAAGCTAATCGGTCTCAGCAATCCAAGAGATATCGACGCTGTGAATGAAAATGCTTTTTAGTTTTGTGTTATAGAGTTATCCACATAAAGCATCAAGCACAAGAAGTGGAGAACTTGTGGAGAGGGGGGTACACGCAGGGCAGTATTACAATTTAAGCCTGGAGACACAGAAAGCAGGTCACAAGTTGGAGGAGGACTGGTAATGCTAGTAATCATAGTCGTCATTGTAATAATAGTAATATTTCTGGCAGTAACTGTGGTATATATGGAGGGTCTATATGACAGACAAATGAATGTGTGATTATTAAGTGTACGTTTTAGATTTCAAATAATATTTCGTCCATTGCATTATAAGCACTTTGTAGGAGGTAGAATGATACACCAAAAAGCCAATAGATTGCAGATCCAGAGCCAACTCTACGAATATTTTAAATAAGTGTTATCTGTCTCACATCGTATTTAAAACACGTGGGCCCAAACTTATGGTCTGTTTGGGCTGTTATAGGGTATCTTGTTTTTTACACTAAAACATTGCAAACGTAACTCCATATTTATATTTTGAAGCTAGACCCGTCTATTAGATTATTCAGTATTAGTGTAGAAAATAGCATACAGTTAGCTTGAATTGACCTTCCCTGGCAGCTTAGGTAAGTAAAACAAGTATTGGCAAAGCTAATCGGTCTCAGCAATCCAAGAGATATCGACGCTGTCAATGACAATGCTTTTTAGTTTTGTGTTATAGAGTTATCCACATAAAGCATCAAGCACAAGAAGTGGAGAACTTGTGGAGAGGGGGTACACGCAGGGCAGTATTACAATTTAAGCCTGGAGACACAGAAAGCAGGTCACAAGTTGGAGGAGGACTGGTAATGCTAGTAATCATAGTCGTCATTGTAATAATAGTAATATTTCTGGCAGTAACTGTGGTATATATGGAGGGTCTATATGACAGACAAATGAATGTGTGATTATTAAGTGTACTTTTTAGATTTCAAATGATATTTCGTCCATTGCATTATAAGCACTTTGTAGGAGGTAGAATGATACACCAAAAAGCCAATAGATTGCAGATCCAGAGCCAACTAAACGAATATTTTAAATAATTGTTATCTGTCTCACATCGTATTTAAAACACGTGGGCCCAAACTTATGGTCTGTTTGGGCTGTTATAGGGTATCTTGTTTTTTACACTAAAACATTGCAAACGTAACTCCATATTTATATTTTGACGCTAGACCCGTATATTAGATTATTCAGTATTAGTGTAGAAAATAGCATACAGTTAGCTTGAATTGACCTTCCCTGGCAGCTTAGGTAAGTAAAACAAGTATTGGCAAAGCTAATCGGTCTCAGCAATCCAAGAGATATCGACGCTGTCAATGACAATGCTTTTTAGTTTTGTGTTATAGAGTTATCCACATAAAGCATCAAGCACAAGAAGTGGAGAACTTGTGGAGAGGGTGTACACGCAGGGCAGTATTACAATTTAAGCCTGGAGACACAGAAAGCAGGTCACAAGTTGGAGGAGGACTGGTAATGCTAGTAATCATAGTCGTCATTGTAATAGTAGTAATATTTCTGGCAGTAACTGTGGTATATATGGAGGGTCTATATGACAGACAAATGAATGTGTGATTATTAAGTGTACTTTTTAGATTTCAAATAATATTTTGTCCATTGCATTATAAGCACTTTGTAGGAGGTAGAATGATACACCAAAAAGCCAATAGATTGCAGATCCAGAGCCAACTATACGAATATTTTAAATAATTGTTATCTGTCTCACATCGTATTTAAAACACGTGGGCCCAAACTTATGGTCTGTTTGGGCTGTTATAGGGTATCTTGTTTTTTACACTAAAACATTGCAAACGTAACTCCATATTTATATTTTGACGCTAGACCCGTCTAGCGTCAAAATATTGGAGTTACAGACATTTTTTTGATGCGTGAACCCACCTTACGTCAATAAGATTCATGGTAGGCATTGCCATCAAAAATATGACGCAAAGACCTCAGCACTGTATTTATCCCCCTGTGCAAAAATGACGTACGGATGGGAGGTGTACCCAAATAATTACACTAGGCTTGCTTAATGTTATTATTTAACGCCTGGGTCAGACCAGGAGTTAAGGTACCGGTGGACCCATTTCCATGGCCAAACACCATGGAATGGGCCCACAGATGCCCACCCCAAGCCCCATTAACACCCCCACTCACATGCGAGGGACACCGAAGGATGGGGGACCCCATCCTGGGTAAGTATAGGTAAGTATTAAAAAAAAAAAAATTCTGTTCCATTTGGGGTCCCCTTACAAGGGCCCTCCTGCATGGTACTGGGTCTAATGGCCATGCCCAGGGGACGCTGGTTCCCTGGGCAAGGCCATTGGGGTGGTGTTTACTAAGACAGGAGTCATTTTTGGGTGCTATTGCGTCAAGATATGGCTCTAGGCTGGTTAACGCCATATGTATTGGCGTTAACCAGCCGAGCGTCATTTCTGGTGCCCTAACGCTATATTCCCCTACCGCCACCCCCGGCTAGTGTCTTTTCTTTTGACGCTAGATGATCCTTAGAGCCGGCTTGCGCCATTCCATAAATATGGCGTATGGCTGGTGCTCATGAAAGACGCAAGCCTGCGGTAAACTTTTTGACGCAAAACTGCACATAAATACATAGCACACGCAGACACACCCAGACTCAATCTTTTAACTCCTCCTGCAGCCAGAATAAACCTACTGTTGATATTTCACCTGGTAAAGTTCTCCAAATATGAACTCCTCTGATTTTACTCTTGGGGTAGCAAAGGGTTATGCAGATAAGCGATTTTTCTTCCGCCTATAGACTATATGTTACAACATCTTACTGGAAAATCACACCCACTGCAGCAGGGACTCCCTGCCAAATACCAACTCTGTGAAAGCTGGGAGTGCCTGCAAAATAACAGCATAAACAGCACGCTAACAGCGTGATGAAAATACAATGTAAAAATTAGTGGAGAAATTTGCATGATTTGTAATGCCAAGAGCTGTGAATATGCACTGCCTCATAAGTTAAACATCAGAACATTAACTGTATAACACATGACAGTGCTCCTAATTTAGAAGGTAAGTGTTTTGATGTTAAAAGCCAAAAATGAATGAATGTTAATATTATTGCGCGATTAATGTATCCAATTTCTGCTAGGCTATTTTTTCCTTTCCTTTCTTGATTTCCCAGTCACCTGATGCATAACAATACATTTAATCTAGATGATAGAGACATCACCCCGCAGGGAGACTGGACATAACCTCCAATGGCGGCAGCAGCAGTCAGGACTTCAGCGGGAGGGAGGGAGGCAGGGACCTGATCAGGTAGAAAGACAGATCTGATGGGAGATGCATAAGTAGTGCACAATGCATGCGCAGTACAGTGAGGTCTGGCTCGCTGAAGAAAATGAAAAAGAAAAAAAACATCGCAAACGTAGAATATGCAACATGCCACAGCAGGCAGACTGCACATGTCAATCATTGCCGTTAAAAACAAGGGAAGGACCTGGAAAACGGGGTTATGTACAAAATGGAAAGTCAACAAACATGCATACCACTGTGGAAAGAGCATGGGAAACAAGCAGGGATGAGGGAGGGGGTGGTGGGGAGGGCACAGCACCAATTTGACCCTGGTCTTTGAATGCACAGTAAATACGAGGAGATAAGAACAGGATTTATAGGTCTGTTTACAGAAGATCTTGGAGAAGCAAGTGAAAACACATGCGCTCGTGTTAGGTGCTCTTTAACAAAGAAAGAAGCAGTTCCCCAAACAGATCCTAAAATAAAAGTAGTGGAGGGATATTGTAACTGGTCCATGCTCCGGGGAGGGCTAAACACAGGAAGAGGCATGACAAATGATTGTCATGGACAAATGTGGAGAAGATTATGAGAGCAACGATGGGGCCAGCAAATGAAAAGCAGTTGGGGGGTTGTAAGCCCACCAGGTATAAAAAAGCGCTGTCTAGCCAAGACCTATAAATGATTTTAAATATGTGTTGTGTCTGTGCTTGAGGGTAAGAATTAGTTTATGTGCGTAGAGAGTCTGTGTATGTCTGAATGTGAGTGTATGTGTGTGTGCGTGAGTGAAAGTGAAGGTTAAAGGGCATGTAATGTCACTTTCAATAGCCCTGGCAATTTGCTGAATTTACATCCATACAGAGTTGGAAATCATTGAAAAACAAAGGTTCTAGTAGGTTATTGCATTAGCATTTAAAATTGGTAACACAAGAAAAAGCTGGTCCAAAATGAAAAAGTCTACTGATATTTAGAGAAATAGAAGATAAAAAGCATTTGATTATTAACATCTAATTACCCATCACGAACTCCGGATCTACTTTTATAGTTATTTATAAAGAGATTATCATATGTCAGGATATTTATATAACAGTAGGTGGAGATTTTACCCTAAACCAAGACAACATACCAGAGAGAAGTGGAACAACTGGGGTACAAGATGAAACCTGAATCTGACAAATGTTTGGCTGCTTCAACATTAAAGCTAGGGAATATTCCACTGCGCAGCCTTGCAAAAAAACTTTTTTCCTGAATTGACTATTTTCTGGTCTGCCACACTAACTCTCAAATACAGCACTACACACCTGTTTCCACTCTGCAGACAGGGATATCAGATCCTGCTCTGATTCATAAGCCCATGTCTATACTATTTGACCCAAGTATTGTCAAAAGCCAATTGATCTGGGTTGGCTGCTAGCCTTTTGTCTATTGCAATACTTGCTTTCATTTGTAATGGTAGTAAAGCAACATCTTTTGTTACTAACTGACACATTGAGCATGACAGTGCAAAGCACAACAGATGCTGGAGACCTGTTGTCCTACATTGAAAACACAGTTTAAAAAAGAATAAGCATTTGCAGTGCAATAGGTCTTGCATTTTCTTGAGTTAGAGCTATTGGCATTGTAAATCCAGAACTGAACTTTTCTTGCCACATAAATTGGTAAACCCTGTCTCATAATTTCAGCTTTTCCTGCCATGTATTGGTGGTCACTGGCAGCTACTGACATCAGAAATCACAAGCCCTTGAGGAGAGATGAGATGATGAATGCACTACCTTGAGTTGTGTAAACGTCTGAATGTAAAATCATGTTCCAACGCCATGGTTGGCTTTGAGATCAGCATTGTTGCAGCGCTTTCCGAAGCAGCACAAACCAGCTTCTGTTTATATCACGTCACAGGAAATTGGCAGAGGGCATAAAAGCCTCAGTTTCAGTAGGACACCATTCCCAGTGAAATTTATTTGCTTTATGCATTCCAAGGTGTGGCGGCAATGTTGCGTATATTTAGAACTAATTTAAAAATATTTAATTGAAAATGAAATGTGTTAATCAATGCTTAGGTAAAAGTGCAAAAAATGTCATAAACAAAAATGAAAAAAGCAGCCCAGTTTGCCAGCATTCTTCATGGCATGCAAACAATAAAAAAAGCATGTCACTCTCAATTGCTTACTTACAAGGTTTTGACGCAGGGCAGCACCGCAAGTCTCCTTGCTGTGCTGTCTTGCATCAAAAAAAGCAACACAAAAGGATGATGGACGGAATGTTGAAACTTTTCAAACCCTCACCCCCACTCACGGAGCTGGGTTTAATCCATTGTTCTTTTGCTCACCATGCCACCCCAGTTTGGACCCAGCCATATGCAAATCATTCTTAATCCTGTGCCCCTTAGGAACAGTCAAGCCCGAACTGTCAGACCACGACCTCCCTAGACTGGAAACAAGCATCCTGGGACCGGTTTCAGGGTATCACCCTTCATCAGCCAGGCTAGCTTGAATCCACTGGCACAGTGAGCAAAGGACCCACGTCTGGGCATACCCTTCCCACTTAGAGCAACTTTAGCAGCACAAAAGGATGATGGACAGAGTGTTGAAACTTTTCAAACACTCGCCCCTAGTCACAGATCTGGGTTTAATCCATTGTTCTTTTGCTCACCATGCCACCCCAGTTTGGACCCAGCCATATGCAATTCATTCTTGACCTTGTTCCCCTTTGGAACAGTCCAGCCCGAATTGCCAGACCAGGTCCTCCCTGGACCGGAAACATGCATCCTGGGACCGGTTTCAATGTATCACCCTTCATCAGCCAGGCTAGCTTGAATCCAGTGGCACAGTGAGCAAGGGACCCACATCTGGGAATACCCTTCCCACTTACAGCAACTTTGGCAACACAAAAGGATGATGGACGGAGTGTTGAATCTTTTCAAACACTCACCCCCAGTAACAGATCTGAGTTTCATCCATCGTTCAGGAAGGTCAAGAATGCACCAAACCTACAAGATACAGGGCACTCCTGTCCTTTTCCCCTTGGCTGTTACACTATGGGCTGCCATGCGCCAACACAGGCACCCTTGCACCATGGTACAAGGGTGTCTGCGTTGCAAGAGTGATTGTTTTTGTGCAGGAAGGGGCACCTTTTGATGCATTCCCAGCTTTACAAAATCCCATAAATCTGGGAATGTGTCAGATGCCATGGGTGTTTCGTGGGAACACACATTGTAATGTCCATGGCATGACTCCCTGTCACAAGGTGAGTTAATGCAGCGACTTGTGCTGCGTTGACTAAGTCCATATTTACAAGGCCATGAAAAGCCATGCAGGGTGGCTTTACGTGGCCTTGTAAATATGGATCTGCAGTGACCGTCACTGGCCCGTCACTAAAAGTGACGTTCCGGCAGCGCAAAGGGGCTTGTAAATATGCGCCTCTGAGTCTAAAACTGGTGCAGCCACATGCCAGCAGAGTGTCAAGCCTCCTTGTGATGGGCCTTCGTTTTAAAAATCAACATTGAACTTACATTCTAGTTGTGCATTCTAGAGCAAGGCTTATCATCCTGTTTGAAGGCAATGAAAGTTAAACAAAAAAAAAACATATTTTTGAAAAATAAAAAAGCAGGACAGGTAGCCTTGCTTTCAATAGACTGCCATTTTGAAGACTACCATTCAATTTGTTGTAGTTACGCATTCCAAAGTACTGTTGGTCAATTTGCCCCTTTGTAGCTAGAAAGTAAAAAATAGACACCTGTGAAGTGAAAGAGATCCATATTTTCAAAAGCAAAAAGAATGTGCTGTCACCCTGCAGTTTACACACATTCATGAGGAAAAATTGGTGCAAGCCAGTTCTTACATCGATATTGACTAGTTTTCAAGTGGATGTGAACATATACAAGGGAAGAATGCCATCACTCAGAGTCACTAAGAGTGAAATAAACCAATAGCTGGGCTAACCCATTGCTCCATGTTTTAGTAGCTGGGATAAAAATATAATTGACACAACAGTAGAGATTTGATTTGATTTTTAGTTTTATAGAGCACTCAGCTACCCATTTAGGGTTTCCCGGCACAAAGCAAAGAAGATAGTGGCAAAACAACCCCATGGCTAAAAGGGCCATGACTTCAAGTTCTTACAGAAGACCAAAAGAGTTCCACAGTTTGGGGGCGAGAACGGAGAAGGACCGGCTTCCCATACAAGTTCAGTGAAATCTGGGAACTGTGCACAAGGCCATATGCTGGGATCTCAGAGAGTGCGCTGGAAGACAAGGCTGCAAAAGCTTCTGAATATAGAACGGGTGAACTTGCACTCTGGCCTTAAAGACATAGCACAGTGCCCTGTACTGTAAAATGTTTTGGAATTGTGAGCCAATGAAGCTCTCGTAGGAGCGGGGGAGTTGGGGCGGAACATAGGGAGACAAAAGAGAAGAGAAGCTGCCGCATTCTGAACCATCTGAAGACGAATGAAAGTATGATCAATGACCAAATAAAGAACATTGCTATAGTCCAGCCATGACAAAATTAATGCCTGGACCACCGTTTTCTGTTTAGAGAAAGGCAAAATCCAAATGATCTTCTTCAACTATTATAGTATGGTAAAGCTGGACGATGGCACCTTGACCGGCTGAGAGTTCATTGAGAGATTTTCATCAAGAACAACGCCCAGGTTTTTCACCTTGGGAGATGGAGTGAAAAGAGGCCCCAGAGAAGAGGGCCATTGTTGTGGGTCCCAAAACTGATGATTTTTGCCCACAATCAACACCTCCACCTTGTCCCCAATCAGCTTCAGCGAGTTGTTCCTCATCCAGAGTTTAATAGACTTCAAGCCCAAGTTATGATTGGAGGAACCCTGGGCCTGCGCCGATGATAAAGAAAAGATGATTGGGTATCATCAACACATGAAAAGAGAGTCAGACCACAATTTTCCACAACTTCAGCAAGTAGCTGAACATAGATGTTGAACAGTAGTGGGATAAGCATAGGTCCTTGGGGGATGCCAGATGTTAGACACCGCTTGCCAGATGCTACGTTGTTTGAAAAAACCTGAAAAGATTGATTGTAAAGGAATGAAGTGAGCCACACCAAGGCGAAATCTGCAAGCCCCAGAGATGCCAGTCTCCCAATCAGGACAGCATGTGACACACTATCGAATGCTGCAATCAAAACAAGAAGAATGAGGGCAGCAGGCTGTCCTCATCCAGGAGCTTCCTAAGATGGTCAGTTACTCCAAGGAGGGCAGATTCAGTACTGTGTCCACCCTGAAACCAGATTTTGATGGGTGAAGTATATTTTGATTTTCTACATACAATGTCAATGAGCAGTAGATGAAGTGGTTTGGCCGAAATACCCAATGTCATAGATATCATTGGTAGTAAAATCAAACAGTCTTGGCTAATACCAGACCTAAAAATTATGAATGTAAGCCATTGGAAGGGAAGGCTGAAAGTAGGAGTCGCCATGTCAGAGCACCAACATAAAGCACTATAAGGACCATAAAGTCCCCTTGTACAAAAGTGTCTGAAATAATTACAATATGCCAATTTACAATTGAAAAACTCCTACTTTCAGCATTTAAATAATAACACAGAGTCTATTGAGAGAAAAATATATGGTAAGAACCTGGAAACAGTTAATGGATAAAATCAGAATGCCTAGTGGGACAAACAGCACTTCTTGAAATATACTGAGATGTTAATTAACAAATGCTTTTGACATGAACATGGTTTGGTTCCTAAAAGCCTTGTACTAAGCTGTGTAACACAAAGAAAATTTTTGAAAAATGCACACAATGCTTAATTGACCCACATAAACTCTGCAGCCAGGACAAACAGATCTCAATGTGCGAAACAATGAGCAGCCACAAGTACAACCTGCCAGACAACACTAGCTGCAGTTATCTTAACAACTTTATAAAACCATGTTCTTAACTTTTATTTACATAATTTCTGAAGCCAAATGACAGTAGAACCATGAACAATTTAGGATCCAATATATCATTCTGAAATATTGTGGTACGAGACTACAACACGTGCCTATATTTTCCCACCGCCCAAATGCAGAAATCAATCCCAGCTTAGCTGCCATGTTTTAAGAATACTTATGTGTTACATTTCCATTGTTTCATTGGCTTTATGTTGATATAATAGATGAGGTATCCCTTGCTATACAGTATAGGAAATTGCAAGCCACTGAGGAGTCCCATTACCATGTATAGGAGCAAGACTGAAGGCTGAATCCCTTCATAAGGTTATGGAACTCTGAGGGGACTTGCAATATCCTTATCATGTACACCAGGAAGTACCTTTTAATACATGGTCACACCACCACCTTTCCCACAAACCACTTAAAACATTGCTGCGTTGCTCTTTCCTATAAAAGAGCGAGCATGTTTGCAAACATGAGGAATAAAAACAAAACCTCTAGTGCAAAATTGAACACATCAAAATCCTATTACACATTTGCAGCAAACAGATATAAAAAGTTCAATAAAAGTCATTTAAAAAAGGCTGCAGTAGCTCGGAATGTGTAGAAACATGCAAAAAGATTCTAGCTTTTCTCTATCTAAGGAGTGCAAAAAATAAACATGTCCTTTCTGCTTGTCATTGTTAGATATTAACCTCTTCGCTGCCAGGCCTTTTCCCCTCAGGTGTCAGGTCTTTTTTTGGCTCTTTGACGCAGTTTGTGCTTAGACCCTCATAACTCTTTGTCCACATAAGCTACCCATGCCAAATTTCCGTCCTTTTTTTCCAGCATCCTAGGGATTCTAGAGGTACCCAGAGTTTGTGGTTTCCCCTGGAGGAGAACAAGAAATTAGCCAAAATACAGCAAAAATTTCCTTTTTTTTAAAAAAAAAAAGGGAAAAAAGGGCTGCAGAAGAAGGCTTCTGTTTTTTTCCTTGACAATGGCACCAACAAAGGGTTTATGGTGAAACAATCACAATCTTCTCAGCTTTCAGGAACAGGCAGACTTGAATCAGAAAACCATATTTTCAACACAATTGTTCATTCAACTGGGACATACCCCATTTTTACTATTTTTGTGCTTTTAGTCTACTTCCAGTTAATGACAGAAATGGGTGTGAAAGCAATGCCGGATCCCCGAAAGCTAAACATTTTTAAAAGGTAGACCAAATTCTGAATTCAGAAAGGGGTCATTTGTATAGATCCTACAAGGTTTTCCTACAGAAAATAACAGTTGATATAAAAAAATATTGAAATTGAGGTGAAAAAAACTGCAATTTTTCTCCACATTTTACTCTGTAACTTTTTCCTGTGATGTCAGATTTTTGAAAGCAATATACTGTTACGTCTGCTTGACTCTTCTGGTTGCGGGGATACATAGGGCTTGTGGGTTCATTAAGAACCCTGGGTACCCAGAGCCAGCAAATGAGCTGCACCTTGCAATGGGTTTTCATTGTATACCGGGTATACAGCAATTTATTTGGTGAAATATAAAGACTTTTATGCAACCTTTGTATTTCCAAAATGGGCACAAGATAAGGTGTTGAGAAGCAGTGGTTATGTCTGAATTCTGGGGTGCCCATACTAGCATATGAATTACAGGGCATTTCTCAAATAGACATCTTTTTTACACACTGCCTTACATGAAAAATGTAGAGAAAGACAGGTGGCAATGAAACTTGTTCTGCTATTCTGTGTTCCTCCAAGTCTCCCGGTAAAAATGGTACCTCACTTGTGTGGGTAGGCCTAATGCCCTCTACAGCAAACACAACATGGACACATCACATTTTTACATTGAAATCTGACTTGTTTTTTGCAAAGTGCCTAGCTGTGGATTTTGGCCTCTCCTCAACCGACACCTAGGGAAACCTACCAAACCTGTGCATTTTTAAAAACCAGACACCTAAGGGAATCCGGTATGGGGTGACTTGAGGGGCTCTCACCAGGTTCTGTTACCCAGAATCCTTTGCAACACTCACAATTTGGCCAGAAAAACACTTTTTCCTCTAATTTCGGTGCCAGAAAGTTCTGGAATCTGAGAAGAACCACAAATTTCCTTCCACCCAGCGTTCCCCCAAGTCTCCCTATAAAAATGGTACCTCACTTGTGTGAGAAGACCTAGTGCCTACAACAGGAAATGGCCCAACACACAATGTGGACACATCACATTTTCACAAAGAAAACAGCTGTTTTTAGCAAAGTGCCTAGCTGTGGATTTTGGCCTCTAGCTCAGCCGGCACCTAGGGAAACCTACCAAACCTGTGCATTTGTGAAAACTAGGCACCTAGGGGAATCCAGGATGGGGTGACTTGTGGGACTCTCACCAGGTTCTGTTACCCAGATTCCTTTGCAAACCTCAAAATGTGGCCAAAAAAACACTTTTTCCTCACATTTCAGTGACAGAAAGTTCTGGAATCTGAGAGGAGCCACACATTTCCTTCCACCCAGCGTTCCCCCAAGTCTCCCTATAAAAATGGTACCTCACTTGTGTGGGTAGACCTAATACCCGCAACAGGAAATGGCCCAACACACAACATGGACACATCACATTTTCACAAAGAAAACAGCTGTTTTTTGCAAAGTGCCCAGCTGTGGATTTTGGCCTCTAGCTCAGCCGGCACCTAGGGAAACCTACCAAACCTCTATATTTTTGAAAACTAGGCACCTAGGGGACTCCAGGATGTGGTGACTTGTGGGGCTCTCACCAGGTTCTGTTACCCAGATTCCTTTGCAAACCTCAAACTTTGGCCAAAAAAACAAATTTTTGTCACATTTCAGTGACAGACAGTTATGGAATCTGAGAGGAGTCACAAATTTCCTTCTACCCATTGTTCCCCCAAGTCTCCCGATAAAAATGGTACCTCACTTGTGTGGGTAGAACTAGTGCCCGCGACAGCTAATGCCTCAAAACACAACGTTGACACATCACATTTTCACAAAGAAAACAAAGCTGTTTTTTGCAAAGTGCCTAGCTGTGGATTTTGACCTCTAGCTCAGCCGACACCTAGGGAAACCTACCAAACCTGTGCATGTTTGAAAACTAGACACCTAGGGAAATCCAAGATGGGGTGACTTGTAGGGCTCTCACCAGGTTCTGTTACCCAGAATCCTTTGTAAACCTCACAATTTGGCAAAAAAAACACCTTTTCCTCATATTTTGGTGATAGAAAGTTCCGGAATCTAAGAGGAGCCACATATTTCCTTCCACCCAGCATTCCCACAAGTCTCCATAAAAATTTGTACCTCACTTGTGTGGGTAGGCCTAGTGCCCGTGAAAGGAAATGCCCAAAAACACTATGTGGACACATCAAAATTATCAAATACAAAACTACCTGTTTTTGCCGGGGAGGCAACCTGCGTTTTTGGTCCTGGGCTCAGCAGCCATATAGGGAAACCTACCAAACCCAAACATTTCTGAAAACTAGACACCCAAGGGAGTCCAGGGAGGTGTGACGTGCTTGGACCCCCCAGTGTTTTCTTACCCAGAATCCTCAGCAATCCTCAAAATTAGCTAAAAAATCACATTTTCCCATCATTTCTGTGTGGGATCACTGCACCAGGACAAATTTCCCACCACTCAACGTTCCCCTTAGTCTACCGGTAAAAATGATACCTCACTTGTGTAGGTGGACCAAGTGCCTGTGACACGAAAGAGCCAATAACATGTTGAAATTGAGGGGGAACCAAAGCGGGTCCGGCCAAAAGGGCAGTTTGAAAAAAAAAAAATTAGGCTGACAAGTGGGGCAGAATTTTTATCAGTGTAGATGCGACATTGCCGGGTGGTAGGAATTTTGTGGATTCCTGCAGATTCTGGAAGGTTCCAGTCACAAAACTCTGGGAAAATGTGTGATTTCCAGCAAAGTTGGAGGTTTGAGTGGCATTGTGGGTAAGAAAATGGTGTAGGGTGCATGTGAAGCACACCACCCTGGACTCACCCAGATGTTTAGTTTTCAGATGTGTCTAGGTCTTGTGGATTTTTCTACATGGCAGCGTCCCAAAGTCCAAAAAGTACAGCCCTCACCAGTTCAAGTGGGACGATTTTGAGAGTTAGACAAACTCTCATGGACCAAATGTGAAACCAAAACCCAAAATAATCAAATGTCCTCTTGCCTGCTGTGGGATAAGATGTTTTAGTGTGCAGGGGAGAGTTGAAAGACTGTTACCGCCTTCAGTTGGGGTGGGGGCATAACCATGCCCATACTGGTTGGTAGCCACCAGCCCAATATATATATTTTTTAAGTCCCTGGCTTCTAGTAGGCTTTCTCCCCCCCGGGAGTGGATTGGGAGTAATTGCCCCACCTGCCCACCAGTGGGCAGAACAACTTTGGCCCATTTATTCGGGGTGGGGGTATGGCCATAAACCCACCCTCTTTTTTTTAAAAGAAAATCTTCCCTGGTCTCTGGTGGGCTTTCTGCCCCCAAGTAGGGCAGTTATGGCCAACAGTAATGTCGCTCCTGGGGAGTGACTCTTGCCCAAGGGGCTGCCCTCTCAAACAAAACATACACATACACACACACCAATCCTTGGTGCCTAAGTGGTTTCTGCTCCCCCCGGGGGCAGATTGGCCTAATAGATATAGGCCGGTCTGCTCCCAAGGGGAGCAGAAATGGCTTAAAATAAATTTGCTCCCCCAGGGGAGTGACCCTTGTGTGAAATTGGCTCCCCCCAAAAATCCCTGGGGCCTAGTAGTTTCTGGCCCCCGGGGGGCAGAAATGGCCTAAAACAAATCCCCCCCCCCACCCCCCCAGAGGAGCAACACTTGCATAAGGGGTCGCTCCCCTCATACGAAACTGACCTAAAAAAAAATCCCTGGTGCCTAGTGGTTTCTGCTCCCAAGGGGGGCAGATTGGCCTAATAAAAGTAGGCTGATCTGCCCCCAGGGGGGTCAGAAATGGCCTAAAGACAATTTGCCCCCCAGGGGAGCGACCCTTGCCTAAGATAACCTGGTGCAATTCAGACTCTTCAGGATTAGATATTCTTCTGGGATAGGCCTTACAAGATTAGTGTACACTGATAGGGGAAGGCAGTGTGATTTACTGTTTTGTCTATAGTGGCCCCCTATTATTTACATAGAGAGAACTGCCTTAGAGTGCAGTTTTGCTAACATTTGGTCTACAGAGACCACTGACTTCTTGAATTTAAGTGTAACCTCTGTGGGAAAATGTGTTATGTAGCTTCCAGAAATTATATCTGTACACCTTATGGGTCATCCAGAGTTTTCATATTTCCCTGGCTCATCTTAGGATCAGAGCCCAGGCCTTTTGTCACCATGGTATGTCCAGTTAATTACATTCCTCTCCAGCAGCAGGAATAATAGCTGCCCTACAGAAAAGGAGCAATTAACACTACTCCTCACAGCTCCTGAGGATGAAAGGGGTGGGGAAAATTATCTGCATCAATCAGTCAGCTCCCACACTGTACCAGGGAGGATCCTTCCTAAGCCCACTGAACAAAGGCGAGTGCTCAGACAACTGGAGCCTACCCAGATGGGGGATATCTTTGAAATTCTAGTGTGCAACTCCCTGGCAGTGATGTCAAATGGGGGCAATGCTGAGACCTGAGGAGTTGATGTGACCGGCGGCTCGTGGATGACATCATTTTGGACTTATCCAACATGCTGTGCAGTAGGGTTGGAGAAGGGTGGAGAGGTGACTTGGCACCCTAGGGTTGGCCAGTGGTGCCTTACTTCTGGAACCTTCCTCTCCCTTTTAAAAACTCTTGCACAAGGAGGAGACTTTCTGTTTCCTGTGGATTTTTATACACTTCGCTGATGGACCCTGGGACAGCCATGGAGAACTGGGATGAGGAACTCTCTGACCCCTACTGGGGACTGAGGACTGTGCCCAGCTGACCCCAGGACCAGTGGGTCTCCCCAAGGGTCAGAGAGACTGGCCCCCTTGCACCTCATGAGTACCAGTTGGGGAAAGCCCTGGACTTTTCTGCACCCAGAAACAAAGATCAAGAGGAGAGGTTGCACAGGGAACCAGAAGGACCAGCTTTTTTGAGAACTGCACCACTTTCAAAGTGAGGAGGTTGCTGCAACTCACCCTGGTGGCTACATCTCACCCCCAGGAGTAAACTAAGCCCAGGATCATCAAAATCAGCCCGAGTTATTGCATTTTAATGTTTTGCCAACTTTCGAACCCTCTGATTGGTTGAAGCATGTGGGGATCCACTGTTGATTTTCAGCTCTGCCCCGGGGTGGTAGAGGGCAGGGAGCTGCCCCCAGAAAAAAAATGTGGAGAAGCGCTGTTGTGATTTTCCCACAAGTGCTGGAAGGGGGACGAGGACCCCATCCCTTGGCACCAAAGAGAAAGGCAGCGTAGGGAGCGCCATCACGCTCCCCTCGTCGAAACAGGAATGGGCCCAGTACCAAATCCCTGGGCCCTGAGATGACAAGGAATGAAGGTGGAATGCCACCCCACTCCCCCCAGCTTTGGCAGGTCCGTCCCAGCTCCCCGTTTCTGGGGGAGTGGGTGGCCACCACACGGCACAAGCCCTGCCTGCTGGAGCAGGCAGTGAAGAAAGGACTGCCGGCTCCTGCAGCCGAATATAGGAGTGTTGTCCACACAGACATCCAGCTATGGGCAACTTTGGGTGAGCTCCTGATACTGCCCCCATGATAATGAGGCCTTCAGGGTGCCAGGTTGGGACCGGGCACCCCCTCCACCCAGAAAAAAGAGAGACACTGCGAAGCCATTAATAAAAGAAAACACAAAGGAAATGCAACTGCTGCTCTCCCTGCTCAGCAGGAGAGCCTATACTATAATATTCACTGCTCAAGAAGGAGCACCCCCATAGTGACCGGCTGGGCCTTGCTTTTAAGCTGTTTCTCCCCTTGTGGTGATCCCAGGACATAAAAGTCACCACCAAAACTGAGAGAAGCAAAACCTTTCCCCCAATGGATTTCAGGAGTCCCTGCCCTAAGTAGGGGTGAATCCAAAACATTCACTACCCTTGGATTCTCCTTGTTTTCAAGCACTAACAAGGCTGAAGCTGTTGCTCCACAGCTAGGAGTGCAGTGTTCTCTAAGAGCTATGTGTATGGCTGTGATTATTATGGCCTGAAAGATCTAAAGGTGGTTAAAAGCAATCGCCTGTATTGAAGTGCCCTCCATGGGCCAAGTGTATAGTTGCAAGGCAATTTCAGACCCTAGGAAGCATCAATTTGATATGTTTTAATGATCACAATTTGATGATATAGAATGTATGAAAAATATACAAACACACGTTTTGAACATGACAAATGATTTATTGGTTGCTGTAGTGAGGACAATCATTGCTACTCAATGTATATACATGTTTTATTAACCTTGATGAGTGCATTCATGAAGAATTGTTAAAGTGCACAGTACTGATTTTACTATGTGCACTGTCACAAATCCAATAAGCATAGTTGATATGTTTGTGTGACCCCCATAGGGGGTTTCAGACGATTACATAGGCCCTCATTACAACCTTGGTGGGTGGCAACCGCCGCCCGCCAAGGTTGAGCCGCCGGGCAGCCGCCAATGCAGCCGCACTCCTGCGGGGTATATTATGAGATCCCCGTTGGGCCAGCGGGCGGAAACCTGGTTTCCACCCGCCGGCCCAGCGGGGATCTCGGCTGCAACAAAGGAGCCGGCTCCAAATGGAGCTGGCAGTGTTGCGGCTGTGCAATGGGTGCAGTTGCACCCGTTGCGCTTTTCACTGTCTGCATAGCAGACAGTGAAAATCTCCATGGAGCCGTGGCAGGGGCTCCCAGGGGCCCCACCACTCCCCTTTCTGCCAGCCTTTTCATGGCGGTTCTTACCTCCCTATACAGCCTCTAATTCATCCTTGACTACCACTAATGAGAAAGACTGCCCATTGTGCACCCCTTTAACCCAGAAAGGTATGAGACGAAAAAATAATAAAATGTCTAACCCATGTGTAGCCCATGAGGAGGCAAACAAGATAGTTCACTCATCCAATAAATGGTGTTATCCCTATACAGATATAAATATGGAGTTAAGTTTGCACCAAACTTGTGTCAAAAAAATGACACAAATTTGGCAGAAATGAAGTATAAATATGGGCCAAAGTAACTTGGGTGGAGTTAAACCTTTAACGTCACAGACTTATACAGACTCTTGTCTTGCCCTGAGGAGTCCATCGTCCAATTGAATGCTCGGGTCCAAGGCACTAAAGACCACCTTACCCAGAGCAGGGTGCCTTCAAGCGCTTTCACATCTAGGAATCAGGAATCTTCCAAACATTCTCAGCTGCCCCCACTCTCTGTGCCAAAGAGGCAATTGGACTTCTTACACTTATCCCCTGAAAGTAACCCATACACTCTGCTCTTGCAGAGGGTTTCATCCTTGAGGGAAGGGGCACAAGAAGACTGTTACAGCTTAATTAGTAAAGCAGCTCACTGGTGCAGGAAAAACAAAGGCTGTCAATTCGAAGTAGTGGACAAATCCTTATGGCCTATGGGACGAATTGGGTGGGCACAATTCCTAAATCTTCAACTAGTGGTTGTGCGGTCTTAAGTTTTAAAGACTCAGCTTGTGTTAATTATTTGCTGTCACGCCTGAGTCATGTGCCCCCAGCAGCAATCACATGTGCGCTTGCCCCCTTGGCTTTTTCTATCACCCATCTCACACCAGTATCCCTAGCACACATTTTTGGGAATGCAGAAGTAACGGACTGGGAGCCATGGCAACAGCAACCCCAGTTGCACTTTCCAACCGCCAGGAAAAACTAAGGAGCCTCTCAGATATTGACTAACAGTTCATGTCTGCTATCCCAGATGAAGAAGTTAGTCCCCCAGATTCTATGTTCTTATTGCCTTCACATTCCCAAGTGACATTAAACAAAAGTACATCTATGACTAAATAAAGGGGCATTCTGATCTGCTACTGCTTTCATGGAACATCACAGGGATCTGCCTGAAGGTGTCAGATAAGGACTGGCTTTCCTTTATCCGTAACTTCAATATAATGTGCTGCCAGGAGACATGGACCTTTGACTCCATTCATATTCATAGTTTTAAGTCTTATTGTTCCCCAGCAATTCCAGCAATGGCAGGAAGAGCGATGGGGGATTAGCTATCTCAGTGCCAGTTGCCATTAGGAACCTGTAGGTTAAGGTTCTGGTTGCTAAACCCTGCTATCAGATTTTAAAATTTACCTGCCTAAATGTATTAATCTAGTTTTAATTAATTTCTATTACAACTTCTTTTCAACTCAACCATTAGGCATTATTGAGGGGCTGGGGAACTTTATCATGGAATTTGGGTATAGTGAGAGAATTCATGTTTCAATCACCTGGGCGGGCGATTATAACATTACAAAATATATCCATCATAGTAACCACATCTGTGGGGTCACTGATGTTCAAGGGACTGATGTTGTCCACTTCAATCATTCAGCTTATGGGGAAGCCTTAAATTAGATAGTCGTTACTCACAATCTGAGCTTCCTTGAATCAAAGGGAAAGGGCAGGAATGTGGCATCGCTATGCAGTACATCACATTCCTGTCCATTCCCACTGTGCTGACACCATTTTGGCTGCCTAGCTATATATTGTGTTATGGTTAGATAAATAGGAAGTCAAAGGAGCCCACAGCAGGTCTCTCTTGATGGCAATCTGTAATGCAGGTCAAAGAACAGTGTCCAATCTGTGATTGTGGCAAATCAAGTTCCACCAAGTGAGAAACAAAATATTACTAGATTTTTCCAATTGG
Source organism: Pleurodeles waltl (assembly GCF_031143425.1). Classification (NCBI taxonomy): domain Eukaryota; kingdom Metazoa; phylum Chordata; class Amphibia; order Caudata; family Salamandridae; genus Pleurodeles; species Pleurodeles waltl. The sequence goes on along the minus strand of NC_090447.1, from coordinate 506,212,841 downwards.
AAGTGATAACTTAAAAAGCCACTACCAAGAGAAGATCAACCAACATTCCCGGAGATTTGTCGTCTGATCAGATATCAAAACAACTGCCTGGAAAAACATGAAGCATGGAATAAAGAGAAGTAATAGAAAACAGCTGGGTCACTTTGTACCAGACCTGTTTACGAAAGGAGAGAATCTTAAGACATAAGAAGAACAAATGAAGGACATATGCATGAGACCTGTTTCAGGTCCTGAGCTCGCCCCCCACGACCGCAGCACCAACCTGCTGCCCTCTGCCTCTGTCTCATGAGCACGCTGCCGTTTGCGTGTTCGAGGCCCTCCTCCACCCGCAGGCATCCTCCTGCGCCTCATCCCTGGTGGCTAGTGGGCTTACTTGACCCGTGTGCCGCTTCCGCCGTCCTGTAAGTTGTTTTTTGGCTTTTTGGCTTTTTCAGCGCCTCGCCGCCGGCGCTTCTGCCCCCTTTGTGCCCCCCTGAATTGCTGTCTCCCCGATCGTGTATTGTGCCATTATTGTATTTCTGATTGTGTGCTTTTCTTATTGTAACTGCTTGTATTTTGCTCGTTTTCAGTGTTTTTGCCCCTTGTGCGCTCCCCGTTCCCTGCCGCTGCCTCCCTGCGGCCCCGCCCCCCTCGCGCCCCCATTTGCCACTCCCTCCCGCCTCCCAGCTGCTCCTCCCTCCCCCCTCCCTTCTTAATGGCTGGCGCTGCACGTCCGCGCCGCTGGCGCGCCAGAGGCGCGCCAGAGGCAAGCCCGTCTGCGCCCGTCCGCGCCTTGACCGCGCCCAGCGCCACCCCCCCTGGCCCCCGCACCCCCCGCATCCGCTACTCATCCAACGAACTCCGCGCTCTCAAACCCGGCCCCTCCACTGAATGCTTCCGGGCGTCCCCGAAGCACACTAAAGGACCTTTTTCCTGCCGCACCTGCAACTTCTCCTGCATCAGAACGACTAATCCAACTACTAAAATATGCAACCCCAACCACCTGAACTGCATCCTCATCAACACCCGCTCCGCACGAAAACACGCCATCGAGCTCTGGGATTTGCTCGACACCACAGCACCTGACGTGGCTTTCCTGACCGAAACCTGGTGGAACGACTCCTCGGCTCCGGACATCGCCATCGCCATACCGGACGGCTACAAAATCATCAGAAGAGATCGAACCAACGGAATCGGAGGCGGAATAGCCATCGCTCACAAAGCTACCCTCAAAATCCACACCCACTCGGACGACACCCTCAAGACAGCCGAACACCTCCACTTCCAGATCCACACGGACCCCAACACGACCCTCAGAGGAACCCTCATATACCGCCCTCCAGGACCAAGAGCCCCCTTCAGCGACACCATCGCCGACCTCGCAAGCACCCACGCCCTCGCCTCCACGGATTACATCCTCCTGGGAGATCTAAACTACCATCTGGAAAACGCCAACGACGCCAACACCGCATCACTGACCTCCAACCTCCTCAACCTCGGACTCCACCAGCTAGTCAACACTCCCACCCACATCGCCGGACACACCCTTGACCCCCTCTTCACCTCAAGCAACCACATCTCTTTCAGCCACACCTCCGAACTCCACTGGACCGACCATCACTGCGTCCATTTCACCTATAAGAAAATCACAGAGCAACACCGCATCCAGCTACCTCCTCACCGCCGCTGGGGCAAAGTCACCCAAGACCAACTGACCAGCACCCTCATCAACAACCCTCCACCCGACGCAACCGACCCGAGCACAGCCGCCATCAATCTCCATCAATGGATCCTCGACTGCGCCAACACCCTTGCCCCACTCAAGAAACCCACTGCAATCCAAGGAAAGAAAAAACCAGCATGGTTCACAGACGATCTAACCACCTCCAAAAGCATCTGCCAGAAGCTCAAAAAGAAATGGATCCAAGACCGCACACCCGACAACCTCGCCACCCTCAAAAACGCCAACCGTGAACACCACCAACGGATCCGCCTCGCCAAGCGCGCCCACTTCACCGAACGCATCAACAACAACGCCCACGACTGCAAAGAACTCTTCGGCATCGTGAAGGAACTCTCCAACCCAAAAGCCAACTCCAACGACATCCCGCCCTCCCAGAAACTCTGCGACGACCTCTCCACCTTCTTCCACCAGAAAATCGCCACTATCCACGACAGCTTCAACACCGGTCCACCGCCAGACCCCACCCCCGACGTCTCCTCCCACGACTGCCGCCTCACCGCCTGGACCCACGTGGACGATGCAGAAACCATAACAACCATGAACACCATCCACTCAGGCTCCCCTACGGACCCTTGCCCTCATCACGTATTCAACTCAGCCAATGCCACCATCGCCCCCGAACTCCGCAAGGTCATCAACCTCTCTGTCACCTCCGCCACTTTCCCGGACAGCTGGAAACACGCAGAAATCCAACCCCTCCTCAAGAAACCCAAAGCCGACCCCAACGATCTCAAAAACTTCCGTCCGATCTCTCTCCTCCCTTTTCCAGCTAAAGTCATCGAGAAGATCGTCAACACTCAACTCACCCACTTCCTCGAAGACAACTCCATCCTGGACCCCTCACAATCCGGATTCAGACGAAACCACAGCACTGAGACTGCTCTCCTCACCGCCACAGATGACATCAGACATCAAATGGACAACGGCGAAACCTCAGCCCTCATCCTCCTCGACCTATCAGCCGCCTTTGACACAGTCTGCCACCGCACCCTACTGACCCGCCTCCAGGAAGCCGGCATCCAAGATAAAGCCCTCCACTGGATCTCATCCTTCCTCTCCGACAGAACTCAGAGAGTCCGTCTCTCCCCTTTCCGCTCCAAAGCGACCAACCTCATCTGCGGCGTCCCCCAAGGATCCTCCCTCAGCCCTACGTTGTTCAATGTCTACATGGCCCCCCTCGCTAAACTGGCCCGCCAACATCATCTCAGCATCATCTCCTACGCCGACGACACCCAGCTCGTCCTCTCCCTGACCAAAGACCCGCTCACCGCCAAAACAAACCTCCACGAGGGACTAAAAGCCATCGCCGATTGGATGAACAACAGTCGCCTGAAACTCAATTCCGACAAGACGGAAGTCCTCATCCTCGGGCGCACTCCCTCGGCCTGGAACGACTCATGGTGGCCCTCCGACCTCGGACCCCCGCCCACCCCTGCCAACCACGCAAGAAACCTCAGCTTCTTCCTGGACTCCGCCCTCACCATGTCCAAACAGGTCAGCGCCGTCTCCTCCTCCTGTTTCAACATCCTTCGAATGCTCAGCAGAATCTTCAAGTGGATTCCAACAGAAACCAGAAAGACGGTGACCCAGGCCCTCGTCAGCAGCAGACTTGACTACGGCAACGCACTCTACACAGGCATCCCAACCAAAGACATCAAACGACTCCAACGTATCCAAAATGCCTCCGCCCGACTGATTCTCGACATACCCCGCCGAGGTCACATCTCCCCTCACCTGAAGGAACTCCACTGGCTCCCGGTAGACAAGAGGATCACCTTCAAACTCCTCACCCACGCTCACAAGGCGCTTCACAACACCGGACCCTCCTACCTCAACACCAGACTTAACTTCTACACTCCAACACGTCAACTCCGATCCGCCAACCTCGCCCTCGCCATCGTACCCCGAATCCATCGCAAGACCTCCGGCGGCAGATCCTTCTCCTTCCTCGCCGCCAAGACCTGGAACTCTCTCCCCACACCTCTACGCCAGACCCAGGACCTCCTCGCATTCAGAAGGCTCCTCAAGACCTGGCTCTTCGACCGCTAAACAGCAGCGCTCCACGCCCCCCCCCCTCCCCCCAGCGCCTCGAAACCCTGACGGGTACATAGCACGCTTTATAAATATTGTGATTGATTGATTGATTGAGAGGCTTCACAACTCCAACAATTATTGTTAGGCAATAGTTTCATTTTGAAAAAGAGAACAGGGAGTTAAAAACAACCTGTTGTAAAAGAAATACATGGTCTGAGTGGAACTGGCAGAATGAGAAGTATGATGGATTTTGTGTCATATTTTATTCCATATGGGTATGTCATAGGAAGACTGCAAATATTGCTCCCAAAGCTCCTCAATTTTAGCCCTATTCCTGTCTGAGTCTGCAAAACACAACTGCTTACTTATAAAAGAAGCCTTGACCTCAGTAGAGAAATCATGTTGGGGGGTAGGAGTGCTAGGTGCTTGAGAAGGGAATGAGGAAGGATTTGTGACTCACTGTCTGAGAATGTCTAAGAGGGTGTCATATTTAGACCAATTAAAGAGAGGGATGTGAAACTGAATTGTAGTTCCTCAAAAGGAAGGAATTGATTTTCAAGAATGATCTGGGATAATGATATAGGACCATTAAACAAACAGAGAGGCCATTTAAGAATCTTATGAGCTATAGTAATAGTAGGATTATACCAAATAGGTGTTAATAGCAACAATTGAGAAGGGGTATATATCTGGGTAACAGATTTATTAATAATGTTGTTAGATTGTGAAGGGGAAGACATTGATCTAGGTTTCTGAGCCATAAGAGAGAACTGAAGAAAAGAAAAGGAGAACATAGCGAAAGTTCAAGAGATCTCCAAAGCAGATAGGATGTGGAAGGTGAATCACTTAACAAAGACCAAATCTGTCTAAGATTGAAAGCAGAACAATACTGAGTGAAATTATGGACATTGACTCCACCAATTGTTTTGGAGTTTTTAAGTTTGGATAGAGAGATCCGAGCTGGTCGTTTGTTCCATAGGAATTTAGGGCCACATGTACAGAGCATTTTTCTAGTTGCAAATGGGCCAATTCGCAGAATCGGCACGTTTAGGTCTAGAAAAATGCTTTTTGGGATGTACAAGGCACAAACTGATTCAGTAACTTGGTACCGAATCGCAATTTGCGATTCAGTATTAGGAAGGGACGTGTTCAGGGCGTCCCTTCCTAATACTGAATCTAAATGGTATGTATGATAGTTTTGTGACAGTGAATGCGGTCGCAAAACAATTGCAGTTAGCACCAATTTCTAATTTGTGCTAATCCATTCAGAAGGGGGAGGGTTCCCAGGGGACGCCTTCGCATTTGTGAATGCATGCGAAAATGTTTTTGAAGAGCAAGCAGTGGTCTCACGGACCACTGCCTACTCTTCAAAACTGAAACTGAAACGTTTAATTTTCCTTCTTTCTAAACGCAGCCCGTTTTCCTTTAAGGAAAACAGGCTGTGTTTAAAAAAAATGCTTAATTTAAAAGCAATCACAGACATGATGGTCTGCTGACACCAGCAGGCCACGATGCCTGTGATTTTTGCGATTTCCGGTGGGTCTCAAATTGCTACCTACCTCACTAATATTAAAGAGGCAGGTCTATTTGTGACCCACCGGGAATCACAAAAGAAACTCAATGGAGTTTCTTATATTTGGATTTGCGATTCCCTAATTGCAATTTGCATGGAATCGCAATTAGGAAATCGCAAATCCAAATATTTGTACATGTGGTCCTTGGAAAGTAAGCCATCAATGGATCTGCAAAAAGTAGTAGGTAATCGAAGAGGAAGCATTTGTAAGTAAAAACTGATAATAGACATAACATCATTTTAATTGTCTACATTCTACCTCACCAGGAAAGGTACAAAGGCGACCATTGGACAGACAAGGAAAAGATCTTATGTTTTGAAGGATCCATGTTAGGTTGTATAGTGTCTTTGATGGAGGGAGAGTATAGAATTCCTAAACATTTAACTTTAGAAGAGTTCCAGAGAAAGCATGTATTCTTAAACATACCGTTAAGACAAGATTTATTAGGCTGCACTACTTCAGATTTGTCAATGTTAAGACATTAACCAGAGACAACAGAATATCTACATAAAATGAACAAATTCAGGAACAGAAAAGAGGGGACTAAAATTATGAATTGAAATATTGTCAGCATATGCCATGAATTTAATGTTGGAATGATTGATAATATATCTGGTGAAAGTCTGAGATCTTCTAATAGATTCTAAAAAAGGTTCCAGAATAAGGATAAAAAGTAGTGGTGAGAGGAACCACCTCACTTCATGTCATCATGGACATTGTTTACAGACCTGGTCGTTCATTTAACAGCATAATGCATTGTGGGTGTTACAGTTTTTCTTTGTTTTCAATCAACTAATTACACTAATACACCTGATAGCAATGATTTGTAGGTTAAAAGCCAAGGACATGAAACAGTGTACATAGTGGCATGTAGTTATAGTTATTTCTCACTCTAATCTTAGCAGCTGAAATTGCTGTGTTGAGCTAGTGAAAGACCAGTATACAAACTAAGAACACCAAGACCCCTTCAAGAGTAAAAGGATCTGGCGCTAAGGAGGTATGTGGTAGACAGGATACTCATAGGTATCAGGCGAAACAATAAAAGATATAATGGAGGAAACAAATAACAAAGGGATCTCAAGAGTGAAAAACAACAAATGCGGGGCAATCTAAATGTCTCCTGCAACAAAGCATTTCTCAGGCACCTGCTCCATGTTTAATTGGCCTTACATTCTAGCTGTACGCACTATATCCCAGAAGTGCACCAGTAATCCAGACTTGATTGAGCAGCTAGCAAAGTCTGTTTTGCAGCCTAGTACTTGTGTCCCTTCAATCTCTACTGCCCTTTCTACAACGCTACCAAGCCATTCCAGCCCTATGCATGACCCAGTCCCTGTTGCTGGGCTGTGGCCTCTGTCTGCACTCGTTCCCGAGGCACAGATTCCCCCCGATGAGTCGGAGGTGCCGCTATCTGTTGCATCCAGAGTCCCACTGATCTGGGAACACCATTATACAAACTTCACTCATTAACAGAGCCTCCCTTATACTTGGGATCATGTTTACCCACTCATGCAGGTAATGCCCTCCCAGGTCCCTCCTTCAAGCAACTGAAGTATCTTGCCCACCGGTATCCTGTGTCTTTGCTTCCTCTGTCAAAGTAGTGAATGGTTGTTTAGAGCTTGGCTAATAGCCTATGTGGTGTAGAAGGCCTGTGGGGGAAGAAATAAAAACATGTCAATGACGGCATAATATTCTGTCAAAAGATTAATGCTCTCATGGCCAGTAATCTGAGGCGGAATATAGCAAATGTCAAGGAAAAATAATTTTTATTTAGGGCCAGAGCTGAGAGACTTTTTGTAGGTTTAAAACCAAAGAACATCAGGATCAGTGAGGCAGATGGCTGTATGTTGGTACAGTACTCATGAGATGAAGGAATAGGCCATTTTCAAGGGTTTTCATGGATGGCATCTGCTCTATTTTAGTCAGTCATGGCTAGTGTTACTATTTGGGGCCAGCATGGAGAGAGGAAAATTAAAAGAGGTAGTGTGGGATTAACCAAATTATACCTTCATCTCCTGAAGCTCCATGCACTCCAGATGATGCAGACTCATAATTATTGTCCACATCAGTGTGGTATTTGTGGAAAAGAACAAGTCAGAGGTCCATACATTTTTGTCTCACCTCAAAGTTGCAGCACTCTCCAAAACATTTACAGCCTCACATACATGTAAATGTGGCAGCGCTTACTTTGTTAGTTCATTTCATCCACTGTGGTTCATTCCATTTGTTTGCTCATGGATGCATAAGTCACAATTTCATCATTTCATATCCTTTGTGGTGAAGGCCCAATGATCTGAGCCAGCCTTTACTGATCTATTCTTGTTGAGGTGCTTCTTTAGTCTCCTTTCATATGAATTCAGTATATAATCTTTAGCTGTGCTAATGTATTACTGTATCATGCTTGAGCATAGACCCGTCTACAGCTGCTGTCCTATATGAGTTTCTAGTTGTCCCATTTCTTTTCCCTTCGTGGCAGAGCAGCTTTCGTTGGAACTGTATCTCCTATGGTAGAAGCATTTCATAGTAGTGCAATCTGGGCAGATGTCATCTATCTCGTACTTGTGGTCTTCGTGGGTCCAGTCACATAGTGGTCATTTTATGTGGAGGTTACAATGTAATTTCTAGAATCTTTTTAAGGGAGAGCAAAAACTATGCACTGATAAAATTAATGGGGCTATATATAATGGGCAATAGTGAAGAGTGTGTGACTGCATGAATACATGTATTACATAATGGGTAACCATGCCCTGTGGTCATATATTGCCATTGAGGGGTTCTAGCAATAATATAAATGTGCGGATTGAAGGCAGAGAGGTTTATAAATATCACCAGAACTCTGCGATGGCAATAAAGGACCAAATTGCACATGCTACTGGTTATGCATTTCGCATGTTAAATTTGTGGTCTTTAGCTTGAAAAAGCTGTTCTCTCAGACAGGGAAACAGTAAGTGAGTTATTTGACTATCCTTTTTGGCTGGTGACAGGACAAAAGTAGTAAATTACTAAAATATGTAATTCAAAATGTAGAATTGTAGAAAAAACACCAATTACCTTGTTAAAAACACATTCTTCGTGTGGAAGAGAGAGGGGTGGTTCAGGCTCTCCTCTGCAATGTACAGCTACCAGTGGGCACTGTATGGAATTGGAATATTCAAGTTTTATCTAAATGTCAATAAAAGAATGTTGATTATGGAATGGACAGTGCTAAAGCTGAATAGAGTAGGTAGGGGCTATCATTAAACTGTTGAAACCATATTTTATAGGGGCCTTTGAAATATATTCCACATTTAACCAGTACCTTCCCATGAAGCATTTTCCATATGTCACAGGGACTCATGATGTATTTTCCATATTTGAAGTTATACCCAGAAATCAACATGTCTGTCTGCCTGTCTGTCTGTCTGTCTTTCTACCTATCAATTTTTTGTTGTAGTGCATACATCTGTTTGTATCTAATGAACAATATCAGAAGATTCATACTTACTTATAAAAAAAACAAATTCCCGAATTTCATTTCTGCTATACAGTGCTTGTTTAATAAATGCTAAAACTGCCACCGCTATCTCCGCAGGCTGAAATTATTGTAGGAAGGCAGGGCCTGGCCTACAATGCCAAAAATTATATTGTATCAATAGCGGCCTAGTATACGTTCTTCTCAGCCTGCAAACAATTTCCAGAGGAGAATAAAGCATTGGGTGCTTTGAGTTGAGAACCCATCACACAGGCATCATGTATGAATACTTGTCCAATCATTTATCTTAAGAAATGTAGCCTAGAAATGCATGGTATTAAGTCTAAAATGTGTCAACAAAAACCTGTGGTAGATATTAGTCTCCATAATCAAATATGGTCATAGCCCCTCCCTTAAAGTAATTTCAAAGTGCTTTTTGTGTTCTTTCTTTGACCTTTCCTCCTCAATATTTTTTAAGCACAGGCACTTAAGGTTGCCTTTATTAATCTCTTGTAACTTCTTGGGGTCTTCATGGAAACTAAGTCTCCCCACTACACAAGGTCTTGACAGATTTCAGCCGGGGAATCTCAAAAACAAGGTCCAAAGGTTGACAATCTTGGACAATTACTCTATTAAAAGCTCCTCTTCTTGTGACAAGCTCTCATGCCACAATAAGAGAGGACATAGGAGAATCAGATCCTCAGGCAGGGCAACACCAACTGCTGGTGGACAGCGTAAAAAGAGGAGGAGTGTGGTAGTGCCAGTAATCTTGTCAACAACTGATTCTCAGACACATGAACTCTCACCCGCAAGCATGAACACAACACACATTTAAAAACATTTTTACTTACCTCAGGCGGCATAAAAAAGCATATTCCAGCTGATTGTACTCCATTTTTATTACAATAATAAGGAATAATATATTATTATTATTCACTATTAGTGTGATAAAAAATACCAGAAAACAAAGAGAATGGAGCCACAACTGACATCCATAAAGACTGAATGCCACTGTATTCCTGGCACTGAATTTGCCACCTCTGAAGCCAGGAGTTGCAAAAGCAGTGCCAGGGGTAGCAAAGAGCAAGCCAGGGATTGCATCTGTGACCCACTGGCGACCCCTAAATGATGTCCATGCTTTTGAGAAGAGAGAAGCTACTAACATGATCTTATTTGGTTACCATGGAAACATCTGTCCAGTAAAGGGGGATGATTTACTGTTGATATAAACTGAAATATTTACTACAATTTAATGAATGTGACTTAAGATGTCTCTTTAATAACAAATTGTCATTATATCTGTAGAGTTATATGAGAGCATTTGAGATGTGTGAAGTCTGAGCGAAATAGTAAGTGTAAAGGTCTGGCTATGCAAACAACTCCTCTTACACATGGTTGAAATCCATGAGCAGCGTGGTAATTCAAACAAAAAAGATGGGGTGCCCAACCTGGCTGGAAGTCAGGTTCTGTAGCCAATCGAGGCTTGCAGGAGGGTTAGGCATTTGCTCAACATCAGCCTCAAATGGAGGTGGTATACCTACAAAAATATAATGTTCAAAATAACAGAAAAATAGACTGACCATATCACTTTATTATAAGTACAAAATCTTGTTTTCTTGCTAAAATAAAAAAATAACATTAGAATAACATTACAATTATAACAATTATTATTTATATAAAGAGAAATGTATAAAAGATCTCTCACCAACTTCACCATTTATTTTGATGCTAATGTGGTGGAGAAGGTCTCCGTCCATGACAACCACAACATGTGTTCATCTGTGCTGGACTTGCTGTAAACGTCCTCCCATACCAGGTGACATTACAGAGATGGCATGACACCCTCTCCCAGCACTGGTCCTTTTATTTAGATGATATCTTTGTCCTACCTTACCCCCGCCCCAAGCATACCAGGCAGGTAATGCAGCACCAGACAACACAGCTCCCCCACCTCCCTCTCATTGATGTTGACCTGGTGGCTGCTTTCCCTGACTCTACTACGTATCCCAGCTAACAAACAAACAGAGACAGGACATACAACAATTCCAAATAACACATACTCACAACTACTTAAAAAACAACGACAAGTCCCAAATAACTACAGGCTGAAACAGAAACCACAAGACTATATTTAAGATTAATAAACATATACAGCAATGAGGGAACACACCAAATACACTCATAAAAACCTAGAATACAATCTCAACCACATCCAAAACACGCCTCCCTCAACTACTCAGCAACTCACAAAAGAAAAGGGTGAGCTCCCCCATTGCTTGTTTTTTTTTTTTTGGATACAACAATATTTTTAATTGCACTGCATGAGATTTCTCATGCAATGTGATCCAAAACCAGACATATGTTATACTGTGTTTGAAATGCTACATAACATCATACAAATTCTATTAAAAAATATTCATTTACAAATCGATCTGTTTACTTTGAATGCTCACAAAAAAATTGGAATTTTATTAAATGAACAATATTAAGTAATGGATAATTATTTTTTTAAAGAGATAGATAGATAGATAGATAGATAGATAGATAGATAGATAGATAGATAGATAGATAGATAGATAGTTAGATAGATAAATTGATAAATAGATAACAATTATTCAGTTCATACTCGAACCATAAAAGTTCATTAACAATAACATATTAAGAATAATTTTCTTTACACAATATAAAAACTTACATTAGAAATTAGAATAAAACGAAATGTCATCATAAATGAATAGAACACTTACTCCAGGAACGTAGTGCCACGCGATCTCACGGTGGAATGAAAAAAATAACTAAAACATTGACACGTCTCTTCATCCGAGAGTTGCTGAAGATAAAATAATGCCCGGGTACATTTCCTAAGATTCTTACATTTAAAAAAATACCAAATATCATTTAGTAAAAATGTTATTAAAACCACAAAAGAATAAAAAATGAAACATTGTTTGTTTAGAACTTTGAGATATATATATATATATAGCTGTAGATAGCTACAGGTATAAACATATATGTTATATATATAAACATATATGTTTCTCATATTTTTATTTGCAAAATGCATACATTTTTATAGCATTTGAAAAAGGTGTGTATATTACATTATAATATCCAATATCTCTTACATAATAAATGTTTATGTAGAAAGAAACATTGAGTTATACATAGAGAAGCAAACAAATACAGAGATAAGTAGACTTAGCGATACACTCTCTGTATGAATACATTAGAAAGGAAATATCCCAATTCAAGGTGTACAGAAGTGTTCCTCTGCCCTTAGTTCCTGACTGCATGTTTTTGGAATCATGGATTTCTATTTAACCCCTAGTCTCACAGCAATCAAGTGTTTTCCCAGAGTTCTTTGACATGAGTGAGGTCCTGGGCCTCTCTTATTAGCTGGAGTGGTGTCATGCTAGACAATGGACTACTTTCAATTTCATGAGGTTTGCACATAGAACAGTGGTGGCAATGTAACATATAACATGTTTTGTAAATCCAGTTGTGATCAAACCATTTTTATCTGTGAAACTAGAGTGATAGCCATCTGCCCCACTCATGTAAAGTTCTGCTTATGTGTTTTTACCCAGATCCTCTTGCTAACATCCCAACATTTGTTTTCCTAAGACCCCAAAAAATAATAGAGGGCAGCCATGAATACACTTGGACAACCCTCACTGATCAAGGCCCGTATTTATACTCCGTTTGCGCCGAATTAGCGTCGTTTTTTTCGACGCAAATTCGGTGCAAAACTAACGCCATATTTATACTTTGGCGTTAGACGCGTCTAGCGCCAAAGTATGGGCAAATAGCGTCATTTTTTTTCGTGAACGCCTTCCTTGCGTTAATGAGATGCAAGGAAGGCGTTCCCGTCTAAAAAAATGACGACGACGCAAATGCGTCGTATTTATACTCCCGGGCAAAAATCACGCCCGGGAGTGGGCGGGGCAAAAAACCCCGCATTTGCGCCACTTTTTAACGCCTGGGTCAGGGTAGGCGTTAAGGGGGCTGTGGGCTCAAAATGAGCCCACAGGTGCCCTCCCATGCCCCCAGGGACCCCCCCTGCCACCCTTGCCCACCCCAGGAGGACACCCAAGGATGGAGGGACCCATCCCAGGGACATTCAGGTAAGTTCAGGTAAGTATAATGTTTTATTTTTTTAAATTTTTTTTGGTGGCATAGGGGGGCCTTATTTGTGCCCCCCTGCATGCCACTATGCCCAATGACCATGCCCAGGGGACATAAGTCCCCTGGGCATGGCCATTGGGCAAGGGGGCATGACTCCTGTCTTTACTAAGACAGGAGTCATTTAAATGCGTCTGGGCGTCGAAAAAATGGCGCAAATCGGGTTGAGGCGATTTTTTTGCCTCAACCTGACTTGCCCCATTTTAAGACGCCCTAACGCCATTTTCCCCCTACGCCGGCGCTGCCTGGTCTACGTGGTTTTTTTCCACGCACACCAGGCAGCGCCGGTCTGCTAGCGCCGGCTAACGCCATTCCATAAATACGGCGCCCGCATGGCGCTTCAGAATGGCGTTAGACGGCGCTAAATGTTTTGACGCTAAACTGCGTTAGCGCAGTTTAGCGTCAAAAAGTATAAATATGGGCCCAAGTTGCTTACTGCTCTTACATAAATCACCACATCAGATGAATTGACCAATTACTTGCCCAATTTGGCACTTTCAGCAAGGAAATAGCAAGAAGAATGCAACTTTTCTGCTGGCCATTAAAAAGTGCAATGTACCTTAAAAATGCATACCCTTCTTTTTCCGCATTAGTCCAACTGCAAGCAAATTTCACCATCATGAAAAGGCTGGCGGAGAATAGGTGCAGGGGGCACAGGGGGGCCCCTGCATTGCCCATGCACTTTCGATTCCGCCAAACTCAAAATGAGGCCCAATATGAGGAGATGTGCCAGTTTTCAGGATCCTTAATGCATCTTGATGTTTTCTGAACTCCATATTAGGACAGATAAGGTGGATCCATTTGCTTCTGAAGTTAGCATAAGTGGGACAAAAGAACAAAATATGCGCTAGATTTTGTTCAGCCTGTAAACTACAAAAATTGCAATTAGTATCCACAGGGCCATTAGTTTCGCATTTCCACCTCAATATGTGTGCTCTGGTTTGAAGGGTGTCATACCAAAAACGTCTGTAGATCAATTTGGCCAACTGGGGCTCTACTTCATCTAAAAAGGGTTCACAATGCGGGTGGGCTTCAAAAGTAAGAATTGTGCAGACAGCTTACCCAACCTGGTGTCCCGATGTAATGAGGTAGTCACATATTTCCAAGAAAATAGTTTTAGATGTCTCCTCAAATGGGGATCATTTCATCAAGAGCCCAGACCCAACTTAGTAAACCAGGACTTGACTTGGTAAAACCGAGGGAAGGTACAAGAGCTATTGAACTCCAAAAGTTCCTGTAATCCCTCCCTCTATTAACCAAGCTCCTGTGTAGTCCATGTCACCCAGAATAATAAGGGTCTCAGGGTCACAATGTACTCTTTTCTCTTGAGATCCATATCTTGATACAAAGGGATAATAGGACTGCAACTGGGAAGACATAGTAATGATCTGATAAACGTATTCTTCTCCATGGCAAGCATATCCACACTATTGAAATCCCATAATTCTGCTCTATGCAATGTTGATGCTTGGGCCTTGCTACTATAAACTTCAGTAGCCGGGGAAATTGCTTTAGATGAAGCAGCTTGCTACTTTTTAGGTACAGTGTAACATTGTTGATAAACAAGGGAACATACTTAAAATGTTTTTTAATTTAATTTGTAATCATTGCGAAACAAAAAATAAATCAAAATGTGATCAAAGAAAAAAATTAGGATGAAACACATTCACAGAAAGCACCTGGAACCTTAAAATTGTTCTGCAGAACGTGGGTGAAAAGTATTTCTTAGTGGGTTGACCAGTGGTTGAAAGCCTCTGAAAGGTTTGATGTGAAATGTGCATTTGAGAAGTTTAAGCACTAGCATTTTACTTTTCAGTCTTGCTTCTTCTAATGGCAGTACCTAAAGCAGTCTCCCATACAAGCACACAGGGTGCAGTGGTCTGTATTACGGATAAGGCACCATGCTGGAAATGAAAATTGGAAATTTAGGATCTAAAGCATTGCTTTTACCATGATTGCCTGAAGGAAGAAGCAAACAACTCAAAATGAAGATGAGCTGCTCAATTACATAAAATGCCATAAAATAAGAAAACTCAATTTTATGTTTATTAAAGAAAAACGCACAAAGGTGGCTTTCATTTCATTGACAACTCCAGCTTCACATTCATCAGATACAGGCGTTGGGCCTGATTTAGATGTGGGCAGATGGAATACTCCGTCACAAATATGATGGATATTCTGTCATCTGTATTTCGGATCATAATAAGGCGGAAAGGATATCCGTCAAGTTTGTGATGAGTATTCCCCTCTGCCAAGATCTAAATCAGGCCATAGTTTTTTTTCCAGAAAATTAGCTTTATTAGTCTCTAATCTATGGTTTTCATATTTGTTTAGATTTACAGTGTGTATTATTCAATGATGCTGGTTTGAAGTCTTATATCATACGTTTTATTCAACCTAATTATTAATGAAAACTAATTGTCTTCACTGTGTTTCATTGTAGGATCAGCAGCACCCACCGGAGAAAGAGGTTTGTCTTTGCCTACAATTTTGCATGTTAACAAAAGTTATTGAAAATAAGATTGTCTGCGGTCACATATGTGACGTAAACTTTGCACCCAATCTATTCCACCAATGTGACCCATAGATGTTTTTGGCAAAGACCATCCTACAAGTGGTAAAAAAGCCCTGGTGTAAAATAATTGTAATGGACAGTCTAAGTAGAAGATGAGATGCAAAATATGATTTAGTCTTTTTTTTGTGTGCATACATTGATATTCGGTCATATAGGGTGTTAAAAGGGTCATTAAGTGATATCAACAACTGGTGCAGCTTTTTCACAAATGTGACAGGAGATGCTGCCTTTCCGAGCTAATACCAATGACTTCTCCCAAAGTACTGACCAGATGGCTTAGAAGTAAATATAAAAAAGTGGCTTCTAATTAGTCATCCCATTGACACATTTGCAGGACAAGAGAAATACAAGATTAGAGTAGGTTTCCAAAAACTGTGCAATATATCTTGAGACAGCAGTAAGAACAATAGAATTTCCCAAAATTCCCCAAAATTTGTCCCCACATTAATTCCAAGGAACTGCCTTTCTCTAGTCTGTGACCTAACTACTACTTCTGAAATTCAGAATGCTCCTAAGGAGGCCAGGGAAAAAGCCAAGCTGAAAAGCATTTCCTCAAAGGGGAAAGAACATAAATTCGGTAAGCCTTCTAAAAGTTTGCATAGTCCAGCTACATCAATCGGTCTCCTGCTGTCCTGAATGGCGGGCACTAACTGCTCCCACCCCTTAAGGGCCTTTTTCACTTTAAAGTCCTTAGTGGGTCTGCCACTCCCCATTGGCCAGTAAAGAAGGCAGTTGCTGAAAGCTGATGTCTTACTGCTGCCACTGACTTTCCTGCCTTCCGTAGCTCACCCAAAAAAGACAATATGATGGCTGTTTGAACGAGACCCTCCTTTCTACACTCTGGCATGGAGGCCTGATAAGTCCACCATGCAACTTCATATGTTCGCTTTGTTCCAGGCACCAGTCCAGCTGTGATCAGCTCCGGAACAATGGGACTCCAAGCTTCCATAGGCTCGCAGGGAAAGGTGACATCTCCTTGTCCGCTTCTGGTTGTTGAGTTCTGAAATCTGTCAACTAAAAACAAGACAGGGCATCAGCTACTGTGTTCTTAACCCCTGCAAAATGCTTTTCCATGAAGTACACATTATCTGCGAGGTAGACCTGAATCATAGATTTGAGAAGGCACAGGAAGAGTGAGCACTGGGCTGTTTAGTTATTAATGGCAGGGAGGGCTGACATGTTATCTGATCAAAAAATGATTCTGCTGCTAGGGAGCTGAGACCTTTCAATATGCAATGCCTCAATAATAGGTTAGAGCTCACGGAATGGCAGGTTCTTGGACAAGCCTCTCTCAAATCAATCCTCTGGCCAGCATTGCATACACCACTTGCTCCCAAAAAGGCTCTGAATCCCACACTCCCTGCCGCATCTGTGTACAGGTCTAGTTCAGCATTGCTCAGTGCCAGTTGCAGGCAGATCACTGATCCATTAAAATCTTGGAAGAACTCCCCCTAGATATGTAGATCCTGTATAACCTCTCTTGAGAGACGAGTGTGGTGATGCTTGGCTTTCAATCCCAACACGTTCCTAGCAATGTACTTGGAAAAGACCCGTCCCATGGGGAAGTTCCTGAGTGCAAAGTTAAGCTGCTCACCAACCTCTGTAAGTGATGGAGGGTCATCTTGGTCGAACAATCCAATAAGGCTGCCCAGAATTCCTCAACTTTATTCGGTGGGAGCCTGCATACTCTCTCCTCTGAATCAATCTCAATGCCTTGTAAAGTCAGCCTAGTCCTGGGGCCCTCAATTTTCACTGCGGCTAGTGGAACCACCGCTAATTTAGCTAGTTATTGAAAACGTTGCAGAGTGCGTTTGCAAGCCTGGGACCTTGGTGGACCATGAAGAGGAAGTCATCCAGGTCATCCAGGTAATGAACAAGGTTCTCTGACACAATCAGACGTAGAGCTGCCCATTCCAGAAAATGACTAAAAGTCTCAAAATGGCAGACACGACTGCAAAGCCCATGGGCATGGACTTGTCAATGAAGAACGTGCCCTCAAAAGTAATACTGACAACAGCCTGAATGCTGACTGGATGTCAGACTTGGCCATAAGGGCCCCTCTACCCAGTGCTTGCAACTTGTTAAAGGCCTCATCAAATGGTGTGTACAGAACAAAACACATGCTGGCATTTATCCCATCATTAACTGAATGTCCTGGGGGAGCGGGGAGGTTGTGGATGAGTCTGTATTTGCCAAACTGTTTCTTAGGTACCAGACCCAGTGGGAAGCAGACTAGATTCTGTAATGGTGTCAGCAGGAAAGAGCCAGCCACGTTACCTGCCTGCAGCTCTTTCCAAATCTTTTATTTGGCAATATCAGACTGCGTTATGACAGACTTTTGATTGTTAGGGGGTGAGGGCTGTGAATTACATTGGCTGGTATGCGAAATCCATCTCTGAAACCATAGTAAAGGATACAAGCCTCATGTTTCTTGTTATGTCTCACCAGCAAATGAGTCAGGGCATGCAAACGGAGGGGGAATACTGCTTTGGCTAATGAAGGCTGCACCAAAATCTGTTTTTGGAGATTATTTCCAGGGAGAGGCCTGCCTCCTGAAGTCTTTATCTGGCTGTTCAGTGTGTGATCATGATGGGGAAGAAAGACTTTCTTTGTTGCTTGGGAAAAACTAATGAGGTTTAGCTGCCTAGTCCCTTGGCTTCCCAAATTTCTTGAAGCATTTAGCTTTGGGGTGCCCTTGCAAACTACAGAAGGAGCAGATGTGCTTGAATTTACAAGCAGCCCCTTTTGCACATTGTTTCAGGTTGAATTGCCAACATGCGTTTCTCTTCCACCCCCTTTTTTACAAGCCTGTTGTCCTTAGCTGCATTGTGCGCAACTTTGAATTCTGCATGCCACAGATTAATTTCCCTTTGATTCAATGCAATATTGCGGCAAAAAGCTTTCATCTGCCTAAACTTCGGGCCGTATTTATACTCTGGTTGCGCCGAATTTGCGTCGTTTTTTTCGACGCAAATTCGACGCTAAACTAACGCCAACTAACGCCATATTTATACTATGGCGTTAGACGCTTCGGGCGCCAAAGTGCCCGGAGTGTGCGTCATTTTTTAGCGTGAACCCCTTCCTTGCGTTAATGATATGCAAGGGAGGCGTTCCCGTCTTAAAAAATGACTCCCAGGCCTTTACGTGGTATTTATACTCCCGGGCAAAAATGACGCCCGGGAGTGGGCGTGGCCAAAAACGGCGCATTTGCGCCGCTTTTTAACGCCTGGGTCAGGCATGGCGTTAAGGGACAAGTGGGCTCAAAATGAGCCCAGAGTGCCCTCCCCTGCCCCCAGGGACCCCCCCCTGCCACCCTTGCCCACCCCAGGAGGACACCCAAGGACGGAGGGACCCATCCCATGGACATTAAGGTAAGTTCAGGTAAGTATTTTTTGTTTTTTTTTGTGGCATAGGGGGGCCTGATTTGTGCCCCCTACATGCCACTATGCCCAATGACCATGCCCAGGGGACAGAAGTCCCCTGGGCATGGCCATTGGGCAAGGGGGCATGACTCCTATCTTTACAATGATAGGAGTCACGTTGATGGGGGATGGGCGTCGTTAAAAAATGGCGCAAGTCGGGTTAAGACGATTTTTTTGCCTCAACCTGACTTGCCCCATTTTAAGACGCCCTAACGTCATTTTTTCCCAACGCCGGCGCTGCCTGGTCTACGTGGTTTTTTTCCACGCACACCAGGCAGCGCCGGTCTGCTTGCACCGGCTAACGCCATTCCATAAATACGGCGCCCGCATGGCGCTTCAGAATGGCGTTAGACGGCGCTAAATTTGTTGACGCTAAACTGCGTTAGCGCAGTTTAGCGTCAAAAAGTATAAATATGGCCCTTCATGTCATACTGCATCCAGGCTGCCTCAGGGAAGTCTGATGCTGCACTAGGAATGAGCGAAATATAAACCATGATTTGTGGAACCAAAGAGGGAGACCTTTCAGAAAGGATCGCTACATAAATGGGGAAACCTGCCACTCACTTCCTCAGTGATCTCTCCACCCACACTTTTTTGGGGATGAAATTCTCCATCCCTACCTTGCCTCCCCTTCTCTGGCAGCACCCCTGCATTGATAAAGTCAAAAAATCACAAAACTCTCCCTTACATATTCTTTCTTTCGTTTGAGCTGGTATATACAACACTATGGACCCAGGTGGGCAGACTGTTGGATTAGCACTTCTGAACCCTACTGTTGGCAAATCTGGCAGCTTGAGGAACTGTTAAGCCTCCTACGGGCCCATATGCCGGCACCTGCTAAGTGCTCAACAGTGCTGGCCCTGTGTTGGTGGAAGAAGTCCCTGGAACTATGACCCGTCCCTGAACATCTTGGTCATTACCCAGCCAGCCACCCTGTGAAACACTGGGTGTGCCTAGCTGAGCTGTCACACTGGATACTGCAGTCCCCCCATACCTTAGCTGCTGGGGCTTGTCATAGCTGGGGCTCAGTGAAGGGCTTGTCATAGCCCTTCACTGTATCAGCAGGACTTGTACTTAAAAGCACAGGCTGCTGATGCTCGAGGGAACCTGCTGGCAGGGCCGGTACTGGCTAGGTCACTGTCAGCTGGTTAGTTACCCCCTGATCCTGCACCACCTGTGGCAGTGCCACCTGACCCCTCGAGTCTAGTGATTGAGATGGTTGCCCCATCTTACCCTCGATTGCCTTGGCCTGTTCTGTTAGTGAAATGACAATTGTTTGCTCTCCTACCGCCCCCAAGTTGGTGTTGCTAATTCCACTACCCCCCAGAGAAACCAACGCTTGTGTCCCCACATTGCATCCCCCACCTAGAATGGATGCTGGCAACTCACCCTCTACAGTTGTTACTGCTACACTTGGGGATGTTTTTGTTAACATGGTCTCTCTCTAGCCTGGAGAAGCCTTGCTGAACCTAGCTGGTGCCCGCCTTGCCCTCTTTGGTTGCTTGTCGGAGCTGTTGGCCCCTTCTGCCACTCCTGGATCATCTTTGACTCTCCCAAGGGCCCGGTCCATTCCATGCTGTTGTGCTGTTGCTCATAATTTCATGAACTGTCTCCATGCTGGAGGGTCCAACCCATCTTGGACTGCTTGAGTTGCCTCTGTCAGAGGTTTTGCTGTTGAGCATGCTCACTTAGGTGCCATCCTAAAAGGTAACTAAACCCTTATTACCGATGGCACAGAGAGTGTATACAAGGTACCAAATGCTTATTAATCATGGTTGACAATGTGGACAAGCTAAAGAGCCCTTGGAAGTGTTGGTACAAGGCATTTGGGGAAACAGGGGGTTCCCTTATAGCTCCTCTTACCCCCAGGAGATCCACCCTGAGACATCACTAATTACATTGGCCCTCATTCTGACCTTGGCGGTCTTTTCGCGAGACCGCCGAGTTACCGCCGCGGTGAAGACCGCCGACCGCGGCGGTATGCCGCTGTGCGCATTCCGACCGCTGGGAGCGTTCTGCCGGGAAACCGCCAGCAGCCACACTGGCGGTCGGCGGAAAAGTGGAGACTGGTCAACCTCCACCGCCACGCCAGCAGAACACCGCCCACAGAATTTCGACCCACATATCTGTGTGGCGGTCTTCTGTTGGCGGTGTTCTGTTGGCGGTCACCTCCCCATGGCTCCCGTCGCCTCCCGGAGGACCAACACACAAGGTAAGTTGACCGTCCGTGAGGGGAGGGGGGTGTTGTGTGATGAGGGCGTGCATGGGGGTGTGCGTGTGAGTGTGTAGAGGGGGTGTGTGAGTGCGTGTATGCGGGCGGGGGGTGCTGCTGTGTCTATGGGTAATGTGTGCTGTTCGGCAGGTGCGCATGTCTGCATGTATGTGTGCGGGTATGTGTCCCCGTTGTGTATGTGTGTGTAGGGGGTGTGTATATGTGCATGTTGGGGGTGTGTGCATGTCGGGGTGCATGTATGTGCATGTCGGGGTGGGGGTGGGGAGGGGGTTCGTACCACCTCTGGGGGGTGGCAGGGGGGTGGAGGGTGTGGGGGGAGGACTCGGTGGGTAGTGGGGGGTGGGGGAGACCCCTATCAGTGCCAGGGAAGGAATTCCCTGGCCCCGATAGTGCTTACCGCCACGGTTCGCATGGCGGTTCCCGACCGCCAGAAACCGCGGCGGTAGGCAGGGTCATGATACCGTTGGCGGTCTTGGGACGACCGCCGGGCCGGAGTGCGCAAACTCCAGCCCGGCGGTCATGACCGCCGTGGCGGTCGGAGTAGGGAAGTGGCGGTCGATCGCGGCGGTGACCGCTGCGGTCAGAATGCCATTTTTCTGACCGCCGGTCTGTTCGCGGTCCGACCGCCGCCTCTCCGCCGACCGCCAAGGTCAGAATGAGGGCCATTATGTCTGTCTATCCTGTCGTGCCAAGATGGAGTCTATCTAAGCCCATCCTCGGTGCTGTGCCACTAGATTGCACCCTGGCTCCTGATATACCAAAAGGTGACACTCACATGAAATCTGAGCCCAGCCAACTTGGACCCCTATCAGGGCCATACCTTTATCCTAGCCTTAGTGAGCGAGACACCTTATCTCCGGAAATGGTCCTGGCCCCTTAAGAATGTTATCCGTTGAGTAAATTAGATGTTAAACTGTGTTACTAAAATACAAGAATGAACAGGTAGCAGCTTGTGGAGTATTATCGTGGCCTGGTAGGATGAACTACCTCATCCCTCTTCCCACTCCCCAGCAAGATAACCTGCTTCGACCTTTTCTTAACCTGGCCCTACTTTCACAACCGGAATCAAGCAACTACTAACCATGATTTAGATGACCATTGCTGGTTGTGACCAATAGATAGCATGAATGCTCCATTTGTCCATAAGAATGCAACACAACATTTCAAATGGAGACTTAAGATACATTGTAACCAGAGCATGTGAACAGGCTCTTCCATTGATCAACAGCGCTGACTAAATAATCCATGGCTGATATGTGGACAGGCGTAAAAGTTGTTATACAAATATAAAAAGAGATTTTTCTGAGTTGTATTTTAATATCTCGTAAAAAAAAGAAACTGGTTACAATTGCAACATCTTTGATATACTCTTCTTTACTTGGCACCTCGACCAAAGGACATTGTTCAGCTGAACACTCGACTCTTTAAACAATACCCCGTAAAACGTATTATAAAATGAATCTCAGTGCCAAATCAAGCCCCCTCCCTCCATGCTGCTCACTTACCTGGAAGACAAGCAAAAATCAGTCAGTGACCTCCTTGTCACAGCACATCCAGGGACAAAGAGGGGGCCACCAGGTGCTAGACCACTTTTAAAGGATCCTACTCTTCCCCCTCCCCTCCATCACATACCCCATGACCACTTCCGATCATAACCCACTTCGGAACCCCAACCCTCCACAGTGGAGCGACTAATGATGCCCACCTGTAAGTGGGGCTGGGCCCTTAGCCATTCCTGCAAACTGCCTTTGCGCAATTGTTTGTAGTCTACTTTTTGCTACTGCAAATTACTTATATCTCCCCTTTCTAGTAGAATACAAACTAATTCTCAATTTTGTAGACAAGTCTGTTCATAATTGAGCTGTCAAGAGCCCAGAGAACTTCTACGTGCCCCTGTTATACTTAACATGTGACTACCTGAACTGAGCCAGCAAGCCTCTTTATCCTAAACCTAAGGAATCGGTATTTATTGGATGCTGTATAGCTCAGCATTATTTTGGACATAAAATAAGCTACGTACATTAAGAAACATAAAGTAAGCAGTGTCAAATTATTTCACAGACTACTTGTAGTGAGCCACTTGGCCACCACGATAAATAATATCTAACACTCACACTGAGGGCCAGGCGTGTCTGGAGGGCATAAATAAAGGTGCTGTAGCTGCTGAAGGCTATTGCGTGCCATCACTCATAGTACAGTGTCTGTATTGTTGTGTCCCAACAGTTGTGAGGCCTTGGTGAGTCCTATGCATGCCTGTCAGAAGACTCAACAATGGCGACAAAGCGGGATCCCAACGTGTTCTGATGCGACCTGACAGTGTGTTCCTCTCCTTTCAGCAGCCCACTAAATGCCTGCTGTGAAGCAGCATCAAAGCTCCACTTGCAGAAGCCAGCTGTGGCAACTTTAAAGGCACAGTACTGCCCCACCCCAAAGCCCTTGCAGATTAAGGTGCAGCATCTCCTGTGAGGAGACTGATTGTGAGTGGAGCCTGAAAGTGCAGCAAGAGGTGGCAGAACAGTGTGAGAATGAAAGTAGACTGAAGAATGTCAAACCTCAAGGTACAAGCACAGCGGCAGTGCAGGAGCCTAAAGGTGTGGCATTCCTCCATAAACAAGACACATGGCATGAATTCCATTGCCAGCGGGAGGCTGAAGGTAAGTACTGATGACTCTGCACGAAGTGCACATGGCACAAGGGAGCCCATAAGAGCAGTAACGCTAAACAGCAAGTGAGAAAGGCTGTTTAACAACAAACAAAGAGAAAAAAAAGAAGAAAGGCCAAAGAAACAAGCACACGTGTAAATAGACAAGTTAAGGAAAACCACATGAATCTGAGAATTTAAAAGAAGCTGACGAATCAAAGAAAATAAGACAAAGCAAACAAGCGCAAGCCAGCATTGACATACTGTGAAGTGCTATGTCTGCACCACATCAAAGAGCTGCACCGCCAGCCCGACAGCACTGCACACATGCTCCAGTCATGGCTTTATCACCATTTAGTCAGGTGGCTGATCTGGCGATGGCTGCACCTCAATAGCACCAGTGGATTTGGCATTTGCTGCTTATTTTTGAACCCCGAGTGAAACAGACAGAGCTGTTATACATTCCAGGATGCTACATATGCGAGGTGATGAACTGTGTGAGTTATCTGAAAGCTAACCTAGCTCTGTAGCTTATAATGATTTTGATGTGGAGGTAGCTGCCCTGAACAGGTATTGCAATCCCCAATTGAACACAGATTATGAAAGATTTAAACTTGACAAGCGCGTCAAGTGGAGGGAGAGTCCGTGGATGTTCTTCACGCGGCTGCGTAAGTTGGCGAGTACATGCACAGGGATACACAAGCAAGACAAAATCAGAGCACAATTTATTCAAGGGTGCCAATCATCCAACCTCCGGAAACTGATCCTGCGGCAGCCTGGCATCACGCTGGATGTCTTCTGAATTCTGACCAGGTCCCACGAGCTGGGGGACAGTCAGGTAGAAGAAATTAAATTGGCCCTAGCCCGCAGTTCACCCTTTTCGATGACATCTAGTGTGGCCAAGGTCAAAGAGGAACAGATTGAGGCTATACAACAATTCCCTGTGAGATCAAGGGAGGCTGCGATGTCAAAGGGTAAGATGTGTGGCACCTGTGGGATGGGCCGAAACCCACAGAGAAGGTGCCTGGTTCAAGGAAAACCCTGCCTGAAATGTGGCCGCCAGAACCACTTTGCAAAATGTGTCGTAGCTCCTGCACCCAGTTCAAGCCGATCACAAAAGGAAAGAGGAGCGTGAACATCCGGCATTTATCACTTGAAAATGGGAGGGACAGACAGACATTAATGAACAAGGCTGAAGAAAGCCGACATGAAGAGGACAATGATGAGGAAGTATTCACCATATATTTCATGGGACAATCAGCAGCAGAGATCCCCTCCCATGTGTCAGGTAGATGTTGGCAGAGAGAAGATTACAACCCTCATCAATACCAGAGCATCAGTAAATGTCATCAACTCGGTACAATTCCTCAAGCTGGATCCCAAACTAGAGATCATCCCAACAAAGGCCAAAATGTACACATACGGAGGCATGGACTCCATTCCATTAAGAGGTTTCATTGAAGAAGAAGTGGCCAATGGAGACACATAAACAGAAGCCAAGTTTCATGTGACTAGATCAAATACTGAAACTCTACTAGGCTGCCACAAGGCTGAGGACTTAGGCTTAGTGTTTTATGCAAGGCAGATTCATCAATCCCATGCTGACAACATTCTGAATGACTTCCTGGATCTGCTGAAGGGACTGGGGTGTTTGAAAGGTGTCCAAATGAAACTCCTCATCCAGGGGTGGCTCCTCCATAAGGGCAAAGGAGCGTCACTACCCAGTCCCCTTTCCCACCAGAAGTGATAGCTGCAAACCTTTTCCTAAAAAACAATAATAAACGGTGTGTATTATCGTTTTTTGGGGAAAGGGGCGTGGCCACGGGGGTGACCAGCACTGCACTGCGCATGTATGTTTGGCCGGCCGTCTTGGGCCAGCCAAACACATATGTGCACAGGGCTCTCTCCAGCCCAGCAACACAATTTCTGGGCTGGAGAGAGCTTGCACAGGCTCCCAGTCTGCCCAGGGGCACCCTGGCTGGGTGCTCCTAGCCAATCCTAACATTGCTCTTAGCAGCGTCAGGATTGGCACAGGGCAGGCTGGGAGCCTGTGCCTGCTTGCAGCGAGGAGATAGAGGAGCGGCGCGTGGCAGTAAGGTAAGTGGTTTTTACATTTTTAAAATTATTTTTAATTTAACTTAATCCCCCACGCACCGCCCCCCACTTCTGCTTTGCACGAGCCGCAACTGTCCACATTGATGACACTGTGCGTCCTATAGCGCTGCATCACAGAAGGATGCCTTTCCATCTTTACCTGCTGGTTGAGAAGGAGTTGGAGCAGTTGGAGCAGCCCGGTGTCATAGAAAAGGTGACATGCCCTACACTGGGATCTTGCCTTTGGTCATCACCTCAAAGCCATAACAGCCTGGTGCAGTATGACTGTGTGTCAACATGAGACTGCCCAAGAAGGCCATATGCAGGGAGAGGCACATCACCCCAACAATAGATGAAATTGTGGCCGATTTAAATGGTGCAAAATGGTTTTAAAAAATGTACTTAAATTCAGGTTATTGACCAGGAGAGATGTCCCCTGGGAGTGGGACAGTAAGGCAGCCCAGGCTTTCAAAGAAATAAAAATGCCCTTTTACATGATGCCATCATGGTGTACTTCAGTCCTACATGCCAGACAGAACTCATTATGGATGCCATCCCTGTAAGACTAGAAGCAGTGCAGCTGCAGATGAAAGATAAAGGGGAGTGGGTCCCCACTGCATATGCAGACAGAGCCCTCACTCGATATGCACAGATATAAAGAGAAGCCTTGGCAGTCCGAAGGGCCTGTAAACATTTTAACCGCTATCAGTACGGACTGAACACAAACCACTTGTACTGCTATTTGCAGGCACTGCTCAAAATGACCCTCCGAGGATTGAGAGGTGGGCTGCTCAGCTCCAGCAATACTCCTTTTAGGTAGTTTACTGTCCAGGGGTAAATATTCCAGCTGATTATTTATCATGCCATCTTTTAACAGCCGATCCAAGTACTGATCCAAGTACACAATGGGAGGATTACCTCGGAGCCGAGGGAATGGTGAGAATCATCATGGAGATGACATGCCCCAGAGCGCTGTCCCTGCAGGAAATTGTGGAAGCAACCAAGGTCGATGTTTGCCTAGCGAGAGCTACAGAAGCGCTGCAAGGGCATCGCTGGTGGAATTTCTTAGATGGGGCCCCCAGGTTGCCGGAGGATGAGCAGAAAGTGAGGACACAGCTATGGAGTTGCCAGGATGATCTTAGTGAAAGCGAGGAAGGGTTTATCTTTCATGGCCACCAGATTGTCATCTCTCGTGGTTTGTGGGCAGCAGATTTGGCAGACCAGGGACATCAGGGCATTGCCAAAACAAAAGCATGTTTAAGGAGCAAGGTGTGGTTTCCTGGAATGGACCACTTAGTTGAGGAGAAGGTGAATGAAAGCCAGTCTCACAAGTAGTGAGTTATGAGCCATCTGTAGCTCTAGTGATCACTGAAGCCACCAGTACCAAGCCCTGGTCATCTGTGAGCATGGAGTTTGGTATTGTTCCTGATAACAGGCTCAAGCTGGTAGTTATGTACAGTCACACCAAATTTCCAGCAGTCAAACTTGTAAGATCCATAGTGTTTTAGTACGTAAGGCCCGCACTTGAGAAATATTTTCCCCTTGTTAGAGCTGCCTATTGAAATCAAAACAGGTAAGGGTCCTCTCTTTCAGGTACAGGGGTTTTGTGAGTACCTACATGATCTTAACATCCAGCATTGCACAATAACCCCCCAGTGGTCACAGGCAAATGGGGAAGTGGAAAGATTTATGAGGACACTCAACAGAGCACTCCGGTTTGGAATGGAAAAGGGAGAAGATCTTGAGTATTATTTGCATCAATTCTTGAGGGCCTATAAGCAAACCCTGCACAGTACAATAGGGGTGTGCCTGGAGTGATTTCTTGATGAGGCGATCTACACAGGTTCTGCTGCCGGCATGGCCCATGTAGAAGCCATCTGTCACTGGTGTACATGCAGCTCAGGAAAAGAGCAGAATCAACAATAAGAGGATGAGGTGAAACAGGAGGCCTGTCGAACCGAATCTTCGCATAGGCGAGAGAGTGGTTATCAAAGATCCCCATCAAGGGTGGAAATTTCATACACTCTTCAAAAAGAAATGTGTGAGGTTGTAAAAGTACAACAGGCCGTGGTAATGGCAAGGAGAGGAAACATGGAAATTTGAAGAAATGTTTCATAGTTGAAAAGGGTTCCATCCGGGAGATCAGTCAGTCGAAGAGGACCTAACCTATGAACAAGATGCAGCATCCACTGAAAATGCATAAGAGGATGCAGAGAAAAGGACATCCGGGGACTGTTGTCAGGGTGGCCCAATTCCATGTTCCGTGGAGCAGCTGCAGGACGTTGGTCCATAAATTCAGAGCATGAAAAGTAACCATCCTTACAAATTGATCCTTACCAATTGAGGACTAATCCCCGACATAGTCAGAGAGTACAAGACTTTGGGTGCCTAATGCAAATTTCTGCGACTGTTTTTTCATATTGTTGTCTGTTTTTTTCTGAAAGGTTATAGGAGATGTAGTGCGCCACCCAGCCACTACAATAAATTGTATCTACCACTCATCCTGAGGGCCAGGCGCAAACTGAAGTCACACATTAAGGTGCAGAACTGAGCCTGCAAGCCTCTTTATCCTAAACCTAAGGAATACGTATTTATTGGCTATTGCATGGCCCACAAACTAAACTACGTACATTCAGAAACATGAAGTAAGCAGTGTCAAATCATTTCACAAGCTATTTGAAGTGAGCCACCTGGCCACTATGGTAAAATGTATCTAGCACTCACACCGAGGGCCGCGCATGGCCAGAGGGCATAAATAAAGGTGCCGTAGCCGCTCAAGGCTAATGCACGCCATCCCTTATAGTACAGTGTCTGTATGGTTGTGTCCCGATAGTTGTGACGCCTTGGTGAGACCTCTGTATCACTTTCAGAAAACTCAACACTACTTACGGAGCTTTGGGAATTCAGTCACATCATTTTCTCATGCTAAAATGTGTTGTAAACATTTGAGGGCACATGGCGCTGCACACAGTACAGTGCTACTTTTCTTGTGCCCTTTAGCACCCCCTACCACCACCATGTGTGTGCCAAATTTAAAATACAGTGCACCATGGAGTAGGGGGCAATAGCATCATTTTTTTTTACACTATTGATGTACTCTGCAGGAGTAGCGCCAAAAGATTGGGGCTACTCCTGCAGAGTACATAGTGGCCCATTGTGTGCAATGGCATGCCCCTTTTAACGCCTGCTCTGAGTAGACATTAAAAGTGCCAAAAAATTACGAAAGGAAATCTGTTAAATTTCCTTGCTCCCTTTTTTCAGCACCCCCTAACTGGAGAATGCCCCCTTGCATACATTATGCCTGGTGCAGGCATAGTGTAGTGCAAAGGGTTACAAAGTATTGCAATGCATGTGTTGCACCACTTTGTAAATATGGAGCAGCGTTTTTGGCCTTCTAACGCCACATTAGCGTCCCTAAAAATGTGTTTGACTATGTCATAGTATTGATGATAGCCCCTAGTGTTTAATAGGGGTGTGTAATTTTGGTATTGCAAGGTCAAAGCCATGAGTAAATCCTAGTGATTGACCCACTCATAATTCACACAGTTCCGGCTTTTAATACAGGGGTGTAAAAAGTCCATATTTCTAAGGTGAAAACTCAAATGCAGAGAACCTCGGGAAGTCTAGGAGTAACCATAATATTTGCAGGAACGCTATGTTACTTGTGTTAATGTTATTTTACACTGTCTGCACACAAAACGTGATTGCTGTTACTGACAACCTACAGAGAAACACTTCATTTTTCTCAAACAATGGATTCATAGATTGTCTTTCAAAAATTGTCTCCCAGTTCAGATTGATGTCAATTGTCCTATTACAAAATAGAGACAAGGTAGTGCTGGGCAGCAAACAGGAAGGTGGGCAGGGCAACTGAATGGCCTATACACCTGCTCTATTTCTCAAGGAGCTAGTCAGGAACCTTTATCCCGTAGTGTATGTCTGTCCAATATTATCCACCCCATGAAGATGGTATTTATGTCCAATGATTTTAGTATAATATAAAACCTTTTATTGAACTTGTTAATTTTGTGTCTTCTCTGAATGAGCAAGTGTGCTATAGCGTGCTTACATTTTTTAGAAGCAGTTTTAAAATATTGTAATATTTGATTTATGCTTTTGTATCTTCTGTATTATTTATGCATTGTTGACCTGAATTGAGGTGAAAATCAATGAATTATTAAACTTATAAAACAAAATTGATCACAGCTTCTAAGGTCCTGAAGATGGACTCCTATTTTACATTTTTACATATCTGATTTTTTGTTTGCTTTGTAGTCGAGGTGCGAGAGAAGAGAAGTATGCCTAACTGGAGCATGTCTTCTGAGGATTTCTTTGGCTGGGTGGAGGAGCTTCGTGGCTTGGCTGGTTACGATCACATCGACGAATTGGCCAAAGTCTTCTGGGCGCATTTTCCATCTGCAACTCGACTAGGATATGAAGAACCCGACCCTGAAGAATAAGCTTGCGAAGCTGAGGCACCAGTAATTTGACAAACAAAACAATGATGAGATATCATGTTATCGTCAGCAATTCTAGCACTTATCTATTTACTGCGCAATCTTAGAAATAGTGGTTGTGAAGCCAGATCTCCTACTAAAAAGAAAATCGATAGTTAATGTGTAAGTTTGGGAAGAAGACTTTGTTGTTAAGTATACCTTCCTGTGCAGTGCCAACGTGCTGTCCACGCACCAATAAAATGTACAGTTGTATCCAGTTCTTGTGATTTCATTTCTTATCATAGCATTCATTGTGTTTTCATGTGAGTTCGAACTTTGATTTAGTCAACACCCTTCATTATTAAAATTTGCAGTAGATTGGATGTTCATGTTTTCATTTTGTTCAGCTCTACAAGACCGTCGGTTTAAACAGCCAGCAACCAACTTTCTTTGTCTTGGAGGACATGTCCACCAGAGTGGACTCTTTAGGAGACTTTTTAAACCGAGGTTTTCCTGGCCCATTTTCCTGCTTCTATTTACCAAGGTTGTGACTAAACGCTTTACCTACTGTTATTCATGAGAGCACTTTGGAGTTATGACTGCAGATTGTTTGCAGTATTTAGTTAATCAGCTTTTGAGTTTTTGTTATTTGGCCTTACCATATTACACTATCTCGGAATTCTCATTCAGGATCAAGTCTATGACACCCCTCAGCCACTCCTCATTATTTTTAAAAGAGCACATTAGTGCTAAATTGTAATTGTATTTATATAGCATGTACTAGCCCTGACAAGGCATTGAAGTGCTTTTTGGCGAGTAGAATGCTACTCCTGAACCCAAAATGGATCAGTACTGGATTAGTATAGAGAAATATGTGTTAATTTGAGTGGTGGGCATACGAGTCTGTTAGTTGGATTGAATAGGTTAATGGAGGGATAGAAAAGGGTAGAGTCTAGAAAATGTTCTTTGGGAGATCATAGTATTAAGATGATGCTTGTAATGAGTAAAAGGAGAGATGGAGGAGAAAACAGTCTCTAGAAATAAATTAGGGAGATTCCAGTAGTAAAATGAGGTTTGGGAAAAGTAGAAGGAGCGATACATAAGGGAAGAATTTAGAAAGGGTTGTTTGGGAGATCATAGTAGCAAAATGAGGTTTGGGGTGATCCAAGGAGGGATAGAGGAGGGAAGAGTCAAGAAATGGTTGTTGTTGAGATCATAGTAGTAGACTGCGGTTTGGGATGAGTCAAAGAGTGGAGGTAGAGGATATACTGAGAGGTATAAGGTAAGACATAAATTAGTTTATTGGAGAGAGTCAAAAAAAATTTAACATTTTATTTCTTCTACAGTGATAGTACAGTAATAAATATATAAATACATAAGTAAATAGAGAGGGTATACATGTATGAGGAAGATAATATATCGGGATTTAAGTTGTATTTTATAAACTCAGGCTTTCAACAGTTGCTGTACTTTTAGCTGATTTATTTGTGTATTATTAACTATTTTTTTATTTTATATTTTTCTCAATATTTCTGTAGTGAAGCTGTAGATAAAAGTTATAATACTATTTACATATTGTGATAGATAAAACAGAGACCCAAAAGCATCCACTCAAATAACATATGAAAACTACGCAGTAACTTATATACATGTTAAACATAGAATATTATATCTATAAAAGCATATATACCAACCAAACACACATACATATATGTATATATACCCATAAGTAATATATACATTTGTTAAGCTGATGTAAAGAATATCTATATATGTTAAAGAACATAATTATTATACGTATTTAAAGAAAGAAATACATATGTCTAGGTACATATATATCAAATTATTAATTGCTCATCACTCATAATTATTGGCTGGGCAGTGGGCACCCGTAACAACCAGGAAAATATGCAAGCAATTTAGTACAACCCTCTCTTCTCACCAGTCAATAATTATTTCACAATGAAATGGCACCCTCACCTTACTGATCACACCCCAGCACAAACCCGAAGCAGACTATGGATTGCGATGGAAACGCTTGGCGAGTGAAACCAGGGACTACAGAAGGGCTCTGTGATGCCATACTAATGGAAGATTCTGTGCTACACAAGTGCTATTTAATAACAATAAGATAAGCTATCTTGAGCAATCGGCAATGCTTAGTAGTTCTCTTCCGTGACGAATTCAAGTTTCATATAAAGGTCACTGAAGCATCTCAAGACAGCAGGCCACAAAATTTGTAGTCTTCACCCATGCCCCAGAAACTGGATGCTTGCGCATCAGAGGATGGGCACCTAATTAAACCCACTGGAAAAGACACTGGGCTTCTCTGGCAATACACAACTCATTTTAAACATACCTGAAATGCATCGGTGTGATAGAGAAGCAAACATGCATGACACTAGGCAACTTTGTCTGACCTAGATTTCACGGCGGTACAGTACCCCGGAGTGACACATTATAGAGCATGATAGAGAGCTGTGTGACTGAGGGTGTAGGCATGGAGAGCTTTTATGTAAAAAAGTGTATATCATGCGACATTTTATTTACTCATTTATATAAAAAAAAAAATGTCTCACCTTGAAGATATGTAAATCCGTGTTGACACACGAATAAAAAAGGCAGTGATGGCCATCTGATAGTGATTTGTTTTTTTCCTCTTTTTTAGTTATGTTGCAAAGGAGCCGCAGTGCAGTACAGTTTGGTTAAAAATCATTGCCACAGCTAATAGGTCTCATAGGCACGGAGCTATTAACTTTGCCAATGCTTGTTTCTTAATAGCTGGGATGAGAGGACTGAAGTAGAGGGATGCTTAATATACATCATTTCCCCTGCAGTCTCGATTCATGTGTTACTGTGTAATACGCTCGTTCAAAACCCTCACTCAATCAGGTTTTACTCACCCCTTTGCTCTAAATCCCAAACAAACCTCTAGAAACTGCAGTATTCGAAATGTGTGCAGTATCCTCTTTATTCGAACAAGTCCTTGAACATCTTGCAGCACACTGAAAAATCTCTTCTCCCTGTGCAGGTCCGTCATGCCACTCACTAGATTTTACACTCAGTGAACAAATGTATCAAGATCAGAAGCCTTGTTGACTAATAGTTATTTATTAATTTCACTGTTAAAAACACCATATATTAGGAACATCGGCATATTTCTGCTCAAAATGTTTCTTAGGGGGATTGTAGATTTCTCCGTAGGGTAATTTACAATAGCTGCTTTAAAAAATGCTGTGATGCCAGTTGTGTAGTCAATAAATCAAACAATCTCTACAGTTACCAAGCCAAAAAGTGTATGAAAGGAATATATATATCTGCTAATATACATACAAAAGGAAGGTTGAGGTTGGATTGCATTACAAAAGTCATAGCAATCTCCTTGTTAGGTCTGGCTTGAAAGCGCAATGGTAGCTGACCTGATGTGATCAATTCAAAACATTTGTAATACTGAAAGAGCGGTAATAGCACTGACCACAAGTTGGTAAGCCTGTGTACAATTGATTGGGGAGGTGTTGGGCCCTTCTGCCAAAAAGAGTGCGTGTTTTGAATTCGGAGGGGTTTTCCCTCACCTAACATGGCCTCCAAGCTGAAATGTAATAACATGCCCTGGTGCCAAAAGGGAAGGGAAAATGTTAACACCATGTTGTAAAGTGTCATAATGTGAGCAGCGCCTCGGTGGTTCATTGGCTACAGTCACCAGAACCTATGCTAACATCACCCTCAAGCCTTGCACGAGCGCAAGATCTTGGCTAGTTACATGACGCTTCATGGACCAAGGGCAGTTAGGTGTTAAAGATATGGCTAGAGCCGGAGAGGCCTGAGTAGAGCCAGTGCGGGTGCTCCCAGT
This sequence comes from Pleurodeles waltl, assembly GCF_031143425.1. Classification (NCBI taxonomy): domain Eukaryota; kingdom Metazoa; phylum Chordata; class Amphibia; order Caudata; family Salamandridae; genus Pleurodeles; species Pleurodeles waltl. The sequence continues at coordinate 506,178,626 of NC_090447.1, read as the reverse complement.
AGTCTGTCGATGCACATGCAAAAAACAAATGATAAAACATTGTGTCAAAACTTGAATCATTCATTATAGAAGATAAAAGCCGGACTGAACCAATGATATCAATCATGTATCCTTATTAAGGTCCTGTGGCTTGATGATATCCAGTATGATTGTATACCATGATTCCAGTCGGTGCCATTTTAATTCCCTGTCACCTCCTCTTTGATGCATTTCCAGAATATCAATGCCAAAATACTTCAGTAGTTCACAATCACTGTTATGTGCATCCTGGAAGTACTTTGTCACTGGATCATTTTGACTTTCATTGGTAATGACCATGCAGTATTCAGTATTAAAAATATGCTTATTCACTGGGAATACATTATTGCTGACGACAACATTCAAGTAAATATGATGGGCATACTGGTGGCGATGCCAACTTAATCTCTGTTTAGTTTTACCTGATCTCTCAGTGGCCTTTGACACAGTCAACCGTAAATTATTGTGAACTGCATGAAGGCTGCTGGGCTTCAAGACCATGCCTTGGATTGGATAAAATATTTTTTGTCAAACCAAACACAGTCGGTTAACTTGGGACCTTTTAAGACTCCAGCAACTCATTAGGACTGTGGCATTCCACAGAGTTCCTCCCTTTCCCCCCATTTATTTGATATTTACATGAAACCCCTTATTCAAGGCTTAAACGAGATGACCTGTAAAATATACAATTAAGCCAATGCCTCTCAGCTTCTATTTAGATTAGTTGGCTACCTTGAATCCTAGAGAAACTTTCAATTAGTAATGCGGTTCATCTGGGACTGAATGGGTAGCAATTTTTCAAATCTCAATGCTGACAAAACTGAACTTGTCCTTTTAAGTAATAGAATCAACACCTGGATTGCCTCTGCTTGCCCTTCTCAAATGAGAGAACCCCCTGTCTCTAAAACTTTGGCTAAAAGTTTAGGTTTTACCACCTATCATGAGTGTACCCTGAAACCCATGATAGGCTATTTGATTTCAAACTGTTTTCTTACACGGAGTAAAATAAAAAGGTTTGCTAGGTACCTTACCCAGGAGGACTCAATTCTGGTGGTCATTGCACTAATTACTTCTCGGCTAGATTATGCCAATTCCTTGCATCTTGGTCTACCCAAAACTCAACTACGTAGATGGCAGATTGTCCAGAATCAGACAGCGAGACTTACATTTAAGGCACCTAGAAACAGCCTTATTACACCGCTCTTGAGGAGTCTTCATTGGTTGCCAATGGAACAAAGGATCACTTTTAAAGCCTGTTGCATTATTTTTAAGGTGTCTTGGGGAGAGGTCCCCCAATTATTAAGAAATAGAATCATGGAATATTCTTTGTTCAAACCCCTAATAAATGAAATTCCCTGCCTCAAACTCTTTGCTGGAAGACAGATCATTTGAAATTTAAGAAAGAGCTAAAGACCTGGCTGTTTAGGCAGACATTTTAGCCTTCCTCTTTCAAGTGTGCATTAAGTTTTATTCGTACCCTCCTTGTACTTAGCACCAAGAAACTGCTGGGTGTATGTGTGCTCTCTAAGTGTATTATAACATATACATGACATAGAGAGCTATACAGGAAAAAAGAAGTAATCCTTTTTTCCTTAGTGGTGGGAAGTCAGAACATCTGTATTATTGCTATAAACCTAACATTTACAACTTCTGTTTTCCCTTGCAAGCACCAACCACCCAGGTAATTCCTTGCCATAATGATGCCTAACCAGGGACTCCTAAAGTGACTTAGCTCACCTAAGTGCAACTGAGGGAGAGAAACCAATTTTGAATTTCAGTTTTAATCAGTTCTCATTGTGTAGGCTGGTGGTACTGATACATCCAAAGTGTATGGTAGATTCCTTTCTTGCAACGAGGATTTTATTAGCTCAATAAGAATAGTTGGTGATTTCATTGTGCCCCCCTTCATCACCCAGCTATTTATAAACCTGAGTCTATGGTTGTGTTTTCTTTCTTAACTGTTTGACTCCCGCCCTTCCCCCTACATCTTTCTTTGGATAGGCTCCCATTATTTTGAGAACCAAATTACTTGACCTTCCGGAAAGCTATTACCATAGCTGAGCTCAAAGTTCAGTAAATACCTCCCTCTTTTTTTAGTCTTAATACCCCAGTGCAGATGAGCATCTTCTGATTTATTTAAAAAAACATGGTTATAACTCCTCACTAAAGTAGAAAGAGATAAAGGGCCTCTAGCTTTGGATGTCATTTTGTTGTGCCATCTCCTCCTTTGCCTCTATGTAGGTAATGAGCTCAAAACAACCAACAAATCTTATAAATCTGTTCTAGAGTATGGCTGAAAAGGCTATGGAGGGAGCATGAGGCATAAGCACATTAGACTGGTGTGGCCGAACCGTGAAACCATCTAAACAGCATCCATACAGCCAAAGTAAGAAGAGGGCCAACAAAAACCAAAAAGGACCAAGTCCAACCTGCCAGGAGCCATACCACACAGAGACAGAGAACGTTGATAGGAAAATGCCAAGCAATGTAATGGGGAATGTAATGCAAAAGAAGATAACAATCATACCACTGCAGCACCAAGAATCAGTGATGAGGTGAGGTAAGAAGAGTGGACAAACAGGAAGCTGTCATCTCTGAAAGTTAATATAAAACCAACAACTCTAGGCAGAGACCTGCCATATGCAAACCAGTCTTAGTCCTGCTCCAGTAAGAACAGTCAAGTTAAAAGTGTCAGGCCAGATCCCATCCAAAGGGAAACAGAAGTAATTCCAGACCAGTTTTGGTCTACTTAATACTTGTGAGTGAGGTGTAGCTTGAGTCCTGTGGCAAAGTGATCACTGGACCCATGTCTGGGAATACACATCTAAATTAGGGTGACTTATGCAACAAGATGATGGAAGAAATGCTTGAATTGATCTCAGCCACTGGCAATTTCTTGGGACAGTGTTCCACGCAATTGTTTTTCACCCAATATGCCACCGTAGACAGACACCTGCTAAATCAGTCTTGTTTCCCAAAGAACCTTCCAGCCTCAGCTGCCAGGCCAGGTCTCCTCTACTAACAATATACACAGTCCAGAACAGTTTCAAACTATTTAGGTCACATCAGTGAGGTGTAGTTTGAGCCCTCTGGCACTGTGAGAACAGGACCCACATCTGGGCATACCCGTCACATTAAGGGCATCTATTGTGAAAAACAACAAGACGATGTCAGGAATTAGTATATTAATCGTAGCCACTGGCAATTACTCAGGCCACATTTCAGGTAGTCATTTTTCTCTCACTTTGCTAATCTAGGCAGAGACCTGCCATATGCAGACCAGTCTTGGTCCTGGTCGAGTCGAAACAGTTGAGCCCAAAGTATCAGACCAGGTCTGGTCTAAATGGAAACAGAGTAATTCCAGACCAGTTTTGGCCTACTTAGTTCTTGTAAGTGAGGTATAGCTTAAGTCCTGTGGTACAGTGAGCTGGAGACCCACATCAGGGCCCATATATATCCCACTTAGAGTATTTTGTGCAACAAACAACAAGGTGATGGAAGGAATGCTTGAATTAATCTCAGACACTGGGAATCACTCAGGGCCGGTTTCCTGACCATTATATTCCACCCAATATGCCATTCCAGACAGAAACTTGACCTATGCAAATCAATATTGTCCTTCTCTCCAATAGGTACAGCCCAGCCCACATTTCCAGGCCATATCGCCCCCACCTACCAGACAGGAACACAAGCAACACCAGACCATAGTCTGCTCAGGAAAATTGTATATATTCAAGTAACTAATTGCGTTTATATAGATGTGGTATTCGTGGTGGGCAATATCGCAGATCATGTTTAATTATGTATTTATTTACTTATTTATAGACTTTGTTATGTGTTAGCACAATTACAGTAAGCCTTAAAGCCCTCAAAAGTAGGGGGAGGAGGAGAAAGAGTAACAGGAGTCATAAAACCTAAACTAATTAAAGTCCATAAGCTAGACAAAACAAGTGGGGCTTTTAGTTGTTTGTGGCATTTACTGAAGCCTGTCATTCTCCGAAGATGGAAAGACATAGAGATCAAAATTCTAGAGCCCTTAGAGTACATAGTCCTACCCTCTGAACTGTATGTAGCCGTACAGTAACAGACACAAACAATGTTGGGTGGCCGACCTTAGGCATCTAGTCAGCCAGTATGGGCAAGCAATTGGGCATTCCTGTGTATAGCCTTCTGAGTCAAGCAAAAAAAAAAAAAAATCTACTGTACATCTAACTGACAACTATTTGAGGGATATGAAGGCAGGTGAGCTGTGACAAGATCTATTTTGGAAGAGAAAAAATAAAGCAGATTAATTTTGAGGTTTGTGGTGTACAATTAATATGAAGATGTTTACTGATTTTATCAAAATAGGGAGTTTTGAGTGCTACAGATGCATTAATTTAAGTATACATGGGAGCAGAATTTTGGAATGAACTATTTGAGTGAAAAGAAATCACCATGAAAGCAGAAATCATTACAGACGTCATTGTACAAGCTTGATTTAATGGCATTACCTAAATGTATAATTTAATTGCCATTATTGTATATTGTACGACAAGTAAGGGGCACGTGAGGGGCTTAAGCGGCAGTGGAAAGTGAGTGGACTACGGATTAGTAGGGGCACCAAGGTACATATTTATAGTGCCCTAGCGCCTGTTTCGTAACAGTAACATCATTATTTTTTACGTTAATGTAGCCCAACGAGGCCAAATCCCCGCGGAGTATTTAGAGGGTGGCGCAATGCATGCATTGTGACACTATGTAACCTTTTGTGCTACATTATGCCTGCACAGGCGTTCCCCCATTAGGGGAGTCAAAATAGCGTAAGGAAATCCATGAGATTTCCTTGCGCCATTTTTGATGGCACTTTTAATGCCTTTTCAAGAGCAGGTGCTGAAAGGGGGCTTCCATTCTTTAGAATGGGGACCTTTGTACTCTGCTGAAGTACAGTAGATCTTGGTTTGTTTTACATACTGTACATATGATGAATATTTTTGTGTTCCTTCAGTGACTGTGCTCTCTGTGTTATTATGAAGATTCCTTTTTGATTGACATAAGGTAACTGTGCTTATTGGATTTGGTGACGGCTTTTGTGCTTTGAACAAGTAGATATTAGATGGGGTTTAATTTCATTTTAAGTCTGTTCCTCTCCCAGATTTCATTTTATATTTTTTGGGCTAAGTCAAGATAAATATATAAAGGCTTATATGGAAAGTATATGGTATATAAGCAAGTAAATGGACTTGTATTATATAATTTCCCACTTTGGAGGACATAAATTTAAATATTCGTGAATTACAGATATGGATAGACACATTTTTTGGTGTGCTCTTTTCTTTTTATTAGTGCAGTCTTTAAATATTACAAATACTAATTCACTTGCATGATTTATGCATGTCCCATCCATGTAATAACTGATATGTTTTTTTCTTTTTTTGAAATGTTGCCCCAATATCGACTCTATATTAAAATACTAGTATTATTTGTTACCAGCCCTGAAGAAGTCCTATGTTAGGACGAAACACGTGTTGGCTATTCTTTTTAAACATTGGGTCAGTTGAACATTTCCCTAATTATTGGATTGAGACTCCAACATCTAACCAATACAGGCAGAAGATCGATGTTACGTCAGCGATTTATATAAGTTTGGGACTGAAAATAATTTTCAACTTTTCTTCTCTTTGAGAGCATATAGTTTGGTGGACATTCTTTGAATTTTAAGGATTTATGTTTTGGATCAACGGTTACAAAGAATCGTCTGAACAAATATAATGTCATATTGAATGAGACTGTTTAAAAACATTTCACACTTGAGATTGAGGAATTAAGTTTTTTCCTATGGTAACATACTATTCGAGGGAATTTTTTTTCTAATCAAATGTTTAAGTTTTGGACTAATGGTCATTAGGTACTGACTGGTAAATTTTTTTTTTTGGGGTTGAATGAGATTACCCTTTATGTTATATATTCAAGATCATGTGATATAGGATTAAATAACTATGTTTGAATTTTAACAATGTTTACGAGTATTCATATCTAGTTAGCAGAACACTGAAGAATGTTAATATTACATGTGTAATTGACATTGATCATTTACAATTTTAAGGAGGCTTCTGAATTTTGAATATTGATATGACAGAACAAATATTTGTGTAACTAACAATTGTTTACGTATGTGTGCCTCACTTGCTAATATTTAGTAAAATACTGGTCCCTTTATAGGCTTCAGTTTACACACATTGACAACAGGTGAATATTTAGTGATAGCAGCAACGTATGTAACATTCCTCCGCTTGAAACTGTAGGGATGTGCACCAAGGGTAGTCATTGTTGCCATGAGGTTTATTGAAAACACAATATTTGACTGGTGCTAGACTGACAAGGTATGCGACAAGCATTCTAGGTGCTCCAAATGTAACATTGAAAAGATGTACAGTGATGAACCCGCCAGCATTACTTCCAAGTGATACTGTTGAAATTGAAAAGGAAGAAGACATTGAGCAAGATTGTCTTGAGGTGACAGAGTTGTGCACAAAACCAAGACCTGATATCAGAGATACACGATTGGAAGAAAATGACCACATTTTCTTTGGCGATGGTTCATGTCTCAGAGATGGTACAGGGACATTGAGAGCAGGATATGCTGTATGCACAATTACAGGTACATTCGAAGCTTCTTGGCTTTGAGGTGTATATTCTGCAGAAGTGGCAGAATTAAGAGCTCTTACTAGAGCACACCATGTATCTGCTAGATTGAGAGTCACTATCTACACAGATAGCCAATATGGATTTGGAATTGTCCACGATTTTGGTCAATTGTGGTCACAAAGAGGTTTCCTTACCTCTACTGATTCACCAGTAAGAAATGGCGACAGAATAAAAGAATTGCTATATGCAATACAGTTGCCTGAAAAAATTGCCGTGGTGAAATGCACTACACATCTAAAGTCCTAGAATTATGTATCATTGGGAAATGGATATCCGGATCAAGTGGCAAGGTTTTGCACATTGAACTGTATATCGTTCAAGGACAAGTGGGAACTGATGTTGGAGGAAGATAATACATGTACAGGTTTTGCATTGAAAGTGATCGATACTCTAGAAGAGTTGAAAACCTTACAGAGTAATGTTGAAAAAGAAGACAAACGACTTTGGTTCAAATTAAAATGTGTTTAAAGGCCTGATGAGATATGGGTTTCTGAAGACGGTCAGTTGGTCTTGCCAAATAGTTTGCTGTCACAAATGGCCAGGTATTACCATGGTCAGGCACACATTGGGAGGGATGCCATGGTTAGTTTGTTCAAAATTGACTGGTTCATTCCCAAATTTAGGCAGGCAGCAGAAGCAGTATGTTATCGCTGTATAATTTGTCAACAACTAAATGTGGGAAAAGGTACAGTGGTGAATTTGAGCCACATTGGAAGAGCAGGAGGTCCATTCAGCAGAATGCAACTTGATTTTATTGAGATGCCTGCATGTGGAGGTTTGAAGTACGTGTTGGTGATTGTGGGCATTTTTAGCCACTGGATTGAAGCATACTCCACAAGAAGGAATGATAGTCTCACAGTAGTGAAGTTGTTGCTTAGAGAGTTGATACTACGTTTTGGGTTTCCAATCTCTTTGGAATCAGATAGGGGAACTCACTTCAACAACGAGGTGATTAAACTTTTGTGTGCAGCACTAAACATTGAGCAGAAGTTACATTGTAGCTATCGCCCTGAAGCATCAGGACTAGTGGAACAGATGAATGGTACTGTGAAATCAAGAATTGCTAAGATGTGTGCAGCTACGAATCTGAAATAGCCAGATGCTTTGCCTTTGGTGTTGATGTCATTGAGAAATACACCTGACAGGAAGACAGGGCTGTCGCCCCAAAAGATCCTTATGGGCAGAGCAATGAGACTGCCAGCAGTTCCAGCCAATGCACTTGTAAATATTACAGATGATATGGTGTTGGACTACTGCAACAAGTCTGGCTGATGTGGTTCACTCTTTCTCCCAGCAGATGGAGGCCACTACTCTGCCACCAATACACGATCCAGGGCACAACCTCAGAGCCGGCGACTGGGTCGTTGTCAGAAAACATGTTCGCAAGACGTGTTTGGAGCTACATTGGAGAGGACCTTATCAGGTGGTCCTAACAACTACGACAGCTGTGAAGTGTGCAGGACTTCCGAACTTGATCCACGCAAGTCATACAAAGAAAATGGCATGTCCACTGGATCATGAAGAAGCGTTGTTGAGAGCACCAACAAAGGTGAAACGGGTTTGCCGCACATGAACCAGAAAAAGAACAAAGAGAACCTGAAATTGAACAAGAGCTTGTGGAAGATGGTTCTATTGCCCCTGTAAGAGGCGAAAGTGAAGAATTACAGGAGGGTGTGAAAGAATCAATCTCAATGGATAAAGCAGGAGAGCCTAGCTCAGCAGGGGTTCTCCCAGAAGCAAACAGTGCTGAGAAGCGAACAGAGCAAGTGCCAGACCAAGAGGGGGAAAGAGTTGAGATGGATCAAAGTCAAAGTGGTCCGACTCCTCCTGAACCTGTTGCAGGTCCATCAAGAGAGAACACCCTAGAGAAGGGGAAGGAGAAAAGTCCAATACTGAAAAGAATGTTGACAGAAGGATCGAGAAAAGGAGATAATTGGCCTGAGTCGCAATAAGAGAAAAGATAGGAAGTGGTCATAAATGAAACCATAGAGGAAGAAGTAGATACTACCAGGAAAGAAGAATTGAGTGAAGGAGAACTAAGTGGTGATCGAAAGTTGAAAAGAAAGAGAATAGAAAGTCGACGATACGCAGGTCCTAAATAGGCGTATGTAACTACTAATGAATGGCAACACAAGTTTATGTCTTTTTGTTTTGATAGAGAGGTTCCAAGTCAGTATTTTGATGTATCCTGAAGGTAAACAAGCTGAATTGTTGAACCAATCTGAAGTATCTGAAGAAAAGAGACTGTTGAAAAATAAACTGGAAGAGACATTGGTAGCCTGATTTGACGTTAAAAACCGGATGTGACAAGATGCTAATTGATTTTGACAATGGAAAAAGGGTTCCTGGATGTGAAACTGAACTGCAAGAGAATAATTTTTTGCTTATTTTTGATTTTTGCTGCACTTTACATGAATTTCTTCTGCTTTCTGATTTTTTACAGATCATGGCCGAGTTAAATAACAAAGTTAGGAATACTAGGCGCTGTAGATATATAAGCATTGGATTGGCAATTATGTGTGGGATTTTGTTTATAGTGGTGATTGTGGGAATGTCTGTTCTTGATGTGAAAGGAGCCAATCGTACTCCTGCTTCTGAAACTACTTCACTAACAGCTTTGGAGAAGTTTAAGTTAGATGAGAAATATTTGCATGACCATACTAACGCGCACGGAGAGCTTTCTTCTAATGTTTTCTATCACTTTGTCTTGTGTGTACAGAAATTCGTTCATCAGTAGAGGAGGGTGTTACGTACCACAGTCTTCCATTAACATACGGAATAAGCCTTAGTCTGCTACTAACAAGGTTCTATGACCAACAGTATATACAGTATTTTTACTCTAATTATGACTTGGAGTTTTCATTTGTTCCTATTATTAGGTATTTGAGTAGAGTAGCTAAGGATCATGATATAGGGGGTCATTACAACATTGGCGGTAAAAGGCGCTTACCACCGTGCAGAAGACCGCCAATACACCGCCACCCACACAACTTCCACGCACAATACACCACACACCACTACACATTACCACACACATCCACACTGACACCACCCCACACATCACCCAAACCACCCCATGTCACGCCAAAGACACCCCCGGTTTTCCGAGGAGGAGCTCCGGGTCATGGTGGAGGAAATCCTACGGGTAGAGCCACAGCTATTTGACTCACAGGTGCAGCACACATCCATAGCCAGGAAGATGGAGCTATGGCGCAGAATAGTTGACAAGGTCAACGCAGTGGGACAGCATCCAAGAAATCGGGAGGACATCAGGAAGAGGTGGAACGACCTACGGGGGAAGGTGTGTTCAGTGGTCTCCAGGCACAACTTTGCGGTACAGCGGACTGGCGGCGGACCACCACCTCCTCCCCCACAACTAACAACATGGGAGGAGCAAGTCTTGACCATCATGCATCCAGAGGGCCTCGGAGGAGTCGGTGGAGGAATGGACACTTGTAAGTCAAAACTTAACTATCATATCCCCCACCCTACCTGCATGCTATCACACACCCCCACCCTCACCCCCTCCCCTTTCACTCCAACTCCTCACTAATGCACTCATAACACAAACCCCCCATCCCAACACCAAGCCCTGCATGGCACAACTAAGCATGGGCACCCCTTACCAAAGCATGCTCACTGCACATACCCATAACAACCCGCTAACCATCATCACACAAACCCACACACAGGAATGCCTGCACTGGGGTACACAAACACCCACCCATTGCACACCATTACACACACATGGAATAATCATGCTCCTATATCCCTGCAGGACCACTAAGGAATGTCACCACACAGGAGGGTCCAGACATCTCCACTCCACCCACAGAAGAGGCCCACAGTGACGACAGCAGCTCTGCCCTACTGAATCCTGATGACCAGCCCGGACCATCGTGGGCCTCGGGACAGTCGGTTCCCCTTGTACAGGCACAGCCCAACAACGACCTTCCACCCTCTGGTAACACCAGCACAGCACCCACCCAGCAGGCCCATCCCTCCGTACCCAGGACACGTCAATCAGCGGTGTGTCCACCACTACAGGGAACCCAGGAGAACTCACCACCCCAACAACAACAGGGACCTGGGGGCAGTGGTAGTGGACACACGGTCCAGGGGACATAGGCACAGGAACACAGGGGAACTGGGAGGGCTGCTGTGTGACAGGGGGAGGACAGGCCAAGGGAACCCACCCTCCACGAGGCCCTCTCCTCCATCATGGGAGCATACCACCACTCCCAGGAGACGATGGCTACGGTCCTGGCCAAGTTTCAGGAGACCCAGCACCTGTAGGACGAACAGTATTTGGGGTTCAGGGAGGAGCTCAGGACCATCAGCTCCGCCCTGGGCACCATCGTAGGGGTGCTGAAGGACATACAAAAAACCATGAGGGACACCGTGGAACTCCAAGGGGCCCCTGACACTAGCATGGATGATGATCTGCCCACCACCTCCGCCGGCGCTAGTGGACAGGACGCCCCGCCACAGGACCACCACACCAGCACCCCACCCCCTGCAGACTGGCAACCACTACACAAGCGGTCCCTGAGATCCAGGAACAGGACAGAGCAAGATGGCAAGACCCCCGCCAGGAAATGAGACCACCCTGATTGTCCTCCCACTGTCCCACTTTGTTACCCTGTCCATACTTAAACTGCCCCAGCTCCATTTCCTATGCCCATATGGGCAGTGCACCTGTGTGACCAATAGACTGGACTCTGTCATGGACATTCCTCCACCGTCCCCCATCACCATATTACAACCCCCCTCCATTTTAGAGCACTTAAATAAACGCCCTTGAACCACAAAACAATCTGGAGTCAGTCTGTGATTTGGTCAATTTGTATTATCAATGACAGTGTCAAAATGCATTCCCAATTGTAAAGCCAACATACCTATGTCACACATCACAAATCCATGAAGGATGCAAGCAGATGACACACGATGGTAAACACACCTGTGAAACCGTAATGGAAAGGGACAACTCAGTAACCAAATACTGCTATTAAAGAACAGACAGGATAGAGGTAGAAGTATGAAAGTGAATGTAATGTGACACCTGTGTGTCACTGGAAATATTGCTGTATGACTGACTCCCTGTTGTCTATGTCTTCCTCCTCAGTGTCCTCCTCATCACTGTCCACAGCTGCCACAACACCGCCATCTGGACCATCCTCCTGCAGAAAAGGCACCTGGCGTCGCAAAGCAAGATTGTGAAGCATCGAGCAGGCGATGATGATCCGGCACACCTTCTTCGGTGAGTAGAATAGGGAACCACCTGTCATATGGAGGCACCTGAACCTGGCCTTCAGGAGGCCGAAGGTGCGTTCGATCACCCTCCTAGTCCGCCCATGGGCCTCATTGTAGCGTTCCTCTGCCCTGGTCCTGGGATTCCTCACTGGGGTCAATAGCCAGGACAGGTTGGGGTAACCAGAGTCCCCTAATAGCCACACACAGTGCCTCTGGAGTTGACCCATCATATAAGGGATGCTGCTATTTTGCAGGATGTAGGCATCATGCACTGAGCCAGGGAACATAGCATTTACCTGGGAGATGTACTGGTCTGCCAAACAGACCATCTGTACATTCATAGAATGATACCTCTTCCGGTTCCTGTACACCTGTTCACTCCTGTGGGGGGGGACCAGAGCTACATGGGTGCCATCAATAGCACCTATGACGTTGGGGATATGTCCAAGGGCATAGAAGTCACCTTTCACTGTGGGCAAATCCTTCACCTCAGGGAAAATGATGTATCTCCTTACGTGTTTCAGCAGGGCAGACAACATTCTGGACAACACATTGGAAAACATAGACTGGGACATCCCTGATGCCATGGCCGCTGTTGTCTGAAAAGACCCACTAGCAAGGAAATGGAGCACTGACAGCACCTGCACGTCAGGGGGGATTCCAGTGGGATGGCGGATTGGTGACATCAGGTCTGGCTCCAACTGGGTACATAGTTCCTGGATAGTGGCACGGTCGAACCTGTAGGTGATGATTCAATGTCGCTCCTCCATTGTCAACAGGTCCACCAGCGGTCGGTACACCGCAGGATTCCGCCATCTTCTCAAATGTCCCAGCTGACGGTGCCTAGGAAGGACAATAGCGACCACAGAGTCAACAAATTCCCAGGTATGTACCCACAGCTACACAGAACACGACACCAAACACAAAACCCTTCCTGTATGTGTGTTGAGTGTAGGCCTAGGTATGTGTGACGCAGTAGTAAATGAAGCCATGTGGGCCCCTGAAATGGTGGCTGCCTGACCTCTAAACTCGGACAATGGGAATGTGAGGTCACTGCGCTGGCGTTGTACCCCGTCGCGGTAGGCGGTGGTAGACCGCGGCGCAATGCTGCATTGGTTAACATTGGACCTTATGGGTCCCAGGAGCCAATGACGAAGTGCGCCGGCGGTGATGATACGTACCGCCGCGGACGTCACCGTCGCGGACGTCACCGCCATTTTCTATCTGTTCAATCACTCGATACCTGATCTTCGACAGGAGAGGACCTACACTGCAAGTGCTGCTGTGACCTCGGTCTGGAAGAGACAATGGATGATGCGTCTGGGGAAAGGGCCCTTGCCTTCCCTGCTCAGGAGTTGGAGAAGCTAGTAGACGTGGTCCTCCCCCACTACACGCTACTCTACGGTCCTCCAGACCAACAGGTAAGTACACAGGGAGCACGTTGTATGGGCTATGCCTGGGTGGAGAGGGCTGGTTGTAAGATGGAAGGGGGCAGAGTGCAGGGAACATGAAGGACTGTGAATGCATGTGCCACATGGCAAGGGTAGGGATGGAGGCTACTCACATCGACGGTGCAGTTGGTAATGACTTCTCTTCTTCCCCTGTGCATGTCATGTAGGTCAGCGCCCACCAGAAGAAGGACATTTGGCATGCCATTGCCAAGGAAATCCGGACCCCGGGGGTCCACCAGAGACGGGGCACCCACTGCCGGAAAAGATGGCAGGACATTTGCCGCTAGAGCAAGAAGACGGCGGAGGCTTAGCTGGGGATGGCCTCCCAACGTGGAAGGGGTGCCCGTCGCACCATGACCCCCCTGATGTTCCGGATCCTGGCGGTGGCCTACCCGGAGTTGGATGGGCGCTTGAGGGCATCACAGCAGACACAAGGGGGTGAGGACACTCTCATTCTGGAGACTTGGCGTGCAGTTGAGGTGTCTGGGTGGGGGAGGAGGGCTGTGGGTGTACCTAGGCCAGGCAGAAATACGTAGGCTAGGCCCCTCCGTAATGCAGGGCATGTGGCACTCCACCCCACTTCAGTAGTGGGCCAACTACAGGTATAGATGCCCCTGTGGCATCCATGTGTGCAGATGTCCACCATAGCCATGTAGGCCAGATCCCAGCAATTGCATCTGTAGAGGCCAAGAGCACGGCGTAGTGCAGGGGGCTGCTGTGTCTATATTGTCCGCCAACGGTAGTGGTAAGCCATGCACTCAACCTGTCTTTCTTCTGTCGTCCCCTCCCCTTTTTCTGCTCTCCCTGTTCTTTTGTGCATCAGCATCATCAGGCGGAGGCACAGTGGCACCGGGGCATGAGGGAGCTGCATCCCACATGGCCATGGAGGGCCACACCATGGACTCAGAATGCACCAGTGGGACAGAGGGCGAGGGGAGCTTCACGTCGGTCACCGGATCACCAACCAGCGACACAGATTCGTCCGCCGATGGGAGCTCCCTTGTGGTGGTGGCACCATCTGTGCCCCCCACTTCTACAGGTACAGCCGCCACCTCCCCTACCAGCACCGCCCTCCCAGCAGCCCCTCAGCGTTCGCCCTGTGCCCGCTCACCCAGGAGGGTGGGCATCACCTTTGCCCCAGGCACCTCAGGCCCTGCCCCAGTCACCCCTGCTGCCCTCAGTGAGGAGGCCATTGACCTCCTCAGGTCACTCACTGTTGGGCAGTCTACCATTGTGAATGCCATCCAGGGTGTAGAAAGGGAGTTTCAACACACTAATGCATTCCTGGAGGGCATTCATTCTGGTCAGGCTGCCCATCATCGAACCCTGCAATCTCTGGCCTCAGCACTGATGGCAGCCATTGTCCCTGTGTCTAGCCTCCCCCTTCCAACTTCCTCCACCCAGACCCAATCCCCTGTACCCCAGCCTGTCCCAACCACACCTTCAGACAAGCATGCATACACCTCAACACCCAAAATTAGCTCAGGCAGACATAGGCACCACACAACCCACAGGCACTCACACAAGCATCACCCACATGCAGACACAACAACATCCACTGCCTCCACTGTGTCCCCCTCCTCATCGTCTCCCTCCTCCCTCCTAGTGTCGTCTACACTCTCACCTGCATGCACTACATCTACAGGAACTAGGACTCGCACCAGAACACCCAGCACCACACCCCGCTCACCTGCACTCACCACCCCCACTCCCATTTACACGTCCCGTGTGTCCTCTCCCAGTGTGTCTGTGACGCCCCCTCCCGTACCTGCATCTGCACCTAAACACCTAAAGTGACACCTCCTACAACCACCTCCTCTTCCTCCACTCCCAGACCCCCTCCAGCTACCCATCCCAGTGTTCGTCAGAAACTGTCCCTCTGCAACATCGACCTCTTTGCCCCCACCCCTCCAATTCATCAGTCCTGTCGTAGCGCCTCAGCCAAAAAAGACTCCAGTACCAGTGGTGCATGTTACAGGTGTGTGGAGTGCACCGGCCACCAGGGCAGGCAGTGTGACATGGAGCCAAGGCACTGCCAGTCCACCCCCTGTAAAGCATCTAAAGTTGGAAAGTGGCCGACGGGACCGGGTGAAGACTCCTGGAGGCAAAACTACTCACAAGGGTCCCAGGGGGATTGCAGAGTCAGCTGTGACTCCTTCAAAGGTGGGGAAGTGCCCGAAGAAGTCTGCACAGCCAGGTGTGAGCAGCACGGCGGAGAAGGGCGGCATCCTTCCCGGCAGCCGGGGACGCCAGCACCGTTGTTGCTGGTGAGGAGACCACCGGAGTCATTGCCCAGGAGGGCACAAGTATCGTCACTGGTCAGGAGACCACCGCCAGAGTCAGTGCCCAGGAGGGCAGCAGTATTGTCACTGGTCAGGAGACCACCGCCAGAGTCAGTGCCCAGGAGGGAACAAGTATCGTCACTGGTCAGGAGACCACCGCCAGAGTCATTGCCCAGGAGGGCAGCAGTATCGTCACTGGTCAGGAGACCACTGCCGGAGTCAGTGCCCAGGAGGGCACAAGTATCATCACTGGTCAGGAGACCACCGCCAGAGTTATTGCCCAGGAGGGCACAAGTATCGTCACTGGTCAGGAGACCACCGCCACCACCGGAGTCATTGCCCAGGAGGGCACAAGTATCGTCACTGGTATGGAGACCACCGCCAGAGTCAGTGCCCAGGAGAGCACAAGTATCATCACTGGTCAGGAACCCACCGCCAGAGTCAATGCCCAGGAGGGCAGCAGTATCGTCACTGGTCAGGAGACCACCGCCAGAGTCAGTGCCCAGGAGGGAACAAGTATCACCACTGGTCAGGAGACCACCGCCAGAGTCATTGCCCAGGAGGGCACAAGTATCGTCACTGGTCAGGAGACCACCACCAGAGTCAGTCCCCAGGAGGGCAGCAGTATCGTCACTGGTCAGGAGACCACCACCGGAGTCAGTGCCCAGGAGGGCACAAGTATTGTCACTGGTCAGGAGACCACCGCCAGAGTCATTGCCCAGGAGGGCACAAGTATCGTCACTGGTCAGGAGACCACCACCGGAGTCAGTGCCCAGGAGGGCCCCGGTTGCCACAGCCCCGTTGGGCAATGAGGGACCGTCATGCCACGCACCAATGCACAGGTCAGAGACCGCCAAGGCAAAGCACCGCTGAACAACCCAGAGACCGCCATGGCAAAGCACCGCTGAACAGCCCAGGGCACCGCCATGGCAGAGCACCGCTGAACAGTCCCGAGCACCGCCATGGCAAAGCACCGCTGAACAGGGCAGAGCACCACTGAACAGGCCAGAGACCGCCATGTCAAAGCACTACTGAACAGCCCAGAGCACTGCCATGGCAAAGCACCGCTGAACAGGGTAGAGCACCGCTCAACAGCCCAGGGCACCGCCATGGCAAAGCACCGCTGAACAGCCTAGGGCACCGCCATGGCAAAGCACCGCTGAACAGCCCAGAGACCGCCATGGCAAAGCACCGCTGAACAAGGCAGAGCACCACTGCAGAAGGAAAAGACCGCCACATCAAGCATCGTTATCCCATGTACAGCTGGGACAGTGACAGGACAGGAACTGTCACAGGGAGCCTAATCCAGTCTAGGCACCATTCCCCCTCCTGAACCAGTGGATACATGCATCCACTCCGTCTGTCCTTAACAGGATGAAGCACTCTGGGCACCATTTCCCCTACAGAACCAGTGGAGACATGCATCCACTCCGTCTGTCCTTAACAGGATGAAGCACTCTGGGCACCTTTCCCCCTCCAGAACCAGCGGAGACATGCATCCACGCTGTCTGTCCTTAACAGGATGAAGCAATCTGGGCACCAGTCCCCCTCCAGAACTAGTGGAGACTGTTATCTACTTGAGAGACTGTGGCTTTGCACTCCCCAGGATAATGCAGTGGGCAACCCACCCACTGTAGAGACTTGAGAGACTGTGGCTTTGCACTCCCCAGGATCATGTAGTGGGCAACCCACCCACTGTAGAGACTTGAGAGACTGTGGCTTTGCAATCCCCAGGATAGTACAGTGGGCAAGCCACCCACTGTAGAGACTTGAGAGACTGTGGCTTTGCAATCCCCCAAGATGGTACAGTGGGCAAGCCACCTACTGTAGAGACTTGAGAGACTGTGGCTTTGCACTCCCCAGGATAGTACAGTGGGCAACCCACCCACTGTATAGACTTGAGAGACTGTGGCTTTGCACTCCCCAGGGTACATCAATGGGCATGGAGCCCCGTCGTGGATGTGGCGTGGTGCTGTAATCCGGCTGAGGTGCCCCCCCTTCCCTTCCCCCTGAGGTGTCTGTTGTATTTCTCTCTGATGCCCCGGCAGTGTTCTCTCCGTTTGTGGACAGGTATCTTGTGTGGGCGTCGACCATGCATTTTTGGCCCAGTGGTGCACGGACATTGATATGTGCATATCTGCACTACTTCTCGTAATGTATATACTTTTGAATGAGTTTATGTATATCTGTATGTATTTGAAACATGTATTTTGATGCATTACTATGTTTGAACTGATTTTGTTTTGTCTTAGCATTCTTCCGGGGAGGTTGTGGGTTGTTACTGTGCTGTTTAGAAATGCATTGGTGTGTGTGTTGTAATGTGCGAGTGTCGGGGTGGGGGTGGGAGTGTTGCGTGTGTGTGTCCCTGACTTTTGCCTCCCCCCCCCCTACGTCGTAGGTGCAGTACTCACAGTTGTCTTCACCGCCGCAGGCGCTGGTGTTCGTAGATGAGTAGTAGAACAAGGGCAGGTAGGATTTGTAATTCCGGCTCCATAGTGTCCTCCTTCCTCATGGGATGTGTTCAGGTGAGCGTTTTCCCATAGCAAAAGCTGTTTCCGCTGTGTTTTTATCCACGGTAAATCCGCCCCAGAAAAGGTGGCGGATTGGCGGGTTGTGATACTGTGGGCGGTACATTGTCTGCCGCCTGTCTGTTGGCGGTGACCGCCGCGCTGCTTGTCTGTACCGCCGTGGCGGTCTGAGTGTTAAAGTGGCTGTCTTTCTTGGTGGTTTCCGCCACGGTCAGAATTCCCTTTTTTTGTCCGCCGGCCTGTTGGCGGTATTACCGCCGCTTTAACACCGACCGCCAGGGTTGTAATGACCACCATAGTATTGGTTAGAGGATTCTTTGAGCCTACACTAACATAAGAAAAATCTCACATGTTTGCTTACACCTTTAGAAAAGAGCTTCATAGGGCATACTGATGACAGAAGAAAGGCATTAAAAGAAAAATTAGAAAATGGTTTAGAGTAAAGGACTTATAAGAACGATTATGCTTACACTGCAATTAAAACGCAAGGGAAACTAGCGCTAGATACATTAGGGAATCCTTGTATATATAGGCCAAAGTCACACACTGACACTTTATTTGTGAGAACGAGTGAATGTAGGCATGTGTTTTTGTTTCAGAGTAAATGGACCTTTATGTTGAATGGTCAGGACCCTGCGATTCCAGGTATCTATTATCTTTGTGGACTTAATGCTTATTACCATCTTCCAAGAGGATGGTATAGGTTATTTGGAGATAGTTTTCCCGAAGATTTACCAGATAGATGACTTGAAAAAGTTTCCGAAATTGACTGAATTACATCATGAGTGACAGAGGAGGGAATCCTCTTCTGCAGATGTGGGAGATATATGTGGTGCGGTGGTTCCTTCTCTGGGAGTCATTCTGAACTCGATCAAGATACGAAAGTTGTCTACTATTGTAGATAACATGTTGACAAATGTTACAGGGGCAATACTCCTGATAGATACTGAATTAGCTGCCTATAAAGCTATGACTCTTCAAAATTGTCTTACTTTAGACATCCTTCTAGCGAAGGACGGCGGAGTCTGTAAAATGATTAACTTAGGCATTGCTGTTCATACATACTGAATAACAGTAGGGAGATAAGAGACTTAGGGGGTGATTCTGACTTTGGCGGGCGGCAGAGGCCGCCCGCCAAAGTCCCGCCGTCAGAATACCGCTGCGCGGTCGAAAGACCGCCGCGGTAATTCTGCATTTCCCGCTGGGCGGGAGGGCGACCGCCAGAAGGCCGCCCGCCCACCCAGCGGGAAACCCCCTTCCACGAGGATGCCGGTTCCGAATGGAGCCGGCGGAGTGGAAAGGGTGCGACGGGTGCAGTTGCACCCGTCGCGATTTTCAGTGTCTGCTATGCAGACACTGAAAATCTTGGTGGGGCCCTGTTAGGGGGCCCCTGCAGTGCCCATGCCATTTGCATGGGCACTGCAGGGGCCCCCAGGGGCCCCACGACACCCGTTACCGCCAGCCAGGTTCTGGCGGTCAAAACCGCCAGAACCAGGCTGGCGGTAAGGGGGTCGGAATCCCCATGGCGGCGCTGCCTGCAGCGCCGCCATGGAGGATTCCTCAGGCCAGGGGAAAACCGGCGGGAAACCGCCGGTTTCCCTTTTCTGACCGCGGCTTTACCGCCGCGGTCAGAATTGGCCTGGATGCACTGCCAGCCTGTTGGCGGTGCATCCGCGGTCCCCGGCCGCCAGGGTCGGAATGACCCCCTTACTCACTAACCTGAGTAACTCAAGAAAGGATTTGAAGGAACTGAAGGAACCAGGTGTTTGGGAGAAAGTTGGAAAGGGATTTGTTTCAGTGGAAATTGGTTTAGTAAAATTTGGAATGGGGTATTATTAAAAACCATAAAGGGAATATTAATTGGGATTTCTTGCATATTAGGATTATGGGGTTCATGTAAATTGTGTCAAAGGATTAAAATGAAAAGGTCTAAAAATAATCAGAGGAGGGAAGAATGAAAAAGGTAAAGAATTTATAGGGAAGATTTGAGAAGAAGGCAAAATGCTGAAGAGACTGAATTGTGAAAATTATTGATGGTAAAGTAATGTGATGACATATTTAGTCATCAGAGGAGGGATTGCTGAAGCAAATATAATGAATGTTTATGTATTTTGAATAAAGAAAGTGAATAGAAATCAAATTAACGTAGAAAATGAATGTGCATGTTTGAAAATGTGCCCACGAAGAGTGGCTGCCATAATTCATGAATTATATTAAAAAGTGACTAAAACATGTGGAATGTTGCAAATGTACAATAACAATGTAGTAGTTTGTCATATTAAGTGATGTAACGTATGTTTTGCATTATATTGTAGCGCTTAACTTAGCCAAAGTTGTGGCCTAGTTTTGCCAGGTCTCTTGCAGAAGCTGAATATTAACACTCAATGTAAAAAATGCTGATGTGCTGAAGTGACCATGAACCACTCGTTGTTTAATAAAATCTGCTCAGGTAAGATTCTCTGCATGAACCAACGGATAGGAGATGATGGAATCAAATTTGTAACAAGGACTGTGTAAAGCAGTCAGAGTGTACTTTCCCAGGACTTGAACAATAGAGACACTGACTGGAGAAGAAGATGCAACATTTTCGATACCTGACAAGCCGAATGATGAGGACATCGTACAGTGAACCAATCGACATCCTGAGAACTGTGTAATATTAGGATTCATAGATTTTGATAAATACAACTATTTGGTAGAGTCATAACTGGCTATTAATTGACCAATTAGGAATTTGGGGATAGTCTGGGTGACTTTGATATAATGTCGTGACAAAGGGAGAAAAACTTCAGATGGATGAGGGAGATGTGAGGTGCAGATGTCCGGAGAGAGACTACAAGATCGAAAGGATTTGAGATTCTGTCATTGGGCTCATGCTCTTGAGAGCCTGATGTGATCCTGATCGATTGATGACCTGAAGACAAAGACTGACTTTGTTGCCGATCCATACCGGATAACAATGTGACTGAATTTTTTTTATGCCTTTCATTTCTAGGTACCAACTGCGCTATCTAATAGTTTTTCTCTTAGCTAGATGTTTTCCAAATTCATATTCTAAACTGTTTTCGCATGAAGTCCCACATGCTAATGCTAATCTGGGTTAGATGAGGTTCCTACTCTGAGGACGTTGACATATACAGTGACCAAATGATTGACGGACTGATTTGCTGAACTCTGCTACTTATGTTGACGTATTCACCTTTGATTCATATGCTGGCTTACGCTGATGCGTTAGAATGTATTTTGTCTCAAGGTCTGATTAGATTATGTTATTGGTGGTCACTAATGAATTAATCTTTTATTGATTTGAATAAAGTTTTGAATTAATCTCATGAATTAGTATTGTAACTAATAGGGAACAAAATTGCAAAAATGTATATTGAGTTGTGGTTATTCATGACTGAATGTCATGGTGTGATGCTATTAACTGCTGATAAGGATTTGCCTAAAGGTTATTGATTTGTGTATTGATTATTGTAAACATTGGTCACACTGTAGCTAGGATACTCCATGCAAATCACAAAGTTAATCGACCTATACGCGTCCCCTTATAAGTTTACTTATTAAGGACCAGGCTCACTAGCAGAGGTCTGCGGGTGAGAAGCACTGAGCTTAGCATGCAGTCACTGAGAGATTAGTACCTTGTTATTCCAGAGCAAGAAAAGGCAGAGGAATTACCCACACCCTTGAAATGAATGTAGTGGCTGTTAGAGAAGTAGTTTCAATGTAACAGCTGTCACCCCTTTCCTCCTCCTCCCACGCTTCCCACATAAAGTTTACATGTCGCTTTCTTTCTCCTTGTTATTGTCTAGTGTTCCTATGGTTTGCTATACTTGTACTTTGATTTTTTTAAATTTTTTTTTTTAAAGTCCTCATTAAACTCTAATTATAAAAATTGGAAGGCAGTGCCTCATTGGAGTGAACTTGAGTTAGTACTTCCGCAAGTACCTCATTTTCTGCCACTTATCCATCTTGGCAATCTTTTTCAAGTCTTAGTTAAGATATATCTGGGCTCCAATGTGTGCACATACATGCCCTTCAGTTTAGACAGTTTAGTGTAATCATCGGACTCACGCTTCTGGTTGCTGTTATGAGTTATTTCAGCCAGTTGTTGTACCCTCCTTTCACTGGAGCATCGCTTATCCTGAGCCCCTGTTTACTGGAGATATTCCAGCCAATTTCAATGCAGATGTGCTTCTATCTTGACCCAATTTTTACACATTTCTCTTTTGGCCAGCAGCATCATGTAATACAACACTTTACTTTCCATCTGTGATAATTTCATTCTTTCCTTTACATCTTTACCTGGCATCCCAAATATAATAAGGGTAAGACTTATCTCTATCTTCTGTCCTCAGATTTCTATTCCTGTCCTACTGACCTTTTGCCAATATAGATGTAATACAAGGCAATTTATAAACATATGTAGATCATCAGCGTCATTATTCCAACATTTGCTACAATTTCAATTCTTCTTCTTCGCCAATCTCACAGGAATGCAGTAAACCTGAGAAAGTGACTGAAACTGTGAGCAGCCATGGGCATGGCCAGGGAGCACAAGTCGTGCATTACTGTGCTCTCACACAGGTGTAAGCCTAGGAGAAGAGAGTGAAGACCCCAGGTGCAGTATGGGAGCAGAGTGGAAGCAGCCTGCCTGGGAGCCGCCCAACTTTACCTGCACAGAGCAGTTGAAAAGGGGGTGAGGCAGCCAGCAACAGTTTGCGGAGCACCTAGGGGCAAGCAAAGATAAGGTCTTAGGGCTGTGGGCACACCCATTATGCGCGGAGGTGGTCAGCTCTAGGCTGGTGCGATTTGTGCCTTCTGGTTTAGCTCCACACACCAGCTCTGCCCCCTGCTCTCCCCCGCTCCCTCCATGAGGTTATTAGGTAAACTATTGGGCCTCAATGTCCACTGGCAGCATTGGGCTGTAAGCTGCCTTAGGGGCTAGCTCTGGGCATCCAGCATATCAACTTCTTTGCATTCCAGCATTAGGGGAGGATTTACCCCTGCCGCAACAGTGTGCTCCTGACCCCCTCTCCAGCAGGCAAATAACCATCCTGGGAAAGGGGTGTGGTGGCCCTTGGTACAGACCACATTCTTGGCAGTTCCTCATTTCATCGTGCTTTTCTTCAGTCTAACTTGTCACACTGGCATTTTTCCCTCATATACCATCTCACATTTCATTTGACACCTGCCTACATAGTGTGCCCGTGCCTCCCTCTCCACAGGTGCTGCTGTATTTCATCAAGGAGTGGTACCATGTCTAGCCTCCGCATGCGGTTCCCGACACTGGGAGGTCGCTGTAGCTGCTGTGGAAGGCATTGTCTGCACAATTGAATCATTCCAATGTCAACCTGTTGTTTGTTCAGCCCTGTTGTGGTTTGAAGAAGGAGAACTGTGCAGGTGAAAGAGAGTGGGCGAGGAAAGGGAGGAGGTGTGTGGAGTGCTCTACTGGACTAGGTGCTTCCCCTTGGCCATTGTGGGTTGGCACGCATCAGCAATTGCATTTGTTTCAGCCTTACGGGTGTTAGTTGAGCAGTTAGTGCTCAGTCTTGAGGGTAGAGCCAGTCGAGCACGGAAGCGGCTGAGGTACTTCTGAGGTGCAGCTTGCACTCCACCATGTGCTCTCCCACCTCTGCCCTTTTCTTGTTCTGGGGCCTCCATCATCCATCAATTCATTCATTTTTGGCCTCCCTCAACCAATAGGATTAGCGTGCCTTTTTCTCAAGAGGTACATTTCATGATCCTCAATTTTTGAAAGTGCTTATTAGCCATCAATGTTGATGTAGTGTCCTGCAGTGAGTAAAGGTGGTGGCTAGCCCCAAACTGGGAGTAAAGGCAAATGTATTTCCACCATCATGACAAGTAAAAAACAAAGAAATCACACCATAATAATGAAGAGGATGGGAACAGCTCAATCTGTAAGGTGAAGTAAGCAGGAATCCGCACACATTGGTGCCCTGGCTGGCTAACAGCAATCTCTAAATTCTTCTCTATTATCTCATCCTCAAAAAAGGCAAAATGAGCAAATAGTAAAAGGATGTGTTGCAGTGACTGGCATTGAGCCAAGTGGTTTTCTGAAAAACAGACCATGAGGAATTTGAGATAGAAGTTCTAAAAAATGCCAAAAGCACTAGGGGGCATATTTATACTCTGCACTGAATTAGCGTCATTTTTTTTTTTTACTCTAATTCGGTGTGAAACTAATTCCATATTTATACTTTGGCGCTAGACCCGTCTAGCACCAAATTTATGGAGTTAAAGTCATTTTTTGGAAGTGGATACCTACCTTGCCTTACTGAGATGCAAGGTAGGCGTTCCCGTGCAAAAAATGACTCTATGGCCTTAACTCCATATTTATACTCCGGTGCAAAAATGTTGCACAGGAGAGGGAGGGGTCAAAAAATTGTCAAAGCTTGCTTTGTCCAATTATTTAACACCTGGGTCAGGGCAGGCATTAGGGGACTTGTGAGCCTATTTCCATGGTGGAACACCATGGAATAAGCCCACAGGTGCCCTCCCCATGCCCAATGGAACACCCACACCAGAGGGACAGCGGAGGGTGGGGGACCCCATTCCAAGTAATTACAGGTAAGTACAGGTAAGTATTTATTTTCTTTTTAAATGTGCATTGGGGGCCCTGAAATGGGCCCTCTACATGGCACCGGGCGCAGTGGTCATGCCCAGGGTGCCCTGGTCCCCTGTGCTGGGCATTCGGGTGGTGGGCATGACTTCTGTCTTTTCAAAGACAGGAGTCATTTGGCATGGATGGTTTTGTGTCAGAAAGTGACTCTAGGCAGGTTAGAGTATTTTTTACTCTAACCTGCCAAATTTCATTTTTTGGTGTAAAAACCCCTTCTCTCATACCGCCAGCCTCACCCGGCTAATGTCATTTTTTTTTTAAACTAGCCCATCCTTTGCAGCAGCTTCCACATTCCATAATATGTGGTGCCCGGCTGGTGATCAAGAATGGTGCAAGCCAGTGCAAAACCCTTTGGTGCAAAACTGCCTGCATTAGTGAAGTTTTGCACCAAAAAGTATAAATATGCCACTAGGTTGGGTAACTCTTCTCTTTCAAGCAGCCAAGGGCAGTCTTCAAGGCTTTTCCAGCCTGCATGCCACTAATGGATTTCACACTGCCTGATGTTGAACTGAACCAGCTCCCTCGCTAGGTCAGGAGTAAACCTCCAAAAGAGACTCTTGAAATATTTAATAGCATACCGAGCAGCATATCGGAATTGGATATCAACCTATCTCACTCTCTCGATCTACCCTTAGTATCATCACTTCATCCTGCTGGCAAGTATATAATAATCTCTGAGTCTCTACAATCACTCCAGATGGTACTTGAATCTATACTCTCACTGCTAGAAAAAACAACAACTAATTTGCACCACTCGCTGGAAATTCAGACTTCAATACTAGAGGTCTTAATGAATCACAAGGGCCTGCCTAGAGCCGCAAGGGGTGACAGTGGAGTGAGAGGGTCTATAAGATTGCAGATTGCCCAAAAACTCAAATCAAGGAGAAACATATTGACAAAAACTAGCGCAACTCAAACAAGTAAGAGACTCCAGAAAGGGAAAAAGAGAGAGGAAAAGTCTGAAATAGTCTATTCACTCCGCAGGCTGTTCGCTGAATCTTCACCTTACTTGGAGGTGATCTCAGAGATAGCAGCTCACCCGTGTTATCTGATATTTAAGTCTACAGAAGAAGCAAGCTCCTCTAAAAATTCCTTTTCTCATTCGTCATTACATGTCATTGATGCAAAATCAGTCACAAAAAATCAGGGGGAAATAAAGAAACCCACGAGGAAAAAGAGGAAAACTAATCTTGAATCACTAAGTAAAAGTCTCGTAGAGTAGATCTCTCCATGGCCCCTTCAAGCGATGGGACCAATGCAGATAACGGGTCTTTAAATAAAAATTTGGTAAACACAGAGGTTGTGTTAGCCTCTAGTTCGCTTCTTCATTCTCCCGGAAGGGAAGAGCCATTGCATTTAAACATTCAGGCCCCTAACTTTGTGAGTCTAAATTATTTTCAGGAAACTTGACTCCCCCTACAAACAACACTAGAAACTAGTTCCATAGGAGTGTTAATGTCGGCAAATTTAATAACAAACCAGTACTGTGTCCTCGAGATAACGGATTTTCTTGTGAATGGATAAGACCCTCTAAATCGTCAAAGAATTTTAAAACTCTTGCACAATTTCCCTCGCCTTGTCACCTTAACGTCCTCAGAAATAAAATTGGAATCTTTACCTAGTATACAAGATCCTTCTAGAGTTTGGGTAGAATTTTGGTCCAGCATAATTTCCTCAAGAGTACATAAAAAAAACGAAAGAATCCACACAAATGGCTTTGATGCATTTGGTACCCACCACAAATTCACAACATTCTCTCCTACACTGGGTGCTTCTGACTGGGGAATTAAACAGTTGTCATTGCAACTCAGCTGTAACGGTGATAAGTTCAACACAGTGTAGTATTCTGGGCACTAAGGTTCATAGAGCATTCTATTAGGGTTCTACATTAGAATGGAGTAAAGGTTGCTAGGGAATGTTTTAAGTTGTATTGTTGAAGGGGTTAATGGCAAGAGCATGGTCAGCTTGATCAGAGCTCTCCGAGGTGAATCTAAGTGTTAATTTTTGACAAATAAAAGTCAACAAAGAAACACAGAAACTCGGTTGCCTCACTACATTTGATGGCGACGAGTGGTCACCTTGGAGCAGAGTGAACCCACGGCAGCTAAGCAAGGAACTCTCAGAAGCATTTGATGACATGTGGTGGATGCTGTCGAAGATGAGTGTTGATAAGCAACAAACTTGGAGAAGTGCCACTGATATTTTTGTCACAAGCATGTGGTGAGGGCATGTGTTTTACTCCGTGTTTGGCTCCGACTTGTTTGTGGTGAAGAAGCGTTGGTGGGCATTGCTACAGTGAGACGCGCTCTACTTACTGTAGAAAGAAGATTAAACGTCAGCCATTTTGGAGGTGTGTTTTCAACATTCAGTGCTAATGAAAAGTTTGCCGGCTCACTTTAAAAATATAAATAAACGGCAGCCATCTTGGTAGTACAAGAAATAAAGGAAAGACAGTTTACAGTTATTTGTTGGTATTCATGGACAGTGGAAGAGTGCCAATTCACTTTAAACATACGGCAGCCATCTTGGAGGGATAATTTCAATGAGGGGATAGTCACTATATCTATGGAAGCCCAATAACATGTATGGAGTGGATGTAGTGAGACTATGCCACATTGAGGATATAAAAAACATTATTTTTGGTGGGCATTGTTTTTTTCCAGGCCATTTTACAATTTAAAAGAAATGAAATATATAAGTTTAAATAAAATACATATTTACATATGTTGGAAAATTTAAGACAAAAACGGGTGAGGATTTCAAATTCCACTATGCGTGCTATAAATCCACGACCACCGTTCTTGTAAAGCCCTGGTGAGCCACATATAGCTTGGAGACATTGGTACGATGCTTTCGAAACATATTTAGGAGCTATTGGGGCTGCACTATTTAGACCTGAATTCAAGAAATATCTTTTGTTACACTCCATTGGGTTTGAAGGAAAAGCTATTTTTAAACATTTACCACATGTCCTTAATGATGAAGAAGAACTGGATGAATATGAATTGGCTGTGAAGAAAATGAGTAACAGGTTTGATGCTCCTCCAAGTCTAGTTGTATGTAGACATATATTTTTTTAGGAGAGATCAGCAGACTGGGGAGTCTGTGGATGCCTACATTTCTGCCTTGAGCTTGTTGGAAGCTGATTGTCAATTTGGGGAGTTGGAGGATCAACTGAATAGAGATCAGTTTATTTGTCAAGGGTTGGACAGATCTAACAAACAAAAGTTACTTTCCCTGAATAATCCAACATTGACAGAGACTATTAAGATTGTGAAAAGTATTGAATTGTCGATTAAGTCAACGAAGGAGATAGAAAAGTCAACGGAAAGTAGGGAGAAAATGAATGGGGCTAGAAGCAAAGATGGCAAAGGAAGAACAGACATGTCACGTGTGATGGGCCGACGCTATCATCGGACCCGCCATACCCCTGGGGCACCGGCTGTACAAAGCGTTTTGCCCCGGAAGTCTTTGGGGCAGGAACCAATCCTGAGGAACTTCCGTATGATGAGAGGAAGAAAAGGGACTCTTTGCTCCAACCTGAGGCAGCAGGAGGAAGAGCAGGAGAAGAAGGCGACGCGGGAGCAGAAGAAGACATCGGGAGCGGAAAAGGAGGTGGTGACGGACCCGCGGACAGAGCGAGAGCAGGAGGACATCGAGACCACCAGTGGCAGTCCGAGAGAAGGGGGGACCAGGAGGCAATACCCCAAAAACCCCGGCCACGCTCTGGGTAGAAAGGGGCCTCCACAGGTGTGTGGATAAGGTTAAACAATATCAGGGGGGGAGGAGGGGAGCAAGGAGGGAAGGAAAATGCGGGGAGGGACAAAGGGGGGCTTCTTGTTGTTCCC
The DNA here is from genome assembly GCF_031143425.1 of Pleurodeles waltl. Lineage (NCBI taxonomy): Eukaryota > Metazoa > Chordata > Amphibia > Caudata > Salamandridae > Pleurodeles > Pleurodeles waltl. The sequence goes on along the minus strand of NC_090447.1, from coordinate 506,149,916 downwards.
CTTGATTTGTGGTTCATCCTTTTATTTATTATTTTTTTTGGTTGCTTTTTCCCTTCATACCCGCTCACTCATTTGGTCTTGGGTAGTGCTTGTTGTTTTTTGTTTTTTTTTATTTTGTTTCTGTTTTTTTGGGTCTGAGGGTGCTATCGGACAAGGAGTGGGAAAGCGCCTAAACCCTCAGATGTAGCCCAGATAACCCCTCCCCTCAAAAGCATAAAAGTACAGTGAAGGTCAGTCATAGCCTTCAACCAAGGGAAAAAGGCAAGAAGACAGAAAGGGACAGGAAAAGACAAAAGAAAAGAGGGACAAATAACCACAAGTAGAATAGAAGAAAGTAAAGAAGAGAGGGACAGAAGAAAAGGGCAGGGAGAAGAACAGGAAGAAAGAAAAGAGGAAGCAGGGAGAGAAATAGAAAACAGAAAAAGCAAAGAAAACGCGAATAGGCCACTTACCGTTGTCTGTATCCATTTCTTTTCTTTCCACATGTGCCTTCTGGGAGTCACCCTTGAAAAGAAGAAGGCCAGAAGTTAACGCTAGAGAAAGAGAGGCCATAGAATGCAACCTAAAAGATAAAACAAAGAAAACCCTGAGAACAAATATTGTCCTGTAGTCTAAAAATAAAGACAATGGCCCTCATTACAACCCGGGCGGTCAAAGACCGCCAGGGCTGTTTTGTTGATTGCACCGCCAACAGTCTGGCGGTGCAATCTTGGGAATTACGATTGCGGCGGAAGCACCACGGTCGCACCGCCGGGACCGGCGGTTTTCCGCCATGTTGGTCCCGACGGATTTAATACTCCAGGGCAGCGCTGCTTGCAGCGTTGCTGAGGGGATTATGAGTCCCCCTCCCGCTAGCCTTTTCATGGCGGTAGGAACCACCATGAAAAGCCTGGCGGAAAGGGGAGTCGCTGGGCCCCCTGGCACAGCCCCATGAAGCTTTTCACTGTCTGCATAGCAGACAGTGAAAAGCGCGACGGGTGGAACTGCACTCGTCGCACTGCTGCAACACCACCGGCTCCATTTGGAGCTGGCTCCCATGTTGCGGCCATCATCCCCGCTGGGCCGGCGGGTGGAAACTCGGTTTCCGCCCGCGGGCCCAGCGGGGATGTCAAAATGACCACTGCTGGAGTGCGGTCACATTGGCAGCCACGTGGCAGTTACAACTTGGCGGGCAGCGGTTGCCAACGGCCAAAGTTGTAATGAGGGCCAATATGTGTGCTCTCTGACCATGAGCTTTGTGTCATCATTGCGACCCAATTACATCAGGTTTAAAAGGCTTCACACAAGGATCTAAGAACAGTAGAAACAGTAATTCATGTGCTTTGTTTAAACAAAGAAATATATGTTTTACATGTGGGAATGCTTTGCATCCAAAAGGAGTGAAGTCTTGTCCAGATTTAAACATTCAATGTAGAAATTGTGGTAAAAGTGGTTACTTTGCTAAGGTGTGTCAAAGTGAGCGTCATACGAGCAGTATGGTACCATCAGTAGTGGATCATAATGTTTGGTTGGTAGAAGATTTGTTGGGGGAAATACAAGATATGGTGTTGGTGGTTGATGGAAGTGTGGTGAAGTGTGGTGACCCTGAAAGTTGTGTTGATCCCTATGTACTCATAAGAGTGGGGGATAAACATTTACATTTGTTAGTTGACTGAGGTGCTAGAATCACAATGATTACACAAGAACTGTATTCTCAGAATTGAAAGGACCGCGTATTATTGCCACCTGGTAGAGCTCTGGTTTCTTATGAGGGAAGAAGAATTGATCTTCAAGGCTATTTTGAGGAAGTTATGGAATTCAAGGGAAGGCAGATTTATGGAAAAATATATGTTGCAGTTAAAGGCCTAAACATTTTAGGTTGGTTTCATCAAGGTCTGTTTGGTATGGTGTTACGACAAGGTACTGGAGATCAGGTAACAGTGATTAGAGATTCTGACAAGATTGAATATCTTTTCAATGATTTTCCTAAAGTTTTTTTCTGGGGTGTTGGGAAGAATAAAAGCGTTTAAACATAGAATCAAGGTTAAAGGGAATGCCACGCCTGTTAAGCATAAACTGAGGAGTGTGCCATTTAGCATCAGGGACGAGTTGGAGAAAGAACTAGAGGGTTTACGCGATAAAGGAATCATTGAACCCATTGAATCCTCATTATGGATTTCTCCTTTGGTGCTCAGAAAGAAAAAGAATGGCGAGTTGCGAGTATGTGTGGACCTGAGAGCACTGAACAAAGAGATTTGGATAGACTTGCATCCTTTGCCGAAGATAAGCAAATTGTTGTCTACTATTAAAGATGCTAAAGTTTTTACAAAGCTTGACATGGCCAATGCGTACCATCAGGTTGTGTTGGATCCAGAATCGAGGTACTTAACAGCATTTGTGTTACCAATAGGGACTTTTCAATATTGCTGCATGCCATTTGGTCTGGCGTCTGCAGCTTCAGTTTTCCAAAGGATAATGAGTTCTCTATTAAAAGATGTTTCTAAGGTGCTAGTGTTTCAATATGATGTCTTGATTTATGCGGATAACCAACTTGAACACAACAAGATTTTAAAACAGGTGTTGGAAAGGTTTTCGTTTCATGGGATTGTTCTCAAAAGAGAAAAGTGCAAGTTCATGAAATCATCTGTAGAATACCTAGGCCACGTGATCTCAGCAGACGGTATTTTTCTGAAACCAGGTTTGATCGATGCCATCAAAGCTGCACCACCACCCACGGACAAAGCTGGAGTCAAGTTGTTTCTGGGACTGTGTGAATACTATTCTCATATCTGTTCCTGATTTTGCAACCAGAGTCAGACCAATATCTAATCTATTGAAGCATAGAGTGAGTTTAAAATGGGACAATGAATGTGCTAAGGCATTTGAGGAAATAAAACAACAACTAGCTAGCGCAGAGGTGTTAAAGCCTTACGATCATGATCTCCAGTTTTGTTTGACGGTAGATGGAAGTAACATAGGTGTGGGGGCAGTGCTACTGCAAGCAAGAAATGGTGTTGAGAACACTATTGGTTTTGCATCAAGGGAGTTAAGGAAGTCTGAAACCTACTATTCCGTCATAGAAAAAGAATTGTTGGCTTGCGGATGGGCAGTTGAGAAATTTAGAAATTATATTTGGGGCAGACATTTTGTATTGAAAACTGACCATAAACCGCTTGTTTCAATTCTCAATGGCACTAACAACAAGACTGGAACTCCCAGAATTGCAAGATTCACGGCTAGGTTAAAGCAATATGATTTTGAGGTCATGCATATTCAGGAGGGCAAGAATGTCAGAGCAGACTATTTTTCACGATTTCCTGTTGAAACCAATGGCACTTGTGATGGCAATGTAGAGGATGGAAGTTGTTTGATTGTTGCTGTTGAAGTAGAACAGGTGTGTGACTGTTCGGAAAGTGAATGGAAGGAAAAATTAGATGCTGACAAAAAGTTGTTTGAGGTCATGAGGTGTGTCAAAGAGGGGTGGCCTCATGAGAAAGAGATGGCGTTTAACATTCAACCGTTTTGGAAAGTTGCGGATGAGTTCATTATTGAAGATAGTTTACTTATGAGGGATGATAAACTCATTCCATCGGAAGAACTGAGGCATGTGATCATGAAGAGAGCTCATGATGGTCATTTGGGAGCAACATTGACCAAAAGAAGGATACATTAATTTTTTGGGTGGCCACGTATGGACAATGAAATTGATCAATTGGTGAAAAATGTCACTATATGTTCCAGTAGTGATAAGACCTTTAAAACAGTCACTCCTCCTCTTGTCCCCATAGAGTGTCCGTCCGGCCCATGGAAGAAATTGGGTGTTGATTTAGTGGGTCCTTTTCATTCTCTGAATCTCAATCTCAGGTGTGCGTATGTGTTGGTCGATTAATATTCGAAATGGCCTTATATAAAATTTATACAAGAACCCAACTCAAATTCATTGATTATGTTCTTAAGGCAGATTTTCATGAGTGAAGAGTTTCCTGAAGAAATTGCTTCAGACAATGGTGTGCAATTTGTGTCTGAGGTTCTTAAACTTTTCATGAAAGAAGGTTCGATGAAAATCTTAAAATGTTCTCTGTATCAACCCCAAAACAATGGTTTGGTTGAATGTTTTAATTGCGTGTTGGGAGACTGTATAAGGTGGGCATTAAAAAATAGATGTGAGGTAAGTGCATCAGTACAGGCTATGTTGTTGTTTTTAGGACCACACCACATTCCACCACAGGGGTTTCCCCATTTGAAGCTCTTAGAGGGAGAAGGCCAAGTACACAAGTGAGTCCAGGGTGGATGTCCAGGTTCTTCAAGAACATGCAGTTGGAGGAATGCTCGGACATGATTAAGTACAATGTAAAAAATAAACAAAAAATGCAGAATACGTACTTTGACAAAAAGAAAAGTGCTAAAGAGTCTTCCGTATCAGTAGGTGACTGGGTATCTATAAAATTACCAATGTTTGTTAAGAAAGGTAGTCCAAAAATTTCATATCCAGTGAGGGTAGAATTGGTACGTGCCAATGCCATAAAAGTTGAGGGTATCAAATTGTGGAACAAGTCCAAAGTAGCAAAGTTAAGAGGGGGGCCAGGAGTGTGTTATAACAGTGAAGAAACAGGTGTATATAATAAAGATAGGGAGGTTGTACCACATCATGATGGTTTAGAGTCACATGTGTCACGCTAACGTAGAAGTAATAGAGCACACAAAATACCTTGGAGATTTCGGCCCTGATTTATACTTTTTGGTGCAAAACTGCACCAATTCAGTTTTGCACCAAAAAGTTTAGCACCAGCTTGCACCATTTCTGTGCACCAGCTGGGCACCATATTTATGGAATGGTGAAAGCCGGTGCAAAGGGTAGGCTAGCGGCAAAAAGAACGACTTTAGTCGGGTGGGGCTGGCGGTATGGAAGAAGGGGTTTTTGCACCAAAAAATGACTTTAGGCAGGTTAGAGTAAAACAAAGTTACTCTAACCTGCCTAGAGCCATTATTTTGACACAAAACCATCCATACCAAATGACTCCTGTCTTATAAAAGACAGAAGTCATGCCCACCACCCCAGTGGCCAGCACAGGGGACCAGGGTCCCCTGGGCATGGCCATTGCACCCAGTGCCATGTAGGGGGGGGGCATTGCAGGGCCCCCAATGGCACTTTAAAAAAGAAAATAAGTACTTACCTGTACTTATCTGTACTTACCTGTACTTACCTGGGATGGGGTCCCCCATTCTCCGCTGTCCCTCTGGTGTGGGTGGGGGTGTCCCTGGGGTATGGGGAGGGCACCTGTAGGCTTAGTCCATGGTGTTCCACCATGAAAATAGGCTTGCAAGTCACCTAACGCCTGACCTGACCCAGGCGTTAAAAAATGGGGCAAAACAAGCTTTGACCATTTTTTGACCACTCCTCCCTCCCGTGCACCATTTTTGCACGGGAGTATAAATATGGCGTTAAGGCCATGGAGTCATTTTTTGCATAGGAACGCCTACCTTGCATCTCATTAAGGCAAGATAGGTTTCCATTTCCAAAAATTTACTTTAGCCACATAGGGGGTCATTTTGACCTTGGCGGACGGCGGAGGCCGTCCGCCAAGGTACCGCCGCTGAATGACCGCACCGCGGTCAAAAGACCGCGGCGGCCATTCAGACATTTCCTCTGGGCCGGCGGGCGCTCTCCAAAAGAGCGCCCGCCGGCCCAGAGGAAATGCCCCTGCAACGAGGACGCCGGCTCAGAATTGAGCCGGCGTAGTTGCAGGGGTGCGACGGGTGCAGTTGCACCCGTCGCGTATTTCAGTGTCTGCTTAGCAGACACTGAAATACTTTGCGGGGCCCTCTTACGGGGGCCCCTGCAGTGCCCATGCCATGGGCATGGGCACTGCAGGGGCCCCCAGGGGCCCCGCGGCACCCCCTACCGCCATCCTGTTCCTGGCGGGAGACCCGCCAGGAACAGGATGGCGGTAGGGGGTGTCAGAATCCCCATGGCTGCGGAGCGCGCTCCGCAGCCATGGAGGATTCACAAGGGCAGTGGTAAACCGGCGGGAGACCGCCGGTTTACCCTTTCTGGCCGCGGCTGAACCGCCGCGGTCAGAATGCCCTCGGGAGCACCGCCAGCCTGTTGGCGGTGCTCCCGTGGTCGGTGACCCTGGCGGTCACCGGCCGCCAGGGTCAGAATGACCCCCATAAAGTTGGTGCTAGAAGGGTCTAGCGCCAAAGTATAAATATGGAGTACGTTTTTCACCAAATTAGAGTGATAAACATGACGCTAATTCAGTGCAAACAGAGTATAAATATGCTCCTTCATATCTAATAAAAATATAAAAGTAAATGTATACACGTCAACAACAGGAATAGTAGTTAATTTGCAGATTTTGATGTTTAAGGAGAAAATTTTGTGTTTATTTGTTTTTCTTCTCTGTTGTTTCTTCTACATAGTTGAGGTTACAGTTTGTAGTGGTGTAAAAAAGAAAACAATGTAGTATTCTGGGCACTAAGGTTTATAGAGTGTTCTATTAGCGTTCTACATTAGAATGGAATAATGGTTGCTAGGGAATGTTTTAAATTGTATTGTAGAAGGGATTAACGGCAAGAGCATGGTCGGCTTGGTCAGAGCTATCTGAGGTGAATCTACGCATTAATTTCTGACTAATAAAGGTCAACAAAGAAACACAGAGACTTGTTTGCCTTACTACACACAGATTTTGCTGATTTATGGACAATCCACTTCAAAGATGTAAATAGACAGATTTGGAACCACAGCCTGCCTCAAGACGAGGAAACACACAAGGAAGTTTCCTGGTCTTGGCTCCTGAGAAATCTAAATAAAATTAAACCAAATGGTGGCGCCAAACCTCCCTTTTAGCAATAATATCTCAGTAATAGCTTGGAATAGCGCTAGATTGGAATTATCAAAGTTGAGTAGTTGCATAGATTTTCCCTAGCAATTACTTGTCTCCAAGACTCTTGGTCCACAGTTAAATTTGATTGGAACAACTACTTTGTCATAGATGTCCCTCCTTCAAAGGTCAGATGGACATGCTAAGCGACCTTGCGATCCTGCTTACAGAAGAGATACAATAGGGCTTTGAATTAGTTCACTTTTCTCATAATAACATACAATGCATTAAGATAAATCTTCTAAAAGTAAGTACCCCCTCAGCCGAACAACTTATATTTATTTAACATATGTGTCCCTCTGGGTCTTGAATTCAATGTCCTGGTGGTCGAGTTGTTTGATCTAATAGAACCTACCTGTGAGTCAGGTGGAAACTTGTGAACGTGGATAATGGGTGATTTCAACGCAAATAATCTCCATTGCTCTGCAAAACGCCAATAAAAACAAGCAGCTTGAGGAAACATTGTCTATTACTGATCCTGTATTTCCAGCAACTAGTGTTAAAGCAGAAATCTTGGCTATATTTTAGTTATAGCAGACTGGATAGCGGATTTCATATTCTGGGTCGATGAACCGAACTGAATCTGCTTTAAAGAAAACATCATGGGAAATACCCCATAAACATCAATTTGAACATCAATAACCACACCAGTTTATTAAGAAGTTAAAAGATGTATTTTCCTATATTAACAATGCTAAATAAGTCTCAAACTCAAATGATACATGTAAAGAAACAATAAATGCTGATTTAGTCAGCGTATAAATCTAAGCTTAATCAATGCAATTAATAGCAATACCTCAAAGGTTATTACACTAAACCATAGCAATAGAATCTGAGCAAGAGAAATTTAATACATTGGAATAACAAACAAAAAGAATCAATGACCATTGCTGTGTATGAGAGTAATACCTCACTAACCACTAATTAGCATCAACATGTTGGACTTCATGTAAAAGAATTTAGTAACATGAGTTTAGAAAACATCTAGCTCTGGCAATATCAAAAATAGCAGCACTATTATAATATTAACAGTTGGTACCTGAAAAACAAAAGACAAATAACAATACACAGTTCATACATTTACCCAATCTCTAAGGTATTCAGCAACGACGTCTACTTCATCAGGGGGGCAGCAATATCAGACATCAGCATCAGAACAGGAACAAGGTAAGGGGATATGGTTTAGAGTTTGGACTGTAAGATTATTAAACCATCAAAGCATTTGTTCAGTAATGAACAGCATTAGTAAACTCAGAAAATAATAAAACACCAGAATGTCGGTAGACTAACTGGCAAAGCATGAAATGTCAAAGTGACAGATCATAAGAAGTAAGATCTCTGGAACTCAGGATACAAGAAAATCCCAAAAATAAGAATGAACCACGAATAATGATGCCTGAACATTAAATTAAACTTGTTAAACTCTTGTGATTGGTTAGAACATAAGGTGAGAAAACGATATCCAATCAGAACATTAACAGATAGCAAAATTATATAAAATGTTAGCTCTAAGCTCATCTATTTGCTATTATTCAATTGACCAAACTCAAATTAATACAGTTGTTTCTTGTACATCCTCTTCTCCAGTTGCATCTGTGGACCCATTGTTTGGCACCTTCCGAATACGCTGTCACAGGATAAGGATTACAAAATATGGAAACATTTTCTCGCTGCGCCATTTCCTCGAGGGAAAAACATACGTTAGAAACATAACTACAAGCAAATATACAATATAATGAATGACGTTTGTTAGACTGCAGAAATGCAGTCAGAAAAACTGAATACACTAGAAACATTTCATACAGATAACATTGCACAGTGGCCTTGCATCTGCTTCTGCCTAGCAGAGGCCACAAAATACTCATTTTATTTCAGCATTTATTTTAGCAAAGAACACGCTCTTAAAGAGACAGAATAATTTCATCACATTATTAACTTAGCGTGAGAAACCAAATGCAGGCCTTTTCTTTTGATGGCGGCCCTTACGTAGGTCACAATTTTTGTAAACACAATATTATGATCAAATTAATTCACATATTAATATATGAGTATAATTATGTAAAGACAAAATACTTACGATAAAATCTCAGCTCTCACGCTAATAAGCTGGAATTGTTAAATGGAATCAATGGGGTTATCCTAAATGGTGGTACAGAAGAGGATATTCCGGCTGCTTTTTCTAGTAAGGGGGTTACCACCCTTTTTTTATTGAATTACATTATAGCTAGCTACAATATATATATAAATAATCCAGCTTCTCAAAGTAGAATTTGTACAATGCAGAGACCAGGCATTACTATATTTAGAACTAGTGTTAAATCTACATAAATCTTTGTTGTGGTCTTTAGCAGATGGCAATGGATAGGCTTCAGTTGTCAGTAAACAGGACCGAATTATATGGAACTCCAAGCATGTATCTAAGATGAATGTAGTAATTCCTTGCTGGAGATGGTACCATGCACCTGAAGGAAGCAATCTTATTTTATTTGTCGAAGAACACATTTCATCAGCTGTTTTTATACTTCAGGGATGGTCTGTGCCAAACAATTAAATGGACCCTGGACAAAAAAGGTTCTCACATCTTGCCTTTTTTTGCAAGCTCAATAGGGTAATATGCCATCAGTTTATTGACTTTCTGGCTTCAAGAGGTAAATAAATTGTGATCCTGTGGTAAAAATTAAGGAAAATCATTTGGTCCTATATAAGAACTTCCATGGATAAGAATTGGGCTGAGCTGCAGCAAGCAGCCTCACTAAAAATAGCAAAGTATTTTGGCAGCTCATTTCTAAGTTCACAGTAAGCAATACAAAGGCCTCTGCAATTCCTATCCCGCAGAAGGAGAGGATACATTATTTTTTTTAATTGTATGGGCCTAACACCACTTTCCCTTATTTGGAGGACTCCCCGCAGTGTTGCCACATGTCCAGCTAGCTCAGCTTGCAAAAGTCCCTAATGCAAAGCCCCTAATGTGAAGCTGATTGAGTCACATAAAGGAAAGAGAGACCCTCAGCAGCAATGGATCCTGATAAGATTTTCATCAAAGTATTCCAGGATGACCGAATAAAATAGAACCAGTTTCTTTACCTGCTTTTTTCCTATTGTTATGAAACAGGATGCATCCCAAGCTCATGGCCCCGCAACATAGTGGTCCCTATTCACAAAAAAGGCTCCCGGTTATCTCCCTGCAACTACCACTAAATTGCACTTCTTGATGCTACAGGGAAGATCTTTGCCTCAAGTGTTTTGGACCATCTTAAGGAGTGGGCTTTTACCGGGGGAGTGATTCCGACAGTTCAGGTGGGTTTTTGGTCCAAACACTCAGGGGCATATTTATACTCTGTTTGCACTGGATTTGGGTCATTTTTTATTACGCAAATCCGGCACAAAATTAACTCCATATTTATATTTAGGCGCAAGACAGTTCTAGCACCACAATATTGGAGTTAACGTCATGTTTTGCCTGCAGAAAACTATCTTGCGTCAATGAGATGCAAGGTAGGCGTTCCCGGGCAAAAATTTACTCAAAGGCCCTAGCATCTTATTCATCCTCCCATGCAAAAACCATGCACGGGAGGAGGAGCGTCTTCAATAATGGCGCTAAGCCTGCTTAGCACCATCATTGAATGCCTGGGTATGGGCAGGCCTTAGGGGACCTGTGGGCCTATTTCCATGGTCAGAGACCATGGAAACAGCCCACAGGGGCCCTTCCCTTCCCCCAGGGACACCTCCACCCACACCTGGAGGACACCTAAGGATGGGGGGGGACCCATCCCAGGTAATTTTTTCTTTTTTTTTAATAGCGTCATGGGGGGCCTAACTTGGGCCCCACTACATGGCACTGTGCCCAATAGCCATGCCCAGGGGACCCAAGTCCCATTAGCATGGCCATTGGGCTGGTGGGCATGACTCCTGTCTTTACTAAGACAGGAGTCATATCCATGGGGTTGTGCGTCAAAAAAATTATGCTAGTCAGGTTTGAGTCCATTTTTTGACTCTAACCTGACTAGCGCCATTCTTTCCTGCACAACCTCCAGTTTTCCCTACACCTCCCCCACCCGGTTAGCGTAATGTATTTTGACGCTAACCAGGCCTTAGCACCGGCTTGTGCCATTCCTTAAATATGGCGCTCGGCTGGCGTCCTGGGATGGCGCTTGCCGACGCTATACTTTTTACGCAAACCTTCGCTAATGCAGGTTTGAGGCAAAAAATATAAATATGGGCCTCACTGTCAGATAATATTGCTATATTACAAACAGTCATTGATAAGTACGTGGTGAACAAATCACAAGTGGTTTATTGTGTGTTTGTTGATTTCTCTACCACATTTGATAGGGTTGATAGACCTAGCCTTCGGAACAAATTAGTGAGAATATGAATGCACTGCGCCTTCCTTCGGTTAATAGTTGCACTGCACACACCTATGTGGTGTAGAGTTCTTATGGGGGGGATAAGGGGCTGACACCCTAGGATACCAACACAAAATGGCCTGAAGCAGGGATGTATTTTAGCTCCACTTCACTCTTCCTTATTTTTTGTGATTTACTGGTCTGTTTTTCTAAAGTAAGTAATTTTTCACCAAAAATGTCTTCTCAAAATGTACATATTCTTATGTACGCTGAAGATGTGGTTATTTTTACTCCTATTGGTCTTCAGCATAACATCATTGTGCTATTTAATTATTCGGAGGAACATTTCTTGAAAGTAAATATATCTGAAACCAAGGTGGTACAATTTAGAGGGACGAAACAGTATTACCCCTACAACCAGAAGCTGGGTGGAAGCATGTTGAAGTGGTAGAAACATATATCTAATTAGGGAGGGTGTTATTGCAGTCATTAGAATGCATCTCATACCTTTCTACCTTTGGACTTAAGGCTATTTATTGCTCGTGTAGGTGCTTTAAAAATATTTTATTGCTTATCAGGTAAGAGGCATTTTAAAATCCTCCTCAATATTTACCAGGCCAAGATACTTCGGGGCATATTTATACTCTGTTTGCACCGAATTAGTGTCATTTTTTTTAACTCTAATTTGGTGCAAAACTAACTCCATATTTATACTTTGGTGCTAGACCCCTCTAGCACCAAATTTATGGAGTTAAAGTCATTTTTTGAAAGTGGAGACCTACTTTGCCTTAATGAGATGCAAGGTAGGCGTTCCCGTGCAAAAAATGACTCTATGGCCTTAACGCCATATTTAGGGGCATATTTATACTCTGCGGCATATTTATACTCTGTTTGCACCGAATTAGTGTCATTTTTTTTTCACTCTAATTCGGTGCAAAACTAACTCCATATTTATACTTTGGTGCTAGACCCATCTAGCACCAAGGCCCTGATTTAAACTTTTTTTGCACCGCATTAACGTCATTTTATGACGCAAAAGTGGCGCAAACTTAAAAAATATTGGCCCTTATTTATACTTTTTGCTTCAAAACTGCACTAACTCAGTTTTGCACCAAAAAGTTTAGCACCGGCTTGCACCATTTCTGTGCACCAGCCGGGCACCATATTTATGGAATGGTGCAAGCCGGTGCAAAGGGTAGGCTAGAGTTAAAAAAAATGACTTTAGTCTGGTGGGGCTGGCAGTATAGAAGAAGAGGGTTTAGCACAAAAAAATGGCTTTAGGCAGGTTAGAGTAAAAGAAAATGACTCTAACCAGATTAGCGTCATTTTATGGTGCTAAACCTACCATGCCACATGACTCTTGCCTTAGAAAAGGCAGGAGTCATGCCCACCACCCCAGTGGCCAGCACAGAGGTCAGGGGTCCCCTGGGCATGGCCATTGCACCCTGTGCCATGTATGGGTGCCCATTTCAGGGCCCCCTATGGCACTTTCAAAAATAAAATGCACTTACCTGTACTTACCTGGGATGGGGTCCCCCATCCTCGCAGCCCTCTAGTGTGGGTGGGGGGTGCCCCTAGGGCCTAGGGAGGGCACCTCTGGGCTTATTCCATGGTGTTCCACCATGGAAATAGGGCCACAGGTCCCCTAAAGCCTGACCTGACCCTGGTCTTAAAAAATGGGGCAAAGCAAGCTTTGCCCCATTTTTTGACCCCTCCTCCCTCCCTTGCACCATTTTTACATGGGAGTATAAATATGGTGTTAAGGCCATAGAGTCATTTTTTTGCACAGGAACGCCTACCTTGCATCTCATTAAGGCAAGGTAGGTTTCCACTTCCAAAAAATGACTTTAACTCCATAAATTTGGTGCTAGACGGGTCTAGCACCAAAGTATAAATATGGAGTTAGTTTTGCACTGAATTAGAGTAAAAATAAATTTACGCTAATTCAGTGCAAACAGAGTATAAATATGGCCCTTAGCGTCAAAAAATGATGCTAATCTGGTCAGAATCATTTATTTTGACTCAAAACTGCCTAACGTCATTTTTTTTTTAAGCTAGCCTACCCTTTGCACCGGCTTGCACCATTCCATAAATATGGTGCCCAGCTGGTGCTAAAAAATGGTGCAAGCCGGTGCAAAACTTTTTGGGGCAAAACTGCCTTAGTGCAGTTTTGCACCAAAAAGTATAAATAAGGCCCTTCCTATCCTCTCTTATGCACTTGAATATATGCCTGCCAGCAAAAGGTCAATCTTACACTCATATGAAGGGACGCTCCTCTGTAAGATCACATCTGTGAGCCAAGCCACCCCGATACAGGGATTACGCCTCAAGCTCTCTTTACTCAGTGCCTATTCCATATATCTGGCAAATGTTATCAGGTGAGCTTATAACCTCCTGCATGGGTTTGAAGGCTCTGTGAGAGCACTGTTGAGAAATGAAACTATTAGGGGAGATGGAATGTTGTATACCTTTAATAGCAATCTTGCGACTTTGCTTGAGAAATTTCAATTGCCCATCTGCAATCATGGACACCGGCTCACCTGAAGCTATTTTGAGAAATATGATGCCTAGATTAAGTGTTACACTAGACACCATGCATTGCTCTCGGTTGGTAATATACAGGCCCCTTGTAGGCAATTTTGTTTATCAAAGTCCTCTAAACTATCTGGGGTTTACATTTGACCATAGCACTAGGCGGTGTATAATCAAGTTAGGTTTGGGCACTTTTCCACTAAATAGCATTACTAGGCACTGGACGAGCTCTTGAGACAAGTCAGGAGTATGTGATCTTTGCCGAGGGGAATTCAAGATGTACAGCATGTATTATGTACTTGTTCTTGTATGAGAGTGGTAGAGGCAAGGGATACATTTTTAAAAAACTGTTGTGCTTTATATATAGTGTATTTAAAATTAATAATTTGATTGCTCTTGCAAGGTCCCCTCCTGATGAATTTGTGTGCAACAATTTGCATACATTTTTAAAATCGTTTTTATCTCTGTATTAATCCTGAGGCTTTTGTAGAGTAGTTTATGTCTTTGAACTTCATTTGTAAAATTGTATGACTGCATATATTTTTGATTTATGCCATAGGTCTTCCTGGTCCTATGTAGGCAAGTATTCAGTCTACATTCTAATTTACATTTTCTTTACCTCTTCTGCTGCTTCAATTAATTTCCAGTAGCGCCATGTAACTTCCTGCTTCTTAGGTGTAATGACATGGAGCTCCAACTCCGTTTGGGTTGTTTTCCTCTGATGTCTTGAGGTGTTTTAAACCACTCCAACAGTTTATAATATAAAATTACAAGATCCTGGTGCTTGTTTTCTTAAACAATGAGTCCTAAGACATTAGCAACCCCCTCCACCAATCTTGTGTGAAAGGAAGGGAAAATGTGTCATTCACACAGTATGACATACCAAGAGAGTCCCAAATTGGAGGTCACTTACTACAACCAAGGATGTTAAATACAACTCTAAATTCTTTCCAGAGTTTAGTTGCAGCTTTCAACATTTCGAGGTGGCCTTTCTCAAAATATTTCAGTGCTCTGGACATATACGTAGGAAGGCACTTCTAGGTACAAGAAGAGTCATTCATCGTCGTTTGAAATATATAACCACTTATAGTTTGATCATGTCTTGTTATCAGCATTTTGCAGTTTTTGAGCTGGAATGCTCAGCAATAGTACTGTAGGTTTTGTAGCATTAATCCCCCATCTTCCCCTTTTCCTTCTATGTTTTTTCCAGGAGATTCAAATTCCTTACAATACACATACCAAGCTAGTGATCTTCCCTTGTAGTTTCTCTTTCATTTTCTTGAACGTTTAAGGGTATATTGATAATAAAAAGGTGAATTTAGGCACAAAATTATTATAATTAGATTAGGGTAAATGTTGCCATATTTTTATTAGCAGGTCCAATTCTTTAGTAACTTTACTAAAATTGATTTCTGTAATTATTTTGAAATTGTGTTATCCCCTTATTTTATTCCTAAGTACTTCAATATTCAATGATGTATTAATTTGACTTCCATCACGGGTAACTCCAAGTCATTATTTTAGTTGATGCCTTATTTATCTGGAATCCTGATTGCTGCCCAAAGATGCACATTATTCTGTCCATATGAGGGTTAGATTTCTCTGTATCTGCTGTATTGATCATCAGATCATATGCATATAATGCTATTTTCTTCTCCAACCCATTATATGAAAAAGGCACTAGTCTTGCCTTGCTTCTCAATAGTCGGTATAAGGGCTCAATATATAAGTTAAAAAAGCAAAGGTGAAAGTCAGCAACTTTGGCTTATCCCATTCTAGATATTCAGCTTAACAAGCAAGCTCACATTCACCAACACTCTTGCAGAAGAAGTAGAATGTAACTGTTGGATTGTCTTATAAAACCCACCTATGGGACCAAAAGCAGAAGGCACTTCCATTAGGTATTTCCAATTTACCCTGTCAAATGCTTCAATTGCAATGAATGTTATAATGCCTAAGTGGTTCTTATGGAGTGAAACCAAATCTATAGCATCTATGAGAGAATTTGTCTGCTCCTGCACGTTACTGTCCTGGAGGAAGCCTTTCTTATCCTGATGTATCAGCTTATCCAGGACCTCACATAACCTCTTTGCTAACATTTTATAATATTTACTAATCACAGTTCAAGTATGAGTTAGACCTATATGATTTGCAGTCTGTTGGTCGTTTGTTGGATTCTACAATTATATTATTATTTTAGGAGGGTTCGATTTTCATATCCTCAGGAAGTATAACATTGAACAATTTCTTCAATACTGGGATAATAATTTCAGCTAATATCTGATACATCTCATTTGGGATATCACCTGGACCAGATGCCTTACCCTTCATAGATCTCTGTGTTGCCTTTCTAATTTCCTCCTCTATTTGTTGATTCAAGTCTGCTATATCTAATTTCTCAACATTCGGTCCCTGCACCTTGCTGAACCACTCTTTTATTTCTTCCTCTTTCTGAGTTAAATCCATTGCATAAAGTCCTTAACAGATGTTATAAAAGGCTTCTTCAGTTTATGTTATTTCTGACCTGATCTGTCCTTGCTTTACGTGCTAGGAGTTTACTGCCCTTTCCTCAATATTCAGAGTGCCCCTGTTTACTACTATCTCTTTTTTTACAAACTGTGGTAAGTACGGTTTAAAGGACTATTGAAGGGTTCTCAGTTCTTATTCTAGTAGCTCCATCGTTCTGTCATCTAACCTCTGGAATTTTATAAAGCTTCAAAGAATTTCACCCTGTTTGCTAACCTTTTTGCTCCCTCATTATGTTTTTGTTTTTATTCCATCAATCAGAACTAATCCTCTCCCTCAATAAGGCCTTGTATGATCTCATACAATACAATATTTATAGGTGCTGAATCAAGTATTCCTTTTTATTTCTTGTACTGTTTCCTCCACAAATAAAATCTTTCTATCAAGTGTACACCTAGGAATGCCCTTTATGTTGGGTAATTTAAATTCTAAGATCTGACAGATGTGTTGGCAGAAGAGGCCCATTGAAAAGAGCTTAGCAGCAGTTTAAAAGCCTGCCCTGGGCAGTCGTTAAAAAATAACACTAGAATGGCGCAGTGAAATCTTGTAGATTTCACTGAGCCAATTTTTTGACCTCCCTGTGGGTTAATGCCTACCTTGCATACATTATACCTGGAACAGATATAATGTGACGCAAGGGTTTACAAACTGACGCAATGGTGACATTGCGCCACTTTGTAAATAAGGTGTGAAGTGGGAGACTGTTTTGCGCCACTGTAGTGTAAAAGAAAATGATGCTTCGGTAGTGCAAGGGTCTTGTAAATGAGACACTTAGGCCCATATTTATACTTTTTTAGCGTTGCATTTGCGTCGTTTTTTGACGCAACATCGGTGCAAACGTACAAAATACAGTTCTATTTTGTAAGATTGCGCCAAAAAATGATGCAAATGCGGCGCTAAAAAAGTATAAATATGGGCCTTAGGGCCTTATTTATACTTTTTTAGCACAACATTTGCATCTTTTTGGATGCAAAAGCAGTGCAAACCTGCAAAATATAATTGAATTTTGTAAGTTTGCCCCATTTTTGCATCAAAAAATGACCCACATGCGGCACTAAAAAAGTATCAGGCCCTTGGATTCTTCAGAATCTGATTTGTTTTGTGTATTCTCTTTATTTGGCTTTGGGCTCGTATCTGTTTAATTAGGTTGACCACTTCATGAAGGTCATTTAAACTGTGCATTTTCTTTTCCCACATTATTCCCTGCATTGCCTGGAACTTTAATTTACTTTAGCCCCCAACTTCTTGAGTTCTTCCATGTGCTTCCCTAGCTCCAACTGCCTGTCCTGAAAAGTATGTGAAATATCTGATCTAATACTTAATTTGTGATCTTCCACTTGTAAATTATTTTCTTTAAGAGCAAAGGTTAGTATTCGCTCCTTAACTTGGTACAATAAAAAGCTAATTAGGATCATTCACAGTTTATATGTCTTTGTTTTCATCTTAAACAGAGCTCGATTTACTCTTTCAATATTATGCATGAGATTCCCTTGATTTTTGAGCTAAGCATGCATCTTTTGATAGTATTACCACAAAATACGTCAGGTTTCCTCCTTTTCCCCCCTCTTTGATGTTTAAAATCCTTACATTGTTACTTCCTTTTTTTAGAAATGTTTTTATCAGAGTTTTGCTTTGCAAAACATAACATGACTGTAAAAAACAATATGCAAGTATTCACTGAGATTGATAATAGTGTGAGACATCGAGACAACTTACATCGAGTAATAAAAACATTAGCAAAATTCTCACTGTAGGGTAAGAACTCTGGAAAGGGGTGGGTTCGGAGGCAAACACGGTGCATGGGAATGGTCTAACGGGGCATAGAGAATGTAGCAGCTCATTCACAGCAGGGGAGGTTGTAAAGCAGACGGAGAGCATAAGTCCGTTATGCAGTAGTGCAGCATGGGCCGGTAAACGGGGAAAAGTGGGAAATCATGTGTCAGGTGCGGAAATGACGCATGTAGAGCCCGAAGGCTAGTGCACATGGTGGAGGTGGAGTTGGTAGAGTTATGGGGTCACGGAGAGGAATAATTTTGGGATACAAGGTGGAAGAATTGTGTCATCAGTGCCATTCTGGGGTTATGGGATGCCTGTGAATATGATGCGCCTCTTCGAGCGAAGTGCAGTCTCCGCAGCTGTTCCTCCTTTTTTAAATGAACCCTGCCATGCCGTCAACGGTGGACCAGACGGAGCCTTCCTGTGCAATTTCAGTGTTCATTTGGCCAGCAACAAAGCCAGGCCAGCAAAGCATGTGCGAACGGTGTGCTTCTGTCTGCATTCAAAAATACTGAGGGGCATATTTATACTCTGTTTGTGCTGGAATTGCGTCGTTTTTTTTACGCAAATCCGACGCAAAACTAACTCCATATATATACTTTGGTGTTAGACGCGTCTAGCGCCAAAGTTCATGGAGTTTGTGTCATTTTTTAGCGTGGATACCTACTTTGCGTTAATGATATGCAAGGTAGGCGTTCCTGTCTAAAAAATGACTCCGAGGCATGTGCGCCGTATTTACACTCCCGGGCAAAAATGACGCCCGGGAGTGGGCGGGTCAAAAAAAATGACATCCAGCCGCTTTTGCGTCGTTTTTTAACGTCTGGTCAGGGCAGGCGTTAAGGGACCTGTGGGCTCGGAAGGAGCCCAGAGGTGCCCTCCCATGCCCCCAGGGACACCCCCTGCCACCCTTGCCCACCCCAGGAGGACACCCAAGGATGGAGGGACCCATCCCAGGGAACTTAAGGTAAGTTTTTTTTTTTTTTTTTTCTTTTGTGGCATAGGGGGGCCTGATTTGTGCCCCCCTACATGCCACTATGCCCAATGACCATGCCCAGGGGACAGAAGTCCCCTGGGCATGGCCATTGGGCAAAGGGGCATGACTCCTGTCTTTGCTAAGACAGGAGTAATTTAAATGGGGTTTGGGAGTCAAAAGAAATGGCGCAAATCGGGTTGAGGCGAAAATTTTGCCTCAGCCTGACTTGCCCCATTTTTTGACGCCCAAGCTCCATATTCCCCTACGCCGGCGCTGCCTGGTGTAAGTCATTTTTTTTTACGCACACCAGGCAGCTCCGCCGGCTAACGCCGGCTAACGTCATTGAATAAATACGGTGGCCGCATGGTGCTTCAGAATGGCGTTAGCCGGCGTTAGATTTTTTTACGCACAACTGCGTTGGCGCAGTTGTGCGTCGAAAAGTATAAATATGGCCCTGAGAGTGCACACCTCACAAGAGTAAATGTCAGTGAGCTCAGTGACCTCACTTAGGCGCATATTTGCCTTTTACGGCCGCATATGCATCGTTTTTGGACGCAAAATCGGCACAAACTTACAAAGTACAATTGTATTTTATGTTTACGCTGTTTTTGAGTAAAAAAATGACACAAATGTGGTGCAAATAAATTATAAATATGGGCCGTAGTTTGGTTTGAAGTCCTTGTTGCTAGGTGGTCAGAGCAGGGTAGGACCATAGCATGAGTTGGAGGTCCGCGTTTCCCGAGTTACAGCGGGACAGTGCAGGTCCACAGTGGGGAAATAGCGGTTGAGTTGTTCAGGGGTCAGGTATGTGTAGTTAAGAATATAGAATTGGATATTTTTAAGCCTGGCATTCCTCAATACAGTATGAGGGAACGCTGGTGCCTGGGTCTATTCCATATTCTCTGTGTCCTTCCCAAGATGTCTTCCCACTTGGTGCAGTGTGGCTCTGAAGAGATGTTGTAATAGTTTTGATTGCCTTATTGAACCATTTGATCAAGTGTCTGCCTTCGCCCATTGTGAAAAGTGCCATAGTACAGCATGTGTAGGGGGTTCAGCATCTCTGGTCGACCACAGCATATGACAAGTACTGTGGAGCTGACAGGAGACGAGGAGCTGTCCGACCGGGAGGTCAAAGTCTGTTTGGAGCTGTTCGAAGGAGAGGAGATGGCCGTCCGAGAAGAGGTCACCAGCTGTTGTCTGAAAAGCAATCTAGTCAGCTCCGTAGAGAAGTGGCTGTGTACATACCTGGACTGCGTGGGAGACCCGGTAAAGCAATGGTCTCCAAACTTTTTAATGCCGCGCCCCCCCAGTTGAAAAATAAAAATCACTGAGCCCCCCTCAGAATTTTTCACAATTATTTTTTAAAGATGGCAATGTTTAAATATGTCTAGACCTATTTAAACATTGCAGTTAAGTACTGTTACCTTTTAAAAAATATAGTAACATGCTTCTGCTTAAAACAAAGGCCTTTTATCTGTGGAATGCCTCTTTTGGCCAGAGTCTGGCGCCCCCCCCCTGGGATAACTTGAGGTCCCCCTAGGGGGTCCCACCCCCCAGTTTGAAGACCTCTGCTGTAAAGGGAACCCAGGGGCATATGAGAAGACATGCTGTGTGAGAGTGCATAACCTGGTTACACATTTGTGTGCTAACTGTACTTCCAGTGAGCGTGGGGGCGTTGGTGTCATCCTTGGGAGTAGGACGTTTCTAACAGCAGTGGAGAAGAGAAGTGTGGAGTGGTGACATGTTTTTGTGAGATTGTGGTAGGCTTTCCATCCACAAAGCCATAGTACTTGGGCCACTAGAAATAGGTTTTGAAGAAGGGGGAACCTAGCTGCCATCTCCAGTAAGTAACTCTAGCTTACTCAGGGTTATCCGGTGGCACCCATTTCCCCATATGAGTTTGGCTATCAGAGAGTTGCATTCTCAGAAGAAACTGCATGGGGGTATCAATGGGAGATTGGCAAGGTACTACAGTAATTGTGGTAGGATCACCATCTTTGACAGTGCAATCCTCCCCGTTGTTGCAAGTGGGAGTGTTTTCCAAAAGGACACCGGGGATTTCAATGAGGCCAGTACGGGTCACAGATTATCATCAAAGAGGTCAGAGGGTGACTAATATAAGCAAATGCCCAAGTACCGGGCCAGGGAGGTTTGCCAGGTAAGGGGAGCTCCACCCAGGGTGATCCCCTGTGGGGTTAGGTCACTATGAAGCAGGTAAATGGAAGATTTGATCCAGTTGACCATTAACCAGGAAAAATTGGCAAACAATTGGAATGTGCTCTGAATAAGGATGAGGCCTGCACAGGCATTATGGAGGAACAGTAGCAGATCATCAGTGTACAGTGACACTGCATGTGTCCGGTCCGCCAGTTGGATGCCCCAACACATACCATTCTGGCGAAGTTGGATGGCCAGTGGATCTGAGGCCATCGTGAAGAGCAGGGGTGAAATAGGACAACCCTGCCTTGTGCCCTGTTTGACCACGAACGCCTCAGAGATGTAGTGACCCAACCGGATTCGCAAGCAGGGATTCGTATACAGGAGTCTTGAGTAGATTAGAAGACAGTATCCACTGCCCATCTGCTTAAGGACCTGAAAGAGATAGTCCCAATTCAGGGAGTCAAATGCCTTCCCTAGGACCAGACCCAGGCACACAGCAAAAGGATATCGTCCCTGGACCTGATCCTGAACGTGGACCAGGTGTCAAAGGTTATGGGAAGTGCTCCACCCAGAGATAAATCGTTTCAGATCTGGGTGAATAAGCTCCAGTAGAATTTGGGCATATCAGGTGGACAGGATTTTACCTAGGATATTTTAACCTGCCCCTAGTATGGTGAATGGGCAATAGGAAACAGCATCTGTGAAATCTCGGTTAAGTTTGGGAATGGAGACTAATAGGAATTCCCAGATGGAGGATGGCAGCTCACCCAGTTAAAGGGTCTCGTCGTACAAGATGGCTAGTCAGAGTGCTAGAATTTCAGGGTAGGAGCAATAATATTCTACTGGGAGGCTCTCAAAGCCAAAGGTCTTGTCTGGGCCAGGTCTTGGATTGCCTGTTTGACGTCCGCTGGTGTAATGATTGTGTCTAAAGTGTCACATAGGTTTGTGGGAATATGTTGTAGGGAGAGGCAAGTGAGAAATGATTCATCAATCCATTCAGGAGCCAGGCTGGGCACTTTATAAACGTGGGTGCTGTATCTGTAAAATTCTAGAATGATGTTGTGTCCATAAGACCACAATTGAGGGGGAAACTAACTCAAGAATGGGGCCCTATCTCTGTTCCTGTGGTATCAGCCACATCACCTTTAATTTTGGCCGTGTATGCCATGAGGTTAAAACACCTCAGGCATTCTAAGAGGGAATCATGGTGGCATTTAGCTTCCTACAAAGCTGATCGGTGGGATGCCTTATGTTCAATCCGGCACTCCAACGCTGGCAGATGGCGTTTCATCTCTGCAAGTTCTTTATCAAGAGTTCGGTGGACTCACAGTATTTCCTGAAGGCAGATACCGCAGGTGACCACCTAAAAGGTGTCTCATTCCAGGAGTTTTTTGGAGGCCGTTCCTTCATTTTCGATAAAGTAAGTAAGAATATGTGTTTCCGGTGTGCCCCAGAAATTGGAATCCTTCAAGCGATCACTGGACAAGCACCAGGTAGGGGTGGGAGGGTGAGGGTTACCCCAATGCAAGTCAGCAACATGGGCATTGTGGTTGGACACCACTCATCTCTAGTATTCTTCAGCTCAGAAAGAGGGCAGCAGAGTGTGGGAATCAAGCACATGATAGAGGCACACAAAGAAATCATGGGGCACTGAGTGGAAGGAGTATACACAAGAGGTTAAGTTAAGAGCTCTCCACAAATCCACCATTTCCCAGTGCAGAACCTAGGGGATTATTTACATGCCCCTCCGCACTGCCAGAATGTTGCTTTTAGTGACAGTCTGGCAGCGCACACTGCAAGGTCATATTTAAAAGGCCATGTAAAGCCACCCTGCTTGGCTTTTCATGGCCTTGTAGATATGGATTGAGGCAACGCAGCGCAAGTCGCTGCATTGCCTCACCCTGCGACAGGGAGACGTGCCATGGGTGTTACGGTGGGTGTTCCCACGTAACACCCATGGCATTTGACACATTCCCAGATTTCATAAAGCTGGAAGTACGTCAAAAGCCTACGCCTCACCAGGGGAGGTATAAGGGAAGCACAACAAGGAGAAATACCTTTATTTCTCCTCGTTTTTGCTTTTTCTATGTGTGCTGCATTCTGTACACACATAGGAAGAGGAAAATGCCTCTTGTGATTGTTTTCGTGCAGGAAGGTGTCCCTTCCTTGCACAAAAACAATCATCCCTGTAATGCAGAAACCCTTGCACAATGGTGCAAGAGTGCCTGCATTGGTGCATGGCAGCCCATTGTAAGCCAATTCAGGGGAAAAGGACAGGAATATGCTGTATCTCAAGGGTACTGTGCATTCCTGCCCTTTTCTGTTTTCTGCAGGGCAGCACGGCAAGAAGGCTTGAGGCACTACCCTGAACCAAAAACTTGTAAAAATGCCCCCAAGTTTGCAAAACATTCTGTCTGTGTGTTTTGGGGGAACGTGGCTGGGGTGAGAACAATCAAGCTGAAAGTCAAGGACACAATATAGTCGCCCCCTAAAATCTGAGGTTCATGGGTCTTCTGAGCTAAGATGACTGGTAGGGTCATCCAGAACACTTCCTGGTCAGCGTTAGGAGCATATATACTCTCAAGTAATATGGGTAGTCCATTAAGGCGAATATTAAATATCATCCCTCTTTGTCAATTATTGTATCAGTGGCCTGATAAGGGGTCCCTGGCCGGACCCAGATCATGACACCTCTGGCATATGCAGAGTATGTTGAAGCATATATTAAACTGCACCAGCATTTTATAGGTTGGGCAGTTCAGTCAATGTAGTGTGTGTTTCTTGAAGGAAGGCAATGTGGGCCTGGTATCATTAGCAATAAGAGTATATGGACTATCTCTTTCACGCTGTGTGTATGCCCTTGATGTTAAGGGTGAGGAGACTAGTGGGATTTCAAAGGGGCCATTGTGAATATGTTGGAAAAGGGATGGCTCTGGAGCTAGGAGAGGTGAAGAAGTGCTCCCACATGACCTTGTCCCCTGCTCTATGCCTGGGGGTTCATGCAGGACAATTGTGCTAACCTCCGTAGTCAAAAGTCGGGGATAGGTAATGAACTGGGGTGGGAATGCAACTTAAAGCATGTTGAGGCTTCCGCAACAGCAGAATGCCTAAACTAGGTGTCGATAATGCCTAACCATAGTAAAGGGGGATGGCCATAGTAAAGGTCCAAATGGGGCAAGAGTGATCCACCCTATGTCTAACAGTGTAAGTGACTCAGGCCCGGCATTGAGCACTGAGTGGAGAGAAGCAGTTTAGGTGCAGGTGTAACTAGTTGTGAGCGTCATACAGTTAAGTACAAATTACATAAAATGTGAAGAATATAGGATATAGAATGAAGTAAAAGAACATGACATGATCAGATGAAGGTTTCTGCTGTTTGGGGTGTCACCAGTGGGAGGGGTGGTGTAATCAGGGAAGAAGTTGGAGATGAATCAGAGTCACCCTCCAAGGAGAAAATGTGGGGACCACTGTCCAAGTCGAAGGTCCAATATCTGATCCCAAATGTGCTGCAGCTTTGAGAGCCTGCCTGTGTTTTTTTAATGATCTTGCTGGTTCTCCAAAGTTTGAGGTTGCAGTGTTGCCAATGTTTTCTATCCTTCTGTAACCCAGTCAGAGAGTTTCTGGTTGTCAACTCTAAGGAAGCTCAGCTCTGCGACTAGGGATCCGAGGGGAGTCTCCATCAATTTCTGAGGGCTTTCAATAGCTGCTAAGACTTAGTCCAACTTATCCTGTGGGGGGTTCAAAATATTTTCTGTAGTTCCCTGTAGAGGGGTATCCGGCCCGGCAAAGGGTGGATCCAGTTGTGTCAGCTTTATTGTGGACAGGGTGGTCTTTGGGTGTCCCATGGTTGTTCATGACTGGGGGCAGCTTCCCCCTAACCTGGATGGCAGTAGACTATGGAGGCCCCTGAGGCCAAGTCTATGCGGCATGTGGCACCTGTGATACTACAAAGGGTGGTCAAGGGACAGTGCAGTAGTCTGTTTACATCTTCAGGGAGGGTTCTCCCACCTACAGCAGTGATGTGGTGTGGGTAAGGCATAGTGGGGGACATCTCAGTCAGTGTGGAGGAAACAAGGAAGACGCCGGGTCTGTTGACTCCTGCACTGTATTCGCCCAGAGGTAGTGCCTAGGTGTCCTGCTGTCACCAGACAGGGCCTCCCCACTGTGCAGGAGTAGCCAGGCCCACCGGATATGGAACCCGAGAGCCTAGGGATGTGTCACATGCCAGTGTATGGGGCTATGACAGACCAGATCCATTTGCTAGGGGTTTGAGGGACCCAAGGAGAGGCTCAAAATGATGTAGCAATGGGCTGTGAGGCCAATAGTTACCCACAGTCTCACACCACCATGTCCACAGCCACTGCGTGAGGCGGGCTCATGTTGCACTTGTGATCCAGAATTCAGGCGGCCCCACAACACCCTGTCACTACAGGGCAGATCAAGCGGTTTGGTCCCTGATTGTGCCTGATGCGATCACAGGGGTTACCTGAACAGGAGGCACCCCGTCATCACACGTTGGGGGTTCTGAAGGTGTATGTGAAGGGGGGGCTCCCCCAGTCTATACAGTGGCAATGATGCAGGCCATTAGTGCCTGATTGTCCAGGGGTAAAGAGGAGGTAGTATGCATGGAGGTGGAGGGCACATATCCCACAAGTGAAAGAGGAAAAGAGAGCAGAAAGGATCTGTGTTCAACAGGACTTGACCTGGCACGCTTGCAACATTATACCTGCTGTGCCCCAGAACAGGCAGCCCCTGTGTCCCAGGCTTCAAGGTCACTGTCTCACTGTCAGCGGTTCCAGTGCATGCTGCCCACCAACAGAGCAGTCCAGGCATATCACAGCTGGGGTGGTTGAAGTGTGAGGTCCTGTGTCACAACCCTCACCCTGGGGGCCCCACTGTAATCCCAGGGGTGAACCCACAGCCCTCTGCAGGGCCAGCAGATGAAGATGTCAGAAAAGGAAGCGTATCATCAGGGTGTCTGTCCTCCCACATGCAGCCTGATGAACTCAATATAGCTGGTGCGTGGTCTCAGGTCTGGACCGTAAGCAGTGCTGGGGTCATGCCCGGTATGGGTCCCATACTCCACGGTGGCAGTACAGGTCCCTGCAGGAGTCTGGGAGGTTGTCAGGTAGTGGCCACCAAATGGAGAAGGCCAAGTCGGCATGGGCACACATCAGCAGGTCACAGCACCCACCATCTTTCCCCTCTAGGGCGGAACATCTTGTGGGCTGGGCACTGTCCAGGGGATCTTGGGTGCAGGAGCCAACCACACCAAGGGCAGTGGATGTACACCAGGTAGTGGCTCTTATTGGGGAGGAAGCAGCTTGGATGTTGGGCTCAGAGCGGTGTTTCAGGCCGGATGCAGGGTGGATGGTGCGGAGCTCTGTTAAAGAACATTTGCCATCTTCTCCTGCTCGGCCATGGCCCTTATTGTTACAACTTGCATTATTTTCTAGCCTCCCCATTTTATCTACGGTTTCTTTATCCTTTTGTCACAATTTGTGAATTTCCCTTTTGTTTTTGTTCACCTTACTGTTTAATTAATGCACTGTCTCTTCTAGTGCCTGCATTCGCTCTGCCAGTCTCTTTACCTTCTCACTATAAATTGTTCACGCCTCATGTATCAACTTTTAATTTTGTTTGGAGGTGGAGAATCTGTTTTTTATCTTGATTAATAATCTCAAACATAATCTTTTATACGTTAACCTCAGGTCAGCTATCCTCCTATATTGAGGTTTCTAATGACTTCCCAGAAGCCTGTTGTCCCCCTACAAGATCTACCCCATCTTTTAACGTATTAGCACTGTCCATCTTGTCTACTGATGCAAGGCAGGCAATTGTATTCTGTGTATTACAAGTGGAGTTATGATAGGCAGGTGTAAGTTGATTCGTAATTCATTCAGGCTCATATTTATACTTTTTGAAGCAAAACTGTGCAAACACAGTTTTGCAGCAAGAAGTATAGTGCTGGGTTGCAGCATTCCAAAGCGCCAGCCGGGTGCCAAATTTATGGAATGCTGCAAGCCGGTGCTCAGGTTGGGCTAGCGTCACGAAGAATTACATTAGCCAGGTGGGGGTGGCAGTATGGATGAAGGGGGATTTGCCGCAAGAAATTATGCTAGGATGGTTAGAGCCAAAAAAATGCCATTAATCAACCTTGCATCGACCATCCATACCACATGACTCCTGTCTTATAAAAGACAGGAGTCATGCCCACCATCCCAGTGGCCAGCACAGGGGACCAGTGTCCCCAGGCATGGCCATTGCACCCAATGGCACATAAAAAAATGTCAAATAAATACTTACCTATACTTACCCTACTTATCTAGGGGGCTGCTGGGCCCTTTGTTACACCACTGCCTGTGATGCTACATGCGATTCCATGTGCCTTGATGTCGAACACTGTGACATCATGCACCATGATGTCACTTGCATACTCCTCAGCTTGGTTAGTCCCCCAACATCCTTTACTCCCCCCACTTCTTATTTGTTCTCTCTGGATATTCGAATATCATCAGTGCTGACTCAGCCGTGTCCCCCCAGAAGGGGACATGATCATCCACTCTCTTTCCGAATTCCACTTCCCTCACCGCCCACATCCACTGCTCTGTTTCACTGGGAAAGGACATGCTGAAATTGTTCAGGCAGATATACAGGTGTTACTTCCTTCATGAGACCTTTCTTCTTCTGGTCTGAATGTAAAAGCATCTTATATGCTTCATTTCTTCGTGTTCCTAATCTCAATTCAAAAGAGAAGGAGCACCTTTTGCACGTTTTTTGACCAGGTTGTTTGAGATCTCCCCACCAGCCTCCTAGAAGGCCACCATGTTCCCAATACCAATTAAATATTACCATACTTGTACTTTGTGACTCCATACTGCTCAGTCTAATTTGACAGGTTCTGTACTACCCGCTTCACTCTTGAGTTTGGTGCATGTAGCAAAGTGCACACAGAGAATGCTGGGCATGATGCTTAAAACAGTAACCACGTGACCAGCTCATTCGGTCTCAAGGAGTGTGGTGCAGGTTTAGCATTTCTCCCACTCACTGTGAAAACGTACTGAAGAGTGGCTGTGAAACTGTGATAGCCATTAGGGATGGCACAGCCCACCATCCTCTTTCAAGAGAGATATGTAAATCTGTTTTCCCCCTGCACAGTTAGTACCTCTGCAACCATGCTCCAGGAGAGTAGATTTGTGTTCATTGAAGGAGTTGCATGCCAATCAGAGCAAGCATTACATCATTGTGAGAGAAACAAAACAAGGAGGAGACAACAATACAAGTACAGGGTATTAGGACAAGGTGGAACAAAATGAATTGACACATTCCGCACGAAACAATGAATTTGAGGCACGAGGGAAATAAAGTGACAGACGTGTTGTCATGTGACAGACAAGGACGTTGCCAAGCACCTGTCTCTCAAAGAGTGCGCAGAACTGCCCTTAAATGGATTAGGAGTGCTTGCCAGCTGGAGTGATAGAACCAGAAAAGAATTACATAAGAGCATGAGGGGTGGATCTTAAGGAGTTTCCAAAATAAGCAAGTCTTTGCTCCTGGAAAGTCTCGAGCGCCACAAATGTTCAGGAAATATCCATCATCACTGCACCAACGGAATCTCAATGGCAGCAGCCATCCAGCTCCAGAGGGTTTTGCAACAGGTTTAGAGGGGGAAGTTTCGATCGTTCTCCCACAAAGCCAAAGCATTCATCAACAAATGGACCAAAACTAATACCATATGGGAATATTTATACAATAATAAACACATCACAGCACAAAGGGCATTATCTCTACCTACAAAGTAATGACTGTTGACAAATGTATTTCACTTTTATATGCTCTAAGTTAGAGGTTAGGTACTCATTTACAAAATATTGAAGTATTTACAATATTGTGTGTAATATTTTCTGTGCTGTAATTCAGCATTTCACTTATGATTCCTGTAGGCCAGAAAAAAAAATTATTTGCACATGATCTCGTGGGTCATTTATTACCTTTCAATACTATAACTCTGCTGCGACCGTCAATGACTTCTCTTACAGACTATAAATGCCAATTTACCTTCATATTCCGCAAGTTTCAAATATTACATCAAATTATCCTAAACCAACACATTTCCTATTGCTAGTCCAAAGTATTAGCCCATGAATCAGTGCATTTATGTTCTTCAAGAAGAAAGAACTGTTTGTGCTCTTTAGGACTTGTGAAGGAGCAGCAATACATGACCAGCTACAGGGAGAGCCAGCGGATGATCTGTGAATGAAGCTTTATTCAGATCTCTAACTCAGGAGCCCTTACTGCAAGCTTTGACTGAAGATTTAGATCTAAAAAAGTATGTAAACGAAGGTGTGATTCTGACATCTTGAGTTACTTAGCATTTCTGCATACTTCTGAACGAAAACAGATCAACTAGCCAAACTATGGCCCATATTTATACTTTTCGATGCAAACCAGCGCCGGTGCTGGTTTTCGTAAAATTTTTTACCACCGGCTAATGCCATTCCTATGCACCATGTGGGCGTCTTATTTAAGAAATGACATTAGCCGGCGCTGCGGACTGGTCAGAGTAAAAAAAAAAAATGACTCAAACCAGGCAGCGCCGGCGTAGGGGAAAATGGGGGCTGTGTGTCAAAAAATGGTACAAGTCAGGTTTGAGGCAAAAATCATGCCTCAAACTGGACTTGTGCCATTTTTTGGCACACAACCCCCATTGAAATGAATCCTGTCTTAGCAAAGACAGGAGTCATGCCCCCTTGCCCAGTGGCCATGCCCAGGGGACTTCTGTCTGTGGGCCGTTTTTTAAGGCCCGTCCCCTCCTGTGCGTCAAAATGACATGGGAGTATAAATAAGGCGCACAGACCTTAAAGTAATTTTTTGGGCGGGAACGCCTACCTTGCATGTCATTAACGCAAGGTAGTTTCCCGCTTCCAAAAAATGATGTACATTTTGACATCCGCGGGCTCGGGCGTCAAAGTTTAAATATGGTGCACAGTTTGCGCCAAATGTGCATCACAATTTTTGATGCACATTCGGTGCAAACAGAGTATAAATATGCCCCTATATTTTGCCCCACATTTACTGAAGTGTGTGCGTTCGCCTGTGAGATGCAACATAGTTTAGCAATCGCTTTGAAGTGATAAGTAAATTGGTGACATCTTTTGCATCACGGTGTGTTAGCCTTTGTGCAAAACTTTACTTAATGTGGGGTCAAGTTTGGATAAACATTTTCATCAGTTTTTCGTTGCAATTTAATATTCCTAACTGTAGAAAGATTGCACCTTCCCAGGTCAAACAGGATTGCTTTAGAAGCCATCCTAGAGTCATTTGATGATCATCCCACCACATTAGAAGTTATTTTCACATCATCAGACATCATCAAGCTCTTGAAGTCATCAGGAATGCTTAAAAGCTCAGCCTGATGATTTGAGGATGACTTGAAAATGAGTACCTGATGACTTCAGAAGGTGTCATTATTCCTGGTGATTTAAGGATGACTAGAAAATGAGTATTCAATGACTGCAGTAGGTGTCATTATTTCTGATGATTTGAGGATGACTTGAAAATGAGTATCCAATGACTTCAGGATGTGTCATTATTCCTGAAGGTTTTAGCGATGACTTGAAAATGAGTATCTGATGACTTCAGAAGGTGCCATTATTCCTGATGATTTAAGAACAACTTGAAAATGAGTATCCGATTACTTTATAAGATGAGACTGTTCCTGATGACTTTTGGATGATTTGAAAATGAGTATCCGATTACTTCAAAAGTACGATTTTGTTTTCAATAAGATGTTTTTTTTCTGGTGATTTTAACATGACTTGCTGGTTACTTCAAGAGCATGCTCACCGCTCTAGCTTCACTTTTGCTAGAAAAATTTCAAACTGTTGGATGATTGCATATTTAATTGCAGATAAACACAAAATGACATGATTTATTTTTTATTATTCACAATGATCAGAGAACTATGTATAAGTCACAGGTTATTTTTCAACACATTTTTTACTTTTGCCACTTTTTCTTTTTTTCCAAAATGGATAAAACAAGCATCCATTGTTAAAAATGAGCAATGCTTAACATTAATAAAGATGAACCTTGACCATTATATCCATGATCACTAAAATTAAGTGACAATGGAGTTTGAAATTATGTGAGAGGATTGACTAAATAACGTAACAAAAAAGGGATTCTGCATATGATGCAATAACTAGAGGCACATTATGCAGCACATTCTTTATCTAGCCATTGTGATATTGGATGATTTGAACCTCAA
The DNA here is from genome assembly GCF_031143425.1 of Pleurodeles waltl. Taxonomy (NCBI): domain Eukaryota; kingdom Metazoa; phylum Chordata; class Amphibia; order Caudata; family Salamandridae; genus Pleurodeles; species Pleurodeles waltl. Next base: position 506,118,470 of record NC_090447.1, on the reverse strand, counting down.
ACAAATACATAAAATTATGCAAACATGCATTCATCAAACAAATACACAAATGGTGGAATATTTCATTTAATTCACATTCAAATGTAAATAAAGAGATCAACATTTTACTATTAATGAAAGGTTGCCGCTTGTCTAAATTCAATTGGGGACACTCATTAGCCATATTGTATTCTATCTGATGCACTTGCACTGTTCCCGCAAATCAATCTAGGATACCAAATTAAAGCCTCCGATTTCATAGTGCTGCATGTTTACAGACCATTTTTGAATGTTCAATTGTACATTTTGCTTCTATAATGATATACACTGTGGGGCTGATTAGGAACTTGGCAGTAGGGTGGTCAGACCACCAAGACGATGGTTGGGAGGATGAAGCCAAGTCGGCGGCCTCCCGACCACCATATTATGATGTTTCCACGGGGCCAATGGCTGAGACAGTGGGACGGCTTTAACTTGGGCTCAAAGAGAGAGCCGAGGCCAATGCCCACCGCACTCTCTGCGCCAACAGTACAGTCGGAATGCCCACTGTTGCCATTGCATATAGTGCTCATTCTGACTGTGCTGATGGGGGGCCTCTGCACTGTCCATGACATTGACATGGGCGGTGCTGGGGCCCCTCTGTGGCCCCGTCTTTGCCTGTCCGCCAGCCATTTGATGGCAGCGTCCCCACCTTGAAAAGGCCAGTGGGAAGGCAAGTCGTGACTAGCACGTGGGGCCAACATCGGCACTCCTGTGCTTGACTGTGGCTTTCAATGCCACCAACGCATCAGGATCCACGATCCTGGCGGGGGCAGTGGTCTTGTGATGTCTGACCACAAGCATCCTAATCTGGCGGTGGGACTGGCATGGATGTGGCAGTCAGACCTTCACCACTGGTACGGTGGTCTTGGGACTGCCGTACTCTTAAACAGGCCCTTTATTATTGTGTCAAAATTATTATGTTTTATAAGCAGTCGATGACCCCTGAATAGATGTTGCAGATCCCCCAGGAGTCCCGAGAGCACAGGTTAAGATTGCTATTGTAGATTATCTCAAATCAAATCCGGTATATCAAGAGACATGCATGTAGGAAAACTATGTATAATGCTTTGACTTAATCTATTTCAAATCTATTTGGCATTTCACTTACAAATGATTCATTTTCTACCTGAATGTAAAAGCAGGAACACTTTATCATTGATATTCTGATAGCTATGATGTTGTTATCTACAACTACCAGATGAACTGGTTCCCTAACGTCATAGGATTCACACTTAAGTGGAATAATGAGTGCCAGATTAATAGACACATCTGTCTGCTTGCACTGAATGAATCTAGTCACCCTGCCATAGGCAAACACTCCTGGTTCTGATTCATATTTTATTACACTTTGGTCTCTCCTCTGAATACGAGTGTAATTTGAGCTGTAAACAATAACATTGCTTTGTTCTAAAAATATTTTGTTATAGGCTACTACATCAGAGCCTAAAATATGAGTGACCTGAGTTACTGCTATATATTCATTCTCTGTTAAGCTGTAGGGGTATGTAGACCCAACACAGTACATGACATTTTCCATTTTTAAGTATTGTTTTCTGTTATATGAACACATCATACTCTGGTAAAATTCTGCCTCAACACTATTGGGAGACAAATGATTCTCCATCAACACAGGTATGACTTGTATCATGTTTACTGCGTCTAGAATCTGTGATTCTATTCCTACTATACCACACACATGTTGTAAAAGTAAACCATTAAGATCTTCAAAAACAAAACAATTAGCAGTAAACAGAGGCCCTGCTGCTCTTACACTGTCTACTAAATGGACTAGTTGAGGAACATTCATTGTCAAAAATCTTTTTTCATATAAATCATTAAATAGTTGCACAATTAGAAGTAAACACTGTTCTGCTATTTTTAAACCTTCCTGGGTAATGTTGTCACTTAATAGCGTATGAATTGCTTTTACAAGTACACAAAATTGTAAATAGCGTGATTTATCTAAAGCATGTTTTAACACAGGTATTCCATAAAATAAAATAAAGTTTCAAAACTCTGAGGCCTTCCAGTATGGTAGTTCATCAAGAGACCTTGGAATTCGACTTACATCCCTTGTGGGTTTTATCTGTTTCAAATAGACATTAACTGCTTTGACTTTTTCATAACAAGAATATGAATGATGCTTATTTTCTTTAGTGAACCAAATGTTCAGCAACAATTTCATAATGCCACTACAGACACCATGCATGTAATCAATTACAAATCCTTTGGTTGCACAAAAATGTTTCAAAAACATGAACCCCATGAGACCTTTGATCCTTCTTACACTGTAATCAGAAAGTCCATTCTCGATGTTAATCATGGCACTGTTTATGTCAGATTTAATAGTATCAAGTGTCCTTGGTGGGCCTTTTGGGCTTTCAACTTTATAAGGAAATACTCTACAGTGCCCTTTTCCTGAAACAGTGACTTCTCCCTTTTGTAGACAATGCCAGCACCCAAACTTTCCATTAAACTGGGTGCTGTTTGAAACAAGACAGCGAGCTGGTAAATCACATGTGATTGTCAGAAGTGTAGCGTGGCAAGTAAAACTGCAATTGTTGTGATCTTCAAATGACACTCCATTTTCCAGTAGTGCAAGTTCGTTATATAATGGTTTTAAGAAAGACCACATTATTGGCTTTTTTGAGGAAACTCAAATACCATATAGTAATATATTTTCACGCAGCTTTCTTTGGGATACAGGCAGCTCATTTACCATCAAGTTCACTGGCCACATAGATATTTTTGAACTTTTAAATACAGGAACACAATCTGTGTTCATTGCAAATGAAAGACTATTGGGAGTTTTCAGGAATCCACTCTTGTATAAATCCAAATACATTTTCCCATCATATACATCTTTCATTGTTTGTTTCTCGTTCTCCATATAGTGATCAAATCAATGTTTCCTCACCTTTTCTGTAAACTGTTTTCGCCTAAACATAGTCTGTAATTGCACAATAAGGCTATGCTGAATGAAATAAGACACAGAGGGGGTCATTACAACCTCGGCGGTCTTGCAAAAAGACCGCTGAGGCTGCGGGAGACAGAATACCGCCATTTGCCGGCGGTATTCCTGGCTCCCTATTATGACATTTCCGCTAGGCCAGCGGACGGTAACAGTGTTACCGCCCGCTGGCCCAGCGGAAATGTCACATCAACATTGCTGCCGGCTCGTAATAGAGCCGGAGGCAATGCTGATGTGCAGCGGGTGCAGTAGCACCTGTTGCACATTTCACTGCCCGAAATTTGGGCAGTGAAATGCGCGACGGGCTATGCCTGGGGGCCCCTGCACTGCCCATGCCAAGTGCATGGGCAGTGCAGGGGCCCCCAGGGGCACCCCAAGTCCCATTACCGCCAGCCGTTCCATGGCGGTTTTTACCACCACGGACACGCTGGCGGTCGGGGACTAATAATCCCCAGGGCAGCGGTGCTTGCACCCCTGCACTGGGGATTATGACCGCCAGGCGCCACGGTCATAATTGCTGGCGGAACACCGCCAGCCTGTTGGCGGTGTTACGGCCACCTTACCTCCGGCCGCCAGGGTCGTAATGACCCCCAGAGTCCCTTTGACTCAAATCTTTCACACAATGTTGGTTACGACAAGTCTGAGTGTTTTTAGCAACATGTGTATAGCAAGTGGCACAATAGTAAGTAATATTAGGAGCCTTAACACTTTTTTTTAAATATATCTGTGAAAGTGATACATAGTTCTGACCATTTTATTATCACTCAGTAAGAGCAAATGTATGAGATTCAGCATATAACCAGCTGCCTCATCGCTCAAGCGAAAACGAATAATGAAGCAACAAAGCAATAGTATGACCACTCCTAAGCATTGGAGCATTGGAGCATTGGAGCCTTCAAAAATAGGTGATGATTCTCCTGTGGTATTAGTTTGATCAGAAAAAAAATGAATTTCTTCATACTCATTTTGAATGGTATATCCAACTTCATCCATAAGTTGCTCAAAAGCAGAATCCGAGCCATTACTTACATCATCTTTGTGTTGAGCATCATACATTTAGGGGGTGATTCCAACCCTGGCGGTCGGTGATAAAGCGGCGGCCAACACGCCAACAGGCAGGCGGTCAAAAAAAATTAATTCTGACCCTGGCGGGAACCGCCAACACAGACCACCACTTTAACACTCCGACCGCCATGGCGGGACAAACAAACAGCGCGGCGGTCACCGACAACAGGCAGACGGCAGACAACGTACCACCCACCCTATCACAACTCACCAAACCGCCACCTTTTCCGGGGCGGGAGCCCCGCCGATAAAAACACGGCGGAAACAGACTACGAACGGGAAAACGCTCACCTCTACACACTCCACGAGGACGGAGGACAGCATGGAACCCGAATTGAACATCCTACCTGCTCTCGTCTACCTGCTCATCTACCACGAGTACGAACGCCGGCGCAGACGACAACGGTGAGTACTGCACCTACGACACAGGGGAGGGGGGAGGAGAAAGGGTTACGGGCACACACATACGCAATACACCCACCCCCCAACTATCTACACACCAATGCAGAGCACCAAGTCACAGTGACACCACTCAAACCCCCTGGAATAATGAAAAGACATAATTAAATTGAGAAACTAAATTTATGTATAAAATAGGTTCATTGAAGTCATGGTAAAATAGCAAAATGAATTGAAAAAAATCAAGTAAAAAGATTGCGTAACCGATAAACAGAGGCAATAAGTCCTGCACAGTCACTTACATTTCAACTGTCCGTGGGCCAAAATGTATCAACACATGGGCAGAGCCCACACAGGAGACCTGAGTCCGTTGGAGAGAACACTGCAGGGGCATCAGATGACAAAACTACAGGCACCTCAGGGGGAAGGGAAGGGGGGGCACCACAGCCACATGAGTCCACGACGCCAGATCCACAAAGGGGCCACCATGCCCGCTGTCCCATCCTGGGGAGTGCAAAGGCACAGTCTCTCAAGTCTCTACAGTGGGTGGCTTGCCCACTGTTCCATCCTGGGGAGTGCAAAGCCACAGTCTCTCAAGTCTCTACAGTGGGTGGCTTGCCCACTGTTCCATCCTGGGGAGTGCAAAGGCACAGTCTCTCAAGTCTCTACAGTGGGTGGCTTGCCCACTGTTCCATCCTGGGGAGTGCAAAGCCACAGTCTCTCAAGTCTCTACAGTGGGTGGCTTGCCCACTGTTCCATCCTGGGGAGTGCAAAGCCACAGTCTCTCAAGTCTCTACAGTGGGTGGCTTGCCCACGTCTCTACAGTGGGTGGCTTGCCCACTGTTCCATCCTAGGGAATGCAAAGCCACAGTCTCTCAAGTCTCTACAGTGGGTGGCTTGCCCACTTTTCAATCCTGGGGAGTGCAAAGCCAAAGTCTATCAAGTGGATAACAGTCTCCACAGGTAATGGAGGACGCAGGGTGGCCCAAGTGAAGCGTGAACAGTAGCTCGGCACAGAACCGGCACTGTCATTGGGCCAGCGGTGCTTGACAGGAAGGGCCCAGCGGAGCGGTGCTTGAGACGGCGGTGCCCAGCGGAGCGGTGCTTGAGACGGCGGGGCCCAGCGGAGCAGTGCTTGACAGGAATGGCCCAGCGGAGCGGTGCTTGAGACGGCGGGGCCCAGCGGAGCGGTGCTTGAGACGGCGGGGCCCAGCGGAGCGGTGCTTGACAGGAATGGCCCAGCGGAGCGGTGCTTGAGACGGCGGGGCCCAGCGGAGCGGTGCTTGAGACGGCGGGGCCCAGCGGAGCGGTGCTTGACAGGAATGGCCCAGCGGAGCGGTGCTTGAGACGGCGGGGCCCAGCGGAGCGGTGCTTGACAGGAAGGGCCCAGCGGAGCGGTGCTTGACAGGAATGGCCCAGTGGAGCGGTGCTTGAGACGGCGGGGCCCAGCGGAGCGGTGCTTGACAGGAAGGGCCCAGCGGAGCGGTGCTTGAGACGGCGGGGCCAGCGGAGCGGTGCTTGACAGGAATGGCCCAGCGGAGCGGTGCTTGAGATGGCGGGGCCCAGCGGAGCGGTGCTTGACAGGAAGGGCCCTGTTCAGCGGTGCCTTCCTGCACGGCGGGGCCCTGTTCAGCGGTGCCTTTCTGCACGGCGGGGCCCTCTTCAGCGGTGCCTTCCTGCACGGCGGGGCCCTGTTCAGCGGTGCCTTCCTGCACGGCGGGGCCCTGTTCAGCGGTGCCTTCCTGCACGGCGGGGCCCTGTTCAGCGGTGCCTTCCTGCACGGCGGGGCCCTATTCAGCGGTGCCCTCCTGCACGGCGGGGCCCTGTTCAGTGGTGCCTTTCTGCACGGCGGGGCCCTCTTCAGCGGTGCTTGTCCAGTCATTCAAGGGAGTCAGACCTGGCCAGGACTCCCTGCTCAGTCGCCCTCCGACCGTGCAGTTGCTGGTCCCTTCGGTGACGGTGTCCTGGGCCCTTGGGTGTCCTCCCTCACACCCGGGATGGGGCTTGTGGGGCCCTCCTGGTCCGCGCTCCTGCTGGCTGACTTCTCCGCCCTGCTGCCCTTGCCCTCCTTCGATGTGGCTCTCTGGGCCTTGCCTCCCCTGGATGTTGTGGCAGGTGAAGTGGCAGAACTTTGGTCCTTGGGGGCAGCCGTGTTAGTCTTCTCGTGGCGGCCCCTGATTTTACGGGTCCTCTTTCCAGGGGGGGGGCTGGCTGTCCCCTTGCTGCTTGCCGATGTGTCACTGCTGGCAAAGCGTGGACTCCAAAATCCATGCACTACGGTGACACTTGAAGCCGGGCTGGTGGTGGCTGAGGTGCTCTTGGGACTCTTAGCAGATGGAGGGGGTGGGTCAGGTGGGGCAAAGAGGTTAAGATTGGAGAGGTAAACTTTTTTAGGACCAAGGTAAAGGGTAGGTGTAGTGGTTATGGGAGTGGAGGAAGAGGATGTGGTTGTAGGAGAGTCAGGTGTGCTGTCTTTGGGTGAAGGTGCATGGGCTGGAGGCTGTCGTGAGGTGGTTGCCTGTTGGGTGGGTGGCTGCCTGCGTTTGTGTGTCTTGGAAGAGGGGGTGATAGACACAGTGGGAGAGGACACAGGGGACGTGTAAATGGCAGTGGGGGTGGTGACTGCACGTGTGCGGACTGTACTGGAGGGTGTGCTGGCGATGGAAGTACTGGCTGTTGGTGGTGTGCATGCAGGTGTGAGTGGGGACGTCACAGGGAGGGAGGAGGGAGATGAGGAGGAGGGGGACACAGAGGTGGTAGTGGCTGTTGGCATGTCTGCTTCTGGGTGTTGCTTGGGTGAATGCTTGTGTGATCTGTGGTGCTTATGTCTGGATGAGCTGCCCTTGGGTGTTGAGGTGTGTGCAGGCTGGTCTGTAGGTGTGGATGGGATAGGCTGAGGAACAGGAGACAGAGACAGGGTAGAGGCAGTTAGAAGAGGGAGGCTGGAAACAGGGACAATGGCTGCCGTCAGTGCTGAGGCCAGAGAATTGAACGATCGTTGATGGGCAGCCTGACCCGAATGAATGCCCTCCAGGTATGCATTGCTACGATGCACCTCCCTCTCTACCCCCTGGATGGCATTCAAGAGGGTAGACTGCCCAACAATGATGGTCTGTAGGAGGTCAATGACCTCCTCACTGAGGGCAGCAGGGGTAACAGGGGCAGGGCCTGAGGTGCCTGGGGCGAAGGAGATGCCCGCCTTCTTGGGCGAGCGGGCATGGAGCGAAGGCTGAGGGGCTGCTGGGAGGGCGGAGCTGGTGCGCTGGGTGGCGGCTGTACCTGTAGAGGCGGGGGGCCCGGATGTTGCCGCCACCGCTAGGGAGCTCCCATCCGAGGACGTGTCGGTGTCGCTGGTGTCACCACGGGACCCGTTGTGGTGCTCCCCTCGCCCTCCGTATCACTGGTGCCCTCGGTGTCTGTACCATGGCCCACCGGGGCCTTGTGAGTTGCAGCTCCCTCGTGCTCCGATGCCAATTCTCCTCCGCCTGATGATGCTAATGCACACATGCAAAAGTAGATAAAGAAAAAGGGTGGGGGAGAAATAAAAACAGGTTGAGTGCATGCATTGTCAACACCGTTGGCGGAGAGGACAGACACAGGAGCCTCATGCACTAAGCTGCGCAATCGGGGAACACTACTCAGTACTTGTGACTAGGCCAACAGGTCTAGGGACAACAAATGCGCACATGGGTGATGCAGGAGCATGGATAGCTGTACTTGTCACCCTACAGAGGTGGGGGGCGGGGGCACAGGGCCATGCCTAAAGGAGAGGACTACACTACAGAAAGCGCCCTGGCCTAATCTCACCCACAGCCCTCCTCCCCCACCCAGACGCCTTCACTGCTCGTAAAGATAGCTGAATGTGCTGGTACTCACGCCCTTGTGTCTGCTGTGATGTCCTCACGCGCCCATCCAAATCGGGGTAGGCCACCGCCAGGATCCGGGACATCAGGGGGGTCAGGGTACGACTGGCACCCCTACTAGGTTGGGAGGCCATCCCCAGCAGTGACTCGGCGGTCTTCCTGGTCCCGCGGCGGATGCCCTCCCACCTCTTTCGGCAGTGGGTGCCCCGTCTGTTGTGGACCCCCTTGCCCGGACTTCCTTGGCGATGGCACGCCAAATCTCGACTTTCTGATGGGCGCTGACCTATTTGACATGTACAGGGTGGGAAAGGAAATATCATCATTTTTCCGCATGTTAGATGTGATTGGCCCCCCCTCCCCAACCTTGCCATGTGGCACATGCTCTCATCTGTCGTGCCTTGCACTCGTCATTCTCTCCCCACCCCACCATCTTACATCCACCCCACTCAACACAGGCATAGCCCATTCAACGTGCACCCTGTGAACTAACCTGTTGGTCTGGAGGACCGTAGAGTAGCGCATACTGGGGGAGGACCCCATCCACTAGTTTTGTTGCGCCGCGTGGTGCGGCGCGAGCCGAGCATTCGGCTCGCGCCGCGCAGCGCGTTCTCAGGACGCAGCGCGCCCCGAGTCTTCTTTGTACAGCGCGAGGCCCCAGATATTATTTTGGGCCTCGCTCTGCCTTCTGTGGTGTCCCTGTTCTCCCCTGACCCCTCCTTACCTGTTTCTTTTTCTTTCTTCTTCTTCTTTTTCTTCTTTACTTTTTCGAGGCATTTTCTGTCCTTTCTTTATGTCTTTCCCCCTTCCCATGTTACCTTTTTCTTCCCAGCATTCCTTGGTCCCTATTTTCTATGGTTCCTGTTCTATTCTATCCTATGTACTTTTTCCCTATCTAAAATGGTGTCTTTTTACTTCCTGTTGGTCACTTCCTGTTTCTTGGTATATAAGGGCTCTGTTTTCTCCCTTTCCTTGCGCTGCATCACTTTCTGCTCAGATTGTGTCTTCGCTCCTGATTCTTAGCCTTCGGTTCTGAATCTTTTCAATTTTGCATTTACCTGCATTTTGTTCCTGTTTGATTCCTGGTTTTGTTTTCGTTTCAGGAATCCATTTTTTGGAGGTTTTTTCCCCTTTATTGGGGTTTTTTCCCTCTGGCACTAATTCTAAAGGGCACGGTCTGTTCTTGGCGTTTCCACTGCCTGCAGCACCGTGGCTACTAGAAAGAGTCGCCCCTTTCTGGGCCAAAGCCGAACCCTCAAGACCTACGCCACTAGATCTGCGGTTTCCAGGCGCCAGCAGCACGTGAGTCGTGACAGAATGCAGCGCCAAACCATTCCGACATCTTCTGATACTATGGATGACACAGTGGCGGCGGCTGCAGATCCTGATTCATCTTTTTTGACTACTATTCAACAACAAGCTCAGGAATTGCAACAATTGCGCAACGAGAATGCGGTCTTACGACAGGCTTTGGCCCTCCGCAGTGGCGATGTTCCGACTATCTCCGCCTCAACGCCTCGCTTCTCTGGTGAACCAACTAAACTGCGTGAATTCCTGGATGCATTAACGGTTTACTTCGCCTTCAGACCTAGCCAATTCTCTCATGACAGGACAAAGGTGGGATATCTTATTAGTGCATTATCCGGTCCTGCCTTGGCCTGGGCAACCCCGATGGTGTCATCCAACGATCCAGTATTGTCGGACTATTCTGCCTTCGTGACCCGCTTCAAACAGATGTTTAGTCGCCCAGGATTGGAAGCCTCGGCAGAGGAAGCATTATGTGATATCCAGCAAGGTTCCCAGGATGTCCTCCGATATATTACACGTTTCCGTCAATTAGCGGCAGAGACCACTTGGGTGGAGCGTACCCTGGTAACTTTGTTTCGCAGAGGACTTAAGGAAGAAATTAAGGATGAATTAGTACATTCCACCAGAGTTGAAGATCTTCGTGGCCTCATGGATCAAGCACTTTCCATCGAGTATCGTCTCCAAGAACGACGAATGGAGAAGAGAAGGAGTAGAGGAGTGTCTCAGCCAAGCTCTTCACGGATGTATCCACCTCATCCTGAGGAATCTCGTCCTCCTGCTAAAGATATAGAAGGGGAACCCATGCAAGTGGATACTGCTCGAGGGCCACTCTCTGCTAGTGAGAAGGAAGACAGACGGAAGAAGGGATTGTGCCTCTACTGTGGTTCTGCTGGTCACCTGCTTCGTACATGTCCTGTACGTCCACCTAGAACCTTGGGAAACACCACCTCCCGTCCTCTGTAAGAAGGGAGGGGACGGGATCATCGGCTATACCTTCTATCAGCTCATTCAACGACAATACAACTTACTTGTTCGTGTTACCAGTCATATTACAACTACCTAATGGCCGCCAAGAAAGAACTATGGCATTATTGGATTGTGGTGCTAGTGGTATATACATGGATAAGACATGGGCCACTAATCTGCAAATTCCCACTCAACCCAAAGACATTCCTGAACAAGTACACACCGTGGATGGATCTTTAATATCCTCAGGTCCAGTCGATACTACGACCTTGAAGTTAAATTTACAGTTTGGTAATCATCAAGAACACCTCTCTTTTGATCTCATTTCATCTCCCAACCATACCATTATTCTCGGAATTCCATGGTTTACTAGACATAACCCATATGTGAACTGGGTAACCCGGACAATTTCTTTATCCTCACAGTTTTGTCAAGAAAATTGCTTTGCTTCCGATAAATATTGGTCACCAAACAGATTAACACCTATGAAGAGTACTACGGAGTATTCCATCAACACTGTCCAAGGGGTTCCTGAACATTATTTAGAGTTCCAAGACGTGTTTCAAAAACCATCCAGACCTGTATTACCTCCACATCGAGAGTACGATTGTGCTATTCCTTTGGAACCTGGAACAGTCGTTCCCTTTGGGAGGATGTATTCTCTCACGGAACCTGAAAGGGAAGTTCTTAAGGAGTATCTGGAGGAAAATGTACAGGGTGGTCTCATTGTTCCATCATCTTCTCCAGCAGGGGCTCCTCTCTTTTTTGTACCTAAGAAGACCAAAGATCTTCGTCCTTGCATAGACTTTCGAGGCCTAAACAAGATAACTATAAAGGATTGTTATCCTTTGCCCCTCATTAAGGATATTTTAGAGGCAGTCAGAGGGGCTCAACGTTTTACCAAGTTGGATCTTCGGGGAGCTTACCACCTTTTACGTATAAAAGAAGGAGACGAGTGGAAAACAGCATTCAGGACACCGTTCGGTCATTTTGAATATAAAGTCATGCCCTTTGGTCTTACGAACGCTCCTGCTATATTTCAAAGGTTTATGGACTCAATATTTTCCGATCTCTTGAACCAGACACTCGTAATCTACTTGGACGACATCCTTATTTTTTCCAGACAACCCGAACTCCATTCTTCTCATGTGAAACAAGTCCTTCACAGACTCCGAGCACATCAACTATTCTGCAAACCCGAAAAGTGTGAGTTCGATAAGACGGAAGTCAAATATCTGGGTTATCATTTAAGTTCCACCGGCATAGCTATGGACCTAGAAAAGGTACAAGCAATTCTAGAGTGGCCTTCTCCCTCTTCTATCAAAGAAACACAATGTTTCCTAGGATTAGCAAATTTTTACCGACAGTTCATTCAAGACTTTGCTAAACAGACCAGCCATATAACCCATACCTTAAAGAAGGAAAATCTAAAACAGGGGTTTGTCTGGACCAAGGCGGCTGAAACAGCTTTTCAAGAATTAAAGAAGGCATTCACTCAAGCTCCCATCTTGAGACATCCAGATACCAATAAACAGTTTATCGTAGTTACCGATGCTTCCGAAAAAGCTATTGGAGCAGTCTTGCTTCAACTTCAAGAAGATGATGGTCTTGAACATCCTGTTTTCTATTTGTCCCATATTCTCTCTTCAGCTGAACAACATTACTCTGTACTAGAAAGAGAGTTGTTAGCTCTGAAGACAGCCTGCATCGAATGGAGACAGTTTCTGATGGGATCCAAGGAGCCTTTCGAGGCGAGAACAGATCACCGTAATCTGCAATGTCTACGTAATTTTGTATGCCAAAATAGTCGCCAGGCGCGTTGGGCCTTTTTCTTTAGTCAGTATGACTTTTACATCACCTATATTCCTGGATCTCAAAACATTCTGGCTGATGCTCTGTCTCGACGCTATCCAGATTGTACTCCTTCCCCATCTCAGTTTCTACTGGAGCCTAGTAAGATCATTGGAGTTGCTCAATCTTTTCTGGATGAGGTACAACTGGAGTATTCCAGCCTGTCTAATAGCGAAATAGAGAAATTAAGAACCTTTTTATGCAAGAAAGAAGGATTCTTTTTTCATCAGAAGCTGTTATTCCTCCCTACTAACAGAGTGCGAGACAAAGCATTACAGATGTGCCATGATTCACCGGTTGCTGGACATAGAGGTATTAAGGCCACACAAGAACTTCTTTCGCGATCTTTCTGGTGGCCTACCTGGAAATCAGATGTCGAAAGATATGTTCAGGCTTGTCCCATATGTGCCCAAGTCAAGATTCCCCGTAGCAGACCTGCAGGATTACTACAGCCTTTGCCAGTTCCACCAACGCCATGGCATACTATTTCCACTGACTTTATGTGTTCACTTCCGCCATCAGCTGGAAACCAGGTTATCATGGTCACTGTTGATTCTTTCACTAAGATGGCCCACTTTACTGCTCTAAAGAAATTACCAACATCCCAAGAATTGAGCCAGATATTTATCGACCATATTTTCCGTCTCCATGGACTTCCACATACCATTGTGTCTGACAGGGGTCCCCAGTATATTTCCCGGTTTTGGAAACATTTTTGCAAGACACTGAATATCAATATAGCACTATCATCCGGTTTCCATCCTCAGACCAATGGACAAACTGAGCGTTTGAATCAAGGACTAGAACAATACCTTCGTTGTTTTTGTAATTCCACCCAAAGCAACTGGAACACTTATCTTCCTATTGCTGAATATTCCTACAACAATTCTGTCCATAGTGCCTCCAAGGTCACTCCCTTTTTCTGTTCCTATGGCTATCATCCGACCTCTTTTCCTACTGCTCCTCAATCTACCTCTCCTCTGCCTGCCATTACATCTTTTTCCAAACGTCTCCTGCAACTCCATAAGCTCATTAGATCTAATTTATTGCACACTAAGAGGTATATGAAGAAGATCGCTGATAAGAAACGTGGACCCACTCCTGATTATCACCCTCAGGATAAAGTCTGGCTTTCTTCCAAATTCTTGCCCTCTCATCTTTCTCTGAATAAGTTCACGCCTCGCTATTATGGGCCTTTTCGTATTCTTCAGTTGCTCAATCCTGTCACTGTTCGTCTTCGCTTGCCTCATACTTGGAAAATTCATCCGGTCTTTCATGTATCCCAACTCAAACCTTATGTCCCTGATCCTTTCTCTCGTCACTTTCCTTGTCCTCCTCCTGTGTTGGTGAATGATGTCCCTGAATATGAGGTTCAAGAAATTTGTGACTCTCGCCTTTTTCACCGGCGTCTTCAGTATTTGATTCACTGGAAGGGTTATCCTCTTAGTGAATGCTCTTGGGAAGATGCTTCTTCTGTTCACGCCCCTCTTTTGATTTCTCGTTTTCATCGTTTGTTTCCCTTCAAACCTGGACCTTCGGGGGGGGGACCTACTGTTGCGCCGCGTGGTGCGGCGCGAGCCGAGCATTCGGCTCGCGCCGCGCAGCGCGTTCTCAGGACGCGGCGCGCCCCGAGTCTTCTTTGTACAGCGCGAGGCCCCAGATATTATTTTGGGCCTCGCTCTGCCTTCTGTGGTGTCCCTGTTCTCCCCTGACCCCTCCTTACCTGTTTCTTTTTCTTTCTTCTTCTTCTTTTTCTTCTTTACTTTTTCGAGGCATTTTCTGTCCTTTCTTTATGTCTTTCCCCCTTCCCATGTTACCTTTTTCTTCCCAGCATTCCTTGGTCCCTATTTTCTATGGTTCCTGTTCTATTCTATCCTATGTACTTTTTCCCTATCTAAAATGGTGTCTTTTTACTTCCTGTTGGTCACTTCCTGTTTCTTGGTATATAAGGGCTCTGTTTTCTCCCTTTCCTTGCGCTGCATCACTTTCTGCTCAGATTGTGTCTTCGCTCCTGATTCTTAGCCTTCGGTTCTGAATCTTTTCAATTTTGCATTTACCTGCATTTTGTTCCTGTTTGATTCCTGGTTTTGTTTTCGTTTCAGGAATCCATTTTTTGGAGGTTTTTTCCCCTTTATTGGGGTTTTTTCCCTCTGGCACTAATTCTAAAGGGCACAGTCTGTTCTTGGCGTTTCCACTGCCTGCAGCACTGTGGCTACTAGAAAGAGTCGCCCCTTTCTGGGCCAAAGCCGAACCCTCAAGACCTACACCACTAGATCTGCGGTTTCCAGGCGCCAGCAGCACGTGAGTCGTGACAAGTTTCTCCAACTCTTCATAAGTGAAGGCAGGGGCCCTTTCCCCAGTCGCAGCAGCCATTGTCTCTTCCAGATCGAGGTCACAGCAGCACTTGCAGTATAGGTCCTCTCCTGTGGCTGATCAGGTCTCGAGTGATTAATCAGATATAAAATGGCGGTCACGTCCGCGGCGGTGCGTACCGTGGCGGTGCGTACCGCGACCGCTGGCGCACATCGTCATTGGCTCCTGCAACCCATAGGGTTCAATGTTAACCAATGCGGCTTCGCACAGCGGTCTTCGACCGCCTACCGCCACGGTGTGCCACGCCAGCGCATTGACCTCACATCCCATTGTCACACTTCACAGGTCAGGCAGCCGCCATTTCAAGGGCCCACATGGCTTAATTTCTACTGCGTCACACAGGCCTAGACCTTGCATTGCCAATCATACAAGCCTTTCAATGACTAGCGATTCTTGTACTGTGCAAGCTGTGGTTACGTACCTGTGGGTTTCTTGACTCTATACTCCATGTTGTCCTTCCTAGGCACCGTCCGCTGGGACTTGCGAGGAGAAGGATGAATCCTCCCATGTACCGACCACTGGTGGACCTGTCGACAATGGAAGAACGACATGTTATACTCCGATACCGACTTGACAGAGCCACTATACATGAACTGTGTGCCCAGCTGGAGCCAGCCCTGATGTCCCCCATCCGCCAACCCACAGGAATTCCCCCTCTGGTGCAGGTTCTGTCAGTACTCCATTTTTTGGCAAGTGGGTCTTTTCAGACAACAGTGGCCATGTCATCTGGGATGTCTCAGCCTATGTTTTCTAAGGTTTTGTCAAGAGTGTTGTCTGCCCTGATGAAATACATGTGGAGCTACATTGTTTTCCCTGAGGAGGGTGATTTGGCAACTGTGAAGGGTGATTTCTATGCCCTTGGACATATCCCCAACATCATTGGTGACATTGATGGGACCCATGTGGCTTTAGTCCCCCCCAAAAGACAATGAGCAGGTGTACAGAAATCGGAAAAATTACCATTCGATGAATGTCCAGGTGGTCTGTTTGGCTGACCAGTACATCTCCCATGTAAATGCCAAGTTCCCTGGGTCAGTGCATGACGCGTACATCATGCGAAATAGCAGCATCCCCTATGTGATGGAACAGCTACAGAGACAACGTGTGTGGCTAATAGGTGACTCTGGTTACCCCAACCTGCCTTGGCTATTGACCCCAGTGAGGAATCCCCGGACCAGGGCAGAGGAACGGTACAATGAGGCCCATGGGCGAACTAGGAGGATCATAGAAAGGACCTTCAGCCTCCTGAAGGCCAGGTTTAGGTGCCGGCATATGACAGGTGGATCCCTCATGTACTCACCAAAGAAGGTGTGCCAGATCATCGTGGCCTGCTGTATGCTTCACAATCTTGCATTGCGACGCCAGGTGCCTTTCCTGCAGGAGGATGGTCCAGATGGTGGTGTTGTAGCAGCTGTGGAGCCTGTGGAGAGTGAAGAGGAGGAAGACGACGGGGACGACACAGACACCAGGGACACAGTGATACAACAGTATTTTCAGTAGCACACAGGTAAGAATCAACCACCCCATTGTACTGTTGCTTACAGCCTCCTGCATCTGTACTTTCTGTGTTTCCCCCCAGTTCCTTTTGACTGATTTGTGAATTTCCCTTCCCTTTTCAGAGCTGTATGACCCACTGCGTGACTTCTGCTTTGTTTGCCCATGGACTAAAGCTTATTGACATTGGTATGTTGTCATCACAATTTAAATGAACATTATTGAACCGTTATGTGTAATACATTTGTTAAGAATACAAGCTGACTCCAGAATATTTTCTGTGCAAATAGTGATTTATTTTTAGTGCTACATATAGATCCATGATAGTAAAACGGTGATGGGAGGGGGTGGAGTGATGTCCATGGCAGAGTCCAGTTCTCAGTTTCACAGGTGCATTGTCCATATGCCTGTGGAAGGATGGAGCAGGGGCAGTTAAAGGTTGGACAGGGTGACAATGTGGGACAGTGGGATGACATCAGGGGGTATCTTATGCTGGCTGGGGTCTTGGCATCCTACTCTGTCTTCTTTTGTGATCTCAGGTTCCGCTTGCGGGGTGGTTGTTCTTCAGCAGGAGGTGGGGTTCTGGTGGCCTGTCGTTGTGTGGGGGCCTCCTGTCCACTAGCGCTGGCGGAGGTGGTAGGCTGTTCCTGGTCCTGGCTAGTGACAGGGGCCCTGTGTGGTGCCACATGGTCCCGCAATGTGGTTTCTATCCGGTTCAGGGCCAGGACGATGGTCCCCATTGCGGACCCGATGTTCCTGAGTTCGTCTCTGAACCCCATGTAGCGTTCCTCCTGCTGTGCCTGGATCTCCTGGAACCTGGCCAGTACCGTCGCCATCGTCTCTTGGGAGTGGTGGTATGCTCCCATGATGGTGGTGAGGGCCTCTTGGAGAGTGGGTTCCCTGAGCCTGTCCTCCCCCCCCTGTTGCAGAGCAGCCCTCCCAGTTCCCCTGTTTCCCCGGGCCTCTGTCCCCTGGACGGTGTGCCCACTACCACTGCCCCCAGGTCCCTGTTGTTGTTGGGGTGGTGGGTCAGCCTGGGTGCCCTGTAGTGGCGGACACACCGCTTATTGACGCATCCTGGAGACAGAGGCATGGGCCCGCTGGGTGGGAGCTGTGCTGATATTCCCAGAGGGGGTTGGGTCTGCTGTGGCCTGTGTCTGTGTGTGGGGAACCGACTGTCCAGAGGTCCCCGATGGTCCGGGCTGGTCATCAGGTTCTAGGTCGACAGAGCTGCTGTCATCACTGGGGGCCTGTTGTGGGGGTGGGATGGACAAATCTGAACCCTCCTGGCCGGTGTGTTGGCGTTCGGGCCCTGCAGGGGTAAAAGAGTATGGTTATTGCTATTGTGTGTGCCATGTCGTGCGATTTGTGGGTGCCCTTGTCCCCCAGTGCTGGCATTCCCTTGTGGGAGGAGATGTGAGGGTGGTTTGGGGGGTGGATGGGTATGTGCAGTGGTCATGCATAGGTGATGGGTGTCTATGGTTTGTGTTGGCATTCAAAGATTGGTGTTGGGTTGGGTGGGTTGTGCTGGTGAGACATTGGCCGGGAGGATGTGTGCTGGGGGTTTGGAGGAGAGTCCATTCCTCTGGCTACTCTAGCGAGGCCGTCAGGATGCAGGATGTTAAAGACCTCTTGCTCCCATGCTGTGAATTCGGGTGGAGTGGGTGGGGGTCCGCCGCCAGTCTTCTGCACAGCGATGTTGTGTCTTGACACCATCGAGCGCACCTTCCCCCGTAGGTCGTTCCAGCGCTTTCGGATGTCTTCCCGATTTCTGGGATGCTGTCCCACAGCGTTGACCCTGTCGACGATCCTTTGCCATAGCTCCGCCTTCCTGGCTATTGTGGTGTGCTGCACCTGTGTGCCGAAGAGCTGGGGCTCTACCCTTATTATTTCCTCCACCATGACCCTGAGTTCTTGGTCTGAGAACCTGGGGTGTCTTTGGGGTGCCATGGGGTGGTGTGGATGAAGTGTGGGGTGGTGTTTGTGGTGATGTGAGTGGTGGTGTGTGGTGATGTGTGCGTAGATGTATTGTGGGTGATGGAGTTGGGTTCCTGTGTGTGTTGTGGTTTGCGTTCCCTGTGCTCTCTCTGTGTATTGGTCCTTGTCTCTGATTTTCGATTTATGGGGGTTTGTGGGTGATGTGGGTGTGTGTTTTATATTGTATTGGGTGTGTGGGAGTGGTGTGTGTATGTGTCTCAGGTGTGTGTATTTTGAATTGTCCAATGTGGCTGTGTTTTGTAATGGTATGTGTATTTTGAGCGCGGCGGTGTGTACCGCCAATGGAATACCGCAGTTGAAAGACCGCCGCGTGGATTCGTGGGTCGGAATGACATGGGCGTGTTTGTGTTGGCGTGACGGTGGAGGTTTGGTCATCTCCAGTTTATCGCTGCCCGCTGATGAGGCGGCCTTCCGTGGATGTCGGGTTTTTGGAGGTTTGCCAGTTGGAGGTCAGAATGACCGTGGCGGTTTACCGCGGCCGCGGCGGTATAATGGCAGACTTCTGACCGGCGGTAAGCGCCTTTTACCGCTGAGGTCAGAATGACCCCCTTAATCTTCTAAGCTAGTACAAAGCTCATCCCAAACCGTGTCAAGTGGATCTTCATCTATGCTTTCTACTGGTGGCGTATAATTTGGTACTGCTGTACTGTGCTCTGAAGAAGGTGATGTATGAAGAACTATAATAAAAGAAAAGAACGTTATTATACATTTAGTAAATAAAATATGTTCAATTAAATTGTAAATGTATTATGTGTCAGTAGCCAATTACATTTTTGGTGACAAAAACTGCATGCGGGTTGAGGAGGACCTTCATTTTCATGGGAGGCAAGCTTTCAAACCGTATACATTCATGCATCAAATTCTGAATGTAAGCATTATCAAAAGGAGTTTATAGTCTTTCACTGTACCTTGGGGGATAACGCAATCTTCTCCGCTTGAAGTCCTCAAGGGTTCTCCTTTTACTTTCTTCAGTGCTGTATACTGTATAATGTCATCTGATTTTTCAATTAAATGTTCTTTCTGCAATCATGCAAATAAGTGGCCAATTAATGCAGTTCTGCACTAGTAACATGCAGCACAGGACTTTTTACGACTTTTTAAAGCTCCACTTATAGAGCAATTCTTGTATCCCAGCATGAATTGTATAGTGTCTCTTGTGTGCATGCATCACATTTGCTGAGCTATTTGCATGGGACATGAGGATGAACAAATAGTGTCTCTGTTAGTTTGAGTGTGGTGGTATTGGTTTGGCTTCATGCAAATGTAGGGAACCCAAGGCAAATGTTCATCAGAAAGGGGTCTTTGGTGTAAAACTGTCAGAGCTGAGAGTGTCTTCGAGGGTTACTGGCCTTTCTGAGTAGATCAGTTTTGTAGATTGAAGTGTGCTCTGTACAGAGTTGGTGTGATCTTTCATAATGTGCGCTTACCTCATATAACCATTTTTTGTATGGCCCCTGTGTCTTTCCTTTTCCAAGTTCTCCTCCTTTATTCACTGGCATCATTGCGGCTTCTTCTAATGATCTTGAAAAAATATTATTATGTTTAACATATGTACATAATGTGAAGTACAGGTTCAAATACACTTTAAATATGGAAGATGAGCTGCGGCAGGGTGCCTAGTTCTAGCAGCACCCCTCCTACTTTGAAGAGGCCGCAGCAGTATCACCCAGGTGGGGTGTGCTGCGACTCCTGTCTGGCTACAGGCACTGCTTCAGAGAGCACGTTGCCAGGAGACAGGAAGCTTTAGGCCAGGGGCCTGAAAGCAGCCCCAAAGGTTGGCTAGTCACATTTCTGTAGCTTATTGCTATATTGAGGTTTTAGCCTCTTCGGTGCGCATGGCGGAATGTTTCCGTCACGCGCACCAGCGTTTGTGCATGAAGGACAGAACCATTCTGTCCTCATCACACAAGCGCTAAATCCCTCTGCTGTTTATAACAGAGGGATTTGTTTTTTGTAAAAAGACCATCAGAGGTGGGAAAGAGCTTTCCCAGCTCTTGAGGCTGTTTTTGGTTTTCAGTGAAATGACGAGCAGCGTGCAAAGCATGCTGACAGCATTTCACCGAAAATTTAAGTGAAATGAGTTGATCGGCTCATTTCACTTTCGCTGCCTAGGTGCTCGTGGAGCTATGTCAGCCATCAAGCACACAGGAAGACAGGAGAAGTATCATTGGAAAAGGAAGAATTTTCCAAAGGTACTCTTCCCTAATGGATCCCTGGTTGGGGATCGCTGTAGGAGTGCAGCCCCTAAAAACCTACAAGACCCAGACAACTCCCAAAACTAGACATCTGGGGGAGTCCATGGTGGTGTGCTTTGCATCTATTCCATACCATTTTCTTACCCACAATGCCCTGTAATCCTCAAAATGTGACTAAAATCACACATTTCCCCTGAATTTCTGTGCCATATTCTTTCTGAAACAGAAATAAACCACAAATTTCTTATTACCAATCGTTCCCATCTGTCTCCCGATGAAAATGATACCTCACTTGTGTGGGTGCCCAAAGCAGAGCCAGCCTAAAAACATATTTTAAAAAAACTGCCCTTTTGGACACTCTTTGGGGTTCCCACTCAAACCATACATATTTTGGCCCTTCCCTGTCGCAGGAGCTTGGATCATCCACACAAGTAAGGTATCATTTTTATCGGGAGACCAAGGGGAACACTGAGTGCTATGAAATTTGTGGTTCCCCTCAGATTCCAGAACTTTCCATCACAGAAATTTAAGGGAAATGTGTTTTGAGTCTGAGGTTCACAAGGGATTCTTGGTAAAACAACCTGGTGAGAGCCACACACGTCTCCACATCCTAGAGTTTCCTGGGTGTCTAGTTTTCAAAAATGTATAGGTTTGCTAGGTTTCCCAAGGTGCAAGCCTAGGTTGGGCCCAAAAACCACAGCTACCCACTTTGAAAAAAAACAGGTCAGTTTTGCGTGGAAACATTTTTCATGTTGCATTACAGGCCATTTCCTGTCATGGGCACCAGGCCTACCCACACAAGTGAGGTACCATTTTTATTGGGAGATTTAAGGGAACACAGAATAGTACAACAAGTCCATAATGGACTCATACATTACCCACCTAAAATTAGATTAAAGGAAAGCTGTATTTAAAACAAACCCTTTAAGACTTATGCAAGTTCATCAGGGCAAGTCTCTTCAGACTGTATCAGGGGTCCCCCTGAAAGGCTGGGACCCCGGGCCAGAGCCCACTTTGCCCAAGTCTTAAACATCAATGATAAACAGGAGAGACTAGTACGGGTCAGCTACGGGAGCAGCAAACATGACAAATTAGCCTGTGTGCGTTAAAGAAATGAGAAACACATTTAAAAAAAGCATTACTGCATATGTTTGGAGCTTAACAAGCACACACACAAATAAGAGGTGTTACGGATATTGCAGCAGCCTGAGTGGCACAAGCAAATTTATGATTTGAATGTGTGTCATTGCTTGATTCAAAATATCCAGTGCACAGTGGGTTTTTTGGTTCTTTTTTGTGGGGTGGGGGGTGGAATTGTGTTAGCAAGCCAGCAACTTTGATGGTGGGGTGGTGAAAGTGGTATTCTATTGTAATTAGAATGACAGATTTAAATTAGGATGCAAAATGGCAACATTTTCATTTTTTGCTGCAGGTAGAAGAAGAAGGCATATGGAAGTACTTTAGTTACACTGGAATTATGTGGCAGGAAAAGGACAAACTATGAGGCAGGGTTGACTAATTTATGTGGCAAGAAATGTCCAGTTATTAATTTACAATGCCAATAGCTCTAACTCAAGCAAATGCGAGACCTGTTGCGTTGCAAATGCTTGTTACCTTTTTATTCCGGGAGATTCCTAGACACCCCTCCACTTGCAAATTTGAACTTTGACCTGCAGATCTTGCTCTTGAATTACGAATACCAGAGAGCATACTTTGCTACTGTGCTAGTAGTTAAGTAGCCACATGTTGTCTGGTAAGCGGAGGCAAAGGAAATGCCACTGTAAATGACTGGGTATAAACCTCTGCGTCTGTATTTTGAACACTTGCCCCTTTCCATGTTAGGATTAGGAAAGTTGGAGCCTTGATAGACGGGTTTGTGAAGGTCTGATGGCCTCCACAAAGGTAGGGCTGTGCCTCTAGTTATAGAAAGTTCACCAGCCCTTGTTTTGCGGATTACTGTGCCCAAGACAGCACTGTCCACATTTGGACCGGTGCATGTACTGTGTGTGAACTTTACCTGATCGAGGTTCCATCATTCGCTTGCATTTTTTTCAATTAATTCTGTTTTTGAGGGGCATACATGCCAACATACCCGACTGAGTAAGAAGTCTCATGATTTTTGAAGCCAAAAATGTATTTGTTTTATCTGCTGTCCGTCTAAAGCTGCTCCTGCTTCTATAGAAGTGATGAAAATACGATCTCCCGATGTTTTTCTTCAAAACCTCCCACTTTGCTGTTCTAAAATGTTGCCGTACGGAGGGATTATAACTGGTTAAAATACCACAGTGCCGTTTCTGAGCACTACAAATTGCCACTGTATATCCTCTAATATAATGATACTACCTGACCATAGAAACGTGCTGTCCGCAGAACTCTCACTGATAGCAGAAATGTGGACTAACAGAAAGTGAGATATGCAGCTTCAAAGAACTCGGTGCAAATTGCAAAACTCAGTATGGAGAGCCAAACTGCAGCGCTCTCCTTTTAGAAAATATTAAGCGGGCATCTGTTTTTGGGAAACATTATTTCCCTGAGCAACATATTATTTTAGCCACTTAACTTCCTACAACACATCTGATTTTTGCCAGTCTTGTGGTTTTAACAAAATATATTGCACCCCTCACATACACATTTAAAAACAGCATTTTGTTTTCTATTCTCAGTCCATTATAACTGCTTCCAGTCCCACTCACCTCTATGCAGGTACCTGCAAGAATGAAATCGCAGGTGAACTCGAAACAAACTCTATGCACATCCGGGAGCACCGGAAGTGACATCATTGTACTGCGGCGCCAAGAGAGTACTGTGAGGGTGCAACGTATTGATATAAAAGGGGCACAATGGGTTGGCCTTGCTCTGTTTTTAATATTTTCTACACACCTACGAGGAGGAAAACTGCTTCAATCCGTCATATAAGGTAAGAGCATGCAGGACTAGCTTAAGGAAGATCTTTGGGTCGGGGGATTGCCACCTGGCAGTGGCCGGGGCTATGTGGTATTGTTTATGTTGGCCTTCGGGCATTCACTCTTCTGAGCGTGATGGAAGGGATGTTAGAGGAACTGAATCCTTTCTCACCACTGCAAGTGTAGTGTCCAATCATCACAGCTCCGAGCTCTGGAGCTCCGAGCTGTGATGATTGTGTTACAGTTTCCATGCTCAGTCCGGTGAAGGCAGTTCACTAAATCTGTGAAGCGCATGCAATTTACCTCTGGCCTTCTACACCCAAGGAGGAATTTAAAAAAAACAGGTGGTTGAGCCATCGTTAATTCTTTCTGATAAAAAAAAAAAACATGAATATCCCTGTGTTTAATCTACGAGGCTTAGGTGAGGAAGAATCAAGAGTACTGGCCTCCATCACTGCCCTTGTTCTGTCGTGAGCAGGAGATAGTAGGGGGCCAGCACAGGGGCTGGCAGATCATGGTGTAACTATGAGTTTGTGGTGAACCACTGGTGCAACAACGAGGGATAGGTTTTCACTTGTGCAGCTGCAGGGAAGGCGAGTGTTGACGTGCAAAGCTGTGAGCTATTGGGGATTCTGCCTGTTGAGTGGATAGTTTACTAGTGCAGCTGCAATGGGACTTTGTGAGCCGAGGGGAGCCAGAGGTGTTCACTTGTGCGGCATAGAGTAGCGCTGCGTGCTCATTGGTGAAGTCTAAGACTTCGCTGGTGCAGTTGTTGCTTGGGTTGGGGACTCACTGGTGCAGCTACGAAGTGATGGGTCGAGTCCTGGTGCTTCTGTGGGCTGTATCTGGGGGCATGAGGCACATTTAGGTTCACCAGTGCAAATGCGAGCACGAATGTGGTTCAAGTATGCTGTAGTAGCGAGGACGGGGCAATCATTGGAGCAGCTGTGAAACGCTTGCAAGTCACTGCAGCACCAAGTGCTCTGTTATACAAGTTAAAACATCATGACAAAGCCAGTAGATCTCACATAGGTAAAACCTATTGGCTTTGGTAATTCTTGTCCTGTGGTACAATCTGTATCATACCCCTAAATCTTAAACATTTGCAAACTAATTTATGATTTTTGTATCTAGCAGGATACAATCATGGCTTCATTCAATGTCCTATTTTTCGCTTGCGATCATTCAGTTTGTGTTAAAAAAAGATGGAGAACTTCTTCTTTTGGACAATCCTGGTGAAGTTCTATGTAAATGGCTGGTTGAAAATATTGATGAAAGTGGTCGGCCAATCACTGAAGAGAGAGACTTCAAGGCTGTGGTTCTTTTCCAATCATCTGGTAAGTAAAATAATTTAAAACGTTTGTTTAACACATGCCATTTGTGGATAATAAACTATGTTAGTTAGGTGCCTTTATTCAGGAAGTTCAAGTTCAAAAATTAAAATGTGTACTGCCCATTAAGGAAAACTTACTTTGTTATGGATTGATAGTAAGTTTGTGTCCTTTGATATCAATACATGTTTATGTACATATTTAGGGTAATCAAGGGAAGATATTTCAAATCCTCACTGTGGTCTTGTCACAGTTTTGAAGTTATTATTTTCTTTTTCTTTTTTTTTTTCAGTGAAAAAACAGTGTCTTATGATTCCAAATATTTTTGAAGACTTAATTGAAAGCTATTCTGGCACAACAGAGGGTCTAAAACAGGTGTTACTTCAAAGGGCACAGGAGGAAAAGCAGTTGTTAATGGACTGTGGCAGTCGAGGAAGTGCTAGAAGACTTAAAAGGGTATTGCGTGAGCTCCAAGAGGAAGAGATTGCAGAGAAAAGATAAAGGAAAAAAATAAAGCCAAGCAGAGTGGCCAGGAAAATATAAGAGTTGCTATCCAAGCTCATGTTGAAAGGACATCTTCTCAGCATGGAGAAGCAAGTTCACAGATTAACTTGCAGAAACTGGAAAACCTGGCCCTTTTAGCAGGGATGGCTAGTGTCCTTCATCTGAAATCTACAAACAAATATGAAGCAGTAGGCGGTGAAAATGAAACTGTCTTGGAGTCCCCTCTCAAATTCAAGGATCAAAGACAAAAACTTGCCTTCCCTTCACCACGTCACCAGCTGATACCCAAAAAACTATTTCCTACACAAGAAATGGCTGCTTCAAACAATGAAGTGACACCTACTAGACCCTGCAAACGTGATCATAAAATGGCACCAAATCTGTTGGCACCACAAGGTTTTTTGGCTCACAGTTCACAGTCACACACTCCGGTCTACAGTAAATTTCCGTATACAGCAGCATTCACAGATGTGAATGTGAACCATACGCCTTGACATGCTGACCCATTTTCAAGCAATGAAAGAGGTGGCCTTGACGTAAGTAGAGCTAAATGAGTGCTGCCATAATTCACAATTGCATATTGTTAAGCCGGCATGCCAGTCTTTATTCTTGGTGACCATAACATGCCTTTTGCTGCTTAGACATATGTTTAATAGCTACTTAATTTCTACCTGTCAGCAGTATCAATAGCCTCAATCCTTATTACAGCATAGAATTAATATAGTGCCTTAATTTTGTCAACGTCAACAGTAAGACACATATTTATACTTTTAAAATGTGAATAAACAAATGGAAAAGAGCTTGAGCTGTACAGTGTAAAAGATGGCTTGATGATTGATTTCTTTTTTTTTCTTCCTTTTTTTCCCCCTCAGGACAATGAAGAATCCTTTCATTTGGTAACTGAGGAAAGTCCATCATTTCACACTGGGGTAATTTTTTTTTATTACTTTTTAAGTTATATAGGAAATTCTATTTCCACTTTCACAGCCTAATTATGATTTGTTTTCTCTCTTAAGGAAATGGTATATAACTCATTGTCCATTATTAACCAGAATGAAAGCTATTCTGTTGGCCCTAGTTCCTGCCTGAATGAGGTTTGTGTACGGTTACAAGCAGAAGTGAATGCTTTACAAGCAGAAAACGAACATTTGAAAGGTAAGTGATATTCTACATAACCACGTAAACTGCAACAAATTTCCATTACAAAACAGTTTTTCCACCTAAACACCAACATGTCTGTTGTCTTTAAGAGCTCTTGTCGTTTTATTATAGCACAGTTACAAGGCACTTGCAACAGTGAGTTGGATGTACAGCATTTGCAAGCTGCATTGTCTGCTTTGACAAGTTCAAGGAACTCACCATATACAGGAACCTCAACAATATGCAGTTGTTCATTCACTGTACAAAAGGTACTTGTTTTCTTTCCCACTCTATTTGCATACCATTTGTGTTGTAGTTTCTAAACATTCCTGAACATTTAAAGTTTATACAGGATACACTTTGTAGATTTCCTGCATGGGGAAACTTTCAAATCTTTCTGCATGCTATGTGTTTTAGGTATGGCTGTTTTTATTTCAATGGAGCTAACCCAGCAATTCTTAAATATGGTTAGACATGTACCGATACCAAATCAACATACAAAACCCACCACTTCTAAATATATTTAAGTATGTAACTTAAAATGATGGCAACTATTTAATAGTTTGTGTTATTTGCAGACTGACATGCAGCAGTTAGTGAAGGATTCAAATGATCCTTCACGGTTCAGAAATGTTCTTGTGCCAAAGAGAGAATTGCACAAAGTCTTGGAGGAAGCCAAGGCAGCTCAGGATATTTTATTTTATTTTTATTTTATTTTAAGAGTTTTCTATAGCGCTAGCAAGACCGAGAGGGTAACAGAGCGCTTTACAGCATGACAGGAAGTAAACATAAGAATAAACATGATAAACATAAGAATAAACATAAGAAACACAACAAGACAAGAGTCATTTTGTACAATGGGGGTACAAGTGGGTTCTCACGGATAGAAGGGTGGCAGTTCGGGGAAGGGGGGGTGGAGAGGGAGGGATCCTTATTACTGAGAGGGGTGGTTTAGGAGGAATTCTTTCAGTAGTTTCTTAAAGGACAGGTGGGAGGTGTTAGATCTGATGTGGATGGGTAAGGAGTTCCATATTCTCGGAGCGTTGTTAGAGAATGAGCATGATCGAGTTTTTTTGCTTGTTGGGTTTCGGAAGGAGGAGGAGGAGAGAGTTTGTGCTTCTCAGAGATCTGGTTTGACCAGCTTTCACTAGCTTGTTAGCGAGGTATTCAGGTTTTCCAGTGTGAAGGGCTTTGTGTGTCAGGCAGGCAGTGCGGAACAGGCAGCGGGCCTCAATCGAGAGCCATTTCAGGTTCTTCAGGGCTGGGGAGATATGGTCAAATTTGTTAGTTCCTGTCACTAGTCTAGCTGCTGCATGAAGAGTGGACCTCATAGGGGCGAGTCGGGATTTGGCCGTGCCAGTGAGGATAGAGATCCCATAGTCTAGTCTTGAGAGTGCCAGTGCTTGAGTGGCCTGTTTGAGGTCATCGTGGGGTATGAAGGATTTGATTTTGTGAAGAAGTTTAAGGCTGCGGAAGGCATTATTAGCGTTTGACTTAATATGGTCCTGCAAGGTCAGGTTAGAGTCCAGAGAGATTCCCAGGGATTTGACCGTTGTAGATGGGGAGAGAGTGCAATTAAGGGCGTCAATAGATAGGATAGTGCAGGTTTTCTTCTGAATGGTGTCAGTGAAATCCTTTTTTCACCGAAAGAACTTGCATCTGCAAAAGGTATAACTAAAGCTCTTGCTGGAGCAGCTGCCCTAGATGAGGAGAAGGTTGAAGCATTATTTGGTAAGATATTATAAATGTTCAAATTAACTTTCAGTCAATATAGGATTATGAAAATACATTATACCTCCAATGTTTGCATATGTGGTCCTGTATTAAATTATTGCACAAGGGCTCCATCACGCTTAACTAACAGCTGGGAGGTGTAATTTAGTAACTGTTTGTCCTGGGTTTGTGCTACAAATGACATGAAAATCTGGTGCAAGGCCATGTGCTGGGATTTAATTTCCAAATATGTAGGTCCAGGTGTGTGGGGGTGGTCAAAGGTGATGAATGTGCAATGGCAAACTGCACTGCTAAAAACACTGGGTCATATTTATACTTTTTGACGCACAACTGCGCCAACGCAGTTGTGCGTCAAAAATTTTAACGCCGGCTAACGCCATTCCAAAGCGCCATGCGGGCGCCTTATTTATGGAAAGATGTTAGCCGGCGGAGCTGACTGGTGTGCGTAAAAAAAAATGACTTACACCAGGCAGCGCCGGCGTAGGGGAATATGGAGCTTGGGCGTCAAAAAATGGGGCAAGTCAGGCTGAGGCAAAATTTTGGCCTCAACCCGATTTGCGCCACTCTTTTTGACTCCCAACCCCCATTGAAATGACTCCTGTCTTAGCACAGACAGAAGTCATGCCCCCTTGCCCAATGGCCATGCCCAGGGGACTTATGTCCCCTGGGCATGGTCATTGGGCATAGTGGCATGTAGGGGGGCACAAATCAGGCCCCCCTATGCCACATAAAAAATAAATAAATACTTACCTGAATTTACCTTATGTTCCCTGGGATGGGTCCCTCCATCCTTGGGTGTCCTCCTGGGGTGGGCAAGGATGGCAGGGGGTGTCCCTGGGGGCATGGGAGGGCACCTCTGGGCTCCTTCCGAGCCCACGGGTCCCTTAACGCCTGCCCTGAGCAGGCGTTAAAAATGACGCAAACGTGGCTGGACGTCATTTTTTTTGACCCGCCCACTCCCGTGCGTCATTTTTGCACAGGAGTTTAAATAAGGCGCACAGGCCTGGGAGTCATTTTTTAGACGGGAACGCCTACCTTGCATATGATTAACGCAAGGTAGGTGTCCACGCTAAAAAATGACGCAAACTCCAAGAACTTTGGCGCTAGGCGCGTCTAACGCCAAAGTATAAATATGGAGTTAGCTTTGCGTCGGATTTGCGTTAAAAAAAACGACGCAAATCCGGCGCAAACAGAGTATAAATATGCCCCACTGTGCTCACAGATTGTATTTAGACCTGATTAACTGTTCCATTAATTAGATCAGCCACCCTCTTCCTAGCACTTGGTTGTAAGCTCCTATTTGGATTTCTGGTCAGAATGGTAGTTTCATAGACTGTTTTCCAAATATGAATATTGAAGTAGAGTTCAGGCTCGACGTAGCTGCGTTTTAAGATGGTTATGTAAATGAAATCTGGTATTGATTACTTTGTTTGCAGAGGAAGCGTCTGAACGTGACTAGGACACATAGGTTTGTTTCAACACCTACATCTGTACTTGAATCAATCATTCTTTCAAATACGCCAGCATTTTAAAAGCTTGGGGATTTGTAAACACCCACTTGTGTGCAACATCCAGGTCCACATTGGCCAGATATTGACCCTCCAATATGCTCTTGTGTTTTGGGAAAATAATGTATAATGTGATGAAACAGCAAGCTTGTAGATCTGAGGTTTTCAAACTGGGGTGTGTGCAGCCCCAAGGGTTTATGGTTATATTCCAGTGGGGCACAAATACCTTGTAAATGAAGATGGCCACGATGCGTGACTTTGTTTAATTAGTGCTTTTCCAGGCTGTCCTAATTATGGGTGGGTGTAATTTGCGTAATTTGATGTGGTATAGTTATATGAAATCACAAGAATGACTTTTTTTTTGTTGTTCCCATCCCCCCGAAAAGGCAGACTATTTCAGCAGTGGACAAATCGCAAGGCATGGTGGGCAAAGGGTGAAAGAGGAAGATAAGACAGCCTACTGCTTGGGGCTGGAACTATCATTAGTGTAGCTGGTGCATTATGGACCAATGGGTCCAATAGGTTGAGGAGCTAAACACCCCAGTTTATGTGGAGTGGTGGTTTGTGTTCATTTTCTGTTTTCTGTTGGTCATATTTACTCTTCTATCTTTCCCACACTTAGTGCACATTTTGATCTCCAAAAAAGTAACCTCCCACTCTGGTCCCTGCCACTCATGCTTCCCCAAGTCATGTATGAAGTTTTGGAGGGAACTAAACTTTAACTTTTACTTATAGGGGCTCAATCCAAAAAAGGTTTAAGGGGCTTTGATGTAGATGGAACTGTTCTTCCCTCTTCCTGAAACTCAAACAGATTTCCTAAGTCCACAACATGCTGCTTCACTCATAAGTTCATAAAGGAGCATTTTCTTTCTTTACCTTCTATATCCTCTTCATCAGTGCCTTGCTCTCACCTCTGCCTTTTTGACCAAGTGCTATTAATGTTAAACTTATGAACCCTTGCAACCATAACCATATCTCATCAGGCACACAACATGATAAATTAGATTGGAACATTTTAAAGGCAACCCAGCCCTATGAAAAAACTAAAATAGTGGTTGTAATATGATACTAATGTATGTTCATTTAATTGTTCAGAGTTTATGAAGTCTGTGTGCAGGGTAAATGGCTGGCCATCACTGGACAACAGAACTATGAGAAGGAGCTGACTATAAAGATCTGCAATGTAAGAAAAGGACTAAAGAAAACTCCACATCTAGAAACAAACAACGAAGTTGCTGGTTTTTGTTGAATCTATTTGTTCTCTTTTGTAGCCTTCTGGCTTTTCTTTGTGTTCTCATACAGTGTCATGGGCTTTCTTTTGTTCTCTTGTTCAGTATCATGGCCCCCATGGAGCTAATGATGTGCTTTAGATCAATAAAATGACATGGTCACATACCCCTGTTAATCCTTTTTACTTGAACCATTGTTTTGTTTAGTCTTTTGCCACTAGTCACTATGTAAAACAACTTTAGATAATGTGCTGTACCTCAAAGTAAGGCAAGCCCCAGTGAGTCAGGAGCATGGGAAGTGAAGCAGCACAAGTTAAGCTTTTCTGAATGCAAAGTTTAACTTTGTTACAGACAATTACTTTTGTATATATGGTATTTTTATAGCACCAACCTAGCCAAAAACATGATTCTCAGAATTATTTCATACCAGTGACCCCCTCTTGGTAGAGTTTAAAAAGTAATCTTTCCAAAGCAGAAGAATAATGATCTGATTATTGGGACCAGATTTATGGAAGTTTTGTGTTTAGTTTGCTTATGTTTTATAACTCGGAACTAATGCAAACTCCTTTTCTGGATTTACAAACTGAAGCAAATTGGTATTTGGTATGATACCCGTCCAAAGTGGGAACGTTTTCAAGTTTGCCTAGGCTAAGTCTAGCCTAAGCTAGACTCTGGTAGACACCTTTGCACTATGATGCAGAGGTGTGCATGGCGCTCGGCTGCCTGATGGTCCACTGGTGCAAGAGAGAGGGGGAGAAATGGCACTTTCATGTGCTCTCCCTATCATGCAACACAGCAATTTTGGGTGCTGTGCTGTGTTCAGTAACAGTTTTGTAATTCTGGCACTTAGTTCTTTGGAACTCATGGCATTGCAAATAATTCATGGTATTGTGTAAAGAAGGCATGTTACATCCAAGTGACCTTTTTTCAATTGGAAGGAAGCTTGAGGAAGTGGTCATCTAAATATTTCAATATCAACAAATCCATATTCCTAAACTACTAGTGAGACCTTGCAATGAAATATTGGCAGTTGGCTAATGTGCTTGTAACATGGAATTGTCAAGGTGTAATCCAACCCTTAAAGATTTAACAGTGATCAACAGCCATTCTAAATAATTAATTAAATTATCTAGGAGCTATGCACAGTTGGCCTGGAGTTGGCAGAAAATCAGCCAAGAGTATTTCACAATCATCTGAAAGTCCACATGTAGTCATGGTTTAGTAATCCACACTCATTCTGAAGTTGTCCTAAAATAATCCTGAATAATCCATGCTCATTCCTGAGTAGTCTTTAAATCATCCTAGAGTAATCCACACTCATCCTGAACTTGTCATGGGATCATTCTAAATAATCAACAGCCACCCTGAAGCAGTAATAGGATCATATAAGAATAACCCACAGTCATCCTGAAATTGTAGTGTGGTTATTTCAGAGTAATCAACAGCCATCCTGAAGTGGTAATGGGATCATCGGGAAACCATCCACAGTCATCCTGAAACTGTTGTAGAATCATTCTAGAGTAATCCACAAGAATCAGTAAATTGTCTAGAGACCACCCTGGAGTAATTCACACTCATACTGAAGTTGTCAATTAGTATTCGTGGAGTTGTAGAAGGTCATCACTCCCTGCCAGTGGAAGTCATCAGAACACCATCCTAGAGTAGTGATGATTCTAGAGTCATCTCATTTAAATTTTTCGGTCTATACACATACTTCAGGATGGTTTGGGATGACTTCACCAGCAGGAATAGCCCAGCTGAAGTCATCAGATGACTCCAGGAAGATCTTCCTTTTTGACTTGGGTTAGCAGGTTTCCTCCAGAGATGTGGAATAGGGTGATGGACATTATTTGTTGCAATACTGGAACCGTTAGAACAACTATTTAATTTTGTTGATAATGGTTAAGGCCACATTTTTTTGAAAAGCAAACCTGTTTGAAACAAATAGCCACTCCAATTAAGGCCTGTGCCCCCTTCATGTGTTACGCAAAAGACACTTTACAGCACCAACAGGAAGCCAAAATACAAGCAGTAGCTAAATAGTTACCCGAAATTAGAAATGTCTGTAAACCAAGAAGCTTGCTTAAATGTGTGGGTATTGCCAACACATTGGTCGTCCTTACTTCTGGTTGATCTTGACACCAGTAAAGCTCTGACTGCTTTTGGGGCCGAGATAGGCTGGGATAAATGAGACTGAAACAACCCTAAACCCTGGGGGTCCTTAGGAGGGAGTTTCTGAGTACGTGCGTGTCAAAGACTACAAAAAGTCTGTTGAATCGATTTCTTCATTGTCACAGAGAGAATGATGGCTCCCAGTTGCCATAGTGTCCCATTGTACTTACTAGTACATGTGAAATATGTGTTGTTTCTCCTTAGAAGTGTCTCAAATGGGAAGATATGACCACAAAGTGTAAAACATCTCCTTGGCAATCTTGCAGCTCTTGATTGCAGTGTAGGAATAATGCACCGGTGAATAGTAAGGCAAACCCCTCCCCCCCAAACCCCTGACACCAGGGAAAAGAAGTGAAGAGACAAGCAAACAGAACTTGTAAGAAATACAGCAGAATCTTCATATACGAAAGTACAGTGGTGTAACAAAGGCCACCCCCAAACTCCAGAGGGCCCCATTGACACAGATCATTGTGCATGGGCGGCAGGCCCCTGACTGAGTCCAGAGCGGAAGGGGCCCCCTCCAGGTACTTTGCAGGGGGCCTCCTCAAGTTATGTTATGCCACCACGAAAGTAGCAAATTGTAGATGAATGCAATGAAACAATAAGGAAATGAATCCATTGCAAGGCTTATATTCTTATACATGATTTAAAAAGGCGCTGACATCATAGGAAATTGCTTCTTCCGTTTTGGATTGGATTCCTTGAATACACTGCCGTCTTGAAAAAGGCAAACTGTAAGTGTTGTCACTCCTCCTTCCTGAATCTCATAGCGTTAAATAGGCATTCGAAGAAGGAACCAGGGCCCATTGCTATACTTTCTTTGCGCCGCATTTGCTTCATTTTGTGAAGCAAACGCGGCGCAAACTCAAAATATAATTGTATTTTGTAAGTTTGGGCCAATTTTGAGTAGGAAAAATGACGTATAGATATGGGCCCAGGTTTGACAGCCAGTGCTCCACATTGTTTTCAACTGCTCTGCTGCTGCCCCTGCTGCACAACACTCAATAGAACACCTGTAGCACGCCTCCATCTGACCACCTGAATGGAAGTACCAGTATGGTCTGTGCAGCAGGAGCGCCTAAGTAAGAGTTGAGTGCAGTATTCAGCCACAATCATCCAAGATGTGCAAGGAGCCTGCATGTCTCTCACTTTTCTTACGCTTTTAACACTCTTAACAATCACAGCATTCTCAATATGGAAAACGTTAGCTTGTGTATTTGCACTTGTGAAAAAGGCTTCACATGAGTAACCCATTCCCATGTACATGTCATCATGTGAAATTAGATTTCACAAAATGATTTCAGAATTACTCCTAGGAAAACTGTGAACGCTTTATCTTTCCAGGAATACTCTTGAATAGCATTGTAAACTCAACAAAAATCCTAAAACTACTCCAACAGTAGGATAAAACTTATGGAAGCATACTCAGGTTTTAGTTTGTTAATCAGGCTTTGAGAGTGAGGGAAAGTTATCCCAGATGTTAAGTCCAACAATGCAGTATAGGTAAAAATGACGAGAAGAAAAGTAATTGAAACTCAAAAAGGCTAGGTTTGGGCTTTGTTGGATGCCAAGTAATATCTGTTGACACCGAACAGGTTGTAGAAGAGGCATGTTGGACCATTTGGTCTCTTTCTATGAGAAGCCCTGGCCCTTTTAGAGTGGCTGAAATCAGAATACTGTGTTTTTAAATATTGTCTTATAGAGGGGGCAAAAGGGAGACGGTGAGGAAGATGGCCACACGGATAAGAGGCTCCTGCAGTCCGGGGCCTATATCCTTCAAAATCCTACCCAGAAGCTTGTAGCACACAGTAAAGCAGACACTGTGGGGTTGGCACACAATCTCACAGATTGATTAATCAGAGGCACAAATTGTGCATACCTGCGTGAGTGGCCCTGTCGGACTTCATAATACCCTGTGGCCTGCGAGCAAGCGCAAGGATAACGCCAGAGTGGCAACGATAAACTGCGGGGCATTGACTGGCAGTCCCTAGCCAAGAGCAGGGACTGCCAGGTAACCAGGCTCTGGAGAGGTGAGGAGTGCAGGCAGAGGCCAGCAGGGAGCAGCAGGTGGCCTTCATGACTTGCGGCCCCGAGGCCCGCATGAGGATTTGAGCTCTGCCTAGGGCTGAGACACACATTGTTGCAGCATTGCTGGCGGTCCCCTTCCCCAATTCCCCTCACCTCTGGGAGCCTCCTTCCACTTGGACACAACCAGCCCAGAGCCCTAGATGTGGGAAGTGTGGTGGCAGGATCGCAAGGTGGAGACCCGGATTCCCTCATGTCGGCACTCATCTATGAGAAGGTCGGATAAGAGAGAAACGGCACCATTATCTGGAATGGGCACTGCTTGGGCAACACAAAGGGACCTCGGTGACATTTGGAGGCATGGCGAAAGATGTTGGAAGGGACCGTCCGAGGCAACATTAATTTTCACTACTAACTAAAAATACTGAAATACTGCCAACACAACAATGCTGTTCTTCATAGACAATGCATGCAGGGTTGTTTGGGCCTAGCCCATTGTTTGTGACTTGGAATTTTATTTCATGTGTGGCCCCCCATCCCAGGTCTGCTTACATATCAATCATGTTGACCTGATCATATGGGTGAATTCCCTCTTCAACAGACACTTGATTTGAGGTCCTGACTGTGGTGCCCACTAGAGGCCTCTTACTGTCTATAACGCCGGGGTCGCCGTTGACCCCCTGGGACCTTGTCTGCCTATGCAGCAGAGAACACCCCACCTTCCTGCGCCGTCTGGGTCTGCTCATGCCCCTCTGGCTGAAGTGTGGAGGGACTCCTGATCTGTAAAGTGCCCTAATTCCGCCTCCAGCTCCTGGGGGGAATTGGGGTGTCATACGAGCCAGCGATACCACTCTTGAAACCTTCATTGACTTCACAGCAAATCAAGAAATTGAACTTCATTTTCTCTGCCACACGTGACAATGAGGAAAACTGATGGCTGCCATACCATGCTTCAATTTGACCCCTGCAGATCTGCCCGTGCAATGGGGGGGTGGCTCGGGTCAGATGGCCTCAGAGGACTTTCCAACTGGGGAAGCCACTGAGGCGGAGGATATGAAATCCCTACTCGTGGCTATGCAACAAAGTCTGGCATCCATTGAGAGACAAATGGAAAATATGTGCACTGGAATAGATGTCATCACCAACAAAATGAAAACGTAGGATGGTTGAATAACGGATGCAGAGCATAGGATCTCAGCGGTCAAATATAATATGTCTACCCAACGTGAGCAGCTACTGAACATGGAGAAAGTGCTCAAGCTAATATAGTCTAAGAATGAAGATTTGGAAGCAGGATCCTTTAGAAACAACTTAAGCTTTATGGGCATTCCGGAGTCCACCAACATTGGTCGAATGGAAGATTTTGTGGAACGTCTCCTCACCATCCTCTTTGGCACTGACTCATTCTCCAAGATGCTAATAGTGGAAAAAGCACCCCGGGGCACTAATGATCCGACCACCACCGGGCACTCCCTCCCGTTCAATGATCACTAGGCTTTTGAAACAATCGCAACAAAGATAGCACTCTTCGGTTGGCCAGAGACAAGTGTAAGTTGCAGTTTGAATATAAAGCAGTGTCCATCTACCCAGAGTTCACAGTCGCGGTGCAGGAGGCTCGCAGGAAGCTTATACCCATCAAACAAAAACTGTGACAGGGCAATATCCCCTACGTAATGCTGTTTACAAGTTTCACATCGTGGTAGAGATCGCATTTTCAGCTTCCCGCAATAGGCTGGAGAATTTCTAAAATGGAATGCTGTGCTGACCTTCCTGGAGGACCATGAAACGCCTCAGTCCAGGCCCTCTTCTCCTCTGTCAGAGCAAGACTAACATGGTATGCACTGGAATGTCTACCTTTGCTTAGCAGCAACCTGTCCTGTGCTGCCTGACTCGACTGATTGAGACCACAAACTGTCCAGAGCCTGATGTAAGACTTTCATCACAGCTTCACAAATAACTACCACTCTTGTACTGTGCACTGATTGGCATCACTGACTACATCTGCCACTTTTGAAATCTCTGACCGGGGGGCTTTTTGAACTACCTGGGGTGCATAGTGGTGTTCCCCAGACACCCTGCCCTTAGTGAATTGTTATCGCACAGCTTTCTTGGTGACACTTCTAAAGCAAACCCCTGATTATGTTGATTACAATTGTACTTACACTGCTGTGACTGGATGTCCCGGGCCCATTGTGGCTGGGGCCCTTGATGTTATTGGTTGTTTTTTGCTTTTTTGGGGTTTTGATGGGTGCAACATTACTGGTGGGATTGGGCTGCCAGTTTGGGACGCGGCTGGGAGGGGGATTCATTTGGTTGGTTTCTTGTGCACATTTACCTACATTGATGTTATATCCCTGGCTACACATAATGACCCTATACATCCTCTCGGTCTATTCAGCAGGCCATACTGTCCCTCTTCAGAAACTAAAAGGCACCAAGGACATGCAGGCTAGCTACCCCAGCCTCCACATTAACTGCCTCACATTAAATATTAGTGGCCTGAGAGATCCCTGCAAGCATCAGCATTTACCTACCTATTCAGATAGGCACAACATACATTTAGCACTGTTGCACATTTCAATGGCACAGCGCACACCACATTTTCCACACAGTGGGCCTCTTACAGACAATTTGCTACATTCTCCTCCTATTCCTGGGGCACGGCAACACTAGTGTATTAGGGCTCACAGTATGTCCCACAGGGAGTCCACAATGATCTGCAAGGTCACTACACCCCAATCTGGGGTAAGCTGGCACAGTCTTCTCTCACCTTGGTTAACTGTTTTGGTTACAACACTGATAACTCCTCCTCCTTCTTTGATAGACTAGGGGGCCAAATAGTAAGTATTGGATCCACGTTCATCCTTTGTGGGGGACTTCAACTTGGCTCCCAATGCAATGATGGACAGCTGGTGAATAATGCACCCACAGGTGGCAGAGGGGATCTTTTATTCAGTAGTACATGCAAGCTGGTGCAAACCGGGTTATTGGATCCTCTGTCAAGCGCTTCTGCCATGGGTACAAGATTCCAAGTACTTGGCATATACATACTCAGATCACTCCCCGGGCCCCTAAGCCCCCCGGTCACCACCTCACCACTTGCACTATGGCTCAGATCAGATGGCCTCAGAGGACTTTCCAAATGGGGAAGCCGCTGAAGAGGGGGATATGAAATCAGTACTCGTGGCTATGCAACAAATTCTGATATCCATTGAGAGCCAAATATACAATATCTGCACTAGAATGAATGCCATCACCAACAAATTGCAGGATGGTTGATTAACAGATGCAGAGCACAGGGTCTCAGTGGTCAAATATACTATGTCCACTCGGAGGGAGCAGCTACTAAACATGGGGTTAAAAATTAATATTTGGAAGCAAGATCCTGTAGAAACAGCCTACACGTTCTAGTGATTCCTGGGTCCACCAACATTGGCCGAATGGAAGATTTACTGTTGGATTCTCCCTAAGAGCTACATCAAGAAATCCATGATTTCTTTCACAGAAACTAAGATATGGGCCCCATGATGTGTACTGTGTGGGAAATCTTTGAAGTTATGGTGAGAAGCCTATATCTGGCTAAGACTGGAGGTGTGATATGGGCCAACACAGGCACACTTAAACATATAGAGTGGGACATTACGTCCTTAGAGACACAACTGAGGATAACCAACGATGTTGAGGTGGCCAAAAAATCAGGACTGAATTGACCAAATTTAAAAAGACTGCAGAATAAGAATGTCTCTACCAGGGCAAATTTGCGTGGGTGAGGGCATATGGTGAGGTAGAAAGACCAGGACATGTCTTACCTACTATGATATGTAAACCCCGCTCAACGAACACTATCCTTGAGGTTAAAGACAAAGGTGGCAATTTAGTACAAGACACTCCAGATGTATTACGTGTATTTGCAACATTTTATGCAGTCTATACACATGGACAAGAAGGCAAGGGGTAGGCATAGATGTCTATCTAGAAGATGTCACACTGGGGTGGTTGAACAATGCACAGAGAGAGTTTTTGGCTGCAGATATAGAGGAAGATGTGATAAGGGAGGCTATAATGCAGCTGCAGTCCAGTAAGGCACCAGGACTAGATGGTTTGCCTGTAGATTTTCATTAAAGCTACATCAGCTATCTCATACCGATGCTGAAGGTGGTTTACAATGAAGTGAAACAACGCAGTCTCCTTCCACCCTCCAAGAGAGAGGCTATGATTATCATCTTACTCAAATTTAACAAACAGGCAGATATCTGTGATTCATATAGGCCCCTGTAGCTCATTATATGTAATGCTAAAATACTAGCAAAGGTATTGGCAAATCGTCTTAGCCTCTTAATGATGTTCTTGGTCAGACCAGAACAATCAAGGTTTGTTCCCGCAAGGGCTGCTTCCCATAACCTGCATACATTGCTTGCCTTGCTAAAGACCATTGACCAGGACCTATCAGTGGTTGTGGTCTTTCTTAATGCCACTAAGGCTTTTGATTCGCTGGAGTGGGACTACCTGATGGTCAAGCTTCAGCAAATGGGCTTACCCCCAGCGTTTTTATCATGGCTCAACTTCCTGTATTCCAATCTCACTGCCAGAATTCAAGTTAGTGGCTCCTGTTTGGCACCGTTTAACATCACTCGGGGCACAACAGGTGTCTCCCTTATCACCTCTGTTGTTTGCTCTTGTGGCGGAGCCACTGGCTGCCAAGTTTCAACAGCACCACTGCCAATATGCAATCAGATCTCCCACTGGAACATCTAGTATCGCTCTGTGCGGATCACATCACATAGGACCTTAAGGATCCTCAGGATAGTCTGAATGCAATGCTCTGCGAGTTTGTTCGCTTTGGTGGTCTATCAGGCATTAAGATGAATTGGGAGGAATCTAATATTTTCCCTTAAACCACAACCACCCTTAGATTCCAATCGGATTTTCCTTTGAAGTGGTGCAACTCTAGCCTCCGGTATTTAAGCATTTGCTGTATATCATTGCCCCTTTCCCTGGCAGGGCGTATTTATCTCATGAAAATGGTTATTCTGCCGAAAATGCTTTACTTGTTGTAAGGAAATGCCTCCTTGGGATGGTTACCCCCTGACTTTTTGCCTTTGCTGATGCCAAGTTATGATTTGAAAGTGTGCTGGGACCCTGCTAACCAGGCCCCAGCACTAGTGTTCTTTCCCTAAACTGTACCTTTGTCTCCACAATTGGCACAACCCTGACACCCAGGTAAGTCCCTTGTAACTGGTACCCCTGGTACCAAGGGCCCTGATGCCAGGGAAGGTCTCTAAGGGCTGCAGCATGTCTTATGCCACCCTAGGGACCCCTCACTCAGCACATATGCACTGCTTGCCAGCTTGTGTGTGCTGGTGGGGAGAAAAGGACTAAGTCAACATGACACTCCCCTCAGAGTGCCATGCCAACCTCACACTAACTGTGGCATAATTAAGTCACCCCTATAGCAGGCCTTATAGCCCTAAGACAGGGTGCACTATACCACAGGTGAGGGCATATGTGCATGAGCACTATGCCCCTACAGTGTCTAGGCAAAACCTTAGACATTGTAAGTGCAGGGTAGCCATAAGAGTATGTGGTCTGGGAGTCTGTCAAACACGAACTCCACCATCATAGCTACATTGAAAACTGGGAAGTTTGGTATCAAACGTCTCAGCACAATAAATGCACACTGATGCCAGTGTGCACTTTATTGTAAAAATACACCCAGAGGGCATCTTAGAGATGCCCCCTGAAAACATACCCGACTTCCAGTGTGGGCTGACTAGTTTTTGCCAGCCTGCCACACACCAGACATGTTGCTGGCCACATGGGGAGAGTGCCTTTGTCACTCTGTGGCCAGGAACAAAGCCTGTACTGGGTGGAGGTGCTTCTCACCTCCCCCTGCAGGAACTGTAACACCTGGCGGTGAGCCTCAAAGGGTGACCCCCTTTGTTACAGCACCACAGGGCATCCCAGCTAGTGGAGATGCCCACCCCTCCGGCCACTGCCCCCACTTTTGGCGGCAAGGCTGGAGGAGATAATGAGAAAAGCAAGGAGGAGTCACCCCCAGTCAGGACAGCCACTAAGGTGTCCTGAGCTGAGGTGACTCTTACTTTTAGAAATCCTCCATCTTGTAGAAGGAGGATTCCCCCAATAGGATTAGGGATGTGCCCCCCTCCCTATTTGCTACCGCCCTTCCAGACCTAAACACCCCCCTAAATTGAGCATTTAGGGGCTCCCAGAACCGAGGAAGATAGATTCCTGCAACCTTAACAAGAAGAATGACTGCTGACCTGAAGCCCTGCAGTGAAGACGGAGACAACAACTGCTTTGGCCCCAGCCCCACCGGCCTGTCTCCCTACTTCGAAGAAAACTGCAACAGCGACGCATCCAACATGGTCCAGCAACCTCTGAAGCCTCAGAGGACTACCCTGCATCTAAAGGACCAAGAAGCTCCCGAGAACAGCAGCCCTGTTCCAGAAACTGCAACTTTTTGAAACAAAGAAGCAACTTTTAAAGACCACACATTTCCAGCCGGAAGCGT
Organism: Pleurodeles waltl; assembly: GCF_031143425.1. NCBI lineage: Eukaryota > Metazoa > Chordata > Amphibia > Caudata > Salamandridae > Pleurodeles > Pleurodeles waltl. The sequence continues at coordinate 506,076,891 of NC_090447.1, read as the reverse complement.
GAGAATTTCCACTCTGCACCCGACGCCCCCGGCTCGACCTGCGGAAAGCTAACACTACAGGGAGGACTCCCCGGTGACTGCAAGCCCGTGAGTAGCCAGAGTTGACCCCCCTGAGCCCCCACAGCGACGCCTGCAGAGGAAATCCAGAGGCTCCCCCTGACCGCGACTGCCTGCTTCAAGGAACCCGATGCCTGGAAACCACACTGCACCCGCAGCCCCCAGGACCTGAAGGAACCGAACTCCAGTGCAGGAGCGACCCCCAGATGACCCTCTGCCTAGCCCAGGTGGTGGTTACCCCGAGGACCCCCCCGTGCCTGTCTGCATCGTTGAAGAGACCCCCGGGTCTCCCCATTGATTCCTGTTAGAAACCCGACGCCTGTTTGCACTCTGCACCCGGCCGCCCCTGTGCCGCTGAGGGTGTACTTTCTGTGCCTGCTTGTGTCCCCACCGGTGCCCTACAAAACACCCCTGGTCTGCCCTCCGAAGACGCGGGTACTTACCTGTTGCCAGACTGGAACCGGGGCACCCCTATTTCCATTGAAGCCTATGTGTTTTGAGCACCACTTTGACCTCTGCACTTGACCGGCCCTGAGCAGCTGGTGTGGTAACTTTGGGGTTGCCTTGAACCCCCAACAGTGGGCTACCTTGGACCCAACTTTGAACCCTGTAAGTGTTTTACTTACCTGTGAACGTAACATTTACTTACCTCCCCCAGGAACTGTTGATTTTTGCAGTGTCCACTTTTAAAACAGCTTATTGCCATTTTTTCAAAACTGTACATGCTATTGTGATTATTCAAAGTTCCTAGAATACCTGAGTGACATACCTTTCATTTAAAGTATTGTTTGTAAAGCTTGAACCTGTGGTTCTTAAAATAAACTAAAAAAATATATTTTTCTATATAAAAACCTATTGGCCTGGAATTTGTCTTTGAGTGTGTGTTCCTCATTTATTGCCTGTGTGTGTACAACAAATGCTTAACACTACCCTCTGATAAGCCTACTGCTCGACCACACTACCACAAAATAGAGCATTAGAATGATCTCTTGTTTCCACTATCTTACCTCTAAGGGGAACCTTTGGACTCTGTGCACACTATTTCTTACTTTAAAATAGTATATACACAGCCAACTTCCTACACTTGTTCCTTAACATTTCTTACTCACTGGGGCTATTTTTTTAAAATGCTCAAGACACAACTGATTCGCCTAGCCTGGGCAGGTAAGCAATCATGTCTGCAATGGGAACTGTTCACTCAGCCCTTTGAGCGAGGCGGCTTTGAGGCTCCAGATATGGAACTTTCTTATTTATGTGCCCAAGCCCATTATGCTATTTACTGGTATGAGTCTTTCCCTTACATTCCACACCTGGCCATTGAACAGATATACATGACCCCCATCCCCTCCACCGCTGACTTGGGGCCTAAGATGTCTACTGTAGCCCCTTCTGATTCCACCATTCCTTGTACAAACGCAGCATGGGGGAACCTGACTAAAAGGGCTGGAAAACCACTAATGTACTCACCTTCCCTTCCACTTCACCACCAAGCCTCTATACCAGTTATGCAAACCCACTTGCCAGAATATGGTGATAGGGTCTGGGGTCAAAACTTGGGGGGACCTTTATAACGATGGCCAGTTTGTTAATAGTGAAACATGTTAGCTGACAAGATACCGCTGGATGTCTTCCTATACATCAGATTACAGCATGATGTTAAAACTGCCACTCCAGATTTTTCCCCGGGAAACCCCCATACCTAATACACTGCACACACTACTTAACTCAGAGGGTCCACGCCACCTTGTGTCCATCCTATACCATGTGGCACAACAAGAGCAGACATGTGGGAAAGGAGGGGTAGGGCCTGGGAAAGGGCACCCCACTCACCAATGTGCAGTGGTTCTACTGGTGTCAGCAAACGGGGCACATTGCTTTGAGCAGCAGACTACGTATCATCCATAATAAATTCCTACACAGACTGTATTACACTTCTGTAAGATTACATAAATATCATCTGCATCCAGATGACAGATACACTAGGTACAGGGCATAGGGGGCACACTTAATTCATCTGTCCTGGCCATGTCCCCAAATTCTGAGCTAACTAAAGGAGATTGAGACTGTCCTGACGCTCGTGGTTATCCAACCAATCACCCTCACGCCATTGGTTGCATTTCTGGGACACATCGGGGACACTGAGGTGGGGTTCCGGAAACTATGTGTCACTCAGCCTGCTACTTGCCAAGAGGCGGGTGGTGTGCAAATGGGGTAGAGGGATGCACCAAAATGAAAAGAATGGTTGCAGGATTTGATAAACTGTAGGGATCAGCTTGTGATATATGCGGAACTGCTGCACCCAATCTCTAGGCCCAGGGATATATGGGAGCCACTGGAGACCTATCTTTTCACCCAACCCTGAGATGCCGTGGCTGATGCCCACTAGTCTGAGTGAATTGGTCTTTCACCAATACATGGAAGACACAGATACTCTGCACTCTTCTTTATTGTCTGGAACGGTCCTCCCACACTTATGCACAACACTGTCATTGGAGAGTAAACTCTCAACAGCACTTATTGTAGACTTACTATAGGTGAAATGTGTGCCAAAACTGGGTAAGATCTCCTTTGATATGCCTGGTACTGTATTTGATTGCTGGGTGATTCAAATGTGGGGATTTGTTAACCTAGCCAGTAACAGCGATGCCCACTACAAAATAATATGAAGTTGCACGGGAATGTAATTCTTGTTAACTTTTCTATTTGATTTTTCTGTACAATATAAGTGAACCCTCTGTGGCCTGCATTGAAAAATACTAATAAAGAAATACTTAAAAAATAAAAGGAAATATTGTCTTGCATAAATATTGTGTCCTAAATATGGTTCATAAACACATAATTCTACTGTATGTAGATTTTCCATTATTAACTTCAATTGGACAATATTTTGCCAAACGATATTTTGGATACAATAATTATGTCATACAATATTCTGACAACACTGTTAAGGCACCACATCATTAAGTTGAGTGTTGTGAATTAACCTCTTCACTGCCAGGCCTTTGTTTGGCTATTTGGGGCAGTTTGTGCTTAGGCCCTCATAACTTTTTGTCCACTTAAGCTACCCACGCCAAATTTGCATCCTTGTGTTCCAACATCCTAGGGATTCTAGAGGTACCCAGAGTTTGTGGGTTACCCTGAAGGAGACCAAGAAATTAGCCAAAATACATCAAACATTTTGTTTAAAAAAAACAAATGGGAACAAAGGGCCGCAGAAAAATGCTTGTGTTTTTTTCCCTGAAATGGCATCAAGAAAGGGTTTGCGGTGCTAAAATCACCCCCTGCCAAGCTTTCAGGAATAGGTAGGCTTGAATCAGAAAACCAAAGTTTTCAACACAATTCTGGCATTTTACTGGGACATACCCCATTTTTACTACTTATTGTGCATTTAGCCTCCTTGCAGTTAGTGACAGAAATGCGTGTGAAACCAATGCTGGATCCCAGAAAGCTAAACATTTCTGAAAAGTAGACAAAATTCTGAATTGACCAAGGAGTCATTTGTGTATATCCTACAAGGTTTTCCTACACTGAGGTGAAAAAACCAGCCCTTTTTCTTCTTGTTTTACTCTGTAACGTTTTCCTGCGACGTCAGAGTTTTGAAAGCAATATACCATTACATCTGCTGGACTCTTCTGGTTGTGGGGATATATAGGGTTTGTAGGTTCATCAAGAACCCTAGGTACCCAGAGCCAATAAATGAGCTGCACCTTGCAAAGGGTTTTCATTCTATACCGGGTATACAACAATTCATTTACTGAAATATAATGAGTGAAAAATAGGTATCAAGAAAACCTTTGTATTTCCACAATGGGCACAAAATAGGGTGTTGAGAAGCAGTGGTTATTTGCACATCTCTAATGTGGGGTCCCCATACTAGCATGTGAATTACAGGGCATTTCTCAAATAGATGTCTTTTTTACACACTGTCTTACATTTGGAAGGAAAAAATGTAGAGAAACACAAGGGGCAATAACACTTGTTCTGCTATTCTGTGTTCCCCAGGTCCCCCAATAAAAATGGTACCTCACTTGTGTGGGTAGGTCTCATGCACACGACAGGAAATGCAACATGGACACATCACATTTGTGTTTTTTGGAAAGTGCCTAGCATGTGGATTTTGGCCTCTAGCTCAGCCGGCACCTAGGAAAACCTACCAAACCTGTGCATTTTTGAAAACTAGACACATAGAGGAATCCAAGATGGGGTGCTTGTGGGCCTCTCATCAGGTTCTGTTACCCAGAATCCTTTGCAAACCTCACAATTGGCCCAAAAAACACTTTTTCCTCACATTTCAGTGACAGAAAGTCCTGGAATCTGATAGGACCTACAAATTTCCTTCCACCCAGCGTTTCCCCAAGTCTCCTGATAAAAATGGTACATCCCTTGTGTGGGTAGGCCTAGCGCCTGTGACAGGAAATGCCCCAAAACACAACGTGGACACATCACATTTTCCCAAAGAAAACAGAGCTGTTTTTTGCACAGTGCCTAGCAGTGGATTTGGTCTCTAGCTCAGCCGGCACCTATGAAAATCTATCAAACCTGCGCACTTTTTAACACTAGACACCTAGGGGAATCCAAGATGGGGTGACTTGTTGATCTCTCACCAGGTTCTGTTACCCAGAAACCTTTGCATACCTCAAAATTTGGCCAAAAAAACACTTTTTCCTCACATTTCGGTGACAGAAAGTTCTGGAATCTCAGAGGAGCCACAAATTCCCTTCCACCCAACGTTCCCCCAAGTCTCCCAATAAAAATGGTACCTCACTTGTGTGGGTAGGACTAGTGCTTGCGACAGGAAATACCTCAAAACACAACATGGACACGCCACATTTTCCCAAAGCAAACAGAGGTGTTTTTTGCAAAGTGCCAAGCTGTGGATTTTGGCCTCTAGCTCAGCCAGCACCAAGGGAAACCTACCAAACCTGTGCATTTCTGAAAACTAGAAACCTAGGGGAATCCAGGATGGGGTGACTTGTGGAGCTCTCACCAGGTTCTGCTACCCAGAATCTTTTGCAAACCTCAAAATTTGGCCAAAAGAACACTTTTCCCTCACATTTCGGTGACAGAAAGTTCTGGAATCTGAGAGGAGCCACTAATTTCCTTTCACCCAGCGCTCCACCAAGTCTCAGATAAAAATGGTACCTCACTTGTGTGGGTAGGCCTACTGCCCGCGAAAGGAAATGCCCAAAAACACTATGGGGGGTCATTCTGACCCTGGCGGTCAACGACCACGGGAGCACCGCCAACAGGCTGGCGGTGCTTCCAAGGGCATTCTGACCGCGGCAGTTCAGCCGCGGCCAGAAAGGGAAAACCGGCGGTCTCCCGCCGGTTTTCCGCTTCCCTACAGAATCCTCCATGGCGGCGGAGCACGCTCCGCCGCCATGGGGATTCTGACACCCCCTACCGCCATCCTGTTCCTGGCCGGTCTCCCGCCAGGAACAGGATGGCGGTAGGGGGTGCCGCAGGGCCCCTGGGGGCCCCTGCAGTGCCCATGCCAATGGCATGGGCACTGCAGGGGCCCCCGTAAGAGGGCCCCACGTAGTATTTCAGTGTCTGCCAAGCAGACACTGAAATACGCGACGGGTGCAACTGCACCCGTCGCACCTTCCCACTACGCCGGCTCAATTCTGAGCCGGCGTCCTCGTGGGAAGGTTGATTTGCCCTGGGCTGGCGGGCGGCCGCCCGCCAGCCCAGGGCAAATCCCAAAATACCCTCAGCGGTCTTGCGACCGCGGAGCGGTATTTTGTTGGGGGAAGTCTGGCGGGCGGCCTCCGCCGCCCGCCAGACTCGGAATCACCCCCTATGTGGACACATGAAAATTATCAAATACTGAACTACCTGTTTTTGCAGGGGGGACCTGCATTTTTGGTCCTGGGGTCAGCAGCCATATAGGGAAACCTACCAAACCCAAACATTTCTGAAAACTAGACACCAAGGGTATCCAGGGAGATGTGACTTGTGTGGATCCCTCAGTGTTTTCGTACCCAGGATCCTCAGCAAACCTCAAATTTAGCTAAAAATCAATTTTTTCCCACATTTCTGTGTGGGATCACCACACCGGGACAAAGTTCCTACCACCCAACTTTCCCCTCAGTCTCCTGGTAAAAATGATACCTATTGTGTAGGTGTGCCAAGTGCCTGTGACAGGAAAGAACCAAAAACATGTCGAAATTGAGGGGGAACCAAAGCGAGTCCAAAAGGGCAGTTTGAAAAAAATCATTTTTAGGTTGACAAGTGGGCAGAATTTTTATTTGTATAGATGTGACAATGCTGGGTGGTAGGTATTTTGTGGATTCCTGCAGATTCCGGAAGGTTCCATCACAAAAATGTGGGAAAAATGTGTGATTTCCAGCAAAGTTGGAGGTTGGCAGGGCATTGTGGGTAAGAAAATGGTGCAGGTGCAGGTGCATGTGAAGCACACCACCCTGGACTCACCCAGATGTTTAGTTTTCAGATGTGTCTAGGTCTTGTGGATTTTTCTACATGGCAGCATCCCAAAGTCCAAAAAGTGCAGCCCTCACCATTCCAAGTGAGACAATTTTGAGAGTTAGCCAAGTTCTCATGGCCCAAATGTAAAACCAAAACTCAAAATAATCAAATGTCCTCTTGCTTGCCATGGGATAAGATGTTTTAGTGTGCGGGGGAGAGCTAAAAGACTGTTACCCCCTTCAGTTGTGGTGGGAGCATAACCAGGCCCATACTGGTTGGTAGCCATCACCACACTATTTTTTTTTTTAATTCCCTCGCATCTAGTAGACTGTATGCCCCCTCTGGGTGTGGATCGGGGGTAATTGCCCTATTATGCCCCTAATGGGCAGAACAACTTTGGCTTCATTTATTTGGGGTGGGGGTATGGCCATACCACCACCCTCTTATTTTGAAAAAAAAAATCTTCCCTGGTCTCTGGTGGGCTTTCTGGGCCTTCCAAAAATAGGCTGATCTACCCCCAAGGGGGGCAGATATGCCCAACAGTAATGTGCCCCCATGGGGAGCGACCCTTGCCCAAGGGGCTGACCCCCAATCAAAACACACTCATACACACACCAATCCCTGGTGCCGAAGTTGTTTCTGCCCTAATAGAAATAGACCGATCTGCCCCCAAGGGGACCAGAAATGGCCGAAGATAAATTTGTCCCCCCCCCCCCCCCGGAGCAATCCTTGCCTGAGGGATTGCTTCCCTTGAGTGAAATTGGCGCAAAAAATACCGAGTTCCTAGTGGCATCAGCCTCATAAATATAGGCTGATCTGCCCACAGGGGGGGCAGAAACGGCCTAAAATAAATGTGCACCCCAGGGTAATAACCCTTGCCTAAAGGGTTGCTCCCCTTGCGTGAAATTGACCCAAAACATTGAAATCCCCGGTGTCTAGTGGTTTCTGCCTAAAGACAATATGCCCCCCAGGGGAGCGACCCTTGCCTATAAAAAAAAAAAAACAGAAAAAAAAGATCCCTGTTGTCTACGGGGGTCAGGGGGGCAAGGGTGGAAGGGGGAGCGATTCCCCTTCCATTCCTGCCCAGGGGAGGGGGGTGCCAGGCCCTTGGGGAGAGCGCTGTGAGGACGAGGTGGTTACGTCCCTGGCGCCTGAGCGCCACGGCAGCTGACATAACCACCTTGTCCTGGGCACCCGAGGGGTTAATAAATACTCAGATTTGGGTTCACATCATAATTCTTTGGTGATAGAGTGCCAGGGTCCGAATCCTGATCTCCCACAACGGCCTATGTTATATCTGCTCAAAGAGTGTCTGCCAGGTTCAATAATACTTTTAAAGGGGTGGGTGCACCACACACCTGGCCTACTAACTGCACAGTGTGCTTAGTGAATCCTTAAACAATGGGGTGAGCTGGATGTGCAGAAACATTATCAAAACACCTCCCTAAACTATCTTTATGTTTGTGGTTTTTAACCTTGAGTTCTCAGACTCCTTGCAGTCTTTAAAGTTTACTCATGGGGTCAGCGACTGTTTAGAAAATTAAAGAATATTAGCAGATTAATAATGTATACAGACATACAAATGTTTAATTAAAAAACACACTCTATATCTATGAAGAACTTTGAAACTAGATGCTAAAACTTAGGTTGGTATCCTTAGCTTAATTTGTGAGGGCCAAAAAGAAAATACATCAAACGGAATCTAGCATTGACAATTGGTGGCCTTAACCAAAGCATTTGTGTGCACCACAAAATTAGAGCATGCATTAGTAACAAAAAAGACAAAATTATATGTTAGAGTCTAGCACATTGCTTCATCTTCTAGAAATAAAAAATAAAATCAAACTCAGAAAAACTCCAACCTTCCAATTAAAATAAAAAAAATATCTTTTGTGTATTTTGTGTTTGTGAATACATTATTTTAAAATGTATATACTTGTTTCATGTATAACTTTTTTAATGTATTTGTTGTGTTAAGGTTCAAATAATAGATCTTGCTAAAGCTTTCCCATGTTCCAGTAGTGATACAGTGGGAGTTCACAAATGATTTATTGAATTTGGGATTTACACTAGCCCAGATCTATAAAAATATGAGAATGTTCTAGGGATATTGGTGTGCTGATCTTTAGGAAAGATGTGGTATACTAATTCTGTTACACCCATGATGAAAGTTCATTCTGTTCACAAAATATCAAAGCACGAAGCACCTCCTCGCACGAAGCACCTCCTCATCACAGCTTATTTTTAGTACATCCTGCTCTCTTACAATTGATTGAAATCTATAAAGTCACTTTCTCACGAATAAGAAGGTTAAATAGAACTTTTTGAAAGCCCACCATGGAATATTTCACTCGTGGAAAAACATCGATTATGGGTGTGTTCCTAGCCTTAGTGGAGTGCTCAGCAGAGTGTACGTGGAGCTAAATTACCTCTGCAAAGTTCTCTAAAAAGTCCACTTGGGAAATTAGAAGTTTGTGCATCATTCCTCTTCGCCCCCTGTAAGTTTTTGACACTATCCTGATTTTTCCAAACATGAAAAGCATCATGAAGTATATGCAAATTTAGGAGAGCTATGTAACATTCTTCCCTGACACATTGAGACGAGAGCTGTGGCAACACATATCCAGAGTATCTAGCAACAGTAACACTAAAGAATGTGAGGGTCGCACAGGTCGTCTCTCTTTCCAAAGGCAGCATTGACAAGGTCAGCACTTGACCGAGAGACAAAACATATACAGTATTGTATCGCAATGATAAGCTACAGAATTGCTACTAAATATCTATATTACAATAGACATACTTCACAGAATACTGTATGTAACTCATTACTGATATGGATATTTTAAACGTGCTCACATACATGTGAAGGCAACACAAATTTTTTCCATCCTGCAAGTGAAAAACGCAGTTTTCTCTTTAGTAACAAAAATGGTCTATTTCCAGTCTTAAAATATTTTTATTTGATTTTTACCCCTTTTATTTTAAAAATACTAAGGGGCATATTTATACTCCGTTTGCGCCGGAATTGCGTTGTTTTTTTTACGCAATTTCGACGCAAAACTAACTCCATATTTATACTTTGGCGTTAGACGTGTCTAGCGCCAAAGTCCATGGAGTTTGCGTCATTTTTTAGTGTGGACACCTACTTTGCGTTAATGAGATGCAAGGTAGGCGTTCACGTCTAAAAAATCGACTCCGAGGCATGTGCGTCGGATTTATACTCCCGGGCAAAATTCACGCTCGGGAGTGGACGGGTAAAAAAAAATGACGTACGCCGCTTTTGCGCCGTTTTTTAGCGCCTGCAAACGGCAGGCGTTAAGGGACCTGTGGGCTCTGAAAGAGCCCAGAGGAGCCCTCCCATGCCCCCAGGGACCCCCCCTGTCACCCTTGCCCACCCCAGGAGGACACCCAAGGCTGGAGGGACCCATCCCAGGGACATTAACGTAAGTTCAGATAAGTGTTTTTTTTTTTTTTGTGGCATAGGGGGGCCTGATTTGTGCCCCCCTACATGCCACTATGCCCAATGACCATGCCCAGGGGACAGAAGTACCCTGGGCATGGCCATTGGGCAAGGGGGCATGACTCCTGTCTTTGCTAAGACAGGAGTCATTTCTATGGGGGTTGGGAATGAAAAAAAATGGCGCAAATCGGTTTGAGGCGAAAGAATTGCCTCAACCTGACTTGCCCCATTTCTTGACGCCCAAGCCCCATATCCCCCTACGCCGGCGCTGCCTGGTGTATGTCGTTTTTTTCCACGCACACCAGGCAGCGCCGGCGGCTAACGCCGGCTAACGTCATTGATTAAATACGGCGCCCGCATGGCGCTTCAGAATGGCGTTAGCCGGCGCTAATTTTTTTTACGCAAAACTGCGTTAGCGCAGTTTTGCGTCAAAAAGTATAAATATGGCCCTAACTCCTTTGTAAGAGGTATTCCACCTTCATGTATATATAAAATAACAAAAAATCCTCATGTTTTCCGACTGGGAAATTCCTGATCTAATGCTGGTTGAAATATTGCTTGGCCTGGTTCACAACTGCAAGTGTAAGTAGATTTGTATCGGAATTAGAACGCACTTTTTTTACACGTGTTGGTAGTTCACTAAAGAATCCCAGTAGAAGGACTGGGAAACTGAGCGAAATTTCCAAATCCACACCTTCAAATTTCATGTAGCACACTCCCTGGGCGGTGTGGGCACACATTTCTATAATGCTTAATTAAACAAATCGTGAATATACACACTGGTGCAATGCAGCCCGATGTTATTTTTTTCATTTTGTATTGTAGAAACTCCTTCCCCTGCATTGCCTCCACTTTTGGAAGTAATCTGTTCCCATTCTCACCCTGGGTGAAGTTTCATCCAGCCCTTTGGAAAACTTCAAAGATGCCAAGGATGGAAAAGGGTTGAAACAGTTTGTAAATAGCAAAATAAAACACAGGTTTGTGGCTTATCGCAAAATACTAGGCAAATCGCAACTCATTCCACCGACACGCCTCCACTTTCATGGGGTGTTGTAGTGTATAATTGTATGCACTCATGGTATAGAATGATACGGTAGTAAAATTATGTATGCATGCATATTTCTGGGATGCGTAAATAAAGACATTTTCAGCCGCAAGAGTACATTTATGGCCAAAAACGCCTTTTTGAATCGGGTTGAGTGATTTTAAACTTTAAACAGCCATTGAAAACCCCAGTTAGTATGTATTATCAACAAAGAGAGCATGTATAGTGGGACAGAGAAACACACCTACAGGCCAATAGGTCTACAGTCACCAGTTGACACGGATACACAATCATGGAAGGATCCATGCTCACAGATATCATACATTACCTGTTTCCACAGGTGGCAAAGGGTTATGTGCCTCGGTCGTTAGCATCATATTATGCAGCAGCTGTGGCACAGGATGAAGTGGACCAGAATGTATGCGATTATGTGCAGTAATGGAGCAGTGTGATGTGCATTCTGGGAGCGCATGACAATGTAGTGTAGAGAAGCACTGAGTGATGGTTCTCAGTAGAGATCTGAGCTCTAGGCATCAAGGAAGACTGGGTGCTGTGCATCAAGGAATAAACATGTTTTTTGCCCAGTGCTTTAAATGGAAATGCCGAAGTGCGGGTACTCACTCTAGTGTGTACTTATTTGCTCTAGAGATGTGAAGGTACTCTCCCACTAAATGTATTGCAGCAGTGCTGAGAAGTGGAGGTACTCTCACTTACAAATAGAAGAAGTGCAGGTACTCTGTACCGGACATTACCTGTCTATTTAAAGCACTGGTTTTGCCGCCTGACATCATTGGGTGAGGGAAGGGCAAAAGAGTGGATTGCAAGATGGCCGCTGTAGAGCACATGGGGTGCAGCTACCTGCCGGAGATCGACGTCAGTAAGGACAGAGCACCCAAATGCTACTTGTTAAATGTTAGGGCAAAGCTAGTATCAATCACGATATGAAGACACCAAGGCTAAATCATCATGACATTACATTTGGATAAATGTAATATGCCCAGAGTACTGAATTGTAATGTTATGCCCTCATTGAAGAAAAGGTGGATTTGCGGCTGTCATTTGTGCATTTTCCACCTACTTGTACAGTATAGTCTCCTCCAACAGTGGTGCCCTGAGCACACACGATAGCTACGGAGGACAAAGGGTGCATGTGCTGGTAGCAAGAGTGACCAAAACTGGAACGAAACTGGAGAGCAGTATGCCATGCTATGAGAGATGGATGGAGTGGCAGAGAGAGGCGGACCAGGTGTCATGAAAATACAAGAGGAGAACACAAACAAGTTCCAGCGCAGGTGTAGGTCACCGGTGCCCCCTTCAGCGCAGTAACTCCAGAGCATAAAATCACGAGAAGCTGATACTGCACTGACTCTGCCTCAAAGCGCCCAGAAGATCGCTAGGTGAATGAGGCCGATATTCATTTCTGTTGCACACTCATAATTTATAAACAGCCCATAGAAATGTGGAATATGACTGGGAGACTGGCGCAGCAATGAGGGAAAGACATGCAGGAGTTTTGATGCCATTCAGCTGGCTCGATGGCTAAGACTGGAAGAGGTGCACTAAAAATTAAAGTAAAATGGGCCTGGGGAAAAGGCTTATACAATTGCAAAAATTAACAGCTTTGAAAAGAACATTTCCCAAGACAACGAGAGCCCCCCTTCACTGTCTCAAGAACGTGTGAGGACTACTTAAGAGTTACGGGGAAAATATAAACCATTTGTGATAAATTAAAGTTGTGATACAACCACCACTATGTTTCTCTGAGATATTCAGTCTCATATTTGTAATTGTGAATGTCTACCCATTGCTCTCAAACTATTAGAGATAACCTTACCACTTTAGTAAATCCTAATTCATATGAAATAAACCCAGTTCTCTCTAGAAAAGGGTTGATCTGAGCTCTCTAGTGACTTGTAAAAGTAATACTTTGGAAGAGAACACAAGAGCTGTTCATTCTGAACCAGAAAAAATGAAACAGGCAACCTTCAAAAATATTCTTCTGAAGACCAGTGGCCCTTTCAAAGGGCCACAGGACATGCAGGGGCTACTGGGTCCAACAGTAAGGGTTCGGGCCTTTTACTCCTGATGTCCCGGGGCCTGACCTGCTATGGATTATGAGCAACTGGGCCAAGTATCCCTTCTGCATTTGACTTGCAGGGTTAGTGCGGGCTGAGCAGTACAAGGCTCCCTCTGGGAGTGGGAGTGAGGTTTGAATACAAGGTACTAAAAATAGGCCTGGGCGGAGTTCACAGAGTTCCACTCTGTGGAATTCCATAGAGTTGATCAAAACTCAGTGGAATTCAGCAGAGGCGAAGTTCCATGTGCCACGGAGTGGTACCCTCTCCCGAACGCGCCCAATCTCGGAAGCGATAAGCAGGGTCAGCCTTGTTTGCCAGGCTCGATCCTGCTTAGCCCTTCTGAGACCGTACGCATTCAGGAGAGGGCCATAGGCAGTGAAAGCTGCCATTTCAGGCCTCGTGCACTGGCCTGTCCCGTGTGCACTGCACACAGGACGGGCCCGGTGCACAAGAGGCCTGAAACAGCAGCTTTCTTTCACTGCCTATGGCCCTGGCCTGAATTCAGGCCAGGGCCATAGGCAGTGTAAGCAGCTGTTTCAGGCCTCCTGTGCATCAGTGTGCACATTAAAGAAAAAAGAAGGACTTACCTGGGTTCTCCCAAGGGGTCCTTATTGCCAGTGCAGCAGCTTGGCTCTCTGCCTCCCTCTGCCCCCTGCACCTGGAATCCATTCTTGAGCTGCTGGCGAGCAGCTCCATCAATGTGAGTGCACACTACAGCCCAGTCTTACGCAGTGTGGCCCATAATAGGGCTGCCCTTTGCACGCGGCAAGGTCCGCTCCGCTGGTGGGGCTAGCAGAGATTTTTGGGCAAACTCTGCACTCCAAGCGGAGTGCAGAGTGCTAAAAACTCTGTTAGCTCTGCCAGCGGAGCAGATCTCACGCAGCAGCAGCAATACATAGGCAGTGTAAGCAGCTGTTTCAGGCCTCCTGTGCATCAGTGTGCACATTAAAGAAAAAAGAAGGACTTACCTGGGTTCAGCCAAAAACTTACTTTTGTGAAAAAAGAGAAGTATTTTATTTATACCACTCACCAATACAAAGAAAAAATATGACATTCACAAAGAATTACCTGTCCTCTCCTAAGGTAAGGGCTCTAGTGTTTCTTTGGCAGTTCCCTGTCCCACTAATTGCTCAAGGGAAAGTGGTTGTTCTGCCTTCCCCATTGTTAACATCCAGGGTATGCCTCACTAGTTGCCCGAGCCTCAAGATTCTACTTTGACTCTGATTTCAAGCCCATAGTGTTTCCAGCACTGCTTCGGTAAGTTGGCAGCAAGATTCTCCAGAGAGATAGGCCTGAAATCAGCCTTAATTGCACCAGCAGGATGAAGCATCTGGAGTTCCTGAGTGAGCCTCCCCATCTGTGGGTGCTCACAGCAGATGCAGCCAAGCCCAGGTGAGTCAGCCGCATGCCGACCAGGCGCTGCAGTCAGCGGGCACTGTGTCTCTAAGTCTTACTCTGGATGAAGGTACGCAGGTGCTCCCCTAGTGGCGGGTGCAGATCAGGTCCCACTTCTTGGTGCTTCCTGGTAGCCCCTTCTGGCATACGGTGCCACCTTAATCTCACAATGCATGAGCTCCTGCCCGATAGGCAAAGTGAATTTCTGCATGGTGGTCCCTCATGGCATACGGGGTCACCTCCCACTATCGCACAAGGCTACGGCTTTTAACGCACAACAGTATTTTTCACGATGGCCCCTCCTGGAATCAGGGTTTGCCAACTTCGCCGCTAAGAATGGGCTCCAACCAAATTGGAGCAGTGTGGCACATGGCTCAAGTCACAGTTGCCCTTTCCTGGTATATGGGGGGTTGCCAACTCTTATCTGCACATGCGCAATGCCCAATCAGTGCAGCAGTCATTTACTCAACCTGGCAAAGGGAGACCATTTGACAGGCCTCCCCACTGGACCTTGTTACCTCAAAATGCTCCCCTCTTCCTCACAGGGTACACTAGTTTTGGCAAGCAGGCAGGCGCTTGTGCTCCAGGCTCCAGGGTATGTGGTCTTGGTTTCTCTGGGTGATGTCCCCTCACCAGGCAGGGTTACTAGCAGGCCTTGGACCCAATTCTGGTCACATACAGAAGTCTTATAGAGCTTTCCCTCCTCACACAGCCCGTCTTGCTATGTGGTAAATGACTTTTTTTGGGGTCTCATATAGTCTTATAGTCCATTTCCAGGCTTGGGGTCTCATATAGTCTTATAGTCCATTTCCAGGCACCAAATGTGATTTAGGGTCTGAGTCTTCGATGTTTTATTTGGAGGTTCTGCTTTTTTTGAAGTGTCTACTCCTATGCTACCTCTTTCTCTTGACGAGCAGTATGTCACAGCCAGAGAGACTCTAAAGCTGATAGTCCCACTACACAGGCCATGGGAGTGACTAGAGTTTACACCCCTGGATGTCAGCCACAGGGATTCGTGCATGAAAAGCTCAGTCCAGGGCTCCCTTCCCTACTGTTTATAATTCCCTTATCAGTCCCATCTCCTTTCGGCGATGTGTCCAGGCCCTTTTCTTGCGACTTCTCCCTGAACTAAATAGCACCCTTTGAAGTGTGCAGGGGAAGCCTGCTCTGTCCTCCTCAGTGCGCCCCATACAGCTTACAGGAGTGCAGCAATACACAAATCTGGATGAGGGGATTAATCTACCTCCTCCTGTCTCCACCATGCAGGCCTGGCTCTCCTAGAATGGAACCCTTCATGCAAGGCCCCATTTGCAGGCATACTTACACCCTCTATATGTATACAGCAAACACACACAGCACACACTGTATCCTTCACGTACTGTACCACTCACAGGCACACATAAACCTAGTAAATACATTACTGTGCATGAACTGCCCAGCACTATATCATTCATGTACTGTGATGCTCATAGACACACATAAATTTAGCATTTATGCAGTGCCTAGCACGTGTCCCTTGTATATGGTACCACTTCTAGGTGAACATATCTTCAAAATATGCATCCAACAAGCACTCACTGCACAACACTACACAGTACCATTCACAGGCACAAATACACAGAGCATATGCATCTAACATTCACACAGTGCACAGCACTACATCCTTTATGTATTGTACTATTCACAAGCACGCATACACCCAGCACATGCATTTAACATGTTTGCAGAGTATAGTGCTTCGTGCTGCTGACCCGGTACCCTTCTCAGGCACACAGACTCCTAGCACAGATATACCTCTCATGCACTGCACAGCACTACACACTAAACTGATATAGGGCAAGGGTTGAGTTAAACACACAGCAGTGGGATTTAAAAATGATTGAGTCTGTAGGACTCACTCCAGTGATACAGATTAAAAAAAGGTCCTGTACACTCCTCTGATCACTACACCGTATGCAGCCGCTACAGCATTCGCAATGCTCAACTCTGGAGAAGGCAGTAGCCTTCCACTACTAGGAGGGTAGCACTTTGGGGCCCTCTCCCAGTCCAACAAAATTGCAGTCTGTGATGCAGGCCTGTGTCATTGCGCACACCCATGATCCGTGTTTGCCTATGACAACAAAAATCAGTATCAGGTATGAAAAGATCAGTACAGTTGGGCACTCTGGGCAGAGGGGCACATCCATTACCATGCAGAGGACTTTTCCATCCCAGCAGATGCCCCTCTTAATCAGAACACCCTGAACCAACTCCTAACCTTGAGAACTTGGGTGATTAGATAGGTGAAAACAACTAGAATGTTTGCCCCTGAGGCTCTATCAGGCTCTGTGCTCTACCACAAATCTATCCATTGCAAAGAAACGGACCATCTCAACAAGTTGGAATTATCTCCCTTAAGAGCGCCCAAATATTTCAGTGGCTTATGATCCACCTGCACCTCAAACCTGGTACCAGTCAAATAAGGGCAGAAATTACCAAAGGCTCAAACTACAGCAAAGCACTTCTTCTCAACAACCTCCCACTTCAGCCCTCTGGGTAGTAATCTTCTACTAATAAAAGTTACCAGACGCTCTTGTGAGAGCGTTAATTTTCTCATATGTTTATTAATGGTTTTCATATTAATAAGGAGTGTTGATCTAATGTGTAAAACAAGAAAACTTTAAAGTTGTTGTTTTTCTGTTCTTGGTTGAGCCAAATTATATTCAGATGCTGTAGTTATTTTCCATGATTAAAAGCTTCAAAATAATAAGGGCCATATTTATACTTTTTGACGCAAAACTGCGCTAACGCAGTTTTGCGTCAAAAAAATTAGCACCGGCTAACGCCATTCTGAACCGCCATGCGGGCGCCGTATTTATTCAATGACGTTAGCCGGCGTTAGCCGCCGGCGCTGCCTGGTGTGCGTGGAAAAAAACGACGTACACCAGGCAGCGCCGGCGTAGGGGGAAAATGGAGTATGGGCGTCCTAAAATGGTGCAAGTCAGGCTGAGGCAAAAAAATCGCCTCAACCCGTTTTGCGCCATTTTTTTACGACGCCCAACCCCCATTGAAATGACTCCTGTCTTAGCAAAGACAGGAGTCATGCCCCCTTGCCCAATGGCCATGCCCAGGGGACTTATGTGCCCTGGGCATGGCCATTGGGCATAGTGGCATGTAGGGGGGCACAAATCAGGCCCCCCTATGCCACAATTAAAAAAAAAAAAATAATACTTACCTGAACTTACCTTAATGTCCCTGGGGTGGGTCCCTCCATCCTTGGGTGTCCTCCTGGGGTGGGCAAGGGTGGCAGGGGGTGTCCCTGGGGGCAGGGGAGGGCACCTCTGGGCTCATTCTGAGCCCACAGGTCCCTTAATGCCTGCCCTGACCCAGGCGTTAAAATCCGGCGCTAATGCGGGTTTTTTAGACCCGCCCACTCCCGGGCGTCATTTTTGCCCGGGAGTATAAATACGACGCATATGCATCGGAGTCATTTTTTAAGACGGGAACGCCTACCTTGCATATCATTAACGCAAGGAAGGTGTTCACGCAAAAAAATGACACTAACTCCATGAACTTTGGCGCTAGACGCGTCTAACGCCAAAGTATAAATATGGAGTTAGTTTTGCGTCGAATTTGCGTTGAAAAAAACGACGCAAATTCGGCGCAAACGGAGTATAAATATGCCCCTAAATGTTTTCATGCTTGTGTAGATGTATTCACAGCTACTCCTAGCAGGTTACAGTGACATGTCTTACAAGGTCATATATTAACTGAGCGTTGCATAAGTTGAAATGTTCTATTGTTTGAGAATGTTACTAATATCTGGTCTTTCCTCATGGATGGAAGTAAAGTAGCAGAGAAAGTTTCTTCCTGAGAACAAGATATGTGAGAGGCGGATGAGACAATGGATTTACAGATGAGACGGAAGGAGAGTGTATCTACCGAAAGAAAATGTTGTAGTTAGCGTAGGTTTGACAAGTTTAGGTCATCAAATTAATTGTCGATTGACCAAAATGAAAACACCCCATAGATTGACCAATCAGGAGTTTATTAGATTTTAGCATAATAATCTCTGTAGGCTAATTAGAAAGGAAAGAGCGAGAAAGAGCTTGGAGTTCTTTGGGAATGCATGAACCGTAGGTTTGTTGTTCCTTGAGAGCAGACAAGTGTCGAAATTAGCTGTCATTAGGCCTAAACTGTTGATGGTGTCCTCAAGTGGAAGCTGATCATTTGCTGTTACTACTATTGTGGTAATGTATGTCTTTAAATATGAATTGTGTCTCCCTTGCTTTTCAGGTACCACTGCAACTAATAATTATATTGCTGCACATTATTAGTTATATATATATATTGACATAATTGAGTTAAGTGTTTTCCAAATTTGCGTTTCTAAATTCTTTTCACATGAAGCCCAACATGTAATGCTAATTTGTGGTTAGTTAGGAAAATAAACATCTATTGCTTATGATCTGGTTTGAGTTCATTTGATGCTAAACTAATGTACTCTGTACCATCATTACCGGCTTTTGTATTATTAATAAGTGTGATTCTTTTGAAGATAATTTGTTTAACTGTATTAATCAAATTGAGATTTTAATGAGCAGCTATTGATTCTTTATGCTCATCATTTGTATTTGAGAGTCATCTTTGTGACCTTAGCATTGTTAATATAGCGAAATAAATGTATGTATTCTTGTTACAAAACTGGTGTGATTATTGACTGAAGCTTTATAATATTGAATATTGTTCATTTGTTATTGATTTATTGTTTTTCACAATTCTCAATGGTGACATCTCCTCAAACCTATGCTGCTTCGAACCATCATCCTCTAGCGCAGGATCCATTATATAGTATTGATAAAAGTTTGGATCTTATAACACGCTTGTAGTTTTTTTGGTAGTAGATTACAGTTACGTCATTGTTTTGATGATATCATAATGGGACTGTGAGGTTCGATCGTGTCAAAGTGGTTTGTTCTTTCTTTCTTTTTTCAAAATTGTTGAACAGATTAACATGAAGAGTGGCTAGTTGCTTTAAAATGGCTTTCCCCAGTTCTTGGAAATGCCCTAGGTTGATGAGTATGCTCTCAGCAGTGTTTGATTGTAGTTGAATGAGGTGTATAGAGCGTTTGCGCTTGCACAGCTTTAGCTAATTTGCAGATGATCATGTTGAATATGAGTTTAGAGGAGTAGGAATACTCAAAATTAGTGATTAGATAGTAACCTACAGCAGTTGCCACAGGGAAGTAGTTTGTTTCTGAGTCAAGGTCGCGGTAGAGGACAAAGAATGATGATTCCAGTGGTGAATAGACAGAGTGGCAGTGAAAGAGAATGTGGTGTTTCCACAAACAGCTCAATACCCGATGACAAAGGAGGCACAAAGAGGGTGTAGCCACCCTCAAGAACAGTAGCTGTTGGCTATTGCCCTCCCAGACCTAAGCACACCCCTAAATTCAGTATTTAGGGGCTCCCCAGATCCCAGGAAATCAGATTCCTGCAGCCTGAAGAAAAAACAAGGACTGCTGACCTACAAGCCTGCAGAGAAGGAGGAAGATGACAACTGCTTTGGCCCCAGCCCTACTGGCCTGTCTCCAACTTTGAAAACCTGCTCTAGCAATGCATCCGACAGGGACCAGCGACCTCTGAAGCCTCAGATGACTGCCCTGGACTACAGGACCAAGAAACCCCGTGAGCAGCGGCCCTGAATACCGGCTACTTCTTTGCAACAAAGAAGCAACTTCTAAAGACTTCATGTTTCCCGCCGGAAGCGTGAGACTCTACACTCTGCACCCGACGCCCCCGGGTTGACTTGCAGAAAACCAATACCTCAGGGAGGACTCCCCGGCAACTGCGAGCCCGTGAGTAACCAGAGACGACACCCTAAGCCCCCAAAGCGACGCCTGCAGAGAGAATCCAGAGGCTCACCCTGACCGCGACTGTCTGTAACAAGGGACCCAACGCCTGGAACCAACACTGCACCCGCAGCCACCAGGACCTGAAGGAACAGAACTTCGATGCAGGAGTGACCCCCAGGCCACCCTCAGCCTTGCCCAGGTGGTGGCTGCCGCAAGAAGCCCCCCCGTGCCTGCCTGCACCGCTAAAGTGACCCCCGGGTCCCTCCATTGAAACCTATACAAAACCCGACACCTGCTTTGCACACTGCACCCAGCCGCCCCTGTGCCACTGAGGGTGTGTTTTGTGTGCCTACTTGTGTCCCCCCCAGTGATCTACAAAACCCCCCTGGTCTGCCCCCGAGGACGCAGGTACTTATCTGCTGGCAGACTGGAACCGGAGCTCCCCTGTTCTCCAGAGGCGGCTATGAGTTTTGGGCACCTCTTTGACCTCTGCACCTGACCGGCCCTGAGCTGCTGGTGTGGTAACTTTGGGGTTGCCTTGAACCCACAATGGTGGGCTGCCTATGCCCCAGAACTGAGACTTGTAAATGTGTTACTTACCTCCTAATCTAACCTTTACTTACCTCCCCCAGGAACTGTTGATTTTTGCACTGTGTCCACTTTGAAAATAGCTTATTGCCATTTTTACAAAGACTGTATGTGATATTGCTTTTATTCAAAGTTCCTAAAGTATCTAAGTGAAGTACCTTACATTTAAAGTGTTTAATGTAAATCTTAAGCCTTTGGTTCCTAAAATAAACTAAGAAATTATATTTTTCAGTATAAAAACCTATTGGCCTGGAGTAAGTCTTTGCGTGTGTGTTCCTCATTTATTGCCTGTGTGTGTACAACAAATGCTTAACACTACCCTCTGATAAGCCTACTGCTCGACCACACTACCACAAAATAGAGCATTGGAATTATCTAATTTTGCCACTATCTTACCTCCAAGGGGAACCCTTGGATTCTGTGCACACTATTTCTCACTTTGAAATAGAATATACAGAGCCAACTTCTTAACACAAAAACATGGTGGTGTCAATCGCCCAGTAGCATATTTTTCTGCTACTTTTGATAATGTTGCAGCAGCCCTACCTGGATGTGTTCGAGCTGTTGCAGCCGTGGAACAGAGTATAACTCAAAGTGAAAATATTGTGATGGGTCATCTCTGACAGTAATGGTACCTCATTCTATTGAAATTCTGCTGACCAGATCAAAGACAAAATATTTGACAAACGCAAGATTAACGCGTTGCGAAACAGTTATTCTTGGGGCACCAAATGTGACAATAAAAAGGTGCACAGTGCTTAACCCGGCAACGTTAGTACCAAATGAGAGAGAAGATCTGTCTAACATAGATGATGTTGAACATGATTGTTTGGAGGTGACAGAACTTTGTACTAAACCAAGGGAAGACATTAAGGATACTTGTTTGGAAGACAATGGTCAAATTATTTTTGTTGATGGTTCTTGTTTACGAGTCAACAGGGGTGCATTGAGAGTGGGGTATGCGGTGTGTACAGTCACAGGCATACTAGAAGCTTCATGGCTCAAAGGAGTAATATCTGCCCAAGTTTCAGAGTTGGTGGCTCTTACTACTAGAGCGTGCCAGTTATCAGAACAAATGAAAGTCACAATCTACACTGATACTCAGAATGGATTTGGAATTGTGCAGGAATTTGGGCAAATTTGGTCACAAAGAGGGTTCCTGACTTCTTCAGGATCACCTGTAAGAAATGGATAAAGAATACATGACTTACTGCGAACAGTGCAGAAACCTGAGAAAATTGCCGTGGTCAAATGCAGTGCACACCAGAGAGGACAAGATTATGTAACATTGGGAAATGCTTATGCAGATTAGGTTGCAAAATGTTGTGCTCTAAATGGAATATCATTCAAAGGAAACTGGGAATTGATGTCTGAAAATGAAGAGATTTATGCAAATTTTACTGTACAAATAGTGGAGACACTAGATGAATTGAAAGCAATACAGAACAATGTTCCAGGTGAAGAAATAAGGGATTGGATTATAAATATATGCATACAAAGGGAGGATGACATTTGGGTGACAATGAAAGGAAAGGTAGTCTTGCTGAATAGTCTACTAATGCAAATGGCCAGATACTATCATGGCCAGACACATATTGGAAGGGATGCAATGATCAGGAGTTTTAAACAGTACTGGTACAATCCAAAATTCAGACAAGTGGCGGAGCTGGTGTGCCATAGCTGAATAATTTGCCAACAAATGAATGTCGGCAAAGGAACAATTGTCAACATGGGGCACATAGGGATGGCAGGAGGTCCATTCAGTAGAAGGCAGATGGATTTTATTGAGATGCCTGCATGTGCTGGTTTGAAATATGTGTTGTTGATCGTGTGCATTTTCAGTCATTGGATTGAGGCTTACCCGACACGTAGGAAGGACAGTCTGACCGTGGCTAAGTTGCTTTTGCGAAAACTAATTCCACGTTTTGGTTTTCCGGTTTCGATTGAATCAGATAGGGGTACACATTTTAATAACGAGGTGATAAAATTGCTTTTCTCCGCATTAAACATTCAACAGAGACTGCATTGTAGTTACCACCCAGAAGCTTCAGGTTTAGTGGAACAAATGAATGGAACACTGAAATCACAATTGGCAAAAGTGTGCGCATCAACAAATCTAAAATGGCCAGATGCTCTACCTCTAGTGCTAATGTCAATGAGAAGTACACCTGATAAAAAGACCGGGTTATCTCCGCATGAGATACTGATGGGGAGATCAATGAGATTACTAGCAATACCTGCAAACACACTTGTGAATTTCGCAGATGATATGGTGCTAAATTACTGCAAAAGCCTGGCTGATGTAGTTCGGTCTTTTTCTCATCAGGTGGAAGTTGCAACAGCTCAACAAATACAAGGCCAAGGACATAGGCCCTCATTACAACCCTGGTGGTCAAAGACCGCCAGGGTTGATTTGGCGATCGTACAGCACAGCAGACAGTGAAAAGCGCAATGGGTGCAGCTGCACCCGTCGCACGGCAGCAACACTGACAGCTCCATTAGGAGCCGCCTGCAATGTAATCGCCGATATCCCCACTGGGCCGGCGCCGGCCCAGCGGGGATGTTGAAATGCGGCTGGTGGGTTTGAGGCCGCTTAGGGGGACGCTTGGTGGTTCAACCTTGGCAGGCGGCCTCCGCCGCCCGCCAAGGTTGTAATGAGGGCCATAGTCTGAGAGCGGGAGACTCGGTGCTCATAAGGAAACACACGCGAAAGTCTTGCCTTGAACCACGTTGGAAGGGCCTGTATCAAATTGTGCTCACTACGACAACTGCAGTAAAGTGTGCTGGTTTGCCAAACTGGGTGCATATGAGTCATACGAGAAAGGTGCATGATCCAACAGAGAGAGAAGAAGAACTGTTGAGATTGCCAACAGTTGCTAATACTGCAAACCAAGGGGAGAAAAGTGAGCGAAACAACGAAAATGACAGAGATGTACCAACTCCTATAAAAGATGAAAGAGAACAAAATGGTGTAGATGAACAAGCTGTGAAAGGAGTAGAAGAATCAGTCCAGGAAGAAGGAGACAGGACTGATTCCAATCAGAGGAGGGTGTCCTTGAAGGAGTACGAAAAAGAGAAAACAACAGAAGAAAGATCTGCTCAGAGGAGGGAAACCTCAATAGCAGGTGGTTTGTCCAACCAAACCGAAGATGAGACAGACCCCATTGGGAAAGGAATTGGAATAGTCCCACCCAAGTGGGTTATACTCTTCCAGAACCAATTGCGGGAACGTCTAAAGAGAAGGGGTTCAAAGGCAAGTGAAGATTCAATATTGAGAAGACTATTGACAAAAGGAACATTAAAAGGAGACAATTGGCCAGAGAAAACTAGAAAAGGGAAAAAGTTGATGTGATTTCATCAATACCGGAGGAGAAAGAGTTGCCTGGTGAAGAACAAACGAGTGGAGAAGATAGTGAAAGTGGAAGACGACCAAAAAGGAAAAGAGTTGCGAGCAAACGATATGCTGGACCTGGCATATTTGAATTCAAGTGATTGCAAGAAGAATTTTGTAGTTATTGTTTTGACAGAGACTTAGAAAATTCTGACTTCGGAATGTGAAGATCCACAAAAGAGACATTGGGTTAAAGGTGAAAAAAAACAAAAGAAAATATTGAAAATTACGGGATAAGACAAATGAAAAATTGAACTCAGCCGAGCTGCCATACCGAACTTGACAAAGGATCTGTCCAAGAGTGAATGAATTAATTAAAAAAAGGGTTTTTGAGATTTTTGCTACATTTTTATTTGATAAATTTTTTACAAATCTTTTTTTATTTTTATTCCTAACATAGAAAATGAGTAACTCACATGGCCAAAACTGTAGGATTAGTTGTTGTAAAGTATTTGGTATTGGATTAGCGGTAGTGAGTGTGTTGATATGTTTATTATTGTTTGTGGGAGTGTCTCTTTATGAGATTGATGGAGTAAATCCGACTGCGGAAATAAGGGCCAGATGTACCAAAAATCCAAATTGCGACTTGCAGTTTGCGAGTCCCTGCGACTCGCAAATTGCAAGTCGCAATTTGGAATGCAGAAAGGTGTCTCAGACACCTTCTGCAACTCGCAATGGGGTCGCAAAGACCCACCTCATTAATATTAATGAGGTGGGTCGCAGTTTGCGACCCCATTGCGAGTAGGGACACTCACAGGGATGGTGGCCTGCTGGAGACAGCAGACCACCATGTCCGTGACTGCTTTTTAATAAAGCAGTTTTTTTTTTCTAAGTGCAGCCCGTTTTCCTTAAGGGAAAACGAGCTGCACTTTGAAAAAAAAAACCGAAACCTTTAGTTTCGGATTTTTTCAGGGCAGGTAGTGGTCCATTGGACCACTGCCTGCTCTGAAAAAATATTTTCTATTTCAGTCACAGTCCACAGTCCACAGTCACAGTCCAGTTTGCGACTGGGTTACCATCCACTTCATGTGGATGGTAACTGTGATTCCATTTGTGACCGCTTTCACAGTCGCAAATGGAATTGAATCACATTGCGAGTCGCAAATAGGAAGGGAACACCCCTCCCTATTTTCGAGTCGGAAATGCATTTTGCGAGTCGGATCCGACTCGCAAAATGCATTTCTGCATACCGGTGAGGCTTTTGCACCTCGCAAACGGCGACTCGCAAACGCCTTCGTACATCTGGCCCTAAGTTCTATACATTTGGCTGATAATCATTGACCAAAGAGAAATTGAGAATAGATGTAAAATATCTGCATGGGAAAAAAGAGCTTTCTTCTAATGTTTTCTATCTCTTTTTGCATGAGTATGTTGAGGTGATGGATGCGACTGATTGTTATTCCAGCTTCAGTAGAAGGAGGAACTACGTATCATAGTCTACCTGTGACTTACGCTGTAAGCTGTAGTGTTTTGCTAACACGCTTTTATAACCAGGAGTATATTCAAAGAAAATAACAGTAATTCTGAGAGATTTCTTTGAGCCTACTCTAACCTTTGGAACTGTCTTTGCCCACAGGAATAATTTGACTTGTTCACTAACGCCAGTAGAAAAGAAATTACTAGATAATACAGAGGATAGAAGGAGAGAAATCAAGGCAAAAATGTATAAGGGAATAATAAGTAGAAGGCCTGGAATAGATTATGTTTATACAGACATTACTAAGCAGGGTAAACTAACAATAGATGCTGAGCATGTAGGGAAACTTTGTATACAAAGACCATGGAGTAAGAATGATAGATTCTTTGTTGGAAAGAGTGAATGTAGACATGTTTTTATGTTTAAGAGTAAGTGGGATTTTATGATGAGTGGACAAGATCCTCTGATTCCTGGTGTTTACTATATTTGTGGAAGAAATGCATATTACCGCCTTCCTAAAGGATGGTATGGGACATGTTATTTGGGAGTAGTCTTTCCGGAAATCTATCAGTTGGAAGACTTGAGTAAGATTCCTGATTATATGAAATCACAAACGAGACATAAGCGAGAATCAATTTCTGGCATTGTGGGAGACATATTTGGGGCTATAATTCCATCAGAAGGAGTGGTCCTAAACTCGATTAAGCTCCAGAAACTGTCCACGATAGTGGATAATATGTTGACAAGATGTTCTGGAGCTATCATTCTTCTGGATACAGAATTAGCAGCTACGAGAGCTACGGCATAACAGAATCGCCTTGCATTAGACATTCTTTTGGCGAAAGAGGGAGGAGTTTGTAAATTAATTGGTTCTAATCATTGCTGTTCATTCATTCCTGACAATTCGGGAAAGGTTAAAGAATAAGGCCCTCATTATGACATTGATGGTAAGTCCAGCTTACCGCCATGCCGACTGCCGCCAACATACCGCGGCGGTTTAACGCTACCCATATTATGACACACACACATAGCAATCCTTCACTATACAGACACACACACAAGTCCATCCCACCAAAGGTCAGTGATAAACTGGCGGTACCAAAACCCACACCGTTACGCCAACAGAACTACGCCCACAGCATTATGACCCACAAATCACTACAGTGGACATTTAATGGTGCTAAACCAATGGCGGGACATACCGCTGCGCTCGAAATACACACACACATACAAAACAACACCACATTGGACAATTCAAACTACACACACCTGACACACATACACACACCACACCCACACCCCCACACCACTATAAAACACACACCCATACTACTTATAACCCCTTACTACTCAAAAATGTTGCCAACTGAGAGAGACAGACCAACAGCACCCAAAGAACTAGAGCCCCAAAACACCATCACCCATACACCATCCACGTACCTTACAGCACACACCCCAACACATCACCTCACACACCCTCACATACACCACCCACACTACACCCATGGCACCACAAAGACAGCCCAGGTTCTCAGAGGAGGAGCTAAGGGTCATAGTGGAGGAAGTCATCCTGCTAGAGTCACAGCTATTCGGATCACAGGTGCAGCAGACATCTTTTGCAGGAAGATGGAGCTATGGCGGAGGATCGTGGACAGGGTCAGCGCTGTGGGACAGCACCCAAGAACAAGGGATGACATCAGGAAGAGGTGGAACAACCTATGGGGAAGGTACATTCCGTGGTAGCAAGACACCAGATAGCAGTACAGAGGACAGGCGGTGGACCCCCACCCCCTCCCCCACAACTAACAACATGGGAGGAGCAATTCTTGGCAATACTGCGTAGTGAGGGCCTGGCAGGAGTAGCAGGAGGACTAGACTCTGGTAAGTCAAATCTTTACTACTTTTAGCACCCCTACCTGCATGCCATCACATACCCCTACCCTCACTCCCATCTCTCCACCACCTCCCACACACCCGACCATCACAACCCACCCCTCCCACAACCAAGCATCTGCATGCAACACCAATGCATGGACACAAATCAACAAAGCATGCACACTTGAGACAATCACCTAGCCCACCAAATCACCACTCACACAAGCCTAAGCTTCCAGGGCAATAACAACCATAAAGGGCAACACCCATGCACAAGATTGCACACGCAGAAACAATAACAGTGCATTTACATCCCCTCAGGTCCCCCACACAATGTCACCGGAGAGGAGGTGCCAGCAACATCCAGTCTCCCCCAGAAGAGGCCCACAGTGATGACAGCAGTTCTGCACCCCTGGATCAGGATGACCAACCTGGCCCATCAAGGACCTCCGGACAGTCGGGTACCCAGGCACAGTCACAGACAACCACAGAGCCTCCCCCCTCCAGAAACACCAGCACAGCATCCCCATACCACTGTCCCCAGGACACGTCAATCAGCAGTGTGTCCACCTCTACAGGGACCCCCCCCCACAAACACAGGACGATCAGGGACCTGCGGTTAGTGGCAGTGGGCCCTCGTCCAGGGGACAGAGGCACAGGACAACAGGGAAGCTGGGAGGACTGCTGGGTGACAGGGGGATGACAGGCCCAGGGAACCGACTCTCCACGAGGCACTCACCAACATCCTGGGAGCATACCACCATTGCCAGGAGACAATGGGCCAGATACTGGCCAAGTTGCAGGAGACCCAGCGGCTGCAGGAGGGACAGTACCTGGGGATCAGGGAGAACCTGAGGAAAATCCACAACACCCTGATCACCATTGCAGGGGTGCTGGCAGACATGTCCAGCACCATGAGGGAGGCAGTGGCACACCAACGGGCCCCTGACACTAGCAAAACCGATGAACAGCCCACCACAGGAACAACAGGCCATCAGCACCCTCCCCCTGCAAAAGGAAAACCACCCTGCAAATGGTCCCTGCGATCCAGGCAGAAGCTAGAGAATATTGCCAAGACCCCTGCCAGGACCCTCCTGAATGTCACCCTTGTGTCCCAATCTGTGACCCTGTCCACCTTGATCTGCCATTGCTCCACTGTAGGAAAGTACCATCTTGCCTGGCATGTTACCCCCTTATTTCACTGTATATATGTTGTTTTAGTGTATGTGCCACTGGGACCTTGCCAGCCAGGGCCCCAGTGCTCATAAGTGTGCCCTGTATGTGTTCC
Organism: Pleurodeles waltl; assembly: GCF_031143425.1. Taxonomy (NCBI): domain Eukaryota; kingdom Metazoa; phylum Chordata; class Amphibia; order Caudata; family Salamandridae; genus Pleurodeles; species Pleurodeles waltl. The sequence goes on along the minus strand of NC_090447.1, from coordinate 506,048,034 downwards.
CTGTGTGATGACTAACTGTCTCACTGAGGCTCTGCTAACCAGAACCTCAGTTGTTATGCTCTCTCTGCTTTCCAACTTGTCACTAACAGGCTAGTGACCAATTTCACCAATTCACATTGGCATACTGGAACACCCTTATAATTCCCTAGTATATGGTACTGAGGTACCCAGGGTATTGGGGTTCCAGGAGATCCCTATGGGCTGCAGCATTTCTTTTGCCACCCATAGGGAGATCTGACAATTCTTACACAGGCCTGCCAGTGCAGCATGAGTGAAAAAACCTCCACGTTATTTCACAGCCATTTACCACTGCACTTAAGTAACTTATGTCACCTATATGTCTAACCTTCACCTGGTGAAGGTTGGGTGCAAAGTTACTTAGTGTGTGGGCACCCTGGCACTAGCCAAGGTGCCCCCACATTATTCAGGGCAAATTCCCCGGACTTTGTGAGTGCGGGGACACCATTACACGCGTGCACTGTACATAGGTCTCTACCTATGTACAGCGTCACAATGGTAACTCCGAAAATGGCCATGTAATATGTCTAGGATCATGGAATTGTCCCCCCAATGCCATTCTGGCATTGGGGGGACAATTTCATGATCCCCTGGGTCTCTAGCACAGAACCCGGGTACTGCCAAACTGCCTTTCCCGGGGTGTCACTGCAGCTGCTGCTGCTGACAACCCCTCAGACAGGTTTCTGCCCTCCTGGGGTCCAGCCAGGCCTGGCCCAGGAAGGCATAACAAAGGACTTCCTCAGAGAGAGGGTGTTACACCCTCTCCCTTTGGAAATAGGTGTCGGGGCTGGGGAGGAGTAGCCTCCCCCAGCCTCTGGAAATGCTTTGATGGGCACAGATTGTGCCCATCTCTGCATAAGCCAGTCCACACCGGTTCAGGGATCCCCCAGCCCTGCTCTGGCGCGAAACTGGACAAAGGAAAGGGGAGTGACCACTCCCCTGACCTGCACCTCCCAGGGGAGGTGCCCAGAGCTCCTCCAGCGTGCCCCAGACCTCTGCCATCTTGGATTCAGAGGTGTGCTGGCACACTGGACTGCTCTGAGTGGCCAGGGCCAGCAGGTGACGTCAGAGACTCCTTCTGATAGGCTCTTACCTTTCTTACTAGCCTATCCTCCCTCCTAGGTAGCTAAACCTCCTTTTCTGGCTATTTAGGGTCTCTGCTTTGGGGAATTCTTCAGATACCCAATGCAAGAGCTCACCAGAGTTCCTCTGCATCTCTCTCTTCACCTTCTGCCAAAGGATCGACTGCTGACTGCTCAGGACGCCTGCAAAACTGCAACAAAGTAGCAAAGACGACTACTTCAACCTTGTATCGCTTCACCCTGCCGGCATTCTCACCTGTTTCCTGGTGGTGCATGCTCTGGGGGTAGCCTGCCTCCTTCTTGCACCAGGAGCTCTGAAGAAATCTCCCGTGGGTCGACGGAATCTTCCCCCTGCAACCGCAGGCAACAAAAGACTGCATCACCGGTCCTCTGGGTCCCTTCTCAGCACGACGAGTGTGGTCCCTGGAACTCAGCAACTCTGTCCAAATGACTCCCACAGTCCATTGACTCTTCAGTCCAAGTTTGGTGGAGGTAAGTTCTTGCCTCCCCACGCTAGACTGCATTGCTGGGTACCGCATGATTTGCAGCTGCTCCGGCTCCTTTGCACTCTTCCAGGATTTCCTTCGTGCACAGCCAAGCCTGGGTCCCTGACACTCTAACCTGCAGTGCACAACCTTCTGAGTTGTCCTCCGGCGTCGTGGGACTCCCTTGTCTGACTTCGGGTGGACTCTGGTTCACTCCACTTCTAAATGCCTGATCTGGTACTTCTGCAGGTGCTGCCTGCTTCTGTGAGGGCTCCCTGACTTGCTGGGTGCCCTTTCTGTCTCCTCTTCCAAGTGGCGACATCCTGGTCCCTCCTTGGCCACAGCAGCATCCAAAAACCCTAACCACGACCCTTGCAGCTAGCAAGGCTTGTTTGCGGTCTTTCTGCGTGGGAACACCTCTGCAAGCTTCTCCACGACGTGGGACATCCATCCTCCAAAGGGGAAGTTCCTAGTGCTCTTCGTTCTTGCAGAACACCAAGCTTCTTCCACCCGGTGGCAGCTTCTTTGCATCCTCAGCTGGCATTTCCTGGGCATCTGCCCACTCTGGACACTGTTGCGACTCTTGGACTTGGTCACCTTGTCTTACAGGTACTCAGGTCTGGAAATCCACTGTTGTTGCTTTGCTGGTGTTGATCTTCCTTGCGGAATCCCCCTATCACGACTTCTGTGCTCTCTGGGGGTTGTAGGTGCACTTTACACCTACCTTTCAGGGTCTTGGGGTGGGCTATTTTTCTAACCCTCACTGTTTTCTTACAGTCCCAGTGACCCTCTACAAGCTCACATAGGTTTGGGGTCCATTCGTGGTTCGCATTCCACTTTTGGAGTATATGGTTTGTGTTGCCCCTATACCTATGTGCTCCTATTGCAATCTATTGTAACTTTACACTGCTTGCATTACTTCATTTTGCTATTACTGCATATTTTTGGTATTGTGTACTTATATCTTGTGTATATTTGGCATCCTCATACTGAGGGTACTCACTGAGATACTTTTGGCATATTGTCATAAAAATAAAGTACCTTTATTTGTAGTATATCTGTGTATTGTGTTTTCTTATGATAGTGTGCATATGACACCAGTGGTATAGTAGGAGCTTTGCATGTCTCCTAGTTCAGCCTAAGCTGCTCTGCTATAGCTACCTTCTATCAGCCTAAGCTGCTAGAAACACCTCTTCTACACTAATAAGGGATAACTGGACCTGGTACAGTGTGTAAGTACCCCTTGGTACCCACTACAAGCCAGGCCAGCCTCCTATATTGGTTGTGCAGCGGTGGGATAAGTACTTGCCACTACTTACCACTTTGTCATTGTGTACTTTTCATAAGAGAATAATATACAAAACAAGTTCAGTGTATGTACACCTAACCAAAAATATTTGCTTTTCTTCTCTTACACTATCTGCTAAGTGCTGAAAAGTACTTCTAAACTTTCTAAAAGTTTTGAAAGGTTGAAAAAGGTTTTTTTTCTGTTCTTTAAAAAGTCCTGAAACTTTTTCTCTCTTTTATCTGTCTCTAAACCTTCTTCTATCATGTCTGGTGTAGGAACTCCTCTTAATTTAGTCAATACAACTTATGACAATCTTAACTTTAAGAGCCTAAGGAGTCTCTGCATTGATAGAGGTTTAGTGGTAGGAAAGAACCCTTCTAGAGAATAACTGTCTAACATGCTCATTGAGAATGATAAGGCCTTAGCTAGCAGTTCAATTGAGAAGTTAGGAGATAGCTCACACTCTGACTCAGGGGAGCCCCAAGTGGGAGTGGTACAGGGTTCTCTTCCAAACCTGCCCCTGAGCAGACCTCATAGCAATGCTGGTAGTATTAGAAGCTCCCATCACAGTAGGGAGGGTTTTTTTCCTAAATGCCAGGTTGTTAGAGGGCCAGTTGTTAGGGACAGGTCTCCCTCTGTTCATTCCAATATTTCTTCTGTGGCAAAACATTCCCAACCCACCCACCCTGATGACAAAATGTTAGAAAGGGAACTCAATAAGTTGAGAGTGGAAGAGACCAGGCTGAAGATTAAACAGCAACAGCTGGCTCTAGACAGGGAATCCCTAGACTTAGAGAAGGAGAGACAGAGGTTGGGGTTTGGACCCCATGGTGGCCGCTGCAGTATTCCTGATAGCAATCCTGTGAGAGAGCATGATTCCAGGAATCTGCACAAGATAGTTCCCCCTTACAAGGAGGGGGGTGACATTAACAAGTGGTTTGTTGCACTTGAGAGGGCCTGTATGGTACAGGGGGGCCCTCAAAGGCAGTGGGCTGCTATCCTATGTCTATCTTTCAATGGAAAGGGTAGGGATAGGCTCCTTACTGTTAGAGAAAGTGATGCCAATAATTCTGCAGTTTTGAAGGATGCACTCTTGGATGGATTTGGCCTAACCACTGAGCAATACAGGATTAAATTCAGAGAAACCAGAAAAGAGTCCTCACAAGACTGGGTAGACTTTGTTGACTATTCAGTGAAGGCCTTGGAGGGGTGGTTACATGGCAGTAAAGTTTCTGACTATGAAAGCCTGTACAATCTAATCCTGAGAGAGCATATTCTGAATAACTGTGTGTCTGATTTGTTACACCAATATCTAGTGGACTCAGATCTGACCTCTCCCCAAGAATTGGGAAAGAAGGCAGACAAATGGGTCAGAACAAGAGTGAACAGAAAAGTTCATACAGGGGGTGACAAGATGGCAAGAAGAAGGATGGTAAGTCTTCAGACAAGGGTGGGGACAATCTAAAAATAAGTCTTCATCAGGCCCACAAAAACACTCTGGTGGGGGTGGTGGGTCCAAATCCTCTTCTAATCAAGTAAAAAAATCTTGGTGCTATTTATGTAAAGTAAAAGGCCATTGGACAACTGATGCCAGTTGTCCAAAGAAAAGCACCAAACCTCCCACTACCACAACCCCTACTGCAATCTCTAGTGCCCCTAGTAATAGCAGTGGTGGTGGGAGCAAACCTACTAATAGCCACCCAAGGGAGTAGCTGGGCTCACTTTTGGTAATTTAGTTGGGGTTGGTATTATTAGGGAGACCACAGAGGCTGTGTTAGTCTCTGAAGGTGCCATTGATTTGGCCACCTTGGTTGCTTGTCCCCTTAATATGGATAAGTACAAGCAACTTCCCCTAATCAATGGTGTTGAGGTTCAGGCCTACAGGGACACAGGTGCCAGTGTTACCATGGTAATAGAGAAACTGGTACACCCTGAACAACACCTACTTGGTCACCAGTACCAAGTGACAGACGCTCATAACAACACTCTTAGCCACCCCATGGCTGTTGTGAATCTCAATTGGGGGGGGGGGGTTACTGGTCCAAAGAAAGTTGTGGTTGCCTCAGATTTACCTGTAGACTTTCTACTAGGGAATGATTTAGAGACATCAGCTTGGGCAGAAGTGGAGTTGGAGGCTCATGCAGCAATGCTGGGCATTCCTGGGCATATTTTTGCTTTGACAAGGGCTCAGGCCAAAAAGCAAAAAGGTCAGGGTGACTTGGATCCTGGAACAATGGACAAAGTGCTCCCTAAAGCTAGGGTTAGTAAGGGTAAATCCCCACCCACTATCCCTCCCTCTACAGATGATTCTACTTCTGAGGAAGAAGAATTTCCTCCCTGTGCAGAACCTTCACCAGATGAGCTGGCAGCAGACACTGCTGAGCTTTTGGGTGGAGGGGGGCCTGCCAGGGAAGAGCTGAGTGTGGCACAGCAGCACTGTCCCACATTAGAGGGTCTAAGACAGCAAGCTGTCAAACAGCAAAATGGGGATGTCAGTGACTCAAATAGAGTTTACTGGGAGGACAACCTCTTGTACACAGAGGCAAGGGATCCAAAACCTGGAGCAGCCAGGAGATTGGTCATTCCCCTGCAGTACAGAGAGTTCCTCCTAACTCTGGCACATGACATTCCTTTGGCTGGACATTTGGGTCAGATTAAAACATGGGAAAGGCTTGTCCCCCTGTTTCACTGGCCTAGGATGTCAGAGGACACAAAAGACTTTTGTAAATCTTGTGTGACCTGCCAAGCCAGTGGCAAGACTGGTGGAACTCCAAAGGCTCCCCTTATTCCACTGCCTGTGGTAGGGGTTCCCTTTGAAAGGGTAGGGGTTGACATAGTTGCCCCCCTTGACCCTCCTACTGCTTCAGGCAATAGGTTTATCTTGGTGGTAGTGGACCATGCCACAAGATTTCCTGAAGCTATTCCTCTAAGGACCACTACAGCTCCTGCAGTGGCAAAAGCCCTCCTAGGAATATTTTCCAGGGTGGGTTTCCCAAAAGAGGTGGTATCAGACAGGGGTAGCAACTTTATGTCTGCATACTTGAAGGCCATGTGGAAGGAATGTGGTGTAACATACAAATTCACCACACCTTATCATCCACAAACAAATGGACTGGTAGAGAGGTTTAATAAAACTCTCAAAGGGATGATAATGGGACTCCCTGAAAAACTCAGGAGGAGATGGGATGTCCTGTTACCTTGCCTCCTTTTTGCTTACAGGGAGGTACCCCAGAAAGGAGTGGGCTCCAGCCCCTTTGAACTCCTCTTTGGGCACCCTGTAAGAGGTCCCCTAACACTTGTAAAGGAGGGTTGGGAACAACCTTTAAAAGCTCCTAAGCAAGACTTAGTGGACTATGTACTCGGCCTAAGATCCAGAATGGCTGAGTACATGAAAAAGGCCAGTAAAAACCTTCAGGCCAACCCAAGAGCTCCAAAAGCAATGGCATGACCAGAAGGCTGTTCTGATTCAGTATCAACCAGGACAGAAGGTGTGGGTATTGGAGCCTGTGGCCCCAAGAGCACTCCAAGACAAATGGAGTGGACCCCATCTCATTGTTGAAAAGAAGGGCGAGGTCTCCTACTTGGTTGACCTGGGCACTGCCAGGAGTCCCCTTAAGTTGCTCCATTTCAATCGCCTGAAACCCTACTATGACAGGGCTGATCTCACCCTGCTCATGGCAACAGATGAGGGACAGGAAGAAGAGAGTGACCCTCTCCCTGATCTCTTCTCTTCCACAAAAGAGGATGCTCTAGTGGAAAGTGTAGTTTTGGCAGACTGTCTTACTGCTGAGCAAAAAGACAACTGCATAAATCTCCTAGGTCAGTTTTCTGAACTCTTTTCAACTGTGCCAGGCACCACATCTTGGTGTGAGCACACAATAGATACTGGAGACAGCATGCCTGTCAAAAGTAAAATCTATAGGCATCCTGACCATGTCAGGGACTGCATAAAACAAGAAGTTCAGAAAATGTTTGAACTAGGAGTGGTTGAACACTCTGAAAGCCCATGGGCCTCTCCTGTGGTGCTTGTACCAAAGCCTCACTCAAAAGATGGAAAAAGGGAGATGAGGTTTTGTGTAGATTACAGAGGTCTCAACCAGGTAACAAAAACTGATGCTCACCCTATACCCAGGGCAGATGAGCTCATAGATACACTGGCATCTGCCAAGTCTCTAAGCACCTTTAATTTGACTGCAGGGTATTGGCAGATCAAGTTATCAGAGGATGCTAAAGCAAAAACTATATTTTCGACTATTGGAGGGCACTACCAATTCACAGTAATGCCCTTTGGTTTGAAAAATGCACCTGCCACTCTTCAGAGGTTGGCGAATACAGTCCTGCAAGGGTTGGAGGCTTTTAGTGCAGCATATCTGGACGATATAGCTGTCTTTAGCTCCACCTGGGATGATCACCTGGTCCACCTGTGGAAGGTTTTGGAGGCCCTGCAAAAGGCAGGCCTCACTATCAAGGCTTCAAAGTGCCAGATAGGGCAGGGGAAAGTGGTTTATCTGGGACACCTGGTAGGTGGAGAACAGATTGCACCACTTCAGGGGAAAATCCAAACTGTCATAGATTGGGTTCCCCCTACAACACAGACCCAGGTGAGAGCCTTCCTAGGCCTCACTGGGTATTACAGGAGATTTATTAAGAATTATGGCTCCATTGCAGCCCCACTTAATGATCTCACTTCCAAGAAAATGCCTAAAAAGGTATTGTGGATAGCTAGCTGTCAGAAAGCGTTTGAGGAGCTGAAACAGGCCATGTGCACTGCAGCTGTCCTAAAAAGCCCATGTTACTCCAAGAAATTCATTGTTCAAACTGATGCATCTGAATTAGGGGTAGGGGCAGTCTTATCACAACTCAATTCTGAGGGCCAGGATCAACCTGTTGCTTTTATCAGCTGGAGGTTGACCCCTAGAGAAAAGTGTTGGTCTGCCATAGAGAGGGAGGCCTTTGCTGTGGTCTGGGCACTGAAGAAGTTGAGGCTATACCTGTTTGGCACTCACTTCATTGTTCAGACAGACCACAAACCTCTACTTTGGCTAAAACAAATGAAAGGTGAAAACCATAAATTGTTGAGGTGGTCCATATCTCTACAGGGGATGGACTATACAGTGGAACATAGACCTGGGAGTACCCATTCCAATGCAGATGGACTCTCCAGATATTTCCACTTAGACAATGAAGACTCATCAGGTCATGGCTAGTCTTTTTGTCCTTCGTTTGGGGGGGGGGAGGGTTGTGTAGGAAAGTACCATCTTGCCTGGCATGTTACCCACATATTTCACTGTATATATGTTGTTTTAGTGTATGTGTCACTGGGACCCTGCCAGCCAGGGCCCCAGTGCTCATAAGTGTGCCCTGTATGTGTGTGATGACTAACTGTCTCACTGAGGCTCTGCTAACCAGAACCTCAGTAGTTATGCTCTCTCTGCTTTCCAAATTGTCACTAACAGTCTAATGACCAATTTCACCAATTCACATTGGCATACTGGAACACCCTTATAATTCCCTAGTATATGGTACTGAGGTACCCAGGGTATTGGGGTTCCAGGAGATCCCTATGGGCTACAGCATTTCTTTTGCCACCCATAGGGAGATCTGACAATTCTTACACAGGCCTGCCAGTGCAGCCTGAGTGAAATAACCTCCACATTATTTCACAGCCATTTACCACTGCACTTAAGTAACTTATAAGTCACCTATATGTCTAACCTTCACCTGGTGAAGGTTGGGTGCAAAGTTACTTAGTGTGTGGGCACCCTGGCACTAGCCAAGGTGCCCCTACATCATTCAGGGCAAATTCCCCGGACTTTGTGAGTGCGGGGACACCATTACACGCGTGCACTGTACATAGGTCTCTACCTATGTACAGCGTCACAATGGTAACTCCGAAAATGGCCATGTAATATGTCTAGGATCATGGAATTGTCCCCCCAATGCCAGAATGGCATTGGGGGGACAATTTCATGATCCCCCGGGTCTCTAGCACAGAACCCGGGTACTGCCAAACTGCCTTTCCCGGGGATTCACTGCAGCTGCTGCTGCTGACAACCCCTCAGACAGGTTTCTGCCCTCCTGGGGTCCAGCCAGGCCTGGCCCAGGAAGGCATAACAAAGGACTTCCTCAGAGAGAGGGTATTACACACTCTCCCTTTGGAAATAGGTTTCAGGGCTGGGGAGGAGTAGCCTTCCCCAGCCTCTGGAAATGCTTTAATGGGCACAGATGGTGCCCATCTCTGCATAAGCCAGTACACACCGGTTCAGGGATCCCCCAGCCCCCTGACCTGCACCTCCCAGGGGAGGTGTCCAGAGCTGCTCCAGCGTGCCCCAGACCTCTGCCATCTTGGATTCAGAGGTGTGCTGGCACACTGGACTGCTCTGAGTGGCCAGGGCCAGCAGGTGACGTCAGAGACTCCTTCTGAGAGGTTCTTGCCTTTCTTACTAGCCTATCCTCCCTCCTAGGTAGCCAAACCTCCTTTTCTGGCTATTTAGGGTCTCTGCTTTGGGGAATTCTTCAGATACCGAATGCAAGAGCTCACCAGAGTTCCTCTGCATCTCTCTCTTCACCTTCTGCCAAAGGATCGACCGCTGACTGCTCAGGACACCTGCAAAACCGCAACAAAGTAGCAAAGACGAATACTGCAACCTTGTATTGCTTCATCCTGCCGGCTTTCTCGCCTGTTTCCCGGTGGTGCATGCTCTGGGGGTAGCCTGCCTCCTTCTTGCACCAGGAGCTCTGAAGAAATCTTCCGTGGGTCGATGGAATCTTCCCCCTGCAACCGCAGGCAACAAAAGACTGCATCACCGGTCCTCTCGGTCCCCTCTCAGCATGACAAGCGTGGTCCCTGGAACTCAGCAACTCTGTCCAAGTGACTCCCATTGTCCAGTGACTCTTCAGTCCAAGTTTGGTGGAGGTAAGTCCTTGCATCCCCACGCTAGACTGCATTGCTGGGTACCGCATGATTTGCCGCTGCTCCGGCTCCTGTGCACTCTTTCAGGATTTCCTTCATGAACAGCCAAGCCTGGGTCCCCGACACTCTAACCTGCAGTGCACAACCTCCTGAGTTGTCCACCAGCGTCGTGGGACTCCCTTTTCTGACTTCGGGTGGACTCCGGTTCACTCCTCTTCTAAGTACCTGTTCCGGTACTTCTGCAGGTGCTGCCTGCTTCTGTGGGGGCTCTCTGACTTTCTGGGTGCCCCCTCTGTCTCCTCATCCAAGTGGCGACATCCTGGTCCCTCCTGGGCCACAGCAGCATCCAAAAACCCTAACCACGACCCTTGCAGCTAGCAAGGCTTGTTTGTGGTCTTTCTGCGTGGGAACACCTCTGCAAGCTTTTGCACGACGTGGGACATACATCCTCCAAAGGGGAAATTCCTAGTCCTCTTCGTTCTTGCAGAGCACCAAGCTTCTTCCACCCAGTGGCAGCTTCCTTGCATCCTCAGCTGGCATTTCCTGGGCATCTGCCCACTCTCGACACTGTCGCGACTCTTGGACATGGTCCCCTTGTCTTACAGGTACTCAGGTCCGGAAATCCACTGTTGTTGCTTTGCTGGTGTTGGTCTTCCTTGCAGAATCCCCCTATCACAACTTCTGTGCTCTCTGGGGGTTGTAGGTGCACTTTACACCTACCTTTCAGGGTCTTGGAGTGGGCTATTTTTCTAACCCTCACTGTTTTCTTATAGTCCCAGCGACCCTCTACAAGCTCACATAGGTTTGGGGTCCATTCGTGGTTCGCATTCCACTTTTGGAGTAAATGGTTTGTGTTGCCCCTATACCTATGTGCTCCTATTGCAATCTATTGTAACTTTACACTGCTTGCATTACTTCCTTTTGCTATTACTGCATATTTTTGGTATTGTGTACATATATCTTGTGTATATTTGGCATCCTCATGCTGAGGGTACTCACTGAGATACTTTTGCCATATTGTCATAAAAATAAAGTACCTTTATTTTTAGTATATCTGTGTATTGTGTTTTCTTATGCTATTGTGCATATGACACCAGTGGTATAGTAGGAGCTTTGCATGTCTCCTAGTTCAGCGTAAGCTGCTGTGCTATAGCTACCTTCTATCAGCCTAAGCTGCTAGAAACACCTCTTCTACACTAATAAGGGATAACTGGACCTGGTACAGAGTGTAAGTACCCCTTGGTACCCACTACAAGCCAGGCCAGCCTCCTATATCCACTTCCTATGCCCCCTTGGACAGTGCACCTGTGATACAAATAGACTGGAACTTTACCCTGGACTCTCCTCCACCACTGCCCCAGCCCATTGCAATACCCCCTATTAGCACATAAATAAATACCCTTGTAAAAAATACAAGTATGGAGACTGTCAATTGATTGAACTATGTATTCGTTTAACAAGCTGTAAACATTGCAATTCAACTGTACAGTAATGTATACATAGGTATGACCTGTAGTTGGCTGCAGTCAACACACCAGGAGCCAGAGTGGGCACAGATTTCTGAAAATAGACATGCCAAAGTCTACAGTAAATGGCCATAGTAGTGGGAAAATCAGCCTGCCAGTGACAATATCCAACATATAACTTTCAATGGAAGGTGAAGTTACGGGCCCATATTTATACTTTTTTAGCGCCGCATTTGCGTCGTTTTTTGACGCACAATCGGCGCAAACTTACAAAATACAATTGTATTTTGTAAGTTTGCGCCGTTTTTGCGTCAAAAAGCGGCGCAAATGCGGCGCAAAAAAAGTATAAATACGGGCCACAGTGTCTTACCTGTGTGTCACTGGAAGTACTGTCATATCATTGATGTTCTGTTGTCCTCATCCCCTGCCTCCTCTTCGTCACTGTCCACAGGGTCACCTGCTGCCATATGCTCATCTCCAGCCTCCTCCTCCTGCGGAAAAGGTACCCGACGATGAAAGGCAAGGTTGTGCAACATACAACATGGAACGGTGATCTGGCAGACTTGGGTGAGTAACACAGGGAACCACTTGTCCACCCATGTGCCTCATTGTAACATTCCTCTGCCCTTGTTCTGGGATTCATCACTGCGGTCAGTAGCCATGAGAGGTTGGGGTAACCAGAGTCACCTGCAAATATCGAGGGATACTTGTTACACACACACACACTTACCCTTAGGGCCAGCTCCATAACCATACACCAACATATACTGAGTGGGAACCATGGGCTCACCTATTAGCCACACCCTGTGCCTCTGGAGGTGAGCCATCACATATGGGATGCTGCTATTCTACAGGAAATAGGCATCATGCACAGAGCAAGGATACTTTGCATTGACATGGGAGATATACTGGTCCACCAGGCACACTTCATTCATTGAGTGAAAGCGCTTTCGATTTCTGAACACCGGTTCATTTCTCCGGGGTGGGGGACAAAGGCAGTATGTGTACCATCAATTGCTCCAATAATGTTATGGACATGTCCCATTGCCTAGAAGTCAGCTTTCACTGTGGCCAAATCCTCCACCTGGGGGAAAACAATGTCGCTGCGCATGTGTTTCAACATGGCAGACAACACTCTTGTTTGCACTATTGAGAATATTGGCGGTGACATTCCCACTGCCAAGCCCACTGTCACTTGGAAAAAACCAGTTGCCAAAAAATGGAGCACAGATAGCACCTGCACAAGAGGGGGGATCCTAGTGGGGTGACGGATAGCAGATATCGGGTCTGGCTCCAGTTGGGCACACAGCTCTTGGATTGTGGCCATGTCAAGTCTGTAGGTGAGGATAATGAGCCTGTCCTCCATTGTTGCCAAGTCCACCAGCGGTCGGTACACAGGGGATGTCTCCATCTCCTATTCACAGAGGTTGCAATCTAGGGGGCAAAACGATGAGCTTCTGGTCAGTATTCCACATTTCTAAACTGTACACTGCATTGCATGTTGTGACTGAAATAGTATGTTGTTGGATAGGCACAAATGGTGCCAATGTGTACTGTGACACAGTTAGGTTCCATGGCCTGCTCACCCCCTGAAATGGCGTTCGCCTGTCCTGTGTGGATGGACAGGTGGAAATGAGGTAATGCCGCTGACATTGTGCGCCGCTGAGGGAGGCGGTCGAGTACACCCGTGCAACTCCTCATTGGTCGTCTATGGGCCCTATGGGTTACAGTGGCCAATGGTGATGTACGCCGGCGGTGACGGTACACACTGCCGCAGACGTGACTGCCATTTTCTATCTGTTCTCTCACTTGCTAGCTGACCTTCAACAGGAGAGGACCTACAATGCAAATGCTGCTGTGACCTGTGTTTGGAACCGACCATGGCTCGAGTCACTGGGGAAAGGGCACCTGCCTTCACCGCTGCGGAGTTGGAGAGACTGGTGGATGGGGTCCTACCCCAGTACCGAAAACTGTATGGGCCTCCAGACCAACAGGTGAGTACACTGTGAGCTCAATGCATGGGGCATGAATGCATGGAGTGCTGTGTGTAAGGGGGGTGGAAGGGTCCTGGGCAGCGTGTTGCATGTACTGTGGCCAATGTCTGTGCCTGAGGGGATGTGAGGGATATGGTGGGCCATGAGTGTAAGAGGCTGGACGGTATGGCTGATACCTTTTTCTATGTTTATTTTTCTGCAGGTCAGAGCCCATCAGAAAAAGGTATATGGCGTGCCATCGCCAAGGATGTGCGGACCCTGGGGATCTATGGCAGGTGGAGCACCCACTGTCAGAAACGGTGGGAGGACCTGAGACACTTGGCACGGAAAACGGCGGAGGCCCAGCTGGGGATGGCCTCCCAACGAGGAAGGGGTGCCTTTCGAACCCTGACCCCTGATGTTCTGCATACTGGCGGTGGCCTAGGGACCTTGAGGCCATCACAGCAGCCACAAGGGGGCGAGTACAGTTTCCAAATCTGCAAATTGCATGTGGTGGGGTGGTCTCCAGGCCGGGGATGTGGGCCTGTGGGTGCCTCTAGGTCAGGCAGGACATTGCATGGTAGGTCCCATGTTGAGCAGGGTTCTGATGTGAAAGTCCTCCAACCAAGCTAGTAGGCCTCCACTACCGGGCTGGGGTCTGTGGGTCTCAGGTATGCTGCTTTTGGCCTTAGGTATGCCTGGCCTAGGGCTGGTGACTAGCATTATGACTTGTAGTGCATTGCATAGTGCTTAGGCCTGTTCCCTGTATGAGTGTTGGGGGGAGGCAGCCATTGACCAAGTGTATCCTTTGTTTCCCCCCTTTTTTGTCCTGTCACCCTCTCCTTGTGTGCATTATCATCATCTGGCGGAGGAGCAGAGGCACTGGCGATGGAGGGAGCTGCATCCCACATGGCCCAGGAGGCCGAATCCACTGACGGTAAGGTCACCAGTGGGACAGAGGGCGAGGGGAGCACCACGGCAGAGACAGGAGGAGACAGTTTTGACAGTGATACCTCCTCCGATAGAAGTTCCTTGCTGGTGGCGGACACCTCTGTGCCCACTCTAACTACAGGTACAGCTGCCACCCCCGTACCAACAACGTCCTCCCAGCAGCCACTCAATGAGTTTCCCATGCCCGCTCACCCAGGAAGGTGGGCATCTCCTTCGCCCCAGGCACCTCAGGCCCTGCCCCAGTTAGCCCTGCAGCCCTGAGTGAGGAGGCTATTGACCTCCTGCGATCCAACTCTTTTGGGCAGTCAACAATAGTGAATGCCATCCAGGGGATGGCAGCCCATTTGCAACAAACAAATGCATTCCTGGAGGGCATTCACTCTGGCATGGCAGCCCAACAGAGATCAACCCAGGCTCTGGCCTCCTCCCTGATGGCAGCAATTGACCCTGTATCTAGCTTCCCCCCTCCAACTTCCTCTACCCAGCCCCATTCCCCTGAACCCCAACCTATCCCAAGCACACATTGAGACCAGCATGCACCGAAGACAATACACAGGAGTGGCTCAGGCAAACACAAGCACCACACATCATCCAACAGGCACTCATACAAATACCATCCACAATCAGACACACCAACATCCACTGCCTCCACTGTGTCCCCCTTCTCGTCGTCATCCACCACCCTCCCATTAGCGCCTCCACTCACACATGCATGCACTACATCCTCATCCACTACCTCCATCACCATCACGCCTATCACTACACACCCCTCACTGGCAGTCACCAGCCCCACATCCATGCACAGGTCCCCTGTGTCCTCTCCCAGTGTGTCTGTGCCCCCTCCTCCCAAAGTACACAAACGCAAGCACTCAGACACCCAACAGCCATCCACCTCACAACAGCATCCATCCCATGCACCTGCACCCAACCACAGCAGACTGACACCTCCTACAACCACTCCCTCTTCCTCCACTCTCAGACCTTCAGCCTCTTCCCACCCCAGTGTCCCTAAGAAGCTTTTCCTCTCTGCCGTTGACCTCTTCCCTACCCCTCACCCATCCTTCAAATTGGGCCAGGGTGGTCAGAACCCAGGCTAGCTCCTCAGCCACCCAGTCCACGGCCACAGTAGTGTTGGCAGCTACTGCGGGTGGGAGAGGCTCCAGGGAACCAGCTATAACCACTGACAGTGTGCCTGCACCAGCTGCCAAAGGGAAGGACAAAGAGGCATCACCAGGTGTGAAGGGCAAGGGCAAGGAGTCACCACCAGCTGTGAAGGGCAAGGAGGCACCACCAGCTGTGAAGGACAAGGGCAAGGAGGCACCACAAGCTGGGAAGGGCAAGGGGCCTGTCCCGCCGGGCAGGAAGGTCAGGAGGCCTGGTGCAGGGACTGAATCAGAGCCCTCACCACCAATCGTGGCAGATCAGCCATCTAAGGCTGCAGGGGAAGGGCTGGAGCCTCCCCCCACCACGGGCATTCCCACCACCAGCACCGCCACCATCACTGCCACCAGCACCGCCTCCAGCATCACTGCCTGCAGCAGTGCCAGCAGCAGCAGCCCCAGTGGCCAGCCGTCCGAAGCTGCAGGGGATGGCCTGGAGCCTCCCCCCACCATGGGCATTCGCGCCACCAGCACCGCCACCAGCATCACTGCATGCAGCAGTGCCAGCAGCAGCAGCCCCTGTGGGCAGCTATCTGAGGCTGCAGGGGACTGGCTGGAGCCTCCCCCTACCATGGGCATCCCCGAAACCAACACCGCCACCAGCACCGCCACCACGCATCACTGCCTGCAGCAGTGCCAGCAGCAGCAGTCCCAGTGGGCACCCATTCAAGGCTAAAGGGGACAGGCTGGAGCCTCCCCCCACCACGGACATACCTGACACCAGCACCACCACCAGCACCGCCACCAGCATCACTGCTTGCAGCAGTGCCAGCAGCAGCAGCCCCAGTGGGCAGCCATTCGAGGCTGCAGGGGACGGGCTAGAGACTCACCTCACCACTGGCATATCCGACACTAGCCCCGCCACTGCCACCACTGAGCAGCTGTCACCACCGGTGGGCAGTGTGTAGTCTTGCCTCCATGGACTGTAGTGCATCCTGGCCCATGCAAATCCTGTGGGTGTGACACGCAGGTGAGAGACTGTGACCTTGCGCTCCCTATGTGCTGCATCACAGGGCACAAAGCCCCATCCAGAACCAGTGGAAGAAGGCATCCACTCACCCCCTCCTTGCCAGGATGAAGCACACTGGGCACAAAGCCCCCTCCAGAACCAGTGGAGAAGCCATCCACTTGAGAGACTGTGGCCTTGCACTCCCCAGGACCAAGCAGTGGGGAGACCACCAAATTGAGAGGCTGTGGCCTTGCACTCCCTGGACCAAACAGTGGGCAGACCAACCACTTGAGAGACTGTGGAGTTGCACTCCCCAGGACCAGGCAGTGGGCAGACCACTGACTTCAGAGACGGTGGCCTTGCACTCCCCAGGACCAAGGAGTAGGCAGACCACCTACTTGAGAGACTGTGTCTTTGCACTCCCCAGGACATCGCGCAGGGCATGTTGCCCCCTCCAGGACCAGTGCTGTTGTTCCATCTTCCAGCTGAGGTGCCCCCTCATTCCCTGTCCCCCTGAGGTGGCTGTGTATTTTTGACACGATGCCCCTGCAGTATTTTCTCCATGTTGTGGCAGGAGTCAAGTGGGGCCTTGGCCTATGTGATGTGGCCCTGTGGCCCACGGACATTGTGGACTGGGCAGTGTCCCTCCATTAGTATATATGTATATACTGTTTTTATTTTGAAGGACGTATTTCTAGTATTTTATCTTATTACACTCACTTTAATCAATTCCTTTTGTCCTTGCATTATTCCTGAGGGGTATGGGGTGGATATGTAAAGTTACTGCATCTGTTTGTGTGTATGGTGTTGGGGGTGGGGGTGTTGCGTGTGTGTGTCACTCTCTTATTCCTCCCCCCTCCCATGTGTGCTAGGCGGCAGTACTCATCGTGGTCGTCTTCGCCGGCGTTGGTATTCATAGTGAAGAAGGAGATAGACAAGCATGGGGAATACCTGCAACTCGGGCTCCATGGTGGCATGGTTCTTCCTTAAGTCTCCAGGGGTGAGTCATTTCCCTTCTGTGCACTGTTTCCACCGTGCTTTTGATGTCGTTGGTACCGCCCCGGAAAAGGTGGTGGATAGCCCTTTTGTAATAGTGTGGGCGGTACATTGTCTTCTGCCTGGCTGTTGGCGGTTACCGCTGTGGTGCTTGTTGCTACCGCCGTGGAGGTCGGTGTGTTAAAGTGGCTGTCTGTGTGAGCGGTTTCTGCTGTGGTCATAATTCTATTTCTTTCCCGCTAGCCTGCTGGCGGTATTACCGCCGCTTTATCACCGATCGCCAGGGTTGTAATGAGGGCCTTAATCACTAATGTGACTGAAAATAATAATAAAGATTTGAAAGAACTAAAAGAAATCACAATTTGGGAGAAGGCTGGAAAAAGAATTGAAGCTGTGGAAAATTGGTTTAGCAATGTGGGAAGAAATGTTATTTTGAAAATTGCAAAATGGGTGTCAATATTCGTGTTTTGTTTAATTGGAATTTGGGGAACATTTAGAATAATAAAATATATTTAAAAGAGAAAATTGGAATGAAATAGATTTAATTTTGAAATGGAAATGAATACATTTTACAAAGAAAATAAAAAGAGAAAAAGAGGAAGTTCAGAAACTGATGATTTTTTTTTTAAATCAGATGATAATAAATAAAGGTGTTAAAAGGTGATGTGATGACATGAATAGTCATCAGAGGAGGGATTGTAAGAGCGTGAATTTTCTAATATGTTTAATAATGGCTTTCGTATTAAATACGAGTGATGATCTAATGTGTAAAACAAGAAAACTTTTAAAGCTGTTGTTTTTCTGTTCTTGGTTGAGCAAAATTATATTCAGATGCTGTAGTTATTTTCCATGATTCGAAGCTTCAAAATAATAAATGTTTTTAAGCTTGTGTAGATGTATCCACAGCTACCCCTAGCGGGGTACGGTGACATGTCTTACAAGGTCATGGATTAACTGAGCGTTGCATAAGTTGAAATGTTCTATTGTTTGAGAATGTTAATAATATCTGGTCTTTCCTTGAGGATGGAAGTTAAGTAGCAGAGAAAGTTTCTTCCTGAGAACAAGATATGCGAGAGGTAGATGAGACAATGGAGGTACAGACAAGACGGAAGGAAAGTGTATCTACCGAAAGAAAATGTTATAGTTAGCGTAGGTTTGTCAAGTTTAGGTCATCAAATTAGTTGTCAATTGGCCAAAATGAAAACACCCCATAGATTGACCAATCAGGAGTTGATTAGATTATGGTATAATAATCTGTGAAGGCTAATTAGAAAGGAGAGAGATTTCTTGGAATTTGTTGGGAATGCGTGAACGCGGGTTCGTTGTTCCTTGAGAGCAGACAAGTGTTGAAATTAGCTGTCGTTAGGCTTAAAACTGTTGATGGTGTCCTCAAGTGGAAGCTGATCATTTGTTGTTACTACTATTGTGGTAATGTATGTCTTTAAATATGAATTGTGTCTCCCCTGCTTTTCAGGTAGCAACTGCAACTAATAATTATATTGCTGCACATTATTAGTTATATATATATTGACATAATTGAGTTAAGTGTTTTCCAAATTTGTGTTTCTAAATTCTTTTCACATGAAAACCAACATGTAATGCTAATTTGTGGTTAGTAAGGAAAATAATCATCTATTGCTTATGATCTGGTTTGAGTTCATTTGATGCTGAACTAATGTACTCTGTACCATCATTACCAGTTTTTGTATTATTAATAAGTGTGATTCTTCTGGAGATAATTTGTTTAAGTGTATTAATCAAATTGAGATACATACGTCGTTTTAATGAGCCGCTTTTGATTCTACATGCTTATCATTTGTGTTTGAGAGTTCTCTTCGTGACCTTAGCATTGTTAATATAGGGAAATAAACTTATGTATTCGTGTTACAAAACTGGTGTGATTATTGACTGAAGCTTTATAATATTGAATATTGTTGATTTGTTATTGATTTATTGGTTTTCCCAATTCCCATTGGTGACATCCTCTCAAACCTATGTCGCTTCATTCCGTCGTCCTCTAGCGCATGATCCAATATATAGTATTGATAAAAGTTTGGATCTCGTAACACGCTTGCACTCTATATCTTTGTTATCCAGTTGAGTTAACACAGCTCCAACTCCTTTGTCAGAGGCATCTGTCTGTTCAATGGAATGCTCACTGTAGCCAGGTGCTTTCAGTACATGTGGTGCATAATGCCTTATTCAGTTCCTAAAATGCTTTCTGACAATCTGCAGTCCATATCACTGTCATTTACTGCTTCCTGGAAGTCAAAGCAGTAAATGGAGCAACTATACTTACATAGTTCACCACAAAGTTCCTGGTGAGTCCTTAAAAGGAATCACTTCACTTTGGGCAGAAGGCACTTCCCACTTCATCACAGACTGAATCTTGACATACAACAGCTTAATCCTCCTGCCTAGGATAGACTAAAGGAATGCATCAGCTGACACTTGGGCCCATAATTATACTTTTTGACGCAAATCAGCGCTAGCGCAGATTTGAGTGAAAACGTTTACCGCCGGCTAACGCCATTCCAACGCACCAGCTGGGTGCCTTATTTATGGAATGACTTTAGCCGACGCTGCAGCCTGGTTAGCGTAAAAAAAAGGACGGTAACTGGGCAGTGGAGGCGAAGGGAAGACTGGGGGTTGTGCGCCAAAGAATGGTGCAAGTCAGGTTAGTGTCAAAAATATTGGCTCTAACCTGACTAGTGCCATTTTCTGACGCACACCATGGAAATGACTCCTGTCTTAGCAAAGACATGAGTAATGCCCCCCTGCCCAATGACCATGCCCTTGGTACTTCAGCCCCCTGGGCATGGCCATTGGGCACAGTGGCATGTAGGGGGGCCCAAGTTAGGCCCCCATATGCCATTTAATAAAAAAAGAAATTATACTTACCTGCACTCATCATGGATGGGTCTCCCAATCCATGGGTGTCCTCCAGGGGTGGGCGAGGGTGGCAGACGGTTTCCCTGGGTGCAGGGAAGGGCACCTGTGGACTGCTTCCATGGTCTCCCGCCATGGAAATGAGCCCACAGGTCCCTTAACGCCTGACCTGACCCATGCGTTAAAAAACGTAGCAAATCCGGCTGGGCCCCATGTTTTAAGGCCCGCCTCCTCCTGTGCGTCAATTTGACCCTGGAGGGTAAATAAGGCGCACATGCCTTAGAGTCATTTTTTGCACGGGAACGCCTGCCATGCATGTCATTAGCGCAAGGTAGGTTTTCACGTACAGAAAATGACTCACACTCCACAACTTTGGCGCTAGACAGGTCTAGCTCCAAAGTATAAATATGGAGTTAAGTTTGTGCCAAATTTGCACCAAAATAAATGACACAAATCCTGTGCAAACAGAGTGTAAATATGGGCCTTGGTTGTCTTGATAGTCAGTTTTGCCTACTGTATCCTAGCCAACACATGTCCTATGTGTCTCAGGTGGTCTTGCCATGAATTGCTGAATACAGCAATATCATCCAGGTAAGCTACAGAGAACTCTTCCAGCCCTGCAAAAACATGGTTTATCAGGCACTGAAAAGAGGCAGGAGCATTCTTCAGGCCAAAGGACACCACTTTAAACTGATACAGTCCCTCTAGCAATGACAATGCAGTCTTCTCATTGGCATTTTCTGCAAAAGAGATCTGCCAAGTCCACTGGTCAGAGCGAAGGTGCTCATGTACTTCGCAGCACCTAACCGATCCACAAGCTCATCCGCTCAAGGAATTGGATGGGCATTGGTTTTGGTTATTTTATTGAGAGCTTGGTAGCCCACACAGTACTGCAAGTCATTAGACCTTTGCTTTGGTACTAGAACCTCGGGACTAGACCAAGAGCTACGAGATCTTTCAGTGACCCCCAAGTTCAACATTTTTGCAACAACTGTCTTAATGCATCCCTGAATCCGGTCAGACATTCAGTATATTCTGCCCTGCACTGGAAGACTGTCATGTGCGTCTATATCATTGTAGGAAATATGGTTATTAGTTGTGTGGACTGCACAAGTAATAGGTCCACAATTCCCCTTACTGGGAACCAAGCACCCCATTGTAGCACTTGACTCTCTCAGGGTAGAAAGTCAGAACAGCCCAAGGCCTAATCAGAGGAGGTGGAGTGGACTAGTAATCACTGTTCTCTGATAAACAATAATAATACTCAATAACTATTTACCCATTCAGTACTTTTTCTTAAGAGAAATTAGAAGTACATTTATTACATACACACTACTAAATACAACACAGTAATTTACAAGTATGTCCATTGATAGATGCAAAATACCATAGATGGCATTACAGGTTGACCACTGGCCCCCCTAAAACTGTCATACAAACATATCAAGTAAGTCTATTGTATCGGTCAAAGTTCAAGAGCAACGAATCATATTTTAAAATCGTCACATACTACTTAAATGCAATCATGATAATCCTGTTTAAATGCAATTATTAATTTTAATAAAGCATTTTCACTTTGATCACTAATCATTGACAATATTATTAAGTCAATAAAGAATTTAAAGTGAGGAAACCATGTACTTCCATATTTTTTTTATACATTTCCCAACCACAAATATGCAATTATAAAAGCAGACCCAGACTGCATCACATTTGAATTACATTGAACTACAACCATAAACTTTGACCCCTAGAGGGCACTTCAAGACAACAACTGCAACCATAAACAAACCCCCTAGAGAATATAACGCTCCCAGTTGTAAATCAAAAACTCCAACCTTGGTAGTACTTGAAACATTTAGAAAATTTAATGGGGGTTCTGATTTTCTGACCTCCTTAGACATAGAGTCAGTAGTTTGAAAAAATAGTTCCTTCAGCCCCCCACCACATGCTACCTGCAATTCTGGTGCCACCACAAGGAGAGAAAATGTGAACTACTGAAGAGCCATGCAGGGCATCTTCTGCGCGCCTCTTTGTCTTTTTTCTTTTTTTGGGGGTGCCCAGTCCCACCCGAGACACCCCACATGCTCCCAGTGTTGGGGACAGCACAGGAAGCCCATCAATGGCTGCACTGTGCAGTCCAGAGCAACTTGCTTCGTGCCAGCTCCTGCAGGCAGGGTGCTATCTTCTGCAGTGGCCATCCACACCCCCTAGACATGGTGAGTGGGGGCAAAGCCACCATTATTGGGGTGGCATGCCTCACTTCCCCAGTACTGTTGCGTTGGCCCCCGGTGAAATAAGGACCCCGGAGGTGAAAGTGAAAAGGGGGATGCGGCTCCACAAATGACACCTCCCTGGTGAAATAAAATAAATAAATTGTGCACCAAGCACCGGGCCTTGGCCCACCCTGGGGGTAGATTAAGAAAAGGCAGTGGAGCTTCACACGCTTTGTTGTGAAAAAGGTGACAAAAGGGTCACCAGAATGTAAAATGCCATAACTTGGGGCCGGTTGGGCCAATTTCAACGATCTTGGACTCATTTTACTCCTGGTGGTGAGCTTTAGTCAGCAAAAGCAGTTCCAGGAGACCTCCTCATCTCCAAAGTTGTGCAGTCCTCAGGGAGCTGGTTCTCCTGGCTCCCTGTGCTAGTTGTCCTCCTGGTCTTAGTTTCTGGGACCTAAAGTCCAGGGCTTAACCCCAACTGGTTCTCAGGGGGACAACTGGACAGAATATTTAGTCCTTTATGAGCATCAGGGGGTTCCTCCTTCCAGTTCTCCATGGAGGTCCCAGGTTCCAGCAGTGAAGCCCAGAGATATCACCATGCAAGAGAGAGTCTCCCCCCTAACGCAAACATTTTTAAAGGGAAGAGGAAGGTTCCAGAAGTCAGGCACCCCTGGCCAATCCTAGGGTGCCATTTCACCTCTCCACCCCGTCCCAAACCTCCTGCACAGCATGCTGGGACAGTTCTAAATGACATAATCACTGGTCCTATATGCTTCTGTGGACTCAGCTGTGCCCCTCGCTGACATCACTGCCAGGGTCATGCACACCAAAAGTTTAAAGAGTGCTCCCTCTTGGATTTGCTCCAGTTGTCTGGGCTTCCTCCTTTGTTCAGTAAGCCTGCGCTATCACCATTCCTTGGGGCAGTGTGAAAGGTAATTAACAAATGCAGAATTTCTGTCACCACCATTTTCTTGAGCAGGAGCTGAGGGAAGCACTGTTAATTTCTCATTTTGTGTGGGGCAGCCTTTGTTCCTGCTGCTGGAGAGAAATGTAATTAGCCTGGTGCAACAGGGTGACAAAAGGCCTGGGTTCTGATTCTGAGCTGAGTCACAGAAATGTAATAATTCTGGATGACCCATTAAATGTACAGATATCATTTTGGAAATTGCAAAATTTATTTTCCCGCACAGGTTAAACCCCAATACGATGATCTCTGTAGGCAAAAAGGAAGCAAAACTACTCACTAAAGCAATTCTCTGCCTATGTGTATAACAAAGTGTCACTACAGACAGAATAGTAAATCACAATGACTTTCCCTGTTAGAATACACTAACATTATACGGTCTATCCCAGGTCAATATCAAATCCGTCAGAGTCCCCATTGTGCCAGGCTACCTGTGGGCAGTTATCGCGCTGCGCGCTGCAGATGTATGCGCATGTGTGTGCACACGTGTTCATGTGTAACCAGTCGAGTGCCACGCATCCTTTCTGCCTGTAGCAGCCTTATCTTAAAAGGCAGACACTGGTGTCAAACACAGGCAGTCCACCTGGCATGAGATTACTGTGGGCGAGACAAATGTAGTGTGACTCACCCATAGTAAAAATTCCAAAAAGGGGTGATCCAAAAGGCAAAAAATCCAGGCATACTGAATGGGCCGAACCCAATTGCAACAATCTTGCACACAGGCAGGTATCAACCCTGGAGTCACCGAGAAGAGGTTGGCAAACTACCTGAACACCTCTTTACATTCCCTCTGCTACACACACATTAACTCAGGGGCTAACTGAACCCCTTTCACAGTGCCATCCTTCATGTTACTATTCAGCAAGTCAGGCAGATACTCAGGGCCGTATTTATACTCTGGTTGCGCCGAATTTGCGTCGTTTTTTTCGACGCAAATTCGACGCTAAACTAACGCAAACTAACGCCATATTTATACTATGGCGTTAGACGCTTCGGGCGCCAAAGTGCCCGGAGTGGGCGTCATTTTTTAGCGTGAACCCCTTCCTTGCGTTAATGATATGCAAGGGAGGCGTTCCCGTCTTAAAAAATGACTCCCAGGCCTTTACGTGGTATTTATACTCCCGGGCAAAAATGACGCCCGGGAGTGGGCGTGGCCAAAAACGGCGCATTTGCGCCGCTTTTTAACGCCTGGGTCAGGCATGGCGTTAAGGGACAAGTGGGCTCAAAATGAGCCCAGAGTGCCCTCCCCTGCCCCCAGGGACCCCCCCTGCCACCCTTGCCCACCCCAGGAGGACACCCAAGGACGGAGGGACCCACCCCAGGGACATTCAGGTAAGTTCAGGTAAGTATATATATATTTTTTTTTAATAATTTTTTTTGGCATAGGGGGGCCTGATTTGTGCCCCCCTACATGCCACTATGCCCAATGACCATGCCCAGGGGACATAAGTCCCCTGGGCATGGCCATTGGGCAAGGGGGCATGACTCCTATCTTTACAATGATAGGAGTCATGTTGATGGGGGATGGGCGTCGTTAAAAAATGGCGCAAGTCGGGTTACGACGATTTTTTCGACGTAACCTGACTTGCCCCATTTTAAGACGCCCATACGCCATTTTCCCCCTACGCCGGCGCTGTCTGGTGTACGTGTTTTTTTTCCACGCAAACCAGGCAGCGCCGGTCTGCTTGCGCCGGCTAACGCCATTCCATAAATACGGCGCCCGCATGGCGCTTCAGAATGGCGTTAGACGGCGGTAAATTTTTTGACGCTAAACTGCGTTAGCGCAGTTTAGCGTCAAAAAGTATAAATATGGGCCTCACTGTCTTCCTATAATTACTGTACCAGAGCCAAGACATTCAGGTGGTCATTCTGACCCTGGCGGTCTTTGACCGCCAGGGCGGAGGACCGCGGGAGCACCGCCGACAGGCCGGCGGTGCTCCAATGGGGATTCCGACCGCGGCGGTTAAGCCGCGGTCGGACCGGCACCACTGGCGGGGTCCCGCCAGTGTACCGCGGCCCCATTGAATCCTCCGCGGCGGCGCAGCTTGCTGCACCGCCGCGGGGATTCCGACCCCCCCTACCGCCATCCAGATCCCGGCGGTCGGACCGCCGAGATCCGGATGGCGGTAGGGGGGGTCACGGGGCCCCTGGGGGCCCCTGCAGTGCCCATGCCACTGGCATGGGCATTGCAGGGGCCCCCGTAAGAGGGCCCCTACATGTATTTCACTGTCTGCTGCGCAGACAGTGAAATACGCGACGGGTGCAACTGCACCCGTCGCACAGCTTCCACTCCGCCGGCTCGATTCCGAGCCGGCTTCATCGTGGAAGCCTCTTTCCCGCTGGGCTGGCTGGCGGTCTGAAGGCGACCGCCCGCCAGCCCAGCGGGAAAGTCAGAATTACCGCCGCGGTCTTTCGACCGCGGAACGGTAACCTGACGGCGGGACTTTGGCGGGCGGCCTCCGCCGCCCGCCAAGGTCAGAATGAGGGCCTCACTGTTTAATCTCCCCGGAGGTAAGGATTCAGCCTGTTGACATGGAACATCCTCATGGGTTACCTTGTGTCCACCTGGTTGTTCAGATCCAAAATCTTCGGAACCACATTTTATGGCCCACATCATTTGTCCTACAAAGCCCTAGGACAAATAGGCTTTAGCACCAACAACTCATGATCTTCCTGATACCCAGTAAGCATAGCTTTCTGGTTGTACCATTCTTTCATCAGTGCTAGGCTGGCCTGAAAGCTTTCCTTTGCCTGAATTGTGTATTGAACCACCAACTTGGTGAGACCAATCACATAGCCCATCTCATCCTTCTGTGGAGACTCTGAGATTCTTTCCCACCCTTCCCTGACTACGGTGATCGTACCCTGTACTACACGTCTACACAGAAGTTCAAAGGGACCTCTTCTACCCTCTTCTGTAGAATCTCTCGGTAGGAAAACAAGAGACATGGCAGGAGAAGATCCCACTTCCTCCTGAGGCTCTCTGGCATAGTTCCCATCATGCTTTTTAGTGTCTTGTTAAACCACTCCACGAAACCATTGGTTTGCCAGTGGTATGCCATGGTTAAGTGTTACGTCATACCATCTTGCTCCCACATCTGTCTTGTGTAAGAAGAGATGAAGTTTGTTCTGTAGTCAGAAAATTACACACTTGGAAATCCAACCATTGATCAGATCCCCAAGAGGTCTCTCACTACCACCCGTGCAGTCATGCGCCACAGAGGTACAGAGTCAGGGTATCTGGTGATCTGGTGGCATGATCCATCACAACCAAGATATACTTGTCACCTGACTGTTAAGGGGGCAAATGGACCAACTATGTTTATTCCTACCTGCTCAAATGGAACACCTAGAATTGGTAGAGTCACTAACGGTGCCTTAGTCCACCTTTCAGTATTACTATTTACCTGGCAAAAGGGACAGGTTCTACAAAACATCTCTGTGTCTTTGTGCATCCCTGGCCAGTAGAACAGAGGGTCCTACCTAGCCTGGTTTTTTCTAATCCCTAAGCATCCTGGGAAAGGCACTTAATGGGCCAGTGAAAATAGGAAATTCCTGTGCACCAATGGAACCGCTAGCCTCTTGCTAATTCCTGATTCAGGATTTACCAGCTCACTATAAAGTAGGCCATCCTCCCAGCCAACACAATGTATCCCAATCACTCCTTTGCTGACCTCTTCCTAGGCTTTATTCTGAGGTCCCACAAGCATTGGGGACTCCTCCTATGCCTTGCAGTAATCATCCTGGGTAGTTCCCCATTTGCTAGCAAACCTAGCAGTTCTAGTAGCGACTGAGGCTCTAGCAACTTGTCTGCTTTAGGAGCCCTACCCTCCCCTCCCTTTGGAGCAGATGTGATGAACTCCACTGACATTGCCTTCTCAGAGTTTACCCTTTTCTGCAAACTACTTTGTCCTGGTCCCTGCAACACAGAAGATGTTGTCCAAGCCATGAAGGTTTCTGGTTCTGGCACCAAGCCAGGGGCATTGAAATAATTGCCCATGAGACATCTAGCACCTTACTTTTCCCTTACTCCGACATCAATCATTGAGCTCAACCTCAACCACAGCAAGCTGATACTTCATACCCACTCCATTGGGTACCTAACCTGTATCATTGATCACAGGGAGGATGTCCTTAGGCTTAAAGCATTTCCTCTCAGCCATAGTGCAATAGTGCAGAAGACTCCAGTATCTCATAGGACAGACACTTTCATCTCACTGATTATAACGTCCTGCAGAAAGCCCATCTTGCTAGGATGAAAATGCTTCAGAGCTTCTGAGCCCCTCTCCCAGATGTCCATAGCTACTAGTTTGAGTGGAACTGGGCTCCCTTGGGGTCCTTCACCCACTTGTAACATGCTTGCTATAATGGGTGCTTTTGGTTAAGAATTTTTTGACTGACAATTTCTCTTATAGTGTTCCCCCTTGTGGCACTCAAAGCAAGACACCTCATTGGACACAGAAGGATTGCCTGCCCCCCTTTTCATGATTTTCCTTTCTGGACACACCATTATCATTCCCTTGTTTCCTGGGCCCTCCTCGAGACCCATGGGAATTACCCTAGCCCTACCCTCTTGTTTGGGATCAGTTTGTGGAGAGTTATTCTCCCCCTCTGGCCTAGAATCATGCAATTGTAGCCCTTTATGAACTCTGTTAGCTAAGAACTTGTCACAGAAGTACTCCTTGAGTCTCTCTGTCACCCTCAACTGGTTAAGGGACTGAAAGTCTTTGGCTTCCATCCATCTTACCAACTCATTCCAAACATGACAGACACCATGAATCCAAGTTTCAAATGGAACACCATCCATTCTCTTGCAGTCCCAGAACTTCTGAAGGTACTGAGTTGGCTTCAGGCCAAATTGCCTAATCAGAGCTTCCTTCATTTTCTCATAGTGGTCTGCCACAGGCATTCTCCCAATGACAGCTGTCCTATAAACCTCATTTAAGGCCTGGACCTCAAAGTTCATAAACCTTTCAAACAATGCCCTGTCCATCTACATACACATGTACAAGATCTTTTGGAACCTTAGCCACAACTTGGCCTGAACTGGATGTAGAGTTACTTATATCAGATGCAGTTGTCATTATTGCACCCAAAGTTTCTCTCTTTCAAGGGCTTTTCTTTCCCTTTCCACCTCTCTTTCCTTTTGCTAGTGTTTCTCCTCCTACTCCCTCTGTTTTCCCCCTTTTCTCTCTATTTCTCCAGCCCAGCCCATCTCTCCTGCATTTATTTCTTCCTCTGCTCTTGTTCTCAGTAAGCTAGTCTTAGATTCGCACTCCTGATCTCTCAGGACTTCTCATCTTCTTCAGCCTTAAGTTTCTGATGTACCAACTGCAAGCTCATCTCGGCTAGACACCCCAGCCCAGGAATTTACTTGTGGAATTAGTGACAGTGGTACCATAGACTTTTGAGTTGGTGTGCACATTTAAGGTATTCTAGAAACTAAAGGGGATGATTATATTGGTGAAGCACTAGAAAATGCATTAGGATACACACTCGGCATGTGTCTGGAAGAGATCTGTGCTAAGGGGATCATAGAGCCTGCATCCATAGTGCTCTATTGCTGGGTTCCTACTATGGTTCCCTCCCCAGTGTCAACTACAGATTCATCCCTTTCACTCAGCATCTCAAACTGATTCCTAATGGATTTGGGAAGGACCTCTGTGCCCCTACTCCTGGGAATCTTCCATTCACTGTCCCCACATAAATCATTTATCTGATCTATAGACATGGTGCTGAGTTCAGTTCCCAAATCGTTCTCTATTGCGTATGCATGTTGCTTTTGTGCATAGAGTTAAAAACTGGACTTATTGCCATACTGCACAGATTGGAAGAGGCCAATGCCACATCTGTATCTTTGGCTCTTAAACATTAGGTGCCCTACCGCATGCTACCAATTGTAAGAAATTCAGAGAGCTACAGGTACACAGTAGCTACTAGACAAACTGTGTCCGGGGACCTGACCTATTATGGATACTGAACAAATGAGCTATCCCTTGGACACTGGACTTGCAGGGTTAGCATGGCCCGAGCAGTCTAAGGCTGCTTAGTGGAGGAGGTGGACACAGGGTAGTGAACATACATAGCTTCATGTAGGAAGCTGGCCTGATTTGCAGTGGGTACCTATGGTACACCTAACACCAGGTCAAATTATCCCTTATTAGTGAAATGTAGGCAGTGTCTAGAAGCCAGGCTCTCTAGAGGTAGCTGTAGCTGAGCAGCCAAGGCTTATCTAGGAGATATACAAAGCTCATGCAATACCACTCTAGTCAGACAGCACCCACACACATGAAAGAAAACACTCAGTGTTACAAAATGAAGGTACGTTATTTTGGTGTCACAATGCCAAAAATACCATAGAGACTATACTCCCTTAGGAGGTAAGTAATACACAAATTATATACACTAGTATGCAGAAATATGCATGAAAACAGTTAGAAAACAGTGCAATTAGTGAAAATCACTATAGTTAGAAATGGGCCTGGGGGGACACAAACCATATACTAAGAAAGTGGAATGCGAATGTCAGTTTCCCACCTAGGCAAGTGTAGTGTGTAGAGGGTCGCTGTGAGTACTAGAAAACACCAAAGGTAAGTACTAGATCCCACCCCAGAGCCCAGGAAAGTAGGAGTAAAGTACAGTAACTTTCCAAGAATACACACAGAAATGTAAAAGATTATGCAAGAACCAGAAGAGACTGCAAGACACCAGCAGTGGACTCTTGGACCTGAAGACCTGTGGAAGAAGGGGACCAAGTCCAAGAAGCACAGAAGAGTCCAGGAAGAACAGGAGTCCCTGCTAACCCAGAAGAAGGTGCAAAAGAAGAACCACTGGTGAAGATGAACAGTCAGTACTGCACCCAAGAAGACAGATTTGGGTTCCTGGTAGGTGCAGATGATGTCCCACGCCGGATGGATGACTGCAGTCTGGTTTGCATTGCTGGAGTCTGCAAACAAGTCTTGGCACACGCAAAGCTCATGGTAAGTGGAAAATGGCACTGCCCGGGACCAGGAAGGACCAGGTGGACTCTACCCAGGAGACGGAGTCAGAGGGGGCTCTCACCACCTCAGAGAGCCCAGAGAAGACCAGGCAGCACGCACAGGAGCCCCACAGCATGGGAACAAAGGAAGTGCAAAAGGAGGACCATGCAGCACTACGACAAAGGTTCCCACGCCGGTGGAGAACCACTCAGTAAGATGTGCGTCTCAGTATAGAGTGCTGGGGCTAGAGCTGCATGGTGTATGAAGAACTTTGTAGAAGGATGCCAACAAGCTTTGGCAACTGCAAATCACGCTGTGCACTGGGCTACTGTCTTGCATGGGGAGACAAGCTCTTATCTTCACCAAAGTTGGACAGTAGGACATCAGGACTGTCGGGATGACTTCAGTCCACCACCCATGATGCAGGATCCACACAGCTCATCAGGAGAGGGGATCCACACAGCTGGTTGTCGTTGCAGTAGGTGCCTGCTGAAGGAGGGAAGTGACTCCTTCACCCCAAGGGAGATTCCTTTGCTTTTCTGGTGCAAGCTGAAGACAGGCTGTCCTCTGAGGATGCATGACTGGGAAACTGTTGCAGTTGCTGGCAGGAGCTGAAGATACAATGTTGCAGAAGTAGTCTTTGCTTCTTTGTTGCAATTTGTAGAGTTCCTGGAGGGTCCAGATGCAGCTTCTTCGGTGAGAAGGTGAAGTAGAGTTTATGCAGAGGATTCCTGCTGGAGACTTGCAATCTGAATCTGAAGAACCATCCAAAGGATCGACCCTAAATAGCCTTGAAAGGGGGATTGGTCAGCTAAACAGGTAAGCACCTTTCAGGGGAGGGCTGTGACATCACCTGCTAGCACTGGGCACTCAGATGTTCCCAGAGTTCCCTATCAACTTGGAATCTAAGATGGCAAATCCCAGGGACCCTCTGGATGAGCTCTGAGCACTACCCCTGGGGTAGTGATGGACGGGGGAGTGGTCACTCCCTTTACTTTGTCAAGTTTCGTGCCAGACTGGAGGTCCCTGAACTGCTGTAGACTGGATTATGCAAGAAGGGCACCAAATGTACCCTTAAAAGTATCTCCAGTGACCTGGGGAGGTTACCCCTCCCAAGCCTGTAACACCTATTTCCAAAGGGAGCGGGTGTAACACCCCTCTCCCAAAGGAAATCATTTGTTCTGCCTTCCTAGGCTTGAGCTTTTCAAGCAACAGGAGGGTAGAAATCTGTCTGTGAGGTGGCAGCAGCTGGGGCTGCCTGGAAAACCTCAGAAGGCTGTAATGGCAATACTAGTTGTCCTCTAAGGCGCCCCAGAGGGCATGGAATCATACAACCAATGCTTGTAAAAACCTTGGGGTATGATTCCAACATGTTTGATATCAAACATGCCTCTGTTCGGAGTTACCATTATATAGCTGGAAGTAGGTAGTGACCTATGTCCAGTACATGCTTACAATGGCATCTCCGCACTCACAAAGTCTGG
Source organism: Pleurodeles waltl (assembly GCF_031143425.1). Lineage (NCBI taxonomy): Eukaryota > Metazoa > Chordata > Amphibia > Caudata > Salamandridae > Pleurodeles > Pleurodeles waltl. The sequence goes on along the minus strand of NC_090447.1, from coordinate 506,016,214 downwards.
AAAAATGGTCCTGGAGGTTGTGGGGGCACCTCTGCTAATGCAAGGGAGCCCCCACACACAGGTACTCTGCATCCTGCCCTCAGGGCTGAAGGGCCTGCTATAGGGGTGACTTATAAGGGAACTGGTGCAGTGTAAATGGCAGTGAAAGGGTGCCTGCACCTTTTCACACAGACTGCAATGGCAGTCCTGCAGAAGCCTTTGCATGGGCTCACTATGGGTGGCAAAAGATATGCTGCAGCACATAGGGATCTCCTGGAACCCCACTGCCCTGGGTACCTAAGTACCATATACTAGGGACTTATAAGGGGGCACCAGTATGCCAATTGTGGGTGAAATACAACCAAATTTAGGGGAGAGATAGCATAATCACTGGCATCCTGGTTAGCAGGATCCCAGTGAACACAGTCAAGCACACTGACATCAGGCAGAAAATGGGCATAACCATGGTAAAAAGAGGGTACTTTCCTGCAGTTCACAACTCAAAATGCACGCAGCAGCAATAAGTAATTGACCAGTCAAATACTCACTTTTATAAAAAAAGGAAGTATTTTATTTCTACCACGTACCCACACAAACGAAAAATAGGACATTCACAAACTTATACACAGTTCTACCATGAGGTTGGGGTTCTAGTGTTTCTTTGGTGGTTGCCTGTCCTACTTAATCCTCGCTCTAGCCGTAGTGGTTATTCCTCATTCACTACTGGTAACATCCAGGGTATGCTCTACTAATAGTCCGAGTCTCAAGGGTCCACTTTGACTCTAATTTAAAGTCAATAGTGTTCCAGTGCTACTACGCTAATTTAGCAGCAAGTTACCTTCGGGCTGACAGGCCCAAAAACAGTCTTACCCACACCGACAGGATGAAGCATCTAGAGTTGCAATGTGTGCCCTGCCTGTGGGTGCTTGCAGCAGCTGCAGCCAGGTCCAAATTAGTTGACTGCACACAGCCTAGATGGCTGAACACAGCCCAAGCAGCTCAGCGGGAGCAGTCTCTCAATTCTGGTCATCCTCCGGAAGCAACCAGATGCTCTCTGCAACTCCTCCTGTGGGATAGGTGTCAGGTTTGTCCTCCAGTGGGGAGTGTCTACAACAAACCTGTCTTGGGTCTGTAGCCAGGGTGAATGTACTCTCATGCTTCTACTGTGCCTTCACTTGTCTGGCTGGGGGTAGCAGAATAGGCCACAGTTCTTGGATATTCCTGGTGACCCACTCTGGCATACAGGGTCACCATATTTTACATTGCATGGGCTACTGCCAGATCAGCACAGTGAAGTCCTGCACAGTGGACTCTCCTGTCATACAAGGTCGCTGCCCACTACCGTACAAGGCTACAGCCTTTACTGCATGTCAGTCTTTTTCACTGCGGCCTCACCTCTCATCGATGGTTACCAACTTTGCCACTACACATTCACTTTGACCTGATCAGCATAGGTTGGCAAACAACTAAATTCATGTTAGCCCTCTCCTGCAATCCGGGGGCCACCGACTCTGCTATGCACATGGGCAAGTGATTGGTGTAGCCATTTCCTCACATCTTGCAAAGGTAGTCAATTCGGCAGGGCTCCCCAACGGACCTTTCTACCTCCAATGCTCTCCTCTTCCTCAAAGGGCACACTGGTCTTGGCAAGCAGGCAGGTGCTGGTGCTCCAGGCTCCAGGCTCCAATGCATGTTGTCCTGGGTTCCCTTAGGGATATTCCCTCACCCAGCAAGCTGAATGGTATGTTTTGGTCCCCAGTCCTGGTCACAGGTAGAAGTCTTGCAGAGCTTCCCCTCCTCACACAGGCCTACTGGCTGCCTCGAAGATGACAGTTTTTAGGATCTCAAACTCCTTCTCTAATAGTCTATTTCCCGACACCAAATGTGATTTAGGGTCTGACTCTTCATGTTTCATGTTGTGGTTCTGCTTCTTTTGAAGTGTCCACTCCTCTGCTCTCTCTTGACTCTTGGTGAGGGTGGTAGGTTTTACCACAATGAGAGTAGCACTTTGGGTGCCACTCTCGGTCCAACAAGACCGCAAGCCATGAGACATGCATATGTCATGGCACACACGCATTATCCATGTTTACATATGGCAAGAAAAATCAACATTAGAGATCCAGACATTAGTACAGTTGGGCACTCAGGACAGGTGTGCAAGTCTATTATCATGCATTGTACTTATCTGTCCCAACACACGGAACTCATCTATGGAGTACCTCAAGGCTTCTCACTCATCACCACCCTCTTCAACATCTACATGAGCCCACTGGCTGACATCATCCGTGCCCACCACAACATCCTACCCTACATTGATGACACACAACTTATACTGCTCCTCTTCCACAAATCCCCAAGCATAATTGAATGACCAAAGTGGCCAACTTGATGATGTCCAACTGCCTCAAGTGAACACCAAGACGAAGGAAGTGAGGTTTTCAGAAAGGATGCATCACTATGAAACTACACCTGGTGAGATACAGACCTCGGTTCCACTGACACCCTCCAAATTACACACAAGATACCTCTGGAGCATTATCAATAACAAGTTAGGTGATGGAAAGTGGGCCTCTCTGAAAGGTCACCCCAAACTTTTAGCCTTCCTCTGCCTCTTTTTCTGACCTTTTTTTTGTTGGCTTTAAGACTCTGGGCACTTTACCACTGCCAACCAGTGCTAAAGTGCATGTGCTCTCTCCCAAAAAACATGGTAACATTGGCTCATACCCAATTGGCATATTTAATTTACTTGTAAGCCCCTAGTTGTAGGAAAGTACCATCTTGCCTGGCATGTTACCCCCATTTTTCACTGTATATATGTTGTTTTAGTTGTATGTGTCACTGGGACCCTGGTAACCCAGGGCCCCAGTGCTCATAAGTGTGCCTGAATGTGTTACCTGTGTAGTGACTAACTGTCTCACTGAGGCTCTGCTAACCAGAACCTCAGTGGTTATGCTCTCTCATTTCTTTCCAAATTGTCACTGACAGGCTAGTGACCATTTTTACCAATTTACATTGGCTTAGTGGAACACCCTTATAATTCCCTAGTATATGGTACTGAGGTACCCAGGGTACTGGGGTTCCAGGAGATCCCTATGGGCTGCAGCATTTCTTTTGCCACCCATAGGGAGCTCTGACAATTCTTACACAGGCCTGCCACTGCAGCCTGAGTGAAATAACGTCCACGTTATTTCACTGCCATTTTACACTGCACTTAAGTAACTTATAAGTCACCTATATGTCTAACCTTTACCTGATAAAGGTTAGGTGCAAAGTTACTTAGTGTGAGGGCACCCTGGCACTAGCCAAGGTGCCCCCACATTGTTCAGAGCCAATTCCCTGAACTTTGTGAGTGCGGGGACACCATTACACGCGTGCACTACATATAGGTCACTACCTATATGTAGCTTCACAATGGTAACTCCGAATATGGCCATGTAACATGTCTATGATCATGGAATTGCCCCCTCTATGCCATCCTGACATAGTTGGCACAATCCCATGATCCCAGTGGTCTGTAGCACAGACCCTGGTACTGCCAAACTGCCCTTCCTGGGGTTTCACTGCAGCTGCTGCTGCTGCCAACCCCTCAGACAGGCAGCTGCCCTCCTGGGGTCCAGCCAGGCCTGGCCCAGGATGGCAGAACAAAGAACTTCCTCTGAGAGAGGGTGTGACACCCTCTCCCTTTGGAAAATGGTGTGAAGGCAGGGGAGGAGTAGCCTCCCCCAGCCTCTGGAAATGCTTTCTTGGGCACAGATGTGCCCAATTCTGCATAAGCCAGTCTACACCGGTTCAGGGACCCCTTAGCCCCTGCTCTGGCGCGAAACTGGACAAAGGAAAGGGGAGTGACCACTCCCCTGACCTGCACCTCCCCTGGGAGGTGTCCAGAGCTCCTCCAGTGTGCTCCAGACCTCTGCCATCTTGGAAACAGAGGTGCTGCTGGCACACTGGACTGCTCTGAGTGGCCAGTGCCACCAGGTGACGTCAGAGACTCCTGCTGATAGGCTCCTTCAGGTGTTAGTAGCCTATCCTCTCTCCTAGGTAGCCAAACCCTCTTTTCTGGCTATTTAGGGTCTCTGTCTCTGGGGAAACTTCAGATAACGAATGCAAGAGCTCATCCGAGTTCCTCTGCATCTCCCTCTTCACCTACTGATAAGGAATCGACTGCTGACCGCGCTGGAAGCCTGCAAACCTGCAACATAGTAGCAAAGACGACTACTGCAACTCTGTAACGCTGATCCTGCCGCCTTCTCGACTGTTTTCCTGCTTGTGCATGCTGTGGGGGTAGCCTGCCTCCTCTCTGCACCAGAAGCTCCGAAGAAATCTCCCGTGGGTCGACGGAATCTTCCCCCTGCAACCGCAGGCACCAAAAAGCTGCATTACCGGTCCCTTGGGTCTCCTCTCAGCACGACGAGCGAGGTCCCTCGAATGCAGCGACTCTGTCCAAGTGACCCCCACAGTCCAGTGACTCTTCAGTCCAAGTTTGGTGGAGGTAAGTCCTTGCCTCACCTCGCTAGGCTGCATTGCTGGGAACCGCGACTTTGCAGCTACTCCGGCCCCTGTGCACTTCTGGCAGAAATCCTTTGTGCACAGCCAAGCCTGGGTCCACGGCACTCTAACCTGCATTGCACGACTTTCTAAGTTGGTCTCCGGCGACGTGGGACTCCTTTGTGCAACTTCGGCAAGCACCGTTTCACGCATCCTTGTAGTGCCTGTTTCTGGCACTTCTCTGGGTGCTACCTGCTTCAGTGAGGGCTCTTTGTCTTGCTCGACGTCCCCTCTCTCTTCAGGTCCAATTTGCGACCTCGTGGTCCCTCCTGGGCCCCAGCAGCGTCCAAAAACGCCAAACGCAAAATTTGCGACTAGCAAGGCTTGTTGGCGTCCTTCCGGCGGGAAAACACTTCGGCACGACTCTCCAAGGCAAGAGGGATGCGTCCACCAAAGGGGAAGTCTCTAGCCCTTTTTGTTCCTGCAGAAACCTCAGCTTCTTCTGTCCAGTAGAAGCTTCTTTGCACCCGCAGCTGGCATTTCCTGGGCATCTGCCCATCTCCGACTTGCTTGTGACTTTTGGACTTGGTCCCCTTGTTCCACAGGTACCCTAGATTGGAAATCCACAGTTGTTGCATTGCTGGTTTGTGTCTTTCCTGCATTATTCCTCTAACACGACTTCTTTGTCCTTAGGGGAACTTTAGTGCACTTTGCACTCACTTTTCAGGGTCTTGGGGAGGGTTATTTTCCTAACTCTCACTATTTTCTAATAGTCCCAGCGACCCTCTACAAGGTCACATAGGTTTGGGGTCCATTCGTGGTTCGCATTCCACTTTTGGAGTATATGGTTTGTGTTGCCCCTATCCCTATGTTTCCCCATTGCATCCTATTGTAACTATACATTGTTTGCACTGTTTTCTAAGACTATACTGCATATTTTTGCTATTGTGTATATATATCTTGTGTATATTTCCTATCCTCTCACTGAGGGTACACTCTAAGATAATTTGGCATATTGTCATAAAAATAAAGTACCTTTATTTTTAGTATAACTGTGTATTGTGTTTTCTTATGATATTGTGCATATGACACTAAGTGGTACTGTAGTAGCTTCACACGTCTCCTAGTTCAGCCTAAGCTGCTCTGCTAAGCTACCATTATCTATCAGCCTAAGCTGCTAGACACCCTATACACTAATAAGGGATAACTGGGCCTGGTGCAAGGTGCAAGTACCCCTTGGTACTCACTACAAGCCAGTCCAGCCTCCTACATTGGTTGTGCAGTGGTGGGATAAGTGCTTGAGACTACTTACCACTCTTGTCATTGTACTTTTCATAAGAGAAAAATATACAAAACAAGGTCAGTGTAAATACACATAGCCCAAAAAGTTTTGCATTTTCTCTTTTCACTCTTTTCTAAGTGCTGAAAAGTACTTCTAAACTTTCAAAAAGTTCTTAAAAGTTTAAAAAGTTTTTTTTTCTGTCTTTCCAAAAAGTTCAGAAAACTTTTTTTTTTCTCTTTTTCTATCACTTTAACTCTCTCTAAAAATGTCTGGCACAGGCCAAACTGTTGATCTGTTCAAACTTGCATATGACAACCTTAGCTGGAAAAGAGCAAGGAGTCTCTGTATAGAGAGAGGTTTGAGTGTAGGGAAAAATCCTTCCTTGGAACTGTTACTTAACATGCTTAGAGAACAGGATAAGGCCATAGGTGCCCCATCTGTTGAAAAAGTACCTAATAGTTCCCAATCTGATTCAGGGACTCCCCCAGGAAAAGATTCAGGAAAGAAACTTCCTAGCCTGCCCATTACTAGACAATCTAGCATAGATGGTAATGATGATGAGCCACACCATATAAATAGTGTTGTCTCACATCATAGCAAAAGCATTTATTCTCACCATACTGGTAGTAATGTTTCTGTAAACCAAGCTGTTAGGGTGGCTTCTGTAAGGGACAGGTCTCCTTCTGTTCATTCCCATCATAGCTCTGTTTCTAGAAATGTCCCTCCCACCAACCCTGATGACAGAATGTTAGAGAGGGAACTCAATAAGTTGAGGTTGGAACAAACCAGACTGAAGCTTAAAAAGCAACAGCTGGATTTGGATAGACAGTCTTTTGAATTAGAGAAGGAAAGACAGAAGTTGGGTTTAGATACCCATGGTGGCAGCAGCAGTATTCCCCATAGTCATCCTGCAAAAGAGCATGATTCCAGGAATCTGCACAAGATAGTTCCCCCTTATAAGGAGGGGGATGACATTAACAAGTGGTTTGCTGCATTTGAGAGGGCCTGTGTTGTACAGGATGTCCCTCAAAGGTAGTGGGCTGCTATCCTATGGCTATCATTTAGTGGAAAAGGTAGGGATAGGCTCCTTACTGTGAAAGAAAATGATGCTAATAATTTCCAAGTTCTTAAGAATGCACTCCTGGATGGTTATGGCTTAACCACTGAACAGTACAGGATAAAGTTCAGAGAGACCAAAAAGGAGTCTTCACAAGACTGGGTTGATTTCATTGACCATTCAGTGAAGGCCTTGGAGGGGTGGTTACATGGCAGTAAAGTTACTGATTATGACAGCCTGTATAACTTAATCCTGAGAGAGCATATTCTTAATAATTGTGTGTCTGATTTGTTGCACCAGTACTTGGTGGACTCTGATCTGACCTCTCCCCAAGAATTGGGAAAGAAGGCAGACAAATGGGTCAGAACAAGAGTGAACAGAAAAGTTCATACAGGGGGTGACAAAGATGGCAACAAAAAGAAGGATGGTAAGTCTTCTGACAAGGGTGGGGACAAATCTAAAAATGAGTCTTCATCAGGCCCACAAAAACACTCTGGTGGGGGTGGTGGGTCCAAATCCTCCTTTAATCAGAACAAGGAAAAGAAACCATGGTGCTATTTATGTAAAATAAAAGGCCATTGGACAACAGATCCCAGTTGTCCAAAGAAAGGCACCACTGCTCCTACCACTACAACCCCTACTGCTACACCTAGTGTCCCTACTAATAGCAGTGGTGGTGGGAGCAAACCTACTAATAGCCAATCCAAGGGAGTAGCTGGGCTCACTTTTGGTAACTTAGTTGGGGTTGGTCTGATTAGGGAGACCACAGAGGCTACTTTAGTCTCTGAAGGGGCTATTGATTTAGCCACTTTGGTTGCTTGCCCCCATAACTTGGAGAAGTACAAGCAACTAACCCTAATAAATGGTGTTGAGGTCCAGGCCTACAGGGACACAGGTGCCAGTGTCACAATGGTGATTGAGAAACTGGTGCACCCTGAACAACACATACTTGGACACCAGTACCAAGTAACCGATGCTCACAACATAACACAAAGCCACCCCATGGCTGTTGTAAATCTCAATTGGGGGGGGGTAACTGGTCCAAAGAAAGTTGTGGTAGCTTCAGATTTACCTGTAGACTGTCTATTAGGGAATGATTTGGAGACATCAGCTTGGTCAGATGTGGAGTTGGAGGCCCATGCAGCAATGCTGGGCATCCCAGGGCATATTTTTGCTTTGACAAGGGCTCAGGCCAAAAAGCAAAAAGGACAGGGAAGCTTGGATCCTGGAACAATGGACCAAGTGCTCCCTAAAGCTAGGGCTAGTAGAAGCAAACCACTTCCTACTATCCCTCCCTCTACAGTGGATTCAACTTCTGAGGAAGAAGAATTCCCTCCCTGTGCAGAACCTACACCAGAGGAGCTGGAAGCAGACACTGCTGAGCTTTTGGGTGAAGGGGGGCCTGCCAGAGAGGAGCTGAGTGTGGCACAGCAAACCTGTCCCACATTAGAGGGTCTCAGACAGCAAGCTGTCAAACAGGCTAATGGGGATGTCAGTGACTCTCACAGAGTTTACTGGGAGGACAACCTCTTGTACACTGAGCATAGGGATCCTAAACCTGGAGCTGCCAGGAGATTAGTGATTCCTCAGGAGTACAGAAAGTTCCTCCTAACACTGGCACATGACATTCCCTTAGCTGGGCATCTAGGACAAATGAAAACTTGGGACAGGCGTGTTCCCCTGTTTTATTGGCCTAGGATGTCTGAGGACACAAAGGAATTTTGTAAGTCCTGTGAAACCTGTCAAGCCAGTGGCAAAACAGGTGGCACCCCAAAGGCACCCCTTATCCCACTGCCTGTGGTTGGGGTTCCCTTTGAAAGGGTAGGGGTTGACATAGTTTGCCCCCTTGACCCTCCTACAGCTTCAGGCAATAGGTTTATCTTGGTGGTAGTGGACCATGCCACAAGATATCCTGAAGCAATTCCTTTAAGGACCACTACAGCTCCTGCAGTGGCAAAGGCCCTCCTGGGAATATTTTCCAGGGTGGGCTTCCCAAAGGAAGTAGTATCAGACAGAGGAAGCAATTTCATGTCTGCATACTTAAAGGCCATGTGGAAGGAGTGTGGTGTAACGTACAAGTTCACAATACCCTATCATCCACAAACAAATGGACTGGTGGAGAGATTTAATAAAACTCTCAAAGGCATGATTATGGGTCTCCCTGAAAAACTCCGCAGGAGATGGGATATCCTTCTACCATGCCTCCTTTTTGCCTACAGGGAGGTACCCCAGAAAGGAGTGGGCTTCAGCCCCTTTGAACTTCTTTTTGGACACCCTGTTAGGGGTCCACTCACACTTGTAAAGGAGGGTTGAGAACAACCTTTAAAGGCTCCTAAGCAGGATATTGTGGATTATGTACTTGGCCTCAGATCAAGGATGGCTGAGTACATGAAAAAGGCCAGTAAAAACCTTCAGGCCAGCCAAGAGCTCCAGAAGCAATGGCATGATCAGAAGGCTGTTTTGGTTCAGTACCAACCAGGGCAGAAAGTGTGGGTCTTGGAGCCTGTGGCCCCAAGAGCACTCCAAGATAAATGGAGTGCGCCCCACACAATTGTTGAAAAGAAGGGTGAAGTCACCTACTTGGTTGACTTAGGCACTGCCAGGAGTCCCCTTAGGGTGCTCCATGTCAACCGCCTGAAACCCTACTATGACAGGGCTGATCTCACCCTGCTCATGGCAACTGATGAGGGACAGGAAGAAGACAGTGATCCTCTACCTGATCTCTTCTCTTCCACAGAACAAGATGCTCTTGTGGAAGGTGTAGTTTTGGCAGATTGTCTTACTGCTGAGCAGAAAGACCATTGCATAAATCTCCTAGGACAATTTTCAGAACTCTTCTCTACTGTGCCAGGCACCACTTCTTGGTGTGAGCACACTATAGATACTGGAGACAGTTTACCTGTCAAAAGTAAGATCTATAGGCAGCCTGACCATGTCAGGGACTGCATAAAGCATGAAGTTCAGAAAATGTTGGAACTAGGAGTGGTTGAGCACTCTGACAGTCCATGGGCTTCTCCTGTGGTACTGGTACCAAAACCCAATTCTAAAGATGGAAAGAAGGAAATGTGGTTTTGTGTAGACTATAGAGGTCTCAACTTGGTAACCAAAACTGATGCTCACCCTATACCCAGGGCAGATGAGCTTATAGATACACTGGCATCTGCCAAGTATCTAAGCACTTTTGATTTGACTGCAGGGTATTGGCAGATCAAATTATCAGAAGATGCTAAACCTAAGACTGCATTTTCCACCATTGGAGGACATTACCAGTTTACTGTAATGCCTTTTGGTTTGAAAAATGCACCTGCCACTTTTCAGAGGTTGGTGAACACAGTCCTGCAAGGGCTGGAAGCTTTCAGTGCAGCATATTTGGACGATATAGCTGTCTTTAGCTCCAGCTGGGATGATCACCTGGTCCACCTATGGAAAGTTTTGGAGGCCCTGCAAAAGGCAGGCCTCACTATCAAGGCTTCAAAGTGCCAGATAGGGCAGGGTAAGGTGGTTTATCAGGGACACCTTGTTGGTGGGGAACAGATTGCACCACTTCAGGGGAAAATCCAAACAATTATTGATTGGGTTCCCCCTACCACTCAGACTCAGGTGAGAGCCTTCCTAGGCCTCACTGGGTATTACAGGAGGTTCATTAAGAACTATGGCTCTATTGCAGCCCCTCTTAATGACCTCACATCCAAGAAAATGCCTAAAAAGGTATTATGGACAGCAAACTGTCAGAAAGCTTTTGAGGAGCTGAAGCAGGCCATGTGCTCTGCACCTGTCCTGAAAAGCCCTTGTTACTCTAAAAAATTCTATGTCCAAACTGATGCATCTGAATTAGGAGTAGGGGCAGTCCTATCACAACTTAATTCTGAGGGCCAGGATCAACCTGTTGCTTTTATTAGTAGGAGGTTGACCCCTAGAGAAAAGCGTTGGTCTGCCATTGAGAGGGAGGCCTTTGCTGTGGTCTGGGCACTGAAGAAGTTGAGGCTATACCTGTTTGGCACTCACTTCATTGTTCAGACAGACCACAAACCTCTACTTTGGCTAAAACAAATGAAAGGTGAAAACCATAAATTGTTGAGGTGGTCCATATCTCTACAGGGGATGGACTATACAGTGGAACATAGACCTGGGAGTACCCATTCCAATGCAGATGGACTCTCCAGATATTTCCACTTAGACAATGAAGACTCATCAGGTCATGGCTAGTCTTATTGTCCTTCGTTTGGGGGGGGGGTTGTGTAGGAAAGTACCATCTTGCCTGGCATGTTACCCCCATTTTTCACTGTATATATGTTGTTTTAGTTGTATGTGTCACTGGGACCCTGGTAACCCAGGGCCCCCGTGCTCATAAGTGTGCCTGAATGTGTTACCTGTGTAGTGACTAACTGTCTCACTGAGGCTCTGCTAACCAGAACCTCAGTGGTTATGCTCTCTCATTTCTTTCCAAATTGTCACTGACAGGCTAGTGACCATTTTTACCAATTTACATTGGCTTACTGGAACACCCTTATAATTCCCTAGTATATGGTACTGAGGTACCCAGGGTATTGGGGTTCCAGGAGATCCCTATGGGCTGCAGCATTTCTTTTGCCACCCATAGGGAGCTCTGACAATTCTTACACAGGCCTGCCACTGCAGCCTGAGTGAAATAATGTCCACGTTATTTCACTGCCATTTTACACTGCACTTAAGTAACTTATAAGTCACCTATATGTCTAACCTTTACCTGATAAAGGTTAGGTGCAAAGTTACTTAGTGTGAGGGCACCCTGGCACTAGCCAAGGTGCCCCCACATTGTTCAGAGCCAATTCCCTGAACTTTGTGAGTGCGGGGACACCATTACACGCGTGCACTACATATAGGTCACTACCTATATGTAGCTTCACAATGGTAACTCCGAATATGGCCATGTAACATGTCTATGATCATGGAATTGCCCCCTCTATGCCATCCTGGCATAGTTGGCACAATCCCATGATCCCAGTGGTCTGTAGCACAGACCCTGGTACTGCCAAACTGCCCTTCCTGGGGTTTCACTGCAGCTGCTGCTGCTGCCAACCCCTCAGACAGGCAGCTGCCCTCCTGGGGTCCAGCCAGGACTGGCCCAGGATGGCAGAACAAAGAACTTCCTCTGAGAGAGGGTGTGACACCCTCTCCCTTTGGAAAATAGTGTGAAGGCAGGGGAGGAGTAGCCTCCCCCAGCCTCTGGAAATGCTTTCTTGGGCACAGATGTGCCCAATTCTGCATAAGCCAGTCTACACCGGTTCAGGGACCCCTTAGCTCCTGCTCTGGCGCGAAACTGGACAAAGGAAAGGGGAGTGACCACTCCCCTGACCTGCACCTCCCCTGGGAGGTGTCCAGAGCTCCTCCAGTGTGCTCCAGACCTCTGCCATCTTGGAAACAGAGGTGCTGCTGGCACACTGGACTGCTCTGAGTGGCCAGTGCCACCAGGTGACGTCAGAGACTCCTGCTGATAGGCTCCTTCAGGTGTTAGTAGCCTATCCTCTCTCCTAGGTAGCCAAACCCTCTTTTCTGGCTATTTAGGGTCTCTGTCTCTGGGGAAACTTCAGATAACGAATGCAAGAGCTCATCCGAGGTCCTCTGCATCTCCCTCTTAACCTTCTGATAAGGAATCGACTGCTGACCGCGCTGGAAGCCTGCAAACCTGCAACATAGTAGCAAAGACGACTACTGCAACTCTGTAACGCTGATCCTGCCGCCTTCTCGACTGTTTTCCTGCTTGTGCATGCTGTGGGGGTAGCCTGCCTCCTCTCTGCACCAGAAGCTCCGAAGAAATCTCCCGTGGGTCGACGGAATCTTCCCCCTGCAACCGCAGGCACCAAAAAGCTGCATTACCGGTCCCTTGGGTCTCCTCTCAGCACGACGAGCGAGGTCCCTCGAATCCAGCGACTCTGTCCAAGTGACCCCCACAGTCCAGTGACTCTTCAGTCCAAGTTTGGTGGAGGTAAGTCCTTGCCTCACCTCGCTGGGCTGCATTGCTGGGAACCGCGACTTTGCAGCTACTCCGGCCCTTGTGCACTTCCGGCAGAAATCCTTTGTGCACAGCCAAGCCTGGGTCCACGGCACTCTAACCTGCATTGCACGACTTTCTAAGTTGGTCTCCGGCGACGTGGGACTCCTTTGTGCAACTTCGGCAAGCACCGTTTCACGCATCCTTGTAGTGCCTGTTTCTGGCACTTCTCCGGGTGCTACCTGCTTCAGTGAGGGCTCTTTGTCTTGCTCGACGTCCCCTCTCTCTTCAGGTCCAATTTGCGACCTTCTAGTCCCTCCTGGGCCCCAGCAGCGTCCAAAAACGCTAAACGCACAATTTGCGAGTAGCAAGGCTTGTTGGCGTCCTTCCGGCGGGAAAACACTTTTGCACGACTCTCCAAAGCGAGAGGGATCCGTCCACCAAAGGGGAAGTCTCTAGCCCTTTTCGTTCCTGCAGAAACCTCAGCTTCTTCTGTCCAGTAGAAGCTTCTTTGCACCCGCAGCTGGCATTTCCTGGGCATCTGCCCATCTCCGACTTGCTTGTGACTTTTGGACTTGGTCCCCTTGTTCCACAGGTACCCTAGATTGGAAATCCACAGTTGTTGCATTGCTGGTTTGTGTCTTTCCTGCATTATTCCTCTAACTCGACTTCTTTGTCCTTAGGGGAACTTTAGTGCACTTTGCACTCACTTTTCAGGGTCTTGGGGAGGGTTATTTTCCTAACTCTCACTATTTTCTAATAGCCCCAGCGACCCTCTACAAGGTCACATAGGTTTGGGGTCCATTCGTGGTTCGCATTCCACTTTTGGAGTATATGGTTTGTGTTGCCCCCATCCCTATGTTTCCCCATTGCATCCTATTGTAACTATACATTGTTTGCACTGTTTTCTAAGACTATACTGCATATTTTTGCTATTGTGTATATATATCTTGTGTATATTTCCTATCCTCTCACTGAGGGTACACTCTAAGATACTTTGGCATATTGTCATAAAAATAAAGTACCTTTATTTTTAGTATAACTGTGTATTGTGTTTTCTTATGATATTGTGCATATGACACTAAGTGGTACTGTAGTAGCTTCACACGTCTCCTAGTTCAGCCTAAGCTGCTCTGCTAAGCTACCATTATCTATCAGCCTAAGCTGCTAGACACCCTATACACTAATAAGGGATAACTGGGCCTGGTGCAAGGTGCAAGTACCCCTTGGTACTCACTACAAGCCAGTCCAGCCTCCTACACTAGTAAAGTGCACTACATGTGCCCATGGCTTGCAAATGAAGTGCTACTTGTGGGCCTGCAGCACTGATTGTGCCAACCACATAGGTAGCCCCTTAACCATGTCTCAGGCCAGCCATTGAAAGGCCTGTATGTGTAGTTTCACTGCCACTTCGACTAGGCATTTAAAACTACTTGCCAAGCCTTAAACTCCCCTTTTTCTCCATATTCGTCACCCCTGAGGTAGGCCATAGGTAACCCATAGGACAGGGTGCCACATAGGTAAAAGCAGGTCATGTGCTTATGTTTTTTACATGTACTGTGAGGCCTTCGCCGCTCCTAGACTAACATTAGAACTGCCCTTGTGTACTTTTAAGTGGTAGATTCTGATCTGAAAGGAGCAGCCCTTCCAAGTTTAGTATTGCCAAAATAGTAATATCAATTCCTGCTTACTGATGAAGTTGGATTTAATATTACTATTATAGAAATGCCACTTTTAGAAAGTAGGCATTTCTCTGCACTGACTGCCATCTGTGCCTTACAGCCTGTCTCCAATCCACGTCTGGTCTGTGCTGGTTGACAGCTCCCCTTCTGCATTCCACCCAGTGTGAGAAGGTAGCCTCTTTCTAGCCTTGTTACCCCCACTTTTGGCCTGTTTGTGAGTGTATGTCAGGATGTTTGTCACTGTTTTCACTGTCTCACTGGGATCCTGATGGCTAGGCCCCAGTGCTCATGGTGAAGACACTATGTTTTCAGTATGTTTGTTATGTGTCACTGGGACCCTGCTGGTCAGGACCCCAGTGCTCATAAGGTTGTGGCCTATATGTATGTGTCACTGGGACCCTGTCACACAGGGCCCCAGTGCTCATAGGTGTGCATGTATGTGTTCCCTGTGTGGTGCCTAACTGTCTCACTGAGGCTCTGCTAACCAGAACCTCAGTGGTTATGCTCTCTCATTTATTTAAAATTGTCACTAACAGGCTAGTGACCAATTTCACCAATTTACATTGGCTTACTGGAACACCCTTATAATTCCCTAGTATATGGTACTGAGGTACCCAGGGTATTGGGGTTCCAGGAGATCCCTATGGGCTGCAGCATTTCTTTTGCCACCCATAGGGAGCTCTGACAATTCTTACACAGGCCTGCCACTGCAGCCTGAGTGAAATAACGTCCACGTTATTTCACAGCCATTTTACACTGCACTTGAGTAACTTATAAGTCACCTATATGTCTAACCTTTACCTGGTAAAGGTTAGGTGCAAAGTTACTTAGTGTGTGGGCACCCTGGCACTAGCCAATGTGCTCCCACATTGTTCAGAGCCAATTCACTGAACTTTGTGAGTGCGGGGACACCAGTACACGCGTGCACTACATATAGGTCACTACCTATATGTAGCTTCACCATGGTAACTCCGAATATGGCCATGTAACATGCCTATGATCATGGAATTGCCCCCTCTATGCCATCCTGGCATAGTTGGCACAATCCCATGATCCCAGTGGTCTGTAGCACAGACCCTGGTACTGCCAAACTGCCCTTCCTGGGGTTTCACTGCAGCTGCTGCTGCTGCCAACCCCTCAGACAGGCAGCTGCCCTCCTGGGGTCCAGCCAGGCCTGGCCCAGGATGGCAGAACAAAGAACTTCCTCTGAGAGAGGGTGTGACACCCTCTCCCTTTGGAAAATGGTGTGAAGGCAGGGGAGGAGTAGCCTCCCCCAGCCTCTGGAAATGCTTTGTTGGGCACAGAGGTGCCCAATTCTGCATAAGCCAGTCTACACCGGTTCAGGGACCCCTTAGCCCCTGCTCTGGTGCGAAACTGGACAAAGGAAAGGGGAGTGACCACTCCCCTGACCTGCACCTCCCCTGGGAGGTGTCCAGAGCTCCTCCAGTGTGCTCCAGACCTCTGCCATCTTGGAAACAGAGGTGCTGCTGGCACACTGGACTGCTCTGAGTGGCCAGTGCCACCAGGTGACGTCAGAGACTCCTGCTGATAGGCTCCTTCAGGTGTTAGTAGCCTATCCTCTCTCCTAGGTAGCCAAACCCTCTTTTCTGGCTATTTAGGGTCTCTGTCTCTGGGGAAACTTTAGATAACGAATGCATGAGCTCAGCCGAGTTCCTCTGCATCTCTCTCTTTACCTTCTGATAAGGAAACGACCGCTGACCGCGCTGGAAGCCTGCAAACCTGCAACATAGTAGCAAAGACGACTACTGCAACTCTGTAACGCTGATCCTGCCGCCTTCTCGACTGTTTTCCTGCTTGTGCATGCTGTGGGGGTAGTCTGCCTCCTCTCTGCACCAGAAGCTCCGAAGAAATCTCCTGTGGGTCGACTGAATCTTCCCCCTGCAACCGCAGGCACCAAAAAGCTGCATTACCGGTCCCTTGGGTCTCCTCTCAGCACGACGAGCGAGGTCCCTTGAATCCAGCGACTCTGTCCAAGTGACCCCCACGGTCCAGTGACTCTTCAGTCCAAGTTTGGTGGAGGTAAGTCCTTGCCTCACCTCGCTGGGCTGCATTGCTGGGAACCGCGACTTTGCAAGCTACTCCGGCCCCTGTGCACTTCCGGCGGAAATCCTTTGTGCACAGCCAAGCCTGGGTCCACGGCACTCTAACCTGCATTGCACGACTTTCTAAGTTGGTCTCCGGCGACGTGGGACTCCTTTGTGCAACTTCGGCAAGCACCGTTTCATGCATCCTTGTAGTGCCTGTTTCTGGCACTTCTCTGGGTGCTACCTGCTCCAGTGAGGGCTCTTTGTCTTGCTCGACGTCTCCTTTCTCTTCAGGTCCAATTTGCGACCTTCTGGTCTCTCCTGGGCCCCAGCAGCGTCCAAAAACGCCAAACGCACGATTTGCGCCTAGCAAGGCTTGTTGGCGTCCTTTCGGCGGGAAAATACTTCTGCACGACTCTCCACGGCGAGAGGGATCGGTCCACCAAAGGGAAAGTCTCTAGCCCTTTTCGTTCTTGCAGAAACCTCAGCTTCTTCTGTCCAGTCGAAGCTTCTTTGCACCCGCAGCTGGCATTTCCTGGGCATCTGCCCATCTCCGACTTGCTTGTGACTTTTGGACTTGGTCCCCTTGTTCCACAGGTACCCTAGATTGGAAATCCACAGTGTTGCATTGCTGGTTTGTGTCTTTCCTGCATTATTCCTCTAACACGACTCTTTTGTCCTTAGGGGAACTTTAGTGCACTTTGCACTCACTTTTCAGGGTCTTGGGGAGGGTTATTTTTCTAACTCTCACTATTTTCTAATAGTCCCAGCGACCCTCTACAAGGTCACATAGGTTTGGGGTCCATTCGTGGTTCGCATTCCACTTTTGGAGTATATGGTTTGTGTTGCCCCTATCCCTATGTTTCCCCATTGCATCCTATTGTAACTATACATTGTTTGCACTGTTTTCTAAGACTATACTGCATATTTTTGCTATTGTGTATATATATCTTGTGTATATTTCCTATCCTCTCACTGAGGGTACACTCTAAGATACTTTGGCATATTGTCATAAAAATAAAGTACCTTTATTTTTAGTATAACTGTGTATTGTGTTTTCTTATGATATTGTGCATATGACACTAAGTGGTACTGTAGTAGCTTCACACGTCTCCTAGTTCAGCCTAAGCTGCTCTGCTAAGCTACCATTATCTATCAGCCTAAGCTGCTAGACACCCTATACACTAATAAGGGATAACTGGGCCTGGTGCAAGGTGCAAGTACCCCTTGGTACTCACTACAAGCCAGTCCAGCCTCCTACATTGGTTGTGCAGTGGTGGGATATGTGCTTGAGACTACTTACCACTCTTGTCATTGTATTTTTCATAAGAGAAAAATATACAAAACAAGGTCAGTGTATATACACATAGCCAAAAAGTTTTGCATTTCCTCTTTTCACTCTTTTCTAAGTGCTGAAAAGTACCTCTAAACTTTCAAAAAGTTCTTAAAAGTTTAAAAAAGTTTTTTTTCTGTCTTTCCAAAAAGTTCTGAAAACTTTTTTCTCTTTTTCTATCACTTTAACTCTCTCTAAAAATGTCTGGCACAGGCCAAAGTGTTGATCTGTCCAAACTTGCATATGACAACCTTAGCTGGAAAAGAGCAAGGAGTCTCTGTATAGAGAGAGGTTTGAGTGTAGGGAAGAATCCTTCCTTGGAACTGTTACTTAACATGCTTAGAGAACAGGATAAGGCCATAGGTGCCCCATCTGTTGAAAAAGTACCCAATAGTTCCCAATCTGATTCAGGGACTCCCCCAGGAAAAGATTCAGGAAAGAAACTTCCTAGCCTGCCCATTACTAGACAATCTAGCATAGATGGTAATGATGATGAGCCACACCAAATAAATAGTGTTGTCTCACATCATAGCAAAAGCATTTATTCTCACCATACTGGTAGTAATGTTTCTGTAAACCAAGCTGTTAGGGTGGCTTCTGTAAGGGACAGGTCTCCTTCTGTTCATTCCCATCATAGCTCTGTTTCTAGAAATGTCCCTCCCACCAACCCTGATGACAGAATGTTAGAGAGGGAACTCAATAAGTTGAGGGTGGAACAAACCAGACTGAAGCTTAAAAAGCAACAGCTGGATTTGGATAGACAGTCTTTTGAATTAGAGAAGGAAAGACAGAAGTTGGGTTTAGATACCCATGGTGGCAGCAGCAGTATTCCCCATAGTCATCCTGCAAAAGAGCATGATTCCAGGAATCTGCACAAGATAGTTCCCCCTTATAAGGAGGGGGAGGACATTAACAAGTGGTTTGCTGCACTTGAGAGGGCCTGTGTTGTACAGGATGTCCCTCAAAGGTAGTGGGCTGCTATCCTATGGCTATTATTTAGTGGAAAAGGTAGGGATAGGCTCCTTACTGTGAAAGAAAATGATGCTAATAATTTCCAAGTTCTTAAGAATGCACTCCTGGATGGTTATGGCTTAACCACTGAACAGTACAGGATAAAGTTCAGAGAGACCAAAAAGGAGTCTTCACAAGACTGGGTTGATTTCATTGACCATTCAGTGAAGGCCTTGGAGGGGTGGTTACATGGCAGTAAAGTTACTGATTATGAAAGCCTGTATAACACAATCCTGAGAGAGCATATACTTAATAATTGTGTGTCTGATTTGTTGCACCAGTACCTGGTAGACTCTGATCTGACCTCTCCCCAAGAATTGGGAAAGAAGGCAGACAAATGGGTCAGAACAAGGGTGAACAGAAAAGTTCATACAGGGGGTGACAAAGATGGCAATAAGAAGAAAGATGGTGGAAAATCTCAAGATAAGCATGGGGATAAGGGTAAAACCAAAGATCCCACTTCAAATCTTAAACACTCTTCAGAGGGTGGGGATAAAACAAATTCTTCCTCTTCTTCCCAACCTGCACACATTAAAAAGCCTTGGTGCTTTGTGTGTAAAAATAGAGGCCATAGGCCAGGGGATAAGTCCTGTCCAGGTAAACCCCCTGAGCATACCATCACTAATACATCAAGCTCTAGTGCCCCTAGCAGTAGTGGTACTAGTGGTGGGACTGCTGGCAACAGTCAAGCAAAGGGTGTAGTTGGGTTCACTTATGGGTCCATAGTGGAAACTGATGTCATCAGTCCCAAGACAGTTTCTGTCACACCTAGTGGCATTGGCCTTGCCACACTGGCTGCTTGTCCCCTTACAATGGATAAGTACAGGTAGACAGTTTCAATAAATGGTGTTGAGGCATTGGCCTACAGGGACACAGGTGCCAGTTTCACTTTGGTGACTGAAAACCTAGTGCCTCCTGAACAACACATCATTGGACAACAGTATAAAATTATTGATGTCCATAACTCCACTAAGTTTCTTCCCTTAGCTATAATTCAGTTTAGTTGGGGTGGAGTTACTGGCCCTAAGCAGGTGGTGGTATCACCTAGCTTACCTGTAGACTGTCTCTTAGGTAATGACCTAGAGGCCTCAGGTTGGGCTGATGTAGAGTTTTATGCCCATGCAGCCATGCTGGGCATCCCTGAGGAATTGTTCCCTCTCATTTCAAGTGAAATGAAAAAGCAAAGGAGAGAAGGCCTGAAAACTCAGGATCCCTCTCCATCAACAGGTAAAAAGGGTATCACAGTATCCCCTAACCACCCTACCATTCAGGATACTATTCCTGTGGTGGGAGAAACCTCTCCTGGGGTGGCACCTGTTCCAAGGGAATCATCAGCTGCCAAAGCTGGACTCCCTGAGGTGGAAGTACCTCTCTGTGGGATAACTAACATTGGTGAGAAAAACAGCACCATTTTAGTTAACATGGAGCATCCCTCCAACCCTCCCAGAGAAACTTTAGTGCAGAAACCCTGCACTACCTCACAACACTTAGGACAGCATCTCTGCCCTAGTGTGGAGCTCATAGGACAGCATCCCTGCCCTGCTCCAACTCAAGAGAAACAGCATCCCTGTTCTCTCTTCCAGCCAGATGGACAAAGTTTTTGCCCAGCTATGGCTTTTCTGAGACAGCATCCCTGTCTGGCATTTCCATCACTACAAATAGGTTCAGTGGACAATTCCCACTGCTCTAAACTAAAACTTACTGATACAAACTCTGAAAATACATCTTCACATTGTTGCTTAGCTAAAAAACTTCAAACAGGGTGGTTTACATCCCCACAGGGAAGTAGCCATATAGTGGATGATAAAGGGAGTAACCAGTCTATTGCAGAGCTACTCTCTACTTATCACCACTTAGACAATAAAGTCTCAACTGGCCAAGGTTAGCCTTATTGTCCTTCGTTTGGGGGGGGGGTTGTGTGAGAAGGTAGCCTCTTTCTAGCCTTGTTACCCCCACTTTTGGCCTGTTTGTGAGTGTATGTCAGGATGTTTGTCACTGTTTTCACTGTCTCACTGGGATCCTGATGGCTAGGCCCCAGTGCTCATGGTGAAGACACTATGTTTTCAGTATGTTTGTTATGTGTCACTGGGACCCTGCTGGTCAGGACCCCAGTGCTCATAAGGTTGTGGCCTATATGTATGTGTCACTGGGACCCTGTCACACAGGGCCCCAGTGCTCATAGGTGTGCATGTATGTGTTCCCTGTGTGGTGCCTAACTGTCTCACTGAGGCTCTGCTAACCAGAACCTCAGTGGTTATGCTCTCTCATTTATTTAAAATTGTCACTAACAGGCTAGTGACCAATTTTACCAATTTACATTGGCTTACTGGAACACCCTTATAATTCCCTAGTATATGGTACTGAGGTACCCAGGGTATTGGGGTTCCAGGAGATCCCTATGGGCTGCAGCATTTCTTTTGCCACCCATAGGGAGCTCTGACAATTCTTACACAGGCCTGCCACTGCAGCCTGAGTGAAATAACGTCCACGTTATTTCACAGCCATTTTACACTGCACTTAAGTAACTTATAAGTCACCTATATGTCTAACCTTTACCTGGTAAAGGTTAGGTGCAAAGTTACTTAGTGTGTGGGCACCCTGGCACTAGCCAATGTGCTCCCACATTGTTCAGAGCCAATTCACTGAACTTTGTGAGTGCGGGGACACCAGTACACGCGTGCACTACATATAGGTCACTACCTATATGTAGCTTCACCATGGTAACTCCGAATATGGCCATGTAACATGCCTATGATCATGGAATTGCCCCCTCTATGCCATCCTGGCATAGTTGGCACAATCCCATGATCCCAGTGGTCTGTAGCACAGACCCTGGTACTGCCAAACTGCCCTTCCTGGGGTTTCACTGCAGCTGCTGCTGCTGCCAACCCCTCAGACAGGCAGCTGCCCTCCTGGGGTCCAGCCAGGCCTGGCCCAGGATGGCAGAACAAAGAACTTCCTCTGAGAGAGGGTGTGACACCCTCTCCCTTTGGAAAATGGTGTGAAGGCAGGGGAGGAGTAGCCTCCCCCAGCCTCTGGAAATGCTTTGTTGGGCACAGAGGTGCCCAATTCTGCATAAGCCAGTCTACACCGGTTCAGGGACCCCTTAGCCCCTGCTCTGGTGCGAAACTGGACAAAGGAAAGGGGAGTGACCACTCCCCTGACCTGCACCTCCCCTGGGAGGTGTCCAGAGCTCCTCCAGTGTGCTCCAGACCTCTGCCATCTTGGAAACAGAGGTGCTGCTGGCACACTGGACTGCTCTGAGTGGCCAGTGCCACCAGGTGACGTCAGAGACTCCTGCTGATAGGCTCCTTCAGGTGTTAGTAGCCTATCCTCTCTCCTAGGTAGCCAAACCCTCTTTTCTGGCTATTTAGGGTCTCTGTCTCTGGGGAAACTTTAGATAACGAATGCATGAGCTCAGCCGAGTTCCTCTGCATCTCTCTCTTTACCTTCTGATAAGGAAACGACCGCTGACCGCGCTGGAAGCCTGCAAACCTGCAACATAGTAGCAAAGACGACTACTGCAACTCTGTAACGCTGATCCTGCCGCCTTCTCGACTGTTTTCCTGCTTGTGCATGCTGTGGGGGTAGTCTGCCTCCTCTCTGCACCAGAAGCTCCGAAGAAATCTCCTGTGGGTCGACTGAATCTTCCCCCTGCAACCGCAGGCACCAAAAAGCTGCATTACCGGTCCCTTGGGTCTCCTCTCAGCACGACGAGCGAGGTCCCTTGAATCCAGCGACTCTGTCCAAGTGACCCCCACGGTCCAGTGACTCTTCAGTCCAAGTTTGGTGGAGGTAAGTCCTTGCCTCACCTCGCTGGGCTGCATTGCTGGGAACCGCGACTTTGCAAGCTACTCCGGCCCCTGTGCACTTCCGGCGGAAATCCTTTGTGCACACCCAAGCCTGGGTCCACGGCACTCTAACCTGCATTGCACGACTTTCTAAGTTGGTCTCCGGCGACGTGGGACTCCTTTGTGCAACTTCGGCGAGCACCGTTTCATGCATCCTTGTAGTGCCTGTTTCTGGCACTTCTCCGGGTGCTACCTGCTCCAGTGAGGGCTCTTTGTCTTGCTCGACGTCCCCTTTCTCTTCAGGTCCAATTTGCGACCTCCTGGTCTCTCCTGGGCCCCAGCAGCGTCCAAAAACGCCAAACGCACGATTTGCGCCTAGCAAGGCTTGTTGGCGTCCTTTCGGCGGGAAAATACTTCTGCACGACTCTCCACGGCGAGAGGGATCGGTCCACCAAAGGGGAAGTCTCTAGCCCTTTTCGTTCTTGCAGAAACCTCAGCTTCTTCTGTCCAGTCGAAGCTTCTTTGCACCCGCAGCTGGCATTTCCTGGGCATCTGCCCATCTCCGACTTGCTTGTGACTTTTGGACTTGGTCCCCTTGTTCCACAGGTACCCTAGATTGGAAATCCACAGTGTTGCATTGCTGGTTTGTGTCTTTCCTGCATTATTCCTCTAACACGACTCTTTTGTCCTTAGGGGAACTTTAGTGCACTTTGCACTCACTTTTCAGGGTCTTGGGGAGGGTTATTTTTCTAACTCTCACTATTTTCTAATAGTCCCAGCGACCCTCTACAAGGTCACATAGGTTTGGGGTCCATTCGTGGTTCGCATTCCACTTTTGGAGTATATGGTTTGTGTTGCCCCTATCCCTATGTTTCCCCATTGCATCCTATTGTAACTATACATTGTTTGCACTGTTTTCTAAGACTATACTGCATATTTTTGCTATTGTGTATATATATCTTGTGTATATTTCCTATCCTCTCACTGAGGGTACACTCTAAGATACTTTGGCATATTGTCATAAAAATAAAGTACCTTTATTTTTAGTATAACTGTGTATTGTGTTTTCTTATGATATTGTGCATATGACACTAAGTGGTACTGTAGTAGCTTCACACGTCTCCTAGTTCAGCCTAAGCTGCTCTGCTAAGCTACCATTATCTATCAGCCTAAGCTGCTAGACACCCTATACACTAATAAGGGATAACTGGGCCTGGTGCAAGGTGCAAGTACCCCTTGGTACTCACTACAAGCCAGTCCAGCCTCCTACATTGGTTGTGCAGTGGTGGGATATGTGCTTGAGACTACTTACCACTCTTGTCATTGTACTTTTCATAAGAGAAAAATATACAAAACAAGGTCAGTGTATATACACATAGCCAAAAAGTTTTGCATTTCCTCTTTTCACTCTTTTCTAAGTGCTGAAAAGTACCTCTAAACTTTCAAAAAGTTCTTAAAAGTTTAAAAAAGTTTTTTTTCTGTCTTTCCAAAAAGTTCTGAAAACTTTTTTCTCTTTTTCTATCACTTTAACTCTCTCTAAAAATGTCTGGCACAGGCCAAAGTGTTGATCTGTCCAAACTTGCATATGACAACCTTAGCTGGAAAAGAGCATGGAGTCTCTGTATAGAGAGAGGTTTGAGTGTAGGGAAGAATCCTTCCTTGGAACTGTTACTTAACATGCTTAGAGAACAGGATAAGGCCATAGGTGCCCCATCTGTTGAAAAAGTACCCAATAGTTCCCAATCTGATTCAGGGACTCCCCCAGGAAAAGATTCAGGAAAGAAACTTCCTAGCCTGCCCATTACTAGACAATCTAGCATAGATGGTAATGATGATGAGCCACACCAAATAAATAGTGTTGTCTCACATCATAGCAAAAGCATTTATTCTCACCATACTGGTAGTAATGTTTCTGTAAACCAAGCTGTTAGGGTGGCTTCTGTAAGGGACAGGTCTCCTTCTGTTCATTCCCATCATAGCTCTGTTTCTAGAAATGTCCCTCCCACCAACCCTGATGACAGAATGTTAGAGAGGGAACTCAATAAGTTGAGGGTGGAACAAACCAGACTGAAGCTTAAAAAGCAACAGCTGGATTTGGATAGACAGTCTTTTGAATTAGAGAAGGAAAGACAGAAGTTGGGTTTAGATACCCATGGTGGCAGCAGCAGTATTCCCCATAGTCATCCTGCAAAAGAGCATGATTCCAGGAATCTGCACAAGATAGTTCCCCCTTATAAGGAGGGGGAGGACATTAACAAGTGGTTTGCTGCACTTGAGAGGGCCTGTGTTGTACAGGATGTCCCTCAAAGGTAGTGGGCTGCTATCCTATGGCTATCATTTAGTGGAAAAGGTAGGGATAGGCTCCTTACTGTGAAAGAAAATGATGCTAATAATTTCCAAGTTCTTAAGAATGCACTCCTGGATGGTTATGGCTTAACCACTGAACAGTACAGGATAAAGTTCAGAGAGACCAAAAAGGAGTCTTCACAAGACTGGGTTGATTTCATTGACCATTCAGTGAAGGCCTTGGAGGGGTGGTTACATGGCAGTAAAGTTACTGATTATGAAAGCCTGTATAACACAATCCTGAGAGAGCATATACTTAATAATTGTGTGTCTGATTTGTTGCACCAGTACCTGGTAGACTCTGATCTGACCTCTCCCCAAGAATTGGGAAAGAAGGCAGACAAATGGGTCAGAACAAGGGTGAACAGAAAAGTTCATACAGGGGGTGACAAAGATGGCAATAAGAAGAAAGATGGTGGAAAATCTCAAGATAAGCATGGGGATAAGGGTAAAACCAAAGATCCCACTTCAAATCTTAAACACTCTTCAGAGGGTGGGGATAAAACAAATTCTTCCTCTTCTTCCCAACCTGCACACATTAAAAAGCCTTGGTGCTTTGTGTGTAAAAATAGAGGCCATAGGCCAGGGGATAAGTCCTGTCCAGGTAAACCCCCTGAGCATACCACCACTAATACATCAAGCTCTAGTGCCCCTAGCAGTAGTGGTACTAGTGGTGGGACTGCTGGCAACAGTCAAGCAAAGGGTGTAGTTGGGTTCACTTATGGGTCCATAGTGGAAACTGATGTCATCAGCCCCAAGACAGTTTCTGTCACACCTAGTGGCATTGGCCTTGCCACACTGGCTGCTTGTCCCATTACAATGGATAAGTACAGGTAGACAGTTTCAATAAATGGTGTTGAGGCCTTGGCCTACAGGGACACAGGTGCCAGTTTCACTTTGGTGACTGAAAACCTAGTGCCTCCTGAACAACACATCATTGGACAACAGTATAAAATTATTGATGTCCATAACTCCACTACGTTTCTTCCCTTAGCTATAATTCAGTTTAGTTGGGGTGGAGTTACTGGCCCTAAGCAGGTGGTGGTATCACCTAGCTTACCTGTAGACTGTCTCTTAGGTAATGACCTAGAGGCCTCAGGTTGGGCTGATGTAGAGTTTTATGCCCATGCAGCCATGCTGGGCATCCCTGAGGAATTGTTCCCTCTCATTTCAAGTGAAATGAAAAAGCAAAGGAGAGAAGGCCTGAAAACTCAGGATCCCTCTCCATCAACAGGTAAAAAGGGTATCACAGTATCCCCTAACCACCCTACCATTCAGGATACTATTCCTGTGGTGGGAGAAACCTCTCCTGGGGTGGCACCTGTTCCAAGGGAATCATCAGCTGCCAAAGCTGGACTCCCTGAGGTGGAAGTACCTCTCTGTGGGATAACTAACATTGGTGAGAAAAACAGCACCATTTTAGTTAACATGGAGCATCCCTCCAACCCTCCCAGAGAAACTTTAGTGCAGAAACCCTGCACTACCTCACAACACTTAGGACAGCATCTCTGCCCTAGTGTGGAGCTCATAGGACAGCATCCCTGCCCTGCTCCAACTCAAGAGAAACAGCATCCCTGTTCTCTCTTCCAGCCAGATGGACAAAGTTTTTGCCCAGCTATGGCTTTTCTGAGACAGCATCCCTGTCTGGCATTTCCATCACTACAAATAGGTTCAGTGGACAATTCCCACTGCTCTAAACTAAAACTTACTGATACAAACTCTGAAAATACATCTTCACATTGTTGCTTAGCTAAAAAACTTCAAACAGGGTGGTTTACATCCCCACAGGGAAGTAGCCATATAGTGGATGATAAAGGGAGTAACCAGTCTATTGCAGAGCTACTCTCTACTTATCACCACTTAGACAATAAAGTCTCAACTGGCCAAGGTTAGCCTTATTGTCCTTCGTTTGGGGGGGGGGTTGTGTGAGAAGGTAGCCTCTTTCTAGCCTTGTTACCCCCACTTTTGGCCTGTTTGTGAGTGTATGTCAGGATGTTTGTCACTGTTTTCACTGTCTCACTGGGATCCTGATGGCTAGGCCCCAGTGCTCATGGTGAAGACACTATGTTTTCAGTATGTTTGTTATGTGTCACTGGGACCCTGCTGGTCAGGACCCCAGTGCTCATAAGGTTGTGGCCTATATGTATGTGTCACTGGGACCCTGTCACACAGGGCCCCAGTGCTCATAGGTGTGCATGTATGTGTTCCCTGTGTGGTGCCTAACTGTCTCACTGAGGCTCTGCTAACCAGAACCTCAGTGGTTATGCTCTCTCATTTATTTAAAATTGTCACTAACAGGCTAGTGACCAATTTTACCAATTTACATTGGCTTACTGGAACACCCTTATAATTCCCTAGTATATGGTACTGAGGTACCCAGGGTATTGGGGTTCCAGGAGATCCCTATGGGCTGCAGCATTTCTTTTGCCACCCATAGGGAGCTCTGACAATTCTTACACAGGCCTGCCACTGCAGCCTGAGTGAAATAACGTCCACGTTATTTCACAGCCATTTTACACTGCACTTAAGTAACTTATAAGTCACCTATATGTCTAACCTTTACCTGGTAAAGGTTAGGTGCAAAGTTACTTAGTGTGTGGGCACCCTGGCACTAGCCAATGTGCTCCCACATTGTTCAGAGCCAATTCACTGAACTTTGTGAGTGCGGGGACACCAGTACACGCGTGCACTACATATAGGTCACTACCTATATGTAGCTTCACCATGGTAACTCCGAATATGGCCATGTAACATGCCTATGATCATGGAATTGCCCCCTCTATGCCATCCTGGCATAGTTGGCACAATCCCATGATCCCAGTGGTCTGTAGCACAGACCCTGGTACTGCCAAACTGCCCTTCCTGGGGTTTCACTGCAGCTGCTGCTGCTGCCAACCCCTCAGACAGGCAGCTGCCCTCCTGGGGTCCAGCCAGGCCTGGCCCAGGATGGCAGAACAAAGAACTTCCTCTGAGAGAGGGTGTGACACCCTCTCCCTTTGGAAAATGGTGTGAAGGCAGGGGAGGAGTAGCCTCCCCCAGCCTCTGGAAATGCTTTGTTGGGCACAGAGGTGCCCAATTCTGCATAAGCCAGTCTACACCGGTTCAGGGACCCCTTAGCCCCTGCTCTGGCGCGAAACTGGACAAAGGAAAGGGGAGTGACCACTCCCCTGACCTGCACCTCCCCTGGGAGGTGTCCAGAGCTCCTCCAGTGTGCTCCAGACCTCTGCCATCTTGGAAACAGAGGTGCTGCTGGCACACTGGACTGCTCTGAGTGGCCAGTGCCACCAGGTGACGTCAGAGACTCCTGCTGATAGGCTCCTTCAGGTGTTAGTAGCCTATCCTCTCTCCTAGGTAGCCAAACCCTCTTTTCTGGCTATTTAGGGTCTCTGTCTCTGGGGAAACTTTAGATAACGAATGCATGAGCTCAGCCGAGTTCCTCTGCATCTCTCTCTTCACCTTCTGATAAGGAAACGACCGCTGACCGCGCTGGAAGCCTGCAAACCTGCAACATAGTAGCAAAGACGACTACTGCAACTCTGTAACGCTGATCCTGCCGCCTTCTCGACTGTTTTCCTGCTTGTGCATGCTGTGGGGGTAGTCTGCCTCCTCTCTGCACCAGAAGCTCCGAAGAAATCTCCCGTGGGTCGACGGAATCTTCCCCCTGCAACCGCAGGCACCAAAAAGCTGCATTACCGGTCCCTTGGGTCTCCTCTCAGCACGACGAGCGAGGTCCCTCGAATCCAGCGACTCTGTCCAAGTGACCCCCACGGTCCAGTGACTCTTCAGTCCAAGTTTGGTGGAGGTAAGTCCTTGCCTCACCTCGCTGGGCTGCATTGCTGGGAACCGCGACTTTGCAAGCTACTCCGGCCCCTGTGCACTTCCGGCGGAAATCCTTTGTGCACAGCCAAGCCTGGGTCTATGGCACTCTAACCTGCATTGCACGACTTTCTAAGTTGGTCTCCGGCGACGTGGGACTCCTTTGTGCAACTTCGGCGAGCACCATTTCACGCATCCTTATAGTGCCTGTTTCTGGCACTTCTCCGGGTGCTACCTGCTTCAGTGAGGGCTCTTTGTCTTGCTCGACGTCCCTTCTCTCTTCACGTCCAATTTGCGACCTTCTGGTCTCTCCTGGGCCCCAGTAGCATCCAAAAACGCCAAACGCTTGATTTGCGCCTAGCAAGGCTTGTTGGCATTCTTTCGGCGGGAAAACACTTCTGCACGACTCTCCACGGCGAGAGGGATCCGTCCACCAAAGGGGAAGTCTCTAGCCCTTTTCGTTCCTGCAGAAACCTCAGCTTCTTCTGTCCAGTTGAAGCTTCTTTGCACCCGCAGCTGGCATTTCCTGGGCATCTGCCCATCTCCGACTTGCTTGTGACTTTTGGACTTGGTCCCCTTGTTCCACAGGTACCCTAGATTGGAAATCCACAGTGTTGCATTGCTAGTTTGTGTCTTTCCTGCATTATTCCTCTAACACGACTCTTTTGTCCTTAGGGGAACTTTAGTGCACTTTGCACTCACTTTTCAGGGTCTTGGGGAGGGTTATTTTTCTAACTCTCACTATTTTCTAATAGTCCCAGCGACCCTCTACAAGGTCACATAGGTTTGGGGTCCATTCGTGGTTCGCATTCCACTTTTGGAGTATATGGTTTGTGTTGCCCCTATCCCTATGTTTCCCCATTGCATCCTATTGTAACTATACATTGTTTGCACTGTTTTCTAAGACTATACTGCATATTTTTGCTATTGTGTATATATATCTTGTGTATATTTCCTATCCTCTCACTGAGGGTACACTCTAAGATACTTTGGCATATTGTCATAAAAATAAAGTACCTTTATTTTTAGTATAACTGTGTATTGTGTTTTCTTATGATATTGTGCATATGACACTAAGTGGTACTGTAGTAGCTTCACACGTCTCCTAGTTCAGCCTAAGCTGCTCTGCTAAGCTACCATTATCTATCAGCCTAAGCTGCTAGACACCCTATACACTAATAAGGGATAACTGGGCCTGGTGCAAGGTGCAAGTACCCCTTGGTACTCACTACAAGCCAGTCCAGCCTCCTACACCCAGACAGCCATAAACACAGGACACTCAGTGACATCTGCATTCATTTGCATACTGAATGGGTCTCCCAAGGTAGGAAGTGTGGATGGGCTCTCTCTTACATTTCAAAGGTCAGTGGCCTGCCCTCACACAAAGATCTGATAACCTCCACAGGGATCCTGACACACAGGACTGGGCTGAAAGGGGAACTTGTGCACTTCAAAACCACTCTTTGATGTTTTTCCTTACTTCAATGGCATTTTTGGGGCTATAAACTGGGCCTCTGACCTAACCAAATCAGACACTTCTGGACCTAAACCTGGATTCTGTCGGAGAGACTGCTTGGCTGCACAAAGGACTCATTTGGACTGCTTTGCTGAAAGACTGCTTTCCGCTTGTTGCCCTGCTGCCTGGGGCTCCTGACTCTGCTGGAAGGAGTTTGCCTTCATTCAAAAGTGCTCTCCCAGGTCTTGGATTGAGTTTGCCTCCTGTTTCTGAAGTCACAGGGCCAACAAAGACTTCACCTCTTCAGAATATCCTTATGCATTGGAAAATTGATGCAACGCCTGCAGATATCAACACACCTGCATCGCAGCTGGAAAATTGCTACCCCACTGACGGGAATGACGCAGCACCGGCTTCCCGACTGGAAATTCGATGCTGCACCTGCCTCACGGCGGAAAATCTGCTACTTTGCCTACCAGATTGAAGCAGCACCTGCTCCTTCTACCAGCACGTCAAAGATTTTTAACGCATCGTCCCTGGGTGTCAAAATATCCCTGCATCGCAGTGAGGAACCAAGACTGTGCCTGTGAAAAATGACGCATCACCTTGTAGCGTGGAAAGAAACAACGCATCATCTGTGCCTTGCCAGACGTTCAGTCACAAGACCCTATTTTTCCACACATCTCCTCCTCTGCGGTCCCCGTACATCGTATTGTTAACACAACACAGGTACTGTGTGTTACAAGTATACAACTACTGTTTCTTAAGAACTGAAACTCTTTGAAATCTTTAAAAAGTGATATTTCAACTTATGCTTATTGGATGTTTGTTGTTTTGACCTTATTTTATTCTGATAAATGTTATCTATTTTTCTAAACCTGTGTGGTGTATTTTTGTGGTGTTTTCACTGTGTTAATATATGATTTATTGCACAAATACTTTACATATTTTGCGGAGTTAAGCCTGCCCACTTTTTGCCAAGCTACCAGAGGGTGAGCACAGGATCACTTGTGTTGTGACTTATCCTGAGTAGGATTGTGGTCCTTACTTGGACGGAGTGCATACCTCTTCCAACTAGAGACCCAATTTCTAACCCTGGATATATCTGACCAGGTCTGTGCCATCACCCCACTCTGCTTCCAAACTCTGTGGATGCTGGGACAAGTCTACAAGACCTACCAAACTGCAAAATAAAGGCCATCACCCAGGTTCTCATCACCAGCAGACTGGACTATAGGAACTCTTTCTAAACAGGGATCACCAACTATCTCACAAAGAGATTGCAGACCATTCAGAATGCAGCAGCCAGACTTGCCCTCAGCCTCCTACGCTGGTCTCCCAGCATACCACTCTTGAGGGAACTCCACTGGCTCCTGATACACAGGCGTGAAGATTTCAAACTCCACACCCACACATACAAAGCACTACACAACACTTGTCCTGCATTCCCTTCCATAAATCTTCAAGTGATTTCTGTTCAGCATGACTCGTAGTAGCACACACCCCGTACATTCACAAAAGCAGAGGTCAAGCCTTCTCTTTCATCACTGCTGATCTACCTCCCACTGCACATTAGAGCCACTTCTCTCCAAGAAGTTGAAGAACTGTCTCTTTGAGTAAGAACGCTCTCTTCTCCCCACTTCCAGGGATAGCCTCACATACCTGGACAGGTCCAGCATACCATCACAGGTGATAGAGCATATACAAATATAAATATTATAACATATATTATATCAAGTTGAGGTCCTCCAAGTAGGGGGTAAGCGGTTCTAAATGAAGTGTAATGGATAACAACCTGGAAAAAGGGAGGGGGACATGGAACCTCTTGATAGTGGAAATTAAATCCTCATGAACTTAGCTTCACTTATTCTAAAGGCAATTTGAAAAGCCAGGTCAGGATTTTTCCTCTGATTTCTGCATCACGCACATACAACAATGTATGTAATTTCAATATTTTAAGGAATGAGATAAAGGGGAACTTACTACTTGGCATTCCAAACAGCATTTGAGGAAGATAATAAAATTGGAAAGGTACTAGCTTGGAAAATTAAAACATAAATAATAGCAACCAAATCAGAAGAATAAAGAACAATGAGACAGGAATATTCAGAGAAAAAACAGATGCTATTGTGGAAATCTTTGTAAAATAATATTACAATTTAAACTGTAAACAGCTGTCCCCTTCTCTGGGACAGACAGCTGAATTCTTAGAGCAGTTAGACAAGCATGTGCTGGAGGAACAACTGACCTTAGCTAAACTAACTACAGATGAAGAAATTAGAGAGGCAATCAAAAGAATGTCATCTGCAAAAGTAACCGAGGGAAGTTAAACATTCTGTAGAAATATATAATCTATGTAGGGAGTTATTTGTCTAAAATCTAAAATCAATACTAAAATCATTTAGCGGCGGAAGATTGTTATTTTTCTTAAACCCAGAAAAGACTGTGAAGCCTATGGGTATGCAGCATGTAGATCACAAAATCACTCTGAACATTATTGCAACTTCTTGATTGGTAGATAAGAGTCCCAGATTGATTAAACTAAAACTGATTTTATTCCGGGAAACTAATTGGCTTCAAATGTACAATATTAAAGGCAGGCAAATAACTTTGCTGAAGTTGAAAATGAGCCTTAGTCATCTGTTTTAGATATACAAAAGGCGCTTGACTTGATGAAATGGGACTTATTTGAAAAGTAATGTTAGGGTGAATTTCCTATCCCAGTTCAGGAGTTTATTATACAGAGATGATGTCATTTTGTAGCCAAATATTGTTAAGTTGTGCCATACAATGAACTCTCTAAAATGTCCAGCTACAAGGTCAGTAATTCCAAAACAGAAGGGATCTTGATTAAGCTCAGCCATTACACTTGGATGTAGAGACTTTAGAAATAGTTAGTCAGATAATGGTCCCATATTTAAGCAGTCAGGTTAGTGGTCAAGTGTCACCAATGATTAGACTCAATAATGAACAACTATATCTAAAGTTTGAGAAGTGCCAAAGGGGTTGTAAATATTTACCTCTGTCTATGGTTCACAATATGAAACTGATAAAATAGTGCCTTTTTTCTGTGCCTTTCTTCAATGAATGTCTTCCATTTATTCTCGAGAAATCATTTTTTCCAAATTAAATAGGAAAGATATTTTATTTATCTGTCAGGCAAGGCTCCAAGGGTTTTCAGAAAGAAACCTGGCAATTCTCTGGCCTTATCTTTTCTTGTTAACCATGTTATTTCTCAGGCTAGTGGTCTAATATTTCAGAAAACTGAATTAAAAATGTCCAGCAATCAATAGGATTTGCAGCAAAATTCCAACAATCAACATTTTTCAAAAGATCCAATTTAAGACTTTAATTACGCTTTGCTTGGGAGCACAACACAGGTGAAATGATATGATGTATACCATTATTGGGAATCCTGCTCTGCTAGAACGATTTATGAATGAATTGAAATGTTGGGTCTACTGCAATTAGAACAGGGCTAGATCAGGATTTATTATTGCTTGTTTTGCTATTGCAGAAAGGATTTGGACTTGAAAAGAGGGGTATTGTTTTAGATATCCCCAACTCTGTTACTTCATTGTGGAACATTAAAAATAAGGTTGGGATTATTTGAAGCTGTGTTTCGAAATCCTTTTCAGAATATATTCCTTGCATGGGTGCACAACTTATTGCTGGTAACTATTCCACTCAATCATATTATCATTAAAACTAAATGGCAACAGGATTTGAATGTTTTCTTGACAGTGGAGGGATCATCCTCTGCTGAACTTAAACCTAAGACAAATCCAGCATTTTTCAACTTTCAGGCTATACTGTAAGCAAGAGCTTCTCCATAAAGTAAAGTTAGAGTATACTGATCAATGCACTAGATGCAAGAATGACTTTTGCACCTCAATGCATATAATTTGGGAATGCCAAAGATTTAGAAAGAATTGAGATGAGGTATTCAAAATTAATGAAACTGCTCTGAAAACAGGGGTAGGTCCAGATCGATATGTGACCCTTCTGTGAAGAATGCAGGATATAGATCAGGCTGATTTGCTGAATTTAAAGAGTTTGGGTTTTTTGGTTCCTTTGTGGCTCATTCAATAATCACCTAAAAATGCAGAGCTGAAGAACCTCCGTCTACTGAAGAATGGATGTAAACTATAGTTAGACTTGGCATCCTTGGGGTGATCTCCCCTAACTTTTTGCCTCTGTTCCCAGATTGTTGATGTGTGCTGGACTCTGTTTTTGCTATTTTTGATACTCTGGGCACTTTAGCACTGCTATCCAGTACTGAAGTACAAGTGTTCCTATGTAAAATGTATGTGTAATTGTCTTTCCATGGTTGGAATATTTGATTCACTAGTAAGTCCCTAGTACAGTGCACTAGAGGTGCCCAAGGCCTGTAAATCAAATGCTAATAGTGGGCCTGCAGCACTGGTTGTGCCACCCACATGACAAGCCCTGTAAACATGGCTCAGACCTGCCACTGCAGTGTCTGTGTGCGCAGTTTTAAACTGCCAATTCGACTTGGGAAGTGTACCCACTTGTCAGGCCTAAACCTTCCCTTTTCTTACATGTAAGGCACCCCTAAGGTAGGCCCTATGTATCCCCATGGGCAGGGTGCAGTGTATATTTAAGGTAGGATATATACTAACGTGTTTTATATGTCCTGACAGTGAAATACTGCCAAATTCGGCTTTCACTGTGCAAGCCTTATCTATCTCATAGGTTAACATGGGGGCTGCTTTTAAACATTATTAAATTGAAGATTCCCTTTGGGAGCAGATATAAATGTGAATTTTAGGGTCTCTTTTAGTAAAGTTTTTTTTTAGATTGTGTGTTTGAAAATGCCATTTTTAGAAAGTAGGCATTCTCTTGCTTAAACCATTCTGTGACTCTGCCTGTTTGTGGATTCCCTGTCTGGGTCAGTTGGGCTGCTTGCACCGCTCCTCTAGACAGTAACACAAAGGGAGCTGGGGTGTAGCCTGCATATCCCGATGAGCCATTTGTGCTGGGAGGGAGAGGAGGGGTGGTCACTTACACCTGAAAGGGCTGTGCCTGCCCTCACACAATGCAGTCTCCAACCCCCTGGTGTGTGTCTGGGGCCTGGTCTGGGCAAAGCAGGATCTTACAAACAAGAGAGACTTCCCTTTGAAGTTTGCCTACTTCAAAGGCAGAAAGGAGTATAAGTAGTAGACCCAAAACCCCTGAAAAGTAGACCACTTCTGGAATCAAGAAGAACCTCTGCCAAGGAGAATAGCTGAAGAGCTGAGTAGAAGTGCTGCCCCTGCCTGTGACTGTGCTTTGTTGGGCTATCTTGAAGTTGCTGCTTCTGCCTGTGAAAGAGGACAAAGACTGGACTTTGATTTGCATTCCTGCTTCAGGAGAATCTCCAAGGGCTTGAGTTGAACTTGCTTCCCATTGTTGAAGTCTCAGGGCCATCAAATACTTCTCTCTGCCAGCACCCGGATTCTCTGGTGTGACTCCTACCCTACCAAGTGGAGCCTCATCCATTCCCTAGGCCCTTGAAAGATGAAGCTGGTGGATAAGGACTGAAACACCCCAGTACTGAGAAATTTTCGACTCACCTTCTGCAATGCAGCTGAGAAACAACGTGCTGCCAGCTTCGCGGCTAAAATCAATGCTCCACCTGCATTGTGGCTGGGAGATCAACTCATTGCGGCTGGAGAAACGACACGCAACACTCACATACAGAGGCTGATAATGCCGCAAACCCCACACAGCGCTGTTTTCTGGCATCGTGTCACCGGATTTCAACACAACATCGCTGGGCGTGAAGATCGACGCAAAGCCTGCCCAGATCTGAGGTGCCTGTCCGGAAATCAACACATCGCTCTCTTTTGAGGGAGAAAAATGACGCATCGCTGACCCGAATGGAGAAGGAAACTCCTGGCGTGGCTTGCGAGTAAGGAACTGATGCATTGCTGACTTTTCTAATGCACACTCGCCCCGTGTGGCTTTATTTTTTACACTAACCAGGTACTTTTTTTTTAACAACAGCATTCTTGCTGTTTTCTAAGGATTAAGGGGGTCATTAGGACCCCAGAGGTCGGCTCTGATGTGGCAGTAGTACCACCAACAGGCTGGCTGTACTTACCAATAACACACAAAAAGAGAGCACTTGTCACCTTCCACTGCTTCACTCCTTCTTACTTTCTTACTCTCTTGTGTTCACCTACCCCTCTCTCCCCCCTCTTACTCCTTTTTCCATTCCCATCCTGCTTGCACTCACCATCCCAGTTTTTCTATCCCCAGACCCTCTTGACCTTGACCCCCATTGTCTCCTCTCTCTCTCTCTCCTCGCCTCAATGACGGTTTCCCTTTTTGTAGGTTCCCCTTCTTTATGTTTCCTTTACTTCTCCTCCTTTTTTTTCCCTCAAACCTCCCCCTCTGACTCTCCTCCCCCCCTTTTCTTTTCTCTTTCTTTCCTCTCTGGCCTTCTTTTTTCCCTCTCCCTATGTTTCTCTTGTACTCTTTTCCTTTTCCACCCTTTCTTTTCTCTCTTCTTTCTTTTCTCTCTGACCTTCTTTTCTCTGTCCCTATGTCTCTCTTGTTCCTCCTTCCTTCCCCCTCCCTTTCCCCCCCCTCCTTTTTTCCCCTTACCTACTTCCCCCGTTCTCTGTATCTGCTCTTTTTCCTCCCCCTCCCGTTCCCTTACTGCATGGGACTCCAATTCCCAGAATCCCTGGGCGCGTGGTGACGCGTCGCGCCATACGCGCCGCGTCACCACGGCACGCCCGACTACGTGATCCCTATTTGCATGGAGGAAGCTCCTTGCCCCTCCACGCCATGTCTGGACGCGGCCCGCCCCGCGGGACTCCATCCCCCGTGGGTCAGCGGCCGTACACGCTATTCCGGTCCCTGGAGGGCCGGACCTAAACACTAACGAGGCTGTGGTCGGCCAATTAGCAGGACGGAAATCAACACTCGAATCAGTGTGCCTACCTTCAACGCTACCAGGCACACCTGAACTACCTTGCATTTGGGGCCTAACTCCGCCCCCGGCCTCATTACGATCGGCGATCGGCTACCATAAGTACCAGGCCAGCCACTCAGTCAGTACCAGAGCGGCCTGGCTCCGGCATGTAGGTACCCCCCATGGTATTCCCATTGGAGTGGTAAGTTCGGGCTCTCGGGCCCCCCCGTTTTTACTTTCTTTTCCCTCTTCCTCCCCCCTGCCACTTGCCTTCAGTTCCTCCCTGATCCCTTCACCCCCCTTTTTTTCTCCCCCCTTCTCCCTCCCTTTTTTTTTTTCTCTCTATTTCTTCTCTTTCTTTTCTCCCTACTGCTCTTTGCTTCCTCTTGGCTTCCCCCTCTCTTTTCTCTATTTATAGTATACCTCTCTTCCCCCGGTGTTCTGGTTTCCCTTCTTGTTTCTTCTCTCCTACTAGGTTCCACCTCTTTCTGTTACTTTACTTTCTTGTCCTCTGCGTCCACTCCTAATCTCCTTACAGTGTGACTACAAGGGAAAACCCCCCCGGCATTAGCCAGACCAGAGGCAAATCGCCCCCAACTACGGGGTAAGTCACGTTTGCATGTGTGTGTGTATTTCTTCCATGCACTTCCACTTGTGCTGTGTTGTGTGCAGTGGTGTGCCACTTTTTCACTGTTAATAATCTGTGGTTTATTTATTAGCCATTTTAGACCTACCCCACTATGAACTACCTGTTCAGGTAGGCCCTATATTTATTTTCACTTTGAGCACCTCACTTATTACGTGTGCTCCGACCCTGACGAATGCCCCTGACCAACCAGCACTTAGTGAGGGCAGAAACATGTTGGTCATACGTATTTCTTTTTAGACTCTAAGAGACATTATCCTCTAATGAGCCGTCTGTTCCCCTATATTCTTAACCTTACCAGCATACACCCCCATTAAAACTAGCAGTAGTAATTGGTGACTTGCTTGGTAATTTAATTTCTCACCCCATCTGGATCTCTGTAATTATCCAGTAAGTCTAATTTCAGCACTCCCTCTGGTTCTTTTAACCAAGAGGTTGAGTCCGCCCAAGTAGTATCATCTTACTTGGGTGGGGCTAGGTGGTCAAATGATGAAGCAAGACACTATTATGTGTGTGAGACCACCTAGTCCGTAAGGGAACTTCCCCTTCCACTTGTAGAACTACATAGCACCCCCCTACGTGGTTACTTTCCCACCATGACTTCCCCGCTTCAGAGTCTTAAGCGACTCCAACACGGTGCACTGGGTTAATCGACCTAGGCCCACCCCCAGTTCCCACGACCTCACACCTTTAGTGATGATATGGCTGTACTTACCGCCACATTATGACATTGGAGCCAACCCGCCAATGTACCACTTCGACCGCCATGGCCATCTCCAGCCCAGCGGCCACCATTGTGCCACCGACTGTATTATGACCCTGCCTACCGCCATGGTTTTCATGGCATTCGTAACGCAGTAGGCCATATCAGTGACAGGGAATTCCTTCCCTGTCACAGATAGGAGGCCCTCTCCCCATACCTCTCCAAACACACCCCACGCCCGCCTACATCCATGCTCCCCCCATTCACACACACACACGCAGACACACACTCATTCACACATACATATGTGCATGCATTCATCCATTCACGCACACATCGCACACACATAAAAACATACACACCGACACCCATTCCAATTTCCATCCATATAAGCAGTCACACTTCCATGCATACACGCATGCAAACAACACTAAACACACACTTGCCTTCACGCACACACTCACACATATATGCACACACCCCCTCCACACACACACAACACCCTCCACCCCCTCTCCTGTCAGAAACCTGACTTACCTCGATCCAGGAGGTCTTCCGGCAGGAGACAGGACGGGGCGCTGCTACCACCAGCAGCGCCCTCCAGCAGAATACTGCCAGGCCGTATTATTTGTCATAATATGGCTAGAGGCGGTCTACTGGCGTGGCACTGCTGTCGAAAGCAGCGCCACCTTACTGCCATCTGTCCTTCTTGTGGTGGAAATCCGGTTGTGGTTATAATATGGTGGATGGATGGTAGCTGCGGCGACGGTCTTTTGGCGGCTGTCGCCGCAGTGGTAGGCGGTTTTTCCCGTCAATGTCACTAGGAAGGCCTAAGACTCTTTGGCCCTCATTACAACCTTGACAGTAAATTCCACCTACCGCCGTGCTGACGGCCGCCAACTTCCCTTGACCACAGTGGTATACTGCTACGGGTATTATGACCCACACAGAGAAATACACCACTATACAGACACCCACAAAAGTCCACCAGACCAAAGATTAGTGATAAACTGGCAGTACCAAAACCCACACCATTACGCCAACAGGTCACTCGGCAGTCTTTCAACCACGGTAAACCATTGGCGGTACACACCGCCGCGCTCATAATACATGCACACTAACAAAACTCCACCACATTGGACAATTCAAAATGCACACACCTGACACACTTACACACACCACACCCACACACTTACAACACTATAAAACACACACACACATCACCCACAACCCTTTCCACGAAAGAAAGATAGCAAACAGAGAGAGACAACCCAGGGGACCAACTCAATCAGAGCCACAAAACACCATCACCCATACACCATCCACGCACCTCACAGCACACACCCCAACACATCACCCCACACATCCTCACACATACTACTCACACCACATCAATGGCACCTCAAAGACACCCCAGGTTTTCAGAGGAGGAGCTAAGGGTTATGGTGGAGGAAATCATCCGGGTAGAGCCACAGCTATTCGGATCACAGGTGCAGCAGACGTCCATTGCAAGGAAGATGGAGCTATGGCGGAAAGTCGTCCACAGGGTCAGCACCCTAGAACAAGGGATGACATCAGGAAGAGGTGGAACCACCTACGGGGGAACGTGCGTTCCGTGGTTGCAAGACACTAGGTAGCAGTACAGAGGCCTGGTGGTGGACCCCCACCTCCTACCCCACAACTAACAACATGGAAGGAGCAAGTCTTGGCAATAATGCATCCTGAGGGCCTTGCAGGAGTAGCAGGAGGACTGGACTCTGGTAAGTCAAATCTTTATTACTATATCTCCCATCCTACATGCATGCCATCACAAGCTCCTACCCTCACCCCCATCACTCCACCCACTCACAAATACCCCAATATCACAAACCATCCACCCCAATACCAAGCCCTGAATGCAACACCTATGCATGGACACCCATCACAGATCTGCATGGACCCCCATCACTAAAGCATGCCCATTAGAGAGAATCACCTAGCACACAAAATCACCATGCACACAAGGCAAAGCTGACAGGGCTACCACAACCATACAGGGAAACACACCCATGCACAAGATGACACATGCAGATACAATAACACTGCATTTACATCCCCACAGGACCCCCACTCAACGTCACCAGAAAGGAGGTGCCACCAACATCCAGTCCCCCCACAGAAGAGGCCCACAGTGATGACAGCAGCTCTGCATGCCTGGATCACGATGACCAACCTGGCCCATCAGGGACCTCTGGACAGTCGGGTACCCAGGCACAGTCCCATACCACCACAGTGCCTCCCCTCTCAGGAAAAAACAGCATAGCACCCGCCCAGCGGGCCCATACATCAATCAGTAGTGTGTCCACCACTACAGGGTCCCCAGGCAACACCCCAAACTCAAGACAATCAGGGACCTGGGGTCAGTGGCAGTGGGCACACGGTTCAGGGGACAGAGGCACAGGACAACAGGGAAGCTGGGAGGACTTCTGTGTGACGGGGGAGGACAGGCCTGGGGAACTCACTCTCTACGAGGCACTTGCAGGGATCCTGGGAGCATACCAACATTCCCAGGTGCCCTTGGGCCAGATACTGGCCAAGTTGCAGGAGACCCAGCAGCTGCAGGAGGAACAATACCTGGGGATCAGGGAGGACTTTAAACACATCCACATCATCCTGGTCACCATTGCAGGGGTGCTGGCTGACATAGCCAACACCATGAGGGAGGCAGTGGCACAACAATGGGCCCCTCACAATAGCCACAGCGATGAACAGCCCTCCACCTCCACTGGCACTAATGGACAGGAGGTCCCACCACTGGAACAACAGGCCACCAGCACCCCACCCCCTGCAGAAGGAGAACCACCCCGCAAACAGTCCCTGCGTTCCAGGCAGAAGCCAGAGAACATTGCCAAGACCCCACCAGGAAATAAGACTCTCCTGATTGTCACCCTTGTGCCCCACTCTGTCACCCTGTCCACCTTGAACTGCCATTTCTCCCCTTCCTATGCCCCCTTGGACAATGCACCTGTGATACCAAGAGACTGGACTCTAACCGGACATTCCGCCATCATCACCCCAGCCCATTACACATCCCCCTCTACTTATTAGCACTTAAATAAACACCCTTGGAAAAAATACAAATCTGGAGTCTGTCAATTGATTGAAATATGTATTAATACAACAATCTGAAAACATTTCAACTCATATGCACGGTTATATATACATTGGTATGACCTGTAGTGGGCAGCAGTAAACACACCAGAAGCCAGAGTGGGGCACAGAGATCTGAAAATAGAGATGTCAAAAGGTACAGTAAGTGGCCATAGACATAGGGAAATCATGCTGCCATGTCCAATGTCCAACAGAAAACAGAAATGATAAGTGAAGTTACAGTGCCTTACCTGTGTGTCACTGGAAGTACTGCTGTATGATAGTACTTCTGTTATCCACATCTTCATCCTTTGACTCCTCTTCCTCACTGTCCACAGGCTCCACCGCTACCACAAGACCATCTCCAGGCTCATCCTCCTGCAGAAAAGGCACCTGGCATGTCAAGGCCAGGTTGTGCAACATGCAACATTCAACGAGGATCTGGCACAACTTCTTGGGTGAGTAGTACAGGGATCCGCATGCCAGATGGAGGCTGAAGGTTCTCTCAATTATCCTCCTTGTTCGCCCATGTGCCTCATTGTAACGTTCTTCTGCCCTTGTCCTGGCATTTCTCACTGGGGTCAGTAGCCATGAGAGGTTGGGGTAACCAGAGTCACCTGAAAATATCGAGGGATACCTGTTAGACACACACCAACCCTTAGGGACAACACCATACCTAGACACCAACAGAAACTGGGTGGGGACCTTGGGCTCACCTATTAGCCACACCCGGTGCCTCTAGAGTTGGCCCATCACATATGGGATGCTGCTATTCCTCAAGATAAAGGTGTCATGCACAGAGCCAGGATACTTGGCATTCACATGGGAGATATACTGGTCCACCAGACACACCATCTGCACATTCAGAGAGTGATAGCTTTTCCTATTCCTGAACACTTGTTCATTTATCCGGACAACACTCTGGTCAACACGTTGGAGAACATTGGCTGAGACATCCCTGATGCCATGGCCACTGTTGTTTGGAAGGAACCACTTGCCAGGAAATGGAGCACTGACAGGACCTGCACTAGAGGGGTGATACCTGTGGGCTGGTGGATAGCTGACATCAGGTCTGGCTCCAATTGAGCACAAAGTTCTTGGATTGTGGCCTGATCAAGTCTGTATGTTAGTATAATGTGTCTGTCCTCCATTGTTGCAAGGTCCACCAGGGGTCTGTACACTGGAGGATCTCTCCATCTCATATTCATCCTCAACGGTTGAAGCCTATTGAGGAAAACGGTGAGCAGAGGGTCATATTCACACATCTATTGCAATAATGATGCATTTCCTCATTTGCAGAACCACTATGTGAATCCAAAAGTCAGTTGCTGTGCCAATGTCTGCTGTGATGCAGTTAGGTGCCATGGCCTGTGCCACCCTGAAATGGTTTCCGCCTGACCTGTGAGGAGGGACAAGTGGAAATGAGGTAATTCCGCTGGCATTGTGCACCATAGCGGTAGGTGGTCGATGACCGCTGCGCAACTTCGCATTGGTTATCATTGGGCCCTATGGGTTCCAGGAGTCAATGGCGATGTACGCAGGCAGTGACGTTACACAGCGCCGCGGACGTGACCACTATTTTCTATCTATTCACTCACTTGCTACCTGACCTTCAACAGGAGAGGACCTTCACTACAAGTGCTGCTGTGACCTGTGTCTGGAAGCGACAATGGCTCATGTGTCTGGGGAAAGGGCCCTTGCCTTCACTGCAGAGGAGTTGGAGAGACTGGTGGATGGGGTCCTACCCCAGTACACTTTACTCTACGGTGTTCCAGACAAACAGGTGAGTACACTGTGAGCATGATGCGTGGGCCATGAATGTATGGAGTGCTGTGTGTGTAAGCCACATGTAGGGGGGGCTGAGGTGTCCTGGCCAGAGCGCTGCATGTATGGTGGTCAATGTTTGTGTGTCGGGGATGAGAAGGATATGGTGGGCCATGAGTGTGACGGTCCGGACGGTATGACTAATCACTTTTCTGCTGTCTTTTACCTGCAGGTCAGCGCCCATCAGAAAAAGTGTATTTGGCGTGCCATCGCCAAGGAAGTGTGGACCCTGGGGGTCTTTGACAGGCAGAGCACCCACTGCTGCAAACAGTGGGAGGACCTGCACCGCTGGGAAAGGAAGATGGCGGAGGCCCAGCTGGGGCTGGCCTCCCAACAAGGAAGAGGTGCCCATCGTACCCTGACCCCCCTGATGTTCCGCATCCTGGCGGTGGCCTATCCGGAGTTGGATGGGCGCTTGAGGGCATCACAGCAGCCACAAGGGGGTGAGTACAAATTCAGATTCATTACTTAGCGCGCATTAAGGTTTTACCTGGGTGGGGATGTGGACTGGGGGTGACCCTAGGCCAGGGCGAACATGGCAGGATAGGTCCCTTGTTGGGCAGGCTCTGAAGCACTCCAACCCGAATAGTGTTAGTGGGCATCTATTACTGGTCAGGGCCCTGTTTGTTTCAGGTGTGCAGCTGATGGCATTAGGCATTGTACCCCAGGGGCTGGTGACTAGCATTGTAACTGTTAGTGCATGGAATAGTGCATAGAGCTGTTACCTGTGAGTTGTGTACGCCAAAGGTAGTGTTGTTGCCGGCATTGACCAAGTGCATCCCCCGTTTTTGTTTTCACACACTGTCCGTGTGTGTTTTAGCATCATCTGGCAGAGGAGCAGAGGCACCGGCGATGGAGAGAGCTGCATCCCACTGAGGGTGAGGGCACCAGTGGGACGGAGGGTGAGGGGAGCACCATGACGGAGACAGGAGGGGACACTACAGACAGCGACTCCTCCTCCGATGGAAGCTCCCTGGTGGTGGTG
This sequence comes from Pleurodeles waltl, assembly GCF_031143425.1. Lineage (NCBI taxonomy): Eukaryota > Metazoa > Chordata > Amphibia > Caudata > Salamandridae > Pleurodeles > Pleurodeles waltl. The sequence goes on along the minus strand of NC_090447.1, from coordinate 505,971,748 downwards.
GGAACCTTTGTGTCCAGACCTACAACAGGTACAGCCACCACCCCCCCTACCAGTACCCCTCCCTCCTAGCAGCCCCTCAGCTTGTTTCCTGTGCCCGTTCGCCCAGGAGGGTGGGCATCTCCTTCGTCTCAGGCACCTCAGGCCCTGCCCCAGTCAGCCCTGCTGCCCTCAGTGAGGAGCCTATTGACCTCCTCAGATCCCTTGCTGTCAACCATTCTGAATGCCATCCAGGGTGTCGAGAGGCATTTGCAACAAACAAATGCACTCCTGGAGGGCATTCACTCTGGCGTGGCGGCCCACCAGAGAGCATTTCAGGCTCTGTCCTCTGCAATGATGACAGCCATTGTCCCTGTCTCTAGCCTCCCCCCTCCAACTTCCTCTACCCAGTCCAAATCCCCTCAACCCCAGCCTATCCCAAGCATACCTTCAGACCAGCATTCACCCAAATCAACCCACAGAAGTGGCTCAGGCAAACACAAGCAGCACCACACATCATCTCACAGGTACTCACACAAGCACCATCCCCATGAAAACACACCAACATCCACTGCCTCCACTGTGTCCCCCTCCTCGTCCACTTCCATCCAAGTAGCGTCTCCACTCACACCTGCATGGACTACATCCTCATCCACTACCTCCATCACCAGCATGCCCATCACTGCACGCCCCTCACTGGCAGTCACCACCCCCACATCCATGCACACGTCACCTGTGTCCTCTCCCACTGTGTCTGTGACCCCTCCTCCCAAATTACACAAACGCAAGCACCCACCCACCCAACAGCCATCCACCTCACAACAGCATCCAGCTCATGCACTTGCACCCAAACACAGCAGACTGACACCTCCTACAACCACTCCCTCTTCCTCCACTCCCAAACCTTCACCCTCTTCCCACCCCAATGTCCCTAAGAAGCTTTTCCTGGCAAACATTGACCTCTTCCCTACCCCTTCCCCCGTCCACCCGAGGGCCCGAGGGGCCACCCTGGCCCCTCAGGCCAGGGTGGCCAAACTCCAGTCCAGCACCTCAGCCACCAAGTCCACGTCCGCTGTGGTTCCTGCAGCTGTCAGAGGCTCAAAGGGGGCAACCGTCAGCCCAGCCAGTGTGGCACCAACCCCTGCCAAGGCAAAGACCATTCCGCCACCTGGCAAGGTGAAGAAGGGGACAGCACCCAGCAAGGGGAAGGTGCCACAACCACCCAGCAAGGCCACCTCAAAGACTCCAGCTGCCAGACCCAAGGTTACACCACCAGCTGCCAAGGGAAGGAAGGGGCACAAAACACCAGTGAAGGCACTTCAGTCATCCTAGCCTGCAGGTGAAGGCCTGGTGGCTACCAGCACAACCGCCAGCACCGCCACCTACACCGTGGCCAGCACCGCCACAAGCACTGTCCCCTGCACCGCCACCTGCACCGCCGCAAGCACCACTACTGTCAGCAGCAGCAGCAGCCCCAGTGGGCAGCCGTCCGAGACTGCAGAAGAAGAGGTGGAGCCTCCCCCCACTACTGGCAGCACCGGCACCTGCACCGCAGCCAACACCGCCGCAAACACCGCCACCTGCCCCGCTGACAGTAGCACCACTTCCAGCAGCAGCAGCCCCAGTGGACAGGCATCCGAGGCTGCAGAAGAGGGGCTGGAGCTCCCCCCCATCACTGACAGCATCACCACAAGCACCGGCACTACTACCACTGTGCAGCCGTAGCCGCCACCGGATGGACTCTAGCCCTGCCTCCATGGACTAGCATGCATCCTGGTCACTGAAAAGCCTGTGGCTCTGACACCCAGGTGAGGGACTGTGACCTGCCACCCCCCAAGGGCTGCATCACTGGGCACAAACCCCCTCCAGAACCAGTGGAGAAAGTCATCCACTCATCCTATCCTTGGTAGGATGAAGCAGACTGGGCACAAAGCCCCCTCCAGAACCAGTGGAGAAATACATCCACTCACCATATCCTTGGCAGGATGAAGCACACTGGGCACAAAGCCCACTCCAGAACCAGTGGAGAAAGGCATCCACTAGAGAGACTGTGGCCTTACACTCCCCAGGACCACGCAGTGGGCAAACCACCCACTTGAGAGACTGTGGCTTTGCGCTCCCCAGGACCAAGCAGTGGGCAAACCACCCAGGACCAAGCAGTGGGCAAACCACCCACTTGAGAGACTGTGGCTTTGTACTCCCCAGGACCAAGCAGTGGGCAAACCACCCACTTGAGAGACTTGAGAGACTGTGGCCTTGCACTCTCCAGGACATCGCTGTGGGCATGGAGCCCACTCCAGGAGCAGTGGCGTTGTCCCATCTTCCGGCTGAGGTGCCGCCCCCCCTTCCCCCTGAAGTGCCTCTGTGTTTTTGACCTGATGCACCTGCAGTGTTCTCTCTGTATTGAGGCAGGAGTCAAGTGTGGGCTTGGCATATGACTTTTGGCCCAGTGGCCCACGGACATTTTGAGTGGACATTGTACCGCCTTTTGTACATATTGAGGGGCATATTTATACTCCGTTTGCGCTGATTGTGCGTCAAAAAATTTGATGCACAATCAGCGCAAACGTTGCCCCATATTTAAACTCTGACGCCCGAGCCCGCGGACGACAAAATTCCGCCAGCAGGGACCCCAAAGGCAGCGTAGAAGGCAGGAGAGGATATTCTGCCCAAGAACAACCCTTCAGGGCCTCAGGGAACACGACATCATACAGAGGTACCGGTTGAACTGGCAGGCCATCCAGCAGCTGCTGCGAAACATTGAACAGCAGTTGGCTCCCACTTTGGTGACACCCGCACCATACCAACAGAAACAAAGCTGCTTGCCGTACTTCACCTGCTGGCAAGTGGCTCATTTCAAACAACTGGTGCCCTGGTTGGCGGAATATCACAACCATCATCCTCTGCATTTCTGCCAAAAGTACTGGATGCCATTGTTCGCCTGACACCCCGCCACATCTGCTTCCCTAACACACTACAGAAGCAGCAGGAAACTAAACAGGGGTTCTACGCAATCAGTGGCTTCCCACACGTCCTTGGTGCAATCGACTGCACACATGTACGCCTTGTGCCACCTGCTGCGACTGAACACCTCTACCGCAACAGGAAGCACACACATTCAATCAACGTGCAGGCCATAGTCGATCAGCAGGGATTGATCACCAACATCGTGGCTAAATATCCTGGGAGTGTACATGACTCATTCATCTTCCGTCACTGTACCATCAACCAACACTTCCAGGATGGACGGTATGGCAATGGACTACTTGTTGGTAAGTACAAAAACCTACTTATATACTCACTGTACAGCAACCCACTAGGACACACAACACGTACACCACAATAGCAACATGTCAACAGGAACATACAGAGGTCCTGACATCACTAGCCATGTTTCTTAACTCACCATGGAACCTGTCACACATCGGAAATTACTGTACAGCCTAATGTGAATACGTCAATGAGTGTGGTTGCCTAAATGTCACCTTGCAAATTGTAAGTCTTACAATGACCTTTACATTAATACATTGCTTAAGTCTAAAGGTATGGTATGTCCAGGGTACTTCCATATGAACGTGCTAACAACACTTATAAATTAAACTCTACATTGAACTATCTACTCACCCCAAGTGAAGACACAAGGACACCTGTATCACAAGTCACAATGTTAGGGAGGGCACACTGCACTGAAAATCACCAAACATACTGATGACAAACGGTTAGCAGACAAACATGTAAAGCCAAGGTAAAACACAATGCAGATGGTATAGCCTACAAGTATAGGATGTCACATCAGTACACAAAAGAGTCACAGACAACACAAGACAACTACTGCCATGGACGGTCTTTTCAATAATGCAAGCTACATCAACATGATCCCATTCTTTTTTTTTATTTCAGCTGATCAGGGGTATGGCATCCAGCCATGGCTAATGACACCATTTGGGAACCCGAGTACTGCTGCAGAGCGGGCATACAACGACGCCCATAAGAGGACACGTAGCATTGTCGAGCGGACCTTCGGCATCCTCAAGTCAAGGTTCCGCTGCCTCGACATCACTGGTGGTAGCCTACTATATTCCCCCGAGATGGTCTGTAGGATCATATTCATGTGCAATATTGCACAACATTTGTGTCAAAAGGAACATTCCCCTCCTCGAACAAGACCCATACATGCCTGAAGACGAAGAAGAGGAGGATGCTGGCCTGCAACAGGAGGGGGAACAACCAAACACGGCTGCTGGAGTGCGTAGGCGCCAACAGATTGTAAATAATTTCTTTTCATAATTATCACCATCACCACTTAATGCACTATTGTAAATAAACACTGATAACAAACACCACATTATGGTTTGGCCTATTCATTTCTGCCCACCTTTAGCTTGAAATATCAGAAGAAGAATGTTGTCGCATTGAGCAATAATGATATAACAATCAGGACACAGAAAAATACACTACAAATGTAATGGCCACCATACAATGGTCACATACACACACAATGTAAATTACTGACATCCTGTACAGTTCACCTTTGAAGGGCAATAGCTGAGGACCACACATATGACACACATACATGTAGGAAACATGGATCATCGCAGCAGATGGCACACAACTAAAAAACCATCACTCAACTAGGGGAAAACAGGCCTCATACATCAGGCAGTTCACATGCTTATGCTTCAGGAACAGGAATGTATTACCAGACTCTTGGCAACAGTAATTCCAACTTACTATCTTTGCAATGACTATCTGTCACTAGAGTTACACATAAGCAGAACATACACAGCACAAGTGCTACACCTATGACAAGCATCCAGCACATCACTTCCCATCCACATGTCACACCCCACCTGTCTGAGGAGGTCCCTGGAATGCTGATATGTGTACACTGAGATTCCCTCATCTACACACACACACTCACAAGAGTCATCCAGTGTGCCACACCCTTTCCTACACCTACCATTGTCATTGTACCATCTCACTGCATGGAACTCAGCTCATATAATACACTGGCTTGGAGTTTTTAAGTTCTGGTATCACATGTAGATTGATTCTCGTGTGAAAGGTACTGTAGGCTAATTTTCAGCAAATCTCATCTGACAGGACTAGTGAGACACTGATGGAGGCCACACCAGTGACCCCCTCCATGCACACCACTCAAATGTACATGCCCCGTCCCTGCTGATGCCTCCTACAGCATAGATGTTGGCATTTGGGCAATTACATCACTATGCATTGCTACTAATGTTGCCGTGTAACACTGTATATGGTTTCATGTGTCACCTTCAAAACAACACAGGACATACACAGTGTGACATGTCAACTGTCTACTGCTCCCTCTGACCAGTCCTAGTCAGACCACTGATCATGTAATTTCTGAAAGAACTGGCTCCTGATTGACCCAGCATTCTATCAGCCTGACTGGCACCTGTCCGTGGGTCACCCTAAAGATACCTGGGGTCCACCTATGGACCACACGTGCTGTCCAAAACCTCTTGTACCTCAGACACTAATTTGTCATTAGCCTCATCAATGTATACTCAAATACATAGTATTGCATCATCTGACTGTTATTTGTATCATATTTGTGACAATGCCCTTAAATAGCTAAATCATGGCCCTTCCGTTGTCTGGCCCTCATTAATGCCTAAACTACAAAGTGTGACAGTGTACCTGCACCATAGCGTTTGATGGTGTAAGTGGCCTCCAGCCGAACCAGCAACCTCAGATAATGTCCATGAAAAGTCAACACATATGAGGACCCTGACAGTTCACAAGCTGAGTAACATTGTTCAAATAATAGAGATGAGTCATGTGTGCTGAATACCAGCCATTTACTTCTGCACAGAGGCTATGATGTTGCCTGATACATTACCATCCACAGAGGCCAACTTGAGTACAAATGTTGCAATGACACATGCCAGATCCAGACACCTGAGACATTCTCTCACGCAGCACACCAAGGTTGCCCAGTTGAAAGTCTCATTACACGTCTTCAGTGACAGGGTGGGACCATCCACGTGTAGGTGACCATGTCCTCAATGACTTTTCTCAAATTTTGCTACAAACGATACTCATTAGATACACGATTAGCTGCCACTAACTCATGAGGAGACCTGGACGTTACAGTGACAACGTACACCTTGACAGTTGATACTGGATCAATATTGGACCACACACATGTACATGTACCATCCAATCAACAAAATGGTTGCAATCAGCCGATCACAGTGTCCCAGTTGTAACCTAGCAGGAAGAATGAAACATGCCTCTAAACCAGGTAATGCATAAAGGGCCACATACATCAACAACCTATTTGCTATCATGACATAAGGAACGTTGAGATTTTGCTATAAAATCAATGCAAAATGGTATGTCAGAATTCTCCAAAGAATCAATAGGGCAAACGTCAAATGGGCTAATGGGATTACAGATTAGCAAACATTGAATCATACCCAATTTGCTTCTATGGGCCTGCTGCTGATGGTTTAGCATTACTGAATTTGGGAAACCCTTGGATAAAGTTGCAAGTCTGGAAGAGCAAACCCCTGGGTGCTGGGGGCCTAAGTCCCCCTCTGCTGCCCCCCAAATATAACATTTTTATGCACGTGTGAAGCACACACATGCATAAGGCGCATGTGTGCCCTACATGTCAAAAGTGAAACACATTTTAGATAAATTAACTCGTAAATAGGACATGGTTACCCCCCAAAAAATGTTTAGGCGACAATTGCACTACCTAATTGGCCTTTATGCAATTTTGAATAGCTTGATACATGTGGACACAATTTTGCTAAGGAATACATCCTGGTATCTCATTCATATTTTGAAATTAGCAATCAGCAATTACCTACATATGTGTACAATTATGAGTAATATCCATTCTGGCTAATCATTACTATTGCACTGTGAATACCTTCTATACATCCTATAAGGGACATTTGCTATAGCTAACCCCAAAGTTTATCACTTAGCACCGTTTGGTCATGACAAAATTAATTTCTCAATTGGACAAATGAAAGACATATTTGTCATAATGCGTCATATTTCCACGCATACAGCTTGTGCGTCATAATTTTTGACGCACAGGAGTGCAGATAATGCAGAGTCAAAAATATATTTCATAAATAGATATCATAATATCCTTTTTAACATGGCCTCCGTTTTTTTCCATTATGCGTCATATTTCCATGCATACAGCTTGTGCGTCATTATTTTTGACGCACATGAGTGCAGATAATGCTGAGTCAAATATATTTTTCATAAATAGATATCATATTTTGCTGCGGCTTAATTTTCAACTCTAGAACTGTAAAATATGCCTCAAACAAATATTATATCCCAATAATACTGTAATATAAGGGATAGTTGGGCTCTTCTTCTTAAGTTTTCTTTGTATTTCCCCACTCTACCTTTCCCCATTTCCCCCTTTTCCTTTTTTCTACTACTTTTCCCCCTTTTTCAGTGCTGACATGTCTGGTAGGCCACGGCTTTCCAGGATGGGTGAGGAGGAATTGGGGGGGTTTATATGGCTTGTTTGCCATTTCCTCCCACTTATGCTGGAGGCTGGGGGTAGGGTGATACAGGGGTATCACACGGAGGCCCGTAAAGTCCGGTGGGGGAAGGTGCGCCATCACTTGGTGCGTCTATATGGTAGCCAAAGGAATGACCATCAATTGAAGCACCGCTGGGCTAATCTGATCTCCAGGGAGCAAGATCTGCTGGACCACCTGGGAATCAGGATTGGTGGACATGTTGGTGAGTACAGATCATTTAAATGTGCACAATTTAAAGCTGTGTTGTGACATGTGATGATTGTTACCCAATCTGCCTGATAAGTAGCTGACTGTGTGTAATGCTAGGGAAACATACAGGGTAATTGATGCACAATGTGAAGGATGACAAATGCTAGCAGTCAGGTAGCTCATGTTTTCTACACATACCCGTTGCCTGTAGCAGAATGTAATGTAGTGCCGCCTTTGTGTCAGACAAGTGACACATTAATGACGCAACTAGGACTCTACAGGTCACAATAGCCAGTGAAATATGGATGTAGAAACATCATACCTACATTTGTTGATGCTTTAGCTAGACTGACATTTGTAAACCCCACATGATGCTGAAAATGAGTGCTGCCTTCACGTCAATTGAAGTTAGCAATGTTGTCCACACATATGTCACATGTGTGTCTGGTTGGTGTGTAGGGAAAATGTTCTTGGAAGTGCCATGCCTTGTCGTGATAAATGTGCTCCTTCACATTTAATTGTTACATGCCTGATCTGAGCATGAACCATATTTGTTAAGGACTCAGGTGCTCTCAGCTAACATTTTAGACAAGTATTTATTGTCACTTGTGCCCAAATCCGAATAGGGATGGCAGTCCAAAGGTATGGACTAGGGTACAAACATCTATGTTTGGTGCCAATCACCATTGTTTGGACACATCAATGTATGAAACTGTAACAACATGAGGTATTGCCAAAGTACCTGGCCCTCTGTACCATGTACCTATCAGTCACATATGTGTCATGACCACATAGGCTGTTTGAGAGGTCAGGCAGTCCTCAAGTAACCAGCTTTTGGATGTCTCTCTTGGATGCACATGATGAGATGAATGCACACCTATATTGTTGGTGCATACTAATGGAGGTGCATCTTTGCCACCACATGACAGTCCAGGCCACTGCATGTGTGTAGTAGTGTGTGTAACTGTAGCAGGAGACTCATCCGATGTAAATGTTGCGCATGAATAATTCCATGCAGTATGAGCATGTGTAAAAGTGTTTCATTACTCATGTCATATTATCACATTGTCTTTGTATTTGCAATTGTTTGTCAGTGCACGGATTCTGAGTATATTCTTCCTTCCATGCTTTACAGGTGGACCTGCACCGTACACAGTGGGAGAGGTGGCTCATTTTGAGGACCCCGACACCTACAGTGAGTGTTGCATGTGTGGTATTTTTTATGTTTGCTCGTGATGCATGATGGACTACTGTGTGTTGAACAGATTGCAAGGTTTGATGCGCTGCCCAATCATTAGTCTTGTTCCATTAGTGGGATTTCAGTTATCACTTCATTTTGAGTTGCCCTATGCTTATCCATTTGTCAGAATTTGGGTCTGTAGGCCATTCCTGTAGGGCCCGCTATGGGAAATGGGGTGAGTCATGTGGAATACACTAGTTAATGTAAGAGTTGCTCTGGGACTCGTCTTGGACTGAGTCTGCATGTCAGACTGACATTCTCCCAGATAGCTTCTGCAAATGGCTTGTCTGAAATCTGCTGCTACCCTAGTAAACGATGTACTGAGTACACTGTAGGTTGGATCTTCCGGGGGCATGTACTTCCACAAGTTGTACTAGAAGTGTGTGGGACTACAGTGAAACGGCCTAGGTGTACATGCTATTCATGATCATGGGTGTTCTTGCTCCTCTGTGTCTGTAGAAAAATATGCCTCACTGGAAGTATGTGATGTTGGCCTAGGTCAGTACATTTTGACATGTGTGGACCTTGGATAGGACAAGGTTTAGCTGACTCTGATTTGTTGATAGCCCTTCACTGGTGGTGTGTGTGTGGAGGCAAAAACATGTTGAGCTTTCTATACACTCCTGGGTGTGCATCGATTTTGGGATTGTTGCTTGTTCTTCCCACCCCCCCCTCAAAGACAGCCATGTGTTTGGGAATAGGGTACCTAGGACTGTAGCAACCAGTATGTTACACATACTTGTGACCATTTGAAACTTTGTTTTGAACCTAGTGTACACACTTGGTTATGGCACATGAGTTCTATACTAGCAAATCCAATTACAAATTGCAGATCTTGAGGGTTGTGATTGTTATCACATACACAGACATATGGAGTCCAGGCAATAGGCGGAGGAGGTGCACCATGAATGTAGGCTGCATTTGTAATTTTTATGATGAGAAGTTTAGGCTGATGTCACCCATCATGTAGATAATTGTATATGCTATGTGTGAGATGATCTTTGTATGCAGGCTTCCCATGTACTTCCTCTGAGACTTTCAATGATCTATATGGTGATATGAGCTGTTACAACTACAGTAAAAGTAATTTCCGATTGACCCATTGTGCTATTCCACACAATGCATTTCCTATGGTAAATAGTTGCCCTTTCTCTTCACAGCTGCAAACATGAGTGCCGCACAGAGGCATGAATTTGAGAGGCGGGCCATGAGGTACCGACACATCCTGCAGGTGCAGTCGGGGTTCCGACGGATGGCCCGAAAATACCAGGCGGATCGGGCTTCCGGAGCATGGTGGGCTTCACCACAGGGTGGCCCAACGTTGCCCACTACAGCCACCACTACCACAACCACCAGTTCTCCCCAAGTGGCCCCAGCAACGGCGGGGACAGTTGTCCCTGCCTCTGCAGCATGACCAGGACCCAGCATTATAAGAGCTGCAGGACAGTCCAGTGGGCTACGCTCAACACCCACACAGAGCACCTCTGCCGGGACCCAGACAGCAGCAGCACCTCCAATTGACCCTGCGGCATTCCAGGCTTTGGACCGCAAAATGGACAACTTCATTAGGAAGGTGGACAAGCTGAGCCAGAGTGTGGCCTACATACAGAAGCGGGTCAGGTCCATCAGGCGGACCCTCCGGAGGGCCAACCTCTAGGACTGATATGGTCTATTTAAATGTATCCCTCCTCTCCCTCCTCTTTCCTTTTTATCATGATTAGTGGGCTTGGGGGATTAGTGTTAGGTTAGTATAGGTTGTTAGCTTAGTTAGTTTTAGGGAGGAGGGTGGGGGGTCCTTATTCTTTCTACTTTTCATTATTAAGTGTGTGAGTGGGTGGGTGGGGGTCAATGTTGGGGTTCCTGTCTGTTTAGAATTTTTTTTTTATATATATATATATATATATATATATATATATATATATATATATAAATAAATAAAAATATCCAAAAAAATATATGATTGTTTAGGATAGTATAGTATGTGTGTAGTTTAGTATGTGTTGTCCTGCATGTGTCCTGTCTCATAATGGTGGGTGGGGGGGTTGACGTTTAGATCGATTCGTTATATGTGTAGAGTATGTTTAGCTTAGGTTAGTTAGGGACAGTTGTGGGTTAAGAGTAGTCAGGTTAGATTAGTGTAGGTATGACTTTTCCCTTAGTTGCCTCTGGTGTGATTACTTATGAATAAATATATAGTTAACCCTTTGCATTATGTGTTAACTGCTACTTGATCATGGCCTTGCCATCAGTGTAGGTGATTGTTGTTCTATGACATTTGTGTCCTATGCAACAAACCAAAGAAAAAAGAGGTTTAAAATGGCAGCTACCCCTGTGCTAACTTTGTAAGTATCCACCATTTGATAGAACCACCATTTGGAGTTTACATGGATCACTAAGGATTTGTGTTGATGAGTATGTTTTCTGCATCACAAAGTGTGCTTCCAGACTTGGTATTGTGGGGAATTTTTTAGGCCGGACTGCAGTGTGATGTTCAGGGACATCTTTGAAGATGAGGTGTTGTTAACACTATTGTCTTCTTGTCTTCATTACTGACATAGATCATGTGTGCAAAAAATCAGCATGAGTACCTATTTGGAAGTTTACTCAGAAAGGTCGATTGATGCTGTGTTTAGTTGTGTTTGCTTAGATTAGACTGCATAATTCAATGTATTAGTATTGCATGGTGACCACATTTATCAGCCACCATTAGTTGACTTTGATTTCTATTGATGGAGCATTATTCTGTCCAACACAGCATGATTGTGTATGGTTTCTCCCTTCATCAGTTATTCTCCTCAGGATGGGCAGGCTATGATGCAATCCTGGCCACTGCACAGATGTATCAGACTACATGATGTCAGGACAGTTGTATTGACAAGCTACATGGTTGTCACACAGGCACTTTTGAGTTATCTACTGCACAGTTGATGTGTCAAATTACACAGAGACATATTAGGTGTGCAAGTGCTATTTATTGATAGGTGCAATATGTACATTGTCCAGATTTGCTGAGTCCGTTCTAGTTAAATCTTACATGGTGATCCTACAGAAGGGGTGTGGATGATGCTCCTGACATGCTGGGGTGATGTTACCGACAGTGCAGAGGGACAGGATTTGCCAATTAGTAGGAGAGAGACATTCACTGGCAATGCTGACAAGTTATACATTGGTTAGCAGAACAGTCATTGAGTATAGTTGTAGTGAGACTGGCAATTGACAAAATGTAGGACCTTGGTCAAAGTAGGCCATGGTGCAAGGACTAGTGCTTCCGGGTACTCTTCCGTGTAAATGTGATCTGTTCCATGTCTTCTTCTTCTGATGTGTGTGTTGCCTGCTTTGTCCTTGTTGTTGTTGGTTGTGAAGGGGCAACACACACCTCAGTGTTAGAAGACGTGGAGTCAGACATCCCGGTGGCTGCTCCCTGTGACGGTCTTAAGGGCAGTACTGCAGCAAGGAGGGCCTGCTGGTTTTTGAGAATAGCAGCTACATCACGATGGTAGGCAGCCAGGTCACTCCTGAGGGAGTCATGATTACATTTGTGTATGCAGTGGAAAGTTTGGGGTGCGAGGTGTTGTGGCAACTCCCTTACTGCAGTGGTGAATTCCTTGACAGTTTCTTGCAGTCCTTGCAGTATGGATGTTAGGGCTTGCATAGCTGCTGCCTGATCTGCAGATGACATCATGCAAGAGCGCACCCCCTCAAGGCTGGCTGCCATATTTTGCATCCTCACCCGCACCTCCTTGGCCAGCTCCCGCTGTACTCCAACTACAGTTCTTTCAAAGCTGGTGCCAGTGTCGTCAGAGTCCTCAGCTGTGTAGGAGCTGGCAGGTCTTGCAATTGGGGTGGTGGGTGGTTCTTCTGTGATGGCTGCTTGTTCTGTGCTCCTCCTTGTGACTGAAAGTGGGGTCTGGAGGGTTTCAAGGACCTTTTGGATGGTCTCCTGGGGAATGTTTATGGGCTCGTCATCCATGCCATCAGGGAAATCTGGGACAGGCATATCGGCAGGAGATCTATCTTCCTTTGCAATGAAACAGGGTACAATTAGTGTGTCTGTTTTGTGACAATTTTGACGTAACATGCCTGCCTTTTGATTAATTCACTTTGTGATCTTGTTTGGTATTGGTATCTGCTGTCCTTCAGATGGACATTGTTATAGGCCTATGGCCACCTGTGTGTCACATGTATGATATTGAGTTATCAGACTTGTCTGCCTACTTGCCTCTAGGTGTTGCTTTATACAAAATAGAGAATAGCCAGCTTTTTGTCCTACTCAACCCTCTGTGTATATCCATTCTCATGGTGAGACCTTTCACTGGCTGTGGGTGTTCTGATGGTCCTGGCAGCACAATTGCCTCTCAGGACCTGCCCCAATCCCTGATTGTTCACATTGACTTAAATGTAATTGACATGTGGCATATCCTATGCATGGAAATGTTATGATGTGATATGGATGTTGACATTGTTAATGTGTCCTGCTGATGTTGGGTAATGTGTGTTACATTGGATTGCCCTGATTATCGTATCAGTGTTCTATTTGGTCCTCTGACTGTGCAGGTGTATTTCAGTGACCAGTTCCATGTGTCCCCTCCTCAATGCTGTTGTCTGAGCAGTCTGACATTTGTGATGTTGCCTTGTTTGCCAGGCATGGGAGGACCCTGACATATGCAGCATGGGTGTGTCCTTAATGCTGTGTCGCTCCTATTGCTGTTTACTTTGGCTGATGTATGTGACAACTATGGGCATTGACATTTGAGTGTACTGGGGCCTTTGACTTGTTTCAGGGGATTGTTGCAGATGTCATCCTCACCCCCTAATTTAGGTATGTATGTTCCATGGGGAGGTTACTGCCATTGGCTACTATAGCTGCACAGAGATCAGAGGTGGTAGTGTGAACTGTTGTTGCAGTTACATTGCAGTTGTTGTTTTGGCTAGAGGATTGCTGATAGGGCCCTAGTTAATGTAGGAGATATTTTGGCTGCCAATGCCAGGATCTAAGTTTGACGTAGTGGCCTTCCCTCCTGTCGAGGCTTTCCCTTTGCTCCATTGTTGGCATGACAGGATGCCCCCTTGGGACTGTTGTTGGTGTAGTGTTATGTTGTGCCCCAGCTTCTGTATGTGCAGGCCATGCCCCCCTGCCGTGCCCCTTTACCCATGCCACTCCATGTATATGATGACTTACATGCAATGTGTAGTAGGTATTCCCCCCCTGCTTACAGTCAACATTATTGTATTTTTAATCCCCATGCGACTTACCCTGCATGTGCGTTGTCTCGTGGTAGTCTGCACTGTCCTGTCCTTGAATCCCTGTGACGATCTCCTCGGGGATGACGGCTGCAACCATCTCCTCCATGTGGTCCAGGGCCTCCTGATGTGCTGGACTCCCACCTCCAGTCTGCAGTGCTGCCTTCCTGTTCCTGGCCATTTTTTCCTTTGTCCTACGTTTGCAGTCATGCCACAGTTTCTTACACTCGGTGACTGTTCTGCGTACTTCAGCCACACTGTTGATCTTGTCAACAATTTGTTGCCATATGGCCTCTCTCCTACTGATTGGCAACTTAGAGGTGATAAACAGTTGGTGCTGGTGTTCCGTCACCTCTTTAGCCAGGATTTCCTGCTCCTCTGCACTGAAGCGACACTTTCTTTTTTTTCTATATATGTCCTGGTTCTTGTATGGATCGTCCTGGCTGATTCCTGGTCTGCTGTCATCTTCCTGGGGTCTGTAGTGGCATCTGGGATCCATTTTGGCTCTCCTCTGCTGAAAGGGCAGTGTTCGCGGGTATTTTTGATGCTATTGCGTCCAAAAAAAGGCGCATATCCGGGTTGCGGTGTCGTAAATCGACCCACTGTCATTTACGCCGCGTTAACGTCGTTTTCCTTTACGACTTGACGCCGCGATGTGCGTAAAAAAAAATGACTCCCACCTGTTGATTGCGCCGCCGTGCGTCAAAGTATAAATTTGACATCCGCACAGCGCTACAAAATGGCGTTAGCCGGCGGTAAAATTTTTGACGCAAAACTGCGGCGGCGCAGTTTTGCGTCAAAAAGTATAAATATGGCCCTGTATATTTTGTAAATACTGTTTTTGAATTTCTAACGTATTTCTGACTATTTCTAATATAACACTCATTTGACTCCATTCCTTTTGTCCTTGCGTTATTCCTGAGGGTTACGGGGTGTATATGTAATGTTGTTGCATGTGTTTGTGTGTATGGTGTTGGGGGTGAGGGTGGGGGTGGGGGTGTTCAGTGTTGCGTGTGTGTGTCACTCTCTTTTTCCTCGCCCCCCCCCCATGTGCTAGGTGCTGTACTCACTGTAGTCGTCACCGCCGCCGTTGGTACTCCTGGTATATGAGAAGATACACCAGCATGGGTAACACCTGTAGTTCAGGCCAAATGGCGTCCTGGTTCTTCCTTGAGTGTCGAGAGGTGAGTGGATTCCCTTCCAAGTACTGTTTCCGCCGTGCTTTTGATGGCGTTGGTACCGCCCTGGAAAAGCTGGCAGATGGGTGGGTTGTAATGGGGTGGGCGGTACATTGGCTTCCACCTATCTGTTGGTGGTTACCGTTGCGGTGTTTGTTGCTACCGCCGTGGCGGCTGGTGTGTTAAAGTGGCTGAATGTGTTGGCGGTTTCCACCGTGGTGGTGATTCCATTTTTGTTACCGCCGGCTTGTTGGCGGTATTACTGCCGCTTTAATACCGACCGCCAGGGCTGTAACGAGGGCCTTATTGTTTTAAAAATTCATATCTTGACTTGTGTATGTTGGATTTTTATCATTTTGGTCTTGTTTTGTTTAGAGAAATATAACCTATTTTTCTAAACCTGTATTGTGTCATTTTGTAGTGGTTCACTGTATTACTGTGTGTGTTGGTACAAATACTTTACACATTGCTTCTGAAGTTAAGCCTGCCTACTCGTGCCAAGCTACCAAGGGGGTGAGCGGCGGTTAACTGACTGTGATTCTCCTTTACCCTGACTTGAGTGAGAGTGCTTGCTTGTACAGGTGGTGACCTGACTACCAACCAAAGACCCCATTTCTAACAACTATCTTGTAATTCTTGGTAAAAGTGGATACATTTTTTAACACCGGAATTGCCTTTGAGGACTGGGTAGCTGAGATGAGAATGATATTTAGGAAGCTGGCTTTCATTAGTTCACCAGATCATCATGAAATGTAGTGCTTGGACAGTGCTTTTAAAGTTATATGCAGATTGGACTTTATTTAAGATAGTTAGGGCCAGATGTATCAATGTCCCGGTTTGCATTTCCTCAAGAGCGATTTTTAAGAACTCACTATTTAAGAAATGCAAAATGGGATGTATGAAAATTGCAATTCGGTAATAGCGATTTCTTAAAAATCTCAATCGTTATTACTGAATCGCAATTAGGGAATGGGATTCCATTCATCCCTGTGGGCCTGTAGGACCATAAGTGGAAATGGTTTTGCATTATCTAATTTGGGAATTCCTGTTAGGAATTCGCAAATTAGGTAATGCAAATCCCAGGGTGCTGGGGCCTAAGGCCCCCTTTGATGCAGCCCAAAAAAATATTTGTGGACATGTGAAGCGCACACATGCCTTAGGGCCATGTGTGCGCTACATGTCATTTTTAAAAATGCATTTATAATGCATTTTTAAAAATTGTACATTCTTACCACTAAATTGGATTTGGTGGTAATTGCATTTCCTAAATGCCCAATTTGCATTTAGGAAATGCATGATAGATGTGTTTGGAAATCGCAAATAGGAATTCCCTTTTTTGCAATTTCCTATTTAGAGATTCCCTAAATGGAGTCACAATTTCAGGTAATCGCTATTTTAGAGATTCCTTGAAATTGCACTTCGAATGCTTTTCATAAATCTGGAAAGTCATTTTTGCATTGGCAAACGTTCGAATTTTGCGTTTCGCACCATTTGCTAATTCTTTGATACATCTGACCCTTACTGATTTAGGTGCATAAACACAGTGGGTTAATTAAATTTCTCTTGATTGTGACTATGCAAACTACTTATTTTCTTTCAATTTGTGGCAAAATGGGCTCTGACCAAGTAGTACGGATGGATTATTTGCTTTTTTTGATCACCCAGTATTTGACTTTTTACTGTGAGTGAGTCTCACTACCTGTTTCTTATCCATGGTAATCACATGGTAAACGGACTGTGCGTATTCACCTTCACTGCCTACCTTTTAAGATAAGGCAGCTGTGATGCAGGAAGGGTAAGGGCCAGTTGGTTGGTTACACGGGAGCATGTGTGCACACACATTTGCACGCCTGTGTGTGCTGTGTATGTGAGACGCCCACTGTGCGCAACCTAAAAACTGCACACAGGTAACCTGGTGAACAGGAAGCTCAGCAGGGTTAGATATTGACATGGGTGGGACTTACAAAAGTAGCGGGCACTCATAGGTAAAGTCAGTATGATTTACTGTTTTGTGTTTAGTGACACTGTATTATACACAAATGGGAAAATCTACCTTACAGTGCAGGTTTGCTTCTATTAGGCCTACAAAGTTCCATGATGTATGAAACTGGGGTGAAATATGTGCACCTAATCTGCAGGTCCCAAGATCATACATATACATATATATCTTATGGGTCAACTCAGTTTTTCATGTTTCTCTGGCTCAGCTCAGGATCAGAGCCCTGGCCTTTTGTCACTCTCCTTGGAGAAGCTAATTGCTCTGATCCCCACCACCAGATGAAACAAAGGCCTCCCCACAAAAAAGGAGTAATTAACAGAGTTTTCTGAGCTCTTGAGGAGGAAAGAGTGGGGAAGAAAATCTGCAACTGCTAACCAGCTGTCACAATGTACCAGGTCTTGGGACAGCCCAGGCCCATTAATAAAGGAGACAGCCCAGACAACTGGAGTCAACACAGGAGGGGCTGCTTGTTAAGGTTTTGATGTGAAAGGTCCTGTCAGTGATGTCAGCTAGGGGTGGAGTTCAGACTCCCAGAGGAGATGTGACCAGTGACTTCTGATGGTGCTGTCTTGAACTGTTCCAGCAAGCTTTGCAGGAAGGTTGGGACAGGAGTGGAGAAGTGATGTGGCATCCTAGGATTGGCCAGGGACGCCTGGCTTTTAGAATCTTCCACACCCATATAAAAACTCTTGCACAATGTGGAGAGATCCTTTTTGCTCTGCTTTCTACTGGAACTGGACAGCACAACAGCCATGGACACCTGGAAAGTCAAACCCATGATGCCCTAAAGGACTAAGGCCCTCATTACAACCCTGGCTGTCGGTGATAAAGTGGTGGTAATACCTCCAACAGGTTGGCGGTAAAAAAAATGGAATTATGACCACGGCGGAAAATGCCCACACAGACAGCCACACAGACAGCCACTTTAACACACCGACCGCCAATGCGGTAGCAACAAGCACCGCAGTGGTAACTGCCAACAGCCAGGAGGAAGACAATGTACCACCCACCCCATTACAACCCGCCCATCTGCCAGCTTTTCCAGGGCGGTACCAATGCCATCAAAAGCATAGCAATCAGTTCATTGCTCATTTTCTTATTTTCGTGGGCGGAAATCGTATCTTGTGGACTGTGGTATGGTATGGTATGGTCAGGAAACAATTGTTCAGTGTGACCAAAATCTGAGGGAACCTCCTGCAACGCACTGTCGTTCTGTTTTTTATCACTCTGCGTAGTGTTGCTGAAATGGTCCTCAGTCGTCGGGTGGTCACCACTTTTTATTTCATCAGACGGTACGAGTAGGGGTACTTTCTTACAGTGGGATGCATGTATCCAATTCTTAGCTCCCTCGACTTTAACTGCTGTTCGAGTAGCAAGGAGGACTTGTCGCGGACCTTTCCATCGAGGTTCAAGACTCTTTTTCCGCTGGAAATTCTTTGTGAGGACCCAGTCTCCAGGTAGTATCTTGTGGCCTGGATCAGTGGATACAGATGGGAGTGCTTCACGCACCTGTTGGTGAATAGGACACAAAGAATTAGTGAGTTCATTTAAATAGTCCATCAAAACAGGATGTTCTAGTTTTGAGTACTTGTGAGGTCGAGGGACCCCCCCAGACATTTGCTGGCCTACCCATCACGATCTCATGGGGTGACAACCCTGATCTAGAGTGAGGCGTCATCCTGACAGACATTAAAGCCAGGGGCAACACGTCCGGCCACCGTATACCGCGTTCTGCGCATATTTTTGACATCTTCAATTTAAGTGTGCCATTATATTTTTCAACTAGTCCTGCTGACTGGGGGTGGTTAGCTGCATGAAACTTCTGGCGGAGTCCCAACCCTTCACACACCCGTTTCATCACCTGCCCTACAAAATGACTCCCATTATCTGACCAGACACACCTTGGGACCCCAAACCGTGGGAAGAACTCCTTCAGAAGTACCTTTGCGGTGGTAAGGGCAGTATTATCTTTAGTAGGGTAAGCTTCTACCCACTTACTAAACATACAGACCACAACTAGGACATATTTCAAGTTATTACACATTTCCATCTCAATATAATCCATTTTTAGTACTTCAAAGGGATACGTTGGCGTGGAAAAATGCCCAGCGGGGACTGAGGCACCCTTCCCTATGTTATGTTGTAAACAAATCATGCAGGATTGAACCAGTTGGTCAGCTACTCTTCTGATATTTTTATTAGACCAAACCGGATCAAGCAAATCACAGATGCTTTTCGCACTAACGTGTGCAGGACCATGGTCCATAGTCACTACTGGCAGCACGAATGCATCGGGTAACATCCATCTTTCCCTCTGACAGATCTGTCCAGCACAGCATATTTTCATCTAACTTGGCCTTCCCTTCTTCCCATTCCTTTCTCTCTTGTTCAGTTGCCTCATCCTGTATCTTCCTGACACTCTACAGTGTTCCCAAATATTTAATGGGGACGAACTTTCTCTGTACTATCTACCACATACATGTGTCCTGTCTTTGCATAATGCTGTATCTTTTGCTGTCTGATCGGCTAGGGCGGTGCCCCGTCCAGTTTTATCTGTCACCTTTTTGTGTGCACTACACTTCATGATAGCCATTGTTTTGGGCAATGCCAGGGAAGAAAGTAAGTTAGTTATAAGGGTCCCATGTTGAATACGTGTCCCATGTGAAGTGAGGAATCCTCGTTCTGCCCACAAGCGACCAAAATTGTGTGCTACGCCAAATGCATACTGACTATCCGTGTAAACATTCACATTAAGTCCTTTACTTAACTCACAGGCTCGTGTTAGAGCTATTAGTTCTGCGGCCTGAGCAGAGTTATGTGGTATTCTAGCTGTTTCAACTACTGTGGTAGCTGTTGTAACTGCATAGGCTGCAGAGGTAGTGCCATCGGTTAGCTTGATGCATGAGCAATCTACGTATAATATGCCATCAGGGTCTTTCAGTGGAGTGTCCTGTAAGTCCACTCTCCCTTTTGTTTCATCCTCCATCTGGAGAATGTAGTCATGTATGTCATCATAAGAATCTTCAGTTTTTTCAGTAATTGGCAATAAAGTGGCAGGATTGAGCGTGCTGCGCCTTTTTAATGTTATATGACTAGCTAAAAGTGTCCGTTCATAAGTAGTTAATCGTGCATTAGTAAGATGCTGTGTTTTTGTTTTGTTTTATAGTGCATCAACAGCGTGTGGGACCAACAGGGTGAGGGGTGAATCCATGACTATCCCGGCCGACTGGCCCACTGCGACCGCTGCAGCGGCTACTGCCCGTAGACAACTCGGGAGTGCACGGGCCACTGGATCCAGTAGGGCCGAAAAATAAGCACAGGGGCGTTGTTTGCCGCCATGCTCTTGGGTTAACACTGATAGTGAACATCCATTTCTCTCGCTCACGTATAACTGAAAATCTTTGCGATAATCAGGCGTACCCAGTACAGGTGCTGTGCAGAGTGTATTTTTCAATTCATCAAAACCAGACTGAAAATCATCATTCCATTCTATCTTTTCAGGACAATCTTTGTGAGTGAGATGCAAAAATGGTTTTATCAAAAGAGAATAATTAGGAATCCATTGACGACAGAAGGAGGTAATACCTATAAAGGCCCTAACGTCTCTCTGTGTCCTTGGAACTGGTATGTCTCGTATAGCTTGTATTCTCTCAGCCGTTAACGTACGTCCCTCCTTAGACAGGAGGTGTCCTAGGTGTATAACCTCCTGTCTACAATACTGCAATTTGGAGAGGGAGACCTTATGGTGATGGTGTGCAAGATGTTTCAATAAGGCTTCCGATATCTGTTTTACAATTTTGTTCTGAAGTGGATGCTTTTAAAAAGTCATCCACATATTGAACCAGCGTCGAGGAGCAAGGAAAAACAAGGGCATCTAATTGACCCTTGAGGGCCTGGCTAAAAATGCTAGGCGATTCAGTATAGCCTTGTGGAGGCGACAGAACCGGAAACTGCGACCACCCAGTGAAAACCCAAAGATGTGTCTACTATCTGGATGAATGGGAATGCTAAAGAATGCATTCTTAAGATCGACAACAGAGAACCAAGTAGCGGAGGCAGGTATCATTGTTAATAATGTCGTAATGCCAGGAACAACAGGGAACTGGGGTATTACGATCTTATTGACCGCCCGTAAATCAATAACAAATCGGAGTCCTGGAGACGCAGTGCCATCAGATAATTTTTTATGAAGAGGAAGGACAGGACTGTTACAATCATTACCACGCGTTTCTTCAATGACACCCAAATCAATCAACTGGGTCACAATATTTTTGAGTTGTTGTTCAATGTGTTGGGATAATTTGTATTGGGGAAGACGAAGCAATTTGACATTGGCTTTCAAACGTATGACATACGGTGGTATGTCCAGACATCCAACATCGTCCTTATGTGTGGCCCATAAAATGTCTGGCAAATCTCGAAGTTCGGGTGGAAGTGGTTTTGACAAAAATTGTGACGGGGAACTATTTGGACCTAGAGTGACATGAACTCCATCCAGAGAGCAATAAAAGGTGGCATACAATTTGTTTAATAAGTCCAAACCCAATAAATTCTCACTACAGGCCGAAGTAAGAATGAGAGGGGAGCTAATGGTGTAAGGACCCATAGCAACATGCAGTGGCTGGGAGACGGGGTTAGCCACTGGAACACCAGAAAAACCCAAAGAGACGTTAATATTGCCAGACAGAGGGACCCCTTGGACCTCTTCCTGTTTAACAGAACTTTTGATGGCCCCAGTATCTACCAAAAAATCATGTGGAGTACCGTCTAATTGTACCTCAACATGAGGGCCATTCTGCCTAACAGAAATAGAAACTGGTCCCACCCCCCTATGTCGAAGGCTGTCCTAGTCAAAGGAGGATCCCTGTCCTTCATACGCATCATAGTTGTCATTAAAATATTGACGCTGTGATGAAGCATCAAAATAATTCGGGCGGGGGTACTGTGGGACCGTGGAGGGGCCTGCTGGCGGGGTCTGTCTGCAGGACCAGACCTAACGCGTGGTCTGTAGTCCTGTTGCGGTGGGGGCATGGGGCGGCCTGTGGAGTTGTCCTTATTGGGGCAGTCATTCTTCCGTTGGCCCTCCTGCTTGCAATAGGCGCACTGATTGTAGGAGAGAGAAGAACGGGGAGGGCGTTGGGACTGCCTTCTGTCATTGGGAGGTCCTTGTGACCTTGATCTGGACTGCTGTTGACGGGGCTGAGGGTGGGCCTGCTGAATTAACACCTTTGTTTTCAACTCCTTCATTTTTTTCTCGTTCTTTTCTTGTTCTTCTATCTTCCTGTTCTCATAATATTGGGCCATTGTCAGTATTCCAGTAGCAGTAGAGACTGGCCACGTACTTTCACACAATTTCAATTTTCCCTTTATGTCTGGTAATAAATTGTCCACAAATTTGTCAACAAAGAGTCTTATCCCCCCTTCAGTAGTCATGTCTTGGCCGCTGTAATCAGAAAAGACACCCTAAAACCTTGTATAAAAGTCTGAAACACCCTTGTCCTTTTTCTGTTTACAGGCGGCCAATTTATTCCAATTTATCCTGTGTGGTGCAAGTATGGTCTTCATTAAATCCAAAATATGCAGTGGGAGAGCCAATATAAGTGGGTCTGGTTTCGCTCCCCCAAACCTGTCTCTTTCTGCTGCTTGCAATTGGTCCCACGTGCCCCCTAGTTCAGCATGGTCGTGCCTCCGTACTTTTGACCATACTTCCTGCGGGACTACTGCTGCCATTAACACGTCAATATCGGACAACGTCATAGTACATGATTCAAGAATTTGTTGCAATTCTTTATAATATCCTGCAGGGTTCTTACGGGGGGCAGGTAAGGCGGCTTTTAGGGTATATGTTTCAGATCTTTTCCATGGGGTGTGTACCCACATTTGTTGAAAATGTCCTGCGGTAATAACTTGGCCAGCGTCACCCGTCACCGGTTCTCGCCAAACCGGCGGAACCTCTCTCATGGGAAACATGGATGCCCTTATAGAAGGGCTACATGTCCACAGGCGGTCCCTATATACAAGAAGAGTAACAACATAATAATGTAGACCAGAACCAAACGGCAGCCCAGTAGAGGCGCGTTTTCAGAGGTCCACCAGTCCTGCGGGAGCTGAGGAACCATCATCCTCATATTCTTGTATTATAATGTTGCACTAAAGGG
This sequence comes from Pleurodeles waltl, assembly GCF_031143425.1. Classification (NCBI taxonomy): domain Eukaryota; kingdom Metazoa; phylum Chordata; class Amphibia; order Caudata; family Salamandridae; genus Pleurodeles; species Pleurodeles waltl. The sequence continues at coordinate 505,948,211 of NC_090447.1, read as the reverse complement.
TGGCTGCATGTAACTGAACTAAACTATCCCATTGTTTCATAGTGTGGACAATGTCCCTGACCCCATAGTCATTCCAATTAGTCATCCACCTCCGTGCCATTTCTTCAATGACATCTTCCTCTTGTGAATTAGAGAACAAGTGTCCGTGCAGGGTGCGCTTTTGCGGGGTCATGGGGCGGGGGGTATGTGTGGTGTCTAAACAAGAGTCAGGGGTGGGCCAAATGGGGGCCAGTCGAGGGGTGGGTACAGTCGGGCGGGGTGTATCCTCTATAGGTCTGGTGACAGGACGGGTGGTGGTGGGTGGCGGAGCACTTGCCTAAGATCCAACCGGGGGTGGCACAATAGGGTCACCTGGTGCAGGTTGAGGATGTAGTGTAGGATATATTGGTGGAGTATATAACGGGGCTTTATCTAACATACCGTTTAAAAGGGGGTCTTTCTCTTGTGGCTTATCCACTACTGTCCTGGAAGGGTAACACTTATCAGTTTGTAAGTGAAGCATTCGGTCATGTTCTAAAATTTTCTGTTGATGTTCAGCTACGTCAGAGTCATATACCTTTTCAGTCACCGTCCTGGTCTTATGACTCTGTAATTCTTTCTCTGCCTTCCTACGTCTTTGGTCTGCTTCTTTCTGCCAAGTCTGTAGTGAATCAAACATCCCTGGTCTACTTTTTGTTACAAACAAACGTTCCTGTAAATAGTATAATTTATCTTTATCAAATGTCCCATGAATAGGCCATTGCAAATCAGAACTACCTTTGGTTCTTTTTCTCCATATATCAGACCAGATAATTGGACCTATGCCATATTTAACATATATATCATGATTCGGAGTCCCGGCCGGAGGAGCGGGGCATGTTTCCTCCAGGCGAGAGTCCCTACTGCAAAGACAACAACACAACTTCCTGAAACAACTGAACGCTGGCATTCTTCCAGTATATTTAAAAAAAAAAATCTTACATCAGTGGTTTGAATACACCAAATGAGTGGCAAATATGCCTTTTGCTTCCTATATACTTAAATGACAACTGAGGTCAGTCTTACCACTGACGTTGGTCTTTGCAAAGAGCGATAGAAACTGTACAATACTCACAGACCTATTTTTAGACAGGAATCTTTCAACTCCTGTCCTTACCTGACACTTCTGTTATAGTCCAACAGTTGGGGACTCGGGTAGTTCACGGAAAACAGAGACCCGAATTCAGACAGCGCCAGGAGAAGTCGAGCCAGCTGGAAGACACACAGTGGAGATCCGCAGGTCCACGACAGAGAACGAAGCTCAGAATCTGGTGTGGGGTGCCTCCCTTTGAAATCCAATTGTGATTCCTCCGTCACCTGGTCGGTCCCCTGGATGCCTGACTCCTGTCCCTGTTCGGGCGCCAACTGAGGAACCAGGAAAGATTTGACCCCCACCCGGGGTCTCCTTCCCAGCGGTGGAGGGACACCCTTTATGTGCTCAGGGTCAATTTAGCAGAGAGTTCACAAATCAGACGGAGTCACCAACTGGAGGAATAAACAGAAGTTTATTACATGGATTATAGCTCAAGCTAATACAGAGTCACAGGACAGTCAAGTGACTATCCTACGAAGGCTGCCCCTTCACTCTGGGGCACCCAACCTTATATACACACAAAACTGCTTAGTCAGAGGACAACTCCACCCCTATCGTATTCAAGGTCCTCTGCGGCCTTCAGAATATTTCAGGGATACACATGTGGTGGGAGAAGGTACAGATGCAGCTGGCAGGAGGTGGCAACGACCTGTACAAACTTGTTCTGGCAGTTACTGATTAAGCACGACTATTCTCGGAACTGTAATTGGAAAAAGTAATATGGCAGCGATAAGCAGATTGCAGCCCAAGGCTGCGAGCACATGGTCAATCATCAAAGTTCAGGAGGTTTGTCGAGCACATGGCAACATAATAAAGATAAACAGATGCCTAGCAGCTATGGTGTATGATTAACTTTATGTACATTTTCTCAGATGGTACAACAAAACTGGTCCTGGAGGGGGCAACATGCCCTGTGCGATGTCCTGGGGAGTGCAAAGCCACAGTATCTCAAGTGGGTAATTTGCCCACTGCTTGGTCCTGGGGAATGCATAGCCACAGACTATCTAGTGGGTGGTTTGCCCACTGCTTGGTCCTGGGGAGTGCAAAGCCACAGTCTCTCAGGTGGGTGGTTTGCCCACTGCTTGGTCCTGGGGAGTGCAAAGCCACAGTCTCTGAAGTGGGTGGTTTGCCCACTAGTTCTGGAGAGGGCCTTGTGCCTAGTGTGTTTCATCCTGGCAAGGAGGGGGTGAGTGGATGGCTTCTTTCACTGGTTCTGGAGGGGGCCTTGTGCCCAGTGGGCTTCATCCTGGCAACAATGCGGTGAGTAGATGGCTTCTTCTACTGGTTCTGGAGGGGGCCTTGTGCCCAGTGTGCTTCATCCTGGCATGGAGGGGGTGAGTGGATGGCTTCTTCCACTGGTTCTGGAGGGGGCCGTGTGCCCTGTGATGCAGCCCTTGGGGAGTGCAAGGTCACAGTCTCTCACCCGGGTGTCACACCTACAGGATTTGCTGGGTCCAGGACGCACTACAGCCCATGGAGGCAGGACTACACACTGCCTGCCGGCGGTGATGGCTGCTCAGTAGTGGCAGTGGTGGTGCTGGTGTCAGGGCTGCCAGTTGTGGGGGAAGGCTCCAGCCCTTCCCCTGGAGCCTCGGACGGCTGCCCCTGGGGCTGCTGCTGCTGGCAGTGTTGCTGGAGGCGGTGCTGGTGGAAGTGGGGGGAGGCTCCAGCCCTTCCTCTGCAGCCTCGGACGGCTGCCCACTGGGGCTGCTGATGCTAGCAGTGGTGCTGGTGCTGGTGGTGGTGCTGGTGGCAGTGGTGCTGGTGGCGGTGCTGGTGTGGGGGATGCCAGTGGTGGGGGGAGGCTCTAGCCCTCCCCCAGCCGCCTCGGACGGCTGTACTGCAATGGTTGGTGGTGGGGGCTCAGAATCAGTCCCAGCACAAGGCCTCCTGTCCTTCCTGCCTGCAGGTGCAGGACCCTTGCCCTTCCCTTTCGCAGCTGGTGGTGCCCCCTTGCCCTTCCCCTTGGCAGCTGGTGGTGCCTCCTTGCCCTTCCTTTTGGCAGCTGATGCAGGCACACTGTCAGTGCTGATGGCTGGTTCCCTGGAGCCTCTGCCACCTTCAGTGGCTGTCGACACTACTGTGGCCGTGGACTGGGTGGCTGAGGTGCTCACCTGGGTTCTGACCACCCTGGCCCGACGTGAAGGATGGGGGTAGGGGTAGGGAAGAGGTTAACGGCAGAGAGGAAAAGCTTCTTAGGGACACTGGGGTGGGAAGAGGGTGAAGGTTTGGGAGTGGAGGACGAAGGAGTGGTTGTAGGAGGTGTCTGTCTGCTGTGTTTGGGTGCAGGTCCATGGGTTGAATGCTGCTGTGAGGTGGATGGCTGTTGGGTGTCTGAGTGCTTGCATTTGTGTACTTTGGGAGGAGTGGGCACAGACACAGTGGGAGAGGACACAGGGGATGTGTGCATGGATGTAGGGGTGGTGACTGCCAGTGAGGGGTGTGTAGTGATAGGCGCGATGGTGATGGAGGTAGTGGATGAGGATGTAGTGCATGCAGGTGTGAGTGGAGACGTTACTGGGAGGGTGGTGGAGGACAAGGAGGAGGGGGCACAGTGGAGGCAGTGGATGTTGTTATGTATGCATCTGGATGTTGTTTGTGTGAGTGACTGTGGAATGATGTGTAGTGCTTGTGTTTGCCTGAGCCACTCCTATGTGTTGTCTTGGGTGCATGCTGATTTGAATGTGTGCTTGAGATAGGTTGGAGTTAAGGGGAATGAGACTGGGTAGAGGAAGTTGGAGGGGGAGGCTAGAGACAGGGACAATGGCTGCCATTAGGGAGGAGGTCAGAGCCTGGATTGATCTCTGTTGGGCCACCATGCCAGAGTGAATGCTCTCCAGGAGTGAATTTATTTGTTCCAAATGGCCTGCCAGCCCCTGGATTCGCCATGGTTGTCTGCCCAACAGAGATGGATCGCAGGAGGTCAATAGCCTCCTCACTTAGGGCAGCAGGGCCAACTGGGGCAAGGCCTGAGGTGCCTGGGGCGAAGGAGATGCCCACCCTCCTGAGTGAGCGGGCATGGGAAACTCGCTGAGGGGCAGCTAGGAGGGTGATGCTGGTACAGGGGTGGTGGCTGTACCTGTAGTTGGGGTGGGCACAGAGGTGTCCGCCACCACCAGGGAGCTTCCATCGGAGGAGGTATCACTGTCTGAACTGTCCCCACCTATTTCCGCTGTGGTGCTTCCCACGCCCTCCGTCCCACTGGTGCCCTCACCATCGGTGGATTCGGCCTCCGAACCCCTGTGGAATGCAGCTCCCTCCGTCTCCAGTGCCTAAGCTCCTCCGCCAGATGATGCTAATGCACATAAGGACAGGGTGACAAAACAAAAAGGGGGGTGGGAGAGACAAAGGATACACTTGGTCAATGGCAGCAACAACACCACCGTTGGCGTAGGCAATACACACATACACACACACACACACACAGGGAACAGCCCTACGCACTGGGCAATGCACAAACAGTCACAATGCTAGTCACCAGCCCATGGACAGGAATACCTAACACCAATAGCAGCATACCTGAGGCCCACAGACTCCTGCTCAGTAGTGGATGCCTACTAGCATGGTTAGAGGTATTTTACATCAGAACCCTACCCAACATGGGACCTACCCTGCAATGTCCGGCCTGGCCTAGGGGCACCCACAGGCCCACATACCCCACCTGGTGACCCCCCCACCACGAGCAAGTAGTATATTAGGAAACTGTACTCACCCCCTTGTGGCTGCTGTGATGCCCTCATGAGCCCATCTAGCTCCGGATAGGCCACCTCCAGTATGCAGGCCATCAGGGGGGTCAGGGTTCGACGAGCACCCCTTCCTCATTGGGAGGCAATCCCCAGCTGCGCCTCTGTCATCTTCCTTGCCCAGCGTCTCAGGTCCTTCCACCGTTTGCGACAGTTGGTGTCCGCCTGCCGTAGACCCTAAGGGTCCGCACGTCTTTGGCGATAGCACGCCATATACCCTTTTCCAGATGGGCGCTGACCTGCAGAAAAAGAAACATAGAAAAAGGTATCAGTCATGCTGTCCTGCCTGTTACACTCATGGCCCACCAGAGCCCTCACATCCCCTTACGCACAGACGTTGGCCACGATATATGCATCACACTTCCCAGAACCCTTCCACCAACCCTCCTACATGTGGCCATCACACACGGCACTCCATGCATTCATGCCCATGCATCGTGCTCACAGTGTACTCACCTGTTGGTCTGGTGGCCCATACAGCATTCGGTTCTGGGGTAGGACCCCATCCACCAGTCTCTCCAACTCCGCAGCGGTGAAGGCAGGGACCCTTTCCCCAGTGACATGAGCCATGGTCGGATCCAGAAACAGGTGACAGCAGCACTTGCAGTGTAGGTCCTCTCCTGTTGAAGGTCAGGTAGCAAGTGAGTGAACAGATAGAAAATGGCTGTCACATCCGCAGCGGTGCGTACCGTCACCGCTGGCGTACATCACCATTGGCCACTGTAACCGATAGGGTCCATTGACAACCAGTGAGGAGACAGCCTCCTGCAAAAGCACACAACGTCAGCGGCATTACCTCATTTCCACATGTCCATCCACAAAGGAACGGCAAATGCCATTTCGGGGGGGGCAGGCCATGGCACCTAACTGTATCACAGTACACATAGGTACCATTTGGGCCTATCCAACGACATACTGTTACAGTCACAACATGCAATGCAGTGTAGTGTTTGGAAATGTGGAACACTGACCCGCTGCTCACAGTTTTGCCCCCTAGATTACAACTGCTGCGGATGAATAGGAAATGGAGACATCCCCCCGTGTACAGACACCTAGTGGACTTGGCAACAATGGAGGACAGGCACATTATCCTCACCTATAGGCTGGACAGGGCCACAATCATAGAGCTGAGTGCCCAATTGGAGCCTGACCTGATATCTGCTATCCGTCACCCCACTGGGATCCCCTCTGTGGTGCAAGTACTATCAGTGCTCCACTTCTTGGCAAGTGGCTCCTTCCAAGTGACAGTGGGCTTGGCAGCAGGAATGTCTCAGCCAATGTTCTCAATAGTGCTGACCAGAGTGTTGTCTGCCCTGATTAAACACATGCGCAGCCACATTGTTTTCCCCCAGGTGGAGGATTTGGCCACAGTGAAAGCTGACTTCTATGCAATGGGACATATACCCAACATTATTGGGGCAATTGATGGTACACATAGTGCATTTTTACCCCCCCCCCGGAGGAAATCGAAAGAGCTTTCACTCGATGAATGTGCAGATAGTGTGCCTGATGGACCAGTACCTCTCCCATGTCAATGCAAAGTATCCTGGTTCTGTGCATGATGCCTTTATCCTGAGGAATAGCAGCATCCCATATGTGATAGCTCAACTCCAGAGGCACCGCATGAGGCTAATAGGTGAGCCCATGGTTCCCACCCAGTATATGTTGGTGTATGGTATGGTGTTGGCCATAAGGGTTAGTGTTTGGCTAACATGTATCCCTCAATATTTGCAGGTGACTCTGGTTACCCCAACCTCTCATGGCTGCTGACCCCTGTGAGGAATCCCAGGACCAGGGCAGAGGAACGTTACAATGAGGCACACAGGTGAACAAGAAGAATAATAGATAGGACATTTGGCCTCATGAAGGCCAGGTTCTGTTACCTCCATCTAACAGGTGGATCCCTGTACTACTCACCCAAGAAGGTGTGCCAGATCATCGTGGCATGCTGCATGTTGAATAACCTTGCCTTGAGATGCCAGGTGCCTTTTCTGCAGGAGGATGAGGTTGGAGATGGGCGTGTGGCAGTAGTGGACCCTGTGGACAGTGAAGATGAGGAGGCAGAGGATGAGGATGAGGACAACAGAACAGCTACTATACAACAGTACTTCCAGTCACACACAAGTAAGACACTGTAACTTCACTTTGCATTGACAGTTTTGTATCTGACATTGTACATGGCAGACATATTCTCCCAATTCTATGGCCACTTACTGTACCCTTTGGCATCTCTATTTTTAGATATCTGTGCCCCACTCTGACACCTGGTGTGTTGACTACAGCCTACTACAGGTCATTCCTATGTATTTATTCCTGTACAGTTGTATTGCAGTGTTTAAAGCTTGATGAACGAATACTTTGTTCAATCATTTGACAGACTCCATACTTGTATTATTTAAATGGTGTTTATTTAAGTGCTAAGAAATAAAGGGGGTAGTGGAATGGGCTGGGTTGGTGGTGGAGGAATGTCCAGGATAGAGTCCAGTCTATTGGTATCACAGGTGCTTTGTGTAAGGGGGCATAGGAAGTGGAGCAATGGCAGTTCAAGGTGGACAGGGTGACAGAGTGGGACACAATGGTGACAATCAGGAGAGTCTTATTTCCTGGCGGAGTTCTTGGCACTGTCTCTGGCTACTGCTTGGATCACAGGGACCATTTGTGGGGTGGTTCTCCTTCGGCAGGGGGAGGGGTGCTGGTGGCCGGTTGGTCCTGTGGCAGGGCCTTCTGTCCACTAGCGGCACTGAAGGTGGAGGGCTGTTCATCGGCTTGGCTAGTGTCAGGGGCCGGCTGGTGTGCCACTGCCTCTCGCCTGGTGTTGGCCATGTCTGCCAGCACCCCTGCAATGGTAACCAGGGTGGTGTGGATGTCCTTCAGGTCCTCCCTGATCCCCAGGTACTGTCTCTCCTGCAGCCACTGGGTCTCCTGCAACTTGTCCAGTATCTGGCCATCATCTACTGGGAATGGTAGTATGCTCCCAGCATGTTGGTGAGTGCCTCCTGGAGACTCAGTTCCCTGGGCCTGTCCTACCCCTGTCGCACAGCAGTCCTCCCAGCTTCCCCGTTGTCCTGTGCCTCTGTCCCCTGAACCGTGTGCCCACTGCCACTGACCCCAGGTCCCTGATCATTCTGTGCTTGTGGGGTTGCCTGGAGTCCCTGTAGTGGTGGACATACTGCTGATTAACATGTCCTGGGGACAGAGGTATGGGCCCGCTGGGTGGGTACTGTGATGGTGTTTCCTGAGGGGGGAGGCTCTGTGGTGGTATGGGACTGTGCCTGGGTAACCGACTGTCCGGAGATCCCTGATGGACCATGTTGGTCATCCAGATCCAGGCATCCAAAGCTGCTGTCATCACTGTGGGCCTCTTCTGTGGGGGGACTGGATGTTGCTGGCACCTCCTCTCTGGTGACGTAGTGTGGGGGACCTGTGGGGATGCAAATGCAGTGTTATTGTTTCTTCGTTTAACATCTTGGTCATGGGTGTGTTGCCCTGTATGGTTGTGATTGTCCTGTCAGCTTGCCTTGTGTGAGTAGTGATTTTGTGGGATAGTTGATTCTCTCTAATGTGCATGCTTAAGTAATGGGTGTTCATGCAGGGATGTGAGTGATCTCCATGCATTGGTGTTGCATGCAGGGCTTGGTATTGGGATGGGTGGGTTGTGATGGTGGGGTGTATGTGAGGTGGTGTGTTGATGGGGGTGAAGGTAAGGGTGGGGGTATGTGATGGCATACAGGTAGGGGGGGGTGATAGTAATAGAGATTTCACTTACCAGAGTCCAGTCCTCCTGCTACTCCTGCCAGGCCCTGAGGATGCAGTATTGCCAAGACTTGCTCCTCCCATGTTGTTAGTTGCTGGGAAGAAGGTGGGGATCCACCGCCAGTCCTCTGTACAGCTATCTGGTGTCTTGCAACCGTACATCGCACCTTCCCCCGTAGGTCGTTCCACCTCTTCCTGATGTAACCCCTTGTTCTTGGGTGCTGTCCCACGGCATTGACTCTGTCCATGATTCTCCGCCATAGCTCCATCTTCCTAGCAATGGATGCCTGCTGCACCTGTGATCCGAATAGCTGTGGCTCTACCCGGATGATTTCCTCCACCATGACCCTTAGCTCCTTCTCTGAGAACCTGGGGTGTCTTTCTGGTGCCATGAGTGTAGTGTGTGTGGTGTGTGTGTGGTGGTGTGTGGGGTGATGTGTTGGGGTGTGTGCTGTAAGGTGCGTGGATGGTGTATGCTGATGGTGTTCTGTGGCTCTGGTTCTGTGGGTGCTCTTGGTGTCTCTCCCTCTCTCTGTTGTCAATTTATTTGAGTCGTAAAGCGTTGTGGGTTGTGTGTGTTTGTGTTTTATAGTGTTGTGGGTGTGTGGGTGTGTGGGTGTGTATGTGTGTCAGGTGTGTGTAGTTTGAATTGTCCAATGTAGTGTTGTTAGTGTGTGTATTTTGAGCGCAGCTGTATGTACCACCAATGGAATGTCCGCTGCGGTGATTCGTGGGTCATAATGCTGTGGGCATAGTTCTGTTGGCGTAACGGTGTGGGTTTTGCTACTGCCAGTTTATCACCGACCTTTGTGCTAGCGGACTTGTGTGTGTGGCTGTATAGTGACGGATTGCTATGTGTGGGTAATAATATGGGTAGCGGCAAACCGCTGCAGCGGCAGTATGATGGCGGCAGTCGGCATGGCGGTAAGTGGAACTTACCACCAATGTCATAACTGGGCCTAAGTACTCTGCCCACAGTTGACCCCCAGGGCCAAAACGTCTCTCCAAGGCCCAGTGAGACTAGTCCCCTTATGCCACCTGGGGACCAGCTGGGGAAATACTTGGACTTCTGTGCCCAGCAGGAGGAAAGGAGCACCAGAGACAAAGACCATTAGAACTGGGAGAGAGCACCCTGTAATTCCCTTTGGAGTTTCTCCACTTTTCTTAACTGGGGTTGCCCCAAATTGACAGGGGTACCACCAATGATTTAAAACAAAATTGTGGGGAGTAATGCAGGAGTGTAGCAGATCTCTCTGCTGAAGACGTTGCAAACAAAACTGACCCTTTAATTCTGGGGTCATAAAATGTGTAAATCCTCCCCTCAACAACCAGTATTTTCCCTATTGTATTAAGCATTCCCAAAGCTGCAGCTTTTGCTTTTCAGCTGGGAGTGCAGCAGCACCCTCTAAGGGCTTGGGTTATAACTGCATTTTATATGGCCTGACATTGTGTAAAAAAACCAGGCACATGCTTATTTTAAATGCTTTATTAACCAGATATGTTACCAGTGATTGTGAACAATATTGAAATGCCTTATTGATAGTAATGATTGCATTAATACAATTATTATTTTTCTGGTAGTTTTTAACATTGAATTTTATCTTTTAATGTGGTGACCCTTGACATAGCCAATCGGCCTGTTTCATTTAAAGTTATACACCCTTATACTGTGATGTTTTGTCTGGTGTAGTTAAGGGGGACTGTGATTTTGAGGGTCATGAGCTTTCAGGGGATCAAAAAGGATTTCAGAATGTCATCTAAGGTATTTTTATTCTGCCTTATGTATATATTTGTACTTTAATACATAGTATTTTGTAGTCTGTGTAATAAATGTATGTTTGCTTTTCCAAATAAAGCGCACAGACTGGACAATCATTTACTGGGTGTTATTATTGTGTGTCAGTGAGTGGTGATAACTAGCTGACACCACCCCACCTTGAGGAGGCCTTGGACTGCTCTGCTTCACTACCCTAAGAGTGTCAAGCTCTACAATCGGGACTTCTGTCCCAGAAAGATGGGAATTTGTGGACCTATTACTTGCAAAGGCTTCAACATCGTACACATCTAATAACCTAATTTCTTACACAACTTAAAAAAGAAAGTGATTGAATAATGTGCATTTTAGAGTTGCTGAAGAGTTTTCGTTTGAGGCACAAGGTAGTGAGCAACAACATTTGATTCTCTGAACATTTTTCCTGAGTAGTTTCCAGGTGTAAGTCACGATTACTCCTAGAAAACATGAATAAACATGTATTACTCCTAGAAATTCATGAGTAAGTCACAGCTAAAACTTTTGTAAAACACACCTACTCTTAGTAGAGGCTTTATGAATGAAGAATGGATATTCAGGTGCACCTCAAACCTAATCGCAGCAAGGTCAATTGTGAGATTTCTCAAGGCTTTCTTCTCATTTGCATTCAATCCCTTATGAAGCTCCTCTGCTCCCAGTACTTCATTTTCCACTCGTATGCTCATGATGCACAATTATGCCAATGCAGATCGGCGGGGAGTGGACTGGGGGGAGCAGACCAATTCACTGCATTATTCAAAAGACTGCAGGCCATTGAGACATGGCCGGTATGCACCTGCCTTACGCTCAAAGTATCAACTATGTTAATTCTCATTCAAGGCCAACCCTCCTCAAACAAATATGTTCATTGTGTCCTTTTGCCCACGTCGTTCGACCACTTGCAGCTCATCAGAGTCACGGCACGAAACTATTATATGGAACACCTGCCTGAATATAGATACATTGATAGAGGCAGCAATAAAATCTGCCTTTTACTAATCTGCAAGTACCCTTCTACTTATAACCTCAGAAAACCAGGCACTGGTTAACACACAAGTTGACTATAGTCGTTACATTTAACAGTACTGCATACAGAAACACGATGCCCTAAATTTCCTTTACAAAATGATTAGGCCGTGTGGTGCAGATTCTTTAATATTAACTCCAATGGGGGCAATAGTTTTAAAACAATATTTAGAACACAATATTGAGGTCATAAGGTATTCAGACAACAATATAGTGGCAAGATACCAGGACAGTATTGATCTGTATGTAGCTGTCGCAGCATATCACATCAAAGGATTACAAAAAAAGCCCACAATGTTGTGACTGCCTCATCGTTGGGCTAAAAAAGACCCATCCAAAACTAAAAAACTTCCCTTGACTCCCCGTGTAAAATTCAAGGTCATTTCACTAATCCATAACATGCCTTTATGGATCCACGCCTACATACTTTCAAGAAAGGATCAACATTACTAGCCATCCTGCTGTCTAAGTTCAGTATTAAAAACACAATAAGCATACCAAGAGCCAGAAACAAAAGCAGAAGCAATAGACGGTTTACAGTAATGGCACTTAAACTTTAAGGAGTTCATGGAACAGTTCCCACAGTGGTGCATAGTCAGATGACTTCTTTGACCCTATTGAGATCCACAAAATTCTGCCTGGGTCAAAACCTTGACACATACACCCATAGTTGTTTTTCGTGACCCAAACCATGTTAAAACAGCATAAAGTGTTGACATGATTCTCATTGTCTATTGACAACCAAGCAACAACTGGGTGCAACCAGTGTTTTTATGTTTAACTTGTGCATTTCACATTATTGAGAACTGCGTTGCATGCAGTTTTTCACAATCACTTGTACAAAACCTTTGGAATTATGTATCAATACACAATCCAATTTAATGCTTTTAGAAAATAGATAATTTGTGTGTGCACTCTTTAACAAAATTCTATGTATGTTGTTGTATGCACTGTAATTTAACTTAGATTACTAGTGATGCATTACACTTGGTTATTGAGAAAGGCATCCCACAGTACCTTTGTTGATGTATCATTATTACCCGAGTCTAGGCGAGTTATATGGGTTTGTACTTGTTCATAATATAATCCATTCGAAAGATTAGCCCTTGCTGCCAGTATGTGCTTCAGCTGAAACACAGGTTTTTCTGCCAGTGTTTACTTCCAGTAAAGTGCAGGGCCTTCATGATGGAGTACGCTTCTGTTGAAGTATAGGTCCTCCCTGTCATTGGTTGCTCCCATCAAACAGCAGGTGTTTCCTGACCGTGTATGTTTTCATCAGTATGAAGTTATTCACTGTCAGTGTGTGCTTCCATCAAAGTGCAGGCACTTACTATCAGCAAGCGTTTCAATCTAAATGCAGTACTCCCTTTTAGTGTTTGCTTCTATCAAAGTCCAGACCCTCCCCGCAAAGCACTAGAGAAATTCAGGGCCATATTTATACTTTTTGACGCAAAACTGCGCTAACGCAGTTTAGCGTCAAAAAATTTAGCGCCGTCTAACGCCATTCTGAAGCGCCATGCGGGCGCCGTATTTATTGAATGGCGTTAGCCGGCGCTACCAGACCGGCGCTGCCTGGTGTGCGTGGAAAAAAACCACGTACACCAGACAGCGCCGGCGTAGGGGGAAAATGGCGTATGGGCGTCTTAAAATGGGGCAAGTCAGGTTGCGTCGAAAAAATCATCTTAACCCGACTTGCGCCATTTTTTAACGACGCCCATCCCCCATCAACATGACTCCTATCATTGTAAAGATAGGAGTCATGCCCCCTTGCCCAATGGCCATGCCCAGGGGACTTCTGTCCCCTGGGCATGGTCATTGGGCATAGTGGCATGTAGGGGGGCACAAATCAGGCCCCCCTATGCCACAAAAAATAAAAAATAAAATACTTACCTGAACTTACCTTAATGTCCATGGGATGGGTCCCTCCGTCCTTGGGTGTCCTCCTGGGGTGGGCAAGGGTGGCAGGGGGGTCCCTGGGGGCAGGGGAGGGCACTCTGGGCTCATTTTGAGCCCACTTGTCCCTTAACGCCATGCCTGACCCAGGCGTTAAAAAGCGGCGCAAATGCGCCGTTTTTGGCCACGCCCACTCCCGGGCGTCATTTTTGCCCGGGAGTATAAATACCACGTAAAGGCCTGGGAGTCATTTTTTAAGACGGGAACGCCTCCCTTGCATATCATTAACGCTAGGAAGGGGTTCACGCTAAAAAATGACGCACACTCCGGGCACTTTGGCGCCCGAAGCGTCTAACGCCATAGTATAAATATGGCGTTAGTTGGCGTTAGTTTAGCGTCGAATTTGCGTCGAAAAAAACGACGCAAATTCGGCGCAACCAGAGTATAAATACGGCCCTCAAGAACTCCAGGCTGGTGATTGCTTACTTTGAAGTCCAGATTTCCTTGTTCCTATGTGCTTCTGTCAAAGTGTGGGCACTTACCATCAACATGAGCTTATGTTAAAGAGCGGGCACCCCATGAAAGTGTGCACATTTTTGGATGTGCCAATGAAGTACCAGTAAAAGGATTTGAACCGTGCTGAGAAAACTAGCAGGAACATTCTTGTCCTGAGATACAGTGAGTGGTCTTCACAGTACAGCTAAGGAGGCGAAGACAGGTGACTTCACGACTTTGAGTAACCGAGTCCCACACCTGCTCTCTGGAGGTGCCCCATAGTCAAAGTGAGTGGGTACTGAATTCCTCTATGTATTATTACTGTTGTAATTTCCCATTACCTTTTACCATCATTTTCATAGTTCAACTACGTTGACATTTAAAACATGCTTCAGTGTTTACAATTGTGCTAAATAAGGCGCCCACCTGGTGCGTAGGAATGGCGTTAGCCAGCAGTACATTTCTTGAAGCATACCAGCACCGGCGCTGGTTTGCGTCAAAAAGTATTAATATGGGCCTAAGTACTGGGGTGTCCTTGCCCTCATTGTGACCCACATGGCTATGGCTGAATACATTACTATACAAATTTCTGTAAATATAACATAGGTGCCTGATTGAAGTTTGAATGTGAGAGATCGTGCACAAATCATGTGATGTGCTCGCTAACTTTTATTTTTTTTAACGTATTCTTTATTGAATAACAGAAACAGAAATATCAATATTAGCCATCATCAACCATGTCACACAGAGAATCAGCTGGTACAATATAAGCAAATGTAAACCATAGCATACTACCAAAATCGATCCCTGGACATTCAGCAGGGCAATGCCATATCCCATACAAACACAATGAATCATCAACTGTGGCTGCAGTATCCTTTTCATCCATCGAGGACTACATTTAGGAGCCCCTGGGGTCCATGAAGGCGGGCAAGTGTTCCATCCAAACCCTCAGATCATTCCCCAACCTATAATCACGTCTGCATGGCTTCAGCCACACCTCCTCTGCCATTGCCCATTCAGTCACATCCACCCCCAGCACTCCACACTGGGACCGGTCTGACCCTCTCAGGCAATCACTACCCGGCATTTAGTAAGTAGCAGCAACAAATGCAAGAACCTAAATGCCATTTTCCGGTCTTTCTTCCTATGGATGTTGCCCAGCAGGAACATTGTAAGATCCTCAGTAAAGGAAATCTGCACCACCACCCTTACCCAAGCCACCACACTCATCCAGAATGTGTTCACAATGAGGCAAGCCCACATCAAATGTAGTAAAAAAGAGACCGCGGGGGCCTGGCATCTGGGACACCTTACCGACCTATTAGAGTCCATTTTATGTAAGAGCACTGTCGTCACATATGTGCAGTGTAGGAACAGAAAATGTGTGCTTTTTCAATCTGACATTGTTCGATATGGACTTTACCATTGTGCACATTATCACCCATTGCAAATCCTTGATATGTATCTCCAGGTCACCATGCTACTCTGCATGGGCAGGGAAGAGAATGTGCTATCAATCAGCTGCCATGGCTTTGATTAGGAAAGACACCAAGTGACAGCTCCCACTCAATTCCAACAAGCCTTGAAAAGTAAGCGGCATGCGTGGAGCCGGTGGGCAGGAGGGTCATATATACCTAACTATAGTTGTAACACTAGCATGTTGCAGAAACTGTCCCAGCAAAAACTTCCTGTGCCACTTCAAACGTTATAAACTTCATAGGAGAACTAGTCCACCAATATCTTGCAACCCTGACTGTCCATTCCCACAAAGAAGCTGCATGTCTAACAAGCTATGGTACCAATGGAGCATCCCGTCCCCCTGCCATTGGAAGCTGAGGAAGGAGCAGACCCCTCATTGTTTCTTGTAAAAGAGACTTATCCAACTACCCCTCTCCACAAGCCCATGCACAGCATGCTGGATCTGGGAAGCCATGTAATGTTGCTTCAGATTGGAAGCTGCCAGCCCCCCTCCTCTAGCAGCTGGGCCAGAAAGTCCCTCACCACTCTCCTATGTCCCCTGCCCATATCAGTGAGGTAAGGAGGGAATGCAACCTCCTAAACACCGCTCGAGGATAAGTGTCAAACAAGTGTTTCCTAGAGTACACACATTGCAGCAAAAACACCAACTTGGAGAAGGCTATCCGACCCATGAGGGAAAGAGGGAGGAAATTCCAAAACTGCACAGCTGAGCAAAGGCCCACAGTAACTCTCCCAGTATTATATTGTAGGCATTTCTGTGTCTTATAGGCAACCATTACCCCCAGGTATCAGAACCTATCAGTTTCCCAATGGAGGGGCAATTCTGGCAATGAGTCCGGGCCATTGGCAACCAGCATTCCCAGAGGAAACACCAATGATTTCTTGTGATTATTCTTAAGAACCGAGAGCTCCCCTAAAGCATCCAGGTAGCTCATTAAGAGGGGAAGGTATTATCTAGGGTCTGAGAGATAGGAAAGGGTGTCACCCGTATATAAGGATACCAGGTTATTAACGCTCCCCACCCTGATCCCCCATCTAGACATATCTTGTCAGATCTGAATGGCCAGTAGCTTACACATTCACACCCTAGCAATGGGACTGGGGTGCATGAGACACTCCCAAGCCCGAAAGTCAGACTAAACCCCATCAGCTCTAACACCCGCATAAGGTATTGCCAGTCAAACATGTTGAAGGCCTTGGCAATGTCAATGGAGACAACAGCCAGTTTCTCTTCTCTACTATCCACCTCATGCAGGACATGCATTAGCCTCCGTAAGTTCATGGAAGAACTTCAACCGGGTATGGGTCCACATTGGCCTTTGTGAATTAACTGCAAGATCACCAGACATAACTAAAGGGACAGTGCCTTGCAAAGCACTTTTGTATCCATTTTGATTATCATAAGCAATCTTTAGGCAGATGGGTTTGGCCCCCTGAACCAGCCTTCCACATCACAGAGATGCGGCTTTACCACATGAACGGGGGAAGCACACCAGAGTCCTTGGCCTCCAAGTGCAAATCCAGTAAGCGCTGAGTAAGACTATGGTTAAACGCCTGATATGATTCAGTGGGGAAACCATCACTGCTCAGTACTTTCTCCTCAGGCAATTGCCCAAGTGCCAGCTGGAGCTCTTCCAAGGTGGGATCTGCCTCCAGATCCTGGACAGAAGCTTCTTCCAAGCATGGTAGTGGCAAGAAGGCCAAAAAGGCAGCCATGGGCTCTTGGTCAGGTGGGTGTGGATTATGATACACTTGCTCCAGATGAGACTTGAGGACATCCATTATATAAACATACTGCCCCTGAGGGGACTTAAGATGGAGTATAGGGGAGTGGGGAACCTCCCACCTAAGGATCCAGGTCAGCTACCAGCCAGAGCTGTCCCCCTTCCTATGGAGAAGCTGGCCGTATGATTTTAAGGTGTACTACTCCAATCTGTACCTCACATCAGCAACCTCCTGCAGAACCCGCAACTCCCCCCACTGTCCTCCCACTTCATCTGGACAAAGCCACTGTGTAGTCGCTAGCTCATAGGCTTGCTCACTTCACAGTAAAACATGAGCTCACGTAAAAAAATACAAGTATCCAAATAATCCTGGGGCCTTCTGCAAACTCAAATTATTCTACCTTGTGACTCTGTGAATTTTCGAAGGTTTTAGTAACTTCGGCCCATCTGTCTTAGATGTGAATGTATTATGCAAGCAGGGCGGGAGACGGATCACTGTAGGCTGCCCATGTGAGATTTCATCCCACTTTTATAATTGTTTATAACCTTTTATTAAAAGTAAAATTATTTTAATCGGGGCCAGCTTTAGGGCAGTGTGAAAGGTGAAGCCACACCTGCCACAAGCTGCAAGAGGTGTGGGGTGTACTGGGTTTAAAACCATCTGCTGCAGAGTGCCTTGTATGTCAGCAGTTTTCAGGCAACAATAAAACTGTCTTGATAACTCTGGTTATTAATGCTCCCACTGGAGAAATATCAGAGTTTTGTCTAATGTCAGTTCTGATTCATCATAAAGTACTGCAGAGGGTTAATATGCCTGCAGCAAAAAAATGTCTTTTATGTGGCTAGCTCACATGTTACTGCTTTTGTTACAGAGATTCTTTTGTTACTTGTAGTTCAAAGGTTACTCTAATATAGCTCATTGACTTTTGAACTGCCATCAAAGGGCTGCATACAAACTGCATAGTATAAGTTAAGACGTGATTTTTGTTTCCTCAGTCCTTCATTATCTATTCTCAATGTTGCTAAAAAAGGTTAATCTAGGTAGAAATACTTTCTTAGTAGTAAAGACAACCCCATCCACTGCTTTCAAACAAATGAAATACACGTGAAAGAGCAGATATGGAGAAATGAGGGGCATTGATGGAGAATGGGAGTGAGGGGATTCGAGGATAACGTCGTCATAGGGCGGGGTGCCAAAAAGACTGTTGCACCAGGGCGCCACCAGTGCTAAAGGCCAGCCCTGATTTGAATGTTAACTGTCTTGTAGTCACATATTTTAGCTACCATTTGCCCAATTGCTTGTTTTGTAAACTGACGATTTCAGGAAAAAAACAAAATGCATACCAAAGTCAAGCCTCAATACTCCTAAATTCAGAAACAAATAATTTTAGGTCTAACCAGCAATCTCTTACTACAAATGCATCATCAAAATCAATGAATGTATATTTTGAAACTGAGAACTGGCTTTTTAAAGGAAAATTCTTTTAACTGTTTAATGTCTGGTAATTTAGCATCTATATATTTTTATAGAATCACTCTGGTTTCATTCCACACATGGGTCAAACTAGATAAAAATACTATGTCAAATATGTTTATTTACTTAGTTGGAGTTTCCTGTTGACCAGATGCAAATGGCAGTCAGGCAGCTGAAAAATTAATTCTGAGCTAAGAACCTTATACAAAGGAATAAACAATATAGGCAGCAACTCAGGATACCAGGTGGCTGTATACAAGGTAATTCTTGAATAAGATCTTTTTTTACCCTGCGAAGCTCTCAGTAATCAGGACATTGCCTCTGCGTCCACATCCTAAATCAAGACATGACATTGTGAAGCTTGTCCACTTTGTGTAGCCAAGCTGCTCAACAATTGTATCCCACCCAAAAACTTGCTTGAATATGGACGGATGGCCTAACCCCCAGCACATCCTGTTTTTTGTGTCTGTCTTCTAGACTGTGCTAACTCTATAAATTGGATTTATTTTATCGTTAGAACTGTCTGCCGACTGCACAATACTTGTTTATTTCTCCCTCAGTTTCTTCTGTGCTTAAGCAGTGGTTGAGGAACCCTTCAGTAAGGGCTTTTGTGGAAGAGGGATCAACACCATTTTCTGCTCCCCCCTATCGGCCACTGTGTTGCCTGCCCAAAATGGTGGCCTTCCACAAAATGTCCCCCTACTTACCCCGCTCCCTGCTGGCCAAAAATCACCGAAATGACACCCGTGGCCTGTACCACCTTCCCCAAATCTCCTGGGGTGAAGACCTCTCATCGTTTGGCAGTTCCCCCGGGACCCACTTGGGGAAGAGGGAACAACACCATAACACATTTGCTGTGTGTGTAAAAGGCTGCTTTATTGGAAACAGGTGCACTTACAATATTAACCTTGGCTTATTGCCTCACAAAACGAACAACCTCACTATACAGCCAATTTCACCTAACCAAAACATTCCCCCTGCCCCTACCCTACCCTCCCCCACCCTTCACCCTTAACCTTGCAGTCTCTGAATACATTCTTCCTTTTGATAATGATTTCTTTGTTGAATCCGTTTTTATCACCTTAATTGTCTCCTGCTGCTACCTAACAATTGAACCTACAACTAGCATACCCCAAATGCCAAGTTTTTCCTGTCTGTCCTCTCCTCCTGCTGTCCACCCCCTTTCAATCTGAAAGTGTCTTGGCAGATTCGCTGTCCATACCTATTTACATTGTCATGTGAACTCTCTCTGCCTCTGCCACCGGAAAAAGGAATGCCTTCCTTTTTCTGCCCCCCCCACCCTGTCCAACAACTCTGTCGCCCCCTTATTTTTTTTTATTTTATTATTTTTGTTATTGTTCCTTGAACAAAGCCTTCAGGACTGCCTTCATTTGGAGCAGGTACAACTCCATGCCCATGAAGTACAGGAGTACACTGTTGCCCCTGAAAAAATCCCTGTCTTCAAACTGAAGATCTGGATGCTCTAAATATGTAAATCCCTTCGCCACACAGAAACCTTTCATTTCTTTATTGATTTTCCTCCGTGGCCACTCTATTGACCCTGGTTTCTTCGCTCCTTTCCACACCCGCCGCAAAACAAAAGCTGTCCATATCATGTGACAGCCGTGCCTCTGTTGATTAATTTCCTTAAATCATGTTTCATGCTCCTCATTATATATAAACCCGTCCTCTGTACTAAGTCATTTTCTCCTAAATGTATAAACAAGACATCAGGACAATGACCCCTAGCTTTTGATTTCTGCAGTCTTCCTAATAACTTCTGCCACCTCATCCCCCCTTTTCCATCCCATCGCACCCTGTAACGCTCCCAAGCCAAGCCCTGGTTTTTCCCAGTAGCTGTTCGCCTTGCTTGCCTCTGGGCCCACTTGACGAAAGAATGCCTGACAACCCATATCGATAGGAACCTCACCCTTGAGCCTGGCATGGTACCTGCGGAAGGAGAAAAAACATTTAAAACACAGTCCCTCTCCTCCATCCCTTCCACACTCCTCACATACCGCTTGTAGGCGTCCGATTTCCACCTCCCCAACCCCATTAAGTCATCCCTGCTCCATCCTCCTACCCCTGTCTCCTTCGCCATCCCAATCTGGAAGGAGTGGGTCCCAAAGTGTGAGGTGTCCCGGCCCACTAGCTTTGACCTACCCTCAATATTACCAAAAGCTGGTATGCGGTAACCCCTTTCCCATCTCTATGTCGAAAAACCCTTCCATCAATGCCCATATCACCTGCCTTCAGCCATCATCCCAGCAATACGGGCATATCCCAGAAACTGGATAGGGCCGGAGAATAACATGGACTCCCCTCCCCAGCTGGTCCATTTTTTAACTCCCGATCCGAAGAGCTGCACCGTGTGCTCTGAACTGGACGTTGTACCACCTTATGCCCGTCCTAAACTTTGGCCCCAGCAATTCTGATACCCGGACGGTTCCAAAAAACATCCATGACAGTAATGTCCGAAACAATAGGCATTCATCCTCATCCGAACTACCACCCATAATGCCTGCAGTACCTCTTTTAGGAGTTGCAGCGACATTGGCTGCCTCACACTGCCCCTCTTCCCCTCTTCCTTGGCCCAACCATCCAGAAGCCTTTGACCCAGTTCCCCAGCCAACAGAGCGTAACCCCACAACAATTTCCCCACAAAAGAAATGTCCGCTAACTTCCCTGCTATGGTGATTCTAGACTGCCCTCTCTCCACCAGGTCCATGATAAACTGCGCCACATCTTCCATTCTGTCCTTTTTGGAGTCCTTCCTATGCGCCCGACCAAAAAACTCCTGCCACGCCCGGGCATATGCCTTTTGTGTGGAGTGCACCAACGAATTCACCACCAGACAAAGCATCTGCCATTGCCTATGGCCCACAGCGCCTCTGGCAATCTCGTCCGGAACAGGTCCTCTTCCGCAACTAGCCCATGGAACCTCTTCCACTGTGAACGAGACAACGCATCCGCAATGTCATTGTTCACTCCTGGGGCATGTCGAGCCCTGAACATAATGTCACGCCTCAAACATTCCAACACAAACACCCGCAACAACTGCAAAACCTGTACCTCCCTCGCCGACTGCCTATTATCAACTTATACCACTACCAGGTTGTCAACCCTGAACAATACTTTTTTATGCTTCAAAAGGTGACCCTATATGCATACTGCTACCGCCAGCGGAAACAATTCAAGAAATGCGATGTTCCGCCCCCCACACCGCCATGCAATTGGCCATTCCTCCGCACAATATTTGCCCTGCCAATATAGTCCAAAACCCGATGCCCCTGCTGCATCCAAAAATATTCGAACATCCCATCCGCAGACCGTCCATGCCTGTATGGGTATGCCGTTAAAGGATTCCAAAAATATACACCACATCCTCTAAATCTTCCTTCACCCCAGCACTAAGCCACACACAATGATGGAGTAACCAATGCCCTGTCTCCCGCAGAATTTCCTCTCTGCTGTTACCACCCTGCAAGCAAAGTCAAGGTGCCAAGTAGTACTTGAATGTCCCTGACCGTCACCTCAGTCCGTTGAACCATGTCCCTTACCGTCACAATCATAGCAGCCTGTTTGTCCCCCGGTAATCGAGCCATCATAGCCTCTGTGTCCAATTCAATGCCAAGGAAAGATAAGGCTGTGCCAGGCCCCACAGTCTTTTCGGGAGCCAGGGGTACACCCAGGTCCCACATAATTTCCTGAAACTGCCGTAGCACCACTGCACACCTGTCCGAACCTGTTGGTGCAGCAAAGAAAAAGTCATCCAGGTAATGTGTCACCTCCTTGTGCCCTGTGATGGTGGAAAATATCCATTGCAAAACATGCTGAAACACTCAAATAAGGAACAAGCAATTGAACAACCCATGGGTAATTCCTTGTCCACATAGCCTGAAATTGGATGCCCAAAAGCAAAAAGTCACTTGGATTCACTGGAAACAGCCTGTGGCTTATTTGATGTCTGTCTGGGCCATCAGTGCACCTGGGACTAGGGACTCCACCATAGCAGTAGCCACATCCACAGACGCATAAGAAACCTTTGTCAACTCCTTCAGAATGAAATCATTCATGGATGACCCATCTGACCAGGATAAATGATGTATAAGTCGGTACTGCCCGTTTCTTTTTTGGGCACCACACAGATTGGGGAAACAATAAGGTTTTCCAAAGGCCAGTCTGTAAAAGGGCCCTCATGCGTCCCTCAGCCACATCTTTTTTCAGTTTCAGTCTCACCATCTCCTCTTTGCCTCTTACCGACCTCAAGTTTTCAGCCCACCGGCGCTGTCTCGGTCCTGTGTATCCCAACCTAAAACCCTGCAAAGAGCCCTGTGTCAAAACCTGTGCATCCCTCCTGTTGCAATAGCTCTCCAACCAGAGCGGCAGTCTGTGAATGTTAACTGGAGTAAGAGCCTTTTCCCAACGAGGCTTGTCCCACCATGGGCCGAGCTGGACCTTGTCCCCCTGGGGTGCCCCCTGCATAGGCCTGACCCTGCTCCATCCCCGGGGATACACTGTTGACATTGGCGTAGAAGTTAATAAGCGCATGCCTCCCTGCACACCGCAAACACTTGTGTCAAAATTTACAGTATTCATGAGTGCACAACCCTTTATTGTAATCCCAACCGGCTCCTGTCTTCGCTGCCCGATCCCTGCTGCTCCTGACCCCACTTTAGGGCCTGTTCCAGCCTCACCCTGGGTGAGGCACTCTCTAAAGGGCCGGTAAGTAATGGGCAAATGCTGGCTGTAAAAATAGTTCTGCCAAATTTTGAGGGGCCCATCGTGTGCTGCCATAAGTCTACATCAATCTCCCCCCACTGAACTTCAGGATCAGCTGCCATTCATGCTCAAAACTCCTCATCATACTTTACCCATCCATATCCCCCATAATTCAGCTGCGCCTTATGGATGATGTCCATGTATTTAAACAACGCAACTGACCTCTCGGGGGAAGCATTCGCAGTACACACTCGCAAATATTAAAAATGCAGCCGTCCACTTTTCAATAATAACCAGGATTCTTGGCTGCTTAGCTAACTCATACTCCTCTTCCTTCGAACCTTCCTTGGACCTGACCTCCCTATGTAAAAGCTTTAACATTTCAACGTATTCTCCCCACCAAATCTTCTCCTTCATAGTCAACATAAGGTGTGCCCCAAGGGGTTTTGCTGTACCCATGTAGGTTATTTTCCTCACCTTTCTGTCCGCATTGCCAGCGTCTGCATCCCCCTTTGGTTTTCCCGCTTTGTCTTTTGTCCCCAAAGTCACTGTTCCGTCCCCACCCTGACATCCGAGACATAAACCCCTTTATGCAACCGATCTTCTGTATTGTCCACATTTGCCTCAATTGCCACCGACACCAAACCAGTGTGTTTCTGTTCTGAACCCATACCTAGTGTCAAGGACAGGGGCCGCTCCCGTGCCGCCCGCCTCAGCATTCGAGTGCCTACTTTTGGCTCGACATCTGCCTGCAAAGACTGAGGGACAGGGTTATACACACACCCCTTGTGCACCACCACTCCTCCTCCTTATCCTCCCTAATCTCTCCCTTCTTAATACTTTCCCAATAATAATCTAATCTGTCCTCATAAACACCCTCAGCGTACTCACCTAGCAGGGTACTCCCAAAGGACCTAGCCCCTTTCACTACTTACTTTCCAAGGACCGTGTCCCATGAAGGCTGCCAAGGGCCGCCTCAGCCTTCCAAGCTGCTCTGATGTGCCAGGCCGCTGCCCCTTAGACACTGTGACGCTGGCGGGCGCATAACCCTTTCCTCCGCATGACAACCTTAGCCTCCGATGCCCAGATTGCTTGCTTCTGTGGTGATTTAATCCAGTCAGCCGCCAGTGGCCGTGCCTTCTCTTCATCCCAGGGTCGCCGGGTCGCACCGAACCCGCCTGGGTCACGTTGTTCCTCCATCGCCTCACCCTGCCAAAAGAGGCTTGATGTGCCAGTGATTACTGGCTCAAATCCCCACCTGTCTGTTGCCCACTTCACCGCTTACCTTGCTCCCTTGTCCTTCCACTCTACTCCATCTGGGCTGCACTTCCTCCCCTGGCCCCCAGCATCACCACCATCACCCAAGTCATCCTTGGCATACTCTAGTACCCCCCGCCTGTCATAAATGCGCATTGGGGGATGAACCCTCAAAGAGATCCCATCCCCCTCGACATCAATCCCACCCCCTCCTCCTCATCACTCCACCCAAGCAAACAATGGCACAGAGGAGATACCAGGCCCCCACCACACCACTCTGCTACTGCTGACTCCCACTCCCCAACCCCAGTGGCCCCGCCTCGCCTTGCCCCCAGACCTGCCCCGAGGCCTGCTCTGACGCTCAGGCCATGGTCCCACTATCACCTTCACTCTCTGCTCCACAACGTGAAGCACTGGTTGCCAAAACTGCCCCTCTGAGGAAAGCCCGCCCACTGGGCTCACCCCCCTCCCCCTGTACTTCCCTATCCCTCCTGCCATGCCAGCATGCCCAGCCCCAATGCCGCTGACCGCCGAGGGGGTCACTGCACCTTGGGACCTTGTCATGAACCAAATTATTTTTGGCGGCTCTACCACTGCTGTGGTCGGGGAAGCTGCACATGCTCCCTGCCCACCCCTCGCTGTCCCGACGCTCCCTCCCTGCCTCTTCCCACGGCTTCCCAGTCTTACCTGGTGTACCGCGCTCACTGCTCTCCTAGCTGGGAGCAGGTGCTCCAATGCACCGTTGCGGATGAGATCCAATGCGCCAAGTCTCCTGGAGAAGTTTGAGTTCCGCCCAAAATCAGTCGTCCACCATGCCTACCAGCAGGTAAGCTCCGTCGTCCACTGACCGGCCACACTACAAAGCTTCCGACAGACTTCAACTGGCACCCTCACTACCCTCACCACTAAACGCCCATACAATATACGACCTGCCTAATATACTTACTTTTGTGTAATTAATGTATGTTTTAGTATTATGAGTTTTTTTTTCTTCTTTTTATTTTGTTTTTTAAACTATCGCCTACAGATACGCTAAACATTTTCTTCTCCTGCTTACCGGCCACCATGTCGCCTGCCCAAAATGGTGGCCCTACACAAAATGTCCCCCTACTTGTTACCCAATGCCCATAAATCACCCAAATGGCACCCATACCACCTTCCCTAAACCTCCTGGGGGGAGTCCTCTCATCGTTCAGCAGTCCCACACGGGACCCTCTTTGAGGACAGCAGGACCCAGGGTAGATGGAGTAGTGTTGAAGCCAGTGGGCTATTTTACCCCTGCAGCGAAAGCTCTTCTCCTGGATTTCCTTCTCAATACATGTTTGGCATGTTGTATATCAGATTGAATGGTCACACGTAATAGCTAAGAGGTGCGAAGCTCTTTCTTTTATTGTAATACCATGTATATGTATGTAAAAATGTGAGGCCATAGGATGTTGCAGAAAAATAAACAACGCAAGTGAAAAAAGAACCATACCTTTTCTTTACACTGGCTTGTGCTAATATTCTAATATTACAAGTAACTAATATTCTTACCACAGATTCCTTATCAAGCCACCCCAAGTCACTCAATGAGAGATGTAAGGCAGTTGAAAGAATTCAGGCCGCAAATGGCAGGTAGGGTCATGGAGACGGGCTAAACGTGATCCGCTTACATTATAGATCACCAAATTAGCCTGTTCAGAGAGCAGATAAATGGCTACAAAAAGTCGTAAGGCTTCCAATCTCTGTAAACAGATCAGGGTTGAGCTGGTATGGACTACTTGGAGAAGAGAAGAGTCCCGATAGCTCCTGCATCTGATAGGATTTGGCATAATGACCTACAGCAAAAAGTGTGCTATTCAAATAGACTCTTTACACAAGACAGATATTTGGGAACAGAAAACTACAAGATCAGCTTAAGAGATATCACCTGATATGAAAATTGTACACAATATTGAATGCCAGTCAGAAGTGCAGTATTCCATGTCGAAGACATTCCAAGCCCAAACAGGGCTAAATAGTTGTTTAAAAAGACAGTTTCAATTTACAATAGACACCCTAATCTGGTGAATGCCCATGCAAGAATGCCCTGTGATAATAGAGGAAAGTGTTTGCCTGGCAAAGGACCGACACACAAGTGGACATATCAACTGTCATGCTATAGGCACCCAGTATGGCCACAAATGGTTGGTAAGTTCAGATGACCTTGTCCACCTGGAGCCCTGGAACTAGCTGAAAACAGTGAAGGGATGGAAGTAATATGGAGAAGGAACATTAATGGAAGAGGGGGGCTCACGATTTCCAGAACAGTGACTGTGTGTTATGCAGCATGGCCGCTGCTCACGTTCATCAGTCTCAGTACCTTTCACAGATTGCATGCTACATGACATGGCCGTGCACCCCCCTGCGCAGTGACCCCCTCCACACATCACAGAAACGTTTGGCTTCTTGAGGGTCCCAGAAAAAGAGTCCTGGGAAAATGGCACCTGGTGTTCAGTTACAGAGCGAGGGAGCTTGATCTTTTAACAGGAAGAGCCAAAGTGTACTTTCAAATACTAGACTCCTAGAAAACAAGCAATACAATCAACATAAAATATTAACATTGTGCCTGGGCAGACCCATACCAAGATGGAACACTCATAGTTTGATCTTAAGTCACTCCATATGAAAATGGTGACATGCTCTACCAGGTCAGCATAGTATACCACTTGGAGACTACTTTATAAGTCAAATAACTCCAGAATTCAATGCATCTCAAACATTAGTTTGTCTCTTTTATGATGATCATTCCTTTTGAACGCATTGCTTATTTCACTAGGATCTGTGTTTTGTTGTTTTTTCACTTCTTTTCATTTGCTAAGGCTAATGTTTTTCTTTCTTCTTGAGACGTTTTTCTGACTTGTGTATTTGTCCACTCTTGTTGGGTGCTTTCATACCTATATATTGGAGGTTATCATCTGTGTGTTAGGAACCTAACTTTAACTCACATTATTTTTGCTCTGTGCCAGAGAAGCATCAGGTTAACATCTTGGAAAAGTCGCTCTTATAATCTTTTCAAAGTAAAACTGTTAATGAGGAGGACTGACCAGATGCTACACCATGACACTTCCCTGCACTCACATTCTCCCCTCACCCATGTGGTCACTTATTATTGACAATGCCTGCTGTAGATACTGGGGGAAGATTTACTAATGTAATGCAACACCGGGCAGTAAGCAAAGTTGCTGCACTGCATCGCATGAAAAGGAGACAGCAGTAACCCACCATCTCTACTAAGATATAGAGTATTTCTGCTGCCTCCTAGTGCTGGTGCAGTGTGTGCTGCCTAACACCAATGCAGGCACCCTTGCACCATAGTGCAAGGGTGTTTGCATCACAGGCAGAATTGTTTTTGTGCAGGAAGGGACACTTTCCTGTACAAAAACACTCCTTAGATGCATTTTCCTCTTTCTATTTGCACTGCAGAAAGCAGCACATGTGGACAGAGAAAATAATGAGGCTGAAAAAAAGATATTTTGGGACAAATCTCCAATCCTCTTGCGCTGGGTATGCGTGATACAAGTACAACGCAAAGGTTTCATAAACATGGGTGTAAGAAATGGGGTCTCTAGTTGGCAGTGGTTTGCACCCTCTCCAATTAGGGTTCCTTCACACTAATCAGGGTAAGGGAGCCACACAGCTAAAATAACCCCTGCTCGCTCCCTTGGTAGCTTTGCTCAAGCAGTCAAGCTTATATCAGAGGCAATCTGTAAAGTAAAGTATTTGTCCACACACATAGTAGCACAGTGAAAACACCACAAAAGTGCTTCACACTAGTTTAGGAAAATAGTCAACAATTATCTGAGTAAAACAAGACCAAAACCACCACAAAAATCTAAAATACACAAGTAAAGATATCACTTTTTAAAGGTTTAAATGAGACTTAGTCCATAGGAATCAATGTTTTTCTCTTTTTTGCACAAAGTACCTGGGATGCATAAAAAAGACGATGAGGGCTGCAGGGAAGGTGAGGGGCAGAAAAAGCAAAGTGATGCATCTGTTCCTCCCTGCGCAGGTGAGGTGATTTGTTGATTCTTTCCTCGCAGATGAGGCAATGTGTTGGTTCCTTACTGGCAGGGGATGTGATATATCAATTCTTTCTTTGCAGGTGAGGCAATATATTTATTTCTAGTCACGCAGCCTCTGTACCTTACTGTGGTGCAGTTTGATGAGCAATTGGTGCCCACAAACTATGTGTGGAGAATCCAGATGCACTGGGATGATGGAACCACAGTGAAACAGTTATTGCATCGATTCTGAAGACACAACACAGGCGCTGCGTCAATTCTCCAGTCGCGGGACAGACACTGCATTGATTTGTCAGCCGCGGCATATTGGTGCGTAGATTTTCTCCTTCAGGTCACCAGCTTACAATTCCAAGGGCCCAGGGACTGTGGTTGGCAACACTTGGCAAGTGAGAGCTTTCAGCAGAAGATCCTGGGTGCTGGGAAATGAAGTCTTTAATGTCCCTGAGACTTCTTAAGAGGAGGCAAAATCCGTTCAAGCCCTTGGAGAACCTTGCAAAGCAGGATGGCGAAAGCAATGCCAAGTCCTTTCACTCCCAGGACCAAAGCAGCAAGCATCAGGGCAGCACAACAAAGCAACAGGCAGGGTGGCAGTTCCTCCTACAGCATCCAGGTTTTCTTCCTGGAAGAATGTCCTCAGTCCAGAAGGGTTCTAATGTTATGATGACAGAGATACAGTACGTATACCCATTTCTGTCTCTGTAGTAGGCAAACTTCAAAGATAAGTCTTTGTAGTGCACAAGACCCTGCCTTTCCCTGCCCTGGCCTCAAACACACTCCAGGGGTTTGGAGACTGCTTTGTGTGAGGACAGGAACAGCCCCATTCAGGTGCATGTGTCAGCTCTTCCCACCACTCCAGCTCAGAAAGACTCATCAGGAAATGCAGGGCACACCCCAGCTCCCTTTGTGTGACTGTCTAGAGTGAATTTACAAACAACCCAACTATCATACTGACCCTGACATGTATTCCACAGACAGGCAGAGCCACAGAATGGTTAAGCAATAAAATGCCCGCTTTCTAAAAGTGTCATTTTAAAACCTATAACTCAAGAACAACTTCACCAAAAGTTGTATTTTAAAATTGTGAGTTCAGAGATCCCAAACTCCATATCTCTATTTGCTCAGGGGAAATTACACTTAAAAGATATTTCATGGTAATCCCCATGTTACCCAATGGGAGAGATAGCCCTTGCAATAGTAAAAAACAAATTTAGCAGTATTTAACTATCAGGACATGTAAACCACACTAGTACATGTCCTACATTTTAAACACATTGCACCCTGCCGATGAGGCTGCCTAGGGCCTTCTTTAAAAGTGACTTACATGTTGTAAAAAGGAAGGCTTGGACCTGGCAAGTGGGTGCACCCACACAGACACTGCAGTAGCAGGTCTGAGACATGTTTACAGGGCTACTCGTGGGTGGCAAAATCAGTGGTGCAGGCCCACTAGTAGCATTTGATTTACAATTCCCGGGCACATCTGGTACACTAGACTAGGGACCTACTAGTAAATCAAATGTGCCAATCAAGAAGAAACCAATAAGATTTAGAAAGAGACCACTTGCATGTTAGCACTGGTCAGCAGTGGTAAAGTGCCCAGAGTCCTAAAGCCTGCAAAAATTAAATTCAGCACAGGATCACAAATAGGATATCAGGAGCAAAACGACAGGGGAAACCACGCCAAGATCTGACAGGTCTAACAGCTTGGGTATTTTTGTAGAACCCATAACCATTCCTTGGCAGGCGACATTGAGTCTAGTAAGCATGTGCATCACACCAGGCGAACCACCAGTGCAGCAATGTGCTGTATATACATGTATATATGTCAAAGCGACCTAGGATGTGAGGCAAACAGAATCATATCCCCCAACGGCAGGGAAGAGGGAGATTTAGTTTATTGTGCAAAATGAGTTGTAAAATCCACCATTTTGCCACACATTTTCAATTATTTTTGGAACGAAGAAGCCTCCCAAAGTTTCCTTAAAATAGTAGCCCCACAAAGCTTGGTAATGTCAAACCCACTAGGGCTGTTTTTTGTTCCTGGTCTGGCCCTGGCATGCGGGTCAGAGAGTGGAAGAAATCAGTGCGGCTCCTTCTCTAAGGCAGAGGAGCGTCGCCCCACTACTTTATTCACCGAAGGGAAGGGGAAAAATTTAATGATAATAATGCAAGGTTATTATCATTTTATTTTTCACCTGGGAAGCTGGGTTAGAGCTGGGCTGTGCTGGAGGAGTAATTTGTGCACATAAGTGCGCAGTAAGCTTTGGCCGGCTGTGCTGGGCTGGCCAAACAGTCATGCGCACTTTGCATTTCTCCATGGAGGAGAAAGTGTACAGGGCCCTACTCCCTGTCTGACCTCCAAAGCAGGTTTCTCAGATCAATCACAATGCTGCTGTCATGCTGGTGACAGCAGGGTCATGATTGGCTTTGGGAATTCTGGATGTCTGTGTGCTTTCGGGAGTGGGCGAAGAGAT
Organism: Pleurodeles waltl; assembly: GCF_031143425.1. Classification (NCBI taxonomy): domain Eukaryota; kingdom Metazoa; phylum Chordata; class Amphibia; order Caudata; family Salamandridae; genus Pleurodeles; species Pleurodeles waltl. The sequence continues at coordinate 505,917,222 of NC_090447.1, read as the reverse complement.
GAGGAGGGAGAGACGGAACCGTCTCTCCCAACATAAAAGGTAAGTTTTTTTTAAATGTTATTTTATTTTAATACCTCCGCCCCGCCAACCCCATTGACAAGCAGCTGTCACTGGAAGAAACTGTTATGTTTTAGACGAAACACGCTCAAGTAAAGACATATCTGCACCAACAGAAAATAAGGTTTAGTGCAATTAAGGGCCGTATTTATACTCTGGTTGCGCCGAATTTGCGTCGTTTTTTTCGACGCAAATTCGACGCTAAACTAACGCCAACTAACGCCATATTTATACTATGGCGTTAGACGCTTCGGGCGCCAAAGTGCCCGGAGTGGGCGTCATTTTTTAGCGTGAACCCCTTCCTTGCGTTAATGATATGCAAGGGAGGCGTTCCCGTCTTAAAAAATGACTCCCAGGCCTTTACGTGGTTTTTATAGTCCCGGGCAAAAATGACGCCCGGGAGTGGGCGTGGCCAAAAACGGCGCTTTTGCGCCGCTTTTTAACGCCTGGGTCAGGCATGGCGTTAAGGGACAAGTGGGCTCAAAATGAGCCCAGAGGTGCCCTCCCCTGCCCCCAGGGACCCCCCCTGCCACCCTTGCCCACCCCAGGAGGACACCCAAGGACGGAGGGACCCATCCCATGGACATTAAGGTAAGTCCAGGTAAGTTTTTCTTTTTTTTTTTTTTGTGGCATAGGGGGGCCTGATTTGTGCCCCCCTACATGCCACTATGCCCAATGACCATGCCCAGGGGACAGAAGTCCCCTGGGCATGGCCATTGGGCAAGGGGGCATGACTCCTATCTTTACAATGATAGGAGTCATGTTGATGGGGGATGGGCGTCGAAAAAAAATGGCGCAAGTCGGGTTACGACGATTTTTTCGACGTAACCTGACTTGCCCCATTTTAAGACGCCCATACGCCATTTTCCCCCTACGCCGGCGCTGTCTGGTGTACGTGGTTTTTTTCCACGCACACCAGGCAGCGCCGGTCTGATTGCGCCGTCTAACGCCATTCCATAAATACGGCGCCCGCATGGCGCTTCAGAATGGCGTTAGACGGCGCAAAATTTTTTGACGCTAAACTGCGTTAGCGCAGTTTAGCGTCAAAAAGTATAAATATGGGCCTAAGTGTTACAATGTGCGACATATTGTAAAATAACCAACAAATAATATTATGCAGCTGCAAGGGAACTACTTTCCCTAGTGTAGTATATGTATTTAACAAGAGTGTATGGAATGCACCTTTCAAAGTTCATACTGGCCTACCAAGACACACCAGCCATACTTTGTATCATTTTAATTTCTTCAAGATGTTAACGAAATGCATTTTGGAAATGCATGAGACATTTTTGGCTTTCGACCTGCAAAAACAACTCTCCTCCGGCAGTAAAACACAGAGATGAATCTGTACTTGTCATGAAAATTCAAACCCAGGTGCCAATAGCTGAAGGACCCAAGGAATTCCGTGCAAGTATAGAGACGTGTTTCATACGTGCAAACTTCTGCTGGAAGAAAATAAAGTGCTTCTTTGACATAATACAGCCGAAGGCAACTACCGAGGAGATCTTTTAAATGTCTCATAAAACATGAGACGCGTTCCTGACGAGCCCAACAGGCTTTCCAGTTCGTTTCCAGTGGAAGGATGCTCAGCGCCAGCTGGTCTGCTTCAGGTTTGCGAAACTGAAGTTGCATTCCATTGCTTGTGTCAGCTCGTGCGCATCGACGAGAGCTTTCTCCTGACTAGAAGATGGCCCCGCGCAGCAGCCTCCATCAGGGCTCTGCCACTACCCCCAGGTGGTGGTGGCCTCGTGGGCTCTCCCTGGCAGCATTCACCCTCCTCCTGGCCCTCATCTGCCTCTGCCCAGGTGAGCAGGAATACGATATCGTGCCTGATATTTACCCACTTTAATGTGGTCTAAACAATGTAAAATTAAGGAGGAACGACCTCATTTGGGGTTTAATAGGCACAATGTGGTAGAATGTGACATTTCGACGTTTTTTTTTCGAATGTTTTTTTTTTTAAAAGTCATAAACAGTCAGAAGGCTTTCTCTCCATTTCTCTGTGTTCTGTTTCCGCCTCTCACGCTCACGTTCCCCTGTTTCCTTACTTCCTCCTCTCCGCCTCCATCTGACTGTCTCCACCTATTCCTAACTTACCACTCTCTACCTTTCTACCTACCTGTCTTTCTGTACCTTACCTACTTCTTGATCTATCATCTCTCTCTCCTTAGATTGCTCACCCTCTTTAGTATTTGTTACTTCTCTGTCTACACTGTCCTCGTTCCAGTATCTTACACCAGCTATCTTCTATGCCACTCCCTCTCTTTCTGCCTCACCATTCTCTACTTCATTTCCCTTTGCATCTATTTTGTGTACCACATCTTTCTTTAGCTCACAAATTAGTGAATCCCCATATTTTTCTCAACCCCTCTCTCCATTCTCTTTACCCACATTTTTTAAACTCACCACTCGTGAGGGCAAGAAATAGCTGAAAATGAGTAGTAAATGTAATGTTGATGAAAACAGGGGGCAGCGCCGGACAGGCCTTTTATTCTACCTGGCATTTCCTCAGGGGTTTGGAGTACTTGGAGACCGGTTTTGAAAGCCCAGTGCTGCTTCTGGTGTCTCTGTCACTTTCCCCAGCTCCCCGAGGTTAAGTGCATCAGGCATAGGGAGGCTTCAAGAGAGAGAAAAAAGGAGGAAGGGAGAAGGAAAAGTGAAAGTAATCAAAGAGGGTGAAACGAGAGAGAGGAGCGAAGGAGAGAGTGGATGGATGGAAAGAGAGACAGTGCAAGCAGCCAAACGGAGCTGGCTGATTTGAACTTTTTGCCAGGACTGCTTTTCGTTCCTCAGTCCGGCCCTGAGAGCTGGCCCCAAAATGTATGTTGCCCAGGGCCCGAAAAATCATTAAGATTACACTAATTCCACTGTGATTTATATAATTGTCTCCAGACTTTTGCAGTACCCTTGGCTGTACTGAAGTCTCCAAAAGCAGCATTCCCCCACCTAAGAAACACTAAACAGGGTTGATCCACCACAGAAGCCACAAGTGTAGATTCTGCTGTATTTTGGTAAATTCCTTTTTATGCTATATCAGGCTGCAAGATGAGTCTGGGTTTTATTTAGAGTTTGGAGGACGGGAAACTCCATCAAAACGTGACTTCTGCCTTTGTGGTTAATAGAACCCAATGCATTGTGCATTCTCATGAAAGCATACAGCAATAGGATTTCGCAAGTTTAAATAATTCAATTTCTTACTTCTTGATTCTACATATTCCTGTTCTGATCACCATCTTGTCATCATTTATTTTTTTGCAGATCTGACTCTATTTCAAATGTTCTTTCATTTTGTGGGATAAAAAGTTGTGCAATTCTTATTATGGAGTTACAATGCAGTACCTGAGGGTTAATGTTTGAGAGTTTGGAGAGAATATAACTGTTGAATAGGTCATATATATGGAATCATTTTTCATCAAGGAAGAGCCACTATGCAGTTATAAGGTTTGTAATTCTAGGCCAGTGGTTCCCAACCTGTGGTCCACGGTCCCCGAGGGGTCTGTGAAACAGTCCAAGGGAGTCCACAGTTCTGGACCGCTAGGAAGGCACTTCTCCACCTGGGGAATCTGAAAGAAACACGTGTGTTTTTATATGTATTACTTCTTTTGTGCAGCAGTTTTAAAAGCACTGCAAAGTTCCTTGTACAGCCAACACCTTTTGGGCAAAAAAGGTGGCAAGATAACGCTGGTGATCAATGTACCTGCTGGAGAGAGATGGGAGTTTTGTCTAGTGGCAGTTTTGGCTCATGTAAAGTAGCGCAGATGGTTAATATGCCTGCTGCAAAGAATGTGTATCATTCAAAGAACAGTATTTGTTGTGCCTAGCACAGTAGGAGACTGCTTTTGTTACAGAAAGTATTTTGCTACTGTGCAGTTCATAATGTACAAACCTAATATAGCACAGTGAGCTATGAACTCCCCTTAAATAGCTTCATACAAACTGTGTGAGACAAATTAAAAAGTTATGTCTTTTTTCCCTAATCCTTCATTTTCCATACCCTGTTAAAAAGGTTTGCTTTTGTAGAAATAAATTCTTATTGTTAAAGTCAATACTAACCACTGTGTTATGTTCTGAATCCTGGGTTTGTGCTTCTCCAGACCAAGCACTGTTAGAAAATGCCATCAAGTGTGGATTGCACGTGAATCTTACACTTTGTAGTCCCCTGTAAAGTGCTCCGATACCCTACACTGGTATGAGAGCTGCAATAAAACAAATGAATTACATGTGACCGAGAGACTATGGAGAGATGAGAGGTTCTTATGGTTTTATTTACTTCCCCCACCATATATTTATGTGAAAAAATCCTCCTTAGAGCTTATGTAGTTTGTGATAAAGCCCTGTAGATGTTGTTAAGGATCACCCTTGAAGTGATTTGGAAAACACTACTCATTCGAAAGTTGTTGATTTTGTGTAAACATGGACACAATTTGGGATTTAAAAAGAGTCACAATAGTCAAATGTCAGCATGTTCGACAATTTGATTTATGTTTTGACAAAATCTAAATGAAACAAAACTTGATATAATAAATCTACTTGTTTTCTTAAATGCCTTCAAAGTGCTAATTTTTCAGAATAAAAATGTATGTACTTTTAGTATAATTCACGTCTCGACCTAGAATCAATGTTTGCATTTTGTAACTGGTAATCCATGTGTTAACTCTGCCGCCTTGTGATCTGTCTCTTTTTTTAAATAAAGGAAAACTGAGTCTACTGAATCTATGAAAAGGCAGGACAGGTTTTTACCTTGGTTGGCAGACTGATTCACTCAGATATACTTTTTAGTTCCCCAGTACAGAAAATACAGTTCTATCTAAACAAATACTTTAACATTACATTCGGATTACCAGGTCTGGCTTGAACGCTGATGGCGCCTATTGCGACAACCTTTTCAGCGCCCTCATTAAACTTCTTCCCCACAGATTCCCTCATTACCAGCCTCCCGCAGTTCCCCTCCTCTTGCCAAAGATCCTCTTTTACATTCATTTAATTTGTTTTACAGTTCTACTCATACCAGTGTAGGGTGTCAGAGCACTTTACATCGCACACACATTATACAGAAACAAATGAATCATATATATGCAAGTCAGTCTATAGAAAATGTTATATAAACAATGAGGATTTCAAGGTGTAGGATTTAATCACATCTTATCCATATTAGCAAGCAGTATATTTTAAGAGAATTTGGTCTGGAGAAGCACAAACTCTTGATTTAAAACAAACTACAGTGGGTGGCTTTAGTAATAAGTATGTATTTCTACCTAAACTAACCATTTTTAGCAACATTTGGATAAAGAAAGTTTGAAAACAAACATAAAGTTCCATCCGTATGCCTTGCAGTTTTCATGCAGCTTTTTGATTACAGTTCATAGGTCGCTGAGCTATAGTGCTATATTAGGACTCTAATTTATGAACTTCATGTAACAAAAGGAATTCTGTGACAAAAGCAGTAACCCACTGAGCTATTCACATAAAAGCAGGCATATTAACCCTCTGCACTACTTTATGATGATTCATACTGCCACTAGACAAAACGCAATCTCTCTCCAGCAGGAACATTAATCCCCAGAGTTATCTTGACATTTTTATTGTTGCCTTAAAACTGTCCATCAAATAAGGAACTCTGCAGCAGGTGTTTTTAAACCCAGAAGGTATTTGAAAACACAGGAACTCCCACCGCCCCCAGGTCAGTGCCAGGTGCCACTGCACTGGTCGCACTGCCTTAAAGCCAGCCCTGTGGCTTAATGCTTACTACAAAGCAAGGAACCCTCCTCGTTTGCACTTATTAACTCACATAAATACTAATACGAAGTTAAAACAAATATGCTAGAGTAACCTCATGTATGCAGTTATATATTTCTTAATGTGAATTTGGTGGTGACTGCACTGGCCTCTTTAGAATAGCACAAGTGTTCTGTACCTGAGGTAGCAAATGTGCAAAATGCTATTCTCAGTTAAATAGCATGGACATTCCAAAATTGAAATGTATACCATGTTCTGACTCTAAAACCATTTATATTTAGTGCAGATGCAAAAAGTACAACCTTGCCTGTTATAATGGATTAATAGGATTCATACTATTTAGATCAAGTAATATAAGATTTATTTGCTTAAGTATTTGAGTTTTATGTCACTCATGCACTGAGCACCACAGTGCAATGACTGGAATTTCCTAAAGAGAGGAGCACACACTGATAGAGCCAAATGATAATTGGCTGCAACTAGTAAACTTGTTCTCTGTCAAGTTCAGTCAAAACAAGCATTGGCAAAGCCCTCTGTTTGACCTTCCTATGACTTGTGGACTGGGCTTGTGTATTCCACTGAAATGCAAAACCTATTGGCATCTTTGCCCTGCAGCACTTGTGAACAAACACAAACAAAATCAGCTGACCCATGGATGCCACAGAAAATGGGTTACTTTCTTTTCTGTAGCATTCATTTTACAGATGCCTTTGTCAGTGCTCTCTCTCCAGTGCTACCCGCTTGAAGACTGATTAAATAGTTCCCTATAAATTCTAGTGGAGGCCGAAGGAGACACCCAAAAAGCAAATACAAAGTAGGTGAGATTAAAGTACTCCTGCATGCTGTTCATGCTGTTTCAAAGTCTGATTGCTATTTTCTCAAGCCAAAGTCTCAAGCCAGCAGCTCTGAGACACAAATGATGCAAAAATGAAAGAGATAAAAAATCTAAAAGAGGAGTTAGCAAGAAGGCCAGCTTTCAAAGACAAACTAGGAAAATCTATTTTGCATCACACATTTTGCTAACTTAAACCTGTACGCAAAACAAATTATTTCAGCCCAAGCACTAGCACCAGTCAGTTGGTGCAGATTACCACATCAGCGGGCAAAACAATCCCATCAAGCAGGTTTGCCGCCAATAATGATGATTTTTATGCTGCCGATCGTTCATACCTGCTGCATTTTGAAAGAAGAGCAGGTGCAGCAGAATGAATACTTTGAAGAGAAGAGGAGTGGAATAAAACATAATGCAATAGTTAGTGGAACATACTAGAGCCAATGAGACAATGCCTCCTGTTAGACCTGATGTCCTTAGGTGATCTCCCCCCAACCTTTTGTCTGCTTACCTTCATTATCCGACCCCATTTGTGCTTGTTTTAGGACTTTTGCACTGTACCGCTGCTAACCAGTGCTATAATGCTTGTGCTCTCTCCCTTGAATCATGGTAAAATTGGCCTAACTCCAATTGGCATATTTAATTCACTTATAGTCCCTAGTAAAGTGCACTACCTTGGCCAAGGGCATGTAAAGTAAATGCTATTTTTGGTTTTGCAGCTCTGACTTTGCCACCCACTTAAGCAGCCCCCTAACCATGTCTCAGGCTTGCCATTTCAGAGTCCGTGTGTGCAGTTTTACACTACCATGTCGACCTGGCAAGATAAACCTCTTGCCAGGCCTAGAACTTATTTTTTTATACATGTCACCCCTAAGGTAGGCCTTATACAACACACATGGCAGAGTGCAATGTATGTAAAAGGCAGGAAATTTACTTTTACGTTTTACATGCCCTGGTAGTGAAAAATTCCCAAATTTGTTTTTCTTTACTTCAAGGCATATCTGTCCCATAGGATAAAATTGGGATTACCTTATTACATGTTATAAGTGTAATTCCCAATCTGGGAGAGATAAGTGTATCAAGTTTAGTGTCTCTGAACTCACTATTTAAAATCACAACTTATCCTGCTTTGCTGAGCCGATCTGCGGCCCTCCTGCCTCAGAGTGAGAAGGACTGGACCTGCATCTCTCCATTCCAGAAACAAAGTGACGCGAAGGGCTTGCTGGCTTGCCTCCTGTTTCCAAAGCCTCAGGGACACAAAAGACTTCCAAAACTCCTGCTATAGCTACTGACCCCTAAGAGGCACCCCTCCAGACCTGGGCCTTTAAAAGTGGATTTGTGAACCTGAAATCCAGCTTTTGGGGTCTTCGAGACCGTGAACTGGCCTGCTCACACTGGAAACGCACTGATTGCATGAAGAATCAGCACGAGCCACCACAAGTTTGTCTGTTTACACGGCATGCATCACCACTTGCAAACTCATTGCTCCAGTCTGCCCATCCACGAATTCCAGCCAACTGTTCATGCCCGCAAACCACAGTTAGCAACGCTGTCCTTGCACCCGTTGAACTTCTTCCTCATGAGCAGGACTCTTGGCTCAACTTTGAGAAGGTAAAACTTCAGCAGGATTTACTTGGGAGTGTATGCAAACCGCATTACTTCATGGTCAGCCCAAACTTTTGGATTTCATCCAGTTCAGCACCAGGTGTCGCTTTAGCCTTTTAGGCATCACACTACATTTTAATCTTTAAAATTTCATATGTCGACTTCTACTTAGTGGACTTTTGTCCTTTTGGTCTTCTTTTACTCATAACATTAAGCTCTGTTTCTCTAACTAGGTGAGGTATCTTTTTGTGTGGGGTTTCTACTGTTTTACTGTTTGAAGTGTTGCATACATACTTTGCACATTACCTCTTAAGTTAAGCTTGACTGCTCTGTGTCAAGCTTCCAGAAGGTGAGCACATGTTAACTTTTAGGGGCATATTTATACTCCGTTTGCGCCGAATTTGCGTCGTTTTTTTCGACGCAAATTCGACGCAAAACTAACTCCATATTTATACTTTGGCGTTAGACGCGTCTAGCGCCAAAGTTCATGGAGTTAGCGTCATTTTTTTGCGTGAACACCTTCCTTGCGTTAATGATATGCAAGGTAGGCGTTCCCGTCTTAAAAAATGACTGCGATGCATATGCGTCGTATTTATACTCCCGGGCAAAAATGACGCCCGGGAGTGGGCGGGACTAAAAAACCCGCATTTGCGCTGGATTTTAGCGCCTGGGTCAGGGCAGGCGTTAAGGGACCTGTGGGCTCAGAATGAGCCCAGAGGTGCCCTCCCAAGCCCCCAGGGACACCCCCTGCCACCCTTTGCCCACCCCAGGAGGACACCCAAGGATGGAGGGACCCACCCGAGGGACATTAAGGTAAGTCCAGTTTTTTTTTTTGTGGCATGGGGGGGCCTGATTTGTGCCCCCCTACATGCCACTATGCCCAATGACCATGCCCAGGGGACAGAAGTCCCCTGGGCATGGCCATTGGGCAAGGGGGCATGACTCCTGTCTTTGCTAAGACAGGAGTCATTTCAATGGGGGATGGGCGTCGTAAAAAAATGGCGCAAATCGGGTTGTGGCGATTTTTTTGCCTCAGCCTGACTTGCACCATTTCTGGACGCCCATACGCCATTTTCCCCCTACGCCGGCGCTGCCTGGTGTATGTCTTTTTTTTTAACGCACACCAGACAGCGCCGCCGGCTAACGCCGGCTAACGTCATTCAATAAATACGGCGCCCGCATGGCGCTTCGGAATGGCGTTAGCCGGCGCTAATTTTTTTGACGCAAAACTGCGTTGGCCCAGTTTTGCGTCAAAAAGTATAAATATGGGCCTTAGTGTCTATCTGACTTACCCTTACTGGGATTGTGGTTCCTGCTTGGACAGAGGTGCATACCTCTGGCAACCAGAAACACAATTTCAAACACCTGCTATGAAAGATAAATGCTATATTTATTGGAAAATTTAAGAACTGAAATACTCTTGCTCAAATCAGCCAAGTTCTAGCAATGTGCCTAACAATGGTGCACTATCCCTGCATGGTTGGTTCTCTGCTGGACAGAACAAAGAAACTCAGAAAGGAAATGAGACTGCCTATTAAAGAATGGAATACCCTAAGTCACTGTTTAATTGTGGTTGGCATAAAAGCTGCCATCAAGGATATCTGAGTTAAACATAGAAATTATGAAGCACAATCTAACCCTTACATATTTATCAATGGCTCATTTCAAGAGCCACTGTACTTTGCAATATTGGATAAACTGACCTTTCGCATTCCACATAGAGTGGGGAATAATTTTCTGATCATTTAGCACACCCAATAAAATATTGTACATTGTATCTTCATTTCTGCCATCCTTTCACTCTTTCCTCTTGTTGACTCAGTACAGCTCCATAAGCTTAAGAGACACATACTTACAACTAATACATTCTTTCTCTTTTCTCCTGAACATCCATTCTCTCGTAGGAAAGAACAGAATGATTTTTTGCTTATTTCTTATTCTATGCACTTTATATTTGTATTGTACTCTACTATTCAATAATTTCTATGTCTGCTCCAAGAGAGGTTCTAATAAAGCTGGAGTAAAGTAAAGAAAAACAAGGTAATTGGAAAACGCAGTGGAAGCAGGCAAGGACATTGACTAGCTGAGACTGATGATCCATATCAAGCATCAATATGTATTTATCTGTGTCAAATACTAGTCCACTCCCATATTTGCAGAGGGCAGAGCCCAGTTTATGTGCTTCTCAGTCTATGCTGAAAAAACATATATCTTTCATGGAGCTTTGTTTGACCTCATATAAAGCAATTTTACACATAATTGCAAACAAAATGTGTGTAAAATAACAAGTGACATTGTGAAATCAAGCAATAGCCTGTCCAGTGTAGAGAGGGAAAATTAATTCTCATGAGTGCACAAAATATTTAGGGCCATATTTATACTTTTTGACGCAAAACTGCGCTAATGCAGTTTTGCGTAAAAAAAATTAGCGCCGGCTAACGCCATTCTGAAGCGCCATGCGGGCGCCGTATTTATTCAATGACATTAGCCGGCGTTAGCCGCCGGTGCTGTCTGGTGTGCGTGAAAAAAAATGACGTACACCAGGCAGCGTCGGCGTAGGGGAAAATGGAGCTTGGGCGCCAAAAAATGGGGCAAGTCAGGCTGAGGCAAAATTTGCGCCGCAACCCGATTTGCGCCATTTGTTTTTGACTCCCAACCCCCATTGACATGACTCCTGTCTTAGCAAAGACAGGTGTCATGCCCCCTTGCCCAATGGCCATGCCCAGGGGACTTCTGTCCCCTGGGCATGGTCATTGGGCATAGTGGCATGTAGGGGGGCACAAATCAGGCCCCCCTATGCCACAAAAAAAAAAAAAAAAATACTTACCTGAACTTACCTTAATGTCCCTGGGATGGGTCCCTCCAGCCTTGGGTGTCCTCCTGGGGTGGGCAAGGGTGACATGGGGTGTCCCTGGGGGCATGGGAGGGCACCTCTGGGCTCCTTCCGAGCCCACAGGTCCCTTAACGCCTGCCTTTTCCAGGCGCTAAAAAACGGCGCAAAAGCGGCCGTACGTCATTTTTTTTGACCCGCCCACTCCCGGGCGTGAATTTTGCCCGGGAGTGTAAATACGGCGCACATGCCTCGGAGTCAATTTTTTAGACGGGAACGCCTACCTTGCATCTCATTAACGCAAAGTAGGTGTCCACGCTAAAAAATGACGCAAACTCCATGGACTTTGGCGCTAGACGCGTCTAACGCCAAAGTATAAATATGGAGTTAGTTTTGCGTCGGAATTGCGTCAAAAAAACCGACGCAATTCTGGCGCAAACAGAGTATAAATATGCCCCTTTCTGTATTCTAGCTCTACATGAATATTTAATCGACAATTTTCATAAATTAACACACATGTAGCACAGAACACACCTCAGTTGTTTGTTACAATTTAATAATGTCTTCATCACTGTCCAAACCAGTAGTATTCCTTTTATTCACCTTCAAAGAATAACTATCTGAGTTAGCCATGCAGGGATTTTAACCGTATAACCGTATACTCCGCACGTGACTTGCAGGTCTCTGTAGTGTTTCATAACTAAGGCCCGATTTATATGTTGGTGGAAAGGAGACTCAGTCACAATGGTGGTTCCTGTCAATGGTTGAGATTTCTAAAGGACATTTCAAAATGTGGCCATTGACACTTCCACCAGGGCGGCAGATACTCCATTGCCCTGGCAGAGGACGGCCTGACCACCAAATATTAAATCTGGCCCTCAGCGAGTTATTTTACGTGTACTGCTTGCAACCTAGTAGAATCACCTGGATCTCTACAATAAACCTATTACTCTTTTCTAGTAGGATCCAATCTTGTGACTTCCAGATTGCACATAATGCTTTCTAGTGATCCATCAACCATGTTAGCTATTTTACCATTCAGAGTGAGTTATCCTAAAGATTAAGCGTACACTTACAAAGAATGAGTAAACAGCATTATTGCAAACTACACTACATAAAACAAGCGATGCATCTTCCTAGAGAGTTTTACACCACTTGCCTTCCAAGAATTGTTAACAGCTTGAAACCACTTTATAATTAGATACTTTACATCACAGCAGGGTAAAGAACTTATCTTGACCTGGAACCACAAACATACACACACACATCCTTGAGACACAATACCCCCCTTTTTTTAGCTATAACTTTAGCAAGGTGGGTATATACCCTCCCCCACTAAAATACACACAAGGATGATCCATAACACGTAGCTACTATAAACAAAGAAATACAAAAATAAAAGTAAAAGTAATAAAACGAACAACATTTACAGAAAATCGATTTTCTTCCAAACTGAAGCGTTTTGACTTGTGTTAATTGTTCTTCAAGGAACCATCTATACCATTTTTCAGTATATGCCTCTTTTTGCATTTTCACCCCCAATGTTTTCTACTGATGCTGCTTGTTTTTCGACTCTGAGAGTCCACTGAACCCTGGCAAACAGGCTCAGTGACAGTTCTCTGACCCTTAAACCTAGTATGTCTGATTTGCTCACCCACAATTGGCATAAGTTAGCTTACTTGTAAGTCCGTAATATATGGCAACAAGGACACCCAGGGCCTGCAAGTTAGTATCCATCATGGACTGCAGCACTTATTGTGCCATCACAAGTGTGACAAAGTGCAACTCACAGTTTGCCACTGCTAGCTGACAGAGCAGTTTTCGAACTGCTATCTCAACTTTACCAGTTAAAGTAACAACATAGTCCAGATCTTCCTTTTTAATATATCTAGGTCACCCCTAAGACAGGTCTATTGAGCCCTAAGGCAAGGTGCTGTATATTAAAAAGTAGGACATGTGTTTTTACATGCCCTGACAGTAAAAACCTCAAATTGTTGTTTTTACTGTGGAAAGGCTGGTAGCCTCATTTGCGACTACAGAGTTGCACACTGACCACTCAGCAGTACTAACTAATGAGTGGGACTACGAAGGTCTGTACTTCAAGGCATCAAAAGGATTGCTGCATTAAAACCCAAGACCCAGACAGAAGAAGTGACTCCAAGAGTCAGTTGGCTGACTTCCTGTTACAGCCACAAAAGCTGAAGAAACCTGCCTGGGAGAGTTGGTAGCCAAGACTGCCCACGCACTGTTGACTGCCGAAGTGCAACCTGAGGGACCGAGTTCTGAATCTTAAAAGTTGCACGGAGTCTACTGGACCCAGGAGAATCATCAAAGTGCAGTTTGGTCACCCAACAAGGAAGTTAATCCCAATTAACCACTGGTTTTGCTGTAACCACAGACCAGTGGCAAGTAGTTTTTGTATGGACTTCAACCAGACGGTGAGGGCCAAAGTCACCCCACCATGACCGTGTACTGAGGAGTAGCCACAGGAACACCCCTGCACTGGATCAGCATCTTCAGGATCCTTCAGCACCTTCAGAATCCTGTATCCCTTGGAACAGGATCACTCCGTGAAGTGCATGTTGGCTCACCCACAGAACCTGGAACTGGATTGGAGGCTGCTTTGACTGTTAGGTAACTGTCTAAGCAAGCCTCCTTTGCACCTTTGACTCACTCCCTACTGGAGTTGGTCATCCAAAGTGGGCCGGAGTAGTAGTTTGCAACTTTATACATGTTTTCCAAAGTTTTCAAAGTGAACGGCTAACAGCATTATTCAAGTGCATTTTTTTGGTTCAAGTGGAAAGCAGTGATTTATCATTTGGTTATTAATTTATTTCTTCGGAACTCTCCAGTGGATTTTGTTCATTTGGTGTCCAAAATTGATAAAAATAACACCTATGTTATAAATTGATGTTGCATTATCTTTGTGTTGCATTTCTTTCTTGATCAACTGCGTTAGTATTACTAAATGCAAGCATTTTTCCTTTGAGAAAGCAATGCTGCTAAAAGCCACAGCTCCCCAGGGTTGAGCTATGGTTCTGCAAATAAGCCTGACTGGACGCAGGACGGGTTTATGAGTATATGACAGGGTGAGGTTGCACAACCACATCATATAATAGACTGCTTGCCTCATATTTATCTCATTCTGTTCAACTATGTCCCTAAATGTTTTCCCCAGAAACCTTTAACCTCCTTTCCTAATTTCTTCATTTTCCCGATCTCAAACACACTGTAGATTTGGAGACACAGTAAATCACTTCTTCAGTGTTAGAACCTGACATTGTCCTCATTCACTTTTGTCCCCTTCTGTCATGTGTGCTCCATACACCTGGTACACTTATACCTCCTCAATGCCTCAAAAGTATGCAAATACAAATATGTAACTTAAAAAAAAAAAAACTAATTTCAGCCTTAGTTCTCCGTGACAACACTATGCAACCTAATTGCATACATTTAGTTACTCAGGGCCCATAGAAATCCTAAAGAGTACCACCGCTTGCAGGAACAGACTCACACAGTGGGAAGTTTCCTCATCTCCTAGTTCCAGCAAGGAGTGGTAGGCCTGAACACAACGTCACAAATTTCTGAGTCTCAAATATGATACTAGAAATATTTTGTGTGAAACTTGTAACAACCACAGAAAAAGAGAAAGTGAATCATGGATTGCTTCAAGGAATTATTACATAAGCACATCCTAAAGGCAAGCTTAGTCTGAAAACCAATTGGAAAGCATAGATAGTATTGCATTATGCCTGCCCTGAAAGGAAACACCACAATTCGAGCCCAACTTCTAGCAGTATTCCATAAGTACCTTGTGGCAATGTGTCCTGATGAAAGTTGCAAATAGCTCTCCATGGACACTTCCTTTCCTTCCTCCCTTAATCTTCGTGATTGCACCCACTCCAGCAAGAGTGTACACATGCTTTCTATTAGGTAGGGAGATAGATGACATAGCAGAAAAATATCTGTAAGGCCAATTTCTTCAAATGACTTTTTCAAATAGCCCAACCAGGGCATAGAAAAGCCCCTTTCACAGGCCAAGCAATCGCATACTATAGGGCATATTTAGGAGCCCCTAGCACCGCCTTAGTGCTGCCATAGCATCATTTTATTTGTTTACTCTAAGGCGGAGCTAAAGTGGCTTTTTCCATTCACCGTATTTACAAAGTGGTGCAATGCATGCATTTGTGACCCCTGGTGCCACATTATGCCTGCGCCAGGCATAATGTATGCAAGGGGGGTGTTCCCCTGTTGGGGGCTGAAAAAATGGTACAAAGAAATCTAAAAGATTTATTTATTCCATTTTCTTGGCATTTTTAATGCCTGCACAGGGCAGGCATTAAAATGAGGCACCCATGGTTGGGGCCTCTAGGTACTTTGCAGGATTAGCATCAACATTTTTGATTTGTTATATTACAAAAATCATTATTGTAAAAATGTACAAGCAACAGCATCAACCCCCCCCCCCCCCCCTTTAACCACACAGCTTGAAAATTGCATCCAGGTGTCTTCACTGGTTCAACGCAACCTGCAAGCAATAGGTTGACCCAAATTGATATACCGCCAGACGCGTGACAAACCTGTGTTGGTAGCACCGGTGAGCTGAAACATGCAAAGCCCTTAAATGTTATTAGGTTGGTTTCCCAAGTATCTTGCAGGATCACAATGTCATATGACTTTATAAATGTCAACCAATCTGGTATAGAAAGTTTCGAATGAAAACCAGCAATGTTCCAGCTCAAAATTTATATCAGACAGGTTTTAGCTATGAGAGAGAGGATGCTACAGGGGACCCTTGGGTAAGAGTGGCAACGTTAGGTGAGCCAATTGCTGAGTCACAACTCCTAAGGGGAGCATCAGGGCCATTCGACTCTGATGGATTGCAAGAGGCCAGTAAACAAGCAGAAAAGCCACCACTGACACAGGCAAAGTGTTCGTGATATCGACAGCTTGGGTCGGGCTCCTTGCAGCTGTCCTCAGTGCTATGTGTCAATCAATATTGTTCAAATCTGCTAGTGCTGAAAATCTGTTGCTATAGGGCAGTCTCTACAAGGGTTTAAACCTTGAAGTAGGAAGGCAAGACTACGGCAAAGGTCTTGGTGGCTTGTAGAAATAGCCCAAAGGCAGAGTCACAATCTTAGTGCTGGCTATTGACTTCAACACATGAGGCCCCAATAAGTTCCTCAAATTGTGAGAATGCTTAAAGTAAATAAGAACGCAATCTCCTGTAATGTTTTTCTTAGAGGAACCTATTCAACCAACTCTTTATACCATGAGAATTTTATGACTCCTAGAGGGGTTAAAATTACTAGTGACTCACTTTATACTGCAGCGCTACCCATGTCTCCTACTGTTTCTTTTCCAATGGCGGTACACTGGCCAAAATGAAGACATAGAGACTAGCCTCCGGAGGTAAATTTAAAAGTACAGGGATGCATTCTTTGCCTGTACAGCTGCTTCTTACAAGCATATTAGCTGTGAGGTGTTGACTGCTCACAGGCAGTGGTGAGTGAATGTTGCCCAAGCTGTCCTCTCCAAAGAAAGCCAAAGTCCAGACCTTGTTACCATTCTCTGTGTGTGCTGGATGGACGGTAGGCTCACTGCTGTTGAACAGGACACTGATAACAGGGCCTGTGGGCTTCTGGCTCCTTGCAGGCTGATAAGGTTCCGTTGCTCTGCAGTACGTCCTCCCCAGTTACAGCTAGTTTCTCTGGCACATTCTGATGTTTCCCAGCATCTTCTGCACAATTCAGCTGTGACACAATTTGTGACCTCCCTCAGTCAAAGCTTCTTGTGTGGATTCCGAAACGGAGAGTGTTGCCATGTGTACTACAGGCTCGGAGTCACTGCAGGGACCTGCATCATTTCCTTATTGGTTTGTGTACAGTTTTTTTGTATGTGAGTGGTACAATTCGTAAGCTTGCATTTGCTCATTTTGATTCAAAGTTCAAGATATAAGCAAAAACTAAGCTCACCAAATCTACCGTAGTTTAGACAACACCTCAGAGGAGTGGCCCAGCCCACCCCTGACCGGCGTCGGACAGGCACAGACAGGTGCAGACAGGCTTGCTCTTGGCTAGGTCACGCCCGGTGCACACCCTACACTGTGGGAGTCTTTCAGGCACCATAAATGTGTTGGGAGCTGAGGCCCTGCCCCCTCCTGCCTCGGTCACAGGCGCCTGCAGGTGCTGTGTATGCTGTTATTGGAGTCCACCAGGGCACAGGCCAGCACTTCAGTATCCCGCACTGCGGGAGGCTTGCAGGTGCTATAAGCGCATTGTGAGCTAAGGTATCACCCCCTTCTGCCGCGGTTACAGATGCTTCCAGGTGCTGGGTTTGCAGGTTATTAAAGCTCACCAGGGCACAGGCCATCACTTCAGTATCTCTTTCTCAAGTACTAAAGCAAACACCCACCCTAACTTCGCCATTTTGTTCCTTCTTGAGTCAGAAGTGCACTAATCCTATGCTCGCTTGGATGCACTGTCACACTTACTGGAACACCCAGCACATTGGGATGGAGAATAAGAACACTCAATAATCCCTTATTGATGGTTTCAAATTCATGCTTTTGTTCCCCCCTCCAAACTAATAGCACCCTTTTTCCAACCACCTTGAAAGATGCTTCGCTGTGGACGCAAACTTTTGATCAAACTATGTGTACATTTTACCAAAATTTGGAAATGATAAAATGTTCTATCTTTGGTAGCTTGCACTTCTTCAATCTCTTTATGCAAATTAGGCATAGCTTAGGCTTCGGCCCAGTGCCTGAAAAGACATGCCCCATAAAACAGCTCCTTGGTCTTACAAATAGCACATATATACAGATGCGTGTGACATTATGTGTATATGGAGTCTCACTGTAGAAACAGGTCTGCAGCCAGGCCTTGCTATCAGTCCCTGCTGTGGGTGGCTGGAGGCCACATAGCCTTTCGTCTTTTGTAGTGGGTTCTGGTGGCAACCTGGGTGCAACTGAACCAAGGCCCGTATTTATACTTTTTGACGCTAAACTGCGCTAACGCAGTTTAGCGTCAAAAAGTTTTGCGCCGGCTAACGCCATTCTGAAGCGCCATGCGGGCGCCGTATTTATTGAATGGCGTTAGCCGGCGCAAGCAGACCGGCGCTGCCTGGTGTGCGTGGAAAAAAACCACGTACACCAGGCAGCGCCGGCGTAGGGAAAAATGGCGTTAGGGCGTCTTAAAAATGGCGCAAGTCAGGTTGACGCTAAAAAATCGTCTTAACCCGATTTGCGCCATTTTAAACGACGCCCAGACGCCATTTACATGACTCCTGTCTTAGTAAAGACAGGAGTCATGCCCCCTTGCCCAATGGCCATGCCCAGGGGACTTATGTCCCCTGGGCATGGTCATTGGGCATAGTGGCATGTAGGGGGGCACAAATAAGGCCCCCCTATGCCACCCAAAAAAAAAAAAAAATAATAATACTTACCTGAACTTACTTTAAGTTCCCTGGGATGGGTCCATCCATCCTTGGGTGTCCTCCTGGGGTGGGCAAGGGTGGCAGGGGGGGTCCCTGGGGGCAGGGGAGGGCGCCAACCCTGACCCAGGCGTTAAAATGTGGCGCAATTGCGGGGTTTTTTGATCCGACCACTCCCGGGCGTGATTTTTGCCCAGGAGTATAAATACGACGCATTTGCGTCGCCGTCATTTTTTTAGACGGGAACGCCTTCCTTGCATCTCATTAACGCAAGGAAGGCGTTCACGCAAAAAAATGACGCTATTTGCCCATACTTTGGCGCTAGACGCGTCTAACGCCAAAGTATAAATATGGCGTTAGTTTTGCGCCGAATTTGCGTCGAAAAAAACGACGCACATTCGGCGCAAACGGAGTATAAATATGCCCCCAAGTGTTCTTGATGAAGGATGTGCTGAGATGTCTTCAGATGCAGTGCTGGTGGCCATGTGGCCAGGCCCTGCTCCAGACCCATCCCTCCAACCCAGTTCCAGATAACCTTCAGCTGTACAATGCTGGCCCTAGACAAAGGGACTGCAGGGCTAGGACTATGACGATGCCCTGAACAACACTCTGGCTCACAATGCTCACTCTGCAAGGTCCCTGAACATGCATTGTGTTTTTTTCTGTGTTTGCATTTGTTTAGGATCTGCCAAAAAATAATGAATAAATATATTTTTTTAATTTTTGGAGTTAAGAATCCTTATCTGCAAACTCCTAACTGGGTCTGCAAACGTCTCAAAAAGTGTTTATTTTTATTTTGGGGAGCATTATCTACTCTTCTGAACACCTAAATCCCCCTGTGGTCATGCGATGTGCCCCATGGCTCCTTACACGACCCCTAACACTTTTCCATGGCGCAGGCTTTGGCGCCTGGCATTATATAATTGCCACTGCTGGAAAAGTGTTCAGGTGTTGTCAGCTAATTAGATTTTTGAGATTCTTGAATCCTCCAAGGGCCCGAAAACTGGTGAAAAAAATACAACTGATTAACCCTTTGAAGCCCACTGACACATTTTCCAAATAAATATATCAAAAGCTACTGAATAGATTACAGGTCGTGTTCTGAGTGTGGTTCTAATTTCCTGCCAAGTCTGGTGTCATTTCATTCAGTAGATTTTACGGTACCAGAAAGCAAAATTCCTCTCTGAGCTTGAATATGGAGTACAACTTTTTGAAACTTCTCCTTCTTTGACATTTCTGTCCCTGCACTAATCTGCACATAACGTAACAATCCAAGGCCTTAGCTTTGTGCTTCAATTCTCTGTCAAATTCCATACGTATTCAAACAGGGGCAGATATAAAAGTAAACAAAAAGTATATTTTCAATTAAAAGTGAATCATAAAGCACACAGTCACTATCATCGGCTATTTACGTATACGTGATCATAGATGTATATGTAAAACTATGTTTTTGCTTTGCTTATTTTGCCTATACTTTGGATAGAACATGTTTATAATTAATTATGCATTTTTAAGCAATAACACAATACTCATTCATATAAGGTTCTGAAAATTGTTCCAGCCACGGAACCACATTTACTCTCTGTCACCTCACTCATATTCTGCACATCGTCAGACATGCTCTGCACATTCCCAGGTTTTCTGAACATTTCCTCTGATCATGCTGTCCTTCCCCTTTAAATGCACTGTTACTCTCTTTAATTATGCTGAGCAGTAGGGGGAAGCATTTTTTCCAAACGTTTCTACTTCTCCAAATGGGCCGATCCAGGAGTTCTTGCTCTTGAAAACAATGAGGGGCATATTTAAGAGCCCCTAGTGCCATCTACCGACACATTAGAGTCATTTTTTTTACGGTAATGTTTTGTTAGATGGCTAAAATCCCTGCGCAATATTTACAAAGTGGTACAATACATGCATTGCGCCACTTTGTAGCCCTTCGTGTTACATTATGCCTGCACCAGGCATAATGTATGCAAAGGCGGTCTCCCCTCATTAGGGGGGGGGGGCAAAAAAATGGGGCAAACAAATCTAACACATTTCCTTGCATAATTTTTTTCTGCACTTTTAGGCCCTGATTTATACTTTTTGGTGCAAAACTGCACTAATGCAGTTTTGCACTAAAAAGTTTAGCACCGGCTTGCACCATTTCTGTGCACCAGCGGGGCACCATAATTATGGAATGGTGCAAGCAGGTGCAAAGGGTAGGCTACCGTAAAAAAAAAGTGACGCTAGTAAGGTGGGGCTGGCGGTATAGAAGAAGGGGGTTTTGCACCAAAAAAATGACGTTAAGCAGGTTAGAGCAAAAACGACTCTAACCTGCCTAGAGTCATTTTCTTACGCAAAACTATCCATACCACATGACTCCTGTCTTAGAAAAGACAGGAGTCATGCCCACCACCCCAATGGCCAGCACAGGGGACCAAGGTCCCGTGGGCATGGCCACTGCACCCAGTGTCATGTAGGGGGGGCCTATTTCAGGGCACCCAATGGCACTTAAAAAATATATATACTTACCTGTACTTACCTATACTTACCTGGGATTGGGCCCCCCATCCTCTTCTGTCCCTCTGGTGTGGGTGGAGGTCTCTCTGAGGCCTGGGGAGGGCACCTGTGGGCTTATTCCATGGTGTTCTACCATGGAAATAGACCCACAAGTCCCCTAACGCCTGCCCTGACCCAGACCGATAAAATACAATCAGCCCCTATGTACTCTGCAGGAGTATCGCCAACATTTGGCACTACTCCTGCAGAGTGCATCGATAGTGTTAATAAAGATGATGCTATTGCCCCCTACCCTGCGCAATGGTGCGCCGTATCTTAGGTACAGCACACATAAGGTGGCATTAGTGGGGCGCTAAGGGGTGCAAGAAAAATGGCGCTGCACTGGGTTCAATGACACTTTCCTTAAAACTGCCCCTGAATCTCAACGGAAGCGCTTGATAGAAGGTGGAAAAATAGACCAAACAGAGGGGCATATTTAGGAGCCCCTAGCGCTACCTTAGCACCAGCATGGCACCATTTTTGTGACACTAAGGCAGCACTAAAGAGGCATTTTCTCAGTGCCATATTTACAAATATTTTGTAAACCCTTGCGCCGCATTATGCCTGCGCTAGGCATAATGTACGCAAGGGGGGAGTTCCCCCATTAGGGGGGGGCGTAAAAATGGCACAAGGAAATCTAACAGATTTCCTTGCACTGTTTTTTTCAGCACTTTTAATGCCTGCTCAAAGAAGGCGTTAAAAGGAGGCATACCATCATCTATAATGGGCCCCTATGTACTCTGCAGGAGTGGCGCTAAAATTGTGGTGCTACTCCTGCAGAGTACATCAATAGCATCAATAAAAATTACACTATTGCCTCCTTCCATGCCCCATGGTGCACCGTATCTTAGATACAGTGCACACATGGCAGCATTAGGGGGCGCTAAGGGGTGCTAGCAAAGTGGCGCTGCACTGGGTTCAATGCCACGTTCCTTAAAACTGCCCTGAATCTCAATGGAAGCGCTTGTTAGAAGGTGGAATTATAGACCAAACAGAGGGGCATATTTAGGAGCCCCTAGCGCTACCTTAGCCCCAGCATAGCGCCATTTTTGTGACACTAAGGCGGCACTAAAGAGGCATTTTTCCCACACCATATCTGCAAAGTGCCGCAATGCATGCATGGCGCACCTTTATAAACCCTTGCACCACATTATACATGTGCTAGGCATAATGTATGCTAGGGGGTGTTCCCCCATTAGGGGGGCTGAACAAATGGCTTAAGGAAATCTAACAGATTTCCTTGCACCGTTTTTTTTCAGCACTTTTAACTCCTGCTCAGAGCAGGCGTTAAAAGGGGGCATACCATTAACTATAATGGGCCGCTATGTACTCTGCAGGAGTGGTGCTAACATTTTGGCGCTACTCCTGCAGAGTACATCAATAGCATCATAAAAAATGGCACTATTGCACCCTACCCTGTGCCATGGTGCACCGTATTTTAAATACGGCACACACATGGTGGCGGTAGGGGGGTGGTAGCGGGGCGCTAAGGGGTGCAAGGAAAGTGGCAAAGCACTTGGTGCAGCGCCACTTTCCTTAACTCTGCCCCAGACATTGCCATGATAGTGTGAAAGAAATACTAATTTGAAACCTTCATATATGGAGCCAAATTTACAAGAAAGTGACGCTTCAATAGTAATGCGCCACTTTTCTTGCAGCTCCCTTGCTTCCCTTAACGCCACCATAGTAGCACCGTATTTACAATACGGTGCACCATGACACATGTTAGGGGCCATAGCGCCATTTTTTTTTATGCTATTGTAACGCTATACTGGATTAGCGTTAAAAAAAAACGCTAATCTAGTATAGTGTTAAGAGGCCCATTGAAATCAATGGGAGCCTCATTTCTACTTGAAGCAGAGGTTAAAAATGATGCTAGAAAAGGCGCAATGGAATCTTGTAGATTCCACTGCGCCATTTTTAGCGACCCTGTAACGAGGAAACGTTCCCTTTGCATACATCATGCCTATATTATGCATGATGTGGCGCAAACCTAATGCTAACGGGCCTATGATAGTGGCCCGTTAGAGTCACATTTGCAGCAGACATTTTGCTGCAAATGTGGTGCTAAGGGGCGCAATGGCCGTGTAAATCTGGCCCACATTTTGAGGAACGAAGTGACAATAGGTCTGCCAGATAGCTACAGCTGTCTGTATTCAGACCTGAGTATGTTGTTGTTAGCATTATCCTGTTACTATTAAAGAAGCAAAATACTAAAATGGCAATGAGAACTGCTCTCTGGTGTAGGAGATATATGGTTAATGCCTTGCAGCTTGAGTGCTCCCTGCAGGGCGGCGTTGGGAAGACAAATAAGGTATGTCAGTTGCTTTAAAAAGTTAGGGTATGAGTTGTATTAATTCAGATGGTGTGCTCCTCAGTTTCAGCCAACAGATGGCAATATTTCCCAAAATTCAGCTCCCTTCATAATGCCTGATTCAAATATATATTTTTCTCCGAGTTTAACCCCTTCGCTGCCAGGCCTTTTCCCCCTCAGGTGCCAGGCCTTTTTTGGGCTATTTGGGGCAGTTTGCACTTAGGCCTCATAACTTTTTGTCCACATAAGCTACCAACGCAAAATTTGCATCCTTTTTTTCCAACATCCTAGGGATTCTAGAGGTACCCAGAGTTTGTGGGTTCCCCTGCAGGAGACCAAGAAATTAGCCAAAATATAGCAAAAAGTTTGTTTTAAAAAAAAAAAAGGAAAAAAGAGCTGCAGAAGAAGGCTTGTGGGGTTTTCCCTGAAAATGGCATCAACAAAGGATTTGTGGTGCTAAAATCACCATCTTTCCAGCTTTCAGGAACAGCCAGACTTGAATAAAAAAAACGAATTTTTCAACACAATTTTGGCATTTTAGTGGGACATACCCATTTTTACTATTTGTTGTGTGTTTAGCCTTCTTCCTGTCAATAACAGATATGGGTGTAAAACCAATGCTGAATCCCAGAAAGCTAAACATTTCTGAAAAGTAAACAAATTTCTCAATTCATCAAGGGGTCATTTATGTAGATCCTACAAGGGTTTCCTACAGAAAATATCAGCTGAAATAAAAAAATATTGAAATTGAGATGGAAAAAACTGCCATTTTTCTCCACGTTTTACGCTATAACTTTTTCCTTCGATGTCAGATTTTTTAAAGCAATATATGGTTACATCTGCTGGACTCTTCTGGTAGTGGGGACATAGAGGACTTGTACGTTCATCAAGAACCCTAGGTACCCAGAGCCAATAAATGAGCTGCACCTTGCAATGGGTTTTCATTCTATACTGGGTATACAGCAATCAATTTGGTGAAATATAAAGAGTGAAAAATAGGTATCAAGAAAACCTTTGTATTTCCAAAATGGGCACAAGAAAAGGTGTTGAGAAGCAGTGGTTATGTGCACATCTCTGAATTCTCGGGTCCCCATACTAGCATGTGAATTACAAGGCATTTCTCAAATAGACGTCTTTTTTGTACACTGTCTTACATTTGGAAGGAAAAAATGTAAAGAAAGACACTTGCTCCACTATTCTGTGTTTCCCCAAGTCTCCTGATACAAATGGTACCTCACTTGCATGGGTAGGCCTAATGCCGGCAACAGGAAACGCAACAGGGGCACATCACATTTTCACATTGAAAACTGACAAGTTTTTTGGAAAGTGCCTAGCTGAGGATTTTGATCTCTAGCTCAGCCGGCACCTAGTAAAACCTACCAAACCTGTGCATTTTGGAAAACTAGACACCTAGGGGAATCCAGAATGGGGTGACTTGTGGGGCTCTCACCAGATTCTGTTACCCAGAATCCTTTGCAAACCTCACAATTTGGCCAAAAAAACACTCTTTCCTCACATTTCGGTGACAGAAAGTTATGGAATCTGAGAGGAGCAACACATTTCATTCCACCCAGCATTTCCCCAAGTATCCCAATAAAAATTGTACCTCACTTGTGTGGGTAGGCCTAGTGCCCACAACAGGAAATGCCCCAAAACACAACGTGGTCACATCACATTTTCCTAAAGAAAACAGAGCTGTTTTTTGCAAAGTGCCTAGCTGTGGATTTTGGCCTCTAGCTCAGCCTGCACCTAAGGAAACCTACAAAACCTGTGCATTTTTTAAATCAAGGCACCCAGGGGAATCCAAGATGGGGTGACTTGTAGGGCTCGCACCTTTGAAAACATTAATATTTGGCCAGAAAACAATTTTTCCTCACATTTCGGTGACAGAACGTTATGGAATCTGAACGCAAATTGCCTTCCACCCATCGTTCCCATAAGTCTCCCAATAAAAATGGTACCTCACTTGTGTGGGTAGGCCTAGTGCCCGTGACAGGAAATGCTACAAAACAAAACATGGTCACATCACATTTTCCCAAAGAAAATAGCTGTTTTTTTGCAAAGTGCCTAGCTGTAGATTTTGGACTCTAGCTCAGCTGGCACTTATGGAAACCTAGCAAACCTATATATTTATGTAAACTAGACACCTAGGGGAATTCAGAATGGGGTGACTTGTAGGGCTCCGACCAGGTTCTGTTCCCCAGAAGCCTTTGCAAACATTAAAATTTGTCAAAAAAAACACTTTCTCCTCACATTTCGGTGATAAAAGTTCTGGAATCTGAGAGGAGCCACAAATTTCCTCCCACCCAGCATTCCCTGAAGTCGCCCAATAAGAATAGCACCTCACTTGTGTGGGTAGGCCTAGTGCCCGCGACAGGAAATGCCCCAAAACAAAACATGGTCACATCACATTTTCCCAAATAAAACTGAGCTGTTTTTTGCAAAGTGCCTAGCTGCGGATTTTGGACTCTAGTTCAGCTGACACTTAGGGGAACCTAACAAACCCATACATTTATGAAAACTAAACACCTAGGGGAATTCAGAATGGGGTGACTCGTTGGGCTCCCGCCAGGTTCTGTTACCCAGAATCCTTTGCAAACATTAAAATTTGTCAAAAAAACACTTTTCCTCACATTCTGGTGGTAGAAAGTTCTGGAATCTGAGAGGAGCCACACATTTCCTTCCACCCAGCATTCCCCCAAGTCTCCCAATAAAAATGGTACATCACTTGTGTGGGTGGCCCAGGAGCCTGCAACTGGAAAAGGCAAAACGTGTAGAGATTGAGGGGATAGCAAAGCACAATTTTTTCTTTTATACATTTGTAGACTGACTCTGCTTTGGGGACCCACACAACTGAGGTATCATTTCACTTGGGAGACTGAGGGGAATGCTGGGTGGTAGGAAATGTGTGCCGGTGTGGTGATCCTACAAAGAAAAGTGTGGAAAATATGCTTTTCTAAGCACATTTTGAGGTTTGCAGAGGAGTCTGGGTAAGAAAATGTTGGGGAATCAACGCAAGCCACACCTCCCTGGAGTCCTCTGGGTGTCTAGTTTTAAAATATGTCTGGGTTTGGTAGGTTTCCTTAGATGACCGCCGCACCCCGGGACCAAAAACACAGGTAACCTCCCCTGCGAAAAACAGGTAGTGTTGCAGTAGATCATTTTGATGTGTCCACGTCCTTCTGTTATGTTCTAAACACTAAAAATGTGAAAAGAAACACACATAGGTTATGTTAAGAAGACCCCTTACCCACCAACACAGTTGGTGGCATGCTTCATCATTGGGGTCCTACCCGAGACACCTAGCATGTCACGGGTGTGCTCAGACGTCTGATTACAGTGGAGCAGGTTTTGTCATTTTTACCACACATACTGGTTAAATTTGGCACAAGTGTGAGTGATGGTTCAGCAGATCAAATTTTATTAACAAAAGATTTCACAAAAATGAAATTCACTGTTAATAACTGAAAGGCCAAAAAACGGAACCAACGACACAGCTCATGAGCTGTAAAGCCGCGTCAAGGCACCAACTGCTTTACAGTCCATTCACAACCTTTCATACATGACATGCACAAAACCATTCACGCCACCATCCTCGTGCCCAGCACATTAGAACACTCGCATCAGCAGACAGCACCATTCAATGGCCTATAACTTTCAGACGCCCACATTCCTTATACAGCAATCACACCAGCTGATGGGAATGTGTGTATTGGCGTTTTGCTGGCAGTGTGTTGCAATGGTTAACAACAGGTCACTATTTACACCTACACTTTTTTTAAACAAGAAAGAGACCACTAACTAATTACAAATAAGTACAAAACTACAAACTCAAAAGCTCTAACTAAATGCATGACAGTAATGCCAACCGTGAAACTGAACAAAAAATATAAAACAATACAGAACAGGAAGTTTTCACTCATGGTAGTTCCCAATAATTCTTTTAGGTGTGGTATCTTCTAAAATAGCCGGCCACACACAGCCCAGGCTTAGAAGGACAATCAGGGCAGTAGTTCAGAGTCTCACTCCGGATACCTCTTCGGGTACAGACTCTACATTTCTTAGTGGGAAAGTCTTTTTTGGAAGTGGGAGGAATGTGATCATGAAAGTGGAGATCTTTGAATCTAGCCACATCCTCCACCACTGCTACTCTAGGAACTCTTGCCTGCTCCATCACAATAAGGCTCTCTATCACCGACTCCCGAAATTTAACAAATTTCATCTTTGACGTTTTTTACAGACAAGCTCCCTTGGATAGCCTTACTCACTAACTCCAAAAGTGGGCGTACAAGCAGGCGGGGTGGGGGGGGTCAATACTGGAATCCCTACCAGTGTAGACCCAGAAATTATACACATATCCTGTACTACTTTCTGACAGCATATACAATTTAAGTCCATACTGTGCCCTCTTGCTAGCAATGTACTGCTTAAAAACCAAGGCCCGTATTTATACTTTTTGACGCTAAACTGCGCTAACGCAGTTTAGTGTCAAAAAGTTTTGCGCCGGCTAACGCCATTCTGAAGCGCCATGCGGGCGCCGTATTTATTGAATGGCGTTAGCCGGCGCTAACAGACCGGCGCTGCCTGGTGTGCGTGGAAAAAAACCACGTACACCAGGCAGCGCCGGCGTTGGGGAAAATGGCGTTAGGGCGTCTTAAAATGGTGCAAGTCAGGTTGATGCCAAAAAATCGCCTCCACCCGATTTGCGCCATTTTTAACGACGCCCAGATGCCATTTACATGACTCCTGTCTTAGTAAAGACAGGAGTCATGCCCCCTTGCCCAATGGCCATGCCCAGGGGACTTATGTCCCCTGGGCATGGTCATTAGGCATTGAGGCATGTAGGGGGGCACAAATCAGGCCCCCCTATGCCAAAAAAATATATAAAAAAAATAAAAAATTATACTTACCTGAACTTACCTGAATGTCCCTGGGATGGGTCCCTCCATCCTTGGGTGTCCTCCTGGGGTGGGCAAGGGTGGCAGGGGGGTCCCTGGGGGCATGGGAGGGCAGCTGTGGGCTAATTTTGAGCCCACAGGTCCCTTAACGCCTGCCCTGACCCGGGCGCTAAAATCCGGCTCAAATGCGGGTTTTTTTGCCCCGCCCACTCCCGGCCGTGATTTTTGCCCGGGAGTATAAATATGACGCATTTGCGTCGCAGTCATTTTTTTAGACGGGAACGCCTACCTTGCATCTCATTAACGCAAGGAAGGCGTTCACGCAAAAAAATGACGCTCTTTCCTCATACTTTGGCGCTAGACGCGTCTAACGCCAAAGTATAAATATGGCGTTAGTTTTGCGCCGAATTTGCGTCGAAAAAAACTACGCAAATTCGGCGCAAACGGAGTATAAATATGCCCCTAAGCGTCCCTTGAACAGGATCAAAGACTCATCTACAGATATTTATTTTCCTGGAACTGAAACATCTGAAAAACGATCTACAAAATGATCAAGGGCACGCCTAATCTTAAAAAGACAGTCACAGTCAGGGTGATCTCGGGGCAAGGCTAAAGCATTGTCAACAAAATGTAGCATCTGAAGAAGAAGCAAATACCGATTACCAGTCATGGTTGCAGGAAATATAGCCGTTGCCATCAAGGGACTAGTAAACCAATAAGAAGCCAGTGACGTCTTCCTTATCAACCCCATCAAAAAAGTCAAACCTAGGAACGTTTTCAACTCATCCAGATTTGTGGGAATCTAGACTGAGGCCTAAGTCTGGCAGTGTTGTCCCTCAAATACTGCTCCATATTCAAATTAGTCTGCTCAACAATCTCTTCCAAAAATACATTGTCCATAAACAACTGAAAGAATTTGACAGGCAAAACGTTTTCTGTATTGACCAGTAAATGAGCAGTAATGCAGGGAACTGTGGCTCCTCCATTTTTGGGGCAATCCATGTGTCTGGTCTTCCAATGGGAAACCTTTCAGCCCCAGGCTGCTGCACTATTGGCACATCAATGTCCTCCTCTAAAACAGGCCCTTCATCTGCACTGAGAGCGGCTTCCTTATCAGAAGATTCCTCTCAGACAGAAAACTCACTGCCAGAATCTCTCACTTCCTCCTCTGCCTCAGATGCAGAGTCAGTCTCATAATCATGGTCAGAAGACGACTCAAAAAGCATGCCAACAACCTTCTGAGCGCTCACTCTGCGGCTAGCCATGATCCTTTCTAAGAAGCGTAACTTGACAAAAGTTCCATCAACAACCAACACTGCCTAAAATGAGTAATAAACAAAGTGTGGCTTTATCAAAAGAGTTATGTACTCAAAAACTATACCAGTCACTTGCCTGAAAAAGCTAAACTCACCAGCAAGTACTCTTCACAGACACAGCAATCACCAATGATATCCCACGAAAAAGAAGAAAAAAATGAAAAATAAACATAAAGACAACACAAATATCATTGTGCACAAATCTAAGGACAATCTCACACACAATACTGCATTTAGGACGCCACCTACAAACATGTCATGCATGTCAACAATACTCCGTTTAGCCCCTCCAAAACCCCCAAAGGAGAAGGAATCACCTTTTTCACGTCCTCTCTCCAATAGCGCTGGAAGCAAATATCTTCCAGCGCATCCCCGGCAGCATTTGATGTCGTCATGAGATTGCCCGGCGGGATCGGGGTGGAAGGGGAGCAATTCCCATTCCATCCCCAATGGGGGTGTGTGGGTGGGAGGCCCACGGGGGAGTGCTAGTGCTCCCCGTGGGCCGGATGCAGGACGAGCTGGGCTCGTCCTCAGCACACGACAACCGTGGGCGAGGGCGAGCCCAGCTCATCCAAGGCACCTAAGGGGTTAAAAAATAGCTTGTATTAGCTACTTATTCTGTATTTAACATGGTAGTTAGAGGGTCGTTCTGCTGGAAATCTTCCAAATTATAGGGTGTCATTTTGTTTACGTTAATGTGGCGCAATGAGGGCAAAATCACCGCTCCAAGGGGCACATTTAAGAAAAGTGGTGTTGCACCTAGTGCAGCGCCACTTTCCTTGCGCCCCTTAGCGCCCCCTACCGCCACCTTGTGTGCACCGTAATTAAAATATGGTGCAGGGTACGGTGCAATAGCTTCAGAATTTTTTACGTTGTTGATGTACTGTTCATGGTTAGCATCAAAGTTTTGGTGCTAACCCTGAACAGTACATAGGGGCCTATTGTAATCAATGATGTGCCTTAACTTAATGCCTGCTCTGAGCAGGCGTTAAAAATGCTAAAATAAATGGCACAAAGAAATCTTTTTAGATTTCTTTGCACCATTTTTTTGCCCCCCTAAATGCATGCACTGTGTAACCCTTTGCACTACATTTTACCTGCGCCAGGTATAATGTATGCAAAGGAGCGTTCCTCTGTTAGGAGGGCTGAAAAAATGGCGCAAAGAAATCCAAAAGATGTTTTTGTGTCATTTATTTTGGCACTTTTAATGCCTGCTCAGAGCAGGTGTTAAAAGGAGGCATGCCATTGTTTTCAATGCGCTTTGCATGATTAGTGTCAACATTTTGACGCAATCCAGCAGAGCTCAGAACGAGCGTAAAAAAGTTTGATGCTAGTTCTCCTAACTATCGCCATGGGGCACCATATCTTAGGTATGGCACACACATGGCAGCATTAGGGGAGCGTAAGAAAAGAGGCACAGCTCTGGGTATAGCACCACTTTTCTTGAATCAGGGCCTATATATATATATATATATATATATATATATATACATATATACTGTAGCATTCTTAGAGGCAGATTTAAGAGCCCCTAGTGCCACCGGGACACCCCTTTTCATGATGCTCCGGTGACGCTAACCACTGCCCACTGCTCCATATTTGTAAGGAGGTGCAACGCCACTTTTTGTGGCGTTACACATCCTTGTAAATATGGCCCCTCCAATGCAATTTTCTGCATCAGAGGGGCGTGCAATGGATGTTGCAGTGGGCGTTCCGCCACAACGCGCACTGCTTTTGACTCTGCTGCAGATTTACGAGAAATCATAAATCTGTGGCAGCGCCAAAAACTAACTCCACCCCAGGGGAGACGTTAGCATGGCAAAACGAGGAGGAATACTTTTATTCCTCCTCGTTTTTTGCTTTCTCTATGTGTGCTGCAGAATGCAGCACACATAGAAGAAGCAAAATGCCATGGATGATTGTTTATGTGCAGGGAGGTGTCCCTTCCTGCACATAAACAATCAATCTAAAATGACTGTGGTACTTCTATGTGTGCTGCAAAATGCAGCACATATAGAAGGCCAAATCGCCATTATAGAATGTTATGTGCAGGAAAGGACTCCTTCGTGCACATAAACAATCTATCCCCTCAACGCAGACACCCTTGCACTATGGTGCAAGGATGCCTGCATTGGCACAGGCAGCTTAATTCAGCGCCTACGCAGAGTGAAACACAGGGGTGCGCTGTATTTCTGTAAATAGGGCACATCCCTGCATTTCAAAAGTGGCGCAGTGCAGCACTGCTATTTTTGGCACAGCACCACACTGCACCAATTTGGCATAACTCAGGACTTGAGTGTCCAAAAAGGTGTTGAGAATATTTACATGGGAGCTTTGTATTGTACAGATTACAACTTTAAATCGTAGTTATTTAATACAGAGTGCCTTCAATCAACACAGTTAGAATTAAAGTCTACACTTGTGCACTCTTAGATACCATGGATAAATCTGAAACTGTATTCATTCATAATGGGGAAGATACCATGAAGGCAGTAGGAATCAAAAAGTATTCATTTATTTACTTATTGTAGACTTCCTAGATACTGCCTGCAGGCTCTGAGCAGTGAAAAGTGCACACATGCAATGGGTTTGGCAGAGGGCCCAACCTCCTGCCTTATGCAGCCAAAGACCACACACAGTGCAGATTAGAAATTCAGCACAACACAAAACAAGCATTTGTAATGCAATAGGTCTTGCATTAGCGAAAGTTTGAGCTGTTGACATTGTAAATGATAATGACAATCTCGCCTTTGGGACCTTATAAATATTTAGCCATACAGAACATTAAACCTTTATCAGAAACCAACTGTATTTATGCATTCCTTCATACACTTGTCATTAGACTGTAATGGTCCAAAAAGCTCCTACAGAGCACCATATTAAAAATAGCATTTGAAATAAACCTGGTCAGGTAACCATATAGTCACCCCATAGAGGGCATAATCACATGAAAAAGGAATAACAAAGAACTTTGCAGTGGGACCATTTAATCAGCCCCTTGACGGCATAGTGTGTTAAGCATTTCCAGGCTTAGTAGGCCTTTTAAATAACATTTAACTGTGGAGTCAGCGGCCGCAGGTTCCTGTACAGTCAACATCAGAAGGTGCAGTACCACTGGTCATGGCTAGATGTCCCTCTAGAGTCAACAGCAAAAGGTACAGTACCACTGGTCGTGGTTAGATGCCCCTGTAGAATCAACAACAGAAGATGCAGTATACTGGTAGCTAGATGTCACTGTAGAGGAAAAAGCATTCAGAGTACAGTGTCAGAGAATGCTGCTAACAGCTCATGTGTTTTGCCTAAGATGAAGTGTAGCTTTGTACTGACTTAGTTGTGTCCTATAGCAGTTATCATCCTTCAGCTCTTGAAGAGCATAATGCATCATACCTTTGCAGGCCTATCATATCTATCAAAATATTATTACAAATAAGGTTCTTATAACACAAACTCTTAGCTGTAAAAACAAAAGTATCCACACAAAAGACATTGAGCACACTTTGAATGGTGGAAGAGGTTATGATTTTGGGGCCCATTCTAACCTAGTGTGACCCAGAATATGACCTAGACAGAAAGAGCACATCGTTCTGAATGTTTTGCAGATGGTCCCATTGTCCTAGGACCACCACAGGCTGAGTTATGGGGGAAATGTGTTGTAAAAGGAATGGCTGCAAATCATTATGGGGTGAGTTTCCCTGAGTGCAGTGAGTCAACAGCAGAAGGTGCAGTATCACTGGTCCTGGCTAGATGTCTCTGTAGAGTCACCAGCAGAAGGTGCAGTTACCACTGGTTGAGACTAGGGGGCATATTTATACTCCGTTTGCGCCGAAATTGCGTCGTTTTTTTTTACGCAATTTCGACGCAAAACTAACGCAAACTAACGCCATATTTATACTATGGCGTTAGAGGCGAATAGCGCCAAAGTTCCCGGAATGTGCGTCATTTTTTAGCGTGAACCCCTTCCTTGCGTTAATGATATGCAAGGGAGGCGTTCCCGTCTAAAAAATGACTCCCAGGCCTTTACGTGGTATTTATACTCCCGGGCAAAAGAGACGCCCGGGAGTGGGCGTTGCTAAAAACGGCGCATTTGCGCCGCTTTTTAACGCCTGGGTCAGGCATGGCGTTAAGGGACAAGTGGGCTCAAAATGAGCCCAGAGTGCCCTCCCCTGCCCCCAGGGACCCCCCCTGCCACCCTTGCCCACCCCAGGAGGACACCCAAGGCTGGAGGGACCCACCCCAGGGACATTCAGGTAAGTATTTTTTTATTTTTTTTTAATGATTTTTTTTGGCATAGGGGGGCCTGATTTGTGCCCCCCTACATGCCACTATGCCCAATGACCATGCCCAGGGGACAGAAGTCCCCTGGGCATGGCCATTGGGCAAGGGGGCATGACTCCTATCTTTACAATGATAGGAGTCATGTTGATGGGGGATGGGCGTGGAAAATAAATGGCGCAAGTCGGGTTACGACGATTTTTTCGACGTAACCTGACTTGCCCCATTTTAAGACGCCCATGCGCCATTTTCCCCCTACGCCGGCGCTGCCTGGTGTACGTGGTTTTTCTCGCGCACACCAGGCAGCGCCGGTCTGCTTGCGCCGGCTAACGCCATTCAATAAATACGGCGCCCGCATGGCGCTGCAGAATGGCGTTAGCCGGCGCAAAACTTTTTGACGCTAAACTGCGTTAGCGCAGTTTAGCGTCAAAAAGTATAAATATGGGCCTAGATATCCCTGTAGTCAACAGCAGATGGTGCAGTACCAGTGGCCGTGGCTAGATGTCCCTGTAGAGTCAACAGCAGAAGGTGCCGTACCATTGGTCGTGGCTAGATGTCCCTGTGGAGCCAAAAGCACTCAGAGTACAATGTCACAGAACGCTGCCAGAAGTTCTTCTGATGTCAGAAGCTCAAAATATCCCCCAAACCTTGAAATGGCTGGAGAAGTACCAGGTCCTCAGTGAAATGCCTGAAATATTTAGCTATGCAGCACATTAAACTTGTATCAGAAATAAACAGTGCTTGTACATTCCTTCGTACACTTGGCATTCAACTGTAATGGTTCGATCAGCCCCTACAGAGCACCACATTAAAAATAGCATTTGAAAGAAACATGGTCATTTAACCATACTGTATAGTCAGTCCCTAGAGGGCATAAGCTCATGAAAAAGGAATGACAAATAATTTTGCAGTGGAACCATATAATCAGCCTCTTGAGGGCATAGTGTATTACTCATTTCCAGGTGTAGCAGGTCTTTTAAAAAACATTTAACTGTTGAGTCAGCGGCACAAAGTTGCAGTGCCGCAGGTCCTTGCTAGATGTCCCTGTACAGTCAACAGCAGAAGGTGCAGTACCACTGGTCATGGCTAGATGTCCCTGTAGAATCAACAACAGAAGATGCAGTATACTGGTAGCTAGATGTCACTGTAGAGGAAAAAGCATTCAGAGTACAGTGTCAGAGAATGCTGCTAACAGCTCATGTGTTTTGCCTAAGATGAAGTGTAGCTTTGTACTGACTTAGTTGTGCCCTATAGCAGTTATCATCCTTCAGCTCTTGAAGAGCATAATGCATCATACCTTTGCAGGCCTATCATATCTATCAAAATATTATTACAAGTAAGGTTCTTATAACACAAACTCTTAGCTGTAAAAACAAAAGTTTCCACACAAAAGACATTGAACACACTTTGAATGGTGGAAGAGGTTATGATTTTGGGGCCCCTTCTAACCTAGTGTGACCCAGAATATGACCTAGACAGAAAGAGCACATTGTTCTGAATGTTTTGCAGGTGGTCCCATTGTCCTAGGACCACCACAGGCTGAGTTATGGGGGAAATGTGTTGTAAAAGGAATGGCTGCAAATCATTATGGGGTGAGTTTCCCTGAGTGCAGTGAGTCAACAGCAGAAGGTGCAGTATCACTGGTACTGGCTAGATGTCTCTGTAGAGTCACCAGCAGAAGGTGCAGTTACCACTGGTTGAGACTAGATATCCCTGTAGTCAACAGCAGATGGTGCAGTACCAGTGGCCGTGGCTAGATGTCCCTGTAGAGTCAACAGCAGAAGGTGCCGTACCATTGGCCGTGGCTAGATGTCCCTGTGGAGCCAAAAGCACTCAGAGTACAATGTCACAGAACGCTGCCAGAAGTTCTTCTGATGTCAGAAGCTCAAAATATCCCCCAAACCTTGAAATGGCTGGAGAAGTAC
Organism: Pleurodeles waltl; assembly: GCF_031143425.1. Classification (NCBI taxonomy): domain Eukaryota; kingdom Metazoa; phylum Chordata; class Amphibia; order Caudata; family Salamandridae; genus Pleurodeles; species Pleurodeles waltl. Next base: position 505,881,462 of record NC_090447.1, on the reverse strand, counting down.
CAGGTCCTCAGTGAAATGCCTGAAATATTTAGCTATGCAGCACATTAAACCTGTATCAGAAATAAACAGTGCTTGTACATTCCTTCGTACACTTGGCATTCAACTGTAATGGTTCGATCAGCCCCTACAGAGCACCATATTAAAAATAGCATTTGAAAGAAACATGGTCATTTAACCATATAGTCTGTCCCTAGAGGGCATAAGCTCATGAAAAAGGAATGACAAATAATTTTGCAGTGGAACCATATAATCAGCCTCTTGAGGGCATAGTGTATTACTCATTTTCAGGTCTAGCAGGTCTTTTAAAAAACATTTAACTGTTGAGTCAGCAGCACAAAGTTGCAGTGCCCCAGGTTCTTACTAGATGTCCCTGTACAGTCAACAGCAGAAGGTGCAGTACCACTGGTCATGGCTAGATGTCCCTGTAGAGTCAACAACAGAAGGTGCAGTACCACTGGTCATGGCTAGATGTCCCAGTAGAGCCAAAAACACTCACAGTATCACAGAATGCTTCAAAGTTCTTTTGACGACAGCACGTGCATTTTGCCTAAGATCAAGTGTAGCTTTCCACTGAGTTAGTTGTGCTTTAAAGTAGCTATCATCTTTCAGTCCCTTGAGAGCATAGTGTATTACACATTTGCAAGCCTAGCAGATCTGTCAAAATATTATTACAAATAAGTCTCTTATAAGACATACTCCTCTTAGTTATAAAAAGAAAAAAAGTTTCAGCCAAAAGAGAGATTAAATATACATTGAATAGTGGAAGAGGTTATAATTGTGGGACCCCCTCCAACCTGGTGTGACCCAGATTACCTGGACAGAAAGAGCACATTGTTCTGAATGTTTTGGTGGCGGTCCCATTTTCCTAGAGCCACCACGGGCTGAGTTATGTGGGAAAATGTGTTGTAAACGGAATGGCTGCAGAGCATTATGAGATGAGTTTCCCTGAATGCAGTGAATATGTAAAATCAATGCCTGAAAAGCATTATGGGGTGAGTTTCCCCAAGTGCAGTGAATCTGGTAGTATTAGTTCTCATGCTCTGCAGGGAGAGCAGCTGATGAGCATTCAATACCTGTGTTGATTTCATGCTATATAAAGCCACACAACAAAATGTACAACACACACACAAGACACAACTACATGTATTTACTGATTATGTAAAGTAAGGAACAAGTGAAGGGCAAACTTGGAAAACTAACCACAAACACTTTACACAAGTGCTTATTGACAAAGAGACAAACCACACAAATAGTTTGTCCAAACAACAGAAAAACAATGTAGGCATAATTAAACTGTAATTGGCTAGTGCTCCTTAGCCAAGAAAAGGAAGTGACGTATCGGCTGCCAAACTAGTTAGGAGGAAGCAAAGAAGAGCAACACTACCTTCAACCTATGGTAAACGGCAGGTAGAGGCAGGTGGGAGCAAAATCCTTTACTTATTCCAACAGGTCTTGGAGACAGCGCATGCCGCTGTCTGGGCTCAACCTAATAAAAGAATAAAATTAATTTAAACAAAATGCAAAAAAAAGTGAGTTTTAGTTATAACTTAAACATGTAAAACAAATGAAATACGCCATTTATGGTTATCAATGCTCTCAGAAAGTTCTATAATTTGTGCTGTCCGCCATGCTCATAATACCAACTTCAAAATGGCACAAAGGCACAGACATAGCAATGAAGATAACCACATGGAGTGTGGCAGCACCTAGAGTGTGTGCTGACAGCATTGATAACCGTAACTGATGAATTTCAGTGATTTTACACATTTGAGCAAGAATCATAACTCACTTTTTAACTATATTTTTTCAGTGATAGAGTTATATCTAAATTCACTAAAAACATGGTTAAAATCTGAATTATGTCTGTAGTTCAAATGCGTAAAACAACTGTAACTAGCCAGCTATTTTGTTAGCACTCTAAGGGGCAGATTTATAGAATGTGGCTGCACAGAGTGCAGCACCACTTTCCCTGCGCCCCTTAGTGTTCCCTACCGCCACCATGTGTGCGCCGTATTTAAAATACGGCGCGCCATGGCGCAGGATAGGGGGCAATAGCGCCTTTTTTCATGACACTATTGATGTACTCTGCAGGAGTAGCACAAAAATATTGGCACTACTCTTGCAGAGTACACAGGGTCCCATTATAATGGAAGCCCCCTTTTAACGCCTGCTCTGAGAAGGCATTAAATGTGCTGTACAAAATGACGCAAGGAAATCTCTTAGATTTCCTTGCACCATTTCTTCAGGACCCCTAACGGGGGAAGGCCCCCTTTCCATACTTCATGCTGGTGCAGTCATAATGTAGCGCAAAGGGTTACAAAGTGGCGCAATGCATGCATTGCGCCACTCTGCATACATTCACCTCTCTGTAAATATGGTGCCAGGATTTTGGCCTCATTGGGCCACATTAGCGTAAAATAAATTATGCTAATGTGGCGCAAGGTGGGGCTTGGGGCTTATAAATATGCCCCTAAAAATCTTGCCATAACTCAAGGTTGTGTGCCACACACAGTGTACATATTTGTCCACAGCATAGGTGCACAAGAACAGTTGATGGATTAAGTCACACCAAAATCCCAGGACAGCCTGTTTTCGTGCGGCATGACACTAACTTACTCCCAGTTCCATTTTCCTCATTTCAGTGCATGCTGGCAACATGGTCATTGACTGAGATGTAAGACCATAATTGTTGATACAGATTAGGGTAGGCGGTAAATGGCAGTTGCACTTTATCATACCTGGCCATGCTTTCTCCTTTCAGATGGATCAAGCGGAAACAAACTGAGACTGATGCTACAGAAAAGAGAAGGTAAGCTAAGGTGAAGGGAGAAGATATGTTTTCTATATGTTACATTATTTCTTCCTTCCTTTTACGAAATAAAAAAATATTGAAAATTAAGGGCCATATTTATACTTTTTGACGCAAAACTGCGCTAACGCAGTTTTGCGCCAAAAAAATTAGCGCCGGCTAACGCCATTCTGAAGCACCATGCGGGCGCCGTATTTATTGAATGGCGTTAGCCGACCGGCGCTGCCTGGTGTGCGTGAAAAAAAACCACGTACACCAGGCAGCGCCGGCGTAGGGAAAAATGGCGTTTGGGCGTCCTAAAATGGAGCAAGTCAGGCTGAGGCAAAAAAAACGTCTTAACCCGATTTGCGCCATTTTTTTTTGGCGCCCAACCCCCATTAACATGACTCCTGTCTTAGCAAAGACAGGAGTCATGCCCCCTTGCCCAATGGCCATGCCCAGGGGACTTCTGTCCCCTGGGCATGGTCATTGGGCATAGTGGCATGTAGGGGGGCACAAATCAGGCCCGCCTATGCCAAAAAAAAAATTAAAAAAAATACTTACCACAACTTACCTTTTCTTCCCTGGGGTGGGTCCCTCCATCCTTGGGTGTCCTCCTGGGGTGGGCAAGGGTGGCAGGGGGTGTCCCTGGGGGCATGGGAGGGCACCTCTGGGCTCATTCTGAGCCCACAGGTCCCTTAACGCCTGCCCTGACCCAGGCGCTAAACTCCGGCGCCAATGCAGGTTTTTTAGTCCCGCCCACTCCTGGGCGTCATTTTTGCCCGGGAGTATAATTACGACGCAATAGCATCGGAGACATTTTTTTAGACGGGAACGCCTACCTTGCATATCATTAACGCAAGGAAGGTGTTCACGCAAAAAAATGACGCTAACTCCATGAACTTTGGCGCTAGACGCGTCTAACGCCAAAGTATAAATATGGAGTTAGTTTTGCGTCGAATTTGCGTCGAAAAAAACGACGCAAATTCGGCGCAAACGGAGTATAAATATGCCCCTAAATATTCAGTGATGGCAGATATTGCCTTGTATATTTACCAAAGGTTTGTGCAACAACAATACATCATTTAGTTGCTAATTCTGTCTCGCTACTTTTAAAGCATTTGTAGGTAAAGGCAAAGGTCTAGAGATTTCTGGGTATCTCAGGAAGTCTCTTCCAACATGAGATAAGGTAAGATGAAGTTCTAGACGTTGGAGACTAGTGTTTGAAGTGTTCTTTCAATTAAATACTTGTGTTTACACGGTGAATAGACCTTTGCGGGTAATCAGCCGTAGGTATCTGGCTGCCATGAAGAGGCAGACGGATGACTTGGTGATGCAGACTGGTCGCATTCAATAAAATGCCTTTCAGATAATACCTAGTATTTGCTTCATTTTTTATTGGTTGCCACTGAAAGCCTCTCACCGCTGAAGTGAAGCAATCGAACCTTGGCAGTCCAGATGTGTTGTAATGAATAAGGTTCTAGACTCTTTGGAGTTTCTTAATAGTCTTGACTAGAAGTCCTGTGCATCGGGTACAGAATGTAGACAAAAGTATTCATTATTTCAAAAAACATTTTGTTTTTTACAGTCCCAATTTTTCAACACAGAAACACCACCTGAAGTCAATACCTGTCTCACGCTTTGTTGCGCTTTGAGAAGATTGAGGTGAAGGGCCTATGAGCTGGAAAAAATGATACCTATTCATCATGCTTTCTTAAGGATTTGAGGGACTTGCTGATAGCAAAATCAGCATGTCATTGATATCCCTTCTTTAGCAGCAGACAAACACCGCAAGGCAGACTTGAGTGACACCACACGAACCAGCTCAAAAGAATGAGTTTCAAATGATGGGTTGATGCATGTCACACCCGAGGTCCATTCTGTCTGCTATCAGTATGAACAGTGAGAATCTCCAGAGGAACTGGATAGGTTTAACAACACTGGATCTAAACCGTCACGTAATGCTTTGAGAGAAGAAAGGTGGTTTGGAGAAACAATGGGGCATATTTATACTCTGTTTCTGCCGGATTTGCGTCGTTTTTTTTTACGCAAATCCGACGCAAAACTAACTCCATATTTATACTTTGGCGTTAGACCCGTCTAGCACCAAAGATCTTGGAGTTTGCGTCATTTTTTAGCGTGGACACCTTCCTTGCGTTAATGATATGCAAGGTAGGCGTTCCCTTCTAAAACATTACTCCGAGGCATGTGCGCCGTATTATACTCCCGGGCAAAAATGACGCCCGGGAGTGGGCGGGTCAAAAAAAATGACGTCCAGCCGCTTTTGCGTCATTTCTTAACGCCTGGTCAGGGCAGGCGTTAAGGGACCTGTGGGCTCAGAAGGAGCCCAGAGGTGCCCTCCCATGCCCCCAGGGACACCCCCTGCCACCCTTGCCCACCCCAGGAGGACGCCCAAGGATGGATGGACCCATCCCAGGGAACTTAAAGTAAGTTCAGGTAAGTATTTTTTTATTTATTTTTTTGTGGCATAGGGGGGCCTGATTTGTGCCCCCCTACATGCCACTATGCCCAATGACCATGCCCAGGGGACAGAAGTCCCCTGGCCATGGCCATTGGGCAAGGGGGCATGACTCCTGTCTTTGCTAAGACAGGAGTCATGTCAATGGAGGGTGGGAGTAAAAAAAATTGGCGCAATTCGGGTTGAGGCAGATTTTTTGCCTCAGACCGACTTGCCCCATTCTTTGACGCCCAAGCTCCATTTTCCCCTACGCCGGCGCTGCCTGGTGTGGGTCATTTTTTTTGACGCACACCAGTCAGCTCCACCGGCTAACGTCATTCCATAAATAAGGGGCCCGCATGGCGCTTTGGAATGGCGTTAGCCGGCGTTAAATTTTTTGACGCACAACTGCATTGGCGCAGTTGTGCGCCAAAAAGTATAAATACGGCCCAATATATTTTGCCAAGCCAATCTTTGCTGGATATTGTTATCATATATAGAATTTAACGAAAACAGTTCCCGCCATTTAATTGGTCAAATAGTGCTCATGTACTAAGAATCAACATCTCACAGCATTTTCATCAGCCATTAGAAGTCTCCATCTTAGATCAAGACTGAGAAACGGTGAGTTTCACTAGCAGAAAATCAATTTTTGCAAACAAGTTATTCATTTTTCTTAAAACAATGAGCTTTATGTCTGCTCAGCTTTCAAATAGAGTTTTTTTCACCTCAAAACCCACAGAACTAGGGCCCATATTTATACTTTTTGACGCAAACCAGCGGCGGTGCTGGTTTGCGTAATTTTTTTTACAGCCGGCTAACGCCATTCCTACGCACCATGCGGGCGCCTTATTTAAGGAATGACGTTAGCCAGCGCTGCCGACTGGTATGAGTAAAAAGAAATACTCAAACCAGTCAGCGCCGGCGTAGGGGAAAATGGAGGTTGTGCATCAAAAAATGGTGCAAGTCAGGTTTGAGGCAAAAATCATGCCTCAAACCGGACTTGCGCCATTTTTTGACGCACAACCCCCATTGAAATGACTATGCCCCCTTTCCCAATGGCCATGCCCAGGGGACTTCTGTCCCCTGGGCATGGTCATTGGGCACAGTGGCATGTAGAGGGGCCCAAATTAGGCCCCCCTATGCCACTTTAAACAAAATAAAAATAAAAATACTTACCTCAACTTACCTGTACTTACCTGGGATGGGTCCCCCCATCCATGGGTGTCCTCCAGGGGTGGGCGAGGGTGTGTCGCTGGGGGCAGGGAAGGGCACCTCTGGACTCCTTCCATGGTCAGAGACCATGGAAGTGAGCTCACAGGTCCCTTAACGCCTGCCCTGACCCAGGCGTTAAAAAACAGCACACATCAGGCTGTGCGCCGTTTTTTAAGGCCTGTGCGTGAAAATGACGCTGGAGTATAAATAAGGCGCACAGGCCTTAAAGTCATTTTTGGGGCGGGAACGGCTACCTTGCATGTCATTAACGCAAGGCAGTTTCTCGCATCCAAAAAATGATGCACACAGAGGAATTTTGACGTCCGCGGGCTCGGGCGTCAAAGTTTAAATATGGTGCACGGTTTGCGCCGAATGTGCGTCCAAATTTTTGAATCACGTTTGGTGCAAACAGTGTATAAATATGCCCCTAGGTTAGTAGAGGCTTTTGATACTCCACCTTTTAGGGAAGCTCAATGAAGGTTCTGCCTCATCATTCTACAGGACAAGACCTCGTGGCTTGTTGACTATTTTCATGTAAGGAGAAAATCAACATGTCCTGTTTCTTTAAGTGATTTATATATTACTGTCCATTGCCTTTTCTCCTCTCTCCACCTAGTTTTAACAAAGTCTAGTTGCAGATAGTGGGATTCTGGTTTAAATTATTTTCATTTTCTAAATGTTTTCAACATTGTGGTTCTTATTACTCAGACTTACCTTCTCTGAAGAGTAGCCTCACTTTCGGATTACTACCCCAAATCCGATGTGACTTTAGGTCCTCTCTAAAGGAGGCCTTTATGATCCCCCATGCCACTTGAGGGCTAGCGAACTTCACTGCAGAAACCAAATATTTAAACTGCTGAAATCTAAATTTTGAAATAGCAAGCCACCAGCTCTCAGATTGTGTAATGACCTTTAATGTAGATCAATCTTTGTTGTATTTTAACTTGTAATCTGAAGCATACTCAAATATGTTTCATGCACGCTTACTACCTTTATGTTGAATATACTAACGTTGTTGAGTAGCAATAAGGAGCAATGAACTCTTCTACATCTTAGCCCATCAACAATTTCCACACTTTCACATACCATTCGACTCGCCAGTGCACACACCAACATGCTGCTTAAGTACAGCAAGGGTTGTAACCAATCCTCGTCACCACAATGTTGACTCACAGTAGTCGGAATCATAAAATGTATTAAAGTTATTGAGTACACCATGGAGTGACAGGCCCATGTAGGTGTCTGCTTACCAGTAATTGGCACACTCTATCAAATTCAATTGGAACCACCCTGCACGCCAATTCATCATGCGAGAATTTCACAAGCAACCTTGATTAAAGTCTTCACTCTGCAGTGCTTCTAAGAGATTTGTGCGACTTCTTATCAAAAGACATGTTCTGCAGTCTATAGAACTTCTAAATTATCGAAAGAAAAGCGTCAGTGTTTGCAAAAGTGTAGTTTGGTGACTCTTTGTTGCTGTGTTTGTTTCAGTCCCAGTTCCCTCTAAGGCGGAGGTGTCTGTATCGGAAAACGCAGCCAAGGCCTTTTTAAATACCCCCAGGCGCCAAAAGCGGCAGCTGTGGGACAGGAACCAGCCAGATGTGCAGCAATGGTACCAGCAATTCATCTACATGGGATTTGATGAAGCTGTAGGTATTCAAAAATTACAAGCAGAGTCTTGAATAATCACGATTTTTACAGTGTGTTTATGATTAAAAACCTTCCTGAATGCGGCCAGTGTTTGCTTTCAGACAGCTTAGCCCTAGATCAAAACGGCTCTTCAGTGTTTTTCTTAGCCATATTCTACTTATTGTACAGTGGCGTGGCAGCCTGATTGAAAATAAAAATGATGCATGCGGCCAGAGCTGATAGCGTGATAGATTCAGAGTTAATTATATTGATCCAATGTACGCATGGGAACTCAGAGGCATTTGTGAGTGCAGCACCAAGAGGAAGTGTACAACTTTTAAGTAAAGTTGGACATTAGGCCTCCATGAGTTTTTTGTGTGTTCCAGTAATTACAACTGCACCTAACACAAGATGCGTGGCTCACCGAAAATTGCCACCCATTTTCTTTCACTCGTTTATGGGAATGGCGTAGTACTTACCTCAAGAAAAGATATGCAAACACTGATAGAGGCGTATTTTAGTTATATGGTATCCACTGATCTGTGTACATTAATAAATAAAAGGTAATGTTATGATAAGTGTTTCCTACTTGAGACGTGGCAGAATGAACAATTGAGTGGACACACTGCTGTGAGCTCCACAACCCTGCTGTAAAAATAGCGTAATGTCCTGTCCACCACCTACTGCCAAAATAATTATGTATCATGCCCCTTAGCTGCTGTTACAGGCCCATGGACATTCTTAATGTAAACCAGATGCATTTCTGTACATATTGGGTTCTAACTGTCCAAGGTTTCTCCAAAGTTTAAGTGAGAAAACTGATGTGGGATGCAGGCCTGGCTCCCGCATCAGGAGGGTGCACAGGCTCTGTGACTGTATGGTGTGGCCTAGCGCTAGGAAGGTGGAAGGGGGGAAGTGGGTCTATCCTTTGCTACAGACCTTGCTGCAGGTGAGTTCTCTGGGAGACAACTGCTTCACCAGTTGACCAGTTGACCCCGACTGACCTGAAGCAGAGTGACCTTTATGTTAGAAGTGGTGACTAGATCCATGAAACCAGAGTATTGACAGTCTCCAGGACTTATTGCCAAGCGAGATAAGTTGCTGGAGAGCACTGGTGATGGTATTGGCTATTGTTTAATTTGCGGGTTGAGGTTCAATTAATTAGAAGCAGGGGCTAGGCCCCTCCCAGTGCTGATGACCAGCATCCAGAGTGTCCAGGCTACTGGTTGTCCCTCTGCTTGAGTCTTGTTGCAGCAAAATGCCTCTGAGTTATAAGGAAACAGGAAGCAAAACGCTGCCAATCTGAGTAGGAGGAAGGACTGTTCTAGGAGGTAGTAAACAATCAACTTGTCCACAGAAGCCTCAGTATAACTGTGCCATGCACCGTCCATGAGCTCCCTAGCAGTATTTGCTCTGGATCTACTCTAGGAACACCTGAGCCCTGAATTCCAGTGCCTACCTGGTGCTTCAGTGCTTTGAGCTGCTATCTAGCTGTGGAGCAGAGTTCCAGGGCACAGTCTAAAGTGACAGGGGAGATGCACAAGGGCACTGTCTTGGCCACTCCAGTGTGGTGAGAGCAGAGGAAATGGTGAGAAATGGTGAAACTTTAAAAAACTCTGGTAATTTGAAAGCCTGCTGTCTTACCCTTGGACACATCCTGCTGTTTTCCTCAAGACATCAGCCACCATTATCTTACTGACAATTTAGTAAGAGCTTAATATATATTGGAGCTCTATCACATGCACATGTGGAGCTTTATGTATATTGGAGCCCTATCACGGCACATTAAATATGAATACTCCAGGCTGTAGTGTAAGAAGGGCCACCAGTTCCACAACAGTAAAATACATTTTAACAATGAAACCCTCACCCACCGAAGAGTGGCCTGCTTCTTCTTTGGGCTCCTGCTCATTATGGAAGAATGCCAGTGTAGGCATTAATCCTACTTAGAGAGGAGCAGTACATGAGATGTGATTAGGAGGTATATTCCTTTAGATAATATAGGTGAAGTACGTCAAGTTGTGTTGAGGAGAAATAATCAGTGGACAGAGAATATTACAACTGCCACCTGGTAGACTCAAACTTTATTATTGTCCCAAGTGGACAGGATTAAAATGAAATAGGGATGGATTTCACCCACAAAGAGTGATCCACAAGTTTCTGTCTCTAACAAATGCCCTTATCGGAAAGGTCCCATAGCATTCATCAGGACCTGTCCTTCTCTGCTTATCATTGTGTAATGAGCTAGTGAATGTAAAGTAAAGGATGGAATACAACACTATAGTCTTTCTCGTGATTAAGCTCCACAGGTTTTTCTGTCTATGGTATGAGATGCGTAAAACATATGCAAAACATACATACAATATATATTCAGGCAAAAGTCATTAACATGAGCCACACAATGTATTTATTGAATGAACACTGAACGCCAGCTCGAAGGCTCTAAGGTTGCTTATCTTGTGGGATTCAAGGTGTACGCCTCAACTCACCGTCCAGAATTGGCATGATGGTTTAATGTTCACCCATGATATGAAAAAGTATTAGGAAGAAATGTATCACGTAAGATATGAAGGTGAAAATAAAAAGTTATGCTATGCCGCCTCAATCTGTGGTAACCTCAATAGTGCATGAGCTGTAAAAAGCAATAACGTTGTATAAAGAAAATTGGAAGAGTCTCAAGGAATGGAACCCCAGATTCTAGTAATTCACTAGGTTGTGGAGAACTTGTCAGGAATTTGAAATCAATCCACCTGACTTGGTCTTTCCCGCATGAGCCGGTGGAGCACTTTATATAGCACTCAAGATGTGAGGTGGATTCGTTGTCTCAGCACACACAGGAAGTGAGTTGTGTTACACACCGGATATTGAGGAATGTACTTGACGGTGCACACAGAGGCAGAGTGTATTGCACCCGATTCCGCTCACATTGATAGGTGGAGAAGTGCGTCCGATTACGTAACAGACATTGAGAAATGCAGATTTTTGCCCCCGGAGCCTGGTGCTCATAGTGAAACAGAGTGGTAGGAAGGAGTGAGGAAAGGAGGCTTCACTTGTGTTTTGCACAGAAATGATGGGCGACCGCGTCGTGGGTTGTGAATGTTCAGTCTTCTAGTGTATTACTGGTTCGCATCATTGAACCATTGTGGTGTTAAAAAATACATCCATTGATGATTACGTATATTGTGTGCAGTATTACATGCTTTTCATCAAAGGAATGTCTAACAGTCCTACAGTTGCGATATGGCCAATACTTACCTGCAAACAGGTGAATGAGCTTCATATTTGGGAAATGGAATCATGGCAAAATCTAAAGCATAGTCCAGTCAACAAGGTATTTTATAGTCCTATAGATATAGATATAGATATATGCAGATATATGATTATCAGTTGGGTGATTTTGTTTCTACATGTAGCACCAGACCAATGTCAGGGAAAGAGACACAAAACCGATTGCGGCATTGAAAGATCCCCTTTTAGCAGGTGAATTCACGAGTTACAAAGTGCTGTCCGTGATATATCGTTATTAAGTCCTGATACATACGTCCACAATCTAAAGACCCAGCATTGTTCTTTCTACAGGAGAACATATGGTCTGTCAGTGGCAAGCATGCTAATTGAGTTTTCTCTATTATCGCTCAGTTAATGCCATCTTCATAATGTGACATTTCCAGAAAATGATTAGTCAGTAATGTAATTGAACGTTTGCACCTTATATTGCTCTTGTGTTAGATTATCTGGGTCTAAATGATTAGCCAATAATGTGATGACACGTCTGCACCTTACATTACTCCTGTGTTTGATTATCCGGGTCTTAACCTTCCTACATATTGAAACACAACAGGACATGTGATTAAGTTACTCCTTCGCTGTTGCACTGAATGAAACAGCTTAGCTCCCATGAGGTCGTGAGTCCCAAATCTAGATCTTTAGAAGTAATGGTGAATTTCCACACACCACATGTACAGCAAGGAAAGTGACCTGTTACCCGGGGAAGATGCCAGAGTGGAGATTTCACATTTGTGGGTACTTGTATTTGGTCTAGTATGTACCAATAGATTCCTGAGAGTCTTCCTTTGTTTAAAAACAAACAAAGCTGTGTCTAGTGATACTTTGCATTCGAAATGTGCCAATTTCTTGTTATTGCTTACTTAATATCAGTGGCAACACCTTCCATGTGTGTTGACATAGACTTGCTTGTCTGGTTGGGTTTTTATTTGTGTGCTGAGCAGTGCCATTCTGTTGTTGTTCTTGGCCTGCTTTTTGGCTTTATCCACTAGTCTTCATAAATAGGCACTGCGAATGGGACAACCCAGAATCCACTAGATGGGGCAAACTTCTGTTCTGATCCATGAGCACTGCTTATTTGTAGAAAATGTCACTGAGGACACTGATAGTGACACTTGTCACCCTCTCCCCTAGCAGAGAAAAACTGCTTCATGATCTTCCTGTTGGGACCCTAAGTGCCAGATTCCCTGTTTGGAGGAATACAAAGGCAGCCCTTTGGCAACCATACACTGCAGCTGCATTGATACGCACCAGTAGGGCGAGCCTGTTCCACTAGTCCCCGGAACTTGAGCTGTTCTGCATTTTAAGGGCCCCACTACATGTTGGGACAGTGCTTCAGCTATGGATACCCTTTAGTTCCTGAGGGATGTGACCTTGTTATGCGTGAGTGCTTATTCTAAGATGAGCAACTCCAGGTCATTACATGCACTTTCTCCATTGCTGACCTGTTCACCCACAAATCATTGTTTTCAGGAGTATTAGTCAAATTAGTTCAAAGGTAGCAAAACAAGACTAAAAAATACAGAATGCATTAAGTTATCACACAGGACCCGACGTCTGGAAACTGTAATGACAGAGAGGGTGGTGGCTACTTTGACTCTGTGCTTCCACACCTGTATTCCAAATTGTCCTGTGAACATTACCATCCGTATACTCCCTATGCCTAGCCTTCGTAACCTGATCTGACCACATTTCTGCACGGGCAACTTTGGCAGAACTGTATTATGTTATTGAACACAAATGATTTCCTCAAATTCCTGCACACTGTTCTTCTTGAGACCTAGGTGAGAACCTGGGATAATGTTTCCTTGAGTCTCGAAATAGAAAAATAGAGAAAATGAGTCATTACTATTACTTTGGTGTGTTAATGTCCCCAAATCTTGGATCCTGGAACATCTATAATTGAAAGCAATAGCCCATGGTGATGGAATACATGGGTTTTATAACACAATGGGAAAATCATGTAAAATATCTGCTCCAAATTCAAAATACACATTACCCTTTCATATGGGGTAGTATATGTCTCTATTTATGAAATCTTCCCTGACTAGAATAAAGAGGAAAATGTTTAAAATCAGTATGCTTATTTCATAAATGTTTATCTGTATGAAGCCCTTCTCTTGAGTTCAGTATAGTAATCACTTTTCACAAGTCTCTGTCGCTTCTCTCGTTTAGAGAGTTAAAATGACCCAGGCTCTTGATAATACATTACACCAGGGGATAAAATTATAGTTGACAACAAATGCTTCCACTGTATTCTCAGTGGCTAAAATTGCAGGAAAGCCTCTATAATTCTACAGCTATCACAAGAAAAAAATGTTTTTTAGGACCCTCAGATGCAGTGCAAATAGTGGTGAACAGAAAAGCTATGGTGGTTGTACATTTTAATGCAAATGGATTGCACTGCCTTAGAAGTGAGAGCCGAAATGTAGTTTCAAATACAGTAGTACTGAGAACAATTAAGAATTACATTATAACATTTTAAGAGCATTCTGTAGTTAATGTTAAGCCTTAGGACTGGGTGCCTCCCACTTCTAATCAACACAGAGAAGTTAGAAAGTCTTGGCCCTGACCAATGTACTTGTACCCTCTGTAACAAAAAGGAATTTAGGATATCAACATGCTCTATATGCATGCCCCTTGTTACCTAACTCCCAATAGAAATAAAAATAATTTAACCAATCAAATATTTTTATGTTACCATGTATGATCCACCTCACGATGTAAGTTCCACCTCACAAGCATTATTTTTACATGTAAACCCCACAAGTGTCTGATTGTTATGAGATGGTTTAAAAATGTTTTAGATTTGTAGTTTTTTAAATTCCAAATTACATATGCTGGTGGTTTTTCTATCAATTCGCAAATATCTTGATAAGATCAATATCAAATTTTTATAAACTTGAACGTATATCCTTTTCCCAGTGACAAGTTGGAAAATGAGCTACTGATGGCTTCCTTTCATGATTGCATACTTCAGTCTGCTGCAACGCACATGGCAAACGGCAAGATGCCATGGCAGGCACAATCTAAATCAAGAGCCAGCTATGTCTGAATGTGCTAGCACTCCTGGCCCTTTGGTAAAGGACACGCATCACTTATCTGACCCATCCAAGGATGTTCGTACAATAGATAACAACTTCGTACTCAAAACTATTGTTCACAAAGCCCACAGGCTAGGTTTCCCAGACGAGAGCAGGTAGATTTAGTCCTATGTGCTGACAGTTCTCAGAGGCATAGGGATTCACCACATAAGAATGGAATCATAGTATGTGTACCTTTGCTTCCTTTGCATTCAAATAGTTTTTCAGACAAATGGAAATTCAGAGGCAGTTTCACCCTTTCCACTGGTTTATTTTATATTCACTTTTTTTGCAAATGGGCATATGAACTTTTAAATTTCATAATTTAAGAGGTTCATTCAATAAACAAATACAAAAAACCATGTATTCAAACAAAATAAGTGTGTCTGAAGTATTGAGTTCTCCTTTCTCAGGCGACTGTGGCTGCCATGTTTGCCATCTGACTACAATAAAGGAACATTTTAAAGCATGGGCAATGTGTGCAATGGCCCAGGGGCCCCATCTTCTAGCCCCTCGTCATAGTGAACTGTATCTCTTTGTCTTCTGTATATCTATTTCTCATTCTAAACCTCTCTCCCTATTTCTACCTCTGACTTTGTCACACTACACTGTGTCATCTTAAGGATTCCTGGGCTCCCGGGCAAGACATATTTCACTTGTTTTGTGCCACCCTGTTAAAGTTTAAGATATAATTTAGTTTATTTTACATCACGGGGGCTTGAATTAGCAGGAAATGGGTAATTCAATGTAAAATGTATTCTTTATAGGGGCCCCAAAAATATGTCTTGCGTGGGACCCCAAAACGCTAAGGCGATCCTGCCAGAATGCCTAGCATTACCTACGTTTGACTCACAAAGCAGTTTGCTTCAAAGTATGGTAACTGTCCAGTTACTGGGTTGCAACACGATGGGCTTGTTTGTGTAACACAACCAAAGAATACAAATTAATGATCTTGGTTTCAAGTGGGAGTTGTAAGCAGATGGTGTGGCAGCACTCAGTTGGGAAGTGTATGAAAGAAATGCTGTCCACACAATGAGGCAGATAGCACACCACATGTAGTTCTGCAGCAGGTTTCCTCATATCATTAATGGGATATATTTCTCTGACTAAATTAATTTCCCTACCCAGATTATTTTTCTTTTCAGGGCTTGCCCATGCACATCATAAAAAAGTTACTTTATAGCACGGGATAGGATGCTCACATCCTTTGATTGAAAGTAAGGATTCGATTGCACTGAAGAAATCGACGTTGCCTAATGACTAAGGTGGACAATTGCCCCACATTTTGAGCTCTACTATCACAATCTGGAACTGAGGCACACTGTAGATTGGTTTGATGCGGACTCACCAAACACTTTCCCAAGTATGAAGAGTCCTCAGTGGCAGAAACTTAGACACAAAGGACATAGAAAATTAATTTTAATAGAACATGCAAGCCAATGTACTTGGTTGATTGCCCCATGTGCAATAACTTAATCTTTCAAGGGAGAATCCAAGGTGTGCAGAAGGGTGAGGCATAGTTTACCCTATTGGGATCCATGGGACAATGACATATCGATAATAGATTCCTATAGTTTGTAGAATTTGCGGAGTAAATGTCCATAACTGCAGGGTCTGGTAATGGATCTTTGTATTCAGAAGCCGTAGTGTTTGGTGAATGTGAGCTAACCTGATATGCACAGAGTCAACGCAGTAATAAACTTCTTGATACTGGAAAGTAGATAATCACAGTCTTGTTCGGTGCTACTAGACCCAGCTCTGATGTGGGCGATGAAGGCAAAATGTCAGGCAAATCTGTTGTTTGCTTGGCTGAGGGGAGGTAACACCCCACTCATAGTCACCCCTGCAATCACCTATATCCAAGGTTGACAAGCATACTGTAGTATAATCAATTGCACAGCACTGTCGTCATTTTGTTCTATGTTCGCCTGGAAAACTAGATAAAAACCTATTCATCCATTCTTCAGTGGATACTCCATTCTCACCTTCGATACATATTATTTATAGGAAATTTGTTTTGCCCTACATATCGGACATAATTGAATGGCCACCAACAACTTGTGGATTTCAGTAGCTTTAAATGACAGATTAGCTCTTACATAGAATATAGTAGACAATGTATGCAGTCTGGGTGCGCAGTGGATATACCATAACTGAGTTAAGCGAAAACTACCCATGATAAACTGGGGGAAAGTTAATGTGTTTATGAAGCCTACTTCAATTATGTGATCTTATGAGAGCAGCTAACAGATTATTTATGCAGCTATGTCACAAATTGGAAACATAGCGAAATCCCAAACAAATCTAAAAAGGCACAGTTGTCTATTTCATGGGTAGCACACTTGGAACACTATTTATCGCTTGCAAATAAGAATTATTCAAGACTCTGTCTGACATAAATTAGAGTAGGTAAGAGGGTGATTTGTTTGCAATAGAGCAAAAAAGGTGCCACCTTTTCTAATGTGTTTTCTTGTGGTAATGCCTCACTGTGTATTGTATAATTCAGTTCCTGTTTTCTATTCTCTCTTCAAAAAGCAAAGATCACAGTAACTAAAACCATAGTTACTGCAGATGCACTTTGCAAACTTGCAAGTATGTTTTTATAGAGTGTTGTTTTTACAGAAGCTACCAACTCTTGGTATGGTCTCAGGTATAGTGATTTTTTTAAAATATCAGCACTGAAATGGAAGGAGGAAAGCTTTGAACTTAGTAAACAGCTAAAATCGGGAATAGGTATCAAGTGCCAGTAGATGTTTAGACGTCTGTATGAATGGTAAAGTCTTGCAACCCCGAAAAGGGCTGTAAGTGTTGCTGTATTTAAAATGTTTGCTTCTTTTTGTATGACGTTCTATTGAAAATAACCAGGCTATATTTGTTTTGAACTAAGTAGCACTGTGAATTATAGGGATTATTAGTACCTGGGTCAGCTGTACTCCTTTTATCAACTGCAGATGGAAAGCTAATTTGGCAATAACAAGACGACAACCTGTGGCCCTCATGATGCCCACAGATTTCCAAAGTGGAATTAGTAACCCGCCAACCTTTCTTTTTGGTTATATCTCTTGTCCAAGTGTCTCAACCGATAAGGCACCTGCTGAAAGGGCTACTGGAATTAAGCAGGCCTCATTTTGCTAAACTGTTAAACTTGCTCATATTGTTAATATGCCTACTACATTGCACTGTGTATTCTGCAGCAACAGATTTGCATCCTTGAAAATTGTTGATTGGATTCATGCATCTGCTGCAAAGTTCATTGTATGACTTTCAGAAAACAGGTTCCATTCCTGGTTAGACAGTTCAGTTAGACCCTGTACGCAGAGCACATAGCACAGGATTATGTCCCTGTGGGGTTAACAGAAGCGTTCATTCTTCTAAGAGCCATAAAGTGAGTACAATTGATCTTATTAACACCTACTGCTAAGCGCCGAGAACAAATGAAAGTTGAGCTGTGTGCCATACACATGATCATTGGGACTATAGTTATGTTTATAAACCTACAGTGTGTTGGTCCATCATTAGGAGGGGGCTAGTCACTCTGCCCCTCCAAGTTGTTACCGAAAGTTGTGGCACTCATAACTTTGGGAGGCAACGTTAACAGTGGATTAATTAGGACATGCTGGGGGAAATCAGTAATTCAGGTCAGTATTCCGCTAGTTATTCCTCATTGCTCTATGATTTTGATTCAGTGAGATTATTAACATCTCCTGCGCAACCTCGAGCAATGCAGGTGGATTTTCTCTAGTCCCTTCTTGTTTCCATTTGCAATAATCAGGAAGGGATATGTCGCAAGCCAAAGTTAATGTTCAAGTCCTTAACAGACTAACCAAAGTAAGCCTTCCCACTGGTTCAACGTAAAGGGAATCGCTTCCACTCTTACTGAGTGGAGTCATTTTCTGGTCTTTAATGAATTAATTATTTTTATCATCACTAATAGACAGCAATCTATCACTAAAGTCCATTTCATTTCTAGTTGTTAGCTAATCTCAAACTAGAACAACATTTCACAATCTTCATCAGCAGTTAGGGTAGAGACCTTAACCCCAGCACAACAACACTGAGGTAGTTAAATGCAACAAACAGCGACTCCTTTCAAGATGGCGTCCATCATAAGTAAGCCCAGCATAGGTCGGAGCTCTCCCTCTTTTCCTCTGAAACAAGAGCTCCGGAAAGTATTGTTGTGGACATCGCCAGATCTGCATCGATTAATTGGGGCACAAGAGAGAGAGGTCTAATAATAGGAGACTTGTCCTTTGTGGGGCAAATGCAAAATAAACGGTCTCTTGTTTGTGTCTCACCTCATGAGTAAATGGAGCTGGGGCAGTGGGTGGAAGAGGCTCGTGTTTGCAATACAGAACCCAGATTTGCACCAGCCTCCTAATAAACTAGCCTAATTTCAGGTGTAGTGGCAGGTTATTACGTCAGACGAAGATGTCCAGGTTTTGCGGTGAACCGCAGATATTTGCTCTTGGTGCTTGTTATTGTCTGAAAGAAGGAGCTTCACAAACAGGCAGTTGTTGATTTTCCTGCAATAACTCAACCCTCCTCAGTTCGGCTTCGCTTTGTACCTTGTACATCAGGACAAGCCTAGTACTTCCATTAAATGAAGGAAGTGATAGTTGCGTGCCATCAGTCAGTTGTTCTGTTTGTGCCTTTGTGACCAAAACTTCAGTGGAAAACTTTCGAGAGGTAAATGCTCTTGGTCATGCAGTCTTTTATTATTTCTTTTTTTTCCATGCCTCCATTTCTAGGTTTGTGGTAAAAACATGTGATACCCAACACACCAAGCTGGGACCAAGGAACATGTTAATAGCACAAATAACAGCTGTTCAATGCGGACTTTGGGGGTTATTACAACTTTGGAGGAGGTGTTAATCCGTCCCAAATGTGACGGATATACCACCAGCCGTATTACGAGTTCCATAGGATATAATGGACTCGTAATACGGCTGGTGGTATATCCGTCACTTTACCGTCACTTTTGGGACGGATTAACACCTCCTCCAAAGTTGTAATAACCCCCTTAATTTGCTATGTAACACTAAATTCATGGATAGGTATTGCCTAGTGACAGCTTTAGCTGAGTTGCTAGCCTTCTATAGTAAAATAAATCATAAATACAAACACAAAAATATACATTCACAGAGGAGCTTTGGGTGAGACCTCTTTATTCATTGGTCTGTTCGACTGTCATTTGGCCACCTTGTTTCGTTGGGAACATGCTTTCTTTATTTTTCTTTTCTCTTATTTTTGCGACCTATGCCATATTAAAATAAAAACATAAAACATATATAAATATCCATTCCACCACCTAGATAAAGCCACATCTATTGGTTTTGCCAATGTTTGTATGTTTTGCAGTCAATTTAGGGAAAGGTTTGTAAGTTACCTCTTCTTTTCACTTAAGCCCCTTCTTTACCTCAACAAGGTTTTGGAGTGCTCTCATCACTTATAAAATTAAAACTGACACTGTACAGCAATCCGGGGTTCGCAAAACATTTCAGTTGAACCAAATAAACCAAATAATGGTGGTCATTCCAACCCTGGCGGTCGGTGTTAAAGCGGTGGCAAAACCGCCAACCGTCTGGCGGGAAAAAAAATGGAATTCCGACCCTGGCGGAAACCGCCAACAGAGACCGCCACATTAACACACCGCCCGCCACAGCAGTACAAACAAACAGCGCGGCGGTCACCGCCAACAGACAGGCGGGAGACAATGTACCGCCCACTGTATCACAACACACCAATCTGCCACCTTTTCCGGGGCGGTAGCCCCGCCGATAAAAACACGGCGGAAACAGCCATTTCGAAGGGAAAACGCTCACCTCCATACACCCCACGAGGAATCAGGACAGCATGAAACCCGAACTCCACATACTCCCAGCGATAGTCTTCCTGCTCCTCTACCAGGAGCACAAACGCCGGCACAGAAGACAACGGTGAGTACTGCACCTATGACACAGGGGAGGGGAAAATATTACGGGTACACACATACGCGATACACCCATCCTCACCCTCACCCACTACAACACACACACCAATGCATAGCAACACATCAGAGTTACACCCCCCAAACCCCCCGGAAGAATGCAAATACAAAAGGAAATGATTCTAAACATTGGAATATATTGTATTACTGCCAAAAAAATATATATACACATCAAAAACTCATATACATAAATGTACAAGTCCGTGCATTGTAGCAGGCATTGTTCGTGGACCACTGGGCCCAAATCACATGGGCAAAGCCCACACAGGATACCTGACTCCAACGGAGAGAACACTGCAGGGGCATCAGATAGCAAAACTACAGGCACCTCAGGGGGAAGGGAAGGGGGGCACCTCAGCCAGATGAGTGCACGACGCCAGATCCACGAGGGGCCTCCATGGCCACTGTTCAATCCTGGGGAGTGCAAAGCCACAGTCTCACAAGTCCAGACAGTGGGTGGGCTGCCCACTGTTACATCCTGGGGAGTGCAAAGCCACAGTCTCTCAAGTCTCTCAAGTGGGTGGGCTGCCCACTGTTACATCCTGGGGAGTGCAAAGCCACAGTCCACAAGTCCAGACAGTGTGGGTGGGCTGCCCAATGTTACATCCTGGGGAGTGCAAAGCCACAGTCTCTCAAGTCTCTCAAGTGGGTGGGCTGCCCACTGTTACATCCTGGGGAGTGCAAAGCCACAGTCTCACAAGTCCAGACAGTGGGTGGGCTGCCCACTGTTACATCCTGGGGAGTGCAAAGCCACAGTCTCACAAGTGGATAACAGTCTCCACTGGTTCTGGAGGGGGCCTGGTGCCCAGAGTGCCTCGTGAAGCCCTGCCCGACACAGATGCGGGCCAGCCCCTGCCACTCATGGGCCAGCGGTGCATGAGATGAAGGGCCCTGTTCAGCGGTGCTTGAGATGAAGTGCCCTGTTCAGTGGTGCTTGAGACGGCGGTTCCCAGTGCAGCGGTGCTTGAGACGGCGGTGCCCAGTGCAGCGGTGCGTGAGATGAAGGGCCCTGTTCAGCGGTGCTTGAGAAGGCGGTGCCCAGTGCAGCGGTGCTTGAGATGAAGGGCCCTGTTCAGCGGTGCTTGAGACGGCGGTGCCCAGTGCAGCGGTGCTTGAGATGAAGGGCCCTGTTCAGCGGTGCTTGAGACGGCGGTGCCCAGTGCAGCGGTGCTTGAGATGATGGGCCCAGTGCAGCGGTGCTTGAGACGGCGGTGCCCAGTGCAGCGGTGCTTGAGATGAAGGGCCCTGTTCAGCGGTGCTTGAGACGGCGGTGCCCAGTGCAGCGGTGCTTGAGATGAAGGGCCCAGTGCAGCGGTGCTTGAGACGGCGGTGCCCAGTGCAGCGGTGCTTGAGATGAAGGGCCCTGTTCAGCGGTGCTTGTGACGGCGGTGCCCAGTGCAGCGGTGCTTGAGATGAAGGGCCCTGTTCAGCGGTGCTTGAGACGGCGGTGCCCAGTGCAGCGGTGCTTGAGATAAAGGGCCCAGTTCAGCGGTTCCGGCCATGGCTGGGAGGTCATTTGCCACCTGTCCTGTGGCTGGTGGGGCCCTCCTGCCCATCTGTCCTGTGGCTGGCGGGGCCCTCCTGGGCAGCTGTGCCGGGGCTGTTGGTGGCCTCCTGCCCACCTGGGATGGGGCTGGCGGGGCCCTCCTGGCCAGCTGGGCTGATGGCGGTGTTGTCGGGCGTGTTGCCCTTCCCAACCTTCCCTGATCGCCTGTGGCCCTTCCCCACCTTGGGCGGTGTGCCAGCTGTCTCTACACTTTCTGCTGGAGCCATGGTAGGGGTTTTAGTCCCTGGTGTTTTCACCCTCTCGCTCCAGCCACTGCCTATCTTGGGATGTTTCTCCGGGGGTGGGCTGCCCGTGCCTTGGCTTCGCACCAAACTGGCTGCCCTGGAGGGTGGGGCACTCCACAGTCAATGGTAGACTGTGATGACAGGGGCCGGTTTTGTCGTGGCTGAGGTGCTGACTGTAGTCCTATGACATGGACGGGGTGGGGGAGTTGGTGGAAAGAGGTTGAGTTTAGACAGGAAAAGCTTTTTAGGAGCAGTGGGACGGGTAGGTGTAGTGGGTATGGGAGTGGAGGAAGAGGTTGTGGTTGTAGGAGTTGTAACTCTGGTGTCTTTGTGTGCAGGTGCTTGGGCTGGAGGCTGTCGTGAGGTGGATGGCTGCCTGCGTTTGTGTATCTTGGAAGAGGGGGTCACAGACACACTGGGAGAGGACACAGGGGACGTGTAAATGGCAGTGGGGGTGGTGACTGCACGTGTGCGGGGGTTTCTGGTGTGTGTGCTGCTGAGGGACGTAGTGGCTGAAGATGTTGTGCATGCAGGTCTGAGTGGAGACGTGACAGGGAGGGAGGAGGGAGACGAGGAGGAGGGGGACACAGTGGAGGCAGTGGGTGTAGGTATGTCTGTATGTGGATGTTGCTTGTGTGAATGCCTGTGTGATGTGTGGTGCTTATGTCTGGTTGAGCTTCCCTTGGGTGTTGAGGTGTGTGCAGGCTGGTCTGATGGTGTGTCTGGGATAGGCAGAGGTACAGGTGATAGGGTATGGGTGGAGGAAGTTGGAGGGGGGAGGCTAGAGACAGGGACAATGGCTGCCATCAGTGCTGAGGCCAGAGTCTGGAACGATCGCTGAAGGGCAGCCTGACCAGAATGAATGCCCTCCAGGTATGCATTACTCTGGTGCACCTCCCTTTCTACACCCTGGATGGCATTCAAAATGGTAGACTGCCCAACAGTGAGCGTCCTCAGGAGGTCAATGACCTCCTCACTGAGGGCAGCCGGGGTGACTGGGGCAGGGCCTGAGGTGCCTGGGGCGAAGGAGATGCCCACCTTCCTGGGTGAGCGGGCACGGGCCAAACGCTGAGGGGCTGCTGGGAGGGCAGTGCTGGTGCGGTGGGAGGGAGCTCCCTTCAGAGGATGAGTCGGTGTCACTGATGTCTGCCCGAGTCCCCGCTGTGGAGCTCACCTCGCCCTCCGTCCCACTGGTGAATTAGGAGTCCGTTGCGTGGCCCTCCATGGCCATGTGGGATGCAGCTCCCTCGTGCTCCGATGCCACTTCTCCTCCGCCTGATGATGATAATGCACACATGAACAGGAAGACCACAAAAAAGGTGGGGGGGAGAATAAAGACATGTTGAGTGCATGCATTGGCGACACCGTTGGCGGACAGGACAGACACAGAAGCCCCCTGCACTACGCCGCGCACTTGGGGTCGACTACTCAATCCCTGGGACATGGCCTACAAGCCTATGGACGACATCTGCACACATAGATGACACAGCGCCATGAATAGCTGTACTTGGCACCCTACAGAGGTGGGGGGCGGGGGCACAGGGCCATGCCTTACGGAGGGGCGTAGCCTACAGAAATCGCCCTGGCCTAGGGATACCCACAGCCCTCCTCCCCCATCCAGACACCTCCACTGCGCGCAAAGTCAGCAGAATGAGAGTGTCCTCACGCGCCCATCCAAATCAGGGTAGGCCACCGCCAGGATCCGGGACATCAGGGGGGTCAAAGACCGACTGGCACCCCTCCCACGTTGGGAGGCCATCCCCAGCTGAGCCTCCGCCGTCTTCTTGCTCCAGCGGTGGATGTCCTCTCATCTCTTCCGGCAGTGGGTGCCCCGTCTGTGGTGGACCCCCAGGGTCCGGACGTCCTTGGCGATGGCACGCCAAATATCGATCTTCTGGTGGGCGCTGACCTATGTGAAATGTACACGGGGAGAAGAATAGTCATCACCTTCTGCACCCTCAATGTGAGTGGCCCCCCATCCCTACCCTTGCCAGTTGGCACATGCTCTCACCGTCGTTTGATGCATGCCTCAATCGCTCCCCTCCCCACCATCTTTCATCCACCCCACTCAACACAGGCATAGCCCATAAAGCATGCTCCCAGTGTATTTACCTGTTTGTCTGGAGGACCGTAGAGTAGCGCGTACTGGGGGAGGACCCCATCCACAAGTTTATCCAACTCCTGAGCAGTGAAGGCAGGGGCCCTTTCCCCAGTCGCATGAGCCATTGTCTCTTCCAGACCGAGGTCACAGCAGCACTTGCAGTGTAGGTCCTCTCCTGTCGAAGATCAGGTATCGAGTGATTAAGCAGATAGAAAATGGCGGTCACGCCCGCAGCGGTGCGTACCGCGGCGGTGCGTACCGCGACCGACGGCGCACATTGTCATTGGCTCCCGAGACCCATAGGGTTCAATGTTAACCAATGCTGCTTTGCGCCGCAGTCTTTGACCGCCTACTGCCACGGTGTGCCACGCCAGCGCATTTACCTCACATCCCATAGTCGCACTTTACAGGTCAGGCAGCCGCCATTTCAGGGGCCCACATGGCTTACTTTTTACTGCATCACACATACCTAGGCCTTGCATCAACACTCATACAAACCATTCAATGGATTGAGAATCGTGTTATGTGCAAGCTGTGGTTACGTACCTGTGGGTTGATTGACTCTGTGCTCGCTGTTGTCCTTCATAGGCACCGTCCGCTGGGACATGTGAGGAGATGGAGGAATCCTCCAGTGTACAGACCGCTGGTGGACCTGTCGACAATGGAGGAAAGACATGTCATACTGACATACAGGTGTGACCGAGCCACTATTCATGAACTGTGTGCCCAGCTGGAGCCAGACCTGATGTCACCAATCCACCAACCCACAGGGATCCACCCTCTAGTGCAGGTGCTGTCAGTGCTCCATTTCCTAGCAAGTGGGTCATTTCAAACAACAGTGGCCATATCAGCAGGGATGTCCCAAGGTGTTGTCCAGAGTGTTGTCTGCCCTGCTGAAACACATGCGCAGCTACATCGTTTTCCCTGAGGTGGGGGATTTGCCTACAGTGAAGGGTGATTTCTATGCCCTTGGACATATCCCCAACATCATAGGTGCCATTGATGGGACCCATGTGGCTTTGGTACCCCCCCACAGGAGTGAACAGGTGTACAGAAACAGGAAGAGTTATCATTCGATGAATGTGCAAATGGTGTGTTTGGCAGACCAGTACATCTCCCATGTTAATGCCAAGTTCCCTGGCTCAGTGCATGACGCGTACATCATGCGGAATAGCAGCATCCCTTACGTGATGGGTCAACTCCAGAGGCACCGTGTGTGGCTAATTGGTGACTCTGGTTACCCCAACCTGTCATGGCTACTGACCCCAGTGAGGAATCCCAGGACCAGGGCAGAGGAACGCTACAATGAGGCCCATGGGCGAACTAGGAGGGTGATCGAGCGGACCTTCGGCCTCCTGAAGGCCAGGTTCCGCTGCCTCCATATGACAGGTGGATCCCTATTCTACTCACCAAAGAAGGTGTGCCAGATCCTCGTGGCCTGCTGTATGCTTCACAACCTGGCTTTGCGACGACAGGTGCCTTTTCTGCAGGAGGATGGTCCAGATGGTGGTGTTGTAGCAGCTGTGGAGCCTGTGGAGAGTGAAGACGAGGAAGCCAAAGAAGACGACATAGACAACAGGAACACAGTAATACAGCAGTATTTCCAATGACACACAGGTAAGAATACACACCGGCATATTACATATACTTAAACACTACTACCTCTCTACTGTCTGTCCTTTTTACCCAGTGTATGGTAACTGAGTTGTGACTTTCCCTTCCGATTTCAGAGATGTGGGCCCCACTGTGTGACATCAGCTTTGTTTCCCCATGGACTACAGCTGTGTGACATTGGTATGTTGGCATCACAATGTAAATAAGCATTTTGGCACGGTAATGTCTAATACATTTGTTCAAAATCACAGGCAGACTCCTGATTGTTTTGTGCAATAACTGTGTTTATTACAGTGCTCTATATTGGTGGGTAGTTGCAAATCGGTGAGGGGTGATGGTGGAGGAATGTCCATGGCAGAGTCCATACTATTTGTATCACAGGTGCATTGTCCAAATGCCTGTGGAAAGTGGAGCTGGGGCAGTTTAAGGATGGACAGGGTGACAATGTGGGACAGTGGGATGACAATCAGGGAGGTATCCTTTCCTGGCGGGGGTCTTGGCATCTTACTCTGTCTTCTTCCTGGATCTCAGGGACCGCTTGCGGGGTGGTTCTCCTTCTGCAGGGGGTGGGGTGCTGGTGGCCTGTTGGTCCTGTGGCGGGGCCTCCTGTCCACTAGCGCCGGCAGAGGTGGTAGGCAGTTCTTGGTCCATGCTAGTGTCAGGGGCCCTTTGTGGTGCCACAGTGTCCCGCAATGTGGTGACTACCAGATTCAGAGCCCCTACAATGGTGCCCAGGGCGGATTCGTAGTTCCTCCCTGAAGCCCAAATACTGTTCCTCCTGCAGGAGCTGGATCTCCTGAAACCTGGTCAGTACCGTTGCCATTGTCTCCTGGGAATGATGGTAGGCTTCCATGATGGAGGAGAGGGCCTTGTGGAGAGTGGGTTCCCTGGGCCTGTCCCCACCCTGTCGCACAGCAGCCCTCCCAGTTCCCCTGTTTCCCTGGGCCTCTGTCCCCTGGACCGTGTGCCCACTACCACTGCCCCCAGGTCCCTGTTGTTGTTGGGGTGGTGGGTTAACCTGGGTGCCCTGTAATGGTGGACACACCGCTGATTGACGTGTCCTGGGGACAGAGGGATGGGCCCGCTGGGTGGGTGCCGTGCTGGTGTTTCCAGAGGGGGGAAGGTCTGCTGTGGCCTGTGGCTGTCTGAGGGGAACCGACTGTCCCGAGGTCCCCGATGGGCCGGGCTGGTCATCTAGATCCAGGTCGACAGAGGTGCTGTCATCACTGTGGGCCTCTTCTGGGGGTGGAGTGGAAATTTGTGGACCCTCCTGCGCGGTGACGTGGTGTTCGGGTCCTGCAGGGGTATTAAACCATGATTATTGCATCTGTGTGTACCATAGTGTGCAATTGGTGGGTGCCCGTGTACCCCAGTGCTTGCATTCCTGTGTGGGGGCTTTTGTGACGGTGGTTTGGGGGGGGATGGGGATGTGCAGTGGGCATGCTTTGGTGATGGGTGTCCATGCTTTGTGGTCGCATGCAGGGCTTGGGTTTGGGATGGGTGGGTTGTGATGGTGAGACATTTGCAAGGAGTAGGTGTGATGGGGGTGAGGGTGAGGGTGGGGGTATGAGTTGGCATGCTGGTGGGGTGGGGGGATGAAGTAGTGAAGATGAGACTTACCAGAGTCCATTCCTCCAGATACTCCTGCGAGGCCCTCAGGATGAAGGATCGCCAAGACCTGCTCCTCCCATGTTGTAAATTCTGGGGGAGGAGGTGGCGGTCTGCCGCCAGTCCGCCGAACCGCGATGTTGTACCTGGATACCGTTGAATGCACCTTCCCCCGTAGGTCGTTCCACTGCTTTCTGATGTCATCCCTATTTCTTGGGTGCTGTCCCACAGCGTTGACCCTGTCGACTATTCTGCTCCATAGCTCCATCTTCCTGGCAATGGAGGTGTGCTGCACCTGTGTTCCGAAGAGCTGTGGCTCTACCCGTACGATTTCCTACACCATGACCCTGTGGTGTGTGTATGTGTATCAGGTGTGTGTCTTTTGAATTGTCCAATGTGGCTGTATTTTGTAAGTGTGTGTGTATTTGAGCGCGGCGGTGTGTACCGCCAATAGAATACCGCGGTTGTAAGACCGCCGTGTGGATTCGTGTGACGTGATAGTGTGTGCGTTTTTCTGTTGGCGTGACGGTGTCGGTTTGGTTATCGCCAGTTTCTCGCTGTCCTTTGGTGTGGCGGACTTTTGTGGATGTCTGTATTTTGGCGGTTTGCGTGTTGTGGGTCAGAATGACCGTGGCGGTTTACCGCAGCCGCAGCGGTATGTTGGCGGTCTTCTGACAGCGGTATGCGCCTTTTAACGCCAAGGTTGTAATGACTCCCAATGTGTCTTACATAATGGAATCTATGTTACTGACAGTCTACACAAGCTAATATTTATGTCTGGTGTGGCTTCCTAGTACCAAGAAGGAGACAATCAGATGATGTTCTTTGAAAGTAAGATCCTCAAGGTTTGAGCCAATGTAGTAGAGAAATCAGGGACATCATTGTACATACCAACGAAACCTCCTAACATCCCTATCTCATTTCTATCTGTTGCTGCACTCAAGCTTCAAGCATGTTAATAAAGCAGCTAGTAAATTGAAATCGTGCAATACCCATGTTGAACCTTGCCATGTCAACCACAACTAAAGACCACTTTCTGGCCAAGAGGAAATTAAAATCCTAATAGCCTCTTTGAAAAGGGACCTCTGCCCAGTGCCTTAAAATATGCAACAATCACCCCTTTTGCTAGGAAAGCTGCGGCTAGGCCACTGAATTGAGCGGTCTAAATCAAGGAAAATCAAGGAGAAGAAGGCTACTTACCAACTCTAGGAATTCGCAGAACAACTTAATGCACAACAAAGTCAGGCTTCAGACAAGGAAGCAAGGCAGGGAGTGCAATAGTGGACTTCAAATAAGATATGTCCACCTCCCTCGATGGGTGTGTGGGTGGAAATTAGTCTGAATCCTTTATCATTCTTCACTTATTAACTTCATATGGTACAGTGAACCACAAATACCCACCTCCTTCCAGGTCATTACAGACACTGTTTCTAGTACTGAACTTCAGTGCAATCATCTAATACATTCTAAGTGCTGTAGTTTTGCTTTCATTCTAAATAGCTAATTAGATTACACCAGAACTCGATTGGGAGGTTATAGGGCAGGCATGTGCTACTGAGACATAGCAGTGGGGGCTGGGGTCGTTTGCCACTTCTGTTCTGTGGCCTGTCCAACTATAACTCTGCAAACCTGTCCAACTATAACTCTGCAAACCTGTCCAACTATGACTCTGCAAACTGAACCAAGTGCAAGTCTTCCAGCATTTGACTCTCATTTGTAGCAATGGTAAGCAGCCACAGGCTTTTCATGAAGCTTAGGATGTGGGCACTTAGGCACAGCATGCACCACCCACCCCAGCAGTGCAATGAGTAATGTTAAGCTCAATGCTTCTCTTTATAAAGACGACCTTTATTACACAGAAAGCAAAAATACTTCACACTACAATCATGTAGGAATACCTGCATCAAAGGCGTGAGTGCTAGGTCCTTCAGGGAGGGCCAGTCCCCTTTAGGCGCTATACCTCTATCTCCCTCTGCCTCAGGGTCTTCAGGGATTGTGGCATAGCTTCTTTGAAGGTGCAGCATGCTCCTTCCAATTTCTCTACACACAGCCTCTAGAGAAATAAGCCAGTCGAAGTCTCTCACCACTCCTTAGCTGGAGCAGCTCTGGGTTACTGTGGCAACGTCTTTGAGTCTTCTGAACAGGGCAGTCCTTTGGCCCTTCTGGGCAGTGTATGGCCCTCCATTCATAGTGAGGGTCCTTGGGTTTGGTAATCTTTACTTGCTGGGGACCATTCAGGATTGCACAGCACAGATTGGTAGTGCTGTAGTTACACCAAGTACATTCTCTGGCACATACAAAATGAGTGCCACCATCAGACGCTAATCCCAGCTTTAGTCAGGCCAACCAATCAGGCACATGGCTCCTGGTGCCTTGGCAGTGTTGACTATGATAATGCAAGGAAACCACCTGACACACTTCAGCAGTGTTGCAACTCCTTTGATGAAACTGCACAGACAGATTGGTGCTCCTGATCTCATTGGTTATGTTTAATGGAGAGTTCTCTGATGGACGGACCCCTATGCCAGGATCATTTACTGTAGTCCATTCCTTGGTCAGCTCCCCCTGCGTGGCTCTCCTTGGTTCCCAGGACAAGTTCAGCAATTTCTCCTCCAGATTGGACTTCATGCGATTTCACTTATCTCTGCAGAGCTGGCTGTCAGATTAACTCAAACCCTTGATTGCACTGTAGTCCTCTGAGTACTCTGCAAAAGACCACCTCCTCGGTTGAAGAGAACTGGGAACAACAAGTGGGTCAACACCACCCACTTTTGTATGGTTTTTGCAGACGGAGTATGTGGATTGCAAAGCTGCATTTGTGGAACCGGTTTGGTTCATTTTCTCTTTCATGTGTCATGGCAAAGCCTCCCTTAATGTCCCCGTCTCTATCTTGAGTGATGCTATTCACAGTAGGACAGTCTCCCGGAGGAGCATTCACCACAGACATACAAAAGATGTATGAGAAAGCTGCACCATGGCTATTTACAACCACGTCTGATAGAGATCTGAAAAAGCAAAGACCCAGCAGTCCACCAAATGGCAGTACAGAAGACCCAATTATAGCCCTCTGGATCAGAAAGGACCGTACCAACTTCTGAGGGAAAACCTGTCTCCTCTTTCCCCACGCCAGTGTCTAGTTACCTCTCCACCCATCTCAGGAATGTCAGCGTCAGCAATACACTTCTGCCATCTGGAGAAATGCAATCTCACCTCCATCTTGTACATATGCCAAACTAGGGGCTTCTAAAATGGAAACCGTAGGGCTGTGACTTTCTGACTAAACTCAGAGACATATGTTCTGCATTCCATCGCATACACATGCTCAGTGCTTGAGATCTCAGTGCCAGGATTCTGGGTTCACCATGGGTAGAGGAATTTTCAGATGAACTGGCTTGTAAGATACCATTCACATGACTTAGGTAAAAAGGACTGATCACTATAATCATTTACAAATTACAGGATGCTGCCACCACAGCATTACAAGCATAAAACCTGTGACAGGGACCGTAGTGTGTCAAGGAGAAAATAAGAAAAAAATAAGCTTGCAGTTTAGGAACACAGTGTAGAGAGGACATTATGTACATCATATAGGTGGCATTCTTGTCCCAACAGACTCACACACCTGAAAACAATGATTTGTAGGTGAACAGCTCAGGACTAGAGATAATGACCTGTAAAGAAGTGATCACCATAACCCACATGGAACAATAGCAAAAATGGGCTAAAATAATGGGGACAGGAATCCCAGAGTGCCAATAATTCTCCAGAGCAATTCACACAATCCTAACTACTTTTTTATCAAAATATGACAAAGTTGCAAACGTTTGCTGGTTATGTTCAGCTAGACATAGGTCTAGAAGACCCAGAATAAAATCACTGCTTGTTAGAAACATGGGAATAACTGAATTGGGGGGAATTACTCTGACTGAAAGGGCTAGGACCGAGGTCCTAGAAATCAAAGCACCCTAGATGATATTCTACCATTTAAGTGGCGAATGGAACTAAAAGCTGCTGGGATCTCTGCTGAAGTTGGAAAGAGCCTTGGCACAGTAGTAGTTATACTTTGTTTCAGTCGAATTACCATAAAATTACAATAAACAGGTAAAAAACACAATAAAATTGCACATAAACATAATACATGGAACGACAATTACACATGCATAATCATCAAGTAAAACAACCTATATTCCACAGAAACCTCCTACTAGGACATGTAAAATATTTTAGCAGCAGAAACCTCTAAAGAGACATTGAACTGTACAAAACGGTCCGTCATGCCAACTAGAGTGATCAGGCCAGCTTACATTTTCCAAGGTCCTGTGTCCGTGCCACTATCATACTAATATTAGCCGGTTAGCCAAACAAAATATAGATAAACGATCTAAATTATTTTATTTCAAATTAGCTTTATTTCTGTAACTAGTACCATAAAAGTACAAAACATAGACATAAAAACACCACATTTTATATGCATAAAAGTAGATTAAAACAATAATAAAATCCATACAATAATAAGTACTACTAGGCCCAAGTCTCAAAGCCTAAGGTTTGCGCACAGAGTACTCTAAAATCATACACATAAAAATATTAAATAGTTTGTTCAAAGGTCAACGCCAAATACAGTACTAAAAAAAAGTAACAAGCGCTTTCCCAGTTAATTTACGAAACTGATTACAAAATGTCACTGGTTAGGCCACAGATTCAACATAATCAATGCACAGCTTCTTTGGCCCAAAAGCAACGGAAGCAGTGGTTTCTTTCCACAAAGGATACAGTTATCATGTAACCACCAGCTGCATCATGAACCTTTTTAGGATTAAACAGAAGGTCATGATTTTGTAAAAAAAAAACTCACAAGGGCTAAATCGATATCCCCCTCCCAGAAGCACCTCTGTAAAGATACACACCAGCACAGGAGTAAGATAAATACATGCACTAGGTAACGATTCATTTCACGGGTGTGGGCTAAACCACATCCATCATCGTAGGATGAACCAGACTTTTTTAGTCTCATAGATCGGAAGTATGTAGGCGGTCTAAATATGAATAACAAAGTATAAAAACAGAATGACCCTTACGCTACAATCATAATTCATATTTAGAGACGATTATCATGAAAACCCTAGACCCCCAAGCCTAAAAACAAAGCAGGTGAGTGATACTTCCATGTGACTCATTACCCAAGTGCACTCATTCATTAATGTCAGAGCTGGCTGGTTTACATTCTTACATCTGTCACATTGCCACTTCTAAATGCTGTATTGTGTGCTTATACAAATAGTATCTCCTTTGAGTGGGACAAATAACAGGTTCCCTAAAGAAAGTCCTTTTGGTCTAATCTTCCATGCTCATTGCAAAAAACATGCTACCCCAAAGACTATTGTTTCCCTCAGATCACTTTCCAGGATTCCCAGTAATGCCTTATACCCTCCAGCTTACACACTGGGATTATATATTTCTTCCTTGGCAATGTGTACCTAAAGCATAATAACAAAAAATATCTGATTTTGTTTCCTGTGGGCAATGTGGGCAGTGCACTGAGGAACAGCCAAATATGTCGTATTTTGCTGTAAATTATCTTAGGGCTAATGTACCACTTCTAAAGTGTATGCATAAGTGCTTTGCTGCAAGGGGATACATTCTGTCTATGTATTGTTAGTAGTTTAGTACACATTTATGGCTCAAAAACTGTCCAATAGGAATTTCACAGTCTCTCCATTTTCAGTACCTCAAACAGGTGCTTGACATAGTTCAGCCATGGGGTGTGGGCTTGTCTATCACAGCAAATTAAATCTACTAAGGACTCCCTGTAAGGAGTTAGCTCTGGGGTTTATCAAATCCACATCCAATATAACAATGGCCATAAAATTGTCACCATGTGGATGCAATTTAAAGCTAAGTCCAACCTCAAAGGGATGAGAGGAGTGCTCAGTGCTAGGTTGAAAAGGCCCGAATGAATTTGTTCTCTACTTTGGTAAGCGTGGTTGCGTCTGTGAACCCCTAAATCTCTGCCCCATAGGTGGCCACTGCCACCGCAGTAGCTCTATAGATTTTCAGAGCTGGTGACACTGAACCTTCTGTAATTGCCATATAGCTCTTTCCAATTAGCAATGCTTTCTGGCTAAGGACTATTTTACTCTTAAGTCTTTATTATCCCTCTAAAGGACCAATGTGGGTTACTTCCCATATATTTTGTTTTCAATGGATTTATTTCTAGGCCCCTAAAATTACAGAAGGCAGCAAAAGCAACTAATTCTGTCTGTAAACCCATGCGGGTTCTCAATATTAATTGGGGTCGTCTGCAAACATTAGAATCAGAACACAAACTCCAGCAATCCTTGGTGCATCATGTTTACATTCGGATATCCATTTACCTGCCCTATTAATATAAAGGATAAAAAGTGTAGGAGCAAGTACGCACCCCTGTTTTACTCCCAGCTTGACAGGGATTGTATCTGTTATATCTCTTCCCATATTCCATCTCACCTTTGCATAAGTGTTAGTATGCAGTACTCTTAGGTTCCAAAAAAGATCTCCAGGTAGTCTATATGCATCTAGGACCCTCCAAAGATTGTCCCTTGGTACCAGGTCAAATGCTGACCTTAGATGTATAAAGTTGACTTAGAGATTATCCCTCTTCAAGGAGACATTTTTCCAGCATAGCACCTTGAAGCAAAAGATCTGGTCAAAGGTACACACTTTCCTCCAAAATCCTGCCTGTGCATCCTCAAGAATACAATTGGCAGAAATCCATGATTGTAGTCAAGCCAGGAATTGCCCACAAAAGATTGTTTGCTGTTATCAAGGAGACTTCTTGGTCTATAGTTAGAGGGTAAGTCTCTGCTCTCCTTTTTGCAAATGGGAATTATAACAGCACTGTGCCAGGTTGGAGGAATATTGTTGCCCCTCATTATAGCATTGCCCAACTGATTAAGATAAGAGACATGGGGGTTATTACAACTTTGGAGGAGGTGTTAATCCGTCCCAAAAGTGACAGTAAAGAGACGGATATACCACCAGCCGTATTACGAGTTCCATAGGATATAATGGACTCGTAATACAGCTGGTGGTATATCCGTCACTTTACCGTCACTTTTGGGACGGATTAACACCTCCTCCAAAGTTGTAATAACCCCCATAGACTTCTGGATGTGGTCAAAATATAAATCACCAGGGATACCATCCATCCAAGGAGCTTTCCTTCTCGTCATTTGTTTAAGGACATTTGTCGTTTACGCTAAAGAAAAGTCCAAAAGTTCCCTATCTAAGTATCCCTCGCCCCCTATATTAATAGATAGCATGTCATATTCTATTACGAATACCTTTTCCTTTTCCTCATCCTGGGGCTCTCCCTGATCCCGGTCACTATAGAGAGCTGCAAAATGAGGGACTGTTGTCAGGCTGTATCACTGCCTCTGGATGGTTATCAATAACCCCCATAGACTTCTGGATGTGGTCAAAATATAAATCACCAGGGATACCATCCATCCAAGGAGCTTTCCTTCTCGTCATTTGTTTAAGGACATTTGTCATTTACGCTAAAGAAAAGTCCAAAAGTTCCCTATCTAAGTATCCCTCGCCCCCTATATTAATAGATAGCATGTCATATTCTATTACGAATACCTTTTCCTTTTCCTCATCCTGGGGCTCTCCCTGATCCCGGTCACTATAGAGAGCTGCAAAATGAGGGACTGTTGTCAGGCTAAATCACTGCCTCTGGATGGTTATCAATTGCACCTGTACCAGCTGCCACTAATTTCCTAAAAGCTTTTAGATTCCTATTCTTGAGGGTATTAGATAGTTCTAACCACTGTGTTTGTTCCCAGCTTCCTTTAGATTTTAGCAAGATGGTTTTGTATCTTTTCCTAGCACTAGCTATTTCTAATTGGGAGCTCTTCTTTATAGAACCCAATAAACAGTGCTTGACAAGGCTGCATTATGTGCTGAACCAGGAGGGTGTGTTTTTTTGATGGGACCCTCTCGTCCCAATTTTTACAAAAAGCAGCCGTAATTGTTCCATTAAATGGTAACGCATAGTTACAAAGTCAAATTTTATCATGCCTGTTATTTCCATTGATGACAGATTTTCCACAAAAAATCTTATATATTTGAGTCTTTTCTACAGAGTTAGTTTATATTTCTGCCCATTTAACATTTCTCCTGCTATTTGATGTTTCCTCTGGGTTTTTAGAAATTAAAGATGGCAAGTTTAAGCTCTTAAGAATAGTTGACAATACTTTAGCACTCAGGGTTTGGTGGTGGCTCTCTGGTCTTGGGATGATTTCCGTATTTAATAAAAAGGGCCATAATACCTGATTCAACAAAATATAATAGATGTTACTAGTCATGGACCCTCTTTTGAATGTTGGCCACAGGGGGAAATCCAAACTAGTATTACCATTATCAATTCATAACCTGTGCTCTGCAATCAAATCATCCAACTGCTCAACCACCATTGCTGGTTTAATAACAACTTGGTCAGAGGCCCTCAATCTAGTAAGTGAATCAAAGATTTGCAATGTCTGATCTGATTTCATCCTTTCAGTTGTAGGCCTTATGTTACAATCACCTGCTACTACTTTTACGTTACTCAGGGGGTTATTACAACTTTGGAGGAGGTGTTAATCCTTCCCAAAAGTGACGGTAAAGTGGCCGATATACCACCAGCCGTATTACGAGTCCATTATATCCTATGGAACTCGTAATACGGCTGGTGGTATATCCGTCACTTTACCGTCACTTTTGGGATGGATTAACACCTCCTCCAAAGTTGTAATAACCCCCTCAGTCTTAAGTGACTCAAAATATCTGTGAGATAGTCCACAGTGGGTTATTTATTGTGCGGGGGAACAGATCTAAGACAATGGCAATATGTCTAACTCCCTAAAGCATGATTATTTTTATTTCTACCCCCATCAAATCCCTACTGTTTGGTGGAAGCACTTTTGCTACTGGAAAGAGATCCATCCTTATCCATATCAATAAACCACCTGAAGCTCTCCCTGAAGTAATTGGAAGGAATGTAATATAGCTCCTATATATACCGGTGACACCACCCAAAGTTTCTGGAAAAGAATAAGAATATTGTGTTATTGGTAAATAAACTCCCCCCATTCAAGGTCAGTTCGCTTTGTTCTAATTCCTGCCAGTTTCCATGGCAATAATCTAAAAAAAATCCTCATTCTCCTCTTTTTCTGCTTTTTACAGGCTTAAGGGGCAATCCTTCTGCATTATTTCAGATACGTTCTTCATAGCAATCAACAAATTCCAATCAGTTACCCGCCCTCCAGTCTTTCAGCTAGTTCTTGAGGGGATAATGACCCAGGGGGTTAGTCACTTCTGTCTACCTGGAGCCTATTAGAGTTGTTGTGCTTCCCATATTCCCCATATTCCCCTGTAGTCAATCAATCTCAGATAAGTTGGAATACTCATCTGAGTTGGGTGAACTTTGGTGAGGTGGCAGGGATTAACCGCCACTCTTGGTATGCTGTCTGTTTGCAAATCTGGTGCCTTGAGCTTACGTTTTATTTTCGTTTTTTTTTCATCAAGTCTAAACTGGAGTTCCAACGCAATTAAGCCTTCTTCCAGAGTATAGGTCTTTAACTTCCACCCTATATAATCATATTGATTATTACTGTCACTCAGTGATTAATTTGTGCTTTTTGTTTCCAGTGCTGAGCACCGGTTCTTATTTTTTAGTGCCTGGGCTTATTCTTCTGCCGCAAGCATTTGCTGCAACCAAAAGACACACATGAGAAAGATGGAAGAAGAGAACAACGAAAAAGCGTCACAATGGGAGAATGCAGAAAGCTGCAAAAGTGAGCTAAAGGGGCTGAGAGTGGCTTTAAATGGATTGAAGAGGCCGGAGATGGCTTTAGTATTACGCAACCTCAGTATTCCGTGTTCGCACATTTAATTGCAGCAGCAGCATGTTTAAGAGGAGGGCTTTGGGAACCGGCACCTTTTTATTTACAAATTAAGCACTGCTGTCACTATAGTGTGTTGCTTACTGAATGTCTTCCCTAATTACAGATTTCCCTCCTCAGCCAATGAGTCTCTTTATGAACTTGTGACTCATTAGTTTCCCCAGCTCCTGGAGTTATTTTCGGAACATTTATCATGTAAATGTAATGTAACTTACACAATGCCATGTTAGGTTGAATTATATTGGTGTTCCTCTGGGGTTTCCATCTCTTTGTCTTGGTGTTTTGTGGTTATCTAAAAATTAATTTTGCTTAGATACATACTTCTCTTCTATCAAATCCCCTTATGTACTAATATTACATGAAGCCAAATCTGCTCTAGGGTAATTCCCCCTAGTTGATTCGTCCATCCTACCCACACAAGTAGTAGAACTTGGTAAAATGATTTTTAAAGTTATTTTGCCCTTATTGTCATCTAAGGCCTTCCTAATATTTGCTACCATGCTCGATAATCTGTCTACTTTCTCACGTAACACCTTAGCCAGCCTATCCATGCAATTGCACAAGCAAGGAATCTTTCCGTTAGTGTATTTAGTTGTGCTGCAGTTTCTGCACTCCCTCACTTGCAGTTATCTTAGCATGTTCAGCACCTGTCCGGTCAGACACTATTCTCTATTGATTCAAGAACTGCAAACCGACTTGCACAATCAATTTTGGGTATAGAAATGGTGGGTTTGTGATTTTTCTCTTAAAAGGGATCCTGCAGACAGGTTGGCCAGATACTCTCTCAAGGGTTTGTAATGCAACTGATACTAGTACACTTAATCTTTTTACTAGCACCTGAAATTCCTCTTGAATGTGTTTTGTTAAAGTGTGATCTGATCCCCTTCTGTGTGCTCTGCCCCCCCTTCTAACTGACCATCTAGTTCCTCAGTTGCTAATAAGCGCTCTATTTCTTCAATTAAATCATCAATTTCATTCGGAGTACAATTCTCGGCAGAATGCCAGGGGACTTTACTCGCATCCTCCCCATGTTACCTAGGACTTTCCATTTTCCCATAGTAAAGGCGGGTTAACCAACTCTAAAAAAAGCTATCTTAGAAGCTGCTGGCCCTACTAGGCCACTCAACAATGGTACACAATATAGGGCAGTCAGGCAGCTTAATCAAATACACAATCAATTACACAGTACAGACTTTTGGTCTCTAACTCGTAAGCCCTGCTTGTCAGGTAGTCTAATCAACACACCAATTGTGGCTACATGGGTAAATAATTATCCGGCAGTCAGTTTCACAAATCAGTCCTTGCCTCATTGAATAAATAGTCAAGCAAGGACTTCCAATAGGCAGCCATCAGAGCAAGAAAAATTATCAGTCAAATCTTAATCCGAGTTCTTCTCAACACGAGGAGGCCAATGAAATAGATTGGCACACTCCCTAATAGCGGTACACAGAAGACACACAAGGGCAGGAGCTATAGGGTGAAAATGGGTTGGTAGCTGTAAGGTGAAAAGGTACTCCTTTTGAAAAAGTTAGCCAATTCCAACTTCTAGGCAAACTTACCTGGTGTGATTATAAAAAAGAGAAAGGACCAAGGGGGGTAGCCCTGCCCTACCTCTTCCTGTTGCTGATGGGCACAGGATGGGTCTTCCCCTTGACCTGGGCTTTCATTGTGTGCAGCTGCACGTGGCCCACACTGCGGGACAGTGAGATGCCCTATATAGTGCTGTGTAATGAACTGAGGTTCTTGTTAATTCCAAGGTCCACCTCCTGGGACCCTGACTATACTGGTTAGTGGAGTCCTGCAACAAGGTCGCGTTGATTAGCCCACGCTGTGGGATGGTAAGATGCACTGTATAGCGCTGTGTAATGAACCTAGATGCTTGTTAATTCCAGGGCCCTCCTCCTAGGGCTCTGTGGATTCTGGTTAGTGGAGTCCTGCCACAAGGTCACGTTGGGTAGCCCATGCTGCGGACAGTGAGAAGCACTATAAAGCGGCGTGTAATTAACCCAGGTACTTGTTAATTATAGGGTCCAGCTTCTTGAGCCCTGGGGTTTCTTGTTAATGGAGTCCTGCCACAATGTCAAGTTGTTAACCCCCTGGAGTATAATTTAATGCAAATCTTTGGCTACTCTTAGAAATTGAGGTCCTCATTTACAAAGTTTTGGTGCAGGGCAGTGTTGTAAACCCTTGTGCTGCACTGCCCTGCGTCAAAACAAAAGTGTGGGAATGCACTGTCTCTACAAGTTATGGCCCACTCCTGTCCTTGTCCCCTACGATGGCACACAAATTACTGCCATGCACCAATGCAGGCACCCTTGCACCATGGTGCAAAGATGCCTGCATTGTGTGGATGATTGTTTTTGTGCAGGAAGGGACACCTTCCTGCACAAAAAACAATCACAAGAGGTATTTTCCTCCTCAAACATCTTCTGAAGAATGCAGCATACATAGAAAGAGGAAAAGAGGAAACAAAAGGGAGATATAACATTATTTGTCCTCGTTGCTCCACCCTTATGCCACCCCGGGGGTGACGTAGGAAACTGATGCATTCCCAGTTTTACAAAACCTTGTAAATCTGGGAATGCGTCAGATTCCATGAGTGTTGCATGGAAACACCCACAGCAACACCCGGAGAGTAAGAGTGTGAAAGAGGGCCCTATCTACAAGGCCATGTAAAGCCATGCAGTGGGTTTGCGTGGCCCTGTAGATATGCCACTGCAGCCTGCACCACCAGTGCGTAAAAAAAAGTGATGCACCATCGCGCAGTCTGCTTGTAAATGAGGCCCTGCGTCTCTAGTAGGCAGGGGCATGTATGAAATTTTAAAGATTAAATGTGAAGGCAGTGCTCAGATGTCTGTAGTGGTAAAATAGTTACTTGAGGTCAGAAGGGACTGGTGAAAATTCAAAATCTAGACCGACTGCGATGGAGGGTAGGCCAGCTACAGAACCCATGCAGGGTCCGCTGAATAGTACCTTTGTTGGCGCAATGCGTCAATGACGGGGACACAATGTGTTGATATTTCTGCCATACTCTGGGGGATGTGTCACGTTTTGAACTTTGCAGCTACAGAAACCGCTTCGGGGGCCAAGGACTGGAAGAGGGGGCACCTTTGGCAAGGGTAGGACTCCTAGATGGCAGAGTCCAGCAGCACCAGCAGAGCTGCAAGCAGTCTTTAAAGTCCCTGAGACTGCAGAAGAACAGGTGGAAAGACAGCAAGCTCTTAAAGACTCTTGGGTTCAAGGATGTAGCCAGCATGTCCAGTCCCTATCACAGGCAGCAGGCCAGCACAGCAGAGCAAAGTGGCAGTTCCTCCTACAGCACAGCACACAGTAGCGGTAAGCCAACACAGCAATGCAGTTGCAGAGTTGCAGACCCTCCTGGCAGCACCGGAGACCTTCCTGGCAGAGTGTCCTTGGTTCAAGTAGAGAACTGATTTGGAGGTGTTTGGGGTCAAGTATTTATACTTTGGTGCACTGGTTCTGGAAGATGGGAGAACATTCCAGGCCTTTCTTTGAATCCCACAAGGTCATTGTCCAGTCCTCCCTTGCTCCTGACACTCTACAGTGGGTTATGCAGCCCTTTGTGTGAGGAGAGGCACAGCCCTATTGACAGGAGTAAGTGAGGCAGTGCTAAGCTCCATCCCCAATGAAGGCAGTTAATGGCCCATCAGCCTGGTGATGGGCCATCAGGATGCAAATGTCACCCCCAAGCTCTCTTTGTGTGTGACTGTTTAGAGGGAATGCACAGAGCCCAGCTGCCAACAACCCAAGACATGTATTCAGAGACAGGCAGAGGCACAGAATGGTTGAAGTATTAAAATGCCAACTTTCTAAACGTGGCATTTTCAGACTTACAATTTAAAATCCGACTTTACCATAAGTTGTGATTTTAAATTGTGAGTCCAGGGACACCAAACTCCATATTTCTATCTTTTCCTATTTGGAAGTTACTCTAAAAAGATGTTTTAAGGTAATCCCAATGCTATCCTATGGGATAGATAGTCCTTGAAATAGTGAAAAGCGAATTTAATAGTTTTTCACTATATGGACATGTCAAACTTAAAAGTGCATGTTCAACTTTTTAAATACACCTCACACTGCCCTTGGGGCTCCCCATGGCCTACCTTAGGGGTGACTTACATGTATTGAAAAGGAAGGCTTGGGCCTGGCATGTGGGTACACTAGTCAGGTCGAAATGGCAGTTTGAAACTGCACACCCAGGGTCTGCAGTAGCAGGCCTAGGACATGTTTGAGGAGCTATTGTCGTGGATGGTACAATCAGTGCTGCAGGCCCACTGGTAGCATTTAATTTACAGGCCCCAGGCGCATGTAGTGCACTTTACTACGAACTTACAAGTACATTAAATATGCCAATTGGGAGGAAGCCAATGTTATCATGTTTTAGAGCACAGGTCACCTGCACTTTAGCACTGGTCAGCAGTGGGGTAAAGTGCCCAGAATCCCCAAAACCAGCAAAAATAAATCTGAAAAACTGGAGAAGGAAAGCAAAAAGTATGGGGATGACCCTGCAGAAAGGAGCATTTCCAACAGCTATCAAATCAAAACAATAATCAAAAATACTGCCCTCTTCTACACTGTTCATCCAAGGCACCTTACACTACTTCATGTATGCTGGCACATTGAATTTACCAGGTCCTCATGTTAAGACTGTGACGTAAATGCAGGAAGCCACAAAAATAAGAGATCATGAAGCTACAGAGTAATTACATTCAACCTAAAAAGGAATTTGCTTATTTCATACCTGCCATTTTACAGTTTCAAACCCTACTATTTGCATAATTACAGGATTTGAGATGGCACAAAGGCTTTTAGTATATATTAATACTATTGTGGGAGTCTGAAAGCATTTTACAACTTATAAAATGGGTTTTGCAACCCACACCCAATCGCAGTTATGAGGGTGTGTGAAAGAGGCATTTACTACTAATTGTGATTCAGAATGGTATATATCAATGTTTTGTGACTGCAATTGTGATTGCAAACAGTTACTGACTCTCTAAAGGAGATGATAACAAAGTTACAAAGGGGAAGCTGTCCCCAGTGTGCATTTTTCTCTTTGGGAATTGTATCATGCAAACTCTTGGGGCAGGTACAGGTCCAGAGAACCACTGCCTGTTCCCACAATACTTAACCAAAGCAAAACCTTATTTTGTGAAGTAACACCAGTTTCTTTAGGAAACACGGGCTACTTAAAAAAATATTCTCGTTTGAGAATGGAGACACAAGGATCGTGGGCTGCTTTTCTAAGCTAGCCCCAATCCATGTGGTTGTAACCAGTCAGAGAGGGTTGCAACCAGTGACCTGCCTATTCAATATTCATTAGGACGGTCATTCTACGGCCCCTGAGACTGGAGATTAGAGATTTTGAGATGCAGCCTAGTACTACATACATTGCAACACAAATTAAAGATTAGTTGCAAAAAGTTGGTACACAATTTGCGTCTACTTTGCGACCTGTTTTTTTAGTACATATGGCTACAATTATCTGCAGTGCCTTCAATGTCATGGGATCTCATTTCTAAATATTTTTTGGGAAAACATTAGCAAAACCCGTCTTTTTTAATTATCAGCAATACAAAATGGCTTTTTGTTACAAGCCAGCGCTTTCCCGAACAAATGAAAAAATAAACCCAGTGAAGTTCAGGATTACATAATCCGTCAACTCTCAAAGTAATTTCCTTGGTAAGAGTGGAGTTTCGCTCTCCAGTGATAACTAACTCAAACATCTTTGAAATTATTTTTGGCATTGTTGTAGCGTTCGAGCTTTTAGTAAAGTAAGGGGCATATTTATACTCTGTTTGCGCCGGAATTGCGTCGTTTTTTTTTACGCAAATCCGACGCAAGGCTAACTCCATATTTATACTTTGGCGTTAGACCCGTCTAGCGCCAAAGATCTTGGAGTTTGCGTCATTTTTTTGCGTGGACACCTACCTTGCGTTAATGATATGCAAGGTAGGCGTTCCCGTCTAAAAAATGACTCCAAGGCATGTGCGCCTTATTTAAACTCCCGTGCAAAAATGGCGCACAGGAGTGGGCGGGTCAAAAATATGACATCCAGCCACTTTTGCGTCATTTCTTAACGCCTGGTCAGGGCAGGCGTTAAGGGACCTGTGGGCTTACCTGAACTTACCTTATGTTCCCTGGGATGGGTCCCTCCATCCTTAGGCGTCCTCCTGGGGTGGGCAAGGGTGACAGGGGGGTCCCTGGGGGCATGGGAGGGCACCTCTGGGCTCCTTCCGAGCCCACAGGTCCCTTAACGCCTGCCCTGACCAGGCGCTAAAAAACGACGTAAAAGTGGCTGGACGTCATTTTTTTGACCCGCCCACTCCCGGTCATTTATAGAAAACAGTGCTTGCCATTTAAATGGTCAAATGGTGCTCATGTACTAAGAATCAACATCACACAGCATTTTCATCAGTCTTTAGAAGTCCCCATCTTAGATCAAGACTGAGAAACAGTGAGGGGATATTTATACTCTGTTTGCGCCGAATGTGCGTCAAAACTTTTGACGCACAATCGGCGCAAACCCTGCCCCATATTTGTACTTTGACATCCGACCCCGCGGGCGTCAAAATTCCACCATGTGCGTCATTTTTTGGAAGGGGGAACCAGCCTTGCGTTAATTATATGCCAGGTAGGCGTTCCCTACCAAAAAATGACTTTAAGGCCTGTGCCCCATATTTATACTCTGACGTCATTTTGACGCACAGGAGGGGGTGGGCCTTAAAAAACGACACACAGCCTGATGGGCGCCGTTTTTTAACGCCTGGGCCAGGCAGGCGTTAAGGGACCTGTGGGCTCGGAAGGAGCCCAGTGGTGCCCTCCCCTGCCCCCAGGGACACCCCCTGCCACCCTTGCCCACCCCAGGAGGACACCCAAGGATGGAGGGACCCATCCCAGGGAAGTAAAGGTAAGTTTGTGTAAGTATTTTTTTCTGAATGTTTTTGTGGCATAGGGGGACCTGATTTGGGCCCCCCTCAATGCCACTATGCCCAATGACCATGCCCAGGGGACATAAGTCCCCTGGGCATGGCCATTGGGCAAAGGGGCATGACTCTTGTCTTTGCTAAGACAGGAGTCATGTCAATGGAGGTTGGGCGTCAAAACAAATGGCGCAAATCCGATTTGAGGCCTGAATTTTGCCTCAGACCTGACTT
Source organism: Pleurodeles waltl (assembly GCF_031143425.1). Taxonomy (NCBI): domain Eukaryota; kingdom Metazoa; phylum Chordata; class Amphibia; order Caudata; family Salamandridae; genus Pleurodeles; species Pleurodeles waltl. The sequence goes on along the minus strand of NC_090447.1, from coordinate 505,836,800 downwards.
ACCCCATTTTTTGACGCACAACCCCCATTTTCCCATACGTCGGCACTGCCTGGTGTGAGTCAATTTTTTTGACGCACACCAGTCCGCAGCGCCGGCTAACGTCATTCCATAAATAAGGTGCCCGCATGGTGCGTTGGAATGGCGTTAGCCGGCGGTAACATTTTTGACGCACAACTGCGTTGGCGCAGTTGTGCGTCAAAAAGTATAAATATGGGCCTGAGACTCCCTAGCAGAAAATCAATTTTTGCAAACAAGTTATTCATTTTTCTTAAAAAATGAGCTTTATGCTTGCTCAGCTTTCAAATAGTGATTTTTCACCTCAAAATCCAAAGAACTATGGGGCATATTTATTCTTGTTTTGCACCGAATTTGCGTCATTTTTGTTTAATGCACATTCGGTGCAAAACTAACTCCATATTTATACTTTGGCGCTAGACCCATCTAGCGCCAAATTTATGGAGTCAAAGTAATTTTTGGGATATGGAAACCTACTTTGCATCAATGAGATGCAAAGTAGGCATTCCCGTGCAAAAAATGACTATATGGTCTTAGCGCCATACTTATCCCCGTGCCAAAATCACACACGGGAGGGAGGAGGGGTCAAAAAAATGGAACAAAGCTTGCTTTGCGCCATTTTTTAACACCTGAGTCAGGGCAGGCTTTAAGGGACCTGTGGGCCTATTTCAATGGGCAACACCAAGGAATAAGCCCACAGGTGCCCTCCCCAAGCCCCAGAGACATGCCCATCCACACCAGAGGGAGAGCGGAAGATGGGGGACCCCATCCCAGGTAAGTATAGGTAAGTACAGGTAAATATTTTATTTTATTTTTTAAAGTGCCATAGGGGGCCCTGAAATGGTCCCACATACATGGCAGAGGGTACAATGGCCATGCCCAGGGGACTCTTGTCCCCTGTGCTGGCCATTGGGGTGGTGGGCATGACTCCTGCCTTTTCTAAGGCAGGAGTCATGTGGCATGGTAGGTTAGTGCCATAAAATGACGCTAATCTTGTTAGAGTAATTTTTTTTTACTCTAACCTGCCTAAAGTCATTTTTTGGTGCAAAACCCCATTCTTCCATAACGCCAGCCCGAACCAACTAATGTTAATTTTTGGGACGGTAGCCTACCCTTTGCACCGGCTTGCACCATTCCATAAATATGGTGCCCGGCTGGTGCACAGAAATGGTGCAAGCCGGTGCTAAACTTTTTGGTGCAAAACTGCGTTAGTGCAGTTTTGCACCAAAAAGTATAAATCAGGGCCGGTATGCGGCCACTACTGTACATGTCTTATGTTGCCAAGGGTTAAATTTTCAGTGTTTTCAGTGTTCTCCACTTAACCTCAAAGCTAGGCCTGGGGTTTTAGGGTCAATATCATGCCTATGCCTCAGCCATTATGCAGAATTTTGCACGTGGTGGGCCAAAATTGTTTCAGGCTCCGAGATTCACTCACAGGTGTGTATCTTAGGGCAGCGTGCAAAGGCATCGACCATACAGGGAACACTTCCGTCCCCATATAAAGTACCTAGGGCCATATTTATACTTTTTGACGCAAAACTGCGCTAACGCAGTTTTGCGTCAAAATAATTAGCGCCGGCTAACGCCATTCTGAAGCGCCATGCGGGCGCCGTATTTATTCAATGACGTTAGCTGGCGTTAGCCGCCGGCGCTGCCTGGTGTGCGTGAAAAAAAATGACGTACACCAGGCAGCGCCGGCGTAGGGGAATATGGAGCTTGGGCGCCCAAAAATGGGGCAAGTCAGGCTGAGGCACATTTTTCACCTCAACCCGATTTGCGCCATTTTTTCCGACTCCCAAACCCCATTGAAATTACTCCTGTCTTAGCAAAGACAGGAGTCATGCCCCCTTGCCCAATGGCCATGCCCCGGGGACTTCTGTCCCCTGGGCATGGTCATTGGGCATAGTGGCATGTAGGGGGGCACAAATCAGGCACCCCTATGCCACAAAAAAAAAAAAAAAATTACTTACCTGAACTTACCTTATGTTCCCTGGGATGGGTCCCTCCATCCTTAGGCGTCCTCCTGGGGTGGGCAAGGGTGGCAGGGGGGGTCCCTGGGGGCATGGGAGGGCACCTCTGGGCTCCTTCCGAGCCCACAGGTCCCTTAACGCCTGCCCTGACCAGGCGCTAAAAAACTACGCAAAAGCGGCTGGACGTCATTTTTTTGGACCCGCCCACTCCCGGGCGTGAGTTTTGCCCGGGAGTGTAAATACGGCGCACATGCCTCGGAGTCAATTTTTTAGACGGGAACGCCTACCTTGCATATCATTAACGCAAAGTAGGTGTCCATGCTAAAAAATGACGCAAACTCCATGGACTTTGGCGCTAGACGCGTCTAACGCCAGAGTATAAATATGGAGTTCGTTTTGCGTCGAATTTGCGTTTAAAAAAACGACGCTAATCCGGCGCAAACGGAGTATAAATATGGCCCTAAGTCTCTAAAAAACAGTCTTTGATCATCAGTATGTTCTCAAACACAGCCTGGTTGTCGAGGCATGTGACATAAATGTCTGCAGACATGAGGCATAAATGTAGAGCACTGAAGGTAGCACATGGTCGAGGCAAGGCTTGGAAATAGTCCTTCTTGCAATACAACGAAGAAGCATGTGTTGCAGTATGGCATCACAACTGTGGCTTGTTCAATGCAGCAAAAGAAACAGATCACATCAAAGAGTTTGTCAAGATGACCAGAACCCTGGATTAGCGGGGAACTCTGGTCACTGGTAGTTGCAGAAATAGCTTGTTCTGAGTTTCCCTGCATAAAAAGCTTCTTTATAGGATGACATTTTCTAGGCTAGCACAAATTTTAATTACATCAGCAAAACAAGCAAAACGATTAGATTTCACATCACATGAACTTCTTGAATTTTTCCAATTTGCATTGTATTTGGCTTGTTGGAGACTGCGAGAGACATTTTATGTTTGAACAAGTCACTGTCGGTATCTCTTATAATTTTTTACTCAAGGCATGCCCTTGCATGAAAACTTAACACGTGGTGCCAAACTATATTTCACTCCATTCATGTAATTTTTTTCTAAAAATTATTTGTATTGATTTTCAAAAGAATTAAACGTGTATAGATTAATAATGTCCAAAATACCAAGCGGTGGTCGTGCGAACAACACAGCAGAAAGGCAGGTATATATTTCGCACAGGCGATGTTACCGCAGCTTCCATTCTATGTCATGTGCAGATTAACAGGTCAATTGTTAAAATAAATACATCAGATCTGCAACTTTCCACAATCAGAAAACATGTTTGAGTAATTTCTTTTCGCCTCAGCCTTACAGAGGTCTCTAGAGGCCTAGGTACTTGTCCCACGCTCTTCAGATCGCATCAAACTTTCTGGGACATCCATATTCTTAATAAACATATTTTTCAGCAGTCATGTACCTGTCCATATCTGCCTTCCATTCATTTATTATACGGGTGTCTGCTACTCCCCAGTGATGGGCAACATTATGTCTTGCGACCACAAAACCTTGGTCTTGGAGGAGTTTTACATATTTGGGAGGGCCACATGACTCTCAATGCCAAATATTAGGATTTTGTTTCCTCTCTCATATAAATATCTGCCACCCATGCTAGGATATGTCTGACCCCTTGCAGGAAGGGTTGTATAAGGGACAACCATAAGGCATGGAAACAAGATGCCACCAACCCACACCATTAAAGGTAGAGACCAGAGCCGGTCCAACTAAATGTGATCTCCTGAGTCCTGGTATTGAATATTCTGTGCAGTATTTTGATTTGTCACAACTTGAACTCTGCTTTTTCCAATTTCATTCATGTTGTTTCATGTAATTTTGCAAATTTTGTGAAAAAGAAGATACACACTTGTGTAAACTACGAACCACTTTTCCCAATCAGCAAGGATAATGCAATTTTCTGGATGGAAAGATGACTGTCAATTCTAAATTTCGAAGCTTTTTTGCATTAAGCATCACAGATAAGATAATGTGCCTCAAATGAGCTACTGAGATGTCTTTGCTATATACTCGAGGAAGTATGGTCACAGTTAAGTGAGTGTGACCCCAATAAAAAGCCAAAACTGTCAAAGAATAGGGGCCAGTAAGCATTCAACGTATAATTAAAAAACTGGGAAAAATCCAGTGGTTGCTTCACCATCTTCCTCAGTCCGTCTCTCCACATCCTATGCCAACATTGTAACTCTTGCTATTATATTTCCGGTTGTGTATGCCGCACCACATGCATCCCAAACAGGGGCAGCTCCCCCATTAGGGTGGAGGAGTGTTGCCCCCCGGCCAGTAGCGGCAGCTGCAAAACCTGTAAAAGAAAACAATAATAAACTTTATTATCGTTTTCTTTTTAAGGGGTGGGGCCACGGGGATGGTGACTGTGAGGGAGAGTGCTCAGCCCTCCCCCTCAGAGCGCATGTGTGTTTGGCCAGCCATCTCAGGATGACCAAACACACATGCGCAGTAGGCTCTCTCCAGCCCAGCAACACAGTTGCCAGGCTGGAGAGAGCCTGCACAGGCTCTCAGTCTGCCTGGGAGCGCCTGGCTGGGTGCTCCCAGCCAATCCTAATGCTGCTCTGAGCAGCATCAGGATTGGCCACAGAGCAGGCTGAGAGCCTGTGCCTGTAGCAACGGAGACGGGGGAGCAGAGCGGTGCGCAGGGTTAAGGTAAGTGGGTTATTTTGAAATTATTTTCAAGTTTACTTTCATTCCTCCCTTCTCCCCTCCCCCACGCGCCTCATTCCCCTTCTGCTTGCGGCGAGCCACTTCGATCCCAAAGGATTGCCTTCCATTTTGTTCTGACTAGAAAATCAATAATATTTATTTATAATCAAACATGGAAGCACTTGAGGGTAATTTACTAACAATTTGCACTAGCTTTGCATCATAAAAGTGATGCAAACCAGTGCAAAATGTTTTTTTATTATTATTATTTATTATTTACCTTCCAGAGCAAAACTTGTTTTGCACTGGAAATTAACTGAAAGTACCACTTTGCATTACTTAGCGTAGTAAGTATTCTTAGCATTCCCATACAACTAGTCACCGTTTGACGCAAAACCCTATCTACCAAAAATGTGAGACAGGGTTTTGCATAAAATAACAATAACGCCTTTTAAAAGCAGGCGTTAAAAAGAGAAATGTTGTCATTTGTCCTTTGTTTTCTTACTTTGCATGCGTGCTGGACTGTGCTGCACACATACAATGTAGGAAAAGTTTTAACTGCTGTCTAGGCATTGTATTTTGTACTGGAAGGGAATCCTTCCAGTACAAAACCTATGCTAGGTTCTCGCACACACCCTTGCTCTATGGCACAAAGGTGTGTACGCGGCACACAGCAAACAAACTTCTGCCCCGGCGCTAGGGAAAGGGGAGGAGAGAGACATATCTCTGTAGATATGACACTCACCTGCTCCCTCCCTGCCACTGAACGCAGTGCAAAATTTTTGGCTGCTGCACTGTCTGGCCTGAAAGTTTAGTAAATCTGCCCCCTGGTCTCATATCCTTAGGTGTATCATCAAAGGCATGGTGCACCCTTATAATGCACACTTTTAGCATAATATACATATTCATCTGTTCAAGATGAGCCCCATATGCTTAGCATAGCACTATATGCTCAGGTTTAGCTCCATAAACTCTGAGATAGCCTATAAGCTAAAGACATACATGCTGAAGCTTACTCCCACATGTTAACCTCATATCCTCATTCCACCTTGATATGAGCAGGTACAGACTCATATGTTTACTGCACCTTTATGAACAGGTATTTTCCAATATGCTCCTCCTGATCAGGGCAACATGTTTGCAACATTAAATAAATGTCGGCCCACAATAAACATAATAAAAAGACTTCAAGTCTTTCTGCTATGTTTAATAAAGGAGTCTGAGTTTAGCTGTAAACATCCACTCACACTTCAAATGACTGTACAAACATACAAGTACTGGGCCTTTCACAGCTCATATTTGAAGGACTTGAAGTGGATCCCCTGTCTCACCAACAAAAACATCCACAAGTCCTCTACATTAGTGCGAAACAATTACTCCATGTGTTGCAGGACTTTGCCACTTCTCCTACTAATAGTTCCTTCAAGGCTCAGGAAAAGCAACAACTGCCCTACCAAATGTGGACAGTGTGCTCCAGGTTCCTAACTATAATATGCTGTCCGCAGACTTCTCTTCTGAGGACCATAGGGCAGTCAAAATGAAACCCTAACCCTTCTCGTCTACATACGTATCACCTCTCCTTCAGCAGGGAGGTGATCGACTTTGTGAGGCTGTGTTATAAAAGTTGTGTAATACGTTCTTTAATTTATTCATTCATCGTTTTCTGAGAAACAAAATTACACTCATATGCTTCATTAAAACCGTTGTTATGCAAAAAATGTTTTTAGGTGCCACGTTATGTATTTTGTGTTTGGTTTACAATTATGCTTACATTTTTTGCAGAAATTTGAAGATGATATGGCCTACTGGAAGAATATGGGCCGTGGTGGCAATGACTACCATGGGGGGTACTACCAGCACCACTATGATGAGGATGCGCCATTGGGACCACGAAATCCACATACTTTCAGACATGGAGCAAGCGTCAACTACGACGACTATTAAGCATGCCTCTCCTAATATAAAGAGATGTATTACATGTATTCATGTATTGATTTGTTCCCATTCCAAAACACCGTTCACTCTGTGGCTCGTGTGAATCGAACAGATTGCAAGAAAAAAGAAATAAGCAAACGCAAACTAACGTAGCAACTGACTCTAAGTCTATCTGTATTCTCTTCAAACTTCTTGCATTATCTGATACCATATATTGAGTATAGAATTAAAACTTTTTTTATTAAAAAAAAAAACTTTGTCTTTTCTGAAAATGACAATACAGTCTTAACTAAATAACATAGTTAAAGAATATGTAGTGTTTATCTACAGAGGCTCAATAAAATATCAAGGGCCATATTTATACTTTTTGACGCAAAACTGCGCTAACGCAGTTTTGCGCCAAAAAAATTAGCGCCAGCTAACGCCATTCTGAAGCGCCATGCGGGCGCCGTATTTATTGAATGGCGTTAGCTGACCGGCGCTGCCAGGTGTGCGTGAAAAAAAACGACGTACACCAGGCAGCGCCGGCGTAGGGAAAAATGGCGTTTGGGCGTCCCAAAATGGGGCAAGTCAGGCTGAGGCAAAAAAATCGTCTTAACCCGATTTGCGCGATTTAACCCGATCTCCTTAGCAAAGACAGGAGTCATGCCCCCTTGCCCAATGGCCATGCCCAGGGGACTTATGTCCACTGGGCATGGTCATTGGGCATAGTGGCATGTAGGGGGGCACAAATCAGGCCCCCATATGCCACAATTTTTTTTTTTAATAAATACTTACCACAACTTACCTTTTCTTCCCTGGGATGGGTCCCTCCATCCTTGGGTGTCCTCCTGGGGTGGGCAAGGGTGGCAGGGGGTGTCCCTGGGGGCAGGGGAGGGCACCTCTGGGCTCATTCTGAGCCCACAGGTCCCTTAACGCCTGCCCTGACCCAGGCGTTAAAAAGAGGCGCAAATGCGGGGTTTTTTGCCCCGCCCACTCCCGGGCGTGATTTTTGCCCGGGAGTATAAATACCACGCACATGCCTGGGAGTCATTTTTTAAGACGGGAACGCCTACCTTGCATCTCATTAACGCAAGGAAGGTGTTCACGCCAAAAAATGACGCTAACTCTATGAACTTTGGCGCTAGACCCGTCTAACGTCAAAGTATAAATATGGAGTTAGTTTTGCGTTGAATTTGCGTCGAAAAAAACGACGCAAATTCGGCGCAAACGGAGTATAAATATGCCCCCAACTTTTTACATATGATTCAAGGCCCTATTTGCCCACATGAGACTTTAGATGTTGATGTACGAATGCAGAGGATGACACATCTAGGCACGGTAACACAACTAGCTGCCCCCCAAAGTATTTTTTATTTTTTGCCCCGGGGAGGTGATTTTCTCTAGGGCCTGGAGGGGGCTGTGTTGCCCTCCCATATATTTATTAAATGTGGGCACAGGGAGGTGGTGGTCCCTTGGCCTGGGGGTGGGGGTGGGGTGGGCAGAGGCGTCCTTGTAGCCTCTAAAATAATTTTAGTAAGTAGCTCTCTGGATGTGGTGGTTCCCAGGGCCCAGGGGTGACCGTGCCGCCCCCCTTATATTTATAAAATGTGGCTATGGGGAGGTGGTTATCCTCAGAGCCAGGGTGGTCCATGTGGCCCCCCAAATATTTTTATTTGGCCGTCCCAGGGAGGTGGTGGTCCCAGGTCCCAGGAAGGGTCCACGCAGCCCTCCTATTTTTAATTTGTTGCCTCACGGAGGTGGTGGTCCCTGAGGCCCGGTTAGGGTCTGCGTGGCCGCCCACCAATTTCTTTTAAGAAGCCCCAGAGAGGTGATGTCCCTGAGACCCAGTGGGGGTCTGTCTGGCCCCCTAACTATGTTAGAATTATTTCAAGTAACTATAATTTGTGCGCTAACAGCTGAACTTCTGTGGTTTTGTACATTTAAAATGTAAGCCTAGCTATAATGCCCCTGTAACCTTTGTTTTTTTAAGTGAATATATATTATATAATATATTAGAATGATATTTTCTAAATAGATAATAATAAATTATATATGTGTGTATATATATATATATATATATATATATATATATATATATATATATATATATATATATATCAAACCAAGGCCCTTTCAGGGTTAGAGTGACGCATAAATTATGCAAAAAGAAAGGAGAACTCAGGGAAGTTCCCAATTTTAGGTGGAGAGCTGCTCTAGTAAGGAACACCCTGCAACACCAGCGACACTCTAGATGTGCTCACCTCAAATGGCTGCTTATCTAGCAAAGTTTTTAAGCATAGGATCAGCACAGTGCTATCCTCACCGAGCTAGATAGTGACAAAGTCTTTTGCCATTTATACAGCAAAATCTTTAAGCATAGGATGGACACAGTGTTATCCTCGCCAAATTGCAAAATGACAAAAGCCATTTACGACTCCAGACACAGTATTACAGCTTTGGAATGGTCAAATACCGTCCAAGCCAACCTGGAATGAGTAAAGCAACCCCTGACACGTGTTTCGCTCTCATTAGCGCTCTTCAGAGGGGTACAGCTTTGTCCAGACACAAGGGCGCACCCAGTATAAGTCAAACCAACGCCCTTTCAGGGTTAGAGTGATGCATAAATTATGCAAAAAGAAAGGAGAAATCTGGGAAGCAGACATTTGAGGTGAGCAAATCTAGAGTGTCGCTGGTGTTGCAGGGTGATCCTTACTAGAGCAGCTCTCCACCTAAAATTGGGAACTTCCCAGAGTTCTCCTTTCTTTTTGCATAATTTATGCGTCACTCTAACCCTGAAAGGGCCTTGGTTTGACTTATACTGGGTGCTCCCTTGTGTCTGTACAAAGCTATACCCCTCTGAAGAGCTCTAATGAGAGCAAAACACATGTCAGGGGTTGTTTTACTCATTCCAGGTTGGCTTGGACAGTATTTGACCAGTCCAAAGCTGTAATACTGTGCCTGGAGTGGTAAATGGCTTTTGTTGTTTTACAACTCGATGAGGATGACACTGTGTCAATCCTATGCTTAAAGATTTTGCTGTATAAATGGCAAAAGACTTTGTCACTATCTAGCTTGGTGAGGATAGCACTGTGCTGATCCTATGCTTAAAAACTTTGCTAGATAAGCAGACATTTGAGATGAGCAAATCTAGAGTGTCGCTGGTGTTGCAGGGTGCTCCTTACTAGAGCAGCTCTCCACCTAAAATTGGGGACTTCCCAGAGTGCTCCTTTCTTTTTGCATATATATATATATAAATAGATATATATATTCAAACCGTCTCACACTTTTTTCTTCAAGAAGTAGAAATGGCAACACAGAACTCTTTGAGCCAATAAAATCCTTCATTTATTCTCACCACAAACAAGTGCATGGCGTGCAATAGATGGCCAACTCATTTCGGCAGTTCACCTTCGACTGGACAGTCCCAGAGATGAAACAGTCTTCTTAAAGTAACAAATGTGATAACTAATAATATAATATTCTTTATATTTACACATGAAGAGGCATATTTATGGGCTGTTTGTGTCTTGCTTTCACCATGCAATGTGGAACATGCATGAGGCAAACCTTAAGTCATATTTTTGAAGACAAGCAAAGCCACTTTGCGTGGCTTTGAGTGTCTCAAAAATATGGAGTAAGGCAATGCAGCACAAAACTCTGCAATGCCTTACACTGCCCTGGGAACACGTTCCATGGGCATTGCCTGGGTGTTTCCATGCAGCTCCCACATTCCCACTCAACTACCATGGATTTTGATGCATTCACAGATTTACAAGAACTTGTAAACCTGGAAACGCACCCAAACCGCACTCCTCCCCAGTGGAGGCGTAAGGAGGAGAAATATATTTCTTTCTCCTCGTTTCATCCTCTTTCTATGTGTGCTGCATTCTATAGCACATATAGAAAGAAGAATATGCCTCCCAGGATTGTTTTTGTGCTGGAAGGTGATTGCTTTTGTGCAGGAAAGTGCCCCTCCTTGCACAAAAACAATCCTGCATGAAATGCAGGCACCCTTGCACCATGGTGCAAGGGTGCCTGCATTGGTGCTAGGCAGTCCATTGTGCGCCAGCACAGGTGGAAAGGACAGGAATGCGCTGCATGGCTTAATAGGGCACATTACTGCCCTTTCCCTGTGATGCAGTGCAGAGCAGCAAGGTGGCTTGCTGCACTGCACTGCCCCACTTTCCCATAAATATGGGCGAAGTGTATTAATCCTTTTTGAATGCAAGTAAGTGGAGCCTCGTGCTCAACCGATCCCCTGTTCCATATGATTTGCATTGTTGAGACTATCAGTAGCAAAGACATTTGTGACCAATGTTGTCATTTTAATACTTTACAATTGTTTGCTTCACTCTCCAAAGACAGCCTATGTGTATAGTGTAGGTTTTATAAGCCTGAAAAGCCAAGTCCTGGTGGCATTCTTGCAATGAGTCATGGCTGCTTAACTATGCAGTCTTCTACCTGATACAATTGTAAAGCATAGCTATTCATCCTAGAATTGTAAATACAAGCAAAAAAGCAGAGTATTGTGCTATTTATTATGTAATTCTAAATAGAGTGGACAAGGCCTTAATGGGTAACAGAGTGCTTTACGTATGAACAGTTTCAATACATATGACTTAGGATTTGTTACAATATAGTGAGGTCAGGGTGCACAAGACAGGTTAGTCAGTGAACAAGTGAATCCGTTTGTGCAATAATTCACTGGTCCTTGAGTAGGCCAAACACTGTAAGGTGTGTGAGTCCAAACATAAACTCAGCTCCATATGTAGCCGCCGCAAGACCAATCCAGGTTCACCTGCTTCCCATGGTGTCCCAGCAGGGGTGCTGTGGAGCCATGTCCTCCATCATAACAGTTCCAGGATGACTGTAGAGTAGCCACGTAGGCAAATTATGCCCGCCGTTTCTAAGTTGGAACATTACTAACACCTTGAAGCACTTACGTCATACCAAACCTGTGAATGCTCACATAACTCTTCATTTAGGCTAACCCTCTTGCTAGTGCATAAGCACAACTCCATCAATATTGGATCATATTTTACAAACTTTGGACAAGTATAGTAATCTGTAAACCACAATGTCTGAAACCCTTATTTGAACACTTCAATTGTAGAAACGTTCTGAGTGCTGGCACGAAAGTAACATCCTTCTCACTGGGGGTGGCCTCACAGTGAGGTAGATGAGATAGACAGTAGATCACAAAAGAGGCGGTGATATGTGCTTCCATGGAAGTTTCTGTGATGTTACAGACGTGCTCAGCATCGGAAATCAGAACCTCTAAGTGGCAAAATGGTGGAATATGGATTTACGGTGGCACCTGTAGGAGGGAGCTGGGAGCATGCAATGCACCACACACGAGTAGAGGAAACCAGTACTTAATGTGTGCTAATAGTTGCATGTGATGGGCAACAGCACTCATTTTTGGAGGCAAAGACCTATTTCTCATCATCAAACTTTGACCCAGAGCAAAGGAGAAAATGTCAGATGATAGAGAAAGCAGGAGGTGGAGGACGATAGGAAAACAGTGACAAGCGGAGATATCGGAGATTAAAAGGAGCCTGCAATATTGAGATAAAGTGAAAGGCGGTGTTGGGTGATGTGGAATCAAGGCTAGGCAGCCTTTGTATTCAGTGTCATGGTATTTGACAGCACCAGTGGTAGATGCATAAAGAAAACTTTGGTCACCTACACATTTTCTTTATTGTTTTTCAAAACAACCACTGAAAGAAGCCCATAGTCTCTAAGGGGCATATTTATGAAAAGTGGTGCTGCAATGCGTCACTTTTCTTTTTCCATTTACCCCCCCCCCCCCCCCCCCCCACCACCACCATGTGTGCGCTGTATTTAAAATATGGTGCCCCAAGACACAGGGTAGAAGGCAATAGCTTCATTTTTCATGATGTTATTGATGTACTCTGTAGGAGTAGCACCAAAATATATGGTGCTACTTCTGCAGCGTACATAGGGGCCCATTATAAACAATGGAAGCCCCCTTATAACGCCTGCTCCGAGCAGGCCCCCTTTGCATACATTATGCATGGTGCAGACATAATGTAGCGCAAAGGGTTACAAAGTGGCACAATGCATGCATTGCACCACTTTGTACATGTGGTGTGAGGATTTTTGCCTGGTTGGGCCACATTAGTGTAAAAATAATTACGCCATTGTGGCGCTAGGGGTTATAAATATGCCCCTTAGTTTCTTGACAGACTGAAATGCAGTGAAAGAGATCACACAGCAGTCCCTGGAGGCCCAGTTCTCTGAAAGAGCCACTCGGCCTTCTGGCTCAGCAGCACCTGGTTGGCAACCTAGCCACTCAGGAAACAGCCCTGTAGCACACCTTTTTATTTGCCTCAAAATCACGTCCCTGACTGCATAACAGTATGTAGCGTTTTCTTCCCAAGTTAGAAGGCATGCAGTTGATGGTGCTGCACGGAGATGGAGGATCCCCATGACACGACAAAGAAATAGCACAGGTTCCTCAGCTTCCACTCTGGCAAGCACAGCAGCAAGCACTTAGGAGAATGGTCATTGAAGAGTGTTGTCTTTAATTGAAAACGTGTCTTTAATTGAAAACGGAGGCAGTAAGCCTCTCCGATTCATGCAGATCAGTTGCAGGCCTACTCCCTTGGGTAAACTGCTTCTTCTGGGCCGTTCCTCTCACCGGTTGGGCTTTTCTTCCTTGGGCAGACAGCTTCGGCGGGACAAGGTGATCTTCCCTCTCAGCACCTACGCAGGCTCCCAGGCATCGGGTAGACTCACACCTTCTTTGGCAACACATGCACATTGAATCCTCTTGCCTATTCGAGAATGGCTATCAGGGTTAACCGCCCGCGATCACAGCAGCTTTTCATGCACTCTTCGGAGTACCACCATGAGTGAAACAGCTTGGAACTGGTACCATGTGTGAAGGATTGGGTTCTACATTTATACAGACTGGCTGTAATACGTGTAATAATGGTGGGGCATATTTATACTCTTTTTGCACCAAATTAGCGTCATTTTCTTTTTTTGCTCCAATTTGGTGCAAAACTAACTCCATATTTATACTTTGGCGCTAGACCCATCTAGTGCCAAATTTATGGAGTTAAAGTCATTTTTTTGGAGTGGAAACCTACCTTGTCTTAATGAATTGCAAGGTAGGCGTTCCTGTACAAAAAATGACTCTATGGCCTTAACACCGTATTTATACTCCAGTGCAAAAATGGTGCACAGGAGGGAGGAGGGGTCAAAAATGGTGCAAAGCTTGCTTTGACCCATTTTTTAACGCCTGGGTCAGGGCTGGTGTTAGGGGACCTGTGCACCTATTTCCATGGTGGAACACCATGGAATAAGCCCACAGGTGCCCGCCCCAGGGACATCCCCACCCACACCAGAGGGACAGCGCAGGATGGGGAACCCCATCCCAGGTAAATATTTTATTTTATTTTTTAAAGTGCCATAGGGGACCCTGACATAGGCCCCCTATACATGGCACAGGGTACAATGGCCATGACCAGGGGACCCTTGTCATCTGTGCTGGCCACTGGGATGATGGGCATGACTCCTGCCTTTTCTAAGGCAGGAGTCATGTGGCATGGTAGGTTTAGCGCCATAAGATGACGCTAATCTGGTTAGAATCATTTGTTTTACTCTAACCTGCTTAAAGTAATTTTTTGATGCAAAACCCCCTTCTTCCATACCGCCAGCCCCACCCGACTAATGTAATTTTTTTTACGGTAGTCTACTCTTTGCACCGGCTTGCACCATTCCATAAATATGGTGCCGGCTTGTGCCCAGAAATGGTGCAAGCCGGTGCTAAACTTTTTGGTGCAAAATTGCATTAGTGCAGTTTTGCAACAAAAAGTATAAGTCAGGGCCAATATATTTTACCAGGCCAATCTTTGCTAGATATTATCATCATTTATAGCATTTATAGAAAACAGTGCTTGCCATTTAAATGGTCAAATGGTGCTCATGTACTAAGAATCAACATCACACAGCATTTTCATCAGTCTTTAGAAGTCCCCATCTTAGATCAAGACTGAGAAACAGTGAGGGGATATTTATACTCTGTTTGCGCCGAATGTGCGTCAAAACTTTTGACGCACAATCGGCGCAAACCCTGCCCCATATTTGTACTTTGACATCCGACCCCGCGGGCGTCAAAATTCCACCATGTGCGTCATTTTTTGGAAGGGGGAACCAGCCTTGCGTTAATTATATGCCAGGTAGGCGTTCCCTACCAAAAAATGACTTTAAGGCCTGTGCCCCATATTTATACTCTGACGTCATTTTGACGCACAGGAGGGGGTGGGCCTTAAAAAACGACACACAGCCTGATGGGCGCCGTTTTTTAACGCCTGGGCCAGGCAGGCGTTAAGGGACCTGTGGGCTCGGAAGGAGCCCAGTGGTGCCCTCCCCTGCCCCCAGGGACACCCCCTGCCACCCTTGCCCACCCCAGGAGGACACCCAAGGATGGAGGGACCCATCCCAGGGAAGTAAAGGTAAGTTTGTGTAAGTATTTTTTTCTGAATGTTTTTGTGGCATAGGGGGGCCTGATTTGGGCCCCCCTCAATGCCACTATGCCCAATGACCATGCCCAGGGGACATAAGTCCCCTGGGCATGGCCATTGGGCAAAGGGGCATGACTCTTGTCTTTGCTAAGACAGGAGTCATGTCAATGGAGGTTGGGCGTCAAAACAAATAGCGCAAATCCGATTTGAGGCCTGAATTTTGCCTCAGACCTGACTTGCCCCATTTTTTGACGCACAACCCCCATTTTCCCATACGTCGGCACTGCCTGGTGTGAGTCAATTTTTTTGACGCACACCAGTCCGCAGCGCCGGCTAACGTCATTCCATAAATAAGGTGCCCGCATGGTGCGTTGGAATGGCGTTAGCCGGCGGTAAAATTTTTGACGCACAACTGCGTTGGCGCAGTTGTGCGTCAAAAAGTATAAATATGGGCCTGAGACTCCCTAGCAGAAAATCAATTTTTGCAAACAAGTTATTAATTTTTCTTAAAAAATGAGCTTTATGCTTGCTCAGCTTTCAAATAGTGATTTTTCACCTCAAAATCCAAAGAACTATGGGGCATATTTATTCTTGTTTTGCACCGAATTTGCGTCATTTTTGTTTAATGCACATTCGGTGCAAAACTAACTCCATATTTATACTTTGGCGCTAGACCCATCTAGCGCCAAATTTATGGAGTCAAAGTAATTTTTGGGATATGGAAACCTACTTTGCATCAATGAGATGCAAAGTAGGCATTCCCGTGCAAAAAATGACTATATGGTCTTAGCGCCATACTTATCCCCGTGCCAAAATCACACACGGGAGGGAGGAGGGGTCAAAAAAATGGAACAAAGCTTGCTTTGCGCCATTTTTTAACACCTGAGTCAGGGCAGGCTTTAAGGGACCTGTGGGCCTATTTCAATGGGCAACACCAAGGAATAAGCCCACAGGTGCCCTCCCCAAGCCCCAGAGACATGCCCATCCACACCAGAGGGAGAGCGGAAGATGGGGGACCCCATCCCAGGTAAGTATAGGTAAGTACAGGTAAATATTTTATTTTATTTTTTAAAGTGCCATAGGGGGCCCTGAAATGGTCCCACATACATGGCAGAGGGTACAATGGCCATGCCCAGGGGACTCTTGTCCCCTGTGCTGGCCATTGGGGTGGTGGGCATGACTCCTGCCTTTTCTAAGGCAGGAGTCATGTGGCATGGTAGGTTAGTGCCATAAAATGACGCTAATCTTGTTAGAGTAATTTTTTTTTACTCTAACCTGCCTAAAGTCATTTTTTGGTGCAAAACCCCATTCTTCCATAACGCCAGCCCGAACCAACTAATGTTAATTTTTGGGACGGTAGCCTACCCTTTGCACCGGCTTGCACCATTCCATAAATATGGTGCCCGGCTGGTGCACAGAAATGGTGCAAGCCGG
The DNA here is from genome assembly GCF_031143425.1 of Pleurodeles waltl. Lineage (NCBI taxonomy): Eukaryota > Metazoa > Chordata > Amphibia > Caudata > Salamandridae > Pleurodeles > Pleurodeles waltl. Next base: position 505,820,295 of record NC_090447.1, on the reverse strand, counting down.
TGCTAAACTTTTTGGTGCAAAACTGCGTTAGTGCAGTTTTGCACCAAAAAGTATAAATCAGGGCCGGTATGCGGCCACTACTGTACATGTCTTATGTTGCCAAGGGTTACATTTTCAGTGTTTTCAGTGTTCTCCACTTAACCTCAAAGCTAGGCCTGGGGTTTTAGGGTCAATATCATGCCTATGCCTCAGCCATTATGCAGAATTTTGCACGTGGTGGGCCAAAATTGTTTCAGGCTCCGAGATTCACTCACAGGTGTGTATCTTAGGGCAGCGTGCAAAGGCATCGACCATACAGGGAACACTTCCGTCCCCATATAAAGTACCTAGGGCCATATTTATACTTTTTGACGCAAAACTGCGCTAACGCAGTTTTGCGTCAAAATAATTAGCGCCGGCTAACGCCATTCTGAAGCGCCATGCGGGCGCCGTATTTATTCAATGACGTTAGCTGGCGTTAGCCGCCGGCGCTGCCTGGTGTGCGTGAAAAAAAATGACGTACACCAGGCAGCGCCGGCGTAGGGGAATATGGAGCTTGGGCGCCCAAAAATGGGGCAAGTCAGGCTGAGGCACATTTTTCACCTCAACCCGATTTGCGCCATTTTTTCCGACTCCCAAACCCCATTGAAATTACTCCTGTCTTAGCAAAGACAGGAGTCATGCCCCCTTGCCCAATGGCCATGCCCCGGGGACTTCTGTCCCCGGGGCATGGTCATTGGGCATAGTGGCATGTAGGGGGGCACAAATCAGGCACCCCTATGCCACAAAAAAAAAAAAAAAAATTACTTACCTGAACTTACCTTATGTTCCCTGGGATGGGTCCCTCCATCCTTAGACGTCCTCCTGGGGTGGGCAAGGGTGACAGGGGGGGTCCCTGGGGGCATGGGAGGGCACCTCTGGGCTCCTTCCGAGCCCACAGGTCCCTTAACGCCTGCCCTGACCAGGCGCTAAAAAACTACGCAAAAGCGGCTGGACGTCATTTTTTTGGACCCGCCCACTCCCGGGCGTGAGTTTTGCCCGGGAATGTAAATACGGCGCACATGCCTCGGAGTCAATTTTTTTGACGGGAACGCCTACCTTGCATATCATTAACGCAAAGTAGGTGTCCACGCTAAAAAATGACGCAAACTCCATGGACTTTGGCGCTAGACGCATCTAACGCCAAAGTATAAATATGGAGTTAGTTTTGCGTCGGAATTGCGTCAAAAAAAACGACGCAATTCCGGCGCAAACAGAGTATAAATATGCCCCCTAGTACCTTATGATGCAGAGATTCTAAGGGGCATCACGAATCCCAGGGTACATTCTGTGGTCTGATGACTGTCATAGAAAGGACTAAGAAGAGAATGCTTCTTATAAATGGTGAGGTGAGTTTTCATATGGAGATCTTTGAGAGCCGATTCCCACAAGACACAATTAAATTCTAACGAGACTCCATTTTTGAGACTGTAAAAAATTTAGCCTCCCCCTTTTATAGCTTTTGAGTGCACGGGGTTGCAGAGATCACACGAAGGAGCCAGGGACGCCTAACTGGCCGTGTTATGCATAGAGTTAAAGCACAAACACGAGGGGCCATATTTATACTTTTTGACGCAAAACTGCGCTAACGCAGTTTTGCGCCCAAAAAATTAGCGCCGGCTAACGCCATTCTGAAGCGCCATGCGGGCGCTGTATTTATTGAATGGCGTTAGCCGGCGTTAGCCGACCGGCGCTGCCAGGTGTGCGTGAAAAAAAACGACGTACACCAGGCAGCGCCGGCGTAGGGAAAAATGGCGTTTGGGCGTCCCAAAATGGGGCAAGTCAGGCTGAGGCAAAAAAATCGTCTTAACCCGATTTGCGCCATTTGTTTTGGGCGCCCAGACGCCATTAACATGACTCCTGTCTTAGCAAAGACAGGAGTCATGCCCCTTGCCCAATGGCCATGCCCAGGTGACTTATGTCCCCTGGGCATGGTCATTGGGCATAGTGGCATGTAGGGGGGGCACAAATCAGGCCCCCCTATGCCACACAATTTTTTTTTTTTAAATACCTACCACAACTTACCTTTTCTTCCCTGGGGTGGGTCCCTCCATCCTTGGGTGTCCTCCTGGGGTGGGCAAGGGTGGTAGGGGGTGTCCCTGGGGGCTTGGGAGGGCACCTCTGGGCTCATTCTGAGCCCACAGGTCCCTTAACGCCTGCCCTGACCCAGGCGCTAAAATCCGGTGCAAATTCGGGTTTTTTAGTACCGCCCACTCCCGGGCGTCATTTTTGCCCGGGAGTATAAATACGACGCATATGCATCGCAGTCATTTTTTAAGACTGGAACGCCTACCTTGCATATCATTAACGCAAGGAAGGTGTTCACGCAAAAAAATGACGCTAACTCCATGAACTTTGGCGCTAGACGCGTCTAACGCCAAAGTATAAATATGGAGTTAGTTTTGCGTCGAAAAAAACGACGCAAATTCGGCGCAAACAGGCCCATATTTATACTTTTTGACGCTAAACTGCGCTAACGCAGTTTAGCGTCAAAATATTTTGCGCCGTCTAACGCCATTCTGAAGCGCCATGCGGGCGCCGTATTTATGGAATGGCGTTAGACGGCGCAATCAGACCGGCGCTGCCTGGTGTGCGTGGAAAAAAACCACGTAGACCAGGCAGCGCCGGCGTTGGGAAAAAATGACGTTAGGGCGTCTTAAAATGGCGCAAGTCCGGTTGACGCTAAAAAATCGTCTTAACCCGACTTGCGCCATTTTTTTTCGACGCCCATCCCCCATCAACATGACTCCTATCATTGTAAAGATAGGAGTCATGCCCCCTTGCCCAATGGCCATGCCCAGGGGACTTATGTCCCCTGGGCATGGTCATTGGGCATAGTGGCATGTAGGGGGGCACAAATCAGGCCCCCCTATGCCACAAAAATTAAAAAAAAAAATACTTACCTGAACTTACCTTAATGTCCATGGGATGGGTCCCTCCGTCCTTGGGTGTCCTCCTGGGGTGGGCAAGGGTGGCAGGGGGGGTCCCTGGGGGCAGGGGAGGGCACTCTGGGCTCATTTTGAGCCCACTTGTCCCTTAACGCCATCCCTGACCCAGGCGTTAAAAAGCGGCGCAAATGCGCTGTTTTTGGCCACGCCCACTCCCGGGCGTCTCTTTTGCCCGGGAGTATAAATACCACGTAAAGGCCTGGGAGTCATTTTTTAAGACGGGAACGCCTCCCTTGCATATCATTAACGCAAGGAAGGGGTTCACGCTAAAAAATGACGCACACTCCGGGCAGTTTGGCGCCCGAAGCGTCTAACGCCAGAGTATAAATATGGCGTTAGTTGGCGTTAGTTCTGCGTCGAATTTGCGTCGAAAAAAACGACGCAAATTCGGCGCAACCAGAGTATAAATATGGCCCACAGAGTATAAATATGCCCCGAAGAGTGTGAGTTCATGCTTAACATGTTGCGCCTTAAAGCCAGGGGGTTTGCCTGAAGAAAACCACAGAAAAACGTAAATAAGGCTTGACGGTTTCGGTTACAAATACGAAAAAACTCACTGTTATGGATAGAAGAGTGGCATTTATGGTGGGAGAGGGTGGGCGCGCTGGTTTCTGCGATTGACGCTCCAACATCGCCATCTAGTGCCAGTGGTGCAGAATTATCAGAACAATATTTCAGTTTCGGCCTGATAACTGGGAAGAATAAACACTAGCAATAGATCACTTGCTTTTGGTAAAGCGGAATAGCCCCATCCCCACCCCCACCCTCCTCGACCCCCGCTCATCTGCATAGTTGCTTAAGCACAGAGGGTCAGATTTACAAGGATCTTGCGCCACATTATTATCATTTTTGTTTTATTGCTAATGTGGCTGAACGAGGAAAAAATGACCGTGCCATATCTACAAAGTGGCACAATGCATGCATTGTGGCACTTTGCGATCCCTTGCTAGACTAGAGATCGGCCTACTTGAGAGCTCTGAAACTGGAAAATAATTAGGGACATTCACAGCCTGAAAAGAAGCTGGAAGGGGGCGGGGGGGAGGGAGTACAAACTACACAAGAGCTGCACTGGCTTAAAATATTCACTGTTTGATGAAACATCAACAACATTGAAGATATCAAGCAATGATAACAAAATATATTAAAGTGCCTGAGAATACACAAAAAAGCAAAAGACATTAGGCGCATCTTCTTGGAGAGAATATGGCACCTCTGGTGGTTGTTGTTAAAGGTCTTTGAAGTGGAATGGACTGTTAGTTATGGGCTGTGAGGTTTGTCATCCAATCTTTTCTTTGAAGGAAGCTGTTACAGTTTTACACCACATCTGAGAAGGTACAGATATACAGCAGAGCTGAGCACAGCCTATTCCTAATTAGCAAGTAGCTGTCCTGTAGCACTTAATGCTTAGTAGGCAGGCCTGGGCAAAATGTAAATTATGCCAGCATAATTGGCGGGATTTTGGAAATTTTGGATTAGGCTTCAAACATGAAATTCATAAAATTGCACTAATGTGCGCCAATGGAGGTATACATTTAACACGAATGGAGCAAATTCCAGTAAAAAATTACCATGAACGAATAGAAACAAAAGAACGGGAGCAAATGTTGTTCAAAGTCCTTTTGTTTAAATATATCCTTGCACTAAAAATTGATGCAACAATTTCACGGTGAAATATAGCAAAAAGTTATGAATTTGCGCAAATTTGCACAATTACGTGTAATTTCCTGTATTTCTGTCAAAATCATTTCTAATTATGAGAAAGCAAATCACATGAATTTCACACACCCCTACTACTTAGATAGTTTGATGCTTCAAGAATTAGGCCTGTTAGCTAAAGGAATGGTCTGCTGTTAGCTACAATGATCGTTGTGGTATCTGTTGATCAGATGACTTGAGTTTTTTTCCACCATCAGTAGAGTAGTCCGTCCTGACATTTTCAATTTCACAGGATATCATCCTACTACAAATTGCTCAGTGTGATCAGAGCTTTGGCTCTTTAACGTATGGAGAGGTTGTTGGTCTTGGGTTAAGGTTTTTTGATTTTCTTTTACATAGCAGGTCATCAGGTAACTAAACAAGGATTTGCAAACAAGAATCCTTATATTGCTAAGTGTATTATACTTTTCTAATCACCACAGGACTATTTAACCTTTGACCCCTTCCCCATAAGCTATAGTCTTTTGAAGAATGTCCTGTAGGATGATACATTGCCATGCCTAGGTATTATTTTCCTATGTTGTTTACAACATAGTTTGTGCCTTTGTTTTACACATACAATACACATGTATTAAGTACTTGCTCATCACCAGTACATATCTCTATCTTTCTTACTGTAAGGTGTATGAGATGACTACAATAAGCCAGCCCTGGAGCTGTGCCAACAAGGACATCTGGTACATCCCACACAGGCATAGCCCGGGCCATCCCAGGGTCTGTTAGCTCTCACTATGTCATCCTGAGGAAAGGCTCTCACCATATAGCTAAACTGGCTGCAGGAGTTAGGGTACTAGCCTTTATAGGGGTTACATACATTTATAAGGGTAGATTTTTGTACCCTTTGCACTTTGTTTATGTTTGCTATTGCTACTCTTTTGCCACATATATTCTGTAGGAGGTGATGTTTAATGAAGACCCATAGAGTAAATGTCTAGGCGTGCTAACTTGGGTGCTCGGATAAGGCAAATCCTCCAGTAACTTACTGGACCTCAGTCAGAACTGACTTCAAGTCCCTTTGAAGGCATTCCTTCTGGCATGAGTTGAATGAGGGACAAAAAGGCACAGGTCACATGCGCCAATTTGAGATACCTGTTATTGTCGGTTGAACAATGAAGGGATGTGAGAAAATACTCCTTTTTGTAGCACAGGTGTTTAGAAATGACCTTACATGCTGATGGTACCATTCAAGTTGTTTACTCACTTTATGAACAGACCACAAAAGCATGTGTTTATCAATGGCAGAAAATGAGAACTAAGATACTTGTCTAAGTGTTCAACTAAAAATGTTGTGTATTGTATAGAATGCCCCTGTGAGTTCAACTATGTAGGAATAACAACACAGGAACTGGCGCAAAATTTTGCAACACTGATCAAAAATGCAATGCAACATGGAAAACTCACCTCTTTTTAAACAGTACAAAACGTTTAATAAACCAACTTCAAGAAATCAAATGGTATGTACTGGAGGCCATCAAACGATCTACATGTAAACCTGATGTTGATCGTTTATTGACATTCAGAGGGAACAAATGGGTTTGGCAAAGAAACACGTATATCAAAGGACTGAACATTTCAGTAGAGTGGTTTTCGCTTGCCGAAGTGAAATACGTTTTCTTGTTACTTTCTTCTTTGTTGCTCAGCATCCAACGACTGGAGCACTTTTTTCCTTTAGGTACCAATACAATCCGGCAAATGTCACTGTGTTCACACTCCTGCAGTTTTATTATCTACTTACTTTCGTATCTTTACTTACTCTCCATTCTCTTTTAAAGGATGTTTTGCACCTCGTCATGGTCTCCTTGTTTCTGGTGGCGGTGCACATTAAAATACATCCCTCTTTTTTCTGTGGCTTAGTCGCTAGCCTTATTTCCTAGTTTAATGGCTACAGGCTTGATTTTATTTCGTCCTGATAGTTCTTAGGACACATAATTGGAAAATCACTTTGTTTCCTTAGCTTCATTTCCTGCATGCTTTTAGCATACTTGGGCCCATATTTATAGTTTTTTGCGTCACATTTGCGTCATTTTTTTTACGCAAAAGCAGCGCAAACTTACAAAATATAATTGTGGCCCATATTTATACTCTGCTTGCGCCGGATTTGCATAATTTTTTTAATGCAAATTCAGCGCATAACTAACACCATATTTATACTTTGACGCTAGACCCCGCTACCGTAAAAGTATCTCAGTGTGCGTCATTTTCTGGATGCATGAAACCGCCTTGTGTTAATGACATGCAAGGTAAGCGTTCCCGTCCAAAAAATGAGTTAAACACCCGTGCGCCATATTTATCCAACTGCTCAAAAATGCTGCACGGCTGGGAGGCGGAGTCGGAAAATGGCACACATCCCGATTTGCATAAAAAATTAATGCCTGGGTCAGGGCAGGCGTTACAATGGGGCAAACACACCAGTACTTAAGAACAACCCACAGAAGCAACATCAGAGCTCAAAAAGGAAGACATGGAGGTGCTATTCATCCAGCATGCACGAAGACGCAGAGCACAGGAGCAACAGCAGCAGCTTCCACGACACCAACAGGGACCCCAAAGGAAACGCCGAAGGCAGGAGAGGATATTCCGGACCAGGACAACCCTTCAGGGCCTCAGGGAACATGACATCATCCAGAGGTACAGACTAAACTGGCAAGCCATACAGCAGCTGCTGCGTCACATTGAGCCACAGTTGGCACCCAGCTTGCAGACACCCCACATCATTCCACCAGAGACCAAGCTGCTAGCTGTCCTCCACATGTTGGCAAGTGGCTCTTTTTAAACCACTGGTGCCCTGGTTGCCGGGATCTCATAGCCCTCATTCTCTGCCTTCCTACCCAAGGTAGTGGATGCCATCATCTCCCTCACACCCCGCCACATCAGCTTCCCCAACACACAGCAGAAGCAGCAGGAGACCAAACAGGGCTTCTATCAAATCAATGGCTTCCCACATGTGCTTGGTGCCAATGACTGCACACATGTATGGATTGTGCCACCTGCTGCAACTGAGCATCTATACCCCAACAGGAAGCACACACACTCCATCAATGTGCAGGCCATTGTGGATCACCGGGGATTGATCACCAACATCGTGGCAAAGTATCCTGGGAGTGTACATGATTCATTCATCTTCAGCCACAACACAATCAATCAACACTTCCAGGATGGACGATATGGCAATGTCCTACTTGTTGGTAAGTACAGAAACCTAGATATATACACACTGCACAGCAACCCTGTAGGACACACAACACATACACCACTACATAGACACGTGGCCAGGAAGACACTGAGGTTGGGACACTGCCAGTCATGTTTGATATCCTGAACCAATGGGATACACACTTATGGACAAATGACAGATGCAACTAACAACAGATGCTACTCCAGAGCCACAAGGGACAAATTTAAAACCACACAATGACATGGCCTTAACTGGCAGTACAACTTGGAAGATGAAACTTCCAATTTCACATCAATAACACTCAATCATACACCCTTCCAAGCAATACGTGCTGTGTAAGGGGTGTGCAATGTGTTTCGCTGCAGGTCAAACACCATGACACACATAGCATGATGATGCTGACTCTAATGAAAGTGACATGGAATCATTGAGCCAGTACAAACATCTCACATCACTCCTGGGGTGACATTGCCCACTACCAATAAGGAAGTGGACTGTGCTAAGAACACATATTGATGTGACAATATTGCAAAGTGCACACTGCTACACATACGGATTGACACAATTACACATATACACAACAGGTCTACAGGCACATGGACTTTCTGACACTTAAACCTTCACCCCCAGAACCAAGTTAGACAGCTTACCTGGAGCAGGTTCAGTAGTGTAGGTACACGTTTGCACATGAGCCAACTTGGTGAGGGCACAAAAATAGGTCTGCATAGAGCTTATCACACATGGGATATTTGTGCATTGTTAATTGTGAACACTTCAGTGCTGCCAACTTATGGAGATGTGTTGTACATTGTCACCTAGTCAAAATAAAGGGATTCACTGTTGTTTTTCACATGCTATTACATATGTTGAATTGGATGGGATGTTCAGCCCACATAGTGCAACCGTGTTACCACCACAGTGGAATCAATTCCGTGTGTGGAAATATCATGTCACCTCCAGTGAAGGCACATGGACACTTCTTTCACATGACATAATGCATGGGGGATACACAATGAACCGCAAGTTTACAAATACACCGCTGATATCCGGTCAATCAGCCAAACACCAGTTTTGATAAATAAACAACCCAATGCATAAAGAACATCCTAGAAGCCTAGGATCCCACACAATAACACAAACACTGATGAGTCACAGACGACACAAGATAACAACTGCCATGCAAAGTGATAATCAAGGTGCAACCAACATCCAGATATTTACACTCATTTTCTCTTTCAGCTGATCAGGGTTATGGGATCCAGCCATGGATCATGACCACATTTGCCAACCCAAACACAGCATCAGAGCGTGCCTATGATGAGGCACAACGGAGGACACGCACCATAGTAGGAGGACTTTTTGCATCCTGAAGTCCAGATTCCGGAGCCTCGACATCATCGGAGGCAGCCTCCTATATTCACCTGAAATGGTCTGCAAGATCATTTTGACCTGTGCCATCCTGCACAACATTTGAGTAAGGAGGAACATTCCCCTCTATGAACCAAACCCACAAATGCCTGAAGAGGAGGAAGGAGGAGGATGCTGTTTGTGAACATGAGGGGGACCATCCAAACACTGCAGCAGGATTGCGTCGCAGACAACACATTGTACAAAACTTCTTGTAAGTATATTCCCCATAACCACTTTGTTAGCATATGTCATTAAACACCTACCTTCATCACTCAATCATGGTCTGGGTAATTGTTTATGCATCACATGATCCCTAGGAGTCATAATCAGAGTTTATCCTCATGGAGCATTGCAGAAATACAGATTAGGATACTGAAAAAGCCACATCACATTTGATGGGTATGAATGTACAGTCAACATCACACACAGAGTAAATGACATATGTCCTGTCTATTTCACATATGAAGGCCAATATCAGAGGACCACAGCTATGACACACATCCATGTTGTCAACATGGTTCATTGCAGCACATGACACACAACTAAGACACCATCAATTATAAGGTAAAAAAGTGTTTCATACATGAGGCAGTGGAAATGCTATTGCATTGGTAACAGGAATGCATGACCAGACCCTTGACATCAGCTATGTTTGCAAGGAGCATGTGTGACAAGGAGTCCATCTAAGCTGAAAATGGATAGCACAAGTGCCCCAGGTATGACAAGCATTGCTCACAAGACATGCCCTGTGCAGTCCATCCCAGGTAATAAGTCCTGCCACTGCCATGTTTTCAGTCTCTGCCCACCCTTCTCTAGGGGGCCCTGTAAATGGACTATCTGTTCCCTGAGAACCTTCATCTACACACACCCAGACTCCCATTCTGACTCCTGTGTGCTTCCCTCTTCAGTATGGCATGCCATAGTCATAGTTCATCAGTCTGCACAGACTTCAGGTCCAATAATGCACTGCCTGTTAGTCGGTTTGACCTGTAATCAGCTGTCCATTGCTTCCCATGTGAAAGGTCCACTTGGCCTTTTGAACTTGATTCTCAACTCCAGGACTTGTGAGAGACTGAAGCTGCACACACCTGTGAGCACCACCATGCAGACCAGCCATTTGAACCTACCCTACCCTTGCTGCTGCCTGGAACTGCTTAGAAACTGCAATTTTCCTAATCTCCTTGTTGTGCATTGGCATACAAATCACTTGTGTAACAGGACCTTTTTGGGGATTGTGTAATGTTGCAGACCACAGCACAAATACAGTTTTTAGTTCCCACAGTGTTGTTCCAGCTTTTCCCAGTCAGAGTCTTATCACTGTGTATTTGCCTTGTTCATGTTTGTTCTTGACAGAGCCTGCATCCTGGTAGCCTGACTGGTTCCTGTCTTTGTGTGAACCATAGAGGTTCCCTGTGGCTACATCTGTCTCATAGATGTTTTCCATGCCCTCTCTTTCCTCATGGGGTATTGTGTCTGGTAGGTCTACGATGAATCCTCAAATATATAGTATAGTTTAATCAGTTTCCTTATAGTATTCTGTTCTGGGACATGTAGTCATATAGCCTAATCTAGCCCCCATCCCTTGTCTGGTTTTGCATGTATTCATTAGTGCCAAACAGTGACAGTGTGCCATGGCTGTATGCATGGATTTGGTACGGTGCCTCCAGCACAACAAACAAGGGGTGCCAATGTGTACGTAAGGACAAGACATGTTTGTGCCCTGACGGTCCACAAACAGATTTACTTCTGCTGCCACCTTTTGATGGGGCTTGCGTGATGACTAGCAGTGACATTAATCAGCACAGAGGCACTGATGTTCCCTGTTACAGTGTGAATTGTAGAGGCCACCCTGTGTACAAATGTTGTGTTCAAACCTGCCTGTTTCCTATTACTGTTCCAAAATGTTTGTAAGCACACCAAGGTTGCCCTGTCGTCTGCCTTATTAAAGGTCTGCAGTGCCATAGCTGGACTATCCCTATGTGTGTCGTTAGTTGTTGTTTGGCTTTAGGTCAAATCTGCTTTGAAGGATACTCTGTTAATGCAGGGAATGGATCCACAGACTCATGACTAGACCTGCACATAACTGTGACAACATGGAGGCCAATACTGACACAGGGTACACTTGGCCACACACTTGAACTGGATACCTTAGTGCAATGAACCACTAGAAATATGTGAACACATGCAGCATGGTCTGCTGGTCCTCTACAGCCACAGGAGAAACATAGGTCATTTACATGACTCAAACTGTCGTGTACCATTACTTTTTTGGATTGGATTTAGGATTCTGTGTCACAAACACTGTACCTACCTAGCATGTTCAAATGCCTGACTCATGGGTAGTATACACAAGTGACCATGAAGTTGTATCCAACATTCCAGTACATGTGATGGCTTACCTTTGTAACGTTGCCATTATCAACTGTACTCCATTTATCCTGTGTATAGTTTGTCATGGGAGATGTTTTGTCCCCAAAGTCAGGGAAGTTCACACAGCATAAGACGCTACAGGTATGACAAACACATATCCTGACTGATATACCTCAATGAATGGCATCTGATGATTATCCACAATTACAACACATGCATACAAGCACATTATGCAAAACACATCTTTTGACGTTCATACAAAGGCACACCAACAATTGAAATAGCCAATTTACATACATAAATACACAGGCCAAAAGTGATTGTTTTAAAGTTGCATAGCCTTGCTATCCTCGATTGACGCACCACCTGCTCAAACTAGGGAATACCAATTTTAATTCCAAATGTTTGGGTTGCTGTTGCTTCAGTTAAGAGTGCTAATCCAGCACAACAACATGAGTATTGTGGTCCGCAGTAATGTGGTCTGCCACATGTCCCAAACACTGGAACACACACAGCAGGCCCTAACAGCCTATCTTTGTATAGTTATAGCTTTCATGTACGTTAAAAATGAGCAAAATTAAAAATTAAACACAGTTAAAGACAGATATTTTGACGCAAACGCATAAAAAAAGATGCATATGCATCAAATTATGCTGCATATGCGTTAAAAAATGATGCTCACAGCCAATAAACATCGATTGGTCCCTAGCGTTAATTCCAACACTGCACCCCATGAAATTGGGTATCCATTACAAATATATTGATCTATGAATGAGGGGTAATTTTTAACCATATGCGTCAATAAATATTGATGCAAAGCCTGTAAGCGTCATAAACTTTCACACATCATAATAAAAATGCACCGCATTTGAGACAAGAAGTGATGCAATAGGATATCCTGTTTACAGAAATGGTACAGTGGGTGTACTTTCACTTTCACTTGGCAGTCTGTGATTCTTCTAGATTGTGTGGCTGTGTTGAGAGTTGTGTCTGTCCAAATTGTGCTTTTTTCTCCTGTGTGCCATTCCAATTTCATCTGTTGTTTTTGTAATTGTCTCAGTAATTCAGTGTAAGTGTGTTTTGGTCATTTTTTTGTGTCTAATTATGTCTTGTACTGTTAGGAGTGTGTAGTGGGTATTGTTAGTTGGGGTATTGTTGGGCTGTTTGTGGGTTCTTTAAGTTTCAGTTTCCTACCTCCTTTCCCTGTATTTCCCTCTTTCCCTTTCCTAATCCTATTATTTGTTGTGATGTTGAGCAGGCCACGTCTGGGGAGAATGGGCGAGGAGGAGCTGGGGGCTTTCATTTGTCTGGTGTGCCACTTCCTCCCCCTGATGTTAGAGGCTGGTGGCAGGGTGATACAGGGGTATCACACCAATGCAAGGAGGCTCAGGTGGCCCATGGTGCTGTTCCACCTAAAGAGAGTATTCAACAGCCAGCTCAATGACTACCAACTCAAACATCGTTGGGCTGACCTTGTGGCTAGAGAGCAAGACCTGCTGGACCACCTGGGTGTGGGGATTGGTGAGTACAAATCAGACTACTGTGTACAATAAAATGCTCTGTTATGACAGTAGCAGATTTGGTGACATGCTGCATGCAATGTTTGTGGACATGTGGAATGCAGGTTGAACATACAGTGGCCCTGAGTTATACAATATTTGCTACGTAGTACCGTCATTTGTTGATGCAAAAGCTGCACAAACTTACAAAACACAACTTGATCTTGTAAATTAGTGCCGCTTTGACATCAATAGAAGATGGTAAAGCGGCACAAACAAATATTTTATTCATGGTCTATGAGTGTACCAGGAATGAGATGTATTTCACATGCTAAAGCAAGGCATGTAGTCCCCAATTATTTGGAATACATGTCTGACCTGTATTCATGGCCATATGTACAAAGACTTCCTAACCTCTGGTAATATCTTAGGCTGATATTTTGAATTGGTTAGTGCAGCATTTAAATTTAAAATGGATGCCAAAGTAATGCATACTGGATAATATCTAAATGTTTGGTGCTACTTTCCATAGCTGTAGCATAAAAACAGGAAGCAAATGCTTCACATTTTAAAAATTTAAAAATCTGGCCCTATGTTCATTGTTCCTGTGTGTTATAATTTGCCTTGGGCAGAATTGCTGGTACAGAGCTGATGCATTTGCCGTCTGTGTCACTTTATAGCCAAGCAATTTTCACAAGTTAATGGGTCATCATGGGATCCCTGAACTTTGTGAATGCATGGTCACAAATTATTTATTTGCATGATGTTGTGCAAGGGACCCCTGCCTGCTTCCATCATACATTTAAAGTGACGAAATTGTTTGGTAGTTTTCGTTTGGTACACCCCTGCTGATCTAGTGCAGTGTATGTACAATTGTTAACTTCTCAGTATGAAGGCTATCACAGACATGGGTGTATGCTAAGATCAGCAGACCATCATTCATGTGAGTGCTGCCATTCCCAAGGTGCATACAATTTGAGACCTACCTCATCAAGATTGCCACAGTAGGACATTTGCTAAACCATGTTTCAATTAGGGGACAGTGTCAGTTCATTGTATAACCACAGATCACCTAACTTGGCAAACGTAAGATGATGAATGTGGCCTACTGTGATCTACAATACCTGGTATAGGTCCACAGGGCCCTGAGTAACACATTTCAGGTGCAATAACTACACCTCTGCCCATGCATTCTGTCACGGATGGTCAAATTAGACACTATCAGCATATATTTCTTTGTTGTTTTGATTTAGCTAAATGGCCAATCCATGCTTAGCGTAACATTGTCATCAAGTAACACACAGGATCCCTGCCTTCATGGTGTCATAGGGGGCATATACGGCTCTGGGTACACTGGCAGTGTGGCATATGTAACCTACAGACAACACAGGCCCAATTATAAAGGACTATCAAAAGCACAACAAATCCTGAACATAACTCAACCCACATGAGCATCACACAGTAACTGATTGTCCCTTGATGCACAAGCCACAATACCCGAGTGACTGGTATTGCAGTGCACCAGGAATGTGGCTTTGCAGGTCTCTCATCAAAACAAATGAAGAAATGGAGTACCCTCTAGAAAGAATTCTGCACAAATTGAGTAATCATGTTTGGCACCACATGATTGTTAGGGCCAGTGCATGTATACATATGTGTCTCTATCAATCACTGGAGTGACAGGGTCAATACATGTTTGCAGTGGTATGTCTGTTGGGGTGTCTACATGCCTGAGGTGCTGCTCTATCATCTAAAATGTCACACACACAGTGATTTTTTTTTCCAAGTTCTGTACAGTGAGCAGACATTGAGCACATTTCACAGTTCCATGTGTTACAGGTGGACCAGAGGCTAGTAAGTGTTGATATGTTAGTTCTGTGTTGTGTTTGCAGCTGTTGTGTGATTGTGTTATAGGTGTGCATGCATCTCAAGCCCAGATGGCTGCTTGCATCTATGTGCTTGTTTTGGGAAAGGTATTAGTGAGATCAAATGATATTGACAATTGTCCGCAATTAGGAACATAAATGTGGATGTGATTGTCCAAAGTTTGAGTCAATCCTAGTTGGCAGCCCTCCTTATCTGTGGTGGACTGACTAAACCCATGGACAGCTGTCCAAAGCTTCCTGGCTGTCCAAGATGCTTGAAAGTATGAGTTGCATATCCATCAACCCCTGAGGCACAGGGTAAGGGTTATGAAATATGTGCAGCTAGGTGTGAGGATCCCAGTGTAGAGGACATACATGTAATTCCAACATTCATTTGTTCCAACCTAGGATACCCCCTTATGATTAGCAACTGCATGCCGTCCAGGCAATTCCATTTACAAATCACAGATCTTGTGGTCCTTGATTGTCATCCAGAAGATATTCATTAGTTGGCCTGTCACATGTGGAGTACTTGCAGCATTTGTAATCTGACTAATGGCAGAACAATGATGCACAGATCATTGAAGTCAGTACACACCTTTTGGAGCATTGCTGTGCTGTTAGATAGGAGATGTGTAGGCT
The DNA here is from genome assembly GCF_031143425.1 of Pleurodeles waltl. NCBI lineage: Eukaryota > Metazoa > Chordata > Amphibia > Caudata > Salamandridae > Pleurodeles > Pleurodeles waltl. The sequence goes on along the minus strand of NC_090447.1, from coordinate 505,804,652 downwards.
GCGTTGGCATGTCATTCCTCAGGGCCATTCTATGATCTGTACTGTGATTTGGACTGTTTAAGCTAATTTTGAGGAAGTGTTAGAATATCATCTGTAGACGTATCACACAATTATGTCACTAATGTTTGGCTTTCTCTATTTTAACAGCTGCCAACATGGATGCCCATCAGATCAGGGAATTCCAGAGGTGGGCGATGCGTTACCGCCACATACTAGATATGGAGTCTGGGTTCCGCAACATGGCATGGCGTTATCGCCATGAGAGAGGCACAGGGGGCCATTCTTGCCCACAACAGCCACCACCACCAGCACAACCACTCTGACCACAGTCGCACAAAGGATGCCAGCCACTGTTGCAGGTCCCTCTACTTCAGCAGCTCCATGCCACAGACAGCAGCTCCTACACCTCCCTCTCCAAGCACGGCACCAGCACTACCATCCACTGGTGGCACACAGACAACCCAAGCTGCAGAGATGGACAATGCAGAATTCCAACAAATGAGATGTGACATGCAACAAATGTTGCGAAGGATGGACAGGCTGCAACAGGAGGTGTCCCGCAATAGCAGGAGACTGTGTGGAATAAAGAAGATCCCACGCAGGGCAAATTTGTGACTTTGTGACCCTCAGCCATGATTCCCTCCCGTCGCCCCTCTTTCCTGGTTTTTATATTTAGTGGGTTTAGGGGGCTTAGTGTTAGGTTAGAATAGGCTGTTAGTTCAGTTAGTATAAGTGGTTTGGGTGGCGGAGGGGGTTATATTATTACATGTGTTTTTTTGTGGGTGGCTGGGGGATGATGTTGGGGTTTATGTGTATAAAAAAATAAAAAATACAAAAAAAATATTTAGAAAAAATACAAAAAATATATATCTGTTTATGATAAGTTAGTTTGTGTTTAGGTTAGTATATGTTGTCCTACATATGTCCCATCATATAAGGGGGGTGGGAGGTTGATGTTTAGAGTGTTTAGTTAAATGTGATAGGTAAGTTTAGATTAGGGTAGTTAGGACCAGTTGTGGGTAATGTGTAGTTAGGATAGGTTAGGTTAGTTAAGGTGTTTCCACTAGTTTTAGTATCCTTTTTAAACTGTTAAATAAATATTTAGGTACTCCTTTACAGTATGTGTCATATGCTTGGGGATCAGGGCCTTAACGTGGGTGAACAGTATCAATTAAGTATTTGCATTTGTGTTCCATCCTGCATCCAAATCCCATTATTGACATGGTTATTCACAATTCCTAATGTGCAATCACATTGGCAGCTACACCAAAGCTACTTCTCAATGCATCTGCCATCCATTTCACCCATCACTCAAGGTTACTATGGTTCCCAATGTGTTGTTAAGTTTGGATGTGTGTTTTAAATCTGTAATCGTTTGAGTCCTGATTTGGAATCTTGGCCACTGTGGTACGTCTGCCTGCAGCCTGATGTTCATGTGAATCCTGATAAGGTGAGTTGTGGTATAATCTTATGTAGTTTTGTATACATAACTCACACCTATCATTTCTTACATTATACTCCCAGATTACATATTTGTCCACACACTCGTACACATCCATTCCTGCTGTATGGTGTGTGTGTGAAATGAAAGTTTGTAGTCAGATGTCACATACATAAAGATTGTCTTGAAGGGAATTTTGAACACATTGAATTTCAGCTTAAACATACCTTGAAGCGGACTTTTTCAGTCCAACACAGCATTATACTGTTAATTTTCTATTTACTTCAGAAATAACCCTCAGGAAGTGCAGATGATGATACAATCCAGACCCCAGTGCATAGTTATCAGCCCACAATCTTTCAACGCAGTTGTATTGACATTCTATGGCCATTGACATGTGACATACATCACTAATCTCCTACACAGTTGATGTGTCACATTACACAGAGACAAAGTGGTTGTGTAAGTGCTATTTATTTTAAAGTGCTGTAGTGCAATATTGACATAGTCCAGGATTGTGAGTTCATTAGTGTGACACCTTCTATTGTGATACTACACAAGTACAATGAGACATGTCATTGGACAAGCTGGGGTGAAGTGTCATACAGTGCAGAAGAACATGATTTGCCAATGAGGTAGTGAGAGACAATCACAGAGCATAGTGTCAAGGTAAACAGTGGGCTGGAGAACAGTGCATGTGAGCAGCTCTTGCAAGACTAGCATGCTAACAAGCACAGGACCTAGGATACAAGTGCCCATGTGGCATGGACTTGTGCTACCGGATACTCTTATGGGTGAAGGTGATCTGTTCCACGTCTCCTCTTCCCTTGGGGGTGGTGGGTTTGAAGGGCCAACACACACTTCAGTGTTTGAAGACGTGGAGTCCGAAATCCTGGTAGCTGCCAACTGTGGGGCTATTAAGGGCAGAACTGCAGTAAGGAGGAGCTGCTGGTTCTTAAGGATAGCAGCTACATCACTGTGGTAGGCAGCCAGGTCCCACCTCCAGTCTGCAGTGCTGCCTTCCTGTTCCTGGCCATCTTTTCCTTGGTCCTGCGCTTGCAGTTATGCCAGCGTTTCTTGCACTCAGTGACTGTTCTCTGTACTTCTGCCACACTGTTGATCTTATCGACAATTTGTTGTCAAATTGCCTGGCTCCTCCCATTTGGCAATTTAGAGGTGACAAAAAGTTGATGCTGGTGTTCCATCACCTCTTTCACCAGTATTTCATGCTCCTCTGCACTGAACCGACACTTCCTTTTCTTCTTCTCCCTCTCCTGGGTCTTGTGTGGGTCCTCCTGGCAGGTTCCTGGTCGGTTGTCATCTTCCTGGGGTCTCTCATGGCTTCTGGAATCCATTTTGGGGCCCCTTTGCACATTTTGCTGTGTTTGTGCCGCTTTTTAAAGCTATTGCAGCAAAAAAAGGCGTGTATCCGGTTTGCGACAACGTAAACCGGATTAAAGTTATTTTCTCTGTGTTAACGTCGTTTTTCTTTACAATGTGGCACAATGGTTTGAGTAAAAAAAAATGACTCTAAGCCGTGGTTTGTGCCGCCGAGCGTCAAAGTACAAATTTGACGCCCAGGTGGCGCTAAGAAATGTCGTTAACCGGCGTTAAACTTTTTGATGCAAAACTGCGTAGGAGCATGCCCCTGTATTTTGTAAGTGTGCACTGCTTTGCGTCACAAAATGACGCAAATAAGGGCCTTATTTTCACAGTTTCGAGATGGCGGTGCCATTTTCTGGACACCCATATCTGTCCCCCATTAATTATTTCCAGGGTTTTGCTGATTTAACCTCTGTGTTCTCGCACACTGTGTCTGCTGATCATCACATTCGCAGGTGCTCGATTCCAGTGAATTTTGTTTCCATTTCTCCCGCCTTTTCAATTTCTCTTTTACTGTTACATTACATTTCAGGATATGCATTTTTCTATTTTTTGTCTACTTGCAGGCTATTTCATACATACCGTGGACTGGTGTTTATATATGCGTCCCCTCAGATACAATTTGTTGTATCCTTAAAAAAGCGGTTCATATGCGCTTTATGTACTGCTGATTTTCACCACTGATACTCTAATCACCACATTTGGAAGGTTACTCCCCTTACCTATTGGTGAACTCTGGGAGACTATTTATATATCGTTCAAGTTATATTGCGGTAGCTAATATAATAGCATATTTTCAAAACTCGCTATTAACACATTTTATTTCATATTTTAAAAATACTTCTTGGGAAGTTTAGAATCTGTTTATTTGGAAGTCTGTAAATAGATTCTAGATGTAAGTGAACCCAAACAAATCTTACAAATTTCTAAACCACCTTTTGACATACATGTTATAATTCATATCTCTCTTCCTTGACCCATAGAGCATCAGCTATCACTTTGAATGCTCCAAGAAGTATATATACTTCGTTTAATAAGATAAGTACCTGATGTGTATGAGCACACTGTGCATGTAATGAGTTATGCACAAGATGCTGCATCACTAGTTGGCATGGCATTGGATTGTTGTCACAAAACAGCCATGTGCAAGTTCAACATGAATTCTTCACGATTATATGCGTCAGCTTGACTTTTGTGGTAAATGCACTTCATAGACCTATTTTGAGGATCAGGCTGCACAGTCTGTTTTCAGTGACACTAATTTGGGCATCGTTTTTGTGCATACATTTGAAATTTTGAATAAGGATCTTTTCAACTATTTATTTAAAGAGTCATTTTCTATAAACATTGCCCTGAAGATGGTCTCATGGATGTTTACTGTATAGAAACGCAAATATTGACAATACAGTCTCATCGGAACAATTAAACAAACCCATATATATCACATTTTTCTGTACTCTTACCTCTGAGGCTGTGCTGTTAGGCTGGGTGACGCTGTACGTCACAAAAGGTCTCTTGTGAAAAAAAACATATTAGGTAATTGTATGTGTTAAAGGGTGTGTATTTTATATAGGTGACTCTATGTTCACCAATTTGTTGTGTAAATAGTGTAATACATACATATTTTTGTTTAATTCAGTCATTAAATATTATGGTTTGTCATATCTCAGCACAGAATACTTACTTTCTTTTTTATATATTGGCCCTTAATGAAGTATTCATGTAAACTGTATTCACTGATAAATCAACTTTCATTTGATCGTGTTTGGCCAATTTCTAACATTTACACGCTTTTGTTGTAAAGTAATTCATTCAGGAGTCTCTTATTTTATACATCTTAGGTTCGTGCTCAAAGTGCCGCGCAGAGACAACTTGCAGCTAACTGTATTTGTTAACCCCAATACAGACTATCTTGGCATATCTGCTGTGAAATCGCACTGAAGTTAAACCAAAAAAAGAGAAAAAAATGTTCACCTCCACTGCAAATGTTTAAATAACAAACAATAAAACACAAGGATTAAATGTGTTTGCACCCTTGAAGATAAAAATAGATAATCCTTCTCAAAGGGGAGACTGGTCTGCACCCTCTTTCGGACCCCAGAGAGCGTGACCGCTGAGACAGTAAACCCACCTACTTCCACCCCACCTTTGAGGGGGCCACAGTCCAGTCACCCTCCCCATAGATCCATCCAGGGGCCCACCCGCAAACAGGGCTAGCTTTAGTGCTGGTGGCGCCTGGTGTGAGAATCATTTTTGTAGCCCTCAACTCCCAAGAACTTCTCCATGGATTCCCTCACTACCACTGGCCAAAAGTGGCTCTCATCTCTCCACAGTCCCTCACTCCCATACATTTCATTTGCTTTAACCCCTTAGCGGCTGCCCCCTCTCCCCCCACCAGTGCTGAGCCCTTTTTTGGCTATTTGGGGTAGTTCGTGCTTAGTTCCCCATAACTTTTTGTGCATATAAGTGTTGAAGCAGATATGCTAAATAGAAATTATTAATGAATGTTTATGCATTTTGATTAACAAACGTTATTTAAGAAATTAATTGTAGAGAAAATAATGTGCACGTTTGAAAATGTGCCCATGGGGAGTGGTAGCCACTTATACAAATTTATACTAAAATGACTAAAACGTGTGAAATAATGAAAATGTGTAATAATAATAATGTAGTAATGTGCCATGATTAGATGTATAACCTACGTTTTGCATTATATCGTAGAAGCTAACTCAGTTGAAGTCGTGGCCTATTTGCCAGGCCTCATGCAGAAGCAGAATTAATAAACGCATGATGTAGAAGTGACTGGTGCCTGTGAACTGACCATGAACCGTGTGCTTAGCTAGAATTTTCTGCAATGTACAGACGGACAGGAGATGATGAAGTCAATTTGATACAATTATGTGTAGAGTAGGCTGAATGTAGTTTCCCAAGACTTGAACAATGACAGCACTGACTGAAGAGGAACATGCAACATTTTCAATACCTGAAGAGCTGGATGATGAAGACATCGTACAGTGGACCAATCCATGAACTGAGAAAGACAAAATATTAGAGCTCATAGATATGTAGAATAAAAAGTATTGGGTAACGTCACATGTGGAGAGCTGATTGACCAATTAGAAATTATGGGAATGGACTGAAAAACTCTAATAAAAAGTCATGACAAGGGGCTAAAACTTCAGATGCGATTGGAGAATTGATGACATCAGGAGACGCGGTTCGAGATTCTGTCATTGGGCTCATGCTCTTGAGAGCCTGATGCGTTGCTGACCTATTAATGACCTGAAGACGAAGACTGACTTTGTTGCTGATCCATTCTGTGGATAGGTAGCTATGACAATGTGACTGACTAATTTTGTGCCTTTTCTTCTAGGTACCAACTGTGCTGTTTTATAGTTTTTCTTCCAGCTAGATGTTTTCCAAATTCATGTTTTCTAAAATGTTTTCGCATGAAGTCCCACATGCTGATGCTAATCTGGGTTAGGTAGGTTTTTCTTGGGAGACGTTGACAGAGACAATGATTGACAAACTGATTGCTGAACTCTGCAATTAATGTTGATATATTCATCTTTGTTGGCTTCTGCTGAAGCTTTTGAGCCCATGTTTTCTCAAGATCTGATTAGATTGTGTTATTGGTGGTTGTTAATGAACTAATTCTGAGCTGATTGAATAAAGTTTGAGTTAACCAATGCATTAGTGTTGTAATTAATAGGGAAATAAAAATTGTTAAAGTTTTATTGAGTTGTGGTTATTCATGAAATGTTGGTTATAATTGTCTATTGACTAATGATTCTCTTAGTGGTTATTGATTGATTACATTGATTATTGATGTCAATGGTCACTACGTGACTAGGATACTCCGTGAGATCCAAAAGGTTCATCGGCCTATACGCGTCCCCTTGTAAGTTTACTTATTAAGGACCAGGCACGTTAGCAGTTTTGGTAGCAGTTTGATGGTTAGTTTCCTTGGAGAACTAGTTATGTGGTGATTAGTGGTTATAGTGGTAGTTTAAGTTAGGGTTAGTTGTTTTTCCAGATCCTGGATCCTGCTAGTAAAGATGGGTATGTTCTCGGCGTTTTTGTGATAGTATGAAAGTGGTAGATTGCACTTGCAAAGGCTTAAGCAAATTGCAGGTGAATTGTGATGTATAAGAGGTAAAGTAGGGAGTTTGCATACTCCAATTGAGATGTGGTAGGAGTGTGCGTACTCTGCAGTATGAGAGTAGGGAAGTCGTCAAACTTCATGTGTGTGTGGCGCTTTGTGCTAAAAAATTGTCCACGTGGTTGTTGGTGATGTACGGACCCTGCGTGGTCTAAGACTCCAGAGTATATTGACAAGTGCTATTGTGCCTAGTCCTTAGTAAGTAAACTTACAATGGGACGCGTATAGGTCGATGAACCTTTTGGATCGCATGGAGTATCCTAGTCATGCAGTGGAATACAGAACCATTAATCACCATTAATAATGAAAATCAACATTAATGAAACCGAGAAACAACCCTGTCTAACAAATTAACCATCACTCACAAGAAAGGTTAATGGTTTTTATTTCCTATTTTGTTACAATTCTAATCAAAACCTTAATTTGCCTTTTTATTAATCAAAGCTTTATTAATCATCACAAAAACATTATTCATCCAAGAAACACAAATAATCAAAGCAAACATTAAACTAATAATTTCTCAACTATTTATGTAGTAATTCAGCAAAGCAATTTCGTCAGTCAATTGTCACCGTCAATGTCACCCCTGTCAGCCTACCTAACCAAGATTAGCATCAGCATGCGGGGACTTCATGCGAAAACAATTTGGATAAAACATTAATTTGGAAAAATCTATCTAGATGAGAAATTCTGTATAAACAGTGCAATTGGTACCTAGAAGAAAAGGCACAATTTAATCAGTCGCATTATTATAGCTACCTATCTAAGATGGGTCAGCAATGAGTCAGACTTCGTCTCCAGGTCATCAGTAGTCAGCAAAATATCAGGCTCACAGAATGTAAGCCCAATTATCAGCACTTCGGACAGCATCTTCTGATGTCATCAACTTTCTCCTCTCTGCTCTGATTTTTCTTCCCTTGTCATGACTTTTTATTAGGGTCTCTCAGTCCATCCTACTAAATGCTAACTTGTTAACCTTATCAGAAGTTATGACTTTAACCTAAAGTTTTTGTTTACCGCATCTACACGTCTACTCAGGACTCAAGTTCCATTAATTCGATTGGTTCCTCTGTTGATGAGAACATCATCCGGCTCTTCAGGTAACAAAATTGTTGCATATGAGTCTATGGTCAGTGCTTCCATTGTTCAATTCCTGGGAAAGTGCATTTAGCCTACACTACACATAATTGTGTCAAATTGTCTTCATCATCTCCTGTCCGCTGGTACATTGCAGAATGGTCTAGCAGAGCTATCTGAACTCTGCTCAGTTCAAGGTCCTTTGCTCCGGTTACCAGTCCTCGCAAGCCTTGTCTCGTCTTCACGTTATAAGCAGGCGTGGCCCAGTGAAACCAGGCCTTTAGTTTGGCTAAGTTAACAATGCAAATTAACACAAAAAATAAGTTATACGTCCAATTATGATATATTAATACATTTTACATGAATTTTCTCATTATTTAGTATCTTGTTAATACACATAGTGACCACTCCCTGTGGGCACATTTGGCTTATACACGTTATTTTCAGATATTAGTTTCTTCATTGAATTTTCTCATTAATAAACACACGTTAATCATTAGAAATCTCTTATATTAGCATATCTGCTCCATCAGTCCCTCCTCTGATGACTAAATATGTCATCACATCTTTCCTTGTCAACATTTCATAAATTGGTCTCATTTGTTTTTTGTCTATTTCGTACATTTTCCCAATAAATTCTTCTCCTAGGTAGTTCTTCCCTCCTCTGATCATTTCTACTCTTCTTTAACTTTATGTTTTACCACAATTTACATATACCCCATAATCCTAATATAGAAACAGTCACAATTAGTATCCCTTGGACAATTTTCCATAATACCCCATTCCAAATTTGAGTAAACCAATTCCCCACAGGGACAAATCAATTTCCAACCTTCTCCCAAACTCCTGGTTCCTTTAATTCCTTCAAATCTTTTCTCGCATTAGTTAAATTAGTAAGTAAGTCTTTTATCTCCTTATCATTCTCAGGAATATAGGAGCAGCAGTGCCGAGCATTAATCATTTTACAGACTCCGCCGTCTTTCGCTAAAATTATGTCTAAAGCAAGCCTATTTTGAAGCGTCATAGCTCTATCCGCAGCTAATTCAGTGTTTAACAAAAGTATTGCTCCTTTAAAATTTGTCAGCATATTATCTACAATAGTAGACAATTTTCTTATCTTGTTTGCATTTAGTATAACTCCTACAGAAGAAATTATTGCCCCAAAAATATCCCCTATGATTGCAGAGGCTGTTTCTCTTTTTTGTCGTATTTGGTGTAATTCAGTCACTTTCGGTATCTTCTTTTAATCATCTATCTGGTAAATTGTAGGGAAAACTATTCCCAAATAACATGTCCCATACCATCCTCTAGGAAGACGGTAATAGACACTAAGCCTACAAATATAATATATCCCAGGAGTCACAGGGTCCGCACCATTCAGCATAAAAGTCCATTTACTCTGAAACAAAAACACATGCCTACATTCACTCATTCCCACACACAAAGGGGGTTATTACAACTTTGGAGGAGGTGTTAATCCGTCCCAAAAGTGACGGTAAAGTGACGGATATACCACCAGCCGTATTACAAGTCCATTATATCCTATGGAACTCGTAATACGGCTGGTGGTATATCCGTCACTTTACTGTCACTTTTGGGACGGATTAACACCTCCTCCAAAGTTGTAATAACCCCCAAAGTGTCAGTGGGTGATTTTGGCCTATATGTACAAAGCTTTCCTACGTGTAATGCATCCAAATCTAATCTCCCTTGTATTTTAATAGATGTGTAAGCATAGTCATTTTAATAAGTTCTTTTATCTAGCCCTTTCTCTAATTTCTCCTTTAATGCATTCCTTCCATCATAGGTATGCCCTATAAAGCTCTTTTCCAATGGGGTTAATAAGCAAGTCAAATTATTACGGTGAGCATAAGCGGTTCCAAAAGTTAGTGTTGGCTCAAAGAATCCTCTAACTAACACTATATCATGTTTTTTAGCTATTCTGCTCAAATATCTAATAATAGGAACAAAGGAAAACACAACATCATAGTTTGAGTGGAAATATTGAATATACTCCTGGTTATAGAATCTGGTTAGTAGCAGACTACATGTTATGCCGTATGTTAGGGGTAGACTATGGTACGTAACCCCTTCTTTCACAGAGGAAGGAATTTGTGTAAACACAAGACAATTCTTTGCATCCATTGTCTCTACATATTCACTCAACAACCGATAGAAAACGTTAGAAGACAGCTCTCCTCTTGCATTAGTATAATCATGCAAATATTTTTCATCTAACTTAAACCTCTCTAAAGCTGTTAGTGTGGTAGTCTCATGAACAGGAGCAATAGCAACTTCTTTCATCTTGTGAATAGACATTCCCACAATCATTATCATGAACATTATTCCGCACACAATTGCCGTTCCCACACTCAGATATCTACAATACCTAATGTTTCTAGTGCTATTATTTAGCTCAGCCATGATCTGTAAAGAATCAGAAAGCAGAAATAGCTCTTTAGTAAGGTGCAACAGAAAAATAAAAATAAAAAAATTGAAAAATAAAAAATGTACTTCTTGCTCACAGTTCAGATTCATACGCAAAAACCCCCTTTTCCTTTGTCAAATCGGTTAGCAGCTTGTCACATCCAGATTTTCAGATGTCAAATCAGGTTATTAGTGTCTCTTTCGGTTTAATTTCAACAGTTTTCTCCTTTGCTCTTTTAAATTAGCTCAACAACTCAGTCTATGGATTCTCTTCAGGTTGCATCAAAGAACTGACTTGGAACTTCTCTGTCAAAGCAAAAGGACATGAACTAGTTTTGCCAATCACTTGTCGCTGCATATGCCCACTCAGGACCTGCGTATCTTCGACTTGCCACTCTCTTTCTTTTCAACTTTCCTTCTCCTGCTAACTCTCCTTCACTTAATTCGTTTTTTCTTGTAGTGTCTATTTCCTCTTCTATTGTCTTATTTATAACGAAGTCTTTCTTCTTGCCTACTTGAGATTCAGGCCAGTTGTCTCCTTTTCTTGTTCCTTCAGGCAATAATCTTTTTAAGATCGGACTTTTCTCGTTTCCTTTATCTGTGGTGTTTTCTCTTGATATACCTGCAACGGGTTCAGGAGGAGTTGGATCACTTTGGCTTTGATCCAGCTCAACTCTTTCCCCCTCAGGTTCTGGCTCTTGGTCTCCTTGTGCTTTACCACCGTCTGCTTCTGGGAGAACCTCCCCTGTGCTTGGTTCTCCAGTCGCCTTCATTGGATTTAGCTCTTGCTCTGTTTCTTGGGCTCCTGCACCTTCATCCCTCACTGGTGTAATCAATCCATCTTCCACCAGCTCTGGATCCACTTCAGGTTCAGCCTGCTCCAGCTCTGGTTCAGGAAGAACCACTTGCTTTGCTGCTGTTGGTGCTCTCAACAACACTTCTTCATGGTCTTGGGTACTCACCACTCTCTTGGTATGGCTAGCATGTATCCAATTAGTCAAACCAGCACATTTCACAGCTGTTGTAGTTGTTAACACCACTTGATATGGACCTTTCCAACGCAGCTCTAGGCAAGTCTTTCGCACATGCTTTTTGACCACGACCCAATGTACAGCTCTCAAGTTGTGACCTGGGTCATGGATGGGTGGCAGGGTAACAGCTTGTACTAGCTGAGAGAAAGATCGAACCACATCAGCCAGACCTTTGCAGTAGTCCAACACCATATCATCTGGAATATTGACAAGAGCATTTGCTGGTATTGCTGGCAACCTCATTGCTCTACCCACGAGAATCTTGTGTGGAGACAGTCCTGTTTTTCTGTCAGGTATATTTCGCATTGACATCAATACCAAAGCTAATGCATCTGGCCATTTCAGATTTGTTGCAGCACACATTTGGCCAATTCTTGACTTCAAGGTACCAATTCATTTGCTCTACAAGTCCTGATGCTTCTGGACGGTAACTGCAGTGAAGCTTCTGTTCAATGTTCAACGCTGCACATAAGAGTTTAATCACTTCGTTATTGAAGTGCGTTTCCCTTTAAGATTCTAAAGAGATCGGAAATCCGAACCGTAGTATTAACTCTCTAAGCAATAGCTTTGCAACTGTGAGACTATCATTCCTACGTGTAGGATATGCTCCAATCCAATGACTAAACACGCACACAATCACCAACAAGTACTTCAGTCCACCACATGCAGGCATCTCAATGAAATCCAACTACATTCTGCTGAATGGTCCTCCTGCTCTTCCAATGTGGCTCAAATTCACCTCTGTCCCTTTTCCCACATTTAGGGCCATATTTATACTTTTTGACGCTAAACTGCGCTAACGCAGTTTAGCGTCAAATAAATTAGCGCCGTCTAACGCCATTCTGAAGCGCCATGCGGGCGCCGTATTTATAGAATGGCGTTAGCCGGCGTTAGCCGACCGGCGCTGCCTGGTGTGCGTGGAAAAAAACCACGTACACCAGGCAGCGCCGGCGTAGGGGAAAATGGCGTATGGGCGTCTCAAAATGGGGCAAGTCAGGTTGAGTCCAAAAAATCGCCTTAACCTGATTTGCGCCATTTTTTTACGAAGCCCATCCCCCATTAACATGACTCCTGTCTTAGCAAAGACAGGAGTCATGCCCCCTTGCCCAATGGCCATGCCCAGGGGACTTCAGTCCCCTGGGCATGGTCATTGGGCATAGTGGCATGTAGGGGGGCACAAATCAGGCCCCCCTATGCCACAAAAAAAAATAAAAAAAATACTTACCTGAACTTACCTTAATGTCCCTGGGGTGGGTCCCTCCATCCTTGGGTGTCCTCCTGGGGTGGGCAAGGGTGGCAGGGGGTGTCCCTGGGGGCAGGGGAGGGCACCTCTGGGCTCATTCTGAGCCCACAGGTCCCTTAACGCCTGCCCTGACCCAGGCGTTAAAATCCGGCACAAATGCGGGGTTTTTTGCCCCGCCCACTCCCGGGCGTGATTTTTGCCCGGGAGTATAAATACCACGCACATGCCTGGGAGTCATTTTTTTAGACGGGAACGCCTACCTTGCATCTCATTAACGCAAGGAAGGTGTTCACGCAAAAAAATGACGCTAACTCCATGGACTTTGGCGCTAGACGCGTCTAACGCCAAAATATAAATATGGAGTTAGTTTTGCGTCGAAATTGCGTCAAAAAAAACGACGCAATTTCGGCGCAAACGGAGTATAAATATGCCCCTTAGTTGCTGACAGATCAAACATCTATGGCATACTACTTCTGCTGCTTGCCTGAATTTTGGATTAGACCAGTCAACTTTGAACAACCTGACCATAGCATCTCTTCCAATGTGTGCCTGGCCATGGTAATACCGGGCCATCTGAGTCAATAAACTATTTGGCAGCACCATCTGGCCCTCCTCAGAAACCCAAATTTCATCTGATCTTTGTACACATTTTAATTTCGACCGCAGCTTTTTCTCTTCCTTGTCCACATTTTCTTGCAACGTTTTTAACTCTTCTAAAGTGTCAATTATTTTCAAAGCAAAACTGGCACAATTTGTTTCTTCCTCTGGTATTAGTTCCCACTTATCTTTGAATGATATACAGTTCAATGCACAAAACCTTGCGACTTGATCTGCATATCCATTTCCCCCAAAAATGTAATCTTGTGTCTTTTGATGTGCACTGCATTTTACTACAGCAATTTCTTCAGGTAACTGAATTGCATACACAACTCTTTTATCCAGTCGCCATTTCTCACTGGTGTCCCAGTTGGGGTCATAAAACCTCGATGCAACCACAATTGTCCAAAATCATGAACGATTCCAAATCCATATTGACTACCAGTGTAAATTGTGACTCGTAATATTGTAGAAACATAGCAAGCCCTGGTAAGAGCTACTAGTTCTGCCACTTGTGCAGAATGCACTACTGGAAGCCATGAAGCCTCCAAGGTACCCGTAATGGTACATACAGCATACCCTGCTCTCAAGGTACCGGTCCCATCTCTGAGACATGAACCATCAACAAGGACAATGTGATCATTTTCTTTTAACCGAGTGTCTCTAACGTCAGGGCTTTATTTTGTGCACAATTCAGTCACCTCAAGACAATCATGTTCAATATCCTCCTCTTTCTCAATTTCAACAGTATCACTTGGAAGTAATGTTGCTGGATTCAACACTGTACACCTTTTCAATGATACATTTGGAGCACCCAAGATGCTCGTCTCATACCTTGTCAGTCTGGCCCCGTCAAATATTGTGTTTTCATCCTTGTCAGTAAAATCAAACTATCATACCATTACCATTACAGGGTATCCCATGACTACCTCTTCGCATTAGGAAAGACTTTGACCAACTGCCGCTCCTGCTCGCAGACAACCTGGTAAAGCTGCTGCAACCGGGTCCAAGGTAGCTGAAAAATAAGCTACTGGGCGATAAGCATCTCCGTGGACCTGTGTAAAAACAAAGAACAAGCATCACGGTCATGACAAAACAAGGTGAAAGGCTTTGTGTAATCAGGCATTCCCAACGCTGGAGCTCTGCACAAACTCTCAATTCGGTGAATGCTTTCATCTGGTCCTCATCTAGGATAATAGGGTCTGTAACTCCCTTGTGGGTCAACCGTTGTAAAGGTTTGGCTATCTCAGCAAAATTCGGAATCCACTGTCTACAGTACCCCACCATTCCCAGAAACATTCGAACATCCTTTTGGGAAGTCAGGGGACTTCTCTGCAGAATCATTGTTATCCTTTCTCTGGAGATTCTTCTCAACCCTTTCTCAACCTGATGTCCCAAATATTTGACTGACTTTTGACAATACTGTAACTTTGCGGGTGGGACGCTATGCCCAAATCCTCCCAAATGGTTCAACAGGGCAACTGAGTCATGCTTACACTCGTCCCTTGTTTTGGACGCAATCAATAAATCATCAATGTACTGAACAAGAGTCAATTGACAAGGTAATTCCAATGACTCCAGATTATTTTTCAATATCTGATTGAACAGGGATGGTGACTCTGTGTACCCTTGTGGAAGCCTGCACCAGCTATAGACTTTATCTAGGAATTTGAAACTGAAAAGAAACTGACTATCCTCATGAAGTGGCACGGAAAAGAAAGCTTGTGACAAATCAACCACTGTGAACCACTCCGCATCGCACAGAATCTGAAACAGTATCATTGCTGGATTGGACAGCATTTAACCACCATGTTGTTCAACTTTCGCAGATCCTGCACAACCCGTACCTTCCCACATGGCTTTTTCAAGCCCATTATCGGTGAATTACATGGGCTGCTCAACACTTCCTTTAAAACCCCTTGTTTTATAAAATCTCCAATTATTTGTGCCCCTTTCATCAACATGTCCTGCGCCATGTTATACTGAGGAAGCTGCAAAAATTCAACATTTGGCTTCAAAGTGAATTTAATCGGTTCCACTCCCCTAATCAGATCCACTTCCTTTCCTGTCAAGTCCCAAACGTCCTCTCTCACGGTTCCCTGTAAATCTGCATGCAACTCTTTCACAGTGAACATTGTGAAAAATTCAATCAATGGGTAATTTAGATAAACATCATTCAATACCATTGCTGACACCTGCTCCTCTTCATTATCACTATCTGTTTGGACTTCTATCACTGCGTCTGTACAATTTATACAGCATTTGGTTTTGCACAACAAATCTCTTCCTAGTAAGGCACGGGACTTAAATCGCACACCACAAATCCATGCAATCCCACATAATTTCCAATTTCAACCTGCACTGGTACTGTGATGGGGTTTGTCAAATGCCTATTCTCTACTCCCACAACCTGAACGGTCCTGACTGAAAGAGGCAAGTTCGGTACTTCTCTGCTCCTTACTGTAGAGCCCGTAGCTCCTGTATCACCTAAGAATGAGACTTTGTGACCCATCACCTTTCCTTTCACTAAAGGTCCTCTCTGATCTACTTCTAGGGAAGCAGCAAGTATACAGGCTCCTTCATCTGAATCGTCACTCATCCATTCTTCGTTTATTTCATCCTCGCTGTGAAATGGGAACTGATGTACTGTGTTATTACTATTGTATTGTCTTTGACCCGTGGCCTGTTGAGTAAGCATAACCTGTTGCTGTTCCATCGGTGCTTGGGGTATTTGCATTTGAAGTCTAGGTACCATAGAAACCTGCTGCTGTACCGGTGTTAACAGATCGAATTGTGCACGAGGCACCTGCATCTGCTGTACGGGCAAGAAATTTTGTTTCTGAGCATTAGGAACTATGCCCCTCATTTTCGGGACCTTCATAGTTTGAAATGTACTGACGTCACCTTGCTGAACCACTCTATTCTGCACCATCAATGAGCACTCCCGCTTCCAGTGTCCCACGTTTCCGCACAAATGACACAGTAACATCCTTTTCATACCCCGCACATCATTCTGAACAACCACAGTTCCTAAATGTGGACAGCGCATCACATCCATTCCATGCCTCTGCCCCTTACTTGAGGTTAAAACATCACAGCTCTCTGTTGTGGCGGCATTAGCGGTACTAAACCTCCTTGCGCTCCTGTTTGGGCTGCCTTATTCTGCATCACCATTGCGTTCTCCTTCAATTTCTTTTGTGTCAACTCAATCTCATCACTACAATATTTAGCATATTGCAATACCTCGTCAATCGGTTTTGCCTGCCAGCAAATTAAATGACTCTTAATCATCTGTCCCACTTCTGGTCTCAACCCTTCGACAAATCTGAACACAAAATGCGACATGTCTTTTGGCTCAATTGTTTCCTTACCACTGTACTCCTTGAAAGCTTTCAACAATCTCTCGTAGTAAGTATGTATTGACTCTTGGACTGTTCTATCAATCCGCTGCCAATCAATGTTTTCAGGAGAGATTCTAGTCTTCAAGAACTCAATCACCTTATAATAATTTTTAATTACCTCAGGCGACGGTGCACCTGTAACTTTGTCTCTCTCTGGTTCACTCGTTGGCCAGTCCACTGCTCTCTTAATTTCGACCCATAGGTCAGCTGGAACAACTATCTCCAGGAATGTGTTCAAGTCTTCCCACAAACATTTAGAGAGTTTCACAAATCTCTCAGTCTGTTGATACTATTCAACTGGCTTCTCCCTCAATTTGGGATAATCATTTGTGAAAGATAGTATGTCACTCTTGTGCCACGGGACATGAACAAATTGACCCCATGGGATTTCCTTCATTGGAAGCATTTTAACTGATTCTCCTTTGTCAACTCCTTCTGCCCCTTCTTGGGAATCTCGCTTTCGTTTAACTTTTTCTTCATCCATCTACCTTCCCATTTTTCTAACGCTCCCCAGATCTGTGCACTCTGCAGCAGATCTCTCAAGTGTGCTTTCATCCCAGCTTATCTCATGTGTTCAAAATCTTTTGCCTCAAAATCTAATCTGTAACTTCATCTCAGATGCTTTGTAATTTTAAGATTAATGTCATGTTTCTCTGCTAAATCCACTAGCTTCTGATATACTTTCCCCACCTCTTTTGTAATTCTCGGGCATAAATACCTCAGCTCTACCTCCGTATAAAACTCTAGTCGGTTTAGTCCCATTGTTCCTTCAACGAACTCATTTGCTTCTATATTTAATCCCACTCGATTTAACTGATCTTCACCTTTTGATACGTTCTGAGGAGTATTTAGACTATCTAGCCAATTATTCAACTGTTGAGCTGTTAACCCTTGCTATGATATGTTATTTGCATTCGGGGCTGGTAACTGTTGTGCCACTGTACCCGAAGCTTGCAGTGTCAGAAATCTCAGATTCTGGCTTGCATTTGAGACATTTACTGCATCTGGTAATGCTGCAAGAAGACTAAAACCCATAGAAGGTCTAGGTTAATTGAAAACCTGTCCTGCCGACGATGTCAATTGCGCAGAATCTCCCACTCCCCTTCTCACAAGACTCTGGGACATGTCATTCTGCTCTCCTGTCTCTCATTTCTTCTGTGCATATAAAGGTACAGCTGAACCAACAGTAATTGGTAGCGATATTGCATCCGGGGCTGCTCTAGCACTTGCACCTTGTGTGAGTGGCACTCCCATTGCCTGGTTCATAACTGGTGTGAGATCGGTTTGTGTTCCTGTCAGTGGTGTAAACTTTGGAAAACCCTTGGACTGAAGGTAGCAACACTGGTGCCGGGTCTGTCTGAATCAACATTGGCTTCGGAAGCACCTGCTCCCTCGGCACCATGATATTTGAAACAGTCTCAAGAACTGGTACATCTGGATAAATTCTCTGTACTGAAGGTGGATGCATCTGTGCCTGAACTACAGTATTAGTTCCTGCAATAGGTGTACACCGTACTACCCTTGGCAGTACAGCTCCCCCGGCTCCCTGGGATTGGCAGGAGTAGCTGTAGGGGCAGTAGCATTAGTACCCGGACCCCCTGCATAAGTCGTTGAAGGAGGAGGTCTGTCTCTTAACAACTGCATAATGAGAACCTCAACATCTGAATCATCATCATCTACACAGGACTTTTTATTTTTCTTCTTTCCTCCACTCTCGTCTTCCTTAGCACTATCTCCTTTTTCTGGCTCTTCCCCCTCTGCAATTGCAGGGAACATTTTAATCTCCTGCATTGTTGCCATCCTCCATCTCTTTTGCTCTTAATCCCATCTAGCTTCTGCTAATGATTTTTCTACTTTCTTCATTCTTCTATTAAATTTCAGCTCTTGCTGCTGTCTGACCACTAGCTCCCAGACTGCTAAAGCCTCGAACTCAGCTGGTCTCGGCAACAGCTTCATGTCATATAGTGACATTCGTAATTGGTCCAAAATTCTCAAATTAAATGTTCTGTGTTTCGGAAACGCTAAAGTGCCTTGATTTTTTGTCAATTTGCTCCATTCCTTTAACCAAAGACACGGTGCAACACCTCACTCTGCCATCACAAAATAAGCTGGAGAATCCTCTGGGGGGGTCGGCTCCCCCACTGATGCCTTAATGCAAGTATCGCCCCTCATTGCACTCTTAAATGCCTTGAAAAACTTAATTTTGCCTGTTCTTGTTTACGTTTTGATTCAATAAATGAAATGACTTTTACCCCCAAGATTCCCTTCACCTGTTTACTCGACCAATTGCCTCTTACGAACAGCTGCCAATCCAGTCGCAGCTCTTCTTACTAACCAACCTATCCCAGCGCGGCACACTCTGACATCACACTAACACACAGCGGCTGACAAAGTCTTGTGGCTTGTCCTCCTTGACTCGATTCACACAACTAATACAATTTATTGCGACCGTCTTTACCAACCAAAAACTAAAACAAACCTGCTGGTTTACCGCAAGAAGGGACACAATTGCTTCAGGGACCTTACGGATTTTCACTGAGGAGAAAGGTATCACGCCATGTCTTTGGTTGAAGCAATGGTGCAAATTGACAGAGAAACAGGGAGGTTTAGCGTTTCCAGAGCATGGAACGTTTAATTTGAGAATTTTGGATCAATTACGAGTAACATTATATGAGAAAAATTAACTTCCAAGACCAGCACAGTTTGAGGATTTAGCGGTTTGGGAGCTTGTGGCCAGACAGCAGCAAGAGATGAAATTCCAGAGAAGAGTAAGAAAGGTAGAGAGATCTTTGGCAGAGGCAAGATGGGATTGGGAACAGAGGAAGTGGAGAATGACAAAGTTACAGGGTGTTAAGTTGTTTCCTGCTATCACAGAGGAAAATGAGTCAGAAGAGAGCGAGGACACTGAAAAAGATGACAAGAGTTCAAGAGATAAAAAGAAGAAAAAGACTTATGTAGTCGAAGAAGATTCAGATGTTGAGGATCTCATTACACAGATACTGAGGGATCGACCTCCGCCATATGCAGCGCATGAAGGGCGTCCAAGTACTAGTTATGCCCCAACTGCTCCAGCACAAGTGACGGGAATAGTGGCACTAGTGCAGACAGATAATGGACTAGTACAAGGGATAATCCAGAGTACTTCTAATGCAGTGACTACTTCAGTGGTCCAAGCGCAGATGCACCCACCATTGATACAGAGAATTTATCCAGATGTACCAATTCTTGAGACAACTTCGAACTTAGTGATGCCATCCGAGCAAGTGCTCCCGAGGCCAATGCTAGTTCAGACTGAGCGGGCTCCAATGTTGTTGCCTCAGGCACAGCCCCAGGGTTTGCCAAAGTTCACACCAATGACAGGGACACAGTCAGATGTGACACCAGTGATGAATCAGAGTATGGGAGTATCCCATCCACAAAATGCAGGTGTCAGGACAGCACCAGATGCGATATCGTTGCCGATTACAGTTGGTCCAGCTGTACCATTGTTTGCGCAAAAGAAATCAAATGCAGGAGAACATGGTGAAATGTCACAGAGCCTCGTGAGGAGGGGAGTGAGTGCTCATGTGCAGGTGATGTCGTCCATGCAATAGACATGTGATGGATCCAGACTATTAATGGATCTTAGTCCACTTGTTGCGCTCCCAGATACAGTAAATGGCCCGAGTGCAAGTCAGAGCTTGAAGCTCTTGACACCGCAAACTCCAGGTGCTGTGGTACAACAGGTGCCATTGCTGAATGCAAGTAACATCTTTTAGGAAGTTGGCTCTGAATATACTATCTCAAAGTAAGAGATAGTGTGCACAAAGTCCAAGGGTTCCCCTTATAGGTAAGATAGTGGCAAAATTAGATAATTCTAATGCTCTATTTTGTGGTAGTGTGGTCGAGCAGTGGTCTTATCAGAGGGCAGTGTTAAGCGTTTGTTGTACACACACAGGCAATAAATGAGGAACACACACTCAAAGGCGTAGCTCCAGGCCAATAGTTTTTATATAGAAAAATATATTTTCTTAACTTATTTTTAGAACCACAAGTTCAAGATTTGAAGTAAATACATAAAATACAAGGTACTCCACACAGGTAAGGTAGGAACTTTGAATTAGAGCAGTAAACATACACAGTTTTTTTTAAAAATGGCAATAAGCTATTTTAAAAGTGGACACAGTACAAAAATCAACAGTTCCTGGGGGAGGTAATTAATGGTTAGTTTGTCAGGTAAGTAAAGCACTTACAAGTCTAAGTTCCTGGGCATAGGCAGCCCACCGTTGGGGGTTCAAGGCAATCCCAAAGTTAACACACCAGCAGTTCACGGCCGGTCTAGTGCAGAGGTCAAAGAGGTGCAGAGGTCAGAGAGGTGCCCAAAACACATAGGCCCCTATGGAGAACAGGGGTGCTCCGGTTCCAGTCTGCCAGCAGGTAAGTACCTGCGTCCTCGGAGGGCAGACCAGGGGTGTTTTGTAGAGCACTGGGGGGGGGGCACAAGTAGGCACACAAAACACACCCTCAGTGGCACAGGGGCGGCCGGGTGCAGTGTGCAAAGTAGGTGTCGGTCTTTGTATTAGAAACAATGCAGGGACCAGAGGGTCACTCTAGCGGTGCAGGCAGGGCACAGGGTGGCTTCTCGGGACAGCCACCAACTGGGCTAGGCAGAGGGTCACCTGGTGGTCACTCCTGCACTGAGGTTCTCATATTTTGTAAGCAAATTCTCAATACCACTGATTTTCAGGCTGTTTCTCAGTCTAAAAAATAATATTTACAAATTAAGTATTTTTTTGTCAATTTGGCATTTTTATTTGAAAAGCAAAGTCACTGAATGGAATGCATGTTTCTCTTTAACTCATTTTAAGAAATACTTGTTCAGCATATTAAAATATAGTCATGACTAGCCCTTAAATATTCTATTAAATGTTTCAATGTATACATTTTTTAATTGAATAGAATTCTTCTGTGGTCCTACCAAATCATGAAATGAAATTCATTCTGCAGTATCATACTTTAAAAATGTCTTCTGATGCATTGGTATCCAACATGTTCACTAATTCTGTGACTTTTTTTAAACCTAATTAATTGTGATTAGTTACTTGCATAATGCAGTATTACTGATAACTGTTGAGACAGGGCCACTCTCCTGAAAAGCAGGATGTCTGCAGGGACGATGGTATGCCCCCGACCTCCTGGAACACCTCTCAGCACTTCCTGGGGGACACAGAAACCCCAGCAGGTGTCCCAAAAGGAAAGGGGGAGTGGAAGAGAAAGAGACAAAACACTGCCACGTCTTGCCAGTCCAGCCAGGCACCCTGTATCTTCGGGGGGCAGGTCGTTGTTGACAAAGTGATAGTAGAGTTAGTGCACTCAACTTCCTTGAAACTGAGGCCCGTATTTATACTCCGTTTGCGCCGAATTAGCGTCGTTTTTTTCGACGCAAATTCGGCGCAAAACTAACGCCATATTTATACTTTGGCGTTAGACGCATCTAGCGCCAAAGTATGGGCAAATAGCGTCATTTTTTTGCGTGAACGCCTTCCTTGCGTTAATGAGATGCAAGGAAGGCGTTCCCGTCTAAAAAAATGACGGCGACGCAAATGCGTCGTATTTATACTCCCGGGCAAAAATCACGCCCGGGAGTTGGCGGGTCAAAAAACCCCGCATTTGCGCCACTTTTTAACGCCTGGGTCAGGGTAGGCGTTAAGGGGCCTGTGGGCTTAAAATGAGCCCACAGGTGCCCTCCCCTGCCCCCAGGGACCCCCCCTGCCACCCCTGCCCACCCCAGGAGGACACCCAAGGATGGAGGGACCCACCTCAGGGACATTCAGGTTCAAGTAAGTATAATTTTTTATATTTTTTAATTTTTTTGGTGGCATAGGGGGGCCTTATTTGTGCCCCCCTACATGCCACTATGCCCAATGACCATGCCCAGGGGACATAAGTCCCCTGGCATGGCCATTGGGCAAGGGGGCATGACTCCTGTCTTTACTAAGACAGGAGTCATTTAAATGGAGTCTGGGCGTCGAAAAAAATGGCGCAAATCGGGTTGAGGCGATTTTTTTGCCTCAACCTGACTTGCCCCATTTTAAGACGCCCTAACGCCATTTTCCCCCTACGCCGGCGCTGCCTGGTCTACGTGGTTTTTTTCCACGCACACCAGGCAGCGCCGGTCTGCTAGCGCCGGCTAACGCCATTCCATAAATACGGCGCCCGCATGGCGCTTCAGAATGGCGTTAGACGGCGCTAAATTTTTTGACGCTAAACTGCGTTAGCGCAGTTTAGCGTCAAAAAGTATAAATATGGGCCTGAATCTCTCTTTCTGATAAGGGCAAGGGAGCGGTAGAAGAACACTAGGATGCTCCAGCACTTTTCTTGCATAATAATAATAACTGTTGGCACAATCACTAACACTGCATTATCAAAAACCCAAACTGAGTACCATAACAATAAGTACTGCAACACTAGGGCTGGCTTCAGAGAGATTCACTGTTGCACAATACAATTAGAACTGTGGTTGCACTTATCATGTACAAGAAAGACAAACAAGGGCATTCATTATATCACATATAACTTTCCTGGATGCATAGGGTTAAACTAAAAGGAACAATAACAATCCAGAAAATACAAATGTCCATTCTGGGTTTCAACAATTAGGGTGGCACAGTTTGGTTTGGTTTCACTGTGTGTGTGAAAAACCCTTCAAAAGCAAATTCCTCAAACCTGAAACACAGGCATGAATGACAATTTAAATCCAAGAGTTATGCTATTAGAGAAAGAAAAGTCACGTAAATAGCACTGTCACTTTTTGTAGTACTTGAAGCAGATTTCCTGAAGCACATGTAGGTATGTAACTACAATAATAATGTAGAATGTTCAGAAATGCATTTGTCTCTTCAAGATAAGCACTCTGCCAAAATACGAGGTCTGAAATATACCAGCTGTTCTAGGAAAGCGTGGTGCTCAAAGAACAAACTCCCTGGAGAATACTGGTAACTTAGCTGCAGTCTTTTCCAGAGTGCTGGAAGAATGCCTCGTGTCAGCTGGTACAGGAACGAAGAAAAGAATTGCCTCAAAAGTCCTGAATACGAGGACGACAGCAGGGGCTGGACTGCCAAATCAGATGCTGAGATCAGGAAGCAAAACAAAGCCAATCAGGGAGGCATGTTTCACTCTGCTATTTATAGCCAATCAGGAAAGCAGTTGAGTTTCCACATGTTGATGAGTCTCCACACCCAATTAGAAGCACATGTCTACACCACACCCAATTAGAAGCACATGTCTACACCTGCTCACATTAGCAAACAAGCATTGGTAAAACAAGCATTGATAAAAACCAATTGTGTAACACAGCACATTATGTTTATTTAGAAACATGAAGGTTTAACCAAGAACTGAGATATGATTTAACCCTAATCCCTGGGGATGCTGACAGATAACGCAGGAGGCACCTTGGGGATTCCTGACAATAACAGCTTGAAATCTCATTTCTCAAAAACATTTAAATGATCATAATTTCACATGTGTGGGGGTTTACATATTTAGCAAGATATACCTGCATAGGCTATGCCAAAAAACATTGGATGAACATTCTTATGCATGACATTTCAATATTCTGCTGTATTAATAAAGGTGAGAAAATCTGTCCTGAGCATCTTTCCTGAGGTCCAACCTAAAGGCAGAACATGCAGGAATTCCATTCTCAAATGATGTAATGGGATATACATTGGGTAAAAAGAAATATGATTTTCCTGGTTCTACTGTATTTGTCAAAAGTCATTATCATTCACCTCATATTCATTTATCATGGATTCCCATTTGCAAATAGGGTAAGAGGAACAGTGAAAGTATCACTTGTATAGTTCATAAAATCTAAATGTGGAGTTATGCAGCACAAACTGCCTTATAATCCATATTTAGTGTGCCTTATAGTTTAGCACTTCCCGTTCAAGAAGCAGTGCATATAGTGCAATATTAGGATGCATATTTACCTGTCCAGTGCAAGTGGAAATCCTTTGTGGCATCCACAATAAAATGGTGTTGCCAAAAAAATGTCCTGTTATTTGCACATTTGCCCAGTTGGAATGTATCCACTGTCTGCAGTTTTCACACTCTATCCATTCTACTTTTTGTTCTTTTGGATACAGTGACCTGCTCATGCAAATATACTACAAGAGCAATTTAACAACCATGCAATGTAAAAAAAAAATGATACAATGAGCATCTTTTTAACCAGTTTTCCAGACTAGAGCAATGCATTCACTTTGTCATCATTTAAAAAAAATGAACACAGCACCACAAACACATTGTCAATAAAATGTAATAGTATCTATTGTCTTATTTTTTCAAATTAGAAAGGTTACTATTGATTTATACATGAAACAACATCACTACAGAATCATATACATTGCGTTCCCTCAAACTACTTTTGTTATCTTAGTTGTGGATTTTAATATTTGATGACATCCCAGAACTTCTCGCAATACCCACTTATAATATTAACAGACATGACTAAACTTACTTCTTTTTCAAACCATCACTTTCTTGGTAAAGGCAGACAATGACCTTTGCAGCCATGCATTTGATGCTATCTATTCCTTGAACTAGGAACTTTCCTGCCTTGCTTTTTTCGAATACTCTTTCGGCTGCTCCTACTGCATCATCTTTTGGTGCTAACTGTTCAGTGTGCAGTTCAGTCTCTCGGGGAACTGAGGCGCTACCTTTTCCATCTCAATGACCAATGAAAGAATAATTTACTTACAAAGGTTAGTTTTCTTTCAGATTACAGTAGAGCAGTAGGTTACACAGTGAACAAGGACCCTTTAGACAAATATATTTGTGCGCCTATGTTTAACTTAGTAACACAAATACACCTGTTTTCATGGTTGTTTGAGTAACAGGGGAATGGTTTTTCACCCAAGAAAAATAATTTTCATTTTATCAAAAAGAACTCTTTAATGGAAATCATGAACAAAAACAATAAAGATTGTCAAGTTAACTTTGAAGTAACATTAAGAAATACTAACATGCAATTTATAAATTGTTTACAAATTAGTCCAAACACATGTCTAAAAAGCAAATGTACATAATATAATGGAAGTAATTCAAATTTTTGTATGATAATATTTTGTTTTAAGGCTGCTAGAGAGGTAACACTCTGGTGATTGTCATACAGTCAAACACCAAACAGCTACAGTGAGATGAATAATATATTTTGCTAAATATTTTACTTTGATGCATTGTCTTAGTTGGACTCGGCATCTGTGCACATCATGGAATTAAACATTCAGCTGTTTTAGAATGCTATCATATTAAGCTGAACATATGCATGTTATGGGAAAAAAGGATCAATCAAAACAGTTTACAATTCTATTGCAGCAGGAGAAGTAATTATGCAAATTGAATAAGCTAACTTTCTGTCATGACAAGTGGATACAAGGCCCCAGTTGCTTCTAATTAAGGACTGACAGTCCAACAGCATCTATGCTTATAACTTCTGAAGAGAATTTATGATCTCATATACACGATCCAACGTATGTTGACTGTTCTTAGCATACATTTTCCACAAGCCCACAGTCCCTAATTTCACAACACACATAAAAAACACATCAATATCGAACATTACTTAGTGAAATAAACACTATGGATCTGATTACGAGGCTGGTGGTCCAAAGTCCTCAAGCCTTGAGGTGACTGTCGGAAAGCTGACGCCCTGGCAGCCCGACCACCACATTATGAGGCTGGTGTGCACGGGGTGTGGCCAGCCGTCTAACATGGCAGACGCAAGCAGTTAACTCTCCGCACCCGAGTCCCAGATTATCCGCCGTTGGGCGCATCGCGCGGGGCCGGCGAGGGCGGCGCGGTGTCCGACTTGCGGTGCTGGACTCTCCTGGTGCGCCGGAGCCTCTGTTCTCAGCCCTGCAGGCCTGTGTGGTGTTCCGGCGGGGACTGCGCAGCTGGGCGAGGAGGCCCGTGCCTGGGCATCGAGGCGGCGCAGCACTGGAGAGCTGAGACGGGGCGAGGCCCGTGTGGGGGAAGGGGACCTGGAGAGGCGCTGAGTGGCGTGATAGAGATCGTGGCGGGTGAGCCGCATTGAAGACCCCCGGGCCCGTGGATTATGAAGCTGTGGAGGCACTGGGCCTCGGCCTGAGGCGATTGGGGGCGCGACGGCGAGGTGAGCCTAATCTATGGCGCCATTGGTGCCCTGAAAGGAGTTGTGGCCTTGCTGGTGGGGCCTTCTGGGTAGTATTGGAGATTGGACCCCCGAAGAGCAGATGAGCTGCCGGGGTCCGGGCTGCTTGTGCTGCTGCTCCATTGAGGCCTAGTGGAGCATGCAAGCGGGCCTGGCCTGGCTGCCTAGTGCGAAGAGGGCGTGGAGGATTGACACTAGAGGGGCCCTGAGTGGCCTCATGGTTGGACGCCTCGCCTTTTGGGGAAGCTCGGTTATCTGTGGAGCCAGTGCCGGACTTTTGACGCATGGTGAGGTGCGGGGACGGACCTTGTTGCTTCACCTGTGGGGATTCACCTGTGTGGGAGCTGGCCGGGTAATATTCTCTGCGTGACTCATCCTATTTGCCCCCAGGAGATGGGCTGGCGAGTTGAAAGCAGCGGGGACTCCTTGGAGCTGACCTGTGCAGGGTGTGCAGAACTGCCTTCTTGAGCGTGTATACGAGGGCGGTGGCTATGGCGGGGGTAGGCCGCCTCCGCTCTGGTGCTGGTGCAAAATCTACGCAGGAGTCTGTGCCCCATGACAGCCAAAAGCTGGACGCTGTATTGGCGGCGGTGGAGCGAATAGGTGCCTCTTTGGAACGGGCCAGGACGTCCCTGGAAGGCAAGATAGACAAGGTGGCCAGTGACCTTGCCCTGCTGCATGCGGATCACCGCAAATTGGCGGACAAGACCGGAACTCTTGGTATGACTGGACGAGCTGACGCCCACAGCAGCTCGACTGGAGAATACAATGGGGAATGTTCTGGCCCGCATAAATGAGCTTGAAAGACGGGTTGAGGATGCCGAGGGCCGCACCCACAGGAATAACATTCACATCGTTGGGCTACCGGAGGGCGTGGAGGGCCGTGATGCTGTTGCATATGCTGAGACGTGGCTCTGGGGGTTGGTACCGGAGGGAACTTTGTCTCCCTTCTTCTCGGTGGAACGTGCACATAGGATCCTACCAGGGTGGGTCTACCGGGAAACAGTCCTCGCCCCTTCATACTCCACCTGCTCCACTTTGCGGACAGAGACAACATTCTGAGATCGGTCAGATCGTCCTCACCTCCTCGAGTGGAGAACGCCCAGGTCATGTTGTTTCCTGATTACACGCTGGCAGTGCAAAAAGATCGTGCCTCTTATCTGCCATTAAAACGTAAACTTAGGACACTCAGGGGGTCATTCTGACCTCGGCGGTAAAAGGCGCTTACCGCCGGTCAGAAGGCCGCCATAACACCGCCGTGGTCGCGGTAAACCGCCATGGTCATTTTGACCCGCAACTGGCAAACCGCCAAAAACCCGACATCAACAAAAGTCCACCACACCAAAGGTCAGCCGGAAACTGGCGATGACCAAACCTCCACCGTCACGCCAACAGAAATACGCCCATACCATTCCGACCCACAAATCCCTGCAGCGGTCTTTCAACCGCGGTATTCCATTGGCGGTACACACCGCCGCGGTCAAAATACACACACCTTTACAAAACACTACCACATTGGATAATTCAAAATACACACACCTGAGACACATACACACACCACTCCCACACACCCAATTAAATATAAAACACACACCCACATCACCCACAAACCCTTACGACCACAATTGCGAGTGAAGGACAGAGAGAGAGAGCACAGCATAGAGTAGACCATCACACAGAGGCAAATCACAACATCACCCACACAATTTCCACGCACAAAACACCATACACCACCACACTCACCACACTCTACAACACATACACCACCCCTCACCTCATCCACACCACCCCATGGCACCCCAAAGACACCCCAGGTTCTCTGACGCAGAACTCAGGGTCATGGTGGAGGAAATAGTTTGTGTAGAGCCCCAGCTCTTCGGGGCACAGGTGCAGCACACCACCATTGCCAGGAAGATGGAGCTATGGCAAAGAATAGTGGACAGGGTCAACGCTGTGGGACAGCATCCACGCAATCGGGACGACATCAGGAAGCGGTGGAACGACCTACGGGGGAAGGTGCATTCCATGGTATCAAGGCACAATATCGCGGTGCAGAAGACTGCTGGCGGACCCCCACCTACTCCCCCAGAATTTCCAGCATGGGAGGAGGAAGTCTTGCACATCCTGCGTCCTGAGGGCCTCACAGGAGTAGGCGGAGGAATGGACTCTGGTAAGTCAAATCTTCACTACTGCATTCCCCCCACCCCACCTGCATGCCAAATCATACCCCCACCCTCACCCCCATCACACCAACTCCTTGCAAATGGCTCACCATCACAACCCACCCATCCCAAAACCTAGCCCTGTGTGCGTCCCCAAAGCATGGACACCCATCCCCAAAGCATGCCCACTGCACACACCCATCACCCCCACAAGCCACCGTCACAAAAGCCCCCACAAGGGAATGCCAGCACTGGGGTACACGGCCACCCACCCATTACACGAAATGCCACACACAGAAGCAATAACCATACTCTTATACCCCTGCAGGACCCGAACGCCACCACACCGCCACAGAGGGTCCAGAGATGTCCATCCCACCCCCAGAAGAGGCCCCCAGTGATGACAGTAGCTCTGTCTCCCTGGACCCAGATGACCAGCCCGGCCCATCGGGGACCTCGGGACAGTCTGTTCCCCACAGACAGCCACAGGCTACACCAGACCTAACCCCCTCTGGGAACACCAGCACAGCTCCCACCCAGCGGGCCCATGCCTCTGTCTCCAGGACACGTCAATCAGCGGTGTGTCCACCACTACAGGGCACCCAGGTTGACCCACCACCCCAACAACAACAGGGACCTGGGGGCAGTGGTAGTGGGCACACCGTCCAGGGGACAGAGGCCCAGGAACACAGGGGAGCTGGGAGGGCTGCTGTGCGACAGGGGGGGGACAGGCCCAGGGAACCGACTCTCCAAGAGGCCCTCTCCTCCATCATGGGAGCATACCACCACTCCCAGGAGACGATGGCTACGGTACTGCCCAGGTTCCAGGAGATCCAGGTACTGCAGGAGGAACAGTACATGGGGTTCAGAGAGGAACTGAGGAACATTAGTTCCGCAATGGGGACCATCGTCGTGGCCCTCAACCAGATAGTCACCACATTGCGGGACCATGTGGCACCACAAAGGGCCCCTGTCACTAGCCTGGACCAGGAACAGCCTACCACCTCCGCCGGCGCTAGTGGACAGGAGGCCCCCACACAACGACAGGCCACCAGAACCCCATCTCCTGCAGAAGAAGAACCACCCCGCAAGCGGAACCTGAGATCTCACAAGAAGACAGAGTAGGATGCCAAGACCCCGCCAGCAAATGATACCCCCTGATGTCATCCCACTGTCCCACATTGTCACCCTGTGCAACCTTGAACTGCCCCTGCTCCATCCTTCCACAGGCATATGGACAATGCACCTGTGCGACTGAGAAATGGACTCTGCCATGGACATTACTCCACCATCACCAATCACCGTTTTACAACCATGTTCCTAAATTTAGCACTTTAATTAAATCACTTATTGCACAAAAGAAATCTGGAGTCTGCTTGTATTTTGAACAAATGTATTAGACATAACGGTGCCAAAATGTTCAGTTACATTGTGATGACAACATACCACTGTCACACAGCTGTAGTCCATGGGCAAACAAAGCAGAGGTCACGCAGTGGGGCCCACAGCTCTGAAAACGGAAGGGAAAGTCACAACTCAGTTAACAGGAACTGGGGGGGAACTCAGACAGTAGAGAGGCAGGAGACTTTAAGTAAATGTAAAATGGCGTGGTTGATTCGTACCTGTGTGCTACTGAAAATACTGTTGTATCACTGTGTCCCTGTTGTCTGTGTCGTCCCCATCGTCCTCCTCCTCTTCACTCTCCACAGGCTCCACAGCTGCTAGAACACCACCATCTGGACCATCCTCCTGCAGGAAAGGCACCTGGCGTCGCAAAGCCAGGTTGTGAAGCATACAGCAGGCCACGATGATATGGCACACCTTCTTTGGTGAGTACATTAGGGATCCCCCTGTCATATGCAGGCACCTAAACCTGGCCTTCAGGAGGCCGAAGGTTCTTTCTATAATCCTCCTAGTCCGCCCATGGGCCTCATTGTAGCGTTCCTCTGCCCTTGTCCTGGGATTCCTCACTGGGGTAAGTAGCCACGACAGGTTGGGGTAACCAGAGTCACCTATTAGCCACACACGGTGTCTCTGTAGCTGTTCCATCACATAAGGGATGCAGCTATTTCGCATGATGTACGCGTCATGCACTGACCCAGGGAACTTGGCATTTACATGGGAAATGTACTGGTCAGCCAAACTGGACATTCATAGAATGATAACTTTTCCTGTTCCTGTACACCTGCTCACTTCCACTGGGGGGAACCAAGGCCACATGGGTCCCATCAATGGCACCAATGATGTTGGGAATATGTCCAAGGGCATAGAAATCACCCTTCACTGTAGCCAAATCGCCCACCTCAGGGAAAACAATGTAGCTCCGCATGTATTTCATCAGGGCAGACAACACTCTGGACAAAACCTTAGAAAACATAGGCTGAGACATCCCTGATGATATGGCCACTGTAGTTTGGAATGATCCACTTGCCAAAAAATGGAGTACTGACAGAACCTGCACCAGAGGGAGAATCCCTGTGGGTTGGCGAATGGGGGACATCAGGTCTGGCTCCAGCTGGGCACACAGTTCCTGTATAGTGGCTCGGTCAAGTTTGTATATAAGTATGACATGTCTTTCTTCCATTGTCGACAGGTCCACCAGCGGTCTGTACACGGGAGGATTCCTCCATCTCCTCGCAAGTCCCAGCGGACGGTGCCTAGGAAGGACAACATGGAGCACAGAGTCAAGCAACCCACAGGTACGTAACCACAGCTTGCACAGTACACGATTCGCTATGCATTGAATGGCTTCTATGAGTGGCAATGCAAGGCCTAGGCCTGTGTGACGCAGTAGAAATTCAGCCATGTGGGCCCTTGAAATGGCGGCTGCCTGACCTGTGAAGTGTGACAATGGGATGTGAGGTCAATGCGCTGGCGTGGCACACCGTGGCGGTAGGCGGTCGAAGACCGCGGCGCAAAGCAGCATTGGTTAACATTGAACCCTATGGGTCTCAGGAGCCAATGACGATGTGCGCCGGCGGTCGTGGTACGCACCACCGCGGTACGCACCGCCGCGGGCGCGACCGCCATTTTCTAACTGCTTAATCACTCGAGACCTGATCATCCACAGGAGAGGACCTATACTGCAAGTGCTGCTGTGAACTCGGTCTGGAAGAGACAATGGCTGCTGCGACTGGGGAAAGGGCCCCTGCCTTCACATCTGAGGAATTGGAGAAACTTGTTGATGGGGTCCTCCCCCAGTATGCGCTACTCTACGGTCCTGCAGACCAACAGGTAAGTGCACTGGGTGCACGTAGTATGGGCTATGCCTGTGTTGAGTGGGGTGGATGTAAGATGGTGGGGAGGGGAGCGAATGAGGAGTGCAACGCACGACAGATGAGAGCATGTGCCACATGGCAAGGTTGGGGAGGGGGGGCCACTCACATCGACCATGCAGAAAAGTGATGATATTTCTTTTTCCACCCTGTACATGTCACATAGGTCAGCGCCCATCAGAAGATCGACATTTGGCGTGCCATCGCCAAGGACGTCCGGGCCCTGGGGGTCCACAACAGACGGGGCACCCACTGCCGCAAGAGGTGGGAGGACATCCGCCGCGGGAGCAGAAAGACCGCCGAGGCTCTGCTGGGGATGGCCTCCCAACGTAGGAGGGGTGCCAGTCGTCAATTGACCCCCCTGATGTCCCGGATCCTGGCGGTGGCCTACCCCGATTTGGATGGGCGCGTGAGGACATCACAGCAGACACAAGGGGGTGAGTATCAGCACATTCCGCTATATTAGCGCACAGTGGAGGTGTCTGGGTGGGGGAGGAGGGCTGTGGCTATCTCTAGGCCAGGGTGGTTTCTGTAGGCTAGGCCCCTCCGTTAGACATGGCCCTGTGCCCCCGCCCCCCACCTCTGTAGGGTGCTAAGTACAGCTATCCATGGCCCGGGCTCACCTATGTGTGCATTTGTCGTCCATAGACTTGTAGGCCAAGTCACTATAATTGAGTAGTGTACCCCGAGTGCGCGGCGTAGTGCAAGGGGCTTCTGTGTCTGTCCTCTCCGCCAACGGTGCCGCCAATGCATGCACTCAACATGTCTTTCTTTCTTCTCCCCTCCCCCCTTTTTTTTGGTTTTCCTGTTCATGTGTGCATTAGCATCATCAGGCGGAGGAGAAGTGGCATCGGCGCACGAGGGAGCTGCATCTCACATGGCCCCGGTGGGCTCTGCAACTGACTCGGAGTTAACCAGTGAGACAGAGGGCGAGGGGGGCTCCACAACGGGGACCCGTGGAGACATCAGCGACACCGACACGTCCTCAGAAGGGAGCTCCCTTGTGGTGGCGGCAACATCCGTGCCCACCGCAACAACAGGTACAGCCGACACCCAGCGCACCAGCTCCGCCCTCCCAGCAGCCCCTCATCTTTCGCCCGTGCCCGCTCGGCCAGGAAGCCGGGCATCTCCTTCGCCCCTGGCACCTCAGGTCCTGCCCCAGTTACCCCTGCTGCCCTCAGTGCGGAGATCATTGACCTCCTCCAGACGCTCATTGTTGGGCAGTCTACCCTTTTGAATGCCATCCAGGGGGTAGAAAGGGAGGTGCATCGGAGCACTGCATACCTGGAGGGCATTCATTCGGGTCAGGCTGCCCATCAGCGATCGTTCAACGCTCTGGCCTCAGCACTGACGGCAGCACTTGTCCCTGTGTCTAGCCTCCCCCCTCCAACTTCCTCAACCCAGTCCCACTCCCCTGTTCCTCTGCCTATCCCAGACACACCTACAGACCAGCCTGCACACACCTCAACACCCAAGGGCAGCTCATCCAGACATAAGCACCACAGATCACACAAGCATTCACCCAAGCAACATCCACATGCAGACATGCCAACAGCCACTGCCTCCTCTGTGTCCCCCTCCTCCTCGTCTCCCTCCTCCCTCCCTGTGACGTCTCCACTCACACCTGCATGCACACCACCATCAGCCACTACGTCCATCACCACCACACCCACCAGAACAGTCCGCACACGTGCAGTCACCACCCCCACTGCCATTTACACGTCCCCTGTGTCCTCTCCCAGTGTGTCTGTCACTCCCTCTTCCAAGCCACACAAACGCCGGCAGCCACCCACCCAACAGCCATCCACCTCACCACAGCCTCCAGCACAAGCACCTGCACCCAAAGACAGCACACTTGACTCTCCTACAACCACATCCTCTTCCTCCACTCCCATACCCACTGCACCTACCCTTCCCATTGCTCCTAAAAAGCTTTTCCTCTCCAAAATTAACCTCTTTGCATCACCTGACCCACCCCCTCCATCTCGTAAGAGTCCAAACAGCACCTCAGCCACCACAAGCCCTGCACCTACTAGGACCATCGTTCAGGGCTATTGGAGTCCACCAGCTCCTAGGGCAGGAACATCCGCCAGCAGCAAGGGGACAGCCAGCCCACCCCCTGGGAAAAGAACCAAAAAAGGGAAGGGCCGGCGCGACAGGCCTGAGACGGCTGCCCCCAAGGACACCACCCTTGCACCGTCACCTGGCCCATCCACAAAGGGAGGCAAGGGCCCCAGAGATTCGGCCAAGGGGGGCAAGGGCAGCAGGGCGGACAAGTCCGGTAGCAGGCGAGCTTCCCAGGAGGGCCCCACCAGCCCCATTTGGGGTGTGACGGAGGACACCCACGGGCCCAGGACTCCAGCACAGGAGGGCCCCGCAAGCGAAAGGTCGGATGGCGACTGAGCGGGAATAATTGGCCAGATCTGGTTCCCTAGGAACACAAGACAAGCACCGCTGAACAGGGCCCCGCCGTGAGAAGCACCGCTGAACAGGGCCCCGCCGTGAGAAGCACCGCTCCGCTGGGCCCTTCATCTCAAGCACTGCTCCGCTGGGCCCTTCCTGTCAAGCACCGCTCCGCTGGGCCCTTCATCTCAAGCACCGCTCCGCTGGGCCCTTCATCTCAAGCACCGCTCCGCTGGGCCCTTCATCTCAAGCACCGCTCCACTGGGCCCCGCCGTCTCCGCACCGCTCCGCTGGGCCCTTCATCTCAAGCACCGATCCGCTGGGCCCTTCATCTCAAGCACCGCTCCGCTGGGCCCCGCTGTCTCTGCACCGCTCCGCTGGGCCCTTCATCTCAAGCACCGCTCCGCTGGGCCCTTCCTGTCAAGCACCGCTCCGCTGGGCCCTTCATCTCAAGCACCGCTCCGCTGGGCCCTTCATCTCAAGCACCGCTCCGCTGGGCCCTTCATCTCAAGCACCGCTCCGCTGGGCCCTTCATCTCAAGCACCGCTCCGCTGGGCCCTTCATCTCAAGCACCGCTCCGCTGGGCCCCGCCGTCTCTGCACCGCTCCGCTGGGCCCTTCATCTCAAGCACCGCTCCGCTGGGCCCCGCCGTCTCTGCACCGCTCCGCTGGGCCCTTCCTGTCAAGCACCGCTCTGCTGGGCCCCTCCTGTCAAGCACCGCTCCGCTGGGCCCTTCCTGTCAAGCACCGCTCCGCTGGGCCTTTCCTGTCAAGCACCGCTCCGCTGGGCCCTTCATCTCAAGCACCGCTGGCCCATTGGCAGGGCCGGATCTGTGTCGGGCAGGGCTTCATGAAGCACTCTGGGCACCATGCCTCCTCCATAACCAGTGGAGTCTGTAATCCACCTGATGGACTGTGACTTTGCACTCCCCAGGATGGTACAGTGGGCAATCCACCCACTGTAGAGACTTGAGAGACTGTGGCTTTGCACTCCCCAGGATGGTACAGTGGGCATGGAGGCCCCTCGTGGATCTGGCGTCGTGGACTCATGTGGCTGAGGTGCCCCCCCTTCCTTCCCCCTGAGGTGCCTGTGGTTTTATTATCTGATGCCCCAGCAGTGT
Organism: Pleurodeles waltl; assembly: GCF_031143425.1. Classification (NCBI taxonomy): domain Eukaryota; kingdom Metazoa; phylum Chordata; class Amphibia; order Caudata; family Salamandridae; genus Pleurodeles; species Pleurodeles waltl. Next base: position 505,768,756 of record NC_090447.1, on the reverse strand, counting down.
TCTCTCCAATGGAATCGGGTCTCGTGTGTGGGCTTTGCCCATGTGTTTATGCACATTGGCCCACGAACAATGGCATGTAGCCAATATGTGCCGGACTTTTGGACTATGTCTACATTGTTCATGTTGTAATATATTTATTTTATGAATTTCATACTTCACTTAAGTTCAAATATGCTTTAATATACTTCAATTTTAATGATCATTTTATTTTGTCTTTGCATTATTCCGGGGGGTTTGGGGGGTGTCACTCTGACTTGTTGCTCTGCATCGGTGTGTGGGGATTTGGGGGGGGGGGGGGTGTCGCGTATGTGTGTGCCCGTAATCTTTTCTCCTCCCCCCTCCCCTGTGTCGTAGGTGCAGTACTCACCGTTGTCTCCTGCGGCGGCGTTCGTGCTCCTGGTAGAGGAGCAGGTAGACAATAGCTGGTAGGATGTTTAATTCGGGTTCCATGCTGGCCAGATTCCTCGTGGAGTGTATAGAGGTGAGCGTTTTCCCATTCGTGGTCTGTTTCCGCCGTGTTTTTATCAGCGGGGCTCCTGCCCCGGAAAAGGTGGCGGATTGGTGGGTCGTGATAGGGTGGGCGGTACATTGTCTGACGCCTGTCTGTTGGCGGTGACCGCCGCGCTGTTTGTTTGTCCCCCCGTGGCGGTCGGAGTGTTAAAGTGGCGGGCTGTGTTGGCGGTTCCCGCCAGGGTCGGAATTCCATTTTTTTTACCGCCTGCCTGTTGGCGGGTTGGCCGCCGCTTTAACACCGACCGCCAGGGTTGGAATGACCCCCTCAATCTTGAATACTCCCTTCTATTTCCGGCCAAGCTTCGTATAATAGCAGACAGCAAATCACACTTCTTTGCCACTCCAGAGGCGGCATGGGAATGGCAGGAGTCCACAGGCAGAATCAGTGGAAGGGAATCGGAAAAAAATCAGGTGGCACCGAGGAGCAGGCGCACTCGTGCAAAACGCGCCCGCAGGACAAACGACGCCACCCCGGAGAGGGCGAAACATGTTTCTGATCTGGAGCAGATCATTCAGGAGCGGCGACGTAATCCCACCGACAGAATTTTTTCTTATTATTCCGCCCCACATTCGCTGCATGTGCGCCTAAACAGAATAATGTACACTCACAATCTATGCACTGCGATCGATGATGCTGCCTACTTGGGTCGCACGCACTCAGATCACAACCCGCATACAGTACGACTGGGATGGGATTCTACTCTCCCCGCGATCCCCACTTGGAGGCTCAGACCCGAGCTTCTGGAGGACGTGGTGTTCAGAGCGTCACTAGAGGAGGTAATCCCTGAATACTTTGAGCACAACAGTGGCACTGCATCCTCCGGCTTGGTGGAATGGGATGCCTTCAAGGTCTTTGTTAAAGGCCACTGTATGGGAACGCAGTGGAGTCAGCGACGCTCTGTCGAAGATGAGCTTACTCGAGTGGAGCGGACTCTGCTGCGCCCTGAGCGTGAGGCTGTGAGGGGATTCGGGGGAGGTGCTTTTTTCAGCGGCGAGGAGGGAGCATTATACTTTATTGGAGAGGCTGCGCTGCCTAAACTATGCTGCCCACTCGGCTCGAACTGCGTCGGCGGACAAGACGGGTAGACTGCTGGCGTGGCTAACCAGGGGAGAGCAAGAGAGTGGCCCAGTCGTAGAACTAAGCTCAGTGTCGGGCACAATACTTTATGCTCCTTCGGAGATACAGGCAGAGTTTACATGCCACTATAAGGCCCTCTACCAATCATCTGCACAGCCGGGCAGTCAAACCTGTGCGGAATACCTTTCGGCCATTACGCTACCCCGACTGACTGTGGAACAATCCGCTGCACTAGAGGAGTCACTTGAGCTCTCCGAAATATGGGCTAGCATTCACAACCTCTCAGCGGGCAGAAACCCTGGCCCGGATGGCCTCCCTGCTGACTTCTATAAGACCTTTGCTGCTGTCCTTGCGCCTCACCTTCTCCGAGTGTATGAGGAGTCGGTGCGGAGGGGCTCATTGTCAACATCACAGGATGAGGCGCTGTTGGTGTTGCACTCCCAGACCCGCGGCTGCATCTTTCTGGAGTGGTAGTTCCCTGGCAGCCACACACGTTTAGATACCTAGGCATCCAAGTCTATCATCGTAGAGAGGACCTGTTCGATGGAAACCTTAAAAGGGCGGTGTCCTCCATTAGATCCCAGATGGCCTTCTGGCAAACACTGCCACTGTCAGCGGCAGGCAGAATTGCCCTTCTGAAAATGATTGTGCTGCCACGACTGTTATATTACTTTACCAACCTTCCACACTATGTGCCGGTCAGTTTCTTCAGGGAGCTGGAACCTAAGCTAAGAGAATTCATTTGGAACACAGGGCGCTGTAGAGTGGCGCTTAGAAAATTGTATCTGCCGCTGGAACAGGGTGGGCTTTCTGCTCCCAACCTGGAGCACTACTACTTAGCGTCGCAGCTCCAGTGGGTGTCCAGATGGTTGGCGGGACTCCGTCTCTCGGCAACCAATGCGGGTCCCTGGTCTCTGTCAAGAGTTACGAGTTTTTTCGACCCGCTTGCGCGCTCTGCGCAGCCGGAGGAGCTTCTTCTTAAGGTGGCCCACAGCAGCTTCCATAGGTCTTTGCGACTCACGAGCGGGACCATCTCATTTGCCCCAGCCCTTGCGCTCTTGGGCACGCATCGTGCCTCGGGAGTAATAACCGGGACAGAGTTGAGGGCTTGGCACAATGCAGATCTGCACACCCTGGGCGACCTATATAGGGAGGGAGAATTTATTCCATTTGATACTCTGGTTGCTGAACTGGGCCTCCCTTCCGGACAGTTTTTATTATACTCTACACTGCTTCGCTCATTCTCAAAAGAATGGGGAGATTTAACATCGGCTCCCCCGACTCACTTGCTCATACAATATATGCAGGTGATGGGCCAGGGCAGACATCTGATCAAATGGTTTACGGAAGCGCTCAGAACCCACTCGGTGCAAGAGAATGATGCACTGCGCACAGCTTGGGAATGCGATTCAGCCACAACCTTCACAGACAGGCAATGGGCATCTGCCATTGCTGGGCACACTAACATACCCCGCAATTCCAGATTTAAACTTATACAATTTTACATAATACAAAGGGCATATCTCACGCCAGCCCGTATAAATAAATACTTCTGCCACTCTAATGCAGCCTGCTCTAGATGTAAATGTGTGAATGCAGAGCTCTTACACATGCTATGGTCCTGCCCCTCCCTGTGTAGTTACTGGGCAGCTGTGGTCAATAACTTGACAGTACGTACAGAACAAGCCATACAGCTTACATGAGAGAGTTGTGTGCTGGGCCTATTCCCTAGGGGCCCCCACCATAGAGCGACCACAAGCTTCCTAGATTTGGGATTTATAACAGCAAAAAGACTCATAACACATAGCTGGAGGTTGACTGAGGCACTGAGTCCCCTGGCCTGGAAACAATCATTTGCGACGTGGGCGGGCACTGAGGGACCGGCATTGAAGAGATGCTTGGCCTGCGTAAGTACCCATTGTCAAGCAGCTGGGACGCCATGATGGCACACCTACAATCTCCGGAGGGGGATCTACCGGTGATGGGGGTGGATTAGAGTCTCAGGCCAGCTCAGAGTGTATTAGATGTAGGAAGTAATAGGTGCAGCTCGCTGAAATGCCCTTCACGTATTCCATTTCAGTTTCAAATAGCTCAGTAGGAGGTATGGCGGTTGCTATGCAATAAGGAATCCCCCGCGGCTCGGCACTACACTGACGCATGCAAACAATGTTGAGAGCCTCTCTCCATATAAGGGGACACCGCACTACCATCGTCATACACTAGGGAAAAACAGTACACTCCATTGTTTATGAATGTTCTTTATTTACATTTGTTGTTACTCCGGAATCTCCAATTATAAATTGTCTGTTCACAAGAAGGCAAGACAAGGGAGATTTGTTGACAGAAAGGTTGACTAGCCAATAGACCAAGCAGGCATCCATAGAATTGTTTCTGTATTGTGCGGAAGACCACCGCTAAAGTTAGGGCAAAGTTGACTGCTGTTACAAAGGCGATCATCAACTTAGGCAGTCTGCTCGGCAAACAGATTGTAGACACGGAATATGAAGAAGCATATGTAGGCTCTGTTTGTAGTTCCATGTAAGGCGTTTTTGTTGTAAACATTTGCTGTGCTGATACAACTGAATGACTAAGTGCCTTGTGAAAATGTTTATAATATCTGAAACACTAATAAAAAGATTTCTGAAAAAAAAAAATGAGGCTGGTGTGCACAACCGCCAACCTACTGCCGTCCCCGCCAGAATCTCAGATCCTTACAGGCTGACGTGGTGCAGGTTTTAATCAGCCAGGGCTGCGCAAAACTCAGCGCCACCCTGCTAATTACAACCTTGTTCTCCACCAGCCTTTTCATGGCAGTCTGACAGACATGAAAAGGTTAGCAGAGAACAAGTGCAGGTGGCCACAGGGGCCATGGCGGTGCATGTTAGAAATTTGTGACATGCTGTGGCATGTGGAAAGGGGAACAAGGTTTGCAGTGAAAGAAATCCCTTAATTTGTGGAGTGAGAGATAGAGGAAGCATGTATATGAAGAATAAATGAATGGAGCTTGTGCCAGGGTGAAAGAGCGGAAGGATTATTTGTTTATTAATTGTGAAAAACAACTGTAAATTTGTGGCATGTAACCTAAAAATCGCAATGAAAATAAAAGTAGGACTGCATGACTGTGTCTAAGATTACAAGGCATTTTGATAACAAAAGACATCCATATTGTGGTTAGTCTAGTAGTTAGTTGTATGGGTTAGCACTGTTTATGACCAGGGTTTAAACCTCACCTGGAGAAAAATCGTTTTTGAAGTTTTTTTTTGTTTGTTTTGTTTTAGTTTTAGCCACATAAAACGAGGTCCCTTTGTAAATCACCCCCTGGCACTGCCTGGGCAATTAGTCATGGCAGTGGATGTTAGAAATGTGTGACATGCTGTGGCATGTGGAAGGAGGAGCAAGGTGTGAAGGGAAAGAAATCCCTTAATTTGTGTAATGAGAGATAGAGGAAGCTTGTATAAGAAAAATAAATGCATGGGCTAGTGCCAAGTTGAAAGAGAGGAAGGGTTATTTGTTTATTAAGTGTGGAAGCAACTGTGAATTTGTGGCATGTAACCTAAAAATCACCATGGAAATAAATGTAGAACTTTATGACTGTGTTTATAATTTTATGGCAAGACCGGTGGCCCATATTATGCTAATACTTCTCTTGCTTTAATGAATAGCAGCAGTCAAGAAAAAGAATAAGCTACAAATCCCATGCGGCCGGGATCAACAAAAAGTCGAGTACAGAGATCCCACAAGGGACCAGGCAACGGGTCTTATACCTAACTTGATTGCAAGCAGCCCTCCTTTCTTGCTGCTCGCAGTCAAGATAAGTATACCCCATTCATAGTTTCAATGTGGAATTATTTATTGATTCATGTTTGTTAACGTTACAATACATTTATTCAGCTTGAAACCTAGTCTACGTGCTCTGCATTGTGTGTGCGTGCCCTTTCGTCCCCTTTAGCATTTTTCTCATTGTGCTCACCCGAGTTCTTTTCGTGTGGCGCTGTGCTCTTTCACATACCTCATTCGACAAACGAGCATTGTCCTTTGGCCTTCCGCGGCCCTTCTTCCCTGCTCACCATCGGTATACGCTTCTTCCCGGCACTTCGATCTCCTTTTCCTCTAAAGCTAAGCATGACTCTTCTCTTTTCCTCATCTGCACTTCTAGGGACGCGGCTTCCTGCCCCTCACTTACCCTCCTCAGCTTGTATTTCCCTTTTGGGAAGGAGCCAACTATCCTCAAGTTTAACCTTTTTAATTTTTTTTCTTCCAGTTTTGGGCTTCGGGAATCTGATAGGGCCCTATTTCATTTCTTTCATTTATTCATATTTTACTTCATTAAATACATTTATACTAAATTAATATATGACAAATGGAGTCACACAATCCATACTCTTTTTTCCAGGATTCTGAGGAAAATGGTGAGGAGCTTAAAAATAGTCTTAAAGACTTTATCCAAGCTTCTGTGTCCAAAGCTGTGTCAGCATCTATGAACAAGGTTACCAAACATTTTGAAACAATTGTTTTGAATTGGATTTCTCAATCCACTATGGTTCTATATGTGGGGGAAAGCAGAAAGTGCATGGCTGTTGAAGCCTTTGCCACAAAAAATATTAATACTAAAAAGACTGCACTTGGGATTCATGAGCATGCCTTACATGTGGCAGAGGACAATGTTCCTCCAAGGCCTCCTTCCAAGGAGGGGAATTCTCCATCTACCTCTGGTTTCAAATGAAAAAACAAAACAAAGAATTTACAAAATAGTCACGAAAGAATTGTGATAACTAAAATCCATTATAGAGATGAGGACGTGGCTGACATTGACTTTAACGATGATCCTGATGCTGGGGATGACTCAGATTTCTGGTCTGGTCCCAAATCAAAGATTCCGAAATCCTCCTCCCAGAGACTTCTATCTCCAAGACTATTTTGGATTCCAAGGGTAATCCCATGTTTGACCCCCAGTTTATACATCACCCGAATTCCACTGAGTGGATCCCTGTGAACCATGTCAGCGAATATATGTCTTCCTCTGGATAAACAGACCAGGGCAAAGCTCAAATCGGAATGTCCCAGACCTTTGCTGCACTTCCACATTGCTTCTACCCCTTCCATAGATTCTAATATGCTGACTTTCTTTTCTAAGTTTGGGAAGGACCCTCTTAAAGGTGTAGACAAGGCCTGGTCCACATGTCAAAATAAACTACTGGATACTGTGGGCCCATTGTCACGTATTTTTGACATTGCAGAAACCGCAAGGTTGGAAAAAGTGGATATTGATGCAAAGGAACTTTCAATGTGGACCCAGAGGGCCTTTTGTTTGCTGGGGAATGCAAATTCCGCCCTTACTCATGAACGTCGCAAGGGCTTGCTGTTAAAGTTGGTCCCCAAACTATCTAACCTGGCTTTGTTAGACTCTGGTCTTAAGGCGAAAAGGCTTTTGTTCGGTGACTCCTTCATAAAGGAGTTAAGCATATGTTACAGCCTTTGCGTATCTTGACAAAGGCCAGCAATCACTCAAAAAAGTGTTTTCCAACTGGGTTATCGCTGGGGCCGGTAGAGGCAGGAACTGCTCTATCGGCCATTATCCCAGAAATCAAGGATTCAAAGGTTCCCTTGCAGCCTCAGCCCAGGACTTCCATCCTCAGTTCTACCCACAACATTCGAGAGGCTTCCGAGGTCATCAGCAGAAATATTCCAGATTCTCTCAATCAGCAGGTAAGTCCTCTTTCTGGCCCTCCTTCAGTAGGGTGTCGGTTAAAGTTCTTACTACACAAATGGTGTACGATTACGTCAGACCCCTGGGGGTTAGCTACAGTCCCTTCTAGTTTCTCAGGAGATTTCCTCTCTTCTACAGAAAAGAGCGATTTAAATCTCTCAGCCCCATCTTTTAGGCTACTTAAGCACACTCTTCTTGGTAAAAAAAAGCAAAACAAGAAATTCAGACCAGTAATAAACCTCAAAGCCTTCAATCAGTTCGTTGTCTACAGACTCTTCAAGATGGAGACTATCATCCATCTGCGGGATTCTTTGCTTCAGTACGATTGGATGGTTATCTTCAATCTTCAGGATACATGTCTTACAGTTCCCATCCATAACAATTACAGGAAATTCCTCCACTTTCAGTGGCAAGGGAAAACATATACATTTTCTTCCCTTCCTTTTGGCCTATCATCTGCCCCTTGGTGCTTCACCAAGCTTATGAAGCTGATAGTATCCTTTCTCAAGGCCTAAGGCGTGAGACTTGTCATTTACCTGGACAACATTCTTTTGATGTGTCAAAATCCGCAATCTCTCAGAGATCAGATTTCTCTCACCTCCTCTCTCTTAGCGGATCTAGGATTCCTTATAAACATGGAAAAGTTGATCTTAATCCCAACTCAACAGATAGAATTCCTCAACTTCCTTATAATTTAAACAGACACCACTTTCTATCTTCCTCAATCCAAAGTCATCACCATAAAAGTAGAAATATGTCACACTCTGAAATTACCAAGTATTTCCCACAGATCTCTTGCAAGGATTGTGAGTCTGCTTTCCTTATCAATTCAGGCCATTTTCCCAGCTACTTTGCACTATCGAGCTCTTCCGATGCTTTAGATTTGTCATCTACTCAAAGGTCTCGTCTATTCTGACTTCGTTCCCCTGGACCAGGACCCCAAAATAGAACTTCAATGGTGGCTAGACCATTTAGATGCTTGGAATGGCAGAACCATCTTTGCTTCTGCCACAGATCTTGTGTTAGAATCCGATGCAAACCTGACAGCTTGAGGCGATCGGTGTGGTCCGATATCAACTGGAGGTTCATGGTCTCCTTTGGAGTCCTCTCTGCACATCAACTGTTTAGTGATGCTTGCAGGTTCCTTTGCCATCAAAAGCTTCACAAAGGACAGAATCCAATGCTCCATCCTTCTCAGGATGGACAACTTGACAGCAGTTCGTTACATAAACCACCTAGGGGGGACCAAATCAAAAACCCTAGCAGAGCTGTCAGAGAGCTTTTGGGAATTCTGTCTCCATCACATACTGTTGGTTCACACGGAATACTTACCAGGTTCTCTCAGTTCCATTGCAGACTGGCATTCGCATCATCTACACGACTACAGCGATTAGAAGCTTCATTCTTTGATGTTCAAACTTCTTCATCACAAGTGAGGCACCTTCCTGATAGACCTTTTTGCGTCCCATATAAACCTCCAACTTCCTTGGTTCTTCAGCTGGCGTCCAGACCCTCTAGCCTCAGCAATTTATGCTTTTCTTTAAGACTGGTCTCAATCTCTCAATTATGCCTTTCCCCTGTTCATAATGATCAACAGAGCTCTGGCCCAAAGGCCTCAGCGGCTATTGTAGTCCCATTTTGGCAGTCCCAAGTATAGTTTCCTCCTCTACTGGAACTGCCAACGAACGTTCCTCTTCTCCTCTGTTTTTCCCGGACATCCTTCTGAATATAGAGGGACACAGTTATCAACTGATTCTCAACAATTCCCTATCTTTAACAGCCTGGAGGATTTTGGGGGGTCTCTCTATCAACCAGGCATTTCGGAGGAAGCTTCTCAATATATCAGCAAATCTTGGGCCCCTGGCGCTACCAAGGCCTACAGATATGCCTGTCTCTTTAGTCTATCTGGTGTTTGGGAAAATCTGTCAATCCCTTTTTACAGATATCTCTTTCACAGTCAATTTTCTCACGTCCCAAGCTGGAGCAGGTACATCGTATCGTACTGTAAACCTCTACTGTTCGGCTATCTCCATTAACCACAAATACATCAAAGGAAAGCTGGTGGGAGAACACCCACTCATCTGTTGCCTGTTAAAGGAAGTAAAGTTTTCTAATCCTCCTATTCCTAAATACAGTCATTTGTGGAATGTTAATTTAGTTTTGCAACTGTTTATCTCTTGGCCATCTATCCAACTCCTTCCATTGAAAAAACTTTCAGCCAAGTTAACTATGCTTTTGTGTTTAATTTTTATTAAATGTTTATCTGTTTTTATAGCTTTAGATATTTCCTCATGCTTTTTACTCCCACTGGTATTTCGTTCAACATCTATAGACATACTGAGACAAATTTGTCTTCTGTATTTTACCCTTATTTTCACTCTCAACCTAACCTCTGTGTGGGTATTTGCCTTAAGTTTTATGAACAAAGAACAGTGCATCTCAGAACGTCTCCCCAAACACAACTCCTTATCTCTTTCCAAAGACCCCATGCTGCTGTCTCCTCCCCGACATTGGACGGTGGGTCAAATGGGTAATGTCCTTAGCTGGTATTGACACCTCTGTCTTTGGAGCCCATTCTACTCGCACTGCCATGGCAGTTGCTGTAGAAACAGCTGTAGGGCAGGAAAAAAACATAGCATTAGCAAGCTTATGGAGGGATAATACTTACCTCTGCATCTTTAATAAAATCAAGACTTCCCGTCATAAATGCTAGGCAGATCTACATAACAAGGCATTTTGCCATAAAAACTCATACATTTTGTGGTTGGTCAAGTGGTTAGCTGTATGGGTTAATATTGCTTTTGACCAGGGATCAGACCTCACTTGGAGAAAAGTCGCTTTTGAAGTTTTTTTTTTTTTTTTTTTTTTTTTTACATTTTAGCCAAATGAAAGAGGTCCCATTGTAAACCCCCCCTGGCACTGTCTAGGTTATTTGTGGCCTATTTAGTCATGGCAGTGCAAGTTAATAATTTGTGACATGCTGTGGCATGTGGAAGGGGGAGCAAGGTTTACAATGAAAGAAATTTCCTAATTTGTGGAATGCGAGATAGAAGAAGCTTGCATAATAAAAACAAATGCATGGGGCCAGTGCCAGGGTGAAAGAGAGTAAGGGTTATTTGTTTATTAAGTGTGAAAAGCAACTGTGAATTTGTGGCATGTAACCTAAAAATCACAATGGAAATAAAAGGAGCACTTCATCATCGTCTCTCTGATTACAAGGCATTTTGCCAGCTTAGACCATCCATGTAGTGCTTGGTCTAGTGCTTAGCTGGTTGGTTTAACATTGCTTTTGACCAGGATTCAAACCACACCTGGGAAAAAATGGTTTTTGGATGTTTTTCTTTTTTTTAAAAAACATTTTTAGCCAAATGAAAGAGATTCCATTGCAAATCAAACCCTGGCACTGTCTGGACGATTTGTGGCCTATTTAGTCATGGCAGTGCATGCTAGAAATTTGTGACATGCTGTGGCATGTGGAAGGGGGAGCACGGTTTGCAGTGAAAGAAATCCCTTAATTGGTAGAATGACAGATAAAGGAAGGTTGTGTAATAAAAATAAATGCACAAGGCCAGTGCCAGAGAGGCAGGGTTATCTGTTTATAAAGCTGGAAAAGGAACTGTGAATTTGTCGCAGGTAACCTAAAAATCGCCATGGAAATAGAAGAAGGACATCTATACCTTCTCTAAGATAAAAATGCTTCAGGTAGTTAAATATGTCTGTAGGACAGTTGGTGTAGTGGTTGTTACCTATAATTACATGCCTTGTAGACTAAAGTTCAAACCCCATCTGGATAATAATTTTTATATTGTTTTTACTTTTTTTTTTCTTTATTTAGTTTACCCAAGAGAAAAAGAGCCCTTTGGAAAACACACACTATCGCTATCTGCAATTATTCACAAAAGAGCATGTCAGAAAACTATGACATGTTGTGGCATATGTCACAAGTGTTGTGGCATATGCCACACACGAGCTTCGCACATGTCACATGGCAGACTTGGGATCCAACCCCTTCTCAGTGGTAAGGCTGGTGGTTCTGGCAGGCATGTGCCGACATGCTCTTGGGCCGTGGGTTGTTTTATTCCACCCTCCCTTCCCCAGCGAGAATTGTGTGGCTGCAGGCGGCAGAGCGGGAGAATGCTGAAGAATGGCAAATGGAGCAAGCAGAGTCACGAAGCTGCAGAAAGCCTGTGTTCAGAGCAGCACCAATTTACAGAACAGACGTATAGGCCGCCTCTAACATGATGCACTTGAGTTTTACCAGCGTTTGCACCTAAACGACTTCACTGGCACTAATACCAGGAGCTACTTGCTCCCACAGCAACAGCAACCTACACTTCCATAGTATTCCATCCATGCTGGTGCTGTGGCACATGGAAGGCAGGCCTGGGTGATGGCTGACCTACGGCATTGTGGCACTGGCAGCTACACGCAAGAACTTGGAGATACCTGCGTGATTATAAAAACATTACACCAGGCCATAGTGTGCTACAAGAAATTGCAGCGGTCACATACTTCTCAAAGTGATGGCTACATTGCTGCACACTCCCATTGAACCCCAAGTGACTGGCAGACAATACTGCAGGGCTGAAGGTATTCCACAGCAAGCACACTGTGCCTACTAACAAAGCACGGTAAGGATGTAGTTGCCAGTAGATTTTGGCAGCTGTTGTAAATGTTCCGATTGCAGCCTTCATAGTCAGTGTGACTGTACTTGGCTTGTCAGTGTCATCCCTCCCAAGGATACCACCATGGGTCGCACTAAAAATAAAGCTGAAGCACTGATCCTGTGCTCTTGGTCAGGATCCACGCCCTCCAAGAGCTCTGTTGCACAAACACCTGAGGATGTCATCCCCCTACAGCCCTGACTACCCACGCAGACAAACTAAACCTTATACTACAGGAGTTACCCGAGTCATGGGTGGTAATGGAAACTGGCCTGGGTAAGATGACAACGGATATTTGTATACTAAAAGTGAAAATGGTCAGATAAGATCAAAGCAAATGAGCAAGCTATGATCCCAGGTCAGGGGGTCCGTACCAGTCAACCTAATACCCACCACCTACAAATGGAGCGGCTGCAAGACTGAGCAGATGATGTGGAGGGCAGAACCTGAAGGAATAATGTCTGGATTGCGGGCGCACCAGAGGGCTTGGAGGGCTGTAATAACACCAAATTTACTGAGGACTGGAACAGTGGTTGCCCCATTTGGGCTCCAATAAATATTTGTAGTGGAGAGAGCACACTGTGTTTCCATCAGACGGGCCATCTCAGGGGCACCACCCAGACCCATGGTGGCAAAGATCTTAAACTTCAAAGACTGCAACACATTGCTATCAGCAGCACGCGAAAGGGCCCCCATACACAAAGAGAACGCTAAAGTCTACCTTTTTCCAGACTATACCTTATCAGTCCAGAGGAAACGCTCAACATTTCAAAAAGTCAATAAACAAATGGCCTCCATAGGACTACAATATGCCCTGCAGTTCCTGCGAAGATGAAGGTGACCCATGAGGCACGGACTTTCTTCTTTGAGACACCGGAGCAGGCACGGGACTGGTTAGAAGCCCATTTACCAGACTCAAGTGTCCAACGCAGGCCCCGTTCTAGGTTTCCCAGGCTTCAGAAGGCTAGCAGGTGAAAGCAGCGTCCAGTCACCCAGGGTGACCCGAAGATGGCTCCTACACCGCAATAGACCAGAGAGAGACAAACTGGCGGTGCTCACAGTGGTGATCTCTCTCAGACCCTGTAACAATCGTACTGGATCCAGCTCGTCGCAAGGAACTGCCTCAGACTCAGAATCTGCTGGCAGCTTAGCACTTTTTTGAACAATTATGCCGCAGATGACCCACGATTTAATGCAATGGATTTCTAGATAAGGGCCAAGGGACAGGTTGATCAACTCCTATCATTCGTAAGCCCATTCTGACAAAACTATATAATCTTAGACCACGGTCTGAGGGTATGTTCCATGAGCATATAGAAGGCCCCTCGCTCTGTTAAAACAAAAACGGGAAGCGGACCTCCTGTGGGAAATCCCTCATAAAGACTGGGCATGAATACTTGAGTATCCCAAACGTATCTCACATAATTCTAGATTTAAATTTATACAGTACTCTATACTCCACAGAGAGTACCTTACTCCGCATAGTCTGGCCAGAATATTTCCAACTGTGTCCTCTGACTGTCCCCACTGCAGGGCCTTGGAGTGTGACCTCCTGCACATGCTATGGGTGTGCCCCTGCCTTTCTGAATACTGGAGTGGGGTGGCGGCAGTGGCAGCATTGAAAGACGTGACAGGACTGGACTAGTGAGATACCCTGGCACAATTCATACTCTGATTGCACCCACGATTACGGAGCACAAGGGTAATATGGCAATTTGCAGATGTGGCACTACTACTAGTGGAAAGACTTATTACTCAGCAATGGAAGGCCCCAACAGTGCCTAAACTATCAAGGAGGAGTGACAAGGTGATACACAGGGGGCTTGCCGAAAACAATGCTCTTCATCGCGAGGAATATCGCGGTCTCCGCAAAAAGCCCATTGCCTTAGAGTGGGATGCCCTATTAGAGGGGTTCAGGGCCCAGGATACCGCACCTAACCGACCGCCCTTGTGCACACCAGGTACAGCTCTGACCACCGATAAAGAAACACCGGCAGTGCCCTCATATCGGGTGAGCCCTTTAATGCAAAGAGTTTGCCCCATGCACATTTCATCAAGGTGAGAATACGTAAGCCATTCTTAGGAAACTGGCTGCTCAGACAGACCTCTAATAACAGCCCTCCCCTTTAAAGAAGCCGATAATTACAGAATCCCATGTTTAGGTCGCTACATATTAGTAACTCGCAGTTGGGTGACATGAACTAATAGGTGGGAGCAGGGGGGGATACAGTTTAATGTTGAGTTGTATTAATATGTCTGCATTATAAGTATATGCTGTATATTATACTTTGTTAGAATACCACTTATATCATCGTTTATTAGACAAAGATCAGTTTCATGACATGATATGTGCAATGTCCAGTTGTAATTTTGATGATATGCAATAAAATGTGGTAAAAAAATGTACCTTCATCCTCCTCTCCTGAGGAAAGGGTATTACATACCTTAGATGTGAAAACAACATAAGAGATTTGTTTGGAGAGAAGTGAACATTCAGAAAAGTTATTTTTTCGTTTATTTCTTTTGGATAATCTGGGAAGAAGAAGAGACCCTCATGCTCAACGATGTGTAGGTGGTTGAAGCAAGCCATCATATTGTCTTATAAGCCAATCCAAGTCCTTGTTCAACCAGGTCCTGGGAAGATCAACTAGATGAGTAGTGGCTCTTTGAGCCATCTTAAAAGGTGCTTCAATTAATGATTTATGCAATGCGGCCACCCGGGCTACCCCTTAATCCATCATTACGCACTAAAGATTGCGGTTGGAGGGAAGTGTCTTTTCCTCGTTGGTACTGCAGTACTGAATACAGTACTGGAGTAGTGATGAAAGCGAGTAAAACTTCATATGAAACAGCAATGATGTATGATTCTTTCTTAAATGTAGAGGGGGAGTGTAAGGTAAGTCATTAGCTTTGCAGTCAGCTCACTCTTAACTTGGGTCTGTGCCAGGGAAGACAGATGGGGAGGTAATCGCTCATCCTGATAATCTGTATTACTCAGTGTCGAGGTCTTCCTTGTCACATTCCAAGTTTGCCTATCCACCCACCCGGAGGAACTGGTGGTTATTGTTGGCTTCAAAAGAACAGATAAGTTTGGGAATTACAGAAAGGGGTAATAGGATGGATTCTTTTTTCTACTGCATGAAGGGAGGGGAGTGACAGACAGCCATCCAAAGTGGGCGGAGTTTAAGTTTTTTTTGCTTTGTGAACTTCTGGCATTAAGAAGCAACTGTGATGAGGAAGATCCAGACTCAGATTATTGACAATTACTGGTTTGGTTACAAACCAATGCAAAGCATCATTAGCCTTGGTATGTAACTGCCAATCTTGATTTTTGCGTGGGTCTGTGTTAAAAAACGAACACAAACCTGATGCAAAACCTTTGTAAAATTAGGCCACAGAAAGAGTGGGTACAAGTGAGTAAGAGTGAGAAAGTACGATTGATTCACTGTACAAGTTAATTTGTATTGAGTGTGAATGAGTGGGAATGTGAGAGTCAGAGTGATGTGGGTATTATAGAGTGACAGAGTGACACTTGATAGTGAGTGACAATGAATGAGTGTGTTAATGAAAATGAATAAATCAGTATAAGTGTGAGTGATTGTCAGTGAGCATGAGTGAGAAGGTGGTATTGTGATTGCAAATCTGCTATTTGCCCTGGCACAGTGAAGGGAATTCTTGTGTTATGGAGGCACCCACCTCAAAATTCTGGCACTGACAATTGTTAGCATGCCAGGCACATGTGACAAAATACTGGCAGACTGGAGGTAATTCTTGACATAATAGTAAAATACTGGAATGAGCATACTGGAAGTAATTAGTACTTAGGATAGTTCTTGACATAACTGCTAAAATACTGGTACTGCTATAATATAGGAAATTCGTCACATGCAGAGCACCAGTGAAAAAATTCTGGAGCTAGAATACTTGAGGAAAATCTTGGCATCGGGCACCTATGGCAAAATGCTGACACTAGCATATTGGAGGTAACTATTGTCATGAGAGAGTACACCTGTGGCCCATGAGGGGGGCAACCATGACAAATGATGTTCCTGACATACTAATATAATTTTGACATAATAGTCATACATACATATGGCATCTTCTGGCTCTGGTATATTGTCCTCAATTTTTGGCCTAAGCAGATACCCATGACAAATGCTGGCCCTGGCACAATGAAGATAATATTTGATATACAGGGCACCAACAGAGCGTTGTGAAAAATTGGTGTCAGGTTTCACTGGTTTGGTACATCATGAAAGGACTTGAATATTTAAGGAAACTACAAAGACTATGGCCCATATTTATGGTTGGTTGGCATGGCGTTAGCGTAATTTTTTTATGCTAAAATGGCGCAAACTTAACGCCTTCATTAGGCGTTCCCGTCCTAAAAATTTCTCTAACCCCCTAGCATCATATTTATCTCCCGGCACAGAAACGACGGACAAGGAGGAGGCGGACCTAAATAATGGCGCTAAGCCTGCTGAGCGCCATTATTTAACGCCTGGATCAGACCAGACGTTAAGGGCCAGATAGGCCCATTGTCATGGTGAAACACCATGGAATGGGCACAAAGAAAGATGCCCACCCAACCCCCAGAAACACCACCACCCACACCACAGGAACATTACTGGTGTAGGGAGACCATCCCAGGTAAGTATTTTATTTTTATTTTTTATTCTATGGGGTGCCACTGGGGGCCCCTGACATGGGGCCCCCTGCCTGGCTCTGGGTATAATGGACTTGCCCAGGGGACACTGGTCTCATGTGGTGGCCATGACTTCTGTCTAAACTTAGACAGGAGTAATTTCTTGGCTGCTTGTGAGTCAGAAAATGATGCTAGGCCAATTGGCAGTATAAGTTTTGCTGCTAACCAGCCTAACATCATAGTGCCATTTCCCCTAATGCCATTCCAGCCCAGCTGACATCATTTTGTTTTAAACTAGCCATTCCTTAGTGCCATCTTGCGTTATTTGTTAAATAAGGTGCACGGATGGCATTAAGGAATGGCGTTAGCTCGCGTTAAAAAAAAATTGCACAACTGTGTTAGCGCAATTGTGCATCATTTTTCATAAATATGGGCCTATGTCACCACACTCATTTAAGTGGTATCTAAAATAAAATAGACATGTCTAGTTTTTTGTGTTACATTAAGAATGCAGTTGTAATGAACCTTCAGTGGTCACTTATTGTGATGTCATTAGGGTTAAAGTCATGTCACATGTCCTAGAAAATTCAGGGTTAATTTCATGAAATGACTGTGTTCGGTCTAAATTAAGATTAAGAGGCATGTGATGTCACTTCCACTACCCATGGTATTTTGGAAAATCAACACCCATCTCTATACTTCTACCCAGGCTTTATACGTTTCTCTCTCCCATGGCGTTGTGCATCAACTACTTTTGTCTTCCTAATACTGTTTGTCATTTGCATGGTCGTGTTGCTACAGCAAATCGCGCATGTCTGCTCCTGGCTGCCTGACCTGAACATGAAGAGTGTCTGTCAGGCTGACCTTTGTTCAGCCTGACAGACACTCTTCATGAAGGGCCAAAGGTGGGGGGGGGGAGGGCTTGGCTCCTCTGCCCTAAAGGATGGGCCACGCCTGATCATACCTGTGTAGAGTGTCAGGAAGGACACTTTGCATCATACACACATTATACAGAGACAATGGATCATACGTGTGTAAATCAATCAAAAGGAAGTGTTACATAAAACAATGAGGATTACAAGGTATAGGAATCACATGTCAATCCATACTAATAAGCAGTGTATTTTAAGAGCGTTTGGCCTGGAGAAGCACAAACTCAGCTTTAAAAAACTGTTTGGGGTAGGCTTTACTAATCATAACTATCATTTCTAATTATGATAAGGGTCCATGACAACAACTTTGCCCAAGTAAGATGTAGGTAAATGAGGGAACTGATTAATATCTTCCCAGTCAACAGGGGAGTCAGGCTGGGGTAAGACCGTGCACGCACGCTATTTTCCTCATTCATAAATGATTTAGTAAGGTTTGTGGATTACCTTGGTCAGACGCACCCTGCCTGGCCAACATCAGGCCTCCTACCCCGATGTTTACAGACAATATGTTACTTCTGTCCAACTCTCTTATGGGCCTTCAAAAAATTCTCAGTAGATTTGATAACTTCTGCAGAGTGAAAGGCTCAGACCTCAATCTTGCAAAAATTAAGTATATGGTTTTCAGTCCTTGACATACCACCCATCCAAATCAAACACTGTGGGGGAGCTTTCTGGAGCGAGTCCACACCTTTGAATATTTGGGTGTAATCCTGACTGAGTGTCTCTGATGGCTGTCTCATACCGCAAGGTGTGGACTACAGCTAGATCAAACCTCTGGGAGGGCTGTTGAAGATGCTCAGGGGTCCCCATACCTTCCTGTTTCTCTAGCCCTGCAGGCCTATAATCATGAGGCGCTGAGATCTGCTCTATATGGAGTTGAGCTCTACGGGCAAATAGGAGTACCCACCATGGTTTCTATGGAGAGCCACTTTATGCAGCAACTGGTTGGCCTTCCAGTAAGTATACCACTGCAGTATCTGTGACATAGCGAGAATATGGCCCCTTCTGTTTTGGAAGATGATTTGGTCATCACTGGACCAGAGCTCTTATCAACAAGGTACATCAGAAGTGTTATGCCTGTCAGGGACGGGCAAACTCCTGTGGCTTAAGTATGTGAGGTCCACTCTACTGACCATTGGTCTTCAGCATTTATGGACCACTCCAGAAGAGGCATGCACAATATCTAAAGAGCAAGACAAGAGGGCATACTGGTCATACCAAAAGTGATTACTACACAGTCGGCCCAATTTGGGCTCAATGACGCAGGCCTCTCTTATGCAGAAAGTTGATTATGCACTAGAGCAGTTTATGGATGATATATAGCCCAGTAATGCCAGAAAGCTTTATCTAGAGTTCAGATATGGGACCCTCTCCCTTGCATCATGAACCACCAGATAGGGTTGTCTTGCTAATCAACCAAAATGGTCACTTTTTATTCTACAAATGAAGTGGGTGGCCACACTGTGTCATAGTTCTAGGGTAAGATAATTTAAAGAAGCCTTAAGAATTATGCAATCTGGCACCAGGTAATTTGTTGTCTCCGCAATGTCAAGATTTCTGATGGCAATGTAGAGGATTAGACAAAGAGAACTTTAATATAAATACTGTAATGAACTTTATAGGTAGTGACTCAACTTTTTATATCTGGTTTTAACTCTATTGTACATAATATTATGCCATTTTATCTTTTTGCATGTTTTAATGTATTTTATCATATTTAATATGTCATGGACTTTTCTCCTCTTGTCTTGATTTTTTTTAAATTTATGTATGCATTTGTCTGTTTTTTATGATTATTGATGGGGAGATTCGCAGAATAAAGATTATGGGCTGGGCTTTACTGATAAGAATTCATTTCTAACCAAACAAACCCTTTGTCGCAACATTATAACAACAAAAGTACAGGGACAATGAAGGGTTCTAACCCGTACCTTGCAGTTTGCATGCAGATGATTGATGACATGTCATGGATCACTGTGCTATATTAGAACTGTAACTTATGAACTGCAAGAAGCAAAATGATCTATGTGACAAAAATAATTACCAGCTGAGCTATCCACATAAAATACAGTTCTATGATCTGAGTGGTACACATTCTTTGCCACAGGCATATTAATCCTTTGCGCTACTTTATGATGAGTCAAAACTGCCACTAGACAAAACTGGATCTCTCTCCAGCAGGAACATTAATCACCAGAGTTATGACATTTTTATTGTTGTCTGAAAACTGCTGGGCATACTAAAATACTAGTAGCAGGAGCTGTTAAACCCAACCCAAGTTATTTCTAAACTCAGACCCCTGTCCCCCTTCGAGAGTTCAGCGCCAGATGCAGCTGAATTGGTTGCACTTCCCCAAAGCCGGCCCTCATTGTACCCCATTCTGATCCACATTGACTACTGCCTCCTTACCCCAGGATATGCATAACCCTTTTTTCCAGAGCCCCTTTGGGGAGACTGCCTATCAAGCGTTCATCAGTAGTCTAGAAATGGACTCCATCGATTTCACAAAGTTTGAGGCATTTATGAAGGAGACATTTTGCATGTGTAGGTGCACAACTCATGGGTGGCCTGGTGAATTCTTTTGTTCCTTTGGACCATGTTCCTTGTTGCACAAATTGTTTGTCCCCTTTTTGCTGAGCTGGTAGTGTCCTTTAGTGCCGGGTAATCTTGGTTTCAATAAACACCCTTCCTGTACTTCTTGACAAAAAATGTGTATTGAGTGGGAGTGGGAGCTATTCAGCCCACACCCTTCGTCCAGAGTAGTTTTTCAAAGCCCTGAGTGAAGCCTATCCATAACACTACCCCAGGACTGGAGGAGCCAAAGCACTAGAAATAAATGAAATCCTCTGATAGGCTCTGGCCTCCAGCTTTGACCACCAAGATATTAAAAGTACAGCATATCTTGTTGCATGTGGAAATTAAATGTGACTACCATGTGAAACCTAGCTTATCCAGAAGAAGGCCTGGACAAGGTCCAGTGTATGCAAGATCCGTTTAATAGATGACCTTGAAGAACTGAGGTCGTAAATGAGCCAAAAGGTACCTGTAGCACATATAGCCAGGAGGAAGACATCAGTAAGAGAATCGTATGGGTTGAAAAGCTGCAGTATTATCTCCTTTGGACAATATTGTGAGGCTGTCCAATCCCAAGTGGCAATCATTATTGGTATCTAGTGCTAAAAACCAGGGCCCCAGTTCATTCTGATAAAGACAACTAACTTGTGGGTGCCCCAGCCACAGGGGAAAATAACCTGACCAATAGATTCAGAGATGCATACTGCTAAAACAACCTGCATTGGCAAAGCCAATACGCCTCAACTTCACTATGAGATGCCAACCTATTAAACATTTTCTTTTGCCCTTCACGATGTTGCTGTGTGGGCATGTGCATCCATGGTGGCTCCTGCGGGTGGAAGACATGGGTAAGGGTTGGGGGGTGGAAAGTGTCAAACCAATGTGTCGGAGAGACCTCCGTTGGCTTTGTACATCTTTGTCCTGTTATTGTCACCTCTAATAGGATGCTAAAGGTTGGTTTCCGGCATAATGCTTGGAATTATCAAGTTGTGCAATGTGAACCCAGATGTACTGTGGAAGTGTGTGTGGTAGGCTGCAGGGTCTGGTTTCCTATTTGCTCCAGGGACAAAAGTAAAGGTTGCGGCATGAGATATTCATTTATGACAAAGCTAGTGTTTATTTGAAACAGTAGTTGCTGGAGGGGGCCACTAGGACTTATTTTTGGGGACCTGAACTTACATTTCCATATTAGGCAATTACCAAGTGCATGAGAGAGAGAGAAAAGCACACAGATCAGAAAGACGGAGGAAGGGAAAGACAGCAAATCTGTCACACAAAGTGAGAAAACAGGAACCTGCAGGAGAGAGTAGAAGGGACAGGGCGTGTCTGGCAGTGTATTTGGGGTGTTGATTTTTAATTGCACCGGACACCGGCTTCTGAATGGAGCTTCGGGCACGACACTCTCTCACAACTTAAGCACTGGGCAAAGTTACCACAAAGGATATTTTTGAGGTCCAGAGAAAGAAGCAGCCTTGGCCTCCAGGCCATAATGTGTCTGGATACAGTGACCCAAGGGGCAGATAGGAGGCACGGAGAACTGAAGAGGCCTGAAGAGGCCAGCGTCCCTTGGTGATCACTCCAATTGTCTTACCTTAATAGGGAGGCCACAGCCCTCCGGCTCCTTGTCATGCTGTGCCACAGAAAGAGAAGCAGGTAGGTGTAGGAGCAACAGGGTGTACCAGCTGTGAGAAGAAGAGCATTGTTGAGAGACACCCAGAAAATTACAGAACGGGGGGTGCACATGTTACCAGGAGCACAGGAGGGAAGAGGGAGTGGAGACAATAGGGCCTAAAAAGAGGGGTATAGCAGATGGCAAACAACAGAGGAGACCTTAGCATAGTAGTGGTGGAATAACTTTCACAGTGGGAGTGCTAGCCATCGACATCGCATTATGAAAGTCATAAGTCATATGATCTTGAAGAAGCCATAAGCAGACCCCACTTGCGCAGAGAATTATTGGTCCATCTCACTCCTTCCTGTGACGGGAAAAATGGTGGAAAAGCATGTGACTAAACATCTGTCGGCCATTCTAGAAGCTCACTTTATCCTGCACCCTACTCAAACTGGATTTAGGGCAGGATGCAGTTTTGCATTGTTCACAGCAACAAGATGATCTCAGAACAATTCTGGATCAGGGCAGCATCGCATCCATGACTCTTTTACAACACAGTGTTGCATTCAACACTGTTTCCATAGCATATGAATTCAAAGGCTAGAAAAAATAGGGATTGTTGAAGATGCACTCATATGGCTTAGAGCCTTTTTAGAATATAGATGCTTTAAGGTCCAGGAGGGTCCAGTTAGATCTGACATATTTCCATTAAATTGTGGAGTTCCCCAAGGTTGGTCTTTGAGCCCGACCTTGTTTAATGTGTACGTCTGCCCATCCACTAGCCGAAATAGTGGAAACCCATAGTCTAACATTCGTTTTCTATGCAGATGATACGCAGATCATCATTTCTCTCACTACAGACACCCTCAGAACCTCTAGTAAATTAAACACCTGTCTTTACACAAGTCACCAACTGGATGTCAGCCAGTTTTCTGAAGCTTAATGGTGACAAACCGGAGGTCCTGGTGGTAGAAAACAGTCCAGCACAGTGGCTGGAACTCAACTGGTTGGAACACCTGCCTCAACAGTCGAAAAGCCTGGGAGTCTGAATTGATGACAGTCTCACCATGGATACGCAAGCCAATACTTCTCCCGTCTCTAAGGAAACTGCTTAGTTGGCTGCCTCTCTCTCTTCAGAGAGTAGTGGTGCAGGGCTTAATCAACTCACACCTGGTTTATGAATTATCACTCTATTTAGGGAGTCCAAAATATATAACCAATAGATTACAGTTGATACAAAATGTAGCGGCGCACATTCTTTACAAATTGGCCAGGCATGATTCATCTAGGCCAGCACTGGCAGCCTTGCACTGGTTGCAGATAGAAAAGAGAATCCGGTTTAAAACCCAGTAGAAGTAAGGTCCCATGAGAGCTGCACTTCATTAGAATACTCTGCATCAGTACTGTACAACCGAATTGTACTTCAATGATTATGGGCCAAAACTAAACACACAGGGCCTGATTCTAACTTTGGAGGACGGTGTTAAACCGTCCCAAAAGTGGCGGATATACCACCTACCGTATTACGAGTTCCATAGGATATAATGGACTCGTAATACGGTAGGTGGTATATCCGCCACTTTTGGGACGGTTTAACACCGTCCTCCAAAGTTAGAATCAGGCCCACAATATTTAGTCAGAGACTGGTTATAATTAAACTGAGGTTTGTGACATATTTTACTTCAAGCTTTAGACCTAGTTTTGCCAGATTGTGCTCTGTTAGAAGGATACCATCACCTACATCACAAAAAAGGTATACCAGCAAATTATCACTGTAAATATTTTGGCACCTATGCTTTTGCTGCTGAGTAATAATCAAAATGCATATTATAAGTACACACCTCAGTTCGTTTTGTGTCTTACAGAGCGAATACTATCTCTGACTGCGCATGATCAAAAGTACTTCTAATATGCAATGATGTACTTGGTTTAAGTATGTGCCTTAAACTGAAGGTTTAATGATAAGGCAGTGTCCCCAGATGAACCTGTTACTCATATTAATTGGTTAATTAACGTGACAATGCTTTTGTAAACTGATCATTCAAATTAATTGGCTGGAGGGGAGAGAAAGAGGGTCATTGCACAATTTAAAGATCTAACAGAAGATGATTTTATTAATTGTAGTTTTCTTGCAGATACAATTCAACACAAAGTAGAATGATGAAAAAGTGAAAAAAACACGAGGCATAATTAATAGTCCATTGGCCAGTGCCAGTGGCATGAAAATATGCAGTAATCAAACGGTTATGTGACAAAAAACACCGAACAAACACGATATTCACACAACAGTTATATATTGGTACAAATGTCAAATAGTAGTGTTAGGAAACAGAACCTGGACATTTCTACTTGATAGTCCTCTTTATGGTTTAAATCAGTTTTATTGTTTCCATGTGCATGCGCAGAAAGGCAAGCACAACTCGTTCTATATATTGTCCTGCACTATCATACAGTTGGGGACTACCAAGCAATTCATCGAGAAACAGCAATTACCCCGGCCCACAAGATGTGACATAGATAAAAAGTTCCCACTTCTGAATCCCCCTCTCTCTGCCTCCCCAACTCTACCATCCCCCCATGATCCACGCTGTAGAAGAAAAAGTAAGCATTTGTAATGCAATAGGTCTCACATGTGCTTGAGTTAGAGCTATTGACATTGTAAATTCATAACTGGACTTTTCTTGCCACATAAATTGGTCAACCCTGCCTCATACTTTTGCCTTTTTCTGCCATATAATTCTAGTGGCCCTGCATGTAACTAAAGCACTTCCATTTACCTTCGTCCTCTATCTGCAGCAAAAAATAAAAATGTTACTATTTAGGTTCCTAATTCAAATCTGCCATGCTTGTTCCAATAGATTACCACTTTCATCACTACACCATCAAAGTTGCTGGCTACAATTCCCTAAAAAAGACACACAAGAGCCACAGAATAGAAATAAACAAGAAGAGTCACCCAAACATATCAAGAGTGTTCAAACAGTCATAGTGTAATTAGGATGTTAAGTTTGCCTGAATCATGGTCATAATTGTAATGATAAGGACAGATTATTAAAACATACACAATTATCATATAAACCTTCATTAGAAATAAACTTTTTGCATTAGACTTTAATGTTTAAAACAGCCCCTAGAGAGCACCATAACAAACAAATAATTTGTAAGAAACATGGTCATGTTACCATATTGTTAGCCCCTAAAGGGCATAACCCCATGAAACAACTGGAGAAAAAAAATGCAGTGTAACCATATACTTAGCCCTTAGAGGGTGTTTTTAGAACTAGCAGGCCTACTTCAATGATTTTAAAAACAAGACATTTAAAACAAAACTTCTCCCAGCTGTAAAACAAATGTTTGGTGTGAGAGGATATTATTTTGGGATCCCCACTAACCTAGAGTGGGGACCCAGAGATTATGTAGACAGAAAGGGAGTTTTGGAGTTAGTTCCATTATCCTAGGACCACCACAGGCTGAGTTATGAGCATAAATGTTTTGTAAAAGTAATGCCCTGCAAAGCACTATCGGGCGAGTTTCTGTGCAGTGAATATTATAGTATGTTAACTGCAATGGCCAGAGAAGACCACAATAAAAACAGCATTTGGAAGAAACATGGCCAGGTAAACATACAATCAGCCCTTAGAGAACACAACCATATGAAAGAAAAATGGCCGAACGTTATGCAGCATAACAATCTAGCCCTCAGAGAGCATAGTGCATTACACATTTTCATGGCTAGTAGGCCTATTGCAATGATAGTACAAACAAGGCCCAAACATAACTTCTCCCAACTGTAAAACGTACCAACAATGAGAAAGCTTATCTAGATAATGAATGGTGGTAGGAATTATTATTGTAGAGTCCCCTCTAACATAGGGTGGAGACCAGATATGGTGTAGACAGAAAGAGCAGATTGTGGTCAATGTTTTGAAGGTGGTCCCATTGTCCTAGGACTGCCACAGGCTAAGTTATGAGCATAAATGTTTTGTAAAAATAATGCTCTGCAAAGCATTATGGGGTGAGTTTCCAGAGTGCAAAGGAATATTGTAGTATGGGCTCTCCCGCTGTTCCAGGAGAGCCGCTTTTGCTTTGAGGAAACAAAGCATTTACCAATTTCAGGGGTTTTAAGGGGAAGCCACAAGAATTGACTAATTTTATAACTGGACAATGTGACCAGCGCTCCAATACCACCAATCTAGTTCACGCTGTTGTGTTGTGCCTGTCTGCAATGTGAGCGCCATGGCGGCCATGCAGCACGAAGGGGAGATACAAAAGAAAAAAATGGTTTGCCCATGCTGAAATATATTGGCAATCGTGCGATAATCCATGTAACAGGGGCAGTTTGCAATGTGTGACAAAAACAGCCTCATGGCGGGACAAACATGAAGCATTTACAAATTACTTCTAGTGATTTTTGAAAGGCAAGCCGAGTAACGAATGAAAGTAATGGGCGTGAGATGGGCGTGGTTAAAGGCCCACAATACTTACAACAGGTCAACGTGCTTATGGGCTTGACCTAAATAGGGAATGATGATGAATTCTAGCGCAGGATGCCATTGTACCTCCGGACATCACTTATATAATGAGATGTGTGGTCCAGCGCCATCAGTGCTGAGGTGCATCTGTCAGACGGGGCATTGTGAACTCCCGCTTTAGCAGCTACAGCGGGATTCTCTATGGGCCTTTTCAGTCTGCAACTCAGCAGGCAAAAGTGCTCATCTTTAAGGCTGAAACACAGCAGCAATAGAAGAGCAAGCAAGAGCAAGGAAAAACAACAGCTTGGTAAACAGAACAGAGAAACAAGGAATATTGGAAGGAAGGGTGTGAAGAAGGAAGTATAGATGAATGAGTGGGTGGATAAATGAGTTGGTGAAAGGATGAGTGAATGATAGGTGGATGGACAGGTGAAAGGATGGCAAAGAAAAGAGATAGGTGGATGGATGAGTGAATGGATCAGCAGCGCCTTGAGACCCTCACAGGTGAGTAGTGCGCTTTACAAATCCATGACTGATTGATTGATTGATTGATTGATAGGTGGATTGACAGGTGAAAGCATGGCAAAGTGGACGGATGGATAGAGTAAATGGATGGCTAAATAGATGGATGATCAGGTGAAAGAATGGTAGAGTAAAGGGTTAGATGGATAGTGGATGGACAGGTGAAAGGATGGCAGAGTGGATGGATGGGTGAAATGAATAAGTCATTGGACAGGCAGGTGGATGGATAGTAAAAGGATGGATGGAATAGTGGGTGAGTGAATGGATAGAAGAGTGGATAGATGCATAGTAGAATGGGTGGATGGCACAGTGAATGGGTGGATGGTAGAGTAGATTGATGCATGGCAGAGTACATGAGTGGATAAATAGAAAGAGTGGATGGATTGATCGATGAATGGTAAAGTGGGTGAATGGCAGAGTGGATGGATGGCACAGCGGAAGAATTGATGGGTGGCAAGTTGGATGGATAGTTGACTGGATGGCAGAGTAGATGGATGGATGGGTGGATGGTTTGGATGGATTAATGGCAGAGTGGATGGATGGATGAATGGCAGAGTGTTTGATGAATGGGTGGATCAATGGTCGAGTGAATAGATGGAGGAGTGGATAAAACGATGAACGGATGGCAGAGTGGTTAAATGGATGGATGACAGAGTAGATGGATGGCAGAGTGGATGTGTGGGTGGAATGCAGAATGGATTGGTGGATGACAGAGTGGATGAATAGACAGGTGGATGGCAGAGTGTGTGGATCGACAAATAAATGGCAGAATGAAACAATGGATAGCACCATGGATGGGTGGTTGGATGGATAGGTGGCAGAATGGATGGGTATAAGAATGGATTGATGCCAGAGTATAGGGCTGGATAGATGAATGGCAGAGTGTCTAGGTGGATGAATCGCAGAGTGAATGGATGGATGGTATGGCGGATGGATGGTAGGGCGGATGGATAGCAGAGCGGATGAGTGGATGGATAGCAAAGTGGTTGAATGGATGGATGGATAGCTGACTGGATGGATGATGGATGAATGACAGACTGGACTGATCAATGTCAGAGTGGATGCACTGATGGATAGATGACACAGTTGATGGACTGATGGATGAATGAATCAATGGATGGCAGAGTGGATGTGTGGTTGGATGGCAGAGTGGATGGATAGATGGATGGTAGAATGGTTGGCGAGTGAAGGGATGGCTGGAAGAATGGCAGAGTGTCTAGACAGATGGATTGAGGAGTGGATGGGTGGATGGATAGCAGAGTGGATAGACGATGGATGGCAGAGTGGATGGATGGATGGTTGTGTGGATGAATGGCAGAGACGAAGGGTGGGTGAGTGAATAGGTGGATGAATGGATGGAATGGAGAAAGATTGAATGCTGGATAAAATAATAAATGGATGACAGAATGCAAAGGTGAAATTGTGGATATCAGCAGGTGGATAGATGCATGGATGGGAGACAAGTAAACTGTTCCATGGAGTGTTTGGCTCACTTGCTTTGCTTGCATGGTGCTATCAGCACGTTAGTTCAAAGTGCGGGATATTTGAATGTTCTGGCTACTCCCCTGCTGTCGGATGTAGCGTTCTCAAGTGTCTAGGGCAGGTGAGTTCTCTAAATTCTTGAGGCAAAAATTCAATGCATGGTCCCCCTGCATTTCAGAATTGCATTTCAATGTGTTCTAGGGATGCTGTTAGCTTCTCCATTCCAAGCAGATTCCATACCCCTTGGAGCCACTCCCCTTATTCCAGGGACCTCTGTCGTGCCCAATGCACCACTATTTCCTGATTGGCAGCACACAGCGCCAAAGATACATCTTTGCCTCTGTGGGATTTAATGGGTATGTGAGTTGGTTAAGCAACCCCAATAAGACATTTCAGGAATCTCTGAATGTAAGAATGAAATATGGTGTGCGGCTTTTGAGTATGCCCTCCAGTAAGGAGTCATCTTGGGCAGTTCCAAATAAGGTGTGTCAATTCCCCATCCCAGAGAAATTCTTCCAACATGTGGACGGTATGACTGGGTGCCATTTATAAATACGTTCTGGTGGATAGTACCAGTAATGTGCCCTCTTTTTAAAGGCATCTCTACCTGACTACTGGTGCCGACATTAAAGTGCTAGTATAAATGTCTGTCTACTCCCAGTCAGAGGTCGGCCCACTTCTGATTCTCATCTCTTCTGCACAGGTGGCTGGTCGATTTGCTTTGATAGCATAAAAATGTATATATGTCTCAGAGGACATGTTTGTCATCATGTTTTGTAATAAGCCACCTCTCAAATGGACTCAGGGGTCTACTGACTCAATTTTCTGTGTGGGCGGTGCATGACCCAATGTCCTATTTGCAGATATCATAAACGCTCTATCTCAGGGGTGTCAGCCATGTTTCAAACGCTCAAACAATACAATTCCCTCAGTGTGAAAAAGTCACCCACTCTCTTGCAGATGGCCTGTTGCCAAGCTAGATAAGCAGAACTCACCGCTGTTTGGGTAAAGTCTGGATTTTTCAATATTGCGGTCATAGGTGATGGTATCACAATTTTATCCCACACTTCTATAGTGGACTTAAGCACTGGAGTAATATATCCACTTTGTGGCCTACGATTTTCACCAATCATGGTATTTTCCAAATGTGCATGCAGGTGAACGCTTGGTCCATTAACCACCAATGCTTTTCAGTAGTGGGATGGAGCTATTCCAACATGAAGCAGAGGTGTGCCCATGCATAGTAGTAGTATGAGAGACAGGGGACTTCCAACGACCCCTCTTTGATTGTCGTATTCTGATGAGCACACTGGCGCATTCCTAAGGGACTACAAGTCCAAGTTGCCAAAGAGGGTCCAGGAGGTGGTCCTCTTGAATAGCTGCACCTGGGGTCATCATGCGATATATAGTGCTTGCACACTGCCCGCTGCTCGATAAGGATTCGGAGGAGCACACAGGCAGATTCCTGGGGGACTACAAGTCCCATTTTTATAAAGGGTCCAGTAGGTGGCCCTCTTTAATAGCTGCACCTGGGGTCATCACGTGCTATACACTGCTTGCACGCTGCACGGGAAGGGTTTGGAGGAGCACACAGGTGGATTCCTGAGGGACTGTTAGTCCCAGTTGCCATAGAGGATCCAGGAGGCGGCTCTTTTGAACAGCTGCACCTGGGGGTCATCAGCGCTATATATCTCTTACACGCTGCCTCCTTCATGGGACACACGCCGGATGCTCCCATGGCAAGGGCAGGCCGTTTTGCACCACTCAGCATGAGGAAGAGGCAGGGCCACCCCCTTGGGCCTGCGGACACGGACTCTGATGCCAACCACTTGTATACGAATAGTCCAGCTTGCTTTACCTAGTTCTGTCGAGGTGGGTACCTGCTGCCCCTCCTCTGAACTGTGAGAAAGTACTGCTTTTAATTCTGTGAGGTGCTCATTCATATCCAAGAAAGGAACAGTTTGTGGGCACACAAGGTTATTTGGAGGAGCGCTTAATGGCTACTTAGGCTGCACGTGTAACCCATTTTCTGGTGTGCATGGGAAAAAGGACGCATATTAAAAGTGACTCACTGGATTTTTTTTTTTTATTCAGCACAAAGGGAGCATTAAACAAGGAGATCAACAGCACTGAGGCCAAAATTGAAGCAAAAACAAAATCTGTTACAACGCTGTTTGAGCGCAGTCCTAAAGCCCTGGGCATGCCATTGAAGAGGAGGGGAGGCTCTATTAGAGCGTCCTCCTCTGGAGGCCCCTGAGCCTAGCTCAAGATGGGCAAGCAGTAAGAGCGATATAGAACAAGCAAGCGTGACCTCTTCTTCTAAGATTTGGGTCCTCCCCCTAAAAAGAAATCAAAATCAAGGGAGTACGTGCTCATTCGATCAAGTTCCCAACCTTGGTGGAGGGTGCTTTCAACAGTGGTCAGCCTGCTACTATATTCGAGGACATGGCCCTGAAACAGTGCAACGATATTCTCTCTGTGATGGAACACAGTATGGATACACTCCTTAAATCGATTACTTCTAGTCCTGAGACGCTTGTGGAGTCATGTCTTGGTGTCCTTGGTAAATTAGTCAAGGAGGTGCCCCACATGTCCTGTAATGATTTAGTACTAGGACTGGGGAAAACTGAGATGGTGCACGGAGGGGAGTGTAATGCTGCAGGGCACACAGCTCACACAGACTCTGTGGAAGGAGGCATGGGTCCCCCAAGGGGGGGGGATGGACCAGGTCTTGTTAGATGTGGTTGAACGCCCCCCCCCCACCCCCAGCACCAGCACTCAGATGCTTCCAACTTTCCCACTCGGATTAATCTGGACCTCCCCCGAGTCAGCTCCATATGTCACAGTGATGGCATGTGTTACTACTCTCCCACAAAACAAATATGAATCTTGGAGGGAACTTAAAAATAAATGTGTTCAAAGGTTGGGTTCCAGGGAAGGCTTGATTATCACCCTATTGCAAAATATGATAATGAGAAGGTGGGTTAACTCGGTAGGGAAAGGTGTAAAGTTTACTCCTGGGGATTGAATTGTGATTAACTTCTGGGACCCTGCATTGGTGGAAAGGGCTCTTCGGGCCTGTTCCTCTAAACAAACTGGATCAAAGTCTTTAACATTGGTTACTTTAGAGTTATTTTACAGACCACTTATGACTGCCGCTTCAATAGATAAGTGGCTCTTATCTCAAAGTAAAAGGGGTGTTTGCACTGACAACGATAATCCCCGTTGGAAATTGTAGTCTGTGCTCACAATTTAATATTGGTTGTGGGATGGGTAATTGTTTTGGTTGCCTGCGCGATCTGAATGAGCAGGATTGACTATCATTATTTAGGCGGCAGTGTGAAGCTAGCGTGATGCAGAGCATTCAATAAGTCCCACTCTCATTTATCCATGACACAAGCCAATTGTCCCTGGGGGAGTTAGAGACTGATCCTCTGATTAATTGTAAGAAGGCTTACATTAACAGTCCCTACAGTAATCCTTATAAAGTCAGGTTCCTATCATGGAACATTGCAGGACTCAGGAAAAGATAGTACCGCCTGACTGGCTGGAGATGATAGCAAGACACCATATCATAGGCCTACAGGAAACGTGGGAGATAGAGGCAAGCTCTACCAATAAGGAGCTCATGGTTCACTTCAGACATAAATACCGAAATGCATTACATAACTCACTGGTCAAATTTATATTTCGATTGTATTGAGGCAAGAGATGCACAAGCTGACCTACCCCCCCATCTTTACAAGCAATGCCTATTCATCAAAAATGTATTATATCTTGATCACAAAGAACCCGAGTACACAGGTGACAGATTTTGAGCTTGAATTCACAGGGCATAGCGATCATGTGTTTCTGAGTTGTAGGGTGAGCTAATGGGCATGAATAAATACTGCCCCAAATTAGGTTTTAAACCAGGCCTGGCTAAGAAAAATGTGTTCACTATTAAATGGGATAAGTTGGACAGTATCAATTTTCTCACCTCTATTCTCCATGATAAACAGGCTGAGGTGGCAATATGCCTGGACCCGCAAGCAGAGACCACACTGAGTCGTTCGGCCTTTTCTATTATCACAGCTACAATTCGGCAGGCTCTTACTAATGAAAAACGCATGGTTTCTGCACAAATGTAGGGCTGGTTTGATATTGCCTGCACTAAAGCCCTTGAAAACCTACACCAGACCATACACGCTAAGCAGAGAGAGGGGGCTCTTGGGGAGCACTACAGATAAGCACTTAGCAAAAAGATGCTGCATCCTTTAGGAGGGTAATAAATGCCCCATATCTTAGGGACTCTTCAGACCCCACACCAGAAGTCCATATTCAGGAAGCAAAGTGTAAACATTTTTCTGATATATGTTCAAACCACCCTCGATTATGGAACCAGTTGAAGAAGGACAAAAAACACCATTAGGGTGGTCTGATACTTTAGTGTTTGACTTAGGTGAGGTGCAAAGGGCTCTGACGGAGAGCAGTAGGAGCAAGGCTCCAGGTCCAGAAGGCATACCCGTAGATGTTTTCCTAGATTTCCAGGACTTGTGGGCATCACTGCTTTCTAATGTTTTTAACGCCATTGCTAATGTCGGCTCTCCCTCAACATGTAATAGCTCTGTTATAATTCCTATTTATAAAAAAAAAGGTGAGAAATCACTGCCAAAGAATGATAGGTCCATATCTCTCCTAGATTCCACAGTAAAGTTATGGGACAAATTTTGCTGCATAGATTGGAGGATTGGGTGATCACAAATAACATTTTAACAGATACCCAATATGGATTCAAGAATGGGATAGGCACTGTAGAGGAATACCTGAATTTGAGTATACTTATAGGCAAATATATGTTTGCTAAGAAGGGTTTAATCTTTCTTGCTTTTAGGGACCTA
Organism: Pleurodeles waltl; assembly: GCF_031143425.1. Classification (NCBI taxonomy): domain Eukaryota; kingdom Metazoa; phylum Chordata; class Amphibia; order Caudata; family Salamandridae; genus Pleurodeles; species Pleurodeles waltl. Next base: position 505,735,675 of record NC_090447.1, on the reverse strand, counting down.
ACAGCCACATTTGACTGCGTATCACATTCAAAACTTTTGTCCATTATGAGGGAGCTATTTGTAGAACAGGGTATTATTAATTTTATTAGACAACTGTACCCGGACGCAAACGCCTGTGTCCGTTTGGGAAGAAATGGCGAATGCACTTACTATTTAAGATAAGAAGGGGGGGTTAGACAAGGTGCGTTCTTGCCCCTTCTTTATTTTCTCTGTACATGAATAGAGTGGAAACAGTATTAAAGATGAGAGCTAAGGATACCCCATAAGTAGGGACCTGCCCCCTCCCAATTCATTTATATGCTGAGGGTGTAGTTTTAGTTGCAAGAACAGGGAGAGTGTTGCAAGGGTTAATTTATGATTATATTGTTTTTCTGTGGGACTTGGAGCAAAAGGTAAATGAAGGCAAAACTTTCACCATGATCTGTGGGGCTTGGCCTACAAAAAGACCCACTCATTTCATTTAAAATATAAAGGTAAGTAAGGCTGTCGCCTTCTCCTAATTGAGTATCGTGTTTGACAATAAATGTCTCTTGAAATCTGTTATGACATAGGATTGTTATTTTTGAGAACTCAACCATGGGTTTACAATGTTTTTGTGAAAAACTGGGCTCCAAACTAGGCCTGCCCGTTAAACTCTGCTCCACAGGTGGAGTTTTCATCACTCAGGGATCTGCTTGGAGTGTGGAGTGCGGCAAAAACACTGCCAGTGCCACTTGGATTCCCTGGACAAGAAAACATACACTCTGCCTTTTAAGTAAAAGGTCCATGTTAATTTGTAGCTTCATGGTCATGGTGTATTCATTCCACCCGTTAAGTTCCAATGCGTGCCTAAGTTTGAAGTATTTGTAGACTGAAACGTGTACAATACCTCGCTGTGGACACGGAACTGTTTAATTGAGTGAACATCATTCAGGGTCGTATTGAGAGAAAATAGGCCCGGGCACAAAAATAAAAGCGGTCCCATAGTTAATTTAAAAAAAGAAGTTGTAACTGTTTATACACTGGAGAGGCACGTGCGGACTCTGCGGCCAATGAGCACGTTGGACTGTCGTGCACTAGAATTTGCTGCATTGCTGCACATACTCCAATTCTAGGTTATTTTACACAGCAAATCCATCCCACCTCATATGACTCCATAAATTCGACAGCAGGATTGGGTGTTATGCGACCCATATGTACCAATAGAATAGTTCAGACAAATGTTACCTATTATAATATAATTCTTGCTCTAGTTTTTTTTCACCTGAAAGTGCTCGTTTTGTAGGCCGACCACATTTGTTCATCACTGTTGGACCTCGATAGCTCCGGGATAGAAGTGAGGGCAGTGTAACTGCTTTGGGCGGAAACTAGCCAGCTGGTCCCACTGCTGTGGCCAAACAAATGGACTGCTAAGAGTGAGAGCCCACGTGCTCAGGTTGATTTCTCTGGCGAGCACTGGGAGATCGTCCGGCCACCTGTTACAGCTTGATATGAGCGAGGTATAGCAACATCCTCTGCACTGTGCAAGGCTGCGGGAGAGTACCTGGTATGTAACTCATAATGACCCTCGGTATTCTGGTGTGCTTTACCCTTTTGAGTGATTACCAATTTACCAGTTTGTGTTCATCGGTTCTGTATTATGTTTTGGCCCCGCCAACCTCTTTCTTTCTGTCCTTTTATCGATCATACTTGTCCACAATTCTCAAAATCCGACTCCTTGTCTTTTTGATAGTTTTATGTATCACAAAATTGGCCCATAGGCATTACAGTGCTATTGTAAGGGGAGTCTAAGTGATAGTGAAGCGTTCGATAAGATCAAATAACCCTGATTGAGGCATTTTCAGTACGATGTGTCAATTTCACCCCCTCACGGAACTCTGCGGAACCTCACTGAGTTTTCTTGCAACTCCGCGGAATAAAACTCAGCACATTACACACTCCCCTACTGTGAGATACCTTTAAATTTTGTACGCAGGTAAATCTGTGGCAATCGCTACTTATGGAACAGGTATATGGGGCATGGTAGTAGTGCAAGGTATCCAGCCGGTCAAAAAATGCTTTCATGAAAAAATGTACGTGTTGTTCCCCTAAATTTGCTCAAACACTATTTGCTACTTTGAACAGGACACTCCTTATATTACGGATAGAATCAAATTAGCGCCTCTGTTATTTTGGCACTCTATTTGGTCTCGGGAGTGTATGGCTCTAAATTAACTTGTTTTAAAGGACTGTCTGAAACTGCAGACAGCTCTTGATGTAACATGGTTGGCGTATGTAAAGCCCGTCTGTGAAGAAATCAGGCTCCCAGAGGTATTTGCTTCACCAGATTCATGTCTGTGTTTTGAAAAGGCAAATTTAAAACAATTTTATTCTGGATAATGTTGCATCGAAAATATGGGCAGCGGATTATCATAATCCAACGGTAATTACTTACAATTTGGTACATATTCAAGATGGCCTGCAATTTTATCTGTCCTTGATTCAAAACTTACAACATCAATTTCTTTTAACTAGATTTCGTTTTAACTAGTTACCCCTTATGGTGGGCTAGCCAGGCTAACTGTCACACGTTTTGGGGCTTGGGTCCTTGCACATATGATGTTGTTTCCACTCAGACTAACTTAATTTTTTTTTCTTTTGTCCCTTCTATGACACTCCCAAAAGGAATTTTTGACTGCCTCTTTTTAAAGTTTTTAAGATTAGACAGTGCAGACTAGCCTTGTTGCTTTTGCAACAATTACATTGCCCTATGATATGCTGCTTAGTGGCTGCTTTTATATGATAGATTTTAAAATCCCGGAAATGCGCAATAGGTTAAGGGCATTTAGCCATAGGTATTATCTAATGTGGCATTGAAACATATATTGTGATGGGCTGATTAATTGTACCGCTCTATGATATCCTATTTGTTAGAAATGGGTTCTTTGGTTGACAGTCAGGTTACCCCTGTTCAAGCAAGGACCCTCACTCTAGTCAGGGTAAAAGAGAAGCACCCTCAGCTAACCCCTGCTTACCCCCTTGGTAGCTTGGCAGAGCAGTAGGCTTAACTTCAGTGTGCTAGGTGTAAAGTATTTCTACCAACACACACAGTAACTTAATGAAAACACTACAAAATGACAACACCAGTTTAGAAAAATAGGAAATATTTATCTAAACAAAACAAGACCAAAATGACAAAAATCAGACATACACAAGTCAGGTTATGAATTTTTAAAGTTTAAACAAAAAAATAGCGCTTAGAAACACCAAATGCTTCGATGCGATGTTAACACGGCGTCGTGACAGTCTCGTTCCCAACAAGCTGACATCAGCAGCGCCGGACACGGAGTCACGTAGACCCCCAAGTACAGTACCTTTGGTGAAGAGTGAAAACAAGTCGATGTGCGAAGTCGGTGAACGTGGAGTCTGTACGAAACGTTGAATCTGCGCACTTCGAGCGGCGTCAGTCACAACATGATGCAGCGACTTCCACGGAGTCGCGGACTTCAATGGCATCAGGCCTGCAAAGCTGGCCGCGTTCCAGCGAAGATCACGGAGTCGGTTGCAGGGGGCGTCACCAAATTCAGCAGCGGCGTCAGTCCGAAGTTGTCCGAAGTCGTTCTCCTTGGATTTCCACCAGCTTTCCTTTCAAGGGCCCAGGGACTGGATAGGGCATCTCTTGTCAGAGCAAGAGTCTCTCCAGAGACTCCAAGTGCTGGCAGAGAGAAGTCTTTACTGTCCCTGAGACTTCAAACAACAGGAGGCAAGCTCTAAATCAAGCCCTTGGAGATTTCTTCACAAGATGGAAGGCACACAAAGTCCAGTCTTTGCCCTCTTACTCTGGCAGAAGCAGCAACTGCAGGATAGCTCCACAAAGCACAGTCACAGACAGTGCAGCACTTCTCCTTAGCTCTTCAGCTCTTCTCCAGGCAGAGGTTCCTCTTGTTTCCAGAAGTGTTCTAAAGTCTGTGGTTTTGGGTGCCCTTATACCCAATTTCTCCTTTGAAGTTGGCCTACTTCAAAGTGAAGTCTCTTTTGAATGTGAAATCCTGCCTTTCCCAGGCCAGGCCCCAGACACTCACCAGGGGGTCGGAGACAGCATTGTGTGAGGACAGGCACAGCCCTTTCAGGTGTAAGTGATCACTCCTCCCCTCCCTCCTAGCACAGATGGCTCATCAGGAAATGCAGACTACACCCAAGCTCCCTTTGTGTCACTGTCTTGTGTGAGGTGCAACCAGCCCAACTGCCAAACTGACCCAGACAAGGAATCCACAAACAGGCAGAGTCACAGAAATGGTATAAGCAAAAAAATGCTCACTTTCTAAACGTGGCATTTTCAAACACACAATCTTAAAATCAACTTTACTAAAAGATGTATTTTTAAATTGTGAGCTCAGAAACCCCAAACTCCACTTGTCCATCCGCTCCCAAAGGGAATCTACACTTTAATCAGATTTAAAGGTAGCCCCCATGTTAATCTATGAGAGGGACAGGCCTTGCAACAGCGAAAAACAAATATAGCAATATTTCACGGTCAGGACATATAAAACACATTAGTATTGTCCCCCACCTTAACCATACACTGCACCCTGCCCTTGAGCCTACTAGGGGCTACCTTAGGGGTCCCTCACATGTAAGAAAAGGGGAGGTTCAGGCCTGGCAAGTGGGTACACTTGCCAAGTCGAATTTACAGTTAAAAGTGCACACACAGACACTGCAATGGCAGGTCTCAGACATGATTACAGAGCTACTTATGTGGGTGGCACAACCAGTGCTGCAGGCCCACTAGTAGAATTTGATTTACAGACCCTGGCACCTCTAGTGCACTTTACTAGGGACTTACTAGTAAATCAGATATGCCAATCATGGATAAACCAATCACATACAATTTACACAGAAAGCATATGCACTTTAGCACTGGTTAGCAGTGGTAAAGTGCTCAGAATTCAAAAGCCAAAAGCAACAGGTCAGAACAAATAGGAGGCCGGAGGCAAAACGATTGCAGATGACCCTGCATAAGCAAAAAAGTCCATCACAACCCCCTACCAGCCTAAAGCCAGGGGAGAACAATCAATACCTTGATGTACTTCCCTGATTGGGGCGATAGAGCAAGGACCCAGGCCCACAACAGCAGGAGCATGCTCAAGTTCTACGCCTTGCTCAGAGTTCAAAAGCCAACAGCAACAGATCAGAAAAATAGGAGGCAAAAAGATTGGGGATGACGCTGCATAAGCAAAAAAGTCCAACACTATTGATAATATGTTTGTGTTTTATTAATCCGTATGCTGGGCAGTATGGGTCAACAAGATGTTTTATGGTGAGGAGGAATGTACTTGTTTCTTTATTTATTGTGCTTTTTTTGCTATAGAAATATAGCAACTAAAGATATTTGTCTGACAGTCTGGTATGTCCTGTGTTTTGCCATTTGGGGTTCTTGCACTCCCAAATATGCTGGTCGCTGCACCTCTGTAGTTTCTGTATCATTCTCACTTTTAGGGACATTGGAATTGTTTGCATAATGTAAATTATTTTAAGAGTAGGGTCATCATGACCACCTCCATACAGCCCATCCATGTTAGTTCTCCATACATCCACCTCTGGATCACCTCACAGGGGCCTTAAGCACCACATTGTGCCAAGTGTGATAGTGTTGTCAGTGGTGGGACACAGCTTGATGCCTAGATATTACACATGTTATTGTGTCCATCTGTGGTAGAGTTTCCTCATGTCCTTCGGTTGCATTAATGCACATGATTTGAAATGTAAGGGTATTCCTTTTATAGCTGGAGTTTTCCCAAAACTGTCCAGCTTGGATAGTAGCTCTGGGTTGGAGGACAAGGGTTCTGTTAACATCACCATTACATCATCAGCAAATAGTGCTATTGTGTGTTGATTACCCCCCGCCCCCCCCCCCCCTCCCCAAATATAATCCTGTGATTATTTGGAAGTGTTGTATCCTCTCCACCAATGGTTCCATGCACAATGTAATAAGGAGGGGTAACAGAGGGCATCTCTGTCTCATTACCCTAATCACTGCAACAGGCATTAGAGTTGACTGGTCATCCTGACTCCACCGGTGGGAGCGGTGTAGCTGCTGAATCTTGGCCCCAGTCTCACATTTTCCAGGACACTCACTGTAGGAAAATGGCTCCCTATTGCAGTTATCCCCCACTTTTTGCCTGATATTGATGCTGACTTGACTGAGAAGTGTGCTGGGACCCTGCTAACCAGGCCCCAGCACCAGTGTTCTTTCACTTAAAATGTACCATTGTTTCCACAATTGGTACACCCCTTGTAAAAGGTACCAGTGGTACCAAGGGCCCTGTGACCAGGGAAGGTCCCTAAGGGCTGCAGCATATTTTGCGCAACCCTAAGGGACCCCTCACCTAACACATGCACACTGCCATTGTAGATTGTGTGTGTTGGTGGGAAGTAAAAGGCAAAATCGACATGGCATCCCCCTCAGGATGCCATGCCCACAAAATACTGCCTGTGGCATATGTAAGTCACCCCTCTAGCAGGCCTTACAGCCCTAAGACAGTGCACTATACCACAGGTGAGGGCATAGCTGCATGAGCAATATGCCCTTACAGTGTCTAAGTCTATTCTTAGACATTGTAAGTACAGTGTGACCATATTAAGTACATGGTCTGGGAGTTTGTGAAAAAAACTCCAAAGCTCCACAACGGCTACACTGAATACTGGGATGTTTGGTATCAAACTTCTCAGAATAATAAACCCACACTGATGCCAGTGTTGGATTTATTAAAAAATGCACACATAGGTAATATTAGAGATGCCCCTGTATTTTACCCAATCCTTCAGTGCAGGACTGACTGGTCTGTGCCAGCCTGCTGCTGAGAGATGAGTTTCTGACCCCGTGGGGTGGGGGCCTTTGTGCCCTCTGAGGCCAGAAACAAAGCCTGCTCTGGGTGGAGGTGCTTCACACCTCCCCCCCTGCAGGAACTGTAACACCTAGCAGTGAGCCTCAAAGGCTCTGGCTTCATGTTACAATGCCCCAGGGCACTCTAGCTAGTGGAGATGCCCACCCCCTGGAGACAGCCCACAATTTGGCTGCAAGTCCAGTGGAGATAATGAGAAAAACAAGGAGGAGTCACCCACCAGTCAGGACAGCCCCAAGGTGTCCTGAGCTGAGGTGACCCATGCTCCTTTAGAAATCCTCCATCTTGATTTTGGAGGATTCCCCCAATAGGATTAGGGATGTGCCCCCCTCCCCTCAGGGAGGAGGCACAAAGAGGGTGTAGCCACCCTCCAGGACAGTAGCCATTAGCTACTGCCCGACCTAAACACACCCCTAAATTTAGTATTTAGGGGCACCCGAGTACCCAGGAAATCAGATTCCTGCAACCTGAACTAAAAAGAAGGACTGCTGACCTACAAGCCTGCAGAGACGATGGACGACGACAACTGCTTTTGCGCCAGCCCTACCTGCCTGTCTCCTGAACACCTGCAACCAGCGACGCATCCAACAGGGACTAGCGACCTCTGAAGCCTCAGAGGACTGCCCTGACACCCAGGACCTAGAAACTCCCATGAGCAGCAGATCTGCTCAACAACAGCAACATCTTTGCAACAAAGAAGCAACTTTTAAAGATCTAACTCTTCCCGCCGGAAGCCTGAGACTTCACACTCTGCACCAGACGCCCCGGCTCGAGATCCAGAGAACAAACACCACAGGGAGGACTCCCCGGCGACTGCATCCTTGTGAGTAGCCCGAGATGACCCCACAGCGACGCCTGCAGAGAGAATCCAGAGGCTCCCCCTGACCGCGACTGCCTGTAACAAGGGACCTTACGCCTGTATCCAGCACTGCACCCACAGCCCCCAGGACCTGAAGGAACTTCAGAGCAAGAGTGACCCCCAGGCGACCCTCTGCCTAGTCCAGGTGGTGGCTGTCCCGAGAAGCCCCCCCCGTACCTGCCTGCACCGCTAGAGTGACCCCCGGATCTCTCCATTATTAACTATCTGTGCCGCTGAGGGTGTGTTTTGTGTGCCTACTTGTGTCCCCCCCAGTGCTCTACAAAACCCCCCTAGTCTGCCCCCTGAGGACGCAGGTACTTACCTGCTGGCAGACTGGAACCGGAGCACCCCTGTTCTCCATAGGCGCCTATGTGTTTTGGGCACCTCTCTGACCTCTGCACCTGACTGGCCCTGAAATGCTAGTGTGGTAACTTTGGGGTTGTCTTGAACCCCCAACGGTGGGCTGCCTATGCCCAGGAATTGAGACTTGTAAATGTCTTACTTACCTCACAATCTAACCTTTACTTACCTCCCCCAGGAACGGTTGATTTTTGCACAGTGTCCACATTTAAAATAGCTTATTGCCATTTTAACAAAGACTGTATATGATATTGCTTTAATTCAAAGTTACTAACTTACCTGTGTGGGGTACCTTGCATTTTATGTATTTACTTCAAATCTTTAACTTGTGGTTCTAAAAATAAACTAAGAAATTTTTTTTTTCGATATAAAAACCTATTGGCCTGGAGTAAGTCTTTGAGTGTGTCTCCCTCATTTATTGCCTGTGTGTGTACAACAAATACTTAACACTACCCTCTGATAAGCCTACTGCTTGACCACACTACCACAAAATAGAGCATGGGAATTATCTAATTTTGCCACTATCTTACCTCTAAGGGGAACCCTTGGACTCTGTACACACTATTTCTTACTTTGAAATAGTATATACAGAGCCAACTTCCTACACTTACCAACTACAGCCAGTGAACCTGGTCAAATCCCTTCTTGGCATTGATTGAGAGAAAGAACTTGGGATGTTGGGCTTGCTTTACTTGTCCAGAATGTGTAATATTTGTTTGTTGTAGTCACTGCTCCCTCTTTCGGGGATAAAGCGTATTTTGTCCTGATCGCCTAATCCCTGGATGTAGGGGACCAAGAGCAGTGCCAGAACCCCTGTAAAGATCTTGATGTCAGTATTTAGAAGTGATTTAAGCCTATATGAGGTTCGTTGTGTGGATCTTTCCCTGGCTTGAGTATGAGGGTTACAACAGCTTCATGCATAGAAGGGGCCAAGGTGCCTGATTTTACGAAGACGTTGTAGAGTTGCATCATCATTGAGGCCCACTGTGGACAGAGCATTTCAAAATAGGCTGCAGTGAAGCCATCTCTGCAAGGGGCCTTACATAAGGAAAATTGAGAAGTCGCTGATATTTCCTCAGCCACAGTAATGTCTGCGTCCAGCGACTGAGCCTGGCCTGTGGTTATAGTCGGTAACGAGGACGGTAGGGGATCGGTCGTGAAGAAATCAGCCCAAAAGCTTTGGAACATATCAGCTATGGCCTTAGTGTTACGCTCCCGTTCCCCTGTATTTGTAGTCAGATGTACTACGCCACTGTCCTGTAGTTCAGCTCTTATTTTGTAGCCAGAACGCGGTCCACTTTATTGTCTCCTGTATAATATCTTTGTTTAAGACCTAAAAGTGCTAGTTACACCTTGTCAATATCTTGGGCCTTAAGGTGTTGTCTGGCTAAAGTTAGTTGTCACGATATGGGTTTGGACAGTGTTTGTGGGTCTGTTCCAAGTCTGCGACCCTTCCTCCGAACTCCATTCTTTTATCTCCCCTCCCTTATACAGAAGGGCTGTATTTGAGATAAATATCCAGCAAGTCATTGTTTTAATGTGTCCCACAGAAGCAGGATGGTCATGTTTGGGGTGTTTTTAGTGTGGAGGTAGCTAGTAATGCTGAAGTTGACTGTCTCTACCACTTTGTTACGTTTCAGTATACGGTTGTTGAATGTATATGTATGGTGCCAATAAAATAATCCAATTTGGCGCACATCTTTCCTGAGGCCACGTAGAAGGTATAGTCTCATTATGAAAGATGGATATATCCCAGAGTTCGACCAGTCTCAGGTCCTGCATACATTTAAGTTTCCCCTTTGAGAGTGTCCCCATCTTCCCACTCGCTGAGAGGACGGGTCCAAGTCAGTATCCATAACAGTGTTTATGTCCCCTTCAATCAGCATGTCTTGATCTGAGTGCATCTTTACCTGTGAGAAAGCAGATCTAAGGAATATCTCCTGATTCGCTTTCAGAGAGTATATGGAGCCATGGGTAAGAGTTTTGGTTTTAACCTCCTGAAAGAGAGTAGAGCGCGTCATTTAAACTGAGCATTGAAACATTTAACATAGCTCAGTATCTTCACCATTTAGCGTGTGAAAAGACAGTGCATATTTCCCTGACCTGTCTGCAGTGCGATGTATGTCCCCAGTGTGGTACAGATATTAGCGCTTCATCTGTTCCCCTTTGTATCAGTTGTGGATCAATATGCGCTCTACTAACAATTGAACAAGTCAACATTTACTGCCACCTCTATTGAGCGTCCAGTGTCTTGATGTAACCCAAATGTCAAGCCTAAGGGGCCTATGGCCAAGTTCGTTCTTTGCTGCTCTCCTCATTTACTACACCCCCACACCAGACGCCCTCTGTGTCCATCCTAACAGCTCCTACTCCTCACCGACATAATTGAGAACAGCTTCAGTGTATCTGGGGCACCTTGGCTCAGCCTTCCCAATATGTGGCACTATTATCCATCATTCAACTTCACTGTGTCGTTGGATTGAAGTTTGTTGAGAACAGCCTGCTTCTCTCTTTTTATTTTGTCATGGGCGTGACAGTGAGCAGACTGTTTAGCTGGTATTGTGATACCCTTTTGCGGTCCTATTAGCTCACTGCAGGACGCAGTCTCTTCCTGCTCCCTTTGACACTGGAACCTCACTCCCTTCCCCCGACTGGCTCTAGTGTAGTTGGAGAGGAGGTCCAGGGTATACATCTCAGACGCGGGGAGAGGAAGCGGCTCCTGTGCCACCACCTTGCAACCTCTCTCATAGTCTCCTTTGTGGTGGGTTCATCATCAGAATGATAACTTCAACCCACTTCTAATGATCACCATTTACTACACATTAGAGAGCTTGTCTTCAGCCACCAGTGTATTAGATATGGAATAATAAATGACAAATTAGACTGGGTGTTGTCAGTTCTCAACTGGTAAAAAAAATATTGCACCAAAAAAGCGCCCCACCTCCCCAAATTTGGTTGAGTGCGACAGCTGGAAGCGAGTCACTCTATTAATTTGTTTTCTTAACCAAAGTAGATGGCACTTTTTGGTGTATTTCTGCTTACTATTAGGTATCTGATAACCACCAGAATGATTTGACATCGGCTCTTCCATAGCTAACACTAGGAGGCTCGAAGCCCCTCTCCAATGTGTGTTGAATGGTGACCATTAGAGGTGGCTCAACAATACTGTTCTGATTATGACCCCCATCTTCAAGCAGACAACACAGGAAGTCAAATCACTGGATTTCGTATCATCCATCTGCTCAAAAAGTGACATCACTGGTTTCCCACCAAAAACGTCTAAGAGAAGAAGCCAAGCAAGAAGACTTCATTTCCCATCTGCACAGGAAGTGACATCACTGGATCTCCCATCACCCACATGCAGAGGAAGTGACATCATTGCACTTCTACCCCTCCTCCCAGGGCCAACATTATGTGAGGCTTTAAAGGCCTAATTTCTTTGGAGACAGATTTGAATTTTGAAATACTTAAAGCAGTCTAGCTGCTGTGCTTTGCACAACTGCAGTCTGATGAGGAGCTTTTCCTGCACGTTTCTGTAGAGGCCATTACAATAATCTAATTTAGATAAAAATAAGGCAGTGATCAATGACTTTTTGATATGTGCTGGGATTGAATAAGTATTTGCAATATACAATAAAAGGTGAGTTTAAAGGTTGGCAACTGGGTTATATTGCCAAGTCGAGGCAGTGACAGGCCTGAGACATGTTTTAAGGGGTTACTTAAGTGGGTGGCACAATAAGTGCTTCAGGTCCACTAGTAGTATTTAATTTACAAGCCATGGGCATATGGTATATCACTTTACTAGGGACGTATAAGTAAACAAATATGCGAATAAGGTGTAAGCCAATTTTGGGACATTGAGCATTATGGAATGAACATAAGTAGAGTATAAATTCACTGAATTGCACGTTGCCCTTCTGCGATCCCACTCTTTAATTACGTTAGCCTCAAACAGTGGCATGACGGACATTTGAAATGTGTGCGCACGTTAGGATTGAATTTTGAGTGGGATTGCATTTTGACAATCACAGTGTGGGGGAAGAAGGGGGGACGATATATTCCTTCGAGGCAACAGTTGAGGAGCTGTGGTGAAAGACCGGGTTGGGTGGCTGCATGTGCTTTACCAGGTGCACAGTGTGCTGGGTGGGGAGTAGGAGTGGTATATAACGAGGTATGTGTTTGGGTTACACTTTTTGTTGGGAATTTGCTCTGGATTGACCATGAAAGCAGTTGCCAGACGCTTTGGCAGTAAACACAGATCCTGGTGAGCATGCATGCGAATGAAAGGAGGGTATTTGCCTTTGTGGAGTGGAACAATGTAAGATCCATTTGGAGGCAGAGGCGGATGAGGATGGTGGTTTTGACTGTCGATGTAGCGTTTGTTGTCCTTTATGTGAGTGTAGTGCGGTTGAGTATGTACAGATTCTTGTGAGTGTATATGTGGATGGTAGGAAGGTATTTCACCCTTGCGGAGTGGGAGAGTGTGAGTCTCACTTGAGAAGAAGAGTGGATGGAGATAGCTGCAGGATATTTGATATAGCGCCCTATGTGTTTATGGATCGGCTGTGTGTTTTTTGTCAGGGTATATGGAGAATTCGGAACATGGGGTATGGTGTTCCATCTAGAGAGCGTTTTGTGGTTTCATATGGTTGAAGCATAGAGCCAGTGGAAAAGTTATGGAAGCTTATATTTTAATGATTTTAGAGTCTGTGGTATGGTGATGAAATGAAAAAAATGTGACTTGGTCCTTACATGTTCAATTAAGATTCTTTTGATATATTTGGTATATGATTGTGGAACGGGTGCTTTTTGACGAATGGATGAAATAATTGGCTTTGTACAAAAAAATGAATTAAGGGAAAATGGAATAAGAAAAAAATGAGTAAATGCAACTTATGGCCCATATCTTCGCCAAAGATTATTCTGACTTAATATGGTATGTGATTGTGGAAAGGATGTTTTTTCATTTATGGATCAAATGATCGCCTTTATGGCACATTCAAATTGAAGTCAAGTTTGAATGTATGCATAGTTTTATATTTGTGATGTATCAAAAAAGGGATGTTTTGGCCTCTGCAGGTGTCTACACTGGGGAGAGAATCCCCTGTTCATGCCAATAGGCATATACACAAACTGCATATCTCCTTTTGTAAAAGGGGAAACAAACTTGTGCTAAAAGGTATGTTAAGGATTTGTGAATATATGTGGGGACATTTGGGGTGTCATCCTTCATGTTGGGCTATAAACGTGTGTAATTTTGCTTTCAAGTTGGATCTAAATTGAGGGATGGCTATAATTACTATATTGTGACTGGTCCCAGTTGAAATCACTCCTGTGCAGGAGGGAAGTGTGAATACTGTTGATGTCCTATAGTATTATGAATATAGGAATCTGTATTTGGCGGCTGGTATGCGCAGTGTAATGTTAAAAAAAAAAATCATGTCTATAATTACTGTCTTGTGACGGGTCAAAGTTGAAATCACTCTTTTGTAAGAGGGAAGTGTGAATATTATCGATGTCCTATATTATGAATACATAAATGTGCATTTGGGGTTGATATGCACAGCGTAATGTTGAAAAAATCCACATGTTGATAATTTCATGTTATCCAAAAATTATGACAGAGGTGCCTTTAGGGAGGTAAGGTCTTAAGTGCAGCGCACCCCCTTCCTTTAGAGTAGAGATGTTTTTAGTATTATAAAATTGATGGACTTTTAAATGTTGCTTATGGGTGATGTAGTTAGAGAATGAGTTTTGGTATTCTATTCACATTGGTTTTGGTTTTACACATTAAGTAACACGTTTTTAATGTATGTATTTTTGTATCTATTGTTTACAGCCCTGAGGACGTTCAAGTAAATTGAACGAAACGTGTTGGCGGTCTTTATGCTGAGATGCTGAAATAAAGAATATTGAGCACTTCTCAATATATCTTGGACTTTTCTTGAGATTTAGGTGCAGCATTCCATTTTGTGCACATGTAGGTGTAAGCCAATTTTACCATTTTTAGAGGAGGGAGCACTTGCACTTTACGACTGATAACCTGTGCTAGAGTCTTAAGGCCAACAAACAAATCCCTGCAAAAATTGGAGGTGTAAAGGCAAAACGTTTAGAAGTGACCCTACAGAGAGGCTGTGGTCCAACAGGTGATGCAGTAAAGGCACTGGTTTAGAGTCATGGTGTGCATGACAATTGGTTGCGCCTTTGTAGTTTCACAGTACAACATTGGTTGAGCTGAAGCAGACATCAATTTATGACCCGGCATGGGCATTAGATCATCCAGGGGGCCTGCAGTCACTGATGTGGTTCCCAGACTGAAATCTGTAACAGAGTTGGTAAGGGCCTGGAAACAAGTCGCAAGGGAACAGAATGAGCCAGGGAGAGACCTGCCAGCTGGAACCCCCAGTGGAAGTCCCTTCAGTTCTGTGAGTCAAAAGGCACAAGAGGGAATCTGATGTGCACTGGAAATTTGTAACGTGGCCTTTTTGAAGGCCTCAATCTGCTGAGGGTTTGACCACAACCTGGAAAACTCTGGGCACGTCAGGACAAACTGGGAAATCAGCTCTGTGGCTAGTAACATCAAATAAGTGCGAATAATCATGATGCCTTAGCACCATTTATTTGGAATCAGTGTGTTGGGATGAGGGAAAAGTTTCACTTTGCTTTCTTATGCTTTCGCTTCATCTTAGACTTACACGAGGACTTTGAGCAGTAGGTGCAGCGGTCATGCCAACGGCCCCGGGATCGGACATATGACTTGAAGCGAGACCGGGAGGATGTCTACATCTGTTGGGAAACTTATAACATTGTCTCCGTGTCTCGAATCACCTTTAGGTGGATCGGGGCACATTAATCATATCATTTGAGTTGTGTCCAGAGCCCAGGTACCAAAGGCACAACTCATGCTGGTCTGTGACAGACATCTGCTTTCTGCAGGTGAGGCATGGCTTGAATCCCAATATTGTCCGTTGGAACATTGTTCCCTAGCAGAACCAGGGACAAAACCAGGAGCTGAGCTCAGGTTCAGCATCTGAACGTGCAGAAGGAAAAGAACTGACGTCAGCCTGCAGGGGTGGTGCCTACATAGCGAAGTGCAGAAGCACTTCTACAAACTTTTCATGATCCAGTCTGGCATCTGGGGATTTCTAAGGTGCGGTATATGCGGTTAAAAGTATCCCTCAGAAATATTAAGCCAGTGGCTGTCCTTATGGTTTGTGAATGCAGACTAGTCACCCACGCTTAATACTAGGTGCGTTTTTGCCTTAAATCTAATGTCAAAGCTTGTGAGAAAAGCAATCCTGTTCCACTGCTGCCAGATCTCCATGTGGAGTAGGTCTGAATCATCTGGATATTTCATTAGATCATCACTTTTTTTTAACCTTCATTCCTTTTGCTCTTCAAGTTTGCTGCACCTCACACGTAAAATACTGCGAAAGCCATATTTGAGAAGGTGGCAACATTCTGCTCAAAAGCACAAGGAGAAAAGTGTGACAAGTAAAGGGTGACAAGAGTTGGAGATAGCAAGCAAAAAGCATGGTCGCTGGAGTGAACAATGGAATATACGAGGACACATACAAAGTGGCTAGGGGGCAGCATGGAAAACCAGGAGTGGGAAGTGGTAAATCTGTAAGGTGTTGGACTGAGCAGAAAATGTGACAATATTGTGTCAGAGGGGAGCAATGGAGGAGAGGATGGGAAAACAAAATACAGGGGCATGTAATAAGAAAATGAGGTGGGAAAATGAGAAGAAAAAGAAGGCAAAAGTGGACATGGAGCAGCAGAAGTAGGAGAAAATAAAAGAGCCAGTACAATGGGAGCAGCTAGGGAGGTTCAGAAGAGTGGACCAAAAGCAGGGAGGAATCATAGCAAAGGGGAAATGAAAGTAGATCCACAGGACATGCCAGAGTGGAGCAGGAGGAAGTAAGAGGGTAAGGCAGCCACCCTATACCACAAGCAAAGCCACCACCAAAGCTCCACCTCGCCATATTTTTTCTTTTTTAACAGAAACTACATTACATCAATAGTGTCGGAGCAAACTGAATCAGTTCCTCCTCCCATTCTCTCCAAGACATATGAATATGTTACAATAAACTTTGAGTAGAATCATAATCAAACATTAAAATTTCGATCCTGAAAGTATGAGCCTCTGAGACAACAAGAAAAAAAGTGTCCTCCTTTGAGATACGAGTCAAAATTTGCTTTTAGTAGAACTCCATTATAGTCCTTTAGTAGTCAAACCAGCGCAGCACAGCACAAGAAACACGTTTTGGTTTCCATATTTTATTAAAATAGCATATTCAAACACAAGTAAACAATACAATAAACTTTCTTTCCCAGAGAACACACAACACAGTAGTGATTTCGAATATCCCACCCCATGATAACAGAATGAAAAAGGTAATGGTGACATTCTAGAACGGGTGGTCATGTCTAGACCTTTACATGATCCTGATTCACATACAGACAAAGCTCGGCAACTAAACTCCTTTCACTCCTTATCACGATACACTAGGAAATGCCAGTGTCTCACTGTCCCGACAGTGCTGCAATGGCAGCTTTCTTGTAGTATGCATAGAATAACGTCTCACATTTAAAGTACCCATTTTTATTTCATAAATAAACTGGTAGTTTTCCACTCCACGTATCTATCATCTTTAGCTTCAAAAAGAAACCAGTAAATAAAACTGTCCACAGACAGTCACAAAATAATGACATCACAGCAAGATAAAAAAAAGACCTGGAGAGACTTGGGATGATGATTCTAATCTAGTGTACATAAAAAGACAAGGTTTAAAAAGTGCAAGGCAAGGTTTACAGTTTTGATTTTTAGGCACATCCATTCCCTTAATGCAAGCTTCAGGATGAAATTCCAGTTTCTTCTTCATGACACCTGATCGAAGTCTTTTGTTTAAGGGGGAAAGAAAAGGAAATGTTACATCCTGCAAAACGTCAAACAGGCATCCTGTCCTGCAATATGGAGTTTTCAGTTCTGTCTTGTTCTACCTTTCTTTATTCTTGCAGGTTTCGGCTTTGGGATGTATTGATTGTTTGCCTGAAATTCAAGTTCTTTTCGAAAGTAGTGGATGGTTTTATTCAAGCCTTCCTCTAGAGGAACCTGTTATAATTTGATACGCATAGAAAAAAGAAAATACATATCAATGTATTATTATTATTCTTTATTTCGGCTTGTAAGGCAGTAAAAGCATAAAACAACCGAAGATAATATCACAATTTACATTACATTTAATACAATTTAGTAAAAACGATGATCATATTTAAATAATCTGACTATAAATACGGTATTTAAAAAAAAAAAAAAGGTTTATCTAGGGTCCCTGCAAAGGATACTCATTTCCTCCATAGTTACCCGTATGATCAGTGAGCATATGTAAATAATTGTTAAGTACAATACAATATGCAAGAAGGAAACTGACATCGTCTAGGGTCCCTGCAAAGGATACTAGTTTCCACCAAGATTGTAAGTATGATCACACTTATCTATGTAAAATGCTGAGATTAATTACAGACCAGATAATGCTAGCCTTAAGGTATAAAGGTAGAATAACGTTTCACATGGTAAAGGTCAGTTATAATGGTAATTCCGTAGAAAAAGTCTATCGACTCACCTTTAACTGCAACCAACAATGCAGATAACTCACATTCGACACGTACCCTTCAACTTGGCCTGGCTTATTGCTCTCAAACCAAGCTTCCGAAATCTGTAAGATCTTAACACACCCTTCTCCCTCCATTTAAAAAAATGTCCGTTTCTACCCATCACATTCCCCAAAAGAAGGCCTCACATTTCCCGTTCTCACACAGACGGTGCACAATATTACATCAAACTTTCACTATCAGGTGATGTTACATTACTCACAGCCACACTTGTGTGGGTCCCCAAAGCAGAGTCCAGCCTAAAGATGTATAAAATAAAAATATGTGCGTATCAACTCGCTGGGCTATCCCCTCAATCTCTACAGGTTTTTTGGCCTTTTTCTGTTGCAGGCACCTGCACCTGGGCCACCACACAGGTGAGGTATCATTTTTATCGGGAGACTTGTGGGGGGAACGCTGGGTGGAAGGACATTTGTGGCTCCTCTCAGGTTCCAGAACTTTCTGTCGCCGACATGTGAGGAAAAAGTGTTTTTTTGGCCAAATTTTGGGATTTGCAAAGGATTCTGGGTAACAGAACCTGGTGATAGCCCCACAAGTCACTCCATCTTGGAATCCCCTAGGTATCCACTTTTTAAAAATGCACGTTTGGTAGGTCTCCCTAGGTGCCGGCTGAGCTAGAGGCCAAAATCCACAGTTAGGCACTTTGGAAAAAAACAGCTCTGTTTTTGCTGGGAAAATGTGATATGTCCAAGTTGTGTTTTGGGGCATTTCCTGTCACGGGCACTAGGCCTACCAACACAAGTGAGGTACCATTTTTATCTGGAGACTTGGGGGAACGCTGGGTGGAAGGAAATTTGTAGCTCCTCTCAGATTCCAGAACTTTGTCACCGAAATGTGAGGAAAAGGTGTTATTTTTTAGCCAAAGTTTGAGGTTTGCAAAGGATTCTGGGTAACAGAACCTGGTGAGAGCCCAACAAGTCCTCTCATCTTGGATTCCCCTACGTGTCTAGTTTTAAAAAATGCACAGGTTTGGTAGGTTTTCCTAGGTGCCGGCTGAGCTACAGATAAAAATACACAGCTAGGCACTTTCCAAAAACCACGTCAGTTTTCAATGTAAAAATGTGATGTGTCGATGTTGTGTTTCCTGTCGCAGGTGTTAGGCCTACCCACGCAAGCAAGGTACCATTTGTATCGGGAGACTTGGGGAAACACAGGATAGCAGAACAAGTGTTATTGCCCCTTGTATTTCTCTGCATTTTTTCCTTCCAAACATAAGACAGTGTGAAAAAAGACGTCTATTTGAGAAATGCCCTGCTATTCACATGCTAGTATGAGGACCCCGGAATTCAGACTTGTGCAAATAACCACTGCTTCTCAACACCTTATCTTGTGCCAATTTTGACATACAAAAGTTTCCTTGATACCTATTCTTCAGTCTTTATATTTCACCAAATAAACTGGTGTATACCCGGTATACAATGAAAACCCATTGCAAGGTGCAGCATGTTTATACTGGCTCTGGGTACCTAGGGTTCTAGATGAACCTACAAGCCCTATATATCCCAGCAACCAAAAGAGTCCAGCAGACGTAACTGTATGTTGCTTTCAAAAATCTGACATTGCAGGAAAAAGTTAGAGTAAAATGTGAAGAAAAATGTATTTTTTTCACCTCAATTTCATTTTTTTTTTTTATTTCAGCTGTTATTTTCTGTAGTAAAACTTTGTAGGATCTACACAAATGACGCCTTGGTGAATTCAGAATTTTGTCTACTTTTCAGAAATGTTTAGCTTTCCGGGATCAAGCATTGGTTCCACACCCATTTCTGTCACTAACTGGAAGGAGGCTAAAAGCACAAAAGAATAGTAAAAAAGGGGAATGTCCCAGTAAAATGCCAAAATTGTGTTGAAAAATGTGGTTTTAGGATTTAAGTCTGCTTGTTCCTAAAAGCTGGGAAGATAGTGATTTTAGCACAGCAAACCCTTTGTTGATGCCATTGTCAGGGAAAAAAACACAAACCTTCTTCTGCAGTCTTTTTTTCCCCCCAATTTTTTGTTTTTTTTTAAATAATAAAACAAAAATGTCTCTGTATTTTGGCAAATTTCTTGGTCTCCTTCAGGAAAACCCAAAAACTCTGGGTACCTCTAGCATCCCTAGGATGTTGGAAAAAAAGGATGCAAGTTTGGTGTGGGTAGCTTATGTGGACAAAGAGTTATGAGGGCCTAAGCGCAAACTGCCCCAAATAGCCCAAAAATGCTCAGTACAAGAGGGGAAAAGGCCTGGCAGCGAAGGGGTTGATCGCTTTCAGACTTACCAGCCCAGTGACACACTCAACTAGATCAGTAACGTTATCCTTTACTTGCAAACAGTGTTAAAAAATATTTAAATTTTTTCTTTGAAATATGCCTGATTGCTGCACAATATAAAGGTTAGAAATCAAAGGTCACCTTTGTTGATCATGTGGATGTGACAACTTACATGCTGCTTTTTCTGGAACCCTTCTACTGTGATCCTGTAGATATGGGGATGGAGAATGGAATCTACATCCACATCCAACCAAGTCAAAACATCTCCAGTTCAAAAGCAATACTCCCAGAGTTCTCTTCTCTGCTGAACTGAGCTTCAGCTAACATAGGAAAATCCTGGCCTGGAGAGTTTTGTTGAGCTCTGACTGCAATTCACATTGATCATCTTCCTGTTCTTGACACAGGATGGACATAGGGCATATCTTCATTTCAGAGGGCCACACTGGTCATGCCATGGTCTCTTCTTTGTACTTTTCTTCTTGCAGCCTCACAGGCAGTTTCACCTCAAATCGGCTCATCTTAGTAGGGTGAACACAAATGACCTCCTTCTTTGCTCCATATAATAGCTTTTGATCTAAACTAGACAGCCTGGCTACAAATAGGAAGGTGCAACAGAAGGAAATGCAGGGGAACAAATGAAAGCAGGTGAACAGTTCTCTTAACGTCAACACAAACTTGGAGTACACAAATGCACATCGACTCCCAGTACACTAAGACAGGCTGCACAGATATGCCGGATATGCCAGGGAGGTCAATTAGACTGTGACGATCTCTTTAATATTCTGGACTCAGATATGGTGGAGTCAAGGCATGGTAGGACTTGCAAATGAAATCCCAGTTCCCCAGCCACAACTGGTGATCTGGTGGGTCTACTGCGAAACCTACTAAATGAAGAGGATTACCAGCTGTGTTCGAGATATAGGCCTGAAAAGTCTGATAACTGCATGGGTTATACTATAGGGTCCCCACTCACCTCTAACACTAGTAGTCATTGACTAATAATAGAGTTCAGCTGGGCAAGTAACTGGTCTCCTCACTGATCTGTGTCTAGCACTTCACACACTAGTACCGAGGCGCCCCCCCCCCGAGGTATCCAGATACCAATACTTCAATGCTTTTGAATCCCAAATTCACCTTTGACTTCTTATAATCCACTATCCATTTTGGATTCACCCATTGTCTGGGTGAATAGATTTTTTTGGGCAGATTATATATGTATTTTTATGCTGCAATTGATCATACAAATATGCGCTGGTTGATTGTAATATGTCAATTTGCAGAGAACACTTTTGCAGTAAGGTCTCTGCTACTGTGTTGACATCTGTGGTACGTAGAAGGTATCCAGACCAGTTGAATTAAATCAAATCAATGTTTATAAAGCACAGCTACTCACCCGTAGAGTCTCAAGGCACTGAAGGAGTCTGTCCTTTGCGCTTCAGTTCAAGAGCCAGGTTTTAAGGTCCTTACTGAACTGATGCAGCGATGGTGACTGCCTGAGGTGCAGGAGCAGGGTGTTCCAGCTCTTTGTCGTGAGGAAGGCGAAGGATCTTCCACTAGCCAAGGTTTTCCATATGCAGGGTACAGGTTGTAGGGCTTGTTGAGCAGAGTGGAGAGGTCTGGTGGGGAGAGTAGAAGGTGATGCGGTGGTTGAGGTAGGCAGGTCCTAAGTTTTGGAGGTCCTTGTATACCTGTATGAGGAGTTTGAAGTTTATCCTTTTCTCGATAGGAAGCCAATGGATGGCTCTTAGGTGATTGGAGATGTGTTTGCAGTAGGGAATGTCCAGGATAAGTCTGGCGGAGGCGTTTTGGAGTTTCTTCAGGTTCTTCTGGGTGGTGCCGGCGTAGGTGGGCGTTGCCATAGTCGAGTCTGCTGGTAACCAGGGTGTGGGTCACGGTTCTGCAGCAGTCCTTTGGGATCCATGTGTAGATCTTCTGGAGCAGTCGGAGGGTGTGAAAACAGGAGGATGCAACTGAGTTGACCTGGCAGGTCATGGTGAGTGATAAATCCAGGATGAAGCCGAGGTTGCGTGCGTAGTCTGTAGGGGTGGGGAGGGGGTGCAGAGGGTGGATGGCTACCAGGAGTCGTTCCAGTCTGATGTGGAGGGTACCAGGATGAGGATACCGGTCTTGTTAGAGTTTAGCTTGACGTAGCTATCCTTCATCCAGGAGGCGATGACTTCCATCCCGTTGTGGGAATTCTTCTTGGCAGTTCTGGGGTTTTGAGTCCGAGAGATGATCAGCTGGGTGTCGTTGCCATAGGAGACAATGTTAATTCAGTCTGTGGTTCCGGACGAGGGATGGGAGCGGGGCCATGTAGATGTTGAAGAGTGTGGGGCTCAAGGAGAAGCTCTGTGGAACCCTGCAGCTGATCTCCGTAGGCTCTGAAAGGTCAGGCGGGGGTCTGACTCTCTGGGTTCTGACAGACAGGAAGGAGTGTATCTATTGTAGTGCCTCTCCGCGGATGCTGGCTGCATGGATTCTGGAGCAGAGAGTGAGGTGTGAAACAGTGTTGAATGCAGCTGTTAGCTCCAGTAGGATGAGGGCTGCTGTAAGGCTGTGGTTGAGGAGTGAGCGGATGTCATCTGTGGCGGCAAATAGGGCGGCCTCCATGCTGTGGTTACTCCTGTAACCTGATTGGGAAATGTCCAGATTGTTATTGTCCTCAATGTGCATATGGAGCTGAGTTTTGATGGCCTCTTTGATGACCTAGGGTGGGAAAGGCAGCAGAGAGATGGGGAGGTAATTCTTGAGGTCCAGAGGATCAGCTGTGTGTTTCTTCAGGAGCAGGTGGATCTCTGGGACTGTGGCTGTATCTATGGAGTAGCTGATGGTGTGCCGGAGCTCGGGTGCGATGGAGGTGTTGGATTTGTTGAAAATGTGGGTGAGGACAAGGGTCTGTAGGGGCTCCGGAGTGGATGCTGCTCATGATGGTGTGGGTCTTGCCCGTCGTGAGGGTGGTCCAGTGGTGCAGGATCTGTGATGGTTCAGAGCTGGGGGTTGTAGGAGGGGTCAAAGAGTCTTGGGGTCCGAAGCTGTTGTATATGTCTGATTTTCCAGTGGAAGAAGGAGGCTAGTCTGTCACAGAGGTCTTGAGAAAGAAGGATGTTTGCGGTTTCCGATTGGGGTTTGGCAAACTCCCTGACCAAGGTGAAGACCTCTTTCGTGTTGTGAGTGGTGACGCTGATACAGTCCAGCAGGGCGGCTTTCCTGGTGACTCTAATGAGGTGGTTGTGGGATTTGGTGGCAGTTCTGATGGCCTCAAAGTCTTCCGGGGACTTGCTATTTCTCCATGTTTTTCTCTAGCCATCTGCAGCTGCATTTGGAGTCCGAGGGAGAACCATCTGGCTTTCTTGAGGTTGTGTTTGGCTGAGATCTTACAGAGAGGTGCTAGAGAGTTTCCGCATTCGGAGATCCGTGGGAGGAAGTTCTGTGCAGAGATGTTAGCGTCTGCGGTCAGGGTCGGTGGAGACTTGCTGAGGGTGTTGGTGAGCTGTTCCTCAGGGATCTGGTTCATTTTCTGCTTGAGGGGGTGTGGGGGAGTCGGAGTGTGCGGAGGTGGATGGTTGGTGAGGTGATGGTGAAATGGATGCAGTGGTGGTCACTCCAGTGAAGTGTGGAGGTGCTGTCGACGGTGATGTTGTTGCTGGTGGAAAAAATGGCATTGAATGTGTGTCCAGCGTTGTGTGTTTTGCGAGGTGATCAGTTGCTTTAGTCCTATTGTAGTGAAGTTATCAAGCAGGGAGGTGGTGTTGAGGTCAATGTGGTAGTTGAGGTCGCTGAGAAGGAAGCAGTTTAAGGAAGCGAAAGCGTGAGGAGGGATGATGTTGGAGTCGCTGAAGGCTGGGGGGGGGGCTGTGCATGAGAGTGCTGCAGAAGGTAGACTTTGGGGTGGCGTGAATCTGGAAATGGAGGTGCTCCATGAGGGGGAGTGTTCTTCCATGTTGGTTGTGAAGTGGAGGGTGGATTTGTGTACAATAGCCAGGCTGCCACGTGGGCGAGACGGCCGGTCCTTGCGGAGCAGTCTGTAGCCTCTGGGTATGGCGATGTCCGGTGCAGATACTAGGTTTGTCCAAGTCTTGGTGAGAAAGGCAATGGCCGGCGGGTGGAGTCTAGAAGGTACCAGAGTTCTATGGCATGTTTGTGGAGGGATCGAACGTTGAGGAGGATGCAGTTGAGGTGCTCTGGGTTGGTGTTCGTGGGTCAGAGGCGGGAGGGTCCAGATCTTGGTGTAGGGTGAGGGTGCGGTGGCAGTAGAGGAAGGAAAACAGTCCATGGGTGTTTCTGGGTGATGTGAAATGGCAGGCGTCAAAGCGTCCTTTGTTCAGCGTGTGGACGGTCTCTGAGTTGTAGCGATGGAAGGTCATAGGACCAGGGTTCGTAGCACTGGGAGCGGTCCAGGCGCAGATGGCTTACCATTGGCACATTGGTGGCGTGGCTGCACTGCGGCCGCCATTAAGAAGGGGAGAGAGGTGGGGGGCTCTGGTCAGCTGGGAAGCTGGAGGGTGGGAAAGCATTTCACGGGAGGGAGGAGGCGGGCTGCAGGGGCAGCAGCTGCAGGGAACAGAGTGCAGGGAGAGTGAAAGGCTGAAAGGAGAGAGAAAGAGACAAGAATGAAAAGAAAAAATAAAGATGACAGAAAAAATTGCAGAAAGAAAAGAGACAGCAGATACTTACACTCAGATGGTCACTAGGCCACCAGGGATCAGGCGGGAGCCTGAGGGTGGAGGTGGGTCTTGAACTGAGAGTCAGGCAGGCTCTCAGCAGCAGCACAGGTGGAGCTGCACAGAGGAGGGTGAACAGACGCTCGGCGGGAGGTCAAAGGAGTCAATTTCTTTGTTACTGATACACCTGCAGCAGTGCCAATTACTTAAATCAATTCCATGACCTAAAAAAACTACTAAAATAACATGTACTATGAGGGTGGTACGCTAAGCCTATAAGAGAGTTGTTACCTCTCCAAGGTCCACTCTCTTGGAGAAAATACACAAAGATAGCATCATTCTCGTCCTGATGTATGACCAAGTATCCACACAAATCTGCAACACTATCAGGAAGCACAGACACCTCTTAAACAAGGGGAAGAGCAAGATACCACTACTCTAGGTTCGCCTTTAAACGTATCCATAACTTGAAAGATTGAGTGGAACACAGGCATCCCAAACTCAAATCTAAGGTGACTTTGTGGGACCGACCACCAACAATAGGACATCATCACTGTGTTACTTGAAATGAGTGTACCTCACAAGAGCAACCAAACAGATCCCATTAAACAAATGGACTTACATGGGTCCAAAAGATTTTCACTAACAGTAACACTAACTTTTATGTTGACAGAGTTGAGTGCGTTAATCTAATACATTACATAGGATTTGACTATGCACAAAATTAAAACTCATTCAAGAACACATCAGAAATTACACATAGGCAGCCAGGTTGGTGCCACACCTTATTGGAAAAGCCCACTCAGCAAGTGACAAACTGGCTTGTTTTAGAAAATGTGAACTTTAATCCAGATGGAAAACAGAATTTACCACAAAGGAAGGAACATAAACAGACGTTTTTTTTTAAAGCAACAGAAAGGTCAGGTTGGAATGAAACCAATGACTGGCGTATACTTGAGCAGTAACAAACTGAGCTACCAGGAGACCGTAGAGCATATCTATAACAATGAATATTATTATTACTCTTGTCATCTGCCTAGTCTCAACTTTGTACAAATATTCACCTTTACATAGAATTGTTCCAGATTCTAGCATGTATTCAAGAAGTAACGTCTTGTCCTTCACCATCTTACTCAGAAATGGAGACTGCCTTCTAGTTGTGGCAGTTTCTTCCAGTGTTAGGATGTGAATGCTTACATAAGACCACTGGACTCCTTTAAAGCGGAATTAATACACATTTTTTGATGTGTATAATATAATTATAGGAAAACCTCCCCTATACAAATGCACTGGATTTTTATAGTGATTACAACCTATGAAGTTCACGTAACGCTATGCTCTTTAAATTGATCTGCCTTCTCTGAATTTCGCCTTTTTGACTCCCCCACTCTCTTACCTTACCCCATAACTTTCGGCATGAGCATGGCGACTTCTAGTTCCTACAGATTACACATACAGTATATTATACAGTAATTGCCACATGGCAAATGTGGTAAGATAGTGTTTTACTTCTTCATATAAGGTACATTAACTTATGTTGACTAGGTTTTATTTACCCTCAGAGCTTATGACATACAACTTTGCACCATTTCAACGATGTTCATGGAACCACACCACTGATACAACATGTATGTCATTACTGCACTGTCTGTGTTAGTCTCCCCCTCCTGCATTTAAACGACTTAGCGTCCTAGGCTGGCCAACCAATCCCTTCTGGGAGAGGCCGTGCATGTTACCCAAAGAGAACAGGATTGTTTATGTTCCTTCTTTCATCTACCTTCTGTTCCTGTATGCAAAGAAAACCATAAAAGACTCAAAGCACGTCCAGTAGGTGATGTGAACTTTACCAGCAGGGTTCACTTGTGAGAAATGCTGATTAAGGTCAAATTCTGTATTACCTTCAACTAGGTGCTGTGATTTTTCAGGCAGGATCATTAAGGTAAAAACAAAAAAAAGTCTCAATCTAACTATGACTCAGAATGAACATTATGTTTTCAATGTCTACCCAGCATGTGTTCCACCCCTTCTATCTCCTCTGAGTAAACACTGACTACTCAGATAGTCAAGTGTTTAGAGTAAGTTGGATATCCTGGGGGAACACTTGGGTCCCTTAGACAGTGGATGTAAACAAAAATACCCACCACGGATATTGCTCAGAATATATACACTCTCCCAGGATCTAGAGGAGATGATTCAAACATCAACCAGCTGTTAGCCACATTTATTCTTGAGGAAAATCAGATTGCCTACAAAGTGTGAAGATACGTTTTTCATCATAAATGAAAGGAAGAAGCTAAAATCCTAGTACAATTGAAAATGTTGCTACACTATATAACTTACTACTGATGATGGACATAGAAACACGGGTTTGTAAAATGGTTTCACTAGTATATTAGGAGTCAGTGTCACATTTTCAGGACTTGGTTAATTCAGAAACTGTACTGGACCTCTCCACACTTTCGATGCTCGCCTTCTTGGTTGGCAGACGTTTAAATTCTGCTAGATAACAAAACAATACATACAACTCATGTTATTGGAAAGTGAAATACTGTTCACAACTCATTTACGTACCACAGGCTCCCAACCGAGCAATAACTTGGCTTTCCTGATGTCAGGTTTCCGTCTCTGTGGATCATCTTGCGCTTCAGAAAGGAACTGAATTTCACTTCCGCTACCTGGTGTAATGAAACAAGACATGGTATTAAGAATGGTCTGTTGAGGCAGACACAACCACATTGGGAGTTTCCAACAAGATATAGTGAAAACAATCTTTGTTTTATGTACTTCAGGCGGACGACCCATTTGATAGGCTTCAAGTTTTCGACATATGTGGCCTGGCTATTCAAGCAGCAGTAACCCCCCCTTTCCCCTAGCGCCTTGAGACCCGCACGGGTGAGTAGCACGCTTTATAAATGTTAATGATTTGATTTGATTTGATGTGAGTGCCTTGCAATAACATTTTCAGGCATATATTGTTTTACAGCCGTCCATCACTAAAAGGTATTGGAGCCCAGCGAAGTGTGTGTTTACTGTAGACAACTGGGATTTTCTTGAGATCAAAAGTTTGAATCTCGGCAAAGGCAAGGCCAACTCACAGTTGATGCTTATGCTGTCGATACATTGATACTATTAACTTGAGTAGTAATAGTTGCTGTAATTTACGAAGCTTAGAAATGGAACACGCTTTGGAAAAGCCAACAGGCTCTAGCTTTAGCACAAGTGCTTGGTGGGCGAGTTTGTGGGCAAGTGGGTATGAATAGGCAAGGAGGTCAATGAGCGGGTGAGGGCAAAGAAATCAGTCATCGTGAAGCGGTGGGTAAATGAAAGTAGCACGCTTTGACTTGGGAGGGTGAATGAGTGGGTAAATTAGTGAAACAAAGTAGGAAAACAGGGTGATACATGTATCAAAAGGATGTAAATGAGAAATGTATCAAAGGTAGAAGAGGGCAAAGAAACTACAG
The DNA here is from genome assembly GCF_031143425.1 of Pleurodeles waltl. Classification (NCBI taxonomy): domain Eukaryota; kingdom Metazoa; phylum Chordata; class Amphibia; order Caudata; family Salamandridae; genus Pleurodeles; species Pleurodeles waltl. Next base: position 505,707,555 of record NC_090447.1, on the reverse strand, counting down.
AATATATGTTCCATGAGATAAGGAAGTGCAAGGTAAATGTGACAGAAGCAAATGGGTAATAAAGATGTTACCACCAAAAAAGTACAGGAACAAAATATTGAGTGTAGCTGCTAAATGGTCCTCTGTCTAGTCCGTGCACCCTCAGCACAGCATGATCTTTCAGTAAGACCTTTTTTTAATCTTGTATAAGAATGTTTTGAGCTGTTTCCGGAATTCTATGCGAGTTGGTTAATCTGAGTTTTAATCCAGATTGGGGGGCATGTAGGAGTGGGGGTGTTCTAGTCCTTAAATTCCATGTAAAAAAAGGAACAACTACTAAAGATGGTTTTGAAGACTTAAGGACTTTAGCACTGATCAGTGAAAAGAGTCCTGGCACGTATAGGGAGAAGGTTTGATAACAAATGCGGGGAAGGAAGCGTGGAGAGGAGGGGAATTAGCCACATTGTTTTAAATTGTATTCTGGCTGCCACTGGGAGTCCATCTAAAGGGTGATGGAAAGGTGCCTGCAAGAACGAGGACAGGCAGGGGGAAAGGAAGGACAAGTCTAGTAGCTTGGTTTTTTATACTATGCAGATGGTGAAGACAACATTTGTTAAGCCCAAAAAAGATGTACCTGCAGTAGTCAAGATCCACCCAATGAGTGCTGTAGCTATGGCACATAACTTTCCAATCGGAAGGAAGGTGGGCAAAAAATGTACAGCTTGTGCAAATGGAAATGTTAACAGAGAATATTTAATCAGACATATTTGTTTTTTCATCAAGATGTATAGTTATACTTTTCACGGAGGATACTGTGGTCGGAGGCTGGGTATGTTTGACGGGCCTGAAAAGATCTGTCAATATAAAGAATTCCTTCCAATTACTAAAATCTCTATTTAATCAGAGTTTACAGTCACGTTCCATGTATCCACTTCTCAAATCAGTACTAGACATGTGCCAAGTGCTATGCAAGTGCTGAAGCACATACCGAGAGAAGCCCAGGAGTGTGACTTTTAGAGGCTACCATAGATTTAAATCTGATCATTTTTATTTCTAGCAGTAGCATAGTTCCTGTTGTAAATGATTAAATGACACCTCTACAAACAGGGACAGATACCCTTTACAGATGTATTTGCAGGATACTCGTATTTGCTGGCATGTTGCCTGCTTTTTTAATTGTGCCATAAGGTTGAGAAAAAGTATGTTTGCTGATTGAGCAGATATTATGTGTATCTGAAAATCTGTACTGAATTTTACCATGTACTCTGGAAACTGCCTATTTGTGATAAATTGTTATTATTTAGTCTACGACATCTTTCACAAATGAAATTAAATCGCTCTGAACGACTTGACTCCGTTTAAATAAAATGTAAAGTTTGTCTCTGACATTGCTGTTAAAACCCTACGTGGTGCTAGGTCTTCCCAGGCCCAAAAAGTTGCGAATTAATCCAGAAAACTTCTGGTGCGCAAATTAGCCACGTAGTCCCAAGGTGGGGAACAAGATCGTAAAACGTTAATATTTAAATGCCTACATACAGGCACTGCTACACTTCTCAGATAGGTTCCAAATGAAGCAAAACCCGTTTATAAGTTGCACTGAGACACAGCGAGAGGAAAGGCATTACCATGCATAAATGAATGCGGAAGTGAGATCTTTGAGCTTCTGAAACTGCAACTGTGGTACCAAAAGAAGCGTAAAATATACAACTGTACCACGCAATGAGAACCAGAAAAAAGAACAATCTTTATTAAAATCAAGGAAAAGAGAAAGCTCTATTCCTGCTGAAGCGTGACAATAGTATTGATTTAGGTTTCTGGTTTCCGTGGGGCTATTGGCAATGCACTGGCCATGATGGTGCTGTGCCACACCTGTTATCTGAACAGGCACTATGATGTGTGAATATTTAACAGGTTAAAAACAAACTCCGCTGCTCTGATTAGCTCCAAATACGACGAAACCCCACATTAGAAGGTTTTTTCACAGCAACATGTCAGGAAAAGGGGTACCACTTGCATAATTACAATGACTATAATGCATTGCAGTTTGAGCTAGTAAACGTGCAACGGAGGTATAGTAGTCATCTGTCAAATATACAATGCCAAAAATTAACAAGCATTTTCAATGCAACCGGTTTCGCATTTGCTCGAGTTAGAGCTATTAGTGTTGTAAACTCCTAACAGGACTTTTCTTGCCACACAAATTAAAAGAAAAAAAAACGCAGCTCAATCGCACTATGTAAAATGCAGCGCGATCGTGCTGAAATTGAAAACGGAAAAAACAAGCGGGATCGCATTAAGTAAACCCTTGTGCGATCGCGCTGCATGGAAAATAAACAGATAAAGTACTCCGGAAACCATGCTGAAAACTTCGAGCCTCTTATTTTTTTTTTTTTTTTTTTTTTAGTTTACCGGTGCTTTGTAGGTGGGCTAAACACCGGAAAAGGTATGACGTATGCATGACTTTCACAAATGAAAGCAAGCGGATTTTAAAAGGCAAGCCCACAAACCAATGAAAGTGACTGAGGTGACATGGGCGTGGTTGGAAGCCCAAAGAGAGATTACTACACGGGACGGAGCGCTTTGCGCTCGCCCCTAAAAAGTAGACAAGAAAGACAAGAAGAAGTAATAAAATTAAGCCACACACTGGTGGATTGATGTTAGTTTGTTGTTGAAGTGTTTTTAGTTGACGTGTGAATATCGCCAGAGAATGTTTAACTTCACTGTAGGTGGAGAGAATGTATCTTTTTGGGGATGGAGCCAGCCAGACCTTTTAAATCTGAGACCCAGTATCTGTCCCGTGCTTTGAGTTATTTGAGTGCTGTCTGAGCCTCCGATTTCCTCGTTGTAAAGGACTGCAAAGGAATTTGCTACAGTTGGTTTTGCTTCCCACCTAGTCTTGATGGTGTTGCTTCCACTCACAGTGGTCCTGTTTCGTCATAGGTTACTGTTTGAGGTCACCACTGCATTTGGAATGACAGAAGACTAATTCACCGTGTGTGGGACTTCTTCAGGGACTACTGAGAGCAGACGGGGCTAACACTGGTCTCCTTGGCCTTAACCCTATTATTAGACCTAAAACTGAACACCAAGTACATCCCTGCAGCACTTGACTTTCTGGAGTATGGTCGAGCATTCCAAAGCTTCCTCAAGGAAGCAGTGAGGGGTTAGAGGCTCAGAACTCAATAAAACAGCAAATAGTTAATAAATAGGTTTTACAGCAGAAAATAACTTTATTGCATTCTTACACACAACTAGAATTACTGTGCACAACATAAGGTCAAATGTGTTGGTCCATAGACCGGTAAGGGGAGGGGATTCCTCCATATTATCAGGTGGAGGAACCACTCCTGCCGTTTAGCTTGCAGTCACTGTTTATTCCCTTCTAACCCCAACCCCCTTAATGAGGGGCAAGTTAAATTTACCTGCTGTCTGCTTACGTTTGTGCAGTCTCTTCTGCAGGTCATGCCTCCTTTGGTCTTGGCAGCGGAAGAAAGCCTCAGTCGGGTATTGCATGTAGCATGACCTGCTATGCAGGAAGGCTCCATCTCTCGGCCTGTTGAAGCGCTGGTGCCACTGCCTTCCGGTAAGTTGCTACAGGACCAGTCTGAGGAGCATCTACTGAAGTTAGAGAAGTCTGCTGTTACTGGGATCTTGCCGCTTGAGTCTTTCTTGGGCCCTACTGCAAATTTTCCCACACAAACAGGTGCCCACACCTGGTTGCAGTGGTAGTTCTATTCAGAGTGGTCTTGACTTCTCCTTGGTACTTATAGATTCTTGAGTCTCTAACCATGATGGTCAGTCACTGCTTGGCGTTGCGCTTCAACATTTCTTGGTGCTTCTCGTCCCAGAGGAATTCCCCTTAGGTTAAATTCCAGAGGGCCACCAACAGAAGAGGTCACTGTGACTACTGCAGGGGAGACACATCGGGGTCCCAAACCTCACGCTCTGGATTTTGATGCTGGTCACGCCCCACGTCATGGCAGTATTGTTGGCTCACCACACCGGAGCCCTTGCAGTCCTTTCTTCGCCTGAAGAGCATCTTCTTTGTGCAAGAGAACCTCCACTTCCCCTCCTGAGCAGTCAGTCTGCTCACTACCACGAATGTGGAAGCAGACAGCCCCTCTTAGTAGGCTTGTCAGATCTTCCACAGGTTTCAGTCCCAAACCTGACAAGGGGCGTTGGCAGTTAAGTATCCCAAACCTAGAGCTCAGATAGTTCTTTCAGTCACCAGAAACAGGCATCCACATACACAATGAGCACAAGTATGGAAATGGGGGGACAAAACACTGCATCCTACTAAGGTGAACTCCGGGCAACGGGACACGCTCTCTAGAACCAAGCAGAGACAGCTTTCACTGCCCCAACACCATCATACTCCGGAATGAACCTCTTCAGTCACATCATGGTTTAGTATATCATTCTGTGTTTTAAGTTGTACTGCTCTACTAGGATATCAAATAAAGCTGTGTCCCATCCTGCAGTAATTCCCTTTTCTGCTCCACAGCAGAGCAGCCTGGTTGTTATATATAAGCGTACTCCAATCTTCCTATGTGCTTTCTGCCAGCTGTTTTCATTAATACGGATACAATTCATCTATGTGTAGGTCTACAAACCACGTCTCATTCCCCGATTTCATCTGTGGTTATATTTAGTTGTGACAAAAAACATTGCTGAGATTTTTCGGAGCAGGTGAGAAAGTTTAGAGGTCAGAGACAAAAGACAATCTAAAATCAGGCTTCCATAAGATTTCGGAATCTATGAATTGTGAAGCCTGATCTTTACTAACATTCAAAATTTATCATTCAGAGATTGAGATTTTTTTTTGTTTAATTCTGGACCGAAATAACTTTTAAATTACATCTGGTAGCAAAGTAAATCTGTAGGTCACTGCTTAGCAGCTAACCATTTTGATGGAGGGCACTTTCCACAAATATGAAAAAAAATAAAGCGCTCCGGGTTGTCCTGCTTACTACACGGGCCCCCTTGATTTCTCTCTGCTATTTCGTCTTGCTCACACTGCCGGTTTCAAGGAGAAAAAGCGATGTTTCAGAACCCTGAGAGAGTAGCATATCAGTTAAACTTGAATATCATCATATTGAGCATTGGGACTGTGGGGTTACTGCCTAATATAGGGTTTCATTCCTTTCACCAACTTGTGCTGCAGCAGTCAGGAATTTTCTCTTCAGCAGCAACCTGGCGCAAGTAACTTTTTAAGAGAGGCTTTCTAATGACGTTCAGATTAGATCTGCGTCTTAACCAAAGTGGGCTTTAAGGTTTAGGAATTCTTACAACACGAAATGCGATGCAACCTTTTCCCTGGGGTCTCTACAGTGACACAAGTGCCTCTTCCACTACAGAAAGATAAGCCTTAACTTTCTGCATTATTTTGGCAGAGCCCAGGCATTGTCTGAACAGCTTTTGATTATTTTAGGGCGCAGGTATCATTAAATGGGCTTATAACCAAACCATGGAATCAGCCTATGTACAAGTACATTAAAGTGTATTCCTCTTAAATATGCGAAGTGCATTGTGTCTACGGTGCTTGGTTCATCAAGAACCATCCTTCATTATGTCCATGTCTTTATTGTGTTTGAGGGTGGGGAGCTCCAAAGCAGTCCAGGGCTGGTACGAAAAGCCATTATCATCAGGTGAATACATGCAGCTATCCTTCAATACTTTGAAAGCCTACAAGCATGGCATATTTTATCAAAAATATGACTTCACAACCTTACTCCTAGACAATTACAGAATGGTATACGTTTCAAACCCTGTTCAATTTATTAGCTTCTTCTGCTATGGAATGGTTTTCAGAAAAAGGGCTGTGTCTAGTTCGGGAGACCTGACATACAGAAGTATTTTCTTGTGCTTCTTACTCATAACGGTTCAATACAGTAAAATCACAGACACCATCTTTAAAACCACCATCATTTAATGGGGGTTTGTGACCACAAAATTATCACTTCCATTAACCCTTACAAGTTCAACACCTGACATGAGGGGGGCATCCATTAATTAAAACATGTGATTACAATGTGGTTTCTTATTTCAAAGAAACAAGTGACTACTGTGGTTCCAGAACAGCAAGAGCACAAGATTTACGAGCTCTTAGGTGTGGTCTCCTAGACCTGCACTGGCTCACTCACGAGATAGCTACACACAGCTGGCTTACCATTAACACATTTTTAAGGCTGTTGAGCACGTGATCTTTCCTTTGACGGCCAGGGTCTTCTAGTCTTCCCCTCTCACTAACCTACAATCTTCTTTAAATGGGCAAATGAACAAATGAAGCATATGCTGCAATCCTTAAACGTACTCGTGCTTCAGACACGAGAAATAAGCAAGTACCACCAATGAAATGGTCCTGCAGTTAGGTGAGTGGTTGGAGTAAGACCATGTCTATTGCAAATCATATTGATATCCCGTGTGGAGTCCTCAAATATGCGGAGAGCTGGCCATCATGCACTTATCAGGTCTTACCTATGCACAGCTTTATCTTTCTAGTGAGAGCACGCAACACATACAGATCTGTTTACAGAGTGGCTTTTACACAGTCCCTTTCAATTACTGGCTACAGTGGATCAGCTGGCTTTAAGGGACTAACACGTTTTCCCAGTAGCGTTACTATCAGATCATGGTATTTCATGGATGTTAACACCCTAGTTGACGACAAGGACTCAGGAGCAACTTGCTTCTCTCAAAAGTGATCTCTGACAAAAACCTTCTTAGAAAAAAATCGCAAGATGTTACTATTGCCAAAGTTAAGTGTCCACTCCATCAATCTCAGCTCTCATTAGGAAGTACATCTTTCCAGGGCTGAAGAATCGCTCACAAACTTCATTAAGAACACAAAGCTAGCTAAAAATCCATTTTAGTGTAATTTTACTTAACTTGATGAATAAGTTACTTAACTTTGGCAATGCTCGTTTTAGTAGAGATTAATTAGCCGCAGATTCCTCACCTTTTGAAAATTCCCCAGGAGTCAGACTGGATCCGGAACTTTTTTCATAGTACCTCTGTGTGGGATTCGGATGCGACGTCGGTGTAAGTAGAATCAGTGTTGGACAGGACGATCTGGGCCAACTGTGCAGGAAGGGATGTCTGCATCAGAGTCAATTTACCTGGGTCTCGGGTAGTTGAAGGAACAGGAGCCGGAGGCAAGATTGGCTCAGAGGGACCATCAGGTGCCAAAGGCGAATTCACTGGTGGTATCCCAGGTGGAAGGGCTTTTGGCTCCATGGGACCCAAAGGTGCTCCAAAAGGTGTTGGTAGGGACCCAAAGAGCGGGGGCATAGCTGCAGGGAACTCTGCAACCTGGTGCGGTGTGGATGGAGGCACCAGATACATGGTCTACAGCAGAAGCAGCAGCAGAATTGGATTCGAATTTGGAAAACTTCAAGGTTGAGATGGTTGGCGTTGCTTACGTGCTTGCTCAGGGGAGTGTCGCAAAGGAGCAGCACTTTTCTCTTGTGCTTACCTGGGGACTAGGAGCATGACAGAGTGGCCTCTGGAGCGGCTCCGTGGACTCTGCAAATGTGACTGAACCTTGAACACAGAGCGGGACATGGAGCGGTCCTGGTGCTGGGTTTTCTTATGCTTGGAAAACAAGTTTCACCTCACGTTCCCTGATGGCCTACCGTCATGGACATCTGTTTGTGACAGTCAATAAAACCTGTCATTTTAGGGGGTGACATCTCTTGCACCTTGTAGGAATTTTCAAGAAAATTAAGGTAAAAATGTCTTAGAGGTGAGAGGAAGCTCCGGATCTGCATCTGTTGGCAAACAAAGATAGGAACGGTCATCAGCACAGGTGAGTGGTATCTTTATGTGCCCACACATGATTTCTGGAGCAGAACGGCTTTAGCGAGGGGCCGTACGGCACCCCCTTCCAGTGCACAGAGGTACTACGAGAACTATGAAAAAAAGTTTTGAGATTCAGTCTGATGCCTCAGATATATTCAAAAAGTGAGGAATCTGCAGATAAAAGTCTCTATCTGTAAAGATCGTTAAAAATAGTTTCTTGTAACTATAAGAGGTGGAGAAGGTGGTACGCCTCAGGTGCCTGAGGGCGACACTGAATTCCTGCTGATGAAAAAGACAATCTGCAATTTAATTTAACATGGAAGTACAATGGAAGCCAGGGCACCATCAAACTAGAGACAAAGCTGTGAAAGAAATAACTAAGCAACAAATGTTCTACATCCACGCTCCCAGAACCTGTAATGACATCCTCATATCCATCAGAACAACGCCACACATCAAAATGTTTGACACAGCCGAAGATTGCCTCTTTAAAGCACATATCATTGTGACACAGTAAATATTAAATCCTCTGGCCTCCAAGAACTCAGCAGCCTCCGACTGGAAACAGACTGCATCTCTTCTTTCGATCCTGTCCAGCAACATTTAATATTCACAATAATGCAATATAAATTTTTCATTCAAAAAACAGAACTGTCTCTTAGAAAGAAAAGCAATACTAAGTACTTTTTATAGAAGCTAGTCACACCACAACCTTAAGAACATCTCTTAAAGACACACAGAATGACAGGTACTGATGATATTTCAACCTAGCAGACAAACCATACATTGGATTGCACTTAAAATATTTAAATCACTTCTATTGCACTAAAGCAGCATTACCAGAGTGTGATAAACATTTAAAGATCTAGCACTTACCAACAAGGTTTTTAATTAATTTGGCAAATTCTAGTATGGTGTGCTCTTCAGGATTCCCCTGAGGAAGAAATTAATATCTGTCATGAAACTCATTAAAACATATCAACTTTGCTTTCACGCCATGATTACGGAAGTGAAAATGTTCAAATGATTAACATTAGGCATTTTAACTGTAAATCTGTGACCCTGATATAATTTATTAGACCAAAGGTGATTCATATTGATGTTTCACATGTGTTTTATAAAACACTGTGTTTTTGTTAGATTATTTAAGGGAAGTAAAGCAGTTTAAACAGGTAAAAAGCAAAGGAGAAACAAATTTAGGTTGAGTCTCATCAGAGGGAACTAAGTTGTGTCCAATAATTTCCAGTCCGATCCCCAGGGGCATTCAATGCTTGTTGGTAGGAAATGATAAAAGGTGCAGTTTTCACAGGTTCCCTGACTTGCGTGTGAGTGGGTTCAAATTTTAGCCTCTGGGTGTTCCAGATCCTTGATCATTGCACTCCCAGGGAACTGGTTCGATGATCAAGTAGAAGGCTTGTCAGTTGGTAAAATTAGCCGACAGTGAAATGTTTTCTGTTAGGTGAGTAAATAAGAACCAGAATCTGGAGGTATCCTGGGCCTTTGTCCCAGCACTCTCTATGCAGAGTACACATGACTCTGAATTTGAACCTGGCATTAACTGGGAGACAGCAGAGTGTTTTCACTGAGCGTCTGATTTGGGCGTGCTTGAGGAAGTTTCAGCACAAGAACACAGTCTGACTCTGTAGTCTTTATAAGCAGTAATACGTTTTTGAGAGGACCAGGGTAGTGGTGTTACAAAACTCCAGACATGCGGTAACCAAAATTCTTACCAACTGCAAACATTGTTCAGGTTGGAATAGTGGTACTGTCTTGCAAAGTAAGATAGCTGGATAACCACACTACTCCACTGGCCTAAGTTAAGAAGGTCAGGTGGCAGTCACATAATATCCCTAAATTTCCAACTCAGGGAGGATGATGAAAACATTCCAAGGACTGGGGGCCAGTTGAAGGGTAATACATCTGACAGTTGCTCTCATAACTAGGATGTCACTTTGTTCTCCATTCATACAGTGAAAACTTAATTAAAAAAAGAGAACATGGGTCAAGTTAGATGTGATGCTAGCTATGTTGTGCAGTGTTACTTATTTAAAAGTGGATTGCGTATCGTCTGAATACATTCGAAAGTTCACATGGAGCTAGGCCAGCAATGCTGCCAAAGGACTATTGTAGATGTAATTTTTCTTATGTATTTCAGAAGACCTTTTAATTGCAGAGGAGAACGGATCACCTGAGATTTCTAAACAAATACATCTGTAAAAATGTTTATTATTTTCTGTGACCCAATATAAAGCATAACTTCCAATAAGTAGATTTTCCCTAGACAGACAGTCTGAAACTTTTCTTTTTAATATAAGAATAGACTCAATGCGTACTCACACACAACTACAGTTACTGATCAATTAATGATAACTGAAAGGTAATGGCAGGATTACTTACTGATTGCTGAAGTCCTATTTTCACCTCATTAACAAAGGATTGTGCAGTGCTTGATTCGGAGGTAGCCCTCAAACTGAAGATCGGAAACTCCTCATTGAACTTTGCTATTTTCAGAGATGGGGTAGGCCCTCCATTGGTGTGCCCACCCAGTAGTGTCATGGGAGCACCCACTCCCTCACTCAATTCAGCACAGGTCCTGGTCGGTGTCAGCGTTTTGGGTGTTGGGGTACAGTACCAGCATCTATGACTGATGTGTACCGGCCTCTCCTTTCAGTCAAGTGGCTTGAGGCAGATTGGGACCCTTCAAGTCTATTTTTTGAATGAGTGCAAATATTTGTAAACATTACGCACATAGGTTTTGAAATAAGGATGGAGAATATTTGCATGTGTGAACGTGGAGGAAATTTTACCATCCCTATCGGTGCACTAGACATTAACGTTTCCCTCAGCTGACTGAGAACAGGGTTATATTTTTGGAAAGGGCAACTGTAGTCTTTAAGGTCCGATCCCAGAGACAACAGCAAGGACAGCCAACACTCACTTCCTCTCCTGCACCTTCATCTTTAGGACCAGTTGGAGAGGGTATGCAAGGTTCCTCACCAGTGTCAGCCTGTTAAGGTTGTACATTGCTACCGGCACACAGGCAATACCATGACTGGGCCTTCTGGGAAGAGAGCAAGAGTGCCCGCTGATGCAGCCATGGTTCGTGGATTTTTAAACTGCAAAAGAGGTCCTGAACAAAATCAGTAGTGGCCTGCTGCCCAAAAGCAAGGAACTGGAACCAAACTAAGAGGTTTTTGTCAAACAGTTTTACAGTAAATTGATCATGCCATTATGTGTGTCTCGTTTCAGGCAAGTTCTGCAAACAAACATAATAGTGTTTGTATTCAGGGACACTGGCTTTAAAACTGTGTTTTTCTACATTACCATTTAGATTGTTTGTGACTTGAGGGCTTTGTGCTATTTGACTCGTTTTTACTGTACAAATATTTATACTTCGAGATATTAAAGAGTTGTGTCTTTAAAAATCCCACAACCTAGACTGGAAATTTCCGTCTATAATGCAACTTTATTAACTGTTGCGGCGTATCTAATTTCAGCCCCACAATCACTTTCTGTAAGCTAGGTCTTTTGTGTTCACCCATGTCTCTTGGGAGAGTCAGGGAAGTTTGGAGGCCAACTTTCTCACTGAGTACCCATTGCGCCTGACAGCAGAGAACCCTTAATAATGCTTTGTAGCCCTTGTGACTGCAAGACTTAGAGAAACAGCTCAGAATATAAGATAAAAAGACAGAGGAAAAAAGGATAAAGGAAGAGACTGCATGAGATGGGCATAGGACAAGATTGAGGGATTCTCAAATGAAAAAGGGCGAAGGCAGGAGTCTGCCAAAAGGACAGGACGATCCCAGAGAAGATTAGGGGAGAATTAAAGGATGAGACAAAAGGAGAGGGAGAAAAGATACAGAGGAAGTCACAGAAGAAACTGAGAAAAGATAAATGACAACATTCACATATTTTCTTACTACGCCATAATCCACTAAACAACACAGACAGTGCAAGGGCCTAGACTCAAGCTCTGAAGGAGCTAAATCAGGGAGCTGCTAAAGTCCAGCTGAGAGACAAACGCCGCAGCTGCTGTTAGCCGAGACAGTTTCATGATGACTAGCCTAGTGGCAACTACATGCAATCTTGTTAGCTGTCAAGTCACGGAAAGCTTACTCTCCTAGATGGGTGGTTCACTGGGCCAACTTGAGACTGAGCTACTGACATTACAATTTGCAAGTCCGGCTGAAGGAGTGCAGCAACAGTTTACACAACAGAGCTGAGAAGTCTGTGCTAATTCTACTTCTGAGGCTCCAACCTCACGGTGTATGGTCATATGTCTTAGACAGTTTGTGATGGTTCGAGACGGTGGAGGGGAAAGGGTACAGTACAGCAGCCGGATGCTTCGTTCAACGCTCACAGTGAGGATATACTTATGGAGCCTTGAGGTAATCAATTAACACAACGACCAAATGTAGGCTGTAGGGGTTGTAAAAAGCAAAAATGAAGACTGAACACCTTGCCGCCCAGCCCCGGAGTCTTCTCGATAAGCACTATACCTCACAATAGCTTAGTGGATAGACACACATACCAGTAACTCAGCAAGGCCTGGCACTCGGGTCCTAAACCCTTCATTTAGTTTTTGCAATTCACAGGGCAGCTTGCAAAACAAAAGCAGGGAGCAATACTTGCACTAATATATACTGCAGCAAAAATGCACTAAGTGAATGTGAAATTATAATGTAAAATTCAATATCTATGCTTGCACCATGCTAAAGCTATGCCCTTGCGGAGGTTAAGTGCATGAACATACAAATTCAAGAAATAAATAAGTGTGCAAATTGCAGATTTGTAAACAGTAAGAGACCAACAGTGTATGCGAATACAATATAATTTAAACAAATCGTTTGCAACTAATAGATTTTGCATCGTCGTCCACTTGTGCCATTTTTGCAAAATACAAAGAGAAAGGGAAAAGAAGTGGCTTGTGCAACATGCTTACCAGGTTGACTGGACTGCTGACATTGTTGTTCATCAAGGACACCAATCCATTCACAAGGTCACTGAAAGAGATTAAGGAAATGTAGTTTAATAGCCACAAAGGGGCAGAATGAACCTCTGCCAATAAGCTACACCCATTTTCTTAAAAAGCCAGAACTCAACTGCAAAGAACGTTTACCGCAATCGAGTCCGAGGCAAACCTAAAGTGCATGCATTATTTAGTACACATCAAAGGCTACATTTATTCTAACAGGTGAAGACCCGAGAGCCCATGTACATAAAATACGCTTCTCGTTATCATCACGTATGGACAATTGAGATTCTAAACGTCATATTGGCAATTTCTTTTTAAACATCTCCGGTAGAAATCGTGTTTCTCATGTTAAAGGCAAAAAATTAAAACAATGTTTCACCATTAAGAGCGAGAAAAGGTAAAGCACTGTTGCTGCCCATAACCATTTTCTGCAAATGGAATCTGACTGTGAAAGTGCACAAAATATCAAAACTATCACGTTACTTGCTGGAGTGACTTTTTCTGATGGCACGAATTAATCTAGCTTTATTCTTAATTCCATTTCTGCTGAAACAATATTGCTTTGATACTTTCCCAGAGTCCCACACAAACAAATGTTTACTAATTTACATGGTAATAAAATGTTATTCACATAAATGGCATATTATAGAAATGTGACTACTTTTGGTCTTGAACACTTGAATGACACGTAAACACACAATGTTGGTCACTTACTAGACCCTGTAGTTTGCTTTGACAGCTCAAAAGGGTACAAGATTTGTTAGAGGTTATCTGTAGGGAACATTATGCTATTCCTTTTGAACTTCGAATTAAGCCGAGAACAAAGCAAACAAACAAACGTTGCGACATTAAAATCAGAGACTGGAGGAAACTGTCCCCCACTGAAATTCGAGTTTACATGCTGAAGCAACGGAACAGCTTACATCACCTGACAAAAAAAAGGAACGACCAAGATAAAATGTTAGATTTTTTTTTTAGATACTTCTTAAATGTCTTTGTTCCGAAGTCAACAAAACCTTTCAAAAACTATTCGCAAAATAATCAATAGTTCACTCCTGAGCTGGCTAAGATTAAACGGATTTTAAGCCAATATGACTGGATATGGTGAAGACACTACGAGGAGGTAGCCAACGCAAAGTATAAAGAACATCCCAAGCTTTATTAAGAAACAATTCCAGTTAGGAAAAAATATATTTCTTAGTGTAATCATTAAGTTGCCTAATTTGACTAAATAACTCAGATTCATAGATAACGTCCAACAATCTATATCACAATCATCCTCCGTTCCAAAATCCAAGACTTGATGTAACCAGATAGCCACGTACTTTGAGACCACAATATCGAACATTTTAATTAAATGTAATGCTCTCCCATAGCATGTCTACGGAGCCCTGATGTGTAAAATAGTCCATCAGAATCGCCGCAATTAACAAAGTTTGAAGCTATTTCTCCAACAAACGTCAACTGAGATGTTTTCCTTCGACAATCGAGACCAACTAATGACCCCGCACCAGCACAAATCCTTCACGGTCCTGTTCTCCTTAGAACCAGATATTTTAGTTGCTATATTCAAACTGCAGTTTGATGTACAGAGAAGTTCTGCTTGGAAGCCAGTTGTTGTGAAATCCTTAGTGGAAAAGCCTAGTGTAGATCTCAAGCTGTTGAGCAACGGCAAAGCTCACTCCTGGTTTTCTGAAAAAGTTCTACTTGCAGTTGATGACATTTTTTGAAGCACCAACTGTTGGATCCACATCAAGCAGGTTTCATACTGACCACAGTACGGATATGGTGGTGGTGTCTGTCCTCTATGATCTCATGAGGGTGGCGAATACGAGAGAGGAAGCTGGCTTTGTCTTTCTCAATTTAATTTTAGATTAATGGAAACAGGGATCCATGGCACAAGCCTGAAAAGGATCCTTTTGTTTCTTAAGGTAAGAAAACAAACTGTGACCAATACATCCTTCTTTTCCAAGCCCACAATTCCCAACTATGTAACAACGCAGGAAACAATTTTGTCTCAGCTACTATTTACTATTTATTGACGCCCACTTGCACTAGCTCTTTATGAGTCGATGGCATTTTTTTACATGTACCTGATGATGCACAATCAGTGTTTGGAATGAAGAAAGTTTTAAGTCCGGACTCCTCACGGAACCAGGAGATCACAAATGTAGTACAGTAAACAAGAAACCAAATGTTGATTTTTTTAGTTAAACCCAGAAAGACTGAAATCCTCCTAGTTCCAAACAGTCCACAAAAGTGCCTCACTGCCCCCTCCCCCTTTGAAATGGGACCATGCCCTATCGTAGCAAACTAAGTGAGAAACCTGGAGATCACTATTGACTCTAATCTATCACTCAACAACCAAACAGCAAATGTAGCTAAAATGTGTTTTTGACAACTAAAATGTTTTAAGAATGTGTTGCCTTTTCTAGAAGAGACTCTACATCCCCTAGCATACCCTTTGCTCAACTCTTATTGTAGTTTTTTGAAGATTTCATCACACAAGGTGGGTTACAGCTAATGGGGTCTATAAACAGACCTTATCATGATACATGGTACCTAGCTTTTGAGCACTCCTGGCTTGACTCCCAAGGGGGTTTACCAGTTGGCCATTCAGATAGCCAGCAAGTTGTAGAATAATTAACAACGTTAAGACATGGTAAGTGGTAGGAGGAAGCAATGGTCACGCAGAAGGGTCAGTGTTCTAAATGAGATAAGATTGGGAGCTCTGAGTGAGTGCATTGATTTCTTTACTTAAGTCTTGGGAACACTCCCAAGTAAAGAATGCTGGAGAATACTAAAGATGGTTAGCCATGACTCGCACATGGAGTCTTACTACATAGAGTATCTGCAACTTAGTAACTGCCAGGGTCTGACCACAATACAGAAAACTGAATACTCCCTTCTATCCTGGACGGACCACATCATCTTTGTCACTGTCAAGCCCAGCCGAAGTCAAAGCAAGTAATAGTTGGAACACTTTCCATGTTTGTCTACAGCTACCTAAACATAAATAATTTAGAGAAGTTTATATTAACATTACAGACCTGTCGGATTTTCCAGGGCTGTCCGAATAAGATACTTACTCAATACGCAGTAGCAGGATTCCTTGCTTGATAGGGTTTGGCAAGATTGGCGAGACCACCTAAGCACTGTCCAAACAAGTTGCAGACAGTTGGTTTGCAGATGATCTGATTTAAAAACATCAGGGCAGTGCAGTGTAAGAAAAGAAGAAAATAATCCCACCTTTCTGGAGTGCATTTTGAGTGCCTGGTTCATACTAACAGGTACAAGCAAGCACAGTAAGTGCATAACGGTCTACTGTCACTGAAGCAACCTACAGATAACTAGCAGCGACCAAATCAACAGAACCTACCCATGTTTTCAATAAAAGGAGATTTTGTAAGCAAAAGTGACAATCAAGGTAATCATTTTGCCACCTCCGTTACTACAGTAAACTGCAGAGTTACTCAAGGTTATGTTTAATCAAGTAGTAGCAGAGATACTTACAATTACAATTTCATGCTTCGAGACCTCATTACTCTGAAAAGATGGCACCAAAGCAAAGATTATACACCTAATCTGGTATGTCTAATCATTAAAGAGAAAAAAGCTCATAAACATCTTTATACACTATTGAAGCCCTCACAAGACCAAAAAACAGAAATCACTGCCTTCAGAAATTAACAAAAACTAAACTAGACCCAGGCCACCTACCGGCCAGTCGTGCTATTTCCCTTAATTGGAAAAGTAATGAAAGCCATAACTTTCCTGCAAAACTCCATATAGAAATGATTACCAGCAGCCTCTGTAGCACAGCTCACTGACATGCCAGCGTTAAAGCATACCTTGGCACTCATGCATATGTGGTTCATGGTCAACTCTATTTATACCTACAGAGGAACTGGAAAATCCAGCACTGGATGGGCCAACACAGTCTCTAATTTAAGCAGTGAAGATAAATATTCTTTGGACCCTGCCTGCACCTGCAAAAACAGCCCAAGTGCATACCCATAGCCTCACTCAAGTACTCCACAACATAAGGGTACTGTTTGACTGCCACTTCTGCATCTCACCTTACATAGTATCCTACAAAATTGCCCCAATCCTTGCAATGATAATTGCTTTTTGGATTACTGCCCGCTTCCTCAGAGGCCACAGATGCGAATCTCAAAGGGGAAGGTGTACCACGTAATCAGGGACAGACCAACTCTGGGGTTAGTAACTGATAAACGGGTTGAGCCTGCAGTTGCAGTCATAAAGCATTGATCAATTTTATTGCAACTTCTAAACAGTAGGAAGTTGCTCCTTCCATACCACTCCTAGTTGTGATTCTTAGGAGATCTGACTCAGAAAAGCGCTTAAATACATTGTTAAAAAATCAAACATTCTTTTTACAAATTGCAGGGTTTTGTTAACCCCAAAACACTGCTGCAACAGATAATGTAGCACAAAGATACTCACTCTACCACCCCTGGGGAACAGCAGCATTGTCATGCTGTTTACTTGATTCAGCACGAACGTCCAAAGGAATGTTAAACAAATGTGCAAACATTTATTTAGTCTTTAACTGAACTAAAGGAAAAAAAAGCACAAAAGATGTCCTGCACCACTTACGTTTTGGAACACCTTCATGTTTAAATACGTCCTGCAACAAACTTGTAATAATATGAAAAAGTCTCTTCACAATTTAAAAAGGTGCACTTCCCCAACATGTGGCAATTTATCAATTAAGGACAACAGATTACATCATTGCACTCAGGGGGATTTATGAGGAGAGATAGTTTTCAAACATGAACTTAGAAACATTCATGCCATTCCACATCTGTGACTATAATGCCCTTAGTGTGCCAACAGGCAAGTCAGTTGACAGGACACGCCCTACTAGGTATAGATTGTTGTGACACATTATACATTAAAGTGCATTAAATCAAACACAAGAGACGTTTTTGAACAGCGCACACTCTGAACTGAAGGATTTCAAAGTGCTCCCATATGTGACAATTAAGAAAAATGAGGCAATGTGAAATTAAACAATTCCCTAATATCACACAATATGGTCAAATAGAGAAGCTGGGATTGATCCCAAGTTTTCTGGTTTCACAATGTGCAAGTATACAAAAGATTGGTAAATCTTTCCCAGTCTCATTTTACATCAAAAGTTAATGCTCAGTTTTTAATTCTTGGTGTTGGTGCTCAAGATCAGAACTTAGGAAACGGACAGATTCAAAGCCACATGAAGGTTTAGCTCATTTGGCTTTAACGAGGCACCTGGGTCGAGCGGGGCTCAAGCCTTAAGTGGCTCGCTCACCTCTAACACATACTGAAAATGAAGGGGACAGAAGCATTGGAAGGGCATTATTTGACCATGATCAATCATTTGGTGAAGTAGGAGTATCAACACCACCGTGCAGGAATCCTTGTTTATAAGTCTATAACTTTCGCACTACACCACATTTTTAGTTAGTGGGGTATGACACTGGGTGTTCTCTCACCATATGTAAAATCAAATGATTGCTTTGTTATAGTCTAGTTTGCATATCACATACTTGCTATTAGTGTTTAGTTTGAGTTAAGTTCTTCCTACCTCTGCCAAGAAAGGAGCTGGGAAATATGTTCTAAAAGTGATTGCCCAAGAGCAGACAATTTGCACAAGGGTCAGCTGGGTTTAAAAAACATCATGTGTTCTGGTTCCATAATTCCTATCTTGCTCATCACACAAAAGAGGTGTGAGTGGTTCTGATGTTGAGACTCTGGACTACTACCGCCACTGTGAAAACTACCAATATTTTTAGTAACAGCCACAAATAACATTCTGAATAAGTGGTAAAGATAGGATTAAACGTCAAATCTCAAGGTGTCATGTCCTTTTTTGCTTGCTCACCTCAGTGAACTGCACACCCTATTGGAGAGTCTGTCACTGATTCTTCTTTATAGCACTCAGCATGTAAACTGAGCCCATTTCTAAGAACTCCTAATGTTTACAGATAAGATGCATAAGGAGATTGTAAGGCATAAGATTCTATTTCCATACAATTCAATAATAAAGTTACTTCCTTTATAAAAACTGATACACCAAATCTAGCTACTGCACGCAGAGAAGACTTATTTCAGGGTGCAGTAGAGGAATAGCAACTCAAATAAGGCTTAAGACAGTATTGTCAACTTTAGGTCTCTTCCAGAGACAAGGGGCTTAATTTAGAGGGCACTATGGAAAGAAACAATCAAAATAACTGCTTTGCTACCCTTAGTGCAACTTACACCTGCATCCCCAACTCCCACACTGCTTACATTAACGTTGCCCTCGGTCTAATCGCAGGCTATACATGTTTGACCATTGGGAAAATGTTTGTACTTGCACATCATTTAACAAAAGCTTAAAAAAGCCTATTAAAAGAAACCCGGCATCTACTTTTTGAATCTGGCAGCTGAAGTAAAGGCACGGCCGGAGGATCGTGTGATGCAGTCAGTGAATAAACAAATTAAGAAGTTATTCTGAGGGGCACTGAGAGGGAGGGCAGGGAGGCATGTGAGGGACAAACTGTGCACATGCTGGTGGCTGAAACGTGCAACAGGGTTTTAAAAATTGCAAGCTATATTGGTTAAGGATATTTTAAGCTTCCTTTTAGTGGCAGATGCTCCTAGCTATTCATGCACAAACCTAAAGAAAGCAAGTGATAAAAAGAAAATATTAGCTCCAGTTTCATTTAAGAAGTCTCACGCTTCTGGTTTTTTTTTTTTAGCAGTCTTTACTCGACATAATAGGCAGCTGAAGTGGTCTCAAGGTAGAAACTTTCAATTAAAAAAACGGACTAAATATGGTCTTTTGGGGTACAATCTCTCTATGGAATTGGCTATCTGACTTCATGGTCAAGCATAGCACTGCACCTCAAACTAGTAACAGGCTTTCTCGAATTTAGGTGGTTCTTGAAAACACAGGCCCTCGAGTAGACCTTTGGTTAACCGGGTTCCATGTAGAATGCTATATCTTCAGTCCGCCTCAAGTCTAGCCAGTCAGATGTCTAAAAGCCAACTATTTTCATTTTCCCATTCTCTCCACTAATTGTTTTGCCTCCACTGACTTTATTTACTTTCTCAAAAGCTTTACTAAGCACAACCACAAGGAATTTTACTATCTATCTTGGAAAGCTACAGACAGACATTTTCCTGGTACTCGCACCAGAAGAAAGGGTGTTAATGTAGAGTAGGTACTGCATTTACTTAGGGTTAACTATGTTTTTAAAAAAAATCTGCGATACTGGGTGGTACACTCGTCCTACCTACAAGGTGACAGACAGAGGATTTTCAGCAGGCAATTGGGTTGAAACATGCAACCCATTCAATTAGCAGAAAGACGGTGAAGCAGAATAGCGTAAACAACCTTCTACTTCAACAACATTAACTGTCCACCATCTACTCAACTAGAAAATCTATTTGGACTTTGGGACCGCCCTGCGAACGCAAATGACTGTGGGACCCCTGAGTTGACAAGGACCATTTTACAGTTGAGGCAACTGAGAGCATCATGAAAAGGGTATTTCTCTTCATTTCTGTGTGCGTACAGCACACAATTTTGAAAAAACACAATGGGCCTGCTAGTGGGCCAAAACATACATTCTGCTGTACCTCATAGGTAATGTCTACTTAGGGGTCCTAGCGCCAATATCCTTTATAGCCTTCTCAATCAAGATTCTGCTACAATGATTGCTCTCTACTTCAGTAATTCTTTCAAATGGGAGTGTCCTTACTACATTTAGATAGGAAAATGGAACTCTCATTACAGTGAGCAGGACATGCCTCCCCTTTCCCAAGTACAACGGTAACTACTACGACGGAGACGTCAGCTCTTAAAAATGTTCTACCATTCCCTTTACCTGAGGGTGTTGCATACCATGTTTGAGTACAAGCAGTGCTTGAAATACCACTGCTGACCAGATGGTGTATGCCCACATGAAGAAAGCCCTTATCACGAAGTTTGGCTTGGCCACTGAACAGAATCGGCTGAAGTTAAGGGAAAGCCAGAAGCAGTCACACCAGTCATAGGTGCATTTGGTGAATTCTTCTAACAAGGCACTGGATGGAGGGGTGAAGGGCAGCAAAGTAAATGATTATGACAGAATGCTCGATTACAGAGCACATTTTAAGTAACTGTTTTACAGAGTTGTGCCAGCAACTAATATATAACAAGCTTATATGCCTAGAGAGAGCTAAGGAATGAACTGAACTCTGGATCAGCACCAGACAGTCAAAGAAAGTACTCAGGAATGACATCAGGAAATGTGGTTCAGGTTCTGCTCGACAGAGGGGAAGTCAGGAAAATACAAAGAAGTTCCCCAAAGGACCCAAAAGAGTTTGAAGGAAATGATTCCTATTCACATTTAGAAAAGAGGGGCGGTTTTGATGGGCAGAAGCCTAGGGCACCCTTTCACCCCCCAGTGTTATGACTGTTGCTGGAGTGCAAACTTTATGAAACTTGTGACATTAAAGTATAGTGAGAAATAACATATTAAATCGAAATTGTGAATTAATAAATAAAAAGATGTAGCTGAGATGGTGGACACCATAAACAACATGTATAAACATGAGAAAATAATGTCTATTAAAAATGTATAGAGTTTAATAATTAAATTAACTGAATAAATAGTATTGCTAGGTACTAAAAGGATTAATAGTTTAAATATTATGAAATGTTTTATTATACATGTTTTAGCATTGGTTTTAAAAGGTCTCCCATTTTAGTAATTTTCCAGAGGCAATGTTTTAAAAGTGTTAACTCTGCAAAATGATGTTTCTCTAAGCATCCCACGTGATTTGCTCACTGTGGAAAAGTTATGTGCTTCTGTTATAACATTTGTCTGTCTTCCTGCGATGAGATGATGTGTAATCAGGAACAAGTCTTCAGTGCTTAGGTATAACCTGCAACAACTGCACTGATCTGCGGAAACTGATGACCAGGGGCAGAGAAGAAGAGCCAATCATGGGAACAAAAAATTAAGATACTTCTGAAACGTGGATCATAAGTTACTGGTTGAACACTATAACAACCCATAGTGTGACCAATAGAAACTTAGCTAGTTGATTTCTAGGATGTGATATAGCAAAGTTTACGTGATGTAAGGGCAGTTCCTTGCAAGTCCCCAGCTGCCTACAGATTCTTCGTAAGCTAGTGAAATGATGTGTTCCTGTTATCTTCGCTTTTATTTATGATTCTGTCAGTTCAGATGCATTAAGGCCATACATTACTGAACTGCTCCCTATTATGCCATTGCCCAATGAAAAAGATCAGATGCTCCACTGATGAAGTCGGTGCTTGTTGAGTAATTTAGGATTGGTATAACCAAATGTGCACTTGTCTTTCTTGCATATTTTTACGTTTGCCCACTTTAGAAAATGCAAACGCTATTTTTGGTAAGCGCCATAGTCAGAAGTTTAAAAAAAAAAAAATGTCTTTTGCATGAAGCCTAATGAAAATGTCACTTACCCAGTGTACATCTGTTCGTGGCATTAGTCGCTGCAGATTCACATGTTTCGCACAGTCCGCTGCCTGGTGTTGGGCTCGGAGTATTACAAGTTGTTTTTCTTCGAAGAAGTCTTTTTTGGTCACGGGACCGAAGGACTCCTCCCTCTTCAGCTCCATTGCGCATGGGCGTCGACTCCATCTTAGATTGTTTTCCCAGCAGAGGGTGAGGATGGAGTTGTTTGCTATAAATAGTGCCCATGCAATGGAGTGAATACGTATGTACATAAAAAGTTTATAATAATTATTTACAAATGTACAAATGTTTAAGATTTAAGATCTACTTCTAAACGGCTACAGGCTTCCCGGGGAGGCGGGAGGGCACATGTGAATCTGCAGCGACTAATGCCACGAACAGATGTACACTGGGTAAGTGACATTTTCAGTTCGATGGCATATGTTGCTGCAGATACACATGTTTCGCATAGACTATAAAGCAGTTACCTCCCCTAAAAGCAGTGGTTTAGCCTGTAGGAGTTGAAGTAGTTTGGAATAATGTTCTTAGTACAGCTTGGCCCACTGTAGCTTGTTGTGCATTTAGTACGTCTACACAGTAGTGTTTAGTAAATGTATGAGGCGTAGACCAGGTTGCAGCCTTACATATTTCGCTCATAGGAATGTTTCCTAGAAAGGCCATTGTAGCACCTTTCTTTCTGGTTGAGTGTGCCTTTGGTGTAATAGGCAATTCTCTCTTGGCTTTAAGATAGCATGTTTGAATACATCTGACTATCCATCTAGCAATGCCTTGTTTAGAGATTGGATTTCCTATGTGTGGTTTTTGAAAAGCTATGAACAGTTGTTTTGTTTTCCTGATTAGCTTTGTTCTGTCAATGTAGTACATTAGTGCTCTTTTGATGTCTAATGTATGTAGTGCCCTTTCGGCCACGGAATCTGGTTGTGGGAAGAACACTGGCAATTCTACTGTTTGATTTAAATGGAATGGTGAGATTACTTTTGGTAGAAATTTTGGATTTGTTCTTAGAACTATTTTATTTTTGTGTATTTGAATAAATGGTTCTTGTATGGTAAATGCCTGTATTTCACTTACTCTTCTGAGGGATGTGATTGCAATGAGAAATGCGACTTTCCAGGTTAGATATTGCATTTCACAGGAATGCATGGGTTCGAAAGGTGGACCCATGAGTCTTGTTAAGACGATGTTAAGGTTCCATGAAGGAACTGGTGGTGTTCTTGGTGGTATAATTCTTTTTAGCCCTTCCATGAATGCTTTAATAACTGGTATTCTAAATAGAGACGATGAATGAGTAGTTTGTAGGTAAGCAGATATTGCTGCGAGGTGTATTTTTATAGATGAAAAAGCGAGATTCGCTTTTTGCAAATGTAGTAAGTATCCCACTATGTCCTTTGTAGAGGCATGCAATGGTTGGATTTGATTGGAATGGCAGTAGGAAACAAATCTTTTCCACTTAGATGCATAGCAGTGTCTAGTGGAAGCTTTTCTAGCTTGTTTTATGACCTCCATGCATTCTTGTGTGAGGTCTAAGTGTCCGAATTCTAGGATTTCAGGAGCCAAATTGCCAGATTCAATGATGCTGGGTTTGGATGCCTGATCTGTTGTTTGTGTTGTGTTAACAGATCTGGTCTGTTGGGTAGTTTGACATGCGGTACTAGTGAAAGGTCTAGTAGAGTTGTATACCAAGGTTGTCTTGCCCATGTGGGTGCTATCAGTATGAGTTTGAGTTGGTTTTGACTCAACTTGTTTACTAGATATGGAAGGAGAGGGAGAGGGGGAAAAGCGTATGCAAATATCCCTGACCAACTCATCCATAGAGCATTGCCTTGTGATTCGCGGTGTGGGTACCTGGATGCGAAGTTTTGGCATTTTGCGTTTTGTTTTGTTGCAAACAAATCTATCTGGGGTGTTCCCCAAATTTGAAAGTACTTGTTCAGAACTTGGGGGTGAATTTCCCATTCGTGGACTTGTTGGTGGTCTCGCGAAAGGTTGTCTGCTAGTTGGTTTTGGATCCCTGGAATAAATTGTGCTATTAGGCGAATGTTGTTGTGAATCGCCCACTGCCATATTTTTTGTGTTAGGAGGCACAATTGTGTTGAGTGTGTTCCTCCTTGTTTGTTTAAATAATACATTGTTGTCATGTTGTCTGTTTTGACAAGAATGTATTTGTGTGTTATTATGGGTTGAAAAGCTTTTAACGCTAGAAATACTGCTAACAGTTCTAGGTAATTGATATGAAATTTTGTTTGGTGTACATCCCATTGTCCTTGAATGCTGTGGTGATTGAGGTGTGCTCCCCACCCTGTCATGGAAGCATCTGTTGTTATAACGTATTGAGGCACTGGGTCCTGAAATGTCCGCCCTTTGTTTAAATTGTTGCTGTTCCACCATAGAAGCGAGAGGTATGTTTGGCGGTCTACCAACACCAGATCTTGAAGTTGACCCTGTGCCTGTGACCATTGTGATGCTAGGCACTGTTGTAAGGGTCGCATGTGTAGTCTTGCGTTTGGGACAATGGCTATGCATGATGACATCATGCCTAGAAGTTTTAGCACAAATTTTGCTTGTATCTTTTGGTTTGGAAACATAGCACTTATTACCTTGTGGCATGCTTGCACTCTTTGTGGACTTGGAGTGGCAATTCCTTTTGATGTGTTGATGGTTGCCCCTAGATATTGTTGTGTCTGACACGGTTCGAGGTGTGACTTTGTATAGTTGATGGAGAAACCCAGTTTGTGAAGGGTTTGTATGACATATGTGGTGTCGTTTGTGCACTTTTTTACTGTGTTGGTCTTGATTAGCCAATCGTCCAGGTAAGGAAACACATGTATCTGTTGTCTCCTGATATGTGCTGCTACTACTGCTAGACATTTTGTGAACACTCTTGGTGCAGTTGTTATTCCGAATGGCAACACTTTGAATTGGTAATGTATTCCTTTGAATACGAACCTTAGGTACTTTCTGTGAGAAGGGTGTATCGGTATATGAAAGTACGCATCTTTTAGGTCTAATGTGGTCATGTAATCTTGCTGTTTGAGCAGTGGAATGATGTCTTGTAGTGTGACCATGTGAAAGTGGTCCGATATGATGTAGGTATTTAGTGTCCTGAGATCTAATATTGGTCTTAATGTTTTGTCTTTTTTTGGAATTAGAAAGTACAGGGAGTAAACTCCTGTGTTTTTTTGTTGTACTGGTACTAACTCTATTGCATCCTTTTGCAGTAGTGCTTGAACTTCTAGTCCTAAAAGTTCTAAATGTTGTGGTGACATTTTGCGTGTTTTTGGAGGGATGTTTGGTGGGAATTTGTGGAATTCTATGCAATAGCCATGTTGGATTATTGCTAATACCCAATTGTCTGTTGTAATCTGCTGCCAAGATTGGTAGAATTGGCTTAGTCTTCCCCCCACTGGTGTTGAGTGAAGGGGTTGTGTGACTTGAAAGTCACTGTTTAGGTGGAGGTGTTTTTGGAGTCTGGAATCTTCCCCTACTCCTTGGGAATTGACCCCCTCTATATCCCCTGAAACCTCCCCTTTGGAATGAACCCTGATATGGTGTGGTTCTTGTTTGTTGGCTGGTGGTGTCTGTGGGTTGGCCACGAAACCCCCCTCTAAATGGAGTTTTTCTAAAAGAGCCTCTGCTGTCCGGGGGAGTAGAGTGCGCCCATGGCTTTGGCCGTGTCTGTGTCCTTTTTAAGTTTTTCAATGGCTGTGTCCACTTCAGGGCCAAAAAGTTGTTTCTCGTTGAAGGGCATATTAAGGACAGCCTGCTGGATTTCAGGTTTGAAGCCTGAAGTGCGGAGCCAAGCGTGTCTCCTTATGGTGACAGCAGTGTTGACTGTTCTCGCTGCAGTATCGGCTGCGTCCAGTGAAGAGCGGATTTGATTGTTTGAGATCGTTTGTCCCTCTTCAACTATTTGCTGCGCCCTTTTTTGGTATTCCTGGGGAAGATGGTCTACGAGAAGTTGCATCTCATCCCAGTGTGCGCGGTCATATCTGGCCAGCAGCGCTTGAGAATTTGCGATGCGCCACTGGTTGGCTGCCTGTGATGCTACTCTTTTTCCTGCCGCATCAAATTTTCTGCTTTCTTTGTCCGGAGGTGGGGCGTCGCCAGATGTATGGGAATTTGCTCTCTTGCGAGCTGCCCCTACTACTACGGAGTCAGGTGGTAACTGCGAAGTAATAAACACTGGGTCTGTGGGTGGTGGTTTGTATTTCTTATCCACCCTTGGGGAGATGGCTCTTGATTTTACGGGCTCTTCAAAAATTTGTTTTGCGTGCCGTAACATCCCTGGTAGCATTGGGAGACATTGATATTGGCTATGTGTAGCCGAGAGGGTGTTAAATAAAAAATCATCCTCTATAGGATCGGAATGCAGTTGGACATTGTGGAATTCTGCAGCCCTAGCCACCAGTTGCGAGTATGAGGTACTGTCCTCTGGCGGTGACGGCTTTGTGGGGTATGAATCGGGATCATTGTCCGGCACTGGGGTGTCATATAGGTCCCAAGCGTCTTGATCCTGATTATCTTGACTTATGGTAGTTTGCGCTGGTGAGTGCATTTGTGGCGGTGTTTGTGCCGGCGATGCCTGTTGTGGTGGAGAGGGCGGAGGCGTGACTTTTTTAACCACTTTGGCTTGTGGTTGTGCGTCATCCTTGAGAAGTCCGATCCTTCTTTTCCTTATTATTGGGGGAAGGGTTGATATCTTCCCTGTGTCTTGCTGGATGTACAGTCTCTTTTGTGTGTAGTCTGATTCTACACTTTGGAGCTCTTGTCCAAATCTGTGCATCTGGCCACTTATTCCTTGTTCCTCTGTGTAGGATGAAGGTGTGGAACTTTTCAGCGCCGAGAGAGAATCTTTTTTCGGCTTCGGCACCGACAGAATTTTTGTGGCTTTCGGCATTGTGTCTCGGTGCCGATGTTTTTCGGTGCCGGCATCTTGTTTTTGCCTCTCGGAGCCGCTATCTCGGCTCCGAGGTTGCTCCATGGCGGTCCCTCGACCGGAGTCGGGTGTCTTCGCTATGGTCGTGCCCTTTTTCGGCGCCTTCGACGGCTCGCCGGTTTTATGGGTCGAGCCATGGCCTGTTGGCAGTGGCGTCCCCTGGGCTTTTGTCTTCTCGATGGTTTTAATTTTCGACGTCTTACTCACTGTTTGTTGCTGTTGTTCGACGTCGGAGTCTCCGGATTCTGATTCCGGAACCGAGAATGTTTCCTCTTCGTCTTCGAAACTTTGTTTTGTCGGCGTGGACGCCATTTGTAGACGCCTGGCTCTTCGGTCCCGGAGTGTTTTTCTGGACCGGAAGGCTCGACAGGCCTCACAGGTATCCTCCTTGTGCTCGGGGGACAAGCACAAGTTACAGACCAAGTGCTGATCTGTATAAGGATACTTACTGTGACATTTTGGGCAGAAACGAAACGGGGTCCGTTCCATCGGCTTCGATGTCGCACGCGGTCAGGCCGACCAGGCCCCGATGGGGGAATCGAAGCTACCCCAAAGTCTTCCGATGATCGGTGTCGATGTACCTAACTATCCCGATACCGAACGGAACAATACCGACGCTTTCTTCAGAGATTCTGACTAACTTTCCGAACCGAAACACGGAGCGAAAAGGAATACGTCCGAACCCGACAGCGGAAAAAAACAATCTAAGATGGAGTCGACGCCCATGCGCAATGGAGCCGAAGAGGGAGGAGTCCTTCGGTCCCGTGACCAAAAAAGACTTCTTCGAAGAAAAACAACTTGTAATACTCCGAGCCCAACACCAGGCAGCGGACTGTGCGAAACATGTGTATCTGCAGCAACATATGCCATCGAACACATGCTTATCGAATCAGAGTAATAGCTAGGGATGTCAAAATCTAAATTTGACTGTTTCATATATTTTGACTATAAATAATTCATCTGTGATAGGTAAATGTATTCCAATTCCATCACTCACCTGTTATTGTTGTTATTCTGCATTGTGGTTCTTGAATGTTTAATGATAAATATTCAATCTATGTTGAGATTCTTCTGACGATTTGGTTAGCCTGTGTTGGTTCTATACTTATATCATTTGGTCTTGCGTTTGACTTATGTGATCTTAGCATTGTTAATTTAAAGGACAGTAAATGTTTGAACTTTATTAAACTGGTGTGGTGATTCATGGTCAATTGGTGTGTATAAATTACTGCCCCAAAAATTAAAAGTAAAGTTTATTGATTTGATATTGTTAATGATGATTGCTAGGACATTATCACGCTCCTATCTGAGTCCAAAGATTTGTGCCGACTTCTAAGGCAGGGTGCCTGGTATTTAAAAGTAAGACATGAAGGCATTTAATGTTAACATGTCCTCACAGTGACTAGCATCAAGATGTTTTTCACTGTGGCAGACCTACTTGTCCTATGTAGGAAACCATAGTACAGAATACAAATCTTAATACTGTATTTTGGGAATAGGGCCACCTAGAAAAATAATGTAACCATTTTTTTTTTATTAGTTAATAAAATTCAAATTAAATGGTAACATCAGATTTTGAATAAATATTATGGAAAGGTACTTTTTCTAAATTTCCTGGAGGCTACATTTGCACTTGCTCTCCCATTTCTGCCAGCCAGTAATTAGCATTTGAAGACATGCGAGAACTGTTCCCAAAGAAAACAAAGGCCTTGGTGTGTGGAGATGGTGGTGTTCCCTTGACAGGATGACCAGTGGGGTTGAGACCAGGAACTGGATTAATTTTATAGAGGCCTCCTGTGTCACAGGCAAATGTTAGGCAGCACCTGGGCAGGGCTCTGCCTTTAGCAGGCTCCAATCACAGTAGGCCTCTTTTTGACATTGGAGTCAAATCCTGCTTGACGGGTCTGCTTGGATTTACATATAACACTTGGAAAGCACTCAAAAGGAGGAGAAAGAGGATGCCAAAACACTTGTGTATCCACTGTCTGGCTGCTGGAAAGCCTTGTTTTCTACTTGCAGACTCCTGCCTCAGGGTTCACTGAGGGTACAGGGACTGTCCCAAACTGAATCGTAGTGTGAGATGTGGGAGGACACTAGAATTACAACACTACACTCCCCACACAAATCCCCTGCTCTCAGAGCTCACATTTACTGTCACTGGCCCAAAGCAGGTAGAGATGGCTCAAGGAACATTTACCTCAATGGTTAGGGCATGCCCAGGAATCATTTCCACCAACTATCTTGTGCCAGGCATAAATGTGGCATCTCCAGGAACCCACTTCAGAACACTCCAGGATCTGTGGAAGATGGGAAGAGGACTTAACCTGCTGTCGGAGACCCGAAAAGAGCCTAGAAAACTGGACCTGCTCTCCCTCTTGTAGACAGGACAAAGACGTGAACGTCACAGGTCATAATGCTGACCTCCTGTTAAAGTTACAGGGATACCACAAGCTACACGAGGCCTTTTTCTGCAACTACCCCACTGACCAGCGGCAACTGGACCTGAACTGGACCCTTCAGTTTGGCCTCTGCCTGACACCCGGTGAGTCTCTAAGCACCTCACCTGAGATCCTAGGTGGCTTAAGAAGTGTACTCCTGAGGTGGATTGGGACTTACATGACAAAAGGCTGAAATCTTTGAAAAGCATGATCCTGGCTGATGTACCAGGCTTGCTCGCCATAGCAGTTGGCTTCAGTTTGCACCTAAGATTTAGTTTAAAGCTACCATTAGCATTTTAGGCTTCTTGGCACTATTGATACTTAAAATGTTCTCAACAATCATATCTCTGGTTGTCCTTATAGGAGTTTTGTAATTTTTGTAGCATTTTGTTTATTACATTTTACACTATTTTTCTAATATGGTTTGGGATTTTTATTGTGTTGCATTTTTACTTTAATCGCTGTTTGGGTACTGCATTTATTACTTAGAATATTGCCCTAACCTAAGCCTATCTGCTCTGCATCATGATTATTACTTGAGGTGGGTAGTCACCCACACAAATATTCAATTTATTTATAACTACCACACAAACACAAATTAATCATTTCCAAAGCAATGCTAAGAGATTGTATTTTACCACAGCTACACATATTCTGGCACTCATATAATTCTAATGCACTTTGTATAGGCGGAAAACCTACACCATGATTGACCATAGTAGGCCATCTGAGATTGCTAATCTTCACAGTTTTGAGATTTCACAATCTGCATTTTATTGTAATTTTATGAAGGAACATGGCTGTAATCCTACTTTGTATTTTAGAGGGAGAAGCAAAGGTGAGTTCCAGCAACTGAATGGACCAGGGCATGAAGAATCTAGAAATGATTTAGTGAGAGGAGGTAACAGGTTGCAGTCTTCACAGATCAAGAAATTAAATTTTTTATTCTAAAAATCCAAGGTGGGGGCCTTAAAATGTACATACTACATAAAAAGAGAAGGAAATATGAATTCAAACTTTAAAATTTCCAAAACAAATAGACGTACAACAATTTTTGTTGCCATAACTTCTTATGCCTAGAACAAGTTACTGGTTGTGTTATATGGAAGTGGGCTCAAGTGGAAAAACGACATACATTTGGACTAAAAGAAGAGAGATTAAATGGACAAATCTTCAACAACCGCTGCAGGTAGAACAAGAGAAGAAGATGCCTGGTTCAGAAAAACAGAACAGATGGCATTTATTAAAAGTAAACAGAAACCATGTACAGGTCTGGGTGCACAGGTCTTGCAGGAAAGGAAAAACGAGTTACTTATCTCTAACAATAGTTCTGTAGTCTGTATCCCTTCTAGATTCAGGTACTGTGTATTATCCCAAACTTCTAACATATGGATCCAGAAACCATTTTGTACCGTTTCTGCTCACTGCTTCAAGTGCTAAAAACATGGCCTCTAAAAAATGTGGGGGCTGCTTCTTTGAAATGATTACCTTATAAGGAACACACTTTTAGTATGATTGGTGCTGGAAAAATTGCTTTTGCCACCCTACACAACTGTCATAAGAACGACTATGGGCAGACAATAACTGCACAGCACATCATTCTACGCGTAAGGAAGAGCTTTAAAACTGTGATCCATTTAAAACACACAAATAAATCATACGTCCCAACAATGAGTAAGGTGTAATGCTGTAGTAGCGCACACCTACAAAGCTCGATTTTACTGCCAACATTACCTCTATTCCTCTGCAATCTGCATTGGTTACGTACTGAAGCAAGAATAGAGTTTAAAATGGGCTGCCTCTTCAAAAGGCTTGCGGGAGAGGTTGCGGTAAACTCACTGAGATTAGGGGGCGTATGCTAGTGTACTGCATACAGGTAAGATGCCTCCATGAAACAGCAGCCTCCAAATATGCCCCTAACACAAGTACTGCAATTCCGAGATGTGGCCATTTTGGTGGAAGATGATCTAAACCTCATCATGAACAATGATCTCGGCAAGAGGCCTAAGGTGGTTGAGCGAGTGTGACCTGGAGGATGTGTGGAGGCTATCCCACCCTACAGTTAAAGACTACACATTTTACTCCACAGCCCACAACACGTAGACCTGAACTGACTATTTCCTAGCCACTCCTGCGACTCAGGCCTTTGTCAAAGAAGTAAGCACTGCCCCCATGTCATTGAAATTCCCCCTCACAATAGTCCTCTAGGTTGATAAAGTACACATGGGCCCCACAACTTGGAGACTACACCACCGCTCATTCATAACACAAATAACATTACCACTGTAGATGCGTGGATCTTTCCGTTCCTACAGAACAATGATACTGGATAGGCCCCTCTGGCTACCCTTTGGGAAACTGATCACCTTATCGATGGCAGACAAGAAAATCAGATGGGAGAAACCAGATCAGTTGGAAAAGGCAGTAAAGGAATTAGAAGACATACATAAACGTACCAAGGGCCCTGGGTCTGGTGTGAGCTCGACAAGGCCCGGCCACACCTTCAGCTCTTGGACCTAGATAAGGCAGAGTATGCCCTAAAGCATCTAAAACACAAATGTTACACAGGAGGCAGTAAATGTGGAAAGATGCTGGCACATCGCCTGCCTTCAGTGCACAACATAAGACACCAGAACAGCTCTACAAGATGTTGAAAGTCACACAACTACAGTCACTCCAGCGCAAGCAGAAAACTTACGGAAACCAATCACTATGGAAGAGGTGATCTCCGCTGTTGCCAAGTTGAACCTGCTCAAATCCCCAGGCTCTAAAGAATTCTCACCCTGTTCTACAAAACATTTTGCCATACATTAGCCCCAACCCTAACTCGACTTTTTAACACCTTTGCAGACACAGGGACACTTAACGACTCCATGCTTGAAGCCTCCATTACCGTCATTACCAAGCCTGGCAAAGATACAACTCTATGTAGCTCATACAGACCTACTTCCCTCCTGAATGTCAACGCTAAACTATTCATGAGCATCCTAACACATAGACTTCATCCACTCATGCCCAGCCTGGTCTACCGAGACCAAGCAAGTCTTCATTCCAAATAGGCACTGTGGAGACAACACCAAACGCATCCTCCGACTAATCAATAACATCCACCAGTCCAAGAAGGAAGTGCTGCTTCTCGCCTTGGATGCAGAAAAAGCATTTGATAGATTACATTGGACGTATTTGTTTACAACTTTAAACCATTTCAGCGTCAGGGTAAGTTTTGTCAATGGATTCGGAGCATCTACAGCTCCCCCGGGCCACGGTGAGGGTAAATGGGGTACTGTCAAGGCCCTTTCTCATACAAAGGGGAAGGCACCATGGCTATCTACTCTCTCCACTCCTATATGCCCTTTACATGGAGCCAGTGGCCCACTGCGTGCGGACAGCACCAATATCACGGGAATCCCTGTTGGAAGGGCCACATACACTACCAGCCTATATGCTTACAATATCATCTTAGCCCTCACCAAACCAATGACATCACTACCCTCTTTTGTGGCTTAAGTTCACCAATTTGGGGCCATATCTGGGTTCATAGTCAATCTTCAAAAAATTCCAAACACTTGACCTGTCCGTTCTCCTGCACAACAAAGGGCACCTTTGCACACCATTTCACATTGCCTGGGCTGGGTCAACCATCCCAAATTTGGGGATCAAACTGGCCATCACCGTAGACAGGACAATAGAGGCCAACCACTCTGTCCTTTGATCACAAGTCTGGGCAGACCTGGCTAAATGGTGCCAGCTTCAACTCTCCAGGCTAGGCAGATTGGTAGCTATAAAGATGACCATCCTCTTCAAGATCTTACTTATATTTAATACGCTGCAGTTGACACCCCACAAGACCACCCCAAGTCCTTAGACTAGAGATAAATTATTAAGGGACAGAAAAAGGCCTTGCACACAGAAGTAGCTCCTTTACCATACAAAGTTGGAGAGAGGACTGAAAATCCCCATGGTTACAAGATGATATCAGGCAGCACAACTTTGCTTTATGGTGAAGTGGGGCAGAACAGCCACAGAAAAGCACTGGTGCTTCATGAGACAGGCAAACAGTGGCTGGCACACACACATCTGGTGGGTCCCTTGGTTGCCCTGTAAGCATAGGACCCAGGGCCTATTCTCATTTACAGTCAATAAATCATTCCTCAAGGTGCAGGATGACGTGGGGTTCGAGCTGAGTTGACTTTGTTTCCTTCCCCAATGACCTCCATAACAGCCAATCTGGACTTTATGCTATGCCAACAGGTTGAGCGCTTCCATAGATGGCAGGAAATGGGCTGCATATAGACAGGTGGACTGTACGACACCCACAGAATCATTCATTCCGTTTGACCCCATGAAGACAGACTACAGGCTGGAGGAAGCGGATCGCACCCATTACCTACAAATCAGACACTAGGTCACATACCCTTGCGTCAGACTGTGTGTCAAGAGGCCACTAACACCATTTGAGAAATTGATATTTCTTAAACTGAATAACAGACGCCTCATAACTGAGGTCTATGCAATGACAGAGCAACCACCACTACAAGATAAGGAAATGAGAAGCAGATCTAGGCCGCACAGGTATGCATAAAGAATGGGAGCACATCTACTGTTGAGCGAGACACAGCAAGGCTAGTACACCGGTAGCTTACAAAATAGCTTCGTACTGGTACCCAACACCAGCCCAAGTTCAAAAATGGTTTGCAAAGCATACAGGGAAATGCTGGAGGGGCTGTAGCGGAAACGGCACCCTACTATACTTGCTCTGGCACTGCCCGAAGCTAGTTCGCTATTGGGGGAAAATACTCTACAACACTGACAGAGTCTCCAGCATTCAAACCCCGAGGTTCCCTACATATGGAATATTGGGGCTTTCCAATCCTCTGACCTACCCTCTAAAGTCGATGCGAGGACAGAAGATGGCCCTTGTCCTAGGAGCTAGCCACCAGACTTATTTCCCTATGGGGATCCAATAGAACCCCAGACTACACAGCATGGCTACATAAACTCTGGTTCATATTAGGTATGGAAAAATTGACACTAACACTGGTGCTTAAACAAGATGTCTACCAGGAAATATAAGAAGCAGAAGGGATAATAGAGTCATATGTTAGAATACGGGAACACTCAATGTTGATGGTTATGAGTACGTGGTTGCAGAACAAGAGGGCTACTGTTACTTTCTAAGTACTGTTTTTATTTGGTGTTCTAATGTAAAATGCCCAATATTCTATTTTGTGCCTGGGCACTATATAAAACTGTGAACTCAAATAATTAAAATAAAGCAGGTGTAAAACCTAACCAACACGTAAGCAGTCTGGTTCTGAGCATGGCACAGCAACTCTAAGGTTCTTATAAGAAAGTAGTTAGATGATCTACTTGGGTTTCTCACTTTGCATACATAAGGGGCTGGATTATACACAAGTACTACATGGGTGCACCAGGCGTGTGAGGCCCTTGGGCCACCATGGTAGTATAGAAGGGGCTGCAGACACTTGTGTGGCTGCTTCTGTAAAACTGATAGCGTTGGTGCTATCTTCAGAGGTTGTTTCTTCATTTGCATATGGGTGTGGCTCCATGCAAATGATCGATTCACTTTGCCACTGTGCTGTATTACAGATGGGGTGACGAAGCAAATAGGCCGTTAGGGTGTGCGCCACAAAAAGTTGGCACACTGTCCGTGCACCCCTCGATGGCAGCCCTCTGGAGGAGGGAAAGACTGTCCCTTTAACAGCCACCCCCTGAGACAACCCCCGCAGGTGGGCGCATTCACTCCCGGCACCCATGCGCAGGATGATCTTGGCACCCTCTTTAAAATGCAGGTCGCATGCCACCTGCAGAGAGACTCGGAGCAGCTATGTAACAGCCACTCCTATTTTACCGGATGTGCTGCACCCAGGGAAACCCGAGCTCATGGCTGCCCTGAGGCAGCACATTTATCACAGTAGGGCGCACCCTCCCTGTCTGTGCCCAGCACACCTGTTTAAAACTGCGCTGTGGCGCACACAGACATTGCACCCTGCCTGCAATGCAGGCCCAGGAGTGTATTTAGTAAGGGCAAAGAGATATTGCTTAAGATTTCTCTTTGCATATTTACTGATCAGCTCTCTCTAGATTACAGATACAAAAAATCTGGGTATTTGGCAGTTCACAGAATAAAAGCTCAGTTTGCTGTATATTTCTCAGATGCCTACTGGTCTGTGACAGCAAAAATGACCTGTACGGATCAGAAGGTAACAAAAATACGAAATGCACGGACAGATCATCACTGATCAAATCGTCTTACCTAACATACTGGAAAGCGCGTGTCTGTGTCCCAGAGCCGTAAACCTGCAAATAAAATAGAAATAAGAAAAAAGAATGTTACTTGCGACACATGCTTTCTGTAATGTAGCTTCTGCATTGATGATTATTGCAATGCTCCTTTATGTTATGTGAATGAAGAAACAAATGTGCAGTTTAAAACACTACGTGCCGTCTGATAATATATTTCTATCATTGAAAATGTTTGTACACTGCTCTGTGCCCTCCCTCCACTAAAAGAACAACCACACGTGCCTAAAGAGAGCTACATGTGTGACATAGGGAGGGTTATTTTCCTAAACAAGGCCTCAAAAGACCTATAGTGCATGTTTAAACTTCTAATTTAAAAAAACATGCATATCTCTGTTTCAACATATTTAGGGTGGTAGACTTCAACTAAACTCAGGCATTGGATTTGATTATACCAAGTATATCCTGCTTTGCAACAACTGATATATAATTTTCTAAACTCACTTTTATACCAAAAAAATCACTTGGACATCCTAGAGTTCCACAGAAAATACCACTGAAGTATACAGGACCTTTATATGGGAATCGTGGCTTCCTTAAGGATAGTATCTGTCCCCATTTTCTAAAGTGAAAACTGCTGCAAAGATTGACCAGAAAAGGAGCAGCAATGCAGGGCTCTTGGAGACTGCAAGCCTACTTTTTCACTGAGATACGGGTCCCGTTACGACAATTCCTTCTGTGGTTGAGAAGGACTGCTAGAATGCAGTTCAGTTATTGGCACTTAATTACATGCTCGGTTTACTCTTTAAAGTAATGGAGCACCAGTCTTCGTCATGCAAGTCTCTAGCTGATATTAATGTATATTTAGCCGCCTGAATCCTGCCCGCTTTCGGTCTTAAAGACAATTTAGAGAATTGCGTTCTTTGTTCCGATAAGTGTTGTCAATCACTTTAACAACAGAAATCTTTTCAATCAAAGGACATTGATTTAAAGTCACCCACCTTCACTACATTAAGAATAGGATCAATGTTTATGGGTTAACTGGACGCTTTCTATTGACAAAGGGGATTCTGTTTTTTTGTACAATATTGTCCTGTAGTCCCCCTTTCCTCTGCATGATTCAAATGCTTCAGTAGAATTCTTATTTTACATTGACTATGCTGAAGTCCTCTGAAGAGTAGGGCAAATATGCTGAATTTTGGTTAAATAACTGGTTAAGTAGCAAATCTTCTGCCTGAGGATGCAGTAATAAAGAAAAGACCAATCGATCTTGCATTTTCTGTACAAAATTTGGTTTAAGGGGGGTAATAAGCAAGCTAGAGGTCTTCCTGGAAGGAAGGTAAGAAAAAATATTTTTGAGAAGGAAAAGGACATTTACAGTTGTCCGTCACATTCTTAAAGGATATGATTCATTTTAAAAAGACAGTTCAAATTTTAATTTATTTCACCTTTATTGCCATTACAAGTTAAACCTTTCAATACATGGCGCGTAACCAATATGCAAAACAGTGCATCAGAACAGTAATGTTTGGATGACATTACATTTCATTTATAAGCTGATGACGGAATCAGATGGCAAATCTTTTCTTTTCAGGCAGCTTCAGATTGAAACTCTGAAACATGCTATTTCCAATTTATGGCCACTAATTAAACCTGTACTTGGATACGCTCGGGCTACATTGTAGTCCTCACAGAGGAGAGGCATTCTGTTTACGTATGGTTCCAGTGGATGGCTGCAGACTAGTCCAACATGGTGTTTATTTTTTTCTGCACTTCACAGTGGGAATGTGCTGCTATTCAATGGATTGCTCTAGTCCTTTCTTTTTTAGATCCCTTTTACCCTTTAGCCTCTTGTGGACGTCCGAATAACTTTGTAGGATTAGAGTCCGTCTATTACTTATCATTGGCTGGCTTTGACACTTTCATTTGCTTTCTTCTTATGCAATGGGTAGCACCTTCCTCTTCTTGCATTTGCCCCTCCTTGGAGCATAGCCTTTTACCATCTTTTTAATTGTCTGACTTGTACCCTTCCAATGACCACATTATAGAAACTTTTTTTCTTTTTCATTATGCACTTCAGGAGACTGCATGTGTTTTCTTGTTCTCCCTCGTGCGTTGGCCTTTCTCCCAATCACCCCCTCCATGCTGCCCCTTTACCAGACCCTCTATTGCTCCCCTAAACCTTACGGCAAAAAAAATAAAAAAAAATAAAAAAAAGTAAAAAACCAAAGTAAAAAAAGTGCTCTTGTTTGCCTTTGTCGCTGCCCCACCCACTACTTGTTGTTTACCCCATCCACCCTCCACCTACTCTTTCATTGCTTTCCCATCCTTGCAGCCCATGAAAAATGTTTTTCCACTTTTATATTTTTTGCTGAAGGACCCTGCAGCTGCTATTTGATATCAGGCAGCTCTGCATTGCAAACAAGTGTAGCTGTGCAATTCAAGAAGTGCTTTTTCTTTTCTTTTTTTTTTAATATTGCCTCAAACAGTGTTCGCCATCTTGGGCCATTACAAAATAATATGGTACCAGTCATTATACTGATGCAAACATACGGCATGACGCATACTTGCATGCCCCAGCAGATTGGCACAGCAGACAGCTGTGGCCCAGACCTGCTTTCTTGTCAATGTGAGCCAGATCACAGCAGATAATCTATCCCTGACAGTGTATGGTAGGTAAAGTAGAAGATTAACTCTTTCGGTTCAGAGTGCTGGAGTCTGCAGTTGTTCTTTAGCTGAAACCCATCACTCATCCATCCATAAGTTAAAGTCACCTCTCCAGTATTATTGTGGTGTCCTGTGGTATAGCATTTAAGTTTTTGCCCAAAGAGCTCCTGAATGTATGATAGCCTGTGTTCTGTGTCTAAACATTAAGAGCACTTTGCTCTTTACGGTGCAAGGGCTACAGCCCACTCTGCAAGGCAACCCACCCGCAGTTGCCCTTCTGGCATATGGGGTCGCCGATCCTTCACTGTACACGACCTCCGGCCAGACTGGCTTAGCGACAACTACAATTACAATTCACTTTGCAACAGCCCCTCCTGGCATACAAGATCATACACCATACTGAAAACAGGCTCTAGACCAATCAGCACATTGTGGCCCTCCTCAGTCATACAGGGGTTGTAGACATTGTCCATCACACAAGCAACAACACAATCGGTGAAGAAGTCATTTCCTCGCATCTTGCTCATGGATTCACTCGACAGGATTCCCCTTTGGACCTTGCTCTCTTCAACACTCTCCTCTTCCTCACAGGGCACACTGATCCTGGCCAGCAGGCAGGCACTGATGTTCCAGAGCGGGTGGTCTTGGATTCCCTGGCTGATGTCTCCTCACCCAGCAGGCAGACCAGCAGGCCTTGGCCCCCAGACCTGGTCACAGGCAAAAGTCTTTCAGAGCTTCTCCTCGCACAACCCAATGTGGTGCTTGACAGTGGACGTTTTTTGGGATCTCCACCAAAAAATGATTTAGGGTCAGACACCAAATGTGATTAAGGGTCGGAGTCTTTGAAGTTTATGTTGGGAGCTGCTTCTTTTTTAACTGCCCACTTTTCTGCCCTCTCTTCCTCTTGGAAACAATGTCACTGCACAAGTGACTCCAAAGCTGATAGTCTCAACTCCGGCCATTGGAGTGACTAGAGTTCGTACCTGGATGCTAACTTCAGTGATACGTTAATCAAAAGGCTTGCCCAAGGTACTAGCTCCACTCATTATGATTCTGCCATCAGCCCTATCTCCTTCCTAAGATACATGCAGGCCCCTTCCGTGTGACATCTCTCTGAATCCAAAAGTACCCTTTGAAGTGTACGGGAAGTCTAGCTTTCCTTTTCCAGCGTGCCACATGCAGGCCACAAATTTCTTCCAATGGCAAGAGTACACCGTTTTGGTAGAGGGATGTCTGGCTACCAAGATTACGTTACAGACTTCGAGAGAAAGGTCAAAAGCTGTCAACTGTCGCAGCTCAAACTCCACGTAAGAAGGTGGAGATTGGCCAGGTTTGGGGTCAGAACGCTCCGTTGCTGAAGCAACAGAAGATCCTCCTGTAGGGACAGTATGATCAGAGGATTGATTAACATGCTCAGCAGCTTGGGATACTGGACTCTCAGTGCCTAGTCTGGAGCCACAAGGATTACTTGGGCCTGGTCATTCTGGATCTTCTAGAGAACTCTGGGAAGAAGTGATATGGGCAGAAAGGTGTACAGGAGGCCAAAGTTCCACTTGAGACAAAAAGCGCCTTAGAGCGATTGCTGCCTTTGAAAATGCAAAATGCAAAACTGCTGACACTGCATATTCTTGGAGGTAGCAAACAGATCTAACCCAGGCTCTCCTCACTGTAGAAAGAGACCTTGCGCCACCTTTGGAAGGAGACACCATTAGTGATCCGTGAGCCATTTTTGGCTGATTTTATTCGCACTGGTGTTCAGAGATCCCGCCAGATGCTGAACCACAAGGGATATGCCCTGCTGTTCCAGCCACGTCCAGAGATGCAGAGCCTCTTGACAAAGTGTCCATGACCCCACCCTGTCCTGCTTGTTGCATTACCATATGACAGTGGTGTTGCCAGTCAACACATGCACCATCTTTCCCTTCACTGAGGGAAGAAGTGCCAGACAGCACAGAGCACCAACAGGTTGATGTGGAGTCTGGATTCCGTCGGAGATCTCCACCTCTCCCAGATGGCAGCTTCATTCCAGGAGTGACACATCTGTCACTACTGTCAGATCTGGTTGGGGAAGAGAGAGTGATCTGACCAAATTGTGGTTCGTTAACCACCAATGCAGATCTTTTGCAGTTCCCTCAGAGACCTGGATCTTGTTGGAGAGATTCAGGAGGCCATGAGGCCCAGCAGCACTAGAGTCATTTTCACTGATATCCAGGATAGAGGCTGAAACATCAGTATCATAGCCTGAATATCCTAGACTCATTGCTTAGGAGGACAAGTCCGAAAATGCACAGTGTCCATAACACTTCAGATGAAAGTGAGCGTCTGAGAGGGAGTCAGGTCTGACTTTGGCATGTTTACAGTGAGCCCAAGAGAATGAAGGAGGTCGGCCGTAGTCTGGAGGTGGGAGACAACAGTCTGGGGTGAGCCAAACTAGGGAAAGACTGAAAACGCTGATCTTCACAGGTGAGCTGCGACTGCCGCCAGCACTTTGGTGAACACCGTAGGGGTGCTGGTAAGGCCAAAGAGGAACAAAGTGAACTGTAATTGCTTGTAGCCTACCATGAACTGCAAGGCATGACAGGGATATGAAAATAGGCATCCTGCAAGTCCAATGTTACCATCCAGTCTCCTGGGTGCAGGGCAGATAGGACCTGAGCCAATGTGAGCATCTTGACCTTCTTCTTGAGGAAGAGATTGAGGGACCAAAGATCTAAGCCAGGGTGGAGGCCCTTGTCCTTTTTGGGGACCAGAAAGTAGCAGGAATAGCAACCATGACCTACTTCTGGCAGGGGAATCCTCTCTATGGTTCCCCTGGCCAAGAGAGCCGTAACTTCCTCATGGAGAAGAGACAAGGGATCCTCCGTAATCCAATTGTAGGGTGTGGCATGGATGGAGGGGTAGTCTTGAAGGGGAGGGAGTAGTCCCTTCAGACTATCTTCAAAACCCATCTGTTTGACGTGGTGGACTGCACCG
The DNA here is from genome assembly GCF_031143425.1 of Pleurodeles waltl. Lineage (NCBI taxonomy): Eukaryota > Metazoa > Chordata > Amphibia > Caudata > Salamandridae > Pleurodeles > Pleurodeles waltl. Next base: position 505,666,026 of record NC_090447.1, on the reverse strand, counting down.
GAGCAGGTGATGGTGAATCCTGCTGCCAACTGGCCCGGGGTGTTGGAGAACCAGATTAGGAAGTTTAGGGGCTACAGCAGAGGGGAAGTGCTGGGGGGGTGGGTCGGGGTGGGTCAGGGGGAATGTTAGGCCAGTGGACCCTAGTCTGGATCCAGGACTGGATGCCTGAGTGCCCCTCAGTGCCGAGGCTGGAGCCGCCAGCGCAGAACCCAAAGGGGCCCCTTCAGACTCTGCAGGGCCCAAAGGCTCACTAGGGGTATTGGGCTGCCCAAAAATGAGAAGCATGGCCTCAAAAAATTCTCTGAGTTGGGCAGAGGTTGCTCCGGGACACATGGAGTCGTCCCAGGTTCTGCAGAACGAGGCCTAGTGCGCCGACACTCCCTTGTCAGCGACAGACAAGGAGAAGTTGAAGAACACTTCAACTTCTTGGACTTCTTCCTATGCCTCGACTAACCCGATCATCCCAAGGTCTTTGAGTAGGACAACCATGATGATGGTTGACTCTACATCCGATCCTGGAACCTTCCTCTCCACCGAGATCTTGACTAGTGCGGAGTCTAGCGTTGGGCTGCCATCAGCTTCAGGGACCACTACCTCAAAGCCGTCGGATGCCTGGCCCAACAACTGGGGCACAACTTCGGATCGTGGTCACGCTCCAGGCACCAAGGACACACGTAGTGCGGATCTGTCACAGACATCGCCCAATGACAGTATCCACAGGGCTTGAAGCCGGAGTTTCGGGAGGACATCCTTAACGCATCACGAGTAGAACACTTGAAATATCCTTGACAAAAAGTCAAAAAAGCCAATCAAAAATACTGAGGGGTAGCTCTCTTCGGACTGCATCGTCATATCCGGTATAGACGCCGCAGCCGATGGACAGTGAGCTGATCGACGTCACCTAACTCCTCACAGGGGTAATGCTCATGAAAATCTTCCAGATCCAGTCTGCCACTTAGGGAGAATTCAAAGGTAAGGATTCTGCAACTAGAAATCTCTATCAGATATGCATGCTCTGCACAGCACTATATCCTTCATGTACTGTACCATTCACAAGCACACATACATCCAGGACATGCATTTGACATGAATGCATTGCACGGCACTACCTTCTTCATGAACTGTACCACTCACATGCACCTGGTGCAGATACACCACTTATGCACAGCACTCCACATAAAACTGATGTAGGCAAAGGGGTGACTTAAGCAGTCAAGCACACAGCAGTGGTACTTTAACTGAGCAAGCCTGTAGCTTCACCCCAGTGCCACATGTTAAAGAGGACCTGTTCTTTCCTACTGAGCACTACACTGTAAGCTGCCTCCATCAAAGTTGTGCTGCATAACTCCTATTAAAGGAAGTAATCTCTCACCACTATGGAGGTAGTGCTTTAGGTGCTCTTCCCAGTCCAACAAGCCTGCAATCCATGAGACAGGCCTATGTCATGGGGCATACACATGATCCGCTTTTGCCTACAACAAAAAAATCAGCATTAGGGATCCAAGCATCAGCCACAAACAAATAAGGTTGGAACTTAGCAAGGCCAACACTATGGCAAAGCACTACTCAATAGCCACCCAGTTCTGTTCTCTGGGCAATAACCTTCTACCAATAAAGGCAACCGGACGCTTGCCACCTTTGTCATCCAGTTGAGCTAATACCACTCCCAAATCCTTTGTCAGAGGCATCCGTCCGTACAATAAAAGGCTGACTTTAGTCAGGTGCTTACAGTACAGGCGCAGTGCACAGTGCCTTCTTTATGTTCCTCAAATGCTTTCTGATACTCTGAAGTCCATATCACTTATTTGGGCTGCTTTTTTGGAGTTAAAAGCAGACAATGGTGCAATTATACTTCCGCAGTTAGCCACAAAGTTTCTGCAAAACTCAATGATGCCTAAAAAGACCCTTACTTCAGTCTGGGTAGTAGGCCTGTACCACTCCATCACAGACTGAACCTTGGCATCCAACGGGCAATTCTTCCTGTACCCCACCTCATGCCCAATGTGGACTACAGAGGACTACCCCACATGACACTTTGTGACCTTGATGATCAATTTCACTCCTCGCCAACACCTGTCCTAGGTGAGTTAGGTGGTCCTGCCATGAGCTGCTGAACACCGCAATGTCATCAACAAAAATCGGTATTAGGTTTCCAGACATCAGTATAGTTGGGCACTCCGGGCACGGGTGCATATCCGTTACCATGTGGAGGACTTTTCTGGCCCAACAAGGAGGGAAGAGAGAGTGGTGGTGTGTGAAAGAAGCATGTGGCGGTAGCAAGACTACACAGGTATTGGGCACACAAGACATTTGATAGTGCCAGCTGCGGTCAACTGAGTAAAACATTAGGCCCCAGTACTTATTATTTTACAAATTAAGCACTGCCCCCAGAAATCTCAGTGTGCAAGGTTACCACACATTTTGTTGACTGGAAGTGCACTAAACCATTATTATCATTTTTTCAAATGTGCGGACTTGATTCTGGCCAGAATCTAGATGCTCATTAACAGAGTGCCCCAAGAACAACCTGTGTCACAGAGTTCTGAGAGGGTACCAGAGCAGGTGCACATGCACAGTTGTTTTCCACAACATAATGAAGTCCATATACACGCAACTTCAGCAAAAGGTGGATCATGACACGTTTTGGTATGCAAAAGCTTTTTAAAGCTATTAACAGCAAATAGACTAGAAACCCTTACTTACAGACATTACGTCATATTTATGCATATTATGGACTTCAAAAATCTAACACTAACCCAGAAATATTTTGAGATTAGAGTGACATGTCGGTACAAAGCCTAACAAAAAAAAAAACACAACACTTCAGACATCTGCCCATCTAAGATTAGTCCAGATGGCCTTTTCTTCCACTGAACCGAATCTAAAGTAAATCCTCAAAGTTAAAAGCTTAACTTCCACCGCCTTCCAGTGACTCACTCTGTCGGTTGGTGATTGCAATTCATTATTCATCATGCTAATTAAATACCACTCATCAAAAGAATGGGATGAGGCGATTGAGGCAAAAAGGAGAAGACAAACACTATCTCTACATTTTTTAAAGATTACCTGCATGGCCAGTTTGAAGGTCAGATGCACAGAGGACTGAAGAAGCTGGAGCAGAAATACTGGCTTTGATAAGTCAGTCCTGTGCAATGTCCCCATGGTGTTACCAGAATGAAGCTTGATGCGTATGAATATGGTCCTGCTACAGGACGCAGCACTCTAATGGAGAAAAATGCATTTTGGAACTGAAAGTACAACAGAGAGCTCATTAGTTTAATCAGGGACGGCCTTTAGAATGTGGAAGCTAAGCTTAGGCCCAGGGTGCAGATCCTTAGAGGGCCACAGGACGATGCCTGCACCGACACGGCTGCACAGCCAAGTAAATTTAAACATTCAAAGAAGATCCCCATAAGGAATGGCTTACGCCAAGGGTGTGTTCTGGCTCCATTATTATTTACTATATTTTTGTCAGGCATACCAGGGTTGCTGAAGGAGGCTAAAGGTTTATGCCCAAAAATGAACAGGGCACATATCTCCTGCTTATTATATGAGGATGATCTAGTGATAATCAATATGACAGAGCTAGGGCTTCAAAGAAAATTAGATATGTTTAATTCTTAATGCAAAGGAAACAAATGGTAGTAAATATGGATAAAACAAAAATAATGTCAATAGGGAAAAAGAAGAGTGTATTTACCTACTACTTGGGAGGAGAAAGAGAAGGTAAACAAATATAAATATTGAGGCATGTGGTTTGATTCGGAGCTGAGATGGAAAGATTATATTGATGCTCTAAAGAATAGAGCTCTAACATCAGTTTGGGGAAAGAAACAGTTTAGCTGGAAATATGGGGGACTTTCACTTCAGCAGGTTGTCTCTGCTTTCAACGCTATGGTATGCCCTCAGTTTCAATATGGGTTTAAAGTTTTAACATTCTCTGGGAATTTAAATTGGGAGGTAGAAGAAAGCACAGGTGTAAAGCGTATGCTATCATTACCTCCTTCAAGCATGATATTAGCTATAAGAGCAGAATGTCAAATGACGGTGTGGACTTACCAGGGACTGCAAGCCTTGTTGAAATTTTGGTTAAGCATAAGAGATGGGGGAATTGCGGAGATTGCAAGAATGTGTAAAAAAAAAAATAATAGCAAGTGAATTACACTGGGTATCACAAGTGAGAGGACGGTTAGAAAAGATTTGCATCCTATTAGGTTTCCCTGGTAACCAGTGGTATCGAGATCAAATACCAAAGCAATCTTTACGTATAATGGTAAAGGAGAGGGCCACATAGGCAGATTTCACGTATTTGGAATGTTACATTTCCACTAAGTTTATGGTAGATGGATGGAGGAATCCCGAAAGCTTCCCTTATATAGAGGCCCTACCCGAGCGAAGATTAAGGGACTCATTGCTATACTTTAGAATCAGTTTAAACCCACGGTATAGGGACCATAAAGCAAAAGCTATTCTTAAGGATGCTCAGGGCCTCTGCACTTGTGGCTTACTAAAGAACTGCAGTACTCAACATACTTTTGGATTGCCAGTGATTTTTAGAAGTACGTAAGAAGTTTTTAAAACCAACTTTTAAGGTATATAATATCATAAATCGGGATCAAGCGCTTAAGTTACTAGTAGACATGAGATATTTTAATGTAACGTGCGTGCTAGGCAGATTTTTAATTGGATCACGAGAGATTTTAATAGATCTTATAGTGTCTTGTAAAATGTAAGAAGTGAAGCTGAATAAGAGATGAACGAAAAATGTATAAATTGATTGTTTTAAAAACTACAAGGTTTGTTCATAATATAGGACAATTATTTTGCTATAATGAGGCCCAAAACAAAATGCAGTGTCATTTTATATTTATGATTTGCCCTCATGGAAATTATGAGAACTAAAGGCTCAGTAGAATTTTAAGTGGGAAAGTGAGCATGCACAATGCACTTAGTAAATCAGTTAAAAAAAAAATGAAATTTGTGTTTGAGGTTAGAATAATTAATTGAATTATGTAAGGAGGGTATGGTATTTATGAATTGGAGTGAACTAAGAATATTGTATGGGAAGGTATTATGTAATAGATAATTTTATTGAATTATTGTATTGTTTACTGTGTCTTGCACTTTTAAGGGTTTTTAAGCCAAATAAAGAATTTTATACATACATACATTTAAACACTACTTCTAGAGGCTGCTGGTGCCAGTCTCTGCATTTTTAATGTTTTTCTTTTCATAATTTTCCTTTCTCTTGCTTCCCTCACTTTCTCCCTACTCCACCCCATTTTTTTTTTTTTTTTTTAAACAGAGACAGTTAAATAGGAAGAATAAGAGGGGGTGCCAAATTTGGTTTCGCCCAGGGGGCTTTCTGACCGAAGGCCAGATCTAAGTTTTAGCCAGGCTCACTGGAATTATACAAATCTGTAGCCAGGGCATTTTACAAATAATTATGCATTTGCTACATTTGCCTCAAACCATAATCTGCTGCACAATTTGCGTATTTTCACAAAAAATGTTTTTTTTACCGCGAATGGATCAAAAGTTATTAAAAACACAGTGAGACACGGTGCATATGGAAGACCCTTCGCAAAACTTGACTATCTTTTAATTGCCTATTGCTATATTTATGCGTAAAAACTGTCACTAATTAGGTGGAACCTTTGCCCCCAGTGTTAATAGATGTAAAAAAACAAAAAATGCAGTAATACTGACACAAAAAGTGCTAAATTATGCTAAGTAATTTGCCCTTTCTAGCTGAATAATTTAGCCAATCCTGAAGCATAATTTAGTCCTTCATGGTGCATAATTACATTGGCCCTGGGTTTTTGCCATGGCTCTAATGTACATTCTACACATTTATTACAGGATCTTTGAACTTTTGTTACAAAATTACTGTATTTAAAGTCTGGATTAAGTGGCCAAACATGGAGGACCTACTTTTCTTAAGGCAGAGACAGGAACGAAAATTGACGTGGCTTGGTACAGCCCTAAGGTGGAACAGGTTGTACTGCACTGATCACACATCACTTTAAAAAGTAATGGCAAGTATTAGGCCTTTACCTTCGGCAACGCTATAGTCAATTTGAAAAAGAAAGAATGTCTCTGAAAACCACGGTAAATAGGTAGCATATTTATTGCTGGTAATTTAAAAACTAAGCAAAGTAAGACACTCGCCACAGCTCTGTTTGTACAAAAGCTAGAAAGGGCAGTTGGTTGCGTACTCAGCAATTAGACAAGCAGCACAACTCTGAAAGATCAATGTACAATAATAGCAACATTCAACAAGATTTTAAGGTCTCACAATTGGGAGAGTTAGAGCTATTGGCATCGTACATGTCAATGTCCTTTACCTATGTGTTTTGGTTTCACTCAGGGGCCTCGTACCCGCAAAGTGATCTGAAGAAATGGTTGTGGTGCTCACCTACTGCACGTTTTGAGCCAAATCAATTGCAGATCCTTTGTAGGGGGTCTTTCACCAATAAAGATCCAAAAGGTTAAACTAGATGCAGAAATGTTTTGGGTGAGGAAGGGACAATACCTTAGCTATTAGTCTCCTGAGGAAAGATCACAACATTATAATGAGAAATACAAACTGGTCAGCATTATATTATATGAAAGTGAGTGCTCTTGATCCAACAGCACTAAAAAAAAAAAAATGACTCTGAAATTCATTTCATTGACCTGATTTTTTTCAAGGGACAGAAAGAATGACATTGCATGAGGCAATAACCCAGTTATTTGACAACTGGCACAATGAAGGGATTATATTGCGTCCAGAAGAAGGGTCGCTGGTGGGAGTTGTGGTTGAACCTGAATCAGAATACGATGCACGTCCAGATTCTTCAAAAGGATCTAGAGGCCTAAAGAGGTGGGAAGATCAGACACACCAAGTCTATCCAGAGTCAGACTCTGTGTTAACCATATGCTTTGAATACGAGCAAGATATGCATGTAGGTGGTCATGCAGCTTTCCCGTAATGCTTCTGAAAGTAGGGCTGCCAAGCACGAAGAGGGGGAGGGCTTAGGCATCACACAGGCCTGCGCATCACTGCAATGGTGCCACTGGTTCTAGGCTATGCAAACATCTGTTGGTTTACTGTGTACCAAGAGTGATATTTTCGTAAAATGTTGCATAGGTGTTTTTTTTTATTATTTGTACAAAGAGTACTCACTACGAAATGCCTAGATTTGGGTTTTTCAGTTCTTGTAAGACTGGAAAAGATCACATGGGTCTGATCATCACAATGGCCGATATTTTGTCACACAGGCTAGTTCGTAGATTAATGCACATGATGAACAGAAAATACCAGTTATTAGGGATGAAAAACAATGCAAAATACTGAAATTTTCAGGGCACCAGTTTCCAGTAGCGAAAAGCTGAGGCACAGATTGTGAGGCACTTTCAGACATATCACTGGTTACTCCTTAGTATTCACTGAAATGCAGTGCACAGGATTGCACGCTATGGAGTGCTGTGATGCTTGGGCTGAGCGCCTCCTACACAGATCCACCTGTAAACCACAGCATTTAAATGTAATAAGATCCTGATGCTAACCAGACAATGATTCATGAAAGTTTGCAACACAGCTTAAATCCACACAGCCTGGGGGACAAGTCATTGCTAGGAGAAGTATGTGTACACACTTAGCTTGGTGGGTTAGTATCCCTGCTGAGCAGATCTCTGCCTAATGAATCTGCCTGTCACTGGATCAACTTCTGAAAGGGGTGACTCAATGTTCATCTTTGTCTTATAAAGGGAGCACCATTGAACAAAGCGAGTCTTCTAGTAACCCCTGGCATTGGTAGTACTAAGAGCTGTGTGGCCGTGGCAGCTTGCAAACAAGACTAAAAAAAAAAAATACCAATTTCTGTATTAGGACCAACTAACTACCTTGACTTCTCTTCCGGCCAACTACACGCTTCTCACTAGTCACAGTTCTTTTCTAAGACGGCAGCAGAACACAACCAAGGTACTGAATGCTATAGAAAGGAAGCAAGCCAGCTGGTGAAATTTAAGGTTACATTATCTGGATACTGCTTGTCTGCAGGTTTTTGGGTATAGAGTTTGACTTCATAGTTTCCAAAGACGTGAGCGAGGCGGCTCAAGCTTCTCGAGGGAGGGAAGAGGAACATCTGTGGGAAAGGAGGGATTGGTCGGCTAACTCCAGGTTTCTGAAGTCATGTCACAGTGTGGACATGCTGGTCAGAAGAAGACAGTAGAGAGGGCCTACAGTGTGACATCAGAAAGATATTTTCCTCAACAAGCCCTCAACACACAAGTTTAAGGAAAATAGATACGCCAGCAACAAAACAAAAGTACAACAAAGTACAAATAAGAATGAGTTAAATACAGCATTAAAAATAACAAAATAATTCAACTGGGTAAAGCATACACTGCAGAACAACAAAAGCCTGTTTTTGATCAAAACAATGTTTCCCTTTTAATACATACAATACTGTAACAAAATAACATGGTTAGCTCCTACATCCTCCCAGGATAAGTGCACAAGAAGCAACATAAAAAATAAATTAAAAAAAACACACCTCAGAAACCAAGGGAACAAAAAGACGATTAAATTAGCAGAATGTCTGTATTCAGGTACGTAAGTCAAAATAAGCAGGCCCATTTCCTGAATGTGTCCTCTAACCTTAATTTTATTAACACAACATAACAAGACCAAACACAACGCATGTGATTTATGTGCTGAATGGTATCTGTACACAAGCAGTTTCTCCCTCTTTCACACTTCTAAAAACGTGACGAATGTTAAGAATTTTAGTACCACGAATGATATTGTACTGAACCATGTAGGCAAAGGTTATCGCAATACTGTGTTCATAGCCTTTGCCTAAACGTTTGAATGCCAAGGTCTGACAGACGTTGCAGCAGTGAGTTGCAGTAAAGCAACATCTAGAGAATTCAGTAAAGGCAAGCGCCTGGGAAAGGTTATGTTCTACATGACGTGGACTCTCCCTCAGCCATACCTGCCTTCCAGTAGCACCGGCCTGTTGATAATCTCCAGCAGACCCTGTAGGCCAGGCCACCTCTAAACACAAAAGACCCATCCCCACTCGGTAGTGTGCTGCTATGTATATATATGGTATGAGTCCATAACCTGGAATGGGTGCTGTGGCAGACAGATGGGCTCTTACACAGTTGCATCTATCCGTCCATCATTAAGGGAGCCCGGTACTGGCTGCAAGACACCTTGGCAGTGGGGCAAACTGTGTGCAGGTTTCCTTTATCTTTAAGGTGTGCGCCCCTTCCGTTTCCCTGGTGTATTATAGATGAACGTTGGTTTGTCTCACTGAGAACTGACAAAGGCATAGGCTCTGCCCCTTTGACGGGAGGAAATGAACTCTCTAAAAAAAAAAAAAATCAAGAACGCAGGGGGCTTTCTGATGGGCTAATGATCATGGTGCTGAACGAAGCCAATACTGGTCACATATAATAATGTGGGAGTGTGTGCTTTTCTTCTGCACATTGCTGAGTCTGCGCCCTGTTTTTAACCCATTGCATCAAGGAGGCATCCTCATTCCTTGACCGCATACCATGCTGTCCAGCAGCAGACTACACTGCAATATTACAAACAGTAAGATGCGCAGGAAAATCAGAAAAGATTTGTCCGCAAAAGAACAGATAACAAACCAGAGCACAATCACACAGTACTTGGTCCCTGCTCCCAGAAAGGAAGGAGGAACAAAGAGGCAGGACTGAACACTAGCAAGCAAGGATGTTTAAAAGACACTGAAACAAACAAATGAAATGGATTGAAGCCCACATGAGAAGTGCATACTAAAATACATACAAGAGGTCTTGAATGCTCGGCCTAAAAAGCAAAGCACGTCAGTGTTCATTTAATAAATTTATATGTTAATTAGTAAATTAAGATTAATTAATGTGGATGAGGTTGACTAATAAAACTGTATGATGCTTATTTGGCACATGCACAAGCTTTGGAATTTACATGCTAAACACAGGGCCCCTTAAGTTTTCAGAGAAAAGAGTGCATCTGTTCAAATGTACGGAAGCAGCTTAATCTGTCTTTTTCCACCAGACAATTTATCTGGCAATACCATTACAGACCTCCGAAAAGAAGGCAATGATACAAAGAATGGGAATCATAAACTAAGCAGGATAAAAGTGATGAGACAAGCATCACATGGATAGGAGGACAATGCAAAAACTTTAGAACGCAAAGAGTTATATTACTGGCAGAGATTCAGACAAAATACGTACTGTTAAGGGTTCTCCCTGGAGAGCCTGAAGAATGAAGTTACTAACAACTCGACCATCGTTCATGTGCATCCGAGGACCGAAGGTGTTGAATATCCTTGCCACGCGCACCTCCACTCCTTCCTGAAGCAGAAAGAAAAACGGCAGCCATCAGCACAATCAAAGAGTTAACAATCACGAATAGAAGTAGATGGAGGCTAGAAAGCACATTCTCAAACATTCGCCCTTTACTCAGTCTGGCTACATACAGCTTTAGCTGCGAAAAATGCCCCATGTTGGCTGACAAAGCACGCAACATATAGAAAGAGGTTTCAGGTGTGCCCTCTTCAGGCATTTGCTTAATGGGCTGTCTGTCACGATTTGAATCCCCATTCAGGATTTCACTGGTGTGTACATTCTGCGTACAATTGTAGAGTAAATTGGGAAAGCGGCCCACAGAGACATCAAACATTCACTTGGTAGTGTGCACAAGTTAAGCAGACAAACCAGCAGCAGGAAAACGTATGATGAAGGCTACAATAACCGACGTGAACAAATACATCAGCCATATTGGGAAGCTGCACTCCCACTATCAAAGCAGGTGGCAGGCCACTATGTTCTCATCTGTTCCACACACAATTCACAAACACCGACAGACAGCACAATATTACGTTCTTTAATGAGAACACAACAAATTGCATACTGACGTAGGTAAGTTTCTGTGTTGGTGACAGCCCCCACACCATTTATTTTCTAAGAAGAATGGTCACAACAAGGGTGAGCAATGCAGCAGTGTCAACATGCAATGCCGCCTCAGACACCACTCAGGAATTGAACTCGGCAGAGAAATAAACACCTACACTTTAGAAAGGATCATTTGAACAGCAGAAGATGTTTATGTCTTAAGTAATAAGATTGTGATGGTTTTCCAGGGCTGGGCACGACGCCTTGGTACCTGCAGATCAATCATCGCTAGAGAAGAGTGCATATATTTAAGCATCATGTAGGACAGTGTTTCCTAATCTGTGGTACATGGACCCTTGGGTTCCTCGACGCCTATTAGGGAGTTCAGAGCTGTTAAATAATTTTAGCAGAATAAAGAAATAAATAAATAAATATATATATATATATATATATATATATATATATATATTTTTTTTCAAGTTCTCTCACCCAGTCAAAACAAGAGATCAAGACACCAGGCGAACAGTTCCAAAATATATTGAGAAAAAAAGGAAATGGTGTTCCTCCCAACGCATTTCAGGCGTAGCCTTATTCACGGGTGGGGGTGTGTAACAAACAACAGGTATAAATGCAAATACATAAACATAAAAAAGGACTTATTTCATAATACATATATATATCAATCTAGAAAAAATAAGTGCCATCTTGTAAGGGTATATAAGGCAAAGTGCATACCAAGGGATACCATGTGTGCGTACAAACTTTTCTTTAACATCTAAATATAAATTTCACATATCATGTTAAATCAACATATTTGTAAATACATGCCATAAATTCCAGATTATATATTCAATATATTACTTGTTCGCTTTACTGGGTGAGAGAACTTGAAAATATTTTATGGGATACCCGATCCCATATCAAGACCGCCATACTGGAGCCTTGACAAGTCGGGTGCTCCTTTTCTCTGATTATATATGTATATATATATATTAGAATTGAAAGTTGTAAAGAGTTCTGAACGTGAAGTAATTCGAAACTGGAATCTAAAAACTAAGTGAGCATCATTATCTTGATTTTTTTAGAGCACGGCAAGTGGAAGAAACATAATTTAGTATGGACCAATGGTAGCCTCAAGTGAAGCAGCAATTTTAATTATATAGCGCACACCACCCCCGACGAGGCATTGCAGCGCTTTTCAGCAAGTAACATGCTACTCCAGAACCCAATAAGGATTAGTGGTGGAATAGTACACTGAAATATGACTTATTTTGAGCGGTGGACATGAAAGCCTGTTAGTTGGATTGCATACGATAACCGAGGAAGAGAGGAGGGAAGAGTCTAGAATGTGTTTATTTGAAGATCATATTAGTAAAGTGAGATGTGGGGGAAGCCAAAGGAGGGATACATGAGGGAAGAATTTAGAAAGGGTAGTCTGGGAGATCATTGTAGTAATATTAGGTTTGGGGTGAGCCAAAGAGGGATAGAGGAAGGAGGATTCTAGAAAGGGTTGTTCTGGAGATCACAGTAGTAGAATGAGTTTTGGGATACATCCGAGAGTGAAAGTCAAGGATATATTGTGAGAGGTATAGGATGAGAGAGTAGTGCACTGGTTAGAGTCAAAGGGAGTTTTATTTATTTATTTTCTACAGTCGGAGTAGAGTAGTAAATATATAGATAGATAACTACATAGAAAGGGTATGCATATATAAGGAAGACATTATATTGAGATATAAAGTTGTATTGTATAATCTCAGATTTTCAAATTCTTACTGTACTTGAAGCTAATTTATTTGTATATATTTATAACCTTTATTTTAATTTAATATTTTCCTCATTATTACAATTGTGGAGCACTTGTAGATAAAATAGTTATGATAATATTTACATATTGTGATAGATGAATAAAACAGAGACCCATAAGCATCTAGTCAAATAACATATGAAAACTATGCAGTGACCAATATACATGTTAAGCATAACATGGACTATATATCTCTAAACATTTATACAGATATATATTTAACCACAAGTAATATATAGATTTGTTAAGCAGACCTTAACAATAACATCTATATATTTTGAAAACACATACCTATTATACATATTTGTACAATGAAATACACATCTAAATTAATACATATAATCAAATTACAAATGTTTACATACACAGGGATATGCTGTACATCAGTGTTTTAGTATGAGGGTTATGTGGGAAAGAGACAACTTTTGAGATAATTATCCATGGATCTTATGTTTGGGGGTAATAAATTCCATTGTTTGGCTCCTTGAACAGATAATGATGTAACAGCTAATTTTGTTTTCATGTATGGTAGAGATTTGAGGAGTGGAGCCAATTGGGTCAGAGGGTCCTTTGCTGAATGTATTTGGTGATTTTATTCCTGATGAAAAATGGTCCTGGTCCATGTATTGCTTTGTGGGTGATGCAGAGCAGCTTGAAGGTGGATCTTATGGCAACCGGTAAACAATATAGGGCCCCTCAATACAAGGGAGATGGGGGCTCGTGGCTTGACATGTAGAGTAGTCTGGCAGCAGAGTTCTGAATCTATTGCAGTCTTCTCAGTCGATAAAGATGATCTGTGGTAGAGTACATTGGTGTAATCCAGTACAAGAGAGATATTACTTAAATGGAAATCACAGGTGGGGTAAGACACGTCACTGAGTATTCATAGTAATGAAACTTGAGCTTGCTAATTTGCCCACTTGGGCATTCATTGATAACTTTGAGTCCATGGTAATACCAATGTTTCTTACTTTCTTAGCTACTTTAGGAGGCGGTCCCAGATCATCAGGCCAGATGCAGAGTGGGCCAAACAATTTCCAATCACCACATGTAAGTATTTCAGTTTGAGAAGCATTCAATTTGAGATGGCTCCATGTCATTCACTGATCAATGACTCTGAGGCAACTGAATATGTTTGAGCTTTTACTGTCTTTGGGGCTTTGCAGTTAAAAAGTATTTGTGTCTCATCAGAATGCGAGCTGAAATTCATTGATCAATTCCGGTAAAGATTTCATGTAGATGTTGAAAAGCATGGGTGAGGTGATACAGCCTTGAGAGAGTTCTGCTTTTGTGAAGTAAAGTTTGGATGAGAAAGGGGGAGTATGGATGACATTTATTCTGTGTTGAAGGTAGGATGTGATTCAATCGAGAGCAGTTGCCTCTATGCCAGCTTCATAGAGTTTTTTGATTAGAATGTCATGGTCAACTGTGTTGAAGGGAGCTGAAAGGTCCAAAAGAAGTAGAGGGGGAACCCTGTTCCGGTCTACTGTGTTTTTAAGGCCCTCTCAGATGGCGATGAATTCATATTCTGTGCCTCTTCCTGGGTCAATCCTGTTTGAAGGTAAGTCCATTCTTTCAGACTACCAAACAATTGTGCTGTTTGGGCGACTGCTGCTCTTTCTATCAGTTTGCCAAGGAAAGGTCCATTTGTAATCAGTCTGTAAGTGTTGGGGTCATGCGGGTCCAGGTTTGTTTTCTTTAATAATGGGCATATGTATGTCTTTTTTTTTTTAGGTTTTCTGGAAAAGTTCCAGTAGTTAAAGAATTAATGATGATTCTTCTTACTGGTATGGCAACAGAGGCAGTTAAAAGAATATTCTTGGAGATTTGAGGCGACACGGGTCAGAAGGTAAACTGATGGCCTGCTTGCTTTGACAAGATCCATAAATTTGCTTTGTGATCGTTGTTGAAGGACTGCAGAGGCTGGGTTAACCTACTTTTAGAGGGGACTGTTGGAAATGGTTTGGTGCTGGAGGTGTTCCTTTGTTTTAAATGGGAGTCCAACGTGTCTGCTTTGGTTATGTAATGAATTGCCAGTTTGTCAGTTGAATCTTGAGTAACGGGATGAGTCCCTTCTGTGCAGTTAGGTTTACAAAAGTGTGTGAGAAATTTATAAAATTCTTCATTTGCACATTTAGCATTTTTTATTTCATCTGAATAGTACTTTAAAAAAAGTAGTTTTTTTGTTGTTGTTTTTTTTTTATTGTTGACTTGTATATTATTTTAAGTTTGTGTAGGTGAAGTTTGTTGTGATTGCTGTTTCTTTTGAGCCAGGTGCATTGCAGCTTTGTAATTTGTCTTTTTATCTTTTTTTGTTCTGTATTTCTCCAAGGTCCTTGTTTTATTTTGTCCTGTTTTGTTGCTCTTAGTAGTATTACAATATCAGGAGCTTCATGTAACCAGTCAAAGATTTTGAACTGAATTTACTGTGTCTAGATCTATGTTGGATGCTATTTGTGTTTGTAAGTATTCAAACTGAGATTGTTCCACGGTCAATAGGTGGATGAATGTAAGGTGGTCTTAGGTGTTTTGATTTGTGGTGTTTTATAATGGAAAGCTACCAAATGGTGGTCAGACCATGTGACTCGAGTAACCCATTGAACAGTTCCTTGTTCTGGATTTGCAAACATGACATCTAAGATGTGTCCAGCAATGTGTGCGGGTTTGTGTACAATCTGATGTAGGTGCAATGTGTCTAGGCCAGTGATTTGTCACACCAACTGTTTATGTCACCAAAATTCATAGTTTGGAGTGTAGTGTTATAAGGTTTGAAACTGTCTGGGAATGTTGCATTGTTAGGTGGTGGTCTGTAAAGGAGAAGGAAGTGACAGGAGAAAGATGGTGTAGGGTTGCAGCTGGTGATGAGGGCCTCACAACCTTGTAGGAAACGTTGTCAGCTATGGTAAGATTTATTGTTTGCTTGAATATAACAGCAAATCCACCACCTCTTTTGCCCATACAACTTTGTGTGACAGTTTGATAGCTTGGAAGTACGGCTTCATGTAACACTGCAGCCATGTCATCTTCCAACCATGACATAGTTATGAAGAGTAAGTCAGGCTGTGTCAGTGAGTAGGATACAGATGTGGAGCTTGTTGTTAGACTGATAGAGCAGTTTAGGGATAGTGTTTTGGTGGTGGTGGTCTAGAAGAGTGAGCTGTATTCTTTGAAAAGTAGCAGGTGTGTTATAAGGGCCGGTATTATCTGTGTGAGGACAGCAATAGTGTTTTTTTTCCATATTGTATTCTACGTACAACAGGCTTAGAAGGCATTTGTTGGGTCTGCGTGTCTTTGGTAGAGATGGTGGCTGAGAGTGAGACAGTGAATTGTGTTGTTTTGTAGACTAGCCTTGTTGTGTAATAGACATGGAGGGGCAAAGTTGTGAACAGTGACACAATGGTTATTTTGTTTGAGTCTGTTTAGGGTGGAAGGTGTATGGGTTAGTAGTGGTGGTGCATGTGCTCATGTTTTAAGGCTCTCAGCTGTGCAATGGATGAGAGGCGGATGAATGAGAATTGTTCCATTGGTGTATTTGGGGCAGGTGTTAGTGAAGACATACATTTTGGGAGTAATAATGGTTTAGGATGTGTATTATTTGTGTAGTCATGAGGGTGGAAGTGGGTTTATGTTTCTAATTTGTGAAGGAATGTGTTCTGAAATTATGTATGTGTGTGTGAGATTTTGATGCGTGCGTGTTAAGTTTTGTTCTTGTGGAACAGTGAGAGAAGATATTGATGTAGTGGTTTTCTGAGAAGGATTTGTATGTTAAGTACTGTTGGTCAGTGGAAGTTGAATGGTAAAAGGAGTGGTGATGTATTTTGAAATAGAGTGTATGAGGTGTGTGAGGGGATGGAGAAGAGTTATGAGTGTGTGTGCTAGATTTGATAACTAGTAGAGGTCATATGTGTAGCAGAGTGGAGAGTAATGATTGATTGGTTGTGTGTTACACAAGGAGGGTGATGGTGGATAATATATTAGAGGGCTGAGCTTAGGTTTCATGGTGAGAGTGGTCTAATAGGAGCAAGTAGAGGGTGAAGCTGATCTGTCTGAACAGGGAACGTGTCTGGATGAGTTAAGTTATGTGGTTTTGAGGTGTGTTGGTGATGTGGGAATTTTTTTGTGGTATAGGACAGATTCCTGCTTTGTGCGAGTGAAGGTGTCACTATGTGGTAATTGGAGTAGAAGAGTATATTGGTGGGGTTTGTGGGATTCTATAGTGGTAGTTGACACTCAAATGTGGATAGGGTTTGTTTGTAGTATATGAGTAGAGTCAATTGGATAAGTGTGTTAATATGTTTGTGGCTGATGAATGGAAAAAGGGCAGCATTTCTGGCATAAACCCTAAGCCCAAAGTCCAATAGAAACCCTAGCCCTATAAGCCAATCAGAACCCTAGCCCTATCAGCCAATCAGATCTCTAGCCCTAAGCCCCGTAGAAACCCTACCCACCAATCAGAACCTAGCCCTATCAGCCAATCAAAATTCAAACCCTAAGCCCCATAGAAACCCTAGCCCTAGCAACCAATCAGAACCTTAGCCTTTTCTGCCATTCAGAATTCAAACTCTAAGCCCTAGCTCCAATAATAGTTCCAAACCCTAGGAGCCAGTCTTAGCGCAGATGCAACTTCTAGTGTTGTGTAGCCATTTTAGTTCTAGCTCCATGCACGTTATTTTAACACACTAGGCCGCTGTGCACTTTAACCTAGATATATTATATTCAGCTTTGTCTTATTATTGTTACAATAACCATTTTTACGGTCTTGTTTATTTTCCGTTTATCTAACTGTTTTTGCCTAGGCCGGCACTCTATTCTCAAACAAGACATTCTTGATCACTCTGTGCTGCTTCCAAGGCTACAGCACAGTACACTGCCAGTGAACGTGGTAGAAGTTTAGTCTCTAACATTCGTAGAAAATGCACATCCTTACGTAGGGACATTTTCTCAGAACATACACTTCCTTGTCCCCTATACGTCAGAAGGAGATTCCAGCCAGGGAACCACAACTGTATGCTGATTGCTGAATGCTTTGCTACAGATGCTAACACAGACCGCAGGCCTTTGCTCAGGTATGGGGGATGATGACTTCCCAGGGGAACCTGAAGGGCAGAATTAGAGCATGCTGTGCTCAATCATAGCCTAGGTAGGAGCTAGTCCATTGATCATAGTGAAAATATGATAGTATTATTTTTATGCTTCACTCGTCTTGTCACAATTTTAATGCTGTCATGTTGTGTCGTCCTGGTTACTGCAGCTCATTCTTTGCGATCTAAGATGCAGTCGTTTTATTAAACTCGTTATTGAAACATATACTGCTTCTGTTTGTCATTTATATATGAGACTGAATTGTAAATGAGAAAAACGGATGAGACCTGAGTGACAATGACTTCGCCGAGAAGCCAAGTATGTCATGCACTCGGCTGGCCAGTTATCCTTATCCTTGGGTAGAGATGAGGCACTGCTTGTTAGTCAGAGCAAAATCCGGATTGGAGTGACAGGTATCACCCGCAGTGGGTTAGACGTAGTTTCCCACACCGCAGGTGATTCTGCCGCTCAAAATCCAGTAGTCCCATTAGAATAATGAGAGCCTACCCCGACATGGCGGTGCCAATGTTTGGTCAGGCTCTAATTTTCGGGTCCTCCTGAGTATCTCTGTCTCATTATATATAATGACACCTCAATACCGTATACGGATGCGCCCGTGGTACTGAGGATTTCCACCCAGCTACTTAGGCTATCCTATCTGAGGCTGGAGGGTGTTCAAGCTTGAACTTTAAAAAGAAGAGCCCAATTTGGTGTGCCTTCTCTGAACATATAGTCTATCTATAATGGCAAATCCAGAGCAGATACAAATAGCAGCTAATATGAGACAACCTCTGACTGCACATTTATTAGGAAATGGCCTAACGGCCAGGGGGGGGTCCAGTCAAATTTGTGGTGGATGCCCATGCAGCTTATAGAACAGAACTCTTTTATTCTGGGGTCACATTTCCAGCAATTGATGGGAACACAAATACATTTAATCATTATACACTTGCATATGCACCTGGACAATACAGAGCCTACGCATATTTAGAAATACCATTATCTTATCAAGAATATAATAATTGGCTTGATGGCGCCCTACCCCACACAATTTTACCAGTAAGGTTAGGTCCTCTAAGTAACAATGGTCCTACCTGGCCTTTATTGGCCACCTATGCACTACATCCTGCAGTTGCACATTTAGAGGTAGCTGAGGTTTGTTGCTTATTTACAGAATTAACAGTGATATATAGACGATTAGTACATTTCATAATGCAAGCATTAAATACAAACCCAGCATGTGCAGCTCCAGCACATCCACATACAGTAACGCCAGGTATAAACCCTGCAACTGTACATTCAATCATGGGTAAAGTACTAACCAAACGAGAGGAAACTCCGTTTTGGTTAGCACAAAAAATAAATGCGCTGGAGGCAGTATTTCCTCATATGGGACCTCAGGATAAACATAGAATATTAATGATGTGCTTGCCATTTGGGATGGTGCCTACAGTGGATAACTAATACCTGGGGCATGGTATTTGCTGCGTTCTATACAACCGCACACGGTACACCGACACTTGCCAATTTACCGGAGGTGTTGAATCAAATTCAAGATGAATACGGGGCTGCCCCGGCCCTAGATTTGGGGATGCAATTGATGGGCAATTTTGCCACAGTATCCTCAATCATTTTAAGTTACCTTAAAGTGGAAGAGGTCACACTGGCAGTGCACATGCGGCTCCATGATGTTCTGCAACATCATCAGGATCCCGACCTGCCTAAGGTTATCGCAGAGACCTATTCTAGCATTGGTCAAGACAGTTTAGGGGCCAACACCATCTAAACCACAATTTCAGGGCAAATCGAATAAAGATTTTCCCAAGCAAGCTCCTGAGGATAATAAGAAACGGTGGTATAAAAAAAAAAAAAACTCCTAAAAAAGAGAGGGGAGAATCTCCACGAATGGAGACCCTAAAAAATTGATATAATCGCAGAAATAGAGATAATATAAAAACGCCTGGTAGATATCAATATACTGATACACGCCAATCTCATTCCTTTCAGGACTCATCGGAAAAACGAGAGAGGTGGGCGATCAGAGCGAAGAACAGAGTACATGAAACCGAGACAGGAATCACAACGCTCATCTGAGGTTTCTGTTAAAAAGGAAGAGAAGCCCGCCCAACAAAAACCCCAATTCAAAAAGTAAAAAGTGGCAGCAGTCGCAGTCTGACATGCCACTCAGGAAGAGGGTCCTCTTGAAGAACAAGTGGGCACTAGCACTGCTAGACAGCGCAGCAGAGGTCACGTCACACTAGTTTGCCAGAATTTTCTAGAGCATCTGGAGGTGAAAGCAACTGATGACTTTATACAAGTAGAAACTGCGGACATGCGTGTCTCCACGCCTGATAGGGTGTATAAAGTAACGCTACAGTTAGAAGGAGACGTTGAGCGCATAATAGACACAATCTTTTGGGATCGCGTAGTAAACATATATGATGTTTTGTTGGCCGAACAAAATTGGCCACCTGAATTTGTCCGTACCTGCCCATATGGAGAAGATGTCATTAAGACTTCCTTCTTGCCCCTTGTTCCAGAGGAACGTGCTGAATTATATGCCATCGATTGGGCTTTGGCAGAGGCAGAGGCACCTGCATTACACCGAAATCATGTGGGATGGGATAAAGAATCCCCCTACCACGTAATTCCAATCAAAAATGAACCTCAACCCCAACCTCAGTATCCAAAAAAACATGAAGCAAAAGCACCTGTGAGAGAAATACTCAAACAATTAGAGTACCAGGGCGTAATTGAACCCTGTGTCTCCCCAATGAATAATCCACTGTTCCCAGTAGCTAAACCAGACCATTCAAATAGAATAGTCTTAGACTACAGACACTTAAACAGTCATACACGCACTTATGCTATGCAAAACTCACATAGCACAGCACTAATGAACAATATAGTGCGTAAAAAATACAAAACACTGGATATTTCCAATGGTTTCTTCTGCCAGAATATAGCGCCTGAGAGTAGAGACTTCACAAGTTTCAGTGCACTAGGCTAAAATCAGTTGTTTACCTCAAGGGTATAAAAACAGCCAAGGACTGTTCGCAGCTTGTGTGACAGAAATTTTACATGAGATTGATCCTGAAGCATTGTCCTATGTAGATGATATCTATCTTACAGATGATGAATTGCTACAACACTTAAGACGGGTAGCCCGCACTGTTGTAGGATTTGCTGAATTTGGCTACAAATTCAATTTCAAAATAACAAAAATTGCCTTCCTCAGCGTCCTGTTTCTGGGATGAGCTGTCAAGTGAAGGAAAGAGCCTAGCGCCACAATTCTTAGAAAAATGCACACATTTACATCCCCCAAATACGATTAAAAAACTCCAATCTCTATTGGGATTCCTAAATTTTGGTCAAATTTACAATCCAGATTATGGTACATGCATAAAACCTTTATATCATTTGATACATCCTGATTTTTCAAGCAAAATCTGGACAGTTGAACATACACACATTCTTAGAGAATTGCAAACAGACATGCTTGCAGCACATTTACACACAAGGGACAACAAAACACATTTGGTCATCAGAGTAATAGCTGGTGCCATCGGTTTCACCTATGTGACATTTAATGAAGGTGAAACAGTCCCGATTGTGTACAAATCACACTTATATTCAGTGGCAGAACAACGTTTTGCTCCCACTGAAAAAATCCTCACTGCTGTACAGATGGCTGTCATTAAAAAACGAGCTCTTGCCCAAGGAAAACGCATTACTGTCGTTTCTCCGATCCCAGCCCTGGAGGGTGTTACAAAAGCCAGTGTTCCGAACGCAAAAGCATTACATCCACGCTGGATACAATGGGCTACATCTTTGACCCAAAATTACAAACTCAAGAATTTTTGCAGTATGAACCAGAATACCCAGTTCCGGCAAATACATAGCCTATCGATCAATATCATAGTCATGTACACTGATGGCTCAGCACAACCTGCAACTGGGAGAAAACACCAATATTCTGCTGCTTGCGCTGTTGAAAGTGGTTACATGGAGGACAATACATTTTGACCCCTACATACATTTACGCAAACCCTAGTGGATAGCACAGCACAATTGGCAGAGCTAAAAGTGATGTTGATGGCACTGGAACATACGGATCATGCACAGCCTACACTGATTGTTTGTGATTCATATTATTGTGTCCAGTCCTTCAATGAATATCTGCATCGCCAGAATGGGTTCAGAGATGTCCAAAGGCAACACCATTAAACACAGACTTCTGTGGGGGAAAGTAGCAGATCTAAAAGAGACGCTACCAAATGCCCATGTTGTACATACACTTGGACACCAGCGCGTTGGGATACACAGTGATGGAAATACATTGGCTGATGAAGCTGCAAAGTCAGCTGTGGCTGCAGTCACTCGTTAAGAGTTCAAAACCGGACGCAGACATATGGGCTGCCGTGACAGCTACGGCTAATGGTACGCCCTATCCAAAAGGATTTCCTGACAAATATTCCTACCGAATGGGAGGTATGCTGAATGCGGAGGTTAAGATACCAGGCGTAGGGGTACGAGACATTCCCAATAGAGAGATAAGATCACAATTGATTAAAGCAGCGCATGAGGGGGTGGCATCTGCCCATGATGGTGTGGCGGCTACAATTTCGATCTTGCAAGCCAGTTATTGGTGGCCAGGCCTCTACAAGGAGACTAAGCAGTATGTCCTTTGCTGTGACATCTGCCAACAAATCAAAGTTGCCACTGCCAAACGCCCGCCGCAGACACCCCTACTGATTTCAAACAAACCATTACAATGAGTGTACTTGGACCATTGCACTCCCCTAACACTTGATAGAGCATACAAGTATATATTAGTCGCTGTTGATTCATGCTCCAGATTTTTATGGGTGTGGCCACAACGCTCGGACTGTTATTAAAGATTTGCGAGCCTTTATCGGTACGTATGCGGTTGCGACTTTCCATTCAGACCAGGGCCCTGCTTTCGCCTCAAGGGCATTCAGGGACGCCATGGCTTCGTTGGGTGTCCAACTCCAGTACTCCTCTCCATTTCATCACGAGGGAAATAGCGTTGTGGAGCGATTAAACTGTGATTTAAAGCAATCCTTAACAGCCAGAGTCTTAGGTACAGGTTGTAGTCGGCTTAATCACCTGTATGGAGTCCAGAGAGCACTTAATAATCTGCCTAGAAGGTCCCTGGGGGGTCGTACTTCATATGAGTGCCTGTTCGGAACTCAAATGTATGTTCCGGATCTTGATGGTCCTGGCGTAGAGGCAGTAGAAGTACCTTTTGACATTAATTAATGTGTCACTGTCTTACAGGAAATGCAACAGTTCCGTGACGATAATTCTTCTATCAGTGCTGCCTCCACAGGAATCAAGGATGTACCTGTAACACCTACCGGCTGGATTCCCAGAGTCGGGGATCTCGTACGTGAAAAAGTCACTGTGAAAAAAGAATTTGGCCCTTTCTATCGAGCACCAATCCCAGTATTGGGCATACACGGTACCAGAACTGTGATTCTACCACCGTTGGCAGGTGCCAAAGAAAATCGTTTTGTCTCCATCGACAATGTCAAACTACACCATGTGGCCGATCCTGCACAGCAGACCAAGAGGAACATCCAGTAGTTCCCGAATCCCTCTCACTACTGGTCAGGAAGTCCCTCTACAAGTTGTTAACAGCAACACTGATACCTCTCTGAGCTTGGGGAGGGTGGAAGATGATCTTGCATTGGTTCCAATAACATTGAACAATACTGAAATAATTGACCGATTGGACTCAATTTCAACACAAACGGATGGTTCTATCTATTGTGTACCACGGGAAACACCAACTCCACCGATGACCACGGCTCCAGCTTTTGCACGTACTGCTTCTGGAAATTTTTGCCGACTTCAATGATAACATCTCAAACTCATTCGCCTCCTCGACACCTGAATTGTGAAAAGCACGTAAGCTAACGAACCGGCTTAAAAATACATATTTTATTTTTCCATGGAACTATCTGTGGCTTTCTTTGACTGTCCTAGCTTTCCTACTTTGGATTGGTTTTGTTGCCACTTTCTTCTTGTTAATACAAGGTCATTTTCTCCCTGAAAAATCAACAGTTGAATTGGTGGAGGAGGTCTTAAAACCTAATTTTTCATCATACAAGGTCCGAAGAGACTTCTCATTTGTGAACATTTCCGCAGTACCAATTCCTGATGGGATTGTTTGGGACAAAGTAATGTTTGACATATACGGTCCCACAGAAGTCATTAAAATACCATATGTGTTCAAACTATCAATGAACAATACAATAATACCAGGCATTGTTTCTGATGATTGGGATGTGAAAACAGTTGATTCTATGCAGTATTATACTGTATTTGAAAACGAAGATGTTTATCAATCTAAAGAGAATTATGACGATATGTTTTGCTATCATTATTATGGGCACCATTTCATACATAGAGCGAGCAGCCCTAAAACTGTTTTTAATTATACACAATGGGCACATTGTCCGACTCCACCACGAGGGAGTTCCAAAACATATTCTGAAGAAGTTTACATATTTTTCTGGGCACAATGTAAATATTGCTGAGTCATATTATTTTAAAGTACCACCTACTAAAGTTAAACATACTATTGACCAATACTACATTTATATATTCGGAATCCTGTGTTTCCCTGTTATCTATAGAAGCTATGAATATTGGCTGAAGTCAATTGATCTAAAAAGTGTATGGGGAAATAGACATTGGTAGCGCGTTTTGAAGGAGAAGGCGGAGGCCGGGCACAGCAATCAAGGGCAGGAGCCCTTTAAATCACCGTTCGCGCTCCCGCATCGCGAAGCCCGGGCCAAGGGCGGGCCCGTCCTGCGCTCGTCAGAGGCTGGGCTGGGCCACCCCCCTGAGATCTTCTCCGCAAACTCCGGACTTGGTTCGCAATTCACCAAACCAGGTACTGTGTTTTTCCTCCTTGACCCCCTGTAATCATACTTTGTGGCCTGCACCTCTCCTTTCCTAAAAACCCCCCAAAATACTGGGATAATTCCATCTACCATTCCTCCTTCCCATAAACAATTGTTAGTTATTGTTGGTTATCTTACCTCCTAAGTGAACTTCCACCTAGCGGTCAACTATTATAAAACTCTTGTGCTTAAGGCAGCTAGTAACTATGGGAAAAAGAAAACAACCCAGCGTAAATGACATTTCGCTTCCAAAAAAACATACGTCAATTTCGAAATTTATCTCAGGAGCTATGGGGGAAATCGACAAACAGATCACCAACGTCGAGGGAAAAATACTTACCCAGAACAGGCCATCAGTACCCCTTAATCCCCCCCCTTTAACAACTCCTGAGTACTTGGCAACGCCTTTTGAAAGCGAAACCCAGATTAAAACTAATAATGGTTGTATTCAAGATACAATTGACTTTATTTCAGATGGTGATGACCATCCTCCCTCACCAAAACGTAAGAGGAAACCCCAACTAGTGAGGAAGGACATACTATCCAATCAAGAGCCGCTTGCGAATGTGAGACACGGCTCCTCGAAAGCACAACCCAATGCATGCACCCAAAACGTTCAAACTCGCCCTCAAAACCTAAAATCTGATCACAAGAGCAAACTCCATTCAGTGAAAGGGAAAACTAGTGCAGCAGAACCATTGACTGCTTTAGAAAAATTAATTAGTACACGTCTTGATCAAGTAATGGAACGCCTAACCCAACTGGAGGGTAAAATGGACTGTCTGCTTAAAACATTTAATCCACAATTAACAAACCCTTTAACCTCAACTATACGACAGCCCCGTCAAACAGATTCCAATGCCAGGCCCCCTTTTAACACATCAGACCCAACCACCCACTTCTCAGATTACCCAAAGACAAGCTGACCCTTGTGTCTCACCTGAAAGAACCAGCAATGCCCAATTCCACAAAATGTTGCCAAAAAGAGGGGAACACTTAATTATCCCTAAAGTTTATCAGGGTGCCCCTTTAACTGGGAGAGACATACTTGACCTCCCTCCTGCGGCAACCCCATATGTGGCAGTCCTTGCCAACGTTCCCACTCTATCTGGAGCACGGGGGGAATCATGGGCAGCTCTGAGGAACAAGGCCCTGAATTGGATTGCAACTCGTCTGAAACCTGGCTTGACAAATAAACTTTTTGAAGACATCAAGATGGTCAGAAGGGTGAAATGGGTGGGTAGAAACCAAAAAATATTCAAGGGCGATTGCGTAGGTCTCTCATTTAAAACCCCTACGCTGGTCAAAGACATCTTAAGAAATTTAAGCCCACATCAGATTACTGACCATGGCGTTGCCTTGCTTCCTTTGGGTTTTTTCTTTACGAGCATTAAAGGCCACGATGGACCTGGCCCCCGTCTTGAGGACTATAGTACCAGGCCTGAGTCGCAATATACGATTTCTACTGTGAATAGATTTTGGGGGCTTAGCATGGAAGATACTGACTGACTATCATCTGACAAGGAATCCTGCAGGTTTAAGCACCCTATAGAAACATCAGACTTCGTTCATCTGGGCACAGTCAACTCTGCAGGAGCTATTGGAGAAGAACGATTGGACATGAAACCTTCCTTTAGACAACCTCTCAATGATGAACTGCTTCCAAGAGCCCTGCCAATAAAAACCTCCACCTGTGCCCGACCTCTCTTGTATGCACAGAAAGCAATATTATCCTAGGTAAAACTCAGATAACTGATAAGTCCTCTGTGGGCCAGGCAAAAACAATGCGTAAAGACAATCTCTCATTTTTATTTTGGAATGTGGCTGGCCTCCGATCTAAGATGGAAAATGAGGCCTGGCTAGAATACATCCAGCGCTCTCCCTGGGTGTGCCTCCAAGAGACCTGGTCTGTGAACCCGATTCACATAAATGGATATAGGACACTACATACTCCTGCCGTTCCTTCTGCATGTGGCAGGGCTAAGGGCGGTTTGTGTACCTTTATATCCAATAAGTGTGATATAATCAAGGATATTGTTTTAATATCCAACACGTTTTATCAAGTGATTACTTGTCATCTAAAAAATATTGCACAACTGGTGGTCATTAACTTTTACAATAAGGTACCTTCTCAAGATCTCCGACTTGTACTTAACCTCCTCCAGGATGATATAGACCGAGCATGTGACTCTTCAGATAAACAGTCTTATATTGTGTGGGGAGGTGATTTTAACATATACTTGTGTCCTAGTTCAACTAAGGGCTACTGCCCTTATGCCCCTGATGGTGATGATAATTCACTACATTTCATACATAATAACTCAGGCAACATGTTGAATGAAGTTCTATTTAGTCTTGACCTCATCCTGTGCAACTGTCTGACCCAGGGCAGACCACAACTGAAACCCACTTTAAACGGTAGGCAAGCTAATACGATAATTGATTTTATACTAGTTTCCAATAACCTCCTCCCTTATGTTCTTGATTATGACATCCAAGATACCATATTCAGCGACCATAACCCTCAAATCGTAGGCCTTACATTTCCCCAACACCTTCTTATACACAGGGAAATAGAGGAGATAGTAGGAAATATTGAACTGGGAGCAAGAAATGGCTATACCATCCGATGGTCAGACATTGAACCTACAGGGTTCATGAAACAACGAGTGACCAACTATGCTAATGAATTTAATACCTGCCTTGCAGATAACACGAGCCCACAAGATTGTATCGAGGCCTTTATGGTCATTACGGCTGGTGTAAAACAGTTTCTCCAGGCAAGTTTTAGCAAATTGAAACCGAAGAATAAAGGCTGGTTCAATGCTGAATGCACACAAGCCCGTAAGAACCTAAAATGCTATTTACACTTACAAAACCCAGATAAACATCAATTGAGTCTAAAGAGGAAGGAGTATAAAAATGCCATAAAGAAAAGAAAACAGAACTTTAAAATGCAAGTCTCCGGAACGATAATGTTAAATTCTGGAAAATTGTGAACTCCCCGTTTCTATGTGATGAAGAAATACCAAAAATTGAAATTGCCATCACTGAAGATGAGTGGGTTACCTTCTTTTCTGCCGTATATTCCTCAGAAAATTTGGCACAGGAAATAAATCTCCCTAAATTAGACTCTCATGACCCCATTTCACCATTTACTCTAAACGAGGTCACTGACGCTATCAATGCAAGTAAAAGCCGAAAAGCCCCAGGTCTGGATGGAGTTCCAGTTGACATCTATAAATCTAACGTCCCTCTTTGGGGGCCACTATTGACGCAGGTGCTACGCGCCTGCTGTTCAACTACTTCCATCCCGACCTGGGCTGAGTCCATAATTATTCCAATCTATAAAAAGGGAGATCGCCATAATCCCGCATGTTATCGTCCCATCTCACTTCTCGACACACTTGCAAAGATTGCGGGTGGGCGTATTATTTTAAACAGATTACAAGAATGGATAGAGGAAAATCACATCCTCTCTGAGCTACAATACGGGTTTAGTGCCGGTATAGGGACAACGGAAAAGGCCCTTAACCAAGAGATCATACTTGGCAAATATACAAGGGCCAAGCCTGGAGCACTATACCTTGCATTTGTTGATTTAACCTCTGCATTCGATTGTATGGTGCATTCGAAATTGTGGCCCATTCTGTTGGACATGGGGGTCGATACTACCATAGTCTACTTTATCAGGGATTTGTACGCTGGTGCAAACGCCAAGGTTCGCTATGGGCATCAGGGTGAATGCACTTCATCTTTCCCCATTGAACGAGGGGTGCGTCAAGGTTGTGTGCTAGCTCCCCTATTGTTCGCCTTGTATATCAATAGTCTAGAGGGGACTCTTTCCAATGCCTGTAATGATCTTCCACAAGTAGGCTCTCGGAAGATCCCGGCCCTCTTGTATGCGGAAGACGCTGTTCTGATGGCCTGCACTCCAGTCGCTTTGCAAAGACTAGTAACAACCTTTGATAACTGCATGGATGTCTTGGGCCTTAAAATTAATCACACTAAAACTTTTTCTATGACATATTCCAGACGCCACACAAAGAACTGCCACATAGACTTAAAAGGCGTGAAGCTAGTCGACACAGGTATATTCTCGTATTTAGGCATTGTGTTTGATGACAGAGGCACATGGGTACAAGCCATAAAAGCGAGGAAATTGTTATTCACGAAAACCGTTATGGTAATAAAAATGTTTTCTAAAAGGGTGGGGAGAGCAACTCCTAAAGACATGATGACTCTTTACAATGCGAAATGTGTTTCAGTAGCACTGTATGGGGCTGGACTCTGGGGACATCGAGACTGCACTACCCTACAGCTGACTGAAAACGCTCTCCTGAAAACAGTCCTAAGTGTCCCGCAATCAACGTCAACAGTAGTATGCCATTCAGAAATGGGAGTAACATACCTCACAGATCTCATTCGTGTCCAACGAATTCTACTCTGGCATAAGGTATGGACCTCAGATCCGGCGAGGCTGAACAGGGCTATCATAGCAGATGCGCTAGCACTTACCTACTCGTCCAAAATCCCATGGCTAAATTACATAAAGCACTTTCTTATTAAACTAGGCCACCCTGAGCTGTTTTTTATTCCAGATGAATTGAAAACAATTTCCAGGAAAGACCTGAAAAACATTTGCCTCACCCACCTGGCCGAATTGAGATGGGATGCGGAGGCAAAAAAACATAGTGTCAGGAGAAACCACATGATACAGCAAACGAATGGTATGGAACCATACTTAAGCAAAGTCACCAACCCAAGACATCGGTTTGTCCTGACGCACTTGAGACTAGAGTCTTTCCATCGCCTCGTTAGTTTTCCCCTGATTAATGACTGGTCTCTACAACTGCAAAAATGCCCCTGCGATAATGTCTCTGATCAAAATACAATGCACATACTTTTTTTTTGTAAATTTTATTTAACTTCTAGGAAAATGCTTGTGATACCACTTTTAAAACTAATGTATTTTAAACAATGTCGTCCAGCTTTCTTGTATCTTTTATCCCTTCTCTTTATTATGGTTTGCAATGGATTAGCTTTGTTCCTGTGCTCAGTGATTAAAGCCAGACAATGCCTTGAGGCAAATGGGTGAGATTTCTAAGCGTCACATTTGAGATTATCTTATCTGTTTTAATCAAATTATTTATTAACCTTTATCATCTTCTTAAACTTTTACCTGTTGCATCTATATTCATATTTATGCGTATTTTATTCTTTGCATTTTTTTCCTTTTTTGTCTGAAAATTGATTTTTTTTTTCTTTTATGTATAATGACTTTTATGATTGAAAAAACAATTGAATAAAGTTTTTTGATGATGATGACGATATTGGCAAATTAGGGGAAAGGAAGCTTTATTTAGAGCATGCCTCATACCTGTACAAATGATATTCTTAAATGAAATAGTACAACAAACAAGTTGTTTAGGCTTAGCTAAAATTAAGGAATTAAACACGCCCAGTATACCTGCCCCTGCAAAGTTTTATAAATGGCAAAAATATACAAATGCAGTTTAAGATCAGCACGACTAATGGGTCCAGAGTGGTACACTTAATGTTTCACTGACACGTCCTGGCGGGTGGTTATTGTGGCCAATAGATACCAATGGGTGTCATCAACGTTTTATCAACTCCTCGGGAGGTTTTAGAACTAGTATGCTGGACACCTCGCTATATATCATCCGAACTTGCGGGTATAGTTACAACATATAGTAAAGGGAAATTATGCCAGCAATGGTTCAGAACTTCCTCACTAGATGCGGTTAGAGAACACCTCAGTCTCCTGTCTAATAATACTGACTTACAGTGCCTCTGGTGCTCTTTCGAACATGCACTGGAAGTCGGTCTTTCGACGCAGCTCTTGCCTACATTGGACGCTGATCTGTTGATGTTCTCACTGAGGGTTCATTACCAGACATGCGCATTAAGGTTGCGTTTGCTACGAGAAGCTACTAAAGAGTTGCCCTTCCTGGAGAATGTAGCTCACGACTCATCACTGGGCACGCCACGGAATGCTGCCTTGGCTGAGGCTACGGAACACAACTGCTCCATGGATCCTTCTTAGCGATGACTTTCCAACTTTAACATTGGCCGAAGTGGAAGATCTCCTGTCCTCTATGGTCCTAGAATCGAGTGGAACCTTTCAAAATTGACTTTGCCTTTTGAAATTCGGTTTTATGTCACATGCTTATGCTTTAAATTGTCCCTTTACATGCTCACGTGTCCCTTCGTCTTGTCATCATTAACATTGCTTTCATATATATATATATATATCTTAGGTTGAGCTTTTTGTAACAATTTTATATGTCTTTAGGCTTTGAACCACCTTCAACCGACAAGGGGAGGGTGTTGTGTAGCCATTTTAGTTATAGCTCCATGCACATTATTTTAACACACTAGGCTGCTGCGCACTTTAACCTAGATATATTTTATTCAGCTTCGTCTTATTGTTACAATAACCATTTTTACGGTCTTGTTTATTTTCCATTTATCTAACTGTTTTTGCCTTGGCCAGCACTCTGTTCTCAAACAAGATATTCTTGATCACTCTGTGCTTCTTCCAAGGCTACAGCACGGTACATTGCCGGTGAACGTGGTAGAAGTTTAGTCTCAAACATTCGTAGAAAATACACATCCTTACGTAGGGACATTTTCTCAGAACATACACTTCCTTGTCCCTTATACGTTAGCGGGAGATTCCAGCCAGGGAACCACGACTGTATGCTGATTGCTGAATGCTTCACTACAGATGCTAACGCAGACCGCAGGCCTTTGCTCAGGTATGGGGGTTGATGTCTTCCCAGGGGAACCTGAAAGGCAGAATTTGAGCTTAACATGCCGTGCTATCATAGCCTAGGTAGGAGCTAGTCTATTGTATAGTGAAAATATGATAGCATTATTTTTATGCTTCACTCGTCTTGTCACAATTGTAATAGTCATGTTGTGTTGTCCTGGTTATTGCAACTCATGCTTTGCTATCTAAGATGCAGTCGTTTTATTAAACTCATTATTGAAACATATACTGCTTCTGTTTGTCATTTATATATGAGACTGAATTGTAAATGAGAGAAACTGGTGAGGCCTGAGTGACCACGACTTCCCTGAGAAGCCAAGTATGTCATGTGCTCGGCTGCCCAGTCATCCCTAACCTTGGGCAGAGATGAGGCACTGCTAGTTAGCCAGAGCAAAACCCTGATGGGAGTGACAGGTGTCACCGGCAGTGGGTTAGACTTAGTCTCCCACACCACGGGCGATTCTGTCGCTCAAAATCCAGTAGTCTTATTAGAATAATGAGAGCCTACGCAACACTAGTAAGAAAGTTATATAAGGGGCATGTGACCTTAAGCCCAGGTTGGTGGGCAGGGAGACAGGGAGCTGCACCTGAAGTCAGAACCTCCTTGGATACAGACAGGCTCAATCCACACTTTGCAGTTCCTGTTCAACCCTGCAGGTAAGATCCAAGTCTAAAACCACTAAAACTACTGTTTTTCGCGCATTTAAACAAATCACTTTTTCTAGCCAAAAACGAGTGCTACACACACTTTCCAAACACAGTTTAAAACATACAGCAGATTAAGCAGTCTTTTAAACACACTCGGGGTAACCTCTGAGGTTTAGTGTGCCTTTTTACCTTGTTAATACAGGTGGGATGGTGGCTTGCCTTCTATAGGCATAAGCACAGCATAGGGAAAAGCTAGGAGAGAAATGTAAACGATCACATGTAGGAAAAAAACACAGCAGTTATAAAAGTACAAATTGCACAGAAACCAAGAGTTCAATTTAAACAGTCGTGGGTAGAGGAAAAAGCGGTCTGAAAGGTTCAAGAATACAAAGCACAAAGTCTGTGTCCTACCACCTTCTTTGCTTTTTGCTCACTGGGCTGTTTAAGGCACAGAGAAGCTGGGGCTACAAAATGGAAGTGAATGGTAGGTGCTGACAAAAAAGCATGCATTAGGAGCAAAAAGGACAGTTTAGCATTTCATTTCGTATTTTAGAAATACAACTAGCTCTTACTTTCCTATTAAAATTTATATTTTTACTTTTTTTATTCATGAATTAAATAATTCCCATCATTTGAGTACCTATTTGAAGTATATGTGTTTTTGGGGGTCAAAATACACAAACTGCTCAGGCGGTGGTCCCTGGCTTCCTCTGGTGATTCACTGGGGATCCACAGAAATCAAAAGGTAAAAAAAACACTCACACAGATCAACAGTGTTGAAGCATCCAGAGTAGCATCTGGGAAAGGAACCAGTCTTTACTACACATGGAGAAGTTTCTAACTACAGCACAAAAAGGGCACTTGACTCACTTAAAACCCACATTAGAGAAAGAGGCAGACTCAGTGTTATTAAAAGAAAAGAACGCTCGGACAGAACCCACAGGACTGAACCATCTTAGATATAATATGTGCAATAAAGAGCAGTTAAAAATAAACCAGACCTCCCCCCTACCCCCCAATATTGGGGTTTGTGGCTCCCCTTGAGGAAATAAAGAAAATAGCCAAAACAAAGCAGAAATGTGTTTTTGAAAAAATAAAAGGGAAACGTGCAGAGAAATAAAAAGAGTATGGTTTACTCTAAGAATTGAACTAACAAAAGTTTTGCTGTGCTACGATCTTCCTAATTTTCAGCAACAAGAACAGTTGTAAGAGGTAAGCCTTTTTTTTTACCCCAGTTTCTAAAATTTTTCTAACTGGTAGCCCATTTTTACTAATTTCTTTCAGCCTTTAGCCTACTTGCAATCTGTG
The DNA here is from genome assembly GCF_031143425.1 of Pleurodeles waltl. NCBI lineage: Eukaryota > Metazoa > Chordata > Amphibia > Caudata > Salamandridae > Pleurodeles > Pleurodeles waltl. The sequence continues at coordinate 505,632,557 of NC_090447.1, read as the reverse complement.
GTGAAATTAGGTGTGAAACCAGTTGGGGAAGCTGGAAAGCTAAACATTTCTGAAAACAAGACAAAATCCGAATTCATCAAGGGGTCACTTGTGTAGATTGCACATGGCTTTCCGCCAGAAACTACACTCTGAACATAAACAAAATAATAGCAATAAGTAGGAAAAATAACAACTGGTGACAATGTTTTCATTTCTAATTATTTGCCCCCATGGGTGATTTACAAGAGCAATGTACCATTAACGTCCTTACGACTTTTCTAGTCGCCACAATGTATTTTATTTGCTGGTTGTCTGAAAACATGCCATCCTCAGATCTAATAACTAAGCTTCCATTTGTAATGATTTTGTAGTGTGTGCCGACCAAATAGTAATTCATATGGTAAAATCTAATGAATAAAACAATGGGTATAAAGGAAACCTGTGTATTTCTTAAACGTACACAAGACACTCAGCGGCATATTTATACTCTGTTTGCGCCAGAATTGCGTTGTTTTTTTTACGCAATTCCGACGCAAAACTAACTCCATATTTATACTTTGGCGTTAGACGCGTCTAGCGCCAAAGTCCATGGAGTCTGCGTAATTTTTTAGCGTGGACACCTACTTTGCGTTAATGATATGCAAGGTAGGCGTTCCCGTCTAAAAAATGTACTCCGAGGCATGTGCGCCGTATTTACACTCCCGGGCAAAACTCACGCCCGGGAGTGGGCGGGTCAAAAAAAATGACGTCCAGCCACTTTTGCGTAGTTTTTTAGCGCCTGGTCAGGGCAGGCGTTAAGGGACCTGTGGGCTCGGAAGGAGCCCAGAGGTGCCCTCCCATGCCCCCAGGGACACCCCCTGCCACCCTTGCCCACCCCAGGAGGACGCCCAAGGATGGAGGGACCCATCCCAGGGAACTTAAGGTAAGTTCAGGTAAGTATTTTTATTTTATTTTTTTGTGGCATAGGGGGGCCTGATTTGTGCCCCCCTACATGCCACTATGCCCAATGACCATGCCCAGGGGACAGAAGTCCCCTGGGCATGGCCATTGGGCAAGGGGGCATGACTCCTGTCTTTGCTAAGACAGGAGTCATTTCAATGGGGGTTGGGAGTCAGAAAAAATGGCGCAAATCGGGTTGAGGCGAAAAATTTGCCTCAGCCTGACTTGCCCCATTTTTTGCCGCCCAACCTCCATATTCCCCTACGCCGGCGCTGCCTGGTGTACGTCATTTTTTTTCACGCACACCAGGCAGCGCCGGCGGCTAACGCCGGCTAACGTCATTGAATAAATACGGCGCCTGCATGGTGCTTCAGAATGGCGTTAGCCGGCGCTAATTTTTTTGACGCAAAACTGTGTTAGCGCAGTTTTACTTCAAAAAGTATAAATATGGCCCTCAGTTTATGAATAGTGGGTATTTGCAAACCTCTCATTTTGGGTTTACACACACACACATTCATGTGATACATTTGTAAGACAATAATAAAGAGAAATGTAATTCATGATAAAAGTTTATACTATTCTGTGTCCCCCACACTTCTCTCGAGACAAGCGCTCTCACAATTGCGTGGCTCAGCCTAGCGCCTGCAACACAAGAGGCCTCAAACTGCAACGTAAAGACATAAATATTTCTTGTAAAAAATATAAAAATATATAAAAATAACCTGTTTTGACCAAGGAGGTAGCTGTGGTACTTGGATCTGGGCTTGGCCATCACCCAGAGAAATCTACCAAAGCCATATATTTTAACAAACTAGACACCCGCACGAGTCCAGGGTGATGTGTCTCCAATGGATCCCATGACATGTTCTTACCCACAACGCCTTGAAAATGTCCAGTCTTGCCTAAAATCACACATTTTCTTACATTTCAATGACTAAAACTTTGGAATCTGCGGGGGCACCACAAAATTCCTACTATGAAGTGTTCCCATAATTCCCCTGTTAAACACAATACTCCAAAGCAAAAAAACTATTTTTATGAGGATCTGATAAAAGAAAAATAGAAATAAGTTTCTTTAAAAAAAAAAATACTCCAAAGACATTTTAGTAGGACAATTAGTAATATTTGTATTCACTTTGTCATAATGTGCTCAAGTACCCATTTTAGAAGTGATTTGAAGAAATGTATAAGTGCTAAGAATAAATCTTCTACAACTACTATGAATTAGCAGTCACTAATTGTTCACAATGACATATTACAACTTCAGAGTAGTCAAATGGTATCAAATGAGTACGAAAAACTAAGATACAGCTTTAGGAATGGTCAGGAGTATAGTGTGGTGCTTCTATACCCGATACGGTCTGTGGACCCATTGTCAGAGTGCAGGTGATGAAATCCTGATTTTAAAACTCAACCTGTATGCTATCAATGCCCTGAAGTATTGCGAGGTTCAGGCTGTTGCCAGCGTTTCTAGTTTCAGCTTCCATAGATTAAATCCTATTAAAGCTACATTCCCCTTGTGAGTATGTTAATAAAATGGTGATAACGCTGAACTCCATTCAGGAAGGCAATACCATCTTACTTGACAGATGAGAAGATGCACTGGGACATTTACTGCATTCTTTTTAGGTCTTGCGTTGAATGGTAAGAGACTTTTAGGTAGCTTAAAGTGGTCTTCCAGACTGCTTATTGTTTAGCACTGGTTGTGTCACGCTCGCTTGCTTCTTATTCAATGGCTTGTATGGCCTTTACTTCCCCCATCATGAATTTGTCCCAACCTTGGTGCACAGACGTAATACTGTGACCGCACATTGGTTGTTTTTGGTGCTACTTTTTCATTTTAGTTGAGCACTCTAGAAGAGTGCATGTGTTTGTCAGCTGTTTTTCTGGTGTGCTTTCTTCCCCATCTCAGTGTTGGTCTGTTTTGCCACTGGCTTCTCTTTCCCTCCTATGTTGTTCTGGTCCCCAGTGTTGCTTCCCTCGGTCTCTGTGCTGCTCTGTTATGCTGTGTGCTTCTATGACCCTATTTCAGTGTTGGTATGTCTTGCTATATTGCTTCTCAGCTCTTCCTGTGTTTCATTCCCCCGTTCTGCTTCCTCAGTTTTGTTTCTGAGCCCCACCCTGTCAATTTATTTTTCTTTAGTTAGAGATCAAGCTCCAAACAGAAACAAAAAAAAACAAAAAAAGACCAACACGTATGTCAGTAGCTATTTTGGAGAACTCCTGTTACCATCACTTAACGTATACTAGCAGAAGTGCAGACTGAACTGGTCTTTGGGCCAACCCCCTTTAAACACAGGCTCATATGCTTTACCACTGCTCGGAATTGCTGTCCATCAAGCTCATGCCATGATAGTTTACACTGTCCCATTAGTGGTTCTATTAGGTTTTGGAGATGCACTTCACGAAGTAGTCCTAAATTTCCCTTGCCCCCTCCCTCCACGACTGTCCTTCCTTGCTTCCCTCCCATCATCTCCTTTCACTTACTTTCAATTGTGTCATTAAGTTTCACGTTCTAACCCTTGAATCATGGGTAGTACATAACAGCCATAGCTGTGATGCCCCATGCTCCAAGAAAATAACATCAGTAATAAGTTCCCAAATGCCACTTCATTTTTGCTCACATATCAGCTTTAAATATATTTAGAAATTCAACCATTTTTGTCCCATCATAAGATTCAAAATGACGAATACCCACACATTTGCGTCTCACTTATACATTTTTTAATCTTGGGATACATAAATTAATTTTATGAAGCAAAACCTTCTAGATTTTGTGAGCTGGGCTGCCCACAGGAGACTAACTTACAAGTAGCTAAAAAGCTACCAGTAAACTATGAGCTGATAGTTTGAGAAGTCTGCTGTAAGATACCTCCATGATGTGGGCTGATAACTTCCAGTTCATGAAGAGCAAATGAAAAGACAAGCTTATCATAGACCATTCATTGGACAGGCTCTTCCCACTCTTTTTGGGGTCTTTAAGCCCTGCCTGAAAGGCTCTTTGAGGCAACTCTGAACAGTCCCACTCAAGACATTTTGGAAAAATGCACACAATTTCAAAATCTATGAAGTCAAGTAGCCTTTTTACACTCAAAAGCCTTTCCGGTAATCACAGCAGACAAATGTAACCAATGGTGTGAATATCTTTCCAGGGGTAATTTGATTTACATAAAGGACTTGACTTAAATTGTGTATTTTCCTCTTTTAATAATTCTCTTTCTCATCTGCCCCAAAGTTCTTGTTGAACAAGTTACTGACCTTCGGTAACACCTTATCTGGTAGAGACTATCTAACTGCAAATTCCTCACCGTGGAATATTCCCAGGACGTCAGACTAGATATGGAAAATTCTTGAGCAGTACCACACATTAGCATCAATGGGCCGTCTTGATAGGAAGGGACATCAAAGTGCATTTATAAGCAACATCTCGGCGAGCTGACATCAATTTCTTTTGTGACTGTTTCTGAACCTTAAACGCAGAGCTATGTTAAGACAAATGTACAGTGACAACCAGAATGTAGCAGGATTTATTGGGGAAGAGCCCAGTTCGCAGAGCGGGAAGGATGGGAGGATCGGTGAGGAATCTGCAGTTATCTACCGGATAAGGCGTTACCGAAGGTGTGTAACTTGTTCCTCATCTTAGAATGCATACTCTAGCAATACTTTCCCGGAGGTGAGACTGTGAACCAACTAACCTAAGAAGTCCTGGAGGACCGAACGGGCAAGATACCAGACCTGCCTGTCTATGCAGTAGTGTTTGGTAAGCATGTGCAGAGATGTTCAAGTGGCTGTATGACAGATGTCCAGGACAGGGACTCTGCACACTGACACAGTGGTGTGGCTGCTTTGCCCCTTGTGGAATGGATATGCAGCCATTCAGGCGGTTGTTAGTTCGCTACTGTGTAGCAATTTTGATATACAGTATAATGCGAGAGAAGTAGCGCTTTTGAACAGCCTTGCCCTTCTTTGTCCCAGTCAACCCAATAAAGAGCTCATCGTCCACTATGTGGGGCTTGGTGTGATCAATAGAAAAGGAAGGAGCTCTTAAGATCTAGTCGATGGAGTCTCTTCCCTTCCTTGGAAGGGTGTAGAAGGCAGGCAGAGTGATACTTTGTCCAGCATGGAAGAGGGTTACCACTTTCTGAAGGAAAGAGGCTTGCGTTCGGAGGACCAGCTTGTCCAGAAAAAACAATGTATGGAGGGGCTCACTGAAAGCTTGAAGGTCCCTGAACCTCCTAGCCAATGTAATGACCACCAGGAAGACAACCTTGATGGTACGGAGCTGTAAAGGGCAAGAATGGAGCGGCTCGAAATGAGTACACATGATCAAAAGCAAGAACAAAGTTCAGATCCCACTGGGACGTGACAAATGGGGAAAGAGATGTTTGCAAAACTTTAAGGAACCTAATCTGGGAGCTGCAGGAAGGCTGAAATGGCAGGCAAATAACCTTTGATAGTGGCCAGGGCAAGGCCCTGCTGGGCAAGAGAAAATTCAAACAACAAAAACTTTTCGGGAAAGAGATGCAGAAAGGGGAACAATCCAGCGTGTGGAACACAAAACCACAAACAAAGTTGAAGGGTGCGCATGTTAGGTGCAGCAGCCTGCCCTGTTGTGGCAACAATAGGTCCTTCAGAAGGGGCAGCCTGATCGGAGTACCAATGCTCAATCTCAGGAGAGCTGTATACCACACCCTCAGAGCCTAATCCGGGGACACTGGGATGAATTGGGCTTGGTTAGTCCGAATCTTCTTGAGAACTCAGGGCAGCAGTGGCATCGGTGGAAAAATGTACAGGAGTTCTGAAATCCATTCGAGACGAAATGCGTCTGAGTGAGAGCCACCTTGGAAACTCCAAACACAAAGAAGCAATGACATTGTGTGTTGTCGGTGGTGGTTGGTGAAGAGATCGAGCTACTCTAGTAACAGAAAGCATGCCACCTCTGGATGCAGACACCATTCCCGTTTCATCAGGCACCTCTGGCTGAGCTTGTCCGCATCTGCCAGTCAAAGAGCCATCCAGGTGCTGAACAACCAAGAAAATGTCCTGGTGCTCCGGCCTACTGCAGAGGCGCAGAACCTCTTGGCAAAGAGTCCAATACACCTGGTGGTGGTGGTGTTTGAACACCTGAACCAGCCTCTTTTAGATGGACGGTAGGAAGGCTTTCAGTGCCACATGGATCTCTCTCAGCTCCAATAAAGTGATGTGGAGCTAGGAATCCGTTGAATACCACAGTCCTCTGATCTCCACCTCTGCCAGATGGTTGGCCAGATGGCCACACCAAACCCAGATTTGATTCATCTGTTGCCACAGGGAGATCTGGATGGGGAAGGGAGAGGGGTCTGCCGCAGACCCAATCGTGTATTATGCACTCAACCCGGGACGTTCTACAACCTGCTTCCAAGCCAACCCGAAACGCACTCATGGACCCTTTGCATGTCTTACCTGCAAGCATACCTTCCACCGCGACTGCAACCCGCCCGCCAGCCCACGCGCCAATAACCACTTCAAATGCATCCTCATCAACGCACGCTCCATCCACAAGGACGCCATTGAACTATGGGACCTCCTGGACTCTACCGCACCGGACGTCGCCTTCATCACTGAGACCTGGATGAACGCCTCCTCGGCCCCTGACATCGCGATAGCCATCCCCGATGGCTACAAGATCGCCAGGAGAGACCGCACCAACCAAGTCGGAGGAGGACTCGCCATCATATTCAAGAACTCCATCAACGTCACCACCTCCACCGAAGACACCCCCCTTGCCGCCGAACACATGCACTTCCAGATCCACACCGACCCCAGGACCACCCTCAGAGGAACTCTCATCTACAGACCCCCTGGACCACGCGCCCTCTTCAGCGAATCCATCACAGACTTCATCTCCCAGCACGCCCTAGCCTCGCTGGGCTACATCCTCCTCGGAGACCTCAACTTCCACCTGGAGCAGAACAACGACACCAACACCACCACCACCCTGCTCGACAACCTCGGTCTCAAGCAACTGGTGAACACCCCCACCCACATCGCCGGACACACGCTCGACCCCATCTTCTCCGCCAGCAACCACGTATCCTTCAGCCACTCCTCCGTAATACACTGGACTGACCACAGATGTGTCCACTTCACCTTCAGACGCAAGACTCTCCACCTTCGCACACAACCCATCTCACGCAGACATTGGAACAAAATCTCCACTGAACAGCTACTCTCCACTCTCAGCCACAACCAACCTACCATCACCACTGTACGCCAACAACGCAGCCCTCAGCCTCACACAATGAATCAACAACTGCGCTGACAAACTCGCACCCCTCAGACGCATCCCAAGACAGACCAACACCAGGAAACCTCAATGGTTCACAGACGCCCTCAAGGAATAAAAAAAAAACTGCCGTACCCTCGAGAAAACCTGGCTCAAGGACTACACCGTAGAAAACATGTCTGCCCTCAAAATCGCCACCCGCGAACACCATCAGCTGATCCGCGCCACCAAAAGAACATCCTTCAAAGACAGACTAGACAAGAACACTCACAACAGCAAAGAACTCTTCAACATCGTCAAAGAGCTCTCCAATCCCAACGCCAGCTCCAACTCCATCACGCCCTCAAAAGAACTCTGCAACTCCCTCACTACCTTCTTCCATCGAAAGATCACCGACCTACACGACAGCTTCGGTCCACAGACCCAGCCAACCACCACAGAACCCACAGCCCCAGCCATCACCCTCAACGCCTGGACACACATCAGCGCGGAAGAGACCAAAACTACCATGAACACCATCCACTCCGGTGCCCCCTCAGACCCTTGCCCCCATTTCATCTTCAACAAAGCCGACGACATCATCGCCCCCCATCTCCAGACCATCATCAACAGCTCGTTTGCATGTGCCACCTTCCCCGAGAGCTGGAAACACGCAGAAGTTAACGCTCTCCTGAAGAAACCTACTGCGGACCCCAGCTACCTGAAGAACTTCAGCCCCATCTCGCTCCTCCCCTTCCCGGCCAAAGTCATCGAGAAGACCGTCAACAAGCAACTGACCAAATTCCTCGAAGACAACAACCTGCTCAACCCCTCCCAGTCCGGATTCCAAGCCAACCACAGCACGGAAACCGCCCTCATCGCAGTCACCGATGACATCAGAATTCTGCTGGACAACGGAGAAACAGCCGCCCTCATCCTCCTCGACCTCTCGGCTGCCTTCGACACTGTCTGCCACCGCACCTTAATATCCCGCCTCCGCTCCACCGGTATCCAAGGACAGGCCCTGGACTGGATCGCCTCTTTTCTCTCTAACCGTTCCCAAAGAGTCTACCTCCCGCCGTTCCGCTCGGATCCCACAGAGATCATCTGCGGCGTCCCACAGGGCTCCTCGCTCAGCCCGACTCTCTTCAATGTCTACATGAGCCCCATCGCCGACATCGCACACAAACACAACATCAACATCATCTCCTACGCCAACGACACCCAGCTGATACTTTCCTGATTACAACCTGCAGGACGGAATGAAAGACATCGCAGAATGGAGGAAACTCAGCCGCCTGAAGCTGAACTCAGACAAAACAGAAGTCCTCATCCTCGGGAACACCCCGTCCGCCTGGGACAATTCTTGGTGGCCCACGGCCCTGGGCACCGCACCAACCCCCTCAGACCACGCACGCAACCTCTGATTCATCCTGGACCCGCTTCTCACCATGACCAAACAAGTCAACGCCGTCCCATCTTCCTGCTTCCTCACTCTCCGCATGCTCCGAAAGATCTTCCGCTGGAGCCCCGCCGACACCAGAAAAACTGTGACCTATGCCCTCGTCACAAGCCACCTGGACTACGGAAACACCCTATACGCAGGAACCACCGCAAAACTCCAGAAACGTCTTCAGCGAATACAAAACGCCTCCGCACGCCTCATCCTCAACATACCCCACAACAGCCACATCTCCGCCCACCTGAGACACCTGCACTGGCTTCCCTTCAACAAAAGGATCACCTTCAGGCTCCTCACCCATGCACACAAAGCCCTCCACAACAAGGGACCCGAATACCTCAACCATCGCCTCAGTTTCTACACGTCCACCCGTCAACTTCGCTCCACCAGCCTTGCACTCGCCGCCGTCCCTCGCATCCGCCGCACCACGGCAGGTGGCCAAGACATGGAACTCCCTCCCCGCCAACCTCAGGACCACCCAGGACCACCTCGCCTTCCGGAGGCAGCTCAAGACCTGGCTCTTCGAGCAGCAGTAACCCCCACCACCTAGCGCCTTGAGACCCTCACGGGTGAATAGCGTGCTTTATAAGGAAAATGTCACTTACCCAGTGTACATCTGTTCGTGGCATTAGTCGCTGCAGATTCACATGCTGTGCATAGTCCGCCGTCTGGTGTTGGGCTCGGAGTGTTACAAGTTGTTTTTCTTCGAAGAAGTCTTTTTTCGAGTCACGAGACCGGGGGACTCCTCCTACTTTGGTTCCATTGCGCATGGGCGTCGACTCCATCTTAGATTGTTTTCCCCGCAGAGGGTGAGGTAGGAGTTGTGTATGCTAGTAATAGTGCCCATGCAATGGAATGAATAAGTATGTACAAAATGAAGGTTAAAGTAATATATTTACAAATGTACAAATGTTGAGGATTACTTCCAAACGGCTACAGGCTCCCGGGGAGGCGGGTGGGCGCATGTGAATCTGCAGCGACTAATGCCACGAACAGATGTACACTGGGTAAGTGACATTTTCCGTTCGGTGGCATGTGTAGCTGCAGATACACATGCTGTGCATAGATTAGTAAGCAGTTATCTCCCCAAAAGCGGTGGTTCAGCCTGTAGGAGTGGAAGTAGTTTGAAATAAAGTTCTTAGTACGGCTTGACCTACTGTGGCTTGTTGTGCAGATAACACATCTACACAGTAGTGTTTAGTAAATGTATGAGGCGTAGACCATGTTGCTGCCTTACATATTTCGTTCATTGGAATATTTCCTAGAAAGGCCATAGTTGGACCTTTCTTTCTGGTTGAGTGTGCCTTTGGTGTAATAGGCAGTTCTAGTTTTGCTTTAAGATAGCAGGTTTGGATGCATTTTACTATCCATCTGGCAATACCTTGTTTTGAAATTGGATTTCCTGTATGAGGTTTTTTGAAGGCAATAAATAGTTGTTTTGTCTTCCTAATTTCTTTTGTTCTGTCAATGTAGTACATTAGCGCTCTCTTGATGTCTAATGTATGTAGTGCTCTTTCAGCTATTGAACCTGGCTGTGGGAAGAACACTGGTAATTCCACTGTTTGGTTTAAGTGGAACGGTGAGATAACCTTTGGTAAGAATTTTGGATTTGTTCTTAGAACGACTTTATTTTTGTGAATTTGAATAAATGGTTCTTGTATGGTAAACGCCTGTATTTCACTTACTCTCCTTAGAGATGTAATGGCAATGAGAAATGCAACTTTCCACGTTAAGTACTGCATTTCACAAGAATGCATGGGTTCGAAAGGTGGACCCATGAGCCTTGTTAAGACAATGTTGAGGTTCCATGAAGGAACAGGTGGTGTCCTTGGTGGTATAATTCTCTTTAAGCCCTCCATAAACGCTTTAATGACAGGTATTCTAAATAGGGAAGTTGAATGAGTAATCTGCAGGTAAGCAGATATTGCTGCGAAATGTATCTTTATGGAAGAGAAAGCTAGATTTGATTTCCGTAAATGTAGTAAATATCCTACTACATCTTTCGGAGATGCATGCAATGGTTGAATTTGATTATTATGACAGTAACAAACAAATCTTTTCCATTGACTTGCATAGCAATGTCTAGTGGAAGGTTTTCTAGCTTGTTTTATGACCTCCATACACTCTTGAGTGAGGCCTAAGTGTCCAAATTCTAGGATTTCAGGAGCCAAATTGCTAGATTCAGCGATGCAGGGTTTGGATGTCTGATCTGTTGTTTGTGTTGTGTTAACAGATCTGGCCTGTTGGGTAGTTTGACATGAGGTACTACTGACAGGTCTAGTAGTGTCGTATACCAAGGTTGTCTTGCCCATGTTGGTGCTATTAGTATGAGTTTGAGTTTGTTTTGACTCAATCTGTTTACTAGATATGGAAGGAGAGGGAGAGGGGGAAAAGCGTACGCAAATATCCCTGACCAATTCATCCATAGAGCATTGCCTTGGGATTGCCGGTGTGGGTACCTGGATGCGAAGTTTTGGCATTTTGCGTTTTCTTTTGTTGCAAATAGATCTATTTGAGGTGTTCCCCAAATTTGGAAGTAATTGTTCAGGATTTGGGGGTGAATTTCCCATTCGTGGACCTGTTGGTGATCCCGAGAGAGATTGTCTGCTAGCTGGTTCTGGATCCCTGGAATAAATTGTGCCATTAGGCGAATGTGGTTGTGAATTGCCCAATGCCATATTTTTTGTGTTAGGAGACACAACTGTGTCGAGTGTGTCCCCCCCTGTTTGTTTAAATAATACATTGTCGTCTTGTTGTCTGTTTTGACAAGAATGTATTTGTGGGTTATCATGGGTTGGAATGCTTTCAATGCTAGAAATACTGCTAACAGTTCTAGGTGATTTATATGAAACTTTCTTTGATGTATGTCCCATTGTCCTTGGATGCTGTGTTGATTGAGGTGTGCTCCCCACCCTGTCATGGAAGCATCTGTTATCACGTATTGTGGCACTGGGTCTTGGAAAGGCCGCCCTTTGTTTAAATTTGTACTGTTCCACCATAGAAGCGAGATGTATGTTTGGCGGTCTATCAACACCAGATCTAGAAGTTGACCCTGTGCATGTGACCATTGTGATGCTAGGCACTGTTGTAAGGGCCGCATGTGCAATCTTGCATTTGGGACAATGGCTATGCATGAGGACATCATGCCTAGGAGTTTTAATACCATCTTTGCATGTATGTTTTGTGTTGGATACATGGCTTGTATCACCTTGTGAAAATTTTGAACCCTTTGTGGACTTGGAGTGGCTATCCCTTTTGTTGTGTTGATTGTCGCTCCCAAGTATTGCTGTGTTTGACATGGCAAAAGGTGTGACTTTGCATAGTTGATGGAGAAACCCAGCTTGTAAAGGGGTTGTATAACATAATCTGTGTGGTGTGAACACTTTGTTAGCGAGTTGGTCTTGGCAACACTTTGAATTGGTAATGTATTCCTTTGAATACGAACCTTAGGTATTTCCTGTGCGAGGGATGTATCGGTATATGGAAATACGCGTCTTTTAGATCTAACGTTGTCATGTAGTCTTGCTGTTTCAGCAGTGGTATTACGTCTTGTAGCATGACAATGTGAAAGTGGTTTGATTTGATGTAGGTGTTTAGTGTTCTGAGATCTAATATTGGTCTCAGAGTTTTGTCCTTCTTTGGTATTAGAAAGTACAGTGAGTAAACTCCTGTGTTCTTTTGTGGACTTGGTACTAATTCTATTGCGTCTTTTTGCAGTAATGCTTGAACTTCTAGTCCTAGAAGGTCTATATGCTGTTTTGACATATTGTGTGTTTTTGGTGGGACGTTTGGAGGGAGTTGGCGAAATTCTATGCAATAACCATGTTGGATAATTGCTAAGACCCAAGTGTCTGTTGTTATTTCCTCCCAAGATTTGTAGAATAGGCTTTATTTTCCCCCCACTGGTGTTGTGTGAAGGGGTTGTGTGACTTGTGAGTCACTGTTTATTTTGAGGGGTTTTGGGACCTTGAAATTTTCCCCGGTTTCTTGGGAATTGGCCCCCTCTGTATTGGCCTCGAAAGCCTCCCCTTTGATATTCTCCCTGGTAGGTAGGTGGTCTTGTTTGTGAGGTGCTGGCTTCTGTGGCTTGACCCCAAAACCCCCCTCTGAAAGTTGTTTTGCGAAATGTGCCAAATGTGCCTCTGCCCTGCGGGGAATAGAGTGCGCCCATGGCTTTGGCTGTGTCCGTGTCCTTCTTTAATTTTTCAGTTGCAGTGTCCACTTCCGGGCCAAACAATTGTTGTTCATTAAAAACGGCATGTTGAGCACTGCCTGCTGTATCTCAGGTTTGAAGCCAGATGTGCGCAGCCACGCGTGCCTCCTTATCGTTACAGCAGTATTTATTGTTCTTGCTGCTGTATCTGCTGCATCCATAGAAGAACGAATCTGGTTGTTGGAGATATTTTGTCCTTCTTCAACCACTTGTTGCACTCGTTTCTGGAATTCTTTGGGGAGGTGCTGGATGAAATGCTGCATCTCGTCCCAATGGGCCCTGTCGTAGCGCGCTAGGAGTGCTTGCGAGTTGGCGATGCGCCACTGGTTTGCAGCTTGTGCTGCAACCCTTTTCCCAGCTGCATCAAACTTGCGGCTCTCCTTATCTGGAGGTGGTGCGTCGCCTGATGTTTGCAAGTTGGCAATTTTACAAGCAGCTCCTACGACTACTGAATCTGGTGTCAGTTGTGACGTAATAAAAGCAGGGTCTGTGGGCAGTGCCTTGTATTTTTTCTCCACCCTTAGAGTTATTGCTCTGCTTTTAACTGGCTCCTTAAAAATCTGTTTAGCGTGCCTTAGCATTCCTGGGAGCATAGGAAGGCTTTGATAATGGCTATGGGTGGAGGACAGGGTGTTAAAGAGGAAGTCATCCTCGATAGGCTCCGAATGTAGCGATACATTATGAAATTCGGCTGCCCTAGCTACCACCTGTGCATATGCTGTACTGTCCTCAGGTGGTGAGGGTTTAGTTGGGTACGACTCTGGGCTATTGTCCGATACCGGAGCATCATAGAGGTCCCATGCATCCTGATCATCTTGGCTCATGGTGGTATGAGCCGGTGATTGTGGTGGAGTCTGTGCTGGTGATACATGAGTTGACGGTGGTGGAGAGGGTGGTGGATTTACCTTCTTTGCCACCTTTGCTTGTGGTTGCTTGTCTTGTTGCTGGAAGTCAAGTTTCCTTTTCCTCCTAATTGGGGGAAGAGTGCTGATCTTCCCTGTACCCTCTTGGATAAAGATACGCTTCTGCGTGTGATCTACTTCTGTTGTTTGTAATTCCTCCTCAAATCTGTGTCTTTTTAGTTGGGAGGACAGTGATTGTTCCTCTGAGTAGGAACTGGTTTTCGGTTCGCTTGCCGGGTGTTTTGGCATCGAAACCGTGTCTTTAGTCTTTTTCGGCTCCGACGAGATTTTTCTCTTTTTCGGTGTCGTGCCCTCTCTGTGCCGACCATCTTCGGTGCCGCTGTCTCTGTGCCGAGCAGCTTCGGTGCCGCTGTCTCTGTGCCGAGCAGCTTCGGTGCCGCTATCTCGGTGTCGACCCTTTTCTGCACCACTCTCTCGGTCCCGAGATTGCTGAGTGCCTGTGTCTCGACCCGAGTCGGACGACTTCGGCACCGGCTCGCCCTTTTTCGGTGCCGATGGACGGTCACCTACTTTATCGGTTAAGCCATGGCCTGTTGGCAATGGCGTCCCCTGGGCTTTGTCTGTCTTTTCGTGTGATCTTTGCTTCGACGTCTTACTCACGGTTGGTTGCTCTTCGACGTCGAATTCTTCGGAATCCGACTCGTGGATGGAGAAAGTTTCTTCCTCTTCCTCCTCCTCGAACCTTTGATGTCCTGTCGGCGTGGACGCCATCTGCAACCTCCAGGCTCTTCGGTCTCTGAGTGTTTTTCTCGACCGAAACGCGCGACAGGCCTCACACGTTTCCTCCTTGTGCTCGGGGGACAGGCACAAGTTACAGACCAAATGTTGGTCCGTATAGGGATATTTATTGTGGCATTTAGGACAGAATCGGAACGGGGTCCGTTCCATCAGTCTCGATGTTGCACGCGGTCGGGCCGACCAGGCCCCGACGGGGGATCGAAAATACCCCGAAGGGCTACCGGAGCTCTTCAAGATTCGGTGTCGATTGTAATCTAACCCGATACCGAACGAAACAATACCGACGTATTTTCCCGAGATTCTGACTAACTTTCCGACCCGAAACACGGAGCGAAAAGGAACACGTCCGAACCCGATGGCAGAAAAAAAACAATCTAAGATGGAGTCGACGCCCATGCGCAATGGAACCAAAGTAGGAGGAGTCCCTCGGTCTCGTGACTCGAAAAAAGACTTCTTCTTAGAAAAACAACTTGTAACACTCCGAGCCCAACACCAGACGGCGGACTATGCACAGCATGTGTATCTGCAGCTACACATGCCACCAAACATATTATTGATTGATGCAGTGCCCTCTGACTTCAGGTGCCACTGCACAGCTTGAATATGCCAGCAGGCATGTTTTACCAGTAGGTTGCAAGAGACCATGAGGCCCAGCAACCTCAGTCAGTCTCGCCAAAATCCAAGATAGAGATTGAAACTTTGGTATCACAGCCTGTATATTCCAGGCTTGCCGTTTTGCAGGATAGGCCCAAAACTGCATGGTGTTCAGAACTGCTCCGATGAAAGGGAAGCTCTGAGAGGGAGTCAGGCGAGACTTTGCAATGTTGATGAAAAACTCCAGCGAATGCAAGAGATCCGCTGTAGCCTGGAGGTAGGCCATAACTGCTTGGGGTGAGCCCACCTTCACTAGCAAGTAACTGAGGAAGGGGGAGATTGGAACCCCTGACTTCTGCAGATGTGCTGCAACCATCACCATCAAGTTGGTGACCTGAGCCAACATGGACATTTTGTACTTCTCCATCCGGAGGAAGTAATTGAGAGAGTGTAGGTTTAAGATGGGACGGAGACCTGTCTTGTATTCGGTACTAGAAAGTAGCAGGAACAACAACCATGCTCTCTGTCTGGCACGGACACTTTCTTCATGCCCCCCTTGGCCAAGAGGGTCTACACCTCCTGGTGGAGTAAAGAGAGATGGTCATCCATCCGCCGTTCCTGAGATGGTGGTAAAGGTTTGGGGAGTGTCCACAAATGGTGCAGTGCACACCTTCTGCACTATCTGAAGTGCCCACAGGTCCTGATGTGATACTGGAACACTGGGACAGGTGATACCTGATCCTGCCCCCTACAGGGTCTGTGTGTGTGTTGGAAGGCACACTAAAGGGGTTTGGAAGCTGCAGGGAAACAGAGCAGCTCACTGGGCATGGTTCCTGTGTCTTCTTTGGGCTACGTGGACCCCCTTCCTTGAAAGGAGTGGGCCAGCTGTTGTACAAGGTAGGGCTGGTACTCTGGCTGTCCAAAACTGTCCCACACGTGGTAGGGACAAAAGTACTGCAGTTGCGACCAGGTCAAAAGAGAGAGGCCCAAAGACCGTGCGGTGACCCTGCTCTTGCGAAAGCTGCATGGACCTTCTCAGCAAACTGGCGGACCCATTGAAGGGCAAGTCAACCAGTAGTAACTAAACATCCCCCAATAACCCAGTAGACTGTGATCAAGTGTGGCATCAATGTGCCACTGTAAAAGCCATGGCCCTACCAAGGAAGTCTGTGGTGTCTAATCAACACAGTATGGCAAACTTAACCTCATCCTTGCCTTCCAGGAGAGCCTGGTTAAGATAGTGCAGTCCTCCTCTGGCAGAATGGGAAGCAGCTGTGCAACAGAATCTCACAATGCATACGAATAGAAGCCAAATAGGCAAAATGCACGGCTGGTGGGGGGGAAAGATGTGCTCCCAAAGCTACCCAGCCTCTTGGATTCCCTATCCTGTGGTGGGGTAGGGAATACGGTTGGGTTGATTTTGGCCCTGGAGGCCTGAACCACCAGGCTCTACAGGGAGGGATGCTGGGAAAGGAAGGCTGAGTCCCCCAGGGCAGTACGCTGCATCGAGCAATCATAAACTGCACAGGAGCCCCTGCACAGGATTTGACAATATACCAGTGTCTTGTGATGTGTCAAGGCTACTTGCATCGCCCAGCTCATCATACTAGTTTTCAGTATCCGCAGGGCCCTCCTCCAAAGGATCATACACCTCCTCTTCATCGCTGCTGTAGGAGTCATAGGGTGACTTTAGTGGAGAAAAGTCCAGGGGTTGACTAGGATGGGATGGGATGGTGGCGGGCTCTGCTTTGAGCAGCCCAAAGTGGCACAGAATTGACCAGGTAGGGCAATGAGCTAGTCATCAAACAGCACCAACGGCACCACAGCGGGCACTGAACAAAACTAAGCCATGGTAGGTTGTGGTACCTTAGGCATCGTCATTTCGGATTCAGGAATGGATCCGGAATGCCAGATGCCATCCAGTGGTAACCCATACGGGACACATCACAGCTCCATGGGGCCCAAAAGATGGCATGCAAGCATCATAAAATTCCCATAACTAGGCAGGCATCGCCCTGCTGCCAGGAAACTCTGGGTAGTGCGGGGTGAGCTCTGTTGCAGGTTCCACCGGTGGCGTGCGACACCGTGGCCTAGAAGCACAGGATCAGCATGGTGAAGCCAAAGAATGCTTAACTTCTTCTTGTGTTTCTTACACTTACCTTATTTTGATGAGGAGGGCTTAGATCTTGACAATGACTGCCTGTGGGAACGACTCTTGGACCAGCTTTGAGAACGTCCCCAGGAATGACCTAGAGAAATCTTCTGACGTGCTGCCAGGAGCTTCAGGGCCTGCTCCTGGATCGCCTTCAGGTGAATGGAATTCTATGTGCCACAGGCCTTGAGGTCGTTCACAGTAACCCACCCCGAACACACACCACAGTTGACATCAGATGGTGACAATCCCCTCAAAGCTTGAAACCAGAGGGTGTTGCACTGGACATGTTCCTAGCACAGAGTGCAAGCTCAAAAGAACCAATGATTGACCGAAAACAATAAATACAAAAAAGTTGAACAAATGGTCGAGAATGGTCTCCAGATCAATGCTGTTTGCTCAGAAATAAAGGAACTGATGTAGTCATGCCAGGGTGGGGCTTATGAAGGCACCGCAATGTCACTTCAGACATGGAGCTGATTGACACTACCTGCACGCAGAGGTGCTGCTCAATATTTTCCAGATCTAGTCTGTCGACTGAGGAATATTCTAAGGTGAGAAATCATTGGTTAGAAGTCTCTACCAGTTAATCGTATACACCATGCTGCTTCAGGCTAGCAAATTGGAGAGGTGCTGAAATAAAAAGCAGTCTAAGGCTACTGTCCACTGATATTTCGACTCTGAAGAACCAATTTCTGCGCTGGAATCAGTACGACCCATCGATATCTGTTCTCAAATTGTTATGACTCCATGCTCAGTTTTTACTAAGAGCTCTGGTAAACAATTCAATGGGAGAAAACATTTATTCAGGGTTGTATTCTTGCATGTGCATTCTGTGTTAGAGGGAGTGTGATCATAAGTGAAACCAACAAGACAAAAGAAAAATAATTTTCAACATATGGCATGAGTGCTCATGGTGCGTCTGCATGCAACACATCTGCTGCAAACTTTTCTAGACTTGGGAGTAGTCTGAATCTTCATTGTCATCTACATCATTTTGCTACTGATATTCAAACATGGACAACACACATCAGTGAAATACAAAATGATATACTATTTTGCACTATTTTTGCTACCACATTGTCTTTACTTTGGATAGCTGTCTCACTTTATTCCAAAATCATCGAGTTTGCCCTTTATTCTCTGCATTACTGCCCACACGGCCTAATTTTTAAAACAAAAATTGTCCTGGTTCAATTTGTGCCTTCATTACCTGGCACTACGTATAAACGTGTTATGGTCTTGCTTCATCCTAACTGCATCCTTCTATCACTGAGACATAGCCACTATCAATGTCTTCTATTTTGTGTTTACTCATTTCTGTCCAATCAAACGAATAGACTAAACCTTCGACTAATCTCAATACTACTCATACTGTGATGCAAATTCCTTCTGTTGTGGAGAGTTTGCCAAAGGGAGTTAATGGATGGGGCAGAACCATTAAGTCATTAAGATCAGCTAGAGCAAAACCAGTTTAATGTCCAAAAGGTAGCCACTGAGGGGCAAACAAGCACTGTACTGGCACAAGCTCAGAAAGATATTAAAGAGGACTCACGTCCAGCAGTGTCCTCCTGGGGACACCGCTGGAGTCTTGGAATATGGCGCTGTCAGAGGCCATCTAGAAGGAGGACAAGTATAATGTAACCTGGGCAGTGCAGATGACCCAGTACAAAATTCACGTAGAGCTCGCTACTGAAACCTCCAGTGGCAGTGTAAGTCAAAATATTTGCATTTGGTGCCTTGACTACCTCTAGTACCTAGAATGTTTACAATTTAGATTTTTTGTGTTTTTCATCTATTGGTGCTCCCCATCCTGTATGGGAATCAGTGAAAATAGGTGGCGGAACTTGTCACAATATTTTCATTGCCTTTGCTCGCTAGGACTACCACAATGGTTCTTCATTACTGACACATTTATTTCAATTTCATTCTTTCTTTCTTTCTTTCTTTCCACTGTGAAAGTATGGTTTTGTATCAAATGCCCTTGATGGTTTTCTTAATACATCGCTTCTAATCATTTTGCATTAAATTGTGCTGTCTCATTAAGTCGAGCAAAGCACTTTGGTAGAAAAGCATTATAAAGTTGCACAAACAAAAAATAAATTCAGTAATGTTGCTTCAGATTGACCCCCATGTAAAGCTTCTAAAGGTAGCTCTGACAGAGCCTAACAAAAGAAGCCCAGGAGGGACTGGAGAGGGGAAGAGCAAAGCCACAAGAAGGTTAAACAACAGAGCCTTATTGAAATTCTGGAGAGAACAAAAAAGCGATGAGACCTTGTTTGGAGGCAAAGCTGCAGAATCCCACTCCCTACTAGCTCCGGTCTGTCACCTTGAGCAAGACTTGGTAAAATGCCCACTCAAGGACAGTGCTTGAGCCTTAAAGTTACCAAGGATAACCCCGGAGTAAGACAAAAAACTAAGCACTCTACTCAAGGCTTCAGGAGGCTGTATATAAGGGCTTGACAAACATCTCAGAACATCTTCAATATAAGACCATAAACGTAACTCAAGCACAATTTGGTACAAAAGTCCATACACATAGTGGAGGACACAAAATCCACTTCTGGAAAATAACGTTTTGTGCTAGGGTACGAATGTAACCTTAAGCAGAATCCTATACAAGAGGCTCCAAAGTGCAATGTAAGGCCCAGCGTGCCTTGGAGGCAAGCAAGGTGGGATGGGGGATAGGGGGGAATCACTAACATACAACCAGGAATTTCCAACAGAGGAGCTCAGTAAAAGCTGAAAATGGCACCTTAGTTCCAGATCCAAGTGAATCTAGACCGGAGGGTCTTTGTGTAAAAACAGAAGGACATGGTGAAAAATGCCCAAGCATAAGTGTAATGATAAAGCCTAGAAATTTTAACAAATGGCAAAACCCCTTTATTGATGAGTACAATGAGGGGTTCTGGACCAAGGAAGATAAAGCAGACCAGACCACAAATCAGGTACAAAACTATTGGATGAAAAACCTACAGCACTATTACCAAAACAAAATCAAGAGTGGAGTAAAAATGCATCAGAGTGCATCTACATGAAGACAGTGGGATGTGAAGCAGGAAACCACAGTAGGTGTCTAGGGGTTGGTGTATGGGCTGTATCTGGCTATAACAAAATGCAGGAACAACGGCGTATTGGGTAAAGCAATATTTGACAAAACCTTTTTTTGGGTAAATGATTTACGGTACCTATAACTAAAGAATGCTATTTACAAAAACCTGAATATACATAACCAACTACTACAAATAGAATTTGAGGTAAAGTTGTCCAGTGGCAATGAAATGGAATTACTGTAGTAAGAAGCGAGTTAACACAGCAACATGAAAGCACTGTTGAGAAAAGGGTGCTGCTATCATGTATGTAACACACTGTCATGCCAAAGCTATGAGAACCAAATGCTAAAGTGAACGGAATCATTTGGCATACTTTGATGCCTCATATATTAAAAGTACTATTTTAGGTATTCCTAAGGTATAGGAAGACTAACAAAAATACCAAGGAAAATTATAAAACGCCTACTTACAACAAAACAAGTTAATTCGTACAAGCCCACATCCTGACACACATATCCATTTATTTAAAAATGGTGGTGAGGGTTTTTTTTTTAGTTGCATAACACTTATTAATTTGCACAACTTAAAACGAAATACACACTGTTTCTTTCCGTTTACAGGCCCTCTATGGTATGTTGCATTTTTCCAATCAACTGCTTGCTAGTCTGTTCATACTGATGAACAGTAGTTGGCACCTCTACTTATAATCACTGCTAATGCGCCCTTCTAGGTGTTGTGATTTAGCATCTGACAGCAGTATGCAGAGCATAATTTCAAACATGCTAACCAACCTGCTTCATGTAGGCATAACACATAGTTTCAGCAACTCTTTTCCCTTCGTCATAGCAAGCTCTGGGACCAATGGGGTTTACATGGCCCCAGTAATCTTCATTTTGAGGGTGCACTTCAGGATCTGAAAGGAGAAAACTACAGTAAATATCAGACATTAGTTTTTGGTCTAAAAGTCCAACATTCATGTAGGTGCACTTATGAAATGCTTTAGCAGGAGTTGGCAAGCATGATTTTAAAGTGGGAAATCTGGCTTGCCTGTAAGTATAGTAGTCTCAAAGTGCTTAAATGCCTTCAAGTGAAGCGGTAGAGAGGAGTGTTGAAATATTAAAAAACATATTTAACAATATTCAAGATGGAGACAGATTTGCACAGTTCAAAACCACACAACAGGACAAAGTCAGAGTTCCTTTACATTCAAGGTATGGTGCAGAATAAAGTCTTTCAGTGTTAAGTACGACCCCTTTCAGGAGAATGAGAGGCACTGCAAACCTCTGTACTATCAAAGGGTATGCTCCAAAAGAGAAAGAAGAGCTGGCCTCAAAAATGAGGTCAAAAGCCTGGAGTCGCACTCAACATGGCGCTCGCACCACTTTAGCATTGATCAAGCCTTTCTACATGGTCATGTTTAGACTGCAGCCCCCTGCCCCCCCACCCCACCCCAACACATAAATGTGCACTTCAAACATTCAACTAGAGAATTCCCTGAAGAGCTACCCTTTCACCAAGTATTTTTAATAAATGTAACCAGCCACTGGCTCACCTACTGCATGCATACAATGCACTTATTCTTCATGCATGCAAATGACAATCCTGTTATCATTTTTAAGGCAGGATGCAACTGTCTTCCAGCAACTGTTCCAATGCTTAACTCAGTCTGCTCATGATCATATAGCAGATGAAATTCAGAAATGTTGTGTACAATTCAAGAATTGCTAGTTCATGAATTCATATTTGTGGCATGCAAGACCACAGAATTCTTTAATAGATACCTATCTCCAAACTAATAAAGCAGTGAGGCATCTTAGAAGAACAATCGATTTAAAAAGCAACACTTAATTGTGTCTAGCAGTTGTTTGTACCAGCTTAGCATACTTCGTTGTACTTTCCCTTTTTTGTATCCAATTCATCACTTCATTGTCACAACTGCCTTTACCCATTCAAAGCTGAATAATAGTTAATACAGTCATAAGAAAAGTGAGTGCCCAAGCTCCCTGCATACTTGTGACTCCTTCTTTGTTATCTCATTTGCACAACCATAGCTGTTGAACTGCATCAGAGGTAAAGGCAGCCTCAGTTATATCATCTGCATGCCAGGAGTCGTCAAATTTCTCAAGCTTTCTTGCCATAGGTAGGTTTACTCATACCATTGATCATAGATAGGGTACGGCTTGAAGAACAAGTTACTTGAATGTAGTAACGCTTTTTCTGGTAGAAACCGCAAAGTCCTCACCTTAGAATATTCCTCAGGTGTCAGGCTGGATCTGGAAAATATTTATCAGTACCTATTCGCGCAGCTAGGTGGAATCGTTCATCTCCACATTGGCTGGCTCAGCAGTGATGTTGCAGGGCTTATATAGGCGCTACCCAGACATCAGTTTCTTTCTTGAATAATTCCACACCAAAAATGGTGAGCCAGGCAAAACAATGTTACTGCTTTGACCAAGGTGCATTATTTAAAGGGATAATTTTGGGAAAAGCACCCCTTTCACAGAGCTGGGACGAAAGAAGGATCAGTGAGAAACCTGCAGTTAGATAGTTTCTACCAGAAAAAACGAAGGTGTGTAACTTTTTTTTCTCTCTAATAAAGACTTCTAACAACAGATTCCTCATTTTAGAATAGATACCAATGCAACACCATCCCGGCAGATCTGACTGCCCAAGCACTAGTGCTTTGTGAGCACCCAGGGGGATTGCCCAAGTGGCAACTTGGCAGTTATTCAGGACCAGTACCATGTGTGCTAACGCAAGAGTGGCTGTTTTGTCCTTGGTGGAGTAAGCAAACAAGCCTTCAGGGATTTGCTTCTTTGTCAATACGTAGTAGATTTCTTTTTTTTAAATGTTATACAAAGTATAAGCCATCTGCAAGATTGTTCAATTTTGCACAGCCTTTCTCTTCTTTGCTCCAGGAAACTAAATGAAGAGCTGATTGTCCATCTGTAGATTTTCTTTAGTGTGATAAATGTAGAATGGCAGAGCCCTTTTTGCGTCCAAACAATAGAGTCTCTTCTCCTAGCCCGAGAGATGAGGCAAAGCGCCGAAGCAGGCAGAAAAATGCTCTTGCTAGTGTGAAAAGGGATGACAATCTTTCAGAAACGAAAGAGGCAAGAGTTCGAAGAACGTGTTTGTCAGGGAAGAAATTGGTGCAAGGAGGCTGGACTGACAGTGCATGAAGTTCACAGACTCTCCAGGCCGATGAAATGTCCACCAGGACAACTATGCAGGAGCTCGCAGGGAGAACACATAAGAAATGTAAGGACCAAACTGAGGTCCCTTTGGGGCATCACAAAGGTAGTATGCTGGAACAAGTGTAGCAGATCTTTCAAAAAATGAATACAGCAGGTGACTTAAATAGGGAGGGTTAATTGGGCAGCCGCAAAAGGGCCGAAGATGGCCATCAAATACCCTTTAATGGTGCCAAGAGCAAGAGCTTGCTGGTCTAAAGAAAGAACAAGCACCAAAACCTCAGCAAGCAATGTAGAAAAGGAGACACATGGCATCAGAAACACCAAGCCGCAATCTTATCCCAACAGTAGGCGTAGGCAATTTTAGTGGAAGGATGCCTGGCTGCCAAGATGACATCACAAACTTTGGGAGGAACATAAAAAAACCTTAACAGTCACAGCTCAATCTCCATGCATGAAAGAGGACAGTGCAAAGGTTTGAGTGCAGGGTCCCGCCCTGTTGTTGGAACAGGAGAGCCTCCTGAAGGGGCAACCTGACTAGAGAGCAGATGCTCGGGAGTTCTGGGTAGTATACTCTCCATGCCCAATCCAGAGCAACTAAGATGACCTGAGCCCAGTCAGTCCTGATTTTCTTGAGAACTTCGGGCAGGAGTGGTATCAGTGGAAAGGCTTACAGGAGTCCAGAGTTCCACTCGAGGCAGAACGCATCTACAAATAAGGCCGTTTTGGAAACTCCAGCGCGCAGAAGTGTTAACATTGTGCATTCTCTGTGGTGGCGAACAGTTCAAACCAAGGTTCTCCCTAGCCTTATATGAGGCCTTGCACCACCTTCAGATGTAGATGCCATTCGTGAACCGCGAGGCATTGACAGCTGACTGCGTCCACCCTGATGCTCGTACAACACATGGGTGGATCTGTAAGCAGTAAAATGTCCTGACATTCCAGTCAAGAACAGAGATGCAGAGCCTCCTGCAGAATCCACAACCCCATACTGCCCAGTTTGTTGCAGTACTACGTGGCAGCAGTGTTGTGTGTGAATGCCTAAATCAGCCTTCCTTTGATGGACAAAGTAAAGAAGGCTTTAATCGAATTGCCCTCAGCTACAACAAATTGATGCCGAGCTCAGGCTTCATCGGAATCTAAAGTAATCTAATCTCCTGTCACATGGGCCCAACACAGGAGTGATGCTTGTCAACACTATGAACTCTGGGGGTGGAGGAGGAGGGGTGGGAGGGAGACAGGTCTACAGCTGACCCCACTGCAGTTTGTCAGCAACTGCTGGAGTTCTTTTGCAGTTCTCTGATACTTGGACTAGATCGGAGAGATTCTCCTGATGATGCGCACACTAGGACTTCAGGACCTGAAGAGCCTGCAAATGCCAGCGGGCATGCTTTATCAGCAGGATCCAGAAGGCCAGGAAACCCAGCAGCCTCAGGGTCAGTCTCACCGAAAACCAAGATAGAGGCCGAAATATAGGAATCATAGCCTGAATATACCAGGCTCGCAGCTTCAGGGGGTAAGCACATAACTACACTGTATCCAGAATGGCTCCGATGAAAAGGAGTCTCTGAGAGGGAGTCTGGTGCAACTTGGGGATGATGATAGTGAATCTCAGCTAATGCAGAAGGTCTGCCGTAGTCTGGAGGCGGGTGGCAACAACCTGCAGTGAGTCTGCCTTTAACTAGTCATTGAAGAGGGGTGGGGGTTAGCTTATGAGACACTGGAACTCCTAAAATCCACAGATGGGCTGCAACCACCGCCATTACTTTTGTGACCATCAGAAGGCACTGATAAGGTCAAAGGGGAGCACAGAGAATTGAAAATGATAGTGGCCCACTGTGAATCACAGACAAAGCTTGTGGGCCAGCTGGACAGGGATGTGGAAATGAATGTCCTGCAGGTCCAGGGCTACGATCCAGTCACCAGGAACCAGAGCCAACATATGCATCTTGAATTTCTATTATTTCAGGAATGTTTTGAGAGGATGCAGGGCTAGGATAGGGTGGAGGCCTCTATCTTGTTTGGCACCACAAAGTAGCAGGAATAACAACCATGCCCTACTTATGTGTGGGTACCCTCTCAATGGCTCCTTTGGCTAAAAAGGCCTACTTCCTAATGAAAGAAGAAGAGTTAGTCCTTTGTCAGCCGTTCTTGGGATGGTGGGAGGAGTGAAAGTGTTTCCAAAACTGGTAGGGCGTAGCCATTCTGTATGATCTGAAGCATACATTTGTTGGATGTAATCCCCTACTATTGTGGCATGTGGTGCCTGATTATGCCACTAACAGGATGGCTGTGCTGGATGGACAGCATGCTAAAGCAGTTTTCAGGCTGCAGCAGCTGGAGAGGCGGGGGACTGAACAGGCCCGGGGACTGGCTCCTGTGTCCTTACTGGGCCCAGCAGGCCAGTTCTTCAAAGAGCTGGGCAGGCTTTGGGGTGGCTGCCCAACGATTCCTATTCTGTGTCCGCGGTAGGGACAAGAGTATTGCTGTTGCAGATGGAGTGACAGAGGAAGGCCAAGGGATCTGGCAGTGGCCCTGCTCTCACAAAAAGCACAAGTCTGCATCGGCCTTTTTGCCAAATAGGCGGGAGCCATCAAAGGGTATGCCAATCAATAAAGACTATAGGTTGCCTGAGAACCCAATGGACTGTAATGAGGCATTGCAATGCAGCACAACCGTAGAAGCCATGGCTCTATCCAGGGACTCAGTGGTGTCCAATCCGCACCAGATTGTGTATTTCATTGCATTTCTGCCATCAACCAGAACTTGGATGAAGAGAGCATGTCCTTCCTCAGGCAGAATAGGAAGCAACTGCACAGCTGAATCCCACAAGGCATGGGAATACTGGCCCAAGAAGCAGGTGGTGTTCACAGACCGCAGGCTTGTGGAAGAAAAAAATGTGCTTCTCAAATGTGTCCAGACTCTTGGGTTCCTTATCTGGTTGTGTATAGGGAACGCGCTTGGGTTGACCTTCGCTGTTGAGGCCTGACCCACCAGGCTCTCATGTGACATGTGCTGGGAAAGGAAGGCTGGGTCTCCTGGGGCAGGGCGGTGCAATGTTTAGCGCAAGACCCCAACAGCGAAGACTTTATTAAAGAGGAAGTTGGGTTCAGATAGGCCCGTTCAAGGTTGAAGCATCTCTGTTAAGCAGAGGTCGAAGTGGGTGGGATCGGAGGGGTACAATGTGCCCATTTTTTTGATTTATGGAAAATCGTTACTCTACTTTTTGTAAAAAGAAAACCATCCCAGGACAGTTAATTCCGATAATTTAAATGCTTCAGCTGAAGTGCCATTCACTGAAGTCAGAGAGACAGCTAAACAAGCCTTCCTGCCAGGTTGCTTGCTTGTCTGAAAGATATGCAAATGTGCACAACCAGTTAATCTGCAAATGTAAACAGTAACCTGCAAATGTAAAGGATGCTTGGAAGCCAGTACCTGTCAATCACTCGAAGCTTTGTGATGACAAACGTTTATTATTTTTCAGTGGTAGTGCAAAGAGTTAACAACAGAGCTGTGAAGTGTGTGCTTTTCATTGTAAGTATATTTATATATTGCTTACTACCCCAGACTAGGTGTGAAGGGACAATGTAAAAAAAAAAAAAAATCAATATGTACAGTATGGATATTACGAAGATCTATATTTTGGAAGAATCATGTTATCTTAAACCTTTTGATGCACTTTGTAGCAGTTCACCTTATACTGTGTGTACTGCAAATTTAATATAATGCCTTACATATTCACAGTGCTTTCCGTCACAGGCTGTAACCTCATTGCACTGAAAATACACAGGTCACTATTCTTCACTGCACCAACTAAGATTTAATTCAGTGGTTCTCTGGTTACACACCGACCTCTGCAGTGCATTAACGAATATAGGTTTCTTAATGTACTATAGTGCGAGACAAAGTTTTTTAAAATGTATTTTTCATTTAAGCTGCACGTTATTTATATGTAGCTAGCTGACCGTGAAAGACCAAAAAAAAAAACTTGAAGAAAGCTTAGTTTTTTTAGCCACACCTTTGACACCGCCTCCCTCCTCACTGACCCCACCTTAATGAACTCAGCCGCTGCTGTCAAGACATTTGTCTTGAACTCAACGACTGGTAGCTGGTGATTGAAGACCTCCGCCACCCTGTGCATCACAGCTGCAAAGAATCTGCCTTCCTCTGAAACCTGACTGGAAAGTAAACCATGCTAGCGTTTGGGGAGGTATCCAGGCCACTGAATCTCCCAGCTCCTCATACCAGTTACCATCTGGATCCTCCAGGGGACGATATACTGTTTCCTCATCACCTCCTTCGGGAAGGTAGGGGCAGTGGGAAAGTCTGAGATAGAAAGGCCTGGATGGTGCCCGCTCAGATGTCAAGTGGCACCGGATCGGCATCAGGAATGCTGTTTGGCTCGTCGGCGAGTGAAGCAGGGAGGAACGGACCAGGAGTGGGCAGAGGGCCCACTGGCAGCATCGGTCTGGATCCATAGGGCCTAGCTGGCGATTAAGGTGAACCCACAGACGGTAACCCAGCAGGGTAACTCTCTGCTACGTGGAACTCAAAAGCCCTCCAGAAGGAGTCTGTGGCCCGAATAAGGCATGCATAGAGTTATAAAATTCTTTATGTTGGGGGAAGGGGGGTTGACCCGGGAAACTTGGGGTAGCGCGGAGTGAGCCCTGATGCCGGCTCCTCAGGCACAGTGCTGCATTGGGCCTGGACGCAGGATGTTGAGAAGGTGAGGTTGAAGAGTGCTCTGGCTTCTTGTGCTTTTTTTTTTTTTAATTATCAGACTTCAGCGATATCTTTAAGCAGGAAGGCTATCATCCGTGCGACCTGCTCCAGGAGCAGCCCAAGGCCTTTCATGTAAACAAGTAAATGGAAGCGGTGAAGTGCCTTCTTCTGCCGTGCCACTAGGAGCTGCATCGTCCACTCGCAAATCCTCTTCGGGTGCATCAGCTTGAACTTGACACATACCTTGGGGTCGTGGCCAGACTCCAGGCAGTAGAGACATACATTTGCCTGTGACAGTCCCCACAACTCTTGAACCCTAGGAGTTTTGCAAGAGACATAACTGCACTATGCACACTAGGAGCAAAGCTAAAAAATAGGTCAACAAAATGACAAAAAAGTTGGTCATAAAGTGAATGAGGCAGCTCTCCGGACCTGCGCTGTTGGCAAAAAGGAACTGACGTGAGTGCACTGGGGTGGTGCCTACATAGCAATCACAACCAGTGCTTAATTTGAGGCGGTAGTTTCTGGTGCTCGAAACAGACAATTGTCAGCACCAGCACTTATGACAGTAAGCCACATGGAGGCGCTATCTATTTAATTTTATATAAAAAATATCACTATACCTGCCACCCAAACCATTCTGAGTGGCCTGGAATATTATGAATTGTCACACTTTAGAAGTGTCAAGGTTAATAGTTGTGTTGGTAGTGTCACTGGTGATCCTGGAAGGGGTCATGGGTAACGGCCCACTGCAGAGGACTGCTGGCAAGTGCCCTAGTACTTGTGCCTTTTTTTTTTTTTTGCATAAACTAAGCACTGACCGCAACGTCACTTCTGACGCAGAGCTGAATGATACCATCTACTAGCACGCAAAGATACTGCTCAAGATTTTCCGGATCCAGTCTGACTCCTGGGGAATATTGTAGGGTAAGGAATCTGGGGTTGGAAGCCTATATCAGAAAAATGTACATATACACCCCTAGGGTGTGCTGTGGTCACAGCATGAGCAAAGACCAGGCCCATCAAAGCCTAGAGAAGGCTGAGCCACCCCTATTTATCTCCAAGAAAACATCAAAATGCACCACCGCAACTCTGATTAACGGCACAGACTGTAAAGAAACAGTCTGTAAAGAAAATATTTTGACTGCTGCACTTTGGGGCCTTGAATACTGTAGGCTTCTGTTAAAATGGTTATGAGTTGTAACTTCTAGTCGTCACCTTTTAATATAAGGTCGGCAGCAGAAGTAAGACACTCTGTGGAGATTATGCATGAACACGTGTGCAGGCTGAGCAAGGAATATTGTTGTCTAGCTCAGTCTGGCATCTTGCCAATTTTATGGACCAGTTATGTGGAGGATCACCAGTCTGGAGTGGAAGGACTATGGAGTTGCACTTACAATGCTGCTGGACTTGGTTTCCTAAATTTGTGGTACTAGCTCACCATCTCCCTTTTAGAGGTCAGTAGAGGCAGCTCCTCTGGGGGACCCTGCAGAAGGAAATCCTCTTGGACTTCTGTAGACTGTTCCGGCCTGTGGATGGGTATTACAGGCTCCAGCTAAATATAAAAGGCACCATGCATGAGGTAGAAGTCTCAGGTGCTTTGGGAGGAATGCAAAGAACGGAGAATAGTCTGCTTTGAGAACCGTGGCGTATATATG
The DNA here is from genome assembly GCF_031143425.1 of Pleurodeles waltl. NCBI lineage: Eukaryota > Metazoa > Chordata > Amphibia > Caudata > Salamandridae > Pleurodeles > Pleurodeles waltl. Next base: position 505,602,686 of record NC_090447.1, on the reverse strand, counting down.
TTGAAGTGCTAGGGGGCACAGCCAATGACCTCAGGTTGGCATTTTTTGATTTTTGAAAACCAGAGGAATCAGTGAAGCCCCAGACCCACATCATCAAAAGCAATTGGCACACTTTACGTTTGTAAATGGTGAACATTTCTTTAAGTGGCGTGGCTCCCCATATTGAAGAGAAACTAAACACAGCTCCCTAGCAAACTCAGATGTTCTAGTACTACACAGAAGCTTCCAAATACAGACATTGTCAAACAAGACCCCAAGGTACAGACAGGTAGGAACTGCACTAATCTTAATATTGTCTAGGTGTAAAGCCTCCTTTTTGACCCCCAGGGACCGTAGGCCATGAAATGGGTTTTAGACAGGTTGGGGGTTAAATCTAACTGGTCCATAAAATTGGCAAACAAATCAAGTGGTCTCTGAAGCCCATTTGGAGTCCTTGCCATAAGTACTGCATCATTGGCGTGAAATAACAACGGAATAGGTTGCATTTCCAGTTCAGGCATTTTTATGGGCCAAGGCTACCAGATGTTTCCTTACAACATTGATATATAACAAAAAGAAACAGGGAGAGTACACAACCTCGACGAACAACCCTTTTTAGTCTAAATGGATCAGGGCACTCCTCATCACGGCCACATCCTACACTAGCAGAGGCATCACAGTGTAAAGCTGTCTCAAGAAAAGGACAATTGGCTCATCAACCCCCAAATCGGACAGAATACTGTACAACTTAGAATGATTCATGGGGTTGAAGGCTAAGCTAAAATCCATGAATGCCAGGTATCAGCTGTCTTGCTTAGCATTTCTGTATTTGTTAATCTTAGAATACAAGTTGAGACATTTACAAAGGTGCTTACCCATCTGAAGAATAGGACCTGTAAATTGTAAAGAATAGAATTTTCCTGAGCCCAGGCCTTGTAGTGGGTTCCTTTTAGCACCTAGATTGGGCATCCCCATTTTAGCTCTAGGCCTGTGCCCTTTTACACACATCTACTTATTGTTTATTCATTTTATTATATTTTAGCACAGCTTGGTTTTCAGCTTGGTCGTTTTTATATTCTATTCTGCTGCCTTTCTGAGAAAGAGTTATTGTTCATGTTCGACATTTAGCATTCCTTTGCCCTGATCAAGACTGACATGTTTCTACACAATAGTTTTTTCCAGTATTGCTGCTTCAAGAGTTAGAGTCAAACCTCAAATCCAAGACATAGCATCACGTTCGTAGACCGCCATGTTTTGTTATATAAAAACTGCATATGCCAAAGGAGGGTAGAGGGCATACCAGCCATGGTTGTTTGGGAATGCACATCTTTCCAGCGAAAGCTTCACTAATCCTAGCCTTGTCTCTCCAGAAAACCAGGAGGGTTGCCATCAGGCAACAGACAGATCCTTGCCCTCTTTTCAGGTATGGGGTTGAGGCTCCTTCCATAGACCAGGACTGGCAGAAAGGCTAACTCTACTATGCTCTCCGTTTTAGACACTAGTGCATAGGTAGGACCCACTAGACCTCATGATTAGATCAGAATGGAGGGACTATTTGTTGTTTTACTCTAATGATCACAATCATCACTGTGTTCTACAGCTGCCTAACAATAGCAGTTTATTCTTTTTATTATTGGATGCAACTGCTTCAATAAATATTAAAACTTACTCCACATCTCGTTGGCTGCCACAGCATGTGTGAGACTTTGTATAACAAAGAGAAAAGTGTATGATCTGTTCCCCCACAACTTCCCTGAGTTGTTGAAGGTTTCTAGGCTGCCACAAATCACCTTTGCTTACTAGGTGTGGGTGAGGTGCTGCGAGCTAGCCAATGAAGTCTGGCCGACAGCTTACAGTTGGTGTGGGACTGACTCAGTCACCCACACACTTTGGTGCTGCCACTCTAAACTTTGAAGTATTTCCACCAGGTGAGAGTCCTACACCAGCCTCAAGCCTGCCCAGAAGGATTCTGCCAGTGATCGTCAAGATGGCGCTGATAAGTGAGGTTGGGCGGTTAACACCTGGGTTACTCTTATCTCCTCTTTTTTAAAATAGGAATGATCGCAGAGTGGGACTATGACCGTGGCAGATCACTCACGGAAGCGATTCTCAGGACAAAAGTACAATATTGACTCTTTCGAAAACAGTAGGGACGTCATTAGGGACAGGCGCTGTTCCCTTGATGCACGTATTTATGTCAGTCATGACTTCTATAATCTCGAAATCAAGATTTATGGATTTATTTTCCTAGGCCTCTCTGCTCAAAGGAGTAGTCATGAGGCCCCACCTGGGCATAGATGGGTGGCTCACTTTTATGAAGCCTATTCTATCTGGAAAGATGGAAATGTCTAAATTCGGGTCTGTGGAATCCCTAAGAAAAGGTTTGTTGACGGTTTGCCAAAATTCATGACTGTCCTTTGGTGCACACGGCTAATAATGATTGCCAGGTATCCCATAAAGAACTCCAAAAGAGTAGACCATGTCCTTAGAATTAGCAGCCTCTTTCAGTCAGCACTTTGGCCCGGTCAGATGTCTCTTCATAAGATTAGACATCAGACCCAGCTTATTTACATGATCCTATTTAATAAAAACTCTTTTGTTCTTTACGGCCTCTATTGCAATTGGTTTAGTACTGTTTGGCAACACTGTACTCCCCCAACAGAGAGAAAGTTATGAACACTAATTACATTGTTCAAAAAAATAAAATCAGAAATCCAGCATTTAATGTCATTAGTAAGGATTATACAATCAATCATACAGAAATGACCTCTGCTTGTAAAGGTCGGCATAGAGGAAGTAGAGTGAAGAGATATGGATGACAACAACATATTATATTCTGCGACAAGCCCATCTAATACTGTTCTGTGGGGCAACTCAAATGAAATGTCTGCACCACCCCAAATGTGCTGAAATGCCACAGGCTGTCCTGGAAGTTAGGTGACATTGGTAGATGTTAAAGTCCCCTACCCAAATGATTGGTACATAATGTATATCTTTAGAATCTACATAACTTTCTATTGCCTCACTAAAAAATGTAATAGCACCAGTATTCTGATAATCAAAATTGTTAGTGTAAAAAGTAATGGCTAATAAGGTTTTGCCTGGATTTGTTACTCACTACCCAAAAATGTCATAATAGGGAGCGTAATCTCCAGAGTAAAAAAAAAAAAAACACACACACACACAGAAAGAGGCTACACGGCCTACTTGTCATGCGAATGGCAAAGATGTGTTAAAAAAGAAAATACGGCTCTTTCTAGAAAATAAAGTAGCTGGGTGAGGTCCAAGTTCTGAGGAAAACCAAAGCGAATAGAAGAAATATAGTTACCCATAAACTGTGCCTCAGTCTTATCACTGTGCAGTTTACAGCAGATTTTATTCATCAGTGCAGCTGTAACTGCCATGCATGAATGGATTTTATTCCTGGTTGTAGACCACATTGTTGGCATTAAAAGAAATGGTTTCGAATTATCCATATATGTCATAAGACTGAACCAGAAAGAATGGATTAAGAAGGTGAGTGGATATAAAGATTGCATGCTATTTTCCAAGGCATGGTGCCCCACTGTGATAAAGTATGTCTGCAATTATGGTCTGGTTTGCCCCATTTGTTAAAGTATTGTTTTTTTTTTTAAGGGTTAATGTCTGCTCGTGCGCGAACTATTAAAGCTGCCCCCGATGGAGGAGGAAGGGGGCAGTGGATGTGCATTTAGGAGGTTATTTGGTGACTGACTTTTCCTTACTGTGCACATCCAGTCCTTTGGAATGCCTTTTAGCGGGTGTTTCCTGCCGTTTTTTCTAGCAGCCATCTTATATATATTGTTGTAATTGTGTGCTCAGCACTTAGTTGCGTGTAACAAAGTACTCTCCCTTTTCAAAGAAAAAGCTGTAAGTGGATGTTGATTTAATGAGTGTCATCTATCACCTTGCTGAGTTCTAAGTTACAAGTCAATAGTGCCTCCCTGAGTAGCCCTTGAACTGCTCTACCGAATTATCCTGAGTGTTAAGTACTAAATAGACAGTTCGGAAGTCCAAATACGGGGGCCCAAGGGCACCAGAAACAAAACACCACAGTTGTCACGATTGGGGCCAGTAACTTCTGAATTCCATAGGACCCTTCGGCCCATATTTCTCACTCTTTCAAATTCTTACCTCCCTTTGGTAGCCTTTTTATTGATGAAATGTTTACATTTTGAATGTTTTATTGTTTCCCTAAAGCAGGTAATAGAGATACATCCCTACGGTGTTGGCTATTGAGAAATAGGTAGTAAGGTTTCATGATGATGTAGCTAAATTCAAACAAGCAGTGCATATCATCCTACAGCAGCTATTCAACCGGTTCCCCTGGAGCACTAGGGACTAACCCAAAATCTAATGTGAGTCATAAAGTGGGTAAAAAAAAAAATCAAAACACTCCACACTGATTAGAGGCCAGTTATATCTCAATAAGGAGATTAAGCCTCTAACACTTAGACACATGTTGGTTAAAAATGACTGGAATGCTGAATGATATGTAACACGTATATGGTTTGAGTACAGTAAACAAGTTATTTATACAATTTTACCAAGTAATAAAGATGCAGCATGGATACCTATCGTTCATCAGACCTGTGCTACTTCTGTAATGGCACTGAAAAGTCAATTCCTCACTTTCTCCAAAAGGTGGCAGGTATCATAAAATACAAGGAAGCTACATCGTATTGTAAATCTGCCTTGTTTCTGGTTGTATCTTTCGCTGCCTCGATTTACTATTTGCAACCTGGAGAGTGGGATGCAATTATCACAGCAAGGGTAGTCAATAGAGGGTCTGTTGGAGAGGAATGATTTATGTGAGGAGTATCTCTTCCTTTGCGCAATTTTTTTTAGAATGGCGATATAATACTTTTACATTTTTTTACTACTGCAACTTTGTAATTAATTGAATACATTTAATATTTATTTTTTGTAGTAGCTTTAGAAATTTACTACAATATATCATGACTATTTTTTTTACACAATTATTTTAAAGGAATTTTTCTGAGATTAATGAATGTTAAAGATAAACACAGGGAGATTAATAGTCTGTCTGTAGAAGTTTCAACATGTTTGAACTGGTTGCCCTGCCTCTAAAAACACTATTTAAATGTAAGGTAATTGTTCACAATGCGGTCTATATAAAGTCCATATGCTTGCGGCCTTCTAAATTTAACTGGTAGTAACCTAGTCAAGACCTTAGATTGGCTGGGCAAGACTGAGATCAACTAGAGCTGGCGGAAGAGCATTTATGGTGACATCTAAAACATCAGAACACCTTAGTGATTTTGCTTGCAAAAGAATAACAAGCATTGGCAAAGCCAACAGGTACTGCCTTTTTAATGTGAGAGCCTTGCTGTTGGCTTGCTACTGTCTGTAAAGTAGTTGTTAAAGAGCAAAAGAAAAACGTTCAGAATACTGGAGGTGAAGCAAATATGTCTAATGGTGAAGCAAATCTGTACAATGAACTCAATGTTTTCAACCTTTATAAATGGCATGGTTTATTTCTGAAACATTTTTCACTAAGGAAACTCTGAACAGAAGTTAAGAGTAGGGAAATATCAGAATATACAGGGAAATGATGGACAAGGCTTAATTTACTTTCTACAGGATTGAGCCATTTTGTATTCTGCAGTAGCACGGGGGCAGATTTATGTGGCTCCAGGAGAAGTGGCATGCTGAGTATACCTTCTGTCTTATAACGACTGAGTGACTGTAGCACCTGACCGTTACCCCATTGCCACAAAAACCTTTGTGTATCAAGACTTGTGCTTTCATGCAATATGTGGAATGCAGCAGATAAAACAAAAACAATCCTTAAAGACAGTCCTTCAGCCGAATACACAGCAAAACTATCCCCATTGTTGTGCTTTTAAACACAAGCTGGGAGGAGTGGGGAGCAATACAGCATGTGGCAGGTAGGCATGTGAAGGATGGAGCAGCAGACAAGAGACAGTGCTACAAATCACATTCACGCTCATAGAATGCTGAAAGAAAAACTAAAAAAGTAGTTTCTTAAATGTGGGAAGTGGGAGGTTACAAACCAGCCAATCAGATAGATGGTAAAACTATGCTGCAGGAGAGGGACAAAGACAAAAAAGAAAGACAGGCCATCAATGAAGAAGCAAATGAGAGTGACAAATCCGACCAATGGTGAGCAACGGGTAGGAGGTTAGTTCACTGAAAGTTCACAAAAAGCCTTTTACAACCAGAAAGCTTTTGCCGTCTGGTAGGCGAAGACTAATCAGTGTTAAGCCTGGTCAGCTTAGGAGATTCATAACAGCAGTGTTACTTCCTTGTTCAAATGATATGAAAGCATCCCGCAAGGCTACAATGGATTCAGAACTCTGCCTGCCAGACTACTCCTACAGGTAAAGCCACAAGCCCACATCCCCCTTATCTTGAGGGTCCTACATTGGTTACCTGTTGCCAGAAGAGCAACCTTCAAGCTGCTTTAAATCACCCACAAAGCAATACTTGGAACAGAACCGCTTTTCATCAGGAATAAAATCACCAAATACATTCAACAAAGGAACCTCTGTTCCAGATTGGCACCTCGCCTCAAAACCCCACCATGCAAGAAAAAAAACAACAAAAAAAAACAGAGGTGGTACATCTATTGTGGCTCAAGCAGACAAACTATGGAATTCATCACCCCAAACATAAGGTCCACGGATAACTATTTTAACTTCGGAAGGCTACTCAAGAGTGGTCTCTTTCCGACATAACCACCATACTCAAATACTAATGTACAGCATACCCCTGTGCATGTGACATTTATTATATGTGTATTTCTTTGTACAAATACGTAAACTATGTTTTTTATTTAAAAAAAATAGATATTTTTTAAGTCTGCTTAACAAATACATGTATTACTTATGGTTACTTATGGTTAAATATATATTATTTTATGCTTAACGGTTATATAGGTCACTGCATAGTTTTCATAGAAGTTTATGCCTATAGGTCTCTTATTTATCTATTACAATATGTAAATATTATCATAACTATCTACAAGTGTTTCATTATTAAAATCATGAGATAAATTTAAAATAAAATATATAAAACAAATATATAAAAATACACAAATAAATTATATTCAAGTAAAGCAAAACTTGAAATCTGAGTTTAAACAATACAAGTTTGTATTTCAATATAGTACCTTTTTTATATATGTACACCTTTTCTATAAAGTAGTGTAGCTATATATTTCGTTACTCCTACTGTAGAAGAAAAAAACAGTGACTCGTTTTAATGCATTACTATGCACTACTCTAAGTCTCATCCTATCTCTCTCTCAATGTTTCCTCCAACCTCCACTCTCTGACTCATCCCAAACCTCAAAATAACACTTTCTAGACTCTTCCCTCCTTTATCCCTCCATTATTCTATTTAATCCAACTAACAGACTTGCAGGTCTGCCACCTAAATTAACTCAGATTTTCCTATACTAATCCACCACTAATCCTTTTTGGGTTCCGGGGTAGCATGCTACTTGCAGAAAAGTGCGCGGACGTATTGTCAGGGGTTGTGAGCGCTAAATAAATACATTTATAACTGCAAGTGTTGACAGGAGATATGAGGTCAAGTTTTAGCTTTATTCCAAGGACCCTCATTCTGGCTCCAGATGGGGTCCTATTGTGGGGTCATATTAAAAAGTCCACATGACCCTAACATTATTAAATTTCCTAACCATTTTGTTATAAAACAACTCTAATTAAATGTACTCCAATGGGATGGCTCAGAACGTTGCAAAGAATACTCTTGTTCATTTGACTGTGCTTCAACAAGAGCATTCCTTCATTTACTTGGTCATATGTACCTGGTAGAACACCATTCTCAATAGGTACTCAATCTAGGAGTCCTCTGATCACACAGTGTCCTTCAGGAAGACAGAGACACAAAGTATGTTGATGTCCTCCAAAAGAATGAGACCCTAAAGAGTTAAATTCAAAAAGGCCTGAGCGGTGGGCAACTGACAGTTTAGGATTGAATGAAGTACTACTTGCCAAGAAGACAAACACAGTTATGTCTTTCTGTGAAAGCTATTGCTCGCTTTTCAGACTTTCAGCTCATCTTACTTCCAACTGCCCTATATATATCTCAGGGAGGAACAACTGCTGATTGAGACCCACCAGTACGGGATACCAGTCCCCACTTTTTGCACCATTTTCAATGCATTACTCAAGTAACCAGTGACTGCTTACAATCTATCACTGCCGTTATAAAGTCAGTCTTTTATGAAACAAGAGTCAGCTATCCTTTGATATCTGCGTCATGTTATTGATGATATTTGTATTTCAGATATTTTTGGACAATAGATTGTGCTATTTTACAAGTCATAACCAACAAACAATATAAAGCCTTACAGCTCACTGCAGAGGGCTATATAGGATTTTAAAAGCCCTGAACCAGAGTTATAGGTCAGTGGCGCAAACTAGGACCTATAGCTCTGGTTCAGGGCCTTTAACATCCAGTATAGCCTGTGACAGAAAGGAATGGAACCATTTGAGAACTAGTTCGCAGGTGCATCAATAGGTCTTTGCTCTAACAGAAACCATCTGAGGACAAAGCCCTTGGCATCCTTAACAAGTTATTTATTTTTAATGCAAAACCCATTGGCTCAATTTAGGGCAAAAACAAACACAAAGGGTTGATTTTTGTTCACAATGCATGTAGGAAATAAATAATTGAATAGACAAAAAGCGTGATGGCAGACTGTACTTTTCAGATATAAAATACCTTATCCTTTCCAAAAGAACCAAGCCCTATCCCATCATCCGAAAAGCACGAAAAAGAAAAAACAATGATCTTCTGTCTACAGCCAAAGCTAACTCTCCATATGTTTTAAAGAACTGATAGCAAAACGTTTTGCAGACGGCGTGCTGTCAAGCTAACCCTAAGGCAAGGATGGTCCTCCCAAGTAATTATTGACCAGGGGTGGAGTAGAAAAACGATGGATTAAACCCAGATCTGTGTGACTAGGGGTGAATGTTTGTATTGTTCAGCATTCCATCCATCATCTGTTCTTTTTGCATTTGTTGCCCCAAGTAGGAAGGGTATGACCAGACGTGGGTCCCGTGCTCACTGCACCACTGGATTCAAGCTAGCCTAGCTGATGAAGGGTGATACCCTGAAACCGGTCATGGGATGCTTTTTTCCGACCCAGGGAGGACAGGACTTGGCAGTTCAGGCTGGACTGTTCCCATGAGGAACAGGGTCAAGGCTGATTTGCATATGGCTGGGTCCAAACTGGGATGGCGTGGTGAGCAAAAAAACGATGGATTAAACCTGGATCTTTGTGACTGGGATGAATGTTTGCATTGTTCAGCATTCCGTCCATCATCTGTTCTTTTTGCAGGGGTGGAGTATAACCCTTGACTCCACTCCTTGTCAATAAATATATAGGTAATACTGGTTAAGGAACTCAATTTAGACACACCCGGTCGTCTCTACATTTCATACCCTTAATCAGATATGTAATCACATTTTCTTACAGAAAAGATGCATAGTTGAATTGACAGGACAAAGGAGCTTAAAGAGAATTACCTTTGATATACAAACCAGAACAGAATCGCAAACAAATTCATATTTGTATCAACCTGTATGTTTTAAACCGTCTAAAAAGTGAACCACTTTGAGATCTGCATTGAGCTGCATTGTACTTCATTTTCTATTGGTTGCTATCCAGGAAAAAAAACGTTTCTATGGATGTTTAACATGTCTCATGATTGATAATTTTAAACCAGTTTCTAAGAAATGTCCTAAACTGTAAATGCTTGGTATATATATTGAAAGATATAGCTAGGAACAGCTAAAAAGCAAAAACCTGGATTGTGCGTTTAAAGTCAGTCACTCATTAAATCCAGCAAGATTCTTCTAACCTATGACATTTGAATTTTGAGTGAGCTTATAAACAGGTAACTAAGTACATGTGCTTGCAGAGGTCTTTGATGTCACAAACACTGCAGGTATGAATTCTACGACCCACACATACTAGTATCCCTTCACTGAAAACACCTTAGAATGCTTTCGATTAATAAACACACATGAATTCTGGCTAACCCGTGGATGTAAGCAATATTTCCCAACATCGAGATAGAAATGTTAGTTGTACAGTAGTTTCCTGCCTTTTGGAGGGATGGGTTCCGTGGTTGGGGCAGGAAGGACAATGGCTCTAAGGTGGGCTGGGCGGGGGAGTTTGGCAGTTTCCGTTAAACACCTCATTTCTTATTTGATATTTCACCTTACATCAGTTTCACATAAATATGAGTAGCAAAAAAGTCAGCTGAATCAGAGAGAAACTCTACAGTCAAATGCTACAGTCAATCACAAAACAGAAACGTGCAACGTCCGGTAAGAAACAGATCAGTGTGTAATGTGGCTGGGGCAAAAATGTGTGATGTATCTACAAGTTTAAAAATAAATGTTAAGATTAAACCGTAAAGCACATAAATAACCTTCCCAACCAATAACATATTTTATAAGTTTAACAATGCAGTTGTCGAAATGTGTGTGCATTACACATGGCATGCGAGTAAATTCTCTCTCAGACAACCAAACCTTTCAACCCATAAAAAGTGTCTCAAGGCGAGCCAGTGTGTTGATAAACTTTCAAAAGCCCTCCGAAAATAATTTTTTTCGAGATTCAAACAGATAACCTGAAGATGGACCATGAGGGTTCGATTCCTAGAGAAAAGCGTGTTGCTATAAAAGATGTAAACAACTATTCTACAAGCCTGTGATACCCCTGTAAACTGTTCTGAGGAGTTCACCCATTGTTTTTCAGTTTTTCGTGATTTTTATCCATTTTGATCGATTTTTCTTATTTTGCTTCCTCTATGGATTGTGTTGCTTAAGCATTGTTTCATACAGGCATTAAATCAAATCTGCGGTTCTACAATTCTGCACATAACCACAGACACTGGTCTGCATGCGGACTGCATCAAGTACCTCAATACATTTGGACATTTAAAACTTAACCTTCAGAAAAAGAAACCCTTTCCTCACGGAGGAAATGCCACTGAGGTTTTTAGACTGTGTACCTCGTTCCTCAGATTGCTTTGGGAAATTAAAAAAGTCAGTCCGGATTTAATGTGCATCAAGTTGTAGCAACAGCGTCGGTGTTAACCAGTGGGCAAGAGAGATGCAGAGTATGAGAGGAAGCTCTAAAGAATACACCACTAATCATCCGATCATACTAAAATTAGGAGTAACCCACTGCTCTTGAAAATAAATCAGGCTAAAAGACCCCAGTGCAAAACAAATATGGCAAATGAAAACAGGAACAACGCAAAGCAAGTGAAAAAGAAAACCATAAGGCAATGCAGGAGACTTACCCCCATACACCTCAGAAGTAGAGGCTAGAAGAAGCCTGGCTCCAACACGTTTTGCTAATCCTACAAGAAGGAGAACACAGTTACCTGGCATAAACACAAAATATACTTTGTACCATACCAGCCACGATACCCTGCAACTATTTTGACTTTAGCAACCAAACGAAACACAACCACTCAAAAGTAGTAACTTGTGTTAGGGGTTGAAAACAGTTGCAAATGGCAGGCGTACAGGCTGTCAATCATACATTACAAATAATTATTTTAAGCACATCTCGTAAGAGGCCAAGAAGTCTCACATCAAGCTAGTAAAGAAATTTCAGTGGGGAATGAAACTATCTTTGAAGAGGGCCTAAGTCCTGTTACAAAATCTCAATAACTAGGCCTTCTTTGACAAGCATACTTTCACCAGTAGTATTACAGAAATAAGGTATGCATGTAGCAACGTTTAAAGGAGTCAGAAAGTATATTGTCATGGTGTATACTGCTTTAATAAGTACCAGTTTATAATAAAAAAAAATATATAGCAATTATTGATGTCATCCATATCAGTGGTTCCCAACCTGTGGTCCGAGGACTCCTAGGGGTCCGCAAAGCCTCCTTAGGGGGTCCCCGACTGCTTAGAAAATTAAATCACCTTAACAGATTAGGCCCCCAGCTTTAAGTAATGACTCAGTAAGGGGGTCCCCAGATTCTAATAATGATTCAGTGGGGGTCCCCAGGTTCCAGTAATGATAAAGTGAGGGTCCACTGAAGTCAAAAGGTTGGGAACCACTGATCCATATTATTTACCCTTTGCAATTAAAAGTACCAATAAGGGTAATTCCCTATATCCCAAACATACCCTGTAAATCTTTTAAAGAAACATCCCCACACAGGAGAGAAGTGAACATTGCTGCAGTAAAAAGGCAGTGCTGGATGTTAAAAATTAGGCATAGTGTATCCATCGCAGGCTGAGGAGCCAGACACATAATTTCCCATCACTGAAGCACAGAATACATATTTGTTAGGGATAATGCCAACAAGCTACAAGTGTGTATTCATGCTGTCCACGGGGTGTGTAGAAGTTTAAAATGGCAGAAAGTGTAGGTACCAGAAAGATAGATCAAACAAACAGGATGTATAGTGTGGCTAATCACTTGCAAGGGCGTCCAGGAGCTGAGAACATAGCTGCCAGGTAGTTTAGCTGAACAGACAGATCTTTAGTCCTTTCCTGAATATCAAAAGAGAGGATGAGGTCTGGAGGTGAAGGAGAAGGTAGCGCCATGATTTCGCCGCGAGATAGGAGGAGCGGTCTCTACTGTTGCTTTGGCGGTTGCAAGGGGGGGATGTGTGAAGGAGAGTGAAGAGGAGCACATGCGTCTATGAAGGACCTCGTAGGTATGGATCAGCATCGTAAACTGACATCTCTTTTGAATAGGGAGCCAGTGGAGTTATTTTTATTTTTTTAGGTCGGGTGGTGTGGGTCCATTTTGGGACGTCGAGGAGGAGTATGGCTGCTGAATTCTGTATGGTCTGCAGTCCCTTCGGGGGAGCGTGGTGATTCCTACGTAGTGTGCGTTGCCATAGTCCATCCGGCTGGTGACTAGGGCTTGAGTGACGGTTCATTTGTTGTTGGCGAGGAGACACTTGAAGATCTTACCATGCATGTGAAGTGTGAGAAAGCAGGTGGGGGAGACTGCATTGGTCGGTTTTTTTTATGTGTACTTGCTGTCCAGAATGATGCCAAGGTTGCAAGTGTGTATCAATATCTAGGAGTGTGTCCTTATAACCCCACTATACACTGGCATTAAACCAGCTAAATATAAATATAGCATATTATGGGAAAAGATCATATATCAATTCGTGCCTCAATGAATACTTAAATTACTCACTGGCACAAAAGTATGTATATAGTGTACATGATTTATTTTACTTCTTGTTAACATAATAATCCTCACTTTTGGTAAAAATATCTGGAGTCTGCTTTTGTTTTTTTTCAAAAATAAAACATTGAGGTAAACACATACAACAAGCAATGGAAAAAAAATGATTTACATAACAAAATCAATGTAACAGGCAAAGTCTTGCTTCAATCTTCCAAACAAGTTTGTGCAATGCGGCTATGTTCCTTTTCATATAGTCCCCACAGAAGGTAGTCCTTTTAAGTGATATCACATGGAGTACAGTCCTGTCCTCTATCGCTTAGAGAGGTGTCCTGATTAATTATTGAAGTATGTTCATGCCTGAATAACTCCTCCACAGCAAAATGTTAACACGTTTCGGCCCTTGCTATTCTTGGCCTCTTCAGGACTTAAGGAAGAAGGAAGTGCCTTTTTTCACCTGATAGCTGTGAGAAATTCCATGTGTACCAGAAAAATGCAAACAAACGTGCGACACGCTCTGCTCAAGGTCACTTGAAAGAGGCAAAACCATTCGTCCACTCCGGGTGGGTCCTGCAATCACAGGGACAGATAAATTATGCCTAACCAAATGGGGAAACTAAGCCACTGGTGTGTCTAGCAAAACCAGCAAGGCTATAGCTGGGTGGAAGAGTACTCCATCCGCAAGAGCCGGTCTCTGAGTAGCCCAGCTTGTGAAGGGGGTGTTGATTCCTCCGGGCATTCATCTCACTCTTCCTTGGCATCTCCGGCTGCAGGTTGTGAGTGTGGCCTGTCAGAATGGGTGCTGGTCCTAGTTCGGTAGGCCACTTGGAGTCGTTTCACGGGGAGGTGTTCCCGAAGATCAACACTTCCGTTTTTTGTCTGTCTTGAGTTTTAGGCATTTGTTATTCATCCAGTTGGAGATGCCCATCATGTATCTGCAAAAGTTGGCCTTCGTGGTGGAGGGGCCTTCCGATAGTCCTCTCCGAGAGCTGGATGTCGTCCACATAGGATATGATGTTCATTCTGTGGGTTCTGATGTTGTCCGAGGGAGGCATGTACATGTTGAACAGTGTAGGGCCGAGGGATGAGCCTTGAGGGACGCTGCAGATGATGCACTTTGGTTCAGAGGTGAAATGTTGCAGGCGGATTATCTGGGTTCTTTCAGTGAGGAAGGATGCCAACCATTTGAGGGTGTCTCCTTGGATTCCGATGTGATGAAGCCTCTTGATAAGGGTGTGATGAGACAGTCTTGAATGTGGTTGAGAGGTTGAGGAGGAGCAGGGTCGCTATTTCTCCCCAGTCAAGTAGGGTCCTGATGTGGTAAGTGGCAGCGATCATGGTGGTTTTGGTGCTTTGGGTGGGGTGGAATCCAGATTGGGAGGGGTCCAAAAGTACTGTTAATCTCCAGGTGTTCTATGAGTTGGCAGTTGATAGCCTTTTCAAGTACTTTGGCCGGAAAGGGGAGCAGAGAGGAGGGACGTAGTTCTCGAGTTTGCTGGGGTCGGGGTGTTTTGCTTCACTAATGACAGAGATGAATCACTCATGCACTGACAAAAATCTCTGGAATGTGCTTCTTAGTCTAAAGAAGACATTTATTAAATCACTTCGCAAGGTTCGTACAGGAGATTAGCATGCTGAAAGCACAAGCTTAAAAATGGTCACAGCAATAAAATGAAAACATGTACAAATGATTCTCCACTGCTATATACACAGCAATATATGTACGCAAAGATACAAATACCCATATATGTATATGGAAAATGTCACTTACCCAGTGTACATCTGTTCGTGGCATGAGACGCTGCAGATTCACATGCTGTGCATTATCCTGCCATCTAGTGTTGGGCTCGGAGTGTTACAAGTTGTTTTTCTTCAAAGAAGTCTTTTCGAGTCACGAGACCGAGGGACTCCTCCCTTTCGGCTCCATTGCGCATGGGCGTCGACTCCATCTTAGATTGTTTTCCCCGCAGAGGGTGAGGTAGGAGTTGTGAATATAGTAAATGTGCCCATGCAATGGAGTAAGTATGTATGTACATAATGTGTATAAGAATAGTATTTATTTACAAATTTACAAGTTTCATTCAACTTATAACGGCTACAGGCTCCCAGGGAGATGGGAGGGCGCATGTGAATCTGCAGCGTCTCATGCCACGAACAGATGTACACTGGTAAGTGACAATTACCGTTCAATGGCATGTGCAGCTGCAGATACACATGCTGTGCATAGACTAGTAAGCAGTAATCTCCCCAAAAGCGGTGGCTTAGCCTGTAGGAGTTGAAGTTGTCTGAATGAAAATGTCACTTACCCAGTGTACATCTGTTCGTGGCATCAGTCGCTGGAGATTCACATGTTCTGCATAGCTCGCCATCTGGTGTTGGGTCGGAGTGTTACAAGTTGTTTTTCTTCGAAGAAGTCTTTCGAGTCACGGGACCGAGTGACTCCTCCTTCTGTCTCCATTGCGCATGGGCGTCGACTCCATCTTCGATTGTTTTCCCCGCAGAGGGTGAGGTAGGAGTTGTGTTGTAGTAATAGTGCCCATGCAATGGAGTGACTAAGTATGTACCTATTTAAGGTTAAAATAATATATATACAAATGTACAAAGTTGAAGCTAACTTCCGAACTGCTACAGGCTCCCGGGGAGGTGGGTGGGCACATGTGAATCTCCAGCGACTGATGCCACGAACAGATGTACACTGGGTAAGTGACATTTTCAGTTCGATGGCATCTGTCGCTGTAGATACACATGTTCTGCATAGACTAGTAAGCAGTTATCACCCCAAAAGCGGTGGCTCAGCCTGTAGGAATGGAAGTGGTTTGAAATAATGTTCTTAACACCGCTTTACCTACTGTGGCTTGCTGTGCGGATAGCACGTCTACACAGTAGTGCTTGGTGAACGTGTGTGGCGTAGACCATGTGGCTGCCTTACATATTTCTTGCATTGGGATGTTTCCTAGAAAGGCCATGGTAGCACCTTTTTTTCTGGTTGAGTGTGCCCTTGGTGTAATGGGCAGTTGTCGTTTTGCTTTAAGGTAGCAGATTTGGATGCATTTAACTATCCATCTGGCTATACCTTGTTTTGATATTGGGTTTCCCTGCATGAGGTTTTTGGAATGCAATAAATAGTTGTTTAGTCTTTCTGATGTTTTTCGTTCTGTCAATGTAGTACATTAATGCTCTTTTGACATCTAATGTATGTAGTGCCCTCTCAGCTACGGAATCTGGCTGTGGGAAGAACACTGGTAGTTCCACTGTTTGATTTAGGTGGAACGGTGAAATAACCTTTGGTAAAAATTTAGGATTAGTCCTTAGGACGACTTTATTTTTGTGTAGTTGTATAAAAGGTTCTTGTATTGTAAACGCCTGAATTTCGCTTACTCTTCTTAGAGATGTAATGGCGATGAGAAATGCAACCTTCCAGGTTAGGAACTGTATTTCGCAAGAGTGCATGGGTTCAAAAGGTGGACCCATGAGTCTTGTTAAGACAACATTTAAGTTCCATGAAGGAACAGGTGGTGTTCTTGGTGGTATAATTCTTTTAAGGCCTTCCATGAATTCTTTAATGACTGGTATCCTATATAGGGAAGTTGAATAGGTAGTCTGCAGGTATGCAGATATTGCTGCAAGGTGTATTTTAATGGAAGAGAAGGCTAGGTTAGATTTTTGTAAGTGAAGCAAGTAACCCACTACATCCTTTGGAGTTGCGTGTAAAGGTTGGATCTGATTATGATGGCAGTAGCAAACAAACCTCTTCCATTTACTTGCATAGCAGTGCCTAGTGGACGGCCTTCTGGCTTGCTTTAGGACTTCCATACATTCTTGGGTAAATTGTAAGTGTCGGAATTCTAGGATTTCAGGAGCCAGATTGCTAGATTCAGCGATGCTGGATCTGGATGTCTGATCTGTTGGTTGTGTTGTGTTAACAGATCCGGCCTGTTGGGCAATTTGATGTGGGGTACTACTGATAGGTCTAGCAGTGTTGTGTACCAGGGTTGCCTTGCCCAAGTTGGTGCTATTAATATGAGTTTGAGTTTGTTTTGACTCAATTTGTTTACCAGATAAGGAAGGAGAGGGAGAGGAGGAAAAGCGTAGGCAAATATCCCTGACCAGTTCATCCATAGGGCATTGCCTTGGGACTGCCTGTGTGGGTATCTGGATGCAAAGTTTTGGCATTTTGCGTTCTCTCTTGTTGCAAACAAGTCTATTTGAGGTGTTCCCCAGAGTCTGAAGTAAGTGTTTAGAATTTGGGGGTGAATTTCCCATCCGTGGACCTGTTGGTGATCTCGAGAGAGATTGTCTGCAAGTTGATTCTGGATCCCTGGAATAAACTGTGCTATTAGGCGAATGTGGTTGTGAATTGCCCATCGCCATATCTTCTGTGCTAGAAGGCTCAACTGCGTTGAGTGTGTCCCCCCCTGTTTGTTTAGATAATACATTGTTGTCATGTTGTCTGTTTTGACAAGAATGTATTTGTGAGTTATAATTGGTTGGAAAGCCCTTAATGCTTGAAAAACTGCTAGCATTTCTAGGTGATTTATATGCAGTTTTGTTTGATGTACGTTCCATTGTCCTTGTATGCTGTGTTGATCGAGGTGTGCTCCCCACCCTGTCATGGAAGCATCTGTAGTTATCACGTATTGTGGCACTGGGTCTTGGAAAGGCCGCCCTTTGTTTAAATTTATACTGTTCCACCATAGAAGCGAGAGGTAAGTTTGGCGGTCTATCAACACCAGATCTAGAAGGTGACCCTGTGCTTGTGACCATTGTGATGCTAGGCACTGTTGTAAGGGCCTCATGTGCAGTCTTGCGTTCGGGACAATGGCTATGCATGAAGACATCATGCCTAGGAGTTGTAATATCATCTTTGCTTGTATTGTTTGTGTTGGATACATGCGTTGTATGATCTTGTTGAAATTTTGAATTCTTTGTGGACTTGGAGTGGCTACTCCCTTTGTTGTGTCTATTATGGCTCCCAGGTATTGTTGTACTTTGCACGGCAAAATGTTGGATTTTGCAAAGTTGACGGTGAAACCTAGTTTGTAGAGGGTTTGTATGATTTGATTTGTGTGGTGTAAGCACTTTGTTAGTGAATTGGTTTTGATTAGCCAGTCGTCTAGATACGGGAATACATGTATTTGCTGCCTTCTGATGTGTGCAGCCACTACTGCTAGACATTTTGTAAAGACTCTTGGTGCGGTTGTTAAACCACAAGGCAATACTTTGAATTGGTAATGTATTCCTTTGAATACGAACCGTAGGTATTTTCTGTGCGATTGATGTATTGGTATATGGAAATACGCGTCTTTGAGGTCTAAGGTTGTCATGTAGTCCTGTAGTTTTAGCAATGGTAACACTTCTTGTAGCGTGACCATGTGAAAGTGGTCTGATTTGATGTAGGTGTTTAGTATTCTGAGGTCTAGGATTGGTCTCAGTGTTTTGTCCTTTTTTGGTATTAAGAAGTACAGTGAATAGACTCCTGTGTTTGTTTGTGTGTTTGGTACTAATTCGATTGCATTCTTTTGCAATAGTGCTTGAACTTCTATTTCCAGAAGTTCAGAATGTTGTTTTGATAAATTCTGTGCTTTTGGTGGTATGTTTGGAGGGAATTGTAGGAATTCTATGCAATAACCATGTTGGATAATTGCTAAGACCCAAGTGTCTGTAGTTATTTCCTCCCATGCTTTGTAATAATGACCTATTCTTCCCCCCACTGGTGTTGTGTGGAGGGGGTGAGTGACATCTGAGTCACTGCTTGGTTGTAGGGGTTTTGGGGCTTTGAAATTTTCCTCTATTCCTAGGGAATTGCCCTCCTCTGTATTGGCCCCGAAAGCCTCCCCTGTACTGTCCCTGGTAGCTGGACGGTGTTGCCTGCGAGGTGCTGGCTTGTGTGGCCTGACCCCGAAACCCCCCTCTAAAGGGTGTCTTGCGGAAGGTGCTGTAGGTTCCTCTGCTCTGCGGGGAGTAGAGTGCGCCCATGGCTTTAGCAGTGTCAGTGTCTTTTTTTAGTTTTTCGATTGCAGTGTCCACTTCTGGTCCGAACAGTTGTTTTTCGTTGAATGGCATATTGAGCACTGCCTGCTGTATCTCTGGTTTGAACCCAGACGTTCTTAGCCATGCGTGCCATCTAATGGTCACAGATGTATTAATTGTTCTTGCAGCTGTGTCAGCTGCGTCTATAGAGGATCGTATCTGGTTATTTGATATGTTCTGTCCTTCCTCAACCACCTGCTTTGCCCTCTTTTGTAGTTCCTTGGGTAGATGCTCGATGAGGTGTTGCATCTCATCCCAATGGGCTCTGTCATAGCGCGCAAGTAGTGCTTGAGAGTTAGCGATGCACCACTGGTTTGCAGCTTGTACTGCGACTCCTTTTCCAGCTGCATCGAACTTGCGGCTCTCTTTATCTGGGGGTGGTGCATCCCCAGATGTGTGGGAGTTGGCTCTTTTCCGAGCTGCTCCTACTACAACGGAATCTGGTGGCAGCTGTGTGGTGATGAAAACAGGGTCTGTAGGAGGTGCCTTATATTTCTTTTCCACCCTTGGCGTTATTGCCCTACTTTTGACCGGCTCCTTGAAGATTTCCTTTGCGTGCCGAAGCATACCTGGCAGCATAGGCAGGCTTTGGTAGGAGCTGTGGGTGGGGAGAGGGTGTTGAATAAAAAGTCATCCTCGACTTGTTCTGAGTGGAGGTTTACGTTGTGGAATTGTGCTGCTCTAGCCACCACTTGAGAGTATGCTGTGCTGTCTTCTGGTGGTGAGGGCTTTGTTGGATATGCCTCCGGACTGTTGTCCGACACTGGGGCGTCATATAAGTCCCAAGCGTCTTGATCCTGGTCACCTTGGCTCATGGTGGTGTGAGCCGGGGAATGTGACGGAGTTTGTGCTGGTGAGACGTTAATTACAGGCGGAGGAGAGGGTGGCGGAGTCACCTTTTTCACCATTTTTGTTTGTGGCGCCTGATCTGTTTGAAACTCCAGTCTCCTTTTTCTCCTAATAGGGGGAAGGGTGCTTATTTTTCCTGTTCCCTGCTGTATGAAAATACGTTTTTGCGTATGGTCCACTTCGGTGGATTGCAGCTCTTCCTCAAACCTATGCTTTCGCATCTGAGAGGACAGTGATTGCTCCTCTGTATAAGAGCCTGGACCTGGGTCGGTTACGGGTTGTTTCGGCACCGAAACTCTGCCTGTATCTTTTTTCGGCTCCGAGGTGGCTTTTTTCTTTTTTGGAGTCAAAACCTCTCGGCGTCGATCTTCGTCGGTGCCGCTGTCTCGGCGTCGAGCCGTTTCTACACCGCTATCTCGGTGTCGTTGCTTTTCTCCAGCACTTTCTCGATCCCGAGAAGGCTGCGTGCCGGTGTCTCGACCGGAGTCGGACGATCTCGGCACTGTTTGGGCCTTTTTCGGTGCCGATGGTCGGTCACCGAATTTATGGGTGGAGCCATGGCCTGGTGGCAGTGGCGTCCCCTGGGCCTTGTCACTTTTCTTATGTGTTGTTTTCGACGTCTTACTCACGGTTCTTTGATCGTCGAATTCCTCGGAGTCCGATTCGTGGATCGAAAAGGTTTCTTCTTCCTCTTGTTCCTCGAACTCTCGGTGCGCTGTCGGCGTAGACGCCATCTGAAGTCTCCTGGCTCGACGGTCACGGAGTGTCTTTCGGGACCGGAACGCGCGACAGGCCTCGCAAGTCTCCTCACTGTGCTCAGGTGACAGGCACAGGTTACAGACCAAATGTTGGTCTGTATACGGGTATTTGTTGTGGCATTTGGGACAAAAACGGAACGGGGTCCGTTCCATCGGCGTTGTTCGACACGCGGTCGGGCCGACCAGGCCCCGACGGGGGATTGAAAACTACCCCGAAGGGCACCGGAACGCGTCGATCTTCGATGCGGTGTTGAATCTAACTACGCCGATCCAGAACGCAACAATACCGACGAAAATCTTCCGATATTTACTAACTTTCCGTTCCGAAACTCGGAGCGACAGGAACACGTCCGAACCCGATGGCGGAAAGAAAACAAATCGAAGATGGAGTCGACGCCCATGCACAATGGAGACAGAAGGAGGAGTCACTCGGTCCCGTGACTCGAAAGACTTCTTCGAAGAAAAACAACTTGTAACACTCCGACCCAACACCAGATGGCGAGCTATGCAGAACATGTGTATCTACAGCGACAGATGCCATCGAACATAATGTTCTTAATACAGCCTGTCCTACTGTGGCTTGTTGTGTTGTTAACACATCTACACAGTAATGTTTTGTGAATGTATGAGGCGTAGACCATGTGGCTGCCTTACAAATTTCTGTCATAGGTATATTCACTAAAAAAAACATTGTGGCACCTTTTTTCCTAGTGGAATGCGCCTTTGGTGTAATAGGTAGATCCCTTTTTGCTTTAATATAGCAGGTTTGAATACATTTTACTATCCATCTGGCAATGCCTTGCTTGGATATAGGATTCCCTGCATGAGGCTTTTGGAAGGCTACAAATAATTGTTTTGCGAAACTGTTTTGTTCTGTCAATGTAATACATTAGTGCTCTTTTGATGTCTGACGTATGTAAGGCTCTTTCTGCTACTTAGTCTGGTTGTGGAAAAAAGACTGGGAGTTCCACTGTTTGGTTTAGGTGGAATGGTGATATAACTTTTGGTAAAGAATTTGGGATTTGTACGGAGAACCACTTTATGTTTATGTATTTGTATAAAGGGTTCTTGTATAGTAAATGCTTGTATTTCACTTACTCTTCTAAGAGATGTGATAGCTATCAGGAAGGCTACTTTCCAAGTTAAGTATTGCATTTCACAAGAGTGCATGGGTTCAAATGGTGGTCCCATGAGTCGTGTTAATACAATATTGAGGTTCCACAAAGGGACTGGTGGTGTTCTCGGGGGTATGATTCTTTTTAATCCTTCCATAAATGCTTTGATGACTGGGATTCGAAAAAGCGATGTTGAATGTTTAATCTGCAGATAGGCAGATATCGCTGTGAGATGTATTTTAACAGAAGAGAATGCTAGTTTAGATTTTTGTAAGTGCAATAAGTAACTTACAATGTTATTTGCTGAAGCATGTAGTGGTTGAATTTGATTATTGTGGCAGTAGTAAACAAATCTTTTTCATTTGTTTGCATAACAATGTCTTGTAGTAGGTTTCCTAGCTTGTTTAATGACCTCCATACATTCTTGTGTAAGGTCTAAGTGTCCAAATTCTAAGACTTCAGGAGCCAGACTACTAGATTGAGCAATGCTGGATTCGGGTGTCTGATCTGTTGTTTGTGTTGGGTTAACAGATCTGGTCTGTTTGGTAATTTGAAATGAGGTACCACTGATAGATCCAGCAGTGTTGTGTACCACGGTTGACGTGCCCAGGTTGGTGCTATGAGTATTAGTTTGAGTCTGTTTTGACTCAATTTGTTTACCAGATAAGGAATGAGTGGGAGAGGGGGAAAAGCGTAAGCAAATATCCCTGATCAACTCATCCA
The DNA here is from genome assembly GCF_031143425.1 of Pleurodeles waltl. Taxonomy (NCBI): domain Eukaryota; kingdom Metazoa; phylum Chordata; class Amphibia; order Caudata; family Salamandridae; genus Pleurodeles; species Pleurodeles waltl. Next base: position 505,580,019 of record NC_090447.1, on the reverse strand, counting down.
CAACGCATTGCCCTTGGACAGAGGGTGTGGGTACCTGGACGCAAAGTTTTGGCATTTTGCGTTTCCTTCTTGTTTGTTGAGGTAATACATTGTCGTCATGTTGTCTCTTTTGACAAGAATGTGGTTGAAATGCTTTCAATGCTAGAAACACTGCCAACAGTTCTAAATGATTTATGTGCAGTTGTTTTTGTTGAATGTCCCATTGTCCCTGTATATTGTGCTGGTTGAGGTGTGCTCCCCACCCTATCATGGAAGCATCTTTTGTGCTCACGTATTGAGGCACTGGGTCTTGGAATGGCCGCCCTTGGTTTAAATTTATAGGGTTCCACCATTGAAGCGAGAAGTGTCTGGCGGTCTATCAACACTAGATCTTGGAGTTGACCCTGTGCTTGTGTCCATTGTCTTGCTAGGCACTGTTGTAAGGGCCGCATGTGTAGTCTTGCGTTTGGGACAATGGCTATGCATGAAGACATCATGCCTAGAAGTTTCATTAAAAACCTCACCTGGTAGTGTTGGTTTGGCTGCATGTTTAATATTATATTCTGGAAGGCTTGTACTCTTTGTGGACTTGGAGTGGCAATCGCCTTTTGTGTGTTGAGTGTTGCTCCCATGTATTGTTGTATTTGGGATGGTTGTAGATGTGATTTTTGGTAATTTATAGAGAACCCTAGTTTGTGTAGAGTTTCTATAACGTATTGTGTGTGAAGAAGACACTGTTGTTGAGTGCTGTTTTTATTAACCAATCATCTAAGTATGGGAATATGTGCATGTGCTGTCTCCTTATATGAGCGGCTACTACTGCAAGGCATTTTGTGAATACCCTTGGGGCTGTTATCCCGAATGGTAACACCTTGAATTGGTAATGCACGCCTTGGATTACAAACCTTAAGTATTTCCTGTGAGAAGGATGTATGGGTATGTGGAAATATGCATCCTTGAGATCTAACGTTAACATGTAGTCCTGTTTTTTGAGCAAGGGAATCACGTCTTGAAGTGTTACCATGTGGAAGTGATCTGATTTGATGTAGAGATTCAGTGTTCTGAGGTCTAATAAGGGTCTCAATGTTTTGTCTTTCTGTGGAATTAGGAAATACAGGGAGTAGACACCTGTTTCTTTTTGATGGTTGGGTACTAGTTCTATTGCTTGTTTTTGTAACAATGCTTGGACTTCTAGCTGTAACAGGTCTAAGTGTTGTTTGGACATATTGTGTGCTCTTGGGGGCACATCTGGTGGGAAATGTATGAATTCTATGCAATAACCATGTTGGATAATGGCTAGGACCCATGCGTCCGTCGTGTTTGTCCAGTTTTGGTAGCATGCAGTAAGTCTCCCCCCCACTGGTGTTGAGTGTTGGGGGTTTGTGACATTGAAGTCACTGTTTGGCTTGAGGTGTTTTAGGGCTTTGGAATTTCCCCCTTGCTTTTGGGAATTGTCCACCCCTGTATGATCCTCGAAACCCTCCTCTTTGGTACTGCCCCTGATAGGTGGATCTGGCTTGTGAGGTGGATGGCTCTGGGGTTTGGGTACGAAACCCCCCCTCTGAACTGTGGTCTTCTAAAAGTGCCTCTGCTTTGTGGGGAGTAGAGCGCACCCATGGCTTTGGCCGGGTCTGTGTCTTTCTTTAGTTTTTCAATTGCCGTGTCCACCTCTGGCCAAACAATTGTTCCTGGTTAAACTGCATATTTAGCATAGCTTGCTGGATTTCCGGCTTAAATCCTGAGCTCCGTAACCATGCATGCCTGCGATTGGTTACTGCAGTGTTCACTGTCCGTGCTGCTGTGTCTGCCGAGTCCAGTGCAGACCTTATCTGGTTGTTGGAAATTGCCTGTCCTTCCTCTACAACCTGTTGGGCACGTTTCTGGTGCTCCTTGGGCAAGTGCTGTATTATATGTTGCATCTCGTCCAAGTGCGCCCTGTCGTAGCGAGCCAGCAGAGCCTGAGAGTTGGCAATCCCCCATTGATTGGCTGCCTGTGCTGCCACCCGTTTCCCCGCAGCATCGAACTTCCGACTTTCCTTGTCAGGCGGTGGTGCGTCTCCTGATGATTGGGAGTTTGCCCTCTTTCTGGCCGCTCCCACGACCACCGAATCTGGTGTTAGTTGCTGTGTTATAAACACAGGGTCCGTCGGGGGAGGTTTATATTTTTTCTCCACCCTAGGCGTGATAGCTCTGCCTTTCACTGAGTCCTGGAACACCTGTTTGGTGTGCTTGAGCATGCCTGGGAGCATTGGCAAGCTTTGATAAGAGCTGTGGGTGGATGCCAAGGTGTTAAATAAGAAGTCATCTTCTGTTGGCTCCGTATGCATTGCTACATTGTGGAAAGTAGCTGATCCTTGATAACACCTGCATATATGCAGTGCTGTCCTCTGGAGGTGACAGCCTTGCCGGGTAACAGTCAGGACTATTGTCGGAGACCGGTGCATCATATAAGTCCCATGCATCCGGGTCATTCTGTGTCATCCCCATGTGAGCTAGTGACTGCATTGGGGGTGTTGTTACCGGGGACAGCTGGGGTGAGTGCAGTGGAGAAGGCTGTGGCGAAAACCTTGGTGGTGGTGTTTTGTCTATTGCCACCTTTGCATTTGGCTGCATATCCGACTCCTGAAATGCTAGCTTTCTTTTTATTGGAGGAAGAGTTTGAATTTTACCAGTCTCTTTCTGGATGTGCAGCCTCCTTTGAGTATGGTCTGGCTCTCCCATACTTAATTCCTGCTCAAATCTATGCTCTTGCATTTGGCTGGAAAGTCCGTGCTCTTCTGTATAGGAGCCTATTTTCGGCTCCGAGGCTGCCTTTTTCGACACCGAAGGTTTCGGAACGGTCTTTTTCGGCTCTGAGGAAACCTTTTTCACTTTGGGTGTGTCGAACTCTCGGTGCCGAGATGGTTCGGAGCCGGTATCGCAACCGGAGTCGGATGTCTTCGGCTGTTGGGAGGCCTTTTTCGGTGCTGATGGTTGGTCACCGTGATTTCGGGTTAAGCCATGGCCTGTTGGCGGTGGCATCCCCTTGGCCTTTATAATCTTGGAGTGAGTCTTGGCCGGGGCAGGTTTACTCACAGTTTTTTGCTGTGCCTTCGGCTGCTCACTTTCGGAGTCGTCCGAGTCCGATTCTTGAATGGAGATTCTCTCCTCTTCCTAGACGTTGATCTGTTCGGCCGGTGTCAACGCCATTTGAAGTCTTCTGGCTCTTCGATTGCGTAGGGTCTTCTTCGACCGAAATGCCCAACAGGCCTCGCAAGTATCCTCCCTGTGTTCCGGTGATAGACACAGATTACAGACCAAGTGTAGGTCTGTTTAATGATACTTGGCGTGGCAATTCGGGCAGAAGCGGAAGGGGGTCCGGTCCATGAGTTTCGACGATGGATGCGGTCGGGCTGACCAGGCCCCGCTTTAGAGTGGAAGCCCCGAAGGGCCACCGGAGTGCTTCTACAATCGGTGTCGATATACTAACAATAAACCGGTACTGAGCGCAAACAATACCGTCGAATTTTCGATAATTAGCTAACTTTCCCGATTCGAAATAAGGAGCGAAGAGGAACACGTCCGAACCCGATGGCGGAAAGAAAACAATCTAAGATGGAGTCGACGCCCATGCGCAATGGAGCCGAAAGGGAGGAGTCCCTCGGTCTTGTGACTCGAAAAGACTTCTTTGAAGAAAAACAACTTGTAACACTCCGTGCCCAACACTAGATGGCAGGATAATGCACAGCATGTGTATCTGCAGCTACACATGCCATCGAGCATATACATTATTATTTATATATATATATATATATATATATGGAAAATGTCACTTACCCAATGTACATCTGTTCGTGGCATGAGACGCTGCAGATTCACATGCTGTGCACATCCCGCCAACTAGTGTTGGGCTCGGAGTGTTACAAGTTGTTTTTCTTCGAAGAAGTCTTCTCGAGTCACGAGATCGAGGGACTCCTCTGATTTCGGCTCCATTGCGCATGGGCGTCGACTCAATCTTAGATGGTTTTCCCCGCCGAGGGTGAGGTAGGAGTTGTGTATATATAAATAGTGCCCATGCAATGGAGTAAGTATGTATGTACATAATGTGACTAAAAGTGATATATTTACAGATATACAAATGTACAAGTTTTAATTTTTGTCAACTTCGAACGGCTACAGGCTCCTGGGGAGGTGGGAGGGCGCATGTGAATCTGTAGCATCTCATGCCACGAACAGATGTACACTGGGTAAGTGACATTTTCCGTTCGATGGCATGTGTAGCTGCAGATACACATGCTGTGCATAGACTCCCCAAAAGCGGTGGCTTAGCCTGTAGGGGTTGAAGCTGTTTGAAATAATGTTCTTAATACTGATAGTCCTACTAGGGCTTGTTGTGTGGTTAACACATCCACGCAGTAATGCTTGGTAAATGTATGAGGCGTAGACCATGTGGCTGCCTTACAGATTTCAGTCACTGGTATGTTTCCTAGAAAAGCCATGGTGGCACCTTTCTTTCTAGTGGAGTGTGCCTTTGGTGTAATAGGCAGTTCTCTCTTTGCTTTTATATAACAGGTTTGAATACATTTAACTATCCATCTGGCAATGCCTTGTTTGGATATTGGATTCCCTGTATGAGGTTTTTGGAAAGCAACAAACAATTGTTTTGTTTTGCGAATTGGTTTGGTTCTATCTATATAGTACATTAGTGCCCTTTTGATGTCTAATGTATGTAATGCTCTCTCAGCTACAGAATCTGGTTCTGGAAAGAACACTGGAAGTTCCACTGTTGGATTTAAGTGGAACGGTGAAATGACTTTAGGTAAGAATTTTGGATTTGTGCGTAGAGCTTCTTTATGTTTGTGTATTTGTATAAAGGGTTCTTGTATGGTAAATGCTTGTATTTCACGGACTTTTCTGAGAGATGTGATAGCTATTAGGAAGGCTACTTTCCATGTTCAGTACTGTATCTCACATGAGTGCATGGGTTCAAATGGTGGACCCATGAGTCATGTTAATACAATGTTGAGGTTCCACGAAGGAACTGGTAGTGTTCTTGGTGGGATAATCCTTTTTAGACCCTCCATAAATGCTTTTATGACTGGGATTCTGAATAATGACGTTGAGTGTGTAATTCGCAGATAAGCCGAAATTGCTGTTAGATGTATTTTAATGGATGAGAAAGCTAACTTGGATTTTTTTTTAAGTGTAGTAGGTAGCTTACGATGTTTTTTGCAGATGCTTGTAAAGGTTGGATTTGCTTATTATGGCAGTAATAAACAAACCGTTTCCATTTATTTGCGTAGCAATGTCTTGTAGTAGGTTTCCTAGCCTGTTTGATGACCTCCATGCATTCTTGTGTAAGGTCCAGGTGTCCGAATTCTAAGACTTCAGGAGCCAGATCGCTAGATTGAGCGATGCTGGACTCGGGTGTCTGATCTGTTGTTTGTGTTGAGTTAACAGATCTGGTCTGTTTGGTAGTTTGATATGAGGCACTACTGACAGGTCTAGTAATGTTGTGTACCAAGGTTGTTGTGCCCAAGTTGGTGCTATCAGTATTAGTTTGAGTTTGTTTCGACTCAACTTGTTTACAAGATACGGAAGGAGTGGGAGGGGGCAAAAGCGTAAGCAAATATCCCTGACCAACTCATCCATAACGCATTGCCTTTGGAGTGAGGCTGTGGGTACCTGGATGCGAAGTTTTGGCATTTAGCGTTTTCTTTTGTTGCGAATAGGTCTATTTGCGGTGTTCCCCACTTTTAGAAGTAAGTTTGCAGTATCTGGGGATGAATTTCCCATTCGTGGATCTGTTGGTGATCCCGAGAGAGATTGTCGGCTAACTGGTTTTGAATTCCTGGTATGAATTGCGCTATTAGGCGAATGTGGTTGTGAATCGCCCAATGCCATATTTTTTGAGCTAAGAGACACAATTGTGTCGAGTGTGTCCCTCACTGTTTATTCAGATAATACATTGTTGTCATGTTGTCTGTTTTGACAAGAATGTGTTTGAGTTATTAGTGGTTGAAATGCTCTCAACGCTAGAAATACTACTAGTAGTTCTAAGTGATTTATATGAAGTTGTTTCTGTTGAGTGTCCCATTGTCCCTGGATGCTGTGTTGGTTGAGGTATGCGGATGCTGTGTTGGTTGAGGTGTGCTCCCCATCCTATCATGGAAGCATCTGTTGTGATCACGTATTGAGGCACTGGGTCTTGGAAAGGCCGCCCTGGGTTTAAATTTATAGTATTCCACCATTGAAGCGAGGTGTATGTTTGGCGGTCTATCAACACTAGATCTTGAAGTTGACCCTGTGCTTGTGACCATTGTGATGCTAGGCACTGTTGTAAGGGCCGCATGTGTAATCTTGCGTTTGGGACAATGGCTATGCATGAGGACTTCATGCCTAGTAGTTTCATCACTAATTTTACCTGGAACCTTTGGTTTGGGTGTCTGGCCTGTATTACGTTTTGAAATGCCTGTACCCTTTGTGGACTTGGAGTGGCAATCCCTTTTTTGTGTTGATTGTTGCTCCTAAGTACTGTTGTATTTGACACGGCTGTAGGTGTGATTTTTGGTAGTTGAGTGCGAACCCTAGCTTGTGAAGGGTTTCTATAACGTATTTTGTGTGTTGAGCACACCGTTCTTGCGTATTGGTTTTGATTAACCAATCGTTAAGATACGGGAACACATGTATTTGCCGTCTTCTGATATGGGCTGCCACTACGGCAAGGCATTTTGTAAAAACTCTTAGCGCTGTTGTTATTCCGAATGGCAACACTTTGAACTGGTAATGTACCCCTTGGATTACAAACCTTAAGTATTTTCTGTGGGAAAGATGTATGGGTATATGGAAATACGCATCCTTGAGGTCTAATGTTGTCATATAGTCTTTTGGTTTGAGCAAGGGGATCACGTCTTGCAGTGTCACCATGTGAAAGTGATCTGATTTGCTGTAAAGATTTAAGGTTCTGAGATCTAAGATGGGTCTTAGAGGTTTGTCTTTTTTGGGTATGAGAAAGTACAGGGAGTAAACACCCGTTCCTTTCTGATGATTTGGTACTAGTTCCATTGCATCTTTTTGCAACAACGCTTGGACCTCCAGCTGTAATAGATCCATGTGTTGTTTGGACATGTTGTGTGTTTTCGGTGGCACATTTGGAGGGAATTGTAGGAATTCTATGCAATAACCATGTTGGATAATGGCTAGGACCCACGTGTCTGTTGTTATTTCCTCCCAGTTTTGGTATAAATCTGTTAGTCTCCCCCCCACTGGTGTTATGTGTTGGGGATTTGTGACACTGAAGTCACTGTTTATTTTGCGGGGTCTTGGGACTTTGGAACTTTCCTCTAGTTTTAGGGAACTGTCCCCCTCTGTATTGTCCCCGAAAACTTCCCCTCTGGTACTGGCTCTGGTATGTGGGCCTTGTTTGTGAGGTTGAGGGTTCTGTGCTCTGCCCCCGAAACCCCCCTCTAAACGGTGTTTTTCTAAATGTGCCTCTGCCCTGTGGGGAGTAGAGTGCGCCCATGGCCTTGGCCGTATCTGTGTCCTTTTTAAGTTTCTCGATAGCAGTGTCCACTTCCGGCCCAAACAACTGTTGTCTGTTAAAAGGCATATTCGGCACAGCCTGTTGAATTTCTGGCTTGAATCCTGAGGTGCGTAGCCATGCGTGTCTCCATATGGTGACCGCTGTATTTACAGTTCTTGCTGCTGTGTCTACTGCATCCATTGCCGACCGTATCTGGTTATTAGAGATACTCTGGCCTTCTTCCACCACTTGTTGCGCACGCTTTTGGAACTCTTTGGGTAGATGTTCTATGAAGTTTTGCATTTCGTCCCAATGAGCTCTATCGTATCTGGCTAGAAAGGCCTGTGAATTGGCAATGCACCATTGGTTGGCTGCTTGTGCCGCAACCCTTTTCCCCGCTGCGTTGAACTTGCGACTTTCCTTGTCGGGTGGTGGTGCATCTCCCGAGGTGTGTGAGTTCGCCCTTTTGCAAGCTGCACCTACCACCACTGAGTCCGGTGTTAATTGCTGCGTGATGTACACAGGGTCTGTTGATGGTGGTTTGTACTTTTTCTCCACCCTTGGAGTGATGGCCCTGCCTTTCACAGGCTCTTGAAATACTTGTTTTGAGTGTTTCAACATTCCCGGTAACATAGGAAGACTCTGGTACTGACTATGTGTGGACGACAGAGTATTAAACAAAAAGTCATCTTCAATTGGTTCTGCGTGCAGGGTGACATTGTGAAATGCGGCTGCTCTGGACACCACCTGTGTGTACGCAGTACTGTCCTCAGGTGGTGATGGTCTCGCTGGATAGCAGTCAGGACTGTTATCTGATACAGGCGCATCATAAAGATCCCATGCGTCAGGATCATCTTGGCTCATCCCTGTATGCATTGGGGACTGCATCATTGGTGGAGTGGCCATTGGTGATCGTTGTGGTGAGTGATGTGGTGATGGTGGCGGAGTTACTTGCTTTGCCACCTTTGCTTGTGGCGGTTTGTCTTTCTCTTGGAAAGCAAGTTTCCTTTTCATTCGGATTGGAGGGAGAGTTCTGATTTTTCCTGTCTCTTTTTGAATGTGGAGCCTTCTCTGTGTGTAATCTGCCTCACCTGCTTCTAGCTCCTGTCCGAATTTGTGTCCTTGCATTTGTGAAGACAGGCCCTGCTCCTCCGTGTAGGAACTTGGTTTCGGCTCCGAAGCCGGATGTTTTGGTATCGAAACTTTCTGAACCGTTTTTTTCGGGTCCGAAGACACTTTTTTGGCTTTTGGTGTTCCGATATCTCGGTGCCGATCCTTTTCGGTGCCGGGTTCTCGATGTCGAGATTGCTCTGACACGGTGTCTCGGTGTCGAGTCTGTTCTGTGCCGGTATCTCAACCAGAGTCGGATGACTTTGACACCTGCGTGCCCTTTTTCGGTGCCGATGGCCGGTCACCTAATATTCGGGTTAAGCCATGTCCTGTCGGCGTGGCGTCCCATGGGCTTTAATGTATTTTCTGTGAGTTTTGGCCAGGGGTGTTTTACTCACGGTTTTCGGCATCTGTTCGGTTTCGGCCTAGTCCGAGTCCGAATCCGGGATGGAGAATGTTTCTTCTTCCTCCAGGTCTTGGTGTCCTGCCGGCACCAACGCCATTTGAAGTCTTCTTGCTCTCTGGTCTCTTAGCGTTTTCCTCGACCGAAACGCTCGACAGGCCTTGCAGGTATCTTCTTTGTGTTCGGGAGACAAACACAAATTACAGACCAGATGCTGATCTGTGTAAGGATACTTGTTGTGGCATTCGGGGCAAAAGCGGAATGGGGTCCGTTCCATTAGCCTTGAGGACGCACGCGGTCGGGCCGACCAGGCCCCACTGGGGAATAGAAGCCCCGAAGGGCTACCGGAGTTCTTCTTGATTCGGTGTCGATCTGTGTTAACTAACCCGATACCGAACATCAACAATACCGTCAAATTTTTCCGAGATTTAACTAACTTTCCGAACCACGGAGCGAAGAGGAACACGTCTGAACCCGATGGCGGAAAGAAAACAATCTAAGATGGAGTCGACACCCATGCGCAATGGAGCTGAAAGGGGAGGAGTCCCTCGATCTCGTGACTCGAAAAGACTTCTTCGAAGAAAAACAACTTGTAACACTCCGAGCCCAACACTAGATGGCGGGATGTGCACAGCATGTGTATCTGCAGCTACACATGCCATCGAACATATATATAAAATATAATATAATATAATGATACACAATGCAAAGCAAATAATTAGTAAAAATTCATCACCATGGGGCCTATCTGGTGCTTCATCTTTCTCCTGGCAGCAAGTTGCTGACCCCGGTTCGACTGCAACGAGAAAGAGAATTCTTCCCTCATGGGAAATATATCAGGCATTCGACGTCTCAATCCTGATTGAGGTCTCTGAATCTCCCCACCGTCGACCTGGGTCTCTAATATAGGTTTAACAAAGAAGAGAGGGGAATCCTAGAAACTCCCTCCCACTGCATAAGTTTATTATTTAAAAAATTATGGTTACTTTAGGTCAGCTTTGAAAAGAACACGTCAGGAATTGGCTAAAATCCCAAGGTGCCCTCTATCAAAATAAAACTGTTCCCTACCCTACTAGTACATTCTTATCAGCATAAGCCCTTGTTGAGAAAGAAAGCGCAGAATAAAAACATGAGCAAGAAGCACACTATCATGAAAAATACTTGCAGCTTTTAACGTGGTGGTGGCTAATACTACAATAAAGTCAATAGGTATAATGAAGCTGGTGGTCACTAATGTGACGGTATGCTACTAGGCTAAGTGCAAAGTGGAGTCAGTGGCCAAAATACAAATATCATTACATGGGGAAAAGGTTTGAGAGGGAATTTGACTTTTGCGTATTTCTATAATTTGGGGAAGGTGGCCATGGTTATGGATGAGTTAAAGATGGTGGCGAGCTCACTGCTAATCATCTTGCTTCCAAGGTTGAAAATGTGGTGGAGACAGGGGTCCGTGGGTGCTCCTGAGAGGAAGGAGTTCATGATGGCTGTAGTGTCTGTGTGGTGAGCTCGTCTCAGGCGGTGAGCAGGTGGTCGGAGACTGCATTAGGGTTTGCGTCTGTGGGAGTGAGAAGGCTGTGGACATTGGTGGTGGTGGGTTGGGGTTTGAAGTTTTTGTAGATGGTGGAGATCGTGCTGTGGAAGAACTCTGCCAGGGTGTTGCAGAGTTCTTGAGAAGATTTTATATTGTTTTTGGTGGCTAAGGGTTTGGAGAACTCTGACGACACTGAAGAGTTCTAAGCTGTGATTAGAGCTTGCTTCGATGCTGTCGGCCAGGGCGCTCCTCTTCATTTCCTTCAGTAGTTGGTGGTATTGGGTGAGGGATGACTTGAAGGTGACTCCGTCTGTAGGCTCCTTGCTGGTGCATCATTTCTTTATTAGTCGCTTGCAGCTGCGTTTTGCAGTTCGCAGTTTCATGGCATACCAGCTAGCCTGTTAGGTGGGTCTCTTGAGTTTTGGTGGGCTTGACAGGAGCGACTTCTGGTGCAGTAATTGATCCAGGTGGAGGTCCCAATAGCTTGGTTGCGGAGGTATTGACGGCATAGGTCCAGTGGTTCTATGAAAGTTTTTCCTGCTGTGGTGTGAGGTGCTGTGAGGCTTGGTGGCTGTACCAGGGGATCCTGTGATGGTGACGTGGACTATAGTGTGGTCTGTCCAGGTGAACTCAGTGAAATGGCTGTACTGGACTCTGTAACAGGCCATGAAGATTTTGTTGAGCGTGTGTCCTGTGTAGTATGTAGGGTCGGTGACTAGTTGGGTGAGGCAGCTATTCATGCTTTCGAGGAGATTAGCAGTGTTGGCATTGTTGAGGTAGTCGAAGTGAAAACTGAGGTCTCACAGGAAGATGTAGTTTTTGGAGTCGATAGTGAGGGAGACAATTCATTTGGGGAAGGCTTTGCAGAAACTGGGGTGTGGTCCTCAAGGTCTGCAGGCGAGGCTGCCTCCGATGGTGGGTTTGCTGTTGAGTTGGAAATTGAGGTGTTCCACGATCGGGGTAGTGCAGTCTGCGACGGTGGTGCAGTGGATGGGTTTCTTTGTAGATGGCGATTCCACCTCTGTGTTTGTTGATGCAGTTGTGGTGTGATATCTTATAGCCCCCTGGAGTTGCTGAGGCAATGCTGGAAGCAGATGCAGGGTTGAGCCTGGTCTCGGTGAGGAAGATGATGCTGGGGTTTGAGAGAGATGATGGCTTCCTAGATCTGGTTTGCGTGCTTGCACACTGATCATGCTTAGAACATGAGGCCGTGAAGTCGTTCCGAAGCAGTTGTGGTTAGCACAGTCGGTGTGGAGGTTGTCATTGTGTGTGCAGGAGCTCTGGTGTTGCAGGATTAGAGACTGTGAAGGCAGGAAAAAGGTCCTACTGTTGACTGTGAAGACGTGAGACAGCAGGTGTTGTGGTTGCAGAGTTTGGGATCCAGGGCTCAGAGGCGGTGCATCAGCGTCCGGTTGGAGAACCAGGGTTCCTGGAGCTGGGCGTGATCCAAGTGCAGACGGGCTTGCTTTGGCACACACCAGCAGTACACCCACTATGTGCGTCCCCTGCACAGCCGCACTGCAGCCTCCAGTTAGTGTGTCCTGGGAGGAGGGAGGGGAGTTAAGAGGCAGCGGTGTGGCCTGCAAGGGCAAGAAGCAGGAACAAGATGCAGCGGAGAGAAAAAAAAGCCAAAAAAAGCCAGCAAGAAAGCGACTAAGCAGAGAAACATCAGAAAGTAACAAAGGCAGAACAAAATTAAATAAGCTCAACAAGATTACACAAAGATGAGTTCAACAAAGTTGAGCACAATAACAAAGTGAACAATTAAATAACCATGAAGCCAGCAAAGCAGCAAGGTGGGGAGCGGGTGGTCATGAAGGACAAAGTTAAAATATGTATGTGTATTCTTCCATTAGTACGACCTACTAGCCCCATGTGGTCCAGTATATGAAGGACGAGCAAAAGCAGCCCAGGCATATTTTAGGTTACCAACCAAAACATTGTGCAAAGTGCCTTTTACCCTAACTTCATATTATCCTCTACAGCAGTGGTTCCCAACCTTTGGTCTTGGGGTCCGCGAAGCCGTCTCAAAGGATCCGCGCTTGCTTAAAAACTTAAATAATATTAACAGATTAGGTCCCCAGATTTCCGTAATGACTCAGTCGGGGTCCCTGGAGTCCAATAAAGATTCAATGGGGGTCCCTGGGCTCCAGTAATGGTAAAGTGGGGGTCCACAGAAGTTGAGAGGTTGGAAACCACTGCTCTACAGAGATCTATCATGCCAGTTTACTGATGTATCCCTATATGTTTGACGGGATGCCAATTTGCTTACCATGAATTTTTTCAGATAACATTTGAAAATGTTCTTTCATATAGCTGTGTTTTTCATCTCATGCTTTTAGTAGAGCAATTATTTTGCCAGCTATCACTTTACTGGCCAAATATGTTCCTCTGGGTGGACTAGATTTACCTAAGAAATACAGTAGACATGTTCTGTGCTTCCAGGGCCAGTGATGGCCAGGTCTGAGTTGCTGCAGGAAGGTAGCAAGTCAAAAGCTTCACTAGAATGTAGTCCAGTAAGGCCATGCTGGTTACCAACAGTAACTCATTATCTGTGGTGTGATGGTGCCTTTCATCAATCAAAGTGACTCAAGGCCTTGTCTATTTGCCAAGTACGATAATATATAGGTAACAGTCTTGAAGGGTGATGCTTCATACACTGTGGATTGTCACGTGCAGTGTTGGCATCATAAATTCACTGACCTGAGCAACACCACCTATCACTGCCACCTGCATGAAGATGATCAGATCACCAAACCACCCACAGTCAATGTTCTATAACCGTGCACCTTCTAACAATGTTGCAGTTCAAAATTTCTGGCTGCCCCTTGCAAATCACCACAGCGCAGGAACATGTCAAAGTAAAGCCCGAAACCAACAAATTTACTGTGAATGAGATCATGATTTTGCAGCTACATGCATAAGCAGCAAGCAGAAACGACTTGCAAAGATAGTTTCTGACCCAGTCCACATACAGCTCTCACCCAACTACAGTGTCACTGTACTGCAGGTAGCTTCACTGTATCTGCTCATGCTGCCAAACAAAGGTGCAAGGTAGAGTCCAGAACTTTACCCCCACCATTTATCAACCAACTAGCAGTGGCTCCAAAGCATCAGTTCCTGTGGCAAGCTGCATCACTGTTCCAGTCGCATTTGGCAAATTAAATGTATATTTGCAAATCTGTCATTTTACTTAGACATGGGATTTTTGTAGTGTTTATTAAAATTCCACATGGTACTGATGAAGGGAAAATACGTAAGTGGGTGCAGAAGTCAGAAATCTGGGTGTTCCTGACCTAGACTTAAGAGAGGCAGCCTGAGCACAGAAAATTAAAAACTGTAGTGGGAGGAACCTTCTCCTTCACCTCGCAATGCTAAACAATAGAAATTAAAATGGTGCTCCGGTATGGTGTGGTGGCCTGTTGGGGATGGCTGGGGCGCCAACACAGGATCAAAACCAAAGCATATAAATAATTGTGAGCAGAAAACTGAGACCATCATAAAAGGACTCCAAAATCACAGCAGTGAAACAGAATCATGGTGAAGCTGTTCCTGCTTCGCAGTCTAGGGCGTAAGGAATGCAGTATGAAGCATCAGGGACTTGAAAGCTGCTGCGCACTCAGATTTTGAGGATATTATATTTGCACACAGATGAGTGACTGCTGCCCATACTGAGTGCAGGCTAGAGACTCAGCCAAACCCCAGTGAATACTCTGTGAGGAATATGGGAGCTGAGCAGTAGGAGTCCAATGTTCCACTATGCTTCCTTTTTTTTTTTTTTATTAGAACACACAGCGAGGTACATGTTTGCAGCACAGAGACATAAATACTTCAATGTTGTCATACAGAGGAAAGGCGGATTCTAATCAATTGTCATGATTTATAGTTTTTTGAGGTCTCATATAGAATTCATTATATAGCTTACATATTCTCGGGACCTATGAGCCATGCAGCAAAGGGTGCCCAAACCCTAGTGAGTCTTTTGCCGGCCGCGGCTCCTTTTAGTTCATACAAGCTATTCTCCAGGTGATACATAGATAAAAGTCGTGAAAGCCATTAATTAAATCGTGGGGGGTCTGAATCCCGCCACAAAGATGCTATGCAGCTGCGAAATACCAACATTGTTATAAACAGGAAATATCTATCTTGGCTATTACAGACTGAATGATCAAGACAGATTGCCTGTTTCAAAATTTTCTTCAATATATCGGATATCCCGGTAATCAAACCTTCCAATTTTTCACATTCAAAAGATATATGACAGAGATCTGCTTTCGGGCAGCCACATCATGGACAGATGATTTCCACCATTTTACCCCCACTTGCAATCTTAGCCGGTGTGTAATACAGATTATAAAATACCATAAAATGTTGGGCTTGCGGGCCTGCAGACAGTAAAACTGTCCGTGCCATTTCCATGGACTCACAAACCTCTGCCTCTTTAGCTCCAACCTGTCCTTCCCATTTTTTGACAAGTAAAGCAAGATCATCCTGTATAGTGTTTAAAAGCAGTGGATACAAATGTTTAATGCCACAGCTAGTGGGGTATCGTAAAGCTTCCATTCGCTTGATCTTGTCTGTGCGCCAGCCTTGGGTCATATTGGTTAGTAAAAAGGCTTTAATCTGTAGAAACTTAAATAAATCTCTTTTTTCCAGCGCAAATTCCACACTCAATTCCTCAAAGGATTTAAAGTGGCTACCAGAATGGAGAAGGTCGCCGACTTTATGAATGCCCCGATTACTCCACCTCAGGCAGTAGTGGTCTTTAAATATCGCTGGAAACAATGGGGTATTCCACAGGGGAGTGTAATAACAGATTCTTCCTATACCTATCTTGCGCTTAACTTGAGTCCATGCCTTAAATGCAGCATAGATTACCTTAAATTTGACTTTTTTGTAGTAGTTGGGTTCCAAGATCCGCAAAAAGACTGCATCTGCTTCTTTGCCCAGAATCAGGGTGTATATAGAGGGGAGAGCATCTTGCCCGGATCTATCCGTACCATAAAGTGCCTGTGCATACTGCAGCACTGCTGCCAGATAATAAAGTTTAAAATTGGGGAGTGCCCACCCCACTTTCTCTCTTGGGAGTGACATGTAATGGAAAGCTCGGCGCGGCTTTGTATAGGACCAAATAAAGCTATTAACCAATCCCTCTATTAGTTTGAACCATTCCTGCCCAATCTCTAACGGGATTGTTCTAAAAAGATAAAGTATTTTGGGTAGAAACACCATTTTAATCACGTTGCACCGTCCCATAAGAGATAGGTGTAGGTTGTTAATGCGCACAAGATCTTTCCTAGTCTTCGATAAAATCGGGGCTATGTTTATTTTCACCACCTCGTCGAGGTTTGCTGTAAGTTTAACCCCTAAATATTGAACCTATGTCTGTACCCGCTCATCCTTAAAGTCTACTGATTCATTCACCAACATTTGGCATTTACATTTCTTCAACAGATAGCTGGATCTTTTCCCAAACTGTAGGGTTTCCTGCTCTATTTCCAGCATAGCAGTCCTGGGGTCCGTGGTAACCACCGCAATATCGTCTGCATATGCTAAGATCTTAGTACACCCCCCTCTCAATGAGACTGGAATGATCAATCTCCTGATCAAGGGGTCGATATATAACGCGAAAAGCCTTGTCGTGTACCTCTGAATACTGATTGAAGTCGATTTTAGCCCGGCAACTTGTATCATAGCCGTTGGTTTATGATAGAGCTGTTGAATTGCTTTGACAAACCCAGAACCAATGTTGTTTTTACGCAGGACAGCCCATAAATAGGTCCAACAAACCTGATCGAAGGCTTTTTCTGCATCTAGCAAGATTACTGCCATGGGAAGCTTGGTTGTTGCACTAGGGTCAAGTAGCGTGATAACCCGTCTTATATGATCTGCCGTGCCCTTCCCCGGGATAAAGCCATGCTGCCATGGAGATACTAGACCTGAGATTACCAGATTCAGGCGGCTAGCAAGTATTTTAACATAGATTTTG
Organism: Pleurodeles waltl; assembly: GCF_031143425.1. NCBI lineage: Eukaryota > Metazoa > Chordata > Amphibia > Caudata > Salamandridae > Pleurodeles > Pleurodeles waltl. The sequence goes on along the minus strand of NC_090447.1, from coordinate 505,563,506 downwards.
GCGTTGTTGTTAATTAACGAAATTGGGCGATATGAACCAGGCTGGGTGGGTTCCTTGTCCTTTTTCAGAAAGACTACTATCTTGGCTTCCCCCCAGGAGGCCGGTTGAGGGGCCCCTGACTGTACTTCGATAAATAGGCTAAGCAGCTGTTTACGTATCTCCACAAAAAAAAACTTTATAAAATTCGAGGGGAATTAGATCCCCCCCCGCCGCCTTCCCGCTTGCCAGGGCACGGGTTGCTATATCCAGTTCTTCCAATGTCATGGGTACTTCTAAAGCTGCCTTGTCTTCATCTCTCAGCTGATTTAGTATCTCATTACCCGTAGCGTCGATCCCTTCCTCTTCTAGGGGCTGTTCTTCCTGGGTATATAATTTTTGAAAGAATCGTCTGAAGACTTCCATAATCTCTGGGGCATTGTATACCAGCCGCCCCTCTTCATTAATTAAACTTTTAATGTTCCCAAATATCTGCTTTTGTCTTATTCTTAAGGCCAACTGTTGGCCAACTTTCCCACTATACTCATAGCATTTCTGGCGATATACAAAAAAAATTGCAGCGACCTTATCCACAAAAAATCTTAGTGGCTTCTGCCTTAATGATATTTACCTCACACAAAATGCCTGAGATCTCTGTTCCACTACGGATCACCTCCCCTAGTCGCTGCTCTGCTATAGCCAGCTTTGTCTGGATTAATTTTAACTGATCCCTGCGTGTTTTCTCCTTTCTTAACCCATAGCTCAAGGTTTCTCCTCTGACAGCAGCTTTAAATGTATCCCAAACTGTCTGGCAAGGAGCAGAGCCCTGATTTATCTTGAAGAATTCCGGGATCCATTCCTTCATTTTTTGGATATACCCTGGATCAGTTAATAAAGCCCTGTCAAATGTCCAAGATCTGGGCTGCAAACCCTTTCCCCCAATCTCTATAGTCAAAACCAGTGGATTATAATCTGATATAATTCTAGGAAGTCTGTTGACCCTTATTCGATTTTGTAGAGAGGTTGTCACAAAAAAGTAGTCTAACCTGACTAACTTCTTGTGTGGGGCAGAGAAAAAGGTGAACCCTGGATCCTGCGGGCAGCACAGCTGCCAGGCGTCGATCAAGCCAAAATGAATGGCCAATGACTGGAGTGCCCTAATAACTTTATGCTTTCTACCCAGGTAGAGTGTTTGTTCGTGAATGAGTTCTTTATTATCTAAATGTATATTAAAATCTCCACACATTATAACAGGCGCTGCCCAAGTCGTAAGTTCTAAGTTAAGCGATTCCAGTATCTCTGGATCGTCTGTGTTGGATCCGTAAATGGAGCATATAGTGAACCTTAGTCCCTTAACCGAACATTCCACCAGAGCCAATCTGCCGAGTTTATCAGCAAATTGTTTATGTGTAACCAAGGTTCCGATCCGAGTTAATATCGCAACCCCTCTAGTGGTTGTGTGTTGATGTATGAAAGTCGCTAGATTCCACCCATGAAGCTCCATTAGCTGCTTTTGTGTGCCTGGAATATGTGTTTCCTGCATACAAATAATATCAGCATTCCATGACTTGAACACCTCTCCTACAAGCTGGCTCTTTTTATTGTTATTAAGCCCACAGACATTTACTGTGGCAATACGTATTTCACTTTTCTGCCCCATTTTTATGGATGTTGATCCTTCTGACTCCCTTATATGCCTCGTTCAGCTTTGCTGCTTTCACGACCTGTCCCCTTTCCCACTGAAGAGAACCATACCCACTCTCCCTGCTGTGTGTCCCCTTGTCCTTTTTGTCCCTGTACCCCCCCAACCCCCTTTAACCCCACCCCCACCCCTATAGGAAAAAAAGAAAGAAGGGTCCGCCCTCCTCTAGCCTACCTCCCAACCCTTACCCCTACAAATGGAATCACCAGGCTCCTGAGCCTGTAAGATGGTATTGCCAGTCTCATTAGCCCATCCATACATAAAACATCTTCATACATCTATAGCTTGCCAATCCTTACACGCGGCCCTCCTCTTCACCCTCCCAATCAATACCCTCGACCAGAAACAAAAGAAAAATAAAAAAATAGATAGATACAGGAAAAAAAAAAGAAAGGGGAAAAGAGATCGGAGAGAGGGGGGAGTTTGCCTACCCTCAATCAGTATCACATATGCTTACAAATACATGGCCATTTAAGGCAAACCATCCCCCCCCCTTCTCGCGTACCCCCTGTGCTTGACCGGTTTTCAGTTGCTGTACATATTCCCCTGCCTTAATTTCTGAGAGAAAAAATCTTGTGGTTGTTTTATAGATAACTTTTAGACGCGCACAGCTTAACAAGTAGGTTTCCACCCCCAGCTCTTGGAATTGAGTAATCATCTGCCTGAGTTGCCACCGTCTCTCTACAGTGGCATGCGCAAAGTCTGGCCTACTAAAGAATGATACACTTTCCACCATCACCTTTGAATTGGGGCGGGTCTTTTCAAACACAGCCTTTCTCAATAAAAAATTGCCAAAATACACTATGATAGCCCGTGGATAGCTCTGGTCTCTACCAGTGGAAGTCAATGCTTGTTTTTTCCTCATTAACGGGAAACGGTGCGCTCTCTGAATCTCCTTTTTCCAATCCCACCCAATCAGATCTAGGAATGCTTTCTTAAAAAGTGAAGCTATGAAGGCCCTGGTATCCTGCCCCTCGAGGTCCTCTGCTATACCCAAAATCCTCAAATTATTTCGCCGCTGGCGGTTTTCCGCATCTTCCAGTTTCCATTGAATATCAGAGATCTGCTGCCCTTGTGGCGTCGTCTGTACAGTTGCTGCTCTGACTTCAGTCTCCAACTCCTCGGTTCGAGTCTCCATGGTGGTGATGCGTACACCAATGTCCTGGCAGGATTTACACACTTTTTTAATGGATAGTTGTAACTGTCTATTTGCTGCTTTCATCTTCCTGCTCTCCCTCTGGGCCTGTTCATGATTCTGAACCATTGTCTGGTAAATAAGATCCAACGAGGGGGGCTCTACAGGACCACCCGTAGAGGGGGGCACTAGAGTGTTGCAGGCCGAGTCTCTTTTCAAAAAGGCCTGTTGGGTAGCTGTATAATCCCACTGCATTTCCCCATCCTCCTCTCGAGGCATAAGCGGATCTCTCCTGGGCTTGGCCCCTGAAATGCCTCTAACATTAATCTGCCCAGCTGATTTTCTTCTGCATGTTGAATAGTTAGATACCCAGATACTTGCCGCAGAGCTGCTCTCAATATCGGAGTCTGTTAAAGGAATTTCCTCATCTAAGTCTGAGTCTCTGGACTGATCGGAGAGAGAAAAAAATCTCTCTACTGTATCAAATGGCCCCTGATCAATGTTTGCTGATTTCTCCTCTTTCCCCCTCTGGGCTACGGGTGGTGGAATAGTCTCACATGTCGTTGAGTGCTTGGCCATACCCTCAGCCTGTTGCAAGCATGACCTGCTGCTTAAGGCACGGGATTGTACTTCACATTTCTCTGGATTAGACTCCTGAGGCCCCTGATTTGACTCTTTGGGTTCCTGCTCAAATAGCTTCTCGCTCCCCACCGGGGGAGGGGGGGGGGGACCACAACCTCCCCGCTGTTTCCTGGACTGATGCTAATAGTCTCTAGGCTGAGTGGCTCCCTCCCCCCTACATCACATATAGGGGTAAGCACTTCAAGAGCTATAGCTGCTACAGGTACCTGCCCACCATCGGCTCCTGGCACACTGGACTGCGGGTCACGTGCTGTCTTTTCTGTGGATATTTGCTTCCGCATCATACTGGTAAACATTGTCGGAACTGAGTTCCTTGCGTCTTTTTCCATGTCAGTTGTTTTCTGTAGGCCCCCCTTCACGTAAAGACTGCTGTGCTCCTTCGATCCAGGACCCGGTAGCTTTTTGTCCTTTCTGGTTCCTCTTGGGTCTTGGTTCTGCCGTGCCCGTAGGGAGCGAGGGGTCCTGTTCAACTTTGGCGCCATCCGGGCGTCCCACACGCCAACTACTACTGCCAGGAAACGGCGGGGATCGCGCTCGGACGAGAGTAGAAGGAGCGCGGTTCTGGAGCGGGCGCCGCTCTCACCTCTTCTTGCGGCGCCCTCCGGTGCTTGCTCTCGCGGCCGCAATCCTTGGGAGAGCCGCCAGAAAGCCGTAAAGCGCCCGCAGCAAGCCGTGCTGCAGGCGCGCGGCATCCGCGGCTTTCGCGGGTGAGAGGGAGCCGCGTGTAGTCTGGGGATGGGCTAGAACCGCAGTGGCGATCAGCCGGGAAATCCGGTCGCCATCTTGGATTCCTCACGCGAACTCCACTATGCTCCCTAAGGAAAAACAAGCAGAAGGGCCCTGTGAGAAAGGGAGTTCTTCACACCACAGAGGTCTTTTTCTTTGACAGAGTGAGGTACTGGAAATGCACAGAGAAATCTCACCTGGCTTATCTGATTGAGGTGTCATCTTTGCTTCTGTTCTATATATTGTGACCAAGCAAGTCAACGCCGTGTCCTCCGCCTGCTTCCTCACCCTCCGCATGCTCCGCAAGATCTTCCGCTGGATCCCCGCCGACACCAGAAAAACCGTGACCCACGCCCTCGTCACGAGCCGCCTGGACTACGGCAACACCCTCTACGCTGGGACCACCGCCAAACTCCAAAATCGCCTGCAACGCATTCAAAACGCCTCAGCCCGCCTCATCCTCGACGTACCCCGCAACAGCCACATCTCCGCACACCTGAGACACCTGCATTGGCTCCCAGTCAGCAAAAGGATCACCTTCAGACTTCTCACCCACGCACACAAAGCCCTCCACGACAAGGGACCGGAATACCTCAACAGACGGCTCAACTTCTACGTCCCCACCCGCCCCCTCCGCTCCTCTGGCCTCGCACTCGCCACCGTCCCTCGCATCCGACGCTCCACAGCGGGTGGGAGATCTTTCTCCTTCCTGGCGGCCAAGACCTGGAACTCCCTCCCCACCAGCCTCAGGACCACCCAGGACCACTCCGCTTTCCGGAGACTCCTAAAGACCTGGCTGTTCGAGCAGCGATAACCACCCCCTTTGTCCCTAGCGCCTTGAGACCCGCACGGGTGAGTAGCGCGCTTTATAAATGCTAATGATTTGATTTGATTTGATTGTTCATAATTTTAAGATCCACTCCTTGGAAGACAGACTACAAGGTAATCTGAATGATAACAGTTTTGAGGAAATAAAGAAGAAAGTGAAACATGGAAAGCAAAGTCTCAGCGGTGGCAACCGGACTGGTATGGTTGGTGTCAAATGTATGTGAACAAGAAATAGCACTGTCGTAAAGGTTTAAAAATGGTGCAGTGTCTACTACTGTATTCTTCAAACATGTGGAACTCTCTGAAAATGCAGCGAGGGACACTAGGCACAAGGCCCTGAGGTACCACCAACCTCCAAATCTGTGGATATTGGGAGTTAGATGCTTCACTACCTTTAAAAAAAGAAGTGACAGTTCAATCATGCTAGAAGTGTTAACAGCTGTCAGGCGCCTAAAAGATGGTAAGGTTTTGATTGATCTGGATACACTGTCCTAAAGAGGCACGAGTACATGAATGGCTGACATAGATCTGAAATTCAAGGACATTAACATTGTGACCTTCCCCAATCTGAGCCAAGCATCCCAAGAATAGAGGCAAGAACCATCAAGAAAGAACTGTTAGAGCTGAAGTGCGCCAACTCACACTAGTTCACTGGTTCCCTGCATTACTTAAAGTGGGCCTTATGGGTAAGAGATTTTCTGTCATATAGCTCAAGGAAGCTGCAGACTTACCAAATTCCCAGCAGGATGGTGGTAAAGTGGAGGCTCTGTCACTTAACCTTAAGGCTACTTAGATTGGGACTTTGTACATACCGAACCTAGGGCTAATTGAAGATCTTTATTGCCTGAATATCGTTTTTATGATGCTTGCTTCAGAGTCTCATTTTTATTTCCTCCTCCACCCTCTACCCATTTTTCTTGTCCTCTTATTTTGAGGGGGTGGGGACGTGTAGGTGCGCAGATGGAGGTCACTAAGTAGTGATACATTTATTTGATTCTTACTCCTGATGCTACATTTTCCATTTAAGGGCTATCTGTTTGTGTAGAGGTCTCTGTTGCAGTTATAGGGAACATAAATATGACTTAATTCTCATATTAAAAGCACTCAGGTGGCAAAAGGTGAAGGCATGCTAAAATGCTGTATATTAACACAAGTCATAATACTGAATACTCCATGACTTAAAAAGTCAGCTGCCCTGGTTGGTGGCCTCCGTGCATTGTGTAGCAACTACAGACTGTTGTGTAGTGGTCTTCCATGTGGATTTTAAAGGTGATGTGGTCTTTGTTCCATCAGTTTTCCTATATTTTTGCATTTGTTTGTCTTGTGATCAAGACTCGTTGAAAACAAGTAATTATTTAATGGGGCTCTGGGTATGCCAGACTAGATTCACAAGAGTAAAGATTGGTCATTGCTTATTAGTGAGGTGTTGAAGCTATGCTCATCTCACCATGGAAGGTTTGTTCATAAGGGTCTGGGAAGAATGGGAGAATAGTTTGATTGAAATGGTTGTGATCAAGATGTTGTTCCTTGATGGATTACTAAAGTATACAGAAAGTGATGGATGGAATGCTTGAATTAATCTCAGCCACTGGTAATTACTAAAGACTGCAATCCAATCCAACATTATTTTGCACACCATGCCACCTGTTTGGACACAGCTATATGCAAATCAGTCTTGACCCTGCTACATTGGGAACAGTCCAGGGGAACAGTCCAGCTGGAACTGCCAGGCAAATTCCTACCTGAAACGGAAAAAGAGCAACCCAGTACTGCCTTTGCCGTTAATTACCTTCTGTAATGCTCTTTCTAATGGATAATCCACCGAACCACAGATTCCTCATCTTATGACTAACCCTAGGTGCCAGATTGCTTCCAATGATTTTTTCCTCCTCAGCGTTACTCCCGCCCACAAGCAGGTAGTGATGTGTGGCTCTGCATCAAACTCGTCCCCTCCAAAAAGTGATGCCGGAGCCACATATAGATGCCATTCTTGCACACTGTCCGTTTCTTATTTGACTCTGTTTGCACTTTTGGAAATCAGCTTAAGTGATTAGATATGAAAGTACGCAGATCACTTAATTAGGACCTTTTTTTATAGATTGAGAAAAGAGTCCATTCTACAGAATGAGGAGGTGAGAGACAGGTGAGGAATCTGCAGTTAAACAGAGCATCCACAAGAAAGAGCATTACCAAAGGTAAGTTGGTTCTTCTGATGGGTACTTCTAGCCACAAATTCCTCACCTTGTAAATAGATACCAAAGCAATATTTCATAAGGTGATGGGTCTATGGAATGGCTCAAACCAAAATGTCCAGCAGTATAGAGTGGGCAAAGGGCCCCACCCGCCAGACTAGGCTATCAAGGGAGTGTTGCTTCTTGGACTTATGGCCATGCTGAGGCCAGACAGGTGTCTAAAACAGGTACGCCGCATTGCAGTGGGAGCAGCCTTGGCTCTCGTCAAATGAGCCCTCAGTCCTTTTGGAGGCAGCTTCTTGGCCAATGCATAGTAGATCTCAGAACAGAGGACGACCCACCTTGATAACGTAATATTCTGCACCACCACACCCTTTTGTCCCAGTGAATCACAAAAAGAGCTGATCTTCTCCCCAATGGTCGCTAGTATGATCAATGTAAAAACAAGGCTTTTTGGGGCCTGAGTGCTGAAGCCTCTCCTTTTCGAGGGATGAGGTAGAGAAAAGAATACCTGAAAGGTGATCGACTGTCTGAGATTAAAAGACATCAGAACCTCAGACAGGAATGCAGCCCTTGTCCACAACACCAGTTTGTCCAGGAAAAGATGTGGTGTACAATGTGTAAATAGACAGACTTTAGTTCACTTGCAAGACAAGCAGAAGTTATTGTTACGTGAAAGGCAGTCTTGAGGTTTAGCAAGCACAAAGAACTGTGTACTGCTTCATGTGGGGTACACATAAGGAAAGCAAGAGCTAGATTAAGGTTGAACTGCAGCATTGAAAGGGGCTTGGGTGGGAACAAATGAACCAGACATTTAAGAAAACACAATAAGGGTAGTTGAACAGGTAAATGAGAAAATAGCAAAATAGTCTGACAAATAATTCTTAACAGTACCCATAGCTAACCCCAGGCTGAGCTAAAGATAGCATAAAAATCAAAATCTGACAACCTTGTCTGTAATGGATCTGTGAAAGGTTTCATAAACACTTGAGTGGTACTAGTAAGGACAAAAGGGCAGCACTGTGAACTGAAAATGCTCCTGGCGCACTGTGAGCGGGAGTTAATGCCCATGCTGCATGGCAAGGATATGGAAATACACGCCCTGCAGGTCCAACGCCACCATCCAGTCCCAAGGGTTTAATAAAGACAGGGCCTGTGACAGTTTGAGAATCTTGAATTTGTCCTTCTGCAGGAAGGCGTTTAGACAGCTAAGACCCAAGATAGGATGATAGCCTATGTCCTCCTTTGGCACAAGGAAGTAATGAATGTAACACCCAGTTTCCTATCTCCGCGGCAGAGACCCTCTCTATGGCCCCTTTGGCTAAATGCCCTGTACTTTCTGCTGCAAGATTGACATGTGATCATCAGTCAGCCATCCTGAAGGCGGTGGAAGGAGGGGCAAGGTGGAGAGAAAATGAATGCCTTAGCCCCTTGTAACATTTGGAGGACCTACCTGTCTGAAGTAATAGCTTGCCACCATTCGTAGAAATATCAGATCCTGCCTTCCAAAAGGATGCCAGCAAGGACATAAATGGTTTTACAGCCACAGAAGCTTGAGGGGCTGTGGGGAAGGTAGGGAGGGGAGGGGGGCAGGGGAGGAGTTGTTGGCTGAGCTGCACGTTGCCCCCGATACCCTGGACATGCTCTTTGTAAACTGCAGTCTCTGCCACAAAAAAAAGCTTGACAACGTGCTGGGTTGGCAGAAGGGCCTAGCATTGGCAAAACTGAAAAACCTTACCATAGCCACAGAGGGGGTGAAATTGCTGGGGCTGGCAGAACTGAAGAACATGCTTCGGGCTCGATCTCCTTGAAACGTGCATGGTCAGAACCAGATTTTTCGTCAACTAGGTGAGAGCAATCAAATTACATGTCCATTAAGGAGGTCTGGACAACTCCGGAGAAGCCTGCAGACTTCACCCAGGCATGGTGACGAAGCACAATCCTTGTAGCCATTGCTCGATCTAATCAATCGGTCATGTCAAAGCCATAACGTATTACCAACTTCACTGCATGACGGACATCCTGGATAGTCTCAGTAAGGAATGTCTAAAGGTTGTCAGGAACGGACGGTGAATCTTGTACCACCTTGTACCAAAGGGCATGTCAGTGGTGGCTTGTGGAACAGAATGTTTTTGCAAAAAGACCCTATACGATTTGACTCACAATTGGGGGTGGGAAGGCCTGGGGAAGGGCAGTTGGGGGTGGTGGTAGTTCAGAAATGGTAAGTAAGGTATTAAGATTGTTGGGATTTACCTTACTGGTGGAAGCCTGCATCACCAAGCTCTCTGGCATAAGATGTTGTATAGGGAAGGCTGGGCCTTCTAGTGTTGGAGGCAAGTGACCTGCCTGTAAAATGGAGGTTCCGAACATGGTTTGTCCAAAGTGCCCAAGATGGTATCCGTGAGGGCATCATTAAATTGGAAAAGAGTTTCTGTAGGTGCTTGACCACGATGGAGTACCTTAGTCAGCACATTAGTCTTCACTTCCATAGCTGGGAGCTGATAGTCTAATACTTATGCTGCCCTTTATCCTACAACTACAGCAAAGGAGGTGCTTTCCTTAGTAGTTTCTAGGTTTGGCAGTGTAACTGTAACTTGATTTCAACTGCTGCGCTAAGGGAATGTTATACTTTTATAAACAAACTTATGAGTAAACTGAGAAATTTCCTAGCTATGGTGAAGGAAAGTTTCAATTCTATTAAGGACACTGAGGCGAGGATTATGCAGTTCTTTCTTCACTCTTTATTACAACAGCAGGTTCAAAGTTCAACAGAAAAAACATTAGAACCACAAATCCCACGAGTCCGTAATCATGGCAACCATAGTCCAATGAACACCGATAACGCCGACAACGCCGACAGTATAAATGCCCAAAGTAATGTCACTCTCCCTCGACTTCACTGCGAAGGGACATCCGTAAATCAAGTGGCCGTTGTCTCAGGACCTAAGAGAGATTGTAAAAAACGTCAGACCACCAGAAATGGTAATCCTAAAGATTTAAATCTAAATCCAAAGGAGACATGATGTAACCATGAAAGTAATATGCAATATATACCATACAATAATGGAATCTAGTACAAGAGTCGTAGACCCAAGAAAAACGAAATAAATAGCAGTATGACACAGGTGGCTGCAAAACTGTGAATTTACCCAGGATCATAGCAAAATATACCACCTTCGAACGGGATCCAATCTGTCCTCTCCGGGTGGGAAGGATATGGATCACGTGACAGGTGAGATAATCCTCGCCTCCGTATCCTTAATAGAATTGAAACTTTCCTTCACGATAGCTAGGAAAATTTCTCATTCTATGGCAAGACCGGAGGCGAGGATTATGCAAGTTCAAAGCTTACTCACCACCAATGAGGTCGCCTCATGGATCAGTTTAAAATATAATTTTTTTTTAAACCGACTCCCCGGACCAATCAGCTGCATTCATGATGTCCTCAAGCCTACCACCTACCTGAACTGCCTTAGAAGCCATAGCACCCCTAGTCGAGTGGGCTCCAAAAGCCTGAATGTCCACACCAGCTTCTGCTAGGATCCATCTGATCCACCTAGCGATGGTAGGTGGAAAAAAAAAAATCACTTTAAACGGTTTCTTCAGGGAAATCAGCAGTTGGCATTCACCCGGAGGGTGAAGGTCAGCAGTCATCTCCTCATATGCCTTTAGACAGCGAACAACACACAATTTAGGAGCAAACGGAAACACCAGGTAAGACACTTACCTGGTATTACATTTCGTCCTACGGGCAATCGTAAAGGTTACTCCCTCAGGAGAAAAAACTCTGGATGAAACATCAAGAGCCCTAAAATCCGACACTCTTTTACAAGATATGAGACACAGCAACATTGCCAATTTAGCCCATAACTCCTTCCTAGAAAGGAAAGAATTGTCCTGCCAAGTGGATAACAACCGCAGAACTAGGTTGACATCCCAAAATTCTGAGTATCTGGGTTGAAGAGGACGGGAAAGGCGTATGCCCTTGAGAAGTTTGCACACCCACGGGTGAGCTCCCACTGGTTGACCATCCAAAGGAGGATGTCCTGCCGAAATAGCCGATCTAAAAGAATTCACAGTGCAATACAATAGACCTGCCGCAGCCAGTTCAGCCAGAAGATTCAGCACGTCTGTAATGTGGGCCCCCCATGGGATCTGTATGCCTGTCCAAACACCAGCGAGACCAACAAGACCAAGCTGATTTGTATCTCTTACCAGTCCCTGGAGCCCAGGCCTGAGAGGTGAAGGTTTGTGCTTCCTGCGAAAGTCGGCAATCCTGCCAGCGGTTCCTGAAATCCTCCAGGCTACCAGCTGCAGGTGACCCTGAAGTACCAACGGATGGAACTGACCCACTGAATCCCAAAGGATTGAGGGATAAGACAGGAGGCGAAGAGGAAAAATCGCACGAGAGTTCCAGTAGGGTTGGAAACCATGCCTGAGAGGGCCACAGAGGAGTCACTAGGACAATCGTGGCTTCCTGGCGACATACCCGAGACAGAACTCTCGGGATCAACAGAAATGGGGGAAAAGCATACCCCAGAAACGGACTCCAGATCTGCTGGAACGCATCCACGGCTCCTGCTCCCGGATCGGGACGCCAAATGAAATAACGAGGAAGTTGCGCATTCCATCAGGATGAAAAGAGGTCCACTGCACAAGGGCCCCAATAAGTCATGATTGCCTGAAAGGCCGTCGGATCCAGCTGCCAGTTGCTGGAATCCATCAGCTACCTGGAGTTCCAGTCCGCCGTGGCATTCTGGATGCCCGGGAGATACTCCACCGTGACGGATATCCAGTGCGCCAGGCAAAAATGGCAAAAGTCCTTCGCCAATTCCGCCAGTGCCCTTGACCGGTGCCCCCCAGACGGTTGATGTATTGTATTGCCGACATATTGTCCATCCGAAGGAGCACCACACAGGCTATCCTGTCCTGAGTCAGGGACTTGATCGTGAACGAACCCGCTAGGAGTTCCAAGCAATTGATATGCACGCTGAGTTCCTGGGGAGTCCACCGACCCCCGAAGGAAAGGTCCCAGCATCGGGCTCCTCAGCCATGCAGACTGGCATCCGACTCTATGACAAGATCGGGAGAGGAACCAAAGATGGCCCTGCCGTTATAGGCCTCCATGTGGTCCAACCACCATTGCAACTCTGCCCTGGCCTCCGAATTGAGGGAAATCAGTTCGGAGTAAGCGAGACCCCGGCAAAGATGATGAGTCTTGAGGCGCTGGAGAGCCCTGTAATGAAGTGGGCCTGGAAAAATGGCCTGGATCGATGAGGACAGTGAGCCCACTACTCTGGCGAGTTGGCGAAGTGAAATCATGTCCCGCCTCAAAACTATCCTCAGCTCCTTCTTGATTTTCGCAATCTTCTGGAGCGGAAGACTCAGGGAGGCTGCATGGGAATCTATGAGGAAACCCAGAAAGGTCATTGACTGCGAGGGAGCCAGATCGGACTTCTGGTAATTGATCACAAACCCCAGATCTTGCAACAATGCAATAGTCATGTTCACATTGGATATGAGATGGGATTTGGACTGATCCATCAAAATGATATCGTCCAGGTAAATGATGAGGCGAATCCCCCGAGAACGAAGGAATTCCACCACCGGTTTGAGGAGCTTGGTAAAGCACCAAGGGGCTGACGAGAGTCCTAAAGGGACAGAAGCCACAGAAATTGCAGAAGCCTGCGGTGAGGGGGAAAAATGGGGACCGTGAGATATGAGTCCTTGAGATCCAGACGAACCATCCAATCCCCCCGCAGTAAGACATCCCGCAGGAGGTGAATGCCCTCCATTTCGAAGTGTCGATAGACAACCCAGTCGTTGAAGGAACGAAGTTTGATCACTGGACGAAAACCTTTGTCCTTCTTCTCGACTAGGAAAAGATTACTGGCAAAACCCCTTGGGTGGAGAGATGCGGGACATATAGCGCCTTTGCGCAACAACTCCTGGACCTCTGTGTCTATGAGGATGGAGTCTGAGTCCGAGAAGACCATAGGCCTGGGAAGCACCTCCTGAACAAGAGTCCCCCAGAACTCTATGTGGAAGCCTGACACTGTCTGTAAGACCCAAGCGTCTGAGGTGAGGAGTTCCCAGTTGCGTCTGAAAAAGCGTAGTCGCCCACCCAGTTCTTGAGGGGAAGAAGGGGTAATCCTTACCCAAAGTTCCTCCTGGGGCGTTGGCTGCTCCACGGGCTCTTCTATTCACTCTACTTCTTCCTTTGCCCCTGCTGGGGAAGAAGGTCCCCTGGCGACTGACTCGCCAACCGGACTGTCGGAAAGTGTCAGGGCCGACGATTGGGCCTTATCAAGGGCCGAAAAAGTGGCCACGAATTTGCCGAGATCCTTGACAAAAGGGTTTCCAAACAAATTACCCTGTGCCACCGCCCCAGCCTCAGAAGTTGACAATTCCCCCAACCTGGGATCAATCTTAATAAGCAGGGAGCGGTGCCTCTCGGCTGATATGGTGCAGTTGGCATTGCCGAGAAGGCATAACGCCCTCTGGGCCCAGCCCGCCACGACATCCGTTTGGAGAGGTGTATTTGACAGTTTGGCACGCTCTGCCAATTGGATAATCTGGGTCAATGGCCCAACGACGTCCAGGAGCTTATCCTGACACGCTCGCCAAGACTTATCTATCCCTTTCTTAGGGTCCTTAACGTACTTTGCGAAGAAAGTACACCTTTGGGTCGATATCCGGGGTGGCTGCCACCCTATCAGGAAGAGTAGGGCGAGGGCATTCAGCCCTCAGACGTGCTCTTACTTCCTTGTCCAAAGGTTGGTGAATTTTACTCGCCACATAGTCAGCCACCTTCGGATCCGGGCACCATTCAGATGAGCGGGGGTGGTAGATTCCCTCCAGCTCGAACATGTAGGAATCCGACTCACCCAGGTCCTGTGATTCCGGGATGGAAGCTCCCGGGCGCCACGGACGACCCGTTTCCACCTTCTCCACCGAGGAAGAATCCCCCTCAGAGTCACCAACCATGCCTAATGATGAACCCATAAGCAGGTCCGATTTGGGGTGCCATTTGTCACCAGTAACCCCGGGTAAGAAACCCTCCCGGGAGGGTAAACACAATTGTGCGCACTCTTACTGGGAAGCACCGAAAAAGGCTCAGTTTCCCCGTGGTGCCCTGCAGCGCGCTTGCATGACTTCTTGGGGGAAGCCTCAGGGGCGACCCCCGTCACCCCAGTCATGCCTGGCCCTTTAGAGACCTGTTCGGCAAGCTGCGCCATGCTCTCCTTAATAGGAGCGAGAGCCTGTGACAGGAAGACATCCACCCCAGGGGGAAGGATACGGTGTGAAGGGCCCTCTGGGGACATGAGGGGAAAAGAGACTTGCTCCTGGGCAGCTTGCATGCTGAGATTGAGGGTAATGACAGGAGAAAAACACCCCAAAAACTCACGGGGTAGCCCCCCTCATTCTCCTGTCTCCAATGAAAGGCTTGTGCAGTCCACAAGCCTAAGAGCAAAAATGAACACACTTACCCGTGTGACCGAGGATGAGGAGACCTACTTCCCACTCTAGGTTTATACAACCGCAAAACGGTGTCCAGTGAGGGGGTAAGGGGCAAATTGAAGAAATAAAAACCAAAATGCCCCTAAACGCGTTAGAAAACGCAACGCCGAGCAAAAATCAACTTGCGCGCTGCGAACGCGATAAGAATCTGTGACGCGCGGCCTCTAGTGGTCCCGAAGTGTCACCGCAAGCTAAACGCGCGCTGGCTGTCAAAAGCCTACCACGCGCGTAGCAACAGCGTTGCTACAACAATGAAACACTTGAAGTGAAAATCGAAAGCACGCTATGCCAAAATCTCAAATACATGCACTCAGAATGTCAAAAAAACAAGCTCAGAGGCAGAAAGGCACTTATCTGTCACTGGAGCAGTGAATAAAGAGGGAGAGTGACGTTACTTTGGGCATTTATACTGTCAGCGTAATCGGTGTTCATTGGACTATGGTTTCCATGACTACGGACTCATGGGATTTGTGGTTCTAATGTTTTTTCTGTTGAACTTTGAACCTGCTGTTGTAATAAAGAGTGAAGAAAGAACTGCATAATCCTTGCCTCTGGTCCTGCCATAGAATTACCTTTAACAAAGTTTTTTCTGTCCAGAAGTGCATTTTTATTTCATGCAAGTGAAAAAAAAAGTGTTGTCTAATAAAACATATCTTAACTGTAGTAATGAATATATATCTATGCATTTATTATTACATTGCTATGGTCAAACCCCTCGCTGTTACCACAGTACTGTAGAACATAACTAGATTAAATTTTGTAATCCTCTTTATACAGGAGCATGAATTTGACAAAACTCAAATGGACTAATTAATAAGATTTCAATTAACACAACCGAGTAACCCCATTTGCTCTGGTTCAGGTTCAAAGCCTCTATTTAGAACTTCTTCATATTAAAAAAACAGAGTGGCATCAACAGATACATACAGATCAACAGAGAGTAATGTGCTTTTTAGTGTTACTGCTCAACGATGAGAGGGGCATCATGCCTCTCTTAAGGCAACCCCTCCTCTACCACACACCTCAAACCTCAATTAATACATTCTTTACTATACATGAACAAAGATATACAGCAAAGTTTGGAAATCATAACTAAAACACTATTTACAATCACATGTATGAGCATTACAGAATTTACTAAGCACATGGCGTTTTCCACTGCAGAATACAAAAAGATTTTTATCGATCAAAGGTTCAGAAAAAAAATATTCCACAGCAGAATCCAACTCACCCAACATGTTCAAAGTGCCAATAGTGTTGGTTTTCAGTGTTTTAATGGGATTATACATATAATTAGGAGGGGATGCTGGAGAAGCCAAATGATAAATTTGATCCACTGTGGGGAATAAAAAAATACAATTATTATAAAGGAAAATGATTAATAGCACCTTAATTCAAACTTTACAACTAATGACGTCAAACTTTAAATTAATAAACTGACACCAATTGCAAAAAACACTGGAATAACTAGGCAACCGTTTGATAATGGAATCAGACCCTTTGCAACACAAAGAATGAAAATCATCTCTTTCAACAGAACCATGGCTATTTATATGGAATATGCAAGGAGAATCAGACAGGAACAAGGGAAAAGCTAAATGGGTAACCTTCATTAAAGGATAGATCAGTAATATCCATAGGTGTCCAATCAAGAAATGGGCCAGAACTGTACTAATATTTAAACCAGATACACCTCCATTTGCTCAATTTAGACTGGGTGGCAATGTCTTCATAAGCTGTTCGACCACTTCATATAAGAAAATGCACTTTTTACAAACATCTAACTAAGAATAAGGCAGTCACAGAACCATGGTACAAAGTTGGTAAAATGTAAAATTCACGGTTATTTTAGCTGCACAGACACTTAAGTTATCAGCCTGCTGTTGTCTCTTCACCAAGAAGAGAAACATCAACATTTGGTTATGAATTGGAGAAGTTTCAAACTTTGATTGTTCTACAGTGGTATTCCTGAAGGTAATTTCAAATTTACTCAATACTTGATCACTGAAGACTTAACAAGAAATGGCAAAGTTACGCGTGAGAAACTGGTCTTGGCAATGTGTTTTAGCCATTTTGTACACCAGTGTGGCGGCAGTTCAGCATGGTTAAAAGTTGGGGCAGAGTGGGTAGATTGGAGTTAGGCTGATTGGAGTACAGTGGGGTAGACTGAAGTGGATTGGAGTAGAGTAGGTTAGATTGAAGTGGAGTGGGATTAACTGAAGCGGATTCGGGTACACTGAAGGGGAGTGTGGCAGACTGTGGTGGAGTGAATTAGACTGAGGTACAGTGGAGTAGACTGGTGTAGAGCAGGGTAGAGTGGCATAGACTGGGGTAAAGTGGTGTGGCAGACTGGCGTGGGGTGCAGTGGGTTAGACTGAGTAGGGTAGATTGGAGTGGCGTAAATTGGGAACACTGGATTGGGGTAGATTGGATCAAAGTGGACTGAGGTGGGGTAGATTGGAATAGGGTAGGGTGGCTTGGAGTGGGGTGGATTGGGGTAGACTGGAGTAGATTGGGGGAGATTGAAGCAGAATGTGGTAGACTGGAGTGGAGTGGGTGAGTCTGGGGTAGATTGTAGCGGAGTATTGACACATGCATGTTCTCAATTAACATTGGTTAGGCTTTAAAGGCGGTTTCTCAAGGATTTTCTCAAGAGGTATTTTCTGAGATTTCAGAAGCTCTTCAGATAAAACACATTTCTTTAAAAGAAACATGTGCTTAATTGTGTGCATAGTTATTCTCATCAGCGTCGGAGCAAACCTTTCAGGTGTCCACAATGAGATGGAACTTTATTTGAAGGGATAGCAAGTGCATGTCTTCTAGTATACAATTTAGCATTGATCAGTACTAATATTGTGAGAAAAAGAAAATTTACATGTTTTGAAATGCTGGACGCTTATAATCCAGCAGTCCAAATTGGCACTGTTGTCCAATTAACCCTTTAAATATTTAAAGTAACTGGAAAATCCTTCACTACAACTTTTTTCAGTTATGTTTACATCCTCTGGAGAACTTAACTTTAAATGAGGGTATAAAGAGGTAAATGTTGTTCTATTCTAATGTAACTGGTCTTTGCAGTACTGACGAAAATGGACGAGGGCTCTGTTGTAAGCTTATGCAAGTCTCAAAGTATCAACACGAGCACCCAGCTATGAGTATCAGAGAAGATTCCTTAATATGAATAAAGTTAATCACAGATTACTGGGAGCCTCCTCTTGCAAAAAGCTAAGTTGAAGGCTCATCACAAGCCCCAACTTGGATCCCTGGTTCATGCAATGCAGACCTATTGCAACAAAAAGTAATAGGTGGCATGTGTTGTCATCTCTCATGTAGATGCCCTACCAGATTATTCTACAAAATGTCACCTCTACAGTGTATGCCCATTTAAGGACACATAAGTCAAAAGTAATGACATCTCTGCTCCCAAAGCCTCTCTGAAGGAACCAATATTCAACACTTTAAACCTATACACCAAACTTCTAAAGACCTAACTGTCTCAAGGCCAGACAAGAGGACAGCACCAAAGGCTACTTGTACAAGCAAGAAAAAAATGCATGGTGGGGAGAGAGAGAGAGGCAGTGGGGGAAAAAAACGTAGTTTTTAAGGACAATAAATTCAAACCAAAGGTTACTAAGACCATAGTTTCTAAGTATGTGGATTAGTTGAAAACACACCGTAAAAGGTGTCAAATACTCAATTTGCTTGCAAGAATATAGTAATTGTAAGTTTTGAACAGTCTACTTCCTGTACATGCAAAATCCTTCCGTGCCTAAGAGATAACCCCTGATGAAATGCTGCAGAGCCAAAGTCATCATCCACTGAAGCAGTAAAAGGGAGAAGAGCACAATAATACTCAGATGAATAACCTGACACCGAAGGAATACAATGCAGGAAGCTTTATCATTGGTCAACAAGGAGGCAACACTATTTGTAGAAGCATGCCAGGCTGAAAGCACATCTGAAACATTCAAACATATATAGCACACAATTAAAAAATACATTGGCAATAAAGCACACTTTGAAATCATATACTGTGCTCTTTAAAAGCAGATTTACCCTTGACTTACAAATATGGACAAATACTACAAAATGTTACAACTAAATGTTGAATGTTATACATGCGTTTAAGGCAGTTATGGAACCTCTTGATTAATATAATGCTGGTGATCCAGACTATGAGTATACAGACTTAGCTTCCAGTAGAGTCTCTTCCTCTAGTAACAAAGGAGCCTAACTAATCTATTTATAAAAAAAAGACATGGTAAACCAAACACTGAGTTACAAAAAAAACAAAAAAAATGCAATTTGTAATAGTTTCTGTGAAATATACAGAAATCAAAGGGCCATAGCTCATGGGATTCTTAGACAACACTTGCAACAAATTCAATTCAGTTATAAGATATCAAGGTAGTGGTTGTGGTTAACACATTACTAGTAAGAAAAAAAATAAAAGATTAGTAACAGGCCCAAGCACTACATAGATTTTTAAAATTATCCTACAGCTTGAACAAGAGTGTGTACTCAAGAGCTAACGAGTATTTGCAAAGTGATGGTTGTCACAGAAGCTCAGGAGTTCTACAATACTCTGTCTGATGGCGTAGTTGGAAACAGAATCTTCCCCTGCATTCCACTGAGCAGCAAATTCAACAGAAATGGGATGAGATGTATGACTGGTGACACCTCTACCCACCTCTGTCGCAACCAGGAAAACTACTAGTTTTGTTTGGTGAAGTTATTCTGACATTCTGTAGATCAATCTCTCTACAGGATCACCACCATGTTCATAAAGCACTCTTCTTGAGGAAGAATGGATTTTTTTTTTTTGTATATACTGGAAGGGCATATATAGATGAAATATGTAACACAATGAAACGTAAATGAAATATTAATGTTGATCTAAGAAACTTAGACACTTGTCTTAACGTCTCTCACAATTTGGTTAATGGTAAAAAACTTTCAAGTGCTCTGCTGGCAGTTAAGAAGCTAAGACGCTCTGTATAGTACTGGAACCAATTAAAGATTAAATAATGTAAAAAGAAAGAAAAAAAGGACTTGCATGCAGACTTACAACTGACCTTCAATGTAGAGTGGCTCTACGACGTCATGGTTAATGAGCTCAAAGTTCTCATGGCCAATCCAGTGTTCCACATTTCTTTTTCTGCCCGTAAAGAAGTTGTCCACAACTGTGACTTCATGGCCATCCATCATAAGTTGGTCAGTAAGATGAGAACCCACAAACCCTGCTCCTCCAGTTATCTGCATTAGGACAGTGTGCATGAAATATTTACATGGACACCATCAAAAGGCCCTCAAACAAAAACTCAGCTTGAACAAACAATAAATTGGTTGCAGTTTAGAATCTTTTATACTTTCTTGGACACTAGAATTAGCTAGTTTCATGATTATATGACAACAAAAAACATAAGAATGCAGGGTGAGCCACCTGGCTCATTCTGAAGGTTTTATAGCAAATTTAATCTGCTACCTGCCAGCGTATACCCACAGTTTCTTGTTCTGTAGCTTAATTCACCCTTATGCACCCTCTCCCTTATGCACCCCCCCCAATGAGATGACCACAGTAGGACCCAGCCTTGCTATTTTTCTGCACTAACACATTGAGGCTGAAGCTTTCAATGAATGATACACAAAAAAAATAATTATTTCCTATATATTAGCAGCACAGGTCTTGGAACTTGTTGCAGTGGAAAAGATCATTAGCAAGGCCAGAACCAAATATAACTAATTAAAGAGCTTACTCAAATCACAAATATTAACTTTATTTCACTATCAAGAAAATCTGCCTTTTAATCTAATCTAGCCTAAGCAAGTACAACAAAAGAAAGATTTAAGTCTTATTAAATTGACATTGGCAGCCAGTGATATAACAGTTTATTAATATAAAACACCTTTAATTTGTAAACATACGCAATTCAACCCTTGCTTAGAAAAGAATGCTTGATTACAAATGTATATTCTATATTATTTATAATTCCCTTCTACTACCTATCCTGTAAATTATTTATTCTCAGAAACAAAAGCTAATAGAAATACAGTAATCTGCTTGAAGTGAACACTTCATGGGCGACCTCATCACCTAAACGCTACCCTTCCACTCAATTTAGCATGTACAGCTTCAGTTATTCACATGCAACAGTTACTAATTGAGAGTATGGAAATCACTAAGGCAATTGAATGCATGTCCTCAACTGTGTGTGCTGGTTATGAATAAGTCTTTCAGAGGCTTCCAGTGTGCATGCTTGGAGGAGTCTTGGCAGGGCTCATCAAGTGTAACAAGCTGAAGAAAGACTTATACGTTCTAGCCATGACCTCAAAAGGAACTTCTCCACAGTTCTGAGCAAATGTTACTGGCTAAACAAGATGCCCCCATGAACACACTACGTTGTTTAAATTTAACAGATTATGATGTGGAAATATCAGCAAACATGTTAAAATACCTTGTAAGAAAATCAAATAGCTGAAAAGACACTGGCGGCAAGGGGTGGGTGATAAAAAATAATCTGCTGAAAGGACAAACGGGTACCACTGCTAGAGGCTAAAACATACAACTAGAAACACCAAACTATAAACAGTTTAAGTAAGCAAATACTACAATTCTTGGTTCGTCACACTTTCAACAGCACCAAGATGCCACTATATCAGCAAAAATTGATAAATCAGAACAGTTTACCATATCAAAATGAAGCAAGGCACAGGTATTAACTGACAAATTACTTATCTTCGGTACTAATCTTTCTGGTGAATATTCTACGTAACCCTGATTCCTCACCTCAGAATACTCATCAGGTGCCAACAGGATACAGAAAATGTTTGTCTAGCAATGTCCTGTAGTCATAGGAGTGGACATTGTTCGCTAGCACAATGGACTTTGTTCAATTTTCAGGAATCATTGGAAGGCTGATGAAACTGGGAGCAGAGTTCCAGATCCCCGTCAAAAAGCGCCGAAACAAATGAAATGAAGTCAGCTAGCAGGGTTAGAGCTTACGTTGTTTCACTGTCGCTTCGGTTGCATTAAGGAGCCACACTGTATCTCAGGTTAGGAATCTACAGCTTGAAGTATCCATAAGAAATTAATCACGGTCCACTAAAAACTGGAGGTGAAAGTCAGACTTCTAATGTAAGGCATAAGGGTAAAAACGTTTAATGCAAAATGCGGTTTACCATAATGCACGTTAGCATAACAAATGGGAATCAGCATTTTGCTGGGCGTTCTCTTTATCCATCACAGAGGTATGTCAGCTTAGCTGCCAAGAGACCTACCAGGTCATGCAACATCTTTAACCGTTTGTGACTTTGCCCAACTGTGCTTTACATTCTCCCTCACTATCCCCGCATGAGAAGCGTTGTGAGCTCAAGAGCCCCGACTGTCATGGAAGCCACTTAACAGCTACAAAGCAGACTATCTCCAAATGGGATACTTACTAAAGGAAAAGGAGACTTGTGAACTGAGCAGGTTTAATGCAAGTGATGCACTGGAGTCTCTGGCATCAAAGCCTGCACCAAGAGGCGCACCACTTCCCTAGAAGGGCAAGGCTGTGATTAAAAAAAAATTGACCTGTTTTAAGTACAGAGCTTGCTCTTTGCTACAGGGACTTTTATAGCTGATTGAATGGCTAAGCAGCTGATGACTGTGGGTGGACTAACGTGTGTGCAGGCCTTACCCTTCCCATCTTTTAGTAGAGTGTATACATTCTTGATAAGCAGTCAGACATCTATAGCCAGACATGATATAACAAAATACACATACCTCCTTCAACATGTTCTTTCCAGTTAATTTCAATCAGACTATTTTCAAATGAAAGTTAAAGTGTCAATATTGAACAACTACATTGACCGAACAATATACAAAACATCATGCCAGAGACTAGCTGAGTGTGCACTCGATGAGTTCCTGCATTTAGGTTTTTAGAGCCTACTACAAGAATCCACAGATCTTGCTCTCTCAATAGACTTCAAGGTGCAATTATTTTACAAAGCTTGAAGAATTTATTAGTCCGCACTCGAGTTGATAATGGCTTTAAGACAACGTCAAGCAAATAAACAGTTTAATTCCCTAAAATGCCTTATTTATTCCCAATATTTGAAAGCAATTTCTTCAACTGTTTTGCCCAAATATAATGAGTGTGGAGTTCTACTTGTTCATTACAATGAGGCGACAAGAGTGTGATAAATACCACAACTACGCAAGATAGATATGCATTGTGGATTGCCCTCCCTGCCCTTCCCAACCCTTTCTCCAATACCAGGCCAACTTTGACAAGTAGGAGGCAGCTGAGGCAGTGAACCAAAAGTAGAGTAAACTATAAATAAAAAACATATTAGGCATAATTTGTAGTCACTGTTATGTAATCGAAGTTACAGGTCTTACAAAAACAAAAGTAGGCCAATAGGGTACGTTATTCAAACAAAAACTTCTGTATCTCAAATGGAGCTTACCAGAATTCTTTTACGATCTTTTTCTGAAAGAAATTTCACTGGTGGGTACTTCTGGGTAAAGCTATGAAGACAGAAAGAAAAAATAGTAATGTTTCTATTCTGCAAAATGCCCTGCTTAATATAGGGCAGCATCAACGAATTAAGAACAATACTAGACAATGTTTTCTGTTATAGGTAGAAAGTAGAAGGTTTCGACTGTCAGATATTCCAGAGGGAAGAGGAGTCAAGTCTGACATAGAAGAGCATTAGAACTAAGAAAGTAAGGGTACCAGTGATCGTGTCATTTGCAGATGTGCCCCCATCTCTGACATGTACCTAAAAACTATAGCTTCCTGTCAGACTCAGATATTTGGGAGTCATTCAGCACCACCTTTAACCACTGACCTGGCAACGCTACAAAAAATGTACAATTACGTCAGGCACCAAGGAAAGGTTCATATTAATAATCTGGTCTAGTGAACCCATTACAAAGACCACATTTTCCATCTGTATCATAATTCTGAAGTGAGAAGGGTAACATTAAGTTGCTGAAGACACTTTTTGGGAATGTTTGTTAGTGGGAAGGGAGATTCTTCATCTATTCATTTAGCGCTAGAAACGTCTAGAACCTGTTTTAGAACAACTGAATCAGTCTCTGCTCTTGCAGGCAGGTTTATTTCAACACCCACAGGATAGTCTATTAGCAGTCACTTTGACACCATCCCATGTAAAGTTTAGACAGGATAAGCGCTTTCAAGTAGCCAGTTGACAAACTAGGTCAGCCTACATAGAGAAATAGAGGCATGAGCCCAGTTTTTCCATAGAATCTGCCTTAAGCAAAGAAATTAGTTAAGATTGACTTGTAACTCCCTTCGATACCAAAGCACTTTGTTTAGTGAAGGTAAGCAGACTGGATTAACTATGGTCATGGGTCAATCCAATCTTCCCATGCACCCTAACATTTAAAGTTATTTTCTAATAACCATAGGTGTAGTGTTTAGCAATCTGTATTTCAAAGAAGTACCCTTGATGCATTGTTTGGCTTCTGTTCGCCCTTCACCCAACACCACTCACTCTAGTTTCTGCTTGCACAATAAATTATTCAAGGAGCTAGAGTTTTATTCAGTCATGTGCAAGTTCACAAACAGGTTTCTTTTGTAAAAAAATATCCTTATTGCTTTGAAGATGACAGCAAATGGGTTGCTATTCTGCATCCAACTGCATCTTAATTGAGCTTTTTGTTGACAAAAAGTCTCTTCTCTGTCTACTTTTTAAATCCATTCTGGGCCCAAAGCCATCTAATCCAGACCTATTGGGAAATGCGATTATGTGAGTATGCTCTAGGTCTAGGGACCAGTTTAGTGTACGAATTTCACTGTCCTTACTGTGCAATCCTTCAACTATTTCCCTACACTTCTTTCATGCCATTCTTTTCAAGCATAGGTTTACTGGTTGAGTTGGCCTACTTTCTGTGCAAAGTACACCACCTGTCCCACCCCTTCCTGCGTATATAGCTATGTTTCAACACTAATACATCTCAATAGATGCATACTTGCTTCTATTTGTCAGTAGCCAATAACATGGCCATTCTTGCTTTTGCTGTGGAGTGGCTTTGTCTGGTCTACTTCACATATTTGCTGCTCTCTCGCTGACCTCATGCTAAGCCTCAAATGTAGAGATCAGTGCTTGTGGCTCAACTTGCAGACTGCCAATTCCTTTTTCTAGCAGCTGGTTTATCAAAATGAGGTGGTTTGATGACTCATATGCCAGGCACACACTCATGGCTCTAGCTTTGACAGAAGAGTCTCACTTCCAGCATGAGTGTTCCTTGATCCAATGCCACAGCCCGGAGAACCCTCAAGCAGATAGAGGTAGTGATCTTGTCCCAGCGGGGTGCAGTCGTAGAGAAAAGATTAACTACTACACACAACTTGTGGACAGTGAGAAATGTCCTGAGGCAAATACATTATAATTGAGAGAAGCCATCACATTTATTCTGGAATTTTTAAGCACATATGTCTGTTTGCTTGTTTTGGAGTCTACGTCTGGATACTGAAAGCTAACTCAAGGTCATGCATTCAGCAGAAACCACTCTGCACCTGCTCCGTCTAGCTGTTTAGAATGTCTATTCAGAAATGTCTATGCTTTTACGAACCAGCAGGAATGATAGGTTTATGGAAAATAATGCATCAGGCATAATTGTCATTGGAATATATATATTTTTTAAAAGAATATTCCTCTAGATCAAAAAGACAGTTTAAAAGATAACATTTCAGGTAGAAATTGGGTGTCTAGTTGGCAGAGGTTTGCGCCCTGTCCATGTAGGGACCACAATCCTAGTAGGGTAAGTCAGTTACATTTCCTAAAAGAACCTGTGCTCACTCACTGGTAGCATGGCACAGGTCAGGCTTGTGAGGCAGAGGCAATGTGCAACACCACATTACAGTAACACAGTGAAAGACACCACAAAAAGAGTACACATCAGTTTAGAAAAAGAGAATATTTATCTAAGTAAAACATAACCGAAACAACAAAAATCCAATAAGTAGAACTCATGATATGAGTTTTTAAAGATGAAATGTAAAAGCAGTGCTTAAAAGTCACTAGCGGCTGCCAGGTTTAACAATGTCCCAAAGGTGTCAATCTTTTGCAATGGCCTGCTGGCTCCCAATGTTATAGAAACTCATCCATACACCTTTCACTGCCTAAAGACTTCTTCAGACACTTAGTCATTTAATAAACATTTCTCATCACCAACAGAATTTAAAGTACACCTAGAATTAATTTGGATTCAAAGGCTCCCATCAATTTCCCTTTTAACAGCTGTGTGATATTTTAATTTCATTAGGGCATTGCCAGTATGTCTTGCCAACAGTTCTAGTGTCTGGACATTTTTTTTGTCAATCCTTTGTTTGTGCTTAGCAGCTATGTCTTGAAGAGAACACAATTGTGTTATGTGCTTATCACATACACACACTTTCTCCCCAGAGAACTGCAAGCAAAATCACATATCAGTTGTGGCTGCCAAGCTTGTTTTGCACCTCTGTGTTAAACCACACACCTTTCCACTTCAGTGTATACCATTGCATGTGTCTAATGTAAGGAGCCGGAGATATAAGGAGATTCATAAACACAAACGTACCTTTTTTCTAAATCTTTGATTTTCTCTCTCAACGGTTCTACAATCTACACAAAAAACAAATGGAAGATATTTTTTTTTTATAAACAAACTGCAGATTTATAAAGGCACAGCAAATAAGCAACCGCCTAAGAAAATCAAACAAAAAGATCTCTTTATAAGCAGGAGAGGTGTTGAACACAAAGATGCAGAACAGAAAAAAGTCACAGCTAGAGGTCAGATAAACAGAAGAATCAAAATAAGTCTAAAATAGTAACTACAACAGTATAGCCCTTCGTAGAGCCTTCATGCTACGAGACTATGGCAAATAGTTGTGATGTGAACAGCAGATTAGCAGTAGGAACCGTTCTAAAACTTTTGCACATTTGAATGAAAGGAACAAGTGTGGATGAGTCGTAGCAGAGATAAATCCCTTGTGTACCATTTAAGTGCTCAACTGTTTAGCACTGGAATCACATGAAACATGTTTGTTATAAGGAAATAAGCCATTTGGAGACTTAGTATTATGAACATACTCAGCCAGTCCGAAAATCAAAACAGTAGGAAGGGGCTCAATGGGCCCAAACCTTTTGGGGGTCATTAGAGCACGTAGGTCTCAGAGCCCTAAATGGTTGGTTCAGCAAAGACACTCCTCCATCTCTCTCGTTTCAATCCACAAATGGTGACTCATTAATAGACTTCACATGGATTTCCTTGACCTCTTGCAGATGGCCTTCTCCTTTAAACTGGGCCCAAGGTCAGATAGTGACCACCTACCTCAGGAAGTGGATTTCACCCTCAACCCTGCAGTGAATAAGAGTACCGCTGAACCTGCTAGCTCTGAATATTTGTGCCATCTAAAAAGTGTAGAATGGACCTCTGCCTCACTAGACACTCTGGCTCAGGAAGCTGCTGATCATTTAGGAACTTCACAATGAAATGAAGCGTCAGACAAAGACCAATGACAATCATTCATTTAATCAAATACCCTCATATGTGCCAGGAAGGTGGCCATACCTAGGGGCAATTTTAGCACAACTCCAACGCTTATTAAGAAATGGTTAACCTTGTGTGCCCTGAGTCAACTAAAAAGGAATGTCAACCAAGCGCTCCGGCTTGTTCGTCATTACCCAAAACAAGAATGCCCCCTTGCTAACCTGAGACATGCAAAAATGAATCTGAAGCAAGCTGTGTGGGGAATCAGGAGGCAGAATTTAGAGCAATTTGGGGCTAAACTTGTTTGGGACATTAAACATAAGACTCTGAGGACGTTCTGGAACACAATAAATGCCCTAAAAAACCCATACAGCCTCAAATCAGAATCATGCATCCCTGAGGCTGATTGGGCTTTTTATTTTTTTTTAAAAGCTCACATCAGCCAGAACAAAGCTGCTGAGAACACCGCACTCTTCAGAGAACCATCTAGGTCAAGTCATTCTGAAGAACGAGACCATCACGTCTGCAAGCGTGCCTAGCAAACTCAACACCACTTCAGAAGCTGTCCGACGCCTAATAGTTAGGGGGAGGAAAACAGGGGCTCCTGGCCCAAACTGGGTCGCATCGGCCATCTATAAATCTTAGCCATTGAAATGGATGGGCACCAAGGTTCCTCTTTTTAATCATGCTCTGGCTGGTGAATCAATTCTGGAATCTTGGAGAGGATCGATCATTTCTCCAATATCAAAAGGGGGGAATAAATTGGACCCAAGGAACTATCAGCTGGTAGCACTGATTGACAATAAAGCAAAATAATACACCAAGGTCTTTCTCGAACATATCTGCGAATGGGCCAGTCAAAATTCAATAACTCCCCCAAATCAAACCAGGTTCACCAGCAAGATAGGTACAGAAACACACATTATGGCCCTATCCCTGGTTTTCGACTCCTCAAAGGCAGCTAAACTTCCTCTCTTCACTTAAAAGCTGCCCTTTACAGCGTAAGCCAAAGAAAGCTCTGGGGGAAACTTAACAGCTGGCTAACCCCGCCGCAGCTTCTGAAAGACATCGAGAATCTATATGCTAGAACTTGGGTCAGGATCAAACTGGGTAACAGATCACACCTTTCAAGGAGGATCCCACCAACTGGAGACCTAAAACCGGGCTGTGTCCTGGCCCCAGCTTTAGTTAATCTTTTCTTGGCTGACTTTAACAGTTTTATCTTCCATTAACTTGCACGCACCACGGCTGGGCCTTACTATCAAACCTTCTTTACTCTGACTATTATCATATAACTCAGCAGAACTAGGGTAGTACTGAAGTTCCTACTGAAGGCGACCGAAGTTTACTTGCTGAAGAATGGGCGGCACATCAATCACAAAAAGACCAAAATTATGATTTCAGGCAGGAGATCTCTTAAGGGTACTGCAACCTGGAGTGTAGACTGAAGCAAGCTAGAAGAAACTGCCACCTACAAATACCCCGGCCTCTTGTTTGACTGTCATGGTACCTTTACTAGACACAGGGATGAAATAAGACAGAAAGGGGTGGCGCTGTCTTCAGGGCTTCAAGTGTTTTCCTAAAAATGGAATAAGTACACACTCGTCCACTGTTAGAAGTAGCTAGACCCAAGGCGGTTCCCACTCTGGCCTATGGAAGAGTTGCCCTTCGCAACAGACACTCTAAGGTCCTAGATGACACCATAGTAAGCATAAACTGGCACCTCTTCCAGCTTCCCCGACACACCTCACCAGCTCAGATTAGCTTGGAGTTTGGCTTGCTCAAACAGTCTCATGCCAGGTGTGCAGCTTTCAGCAACTTTTGCCACAAATTATTAAGTGCGGCTGGTAACACCATAAACCATTACAAATGGGAGTAAATATCAACAAAGTCCTGCTCATCAGCCCAAAACGATCCAGATGCTTCAATTAAGCAACTAGGCCTGGAGAGCCTATGGTTGTCACCGTCAAATCATAAGCCTTTAAAATCATTAACCCAAAACATTATAAAGGATCTGTCGCTAATAGAAGAAAAGATAATCTTCGAGAAAAGGCATCATGCTTGGTTAGTCTTAAACAGCTACAAGTCCTCGCCCCACAGTCTTACTTAGGTGAAGTCATAATGTACAGCACAAAGAGGAAATATTTGCTCCACTGGCCTCGGGTCTCCAGAGAGCCCATGGCTTTGGCCTCAAAAGGCCGGGGCTTGTCGTCTCTGTGGGCTTGTGCCCAAAACTGTAACTTGTTCTGCCTGTGCAATGTCACCTTGAATGTACGACAAAGATTGCTGCACCCGTTATGGGTACAAGTGGGGGGGGGCACACGTTCAAGCATGCAGTTTTAAGTTGCCTCAATTCAGCAAATCAAAGACTGATTTCACAAACTGTGAGATATCGTGCCGGATTCGAGCAGGCTTTGCCCGGCATAAACACTCTTGACCCTAAAACATAGACCCTCTCCCTCCTGGATTCTGATCCCTGCCATGGCACACAACACTATTCAGGACTAGGGCTTTTCTAGTTATTTAGTATTTATTCTTTTTGTAGAAGTACTGCCTAATGATTACACTGTATTTTATTTCAGGCTTCGATGCACTTTAGCATTTAGGCATTTTAGCACTTTAGGTATTATACGCAGGCCTGTTTGTGGGCATTGCATTTTACTGTGAATTCTGTTTTAACTATGAATTGTATCATAAGTATAATGGCTTTAATCAACTAAGTACTTCTAAATAAAATTGACTAATCTTGTGACTTAGTACTATGCTGTTACAGGTTGCCATATGGACCATCATCTGATGGAAAGGAAGGTAAAACGTCTACTATCGATTAACCTCCACACCACTCACACAGAGTCACCAACGGATGCCAGCCAAAGACCGTCAAATTTTCAGCTGCCTCTTGTTTGGTATCCATGCTAAGTGTGAGATAATGGAGCTTCGGGATACAATACACAAAGTACACTTTGAGAAACAATAAGTAATAAATCAAACACAAAAGAACATTCTACAGAGATACCACTGAAAGCAGCCACAAGCATCAACGAAAAGAAACAAGCCATATGATACAGGTATTTTCTACTTGGGTCCATGGGCAAGTACTGATTTCAGAAAAATGATTAGGCACTTTTATAGGTTATTAAGGTCCTACAGGAAGTACTCTGTTTGGAGTACAGACGTTGATCATCAGCCAGCTGAAAAAAGGTTGACGTTCAAAGTAGGCACAGGGCGGGAAAACATCGCAAACATGTTTACAAAAGACAGGAAAAAAAACATTACTTCCTGGACTTGGGATATTAGTGCTGTGCGTTACTTCAGTTTTGTCACTCAATCAATATTTGTAAAGCGCAGCTACTTACCTGTGACTGTCTCAAGGCGCTGGGGGCCTCACCTGAAGAACCACGTCATGAGGTTCTTCCTGAAGATGGTGAGCAATGGCCTTTGTCTGAGGTGCAGGGGGAGGTTGTTCCCGCTCTTTGCTGCAGTGTACGTGAAGGATCGTCCTCTGGCGTTGGTTTTGCGGATGCGAGGGATGATGGCTTGTCAGAGTTGAGCTTGAGGCAGCTTTCTCTCATCCAGGTGATGACGGCTTCCATTCCTGAGTGGAAGTTCCTTTTGGTTGTGTCCTGGTCTTCGGTGAGGGAAATTACGAGTTGGGTGTCATCGGCAAATGGCACGATGTTGACACCGTGGCTTCTGACGGTGGCAGCTAGAGGGGCCATGTATATGTTGAACTGTGGGACTCAGTCAGAATCCTTGGGGGACGCCACAGTTGACTCCTGTGGGTCTGGAAGTTTAGGGTGGGAGTCTGACCCTCCCAGAGAGGAAAGAGTGGATCCATTCCAGGGCTCTCCCGTGGACGAGAGCCCTGATAGGTCGAGGAGTAGAAGCGCTGCAGTGTGGCCGCAGTGTAGGAGCAATCAGAATTCGTCGGTGGTGCCAGGAGGGCTGTCTGTTCTGTGGTTGCTGCGGAAGCCTGACTGGGAGCTGTCCAGGGAGGAGTTGGCCTAGATGAAATTCCGTAGTTTTGCGCCGATTGATTTCTCCAGTACTTTGGTGGGGTAAGGAAGCAGTGAGATGAACTGGAAACTTTTTAGTTCTGATGGGTCGGACGAAGGTTTCTTCAGGAGAGGGTGTATTTCAGCATGTTTCCAATCCTCGGGGAAGGTGCCTGGATTGAAGGAGCAGTTAATTGTGTTCCGGAGCTCGGGGCGATAGATGCGCTGGCTATGATGTACATGTGGTGCAGGCAGGTGTCGGAGTGGGTGCAGTTCATGATGTTGATTGCTTCCTATGTGGTGAGTGTGGACCAGCTGTGGATGGTCTGGGTGGGTTCTGGAAGGGGGAGGGGGGGGCAGGAGTCGGTCACAGATTCCAGTGCTAGGATTTTCCAGGAGGAACCTGTCGTAGATGTCCTGGATCTTGTGGTGGAAAAGAAAGCAAGTCTGTTGCAGAGGCCCTGTGACACGGGAATGCTGGGAGCTTCGGAGGGGGGAGGAGGTCTAGGAACTCGATGACTGAGAAGAGTTCCTTAGGGTTGTGTGCGGAGGAGTTGATGCACTCCCGGAGTGCATCCTTCCTTGCGTTTTTTATTTTCCGTTGGTGGTAGGGGCTTTGAATGTGGTGAGGTCTTCGCTGGTTTGGCTGTTCCTCCATTGTTTCTCTAAACACCTGCAGGTACGTTTGATCTTTGGAGTTCGGTGGTGAACCAGCTGGCTTTCTTAGGTATGCGTTTGGCCGATGTCAGCCGGAGAGGGGCTAGAGTGTCTGCGCATTTGGTGATGCATGCGTTGAGATTGCCAAATCCCTCCCTCCGACGACGCCAACACAGCAGCGTGCAAACGATGAGGTCAGCTGCTCGTTGGTGATCTTGTTCCATTTCCTGTGGGGGGTCCTGGAGGTGCGGGTGCTGGGTGCAGTGATTGTGAAGTATATGCAGCGGTAGTCAGTCCAGTCTGGGGTGGAGATGGTCTTGATGGTGATGCGGTTGCCTGAGGTGAAGATGGGGTCCACTGTGTGTTCTTCGATGTGTGTGGATGCAGAGACCAGCTTTCTGGTTGCAGAGGGTGGCGATGTCGTTGAGTAGAGCGGTGGTGTTTGGGTCGGTGCGGTCCTCAAGGTGGAAATTGAGGTCGCCAGGGAGGTAGGCGACTGGCGCATGGGTACTCGCAAACATTTTTTGAGGGGGCTACAAACTTTGGTATGTGGAATGATCGAGGGCTCCACTGAAGGCAGCAGGATGGCTGTTTGGTGGCCGGGTGGGGTGGTGAGGTAGCAATGCATGAATATCTAGTGGTTGAACTGCACAATGTGAAACCAAAAAAAACCTGGCCTCAATCCCGGCTTCCCCAGTTGACCAAATTGTGTAATTCTAAGCAATTGTTTTATTTCACTTTTTCTTCATTACCACATATAAGGGAAAATCGAAACACATGACATCAGGATGTGCTTGTATAAAACCTTCTCCAGTGTTTGATTTAATAAGTATTAATGTTGTAGATGTAGAATAGCAATTTAGGCCACCCAAAGGGAGGAAATAACCATTGACTTGACTCTTATTTCACATTGGCATTGCTGTCAGGGTGGGGGTGAGGGAAGCATTAATGTTTCTAAATTCCTATTTGAAAACTACTTCCCAATGCAATCCACTGATAAATTCTGATGTATTAAGGTGAAACGGTTATGTATTTTTAAATGTTTGAATTATGAAGAGACTTCATCATATTTTTACACCTTTGCTGCAAAATATCTTTAAAAATGATGGCATGCGATTGGAATATTGTACCTTTCTTCCTCTCAAAGCAAAGTGTACATCATAAAATGATGATAATATATGAAGTATTCTGAGCATGTGTGTATTTAAATTTTAAAAAAAGTTTAAAAAAATGATGGCATGCATAAAGTTGAATGGTGCAGGACACCCTAAATACTTCTTTTGTTTAACATCCATTGACCTTTATCTAAATGCTTGCCATTTTAATATATTTTTAATATCAGAGCTGAGTCAAGTAAACAGTAGTCCCGTGCTGCTGTTTAGCAGGGGGCCGAATGTAAAGGTCAGGAGGGCTGCATGTGCCCCCCAGGCTGTACTTTGAGTGTCACTGTCCTAACGGGTTTGTTAGGTTTGAGACATTTTTCCTTGACTGAGTGCCACACTAGTAGTGGGTTCGCTTATCCCTCATGTTTTCGGAGCTAATCAGTGCTCTTGATAAGGCTATTTGAGAGGCTGAAATTACACTTTGCAAGCCAGAGCTTTAACTAACATGACAGTCACTAACCTCTTCGATTTTTTTTTCTATTTTCTGCTCACCATTCTCTTGGATTGTCTTGCTAGAAGAAAAAAAACAATGTTAAATTATACATTGCTTGGCAGTTTAACATGTGACAACTGAAGGTCTCGTTCAGAAGACAGCCCTGAGGAGATGTAGGTGAAGGTAGGAGACAAGTACACAAACAGAAAACCCACCCTCGCCTTCAAGCCCTGTTCCTGTGCTCTCATGCTGCACACCTACGTCAGACCTAACAGAACGACATACTACTACATGCATGACAGTAATGGCAACGAGACACTTCCAAAACAGAGTGTTGCTTAGTGCAAACATACCATAATAACAAGCATTAGCAAAGCCAACAGGTCTTGTCTATTTAATAGCTATTGGCTTTGCCAATTCTGTTTGGCAATGTTGTTGACCAGCATGGTTGCTGTTCGAGTGGCGTGACGTGTCAGAGTGGAATGGCAAAGACTGAATTAGAGTATTGTAGAGTGGAGTGGCAGAGCCTGTCGTGTATTGGAGTGGTATAAGGGCATACACTGGCATGGCAGAGTAAAATGGACTGGTGTAGAATGCATTGGTGTAGAGTACTGCAGAGTGCAGTGGCATTGAGTGTAGTGCCATACAATGTAGCGTCGTAGAAAGCAGTGGCATAGATTACTTACAGTGGTGCATAGCAGAATGACATGGCACTGAATTCAGCAGCGGACAATGCAGTAGCATAGATTACAATGGTTCATAGTAGTGTGGCGCAGTGGAGGAACAGAGGAGTGATGAAGAGGGCAGTGGCGTGCATTCGAGTGGCAGAGGGCAGTGGTGCAGATTGGAGTGCAGAGGCATAGAGAGCAGTTGCATAGAGTACAGTGATGCAGAGTAGAGTGCGGTGGCACAGAGTGCAGTGAAAGAGCAGTTGTGTGGAGTGCATTGGAGTAGATTGCAGTTAAAAGTAGAATGGTGTAGAGTGCAGTGGCATTGAGTAGAGTGACGAAGAGTAGATTGTTTCAGAGTAACATGAAGAGGTGTGGAGTGGTGTAGGGTAGAGTGAAGAGGTGAAGAGTAGCATAGAGTTTAATGGTGAAGAATAAAGTGGTGTAGAGCACAGTGGCTTACAGTGCCGTGGTGCAGAGTAGATTAGAGTGGTGTGCAGTGAAATGGTGTGTAATGCAGGGGCAAAGAGTTCAGTGTTACAGAGCCTAGTCCATTGGCGTAAAGTGTGTTGGCACAGAGTGTGGTGGTGCAGAGTGAGGGGTAAAGTGTAGTGTTGCAGAGTGGTGTTGAGTACAGTGGTGTAGAGTGGAGTTTGTGCAGAGTAGATTGGTGTAGCCTAGACTGGCGTGGTGTAGAGTGCAGTGGCAAAGAGTGCAGTGGTGTAGAGTAGAGTGGTGAAGAGTGCACTGGCATAGAGTAGAGGTGTACAGTGTAGAGTAGAGAGGCGTAGTGTGAAGTGGAATATAGTGCACTGGCATTGAGTGGAATGTATCAGAGTAGAGTGAAGAGGTGTTGAGTGGTGCATAGTACAGTGGAGTGTCGTAGGGTGGAGTAGTCATGGTGTGGTAGCACACTGCCATTACAGACAACACATTTTCCACTAGATTGGTCATTGTCTGTGCAAGTGTAAACAGTTTTACTAATAAAATTATACGTGCACAGACAAAAAAGTGTGGAAATTACACAACCTAGTTTAATGATTACCCCCTTCACTGGTAAGCTTCTCCCCTGCCCCCCAGTGCTAAGCCCTTTTTTGGCCATTTGGGGTAGTTCACGCTTAGGCCTCCCTACCTTTTTGTCCATATAAGCTATCTACTCCCAATTTCTGTCATTTTTTTCAAAGCATCCTGGAGATTCTAAAGGTGCCCATGTTTTGTAGATTCTGCTGGAGGGGACAAACAAATTAGCCAAAATATAGCTACATTTTGGTTTTCTGAGAAAAATATGAAAAAAGTGCTGCAGAAGAAAGTGTCTGTTTTTTTTCCTGAGAATGGCATTTATGAAAGGTTTGCAGTGCTGAAATCACCATCTTCCCAGCTTTCAGGAACAGGCAGACTTGATTCAGAAAACCAAATTTTCTAACATGGTTTTGGAATTTTAATGGAAGATAGCCCATTTTATCTATTTTTTGTGCTTTCAACCTCCTTCCAGTTTGTGGTGGAAATGGGTATGAAACCCATGGTGGATCCTGGAAAGCTACACAATTCTGAAAACTGGACAATTCTAAATTCAGCAAGGGATCAACTGTGTAGCTCCTTCCAGGTTCCCTCAAAGAAACCAAGTGTTGAAATTCAAAACAATATTGAAAATGAGTAGGAAAAAAACAGGCATGTGTGACATTCTCATTGCAACTTCTCATCATGATGGCTGATTCACAAAAGGTATAAATCATTACATCTGCTAGACCCTTCAGGTTGTGGGGATATATACGGTGTGTGGGTTTTCCAAGAACTCAAGGTACCCAGAGACAATAGTTTGTCACTGTGTACCGGGTATGGCGCTATTCATATGGTAAGATATAAATAGTGAAAAACCGGTATCAAGGAAACCTATGCATTTCTGAAATGGGCACAAGGTATGGAGTTTATAAGCAGGGATTATTTGCACATGTCTGAATTTGTGAGTACCCATGCTAGTATGTGAATTAGAGGTTATTTCTCAAAATCACTTCTTTCTTACACAGTGACTTACATTTGGAAGATGCAAATGCAAGAAATAGAATTCGTAATAACACTCGTTCTGCTATTCTGCCTTCCCCTAAATCTCCCAATAAAAATGGTACCTCACTTGTGTGGGTAGGCCTAGTGCCCGCAACAGGAAATGGCTCAAAACACAAAATGGATACATAAAATATTTCCACGCAAAATTCACCCATTTTTTGCAGAGTGTGGAGCTGTTGTTTTGGGGCCCTAGCTCAGCCAGCATCTAGGAAAACCTAGCAAATCTGTACATTTCTGAAAACTAGACACTTAGGAGAATCCAGGATGGGCTGACTTGTGTGGCTCTCAACAGGTTTTTTTACCCAGAATCTCTAGCAAACCTCAAACTTTGACTAAAAATAAAATAAAAAAAAATAATAATAAAAATAATTTACAATAAAAAAAAACACATTTTCCTCACATCTCTGTGATGAAAAGTTCTGAAATCTCCTAAGTCTCCCAATGAAAACGGTACTACAATTGTGTGGATAGGCCTGGTGCCCGTGACAGGAAACAGCCTAAAACGCATGGATACATCAC
Source organism: Pleurodeles waltl (assembly GCF_031143425.1). Classification (NCBI taxonomy): domain Eukaryota; kingdom Metazoa; phylum Chordata; class Amphibia; order Caudata; family Salamandridae; genus Pleurodeles; species Pleurodeles waltl. Next base: position 505,526,801 of record NC_090447.1, on the reverse strand, counting down.
CTTTTTTAAACTCACAACTGACCCAGTTTTTGCAAAATAGGTAGCTGTGGTTTTTGGGCTCTAGCTCAGCCGGCACCTAGGGAATCTTAGCACACCTGTACAGGACAGGGTGACTTGCATAGATCGCATGTTTTTTTTGTTTTTTTTTACCCACAATGCCCTGCAAGCCTCAAACTTTGCATGAAATCACACATTTTCCTGACATTTCTGTGATGGAAACTTTCGAAATCCAAAGGAATTCACAAGTTTCGTACCACCCAGCACTGCCCCACATGTGCTGAAAAAATGCTGTGTCACTTGTGAGGATGGGCCTTGTGCCAGTAAGAAGAACTTATCAAACCAAGGGCAACGGTAGCCCTTGTATAGGGACTCCTAGTGACATCGGTTGGATATGCTCCTGGGGCTCGCACTAGGCCCAATCACACAAGTGGTGCAGCATTTCTATCGACAGAAGTGAGGCAATGCTGAGTGGTAGGAATTTCATGGCTTCCAGGAGTTTCCAGTCACAGAAATGTAAGGAAAATGTGTCTAGTCAACATTTGTGGTTAGCATGGCATTGTGGGGAAGAAAAACGTGTGGGATGGATGCGAAGCACACCACCATGGATTCCCTCAGATGTCTAGTTTTCCAAACTGCCAGGGTCTGTTAGGTCTTCCCAGGTGAGAGCCTAACCCAGCCCAAAAAACGCAGCTGTTCGCCAATGCAAGTGGGATGAAACTGGGTGTTAGTCAAATTCTCCTAACCAATTTGTAAAGTCTACACCCAAAACAATTAAATATCCTCTTGCTTGTCACAGGAATTAGATAATTAAGTCTGCAGTGGAGCAAAAAGACTGTTGCCTCACTTTTGAGGGGGTAGGGTATGGCCATGGGGGGCAGACCTACCCCTACCAGAAAAAGGTAATCCCTGGTGTGTAGCTCTCCAACCCCTCCCACCACCCCAATACAAATTTAAAATAAATCCCTAGTGTCTAGTGGGCTTTCTGCCCCAGACAGGGTGCAGATGGGGTAATTGCCCCCAATTGTCACCCTGGGGTAGAAAGACTGTTTTGAAGGGGTGACATGGCCATGCCAGGCAACTCACTGATACAAGAAAAAAAAAAAAAAAAAAAACGAAAACATCCTTGGTGTCTAGTTGGCTTTCGGACACCCCACCGACTGCCCTATCTGCAGAAAGACTGTTCCACTTTATTGGGGAAGCGAGGGCACCGCTCACCTCATGCTGGGAACCCCCCCACCAATACAATTTTTTTAAGTGATCCCTCGGGTACAGTGGGCTTTCTATTCTAATCCCCCCGGGAGGGAGGGGGGCCTTGGCCATGTCCATGCAGGGCAGGCCACTCCCCTACAAATATTTTTTTTAAGTAATCACTGGGTATAGTGGCTTTCTGTCCCCCTTGAGCAGATAAGCCTAAAAATATGGCTGATCTTCACCCAGGGGGCAGCAAATGGGCAAAATACTCACCCCATAATGGGGGACGTGGCTCTTTCCCAGGGGGCCCACTGCCCAACATATGCTTTTTAATTGCAGGGATGTGTTTTTTTTGTGCGGGGACGGCCCCTTGGGCAAGGGTTGCCCCCCCCAAAGGGGGCCAAATACTTTTAGGTAGTTCTCTTCCTTGTTTTTTTTTGCCCCATGGGGGCAGAATCCACTAGGCACCAGGGATTATGTGTGTGTGAGAGAGTTTTTTGTGCGGGGGCAGCCCCTTGGGCAAGAGCCAATCCCCCAAGGGGGCACAATTTTATATGCCGTTCTGCCCCCAGCAGCTAATTATTTTTCAGCAGAATCCATTAGGCACCAGGGATTTTCCTTTTGTGTGTGTGTTTTTTTGTGCAGAGGGCATATTTTACGCCGCGGACAGTCTTGTTTTAGGCCCATCTTCACCAGAGACCACTAGACACCAGGGAAAATTTGTAACTGTTTGGTGGCGGGTGTTTCTCAAATGGCGAAGTGTTTGCATTAGTGATTATAACAGTTTATTTCTCTTTTTTGTTCTAGTTCAAAGCTTTTGCTTCTTTTGTTGTGGCTCGTTTTGGCATTGGTTGAAATTTACTCAAAAGGAGTATTGTTGTCATGCATGAATGACATGTTTTTAAGTGGTGTACTAAATGCAGGATTGTGTGTGAAATTGTCCTTAGATTTGTGCACAATATTTGTGTTGTCTTATGTCTAATATGCTTTTCTTTTTTCTTTTTAGTGGGATATCATTGGTGATTGCGGAGTCTGTGCAGATTATTTGCTGGTGAGTCTAGCTTTTTCAGGCAAGTGAGTTGCATAGTTTTTGAATACATAGCTCTTTGTAATAAAGCCACACTTAGTTTATTACTTATTTTAAACAGTGCTGGTTGTTGTTGGCTCATGTGTCACTTTACACTTCTTAGAAAGGATCATGGCTAGCCACAGAGTGACCGCTCAGCAGGTTGTTGGCATGCTTTTTGAGTCGTCTTCTGACCATGATTATTGGACAGACTTTGCATCTGAGGCAGTGGAGGAAGAGGGGGAATCTGGGAGTGAGTTTTCTGTCAGAGAGGAATCTTCTGATGAGGAACCCACTCTCAGTGCAAATGAAGGGCTTGTTTTCGAGGAGGACCTCGATGTGCCAATGGTGCAGAAGCCAGCGGTTGATAGGCTTCCCACTGGAAGACCGGACACCTGGGTTGCCCCAAACGGAGCAGCCACAGTTGCCTGCCTTTACTAGTCTTCCATGGTGTAGAGTAAATACAGAAAACTTTTTGCCTATAGATTTCTTTGAGTTGTTTATGGACGATGTATTTTTTGAAGAGATTGTTAACTAGACGAATTTGTATGCAGAGCAGTATTTGAGAGACAACGCTGCCAGACTTAGGCCTCAGTCTAGAGCTACCGATTGGATTCCCACAAATTTGGAAAAGATGAAAAGTTTCTTGGGTTTGACTTTTTTGATGGGGTTGAGAAAGAAGCCGTCACTGGCTTCTTATTGGTCTACTAGTCCCTTGATGGCAACGGCTATATTTCCTGCAACGGTGACTCGTAATCGGTATTTGCTTCTTCTACGGATGTTGCATTTTGTTGACAATGCTTTAGCCTTGCCACGAGATCACCCCGATTGTGACCGTCTTTTTAAGTTTAGGCCTGTCCTTGATCATTTTGTAGATCGGTTTTCAGAGGTCTATGTGGCAGGCAAAGAAGTAAGTTTGGACGAGTCTTTGGTCCTGTTCAAGAGTCGTTTGGTTTTTAGGCAGTATATTCCCAACAAGAGGGCACAGAACAGAACAAATTGCATCTGCTGTCAGAAAGTAGTACAGGATATGTTTATAATTTCTCGGTCTACACTAGTAGGGGTTCCAGTATTGACCCCCCTGGTTGTCCGCCCACCTTTTGGAGTTAGCGAGAAAATTGTGTTGAAACTTGGTAGATGACTGTTTACAAAGGTCACCATTTGCATGTAGATAACTTCTACACTGGAGTTCAGTTGTTCAAGGAGTTGTTCAGAGTGGACACTGTTGCTTGTGGCACAATCCGCTCTAACCGGAAAGGCTATCCAAGGGAGCTTGTCCATAAAAAACTTGAGAGGGAAAAGTGCAGTGCCTTGCGGAATGATGAGCTGCTACCTCTGAAATCTGTAGACAGGAGGGATGTGTGCATGCTAACTACCATGCGTGATGAGAGTACTTCACCTGTGGCTGTTTGGAGTCAAGTTGCTGAAGTGCGCAAACCTGTGTGCATTTTAGATTACAATATGCACATGGGTGGTGTTCACAGAGTAGATCAGAGGTTGGAACCCTACACTGCTCTTCGTAAGTCTTACGAGTGGTATAAGAAGTTGGCCATCCATTTGTTCAATCTGGCAAATTTTATTGCTTTTATAGTGTTTAAGGATTGTTCCCCTGAGTCAAGGATGAAATTTGTTAAATTTCAGGAGTCAGTGATAGAGAGCCTTGTTATGGTGGATCATGCAAGAGTTCCTAGAGTAGCAGTTGTGGAGGATGTGGCTAGATTGAAAGATCGCCACTTTCCTAATCAGATTCCCCCCACTCCCGAAAAAGACTATCCCACTAAGAAATGTAGAGTTTGTGCCCGAAGAGGTATCTGGAGGTAAAGCCGGATGTACTGCCCAGACTGTCCTTCAAAGCCTGGGTTGTGTGGCAGGCTGTTTCAGGAGTTACCAAACCCAAAAAATAAATGTTGGGAAATGCCATGAGCGTAAACTGCCCATTTTATATTTTCGTATGTTCTGTTTCACAGTTGGCATTACTGTCATGTATTCAGTTAGAGCAATTGTGTTTGTAGTTTTGTACTTATAATTAGTTAGTGGTTTCTTTCTTGTTTAAAAACAAAAAAGTGATGGCAGTGTGCGTGGGGTGGCAGGGTGACTCTTGGCTGGCAGTGCCAGCCAAACTCCATTCCACACTCTCCCATCAGCTTGTGTGATTGCTGTATCAGGCATGTGGGCGTATGAAAGTGATGGGCCCTTGATTGGTGCTGTCTGTTGATGAGAGTATTGTAATGTGCTGGGCCCGTGGCTGGCAGCGTGAATGGTCTTGTGCATGTCACGTATGAAAGGTGTGTGAATGGACTGTAAAGCGGTTGGTGCCTTGCCGTGGCTTTACAGCTCACGAGCTGTGAGTCATTGGTTCAGTTTTTTGACCTTTCAGTTATTAACAGTGCATTTCACTTTTGTGAAATCTCTTATTAATAAAATTTGATCTACTGAACCATAACTCACCCTTGTGCCAAATCCAACCAGTATGTGTGCTAAAAATGACAAAACCTGCTTCGCTGTAATCAGGTGTCGCAGCACACCCATAGCACGCTAGGTGTCTCGGGTTGGACCCCAATGATGAAGCATGTCACCAACTTGGTTGGTGGGTGAGGGGTCTTTTTAACATAACCTAAGTGCGTTTCTTTTCACAATTTGAGGGCTTGGAACATCACAAGCACTATATATCCTCACAAACAGAAGAGTCCAGCAGACGTAACGGTATATTGTTTTTAAAAATCTGACATTGCAGGAAAATGTTAGAGTAAAGCGTTGAGAAAAATGCCTGTATTCTTTCACCTCAATTTCAATTTCTTTTTTATTCCAGCTGTTATTTTCTGTAGGAAACCCTTGTAGGATCTACACAAATGATCCCTTGCTGAATTCTGAATTTTCTCTACTTTTCAGAAATGTTTAACTTTCTGGGATTCAGCATTGGTTTCACGCCCATTTCTGTCACTAACTGGAAGGAGGCTGAAAGCACAAAAGAATAGTAAAAATGGGGTATGTCCCAGTAAAATGTCAAAATTGTGTTGAAAAGTTGGTTTTTCTGATTAAAGTCTGCCTGTTCCTGAAAGCTGGGAAGCTGGTGATTTTAGCACCGCAAACCCTTTGTTGATGCCATTTTTAGGGAAAAAAAACACAAGCCTTCTTCTGCAGCCTTTTTTCCCCGTTTTTTTTTAATAAAAAAAAAAGAAATCACTGTATTTTGGTTAATTTCTTGATCTCCTTGAGGGGATCTGACAGTCTGGGTACCTCCAGAATCCCTAGGATGTTGGGGGGAAAAAAAGGACACAAATTTGGCGTGGGTAGCTTATGGGGACAAAACGTTATGAGGGCCTAAGCGCGAACTGCCCCCAATAACCAAAAAAAGGTCTGGCACCTGAGGGGAAAAGGCCTGGCAGCGAAGGGGTTAAAGTCAGAGAAAGAAAAACAAACAAGGGCCCTTGTAAGACAGCATCTGACATTTGACTTCCATCTTTGAATGCACAGCAAATGTGACGAGATAAGAAAAAGATTTAAATACCTGTTAACAGAAAGCAAGTTTGTGAAAAGATACGGAGAACACAGTTTAGGCAATGGGAGGGACAAACTCAACCTGGAGAGCCTAAAGCAAATAAAGCCAGAAAATGGACAGCCTCAAAGTGTGAGTTCCAAACCACAAAGCCAAATGTAATCAAGGGGTGGAATGCATATCTAGGTCAACTTTCTAAAAGTCCCCTCGATGTCTTTAGCAAACCAGACAGCAGTGCAGTCTGGTAGGCTGTGACCTACCAATGCGAAGCCTTGACAACTGGAAGCTAAAACAGGCCAAATCAAGCAGATAACAGACCTCTCTTAAATTGGGGCATTCACACTGCACTGTGCTTAAACAGAAGGCACTTTGTAAAACACATATTGCTGTAATGTCCAAGACATGTAGCGTATTTGTAAATTTTGTATGTCCTGCTACTACACACTCCTTTTCCCACATTCTATTTCTGAGAGATAGGCAATCATGCATTTTACGAGTGAAGGACTGGAAAGGTGTGCAGCAAAACGGCCTAAAACCAGGCCCTAGATATGGCTGAGCCATCACACATAGCACCCAAGTAGCTGCTAAAGAAAATGGGGAGGTAAGAAGCAAAGGTGTGTGGGTGAACAAAATCTCAGTCAACAATTCAATATGGACCACAGTTGTATTTTACACTAGATTTCAGGATAAGAAAATTGTGTCTCAGGTATAAGTTATAAAGTACTCCTCTGCACTAACATCAATTTACAATGTACACTACTGCCTACAAGGGAATTCAGGCTAGACTGCAGGCACACAATGCTCATGTTCTTGCTAATACTTACGGCATCCCAAAATATTCTAAGGATGATTCTATATGTTGTCCTTGCTTTGTTATTGTTGTAGTGGTATAGCAAAGGTACCACGGGGCAAAATGCAATCAAGGAAGGCTGTCCTCTACGTTGGATTTTGATTCTAAAGACAGTCACTAACGAGGAACAGTTGACCTGAGAGAGCATAGCTTATATAATCTATATTAACATAAATATCTATGAATTAATGTGTGATAATGCCGCATAGAAACTGTAATAGTAATTTTGCTTAAACGTGCACCTGAAATGTAATCACGGGGAGTGGCCGCCAATGTATACGTGAATTAATAATGATGACTAAAATGTTTATGTATTGTCATGTCGAATAGGTTTATACTAATTATTAATATTGGTATTATTAAATTTGTGCTGAAATCCTTATAGGCCTTAAGTTAGCATGAGTCGAAGCTTAGCTGATTGGCTCTCATATTGAATGTATTTTTTCTATCTTGCAGTGTGCTGACTCACAAAGAGACACAACCTTTCATATTTTTCTTCAAACTAGAAGACGAATGTAACCATGCTAGATCCGTTCCCATGAATTTTTCATTGCTTGTAGGGTGATGTTAAAACAAAATGAAACAGTGTAGATTAATGTAATGTACAAGGTCATTCAAACCGGTAAAGATAATGGAGCCACTGACCAAAAGATGTGCAAAGAATTACAGAAAGATGAAATCATACCGGACGTACCACCTCTGAAGATATCGAACGGGAGAACCAATCAAAGACTTGTAAAATAATATGGGGTGAAAGTTAGGTGACCTAATGTGCTTTCGGATAGGTTAAAGATAGTGGGGTATAACAAATGTCCACTAGAATTTTGGGGGAATGTACAACGAAAAAGGGATAAAAACCCATGACACGGGGAGCCATTTAGGTGGGTTAGGGAATGCTATTGATTTTATTATGTTTTTCAAAATTGGTATTTTTAATTGTTTTACATGAAGCCCAACATGCTAATGCTAATCAGTGGTTAGGACAGGTGTTCATTAAACTGATGCAAATAGACAAACGACCGAATCTATGCTGTGTTGAATTGCCGCGTTATTGACATTCTGCTAAAACTGATCTATGATTACACCGTGTTACGTTCTGATGTTTGTGATTCTCGCCTTAATGAAATCCTACCAAAGTTGCCATATCGTGACTATGCTATTATGTTTCTTGGTTTTGAGATTAACGCACCTGCTCTTAGATTTGTAAACAATAGGGAATAAAACTCAAGAAATTCTACTAAACTGGTGTGGTTATTCATGGCTATAAGGTCATGGTAGAGCTTTGAATTGATTAATGACTTTGAAATGTGTTGTTATGATAAATATTGATAACATTATTGACGTATTGATTGACATATTGATCAACTATCTCGTCCTAAGGTGTCTCAACTGGGTCAAAAGATTCACTGGCCTAAAACGAGTCCTGATGTGTAATAAATTATCATAAAGGGACGCATTAACAGATCCCTCTCATACCTGGGACTTAAGGGTATTGCGTCTGCTGTACGAATGACAGCTATGCCCCCTGACAAAATTAAAGGGCCCACTTCACGTGAGTAGCTCCAAATATGCCAGATTTAGACTTAGCATAATTTCTGTAATGTGAAATTTCCGGTGCTATTTATCCCCAATAGAATGGTTAGGGGAGAAAATGTGTTGCTGAGAGATAAAATGTTCTCTTTGAACAACATATTTTCTTATCAAGCAAGTCTTTTGTTGTTAACACGTATGCAAATTGAATTCAATGGATGCCCCTGCATGCAATTTCAATGCAGGATACACACCAACAGCATTCTGCATAAAGCAGGTAACAAAGGAAACTTTTCTACCAAAACACAAAAAGCAACCACAAAAATAATGACTGCATAATGAAGGGAGGAACTATTCGCACCCAGTAATAAATTAAAAAGCACAGAAATTCTTCAGAGAAACTTAACTGAATGAGGCAGCTCCTGATGCCCTTTGAATGCTAATCGTATTTAAATAACTAGGCAGGAACTATTATTCTTTGAAGAGAAAAGTATTTCCGATCAGTGAGATGCGGGGTCTCCACGCAGAGAAGTAAGCAAAATGGGGATGTAAGCCAGAGATACTCATATCAATGGAGTGTATTCTGGAAAGTTTGGCATCACATTTTAAAACAAGCCAATGTAATTTAGAAAATTCTCAATAGTATAAAACCTATAACATTTTTATCAATTTGTACTTATTTGCCTAACTCGTAAAACGACAGTATACAATTTCCAACTTTATACAGGATCATAAATACGCATGTGAAAGCCCGATTTGGTCCCTTTATTCCTTGAATGTTTATGCCTAATAACATTGAATGTCACAACTGATTCAGGAATATAGAAGAAATAAGCTATGGAAAAAAATGGAAAATGAAAATGTGCAAAAAAAATAAAATATTACCTCATGTTGACAAAGTTTCCCCAAACAGCTGAAAAAGAAAACAGAAAAATTACAGTTGTGCTGAGCATCATTAGCACAAACAAAAGTTAAAAATAACACAATTTTTCAGCTTCTCAAAATGTTACAATAGTACAGATTCGCTGAGAAAAGGCGATCTACATCACTGCTCAAACAACATGTTTTTGTGGTGCCCCCACCACAGAAGCCATCTCTGTCCAATGCAAGAACCTACAGATTGTACATCAACTCCACAATATATCATGCCTTTTGCCATTCTAGGACCATCCAGTCTACTTATTCCCCAATCACTTAAACGCAATATAAATATTAGTGTCATAAATACTATTAATATTACTATTTCTTTTTTATTATTTAAAATAGCAATAACTTTTTACATAATCCGCAATCCAACCAAGTTGTAAAAAAGCTGTATTTATGTAATTTTCGTAACATCGATAATGAAATCAAAGCAGCATGGACCCTCCTGTGACTTAAAGATGTGCCCTCAGATGTATCACTTTCAGCAGCAGTCTAATAAACCGACTAACCCACCTTACATCCAGAGACCTGATGAGCAATCAAAACAATTCTCAAGGGCTTTTTCATCCTCGAGACATGCCACTAGTCAGCTCACAGTTCATTCCAAGCACTATGAATAGCAGAATACCGACTGTGCCAGGAAAAGAGAAAGGTAAAAATAAAGGAGGCCCAGTCGGAGAGAACAAAATCTAACTGGACAGAGTCATAGAGGTAGGGTACTGAGAGAGTGAGCAACATGTGAGCAGCCTAATCATACAAACTAGAAGAACATACGTTTCTGCCCATTTACATTTTCCACACAGGAAATAACGGTCAATAATGTTTGGTAAGACTAGTATACATATTTTTCAATGTACGGCATTTCCTCTTTATGAGCGAGCAAGTGCTCCGTCCATTCTGTAATCTCTCTTTGGACTTGAAACCACACCCATGCCACATCGGTCACTTACATTGGTTCGTGGGCTTTTTTTAAAATCCGCTTGGTTTCATTTGTGAAAGGCATGCATACGTCATGCCTTTTCCGGTGTTTAGCCCACCTATACAGCACCGGTAAACTACCAAAAACATACGAGGTTCGATGTTTTCAGCCTGGAGTCCGGACTGTTTATTTTCCACACAGCGCGACCATACTGCGTTTTTTTTTTTTTTTGCTTTACAACGCTAATAGCTCTAACTCTAACAAATGCGAGACCCGTTGCATTGAAAATGCTTGTTCTGTGTAAGCAGGCTGTGAATACATTTAGATCGTGAGGGGAAGCTTGCGCCGATTCCACAGTACTAGACACTGGCATGACCAGTAATAAGTAAACATATATGTATCTTCAACCTTTTATTGGACCATACAAGACACTGTCTTCTGCCAGGAGGTAAGAATGACTTTGTCAACTTCTGAAAAACTAACTCATGCTTACAGGAAATCTCTTTTCACCTGCGTTCACAGATCTATGTCACCCAGTGAGCAATACCCGATATGTTTTAAATAAAATGCGACATCATTTGCTGGGAAAAATAACTCTCTCATCATACTTTGATTATAATTTCTCACCAAGTAGCTACCATCCACCTTTACAACAAAGCAAATCTGCATCCACATTAGAAATCACATAACCAGACTGGCTATTCCACCACTCTGACATTTTACTGGTAGTTTCAAGGCTAGGAAGTTTCTTTCAGAGTTGGATCAACTACAATGCCCAAATCATGCCATGGTAGTACAATTCTTGTGGTGCCCTCCTGCAGTGTGGGACTTGTTTAAAAACATTTGTCAGGGATGGTTTTGTTTACCAGTCTTGTCCTGCTCCCAGGAACCCAGACAATACTTTTAATTTGTTACACTAACTTTTGAGATTACTTTTTAGTAGGAGGAGGCAGTCGGCACCTTTTATGCACTTCCTGTATGTCACTGCTCATCCTGGTCATCTGTTTCCTTAGGTAACAGTTCCTTTATCATCAACTGGTTATCTCATTTACTAAGCTCATCCTCTTCAATCCTAAAATACCTACTTACAGACCACATTCTATTTTTTCCTTCAAATCCAATCAGAACACTCCTTGTGTAGTATTCTGGGCACTTTGTCATGCTCATTCCAGCTCACCTAACCCATAAAGGCCCACATTTTTAAAGAGTGGTCTCTGCATAACATTCTGCAAGGGCTACATAGAGCTACACCATTCTTGTGAAAAAGACTCAGGTTTAACAAGCATTGGCAAAGCCAACAGATCTCGCCTAGGGGCATGCTATTGGCTTTGTCAATCAGGCAGGGGCATAGGATACACTAAATTTCTTGGAGGGGGGGCGGGGACAAATTTGTACTTTCCAGTGACTATATACAAATCACCCATTGTGTGAGAGCCGCACGCTTCATACAATCGCATAGCTAAAAGTGAAATTTTGAGAAAGGCAGGCAGGTAATCATAGTTTGCAAGTATGTTTTATTGTTAATTACATTCCCAAAGTAGTAAGACCAAATGTGGAAAAAAAATCTTTATGAATCTTGCATCTTCATGCACAAAGCAGACAAAGGTAGGACAAAAAAAAAAAAGAAAGAATACACAAAATACTCTTAGCGACATTCCTAAACCTCAAAAAGCAATTGGACTAATTAGAAATTATCTATTCTTGCTGCAGGCAGCTTTAATAGAATTATGAAATTTAATTTGAAAAGCTAAATATTTTCTTGCTCCGTTCAGTGCGGAGGACAAATTCTCTCTCTATTGTCCGAAGGTCAACTGAGTCCACCATCTCTTTATATATGTTGCACATGGCAACATGATTCAGTCTTTTCTAGAACACAATTGATCTTAGCCAAGTTTTCATTTTGGTGGAGATCACTAAAGCGTCTCTCAGCTTCACAAGAAGATACTGGAATAACCAAAAGAATCTGTAGTAGCTTCTCAACCTGTGTTTTTTAGTATTGCACAGGAAAAATGTCAAAAATGCTTACAGTTTATAAATGTAACACTTAATAGGTGATTTGGTCAGGTTTTAACTCTTAATTATGTCCTTTCAAAACTGTCATGGCATAATTGTTAGTCTGGTTCCTTGACAAATGAGCACTGCTTTGGCTGAATAGCCTACTTGGTAATTGAAATGACCAACATTATTCTTTGTGTGGATGCATGTATTGGGTATAATAAAAACTTTGCATTTTAACTACTGGTCAAGTGAAGTTTTTCACTTTCATCCACAAGCCTTTTTGCAAATGAAAAACCAAAAGAGATCTAGTTACTCAACAATGACACATCATTACACTGCTGTTTATACTGATCTATTCAATTAATACATTTTCAGGAACAGGGAAAACAGTAAAATACCAGGATGCCCAACCGGTATGATAATTGGGGGGGATTTCCGACAAATTCTGGGGTCATAAGCTGGAAACCCAAAGGAGCTAAATTGAGCACTTGTGGTAGTAGGAAAAGAAAGAGTCAATGAGAATCAGCATTGAAGTCACCACACTTTAGGTGCTCTAGTGGTGGTGTGCCCACTGTTAATTTGAAATGTCATTGGACCAGTTGATAACTGTCGGGCACTGAGGCGTCCAAACCTAATCGAATGGCTGGAGAACTTTCTGAATCTTCTTAAGCTTTAGCTAAGCCACTTCTGGATAGTCAGGAGGTCAGGCTATACACTACTGTAAGCCTACTCATGAGTTCAGATTTAGGAAGGAGCTATGTGGGTCTGCAGTGGAGAATACACAAGATCCAACAACTTTGAATCTGATCCCTATGCAAAAGTTTAGGGCTCAAGGTTTGCCAAGAAGCCATCGTAGACCATTCTGTACCAACCATGTGGTCACATACCACCATTGCCCCCACCATCCTGCTGAAGTGACTTCTGCCCGGACCAGAAGTGCAGGGCCATTATAGGTAGCTCATTCGCATGCTAATGGCCCTGCAAATCAGAACAGAAACAGCGAAAGTTCTTGTGTCCCCTGTGTCCTTGCCACTCAAAAAACCTTGGTGGTGGTGGTGGTTGGGGGGGGGGGGGGGGGAAGAGGGGGTGAGGGGTATGGGGTGGGGGGTTGGGAATGTATCCTCATGTCCCCAACACTTCTTACGCCCATGCAATCAGGTGGGGTGGGTAACAAGAGAGGGAGCAGGTGACTAACAGCAGTTACAAAAAATAACGCTATGAGGCAGCCCCCGCTGGCACCTTCAGTAAAATTTTTGTTTTTTACTTCTGGGAGGGGAAAACAAAACACAGAAGTAGAGATGTTGTTGAGGTGGGGGCGTGGTTGAGTAGGAAATGAGAATAGGAGGGCGGGAGGGTAGAGGAAGACTTTAAAAAGTGCTATGCCGAGGCCAGATTTTGCCGTTTCGTATCACCTTTAAAAAAAAAAATAATAATAATAATAATTTATAGTTTGTGAATAACAGCACGAGCAGAGGCGGACAGCAGAGACACACTAATTCAATTTACTTAATCTGTGCTTGGCCTATGCGCCGATGCATGGTGAGCACAGCCCAGTTAGAAGGGAGTAAAGAATGACAACGCTGCAAACGAATGCTAAGTATCGGGCTCGCTCCCAGTCCATTATAGAACACAATAGTCTTACAAGCTAGAGCACATGCAGCAAGGCCCAAAAACTCTTTCAAGGTTTCTTTTCACCTAAAGGCCATGCAACATCAAAATCGCTCTGGCACAGCAATTTAGTGAATCGCAAAATAATCTGCACCGTATTTCAAGCTGCAGCTGCTCTTTGCATAGACTTCCACAAATTACGTTAATCTTTTTAGGAGCATCATAAGTCAGAAACGGAAAAAATACTGTTCCTTTCCCAAAACATGTCAGTCTATCACACTTAAACATAGCCAAGAAGTGCAAAACTAACTTCATGCGTTCATGCTCGTCAAATAGTGGCACTGTGCATGAGACAACATGGTCTTCCAAACTCAGAATTATATTAAGGACGTTTTCACAAACCAGTAGTAAGGTTTGTCTAATACAGAATGCAGAGACAATCAAGCCACAGAGTCATACGTCCTGTTTTTCTAAGAACCCACACGCAGAACAGCAAGTGACGTGACTGTCACGGGGAGTGCATTAAGGGAGTTGATCAAATAGGTGGAGGAAACAATGTAAGATGTGCCTGTTTGAACACACACAAGAGTTTTTGAAACCCAATTATCATAAGCAGTAAAAGCACTTTCTGGCTTGCTCCATCATCATGCAACTCAAATCTGAAATATATCAGCTGGACGTTACACAACAGTGGCACCTCTGCGGTTGGTACATAGCTTTTTAAATTCCACCCCCCTTGGCAGAGGAACATTTTCTCACGTTTGTGCAGTACTCGAACAATAGCCTATGAAGAGGAGGGTCAAGCGCATTAGTGACAGCTTAATGCTATGGTACCATGCTACAAGTTTATAAAGAAAAATGGCCTGCTTTCTCACGCAGTCCAAAAGTCCCTAGATCTAGTGAAAAAACATAGGAATGAGAAGTCATCACACCTAGGTCCCATCTTTGACAACAATAAAATTACATTGCTGGAGCAGCTCATGTGAAACCCAGTGCCTAGCAAGACAGGTAATACACAGTGTCCTATCATTTGGTGCTTGCTTCAGTTTAATTCTCTCTCATGACAGTTGTATGCTTCACTTCCTATTACAGCTACCAGCCTCTCATACATCCGCCCAAATGTGTTCGAGGCAGAGAAGACAATCTGAGGGACTGTCCTTCAAAACATTATAAACATAAACAGGTTTAAGAGGCAAAACTGTTGGAACACCAACTTTTGTTCACACTGTATTTTGCTAAGTTTACTTAATCAAGATGTGGTTTAATGCACTAATTAACCGATTAACAAAATATATAAGTTTTATAGGATATCGTCTACCTGGTCCCACCACAACACCTGAAAAAAAATCCCAGTAACCAATTAACAGTTATAGCTGTCACAAAACCCCATGTCATGTGAAACGACATCAACTAGCCACGGCAACAATAAATCCTCTGCATTCTTTAGATTACGAACCGCACGGTACCCACAACCAGGCACAGTTGATATTGCATGCAACTTGGATATCCACTGCTTCAAGCACATTACATTGCACTATTTTGTCCTATTATTCCATGTGCGATTTACATTATTTGGTTAATATATGCACCGTACACTTAAGTGCAGATTTACGCAAGACACCTGTGGCAGGACATTCCACCTTTACTGTGGCTGTAAAAACTGTATCATACGATACACAAGCTCAACCTTCTTATTTCCTTTTGGTCAAACAGTCTAAGCCTATCACAGTCTAAGAGACTTGGAAAGCCAACGTTCCATTTCAGTCCAAGTACCCGGTGTACTGGTCAGTGGGAAACACCAGAAAGCTCACCTTTGATAGCACTAGGTTGTCCTTACATCTGCGGTCTGCAGAGGAATTAAAATAGGCTAAATGATTAGAAACTGCCAACCTAGGGGCCTCTGGCTGTCAATAGGAGTTTGGGGCTTGACACTGAGGCGTTATGAAGGACAACAGAGGCCACAGTAGCAGGTGCCTGTCCAAAACCTCTAATATTCCCACTACTCTCTTGGTCACAAACAGAAAGTCCCTATGCCTCCACCCATGCTTGTATAGAAGGTGCAGATCACAGATTCCCCTTAACAGTCCCCGGGCCACACTTCATTTTCTGATGGTTGTAATATACCTGTTCTGTACGACAGCTAGGCTTACACTGTTGCTGCCCGTGCTACACTTGTTTTTATGAACCTTTTAGCTTCCAACTCGGCTGTATCTTTTCATTGTGCAATAGGAAGTTTTGCTGTGTACACTGCTGATCACAATTTCCACTTAATTGTTGGAGAGCAAGGTGGGGGCTTGCAGAATGGAATATCCCTCCTGCCATGGTGATCTTTGAGTTTAGCTCCAAACAGACAGGCCTTAACTTTCAACTTGCCATGCAAGGAATATTACAAATTTATAATTAAACACAGCATTACATGTCCACCCAAAAATTGTGTAAAACTGTGCAATTTACCAGAAGCAGCAGCCATTTCATAGCTGCCTCCCTCCAACTGTACAATTTACACGAGCTGCAAGTGCACCGCTGTAGCCTTACTGGACAATTTTCAGGCAGCAAGTCAAAATGCTCTAAGAAAATGCACCCCTACTTAGCACATAATTATTGCTAACATCCACCTCATCTTTGTTGCTGGTCCTACTGTGGCCCAGTTTCCATTCTCTTCATTGTAGAAGACGTCAAACTTTTGCCCGATAATTAACATCCACATGAAGAGACCGAAGAAATGTAACTTCCAAGAAAAAGTTTTTACCCAGGAAATCTTTCCCAAAATGTGCTTTGACTGATGTCCAACAGCACTTACAAGGGTTAATATCTAAAGTCCAGATGCAGAGTACACTATCCCAGCAAGTGGTGTGGGATCTTTTTTCCTGGGCAGGAGGCCAAGTAGGAGAGTTGACACAGCTTATTTTTCCTCAAATATAATATTCATCAAAAGTATCAAAGAGTAAATTATCCTGTCTGCTATCATCAACCTGAGCAAATTCCTTACGGTTAGTTTCTAAAGTAATAAATGGCCAAGAAATGAAATGTTATGTTCAAAGCAACAAGTACACTATAGTTCAACATATGAGCCAATGTCAATATGTTAAATGGGAAAATATTCTATTGTACAAAAAAAAAGCCTGGCACAATCTATCATTAAATACAGATCTGCTTGATGTTCGTCCAAGAAGCATATTACTGTAGGAAGGCTCCACAAACTGTAGATACTACAGGAACCTCTGAACACTTTCCAATAGTCTAACCCTATAAGGCTCCAGAAGGATCAGTGAGGCGCAGCACACAAGTCAGCCCAAATGATAGGGACAGACGTTTCTTAGTACTGCTCTATGACGGCTGGCTGTCACAGAAACACAGGAATGATTTCCACAGGAGAACTGGGAACGGGACACGAGTTTTTGCTATCAATTGTATCTTCTCCATGTTTACAAGACTGGAAGTGGACAAGAGAATCTGGTATACGGGAAGATTAAAGAGCAAGTCAGTTGCACCAGAGCCAATGGAAAAGCAGGGACAAGAGGCAGTGGGGAAAAACAAGGACAGAGTTTGTAGTTCTACAGGTGGAAACAACTGTTGTCACTCAGATTGTTATAACATCCACCCACACCTCACTTCCTGTACCCATTCCTGTAGCAGGTGGGAATGGATAGGGGTGGGCTCAGTGGATGTTACCAAGAAGCAGGATATGGCAGAGGCTCTCTTCCGCCTGCATTGGACGTATCTAATAGCTTCAAAGTCAGTTTCAAGCTTACAGATCGGTGTCTTCCCGGACACATTTTAAAGCCAGTCCCTTGCTGGAAAAACGAGCTAATGTTCAGAAGGTTCTGTCAAGAAAACAGTTACGTTGCCCTAGAGCTTTTTTAACACCAGAGAACACTGCCTTATAGACGTGCCCCCTCCAAAATAAAGCTAAAGAGATCTATGTGCAGGTCAAACCATATTTTTAGCATCAATTAAAACTCGGCTTCGAGCTGCTTCTCCGAAGCGTTATCACTGCACACAAAGCAGAAATACAATGTTATTTGTTCCGCAGTGCTTAAGTGGTGCAGCAAGTAGGAAGAGCGAACAACATTTAAATGTACCCAGCCCGAGGAACTCCGAATTTGGAAGCTAATAAGCCAGCTGAACACGTAAAACAATGATTAATGACAGGAGAAGCATGCTGCTATTAAAGGGCAAACAAGTGAAGTGTCAGAAAACGAACAGGAGGCACAACACGACAGGCAACTCCCCAATATCAGTTGGCCGATGTCAACAGAGTACAAAACAGTGACTTAAGTGCGTGAAAAGTAAATTAACCCTACCTGAGGGAATACTCTCAGTAGTCTATCAAATAACCAGAGCTCTCATCTAACACACTTGAGTAAAATAAAAACTTTTCAGTTATTCACTTAAGCACCTAGGAAAGGAAAACATAATTCCGAAACACAATCAGCGTTAAAATGATAATCTTAAGAGTGAATTTTAAAAAGTTAAAAAAAATGCAAGGGAAAAAGAAAAACAATAATATAGCCAGAAAGAATAATCTGACTATAACAGTGCACTGTGGATGTGGAGGGCTTTATCCTGCATAAAGACTCTGGGAGGACCTGGCCTCTGCCAGTCTTGCTTTATTAACCATAGGGAAGGATAAACTCTGCATGCAAACCAGAACATCGCCTGATTCACCTTGTTGTGGCCTCTTGCTATCTTATGCATTCTCCCCACCACCTTAATGTTCCCTGCTTCTCAGCAAGTGAGTGAGGTCATTGTACGGTTGGAATGTTGACAGTGTTTGGGCTTGAATGAAAGGACAATTAGAGTGTGGAAGGATGAGTGGCAGGATGCTACTCCTGGTGGGGCTTTATCCTACTACTCAGCTAATAAACCTACTTTGTTTACAAACTACAAGCATCTATCATAGATTGCAACACTGGTGACGATTTAAGGAAGAACCAGCGCATGAAAGAAGAAAACAACTGATCCTACAGAAAATCTGAGGATCTAGATTGCAGAGGAAAACCAAGAGAAGAGATTGAAAATCTAAGAGAAAAACGTAAAAGAAAAGAAACTGAAGATTGAAGTGAAGAACGCCCTGGAAGCCCCAACGGTGTCTTTTCTACCAAAAAGCCAGTACTGAACAGAAGTTATAGGGCGTGTGACCTGTTTAACTTCAAGGCAAGCTGTTTAATCTACTAGGTGCACAGCAAACAGAAGTGCAGTGGCCTGCAGCTTGAGAAGGTGGTCTGCTCAGCTGTGCACGAAGCCATACCGGTTGTACCTGCTTGTATGGACTGGGTATATTGAAGAAATGGTCTGCTGAACTGCATGTGTACAGAGTTAAAAATGTATGGCATTGAACATTTGGCAACCTAGTGGAAACGACTGGTGTCAGCATTTAAACACTATCTGAAAAGATATCAGTAAACCTGCGCAGCAGCCACTTGAAGCGCTGTGCTTATGGGCACACATAGTGAATAACATTTACAGTCTACCTGTTGACTGGGTTGCCGAGTTTCTCCGCCCCCTATTCTACAAGAGAGATTATTGGGTACCTGATCTGATTCCAGGAAGCTTTCTGAGAGAAGGACTACAGCGCCAACCTGGCACATGGGAACAGCGCATGGCCAGTGGATAACGTGTGCCAATTTTTCGTATGGGGATAAAGAACTGTGAGTGCCTTTAAGTGGAATAAAATGTACAGTAGCAACGTATTCAGATGAGAAATCGTTCACCGGCTTGGAGTATTTGAATATTTTCCAGAGAATAATTTAACTTTAGATATACTGTCATTTGCATTTTACTCAATACCATACATTGCTTGAGTATATTTTTCAATACGGCTATACTGGATTTTACAGATGCGTTGGGTTGAATTGAGTAAAGTTGAGTCGTGGCATGTATGTTATGCATGGGAGGGGCGCCCTTAATGCTATTTTAACCTGACATTTTGCTTACCATATTTTGCGTGTGTATATTGGGCTGAAGTTTTAAAGCCATGCTTGATTTTAGAGATGTATAATTTGAGGATGCTAGAGTCACATGCAGAGTGACCTTTTAATGTTGTGATATTAGTATCTTAATCCATATTTGCCATTGTGTTTTTAACCATCCTTCCTAAAGGGTTACGGATGTGGGGGCAGCGTTTTAGGCCCAGTGTTAAGGGGGTAAGTGTTTACATCTCAATGCAGTAGAGGGTAGTTGAAACCCTGGTCCTGTTTGAGCATAGGGTGATGGTGGTATGTGATTGCACCCCAATGCCGTAGAGGTTAGAATCGCTGGTTCTGTTTAAGTGAATGGTGATGGGGTACATGTTTACGCCCCAATGCAGTGGGGTGTAGGCGAGACCCTGGTTCTGTTTAGGTGTATGGTGATGGGGATATGTGATTACACTTCAATGCAGTAGAGGTGGAAGAAACTCTTATCCTGTTGAGTATGGAGTTGTGGAAGGCAACAGGCTTGCCCTGTTATAGTGTGTGTGTGATGTGGAGGGGAACAAGTAGTTAGTGTTCTCTGCTGGGTGAGCAAGAACGTTTTGAGGTATTTGTGCACTTGTATTGTGAATTTGTGGAATGTATTGATTAACTGTGTTTTAGCATCTTAAATCCCATTGGAGTATTGAAGTTAAGCAGAGAGTGGTTAACGTGTTTTGTTTATTTCAATAAGGGACTCATACTTTTGAAGGACTGTTGATGGGGATGTTTTGCCTTTTTCTGTTCTGTTGAATATTTAATTGTTTTCATAAGTGGGAAGATGTGTTGTGGCCTCTGAATTTGTGGAGTGTATTGATTAACTGTGTTTTAGTATCTTACATCCATTGGAGTATGGAAGTTAAGCAGACAGTATTTATTAACCTGTTCTGTTATTTCGATGGGGTGGTACTCAATTTTGAAGGATGGTTGATGGGGGTGTTTTGCCTTTTTCTGTTCTGTTGAATATTTCATTGTTTTCATAAGGGAGAAGAAGTGTTGTGGCCTCTTGCTATCTTATGCATTCTCCCCACTACCTTAATGTTCCCTGCTGCTCAGCGAGTGAGTGAGGTCATTGTATGATTGGATTGTTGACAGTGTCTGTGCCTGAATGAATGGGCAGCTGGAGTGAGAAAGGATGAGTGGCAGGATGCTGCTCCTGGTGGGGCTTTATCTGTAACCTACAACTAAGCTAATAAACATACTTATTTTTTAAACTATGAGCATCTCATAGATTGTAACACACCTTCTCCAAATAAAAATGAAATAAAGTTGATGTATGTTCCTGTTGGACTGGTTGCCATAAGTTGGGTATGGAGCATACTCATTAACCAATCTTGCTGACCACTCTTTGGCAATACTTCAAACTGGCTTTGTTGGAAGATTTTGCACATTTTCTTTTCAGTTGCTATTTGTGATGAACGTAGGATCTTTATTATTGTTCTTTTCTTTCTCCATTTGTAGCGTTTGTTCCATGTCATCTTCCCAACGTCTGGATTTTGCAGCTCGATGTTTCGATTTTAGAGCTTTGAAGCTTTTCAGTAACAGAATGCTTGGCAGATAAAGTAATTACCACCTATGAATGATAGAGGCTTGAAGAACTTCTCATTTATCTTACCAGAGGAGCAGCGGGAAAGGAAGCAGCTGAATCAAAAAAGATTCTTCAGAGGACCACGACCATTCCCAAAAAAGGTCTTTGCAGCTATATTGTCCATAATCAGATTTCCCTCAAGTAAAACTAAGGTGTTTTTTTTCCAGACATTCTTAAGGTTTAAAAGACAACACATAGGGGGTCATTCTAACTCTGGCGGGCGGCCTCCCCCGACAGAACACCGCTCCGCGGTCTAAAGACCGCTGCGGCGATTCTGTGTTTCCCGCTGGGCTGGCGGGCGACCGCCAGAAGGCCGCCCGCCAGCCCAGCGGGAAACCCCTTCCCACGAGGAAGCCGGCTCCGAATGGAGCCGGCGGAGTGGGAAGGTGCGACGGGTGCAGTTGCACCCGTCGCGAATTTCAGTGTCTGCTAGGCAGACACTGAAATTCTTTGTGGGGCCCCCAGGGGCCCCACGACACCCCATACCGCCATCCTGTTCCTGGCGGGCGAACCGCCAGGAACAGGATGGCGGTATGGGGTGTCAGAATCCCCATGGCGGCGCAGCAAGCTGCGCCGCCATGGAGGATTCCATAGGGCAGCGGAAAACCGGCGGGAGACCGCCGGTTTTCCCTTTCTGACCGCGGCCAAACCGCAGCGGTCAGAATGCCCTGCGGGGCACCGCCAGCCTGTTGGCGGTGCTCCCGCCGACCCTGGCCCCGGCGGTCCTTGACCGCCGGGGTCAGAATCACCCCCATAGTCCCTAAAACTAAGGATCTTCATACTCACTAGTAAAGAAGCAAATGGGGTTGCATACGTCAACATAAGATGGAGGTGAGCCTCTGCTCACATGGTGTGAGAGCTTGCATGCTGGTTACATTTCATCGGTCCTACAACAGAGAAGGCAACCAGGCTTCTTATCACTTATCAGACTACATAAGTTGTCTATAATTGGTACAAAATCAAGCAAGACGGCCAATACGGATTCCTGCTTTGGGCTTGAGGAGGTGCACTGGGACTCTGTCCCAATAACAGTCTTGGGAATCAGCTCATCTTTTTGCGAGTCCTACATAGAGCAGTACTCTGGACTAATCAGCTCTTCAGAATCCCGAGTGCATTTATAGCATTCCCTGTCCCACCACCTTACAGCATAATATGAAGATGAACTTGGTATTAATCTCTCTAAGAGCAACAGAAAGTTATGATAACCTGAACCAGACATCTTTACCACGCTAGAGAAAGTGAGCTCTATACTAGGGAATGGGGTTCACCTATCTTAGCAGCCTAGCTCAGAGGGATACAAAGGGAGCAGAGAATAGACTGCAGGTTCAAGATGCACTGCAGACAAACACTAAAACTCAACTCTTCAAATAAAAAACAATGTGCATGGTTGCATTAGAGGAATGGTGAAGAAGTACATAGTCTTCTGCCCATAGACATTTAACTAATGGGAACTCAAACCACTAATTGAGTCATGCCTAGGCACAAGATTAATCTCAAACACACCACAGGCACAAAACCAAATAAATGATGGGCTTTCACAGTTCAACATGGGTAATAAAATGAATGTGTAAGATAATGTCCCTTTTCGCATGATCACCCCCCCATTTTTTAAACTAATGTATTGTTTTTTTGGAGTCTGTACACTTGGTTTCTGCTAACCAGGCCCTAGTGCATGTGCTCTGAGACCTCAAAGACTTGTCAAATTGGTTAAAAATTATAATTGGTCCATTTAACATACCTATAAGTTCTACATGGTGGTCAAGGATTGTCAGTTAAATTTCACGTAGGGGACTGCCGCACCCCCTACATCACCACTAAAGTGACAATGCAGAGACTGTCTTCAGGCCTACCCCGTAGCCTGAGCGTGCAGTTTTAACCTGTTGGGGGCCTTGGACGAGGTGATCTCCTCCAAGGCACCAGTTCCCGGGTGCCTTGGACGAGATCACCTCGTCCTGCACCCGGGGGAGCACTAGCGCTCTCCCCATGGGCCCCCCACCCACACACCCCGGTCGTGGATGGAAGGGGAATCCCTTCCCCTTCCACCCCTCCTCGGCAATCCGATGACGTCAGCGCGCTCACAGAACGCCGACGTCATCAAATATTGCTGAGGGACGCGCTGGAAGCCATTTGCTTCCAGCGCATCGGGGAGAAAGAACTTGAAGGTAAGTCCTTCCCTCTTTGGGGGTTAGTGGGGGGGGGACCAGACACGGGGGAAAGGAAAGGGTTTTTCCTTTCCCCCTGTGCCTGTTTTCAGTGGATTCCTGCTCCACGATCGCAGGCAGGGCCCGCGAGGAATCCCCACTAGCCCCCAGGGATTTGTTTATTTATTGGATTTTGGGAGCGACCCCTTGGTCAAGGGTCGCTCCCATAGGGGGGCTATTTTATTTCGTATCTGCATCCATGTGGGTGGGGGGGGGGGCGCAGGGGGGGGGGGGGGGGGTTGGCAAAATCCACTAGACACCAGAGATTTCATTTTACATATGTATTTTGGGAGCGACCCCTCGGGCAAGGGTTGCTCCCTTCTAAGGGGGGCTATTTTTTTTTATCCTATTCCGATTTTTCGGCTGATCTGCTCCCGGGGGGGGGGGGGGGGGACCACTAGACACCAGGGATTTCATTTTACATATGTATTTTGGGAGCGACCCCTCGGGCAAGGGTCGCTCCCATGGGGCCAATATTTTTTTTTTATATGTTTCGCCCCCCCGGGCTAGATCGGCCATGTTTTTGGACGATCTGGCCCACGGGGGTCGAAACCCACTAGGCGCCAGGGATTGCGTGGTGTGTGTGTTTGGGGGCACCCCTTGGGCTAGGGTCACCCCCCAAAGTGGGAAAAATTTTGTATTGGCTATCTCTGCCTATTTTTGTAGGCCCATCTGCCCCAAAGGAGGGCAGAAACCACTAATACGCCAGAGATTATTTTTTTTGTTCCCCTTTTTTTGTTTTGTGCTGGGGGTGCCCCCTTTGGCAAGGGTCGCCCCCTAAAGGGGGCACAGAGCTGTTGGCCATTTCTGCCCCCCTTGGGGGCAGATCGGCCAATTTATTTTACGAATCCACTTAGACACCAGGGATCGGATGTGTGTTTTGTGTGTGTGGGTGGGACGGCACCTTTAGCAAGGGTCGCCCCCCGCAAAGGGGGCTCATTAGTGATGGCCATTTCTGCCCACCTTGGGGCAGATCAGCCTATTTTTGTTAGGCCCATCTGCACTCAAGGGGGCCAGAAGGCTCCAAGATGTCAGAGATTATTTTTTTTGGTTCCCTTTGTTTTTTTTGTGCTGGGGCAAGGGGCAAGGGGCAAGGCCCCCCCGCCCCCCCAAACAGGGTACAGAGCTGTTGGCCATTTCTGCCCCACTTGGGGTCAGAATAGCCTATTTTGTTTTAGGCCCATCTGCCTCCTAGTGGGGCCACTTAGGCACCAGGGACAATTTCTAAGTTCTAGGTGGTGGGGTGTTTGTCAACTGGCGAAGTATTTGTATTTGTGATTATAACATTTTATTTCTCCTTTTTGTTCTAGTTCTAAGCTTTTGCTTCCTTTCCTGTGGATCCTTGCGGTTTTGGCAGTAGTTGTCCTGCGGTTTGCAGAGTTGCATGTTTTAGGTAAGTGAAAGCAATTTACTCCAAAGGAGTATTGTTGACATGAATGAATGACATGTTTGTAGGTGGTGTACTAAATGCAGTATTGTGTGTGAAATTGTCCTTAGATTTGAGCACAATGATATTTGTGTTGTCATATGTCTAATTTTCTTTTTTCTTTTTAGTGGGATATCATTGGTGATTGCTGTGTCTGTGCAGAGTAGTTGCTGGTGAGTAGCTTTTTCAGACAAGTGAGTGGTATAGTTTTTTAGTACATAACCCTTTGTGATAAAGCTACACTTTGTTTATTACTTATTTTAGTGCTAGTCAGTGCTTTAAATGGGTCGGTACTGTCCGGTACGGAGTACCGGCACTTTTTTATTTTGAGAGGGGGAGTACCGGAACATCTCGAGGAAACCGTAATACTTTTAATTGGAGAGTACCAGCACTTCTCAGAAACTAGCAGGTACTCTGGCACAGAGTACCTGCACTTTAATTTTTCCATTTCAAGCACTGGTGCTAGTTGTTTTGGCAATCCATTTGTTGTTAGTGAGGATCATGGCTAGCTGCAGAGTGACCGCTCAGCAGGTTGTTGGCATGCTCTTTGAGTCGTCTTCAGACCATGATTACGAGACTGACTGTTCATCTGAGGCAGAGGAGGAAGTGAGAGATTCTGGCAGTGAGTTTTCTGTCCAAGAGTATTCTTCTGATGAGGAAGCTGCTCTCAGTGCAGATGAAGTGCCTGTTTTAGAGGAGGACATTGATGTGCCAAGAATGCAGCAGCCTGGGGCTGAAGGGTTTCCCATTAGAAGACCTGACACCTGGATTACCCCAAACATGGAGCAGCCAAAGTTACCTACATTTACTGGTCTCCCAGGGTGTAGAGTCAATACTGAAAACTTTTTGCCTGTCCATTTCTTTCACTTGTTTATGGATGATGTATTTTTGGAAGAGATTGTCGAGCAGACCAATTTGTATGCAGAGCAATATTTGAGGGACAACGCTGCCAGACTTAGGCCTCAGTCTAGAGCTACTCAGTGGGTTCCCACATATCTGGAAGAGATGAAAACGTTTTTAGGTTTGACTTTTTTGATGGGGTTGATCAGGAAGCCGTCACTGGCTTCTTATTGGTCTACTAGTCCCCTGATGGCAACAGCTATATTTCCTGCAACTATGACACGTGATCGCTATTTGCTTCTTCTTCATATGCTGCATTTTGTAGACAATTCTTTAGCCTTCCCACGAGATCACCCTGATTGTGACCGTCTTTTTAAGATTAGGCCTGTCCTTGATCATTTTGTAGATCGGTTTTCAGAGGTCTATGTTCCAGGCAAAGAGATAAGTGTGGACGAGTCTTTGGTCCTTTTCAAGGGGCGTTTGGTTTTTAAGCAGTACAGTCCTAGTAAGAGGGCACGGTATGGGATTAAATTGTATATGCTGTCAGAAAGAAGTACAGGATATGTGTATAATTTCCGGGTCTACACTGGTAGGGATTCCAGTATTGACCCTCCTGGTTGTCCGGCCACTTTTGGAGTTAGCGAAAGAATTGTGTGGGAACTTGGGAGACGGCTGTTTAACAAAGGTCACCATTTGTACGTAGATAATTTCTACACTGGAGTGCAGTTGTTCAAGGAGTTTTTTTTTTTTTGGAGTGGACACTGTTGCTTGTGGCACAATCCGTTCTAACTGGAAAGGCTATCCAAGGGAGCTTGTCTGTAAAAAACTTGAGGGGACAGTGCAGTGCCTTGCGGAATAATGAGCTGCTAGCTCTGAAATTTTCAGACAGGAGGGATGTGTACATGCAATCTACCATCCATGATGAGAGTACTTCCTCTGTGACTGTTTGGGGTCAGGTTGTGGAAGTGCGCAAACCTGCGTGCATTTTGGACTACAATAGGCACATGGGTTGTGTTGATAGAGTAGATCAGAGGTTGGAACCTTACACTGCTCTTCGTAAGTCTTACGTGTGGTATAAAAAGTTTGCCCTACATTTATTTCATTTGGCAACTTTTAATGCTTTTATTGTGTTCAAGGATTGTTCACCTGAGTCAAGGATGACATTTGTTAAATTTCAGGAGTCGGTGATAGAGAGCCTTATTGTGGTGGAACGGGCAGGAGTTCCTAGAGTAGAAGTGGTGGAGGAAGTGGCTAGATTGAAAGATCACCACTTTCCAGATCACATTCCTCCCACTCCTAAAAAAGACTTGCCCACAAAAAGTGTAGAGTATGTGCCCGGAGATCAATCCGGAGGGAGAGCCGGATGTACTGCCCCGAATGCCCTTCAAAGCCTGGGCTGTGTGTGCCCGGCTGTTTTAGAAGTTACCACACTAGGAAACATTTTTGGGAAATACTGTGAGCGTAAACTGCCTGTTTTATATTTTCATATGTTCAGTTTCACAGTTGGCATTACTGTCATGTATTTAGTTAGAGCTTTTGTGTTTGTAGTTGTTGTACCTATTTTATAATTAGTGGTTTCTTTGTTGTTTATAAACAAAACAAAAAAGTGATGGCGGCGTGCGTGGGGTGGCACTTGTCTGGCGGTGTGCGTGGGGTGGCACTTGGCTGGCGGTGTGTGTGGGGTGGCACTTGGCTGGCGGTGTGCGTGGGGTGGCACTTGGCTGGCGGTGTGCGTGGGGTGGCACTTGGCTGGCGGTGTAGGTGGTGTGGCGCTTGGCTGGCAGTGTGCGTGGGGTGGCGCTTGGCTGGCAGTGTGCGTGGGGTGGCGCTTGGCTGGCAGTGTGCGTGGGGTGGCGCTTGGCTAGCAGTGCCAGCCAAACGCCAGTCCACACACTCATCAGCTGGTGTGATTGCTGTATCAGGCATGAGGGCGTATGAAAGTGATGGGCCCTTGACTGGCGTGGTCTGTCGATGCGAGTGTTGTAATGTGCTGGGCCCGTGGCTGGCGGCGTGCATGGTCTTGTGCATGTCATGTATGAAAGGTGTGTGAATGGACTGTAAAGCGGTTGGTGCCTTGCCGTGGCTTTACAGCTCACGAGCTGTGAGTCATTGGTTCAGTTTTTTGACCTTTCAGTTATTAACCGTGCATTTCACTTTTGTGAAATCTCTTATTAATAAAATTTGATCTACTGAACCATCACTCACCCTCGTGCCAAATCCAACCAGTATGTGTGGTACAAATGACAAAACCTACTCCGCTGTAATCAGGCGTCGCAGCAAACTTATGATATGCTAGGTGTCTCAGGTGGGACCCCGATAATGAAGCATGCCACCAACTTAGTTGGTGGGTGAGGGGTCTTTTTCACATAAACTAAGTGCGTTTCTTTTCACAATTTTAGTGTTTGGCACATCACAGACGTACGTGGACACACCAAAATGATATATTACAAAACTACCTGTGTCGGGGGAGGTGGCACCTATGTTTTAGGTCCTGGGTGCAGCCTTCATCTAGGGAAATCTACCAAACCCAGACATTTTTTTAAACTATAC
Source organism: Pleurodeles waltl (assembly GCF_031143425.1). Lineage (NCBI taxonomy): Eukaryota > Metazoa > Chordata > Amphibia > Caudata > Salamandridae > Pleurodeles > Pleurodeles waltl. Next base: position 505,498,663 of record NC_090447.1, on the reverse strand, counting down.
ACCCCAAGGAGTCCAGGGAGGTGTAGCTTGCATGGATCCCCCAACATTTTCTTACCCAGACTCCTCTGCAAACCTCAAAATCTGCTTAAAAAAGCATATTTTCCTGACTTTCGTTTGTACGATCAACGCTCCAGCACAAGTTCCTACTCCCCAGCGTTCCCCTCAGTCTCCCAAGTAAAATTACACCTCACTTGTGTGGGTCCCCAAAACAGAGTCAGCCTAAAGAATATGTGCTTACCAACTTGCTGTGCTATCCCCATAATCTCTACAAGTGTGTGGCTTTTTTCTGTTGCAGGCACCTAGCCCACCTACACAAGTGAGATATCATTTTTAATCGGGAGACTTGGGGGAACGCTGGGTGAAAGGAAATTTGTGGCTCATCTCAGATTCCAGAACTTTCCGTCACCGAAATGTGAGGAAAACCTGTTTTTTAGCAAAATTTTGAGGTTTGTAAAGGATTATGGGTAACAGAGCCTGGTCAGAGCCCCACAAGTCACCCCATCTTGGATTCCCCTAGGTCTCTAGTTTTCAAGAATGCACAGGTTTGGTAGGTTTTCCTAGGTGCCGGCTAAGCTAGAGGCCAAAATCTACAGGTAGTCACTTTGCAAAAACCACCTCTGTTTTCTGTAAAAAAAAACAAATAGGATGTGTCCACTGTAAGGAAATGCCTCATTGGCATGGTTACCCCCTGACTTTTTGCCTTTGCTGATGCCAAGTTATGATTTGAAAGTGTGCGGGGACCCTGCTAACCAGGCCCCAGCAACAGTGTTCTTTCCCTAAACTGTACCTTTGTCTCCACAATTGGAACAACCCTGACACTCAGGTAAATCCCTTGTAACTGGTACCCCTGGTACCAAGGGCCCTGATGGCAGGGAATGTTTCTAAGGGCTGCAGCATGTCTTATGCCACCCTGGGGACCCCTAACTCAGCACATACACACTGCTTGCCAGCTTGTGTGTGCTGGTGGGGAGAAAATCACTAAGTCGACATGGCACTCCCCTCATAGTGCCATGCCAACCTCACACTGCCTATGGCTTAGATAAGTCACCCCTCTAGCAGGCCTTACAGCCGTAAGGCATGGTGCACTAAACCACAGGTGAGGGCTTTGGTGCATGAGCACTATGCCTCTACAGTGTCTAAGCACAACCTTAGACATTGTAAGTGCAGGGTAGCCATAAGAGTATATGGTCTGGGAGTCTGTCAGACACGAACTCCACAGCACCATAATGGCTACACTGAAAACTGGGAAGTTTAGTATCAAACTTCTCAGCACAATAAATGCACACTGAAGCCAGTGTGCACTTTATTGTAAAAATACACCCAGAGGGCATCTTAGAGATGCCCCCTGAAAACATACCCGACTCCAGGGTGGGCTGACTAGTCTTTGCCAGCCTGCCACACACCAGACATGTTGCTGGCCACATGGGGAGAGTGCCTGTGTCACTCTGTGGCCAGGAACAAAGCCTGTACCGGGTGGAGGTGCTTCTCATCTCCCCCTGCAGGAACTGTAACACCTGGCGGTGAGCCTCAAAGGCTCACCCCCTTTGTTACAGCGCCACAGGGCATCTCAGCTAGTGGAGTTGCCCGCCCCTCCGGCTACTGCCCCCACTTTTGGCGGCCAGGCTGGAGGAGATAATGAGAAAAAAAAGGAGGAGTCACTCCCCAGTCAGGACAGCCCCTAAGGTGTCCTGAGCTGAGGTGACTCCTACTTTTAGAAATCCTCCATCTTGCAGATGGAGGATTCCACCAATAGGATTAGGGATGTGCCCCCCTCCCCACAGGGAGGAGGCACAAAGAGGGTGTAGCCACCCTCAGGGACAGTAGCCATTGGCTACTGCCTTCCCAGACCTAAACACACCCCTAAATTAAGTATTTAGGGGCTCCCAGAACCGAGGAAGATAGATTCCTGCAACCTAAAGAAGAAGAAGGACTGCTGACCTGAAGCCCTGCAGTGAAGACGGAGACGACAACTGATTTGGCCCCAGCCCCACCGGCCTGTCTCCCTACTTTGAAGAAAACTGCAAAAGCGACGCATCCAACAGGGTCCAGCGACCTCTGAAGCCTCAGAGGACTACCCTGCATCTAAAGGACCTAGAAGCTCCAGAGAACAGCGGCCCTGTTCAAGAAACTGCAACTTTTAGAAACAAAGAAGCAAGTTTTAAAGACCACACGTTTCCCGCCGGAAGCGTGAGACTTTCCACTCTGCACCAGACGCCGCCGGATCAACCTGCAGAAAACTAACTCTACACTGAGGACTCCCCGGCGACTGCGAGCCTGTGAGTAGCCAGAGTTGACCCCCCTGAGTCCCCATAGCGACGCCTGCAGAGGAAATCCAGAGGCTCCCCCTGACCGCGACTGCCTGCTTCAAGGAACCAGACGCCTGGAAACCACACTGCACCCGCAGCCCCCAGGACCTGAGGGAACCGAATTTCAGTGCAGGAGCGACCCCCAGGCGACCCTCTGCCTAGCCCAGGTGGTGGTTACCCCGAGGAACCCCCCCCCGTGCCTGCCTGCATCGTTGAAGAGACAACCGGGTCTCCCCATTGATTCCTATTGAAAACCCGACACCTGTTTGCACTCTGCACCCGGCCGCCTCTGTGCCGCTGAGGGTGTACTTTCTGTGCCTGTTTGTGTCCCCCCTCCCGGTGCCCTACAAAACCCCCCTGGTCTGCCCTCCAAAGTCGCGGGTACTTACCTGCTGGCAGACTGGAACCGGGCACCCCTATTTCCATTGAAGCCTATGTGTTTTGGGCACCACTTTGACCTCTGCACCTGACCGGCCCTGAGCTGCTGGTGTTTTAACTTTGGGGTTACCAAAAAACGGTGGGCTACCTTGGACCCAACTTTGAACCCTGTAAGTTTTTTACTTACCTGTGAACTTAACATTTACTTACCTCCCCCAGGAACTGTTGATGTTTGCACTTTTAAAATAGCTTATTGACATTTTTGCCAAAACTGTACATGCTATTGTGATAATTCAAAGTTCCTAGAATTCCTGAGTGAAATATCTTTCATTTAAAGTATTGTTTGTAAATCTTGAACCTGTGGTTCTTAAAATAAGCTAAGAAAATATATTTTTCTTTATAAAAACCTATTGGCCTGGAATTGTCTTCGAGTGTGTGTTCCTCATTTATTGCCTGTGTGTGTACAACAAATGCTTAACACTACCCTCTGATAAGCCTACTGCTCGACCACACTACCACAAAATAGAGCATTCGAATTATCTCTTTTTGCCACTATCTTACCTCTAAGGGGAACCCTTGGACTCTGTGCATGCTATTTCTTACTTTGAAATAGTACATACAGAGCCAACTTCCTACATCCACGTTGTGTTTTGGGGCATTTCCTGTCACGGGCGCTAGGCCTACACACAAAAGTGAGGTATCATTTTTATCGGGAGACTTGGGGGAACGCTGGGTGGAAGGACATTTGTGGTGAAATGTGAGGAAAACCAGTTTTTTTTAGCCAATTTTTGAGGTTTCCAAAGGATTCTGGGTAACAGAACCTGGTCAGAGCCCCACAAGTCACCCCATCTTGGATTCCCCTAGGTCTCTAGTTTTCTCAAAAATGCACAGGTTTGGTAGGTTTCCCTAGGTGCTGGCTGAGCTAGAGGCCAAAATCTACAGGTAGGCACTTTGCAAAAAACACCTCTGTTTTCTGTCAAAAAATGGGATGTGTCCACGTTTTGTTTTGGGGCATTTCCTTTCGCGGGCGCTAGGCCTACCCACACAAGTGAGTTATCATTTTTATCGGGAGACTTGGGAGAACATAGAATAGAAAAACAAGTGTTATTGCCCCTTGTCTTTCTCTACATTTGTTCCTTCCAAATATAAGAGTGTGTAAAAAAGACGTCTATTTGAGAAATGCCCTGTAATTCACATGCTAGTATGGGCACCCCGGAATTCAGAGATGTGCAAATAACCACTGCTCCTCAACACCTTATCTTGTGCCCATTTTGGAAATACAGAGGTTTTCTTGATAGCTTCACTCTTTATATTTCAGCAAATGAATTGCTTTATACCCGGTATAGAATGAAAACCCACTACAGGGTGCAGCTCATTTATTGGCTCTGGGTACCTAGGGTTCTTGATGAATCTACAAGCCCTATATATCCCGGTTACCAGAAGAGTCCAGCAGATGTAACGGTATATTGCTTTAAAAATTCTGACATTGCAGGAAAAAGTTACAGAGTAAAAATGTAGAGAAAAATTGCTATTTTTTTCACCTCAATTTCAATTTTAAAAAATTCAGTCTTTATTTCCTGTAGGAAACCTTGTAGGATCTACACAAATTACCCCTTGCTGAATTCAGAATTTTGTCTACTTTTCAGAAATGTTTAGGTTTCTGGGATCAAGCATTGGTTTCACGCCCATTTCTGTCATTGACTGGAAGGAGGCTGAAAGCACAAAAAAATCGTAAAAATGGGGTATGTCCCAATAAAATGCCAATATTGTGTTGAAAAATTGGGTTTTCTGATTCAAGTCTGCCTGTTCCTGAAAGCTGGGAAGCTGGTGATTTTAGCACCGCAAACCCTTTGTTGATGCCATTTTCAGGGAAAAAAACACAAGCCTTCTTCTGCAGCCCCTTTTTCCAACTGTTTTTTTTTTTTTTTTTTAAACAAACTTTTCACTGTATTTTGGCTAATTTCTTGGCCTCCTTCAGGGGAGCCCACAGAGTCTGGGTACCTCTGGAATCCCTAGGATGTTGGGAAAAAAAGGACGCAAATTTGGCGTGGTTAACTTATGTGGACAAAAAGTTAGGAGGGCCTAAGCAAGAACTATTCCAAATAGGAAAAAAAAGGCCTGGCACAGGAGGGGGAAAAGGCCTGGCAGCAAAGGGGTTAAAACTGCAAATTCGACCTGGAAAAATAAACCTTTTGTTGGAACTAAACCTTCCTTTTGATCCTTGTAAGGCAAACCTAAGGTATGCTTTAAGTGTCCATAGGGCAGGTGCATGGTATTTAAAAAGTAGGACATGTGTACTTAAGTTTTTCTCTCTGTGATTAGGCTGTCTAGAAAGCACTGAGCTACATTATAACACCGTATAATGCATATCTTGAGTCTAAATTTAGTGGTCCTCAAACTGCTGGCCACAAGCTGATTTTTTGCAGGTCATAAAGGTTCAAGAAATGAATTAAGATACCTTTAAATACAGAGTTTATCTTTTCTCATTTGCCAGTACTTCAAAGTCAGAGGTCAAATGTCAGGCTATTTATTTTGACAAATTGCTGCTTATTCTTTAAACATGGGGATTGGTGTTTACTTTTCCTTCTCTGACTATAAAGGTGAGCAGAGTTTTCCAAGTGAATTATGTGAAAATCCTGCTGGAGTACAGGGAGTGTGAAAGGAAAGAATATAGGATGTATTGTTTTTGCAACACCAAACAAAATGAAAATATACCTGTAAATTAACGGTATGAATTCAACAGCTAAGGAAGCAAAAAGGAAACTTTGTTATTCTGAAGTGTTCTGGGACGCGAAAGTTTAAAAGGATCAAAACAAATCTAGACACTTTATCTGGTAATGCACAAATAATAGAGATTCACAGAAACCTGATATCCACACAATCATTTGTGTGATGTATAGTTTTATCACTAAAACTGCATGCCTGAGCACAGTCAGCTCATTTTCCATTGAAATGGCCACTATCTGTAAGTTCCAATTCACTACCACGTGATGCTTTTGCTGCATTTGAAAATCGCCTGCCTCATGTTCATTACAGGTAGGCGGGTCTTGAAATAATGTTGTTCTAAAAAGTAGAATATGGTTCTAACAAGCCTGGGAATCACTGGTCTGGTGTCTTCATTGGGAGTCTGTCTGAGTTTCGCTTTCTTGGTGTTTACTCTGCTGCCAGTTTCACCTTGATCAGTTCTGTGGCATACAATGTGCTGCTTTTTAGGTTTCTTCTGTTTTTTCCTGTCTTTCTGGCTCAGTGCTTCTGGTATAGTTTGGATTGCACACCTTGCCCTACAGGTCCTTTTTTACTGGAGTTACACTGTCCTCCCAGCCTGTTGGTATCCCTGTAGTGGTGCTTAATGTAGTTTGTTTATCACACCCTGAATTCTCAAGTAGTTTGGGGTTTCTTTACATCTGTGCTTCTTTCATCTTTCAATTTGTGCCACCTCACTGCTCACTTTCTTCTCCCTTCCCTTCTTCTTTCTTTGTTGTTTCAGCTCTATGATGGGCTAATTTGTGTCTGTCCCTCCTGAGCAGTTCTCAGACCCACTCTAATGTTTTTCTTATTCAGTGATGCAGAGTGTTTATGATTGGTCTAGCCTCTTCCCTTGATGTCAGACTTTGGTTGCTTTATCTGCTAAGGTACATCCTCAATTCAGTAAGACTGGGAAGAGGAAGAATGAGGAAAAGATAATGCTGTTTACTTACCAGTAATGTGCACTGTTATGAGTACAACTCTACTGCATCATAGCCCTGGACTTCCCTCTCTGATGCCAAGGATTTGATTTGGTTTTTTTTGGTATTAAGCGGGGTGGCTAAGGTGCCTTTTACAGGCACAAGGATAGAAGCCACATATAAAAGGTGCAGTAAAGGGCATAAAATAGTTACTTATGTATTAGATTAAGCAATCCTCAGGAACGTGGCGAGAAGTTTGGACATTTATTATTAATGAAGATAACTAGTAATTAATTGCATCAATAAGTGTCCTTCATAAGATAAGGATGACACCGCTAAAATTAAAACTCCAGCTGTTTTTCTTAATCATGGGGAGTTATTTTGTATATAAAGCTCCTTAGGATCAATGACAGGAGTCAAAAGCAATATTTTATTTCTTGCTTTCCCAACTAAAATGCTACGAATGAATATTTTATGCAAAATACAATAGGTTACTGCAACATGTAAAAGTATAATTTCATAAAAATCACTAAAATGTCAAATCACTTATCCTACCATCAGTATATCTTGCACCATAAGCATCAGGTTCTCATGGAACAAAACAGTACTGGGCATTAATTATGCCTACTGTCATATGCAGATGGACAGGGATGCTAACTAACTACTTCCATTAAACTGAGGACTAAATATTGTGCACATATTTGTGAACCAATCCCTTATACACACACATGCACCATGTTACCACTGCATGTACAACTATTTAGTATATCAGGGGTGTGGAATTTAATAAAATATCTACTTGCCCATGGGACTAGTTGCTTATTAAATCTACTTGCCCTGTAGAAAAATCTTTTTGTCCCTTTGGTGCCATGTAGTGGGGTGACAAATTATGGCAGCAATCTCGTTATGTAAGAGCTCTGATAATAGCCTCTCCGATTATAGCAGGGCTTCAGTATTTAAAATTTCAATTCCTACTATGGCAATTTCCTTATTTTGCCAACTTTCCACAGATCTACTTACTAGGGCTGAAGGAAGTAGTAAGCAATAGTTACAGGGCTGCAATGTCAGTCTGCAAACCTACTAACTTGCATGTTTTAAGGATTTTCACCAGCTCTTCTATTATCTTTTCCTATAATGAGAACGGCTGGAAATTTACTCCTGACAATGGCAGAAGTAGAAGTTTATCCAGGGATGGAGGAAAAAAAGTAGATGGAGGGAAAGTGAACTTGTAAACATTCAATAGATTTTCACATGAGCAAATCTCCACATGCATATTTGCTCGTGCTAAAATACAGTTTACAAATATTTTCTAGGAGTACATTTCCTGGTCTACTTCTGTAAGCTCTTGTTAATTCATGAAAGCCACGAATTCAATACCATAGGTGCTTTTTGTGACTTTCTTTAAGAATTGGGTGCCTAATTAGGTCTGGTGTTAAAGACATTGGGGGTTATTACAACTTTGGGGGAGGTGTTAATCCGTCCCAAAAGTGACGGTAAAGTGATGGATATACCACCAGCCGTATTACGAGTCCATTATATCCTATGGAACTCGTAATACAGCTGGTGGTAAATCCGTCCCTTCTGGGACGGATTAACACCTCCTCCAAAGTTGTAATTACCCCCATTGTGTTTTTTTTTATTAAACTTCTATTTCTCTCTCTATTGGCTCGCCTTACTGTGAATGACCGCATTCTGCTCTTTGCCAGCGTTTCTTACAATGGTGACGGCCTGGCAGGTCATGCAACAATAACGCGTTACAAAAGCCATGTCAAAACAAGACAAGCATTTACGAAATTAAAAAGACTAAAAAAAAAGTCAGATCGGTTGGCTTTGCCAGTGCTTGTTTTGTTTTCATGCTTCCCATATTCTTGCTGAAAATGTTAACACTGATTTTCCATTAGAAATATTTTGTTTTGAAATACTAGCAAGCATCAACACATTTTACTGAACCACACTTCAAAGAAATAGCATCTAAAATTTCACTGTAGCGAAGCGTTTTTTTTTTTTTTTTTTCCTACTTGCATTTTGATTTCTGGTAAAATATCTAGGAAATTGCATTTTTTTTTTTACATAAAGTGCAGAGACATCTCAAATAATCCCTTATATTGCATCACACTGAAAAATGAAAAGCAATAAATTCATAGACAAGAGCTGTAAAGTAAGAAAGACAAGACATCCATACCCCAACCACTCGTGAAATAAACTTAAAAGAAATATCTTTAAAAAAATTAACTTTCAGTATCACAATGCTATTTTTGGCACAGCCACATCATATGAGGAAGTTTCACTACATTAATCGAGTGTCAAGGCACTTGCTGCTAAGACCCAACAATCCTAAGAAAGACAGCTCATAAATATCTAATTGAGGGCCACCCTACAAGTGGTATACTTCTAGAACAACGGTACTCAAAGTACGGCCCGCGGGCCACCAGCGGCCCCACGGACCTAGCTTGGCGGCCCGCGAGACGCTGCAAAACAATTAAATACATCATATTAACCACGAAAGGTGGTCGACAGGTATGAACACAGGGTATTACATGTTGGATACACTTAGCAGCAGAAAAACAAAAATAGTGACTATGTGCACATTCGGTGAAAACACATAATACCCACATTTACGCACTATTTGCCGTGTGCAACGCTAAGGGATGCTTGTGGGCACAAAGCTGAGCAAATTTCAACCCGATCAGCTCTCCAGTGTGAAATGATTTTCGACGATCACCAGCCTCAAACTAAGTACTACATGCGGTGTGTGTGTGTGTATGGGGGGCAGGGACGGGGGTGGGAGGGATGTGTCATAATAGGGCATCACAGTGCAAAGCTGGATCTACGGAAATAATGTGACTTGTCCTTGTCCGAAATCCCAGACCCAAAATGAAACTAACACCCGTGAAATCGCACATTTCACGTGCTTACTTGTTGACAGTTGTGCTTGTGTTGAAATGTATACTGCCCGGGTTTATCTCTATGCAAATCTTCTGAATGGCAGTGTTGGGATGTCTTTGTGTAATAGCGCCTAACTGACGTTTTTTGGCATGGCCAGTGGCATAATGAATACACGACTCTATTTAAATAATGCTCCGCTATTTTGGCCTGTTAGTGTGGTGCTGAAAGGTTTCACACAGCGATGCTTAAATGCTCCTAAATTTGGACATATTATTACTTATTCAGTACCTTGAGCACCGGCTGCAGCGATCTCTGGGCAACCTACGGGTCACAAGTTTTAATACCGTCAGGGCCCACTTACTTCCTGTAACAAACCTGTGTTAGATTAATTGGCTGTCGTTTTGCGCTATCACTGTACTGGCATGGTATTGCTGAATTAACTGCATGGACGTCAATTCACCAAGATGCCAGGCCGCAATATGTAAACATAGAAGAGGGCCACAGGAGCATGTGCAACAGTGGCTTCCTTCCTATTTATTTATTTGTTTTTAATGTAGTGTGTGTTACTGGGGTAGGCGTGAGAGTAGATTGCACTATGTGTGTGCGCTGTGTGTGTGTGTGTTACTGGGGTAGGGGTGAGAGCAGATGGCGCTGTGTGTGTTACTGGGGTAGGGGTGAGAGCAGATGGCGCTGTGTGTGTGCGCGCTGTGTGTGTGTTACTGGGGTAGGGGTGAGAGCAGATGGCGCTGTGTGCAGATGGCGCAGTGTGTGTTACTGGGGTAGGGGTGGGAGCAGATGGCGCTGTTACTGGGGTAGGGGTGGGAGCAGATGGCGCTGTGTGCAGATGGCGCAGTGTGTGTTACTGGGGTAGGGGTGGGAGCAGATGGCGCTGTGTGCAGATGGCGCTGTGTGTGTTACTGGGGTAGGGGTGAGAGCAGATGGCGCTGTGTGCAGATGGCGCAGTGTGTGTTACTGGGGTAGGGGTAGTTATACCTGGATTCAAAATACAGCATTGTTTAGCATTGTTTTGAAAAAGGGGGCGGGGTGGTTGTTCCCCCTCTAAGCCCCGCCCCTTCTCAGCCCCCCCCCCCCCCCCTGTCACTTCAGTGCGGCCCTCGGTCGCAAACCATACTGCAATTTTAGCCCCGAGAAAAAGTTTGTGAGTACCCATGTTCTAGAATAAGAGCCTACCCTTAAAACTGGGCATTTAGTACTAGCTCCACTACAATGGTTCACATTGGTAGCATTCATAAACAAATCGCAATAATCAGTGACATCACTGCATACACTTGAACACCAATACTCGTATTGTAACACAAGATCAAAACACTTGATTTCTTGTAAGGATAACCATTATCCTAAAGTATTCAACAAACATTTTTTCTTTAAGTAAAAAAAAAAAAAAAAAAAAAAAACACACACACACACACACACAGGTGTGTGAAGTGTGCCCCCACAGCAAGAACACATACAAAATCATAACCAAGAAATTCCCAGAGCCACCTAATATACATGAGGTACATCACATTATGTCAGCCAATACCTGATGAAATGCACAAGAGCTACTAACTTCCTATGCCCCCCCCCCCCACCTCAAGTAAAGCACATGGGTCACTGTTAAGCCCTAACTGATGACTACCACCTTACCCAGTGAGAAATTCCTCTATTCTACATGGATCATGTTTCCTGGCTAACCGCCGAGGGGGCCCAATAGGCCTTTCCTCAAAAAGAGCAGTATGTCCTCTCCCATCCCTGGGTATCATGCTTCATCATCGGCCATCCTGCGCTCGCCAAAGTGTACTCTAAGGGCGAAACTTATAACGGCCACAGGCTCCCGGGGAGGTGGGAGGGCGCATGTGAATCTGCAGCGTCTCATGCCACGAATACATGTACACTGGGTAAGTGACATTTTCCGTTCGATGGAATGTGTAGCTGCAGATACACATGCTGTGCATAGACTAGTAAGCAATAATCTCCCCAAAAGCGGTGGCTTCGCCTGTAGGAGTTGAAGTTGTCTGAAATAATGTTCGTAATACAGCCTGTCCTACTGTGGCTTGTTGTGTTGTTAACACATCTACACAGTAATGTTTTGTGAATGTATGAGGCGTAGACCATGTGGCTGCCTTACAGATCTCTGTCATAGGTATATTCCCTAGAAAAGCCATTGTGGCGCCTTTTTTCCTAGTGGAGTGCGCCTTTGGTGTAATAGGTAGATCTCTTTTTGCTTTGATATAGCAGGTTTGAATACATTTCACTATCCATCTGGCAATGCCTTGTTTGGATATTGGATTTCCTCCTGCATGAGGTTTTTGGAAGGCTACAAACAATTGTTTTGTTTTGCGAAACTGTTTTGTTCTATCAATGTAATACATTAGTTCTCTTTTAATGTCTAACGTATGTAAGGCTCTTTCGGCTGAGTCTGGTTGTTGAAAAAAGACTGGGAGTTCCACTGTTTGGTTTAGGTGGAATGGAGATATAACTTTTGGTAAGAATTTGGGATTTGTACGGAGAACCACTTTATGTTTATGTATTTGTATAAAGGGTTCTTGTATAGTAAATGCTTGTATTTCACTTACTCTTCTAAGAGATGTGATAGCTATCAGGAAGGCTACTTTCCAAGTTAAGTATTGCATTTCACAAGAGTGCATGGGTTCAAATGGTGGTCCCATGAGCCGTGTTAACAAAATATTGAGGCTCCACAAGGGGACTGGTGGTGTTCTCGGTGGTATGATTCTTTTTAATCCCTCCATAAATGCTTTGAGGACTGGGATTCTAAAAAGTGATGTTGAATGTTTAATCTGCAGATAGGAAGATATTGCTGTGAGATGTATTTTAATAGAAGAGAATGCTAGTTTAGATTTTTGCAAGTGTAATAAGTAGCTTACAATGTTTTTTGCGGAAGCATGTAGTGGTAGAATTTGATTGTTATGGCAGTAATAAACAAATCTTTTCCATTTGTTTGCATAACAATGTCTTGTAGTAGGTTTCCTAGCTTGTTTAATGACCTCCATACGTTCTTGTGTAAGGTCTAAATGTCCAAATTCAAAGACTTCAGGAGCCAGATTGCTAGATTGAGCGATGCTGGGTTGGTGTGTCTGATCTGTTTGTGTTGAGTTAACAGATGTGGTCTGATTGGTAGTTTGATATGAGGTACTACTGACAGGTCCAGCAGTGTTGTGTACCACAGTTGGCGAGCCCAGGTTGGTGCTATGAGTATTAGTTTGAGTCTGTTTTGACTCAATTTGTTTACCAGATAACGAAGGAGTGGGAGAGGGGGAAAAGCGTAAGCAAATGTCCCTGACCAACTCATCCATAACGCATTGCCCTTGGACAGAGGGTGTGGATACCTGAACGCGAAGTCTTGGCATTTTGCGTTTTCTTTTGTCGCAAATAGGTCTATTTCTGGTGTTCCCCAGCGTAGAATGTAAGTTTGTAGGATCTGGGGATGAATTTCCCATTCGTGTGTTTGTTGGTGAGCTCGACTGAGATTGTCGGCTATCTGGTTTTGAATACCTGAGATGTATTGTGCTATTAGGCAAATGTGATTGTGAATTGCCCAATGCCAATTTTTTTGTGCTAAGAGAGACAGTCGTGAGGAGTGTGTCCCTCCCTGTTTGTTGAGGTAATACATTGTCGTCATGTTGTCTGTTTTTACAAGAATGTGTTTGTGGGCTATCAGGGGTTCAAATGCTTTCAATGCTAGAAACACTGCCAACAGTTCTAAGTGATTTATGTGCAGTTGTTTCTGTTGAATGTTCCATTGTCCCTGTATACTGCGCTGGTTGAGGGGTGCTCCCCACCCCATCATGGAGGCATCTGTTGTGATCACGTATTAAGGCACTGGGTCTTGGAATGGCCGCCCTTGGTTTAAATGTATAGGGTTCCACCATTGAAGCGAGGTGTGTTTGGCGGTCTATCAACACTAGATCTTGGAGTTGACCCTGTGCTTGTGTCCATTGTGTTGCTAGGCACTGTTGTAAGGGCCGCATGTGTAGTTTTGTGTTTGGGACAATGGCTATGCATGAAGACATCATGCCTAGAAGTTTCATGACAAACCTCACTTGGTAGTGTTGGTTTGCCTGTACGTTTAATATTGTATAGCGGAACGCCTGTACCCTTTGTGGACTTGGAGTGGCAATCGTCTTTTGTGTACTGAGTGTTGCTCCCAAGTATTGTTGTATTTGGGATGGTTGTAGATGTGATTTTTGGTAATTTATAGAGAACCCTAGTTCTATCACGTATTGTGTGTGAAGAAGACACTGTTGCTGAGTGTTGGTTTTTATTAACCAATTGGCCAAGTAAGGGAATACGTGCATGTGCTGTCTCCTGATGTGAGCGGCTACTACTGCAAGGCATTTTGTGAATACCCTTGGGGCTGTTGTTATCCCGAATGGTAACACCTTGAGTTGGTAATGCACGCCTTGGATTACAAATCTTAAGTATTTCCTGTGGGAAGGATGTATGGGTATGTGGAAATATGCATCCTTAGATCTAATGTTGACATGTAGTCCTGTTTTTTGAGAAAGGGAATCACGTCTTGAAGTGTTACCATGTGAAAGTGATCTGATTTGATGTAAAGATTCAGTGTTCTGAGGTCTAATATGGGTCTCAGTGTTTTGTCCTTCTTTGGAATTAGGAAATACAGGGAGTAGACACCTGTTCCTTTTTGATGGTTGGGTACTAGTTCTATCGCTTGTTTTTGTAACAATGCTTGGACTTCTAGTTGTAACAGGTCTAAGTGTTGTTTTGACATATTGTGTGCTCTTGGAGGCACATCTGGTGGCAATTGTAGGAATTCTATGCAATAACCTTGTTGGATAATGGCTAGGACCCATGCGTCCGTAGTTATGTCTTCCCAGTTGTGGTAGTATGTGGTAAGTCTCCCCCCCACTGGTGTTAAGTGGTGGGGGTTTGTGACATTGAAGTCACTGTTTGGCTTGAGGGGTTTTTGGGCTCTGGAATTTCCCCCTTGCCATTGGGAATTTGCCCACCCCTGTATGTTCCTTTAAAACCTCCTCTTTGGTACTGGCCCTGATATGTGCGTCTGACTTGTGAGGTGGAAGGCTCTGTGGTTTGGGAACGAAACCCCCCTCTAAACTGCATCTTTCTAAAAGTGCCTCTGTTCTGTGGGGAGTAGAGCGCGCCCATGGCTTTGGCTTTGTCTGTGTCCTTTTTTAGCTTTTCGATTGCCGTATCCACCTCCGGCCCAAACAACTGTTCTTGGTTGAACGGCATATTTAGCACAGCCTTCTGGATTTCTGGTTTAAAACCTGAGCTCCGTAACCATGCGTGCCTACTAATGGTTACCGCAGTGTTCACTGTCCGTGCTGCTGTGTCTGCCGAGTCCATTGCAGACCTAATTTGGTTGTTTGAAATTGTTTGTCCTTCTTCAACAACCTGTTGGGCACGTTTTTGGTGTTCCTTGGGCAAGTGCTGAATTATATGTTGCATCTCGTCCCAGTGTGCCCTGTCGTAGCGAGCCAGAAGAGCCGGAGAATTGGCAATCCGCCATTGATTGGCTGCCTGTGTTGCCACCCGTTTGCCTGCTGCATCGAATTTCCGACTTTCCTTGTCGGGCGGTGGTGCGTCTCCTGCCAATAGGGAGTTTGCCCTCTTTCTGGCTGCTCCCACGACTACCAAATCTGGTGTTAGTTGCTGTGTTATAAACACAGGGTCCGTTGGGGGAGGTTTATATTTCTTCTCCACCCTAGGCGTGATGGCTCTGCCTTTCACTGGGTCCTGGAACACCTGTTTGGCATGTTTCAGCATGCCTGGGAGCATTGGCAAACTTTGGTAAGAGCTGTGAGCGGATGCCAAGGTGTTAAATAAGAAGTCGTCTTCTATGGGCTCCGCATGCATTGCTACATTATGGAAAGTAGCTGCCCTTGATACCACCTGCATATATGCAGTGCTGTCCTCTGGGGGTGACGGCCTTGCCGGGTAGCAATCAGGACTATTGTCTGAGACCGGTGCATCATATAAGTCCCATGCATCCGGGTCGTCTTGTGTCATCCCAGTGTGTGTTGGCGACTGCATTGGGGGTGTTGCTACCAGGGACAGGTGTGGCAAATGCAATGGTGAAGGCTGTGGCGAAACCCTTGGTGGTGTCTTGTCTCTTGCCACCTTTGCCTTTGGCTGCATTTCCGACTCCTGGAATGCTAGCTTTCGTTTCATTCTTATTGGAGGAAGAGTTTGAATTTTCCCAGTGTCTTTCTGTATCGCAGCCTCTTTTGAGTGTGGTCTGGCTCTCCCATGCTTAGTTCCTGCTCAAATCTGTGCCCTTGCATTTGGCTGGAAAGGCCGTGCTCTTCTGTATAGGAGCCTGCTTTCGGCTCAGAGGCTGCATGTTTCGACACCGAAGGTTTCGGTACGCTCTTTTTTGGCTCCGAGGAAACCTTTTTTATTTTGGGGGTGTCGAATTCTCGGTGCTGAGATGGTTCGGAGCCGGTATCTCGACCGGAGTCGGATGTCTTCGGCCGCTGGGAAGCCTTTTTCGGTGCCGATGTTTGGTCACCGTGTTTTCGGGTTAAGCCATGGCCTGTTGGCGGTGGCATCCCCTTGGCTTTTATAATTTTCGAGTGAGTCTTGGCCGGGGCTGATTTACACAGTTTGCTGCTGCGCCTTCGGCTGCTCACTTTCGGAGTCGTCCGAGTCCAAATCTTAAATGGAGAATCTCTCCTCTTCCTCGACGTCGATCTGCTCGGCCGGTGTCAACGCCATCTGGAGTCTTCTGGCTCTTCGATCGCGTAGGGTCTTCTTCGATCGAAATGCCCGACAGGCCTCGCAAGTATCCTCCCTGTGTTCCGGTGATAGACACAGATTACAGACCAAGTGTTGGTCTGTATAAGGATACTTTGCGTGGCAATTCGGGCAGAAGCGGAAGGGGGTCCAGTCCATGAGGTTCGACAATGGACGCGGTCGGGCCGACCAGGCCCTGCTGAAGAGTGGAAGCCCCAAAGGGCCGCCGGAGCGCTTTTTCTCATGGTATCGATGAACTAACGCTAGACCGGTACCGAGCGCAAACAATACCATCGAATTTTCCGATAAATAGCTAACTTTCCCGATTCGAAATACGGAGCAAAGAGGAACACGTCCGAATCCGATGGCGGAAAGAAAACAATCTAAGATGGAGTCGACGCCCATGCGCAATGGAGCCGAAAGGGAGGAGTCCCTCGGTCTTGTGACTCGAAAAGACTTCTTCGAAGAAAAACAACTTGTAACACTCCGAGCCCAACACTAGATGGCAGGATAATGCACAGCATGTGTATCTGCAGCTACACATGCCATCGAACACATACATACACACACACACACACACACACACACACACTCTCTGAGCCCATACATACAAATCCAGATGTGTCAAGAGAAGGACAAGAGACTAAACAGGTGCCCTGGCAAGGCTGACCTTTGACAAATGTGTGACTACAAGGCTCCTACGTGAATCCATGTAGTAACAAGTATCCCAAAGTGAGTGACCTCCTTCTAAGAATGAAAAATGTCCTGACTGGAGTAACCAGAAATTTAGGATTTGGTATTGTATGTCTGCACCTCTTGCAGTCCTTCAATACATGTTGCTGCTCCCAAACACGATTAGTTCCCCATTTTGTCACATTATAGACAGTCTCTGAATCTGCAACCTGCCCGGAGAGAGAAAGGCACATAATGTGGAGAAAGATTGAGGCAATTCCATCCATTACTTATTCAGTGCACTTTAATACCCTTAGCAACTACTAACGAGATACGACGGATCAACTTCATCGGCTGAATCATAGGTTCAAACAGCTGGCTGAGCGTATAAGTGACTATCTCCAATCTCATCGACCAGTAAATACACTAATCAATCTAACATGCCCAAGTTTAGGAAAGATCACCTGCCAAGCATGTGTGCAGAAGGGAAATGAATAAAGGGGTCTTCTGAGGAAACAGTCTCTTTTCATGAGAAAGCTGAGGCTCTATAAACAGAGTTAATGCGCCCAAGGCTTTTTATCACAACCCGCCTAAACTTCTCTAGGAGCATGCCACAGGAATGTTTCACAGTGAAGTGGGCAAGAAACCGCCTACACTGGGAAGAACATATTTGCTGTGATAAGGCACACTGCTCAGGTCTGTGTCGACATGCACACTTACGGTGCACTACAGATCAGAGTGGGACAATGAACTGTATCTGCAAAGCGATCCCAGATTTCAATTGGCTCTTCTCTGTTTAATTTGACAGGTTAGCATCATACATGAAGCAAAGAACTTTAAACTGTTTCCACCTGTTAACAGTGAATTGCTGAAAGCACAATATTTTAGCAGCTTGCACAAGATATCACTTCCTATAGGCGATATTTTGTGCACTGTACACCATATGCTCAAATGTCGCACTGAGATATCAGTTTGATGAGGAAAATGAAACAATGTCTTTCTGTAGCAACCCGTCATATGAGCAGAAACAAGTGCAAGGGGTTGTAGCACCACTGAAGGGTTCATACCTAGTCACAAATGCATGCAAATGTCACCTACTTGCATCATGTTTTAACAAAGTACGTGGGGAAATACTAAGAGGCTCAGGAACTTGACCTGTAACTAAAAAAATACATTTTGGGCTGAAGATGTATGCTAAGAATGAAACCAGTACGGTCATCCCCTGAGGAAATCCAGGTTATGGACACAAATCAATACACTCACTACCCTGGTCACTTCTTGAGACACATCTTTCTCAGTGCTTGTAGACCATTAAAATATCAGCAGGGTTAGAGTGGAGAAGGTCTTCTCCATCAGGTCTCTACTATAGGCGAGAATTTAGTCCAGATCAGAACGGCAGAGGTGACATAGGGTCACAGAGTCAAGGGGACACGCAAGAACTTCATTAAGGCCATTCCAACAACCAATCTGTGCGGAAACTACATAAAAGACAAAAACATATTAGTCTTCTTAAAAGGAATATGTGGAAGATTTTGTAATTTGACTAAACTGTTTAAATAATTTAATGGAAACAAATTTAAGGTTGGATTCCCTAATTCGCTGATTCAGCCCATTAATGGACTTCCCCAAGTATCACAGTAAACAACTTTAAATAGGATCAAGTAACTCAGATTAAAACATTTACCCCAGTTGTGAGCGGACACCACCTGTCTAATCTCAAGTAGGTAATTCACCCAGAAATCACGATACAAATAGCCAGCTTGGATAAGAGGCTATTAACAATGTGTCACCTGAAGGTTCCAACTAACTGAAATTGTTACACGCATGATATGGAAACACTGTCATTTTGAAAAGGTAGGATGCAAGAAACATTACTAAAACAAGATGGCTTTAATATTTGTAAAATCTACTCAATTAAAAAAGTGTCAAAGCATCTACTGCTATTCTGCAGCCCATAGCATATAATATTTGGAAAGAATGTTTGTTTTTACATTATTCCGCACTGTCAACTAACCCTGCAACACTTAATTGAAAGAATTACATGACAACTTTTCAAACACTTTCTGATGTGGAAATTTACTAACAACTGAAAACTTGTGTTTCAAGTCTGGAAGAGCAAATGGATTTAAGAACATATAAACCACTGAGACTATCTTTGGGCACCATATGCTGATGTTTGTATAATGTCAGAATATTTTAATCAAGCACTTAGTAAGGACCTCACTGCCTATATATTGTCTTAATCTCACACAAATGGTAAATCACACAAGCAGGGTTTAAAGTGGGAGAGGAGTCTGCAAAGTATGCTTACACAGATAAATTGCAGTCTGTTCACCCCACCAGTTAAACTAGTAGCTAGCGCTTCTATCCTCTGTATTTCCAGCAAGAAACTAAGTGGGGTGCAGGGCAGAAGACAGTGGTTGTGTGGTGTTTGACAATAGTCTTCAGTAATGCCTACACCCCTTGATAGGAAACAATCATACCAACCTACCTTCTCCCCGCCCCCGCAAACACCACCTGGAATTTAGACCAGAAAAATGCTGGTCTAAAGGTGGGTGGTGTAAGGAAATGCCTCCTTGGCACGGTTACCCCCTGACTTTTTGCCTTTGCTGATGCCAAGTTACGGCTTGAAAGTGTGCTGGGACCCTGCTAACCAGGCCCCAGCACCAGTGTTCCTTCCCCAAACTGTACCTTTGTCTCCACAATTGGCACAACCCTGGCACTCAGGTAAGTCCCTTGTAACTGGTACCCCTGGTACCAAGGGCCCTCATGCAAGGGAAGGTCTCTAAGGGCTGCACCATGGTTTATGCCACCCTAGGGACCCCTCGCTCAGCACATGCACACTGCCTCACAGCTTGTGTGTGCTGATGGGGAGAAAATTACTAAGTCGACATGGCACTCCCCTCAGAGTGCCATGCCAACCTCTCACGGCCTGTGGCATAGGTAAGTCACCCCTCTAGCAGGCCTTACAGCCCTAAGGCAGGGTGCGCTATACCACAGGTGATGGCATATGTGCATGAGCTCTATGCCCCTACAGTGTCTAAGCAAAACCTTAGACATTGTAAGTGCAGGGTAGCCATAAGAGTATATGGTCTGGGAGTTTGTCAAACACAACCTCCACAGTTCCGTAATGGCTACACTGAAAACTGGGAAGTTTGGTATCAAACTTCTCAGAACAATAAATGCACACTGATGCCAGTGTGCAATTTATTGTAAAATACACCCAGAGGCCATCTTAGAGATGCCCCCTGAAAACATACCCGACTTCCAGGGTAGGCTGACTAGTTTCTGCCAGCCTGCCACACACCAGACATGTTGCTGGCCACATGGGGAGAGTGTCTTTGTCACTCTGTGGCCAGGAACAAAGCCTGTACTGGGTGGAGGTGCTTCTCATCTCCCCCTACAGGAACTGTAATACCTGGCGGTGAGCCTCAAAGGCTCATCCCTTTTGTTACAGCGCCACAGGGCATCCCAGCTAGTGGAGATGCCTGTCCCTTCGGCCACTGCCCCATCTTTTGGAAGCAAGGCTGGAGGAGATAATAAGAAAAACAAGGAGGAGTCACCCACCAGTCAGGACAGCCCCTAAGGTGTCCTGAGCTGAGGTGACCCTTACTTTTAGAAATCCTCCATCTTGTGGTTGGAGGATTCCCCCAATAGGATAGGGATGTGCCCCCCCTTCCCACAGGAGGAGGCACAAAGAGGGTGTAGCCACCCTGAAGGACAGTAGCCATTGGCTACTGCCCTCCCAGAACTAAACACACCCCTAAATTCAGTAGGGGCTCCCCAGAACCTAGGAAACTAGATTCCTGCAACCTTAACAAGAAGAAGGACTGCTGACCTGAAGCCCTGCAGTGAAGACGGAGACGACAACTGCTTTGGCCCCAGCCCTACTGGCCTGTCTCCCAACTTCGAAAAAAACTGCAATAGCGACGCATCCAACAGGGACCAGCGACCTCTGAAGCCTCAGAAGACTTCCCTGCAACCAAGGACCAAGATACTCCTGTGAACAGCGGCCCTGTTCAACAACCTGCAACTTTCTTGCAACAAAGAAACAACTTTAAAGACTTCAAGTTTCCCGCCGGAACCGTGATACTTTCCACTCTGCACCCGACACCCCTGGCTCGACCTGCGGAAAACCAACACTTCAGGGAGGACTCCCCGGCGACTGCAAGCCCGTGAGTAGCCAGAGACGACCCCCCTGAGCCCCCACAGCAACGCCTGCAGAGGAAATCCAGAGGCTCCCCCTGACCGTGACTGCCTGTAACAAGGGACCTGACACCTGGACCCAACACTGCACCCGTAGCCCCCAGGACCTGAAGGAACCGAACTCCAGTGGAGGAGAGACCCCCAGGCGACCCTCTGCCTAGCCCAGGTGGTGGCTACCCCGAGGAGCCCCCGTGCCTACCTGCAATGCTGAAGTGACCCCTGGGTCCCTCCATTACTTCCTATCTAAAACCAGACGCCTGTTTGCATTCTGCACCCGGCCACCCCTGTGCCGCTGAGGGTGTACTTTCTGTGCCTGCTTGTGTCCCCCCCACCCGGTGCCCAACAAAACCCCCCCTTGGTCTGCCCCCCCCCGAGGACGCGGGTACTTACCTGCTGGCAGACTGGAACCGGGGCACCCCTATTCTCCATTGAAGCCTATGTGTTTTGGGCACCTCTTTGACCTCTGCACCTGACCGGCCCTGAGCTGCTGGTGTGTTAACTTTGGGGTTGCCTTGAACCCCCAACGGAGGGCTACCTTGGAACCAACTTTGAGACTTGTAAGTGTTTTATTTGCCTGCAAACTTAACCTTCACTTAACTCCCCCAGGAACTGTTGATTTTTGCAATGTGTCCACTTTTAAAATAGCTTATTGCCATTTTTACCAAGAGTGTACATGCTATTGTGATTATTCAAAGTTCCTAGAGTACCTAAGAGAGATACCTTTCATTTGAAGTATTACTTGTAAATCTTGAACCTGTGGTTCTTAAAATAAACTAAGAAACTTTTTTTTTCTATATAAAAACCTATTGGCCTGGAGTCAGTCTTTGAGTGTGTGTTCCTCATTTATTGCCTGTGTGTGTACAACAAATGCTTAACACTACCCTCTGATAAGCCTACTGCTCGACCACACTACCACAAAATAAAGCATTAGAATTATCTCTTTTTGCCACTATCTTACCTCTAAGGGGAACCCTTGGACTCTGTGCACACTATTTCTTACTTTCAAATAGTATATACAGAGCCAACTTCTTACAGGTGGTGTTGCCCCTTTCCCTATCAGCCATATGACATCGAAATGTGCCAATGTAAACAGAACTCTGGCAGGGGAGACTTCCATCCCCTCAACAGTGGAGATGGGCAGTGAGCTGCCAGCACGAAATTACAGGCAGGAGCAAACTACTACAAATCCAACTGACTCATCAATGGGAATGCAACTGAAAGTAGAATTCCAGCAAGAAGTACCTCCCAAATACTAACAACTAAAAGTCTCAAAACCCGGTACACAATGAGGGCATAAGAAATAAATAGACTGAATTTATTGATAACATAATGGGGCAAACAAGCTGGCAAAAAGTGGTTACCTAAACAAATTGGAGAAATAATACTCACAATGTTTAGAAATGAAAGGTTTCTGCAGCATTCTGGCTATACTACAAATGCAAAAAACTGTAGAGTTAAAGTTTCAGATGCTGAGGACAAATCTTACAGACAGGGATGAAGCAATTAATCTAAAATTAGCATTCCAATTATTATTTGTTTGGTAGCATGTGAAATAACTAAAACATGTAGTCTAAAATAGTTTAAAAGATGCTATTAGGTTAACAATGAACATTCAAAATATGACTATGCTCACCAGATTTGGGTTAGGTTTTGTGAGGTTGCACCTTGGCTTCCCTCTTGGCCAATTCGACCCCACAAAGGTTCTGTAATGCCCATGTGACAAAACCTCCCTGCAAAGCCCTTTGCATTTTATTTGTTTCTGTAAAACAATTTATTGATCTCACAAAGCAATTTTTAATTGCGGTTATACGAAGAAGGGGGATTAGAACTTCAGGTGCAGCACTCGTGTACTTACAACAATTAGCAAGGAAGGCAGATTGATTGCAGAGAACAATTAGGGCAGTCGTAAGAAACTTTCTCATGCAAAAATTGAGGTGAAAGTTGTGGAGAGCTCTGTGACAAAGACAGAGGGCTTTAAAAGTAATATCATAGCTACTGACAGCCAGCAAATTTATTGTAGCTGACATGATGTAGGCGTACGAAAACAGAGTCTTAAGAATAGCTTAGCAGCACAGTGCTGAATGATTTACAGCTGGCAAACCTGAGACAATGAATTAGAGATAACAGGGACGATTACAACAGCCACATAGGGGCCAGTTCTTCACTTTGACCTCGGTCTGTGATCATTCCAAAGGCAGGAGCGGTAGAACTCTTTATCAGCAGTTTCATTTAGTTCCAAATGGATTAGAATTAATTAATACAAGTAAGAAACACACAAGTCCTGGTCTGCAAAGATGCCTAGATTTCTAGCAAAATACATTTGTAATGGTACTTGGTCAAGACACGGAGGCCAGCAATTTGCTCCCCATATATTTACAGTACCCCCAAGAACGATGGCCTTGGTCTAGTTCTCAATTAAGTTTTAATGCTAGAGTATCGGCGGCCCTTGAGATACAAGAGGTAGAATATGGCTGCAAATGTATTCTCTTCTCCAGCATACTATCAGGGAAGGAGGCAGATAAGGTATCAATTCAATCATGCAAATGAGCTCTCTTTCAAACTCTGAAGGTAGAAGATACCAAGAGAGACGTTCGTAGAATTTAGAAGAAAAGCACAGGAAGATGGCCGGACCAAACATAGGTCAGTTTCAATAAACTGGCCAGAAAATACTGGATTCTCTATAAAACGCAAAGCTGATTCTGAATAAAACGCAATTGTCATTGTAATTAACATTGCAAAAAAATTACTACCAGCAATTGTCCTAATACCTGCCACTTGATGAACATCATGGAGAAGAATATCAGAGAATTTTGAAACAAATATGGGACATCCTACTAGCATTTACAAATTCAATCTGATGGCATATTAATTACAAATACTAGGTTGAATTAATGTCGCTGCCAAAAGGTTACCAAGGTGAATTGTTAGGACAACGTGCAGAAATATATGGGATACAGAATGCTATGCCCATACATTTGGAAGCCATAGAATGGGCAAGGATGTTTTATTTTAAAATGTTCTGGAAACAAAACCATCAAAGGCAGCTAAGTGTTATTGTAGGCCATATAGAATTTGACATAGTAGAGGACAACAGATCACTTATTATTGTGTTTCTTTTGCAACAGAGTTCAGAAGTATAAAGTCCACCACCAAGAAAACATTGACTTCATAAATTAAACTTCACCCAAAGTTTTTTTTTTTTTCCAGTAAAACCAGTGTAGAGATAAAATTATGTTAAAACTGTAGCGACATTTCTTCACCATTGGAGCTGCAACAAGTAGTTTATTACAGTTATGACTCAGACCAAGACGAACAACAGGTGCAGCAAACCTAGAGTGGATGGCCTACAAGTTTAGAAAATATGCAACACAGCATTTCAGATCACGCACTTTGGGATCACGTAAATATTCCCAGTTTTAACTCCCTGGGTGCTGCGGGTGAGCTGGCCTCGTCCAGGCCTGGGATGAGACCAGCTCGTCCTGCACCCAGCCCACACCCACCAGACGGGGATGGAAGGGGAAATCTCTTCCCCTTCCACCTCCACCCAACCCCCCCCATCAGCAATTTAATTACATCAGCGCGCTCACAGCGCGGCACTGTCATCAAATGCTGCCAAGGATGCGCTGGAGGCCATTTGCTTCGATCACGTCTAGAGGAGAGGATGTTCAAGAGGTGAGTCCTTCTCATTTTGGGGGTTGGGGGGGGGGGGGGGGAACAGACACAGGAGGAAAGGGGGAAAGGGTCACTCCCCTACGAGGCAAAAAAAAAAAAAAAAAAACAGTGATATTTCTGTTGTGTTATGTCTAATTTGCTTTTTTCTTTTTAGTGGGATATCACTGGTAATTGCTGTGTGTGCAGAGTAGTTGCTGGTGAGTCTATCTTTTTCAGGCAAGTGAGTGGTATAGTTTTTTTAGTAAATAACTCTTTGTGATAAAGCTACACTTTATTTATTACTTATTTTAGACAGTGCTGGTTGTTGTTGGCAATCCTTTTGTTGTTAGAAAAGATCATGGCTAGCCGCCGAGTGACCGCTCTGCTGGTTGTTGGCATGCTTTTTGAGTCATCTTCTAACCATGATTATGAGACTGACTCTGCATCTGAGGCAGAGGAGGAAGGGAGGGATTCTGGCAGTGAGTTTTCTGTCCGAGAGGATTCTTCTGATGAGGAAGCCACTCTGACTGCAGATGAAGGGCCTGTTTTAGAGGAGGTCATTGTTGTGCCAATGGTGCAGCAGCCTTGGGCTGAAGGGTTTCCCATTAGAAGACCCGACACCTGGATTGCCCCAAACATGGAGCAGCCACAGTTGCCTGCATTTACTGGTCCGTCGATGGTAACAGCTATATTTCCTGCAACTATGACTCCTAATCGCTATTTGCTTCTTCATCGGGTGCGGCGTCTTATAGACCACGCTTTAGCCTTGACACAAGATCACCCTTATTGTGACCGTCTTTGTAAGATTAGGCCTGCCCTTGATCATTTTGTAGATCGATTTTCAGAGGTGTATGTTCCAGGCAAAGAGATTAGTGTGGATGAGTCTTTGGTCCCGTTCAAGGGGTGTTTGGTTTTCCAGCAGTACATTCCTAGCAAAAGGGCACGGTATGGAATTAAATTGTATATGATGTCAGAAAGTAATACAGGATAAGTGTATAAATTCCGGGTCTACACTGGTAGGGATTCCAGTATTGACCCCCCCCCCCCCCTCTTGGCTGTCCGCCCACTTTTTGGAGTTAGCGAGAAAATTGTGTGGGAACTTGGTAGACGACTGTTTAACAAAGGTCACCATTGATACGTAGATAATTTCTACCCTGGAGTGCAGCTGTTCAAGGAGTTTTTTTTTTTTTTTAGAGTGGACACTGTTGCTTGTGGCACAATCCGTTTTAACCGGAAAGGCTATCCAAGGGAGCTTGTCTGTAAAAAACCTGAGGGGGGACAGTGCACAGCCTTGCGGAATAATGAGCTGCTAGCTCTAAAACATTTCAGGCAGGAGGGATGTGTACATGCTAACTATCGTCCATGATGAGAGTACTTCCCCTGTGACTGTTTGGGGTCAGGTTGCCAAAGTGCACAAACTTGCATGCATTTTGGACTACAATAAGCAAATGGGTGGGGTTGATAGAGTAGATCAGAGGGTGGAACCTTACACTGCTCTTTGTAAGTCTTACGTGTGGTATATAAAGTTGGCCTTACATTTATTTCATTTGGCAACTTTTAATGCTTTTATTGTGTTCAAGGATTGTTCATCTGAGTCAGGATGAAATTTGGTAAACTTTAGGAGTCAGTGATAGAGAGTCTTATTGTGGTGGAACAGGCAAGAGTTCTTAAGAGTAGCAGTGGTGGAGGATGTGGCTAGATTGAAAGATCGACACCTTCCAGATCACATTCCTCCCACTTCCAAAAAAGACTTGCCCACTAAGAAATGTACAGTATGTGCCCGAAGAGGTATCCAGAGGGAGAGCTGGATGTACTGCCCCGATTGCCCTTCAAAGCCTGGGCTGTGTGGCCGGCTGTTTCAGGAGTTATCACACCCAAAAAAAGTTTTGGGAAATACCGTGAGCATAAACTGTCTGTTTTATATTTTCAGATGTTCAGTTTTACATTTCTCTCATGTTTTCAGTTACAGCTTTTGTGTTTGTAGTTTTGTGCTTATTTTATCATTAGTGGTTTCTTTGTTGTTTATAAACAAAAAAGAAAAGTGATGGTGGTGTGTGTGTGGGGTGGCGCTTGGCTGGTGGTGTGCGTGGGGTGGCGTTTGGCGTGCGGTGTGCGTGGGGTGGCGCTTGGCTGGCAGTGTGCGTGGGGTGGCGCTTGGCTGGCAGTGTGCGTGGGGTGGTGTTTGGCTGTCAGTGCCAGCCAAACGTTAGTCCACACACTCCAATCAGCTAGTCTGATTGCTGTATCAAGCATGTGGACTTATGTAAGTGATGTGCCCTTGAGTGGCGCTGTCTGTCGATACGAGTGTTGTACTGTGCTGGGCGTGAATGGTCTTATGCATGTCATGTATGAAAGGTGTGTGAATGGACTAAAGCGGTTGGTGCCTTGACACGGCTTTACAGCTCACGAGCTGAGGATCATTGGTTCAGTTTTTTGGCCTTTTAGTTATTAACAGTCCATTTCATTTTTGTGGAATGTCTTGTTAATAAAATATGATCTACTGAACCATCACTCACACTTGTGCCAATTCCAACCAGTATGTGTGTTAAAAATGACAAAACCTGCTCCGCTATAATCAGGCATCGCAGCACACCTGTGACACGCTAGGTGTCTCAGGTGTGACATCAATGATGAAGAATGCCAACAACTTGGTTGGTGGGTGACGGTCTTTTTAACATAATCTAAGGGGGTTTCTTTTCACAATTTTAGTGTTTGGAACATCACAGAAGTACGTGGACATGTCAAAATGATATATTACAAAACGACCTGCGTAAGGGGGGGGGGGGGTGGGAACACCTATGTTTTTGGTCCCGGGTGAGGCCTTCATCTAGGGAAAAACCCAGACATTTTTTAAAACTAGACACCCAAAGGAGTCCAGGGAGGTGTGGCTTGCGTGGATCCCCCACCATTTTCTTACCCAGACTCCTCTGCAAACCTCAGAATTTGCTTAAAAAAAGCATATTTTCCACACTGTTCTTTGTAGGATCACAGCTCTGGCACAAATTTCCTACTTCCCAACGTTCCCCTCAGTCTCCCAAGTGAAATGATACCACACCTCTGTGGGTCCCCAAAGCAGAGTCAGCCTAAAGATGTATAAAAAAATATGTGCTTATCAACTAGCTGTGCTATCCCCTCAATCTCCACAGGTTTTTGGCCTTTTTCTGTTGCAGGCACGTGGGCCCCCACACAAGTGAGGTGTCATTTTTATCGGGAGTCTTGGGGGACTCTGGATGGAAGGAAATTTGTGGCTCCTCTCAGATTCCAGAACTTTCTTTCACCGAAATGTGAGGAAAAGGTGTTTTTGGGATCAAATTCTGAGGTTTGCAAAGGATTCTGGGTAACAGAACCTGGTGAGAGCCCCACAAGTCTCCCCATCTTGGATTCACCTAGATGGCTACTTTTTAGAAAATGCACAGGTTTGGTAGGTTTCCCGAGGTGCCGGCTGAGCTAGAGGCCAAAATCCACAGCTAGGGACTTTGCAAAAAACATGTCCGATTTCAACGTAAAAATGTGGTATGTCCATGTTGCGTTTCCTGTCGCAAGCATTAGGCCTACCGACGCAAGTGAGGTACCATTTTTTTTTTTTTTTTTTTTTTTTTTTTTTTTTTTTTTTAATCGGGAGACTTGGGGGAACACAGAATAGCAAAGCAAGCGTTATTGCCCCTTGTCCTTCTCTACATTTTTTCCTTCCAAATGTAAGACAGTGTGTAAAAAAAGACGTCTATTTGAGAAATGCCCTGTAATTCACATGCTAGTATGGGCACCCTGTAATTCAGAGATGTGCAAATAACCACTGCTTCTCAACACCTTATCTTCTGCCCATTTTGGAAATACAAAGGTTTTCTTAATACCTATTTTGTATTCTTTATATTTCAGTAAATGAATTGCTGTATACCCGGTATAGAATGAAAACCCAATGCAAGGTGCAGCTCATTTATTGGCTCTGGGTACCTAGGGTTCTTGATGAAACTACAATCCCTATTTATCCCCGCAACCAGAAGAGTCCAGCTGGCGTAACGGTATATTGCTTTCAGAAATCTGACATCGCAGGAAAAAGTTACCAGAGTAAAATGGCTGTTTTTTTCACCTCAATTTCAATATTTTTTCATTTCAGCTGTTATTTTCTGTAGGAAACCCTTGTAGGATCTACACAAATTACCCTCTGCTGAATTCAGAATGTTGTCTTCTCTTCAGAAATGTTTAGCTTTCCGGGATCCAGCATTGGTTTCACACCCATTTCTGTCTCTAACTAGGAAGCAGGCTGAAAGCCCAAAAAAAAAAAAAAAAAAAAAAAAAAAACCATCAAAATGCAGTATGTCCCAGTAAAATGCCAAAATCGTGTTGAAAAATTGGTTTTCTGATTCAAGTCTGCCTGTTTCTGAAAGCTGGGAAGATGGTTATTTTAGCACTGCAACCCCTTTGTTGATGCCATTTTCAGGTGGGGGAAAAAAAAACACAAGCCACCTTCTGCAGCCCTTTTTACCGTTCTTTTTTTAAAAAACTAAATTTTCGCTGTATTTTGGCTAATTTCCTGGTCTCCTTCAGGGGAACCCACAATCTCTGGGTACATCTAGAATCCCTAGGATGCTGGAAAAAAAGGACGCAAATTTGGCGTGGGTAGCTTATGTGTACAAAAAGTTATGAGGGCCTAAGCGCGAACTGCCCCAAATTGCCAAAAAAGGCCTGCCACCTGAGGGGGGAAAAGGCCTGGCAGCGAAGGGGTTTAAGTCAGCCATAGTCTGGGACATAGTTCAATTCACTTCTGATGGGTTTGATTTCATGGCTTTAAAATTCTAGTGCATTATTAAACTACAGTTTTGCTGGACAAAACCCAACATGCATGTGCTTTGACACCCACTGAATCAAAAGACTTTTAGAAATCCACTTGAGAGCTAAAGAAAAAGTCCTCTTCAGGGCAAAGGTTTTCCTGTGCTCAATCCCAGGTCCTAGTCTCCTTTCCATTTATGCTTCCTCCCAAGATGGCTGTCTCTTTTGGATTTCTTACGATCTATTCACTGACTACATGTAAGCCTTTTGTATTTATTTCCATCACCTCCCCTGCTTATGCACATCACTACTAATTAATGAAAAAAATCAGGTACTGCCTCACTGTAAATGGACACTGAAGGGTCCACCATACTCTTGTGTACATCTCTTCAAAAACAGAGATAATACGTTTTTCTGTCGACTGTGGTCTCAAGACACACTCATCCTATTATTTTTCCACTTCAAACACTCCAGCCACACTCACTTACTCCAGGAATCTTGTAACTTACACCTGAAGCCATCTTCAACTCCACTGTTGTAGTTACCAGGTAGAACAAGTCCACTGGGTCCTTTCTAGCTGGTCAAGTGCCAGCTCATGAGTAAGTCGGACTATCAGGATACAAGTGAGAGTCCTGCACAAGTCCTTCTCAAACGTTGGAAAATGATTTGCTTTGTGATGAGAAAACTATACAATCACCCCAGAAACACTTACCCTGTCCCTTCACTGGCATCAAGCCAGCTTGCTCCCATCCAAAAACATGGTTTAGTGCTAACTGCTTGTGCCCAACCCTTGCGATCCTTGACCCTAGGGTAGGTCGCTTCCCCCGCCGCTGCAGCTCCACCTGCCCAGGTTCCTGCCACCTCCCAGAAAAACCGTAAGTACTCCCCCCGCCCAGCCCCTCGCCCAGTCCCTCGTTACTCACCTCTGTTTTCTGAACTTCTGTCTTCTGCTCTCTCCTCCAACCTTTCTTCGCACCTCTGCTGTCCTCTCTCTGTCCATTTCCCTTCGCTTTCTGCTCCTCCCTCTGGTAGACATCTTCCTCCGTTTTTCTGCTCCTCTTCTGCAGCCCACTTGCTGTGTGTTCTGCTCTTCTCCTGTGTCCTTCTCTTCCTCCTCACCGCACTTTCCTAGTGTTCTGCTCTTCCTCTGTGTCCCGCTCCTCTTCCTCACCGCATTTTCTTCCTGCTTTGCTCTTCCTGTGTTCTTCTCTTCTCTTCTTCTTCACCGCATTTTCCTCGTGCTGTGCTCTTCCTCTGTGTTCTTCTCCTCCTCTGCACCCCATCCTGCGTGTTCTTTTCTTCTTCTGTGTTCTTCTCCTCCTCTGCACCCCATCCTGCGTGTTCTTTTCTTCTTCTGTGTTCTTCTCCTCCTCTGCACCCCACCCTGCTTGTTCTTTTCTTCTTCTGTGTTCTTCTGTGTCCTTTTCTTCTGTGGTCTTCTCTTCTTCTGTACTCTTCTCACCTCTTCTTCTGTGGTCTTCTCTCCTGTACTCTTCTCTTCTTCTGTACTCTTCTCTCCTCTTCTTCTGTGGTCTTTTCTTCTGTACTCTTCTCTCCTTCTTCTGTGGTCTTCTCTTCTTCTGTACTCTTTTCTTCTGTACTCCTCTTCTTCTGTACTCTTCTCTCCCCTTCTTCTGTGGTCTTCTCTTCTTCTGTACTCTTCTCTCCTCTTCTTCTGGGTTCTTCTCTTCTTCTATTCCTCTCTTCTTTTCTTCTGACTCCTCTCCTCCTCTGCCTATCTTCTTTCCCTTCCCCTCTATCTGACCCCCCTGCCCTCTGCTTTCCCGCCGCCACCACCCGCTCGGCCCCGCCCCTCCTGCTCCCATTCGTCACCCCCCCCTCCCGCCTCCCGTCCCCAGCTGACCCCTCTTCCCCTCCTCCTCCCTCTTATGGCGGTCGCGCCGCCAGCGCGCCAAAGAAAAGCCCATCTGCGCCCGTCCGCACCTGGACCGCACCCAGCGCCACGACCCCTGGCCCCCAGCACTCCCAAACCCCGCAGCACAGCTACGACCCCACCTCCCTCCACGCACTCAACACGGGACGCTCCAGAACCTGCTTCCAAGCCAACGCGAAACGCACTCATGGACCCTTCGCATGCCTTACCTGCAAACACACCTTCCACCGCGACTGCACCCCGCCTGCCAGCCCACGCGCCAATAGCCATCTCAAATGCATCCTCATCAACGCACGCTCCATCCACAAGCACGCCATTGAACTATGGGACCTTCTGGACTCCACCGCACCGCACTGAGACCTGGATGAACGCCTCCTCGGCCCCCGCCATAGCCATCCCCGATGGCTACAAGATCACCAGGAGAGACCGCACCAACCAAGTCGGAGGAGGAATCGCCATCGTTTTCAAGGACTCCATCAACGTCACCACTTCCACCGAAGACACCCCCCTCGCCGCCAAACACATGCACTTCCAGATCCACACCGACCCCAGGACCACCCTCAGAGGAACTCTCATCTACAGACCCCCTGGACCACGCGCCCTCTTCAGCGAATCCATCGCTGACTTCATCTCCCCGCACGCCCTAGCCTCGCCGGACTACATCCTCCTCGGAGACCTCAACTTCCACCTGGAACAGAACAACGACCCCAACACCACCACCCTGCTCGACAACCTCGCCAACCTCGGTCTCAAGCAACTGGTGAACATCCCCACCCACATCGCCGGACAAACGCTCGACCACATCTTCTCCGCCAGCAACCACGTATCCTTCAGCCACCCATCCGTAATACACTGGACCGACCATAGATGTGTCCACTTCACCTTCAGACGCAAGACTCTCCACCTCCGCACACAACCCATCCCACGCAGACATTGGAACAAAATCCCCACGGAACAGCTACTCTCCACTCTCAGCGACAACCAACCCACCTTCTCCACCGACCCCAACAACGCAGCCCTCAGCCTCACTCATTGGATCATCAACTGTGCGGACAACCTCGCACCCCTCAGACGCCTCCCAAGACAGACCAACACCAGGAAACCTAAATGGTTCACAGACACCCTCAAGGAATCCAAAAAAAACTGCCGTACCCTCGAGAAAGCCTGGTGCAAAGACCACACCGTAGAAAACATGTCTGCCCTCAAAAACGCCACCCGCGAACACCATCAGCTGATCCGCGCCACCAAAAGAACTTCCTTCACAGACAGACTGGACAAGAACACTCACAACAGCAAAGAACTCTTCAACATCGTCAAAAAGCTCTCCAAACCTAACGCCAACTCCAACTCCATCACGCCCTCACAAGATCCCTGCAACTCCCTCGCTACCTTCTTCCATCGAAAGATCACCGACCTACAAAACAGCTTCGGTCACCAGAACCAGCCAACCACCACAGAACCTACAACCCCAGCCATCACCCTCAACGCCTGGACTCACATCAGCGCGGAGGAGACCAAAGCTACCATGAACACCATCCACTCCGGTGCCCCCTCGGACCACTGCCCCCACTTCATCTTCAACAAAGCCGACAACATCATCGCCCCTCATCTCCAGACCATCATCAACAGCTCATTTGCTTCTGCCACCTTCCCCGAGAGCTGGAAACACGCGGAAGTCAACACCCTCCTGAAGAAACCTACGGCGGACCCCAGCGACCTGAAGAACTTCCTCCCCATCTCACTTCTCCCCTTCCCTGCCAAAGTCATTGAGAAGACCGCCAACAAGCAACTGACCAATTTCCTTGAAGACAACAACCTACTCGACCCCTCCCAGTCCGGATTCCGAGCCAACCACAGCACAGAAACCGCCCTCATCGCAGTCACAGATGACATCAGAACTCTGATGGACAACGGAGAAACAGTCGCCCTCATCCTCCTCGACCTCTCGGCTGCCTTCGACACCGTCTGCCACCGAACCCTAATATCCCGCCTCCGCTCCTCCGGTATCCAAGGACAGGCCCTAGACTGGATCACTTCTTTCCTCTCTAACCGCTCCCAAAGAGTCTACCTCCCTCCGTTCCGCTCAGACCCCACCGAGATCATCTGCGGCATCCCACAAGGCTCCTCGCTCAGCCCGACTCTCTTCAATGTCTACATGAGCCCCCTCGCCGACATCATACACAAACACAACATCAACATCACCTCCTACGCCGACGACACACAGCTGATACTTTCCCTCACCAAGGACCCCACCAACGCCAAGACCAACCTGCAAGATGGAATGAAAGACGTCGCAGAATGGATGAAACTCAGCCGTCTGAAACTGAACTCAGACAAAACGGAAGTCCTCATCCTCGGAAACAACCAGTCCGCCTGGGACAACTCTTGGTGGCCCACGGCCCTTGGCACCGCACCAACCCCCTCAGACCACGCACGCAACCTCGGATTCATCCTGGACCCACTTCTCACCATGACCAAACAAGTCAACGCCGTATCATCTTCCTGCTTCCTCACTCTCCGCATGCTCCGAAAGATCTTCCGCTGGATCCCCGCCGACACCAGAAAAACTGTGACCCACGCCCTCATCACAAGCCGCCTGGACTACGGAAACACTCTATACGCAGGAACCACCACAAAACTCCAAAAACGTCTTCAGCGAATACAAAACGCCTCCGCCCGCCTCTCCTCGACATACCCCGCAACAGCCACATCTCCGCCCACCTGAGACACCTGCACTGGCTTCCCGTCAACAAAAGGATCACCTTCTGGCTCCTCACCCACACACACACAAAGCCCTCCACAACAAGGGACCGGAATACCTCAACCGTCACCTCAGTTTCTACACACCCACTCGTCAACTTCGCTCTGCCAACCTCGCACTCGCCGCCGTTCCTCGCATCCGCCGCACTACGGCAGGTGGGAAATCCTTCTCCTACCTGGCAGACAAGACATGGAACTCCCTCCCCGCCAACCTCAGGACCACCTCGCATTCCGGAGGCAGCTCAAATCCGGCTCTTCGAGCAGCAGTAACCCCCCTCCCCATGCGCCTTGAGACCCTCACGGATGAGTAGCGTGCTTTATAAATGTTTTTTTATTTGATTTGACCCAGTATGTTTCACATCGCTCCACAACACCCGCCAACACTTCATGGTTTGCATTGTCCATTTTATACTATAGTCATCCTCTGGGTCCACCATCAGACAATTCGACCTGAATTCTTTTCTACATGATACCTTCTCGAGCCAACACCATTCTTGCTTGCACTCAAACTCACTAAGGCTTAAATCTAATCAACAGTCAAACCTTTCTGCTACTTCGACTCGCTACTACCTTTGGCACTCCTGCGCTTCATATTGTAAACCTTGAACTCTATAATTATTCTGCGTGTACAGTATTGTCTTTTCCTCAACTCTCTTCAACCATATATCATTACCACACCTATATAAAACACACACCTCTAACAATGCATTATGTATTGCTATGTTACCAAATGCAGCCTTTGTTCAAACTGCTTCCTGCCTCCAAGTAGAAGCAAAGCACTAACAAAGTTTCCCTTCGCGTGATGAAGTCTGAGGAGAACCAGTCTCACATGAAAACAGAAAATGAAACCACAAAATGCTAAAATTATAAAATAATAATTTTATCAATATGGTTAATATATACCAAAACAACTATTAAATGCTTATCTTATAGCTTGTCTATAGACTTCATGAGCTCATCTCTTACTCAGATTGGCACTACCTCCCACATAATTCAATGCATTTGTAACTGTAAAGCACTCTGTTCGCATGTGCCCCAGTTAGCATTATATACATTATTATATAAATGAATAATAACTAAATAAATAATTAGTAAATAACAGAAACTGTTATAATCACAGCACATCATGGTTTCGCAGAATTGACCTCCGACTCAAAACTCTTTGGAAACAAAGTTCTATTTGGAGTGAGTCAACCACCTGATACAACAAGCGTCTCTGAAGAGTGGAACAAACTTGCACACATGACCATAGTTGTGTATTTCCCCACATTCACAACTGTAAGTTTGATCCTCTGGTCATTCTACAAGTATAAAGAAATATCTTCTGAATGAGGCGTCAACCACCAGCAGTCAGCTAGAACAGGTGCCAACTGGTAAATACTCATGACGTTTTGAGGAAGGGGGGGGGGGGAAGAGGGTAGAACCGAAGTTGCACAGCCACCACACCCGATTCTACACACAGACAAATTGATCAGCAAATGGGGGAGGGGGTGAAATGTCAGAGGTTCCCATGCCAGAACATTCCTAGACAACTGTCATCAGGAAGTAGTTCGCCCAGAGGAAGGATCATAACGCGACCAGTTTACTGTTTTCACCACCCTTTACACAAAACAAACTGTATGAATAAACAAGGGGAAGGGAAACCCTTGTTTTAAAATAGGAGAAAAAGAGGTATTTTGATTATGCCATTGCATATTTTGTAACATTCGTTGTTAGCCTGTTTGCCTTTCTCTGCCCCTCTGCTTTGAGCGCTCCTCTCTCCGCACTCTCTGACCCCCTGACCCCCCACGTTCATCTCTCGCCTCGCTCTCCCACGCCCGTTTTTTCCCAGTCCTCCGGCTCCGGCCAGTCTCCTTTGCTCCTGCCGCTGCCTCCCCTGCGGCCCTGCCCCCCGCGCACACTCACTGGCCCCCTCCATCCTCCCAGCTGTTCCACCCTACCCTCTTAAAGGCTGCAGCGCCGGAGGCAAGCCCGTCTGCGCCTGGACCACGCCCAGTGCCAGTCCCCCTGGTCCCCCCAGCCAAAAAAAACCCAGACAACTCTACTCCCCTCTAACCCTCCACTCCCTCAACCCAGGCCCTCTCCCCACCTGCACCCAATCCAGCCACACACACACACACACACACACACACACAGGGCCCCTTCACCCACCACACACGCCCCTCACCCGTCCAACACAGACCCCACTCATGCCCCCCCCAACCTACTTACCACCTGGGCCCCAACCACCAACGAAGAAACTGAAAAAACCATGAACTCCATCCACTCTGGATCCCCCTCCAACCCCTGCCCTCATCACATCTACAACAAAGCCAGCCCAACCATCGCCCCAATACTCCGCAACATAATCAACTCCTCATTCAACACCGCCACCTTCCCAGACCTCTGGAAGCACGCAGAAATCACTGCACTCCTAAAAAAGCCCAAAGCCAACCCGGATGACCTCTCCAACTACCGCCCCATCTCCCTCCTCCCTTTACCCGCCAAGGTCGCCACGAAACTAGTTAACGTCCGCCTATCCCACTTTCTTGAGGAAAACACACTGGACCACTCCCAATCCGGGTTCCGCTAGAACCACAGCACGGAAACCGCCCTCATCGCATGTACTGACGACATCAGAACCAGAGTCGACAAGGGTGAGATCGTCGCACTCATCCTCCTAGACCTCTCCGCAGCCTTTGACATTGTCTGCCACCATACACTCCGCACAAGCCTCCACAACACAGGAATTCGACACAAAGCCCTAGACTGGCTCACCTCCTTCCTCACAGATCGAACCCAAAAAGTCCGCCTCCCACCCTTCCACTCCAATGCTACCAAAATCATCTGCGGAGTCCCCAAGTGTCCTCCCTCAGCCCCACCCTCTTCAACATTTACATGACCCCTCTCGCCAACATCCTCCGACCACACGGAATCACCATCCTCTCCCTCACCTGCAACCCCACCACCGCCAAAACCAACCTCCACACTGCAATCCTTGACACCGCCACCTGGATGACAACAAATCACCTCAAGCTCAACTCCAACAAAACCGAAATCATCATATTTGGCCCCAACAAAACCATTTGGGACGACTCCTGGTGGCCCACCGCCCTAGGCCCCGCACCCACCCCTGCTAACCACGCACGCAACCTCTGCATCATCCTGGACCCCTCCCTCTCCATGACCCAGCAAATCAACGCAGTCACCTCCTCCTGTTTTCACACACTGAAAAAAAAAACCTTCAAATGGATTCCCACAGAGACCAGGAAGAACGTCACCCACGCACTCATCAGCAGCAGGCTAGACTACGGCAACTCCCTCTACGCCGGCACCACACTCAAACTCAAACGCAAACTCTAGAGAATGCAGAACACAGGTGCACGCCTCATCCTGGACCTCGATCACCACAAACATCTCACCACACCTCAAATCCCTACACAACACCGACCCATCCTACCTCAACGAAAGAGTGAACTTCGACACTCCCACCCACCAACTCCGATCTGCCGACCTCGCACTAGCCACAGTCCCCCGCATCCAACGCACCACCACAGGAGGCAGGTCCTTCTCCTACCTCGCCCCCAAAACCTGGAACTCCCTCCCTAACCTTCGCAAAACCAAATACCTCCTTCTCTTCAGAAAGAACCTCAAGACATGGTTGTTCGAAAAGTGACCCTCCATGCACCCCCCAAGCGCCTTGAGACCCTCACGGGTGAGTAGCGTGCTCTATAAAAAAAATTGATTGATATTATTTGCTTTATATCAAATACAGCTATTTCTGGACCGTTTGACAAATTACTGTAACTGTGAAGAAATACAGCACTTGGTGCAATTGTATTACAGAGCTAATGTGCAGTTTACATGCATTGACTGTTCTGTGAAAATGTGAAAGGGGGAAAGAATCAGACATGAAGAATGTTAATGAGGGATAGTGTCTACATTTTTGGGGTAACACAAGGGCATCAGTCCCATTAGTTCCAATGCCCTGTGCTATTGCACACTAACAGTTAACTACTGCCCTATTGCAGCATTATTGCAGATTCTTGGTTTGGGCCTATAACTGAGGGCAAACAATTAACAACCTGAGTGAAGAAAAATTAAAATTGCCCGATAAGGCAGCTGCTTAGAAAAAACTACCTTTTGGAATCAATTACCCAAGAGAACTAGAAACTAAACTTTTTTGGGTGCTGAACTGAGCTAACAGAAGATTTATGTATAAGTCAGGTATTACGATCTACTATTTCAAGAAAATAGTGTTTTGAGTGCTGCCTCCGAGGTACAGAGCACCCCTCTTTTCCAACATATATTTGCATGTCTTTAAACAGTCGCTATTGCTGTCCGATGAGCACAGACCTTGAAAATAACAATGTGAGGTGGAGTAACGAGTGCTGCCCAAATCACCTCTATGTCACGATGAACGCAACTAAATAAATCATGCCTTGGCTCTCAACTATAGGAATCGCCTTAAAAACTACGTATAAGAAAAAAACAGGTAATTATTATTTTTTTGCTTCAGAAATAACAATCAATAAAATAAATCCAAAGATAATAAAATATGCATTTCTCAATTACGGAGGCCGCAAATTCCCTACGCATAGTTTGTGTAGACTACTTCAAGAAACACTTGTACCAACCACACCAAGAATGAGAAGATGCAGAGGACAAAGTTACTGGGTGAGATGAGGGAGGGTGTGTGCAGACTATGGTCTTTTTTGTGCGTAATTAGTGTACAGGTGTAGGTGAGGGCTTTCAAGATAAGGAAAGCTGAAGAAGCAGGTGCTGTGGATGTTCAATTTTACTTAGATGCACCGAATGGCTAGTGTTAACGGCATATATGAGGTCAGAGACTATCTAGAATGATGACAGCGATTCTAGTAAAATCAAAGAGAGGAGTCTGAAGAAAGCAGCTAAAACCACTGTGAGCTTAAGGAGGGTTCTCTTAAAACTGAAAACTAACAGAAATTAACAGTTAGGTAAGCATACAGCTTGAACATTAACCTGGTGCAAGTTATCAGACTTTCAGAGATCGCACATTTTCCCTTTAGCAGATGCTAGTCTTGCACAAGACTTGAAAGGGACTAGTGGAAGACGAAGTCTCACTACTCATGTAGGGCCTTCATGACTCGCAGGGGGTATTCAGTAGGGTTGTCAAGCCCAAATGAGCTGCCACAAAAAAGTGCTTAGTATGGAAGCGAAATACACAAACTAAGATTAACTCCAAAACTTAAAACTTTGAAACATCAGGACATTATATTCCTAAACTACGACAAGTAGAGTGCTCCTGAAACCAAAGCTTCTGAACTAAAATGTTTTTTTTTTTTTCGAGTCAATCCATTCAGATGGAGTCAGCCAGTAACAATAATTCTACTGCTGTAAATTCCATCAACACTTAAAACGTATTCTGCGGTACAACATAGCTCATATATGTGCATCAAGAATACTGTACTAACAAACAGATTCTACCAAGTTTCAGCTATGATAAAATTCACTTTGCCAACCTTCAAATCATTAGCATACAAAATGCTAGAATCAGTATTACTCTCTTCCAATACTCTCTTCAGTAAAATCCAGAACATCTGAAACCCCTAGTCCTGCAATCATGATTTTTATGGTGTATTTGTGGACTATCCCAGCCACTTAATGCATTTAAGATTAACAAAATCCAATAGGCCAGAAACACTGTGGCGTCTATAATGAACAAACTAACTTTACGCTCTGCAGACACAGAATTTCTATGTTCATATATTGTATAAATTAGCCTTCTAAAAAAAAGTGCTGTTTATTTCTTCATGCTAGTCCATAAGTACAACATTACAGATGGGTTGAGTCAGAAAATCCCCTGGCTATTTACTCTTTATCTGGTACTTTGACATTGGCTGCGCAGTACACTTTCATTAGGCGAGGTCACGTTTTAACTTTTAAAAAGGTGAGCACTTTTTATTCCGCAAAATGACCACAGTAGGCACCTGTACAAGCCAGGAATTTCTGTACAGGATATCGAAGCAGATGTCAAGTGTACATGCAAGAAAAGCA
The DNA here is from genome assembly GCF_031143425.1 of Pleurodeles waltl. Taxonomy (NCBI): domain Eukaryota; kingdom Metazoa; phylum Chordata; class Amphibia; order Caudata; family Salamandridae; genus Pleurodeles; species Pleurodeles waltl. The sequence continues at coordinate 505,458,725 of NC_090447.1, read as the reverse complement.
GTCGTGAAGAATAGACTGACCCATAAACTTAAAACCATAAAATGTAGTTTAAATTTCATGCTGTACTACCAACCTATGTGACTGGAGTATACCCATGTTACGTCATAGGCCATTATATATGTAACTGTTGAACGGAATAGTCAATCAGAACAAAATATTCAGGAAACGAATTAAAAGATTATTAGTGAAGGCCGATTATGGTTATACTGAGTAGACAGCAGTTTGTGGTATTTTTACATATTCTGTGTATACTCAGCTACAGGGCATTCGAACAACCGACATTTCTGCCTCGAATTACCCTCACTTCACATTTGATAAATGTGGATGTCTTCAGTAGGCTCTTCAACTGGGTCTCACAAATAAAAAACAGGATGGCAGGAAGAACTTGCCACAGAACATTGCAAACATTTGATGGGCAGAATCTGAATACACTGTCCCTTCGACAGTACTGGAAGAAGATACTTACTGGAGCCCTTTTCCTGAGGGAACCATGTATTGCCTAGTGATGCAGACTGTTGTTTTCAGATGAAGCTTAAAGGGATGAAGTGGAAGGGACATGGATGACGTTGGAGGACAGAGGATAACTGTGTATTTAAGACACAAATTCCATCACCTCAGCATGTAACTCTGGGATTGATTTGTGAAAAAATAGGAATATAGGAAGCACGCAGAATAATTAGAAATGACTTAGAAGTACACCACTAATAGTAAACGGGTTTATCCTTTAGAACAACCTGCGTGGGCCCCCGCAGAGGGTACCAGACAGGAGCTGAAGAAGAAAATAAGGCTTTCCTGTCTACTGTGCTGAAAAATTCCCAACTGCCCTCCAAAGATCTTATAAACTTCTGTCTCCGGGTCCGTCTTGAACTTGTTTCCAGCACTCCTCACCCAAACAGGCAGCATGAAATTCCTGTCCACACAAATATTATGAATAAGCACCAGAGAAGAGAACGCCCACTGGTGATACCTATGCCATGATGCTGCAGAGCTGAAAGAGCCTGCCTACTGTGAGGTGGTATCTTCTGCAGTAGGAACTTCCCAACGAGACTGAGCCCCAAGGGCCCTGAGAAGAGCCTGCTTAAACAGATTACTTAAGGAAAACTGGTTCAGTCCTGAAAACTAGCCCAGAAAAAAACTGCTTCCTGTAGATTGAACTGTCAAACTAATCCTTAAGATTTGAACCTGAGAGTACCTTCACATCCAGCCAGGACTCACGCCTCGCTAAGCCATCTAGCAAGTATAGAGTCTCTACAGGTACCTGCATTCAGTCAGAGATTTTGACACAGCATTGCAAAGAGTTAGTTACATACCCCACGAAATGATACATTGTTGCTCAACTTGCTGATTGAAAACAACCTGGTGAGAGCTCTACTGTATTCAAGCAGTCGCCTTTGCTCAAGTTTCTTTTCAAGCAATTGACCACTTTTGAGTCAGCTGTTCAACTGAGCGAAGACCTGAACGTCACACGCTGCAGCTCCAAACCAACTTGTCTTATCTTAATATTACTGCAACACCGTTTTAGCTCATTTTCCTTAAAGGCCAACTTGAGTTGTTACTGAAATGTTAGTTTCTATCAACTCAACTGATTTAGGCACAAAGGAATGAAAAGAAACAAAGGTAAAAGGTGACAGTGTAGTGCGGAGTACATAATATGGGTGGTGGTGGGAGCAAGAGAAATCAAACAGGAAAATAATCAAACAGAAAAATAGAGAGCAGGAGGGGATGGGCTAGAACCAGAGGAAAACACATAGGTCAAGGAGGTGGGTGGAGAAGCAGGCGGGAGGAAAGTGAAAGGAGGCAGGGATCCAGGAAAGGTGCCACAAAATCTTTTGGCAAAGTTGAAAGGGGGTGGGGGGGACAACAACACGCAATTGTCACAGGATTTAAGACATCGAAAAGAAATCAAACTTTAAGAAAATTGGATAAAAAAGGCACTCACCACGTTGGAACAATCAACATGGTGTATGCCATTCGTTTTGTCAATATGAAAGAGAAAAGGGAGTAGCAACTGGGGGCCACAAGAAGTGGCTTACTCAGTTTGATCTTCATCCAGATCAACTGAACCACAGTAACCACATATGTATGTTAGAGCGATATCTACAATGCAATGGTAGTTAGCATTGGTGGAGTATGGTGTATGGGGGGGGGCAGGTGAGTGGAGGCAGGTTAAAGATTATCCAGAGTCCAGGTTCTCCGGATATGAGAATGTTTATTTAGGGTTCTTTTGAAATCCACAAGGGAGTATTAGTGAGTTAAGCAGCTCCAATACCGGAACAGCTAGTGTGCACAGTCAAACTTTGTTAAATCTAAGAGAAAAATATATGAGAAATAGGGGGAAGAGGGCTGGTTGTGGCAGACATCAGAGTGAAAGAGATAGGGGGGGTGCCATAGATGGTTTTGAATTAAGGAGGATTTTCTCCTAATGTACCCTGTACATCCTGAATGGTGATAACATTTGTTGGCTGGAAAACTGAGCAACTACATAATGTACAACAGTGAATCCCAACCTGTAGTCTGGGGACCCCTAGGGGTCTGCGAAGCCTCCTCAGGCAGTCCACAACTGCTTCGAAATTTGAATATTATTAACAGATTAGGTCCCTAGCTTTTAGTAATGACTCTGTGGGGGGTGGGGTCCCCGGATTCCAATAATGATTTGGTCGGGCTTCCTGGAACGATAAAATGGGGGTCCGCAGAAGTCAAGAGGTTGGAAACCACTGGCGTAGAACAGTAGTGAAATGTACTGAGTGGAAGCAATGGGACAGAGAGAAGGAAATAGGGCTCAGGGACGCCTCTAGGTTCTTACAGTTAAAGTATACTCACAACCAGTCTACTGATCAAGGTGTTAGCTGCCAGAAAGGGAAGGTGCGGGAGATTTTGGAAAAGGTGAGAAGCTAAAGACCTGATGCAGTTGCACAATCGATTTCAATGTTCCTGGAAAAAGATGATTTTGACGTAAGCAAGACAGCAACTGTGTAAAAGAGGTGGATGGGGAGCCCCTAGGCAAGGAACTAGAGGATTACCTTCTTAGAGGAACAGAGTCTTAAGAAGTGGAAATCAAAAGCCTGATGGCTGACAGATATTCAGGACACAAACTATAAAAGAGTAGTAGGATCTATGTGTGACTGTCATATACATAGAATTTAAAATTAAAGGAGAGAACTGTGGAGGAACAATATCACTGAAGGCGGTCAGGTATAGGGAAAAAGGACCGAAAAGGTAACTGTCATGAATGTACGTCTATAAGAGCCTGAGAATGACAACATTAAGACTGAAGCGCAAGGAGAACTGATCTATAGATTTAACTGTGGCATTTTGGAATGAGAGTGGCATACATTTTGGTTGAGCAGACCACTGTTCTAATGACTGGAGGAAAGAAGAATGTGGCTACCAGGGTATGGTACCTTTACTCCACAGTCTTAACGATATATATCTAAGTACCACATGGGCCATTTTCAGGTGCTTTAGAAAGTGGGACTTTACTATGCACATAACATGTGTTTTGTTTAAATGATGTAAGCACTTGTTTATGTGTGCACATAGAGCTGAGTGAGGGGGCGCGCTTCCATCCCCTGAAAATGACACCGGGCCATAGGGACGAAATTGGTTCGGGGGGGGGGGGGGTAGTCATGTGTGCCCCTCCCTTTTATTTAATAGAGCGGCTCTAGGAGATGGAATCCACAGGGCCTAGCAAGGCTACGGGGGGGTCACACTCGCCCCTCCACGTTATTCAAATGTGGCCCCAGGAGGAATGGGTCCCTGGGGTCAATAGGGGCTCAGGGAGAAAGGCCACAGGCCCCCCCCAGTCTTTTATTTAAATAAGTGGCCCAGGGGATAGGGTCCCCAGAGCCGATTACAGCTATCGGGAGGGGTCTCGCCCATCCCCATTATTTTTAGAAATGGTCTTGGGGAAGAGGTCCACAGGGCCTATCAAGGCTTGGGGAGAGGGGGCACATGGCTCCTTGATGTCAGAAAGCTGGAGAAGGTTGTAAGGGCTATTGTAAAACAATCAAGCTGCCAAAATCCAAACTGCAGTCATTTTAGTAGCTGAAGAAAATAGAGCTCATGGGAGAACTGACTGCACTTTCATGATAAGTCCTGAAAAAGAGGTTGAATGTTCATCAAAATTAGAGGTAAGGAGAAGCAGAGGGAAGAAAACTGCTGACTGACTTTACATAGAAGTGAGACTGACCAAAATGGCAGCTGGGTGGTAAGATATTTTACACCAAACAATCAATCATCAGGAATGATGTTCAGCCAAATTAGGTCCTTTCGCATGCTCATGAAGAGGACGACATTAGAGCTCTTAGGACAGAAATGGAGCAGTGAGACATCAGCTACATAATCTGGAATTTCACAAGTTATTTCAAAGAGTGGGAGTCTAAATTAAGAAGCATTAAGGAGCTATATAGATCAATAATGCCTTGTTTGGTCGATAGCCACTTATCTGCACAATCATTAACTTTGAACATGTCAAATGTGTGAGTTTTCCCAGATAATGAACTGCTTTTCTAAGTAAAATGTATCCCCATGACTTTTGAAATGCTTCATAGAAGAGTTGGGCCAGAACGGACAAGTGGGTACACCATTCCCGTTCAATGGCCACACATTTTTCCTCAACTTGGTCAACTTTGGGAGGCAAACCTAATACTTGGAGTGAAATGAAAAACAGAAGGGGAAATTATATGTGAAAGCTACTGCAGGTGAGAAAAAAAAGGCTAGAAAGAAACACAAGGAAGAGAAAGCAAGATGGAGGGAATTAAATGAGAAAACCAAGAGAGGGAGGAAGAGCAAGAAGAATGGAGTGGGGGTAAAGGAAAGAAAAAAAGTGGAACACACCGTAAGAGAATAAGGAGAAACTTAAGAGTGGACTGAGGATATAAAAAAGACAGGCAGCCCTTACAGAAAAGGATAATATAGCAGGATATTATAGAAAGAGATGACACTGCAATCTTTTGTAGGATCTATTATCGGGATCCTGGAGGGAACACAGATGACACTAATTTACAGGGGTCTAAACAGCACAAAAACACAAGACTCACTAGAACGTAACCTTCTGTCCTACAAACTACGAAGAATGAGGACAGGACAAGTGGCTGTTGTACGCTGACCCTCAGTACTGATAATAATAGCTTGACAAGTAAAAACTAGAATTGCCACAACATGCTACATGAAATCTACATAGTGGCAAATATAAGTTTTATTTTTTTAGACCTTTGTAAAATACTGTGCCAACGCCAGTTATGGGCAACACATTTGGGAAGAAAGGTTGACTACTTCTGAATGTTTGAGAGCAAAAAGAAAAAAAGTGTTACACAATTTTTTACCATCTTTGCGTACAATCTCTCAGAATCTTTGTATTGTAGTTTGTTACGGAAATTGTAACTACAGGGCTCGAAAAATCTACTCGATCACTCGCTATGGCAAGTTTAATTTTACGAGGTCAAGCTATTATTAGATCTCACTCGTCCCTTCTGGTGAGTAGACAAAGATTGGATTGGATGGTGTGCCCGCAGACATGTTTAAACCAGATCTTGTCTACTGGGGTTCCTATGTCAACAGGGTGTCAAATGCCGTCCTGGCAAGTGGCATTCACCCTCGGACCTGGAAGGGAGCAATTATCGTACCTATTTATAAAAAAAGGAGAGAGGGGTGTACCGGGAAATTACAGACCAATTAGCCTCCTGGATAATTTACAAAAAACATTTTGTTCCCAGGTACTGAGTAGGCTTAAGGAATGGATGGAAGATAATCCAGTACTTAGCCATTTACAGGCAGGCTTTAGGCAGAAGATTAGCACTGTTGCCCAGGCCTTTCACTTCCTTACAATCAAATAGAAGATGGTGGACGTGGAGGCTAGGAAACTTTTTGTTGCATTTGTAGACCTTAGGTCTGCCTTTGATTTGGTTCCACGCAGAAAACTCTGGGAAGTCATGAATAAAGTTGGAGTACCGGGCCCTCTGCTAAATCTCCTCAAAGAACTGTATTCTAGGAGCTATGCTAGAATTTGATGGGGGACAAAAGAGGACTTAACGGGTGAGATCCCAATACGCAGAGGGGTGAAGCAGGGATGTGTGCTGGCCCCTAGACTCTTTCTACTGTTTATTAATGCTTATATTTCCTATTTAATGGATTGTGTCAGTGATGCACCTAAAATAGAGGGGGTGAGGATTCCCTGCTTGCTGTTTGCAGACGATACTTTCTTATTTTTTCAAACTGCCTCAGGTATCACCAATCTGCTTGAGAAGTTCACAGGTTTCTGCAAAGACTACGGTCTGGAAATAATTACTTCTAAAACCAAGTATATGGTGTTTGGTGATCCAAAACAAAAAATGAGGAGGAAGATATGTTTGTAGGGAGACGTTTTGGAAAGAGTAACCGACTTCGATTATCTGGGAATAAGATTGGAGGGCTCCCATACGTGGCAGGCCCACTTGTCGAAATCTGTTGAGTTTAAAACAAAAATCTGGGTGTATTTTGAGATATGCTGCAAAATCTCCCAGCTTTGCAATTACTCCTGCAATAGAGATATATAAAGCTCAAGCAAGGGAGGGTATTATATGGTGCAGAGTTACGGGGTCATTGTTATTTGAATGATTTGGAGAAAGTCAAAAATCTCTTCATGAAAGTGCTACTAAAAATCTTCACCCTATCTCGCATATTGCCGCTTTAAGGCCATTGATGCACTGGATCAAGATATGGTCCTTGGACACTTTTGGCCCACACAGAGCTGGGCTTAGTGCCCTGATGAGCATGCAAGCTTTAAAGAAAGTTAGGTGGTGTAATTACGTCAGAACAACCTTTGTTAACCTTGGGTTGGGAGATTATTGGACAGATCCTTCCCGTCTTCCAAAAAAATGCCGCGCAGATTGTGAAAGATGCATATTGGTTGAGTGTACAAATGGAAAAATTAGCAGAGGTCCCCTCACTTAGCCTGATAGCTTTTTATCACTGAAATGCTGCTATGAATTTGAGCATTTTATGGATCTGATTGTATCTCCCTTAGCATGTGCACTTTACATTAGATTTAGGCTAGGAACATTAACACTTTGCACTTTTACTTGTAAATGGACTATATCTGTCACTGACAACAATTTATGTCCCATGGGATGGGGAGTTGCTGAACATATAGCCCAGGTTTTATTTCATTTCCCCGCTTATTATAAGTGGAGGGCACACTGGCTTATACCACTCTGCAGGTCCATGGGTTTTAGGAGCGGGATACTAGCCCTCAGGATTTTTAAACTAAACGTGCACAGAAATGTGGCATGTTCATTGGCAAAATTCTTGGAGGCAATTTGGCCCATTAGACGTAAATCTCTGGAGTGTCAATTATGATACATAGTATTATAGCTGTTACGTATCAGCAATTGCAAATTGAAATCTAATATTTTAGCGATGACCTATGAGAATTAGTTTCCAATTAAGAACATGAGATGTGCTGTATGTATCCTTGTAGTTATGATCCTAATACTGTTTTTTCAACTTTTAAACATATTTTGTTATATTGCATTTTATTCTTACATTGATTTTGCATGTGGTAAAATGTATATATTTATTGCTCGCCACTATTAGCTAGAGGTTTTATGATTCTTTTATCTCTTGATGTATTTATGTGTTTTACTTATGTGCTTTGATGGTATTTTCTTTTACCAAAATAAAGATAGCTAACTAACTATATGAGTAGACAAAGAACAGGTGGTCGGTTCAGTCAGAAGCTAAACTAATAGTTAAGATGCCTTTAAATCTTATTCTTCACACATTTGCTCAGTGTTCAGAGACAGAGGTCAAAAGTCAGTCTGCCTTCTTGAAATGCAAATACTTTACCTTGTGACTAGAGTTCCAGAATTTGGTATGGTGAATTGTCTGACCTGTGTGAAATGATAGGCTGCTGGTATCAGGTTTTTCCAAGCACAAAACATTTATATAACTAAGTCAACTTTACAAACATTTCAAAATATATTTCAGTAGCTGTGAAGGACCATTTTATGTACTTGTGTGTGATGAAATAAAATATTTTAATAGGATGAAAAGAAGTCAGAACACTTTAGCTGGTGATGTGCAAATGATAAATGTTTTCTGAAACCCAATTTTTACAAATGATTGTTAATACACTGTATAGTTTTATCAGTAAAGCTGCAAGTTGGTGGGAAGGTTTTAGACATTTCTTGGAAATTTACTGTCTGTAAATGACAGTGCACTAACACATCATGGTTTAGTAATATATTTATTAACAGTGAGTGCTTAAACACACTGAGAAACACTCCTGCCCTGATGGCAAAGCTATTAGTTAACTAAGAGGCAAGTCATTCATGGATTATGTGTACCCTATATGTGGGCTAGATTTATTATACATGGAGGAAACGTTTAGTGTATCTAATCAAACAAAAGGGGGCTGGGGTTTACAGCAGAAATGCTGAATTAACATATCTGAAGCTACACTCACATGTGAGAATGAAGAAAAAGGAGACTATAAAATACAATATTTGCCTAGATCACACAATTTGAGACACGTTTCTGGGTCAAGTAATTTACAGTTAGGTCAAGTAGATTATTCAAGCTACTCGACCTGCAGGTCTCATCATTTTTATGACTTTTCGAGGCCTGAACTATAATAGTTAGCAACTCCACAGCACTTGTCCACATGGTGGACCGACCCAAGAATGGTCTGCTGGGATGTACCTGTGGGAAACAAGTATATGTTTAGGTCAGCACTGTTGTTGACAGGTTAAGCAGGGCTATACTTATTAAACTTAGTCTATAGGCAACATTTTGCACACACAAAAAGATGTGGGCAACCGGTGTACACCGCTATTGATGTACATCTAATTAGCTTGAATTAACTTTTTGGGTGCGTTTGTTGATGTAACAGAATCTCTTGAGGAGGAACTTAGGGCATGTGAACAGTGTTCCACAGTGAATGGTGATGATGCACATCTTGCTTGCAACTGCCGGTTCAGCTGTGCAGTATGGAATCAGGCAAGACAGCGGTCCAAAGAATCCAATTTAAAGTGATCTCAAAATAAACAGCCTTCCCTATACCTCTACTCATAAAAAACGGCACTAAAATCCCGCTATATTGAAGCATTTCTTTTAGCGAAATGTCAGATGATGAGTTATGTTTTTCCAGAATGCTGTTGGCATAAGGCTTATTTTAAAAAAGCTAGACTCCTAGCGGAACAAGCACGTGATATTGTACCAAGTAAAGTTACTTCAAATACTAGGACAGACCAAGACATTATAAAGGCCAAAAAGGATATCGCTAGAAAACCGTCCCGGCATGCAGACAAAATTACCAGCAGGTTGAAGAGCTATGCCCGTCAAAAAACATACACCGACCACACCAATACATGTGAAAAAACGTAGTAAACGGTCATCAGAGTCTGCAGCGAAGAATCGAATGTCCTACTTTATTTGCACCGTTATCAGGGCGTGGGAAGGACGGGTAACCACTAAGGATGGTGACACGATGGAATGAGCTTAAGGGGAGGGGGCAACGGCCACGTGTGCAAACAGAGAGGCGGGAGCTACCTGCCCCCAACGAGAGGGGAGGAAGGACAGAGAGCAGGGGTTGCTGGAGGCTCGAGTATCGAAACGCACTAAAATTAAAGTATTGCAAATTGTGAGGAGCCCTGGCCCTGGAAGAGACAAGAGAAATGATGCAGCGAGATCCAGTGCAAGAACTACCAGCAATTAACGAAGCCCACCCCTCAAACTCACAGGCCACATAGGCGATTAGAGCCAGTCCGATCAGCAGCTTCATCATTTTCCTATTGATTATACTCAGCAGACGCTGCATCCGCTTCCTCAGCATCCCAGGCCAGGCAGCGACTCAGCGAGACAGTCGGTCTCATGAAACCCGGCGTCACACTACTCTGCTAAACGAAGAAGGGAACAGCGTCCACGGTCACTATCATGACCATCCGGGACACCGCGCAGGCGTAGAAGTCACTTCCCTGCAGAGCAAACCAAAAAAAAAAAAAAGTTCCAGACGATCGTAAGGCGCATGCGTGATTGTCATTAGCGTACAAGGAAATTGTAGGAGGAGTTAAAAGTCGTGGTGCGTGCATCTTGCAAGAGGAGTCATAGAGACGTCACCTAACACAGAGGCTGGGTAGTTTTAGTTGTCGCTTGACGCCAGATATGCAGTCGTGAGAAAGCCTGACATTTCTACTTAGCTGGTAAATGCCGCGGAAGTAACACCGACTCACCTTTGTCCTGTAGAAAATTTGAAAAGCTTCCTGAACGTCTATAGAATGAATGCAATTGAGCCTCACTTGAACCATAGTTATATAGCACGGAGCCGCACTGCACCCCCAAAGGCGTAGTAGTAGTTCTGCCCTGAGGCTTATGTTCTCGTTTTATTGTTGGAAGTATGCGAACCAACAAATTAACAGGGAGAGCCGAGCCAAGTTGGCTCTAAGAGCGTGGACACTAGCAGGGCCCCGGAAAAGTTTAATATCTAAATCGAGCAAGAAAAATCAAGTGAAACTATTATAAGATCGTTTTAAAATTCTATAAACAGAGTAGTTTCACCTTAGTATAGCATATTATGTCACTGCGTTTAAAGGCATGTATTAAATTTGGCAGTTTTTGAACATCACTGAAACATTATTGCTCTTCCCTGATAGTTTAAAAATCAACTAGAGCGCACGTCCTAACAAGCATTTGCACTGCAATAGGTCTCGCTTTTGCTTGAGTTAGAGAAACATTTCTATCTTACGCGTCAAGAATTTTCAATTCTATTAAGGACACAGAGGCGAGGATTATGCTATCATCTTCTTTACTGCTCCAAACACAGCAGCCAATTAAAATAAAGAAAACAAACTACATTTCTCATGATGCTCATGACATAGATCACATGCTCTAATCATCACTCGTGCTGTTTGTCCATAAAAGCCTTGACCCCTAATGTCACTTACTCTTTCTTTGTCCAGATGCAACAATGTAGATTTTCCTAGTAATTTATGACGGAAAGTCTTAATTTTTATTAAAGACACAGAGGCGAGTATTATGCTTCTCTAACTTGCTTTATTTTAAATAGCAGCAGTCAAGAAACTACAACTTCCATGGGGCTTAAAAAATAGAAAAGCCAATGGGAGAACACAAAAGGAACAGATGCACCAATCACAATACACGGGCATACGTGACCACTAAGCTTGACTGCGACCAGCCCTCTTTCTTGATGCAAGAGGTTAGTCCATGTGTGAAAACAACCGAAAAATAGTGAAAATAATTGCAACTGCCAAAATCAAAGAACAAAGTTCCTGAACAAAGTTCAAGCAAAAGAAGAAACGAGGAGAAAGTCGGGAAATGTTCGGGAGACTCCACTGGAACGAAGTCAGGACTTCAGAGGGAGCGTACGAGCTCGGTAGAACCAGGATCCGAGCAGGTAGCTGGTTGAGATGTCGAGGATGTTGCTGTGAGGGAGGGAAAAGAAGACAAAATCAGGAAATTGTCCTACTTGAGGCGGGATAATACTCGCCTCCGTGTCTTTAATAAAATTAAGACTTTCCGTCATAAATTACTAGGAAAATCTACATTTTATGTCAAGAACGGAGGCTCCTATTATGCTTTTTTAAAGCATATTAATCACTACAGAAGTTGCAGTATGTACAGGTTTACAATAGAATGTTCTGAAAACATTATCATTAGACCAATCGGCTGATCTCAGAATGTCTTCCAAGCTAGAACCAACCCAAAAGGCCTGGGAGACCATAGCACCTCTAGTGGAATGAGCCCCAAAAACAGAGGTATCTATACCCGCCAGATACATTACCCAGCGAACCCATCTGGCAAGAGTTGCTGAGGAAACAGGCTTGTGGGGTTTGCGAAAAGAAATAAGCAACTGGGAAAAAGAAGACGTTCTGAGATTAGCCGTGCGTTCTCCGTAACATATAAGACATTGTCCAACACATAACTTGGGTTGATTGGGAAAATATGGGTAAAAAACTGTATGCAAATTAGATTTGGTGCGTTTGTGAACAGAAATTAATACCCCTGTAGGGGCAAACTGTTGAGAAGAAACATCTAGAGCTAGAACATCAGATAAACGTTTGATGGAAACTAAACAGAGTAACATAGTGAGTTTGGCAGAAAGCATTTTTAAAGACAACTCATAATTATCTTGCCAAGATAAAAACAAATTCAGTACTACATTCACATCCCACAACTTTGAGTATTTAGTAGAGGAGGACAAGAACATTTTACTCCCTTTAACAAGCGGCAAAGAAGGGGATGTTCCCCCACAGGTTTCCGATTGATGTGATCATGGTGCATGGAAATCGCTGATCGATATAGATTGATCGTCCTGTATGATTTACCTAAGCCAGCCTGTGCAGCCAAAAAATTAATTACATAATTTATATCTGCTGAAACTGGATCGAGGTCCCTTCCCACACACCAGCTAGACCAAAGCGACCAGGCGGAACTATATGCCTTTCTTGTACCTGGGGCCCAGGCCTTACTGATGAGGTCCGCAGCTTCATCCGAAATTGGGATGGAAGGTCGGGAATTCCCGACACCTTCCATGCCGAAAGCTGAAGAGTGTTGTTGATGACAAGGGGATGAGGATTCGCGCGCGGGTCCAGAAGAAGAGAAGGGAACGAAGGGTGAAGGAGGGGGGAGTCTATTTCCAATTCCAAGAGAGGGGGAAACCAAATTTGCGACTGCCAGAAAGGGACCACCAGCACTGATGTGGCCTTCTGGCGCCTGATCTGGGCCAATACCCTGGTGATCATTAAGAAAGGAGGAAATGCATAATTGGTCGTTTGGGACCAGTCTTGTAGAAAAGCGTTCGAGGCCAAAGCGGAAGGGTCTGGACGCCAACTGAAAAAGAGGGGCAACTGAGAGTTGAGACAGTAAGCGAAAAGGTCTATGGGAAAAGGGCCCCATTTGTGAAGTATAGAACGGAAAACTGAGGGATGAAGCTTCCAATCGCTGTAGTCTTTGAGGAAGCGCGAGTGCCAGTCCGCCGTTTGGTTGAGGGAGCCTGGAAGATATTCTGCTGAGAGGGATATTTCGTTGAGGAGGCAACACTCCCAAAGACTTTTTACCAGGTCTGCTAAGGGCTTCGATCTGGTTCCTTCAAGATGGTTTATGTAACGGACAGCCGAAACATTGTCCATGCGGAGGAGGATGGTACACTGCACTCTGTCCTTTGCTAGACTTTTGATTGCAAAGGACCCCGCAAGCATATCTAAATAATTGATGTGCAATCTGGACTCCTCAAGTGACCATGTACCCCAAGTCGAGATTGAGCCACAGCGGGTGCCCCAACCCGTCAGGCTTGCATCGGACTCTAACACAAGATCGGGGCTGATGGAAAAATAGCCCTGCTGTTCCAGGCGTCTAAATGGTCTATCCACCATTGAAGTTCTAAACGAGACTCGTGATCGAGAGCTACCATCTCCGAATAGGCAAGACCTCTTCTGAGATGTCTGATTTTGAGCCTCTGAAGAGCGCGGTAATGGAGAGGGCCAGGAAAAATGGCCTTAATTGAAGCAGACAGAAGACCCACAATCCTGGCCAGAGCTCTGAGAAAAATTTGAGATCTGCTGAGTGTTTTCCGAATTTCTGTCTTTATGGTATGTACTTTTTGTGACGGGAGATGGAGAGTAGAGGAAGAGGAGTCTATCTCAAACCCTAAGAAGTCTATCCTTTGAGATGGGAGAGTATTTGACTTTGCTTAGTTGAGAAGAAAACCGAGTTGGGACAGAAGGGAGCAAGTTATTTGCAAATGAGATGAGCGAGTGGAACGATCTTGATGTAATAAGCGGATGTCGTCGAGATAAATTAGGAGTCTGATGCCTAAAGACCTGAGATGAGCCGTGACCGGCTTCATTAACTTGGTGAAGCACCAAGGTGCGGAAGATAGGCCGAATGGAAGGGAGGAAAACTGATACGACTGACCTAGCCATTGAAATTGAAGATATTTTCTGTGACTCGGATGAATGGGGACTGAAAGATAAGCATCCTGAAGGTCCAGACGGACCATGAAATCGAAGAGAAGGAGAATGTCCCTGAGATGCATAATGGTCTCCATTTTGAAATGTCGATAAACGACAAACTGGTTGAAATCTCTGAGATTTATCACAGGTCTGAACTTCTTGTTCTTCTTTTGCACCAAAAAGAGAGAACTGATGAAACCGGAGGGATCTAGGGGAGCTTTTTGGATGGCTCGCTTTGCCAGAAGAGATGCTATTTCTTCTGAAATGAGGGTGGACATCTCTGTGGAGAAACGAGGGGACGGGGGAAGGTAACTTTGGTAGGGAGTGGCATAGAACTCTATTTGATAACCTAGAACTGTATTGAGAACCCAAGGGTCTGAAGTCAGTGTGTGCCATTTTTGGGTGAAATAACTAAGTCGGCCCCCGATTCGAGGAAGGCCAGAAACAGGGCTTACCTTGGTTATTGTTGGATTGGAATCCACGTTGACCACGACCCCTGTAGCCTCTGCCACGTTGTGGGTAGAATTGGGGCTTGTAGACTTGAGATGCGTAGGTGGAATGAGAGGAGTAAGAGGAGCCTCTGTTTCCCTGGAAGGACCGGCCGGTAGAGCGGCTCCTGCCTGTACTGGCCCTGGCAAAAACACTTTGATTGAAAACCTTTTTGATGTTTTGTTGAGCCTTGTCAATAGAGGAAAAAGTGGAAACAAATTTTCCCAAGTCTTTAATGAAAGTATCGCCAAAAAGACGACCATCGGCTTTAATGCCAGGATCCATGTTAGTCAAATTTTACAATTTGGGGTCAAACTTTAGGAGTAATCCTTACCTTCTTTCATGAATCATGGAGGCATTAGTGTTGCCAAGAAGACAAAAGGCTCTCTGAGTCCATAAAGATAGCTCAGCAGGATCAATGTCTGCTTCGTCCATTTTTGCTGATTCTGCCAGGTCTAAAATACGAGCCAGGGGTCCCACTACATCCAGAAGCTTGTCCTGGCAGTTTGACCAGACCTTGTCTACCCCCTTACGGGAGTCCTTTCCGAATTTGGAGAAAAAGGTCAGGAGTGATTCGTCAATAGAAGAAGTCACTGTAATATGAGAAAAAAAGGGATGGTCTGGGGCACTCAGATCTCAATTTGGCCCTTGTCTGCTTAACAAGGAACTCTTAATCTGGAAGCAATTTTTTTGCCCACGTGGGATGACGGAGACCACTCTGTGGAGTTAGGGTGGTGAAGGAGTGAGGGATCGAACATGGGGTTACCATCCGCATCTAAAACAGTTTTGGCAAAGAACAGGTCCGAAAAGTTTAGTTTAGGCTTTTTAGCAGGGGAAACCTGAGATTGTGAACCCCATATATCTGAGGCGTCATCCGCCTCATCTGCATCACTGATATCATCATCGGTATCTGAAATGTGGGAGATCACAATTTGTTTTGGCGCTATAACAGAATGCTTTGTCTTAGATTTACATTTACTAAAAACATTACTATTCCCCTCCTGAGTAGGAGGCCTGGGAGGAAACTCGTCCTCATCCCTGGGTGAAGAAACTTCACCAGCCAAAAAAGCGCCATCGGATGGTTTTTGTATGTACAAATCCTTTAATTTTCTTTTTCTGCTATCCCCCGCAGAATGGGCCAGGAAGGATTTGTGGACCATGTTTTGAACAGTGGTCTCAAAATTCTTAGACATTTTTGACATGGAAGCTGAAACAGCTTTAGCCACAGCCTCATTAATGAGGGTTCCAAAATCATTTGTATTAGATTATGAAGAATCCTGAGGATCCATAATACTGTAAAGTATGGTTAAAGTATGGTTAAAGGGGGAAGAAACAGATATAATTGTGGCAGGGAAAAAAGCCCTTACTGAAAGGGTTAAGTCAAACCAGGAAATACTGAATTAAAATAAGTACACGCCCCTAAGGCGTGTCTGACCGAGAAAAACGATTGCCTGAGGAAATACTTGCGAGGTAAAAGGAGCGACACCGTTTGAAAGGAGCATTCGGGGCTCCTCAAGGCTGCGAGACGCGCGTGCTGAGGAAAAACACGGAGCAACGGTAAGGAGCGTTCGATTAGAACGTTCGAAAGGAGGCAGAGAAATGCCTCAGGGAGAACGCGCGCGAGCGAAGCTTCCAAAGCCCAAGGGCTGGAAGCAACGCTGCGACGTGCCTTAACGGAAGGAAAGCAATTCAACAATGCGCTTAAACTAATATCGAGCAAGCGATATCCTGTAATGAAAATAATTAAACGCGTCACTATATAAACATTAGAATAATACGAGAGAAGTATAAAAACACCACTTATCTTGACTGCGAGCAGCAAGGAAGAGGGCTGGCCGCAGTCAAGCTTAGTGGTCACGTATGCCCGTGTATTGTGATTGGTGCATCTGTTCCTTTTGTTGTTCTCCCATTGGCTTTTCTATTTTTTAAGCCCCATGGGAGTTGTAGTTTCTTGACTGCTGCTATTTAAAATAAAGCAAGTTAGAGAAGCATAATAGGAGCCTCCGTTCTTGACATACAATTTGAACTTCAGAAACGAAACTTCTTACATAGTCGAAGAGAAACGGGTCCTCAACTCTTAACTGCAACAGAACTTCATCTCCACTGGAACCAAGTCTTTCGTCTGAACCGGACAACAGGTCCGAATAACGATCTCCTCAGAAAGGATTACATCGAAAACTTCAAGAATTCTTCTGATCAGAACCTAAAAAAAATAACAATCATAGGTAATATCATAGTACCTAGTATAATAAACGGAACGTTAAGTCCATACATAACTCATAGGGTGGGATAAAGTAAAATCTTGACATGAATATCAGTATAGTATTATAATATTTTACTCTATACAATATTAATGAATGGGAGGGATAATCCTCGCCTCCGTGTCCTTAATAGAATAGAAAATTCTTGACGCCTAAGCTAGAAATATTTTTATTCTATTTCAGGACCGAAGGCTCCGATTATGCTTGTTTAAAGCTGATTAATAACAACCAAAGCCACATCTACTACAGGCTTATGATAGAATTTTCAAAACGTAGACTCTGAAGATCAATCAGCTGCCTTCATAATATCTTCTAGGCGAGAACCTAGTGCATAAGATTTGGATGCCATAGCTCCTCTAACTGAATGGGCTCCAAATTGGTTGGTATCTATCCCAGCCTCCTTCATTATCCATTGAATCCATCGAGATAAGATGGCTGATGAGACTGGTTTGAAAGGTTTTTGTAAAGCTATATGTAACTGCCCACTAGGGTCTTAACGGGATTCGTCCGTTACTATTTCATACTCTTTTATGCATTGAACTACACAGAGTTTTGAATTGTCCAAAAATATTGGGTATGTTACTGACCTGCTACTAATTTTTGTCCGCTTGGTAATATTGAACGTAACTCCGTCCGGAGTGTAGACTCTACCAGCTAAGTCCAGAGCTTTGACATCTGATACACGCTTACAGGATATTAGGCATAACAACATTGTCAATTTAGCCGAAATCTGTTTTCGCTACAGGTATCTATTGGATGGCCAGGAATCAAAAAATCTCAAAATAATGCTCACATCCCATAATACCGAATATTTGGTTTGAGGGGGGTTAGATAAACGAATACCTCTAAGCAATTTACATATAAGAGGATGTTCACAGATAGGCTTACCTTCTATATGAATGTGTCCAGCTGAAATGGGCGATCTAAAATTATTGATAGTCTGTAAGCTAAGTCTGAGCCTGCCAGTTCTGCTAGAAAGTTGACTAGCATTTCAACACTTGATTCCACTGGATTAATATCTCGTCTAACACACCAACCATTCAATTTTCGCCATGCGGATGCATACCTTTTATGCGTGCCTGATGCCCAAGCTTGCTTGATGAAATCAGCAGCTTGTTGCAAAATTCCTGGGGAATTCCATCTTGCCCTGAAACCTTCCAAGCCATCAGTGTCAATTTCTCTGACATGATCATTGGATGTTGAATGGATCTCCGGGTTCAATAGAAGATCCGGACGAGGAGGAATGAGAAGAGGGGGAGTGCAAGCTAATTGTAGTGCAGTGGGGAACCAGGGTTGAGTTCTCCATAATGGAGTCACCAGAATGATCTCCGCTTTTTGACGCCTTATCTGAGCTAGAACTCTGGAGATCATTAGAAAAGGAGGGAAAACATATCCCCAAAACCTTAACCAATCCTGTAGGAAGGCATCTGTCACCAGAGCCAGAGGGTCTGGGCGCCAGCTGAAGAACCTCGGAATCTGGGTATTGAGTCGCGAGGCAAACAGATCCACTTCGCCTGGGCCCCATATCTCGACTATCTGCATAAAGATTACCGGATCCAGTCTCCAATCGCTGGAGTCCGTTAGGTATCTGGAGTTCCAGTCTGCTATAGTGTTCTGGTCTCCTGGGAGATATTCCGCCATGACCGTCAGACGAGGACTGAGGCAATAGTGGCAGAATTCTTTGGCTATCTCCGCCAAGATTCTGGATTTCGTCCCCCCTAACTTGTTGATGTACTTCACTGCAGAGATGTTGTCCATCCTCAATAGGATGCAACAATCCATCTTCTGAGGAGAAAGGCTCCTTATGGCAAATGACCCCGCTAGAAGCTCTAGGCAATTGATGTGTAGGGTCTGTTCCCAGTTCAACCAACGGCCTCCAGTTATTAATGAGCCTCAGCGGGCTCCCCATCCCCATCGGCTGGCGTCGGATTCGATCACTACATCCGGGTGAGGTCTGAATATCGCCCTGCCGTTCCAAGCTTCCATATGTTGAAGCCACCAACAAATTTCTGTCTTCACATTGTTGGACAGGGGAATCATTTCCAAGTACCTCAACCCCTGTTGTAAGTGTCTGATCTTGAGTCTCTGTAAAGCTCGATAGTGCAGGGGGGCTGGGAAGATTGCCTGAATCGACGAGGCAAGAAGACCCACTATTTTGGCAATGTTCCTCAAAGAAACAATCTGATTGGATAGAGCAGATCTCAATTCCCTCTTGATATTTCAAATTTTATGGTAAGGAAGAATCAGAAGGGATCGGAGAGAATCTATCTTGAATCCCAGGAAATCTATCACTTGAGAGGGAGTCAATAATGACTTCTGCACATTGATCAGGAAACCCAGATCTTGTAGAATACTGATGGTCCAGTCCAGGTGAGATATGAGAGTTAGAGGGTTCTGTGACATTGTCAGGATACTTCAATCCGATTTCCTCAGAAGCAGAAGATAACTCCTCAGTCCCGACCCGAGCTACTCACAACGAATGTTAATCCTTCGTGCTGAGTACCCCGGAGGGGGAAAGGGGAATGGGATGGTAGAGAGACTGCCACAGAGATGATGAACGCCAGTACTCAGTCTGCCTCTTCACATCTAAGATTGGATACAGCACCTGCAAGAGTCACAGTCGCAATTACTAGGAACATACAACATCAGTTTTTCACTTTCTACTCTCAACACTTAATTCTCTTTAATTCTATTATTTCTTCACTCACCCTGAGTTCTCTGTAGCCTTGCTTCTCTCTATAAATGATAGCTCTTCTTAAAAAAATGCTTATTACTGATTCTGAAAGAACTTCTCAACCTTTGTTAGAGATCGGTTTTATGTTGCTATATATATATATATATATATATATTTATATATATATATATATATATATATATATAGTTGGTGATAATGCGTTCTTCAAATCAGCTGATGCTATTTAATTTCTCCTGTCTTATTGTGACTTCTGTCAATACTTCTATTTGTAAATGCTTGTTTATTAAAGTTTGTTTCTCCTTTCTTACTTCGACATTTGTTGATAACTTGTATTTGTAAATGCTTGTTTATTACAGTTAGTTTCTCCTTCCTTACTTCGACATCTGTCGATAACTTGTAGTTGTAAATGCTTGTTTATTTAAGTTTGTTTCTCTTTTAAACTCTATTTTGGTTTATTACCATTGAATTTGTAAATGCTTATTTGTTAACAGTTCTTTTCTCCTTTAAACTTGGCCTTCGTTTATCACCTTGACATTTGTAAATACTTGCTCTTTTAAAGTTAGTTTTTTCTTTGACTTTAATATTTTAAACAAGAACCTTGTAAACATAAGGTTAATTCATACATTAACTCTGTAGCCTTGCCGACTCCCACGGGAACAGTCTACTATCAAACTCTTCGAATAAACCTTGACAATATTTATCTGTTTTCTGTAATATAATCTTCAAATGTAATTTTACCTCACAGGAGTTTCTGTTCTGAAGCACGCTCTCTCTCCACACAGCTGATTCCTGTCAGACCTCAGTTGAAGTGCAAGGCTTCCAGCCAGTGTTGCCAGATTTTACAAGCCTTCTATAGCCCAAAGCTGTTGAACAACCAACCCAAAGTAAGCCCAAATGAACCGGTCCCAGCCCAAAAAGTAGCCCAAACTTTTAACACTGAACTAATGCAATCATAGGCTGAAGCAAACATTTTAAAGCATAAATCTAATTTCTATTGTAAGCAAATATGTGAATATGTTTCAGGCAGACAATTGACTCTTTGGATTTGTCATGTTTTGAAATGGGGATTGAGCCAAAGGATGGCAACTCCCTCGTATTCAAGGTTAAGTAAGAGGTATGCTCTAGCTTTCAAACTGGTTTTACAATAAAGCAACAATTCACCGATAACAGCAAAAAGTTATACATCTTAATGGACTACCCCTCATACTTACTCAACTTTTCATGCCGAACTCAAGTTTGTGGAAAGCAGACCCAATGCTGTTTTCCCTTTGCATTTTGCAGTTCAAGTCCTGTTAATCCCAATATGTCAGCCCCAACATGCAAAGATAACATTTGCTACATTAGCTCAGTCATTAACCTATGATAATCAACACCCCCTAAATGGATTCAAAGCACAACCTTTGTTCTTTTCACTGCCTTTCAGATGCACACGGTAGATAAAGGTGAAATGCAAGTAGCCATCTAGCATTCCCAGTGTGTATCTGCAGTCTGCTCTACTACTGTTCTACTTTCTGGACTTTTCATTAAATGGGCAGCAGACCAACATTTCACTCATTTCCTGCCTCCTTCGGACGTACTCAGGCACTACCCCTACATTTGTTTTAGCGGGCTACCTCTACCCTGGTGCATGATCTGGGTGTTCTAAAATTCTTCCTAGCCAAAGCTTATCGAGTAACTCTTGTCTGACCATAGTTATTCAAGTACCCGAATCCAATAACAGTTTTACTGCTCTGTCACCTATCTCGATTTCCACACATGGGTCCTCAGAGGTTGAAGGATCACCTGTACTCACCGCACCTTTGCTACCCACTAAAACCATATCCTGGAGTTCTCCCTGTATTTTGTGTAAGTGGCCATCACAACCTTTTTCCTCAAGGATTGCTACTACACCGTTAACCCTACATGTATTTTTCTTCTGGCTTTGACATACTTTGGTGAAATGACCCATTTTATTGCAATTTCTGCAAATGACATTTCTTGCCGGACATTGTTTCCCACTTCTAAAATGTGTTACATTTCCGCACCTAAAACACATATTTGTTTGCTTAAAGAAATTATTTTCTGATTTTGCAACATCTTTGGAATAAACAGAGTCCTTATCCTTGTTTTTTCTCTTCCTGCTGTACAATGTTTACCACTACCGTTTTTTTCTCTTCCATTTCTTTCATAGAGATCTGTAAGGTTTCTCTACTTTTAGCCAGAGGCAATGTTTTGTCTCGAGTTGGATTAGCTAAAGACAGTACCTTTCTGCTGTATTGCCTTGTTTGTACAGTGGCATATAAATTGGTCACGAACCAACTGATCTGTAAAATTTGCAAAATGGGAATCTGCCACCAGTCTTCTGAGTGCGGACACAGACATATCCACATTTTCCCCAACCTGTTGTTTCCTCATAAGGAATTTGTGTTGCAAAACTTGATGCTCAAATACCAAGTTTGCGTATCACAGTATGTTGGGTGAGGAGTTATTTTGAGCAGAAAATGTATGTGTGTGCATCACTGAGAAATCAGGAGTTGACACACAATACATAAGTGGGTTAATCACTGTAAAGTTGATATTGACTATACAGTTGTAATAGTGTGTGTATCACAGTAATTTTGGACGAGGAGATAGTTGGAACAGAGCATGTAAGTGTGCCCATCACTGGAAAATCAGAAGTTGGCACGCCATATAATAGTGTACCTTTTAAAGTAAATATGACTGATATATATATCTATCTATATATATATATATATATATATATATATATATATATATATATATATATAGTGCTGGTAAAGGCCTTGCAGTTGTTTGTCATTGAAAAGTAAATATGCATATATGCACTACTACTGCTGTGCATGTCACTGCTCCCAATGTATCCAGACTGCTTATAATTTGAACACAGTAACCAAATGTACACTTGCTGCTGACCATAGAAGATAATGATGGCTGTGATGCTACTTCGAAATGTCACTCTATTTTAAAAAGATATTAGTTTCACAGCGTTATGTCTGACAGAGCCAAACTCAAAATGGCAGCAGTGATCACTGTGTAAAGCTCTAAATATCTAATGGCTGCCAACAACCACATTGAGGATCCCAATCTAAAATGGTGTGTTAAATTGTGAAAATGTTCCCAATTAAAAATGGCAGCCACATTGGGGCCCCGACGTTTCTACTGGTCACAGGACCTTACACTGAAACACCAATGGTTATGCTGCTGAAATGCCCTGTTAACAAAGTTAAAATGGCGGCTTAAACACCTAGGTTGTGACATAAGCAGCTCTCCCTCTGTGCACACATTTGAGTCACCCCGGTAACTGCTCCCAAAACCAATTTTGCCCACCCGACATGGCAGCAAATATCTCCATCATAGTTAACCCAACATTGCAGCGCTAACAGTCAAGGGCTGTAAAAATAGTTTAACTTACAGTTTGTAACTTTCTGGATCACAGTTGCTTTTTGTGGCTCTGAATCATATGTGGGTCCGGTGGCAGCTTCAGCTCGCCACCAACAAAAGTGTGGTAATCGCCTCACCAATGAAGAACAAGTGACACCATCTGAGGTAATTTTTCACGCTTGCTGGCCCAGGAGTCAGTGTCGCACCAGGGGGCTGTCAATTGGTAGCGCTTTCGCGCGCTAATAGATTGACGGCCCTCTGCCCCACTGAGAGCTCGTGAGCTCTCAGTGGGGCAGAGGGCCGTCAATCTAGTAGCACGCGAAAGCGCTACCAATTGATAGCCCCCTGAGACACTGCACGGGCGCGGCGCACACGTTGCTTCCTGCCCCCGCCGGCTGCAGTCCCTCCTGCGCGCGCGGCGGCGCCACCCCGCCGCGATTTTAGCGCACACAGGGCTAAAAATAGCCCAACAATCGGGGTCCCCGCAATTGGGTTTTTTTCCCGCACAAATGGGAAAAATATCGCCCATTTGTGCGGGAAACCACCCAATCTGGCAACACTGCTTCCAGCTGGAGAGCTCGTAACCTAGCAACCAACCGATTGCAAGACTAGAACTGTAACTAACCTTCAGGACTCACAGCGGCCATCTTGGATCTTCTCTTCTTGATTCTTCCTTTGAAATAAGCGCAAGATTACTCTACAAACCTTCTTCCAGTTTGGGCTTTGCTGTCTCCACTGAGGATATCTCTTTGCTTTTCTCATGCACTTCTTTGATTTGACTTGGCAAGTTTGTATGGTCATGACAGACATCAACAAGATGTCGTCGAGGTAAACTATCAATCTGACTCCCTTGGTTCTCAGCCATTCCATCGCTGGTCTCAACAGTTTTGTGAAGCACCAGGGGGCTGACGAGAGACCAAAAGGAAGCGCATTGAATTCCAGACAGTGTCCGTTCCATAGGAACTGCAGGAACCTCCTGTGAGGGGGATAAATTGGGACCGATAGGTAAGCATCCTTCAGGTCTAGTCGTACCATCCAATGTCCCTCTACTAGGATATCTCGTAACATGTGGATCCCTTTCATCTTGAAATGTCTGTATAATATACAGTAGTTGAAATCCTTTAGATTCAATACCAGACGATGGCCCCCACCTTTTTTGTCAACGACAAAAATGGGGCTGAGGAATCCTGAAGGATGAGTAGATGAAAAACTCACTGCTCCTTTGTGGATTAAGGTCTGAACCTCTAAGTCTATGAAAGTCTGCTCTGCGGGGGAAAAATACATTTCTTTTGGGGGGTGAGTTGAATCGGGGTCCCTGTGAATTCCAGGTGAAATCCTAATACAGTCTGAATAACCCAGGGGGTCACCTGTAACCTTTTTCCAGTTGTCCATGAACAAACCCACTCTGCCTCCAAGCCGTACTTGAGAATAAGGAAGAATTCTCACCTGTATAATTGGATTCCTGGCTTGCTCCTTGTTGACCTCTGCGGTTTCCTCTTCTGTATTTGGAGCGGCCTCCTCTATAACGGGTGGGGTAGAATGTGGTGTCTGCCTGGTCGGTATGCCAATTACCTCTCCCTCTTGGGTATTGGTATTGAGGACTTTGAAAAGATCCTCAGCCGGGCATACGTCTTCAGAAACGTCCGAAACGTTTCTCTTAAACACTTTTTTAAGTGACAATTGTGCTTTGTCAAGCGAGGAGAAAGTAGAGCAAAATTTGGCTAACTCCTTAATAAAGGATGAACCGAAGAGGAGGCCGTCTGCAGAAGGGGCTGCTTCAGAAGTGGCCAGGTCGGTTAGCTTAGGATCAATCCTCATGAGAACTGATTTGCGTCGTTCTAACGAAATTGCACGATTTGCGTTGCCCAAAAGGCACAAAGATCTCTGGGCCCAGCCAATCAGGACATCTGTGTCCACAGGCTCCCCTGACTCCTTGGCAAGAAATGCCATGTCTAGTATTTATGTCAGCGGGCCAGTGAAATCAAGTAATTTGTCTTAGCATATACGCCAAGATCTGTCTAAACCTTTCTTGGGGTTTTTGCCAAATTTTTTCATAAATGTGACCATCGTAGGGTCAATGTCAGGAGTGTCCGTAACCTTCTCCTCTATATCTGGTCTAGGACATTCTGCCCTAAGACGTGAACGCACTTCTTTCTCGAAATTCCTGATATTGTTGTGTACATATAACGCTACTTCTGGAGCCGGAACCCAATTGGAGGACCTAGAATGCACATTTTCTGAGGGGTCAAAATCCAGCACTCTAGGTGTGGGTGCCTGTTTTTTAGATCTTTTAATGGGGGAGTGAATTATCCGGAACATCAGAATCACTGGAGTTGGAGTCAGAATCCGAAGAGGACTGTGAGCATATCGTATCTTTATTGGAACTATAGTTGTGCTTAGCCGAGCGTTTTTACGCAATTTATTAAATGCGTCTGTATGTAAATTAGCAGTCGTCTCTTCATTGTCCTCCAAGTTTTTGGATTTTGATTTGCATTTCGCTCCCCTTTCATTTAGAGGGGGATGTTGTTCATTAATCCAACCCTGGGTTTTAGCGTAATCGAAGAGTTGTCCTGAAAAGGGACCTAGTGCTCTCACCAGGGCGTCATTTACAGATTGTTGGACCCTATTGTCGAGGGCTTCCACCAAATTCACCTCTAGCTGATTGCCCAGCTCTTAAGGGTAATACCCTGCATCATCCTGGCTCCACTGAGCCATTAGATATTATTAATAAAACAATCTGTAGTTCAGCAATAGAGGGAGTGCAAAACCCCTGACAGGTAATATCAGCCCAAATAGGATGTGGAGGGAGCAAACCTGTCACAAGCACTCTAGGCAGAGCCTTTAATATTGTTACAACCCAAGTTCTCTTATGAACTGGGCGTCAGGGAGCCAAAAGGTTATAGGGGCAATAGTTTGGGCTTGCTGTCGTCTTGCAAGTCCGCTATCGAGTCAATCCAACACTTTAAAAGTGAAAGGATCGGCTCGAAGCGAGTGCGCAAAGCGTGAGCAATGGAAATAGAAATAGGACTACACGGGACGTGTAGAGAGGCTCCCGCTCCCGTTCCACAGGAACTTAATTGAAAATTCAGCATGAAGCTGGGAAGAAGACGCGTAACGCACTGTAAAAAAGAAACAAGCGCGCGAAATTGCGGCGCTGAAATAAGCTCTAAATACAACAACAGTTACAATCACATATCCATATATAAGGGAAAGAACAAAATGTCACTTATCTGCTGCAGAGCAGCAAAGAAAGAGGAAGTTACATTGGGGGTCAAGGCTTTTATGGACACAGGGCACGAGTGATGATTGGAGCATGTGATCTATGTCATGAGCATCATGGGAAATGTAATTTGTTTTCTTTATTTTAATTGGCTGCTGTGTTTGGAACAGTAAAGAAGGAGATAGCATAATCGGAGCCTCCGGTCCTGAAATAGAATTGTAAATGCATAACTGGACTTTCCTTGCCACAAGTTGGTCAATCCTGCAGCAGAATTTGGTCCTTTCTGCCAAATAATTCAAATGGCCCCGCATATAACTAAAGCACTTCCATTTACTGCAGAGTCTTACCCCAATGACCTTTAACATTTTTTAGATTGTTTTTAGTACCCTTTTCTTGTGATTTATTTTTAATGTGGGTGATGTGTGAGGGACTGTAACTGACATTTTTAGAGAAATTTGTTTTTTTTAGTAAGCATCCATAAAAAAGGTTCTTTAAGACCAAAACAGGACCTCACATATGAGTAATGGGAGGGTGTCACAGAGGTTATTTGTGGTGATATTAGTGAGTTACTGCTGTGTTACAAGTATTGAAAAAATAGTTATTATCTATATTTAACACAAGGGTATTTGTAAACTGTCTTGTGCAATACCAATAGTAATGTCTTGTACAGACAAAAAGCAAGTGATCACAAAACCTGACTAGTTGTGCTGATACTGTGGAATAGAGCAGTGTCTCTGAAATGCAGACAAGGCTTGGAATAAGTCAGTCGCATACTGCAGGCACAGCTCAACTGCCTTCTCAGGGTCACCAATCGGTTACAAGATTGGCGGAGTTCCACAGGGACCCTTACTCTACAATTAACTTACTGATTCCGGTTTTTGAAGATTAAAACAGAAGTCTTTATTTCAAGGGATGCTTGGTGAGGATTGGACAATGAAGTATTCAAAAGTAAACAAAGACCCACGGTTCCCAACAGTGGCCTGCAAACTTGTAATTCATTTGTGACTATGGCAAGTGAAACCAGCCAGTGCATCTCCCTGCATGACACAAAACAGATGGCTGCAGCTTCTCATTCACACAAAACGTTTGAATTTATGACCCAGGAGATTGTATGAGCGAACCGGTGCCGTTTGTTTGATGTGCT
Source organism: Pleurodeles waltl (assembly GCF_031143425.1). Classification (NCBI taxonomy): domain Eukaryota; kingdom Metazoa; phylum Chordata; class Amphibia; order Caudata; family Salamandridae; genus Pleurodeles; species Pleurodeles waltl. The sequence continues at coordinate 505,431,589 of NC_090447.1, read as the reverse complement.
GTGTCACATGAGTTCTAAATCTGCACCTAGAATGGACACACAGAGTATACAATTGAGAGCCACTGACTGAGGCACCAGGTTCAAGTCCCAGCAGCGCTGAACAACCTGTGATTCTGATCAAGTTGGTTAATCACCTCACACCTAAACCGGAAAAAAATGAATGTAGTGTCCCAGTGCCTAAATAAACATGAATGTAATGTACCGTGCCTAAATTAAAAAAAATGAATGTTATGTGTTCTTTTATTTGTGATTATAGCAAGTGAAACCAGCCACCGCATCACCCGACATGAGACAAACCAGATAGCTGCAACTTCTTACTTATACAGCACTTTGAAATTTATGACCCAGGAGATTGTGTGAGCGAACCGGTGCTGTTTGTTTCATGTACCGTGCCACATGAGTTCTAAATCTGCACCCTGAATGGGCACACAGAGTATACAATCGCGAGAGAGCTGACTGGGGAGCCAGGTTCTGGTCCCTGCAGAGCGGAACAACTTCCAAGGTAATCTTGGAACACGAGCAGGAAATGAATTAAACAAAATAAATGCGCTGGTAAAAGAAAACAAACAACAAGCAGGTTTAATGTCAAATCCAGAGCTGCAAAAATAAGGCTGGTGATGAACAAAAGCTTTTTTTACGGGAGAGCACGCCGGGGTAGGTTACACAAACTGCGACCGGCACGAACGCGAAGTGACCGTTTGTGGCATGCTACTTCCCAAGGGGCCCCCCCAATGTTGAGGGATGGGCAGCCTTTTTGTTCATTAATTTTGACAGACAGTTTACTACAATGTAAGTGACTGTAATTCATTGATACATACACAACGTAGTATTTGATTTAACTAACATTGAATTCCCTTTAACTTATTATGAGTCAGGAGAAGTTCTGTTAAACTGTTGGTCCTGAAGAAGCGTCATAGGATCTGTAGAGACCACTTTACGCGAAACATGTTGACCATGTCTTATGGGATAGCTGATAATTTCACATATCCCCGTTTTTATTTAGAAAGTGGTTGAGCATAAATCCTCTTTTTCCACTTTCCTTTGTTTTTAATCTTGGTCTTAGCCCCTTCCTTCTGACACATTAAACAGTGCTGATTCCTGTGGGGCTAAGAACTAATTTTATCCTTTTACTCTCCTGCCAGAATGAGTGCCTGACCCTTAGAACTCTCTAGTGAGTGTTTATTATCGCGGCAGCCACTTATTAAAAGATCTTTGGCAAAGAGCCCCCTAACGGGGAGCCCGTAAGACATTGCAGTGCCAGTCTGATGAGGAGCATTCCGATGATGAAGCTTGACATCCTAATTAGGATGTGTGAGGGCTCTTGCTCCTGAACATTGATGTTTCCCTAGATTTACTGGAACAGTGTACTGATTTAGTTAGTGGATGAACAAAAGTGTACAATGTGAGTTTGTTGGTAGTGTTCTTTAGGGGAATGTATTTTTGTTCTTATTTATATTTTCCGTTTGCAAACATTCAGAATGTATAAACTATATGCCAACATCATTTTCAATGAGAAAACATAAATAAGATAGAAAAGATTTGAAACGGTCAAGAAAGAAAACAGAGACCAGACTGATAAGTCAGAATTATGGAAGAAAGCTTGGAACACGAGCAGGAAACAAAGTAAACAAACAATTGTGCCAGGAATGAAAGAAAACAGATGGCAGGCAGATAAAGTGCCAAATACTGAGCAGAGCACAACTACAACAACAAATGTGAATGTTTGAATACCAATTGCAACAACATTCTTGATTTCACAAACAATTTAAAGCTAACACCAAGGTTGTATGATCTCTGTTTGCAATAATAGTAAGCTATTCATTGGTGGTTGCTGCAGTGCAACTGATCAGTTGGTGGTAATGAAAGAAAACAGATGGCAGGCAGAGAAAGTGCCAGAGACGTAGCAGAGCTCAAACATGAGCTGGAAGTAAACACAATAATAAATTAATAATGAAACTAGCTGTGCCATGCACATTGAAAGAAAGAAGTGGCCGCCATAATTAAAGATAAAGTGCAGCGTACCGCGCTGCAACAATGAAATATTCTTACAACTTTAAAAGTTTCAGTTATTGCTAGAATCTGCTTACTAATTGGATCACTGATGAAAAATGTTATGTGTTTAACCCTAGGGACTCTGTGCACTTGTTCTGATGGCTCTTTGGGAATCCGTATTAAAACGTACCTTTAAGCATTATTTCCGGGCATGGTGTAATGTAAGCTGCTTGAAACAAGTGGGAACCGTCACAAGTCCGCGCCCCTTTGGATTCACACCTGTATTGCGCTAGTGTTAATGATGTGACCCCGTGATCAACAAGTAATTAAACCAGCAATGTACAATGAAATAAAGGCACTGCCAAAATAATTAAAGATAAAACCCCACGCGCTGCTCTGCAACAATTACAAACTAAAAAAAAAGTTCTCCCCAACAACAGATGAAGAATGCAAGTGGAAGGAAACTGAAGTGCAGTGGTGCTCTTCTATGAGAAACGGAAATGACTTATCGCTGGGTGAACTACTTAGGAGGCAGCAAAGAAGAGCAGCACTGGACTAAGTCAATGGTAGCAGCTGGCGGGAGCAAAGTCCTTTATACAATACAACAGCTCTTCCAAACAGCGCATGTGTGCTGCCTACGCTCCACCTAAAAAAAGAAGTGGGTGGACTAACTGAGTAAGGCAATGCACAAGTCAAGACACAGTGCATTACATTGCGCAAGACATTTCAGGAAGTGGCATCACAACTCATGACCTCACTGGAAGTGGCATCAGAGGAAGTGACATCAGATCTTAAGGCCTCACAGGTCTATCATAAGTATATTTGAGCACCTTACAAGATGGAACAAATGAAAGCTGATCAGTACTTAAACATGGTACTTGAGTTCCATGTCTAAAGAAATTAACAGCTCAAATTGGATGAAATTTGGTGTCTGACTAACTACAGAAGACAAGCCAATAAGTCATACATTCTAGGCAAACATACTGCCCCAAAAAGGTTGTCACCTACATTTAGCAGCAGATATCTCATGTTCTTATTGTTGCCATAACTAAATTTAAACCATCCTCATATTCACAAGTACAATTGATGGCCTGCTTACCCTGGAATCAGTACAACTAGAATACCCACACAGTAAGAGGTATCAGCTTACATCAGAATAAGTGTAAGCCGCTTAGGGGGTCATTCTGACCCCGGCGGTCATGGACCGCCGGGGCCAGAGTTGGCGGGAGCCTCCGCCGCCCGCCAGAGTTAGAATCACCCCCTTAGTGTCCAAGGAAATGGTGATAATGGTAATTCACAAGAAAAGGGCACTTGCAATTCCAGTCCTAACTAGCACTTTCAAGAAAATATTGGCCTTTGCAAGGAAGTATTGGTAGTTTGCATGGAAAAACTACACTGTTGTGGAAATCTAGGAACAGTGAGAGACACCGCAAACTTTGGCCAGTAAACAGAATCCACATTAGACAATGCTCACTAATAAGAACTTTGCACATCCTAGAAATGTTACACTGCCAACATGGTGCAACAGAGAATGCCTACTTGTTTACAGTAAGACTGTGCTGTTCATTTTTGGATGGAGAGTGGGGAACATGGCAGCTGGCTAGCAGCCGGTCGGGCGCCCGCCTGAAGGGAAGCCGCACTGCAGGATGAGCGCTGCTGGTGTCGCACGGCACAGCAGCACTGGCCCCCTCCACCTTTTTACCACTGATGGTGGCTACAGGTGTCCCTTGCTGGATAGGAGCAGCTGGAGCGCTCCGGGTGCAGCACACTGTGCAATGTAGACTGCTGGTTAGGAGGTCACAGCAGGAGAGGCGGAGTCAGCACAAGTCGGAGCTCTCAGTTCCAAGGGGAGATAAGTTCTGGAACAGAGGTGAGGAGTCTAGGCAGAGGGACGTGGCTGACAAAGAGAGCGGGCAGCCCCCTCAGTTAATGGAGAATGTGGATCAACGCCTAGTGGGTGAGCTGGTTCAAGGGGCTGGGGCTGACTGGGGTGCAATATGTAAGAAAAGTACCTTATATGAAGCAGGGTTGTGTTGAGAGATATTCGCTAAGGTCTTTTAAGCCTCGTAACTTACAAGAAAGTGGTGGGAAGGACAGTACTGGCTTAGGGTAAATGAAGAATAGGGACCCTGCTAGAGCGACTAAACCCCGGTCGAAGAACTCTTTTAGTGAAGGCTCCCCATTCTAAAAAATGCTCAGTGAAATCAGTTGTAGCGAGTCACCAAAAGGAGGAAAAGATCATTTTAATCAAAAATCCTCAGAGAACTATGCCTTCCTTAAAAACCTACTTTAAAGTTCGAACTGACACAAGTGGCTGCTTTGGAGAGGACAAGGCAAAGCAGAAGGAATCAAAAGACCATGGCTACGAAGCAAGAGACATGGAAACTGAGAAAGCTGACTGCCCAGAGTCTTTTACCTCTGTTGCCTCGTCGGTGACAACAATGCTTTCTACATATAACAGATTTGCAGGTTTGGCGGGGGATGCCTGCCTCTGCTTTAGGCAAGGGGCCTCATGCGGGAGAGAGTGGGATTCAGCCAGAGTCCCAAGAAGCGTAAGACTTCAGTACACAGAACAGCAGATCCAGTGGGTGGGACCTGGTGCAGTATACACTCGCTCAATTATCCAAGAGAATAAATAGCGTTTTGCAATTTCAGAGGCAAATCAGAAGGGGATTCAGGCTACTTGCTCTAGCTTAGAAACCAAAATTGAGAATTTAAGCCAGCGTGCGCAGGTTCTTGAAGAGGGGTTTCAGATTCTCCAAACGGAGGTGCAAGAAAATGCCCCGGAGGTGACGCGCCTAAAGACAAGACTTGAAAGAATAGAAAACAATGCTGGAGGAAACAATGTCAGAATTCTGGGGGTGAAAGAGGGGCTGGAAGGCGCAGACATTAAAACATTTGTAGTTAATCTGTTGAGTAACTCTTTTCCTCAAGAAGGTTGGATGGATAATCTTGAAGGAGAAAGTCAATGAGTCCACAGAGACCCTTTTAAACAATATCCTGGGTGAAAGAGCCCCCGGAAGATCCTGGTAAACTTTTTTCATATTCAGTTAAAGAGATAATATTGAGTAACTGCAAGCACTAGGGGCTTCTTCTTTTAGGATCAGATCTGATATCTCTAGAGAGACAGTAGGAAATGGGGAAAAGACTGGAGGATCTAAAGAAGTTGGGTGTTACTGCACAAATGAGGTTTCCAGCTGATATGAAGGTTATATAACAAAATAAGATGCACAACTTCTCTGATTTGGCGGATTCTGACAATTTTATTTATCAGATACCGAGGGATTGGAATCCAGGCGCAACTTAAGTGTGAACATGTGGTGATGGTTTCCCTTGGGGTTGGGTGAAATGGGCATTTGGAAATTTGGAAATGCCTAACGATAAATGGGAGGGTTCCCAAGGGAGGTCACTAGTGGTGGGGAGCAGTGAGAGAAAAAGAAAAAAAATTGATGTCCTCAAATTTGATCAGGCACATAGAAGTCAGATGGTAGCACCAACGAGATCTATGGTTTAGGGCGCAGCAGGGATTGGAAGAGTAAGGATGGGTTTTGGTGAGAGAAATACCATGAAAACCTGGGCAATACTCTGTAGGAAATGTAAATGGGCTTCAGGTAGCCAACAGGCCGCAAATAGTCTTACAGTACTTAAAAGAAAGTAACGCTCAGATACATATGCTTCAAGGGACACATCTCCTGTGTCAGGGGTGTAGGGAGCTTTTTTTGAAGCATATGTGGGTGGAGACCATGGTAGCAACAGATCAAGCACATTGCACCAAAGGGGTTGCCCTAGTATTAAAAGTAAATTCAGGGGTGAGCCTAGTCCAGTATAAGGCAGATGCAGGAGGACGATGGATAATTGCAGAGATAAAGGTCCATGACTCTTTGTACACCCTAGCAAGCTATTACGTGGATGATACTATTTCGCTATCTGAGCTTTTTGAAAATCTTTTTTCTTTTAAAGCCCCTATTATTTTAGGGGGGGACTTTAATGTCTTATTAGATAATGCTTTAGACAGGTTCTCAGAGAGGATACAGATTAGTTCCCCAAAGATGAGAGCCTATCTGCTATACATGGTGGAAAACTTTGACCTATATGATGTCTTGCGGAGACTGAAAGGGAATTGTAGAGAATACACTTTCCATAGTAAAAAAAATAAAAACTAACTTTCTTCAGGGAAAGAAAGGAGATAGAGAGAGCTACTAGTTTCGATCATCTGCCCATCCATCTATCAGACCATATGGCTCTGCTGTTAAGAATCGAACAAAATAATATTTGGGAGGAAAGGAGATGAACAATTGACAGAATGATGTTGGTACAGTCTGAAATAGTCAATAAGATATCACACAATCTAAGGAGTTCTTCTCCTGGAACAAGGAGTCCGCCCGATACATGTGGTATGAGATTTGTATAACGCTAAAGGGGATAATAATTAGTTTAGTGGCCTGTTGGGTAGGGCAGGAGAAATCACAACAGGCACAATGGGAGGAAAGATTGCGAGACTGGAAGAGGTGCTAAAAACCAACACTTTAGACAAGGCAGTAAGGGTGTAACTGTTGGAGGAGCTACAAGAGTCACAGTTAAAGTTCAGGGTCATGATGGAAGAAAAGGTGTCACAGCAGGGGGAAGCTAGTAGAGCACGTATAACATATGGGGAAACTTGCGTAAAGTTACTGGCATGGAAAACCAGGTTGGAAAAACGTCAGACTAACATCAAGAACATAATATGTGGTGACGCAGAGGGGGGTTGAAGAAAATACCAAGATAATAGAGGCTTTCAAATCCTTTTTTCAGGTGTTATATAGCGAAAATCTGGTGCCAGGTTTAGGGGCAGTTGGAGCGTGACCTGAGCAGAAGCACCTCCCATGGTTATCTACGGAGCAAAATCAATTATTGTGTCAGGAGATATTTGGTAGTGCGATTTTAGCTGTTATTAGAAAAGCAAAGAAAGGGAAAACGTCAGTGCCCGATGAGATAGTCTGTGATGAGTTACTTATGTGTTAGAATAAAGCAGGACGTGGGAAAGTTAGCGGATAGAAATCTGGAGAAGGTGGCCGGTGAGGTCGGGGCTCTTTTGAAATAAGTGGGGTAATCTGCCACCTACCACATATGGGCGTGTTAACTTTGTAAAGATGTCCATCCTGCTAAAAATTTAATTTCTATTTGATAACATCCCCTTAAATTTCGAATAGAAGGTTTTTCTGAATCTGCAAGGGAAGATAACCTAATTTATTTGGGCCAGTAAAGGCATTTGACTATCCTGGAAAAAACTGAGGAGGGGGGTTGGTGTTGGAGGATTGGCCCTTCCTGACCTGCATCTCTACTGTTGGGCCTATCAATTAAAGAATAACAGAATGTGGTTAAGGACCCCAGATAAGTCGGTACTGAGGGCCATGTGTAGGGCAGTGCTGGCAGGTCTATCGGTGGGCGGTTTCTCCTACAAATTTGGGGTGCCAAAATTCTTCAACAGAGTTAAATTGACGTACTTGCAGGCAGCTGCCATGACTTGGTGCGAGAAATGATCCCTCCTAGACATTAGGTATTACAGTAAGTTATCTCCTATCTGGGACTCAGTGTAGAGTGTTTATTGGACAGTTTAGCTTTGCCTTTTAAGCAAAGTGGAGTTACTAGATGGGGCCAGCTTGTCAATGAGGGCCAAAAGTTGACATTGGAGGGTTGGAGTTACAGGACGAAAGGTTCTATATCTAGATTCAAGATTTTCCTGGTTAATGGATGGCTTAAGAGCATAGGGGGTCTGGGCTCTGAATCAACTCAAATGGAGTTAGATCTACGGACATCTGGAGCCATAAAGAAGGAAGTTACACAATGGTACCTGTACCTTTTAGCAGCTGCAGAGAACTCAATGCAACCACTGTATTCCAAATGGAGTGGATACTCACCGGACGAGAAGCTGGAGCAGTTATGACAAGTATCCTTTACTATATTATATTCAGTGGTTGAATCTGCTGCCATAAGGAAAAATCATATTTTTACCCTCCATAGAGCGTATGGGACCCCACAAAAATTGGCAAAGATAAGAGAAAGTGCAACCTCCAAACGTAAGTAGTGTGGCAGCTTCGAGGTGGACGACGTCTACATGTTTGCCTGCTGGCCGAAACTAGAGGGATTTTGGTCTAAGGTCCGTAAAACAATCTCAGACTCGTTGGACCTCATATTTGAGATGAGCCCCCGCTTAATTATCTTTGTGATTTTGCCCCGGAAAAATGGTTGCCCCCTTCTAAGTCCTGCCTTAGAGATCTGGCATTTTACTTGATATTACTGGCAAGAAGAGAAATTTGTAGAATCTGGGGTCAAACCTCCACTCCAAGTTGGCATGCATGGAAACGATCTGTTCTCGTCTTCAGAGAAGTAGGTAAGAGAAGTTAAGAAGAAAGAGTTATGGGACCTCTCAAAGTTTTTAAGTGCTCAAGGTGCTAAGAGGTCTGATGAGTAGTTGCCCCTGACTGGCTAGGCTGGGAATCCACCCCATCCCATGACCTAGAGGGACATGTCCGTCATGAGCTCACAAGGTTGTCGGTTTTCTAGCTGGAGCTTATGGTGACATCATTATGAGGACAAAAACAAAAGACTGCTCTGTTGGCTTGCTCTTCACTGTACCCACTCCCTGAAGGAGCCATCCCTGTGTAAGCAGATATGATCTTTAATGTCATACATAGCACAACTCTGAATTACTTCAGTCTGCAAGACCTAGGAGCTTTGTAACACAAAGATGTCCTGTGTTATTGTGTTATAAAACAATACATCAGAAACTCCGTAGCATTGCAGCTGTATGTAGGGGTGAGAGGGGCAAAGTACAAGACCAGCCATTCCCAGCCAGGATAACAACTTGGCAAACTTCAATATGGCCATACCGAGCGCTCACAAATTTCCAGAGCTATCAAAAAACAGCTTGTATTCCTTGCAAGGAAAACAGCTCTTCAACATTTAGCGAATTGAACTGGTGAATAGAGCACATAATTTCAATTGTTTGGAAATCATTTTTTGTTTTAGTGTGATGGATTTAGACACTTCTTCAGAAAACCTAAATATTTTGGGCATGGAGGAGAATTGTGAAAGAAAGTCTTTATTTGAAGTGGGAAATGGTTGCACAGTTGTAGCGTAGTTGAGAGAGCACGCAATTTCAACAACTGATGTTGCAGTGGGGAACACATAATTTAAGAGACAACCTCAATTGATGAAGCAACACAAATAATGCCTGAGAGAGGCATGTATGTCTAACTTTGTATTGACAAGATTACCGTAGTCAGTATCCCAGGTGACCATTGCTATAGATGGGATGAAAAAGGAGGGAAGACTCTAAAAAGGACATTGGCAAATAAGTGTAACCAGGAATCCTTTCCAAGAGGCTTGGACTACATAATTAAGAGTGTGGCTTAAAACATGAAACTAAATTCCTGTGCTTTCCAAAGAATGCCTCGTGGCCAGTGTTTGAGGGCCTCTCTATCAGTTATTTGTTATTGCATCCAGATATATATCCCAAAAACAGACATACGCCTAAAAATCAAGTCAAACCTATTTGCTTTTTCAATGCTTGTTAAAAGCATCAAATAAATGAGTAGCAACAATAATTGTATTGTGAATAATTAGAATTAAAATGTTTAAATTCTAAAAATATGAGACTGAATTAAACATTGCTAAGATTTGTGGACGGGGAAGTGGTTTTCAGAGTGTCTTAATCAGTTATGTTCCCTTTCACACCACTCTCCTCTTCTATTTGTGACAAGGTGAACGCTTACTCCCTTTTTCTCTCCACATCTGTCGGAAATCTTCAATCTGCATATCTCACACATCATGGTTTTCCACCTCACACTGTCTTGCTACCACTTTCTTCAGCTTATACTTCTGTTCACAACCTCCTTACACACATACAACCCACACTCTCATTTTTGTGCGCTGCATTTTATTTTCCTTTGGCTCTGTCAATATTTTAACAGCGGTGTACCTCCTTCACACATTTTGCCATCAAACCACAATTACAGTTGGCACATATGTGACCATCATTTTGTACTCTCTGCAGAGAGGCTATGGACAGCATGTTGTGTGGTCTGAATACATTTATGACACACTGACAGATACTGTGAGAAATTCACACAGCCTACAATCTCCCCTCCAGCTCTCATTTATGCCCTGTCATTAACACTCTCCCAAATGCCTAGTGACAACTTGCTTCATATAAAAAGTTAGATGTTTTTTGAAAAAACTTCAGAAACACAACACAGGAAGAATACAAAAACCCATAGGGAATGAAAGATGAAGTAAAACGTATGATTAAATTGGGACTGTAATGCTATTATGGAATACCTCAGTGCTTTCTACAGACGTGGAGTATGAGCATTGGATTTGACTATAAATCATACATGTATTTAGGTCCTGATAGGGACCCATTTTTAAGACAGTATTGAAATACTGCCTCATCCTAGTCTTGACAGGACCTGACGTACTTAAAGCCCTGCAGGCAGCACATTGGTGTAGAGTTGATGACTGACCAGGGCCCAATCAGACCTGTGCCCTCAGCCCTGCATGTGAATCACACATTGTAAGTCACTCTACCACCCAAGTGCAGTTTTAGAAGTGGGTGGGCCACCCAAGGCTTGAGCCACATGCATGGCTCTGGCTCAGCTCAAGGTCTTGACTCTCAAACCCAAAAAAAAGCATAACTTTCAAGTGGCTAATGCTTTCTATCCATCTTCTAGCCTCATGCAACAAGAATTACTGAAGAAGCAGTGACCTTCAATGCACAACAGGCAAGGGGAAGGAATATCCATCTAGTAGCTGAATCAGAAAATATGGGATCAATCGTGCCTTCCCGATTTGAAACAATTGTGTCATCCTAGACCACACATTAGAGCACCTTTAAAAGTGTGAATTTAGGAAGAATGCTGTACAAAACATCTTATATTTGATTAAACAGACTATAATGTTGCTCCATCTGTATTTATAATCTAGGCCACACATTGAGTACACATGATAACTAACTTGTCTCTGGTTTCTTTAGTGTATACAAAAAGTGATGGTTGAAATGACTGAATTAATCTCAGCCACGGGAAATTACTTAGGCCGCATCCCAAACCATTGTTATTTTGCACACTATGCCACCTCAGTTTGAACTCAGCCATATGCACATTAGTCTGAACCGCCAGACCCTCCTTGAACTAGAACATAAACAGTCCAAGTCCAGTTTCATCCTAATTTTGTATATTGCTAAATCCAAACTGAGGTGGCATGGTATGAAAAATAATGATGGGCTGGGATGCAGCCCCGGGTAATTACAAACGGCTGAGATTAATTCAAGCATTCCATCCATCACTTTTTCGTATACTTCTCTATGATGTCCTTGGTGGCATTGTCATCAGGATGAAGGAGCCCTCAATATTTCTAAATTCCTGATTTCAAACTATCACTTTTAGGAAATGCAAAGATGTAATCTCAAGCATTAAGGTAAACATTTTCCATGTCACAAAATTACACTTTATAACATTTTTGAGGCAAGTTTATCATTTTCTTATGTAGCCTTATTTACACTGCAACTATTTCCATGGCTCTGCTCGTATGAGGCTCCTAGAGCCAAGCCAGACCCTTTGCTCTACAATCCCTGATAACTACTCAGTCTTCAGTTATTTATTGACACTGTTGTCACTGTTGCTGCAGACGGTTGATCTTACTTTAACTGTCAGGCTAAGACCTTACTAAAAATGATTTAGGGAGTGGGCCACCCCATCTCCTTCCCCCAAAGCTACCTTCTAAGCTTCAAACAGTTTTTCAGCTTTGCTGCTGCCTTGTGTGTAATCATTATAGCAGTGCTGGAATAGGAAAATCTTTACTCCAAGAACCCACAATTTGGGTGTCAAAGTGTGGCAAAAGGGAGTGGCATGTGATTGTGAATTTCTGCCCCGATGCACTTTGTAGCTCCGCATCACTGCATAGCTGAGCACTAGGTGGGAGAAGGGACTTGGAGTCTTCCTCCACTGAGGGGCATACAATCAAGCCAGGTTCAGTGCCTCACCTGATACATAACAGTTGGGCTCCCTATTGGTTAGAGCCCTAGTTGTTCTCTTCCGACCCAGCTAATTAAAGTGCACCGGGGCGTGGGCGCACAGATAGAATCATGTACACGCTGCTAACCATACCACTAGAAGATTTTAAAAAATGTTTTAAACCTCTGAACAATTTTAATGTTTGTGATTGAATTTGAATGTGTTCTAACTCACTTTTCTTTCTAAATGCTATTTTCTTCCTCAACACTCCTTGCAGCACTGCATCACTGCATTGCTGAGCACTAGGTGGGGGAAGGAACTTGGAGTCTTCCTAAATTGAGGGGCATACACTCAGGTTCTGGCCATGTTTAGTGCCTTACCTGATACACAACAGATGGGCCCTATATTGGTTATCACAGTGTTTCCCAGCCTTTGGACTTCTGTGGATCCCCACCTTATTATTACTGGAACCTGGGGACCCCCACTGAATCATTATTGGAATCCAGTGATCCCCCATTGAGTCATTACTAAAAGCTGTGGACCTTTCTATTAATAATATTTAATTTTCTATGCAGTCGCGGACCCCCTGAGGAGGCTTTGCAAACCCCCAGGGGTCCACAGACAACAGGTTGGGAACCACTGGGTTAGTACACTAGTTGTTCACTTCAGGCCGGCTACTTAAAGTGCACCGGGCACAGACACTCAGATAGCATCAGGCGCATACTGTCACCTCATATGGCTAGAAGATTTAAAAAATTGGTTTAAACCTCCGATCAATTTTAATGCTTGTGACTGAATTTGAATATGTTTTAACTCACATTTGATCCTCATTGCTGCTATTTTCTATTTGTTGCCTTGATGCTCCTTGCAACACAGCATCATTGCGTAGCTGAGCGCTAGGTGGAGGAAGAGAATTGAGGTCTTCCTCCACAGAAAAGCACACAGTCTGGTTCTGGCCTTGTTTAGTGCCTCACCTGATACACAACAGTTGAACGCCATATTGGTTAGTGCGCTAGTTGTTTACATCCGGCCTGACTACTTAATGTGCACTGGGGTGCAGATACACAACAGGCGTGTGCACTGTTGGTGTGCCAAACACAAGTCTATGTGCACCCTGCAGGGGCCAGGACTCCTGCCCGTTTTAGCAGCAAAAGGGTCAGTTACTCTGCAAAGGAATTACAGTCGCTTAACTTCACCAAGGGTAGGGAATGCATGCACAAAATTAACCCTGCATGCACGAAATTAACCCTCTGAACAAAGTCCTTAGCTACGGAGAATGTAAAATTACTTTATCTGGCTCAATACCTAATGTTGCCACAGACTTATCAGAGAATGGCGGGTCTAAGAGCCAATTTTGGCAGTTATACCTACTGCAGATCTTTAATCAAACACAGTTTAGAATTGTTCACCCTTTTAGAGGAGGAAAAAACCTATAGCCATGTTCCTCACTGAAAGCTGGCTTCAGGTGGACTCTACGCCTTATGTTGCAATGACCCTCAGGGCTATTCAATCACCAGGTGGGGCAGGAGAAGGAGGTAAAATGGGAGGGGAAGCAGCCAACTTATATAAATAGGAGATCAAAGCAAAATTTGACCCCATTTTACTCCCTGGATGTGAAGGCCTTCTTTTTTCCATGGAACTATCCCCAACCCTCACGTTCTCCAGGCTACTTATATATCGTCCTCCGGGCCTGGAAACCCAGTTCATGCATGCCCTCCCTGATGTTGTGGCAGAACATAGTCTTCTGACAAACATTTCAGTGTTAGAGGACCTGAACCTCCATCTTGAAAATAATTACTGCAAAACTACCAAGAATTTTCGAATGGACATAGATGCGGTCATCTAACACAACGAGTCAAAACCTTCACAGATAATCAAGGTCACCTGCTTCACCCCATTTTTCAAATGTACCTGAATTGGCCACGTGGGACCCAATAGATGTTATAAGGTCAGAACACAAAATAATACCTTTTCAATTGAACAGAACAAACCACTCAGTCATCGCATCCAACAAATAAAGTATCAGGCGGAACTGGTCTAAACTGGACAGAGGGCCTTATTAGAACATGCTCACCAACTCCATTCCTGAAATGACAGGAGACTTACCCAATAGAATCAACAGTTTAGAGAAATGGATGTGGAATGCCCTAAATCTCCTCATGCCTCTATAGCAACAAAAGGCTATATGCCCCAGAGGGAGAGCTCCATTATCCTCTACGCAGCTCTTAGACGTAAAAAAAAATCCAAATGGTTAGAAAGGCAGGGAGGAAAAGTTACAACAAAGCCTGTAAAAACAACTGTAAGAAGGCAATAAATAAATACCACTACGCCATCAGGGAAGCTAGATTTAATTACTTCTCTGCTAAAATCGAAAACTCATCAAAGTCATCTAAAGAACAGTACAACTTATTAAACAGTCTGATGAAACCTGCAAACAACAAATCCGGCCCACCTCCATCAAAGGTGCAGTGTAACATGTTGGAAGGGGTGTGGAATTTAATAAAATATTGTTAGAAATGGGGTCTTTGGTTGGCAGTATGGTTACCCCCTGCCCAAGCAAGGACCCTCGCTCTAGTCAGGGTAAATCACACACAATCCAAACTATCCTGTGCCCACCCTCTGGTAGCTTGGCACTGAGCAGTCAGGCTTAGCTTAGAAGGCAATGTAAAGAAATCATACAATAACACAATATAGCACCACAAAAATACACCACACAGTGTTTAGAAAAATATATAATATTTATTTGAATATTTGCAAGTCAAAACGATCAAAGATGCAATAAGTAAATGTAGAGATATCACTGAAAAGTGATATAAAGTGTCTTAAGTCTTTTAAAAGCAAACAAAGGGGGTCATTATGACCGCCAGGGCCAAAACGACGGAGCACCGCCAACAGGCTGGCGGTGCCTCCCTGCGTATTTGGACTGCGGCGGTAGAGCCGCGGTCACACCGCCGGGGCCGGCGGTATCACGCCATTTTAGCCCCGGCGGTGCTAATCCGCCAGGGCAGCGCTGCAAGCAGCGCTGCCCTGGGGATTATGACTCCCCTACCGCCAGCCTGTTTCTGGCGGTTTGCACTGCCAGGAAGAGGCTGGTGGTAAGGGGACTCAGGGGGCCCCTGGGGGCCCCTGCACTGCCCATGCACTTGGCAAGGGCAGTGCAGGGGCCCCCAGGCAGAGCCCCGTTGCGCATTTCATTGGCCGAATTTCGGGCAGTGAAATGCTCGACGGGTGCTACTGCACCCGCTGCACATCAGCATTGCTGCCGGCTCAATTAAGAGCCGGCGGCAATGTTGATGTGACATTTCCGCTGGGCCAGCGGACGGTAACTCTGTTACCGTCCGCTAGCCCAGCAGAAATGTCAAAATAGGGAGCCAGCCATACCGCCAGCAATGGCGGTATTGTGGCGCCCGCAACCTCGGCGGTCTGCCATGCAGACCGCCGAGGTTGTAATGACCCCCAAAGTCTCTTTTTAGCACTAAGTACCTGGTTTGTGTGAAAAATCTCCGCAATGGGCCGCAGAGGAGGAGAAACGTCGATTTCTCGGGCCGCACAAGGTGATGCGTCGTTTAGTTTCCACACAGGGACGGCTGTGCTTCGATTTCCGGCGCTCGGTTGTGGATCCTCTTCGGGTTGTGGGGTTTTCAGAAGCCCCGGGGTCTGTGCGTGGAATCCTGGGCTTGTGGACCGCAGTGTCCTGTGTTTGGGGTGTGTCTGAGTGAATGCACAAGGAGCTGTCAACTAAACCCAGCCAGACGTGGATTGTAAGGCACAGAAATATTTAAGTGCAGAGAAATGCTCACTTTCTAAAAGTGGTATTTCTAGAATAGTAATATTAAATCCAACTTCACCAGTCAGCAGGATTTTCTATTACCATTCTGGCCATACTAAATATGACCTCCCTACCCCTTTCAGATCAGCAGCTACCACTTAAACACTGTATGAGGGCAGCACCAATGTTAGCCTATGAAGGGAGCAGGCCTCACAGCAGTGTAAAAACGAATTTAGGAGTTTTACACTACCAGGACATGTAAACTACACAGGTACATGTCCTGCCTTTTGCCTACACAGCACCCTGCCCTATGGGTTACCTGGGGAATACCTTAGGGGTGTCTTATATGTAGAAAAAGGGGAGTTTTAGACTTAGCAAGTACTTTTAAATGCCAAGTCGAATTGGCAGTGAAACTGCGCACACAGGCCTTGCAATGGCAGGCCTGAGACAAGGTCAAGGGACTACTTAAGTGGGTGGCACAACCAGTGCTGCAGGCCCACTAGTGGCGTTTAATCTACAGGCCCTGGGCACATATAGTGCATAGTAACTAGGGACATATAGGTAAATTAAATAGTCCAATTGGGTATGATCCAATGTTACCATGTTTAAAGGGAGAGAGTATATGAACTTTAGCACTGGTTAGCAGTGGTAAAGTGCGCAGAGACTAAAAACCAGCAGAAATGAGGTCAGAAAAAGAGAAGGAGGAAGGCAAAAAGTCTGGGGATAACCCTACAGAATGGCCATTTCCAACATATCCCCCTTCCAGCCTAAAGCCAGGGTAGACTAATCAACACTCTGATGGACTTCCCTGCTTAAGCCGATAGAAAATGGACAATGGCCCACTACTGCAGAGGCACTTGCCAGTTCTGCGCCTTTCTGAATTCAGTGAGGCTTCTTTGTCTATACTCTCTGGGGCCACTGAACTGGCCCATGGGGAACCCTTCTCATCACCTGAGGATCCCATCTGTGAAGCTCCTAACTTTAACATGCTCACAGTTGCATCCCAGTATGCAGACAGTACCACCAGGGCCAACAAAGTGATGTGGCCCGTTCCATTCCTTGGGTCTGACTTCTGTCCCCAACCCAGGGAAAACTCTGCCCACAAGGACAGAAACCTACAGACACCACTGTCAGTGTCATGAGCCAGGCCCCAGACCATCCACTGCTAAGTGGAGACCCTGAGGGGGGGCGTTGTATGAGCTTCTCCTCCAGCTGGGGTTCTGGTAGGGGGCTTCCAAGGGGCTCCTGAAGCATCCAAGAATAGGGGGGCAGTAGCCCTGGGGTCTTGCACCCCTTCTCCATCCTCACCAGTTCAGGGGTGGGTCCCTGATACTGGTCACTCAGCCCAGGGTCTGTACCCTGAGGCTGAACAGAGGACAAGGGTGAGTCCTTCCTTTCTGTGCCTCCACATCTGGGCTCACATACCCTCCTCTGGGGAGTGGTACTGCCAGACATCTGAACTGTCAGGGCACCCCTAGGTGTCAACCCTCTCAGTTCTCCTGACACTAGGGGAAACTCATTCCCCAGAATGCAGTCAATGGGCAGCTGGGGACTAGCTATGACCCGCCTCTGGGTCATCTCCCCACCCCACTCTAAGGACACCAGGGCCATGGGGCAGAAGAAATCCTCCCCAATGGCTGGAGTCGCTCTACACACCTGTTCGGTGTACTGCTCTGGTAACACTAGTCTCTCCATCATTATGGTAAGACTAGCCCCTGTGTCTCTCAGAGCGGTGACTGGGACCCCATTCCCTCCCACCTTGTGGAAGTGATGACTCCCACCCTCAAGGATCACCAGTTTACCCTCTGAGTCCACCTCCCAACTAAAGGAGATGAAGGCATGGTCTACGACCTGCCCCTGGGGACTACTTTCCGCTAAGGCCACATGGGCCACCCCTGTAGAGACCCCAATACTGGGTGATTTCTTTGGACAGACAGAGTCCCCTTTCCTGTGTCCTAGCTGGGAACACTCAAAGCAGCGGGATTGGGAATGGGATGCTTTGTGCCACTGTAAGGAAATGCCTTCTTGGCATGGTTACCCCCTGACTTTTTGCCTTTGCTGATGCTAAGTTATGATTTGAAAGTGTGCTGGGACCCTGCTAACCAGACCCCAACACCAGTGTTCTTTCCCTAAATTGTACCTTTGTCTCCACAATTGGCACAACCCTGGCACTCAGGTAAGTCCCTTGTAACTGGTACCTCTGTCAGAAACCACCTCCTTAGGAAATCCCACTCTGGTAAAGATACCAGTGAGTGCTTTGGTTACTGCAGGGGCAGTAGTGGACCTAAGGGGAATTGCTTCAGGGTACCTAGTTGCATGATCCACTACTACTAGGATATACTGATTCCCTGAGGCTGTGGGAGGTTCAAGTGGACCCACTGTGTCCACTCCCACTCTTTCAAAGGGGACCTCCACCACTGGAAGTGGAATAAGGGGGGCCTTTGGATGGCCACCTGTCTTACCACCGGCTTGACAGGTGGCACAGGAGGCACAAAACTCCTTTACTTTCTGGGACATGTTGGGCCAATAGAAATGGTTGACTAACCTCTCCCAAGTCTTGGTTTGTCCCAAATGCTCAGCAAGTGGAATGCCATGTGCTAAGGTCAGAATGAACTCCCTAAACTCCTGAGGCACTACCACTCTCCTAGTGGCACCAGGTTTGGGATACCTTGCCTCAGTGTAAAGGAGTCCATCTTCCCAATAGACCCTGTGTGTTCCACTGACCTTTCCTTTTGTTTCCTCAGCAACTTGCTGCCTAAGGCCTTCAAGAGAGGGACAGGTTTCTTGCCCCTTACACAGCTGTTCCCTTATGGGTCCCCCTGGGCCTAAGAGTTCAACCTGATTAGGTTCCAACTCCATGGGCTCAGTTCCCTCAGAGGGCAGAACTCCTTCCTGGTAAGAGAGGTTCTTTTTCTTTTGCTGTGTTGAAGCTGGTTCCCCAGTCTTCTTTCCTTTTCTCTTGGAGGGTTGGGCCATTATTCCAGGCTCCAACATCCCTTTTTCACCCTGAGCCTTGCACTGTGCCCTTGTCTTGACACACACCAGTTCAGGGATACCCAGCATGGCTGCATGGGTTTTGAGTTCTACCTCAGCCCATGCTTAGGACTCCAGGTCATTTCCAAGCAAACAGTCTACTGGGATAGCAGAGGAGACTACCACCTGTTTCAGGCCAGTGACCCCTCCCCATCCTAAAGTTACCATAGCCATGGGATGTACTTTAGTCTGATTGTCAGCTTTGGTGACTGGATAAGTTTGTCCAGTCAGGTATTGTCCTGGGGAAACCAGTTTGTCTGTCACTATTGTGACACTAGCACCTGTATCCCTCAGGGCTTCTACACTAGTCCCATTAATCAAGAGTTGCTGCCTGTATTTTTGCATATTAGGGGGGCAGGGAGCCAGTGTGGCTAAGTCCACTCCACCCTCAGAGACTAATGTAGCTTCAGTGTGGACCCTGATTTGCTCTGGGCACATTGTTGATCCCACCTGGAGACTGGCTATTCCAGTGCTAACTGTAGTAGTAGTAGAAGTGGAACCTTTCTTGGGACAGGCCTTGTCTCCAGTTTGGTGTCCCTGCTGATTACAGCTACGACACCAGGCCTTTTTGGGATCAAAGTTTTTACCCTTGTACCCAAATGAGGATTGTGAAGAAGCTTTGGACCCTCCCTCCTGAGCAGGTTTTTGGGGCCCTGTAGAAGACTCTTTACTTTTACCCTTGGATGTCTCAACACTCTTCCCCTGGGGAGTCTTTGTGACCCCTTTCTTCTGGTCACCCCCTGTGGAAGTCTTGGTCACCCTAGTCCTGACCCAATGGTCTGCCTTCTTTCCCAATTCTTGGGGAGAAATTGGACCTAGGTCTACCAGATGCTGATGCAGTTTATCATTGAAACAATTACTTAAAAGGTGTTCTTTCATAAACAGATTGTACAGCCCATCATAATCATTTACACCACTGCCATTAATCCAACCATCCAGTGTTTTGACTGAGAAGTCAACAAAATCAACCCAGGTCTGGCCCGAGGATTTTTTAGCCCCCCTGAACCTAATCCTGTACTCCTCAGTTGAGAATCCAAAGCCCTCAATCAGGGTAGCCTTCATGAGGTCATAGGACTCCGCATCTTTTCCAGAGAGTGTGAGGAGTCTATCCCTACACTTTCCAGTGAACATTTCCCAAAGGAGAGCACCCCAGTGAGATTTGATTACTTTTCTGGTTGCACAAGCCCTCTCAAAAGCTGTGAACCATTTGGTAATGTCATCATCATCTTCCTATTTTGTTACAATCCCTTTTGGGATTTTTAGCATGTCTGGAGTATCTCTGACCCTATTTGAGTTGCTGCCACCATTGATGGGAGCTAAGCCCATCTCTTGTATTTCCCTTTCTATGGCTAGGAGCTGTCTCTCCAAAGCCAATCTTTTGGCCATCCTGGCTAACAGGAGGTCATCTTCATTGAGGCTGCCCTCAATGCTTCCAGAGTTGCTGGACTCCCCTGTGGGAGAAGCAGCATCTCTGACTATCACTTCTGGAGACAGGGTTGGAGGAACCCTGGTCTCCCTAACTAGGAGTGGAGGTGGGAAATTATCCTCCACATCACTAGCTTCCCCCTCTGTAAGGGTATCTTCAGAGGGATTGTCTCTAGCAAACTCTTCCAAGAGCTCCTGGAGCTGTACTTTGGTAGGGTTTGATCCAGTTTTTATCTTTTTGGTTTTGCAGAGAGTCCTTAACTCTGACATCCTAAGATGCAGGTAAGGGGTGAGGTTGAGCTCCACCACCATCTCTTCTACAGTAGACATTATTTCTCTAAAACTTGGGATACTTTTTAAGAATCTAAAACTATCTCTAGAACTTAATCCAAACTTTTACAAAACTTTTAAACTCTAAAAGAAATGCTAACAGGGACTAACACAAGGCCCTAGCAGGACTTTTAAAAATTTAGCAAAATAGCTAAAATTTCAAAAATCAGTTTCTAATGACAATTTTTGGAATTTAGTTGTGTGATCAGGTATTGGCTGAGTAGTCCAGCAAATGCAAAGTCTTGTACCCCACCGCTGATCCACCAATGTAGGAAGCTGGCTCTGCATATACTATTTCAAAGTAAGAAATAGTGTGCACAAAGTCCAAGGGTTCCCCTTAGAGGTAAGATAGTGGCAAAAAGAGATAATTCTAATGCTCTATTTTGTGGTAGTGTGGTCGAGCAGTAGGCATATCAGAGGTTAGTGTTAAGCATTTGTTGTACACACACAGGCAATACACGAGGAACACACACTCAAAGACAAATTCCAGGCCAATAGGTTTTTATATAGAAAAATATGTTTTCTTAGTTTATTTTAAGAACCACAGGTTCAAGATTTACAAACAATACTTTAAATGAAAGGTATTTTACTCAGGTATTCTAGGAACTTTGAATTATCACAATAGCATGTACAGTTTTGACAAAAATGGCAATAACCTATTTTAAAAGTAGAAACAGTGCACAAATCAACAGTTCCTGGGGGAGGTAAGTAAATGTTAAGTTCACAGGTAGGTAAGACACTTACAGGGTTCAATGTTGGGTCCAAGATAGCCCACCGTTTGGGGTTCAAGGCACCCCCAAAGTTACCACACCAGCAGCTCAGGGCCGGTCAGGTGCAGAGGTCAAAGTGGTGCCCAAAACACATAGGCTTCAATGGAAATAGGGGTGCCCCGGTTCCAGTCTGCCAACAGGTAAGTACCCGCGTCTTTGGAGGGCAGACCAGGGGGGTTTTGTAGGGCACTGGGGGGGACACAAGCAGTCACAGAAAGTACACTCTCAGCGGCACAGGGGCGGCTGGGTGCAGAGTGCAAACAGTAGTTGGGTTTTCAATAGGAATCAATGGGGAGACCCAGGGGTCTCCTCAATGATGAAGGCAGGCACAGGGGGGCTCCTCGGGGTAGCCACCACCTGGGCTAGGCAAAGGGTCGCCTGGGGGTCGCTCCTGCACTGGAGTTCGGTTCACTTCAGGTCCTGGGGGCTGCGGGTGCAGTGTAGTTTCCAGGCGTCGGGTTCCTTACAGCAGGCAGTCGCGGTCAGGGGGAGCCTCTGGACTTCCTCTGCAGGCGTCGCTGTGGGGGGTCAACTCTGGCTACTCACGGGCTCGCAGTCGCCGGGGAGTCCTCCCTGTAGTGTTAGTTTTCCGCAGGTCGAGCCGGGGGCGTCTGGTGCAGAGTGGAAAGTCTCACACTTCCGGCGGGAAACGTGTGGTCTTTAAAAGTTGCTTCTTTGTTTCAAAAAGTTGAAGTTTCTTAAACAGGGCCGCTGTTCTTGGGAGCTTCTTGGTCCTTCAGAGGCAGGGTAGTCCTCTGAGCCTTCAGAGGTCGCTGGACCCTGTTGGATGCGTTGCTGGTGCAGTTTTCGTCGAAGTAGGGAGACAGGCCGGTGGGGCTGGGGCCAAATCAGTTGTCGTCTCCGTCTTCACTGCAGGGCTACAGGTCAGCAGTCCTTCTTCTTCTTTAGGTTGCAGGAATCTATCTTCCTCGGTTCTGGTAGCCACTAAATACTCAATTTAGGGGTGTGTTTAGGTCTGGGAGGGCAGTAGCCAATGGCTACTGGCCCTGTGGGTTGCTACACCCTCTTTGTGCCTCCTCCCTGTGGGGAGGGGGCACATCCTTAATCCTATTGGCGGAATCCTCCTTCTACAAGATGGAGGATTTCTAAAAGTAAGAGTCACCTCAGCTCCGGACACCTTAGGGGCGGTCCTGACTGGGGGGTGACTCCTCCTTTTTTTCCTCATTATCTCCTCCAGACTTGCCGCCAAAAGTGGGGACAGTGGCCAGAGGGGCAGGCATCTCCACTAGCTGGGATGCCCTGTGGCGCTGTAACAAAGGGGGTGAGCCTTTGAGGCTCACCGTCAGGTGTTACAGTTCCTGCAGGGGGAGGTGAGAAGCACCTCCACCCAGTACAGGCTTTGTTCCTGGCCACAGAGTGACAAAGGCACTCTCCCCATGTGGCCAGCAACATGTCTGGTGTGTGGCAGGCTGGCAAAAACTAGTCAGCCCACACTGGAAGTCGGGTATGTTTTCAGGGGACATCTCTAAGATGCCCTCTGGGTGTATTTTTTACAAAATAGAGCATTAGAATTATCTCTTTTTGCCACTATCGTATCTCTTAGGGGAACCCTTGGACTCTGTGCACACTATTTCTTACTTTGAAATAGTACATACAGAGCCAACTTCCTACATTGGTGGATCAGCGGTGGGGTACAAGACTTTGCATTTACTGGACTCCTCAGACAATACCTGATCACACGACTAAATTCCAACAATTGGCATTAGAAATTGATTTTTGAAATCTAAGCTAATTTTCTAATTTTTTTAAAGTCCTGCTAGGGCCTTGTGTTAGTCCCTGTTAGCATTTCTTTTCAAGTTTAAAAGTTTTGTAAAAGTTTGGATTAAGTTCTAGAGATAGTTTTAGATTCTTAAAAAGTATCCCAACTTTTAGAGAAATAATGTCTACTACAGAAGAGATGGTGGTGGAGCTCAACCTCACCCCTTACCTGCATCTTAGGATGTCAGAGTTAAGGACTCTCTATAAAATTAAAAAGGTAAAAACTGGATCAAACCCTACCAAAGTACATCTCCAGGAGCTCTTCGCAGAGTTTGCTAGAGACAACCCCTCTGAAGGTAACCTTACAGAGGAGGAAGCTAGTGATGTGGAGGACAATTTCACCCCTCCAGTCCTAGTTAGGGAGACCAGGGTTCCTCCAACCCTGACTCCACAAGTGATAGTCAGAGGTGCTGCTTCTCCCACAGGGGAGTCCAGCAACTCTGGAAGCATTGAGGGCAGCCTCAATGAAGATGACCTCCTGTTAGCCAGGATGGCCAAAAGATTAGCTTTGGAGAAACAGCTCCTAGCCATAGAAAGGGAAAGACAAGAGATGGGCTTAGCTCCCATCAATGGTGGCAGCAACGTAACAGGGTCAGAGATACTACTGACATGCCAAAAATCCCCAAAGGGATTGTGACAAAATATGAAGATGGTGATGACATCACCAAATGGTTCACAGCTTTTGAGAGGGCTTGTGCAACCAGAAAAGTAAACAGATCTCACTGGTGAGCTCTCCTTTGGGAAATGTTCACTGGAAAGTGTAGGGATAGACTCCTCACACTCTCTGGAAAAGATGCAGAATCCTATGACCTCATGAAGGCTACCCTGATTGAGGGCTTTGGATTCTCAACTGAGGAGTACAGGATTAGGTTCAAGGGGGCTCAAAAATCCTCGAGCCAGACCTGGGTTGATTTTGTTGACTTCTCAGTCAAAACACTGGATGGTTGGATTAATGGTAGTGGTGTAAATGATTATGAAGGGCTGTACGATCTGTTTATGAAAGAACATCTTTTAAGTAATTGTTTCAATGATAAACTGCATCAGCATCTAGTAGACCTAGGTCCAATTTCTCCCCAAGAAGTGGGAAAGAAGGCAGACCATTGGGTCAAGACTAGGGTGACCAAGACTTCCACAGGGGGTGACCAAAAGAAAGGGGTCACAAAGACTCCCCAGGGGAAGATTGTTGTGACATCCAAGGGAAAAAGTAACGAGTCTTCTACAGGGCCCCAAAAACCTGCTCAGGAGGGAGGGTCCAAAGCCTCTTCACAATCCTCATTTGGGTACAAGGGTAAAAACTTTGATCCCAAAAAGGCCTGGTGTCGTAGCTGTAATCAGCAGGGACACCAAACTGGAGACAAGGCCTGACCCAAGAAAGGTTCCACTTCTACTACTACTACAGTTAGCACTGGAATAGCCAGTCTCCAGGTGGGATCAACAATGTGCCCAGAGCAAATCAGGGTCCACACTGAAGCTACATTAGTCTCTGAGGGTGGGGTGGACTTAGCCACACTAGCTGCCTGGCCCCCTAATATGTAAAAATACAGGCATCAACTTTTTATTAATGGGACTAGTGTAGAAGCCCTGAGGGATACAGGTGCCAGTGTCACAATGGTGACAGACAAACTGTTTTCCCCAGGACAATACCTGACTGGAAAAACTTATCCAGCCACCAACGCTGACAATCAGACTAAAGTACATCCCATGGCTATGGTATCTTTAGAATGGGGAGGGGTCACTGGCCTGAAACAGGTGGTAGTCTCCTCTGCTATCCCAGTAGTGTGTTTGCTTGGAAATGACCTGGAGTCCTCAGCATGGGCTGAGGTAGAACTCAAAACCCATGCAGCCATGCTGGGTATCCCTGAACTGGTGTGTGTCAAGACAAGGGCACAGTGCAAGGCTCCGGGTGAAAAAGAGGCGTTGGAGTCTGGAATAATGGGCCAACCCTCCAAGAGAAAAGGAAAGAAGACTGGGGAACCAGCTTCAACACAGCAAAAGAAAAAGAACCTCTCTTCTCAGGAAAAATTCTACCCTCTGAGGGAACTGAGCCTATGGAGTTGGAACCTTATCAGGTTGAACTCTTAGGCCCAGGGGGACCCACAAGGGAACAGCTTTGTAAGGGGCAAGGCACCTATCCCTCTCTTGAAGGCCTTAGGCAGCAAGCTGCTGAGGAAACAAAAGGAAAAGCCAGTGGAACCCACATGGTCTATTGGGAAGATGGACTCCTTTACACTGAGGCAAGAGATCCCAAACCTGGTGCCACTAGGAGAGTGGTAGTGCCTCAGGAGTTTAGGGAGTTCGTTCTGACCTTAGCACATGGCATTCCACTTGCTGAGCATTTGGGACAAACCAAGACTTGGGAGAAGTTAGTCAACCATTTCTATTGGCCCAACATGTCCCAGAAAGTAAAGGAGTTTTGTGCCTCCTGTGCCACCTGTCAAGCCAGTGGTAAGACAGGTGGCCATCCAAAGGCCCCCCTCATTCCACCTCCAGTGTTGGGGGTCCCCTTTGAAAGAGTGGGAATGGACACAGTGGGACCACATGAAACTCCCACAGCCTCAGGGAATCAGTATATCTTAGTAGTAGTGGATCATGCTACTAGGTACCCTGAAGCAATTCCCCTTAGGTCCACTACTGCCCCTGCAGTAACCAAAGCACTCTTTGGTATCTTTACCAGAGTGGGATTTCCTAAGGAGGTGGTTTCTGACAGAGGTACCAACTTCATGTCAACATACCTTAAACACTTGTGGAATGAGTGTGGGGTGACTTACAAATTCACCATGCCATACCATCCACAAACCAATGGTATTGTTCAAAGGTTTAACAAGACATTGAAGGGCATGCTCATGGGGCTCCCTAAAAAGCTCAAAAGGAGATGGGATGTCCTCTTGCCATGTCTGCCTTTCGCCTACAGAGAGGTGCCTCAGAAGGGAGTAGGGTTTTCCCCTTTTGGACTTCTGTTTGGCCATCCTGTAAGGGGACCACTAGCCCTTGTGAAAGAAGGCTGGGAGAGACATCTTCATGAGCCTAAGCAAGACATAGTGGACTATGTACTAGGCCTACGTTCCAGGATGGCAAAGTACATGGAAAAGGCAAGTAAAAACCTCAAGGCCAGCCAACAACTCCAGAAGATGTGGTATGACCAAAAGGCTGCTATGGTTGAGTTTCAGCCAGGGCAGAAAGTCTGGGTTCTGGAACCTGAGGCTCCCAGGGCACTCCAGGACAGATGGAGTGGCCCTTACCCAGTGCTAGAGAGAAAGAGTCAGGTCACCTACCTGGTAGACCTCGGCACTAGCAAGACCCCCAAAAGGGTGATCCATGTGAACCGCCTCAAACTCTTTCATGACATGGCAGATGTAAACATGTTAATGGTTACTGATGAGGACCAGGAAGGTGAGAGTGAACCTCTCCCTGATCTCCTCTCCACTGACCCTAAAGAAGGCTCAGTAGATGGAGTGATCTATTCAGACACCCTCTCTGGCCAACATCAAGGTGACTGTAGGAAAGTCCTACAACAGTTTGCTGAGCTCTTTTCCCTAACCCCTGGTCAGACACACCTGTGTACCCATGATGTGGACACAGGGGACAGCATGCCTGTCAAAAACAAAGTGTTTAGACAGTCTGACCAAGTTAAGGAAAGCATCAAAGTGGAAGTCCACAAGATGCTGGAATTGGGAGTCATTGAGCACTCTGACAGTCCCTGGGCTAGCCCAGTGGTCTTAGTCCCCAAACTTCACACAAAAGATGGCAAGAGAGAGATGAGGTTTTGTGTGGACTACAGAGGACTTAGGGCCAGATGTAGCAAAGTTTTGCGAGTCGCAAATGGCCCGAATCGCTATTTGCGACTGTGCACAATCGGAAATGGGATGCAAAAACCCCATTTCCGACTTGCAAAAAGCGATGCGAGCCGTTAGCGACTCGCAAAATGTGCGACCCCATTTTGCGACCCGCAAATAGCAAGTCGCAATTTGCGAGTCGCAAACCATATGCAATTGCAACTCGCAAATTGCGACTAGTCGCAAAAGCCCATTTTGCACTTGCAATTTACCACTAACTCAGAGCAGGTGGTAACCAGAACCAAAGTATAAAAGGAGACCCAGAAGGCATCTGGGTCACTCAAGATGGCGGAGATATACCTGATAGCAGTGAGGAGGAGAGTCCACACAGCCCAGCAGAGGAGGAGGAGGGGCCACAGACAGGAGAAGATATATAGAACAAGGCAGACTCTTTTTCAGCAAACTGAGGATGAGATATACGATAAATACCGCCTTAGCAGCGCAGCCATACTAGAATTAATTGATTTACTGAAACCACAGCTAGAACACCAGACTCTGCGCGGCTGCGCCATCCCTTGCATGTGCAAGTGCTATGCTCACTGCACCTCTTGGCCTCAGGGAGCTATCAGGGGGTCATTGCTGTGGCAGGTGGGGTATCTCAAAGTGCAGTGTCAAGGTTCCTCAGGGCCTTCCTAGATGCCTTACTCACACATGTGTCTCACTTCATATACCTACCCAGGAATGAGGCAGAAATTAACAGCACCAAGCTGGACTTTTACCAGATTGCCAACTTTCCCCATGTTAATGGGACACATATTCAAATATGCCCCCCTGCTAACCTGGAACATCTATTCCGTAACCGAAAGTGTACCCACTCACTCAATATTCAGGTTGTTTGTGACGCCCATTATGTCATCACTGACATTGTAGCTAAGTTTCCAGGCAGTACCCATGACTCCTACATTTTTAGGCACAGTGGGATACACCAACACCTGGAACGTGGGGAATTTGGAGACGGATACCTCGTAGGTAGAGCAGCATACACCTTGTAGACATACACACAGGTCACTGTGCACACCAACCAGGACTTTCTAACAGTGTACTTTTTGTGCCCAACAGGTGACAGTGCATATGCTCTACGGCCATGGATTATGACACCGTTCTTAACACCCAGCAATGAATGTGAGAGGCGATACAACAATGCACATAAGAGGACCAGGAACCTTATCGAACGCACCTTTGGATTACTGAAAGCAAGATTCAGATGCCTCCACCGCAGTGGAGGTGCCCTCCAGTATACCCCCATTACAGCATTCAAAATTGTTGTTGCATGGGCCATCCTTCACAATATAGCCACATGACGTGGGCTACCTCTCACCACTGCAGACCCAGATCCTGAGGATGAAGAGCAAGAGCAACCACATCGCCATCATGGGGATCGGAGCATAGCTAATCAAGGTAGACTGAGACGGGAACACATCGCAAACCAATACTTTAGAAGGTACGTGTCAACTCCAACCATACTCACCTATTGACCAAAAACTCCATTTGTTAAGTGGAACAAGTAAACTATTTAATTTGTGCAGAAATACAACTATTTACAAACAATAAATGTTCATGGCCATCTAAATGCAAACCATGCATGGGGCACATTGATGTCATGTGCCACATCATCTGTGACAGGGTTATGTCTATGTCCTTTGGCGGCCCCTGCCAGCCTGGCTGGTCCCTGGTGGTTCTGCAGTGCTCTGCCTGGTACTCCCACTCCGGAGCACCCTAGTGTCACTGGCAGAGACACTGCTCACTGTAGAGCCCTCCTCGCTCTCCTGGGGTGTGTCCCCTGTGCCCCTAGACAGATGCTGTGCCTCCATTAAGTCTATCACGTGTGTGATATGGCCCAGGCCCCTAGCCACATCTCCAGCAAAATGGCCCATTTCGACCTGGAGGCCAACTGTCCTTCTCGACAGGCCAGTTGTGTTCACAGCCAGTCTGCCAATTGATGTGGACATCCTATCAAGTCTTTGTAGGAGCTGACGGTCCCTGCGCCGCCCACCCTCGCCCTGTGCCAGTAGTCCTGCCACCAGATCCCTCATGGAAAGAGCTAGGTCCCCAGTGTTTGTGGCAATATCGTCAATTCTGGAATTTAGATGCTGCATGCTGGCCTCGTTATTTCTGACAAAGCGGTGCAGCACACCACTAATCCGCCCTAATATGTTGTTTTGCAGGCGCTGACCATGCAGCAGCTGTGCCTCACAGTTGGTGCTCGGTTGACGGCCAGACGCAGCCTGCAGCCCTGATCTCCTGTACCTGCATCGCCTGTGCAGCGGTGGCTGCCCTGTGTGCTCAACTGTGCCACTCCTGACTGTTGCTGGCGCAGCCTCCTGGAACACAGTTGCAGCAGGTGTGGACATAACAGGGATGGTGTTGGTCGTGCAGGTGGGAGTGATGGGGGCTCCTGTGCTGTCCTCATGGGGCTGGCTGCTGTGGGTTGTGGTGGTGTCTTGTGGGAGACCTGTGGGACATGGGGAACAGACTGTCAGTGTCTACTATCTGTTGCACACTTCCTAATAAACATTTGCCTATGAACTGCCTACTTGACTACATTTCCCATAATGCATCATTCTGGTGATTGCAACCCTGAAATGGAGCTATCTTGGTTGAGCATGCCCCTAAGTACATGGTGGGTGGGGGTATGGCATTGATAGGGGTACAGGCATATCACATGGTACTCACCGGTTGATGTGGTGGGCTCTGAGGTGTCCAGGTCTCCAAATCCGGACACTGCCCCCTGCTCCAGGGTCTCCTCCACCCTTTCTTCCAGGGGTGTGGGTGGTGGTAC
The DNA here is from genome assembly GCF_031143425.1 of Pleurodeles waltl. Lineage (NCBI taxonomy): Eukaryota > Metazoa > Chordata > Amphibia > Caudata > Salamandridae > Pleurodeles > Pleurodeles waltl. The sequence continues at coordinate 505,401,887 of NC_090447.1, read as the reverse complement.
TGATGATGGTCCCCCTCCTGTGCCTCTCATCTCCCGGAGCCTTTCAGCCACCCTCTCCTTGGTCCGGGAGCGGAGGTCATACCACTGTTTTTTAATCTCTTCCACACTCCTGTGGCTCACCCCCAGGGAGTTGATATTTTCCTGGATCTCCTGCCAGAGTTGTCTTTTGGTGGCTTCTGGCACATTGAGGGATGCCTTTCCAAATAATTCATCATAGTGCTGACAGCATTCATCTGTCAGCACCTCCAGCTCCTTCTCTGAGAATTTAAGTTTTCTTTTTCTAGGAGTTCCTTCCATTGCAGCTGCTGTTTCTCCTGTGTGCAGTTCAGTAGTTAAAAAGGGTGTGGTCCTCCCTCCTCCCAGGTGTATTAGTAAACTTCCTGGCTGTGATGTCATCATCATGTGCCAGGAAGTGTTTCCAGAGTGTTCTGGAGTGGTTTCTGGAGTGTTCTGCAGCACCTGTAATCAATTTACATGCAACTCGCAATTTGCGACACCCACTCGCAAATTGCGAGTTTGTTTTTTGCGCGGTTGCAAAAAGCGACCTCGCAAACAGTGGACTCGCTATCTGCGTTGCGACTCCGGATGCGAGTCGCTATTTGAACACTGACATTGTACCTGCATTTCTATTAGCGACTCGCAATTTGCGAGTCGCATCTACTCGCAAATTGCGAGTCGCAAAATTTTTCTTTCCTACATCTGTCACCTAATTCTGTCACCAAGACAGATGCCCATCCCATTCCAAGGGCAGATGAGTTAATTGATAAATTGGGTGCTGCCAAATACTTGAGTACCTTTGACTTGACAGCACGGTACTAGCAAATAAAAATGGCACCAGAAGCAAAAGAAAAGACAGCATTGTCTACACCTGATGGGCACTATCAGTTTACTGTAATGCACTTTGGCCTAAAGAATGCCCCTGACACCTTCCAAAGGTTGGTGAATCAAGTCCTTGCTGGCTTGGAGTCCTTTAGTACAGCTTATCTTGATGATATTGCTGTCTTTAGCTCCAGCTGGCAGGATCACCTGGTCCACCTGAAGAAGGTTTTGCAGGCCCCGCAAGCAGCAGGCCTCTCTATCAAGGCATCCAAATGTCAGATAGGGCAGGGTACTGTGGTTTACTTGGGACACCTTTTTAGGTGGAGGCCAAGTTCAGCCACTCCAACCCAAGATCTAGACTATTTTGGACTGGGTAGCTCCAAAAACCCAGACTACTATGGGAGGTTTGTGAAGGGATATGGATCCATTGTGACACCCTTCACAGAACTTACCTCTAGGAAAATGCCCAAGAAGGTAAACTGGACTGTAGAATGCCAACAGGCCTTTGACACCCTGAAACAAGCTATGTGCACATCACCAGTTCTCAAAGCTCCAGATTACTCTAAGCAGTTCATTGTGCAGACTGATGCCTCTGACTGTCCCAAACAAATGATGATGGACTTGACCAGCCTGTTGCTTTCATTAGCAGGAAGTTACTCCCCAGGGAGCAGCGTTGGAGTGCCATTGAGAGGGAGGCCTTTGCTGTGGTCTGATCCCTGAAGAAGCTGAGACCATACCTCTTTGGTACTCACTTTGAAGTTGAGACTGACCACAGACCTCTAAGATGGCTAATGCAAATGAAAGGTGAAAATCCTAAACTGTTGAGGTGGTCCATATCCCTACAGGGAATGGACTTTATAGTGGAACACAGACCTGGGACTGCCCATGCCAATGCAGATGGCCTTTCCAGGTTCTTCTACTTAGAAAATTAAGACTCACTTGGGAAAGGTTAGTCTCATCCTCTTTCGTTTGGGGAGGGGTTGTGTAAGGAAATGCCTCCTTGGCATGGTTACCCCCTGACTTTTTGCCTTTGCTGATGCTAAGTTATGATTTGAAAGTGTGCTGGGACCCTGATAACCAGACCCCAGCTCCAGTGTTCTTTTCCTAAACTGTTCCTTTGTCTCCACAATTGGCACAACCCTGGCACTCAGGTAAGTCCCTTGTAACTCGTACCCCTGGTACCAAGGGCCCTGATGCTAGGGAAGGTCTCTAAGAGCTGCAGCATGTCTTATGCCACCCTAGGGACCCCTCACTCAGCACATACACACTGCTTCACAGCTTGTGTGTGCTGGTGGGGAGAAAAAGACTAAGTCGACATGGCACTCCCCTCAGAGTGCCATGCCAACCTCACACTGCCTGTGGCATAGGTAAGTCACCCCTCTAGCAGGCCTTACAGCCCTAAGGCAGGGTGCACCATGCCACAGGTGAGGGCACATGTGTATGACATATAGCCCCTACAGTGTCTAAGCAAAACCTTAGACATTGTAAGTGCAGGGTAGCCATAAGAGTATATGGTCTGGGAGTCTGTCAAACACGAACTCCACAGCACCATAATGGCTACACTGAAAACCGGGAAGTTTGGTATCAAACTTCTCAGCACAATAAATGCACACTGATGCCAGTGTGCACTTTATGTAAAATACACCCAGAGGGCATCTTAGAGTTGCCCCCTGAAAACATACCCGACTTCCAGTGTGGGCTGACTAGTTTTTGCCAGCCTGCCACACACCAGACATGTTGCTGTCCACATGGGGAGAGTGCCTTTGTCACTCTGTGGCCAGGAACAAAGCCTGTACTGGGTGGAGGTGCTTCTCACCTCCCCCTGCAGGAACTGTAACACCTGGCGGTGAGCCTCAAAGGCTCACCCCCTTTGCTACAGCGCCACAGGGCATCCCAGCTAGTGGAGATGCCCTCCCCTCCGGCCACTGTCCCCACTTTTGGTGGCAAGGCTGGAGGAGATAATTAGAAAAACAAGGAGGAGTCACCCACCAGTCAGGACAGCCCCTAGGGTGTCCTGAGCTGAGGTTACTCTTACTTTTAGAAATCCTCCATCTTGTAGAAGGAGGATTCCCCCAATAGGATTAAGGATGTGCCCCCTCCCCACAGGGAGAAGACACAAAGAGGGTGTAGCCACCCTCAAGGACAGTAGCCATTGGCTACTGCCCTCCCAGACCTAAACACACCCCTAAATTCAGTAATTTGGGGCCCCCAGAACGGAGGAAGATAGATTCCTGCAACCTAAAGAAGAAGGACTGCTGACCTGAAGCCCTGCAGTGAAGACAGAGACGACAACTGATTTGGCCCCAGCCCCACCGGCCTATCTCCCTACTTCGACAAAAACTGCAACAGCGACGCATCCAACAGGGACCAGCGACCTCTGAAGCCTCAGAGGACTGCCCTGCATCCAAAGGACCAAGAAGCTCCTGAGAACAGCGGCTCTGTTCAACAAACTGCAACTTTCTGCAACAAAGAAGCAACTTTAAAGACTTCACGTTTCCCGCCGGAAGCGTGAGACTTTCCACTCTGCACCCAACGCCCCCGGCTCGACCTGCGGAAAACAAACACCTCAGGGAGGACTCCATGGCGACTACGAGCCTGTGAGTAACCAGAGACGACCCCCCTGAGCCCCCACAGCGACGCCTGCAGAGGAAATCCAGAGGCTCCCCCTCACTGCGACTGTCTGTAACGAGGGACCCGACGCCTAGAACCAACACTGCACCCACAGCCCCCAGGACTTGAAGGAACGGAACTCCAGTGCAGGGGCGACCCCCAGGCGACTCCCTACCTAGCCCAGGTGGTGGCTACCCCAAGGAGCCCTCCCTGTGCCTGTCTGCATCGTTGAAGAGACCCCCGGGTCTCCCCATTGCTTCAATACACAACCCGATGCCTGTTTGCACTCTGCTCCCGGCTTCCCCTGTGCCACTGAGGGTGTACTTTCTGTGCCTGCTTGTGTCCCCCCCGGTGCCCTACAAAACCCCCTTGTCTGCCCTTCGAGGACGCGGGTACTTACCTGCTGGCAGACTGGAACCGGGGTACCCCTGTTTCCATTGAAGCCTATGTGTTTTGGGCACCTCTTTGACCTCTGCACCTGACTGGCCCTGAGCTGCTGGTGTGGTAACTTTGGGGTTGCCTTGAACCCCCAACCGTGGGCTACCTTGGACCCAACTTTGAACCCTGTAAGTGTTTTACTTACCTGTGAACTTAACATTTACTTACCTCCCCCAGGAACTGTTGATTTTTGCAACCGTACATGCTATTGTGATTATTCAAAGTTCCTAGAATACCTGAGTGAAATACCTTTCATTTGAAGTATTACTTATAAATCTTGAGCCTGTGGTTCTTAAAATAAACAAGAAAAAATATATTTTTCTACATAAAAACCTATTGGCCTGGAGTATGTCTTTGAGTGTGTGTTCCTCATTTATTGCCTGTGTGTGTACAACAAGTGCTTAACACTACCCTCTGATAAGCCTACTGCTCGACCACACTACCACAAAATAGAGCATTAGAATTGTCTTTTTTTGCCACTATCTTACCTCTAAGGGGAACCCTAGGACTCTGTGCACACTATTTATTACTTTGAAATAGTACACACAGAGCCAGCTTCCTACATCAACAGCCCACCAGAACCACCACCCTGTTTCTCAGATGGGGCATGGGAACCCTTTCCTCCCCCCTCACTCTGGGACTTGTCTGGGTCATCTTTAACCTCCCCTTCACTCTGTTGGGTGGAACAGGAACCACCCTTCTTGGGATCACTCCCAGGTACCTTTTCCGACACTCTGGTACTAGTCCAGAGGTCCGCTTCCTCAGCAAGCTTCCTGGGATCAGTCAGCTTACTATCTACCAAGTGCTGGTGCAACTCTGTAAAAGAAATACTGAGATTATGCTCTCTCAGAATCAAGTCATATAACCCTTTGTAATCATCTACTTTGCTGCCCCGCACCCATCCATTCAGTGCCTTCCTGGAAAAGTCAAAGAAATCTACCCAGGTTTGTGTGGACTGTTTGGTGCTGTCCCTGAACCTCTGACGGTATGTCTCAAGGGTCAGCCCAAACTTGGAAAGTAAAATGGCTTTCTGAAGTGGGTATGTGTTTTGATCCTTTGGGTCTAGTGTGAGAAGTGTGTCCCTCCCCAGTGCTGGCACATAACTCCACATAGCTGTACCCCATTGCCCTTCAGGAACCTCATGAGCCCTTAGTGCAACTTCATAAGCAGCTAACCATTTATCTATGTCATCTCCCACCACAAGACTGGGCACCACATTTTTGGGTATACAACCCTTCTCTTCTCCAGCAGGTCCTGCCTGTATGCTGCCACTATTACTGTTGGACTCAGACTGTCTCGCCTTGATCTCCAGCTCCTTGAGACTCAGTTCATGAGCCAACAATAGTTTGTTCTCAGCCAAGGCTCTCTCAGCTGCAGCTTCAGCTCTTTCAGCTTCAATCTGTTTGGCTGCTGTTTCAGCCTCAGCTTGCTTGGCTTCTCTCTCTGCCCTCCTTTCCTCCTGTTGAGCCTCAATTTTTAGCCTTGCCATTTGCAACTGAAACTCTCTCTCCTCTCTCCTTTCCTCTGCGGTCAGGCTTTGATCAGAGACACTGCTCCCTGGTTTGGCAGGGGGCACAGTTGCAGTGGTAACATCACTGATGGCAAAAAATTCTCTGGGGGGCCATCTTCTGGCACCACCTCCTCAGCATCCTCCTCTGAATGGGCTTCTGCCCAGGCCCTCAGCGCCTTTTGAAATTCCTCCTTTCTGGTGGCACATTGGGTGGGTACTCCCATATCCCTGCAGAACCCTTTCAGCTGTTTGACAGTGTATGTCTCCAACAGGGCTAGGTCAAAAACTCCTGCTTGAGACCCAGCCTAAGACATGTTGAGTGAGAAATGTGGTCAAAAAATTGACAGGAAAAACAAAATTGCAGAAAAAATATAAAAATCAAGTTGACCTTCAACTGTTGGTAGGTAGTGAAATACTTAGCTACTGTATGTCACTGCACAAATACAAGTCCTATCCTCACCGCTGATCACCAATGTTAGAAATCGGGTCTTTGGTTGGCAGTCAGGTTACCCCCTGCCTAAGCAAGGACTCTCACTCTAGTCAGGGTAAGTCACACACAATCCAAATTACCCTGTGCCCAACCTCTGGTTGCATGGCACTGAGCAGTCAGGCTTAACTTAGAAGGCAATGTGTAAAGTATTTGTGCAATAAATCATACAATAACACAATATAGCACTGTAGGAGGCTGGCCTGGCTTGTAGTGGGTACCAGAGGTACTTACACCTTGTGCCAGGTCCAGGTATCCCTTATTAGTGTAGAAGAGGTGTTTCTAGCAGCTTCGACTGATAGAAGTTAGCTATGGCAAAGCAGCTTAGGCTGAACTAGGAGACATGCAAAGCTCCTACTATACCACTTATATCATATGTACAATATCATGAGAAAACACAATACACAGAGGGGGTGATTCTGACCCCGGCGGTACTAGACCGCCGGGGCCAGGGTCGGCGGGAGCACCGCCAACAGGCTGGCGGTGCCCCGCAGGGCATTCTGACCGCGGCGGTTTGGCCGCGGTCAGAAGAGGAAAACCGGCGGTCTCCCGCCGGTTTTCCGCTGCCCTTCTGAATCCTCCATGGCGGGGATTCAGACACCCCATACCGCCATCCTGTTCCTGGCGGTTCGCCCGCCAGGAACAGGATGGCGGTATGGTGTGTCGTGGGGCCCCTGGGGGCCCCTGCAGTGCCCATGCCAATGGCATGGGCACTGCAGGGGCCCCCGTAAGAGGGCCCCACTTTGAATTTCACTGTCTGCATTGCAGACAGTGAAATTCGCGACGGGTGCAACTGCACCCGTCGCACCTTCCCACTCCGCCGGCTCCATTCGGAGCCGGCTTCCTCGTGGGAAGGGTGTTTCCCACTGGGCTGGCGGGCGGCCTTTTGGCGGTCGCCCGCCAGCCCAGTGGGAAACCCAGAATCACCGCAGCGGTCTTATGACCGCGGAGCGGTGTTCTGGAGGGGGGAACTCTGGCGGGTGGCCTCCGCCGCCCGTCAGAGTTAGAATCACCCCCAGAGTTAATAAAAATAAAGGTACTTTATTTTTATGACAATATGCCAACAGTATCTCAGTGAGTACCCTCGGTAAGTAGGTAAGTACTATGCACAAGTTATATGTACACAAAATAAAATTAGGTAAGTAAGAGCAAGAAAAGTAATTCAAACAGTGTTGAATTACAATCGGTTGCAATAGGAGCACATAGGGATAGGGGTAACACAAACCATATACTCCAAAAGTGGAATGCAAACCACAAATGGACCCCAGACCTATGTGAGCTTGTAGAGGGTCGCTGGGACTGTAAGAAAACAGTGAGGGTTAGAAAAATACCCCTCCCCAAAACCCTGAAAAGTAGGAGTAAATTACACCTACTACTTCCAGAGAGCACAGAAGTCGTGATAAGGGGATTCTGCGGGAAGAACCAATACCAGCAGTGCACTGACAATGGATTTCCGGACCTGAGTACCTTTAAGACAAGGGGACCAAGTCCAATAGTCGCGACAGTGTCCGGGGGGCAGGAGCCCAGGAAACTCCAGCTGAAGGTGCAAGGAAGCTGCCACCGGTTGGAAGAAGCTTGGAGTTCTACAAGAAAGAAGAGGACTAGGAGCTTCTCCTTTGAAACACAGATGTCCCACGTCGCGATGAAGCTTGCAAAGGTATTCCCATGCAGAAAGACCGCAAACAAGCCTTGCTAGCTGCAAGGGTCGCGGTAGAGGTTTTTGGGTGCTGCTGAGGACCAGGAAGGACCAGGATGTCGCCTTTTGGAGGAGGAGACAGAGGGTACGCTTAGCAACTCAGAGAGCCCTCACAGAAGACGGCAGCACCCGCAGAAGTACCCCAACAGGCACTTAGAAGAAAAGTGAACCGGAGTCCACGCAAAGTCACAAAAGGGAGTCCCACGACGCCGGAGGACAACTCAGAAGGTTGTGCACTGCAGGACGGAGTGCAGGGGACACAGGCTAGGCTGTGCACAAAGGAAATCCTGGAAGAGTGCACAGAAGCCGGAGCAGCTGCAAATCATGCGGTACACAGCTTTGCAGTCTAGCGTGGGGAGGCAAGGATTTACCTCCACCAAACGTGGACTGAAGAGTCACTGGACTGTGGGAGTCACTTGGACAGAGTTGCTGTGTTCCAGGGACCACGCTCGTCAGGATGGGAGGGGACCCAGAGGACTAGTGTTGCAGTCTTTTGGTGCCTGCGTTAGCAGGGGGAAGATTCCGTTGACCCACTGGAGATTTCTTCGGAGCTTCTGGTGCAGGGTGAAGGCAGGCTACCCCCAGAGCATGCACCACCAGGAAACAGTCGAGAAAGCAGGCAGGATTAGGCGCTACAATGTTGCTGGTAGTCGTCTTGCTACTTTGTTGCGGTTTTGCAGACGTCCTGGAGCAGTCAGCGGTCAATCCTTGGTAGAAGGTGAAGAGGGAGATGCAGAGGAACTCTGGTGAGCTCTTGCATTCGTTATCTGAAGAATTCCCCAAAGCAGAGACCCTAAATAGCCAAAAAAGGAGGTTTGGCTACCAAGGTAGGAGGATTGGCTACCAAGAGAGGTAAGAGCCTATCAGAAGGAGCCTCTGACATCACCTGCTGGCACTGGCCACTCAGAGCAGTCCAGTGTGCTCCCAACACCTCTGTTTCCAAGATGGCAGAGGTCTGGGACACACTGGAGGAGCTCTGGGCACCTCCCCTTGGGAGGTACTGGTCAGGAGAGTGGTCACTCCCCTTTCCTTTGTCCAGTTTCGCAACAGAGCAGGGCTGGGGGATCCCTGAACCGGTGTAGACTGGCTTATGCAGAGATATGCACCATCTGTGCCCATCAAAGCATTTCCAGAGGCTAGGGGAGGCTACTCCTCCCCAGCCCTTTACACCTATTTCCAAAGGGAGACCCTCTCTCAGAGGAAATCCTTTGTTCTGCCTTTGGCTGCCTGGACCCCAGGAGGGCAGACACCTGTCTGAGGGGTTGACAGCAGCAGCAGCTGCAGTGGAGACCCCGGAAATGCAGTTTGGCAGTACCTGGGGTCTGTGCTAGAGACCCAGGGGATCATGGAATTGTCCCCCAACACCAGAAGGTATTGGGGTGACAATTCCATGATCTTAGACATGTTACATGGCCATGTTCAGAGTTACCATTGTGACGCTATACATAGGTAGTGACCTATGTATAGTGCACATGTGTAATGGTGTCCCCGCACTCACAAAGTCCGGGGAATTTGCCCTGAACGATGTGGGGGCACCTTGGCTAGTGCCAGGGTGCCCACACACTAAGTAACTTTGCACCCAACCTTCACCAGGTGGAGGTTAGACATATAGGTGACTTATAAGTTACTTATGTGCAGTGGTACATGGCTGTGAAATAACGTGGACGTTATTTCACGCAGGCTGCAGTGGCAGGCCTGTGTAAGAATTGTCAGAGCTCCCTATGGGTGGCAAAAGAAATGCTGCAGCCCATAGGGATCTCCTGGAACCCCAATACCCTGGGTACCTCAGTACCATATACAAGGGAATTATATGGGTGTACCAGTATGCCAATGTGAATTGGTAAAATTAGTCACTAGCCTGCAGTGACAATTTTAAAGTAAAGAGAGAGCATAAACACTGAGGTTCTGGTTAGCCGAGCCTCAGTGATACAGTTAGGCACCACACAGGGAACACATATAGGCCACAAACTTATGAGCACTGGGTCCTGGCTAGCAGGATCCCAGTAACACATAACAAACACACTGACAACATAGGGTTTTCACTATGAGCACTGGGCCCTTGCTAGCAGGATCCCAGTGAGACAGTGAAAACACCCTGACATCCACTCGCAAACAGGCCAAAAGTGGGGGTAACAAGGCTAGAAAGAGGCTACCTTCCTACAAGCACCACAAAAATACACCACTGAGTGTTTAGAAAAATATATAATATTTATCTGAATATTTGCAGGTCAAAAAGATCAAAGATGCAATAAGTAAATGTAGAGATATCACTGAAAAGTAATATAAAGTGTCTTAAGTCTTTTAAAAGCAAACAAAGGCCCTCATTATTTCCCTGGCGGAAGGCGGAGAAGCAGCGGTATTACCGCCAACAGGCTTGTGGAAAAAAATTAAATTGTGACCATGGCGGGTACCGCCATGGTCATCCGCGAATTCTCTGTTCCGACCGCCAGGGCGGAGATGACTGCTGGGCTGGAGACGAGAGATCGTCACAAGACCGCTGGCGGTATCACGACCCGGCTGACCGCCATGGATTCCATGGGGTTGGGAACCACCATGAAATCCATGGCGGTAAGCATTATCAGTGTCAGGGAATTCCTTCCCTGGCACTGATAGGGGTCTCCCCCACCCCGAGTCCTCCCCCCCACCCCTCACCCCCGTGCCACCCCCCCCCAAAGGTGGCAGAACCCTCCTCCCCCCCACCCCCAACATTGCTACACAGATACACACCATACATGCATGCATTCACCACCAACACTTACCGCACACATACCAACAAACATGAAAACAGACACACACACAGTCATACATGCACACATCCATACAGACATACATGCACACATCCATACAGACAGACACGCACACATTTCCGAACACACTACACCCCCCGCATGCATTCACGCACTCACACACCCCCTCTACATACTCACACGCACACCTCCAGCCACGCACACAACACACAACATCCCCCCACCCTCTCCCCTAACGGACGATCAACTTACCTGGTCCGTGTTCTGATGACGGGGCGGTGGATGTGGAGCAACCTCCACTTCCCCGCCGACCGCCAGTATGGCTGCTGGCGGCTCTCCGTCCGAAAAAGGACGGAGGGCTGCCAACAGTCATAATTTGCTGAGCGGAAAACCGACTGCACTGGAGGTCTTCAGCACGGCGGTCCCTCAGCGGTCTTTTTGAAAGTTGTAATGACCACCAAAGTCTCTTTTTAGCACAAAGTACCTGGTTCGTGTGAAAAATCTCCTCAATGGGCCGCAGAGGAGGAGAAGCATGGAAACAAAGGGAGTGTGCATCGATTTCTCGGGCCGCACTTAGTGATGCGTCGTTTAGTTTCCATGCAGGGACGGCTGTGCGTCGATTTCCAGCGCTCGGTTGTGTATCCTCTTCGGGTTGTGGGGTTTTCAGACGCCCTGGGGTCTGTGCGTGGAATCCTGCGCTTGTGGAGTGCAGCCACAATCGATGTGTTGTTCCAGTGGGCATTGTGTGGAAATTTCTTCCGCACGGCAGGTGCTGCGTCGATTTTCCCTCTGGAAGTCGGGCCGCGTCGTCCCAGGTCGGCTGTGCATCGATCCGGTGGGCCGTGCGTCGAAGTTACGGTCGCAATGCAGGCACCGCGTTGATCTTCTCCTTGCGAAGTCGGGCTGCGTCATTCCGGTTCGGCGTGCAGTGAATTTCTCACCGCGGGACAGGCTGTGCATTGTTGTTAGCAAGCTGTGCGTCTAATTTTCGCCGCACAAGGAGTCCAGTTGTAAGAGAGAAGTCTTTTTGGTCCTGAGACTTCAGGGAACAGGAGGCAAGCTCCATCCAAGCCCTTGGAGAGCACTTCTTCACCACAGCCAGGGAGCAGTAAAGCAGCAGGGCAACATTAAGGCAGCAGTCCTTCACAGAAAGCTGTCAGGTGAGTCCTTTGGGCAGCCAGGCAGTTCTTCTTGGCAGGATGCAGGTTCTGGTTACAAGTTTCTTCTCCAGGAAGTGTCTATCTTGGTAGGGCAGGGGGCCTGTTTGTATACCCAAAAGTGCCTTTGAAGTGGGGGAAACTACAAAGAGTGGCTCAGAAGTGCACAAGTCCCCCTTTCAGTTCAATCCTGTCTTCCAGGGTCCCAGTAGGGGGTGTGGCAGTCCTTTGTGTGAGGGCAGGCTACTGTCCATTGTCATGTAAGTGTCAGGCCCTCCACCCTCCTCGCCCAGGAAGACCCATTCAAAATGCAGATGTATGCAAGTGAGGCTGAGTATCCTGTGTTTGGGGTGTGTCTGAGTGAATGCACAAGGAGCTGTCAACTAAACCCAGCCAGACGTGGATTGTAAGGCTCAGAAATATTTAAGTGCAGAGAAATGTTCACTTTCTAAAAGTGGCATTTCTAGAATAGTAATATTAAATCCAACTTCACTAGTAAGCAGGACTTTCTATTACCATTCTGAGCATACTAAATATGACCTTCCTACCCCTTTCAGATCGGCAGCTACCACTCAAACACTGTATGAGGGTAGTCCCAATGTTAGCCTATGAAGGGAGCAGGCCTCACAGCAGTGTAAAAACGAATGAAGGTGTTTTACACTACCAGGACATGTAAACTACACAGGTACATGTCCTGCCTTTTGCCTACACAGCACCCTGCCCTATGGGTTACCTAGTGCATACCTTAGGGGTGTCTTATATGTAGAAAAAGGGGAGTTTTAGACTTGGCAAGTACTTTTAAATGCCAAGTCGAATTGGCAGTGAAACTGCACACACATGCCTTGCAATGGCAGGCCTGAGACAAGGCTAAGGGACTACTTAAGTGGGTGGCACAACCAGTGCTGCAGGCCCACTAGTGGCATTTAATCTACAGGCCCTGGGTACATATAGTGCATAGTACAAGGGACTTAAAGGTAAATTAAATAGTCCAATTGGGTATGATCCAATGTTACCATGTTTAAAGGGAGAGAGTATATACACTTTAGCACTGGTTAGCAGTGGTAAAGTGCGCAGAGTCTAAAAACCAGCAAAAATGAGGTCAGAAAAAGAGAAGGAGGAAGGCAAAATGTCTGGAGATAACCCTCCAGAAGGGCCATTTCCAACAAATATCTACTTATCCATGGGACAGGTTGTGTCATAAATCTACTTGTCTGGTAACAAAATCCATTTGTCCCCTTGATGCCATGTATTTCGGCAACGGATTATGGCACTCATTTCATTATATAATGGCTCTGATAACAGCCTAGCTGATTATGCCAGTGATCATACTATAGCAGGGTTGGCATACTAACAAATCCCTTATTTTGTCACCTTTCCACAGTTGTACATACTGGGGCTGGAGATAACAGTAATCAATAGTTCTTAGGTCTTTTGAGTCTGTGCAAACCTACAAACGTGTATGTTCTACGGGTTTTCACCAGCTCTTCTCTAATCTTTTCCTATACTGAGAAAGCTTGGATATTTATTGCTGACAGTTGGGAAAAACATAATTGAAGGGGAAGTGAACTTGTAAAGCCTCAACAGATTTTGGCATTAGCAAATTAGCACATAAATATTGGCTTGAGTTAGAATGCAATTGTAGGAATGCTGTTTTATGGCCTACTTCTGTAAATTCATGGAAATTCATGAAAGTCGTAAATCTGCACTAATGCAACCATGTATACCATGGACTTCCTTTAAGAATTGGGCAACTAATTAGGTCTGACGTAAACCAAGGCATTGCGCTCTTTCACAAGGAACATGTCAGCAAACAAAATAGTTTTGTCCAGTCCAGGAAATACTATGGCAATGTGTGCTTTTTGAGACCAAAAATATTTTTGCTTTCTGCCAGTGTTTTTTGCAATAGCGATGGGCAGGCAGCCCCCCAACAATAACATTTTACTAAAACTATGTCAAACCAAGACATGCATTCACAAAACCAAAAGGCTGATGACCAATGTGGAGTCCACAGGCTTTGCCACGGCTTGTTTATTTTCAGGTTTCCCACAATCTTTTTGAAACTGGTTGCACTGATTTTTCCATTATAGATGTTAGACCTGCCAGCTGTTGGTGTGATTTCCCCTGTACATTTTTGCTTCTGACCTCCTGTTTCGGTCCTGTGCTGATTTTCATTTTTGCTGGCTTTAGGTCTCTGGGCACTTTACCATTGCAGACCAGTGCTAAAGTGCAAGTGCTCACTTTCTAAATTGTATTGGTTATTGGTTTCTCCCTGATTGGCATATTTGATATACTAGTAAGTCCCTAGTAAAGGGTACTATGTGTGCTTAGGACCTGTAAATCAAATGGTACCAGTGGCCTGCAGCACTGATTGTGCCACCCACATGAGTAACCCTGTAACATTTCTCAGACCTGCCACTGCTGTGTCTGTGTGTACAGATTTGTACTGCCAGTTGGACCTGGCATGTGTACCCACTTGCCAGGCCAAAACCTTCCCTTTTACTACAGGTAAGTCACCCCTAAGGTAGGCCCAAGGCAACCCCATGGGCAGCTTGCAGTGTACTTAACAGGTAGGACATGTACTAGTGTTTTTTTTATATGTCCTGATAGTGAAATATTACCAAATTCATTTTTCACTATTGCAAGGCCTATCTCCCTCATAGGGTAAGATGGGAATTACCTTGAAGTATATTTTAAGTGCAGTTCCCTTTAAGGACAGATCGAGATTTGGAGTGAGGGGTCTCTAAACTCACAATTTAAAAATACATATTTTGGTAAAGTTGTTTTTTAGATTGTAAGTTTGAAAATGCCACTTTTAGAAAGTGGGCATTTTCTTGCTTAGCCATTCTGTGTCTCTGCCTGGCTGTGGAATGTGCGTCTGGCTCAGACTGACAGTTGGGCTGTTTGTGAATTCACTCTAGACAATCACACAAAGAGAGCTGAGGTGTGTCCTGCATATCAGGATGAGTCTTCCTGTGCTAGGGTGGAGGGAGGAGTTGACATTTGCACCTGAATATGGCTGTGACTGTCCTTAAACAAAGCAGTCCCCAACCACTTAGAGTGTGTCTGAGGCAGGACAGGGAGAGGCAGGGTCTAGTGCACTACACAGACTTTCCTTTGAAGTTTGACTACGTCAAAGGCAGAAATGAGTGTAAGTATTGGACTGCTGACCCCACAACTTCAGAACACTTGTGGAGTGGCCAGAAAGAAGAGCTGGATGCTGTAGGAGGAACTGCCACTCTGCCTCTTGCTTTGTTGTGCTGGCCTGCTGCTTGCTGCTTTTTTCCACAGAGTGAGAGGACTGGACTTTGCTTTCTACAACCTGCTTTCCAAGGTTCTCCAAGGGCTTGAACTGAGCTTGCCTCCTGCTATGAAGTCTCAGGAACATCAAAGACTTCATCTGCCAATACCTGAGGTCCTCTGCTGTGAGTCCTGACTTGCTAAGTGGTACCATATCCAGGCCCTGGGCCATTAGTATTGGAATTAGTAACCTAAGTGAAAATCCATGCCTTAGGCGGTTGTGGCAGAAAGATCAACACAGCACTTGCACAGTGGCTGTAAAATGGATGCAGCGCCTGTCTCGTGGCTGCAAAATCGACACATCGCCTGTTTCAGCACGGATCCATTGTTGCTGTGCGTCTGGATTTCCCACGCATCATCCCTGTGTGTCATTTTCTTCATCAGCATTGCTCTGTAACCTGGAATTGACACATCGCTAGTCCGACAGGAAAAGAATCAACACATCGCCAGCTGGGTGGAAAAAGAATCCATGCATCACCTGTCCAGCATGAAAATAATGGATGCATCACTTGCTTTTCCAATGCATCACCTCCTTTGCGGCCCGCATCATCTTTGTTTTTGATGCATCCAAGGGTGCTGTGTGCTATAAGGATACAATCACTGATTTTTCAGGATTAAGACCCTCATTATGACTTTGGCGGTCAAGTGACTGTCATGCCGGCGATGGTGGTAGTGCCGTTGCACGGCCAGCGGTAATGACCACCAAATAATGGCCATGGTGTCAACACCAGGACAGTGCGTGCTCTAGGGGCATCTAGAATGCAAAAACCCACCACTCGCAAGATAATGTAATTTATGCATTGTGATGATATGTTATAGTTTAACCTTTTGCATTGCAGATTTCCATCCAAAAGATTCATTTTTAAGGTGCTTATAAATACTGTACATTTGCAATGTATTGCTGCAGACATTCAGAGTGTGTGTTAGGGTGTGGTCCCTTTCCAGGGCCTTCTAGAGACTTTCCCTGCAACATGCCTGGGCGTGGTTCTAGGCTGGGCCAAGACTCTATAAAAGAGAGTCAGCCCAACTTCCAGTGCTCACTATTCAGAGGTCCCGGTGCAGAGCAGCAGCTTCTTCCTGAACTCCTGTCCCGGCAGCCTACTTGGCTTTTCCAGTCTTCTGCACTCATCTCTCATTGGTGATCACTGTTTCCAGGCGGTAAGACGGTGTTTGGACATTTCCCAACACCATAATTGAGAATTTTCATATTCTTGATTTTAATTCTTAAATGAATAACAGATTACTTGTGTGCTGCCATTTTTTGACATTTGTATGGTGGTTTGCAGATAGGGAGGACGCGCAATTTATTCCATAAAGATTTGACTTCGTTATTACATTGTTGTTCATGGCGCGCTGATATTTCTTGACATTTACATGATGTTTTACGAGTTGGCAAGACGTTCAACTCGTTTCATGAGCATTTAACTTTGTTGTTCATTGCGCGCTACCTTTTCTTGACATTTACATGGTGGCATTCGAATCGGCGAAACGCGCGATTCACTTCTCGTGTGTAATTCATGCTGTTCATTGTGCGCTACCATTTTCTAGCATTTACATGGTGGCATTCGAATCGGCAACACGCGCGATTCTTTCCTTGAGTGTTTTTTCATGTTATTCATTGTGCGCTACCATTTCTTGGCATTTGCATGGTGGCATTTGAATCGACAAGACGCGCGATTCTTTCCCTGAGTGCTTTTCATGTTGTTCATTGTGCGCTACCATTTCTTGGCATTTGTATGGTGGCATTTGAATCGGCAAGACGCGTGTAGGAAAGTCCTCCTTTTTTGCCTGATCACCCCCACACTTTTTGGATAGGTACTGGTGGTTACTGGCTCTTGGCTGTGCCCTGGGTACTGCTTAACAGTCCCAGGGCCAGTGCTCTGTGTAAAATGGATATGCAAATTAGGCTAATTATAATTGGCTAAGTTAACCTACCTATAAGTCCCTAGTATATGGTAGGGCATGTAGGTTAAGGGACCACAGCATAGGTGGTGCACACCTAGGTGCACTGCTGAAGTGCCCAGTGTCATTTTAAAAGCAAGCCTGCCTTGCTGGCTGCTTTTAAATTAAAGTTATATGCAAATTCGACTTTGGAATTAAAAGTACTTCCAAAGTCTTAAACTACCTTATTTTTACATATAAGTCACCCCTAAGGTGTGCCCTATGTGCTCCTAGGGCTGGGTGCCATGTAAATATAAGCAGGGACTTTATAAAAATAGATTTATAAGCCCTGGTGAGGTAAAAACAGCCAAATTAGTTTTTCCCTCATTGAAGTAAATGGCCTTCATAGGCTAGAATGGGGAGACTTTATTTTAAATTTTAAAGTCTCCTTAAATGTTGCATACCAAGAATTTGGTATCAAATTAATTGTTGTAATAAATCCCACAACTTCCAGTTGTTGGATTTAATATAACTTGTTCAGGTAAAAAGTTTAGAGTTTACCTAAAAAGTTGCCAATTTCAGCTCTGCATTGTTTTTGCTGCTGTGCTCTGATTGGCCAGCCTGCAGCAGCTTTTGCCAAGCTGCCTTGATGAGGTGTGAAGTGGCCTGGCTTCACACAAAGGAATGTGCTTGGGGGAGAGAATCTCCCCTCAGCAGATGGTGAGGAAGGAAGGGGGAGGGCTGCCAAACTGGTCTTCAAAGGCAGAGAAGGACATCTGGAGCACCCAGCAACACCCCCACATCCTGCAACCCCAGACAACTAGGTGCCCCCTTGATTAGATTAGGAGAGGGCAGGAGAGGGGTGTGTTTATGATTTTTAGCCACACCAGTGGGTGGGCTCAGCCAGATGTAACCTCCAAAAATCAGATTCAGCCATGTTGGATTTTTAGAGACTGTTGCCTTTTGGGATGGATTTTTGCCACACTTCCCAGGAAGTGGTCATCACAGGGGGACGACCCTGTACCTGATTGGAGGACCAGGACCCCCCTGCTTTTCACCCAGGAGCAAGGATAAAACTGGCAGACCTGCCCCCACACCTCAGATCCCCACCAAATTTCAAGAAGAAAGAACTAAAGGAGAAGAAGGACTGCCCTGCTGGACCCCTGGCCTGCACCTGGAACCTGCACTCAGAAGGACTGCACCAGCTGCACACTTGGGCTTCACCACAAGAAGGACTTTGCCTGGCTTCAACTGGTTCAAGGAGGGACTCCCTGTTTGCTACAGGTGAAAAATTGCTATCCAGAGTCCCCCTGCACCAACTCCTGAAAAGTGACCAGCTGACCACTGCCCAGTGGCCAAAAAGGAGTTTGCGCCAGGTGCATTCTGGGAGTTGAAGTCCGCACCCCCCAAGGACCATCACAGAACTTCTGGACCCTTGGGGTGAGCTGTGGACCCCAAAAGAACCTTAAAATAACATATGGGTGAAGCCCCAGAAGTTTGGAAAAGATTTGAAAAATTTTGTAAAAAAGCTCCAGAGAGGGACCGACCCGCCGCGGAAATTCTAGCCGGCTTGCCCCAACCGCGACTCGGCCTGACTTGGTGGTTCGTCCCGGTAAAGAAAAACCTCAGAAAAAGAGACTAAGTCCGAAGGTAAAAAGTTGACCGGGACCTCCCAGCCATCGTATCCGAGAAGGGCTCCACGGACGTCGGATCAAGATCCAGGTTTACCCCGGTCGAAGGATTTTCATCTCGAAAAAATGACTAAGTCCGAAGGTAAAAGTCTCCACCGAGGAAACCCACATCGCGTATCCGGACAAGGGCTCCAGGAGGTCGGATTCAACTGGCAGGTTCGTCCCGGTGAAGAAAAACTTCAAAATAAAGACTAAGTCAGAAGGTAACTTTTTAACCGAGGCCTCCCGCGACCTGTAGCCGAGCAGGGCTCCATCGCGGTCGGCCTGAAAGTTTGACTTTGCCCCGGTCGTGGTGCAACCAGATGACCCGATTGGCGCTTTTTATTTCTAAGCGCTAGAAAAGTAATAATTCTTTAATAATTCATATCTCCGGTTCCCTTTATCCGATTTTATTCGTTTTTATGTCATTTTAAAGATAAAAATATAAAGTATTTTTATAAATTGGTTTTGGATTTTTAAACTGTTTCCTGTGTTTTATTTAATTACTGTTTTGTGATATTTGAATGCTTTACACACTGTCTCCTAAGTTAAGCCTTGACGCTCGTTGCCAAGCTACCAAGGGTTGAGCTGGGATTAATTTACTGAGACCTAACTGTACCTAGGTGGAGGTTAGTGGCTTGTTGCTAGGTGTAGGTACCTACCTGTCCTTACCAATAACCCATTTTCCAACATTTTTGGTGGCAGCGGTGGGCTCCCATACTTGTGTTCAGTATCACGTTACAGTTTTGAGTAAAACAAATTAAAAATCCTTTAAATTGTCTTAGTGCAAAAATTATTTTTTTTTTAATGTAATGTTTTTTTTTTTATTTTTATTTTTATTAATTTGGATTAATTTCAATTATTGCATTTTTGTAATTTTTCTAAATTCTTGTTTCCAATTTTTGCAAAAAGTTTTTGTTGACACAAAACTAGGGAACCATGGAGCTTGATCTGGCTAGCCTACCCACACTGACAGTAGTCCAGCTTAGGGGGTTGTGTATTGAAAGAGGGTTGCCTGCAACCACTGATCTCAGGAAGCAAATCCTGATTAAATCCCTGACAGCATGGGCTGAGGCGCAAGAGCTAGGCACAGAGGAAGCTCCAGAGGAGGAAGAAAAAGGGGAGGATGCTAACTCTAACCTCTCAGGGGAGGGAAGGCATCTGAGCCCAAGTGAGGATGAGGAAGAACGGTCCTCAGTAGATACAGTCACTAGGGGCAGACCCAAAGCTAGTGGTAGGAAGGGGGTCCTTTCAGGAGGAGAGAACCCATCCATCAGAGAAAGAGAGCTGGAGGCCCAGCTAGCATACATAGCTTTGGAAGCAGATAAGCTGGCCCTAGAAAAGAAAAAGTGGGCAAACAAAGAAAAAAGAGATGGTGGCAGTGATAAAGAAGCTGAGGTGTCCCTGGGTGGGGGTTTTTCCCCCAGATTACCCAAAGGGGTGGTTCCTGCCTATGTAGAGGGGGATGACATAGATAAGTGGCTGGGGGCCTTTGAGAGGGCCCTCCAGATGAGGAGAGTCAAGCCTCAGTACTGGGGTTCACTTCTTTGGGAGTTAGTTCCCAACTCTGGGAGGGATAGGCTCCTAACCATGAGTGGGGAAGATGCAGACTCATACCCTAGTATGAAGAGTTGCTTGACTAAAAAGTTTGGTCTGACCCCAGAGCAGTATAGGCTCAAGTTTAGGGACACCCAAAAGACAAGCACCCAGTCCTGGGTGGACTTTGTGGACATTTCAGTAAAGGCACTGGAGGGCTGGATACAGGGCAACAGGGTAAGTACCTTTGAGGGGCTGTACAATTTGATTATGAGGGAGCACCTTCTAACTAATTGTGTCCAAGAGAAGCTCCGCCAGTATCTAGTTGACTCTAGGTTGACCAACCCCAGAGAGCTGGGGGAGGCAGCAGATGACTGGTTAAGAACTAGGGTTAACCAGAAACCCCCAGGGGGTGATCAGAAAAAGGGAGGACATGGTTCTTCTCAGGGGAAGAACCAGGGGAAAGATGATAAAAAGCCCAAAGAGTCCTCACAAGAGTCCCCAAAAACTTCTCAGGGAGGGGGAGCCCCGAGCCAATTCACTTTTAAAGGGAAAGGGTATCAGGGAAAGAATTATGATCCTGCTAAAGCAGGAAGGTTTCAGGAGCTTGCTAAGGCCGGCAAGTGTTTTGATTGTCATCAACCTGGACATAAAAGAGGAGATGCTATCAGCTCCAAGAAGCCCCCCACTGGTGGGCAATCCCAGGGGATTGCTAGTGTAGAGTTGGGGGTGGAAGTTGGCCCAGGGGTGGAATCACGGTACACAGAGGTCACCTTAGTATCCGTGGGTGGGGTGGACATTGCAACTATGGCCACCTTACCTCCCATCATGGAGAGGTATAGGCAGAGGCCTAAAGTCAATGGGACTGAGGTGGAAGCTCTGAGAGATACAGGAGCCAGTGTGACAATGGTCACAGAGAAGCTGGTTTCTCCAGAGCAGGTCTTACCTGGTGTCTTCCACCAGGTGACATATGCAGATAGCAGAACCAAACTCCATCCCATGGCCATGGTGAGTCTGGAATGGGGAGGTGTGACTGGCCCTAAAAAGGTAGCTGTAGCTCCTGCCCTCCCAGTAGAGTGTCTGCTGGGAAATGATCTTGAAGCATCTGAATGGTCAGAAGTGGAGAGAAGGGTCCATGCACAGATGCTGGACCTCCCTGAATGGGTGTGTGCTGTGACCAGGTCACAGGCAGCACAACAGGGAAATGCTGGACACTTGGACCCTGGAACAATGGGCCAAGCCTCCAAGAAAAAGAGAAAGGGCACTGGGTCTGGATTGCCAGCCCCAACAAGTACAGAGGGTCAGGAAGAATCCAACCCTGAGGGGGTGGATCTGAACTCTGAGGGAGGGACACTTTCCCTGCAAACTATGCCTGATTTGGCAGAACTGCAAGGGGCAGGTGGGCCCACCAGAGAAGATTTGTGCCAGGGACAAAGAGAGTGTCCCACTCTTGAGGGCCTCAGGCAGACTGCTACCAGGCAAGAACAAGGGGATACCAGTGGGACCCACAAGGTTTACTGGGAGGATGGAGTTCTCTACACTGAGGCAAGGGCCCTCAAACCAGGGGCTACTAGGAGAGTAGTGGTCCCCCAGAAGTATAGAGAATTCCTCCTTACCTTAAGCCATGATATCCCCTTAGCTGGACATTTGGGACAGACCAAGACCTGGAACAGGCTGGTCAACCATTTTTATTGGCCCCAAATGTCAGAAAAAGTCAGGGAGTTTTGCAGCTCCTGTGTCACCTGTCAAGCCAGTGGCAAGACAGGAGGCAAACCAAAGGCTCCCCTGATACCACTGCCAGTGGTTGGGACTCCCTTTGAGCGGGTGGGGATTGACATTGTTGGTCCCCTAGACCCACCAACTGCTTCAGGTAACAGGTACATTGTGGTGGTAGTGGACCATGCCACCAGGTACCCTGAGGCAATACCCCTCCGGACAGTCACTGCTCCCACAGTGGCTAGGGCCCTACTTGGTGTGTTCACCAGAGTGGGATTCCTAAAGGAGGTGGTCTCAGATAGGGGCACAAACTTTATGTCAGCCTATCTGAAAGCCATGTGGGATGAGTGTGGTGTTACTTATAAGTTCACCACCCCCTACCACCCACAGACCAATGGTCTGGTGGAAAGATTTAATAAGACCCTGAAGGGCATGATCATGGGTTTGTCTGACAAACTCAGGAGGAGATGGGATGTCCTCCTCCCTTGCCTGCTGTTTGCCTACAGAGAGGTGCCACAGAAGGGGGTTGGATTCAGCCCCTTTGAGTTACTGTTTGGGCACCCTGTAAGAGGCCCATTGTGCTTGGTGAGAGAGTCTTGGGAAAAGCCTCTCAAAGAATCCAAGGAGAATGTGCTAGATTATGTGCTAGGCCTGCGGTCACGCATGGCTGAGTATATGAAGAAGGCAAGCAGAAACCTGGAAGCCAGCCAGGAGCTCATGAAGCTCTGGCATGATCAAAAGGCTACCATGCCTGAGTATCACCCAGGACAGCTGGTGTGGGTTTTGGAGCCCATGGCTCCTAGGGCACTTCAGGCCAAATGGACTGGGCCCTATCCAATTCTAGAGAAAAAAGGTGAGGTCACCTACTTGGTGGACCTTGGCACCCCCAGGAATCCTCACAGGATCCTGCATGTAAACAGGATGAAACCCCACCAGGACAGGGCAGACATGACCATGCTAATGGTCACTGATGAAGGGAAGGAGGAGGAGGGTGAACCTCTGCCAGACCTCCTGTCCTCAAAGGCAAAAGATGGGTCAGTGGAGGGAGTGGTACTCTCTCCCAAATTGACAGATCAGCAACAAAAAGACTGTAAGCACGTTTTGGGACAGTTTGCTAGTCTGTTCTCCCTGACCCCAGGACTCACCAATTGGTGTGTCCATGATGTTGACACTGGTGACAGCTTGCCTGTCAAGAACAAGCTGTACAGGCTGTCTGACCAGGTCAAGGCCAACATCAAAGCTGAAGTGGCTAAGATGTTGGACCTCAAGGTAATTGAGCCCTCTGATAGTCCTTGGTCCAGTCCAGTGGTACTGGTGCCCAAACCTAATCCCCAAGGTGGGAAGAAAGAATTGAGATTCTGTGTGGACTACAGAGGTCTAAACGCAGTCACTAGGACTGATGCTCACCCCAGACCTAGAGCTGATGAGCTCATTGACAGGTTGGGGGCTGCCAAATTCCTGAGCACATTTGATCTGACCTCAGGATATTGGCAGATTGCCTTAAGTCCAAGAGCTAAGGAGAGGTCAGCATTTTCCACACCAGAGGGCCACTTTCAGTTCAAGGTGATGCCCTTTGGCATGAAAAATGCTCCTGCCACCTTCCAACGGTTGGTGAACAGAGTCCTATCTGGGTTGGAATCTTTCAGTGCAGCTTATCTGGATGATATAGCTGTATTTAGTTCCACCTGGAGGGACCACCTGGTCCACCTGAAGGAAGTGCTTCAGGCCCTGCTTCAAGCAGGCCTGACTATCAAGGCAAGCAAGTGCCAGATAGGGCAAAGCTCTGTTGTGTACCTGGGCCACCTTGTTGGTGGAGGCCATGTACAACCTCTCCAGCCCAAGATCCAGACTATTCTGGATTGGGAGGCTCCAAAAACCCAGACTCAGGTCAGGGCCTTTCTTGGCCTGACCGGGTACTACAGGGGGTTTGTTCAGAATTTTTGGACCATAGTGGCCCCTCTGACTGAGCTTACCTCCAAGAAACAGCCCAAGAAGGTCATTTGGACCCCAGAGTGTCAGAAAGCTTTTGACACCCTAAAACAGGCTATGTGTTCAGCACCAGTGTTACTGGCCCCTGACTATAGCAAGGAGTTTGTAGTGCAAACAGATGCTTCAGAGGAAGGGATTGGGGCAGTGTTAGCACAAGTTAATGAAGAGGGCCATGATCACCCAGTTGCCTTCATCAGCAGGCGACTACTCCCCAGAGAGAAAAAATGGAGTGCCATTGAGAGGGAGGCCTTTGCTGTGGTCTGGTCCCTGAAGAAGTTGAGGCCTTACTTGTTTGGCACTCACTTCCGTGTACAAACTGACCACTGACCTCTCAGGTGGTTGATGCAGATGAGGGGGGAGAACCCAAAACTGTTAAGGTGGTCCATTTCCCTACAGGGAATGGACTTCACAGTGGAGCACAGACCAGTCCTCCCAGCCATCGTATCCGAGAAGGGCTCCACGGACGTCGGATCAAGATCCAGGTTTACCCCGGTCGAAGGATTTTCATCTCGAAAAAACGACTAAGTCCAAAGGTAAAAGTCTCCACCGAGGAAACCCACATCGCGTAT
This sequence comes from Pleurodeles waltl, assembly GCF_031143425.1. Lineage (NCBI taxonomy): Eukaryota > Metazoa > Chordata > Amphibia > Caudata > Salamandridae > Pleurodeles > Pleurodeles waltl. The sequence goes on along the minus strand of NC_090447.1, from coordinate 505,377,765 downwards.
CCGGACAAGGGCTCCAGGAGGTCGGATTCAACTGGCAGGTTCGTCCCGGTGAAGAAAAACTTCAAAATAAAGACTAAGTCAGAAGGTAACTTTTTAACCGAGGCCTCCCGCGACCTGTAGCTGAGCAGGGCTCCATCGCGGTCGGCCTGAAAGTTTGACTTTGCCCCGGTCGTGGTGCAACCAGATGACCCGATTGGCGCTTTTTGTTTCTAAGCGCTAGAAAAGTCATAATTCTTTAAGAATTCATATCTCCGGTTCCCTTTATCCGATTTTATTCATTTTTGATTCATTTTAAAGATAAAAATATAAAGTATTTTTATAAATTGGTTTTGGATTTTTAAACTGTTTCCTGTGTTTTATTTAATTACTGTTTTGTGATATTTGAATGCTTTACACACTGTCTCCTAAGTTAAGCCTTGACGCTCGTTGCCAAGCTACCAAGGGTTGAGCTGGGATTAATTTACTGAGACCTAACTGTACCTAGGTGGAGGTTAGTGGCTTGTTGCTAGGTGTAGGTACCTACCTGCCCTTACCAATAACCAATTTCCCAACATTTTTGGTGGCAGCGGTGGGATCCTGTACTTGTGTTCAGTATCACGTTACAGTTTTGAGTAAAACAAATTAAAAATCCTTTAAATTGTCTTAGTGCAAAAATTATATATTTTTTAATTTTAATTTTTTTTTTTTTTTATTTGGATTAATTTCAATTATTGAATTTTTGTAATTTTTCTAAATTCTTGTTTCCAATTTTTGCAAAAAGTTTTTGTTGACACAAAACTAGGGAACCATGGAGCTTGATCTGGCTAGCCTACCCACACTGACAGTAGTCCAGCTTAGGGGGTTGTGTATTGAAAGAGGGTTGCCTGCAACCACTGATCTCAGGAAGCAAATCCTGATTAAATCCCTGACAGCATGGGCTGAGGCGCAAGAGCTAGGCACAGAGGAAGCTCCAGAGGAGGAAGAAAAAGGGGAGGATGCTAACTCTAACCTCTCAGGGGAGGGAAGGCATCTGAGCCCAAGTGAGGATGAGGAAGAACGGTCCTCAGTAGATACAGTCACTAGGGGCAGACCCAAAGCTAGTGGTAGGAAGGGGGTCCTTTCAGGAGGAGAGAACCCATCCATCAGAGAAAGAGAGCTGGAGGCCCAGCTAGCATACATAGCTTTGGAAGCAGATAAGCTGGCCCTAGAAAAGAAAAAATGGGCAAAGAAAGAAAAAAGAGATGGTGGCAGCGATAAAGAAGCTGAGGTGTCCCTGGGTGGGGGTTTTTCCCCCAGATTACCCAAAGGGGTGGTTCCTGCCTATGTAGAGGGGGATGACATAGATAAGTGGCTGGGGGCCTTTGAGAGGGCCCTCCAGATGAGGAGAGTCAAGCCTCAGTACTGGGGTTCACTTCTTTGGGAGTTAGTTCCCAACTCTGGGAGGGATAGGCTCCTAACCATGAGTGGGGAAGATGCAGACTCATACCCTAGTATGAAGAGTTGCTTGACTTAAAAGTTTGGTCTGACCCCAGAGCAGTATAGGCTCAAGTTTAGGGACACCCAAAAGACAAGCACCCAGTCCTGGGTGGACTTTGTGGACATTTCAGTAAAGGCACTGGAGGGCTGGATACAGGGCAACAGGGTAAGTACCTTTGAGGGGCTGTACAATTTGATTATGAGGGAGCACCTTCTAACTAATTGTGTCCAAGAGAAGCTCCGCCAGTATCTAGTTGACTCTAGGTTGACCAACCCCAGAGAGCTGGGGGAGGCAGCAGATGACTGGTTAAGAACTAGGGTTAACCAGAAACCCCCAGGGGGTGATCAGAAAAAGGGAGGACATGGTTCTTCTCAGGGGAAGAACCAGGGGAAAGATGATAAAAAGCCCAAAGAGTCCTCACAAGAGTCCCCAAAAACTTCTCAGGGAGGGGGAGCCCCGAGCCAATTCACTTTTAAAGGGAAAGGGTATCAGGGAAAGAATTATGATCCTGCTAAAGCAGGAAGGTTTCAGGAGCTTGCTAAGGCCGGCAAGTGTTTTGATTGTCATCAACCTGGACATAAAAGAGGAGATGCTATCAGCTCCAAGAAGCCCCCCACTGGTGGGCAATCCCAGGGGATTGCTAGTGTAGAGTTGGGGGTGGAAGTTGGCCCAGGGGTGGAATCACGGTACACAGAGGTCACCTTAGTATCCGTGGGTGGGGTGGACATTGCAACTATGGCCACCTTACCTCCCATCATGGAGAGGTATAGGCAGAGGCCTAAAGTCAATGGGACTGAGGTGGAAGCTCTGAGAGATACAGGAGCCAGTGTGACAATGGTCACAGAGAAGCTGGTTTCTCCAGAGCAGGTCTTACCTGGTGTCTTCCACCAGGTGACTTATGCAGATAGCAGAACCAAACTCCATCCCATGGCCATGGTGAGTCTGGAATGGGGAGGTGTGACTGGCCCTAAAAAGGTAGCTGTAGCTCCTGCCCTCCCAGTAGAGTGTCTGCTGGGAAATGATCTTGAAGCATCTGAATGGTCAGAAGTGGAGAGAAGGGTCCATGCACAGATGCTGGACCTCCCTGAATGGGTGTGTGCTGTGACCAGGTCACAGGCAGCACAACAGGGAAATGCTGGACACTTGGACCCTGGAACAATGGGCCAAGCCTCCAAGAAAAAGAGAAAGGGCACTGGGTCTGGATTGCCAGCCCCAACAAGTACAGAGGGTCAGGAAGAATCCAACCCTGAGGGGGAGGATCTGAACTCTGAGGGAGGGACACTTTCCCTGCAAACTATGCCTGATTTGGCAGAACTGCAAGGGGCAGGTGGGCCCACCAGAGAAGATTTGTGCCAGGGACAAAGAGAGTGTCCCACTCTTGAGGGCCTCAGGCAGACTGCTACCAGGCAAGAACAAGGGGATACCAGTGGGACCCACAAGGTTTACTGGGAGGATGGAGTTCTCTACACTGAGGCAAGGGCCCTCAAACCAGGGGCTACTAGGAGTGTAGTGGTCCCCCAGAAGTATAGAGAATTCCTCCTTACCTTAAGCCATGATAACCCCTTAGCTGGACATTTGGGACAGACCAAGACCTGGAACAGGCTGGTCAACCATTTTTATTGGCCCCAAATGTCAGAAAAGGTCAGGGAGTTTTGCAGCTCCTGTGTCACCTGTCAAGCCAGTGGCAAGACAGGAGGCAAACCAAAGGCTCCCCTGATACCACTGCCAGTGGTTGGGACTCCCTTTGAACGGGTGGGGATTGACATTGTTGGTCCCCTAGACCCACCAACTGCTTCAGGTAACAGGTACATTGTGGTGGTAGTGGACCATGCCACCAGGTACCCTGAGGCAATACCCCTCCGGACAGTCACTGCTCCCACAGTGGCTAGGGCCCTACTTGGTGTGTTCACCAGAGTGGGATTCCCAAAGGAGGTGGTCTCAGATAGGGGCACAAACTTTATGTCAGCCTATCTGAAAGCCATGTGGGATGAGTGTGGTGTTACTTATAAGTTCACCACCCCCTACCACGCACAGACCAATGGTCTGGTGGAAAGATTAAATAAGACCCTGAAGGGCATGATCATGGGTTTGTCTGACAAACTCAGGAGGAGATGGGATGTCCTCCTCCCTTGCCTGCTGTTTGCCTACAGAGAGGTGCCACAGAAGGGGGTTGGATTCAGCCCCTTTGAGTTACTGTTTGGGCACCCTGTAAGAGGCCCATTGTGCTTGGTGAGAGAGTCTTGGGAAAAGCCTCTCAAAGAATCCAAGGAGAATGTGCTAGATTATGTGCTAGGCCTGCGGTCACGCATGGCTGAGTATATGAAGAAGGCAAGCAGAAACCTGGAAGCCAGCCAGGAGCTCATGAAGCTCTGGCATGATCAAAAGGCTACCATGCCTGAGTATCACCCAGGACAGCTGGTGTGGGTTTTGGAGCCCATGGCTCCTAGGGCACTTCAGGCCAAATGGACTGGGCCCTATCCAATTCTAGAGAAAAAAGGTGAGGTCACCTACTTGGTGGACCTTGGCACCCCTAGGAATCCTCACAGGATCCTGCATGTAAACAGGATGAAACCCCACCAGGACAGGGCAGACATGACCATGCTAATGGTCACTGATGAAGGGAAGGAGGAGGAGGGTGAACCTCTGCCAGACCTCCTGTCCTCAAAGGCAAAAGATGGGTCAGTGGAGGGAGTGGTACTCTCTCCCAAATTGACAGATCAGCAACAAAAAGACTGTAAGCAAGTTTTGGGACAGTTTGCTAGTCTGTTCTCCCTGACCCCAGGACTCACCAATTGGTGTGTCCATGATGTTGACACTGGTGACAGCTTGCCTGTCAAGAACAAGCTGTACAGGCTGTCTGACCAGGTCAAGGCCAACATCAAAGCTGAAGTGGCTAAGATGTTGGACCTCAAGGTAATTGAGCCCTCTGATAGTCCTTGGTCCAGTCCAGTGGTACTGGTGCCCAAACCTAATCCCCAAGGTGGGAAGAAAGAATTGAGATTCTGTGTGGACTACAGAGGTCTAAACGCAGTCACTAGGACTGATGCTCACCCCATACCTAGAGCTGATGAGCTCATTGACAGGTTGGGGGCTGCCAAATTCCTGAGCACATTTGATCTGACCTCAGGATATTGGCAGATTGCCTTAAGTCCAAGAGCTAAGGAGAGGTCAGCATTTTCCACACCAGAGGGCCACTTTCAGTTCAAGGTGATGCCCTTTGGCATGAAAAATGCTCCTGCCACCTTCCAACGGTTGGTGAACAGAGTCCTATCTGGGTTGGAATCTTTCAGTGCAGCTTATCTGGATGATATAGCTGTATTTAGTTCCACCTGGAGGGACCACCTGGTCCACCTGAAGGAAGTGCTTCAGGCCCTGCTTCAAGCAGGCCTGACTATCAAGGCAAGCAAGTGCCAGATAGGGCAAAGCTCTGTTGTGTACCTGGGCCACCTTGTTGGTGGAGGCCATGTACAACCTCTCCAGCCCAAGATCCAGACTATTCTGGATTGGGAGGCTCCAAAAACCCAGACTCAGGTCAGGGCCTTTCTTGGCCTGACCGGGTACTACAGGGGGTTTGTTCAGAATTTTTGGACCATAGTGGCCCCTCTGACTGAGCTTACCTCCAAGAAACAGCCCAAGAAGGTCATTTGGACCCCAGAGTGTCAGAAAGCTTTTGACACCCTAAAACAGGCTATGTGTTCAGCACCAGTGTTACTGGCCCCTGACTATAGCAAGGAGTTTGTAGTGCAAACAGATGCTTCAGAGGAAGGGATTGGGGCAGTGTTAGCACAAGTTAATGAAGAGGGCCATGATCACCCAGTTGCCTTCATCAGCAGGCGACTACTCCCCAGAGAGAAAAAATGGAGTGCCATTGAGAGGGAGGCCTTTGCTGTGGTCTGGTCCCTGAAGAAGTTGAGGCCTTACTTGTTTGGCACTCACTTCCGTGTACAAACTGACCACTGACCTCTCAGGTGGTTGATGCAGATGAGGGGGGAGAACCCAAAACTGTTAAGGTGGTCCATTTCCCTACAGGGAATGGACTTCACAGTGGAGCACAGACCGGGACCTCCCAGCCATCGTATCCGAGAAGGGCTCCACGGACGTCGGATCAAGATCCAGGTTTACCCCGGTCGAAGGATTTTCATCTCGAAAAAACGACTAAGTCCAAAGGTAAAAGTCTCCACCGAGGAAACCCACATCACGTATCCGGACAAGGGCTCCAGGAGGTCGGATTCAACTGGCAGGTTCGTCCCGGTGAAGAAAAACTTCAAAATAAAGACTAAGTCAGAAGGTAACTTTTTAACCGAGGCCTCCCGCGACCTGTAGCTGAGCAGGGCTCCATCGCGGTCGGCCTGAAAGTTTGACTTTGCCCCGGTCGTGGTGCAACCAGATGACCCGATTGGCGCTTTTTGTTTCTAAGCGCTAGAAAAGTCATAATTCTTTAAGAATTCATATCTCCGGTTCCCTTTATCCGATTTTATTCATTTTTGCGTCATTTTAAAGATAAAAATATAAAGTATTTTTATAAATTGGTTTTGGATTTTTAAACTGTTTCCTGTGTTTTATTTAATTACTGTTTTGTGATATTTGAATGCTTTACACACTGTCTCCTAAGTTAAGCCTTGACGCTCGTTGCCAAGCTACCAAGGGTTGAGCTGGGATTAATTTACTGAGACCTAACTGTACCTAGGTGGAGGTTAGTGGCTTGTTGCTAGGTGTAGGTACCTACCTGCCCTTACCAATAACCCATTTTCCAACATTTTTGGTGGCAGCGGTGGGATCCTGTACTTGTGTTCAGTATCACGTTACAGTTTTGAGTAAAACAAATTAAAAATCCTTTAAATTGTCTTAGTGCAAAAATTATATATTTTTTAATTTTAAATTTTTTTTATTTTTTTATTTGGATTAATTTCAATTATTGAATTTTTGTAATTTTTCTAAATTCTTGTTTCCAATTTTTGCAAAAAGTTTTTGTTGACACAAAACTAGGGAACCATGGAGCTTGATCTGGCTAGCCTACCCACACTGACAGTAGTCCAGCTTAGGGGGTTGTGTATTGAAAGAGGGTTGCCTGCAACCACTGATCTCAGGAAGCAAATCCTGATTAAATCCCTGACAGCATGGGCTGAGGCGCAAGAGCTAGGCACAGAGGAAGCTCCAGAGGAGGAAGAAAAAGGGGAGGATGCTAACTCTAACCTCTCAGGGGAGGGAAGGCATCTGAGCCCAAGTGAGGATGAGGAAGAACGGTCCTCAGTAGATACAGTCACTAGGGGCAGACCCAAAGCTAGTGGTAGGAAGGGGGTCCTTTCAGGAGGAGAGAACCCATCCATCAGAGAAAGAGAGCTGGAGGCCCAGCTAGCATACATAGCTTTGGAAGCAGATAAGCTGGCCCTAGAAAAGAAAAAGTGGGCAAAGAAAGAAAAAAGAGATGGTGGCAGCGATAAAGAAGCTGAGGTGTCCCTGGGTGGGTTTTTTTCCCCCAGATTACCCAAAGGGGTGGTTCCTGCCTATGTAGAGGGGGATGACATAGATAAGTGGCTGGGGGCCTTTGAGAGGGCCCTCCAGATGAGGAGAGTCAAGCCTCAGTACTGGGGTTCACTTCTTTGGGAGTTAGTTCCCAACTCTGGGAGGGATAGGCTCCTAACCATGAGTGGGGAAGATGCAGACTCATACCCTAGTATGAAGAGTTGCTTGACTAAAAAGTTTGGTCTGACCCCAGAGCAGTATAGGCTCAAGTTTAGGGACACCCAAAAGACAAGCACCCAGTCCTGGGTGGACTTTGTGGACATTTCAGTAAAGGCACTGGAGGGCTGGATACAGGGCAACAGGGTAAGTACCTTTGAGGGGCTGTACAATTTGATTATGAGGGAGCACCTTCTAACTAATTGTGTCCAAGAGAAGCTCCGCCAGTATCTAGTTGACTCTAGGTTGACCAACCCCAGAGAGCTGGGGGAGGCAGCAGATGACTGGTTAAGAACTAGGGTTAACCAGAAACCCCCAGGGGGTGATCAGAAAAAGGGAGGACATGGTTCTTCTCAGGGGAAGAACCAGGGGAAAGATGATAAAAAGCCCAAAGAGTCCTCACAAGAGTCCCCAAAAACTTCTCAGGGAGGGGGAGCCCCGAGCCAATTCACTTTTAAAGGGAAAGGGTATCAGGGAAAGAATTATGATCCTGCTAAAGCAGGAAGGTTTCAGGAGCTTGCTAAGGCCGGCAAGTGTTTTGATTGTCATCAACCTGGACATAAAAGAGGAGATGCTATCAGCTCCAAGAAGCCCCCCACTGGTGGGAAATCCCAGGGGATTGCTAGTGTAGAGTTGGGGGTGGAAGTTGGCCCAGGGGTGGAATCAGGGTACACAGAGGTCACCTTAGTATCCGTGGGTGGGGTGGACATTGCAACTATGGCCACCTTACCTCCCATCATGGAGAGGTATAGGCAGAGGCCTAAAGTCAATGGGACTGAGGTGGAAGCTCTGAGAGATACAGGAGCCAGTGTGACAATGGTCACAGAGAAGCTGGTTTCTCCAGAGCAGGTCTTACCTGGTGTCTTCCACCAGGTGACTTATGCAGACAGCAGAACCAAACTCCATCCCATGGCCATGGTGAGTCTGGAATGGGGAGGTGTGACTGGCCCTAAAAAGGTAGCTGTAGCTCCTGCCCTCCCAGTAGAGTGTCTGCTGGGAAATGATCTTGAAGCATCTGAATGGTCAGAAGTGGAGAGAAGGGTCCATGCACAGATGCTGGACCTCCCTGAATGGGTGTGTGCTGTGACCAGGTCACAGGCAGCACAACAGGGAAATGCTGGACACTTGGACCCTGGAACAATGGGCCAAGCCTCCAAGAAAAAGAGAAAGGGCACTGGGTCTGGATTGCCAGCCCCAACAAGTACAGAGGGTCAGGAAGAATCCAACCCTGAGGGGGAGGATCTGAACTCTGAGGGAGGGACACTTTCCCTGCAAACTATGCCTGATTTGGCAGAACTGCAAGGGGCAGGTGGGCCCACCAGAGACGATTTGTGCCAGGGACAAAAAGAGTGTCCCACTCTTGAGGGCCTCAGGCAGACTGCTACCAGGCAAGAACAAGGGGATACCAGTGGGACCCACAAGGTTTACTGGGAGGATGGAGTTCTCTACACTGAGGCAAGGGCCCTCAAACCAGGGGCTACTAGGAGAGTAGTGGTCCCCCAGAAGTATAGAGAATTCCTCCTTACCTTAAGCCATGATAACCCCTTAGCTGGACATTTGGGACAGACCAAGACCTGGAACAGGCTGGTCAACCATTTTTATTGGCCCCAAATGTCAGAAAAAGTCAGGGAGTTTTGCAGCTCCTGTGTCACCTGTCAAGCCAGTGGCAAGACAGGAGGCAAACCAAAGGCTCCCCTGATACCACTGCCAGTGGTTGGGACTCCCTTTGAACGGGTGGGGATTGACATTGTTGGTCCCCTAGACCCACCAACTGCTTCAGGTAACAGGTACATTGTGGTGGTAGTGGACCATGCCACCAGGTACCCTGAGGCAATACCCCTCCGGACAGTCACTGCTCCCACAGTGGCTAGGGCCCTACTTGGTGTGTTCACCAGAGTGGGATTCCCAAAGGAGGTGGTCTCAGATAGGGGCACAAACTTTATGTCAGCCTATCTGAAAGCCATGTGGGATGAGTGTGGTGTTACTTATAAGTTCACCACCCCCTACCACGCACAGACCAATGGTCTGGTGGAAAGATTAAATAAGACCCTGAAGGGCATGATCATGGGTTTGTCTGACAAACTCAGGAGGAGATGGGATGTCCTCCTCCCTTGCCTGCTGTTTGCCTACAGAGAGGTGCCACAGAAGGGGGTTGGATTCAGCCCCTTTGAGTTACTGTTTGGGCACCCTGTAAGAGGCCCATTGTGCTTGGTGAGAGAGTCTTGGGAAAAGCCTCTCAAAGAATCCAAGGAGAATGTGCTAGATTATGTGCTAGGCCTGCGGTCACGCATGGCTGAGTATATGAAGAAGGCAAGCAGAAACCTGGAAGCCAGCCAGGAGCTCATGAAGCTCTGGCATGATCAAAAGGCTACCATGCCTGAGTATCACCCAGGACAGCTGGTGTGGGTTTTGGAGCCCATGGCTCCTAGGGCACTTCAGGCCAAATGGACTGGGCCCTATCCAATTCTAGAGAAAAAAGGTGAGGTCACCTACTTGGTGGACCTTGGCACCCCCAGGAATCCTCACAGGATCCTGCATGTAAACAGGATGAAACCCCACCAGGACAGGGCAGACATGACCATGCTAATGGTCACTGATGAAGGGAAGGAGGAGGAGGGTGAACCTCTGCCAGACCTCCTGTCCTCAAAGGCAAAAGATGGGTCAGTGGAGGGAGTGGTACTCTCTCCCAAATTGACAGATCAGCAACAAAAAGACTGTAAGCAAGTTTTGGGACAGTTTGCTAGTCTGTTCTCCCTGACCCCAGGACTCACCAATTGGTGTGTGCATGATGTTGACACTGGTGACAGCTTGCCTGTCAAGAACAAGCTGTACAGGCTGTCTGACCAGGTCAAGGCCAACATCAAAGCTGAAGTGGCTAAGATGTTGGACCTCAAGGTAATTGAGCCCTCTGATAGTCCTTGGTCCAGTCCAGTGGTACTGGTGCCCAAACCTAATCCCCAAGGTGGGAAGAAAGAATTGAGATTCTGTGTGGACTACAGAGGTCTAAACGCAGTCACTAGGACTGATGCTCACCCCATACCTAGAGCTGATGAGCTCATTGACAGGTTGGGGGCTGCCAAATTCCTGAGCACATTTGATCTGACCTCAGGATATTGGCAGATTGCCTTAAGTCCAAGAGCTAAGGAGAGGTCAGCATTTTCCACACCAGAGGGCCACTTTCAGTTCAAGGTGATGCCCTTTGGCATGAAAAATGCTCCTGCCACCTTCCAACGGTTGGTGAACAGAGTCCTATCTGGGTTGGAATCTTTCAGTGCAGCTTATCTGGATGATATAGCTGTATTTAGTTCCACCTGGAGGGACCACCTGGTCCACCTGAAGGAAGTGCTTCAGGCCCTGCTTCAAGCAGGCCTGACTATCAAGGCAAGCAAGTGCCAGATAGGGCAAAGCTCTGTTGTGTACCTGGGCCACCTTGTTGGTGGAGGCCATGTACAACCTCTCCAGCCCAAGATCCAGACTATTCTGGATTGGGAGGCTCCAAAAACCCAGACTCAGGTCAGGGCCTTTCTTGGCCTGACCGGGTACTACAGGGGGTTTGTTCAGAATTTTTGGACCATAGTGGCCCCTCTGACTGAGCTTACCTCCAAGAAACAGCCCAAGAAGGTCATTTGGACCCCAGAGTGTCAGAAAGCTTTTGACACCCTAAAACAGGCTATGTGTTCAGCACCAGTGTTACTGGCCCCTGACTATAGCAAGGAGTTTGTAGTGCAAACAGATGCTTCAGAGGAAGGGATTGGGGCAGTGTTAGCACAAGTTAATGAAGAGGGCCATGATCACCCAGTTGCCTTCATCAGCAGGCGACTACACCCCAGAGAGAAAAAATGGAGTGCCATTGAGAGGGAGGCCTTTGCTGTGGTCTGGCCCCTGAAGAAGTTGAGGCCTTACTTGTTTGGCACTCACTTCCGTGTACAAACTGACCACAGACCTCTCAGGTGGTTGATGCAGATGAGGGGGGAGAACCCAAAACTGTTAAGGTGGTCCATTTCCCTACAGGGGATGGACTTCACAGTGGAGCACAGACCGGGACCTCCCAGCCATCGTATCCGAGAAGGGCTCCACGGACGTCGGATCAAGATCCTGGTTTACCCCGGTCGAAGGATTTTCATCTCGAAAAAACGACTAAGTCCGAAGGTAAAAGTCTCCACCGAGGAAACCCACATCGCGTATCCGGTCAAGGGCTCCAGGAGGTCGGATTCAACTGGCAGGTTCGTCCCGGTGAAGAAAAACTTCAAAATAAAGACTAAGTCAGAAGGTAACTTTTTAACCGAGGCCTCCCGCGACCTGTAGCTGAGCAGGGCTCCATCGCGGTCGGCCTGAAAGTTTGACTTTGCCCCGGTCGTGGTGCAACCAGATGACCCGATTGGCGCTTTTTGTTTCTAAGCGCTAGAAAAGTCATAATTCTTTAAAAATTCATATCTCCGGTTCCCTTTATCCGATTTTATTCATTTTTGTGTCATTTTAAAGATAAAAATATAAAGTATTGTTATAAATTGGTTTTGGATTTTTAAACTGTTTCCTGTGTTTTATTTAATTACTGTTTTGTGATATTTGAATGCTTTACACACTGTCTCCTAAGTTAAGCCTTGACGCTCGTTGCCAAGCTACCAAGGGTTGAGCTGGGATTAATTTACTGAGACCTAACTGTACCTAGGTGGAGGTTAGTGGCTTGTTGCTAGGTGTAGGTACCTACCTGCCCTTACCAATAACCCATTTTCCAACATTTTTGGTGGCAGCGGTGGGATCCTGTACTTGTGTTCAGTATCACGTTACAGTTTTGAGTAAAACAAATTAAAAATCCTTTAAATTGTCTTAGTGCAAAAATTATATATTTTTTAATTTTTATTTTTTTTTATTTTTTTATTTGGATTAATTTCAATTATTGAATTTTTGTAATTTTTCTAAATTCTTGTTTCCAATTTTTGCAAAAAGTTTTTGTTGACACAAAACTAGGGAACCATGGAGCTTGATCTGGCTAGCCTACCCACACTGACAGTAGTCCAGCTTAGGGGGTTGTGTATTGAAAGAGGGTTGCCTGCAACCACTGATCTCAGGAAGCAAATCCTGATTAAATCCCTGACAGCATGGGCTGAGGCGCAAGAGCTAGGCACAGAGGAAGCTCCAGAGGAGGAAGAAAAAGGGGAGGATGCTAACTCTAACCTCTCAGGGGAGGGAAGGCATCTGAGCCCAAGTGAGGATGAGGAAGAACGGTCCTCAGTAGATACAGTCACTAGGGGCAGACCCAAAGCTAGTGGTAGGAAGGGGGTCCTTTCAGGAGGAGAGAACCCATCCATCAGAGAAAGAGAGCTGGAGGCCCAGCTATCATACATAGCTTTGGAAGCAGATAAGCTGGCCCTAGAAAAGAAAAAGTGGGCAAACAAAGAAAAAAGAGATGGTGGCAGTGATAAAGAAGCTGAGGTGTCCCTGGGTGGGGGTTTTTCCCCCAGATTACCCAAAGGGGTGGTTCCTGCCTATGTAGAGGGGGATGACATAGATAAGTGGCTGGGGGCCTTTGAGAGGGCCCTCCAGATGAGGAGAGTCAAGCCTCAGTACTGGGGTTCACTTCTTTGGGAGTTAGTTCCCAACTCTGGGAGGGATAGGCTCCTAACCATGAGTGGGGAAGATGCAGACTCATACCCTAGTATGAAGAGTTGCTTGACTAAAAAGTTTGGTCTGACCCCAGAGCAGTATAGGCTCAAGTTTAGGGACACCCAAAAGACAAGCACCCAGTCCTGGGTGGACTTTGTGGACATTTCAGTAAAGGCACTGGAGGGCTGGATACAGGGCAACAGGGTAAGTACCTTTGAGGGGCTGTACAATTTGATTATGAGGGAGCACCTTCTAACTAATTGTGTCCAAGAGAAGCTCCGCCAGTATCTAGTTGACTCTAGGTTGACCAACCCCAGAGAGCTGGGGGTGGCAGTAGATGACTGGTTAAGAACTAGGGTTAACCAGAAACCCCCAGGGGGTGATCAGAAAAAGGGAGGACATGGTTCTTCTCAGGGGAGGAACCAGGGGAAAGATGATAAAAAGCCCAAAGAGTCCTCACAAGAGTCCCCAAAAACTTCTCAGGGAGGGGGAGCCCCGAGCCAATTCACTTTTAAAGGGAAAGGGTATCAGGGAAAGAATTATGATCCTGCTAAAGCAGGAAGGTTTCAGGAGCTTGCTAAGGCCGGCAAGTGTTTTGATTGTCATCAACCTGGACATAAAGGAGGAGATGCTATCTGCTCCAAGAAGCCCCCCACTGGTGGGCAATCCCAGGGGATTGCTAGTGTAGAGTTGGGGGTGGAAGTTGGCCCAGGGGTGGAATCAGGGTACACAGAGGTCACCTTAGTATCCGTGGGTGGGGTGGACATTGCAACTATGGCCACCTTACCTCCCATCATGGAGAGGTATAGGCAGAGGCCTAAAGTCAATGGGACTGAGGTGGAAGCTCTGAGAGATACAGGAGCCAGTGTGACAATGGTCACAGAGAAGCTGGTTTCTCCAGAGCAGGTCTTACCTGGTGTCTTCCACCAGGTGACATATGCAGATAGCAGAACCAAACTCCATCCCATGGCCATGGTGAGTCTGGAATGGGGAGGTGTGACTGGCTCTAAAAAGGTAGCTGTAGCTCCTGCCCTCCCAGTAGAGTGTCTGCTGGGAAATGATCTTGAAGCATCTGAATGGTCAGAAGTGGAGAGAAGGGTCCATGCACAGATGCTGGACCTCCTGAATGGGTGTGTGCTGTGACCAGGTCACAGGCAGCACAACAGGGAAATGCTGGACACTTGGACCCTGGAACAATGGGCCAAGCCTCCAAGAAAAAGAGAAAGGGCACTGGGTCTGGATTGCCAGCCCCAACAAGTACATTGGGTCAGGAAGAATCCAACCCTGAGGGGGAGGATCTGAACTCTGAGGGAGGGACACTTTCCCTGCAAACTATGCCTGATTTGGCAGAACTGCAAGGGGCAGGTGGGCCCACCAGAGAAGATTTGTGCCAGGGACAAAGAGAGTGTCCCACTCTTGAGGGCCTGAGGCAGACTGCTACCAGGCAAGAACAAGGGGATACCAGTGGGACCCACAAGGTTTACTGGGAGGATGGAGTTCTCTACACTGAGGCAAGGGCCCTCAAACCAGGGGCTACTAGGAGAGTAGTGGTCCCCCAGAAGTATAGAGAATTCCTCCTTACCTTAAGCCATGATATCCCCTTAGCTGGACATTTGGGACAGACCAAGACCTGGAACAGGCTGGTCAACCATTTTTATTGGCCCCAAATGTCAGAAAAAGTCAGGGAGTTTTGCAGCTCCTGTGTCACCTGTCAAGCCAGTGGCAAGACAGGAGGCAAACCAAAGGCTCCCCTGATACCACTGCCATTGGTTGGGACTCCCTTTGAGCGGGTGGGGATTGACATTGTTGGTCCCCTAGACCCACCAACTGCTTCAGGTAACAGGTACATTGTGGTGGTAGTGGACCATGCCACCAGGTACCCTGAGGCAATACCCCTCCGGACAGTCACTGCTCCCACAGTGGCTAGGGCCCTACTTGGTGTGTTCACCAGAGTGGGATTCCCAAAGGAGGTGGTCTCAGATAGGGGCACAAACTTTATGTCAGCCTATCTGAAAGCCATGTGGGATGAGTGTGGTGTTACTTATAAGTTCACCACCCCCTACAACCCACAGACCAATGGTCTGGTGGAAAGATTTAATAAGACCCTGAAGGGCATGATCATGGGTTTGTCTGACAAACTCAGGAGGAGATGGGATGTCCTCCTCCCTTGCCTGCTGTTTGCCTACAGAGAGGTGCCACAGAAGGGGGTTGGATTCAGCCCCTTTGAGTTACTGTTTGGGCACCCTGTAAGAGGCCCATTGTGCTTGGTGAGAGAGTCTTGGGAAAAGCCTCTCAAAGAATCCAAGGAGAATGTGCTAGATTATGTGCTAGGCCTGCGGTCACGCATGGCTGAGTATATGAAGAAGGCAAGCAGAAACCTGGAAGCCAGCCAGGAGCTCATGAAGCTCTGGCATGATCAAAAGGCTACCATGCCTGAGTATCACCCAGGACAGCTGGTGTGGGTTTTGGAGCCCATGGCTCCTAGGGCACTTCAGGCCAAATGGACTGGGCCCTATCCAATTCTAGAGAAAAAAGGTGAGGTCACCTACTTGGTGGACCTTGGCACCCCCAGGAATCCTCACAGGATCCTGCATGTAAACAGGATGAAACCCCACCAGGACAGGGCAGACATGACCATGCTAATGGTCACTGATGAAGGGAAGGAGGAGGAGGGTGAACCTCTGCCAGACCTCCTGTCCTCAAAGGCAAAAGATGGGTCAGTGGAGGGAGTGGTACTCTCTCCCAAATTGACAGATCAGCAACAAAAAGACTGTAAGCAAGTTTTGGGACAGTTTGCTAGTCTGTTCTCCCTGACCCCAGGACTCACCAATTGGTGTGTCCATGATGTTGACACTGGTGACAGCTTGCCTGTCAAGAACAAGCTGTACAGGCTGTCTGACCAGGTCAAGGCCAACATCAAAGCTGAAGTGGCTAAGATGTTGGACCTCAAGGTAATTGAGCCCTCTGATAGTCCTTGGTCCAGTCCAGTGGTACTGGTGCCCAAACCTAATCCCCAAGGTGGGAAGAAAGAATTGAGATTCTGTGTGGACTACAGAGGTCTAAACGCAGTCACTAGGACTGATGCTCACCCCATACCTAGAGCTGATGAGCTCATTGACAGGTTGGGGGCTGCCAAATTCCTGAGCACATTTGATCTGACCTCAGGATATTGGCAGATTGCCTTAAGTCCAAGAGCTAAGGAGAGGTCAGCATTTTCCACACCAGAGGGCCACTTTCAGTTCAAGGTGATGCCCTTTGGCATGAAAAATGCTCCTGCCACCTTCCAACGGTTGGTGAACAGAGTCCTATCTGGGTTGGAATCTTTCAGTGCAGCTTATCTGGATGATATAGCTGTATTTAGTTCCACCTGGAGGGACCACCTGGTCCACCTGAAGGAAGTGCTTCAGGCCCTGCTTCAAGCAGGCCTGACTATCAAGGCAAGCAAGTGCCAGATAGGGCAAAGCTCTGTTGTGTACCTGGGCCACCTTGTTGGTGGAGGCCATGTACAACCTCTCCAGCCCAAGATCCAGACTATTCTGGATTGGGAGGCTCCAAAAACCCAGACTCAGGTCAGGGCCTTTCTTGGCCTGACCGGGTACTACAGGGGGTTTGTTCAGAATTTTTGGACCATAGTGGCCCCTCTGACTGAGCTTACCTCCAAGAAACAGCCCAAGAAGGTCATTTGGACCCCAGAGTGTCAGAAAGCTTTTGACACCCTAAAACAGGCTATGTGTTCAGCACCAGTGTTACTGGCCCCTGACTATAGCAAGGAGTTTGTGGTGCAAACAGATGCTTCAGAGGAAGGGATTGGGGCAGTGTTAGCACAAGTTAATGAAGAGGGCCATGATCACCCAGTTGCCTTCATCAGCAGGCGACTACTCCCCAGAGAGAAAAAATGGAGTGCCATTGAGAGGGAGGCCTTTGCTGTGGTCTGGTCCCTGAAGAAGTTGAGGCCTTACTTGTTTGGCACTCACTTCCGTGTACAAACTGACCACAGACCTCTCAGGTGGTTGATGCAGATGAGGGGGGAGAACCCAAAACTGTTAAGGTGGTCCATTTCCCTACAGGGGATGGACTTCACAGTGGAGCACAGACCGGGACCTCCCAGCCATCGTATCCGAGAAGGGCTCCAAAGACGTCGGATCAAGATCCAGGTTTACCCCGGTCGAAGGATTTTCATCTCGAAAAAACGACTAAGTCCGAAGGTAAAAGTCTCCACCGAGGAAACCCACATCGCGTATCCGGACAAGGGCTCCAGGAGGTCGGATTCAACTGGCAGGTTCGTCCCGGTGAAGAAAAACTTCAAAATAAAGACTAAGGGCCTGATTCTAACTTTGGAGGACGGTGTTAAACCGTCCCAAAAGTGGCGGATATACCACCTACCGTATTACGAGTCCATTATATCCTATGGAACTCGTAATACGGTAGGTGGTATATCCGCCACTTTTGGGACGGTTTAACACCGTCCTCCAAAGTTAGAATCAGGCCCTAAGTCAGAAGGTAACTTTTTAACCGAGGCCTCCCGCGACCTGTAGCTGAGCAGGGCTCCATCGCGGTCGGCCTGAAAGTTTGACTTTGCCCCGGTCGTGGTGCAACCAGATGACCCGATTGGCGCTTTTTGTTTCTAAGCGCTAGAAAAGTCATAATTCTTTAAAAATTCATATCTCCGGTTCCCTTTATCCGATTTTATTCATTTTTGTGTCATTTTAAAGATAAAAATATAAAGTATTGTTATAAATTGGTTTTGGATTTTTAAACTGTTTCCTGTGTTTTATTTAATTACTGTTTTGTGATATTTGAATGCTTTACACACTATCTCCTAAGTTAAGCCTTGACGCTCGTTGCCAAGCTACCAAGGGTTGAGCTGGGATTAATTTACTGAGACCTAACTGTACCTAGGTGGAGGTTAGTGGCTTGTTGCTAGGTGTAGGTACCTACCTGCCCTTACCAATAACCCATTTTCCAACATTTTTGGTGGCAGCGGTGGGATCCTGTACTTGTGTTCAGTATCACGTTACAGTTTTGAGTAAAACAAATTAAAAATCCTTTAAATTGTCTTAGTGCAAAAATTATATATTTTTTATTTTAATTTTTTTTTATTTTTTTATTTGGATTAATTTCAATTATTGAATTTTTGTAATTTTTCTAAATTCTTGTTTCCAATTTTTGCAAAAAGTTTTTGTTGACACAAAACTAGGGAACCATGGAGCTTGATCTGGCTAGCCTACCCACACTGACAGTAGTCCAGCTTAGGGGGTTGTGTATTGAAAGAGGGTTGCCTGCAACCACTGATCTCAGGAAGCAAATCCTGATTAAATCCCTGACAGCATGGGCTGAGGCGCAAGAGCTAGGCACAGAGGAAGCTCCAGAGGAGGAAGAAAAAGGGGAGGATGCTAACTCTAACCTCTCAGGGGAGGGAAGGCATCTGAGCCCAAGTGAGGATGAGGAAGAACGGTCCTCAGTAGATACAGTCACTAGGGGCAGACCCAAAGCTAGTGGTAGGAAGAGGGTCCTTTCAGGAGGAGAGAACCCATCCATCAAAGAAAGAGAGCTGGAGGCCCAGCTAGCATACATAGCTTTGGAAGCAGATAAGCTGGCCCTAGAAAAGAAAAAGTGGGCAAAGAAAGAAAAAAGAGATGGTGGCAGCGATAAAGAAGCTGAGGTGTCCCTGGGTGGGGGTTTTTCCCCCAGATTACCCAAAGGGGTGGTTCCTGCCTATGTAGAGGGGGATGACATAGATAAGTGGCTGGGGGCCTTTGAGAGGGCCCTCCAGATGAGGAGAGTCAAGCCTCAGTACTGGGGTTCACTTCTTTGGGAGTTAGTTCCCAACTCTGGGAGGGATAGGCTCCTAACCATGAGTGGGGAAGATGCAGACTCATACCCTAGTATGAAGAGTTGCTTGACTAAAAAGTTTGGTCTGACCCCAGAGCAGTATAGGCTCAAGTTTAGGGACACCCAAAAGACAAGCACCCAGTCCTGGGTGGACTTTGTGGACATTTCAGTAAAGGCACTGGAGGGCTGGATACAGGGCAACAGGGTAAGTACCTTTGAGGGGCTGTACAATTTGATTATGAGGGAGCACCTTCTAACTAATTGTGTCCAAGAGAAGCTCCGCCAGTATCTAGTTGACTCTAGGTTGACCAACCCCAGAGAGCTGGGGGAGGCAGCAGATGACTGGTTAAGAACAAGGGTTAACCAGAAACCCCCAGGGGGTGATCAGAAAAAGGGAGGACATGGTTCTTCTCAGGGGAAGAACCAGGGGAAAGATGATAAAAAGCCCAAAGAGTCCTCACAAGAGTCCCCAAAAACTTCTCAGGGAGGGGGAGCCCCGAGCCAATTCACTTTTAAAGGGAAAGGGTATCAGGGAAAGAATTATGATCCTGCTAAAGCAGGAAGGTTTCAGGAGCTTGCTAAGGCCGGCAAGTGTTTTGATTGTCATCAACCTGGACATAAAAGAGGAGATGCTATCAGGTCCAAGAAGCCCCCCACTGGTGGGCAATCCCAGGGGATTGCTAGTATAGAGTTGGGGGTGGAAGTTGGCCCAGGGGTGGAATCAGGGTACACAGAGGTCACCTTAGTATCCGTGGGTGGGGTGGACATTGCAACTATGGCCACCTTACCTCCCATCATGGAGAGGTATAGGCAGAGGCCTAAAGTCAATGGGACTGAGGTGGAAGCTCTGAGAGATACAGGAGCCAGTGTGACAATGGTCACAGAGAAGCTGGTTTCTCCAGAGCAGGTCTTACCTGGTGTCTTCCACCAGGTGACATATGCAGATAGCAGAACCAAACTCCATCCCATGGCCATTGTGAGTCTGGAATGGGGAGGTGTGACTGGCCCTAAAAAGGTAGCTGTAGCTCCTGCCCTCCCAGTAGAGTGTCTGCTGGGAAATGATCTTGAAGCATCTGAATGGTCAGAAGTGGAGAGAAGGGTCCATGCACAGATGATGGACCTCCCTGAATGGGTGTGTGCTGTGACCAGGTCACAGGCAGCACAACAGGGAAATGCTGGACACTTGGACCCTGGAACAATGGGCCAAGCCTCCAAGAAAAAGAGAAAGGGCACTGGGTCTGGATTGCCAGCCCCAACAAGTACAGAGGGTCAGGAAGAATCCAACCCTGAGGGGGAGGATCTGAACTCTGAGGGAGGGACACTTTCCCTGCAAACTATGCCTGATTTGGCAGAACTGCAAGGGGCAGGTGGGCCCACCAGAGAAGATTTGTGCCAGGGACAAAGAGAGTGTCCCACTCTTGAGGGCCTGAGGCAGACTGCTACCAGGCAAGAACAAGGGGATACCAGTGGGACCCACAAGGTTTACTGGGAGGATGGAGTTCTTTACACTGAGGCAAGGGCCCTCAAACCAGGGGCTACTAGGAGAGTAGTGGTCCCCCAGAAGTATAGAGAATTCCTCCTTACCTTAAGCCATGATATCCCCTTAGCTGGACATTTGGGACAGACCAAGACCTGGAACAGGCTGGTCAACCATTTTTATTGGCCCCAAATGTCAGAAAAAGTCAGGGAGTTTTGCAGCTCCTGTGTCACCTGTCAAGCCAGTGGCAAGACAGGAGGCAAACCAAAGGCTCCCCTGATACCACTGCCAGTGGTTGGGACTCCCTTTGAGCGGGTGGGGATTGACATTGTTGGTCCCCTAGACCCACCAACTGCTTCAGGTAACAGGTACATTGTGGTGGTAGTGGACCATGCCACCAGGTACCCTGAGGCAATACCCCTCCGGACAGTCACTGCTCCCACAGTGGCTAGGGCCCTACTTGGTGTGTTCACTAGAGTGGGATTCCTAAAGGAGGTGGTCTCAGATAGGGGCACAAACTTTATGTCAGCCTATCTGAAAGCCATGTGGGATGAGTGTGGTGTTACTTATAAGTTCACCACCCCCTACCACCCACAGACCAATGGTCTGGTGGAAAGATTTAATAAGACCCTGAAGGGCATGATCATGGGTTTGTCTGACAAACTCAGGAGGAGATGGGATGTCCTCCTCCCTTGCCTGCTGTTTGCCTACAGAGAGGTGCCACAGAAGGGGGTTGGATTCAGCCCCTTTGAGTTACTGTTTGGGCACCCTGTAAGAGGCCCATTGTGCTTGGTGAGAGAGTCTTGGGAAAAGCCTCTCAAAGAATCCAAGGAGAATGTGCTAGATTATGTGCTAGGCCTGCGGTCACGCATGGCTGAGTATATGAAGAAGGCAAGCAGAAACCTGGAAGCCAGCCAGGAGCTCATGAAGCTCTGGCATGATCAAAAGGCTACCATGCCTGAGTATCACCCAGGACAGCTGGTGTGGGTTTTGGAGCCCATGGCTCCTAGGGCACTTCAGGCCAAATGGACTGGGCCCTATCCAATTCTAGAGAAAAAAGGTGAGGTCACCTACTTGGTGGACCTTGGCACCCCCAGGAATCCTCACAGGATCCTGCATGTAAACAGGATGAAACCCCACCAGGACAGGGCAGACATGACCATGCTAATGGTCACTGATGAAGGGAAGGAGGAGGAGGGTGAACCTCTGCCAGACCTCCTGTCCTCAAAGGCAAAAGATGGGTCAGTGGAGGGAGTGGTACTCTCTCCCAAATTGACAGATCAGCAACAAAAAGACTGTAAGCAAGTTTTGGGACAGTTTGCTAGTCTGTTCTCCCTGACCCCAGGACTCACCAATTGGTGTGTGCATGATGTTGACACTGGTGACAGCTTGCCTGTCAAGAACAAGCTGTACAGGCTGTCTGACCAGGTCAAGGCCAACATCAAAGCTGAAGTGGCTAAGATGTTGGACCTCAAGGTAATTGAGCCCTCTGATAGTCCTTGGTCCAGTCCAGTGGTACTGGTGCCCAAACCTAATCCCCAAGGTGGGAAGAAAGAATTGAGATTCTGTGTGGACTACAGAGGTCTAAACGCAGTCACTAGGACTGATGCTCACCCCATACCTAGAGCTGATGAGCTCATTGACAGGTTGGGGGCTGCCAAATTCCTGAGCACATTTGATCTGACCTCAGGATATTGGCAGATTGCCTTAAGTCCAAGAGCTAAGGAGAGGTCAGCATTTTCCACACCAGAGGGCCACTTTCAGTTCAAGGTGATGCCCTTTGGCATGAAAAATGCTCCTGCCACCTTCCAACGGTTGGTGAACAGAGTCCTATCTGGGTTGGAATCTTTCAGTGCAGCTTATCTGGATGATATAGCTGTATTTAGTTCCACCTGGAGGGACCAACTGGTCCACCTGAAGGAAGTGCTTCAGGCCCTGCTTCAAGCAGGCCTGACTATCAAGGCAAGCAAGTGCCAGATAGGGCAAAGCTCTGTTGTGTACCTGGGCCACCTTGTTGGTGGAGGCCATGTAGAACCTCTCCAGCCCAAGATCCAGACTATTCTGGATTGGGAGGCTCCAAAAACCCAGACTCAGGTCAGGGCCTTTCTTGGCCTGACCGGGTACTACAGGGGGTTTGTTCAGAATTTTTGGACCATAGTGGCCCCTCTGACTGAGCTTACCTCCAAGAAACAGCCCAAGAAGGTCATTTGGACCCCAGAGTGTCAGAAAGCTTTTGACACCCTAAAACAGGCTATGTGTTCAGCACCAGTGTTACTGGCCCCTGACTATAGCAAGGAGTTTGTAGTGCAAACAGATGCTTCAGAGGAAGGGATTGGGGCAGTGTTAGCACAAGTTAATGAAGAGGGCCATGATCACCCAGTTGCCTTCATCAGCAGGCGACTACTCCCCAGAGAGAAAAAATGGAGTGCCATTGAGAGGGAGGCCTTTGCTGTGGTCTGGTCCCTGAAGAAGTTGAGGCCTTACTTGTTTGGCACTCACTTCCGTGTACAAACTGACCACAGACCTCTCAGGTGGTTGATGCAGATGAGGGGGGAGAACCCAAAACTGTTAAGGTGGTCCATTTCCCTACAGGGGATGGACTTCACAGTGGAGCACAGACCGGGACCTCCCAGCCATCGTATCCGAGAAGGGCTCCACGGACGTCGGATCAAGATCCAGGTTTACCCCGGTCGAAGGATTTTCATATCGAAAAAATGACTAAGTCCGAAGGTAAAAGTCTCCACCGAGGAAACCCACATCGCGTATCCGGACAAGGGCTCCAGGAGGTCGGATTCAACTGGCAGGTTCGTCCCGGTGAAGAAAAACTTCAAAATAAAGACTAAGTCAGAAGGTAACTTTTTAACCGAGGCCTCCCGCGACCTGTAGCTGAGCAGGGCTCCATCGCGGTCGGCCTGAAAGTTTGACTTTGCCCCGGTCGTGGTGCAACCAGATGACCCGATTGGCGCTTTTTGTTTCTAAGCGCTAGAAAAGTCATAATTCTTTAAAAATTCATATCTCCGGTTCCCTTTATCCGATTTTATTCATTTCTGTGTCATTTTAAAGATAAAAATATAAAGTATTTTTATAAATTGGTTTTGGATTTTTAAACTGTTTCCTGTGTTTTATTTAATTACTGTTTTGTGATATTTGAATGCTTTACACACTGTCTCCTAAGTTAAGCCTTGACGCTCGTTGCCAAGCTACCAAGGGTTGAGCTGGGATTAATTTACTGAGACCTAACTGTACCTAGGTGGAGGTTAGTGGCTTGTTGCTAGGTGTAGGTACCTACCTGCCCTTACCAATAACCCATTTTCCAACATTTTTGGTGGCAGCGGTGGGATCCTGTACTTGTGTTCAGTATCACGTTACAGTTTTGAGTAAAACAAATTAAAAATCCTTTAAATTGTCTTAGTGCAAAAATTATATATTTTTTAATTTTAATTTTTTTTAATTTTTTTATTTGGATTAATTTCAATTATTGAATTTTTGTAATTTTTCTAAATTCTTGTTTCCAATTTTTGCAAAAAGTTTTTGTTGACACAAAACTAGGGAACCATGGAGCTTGATCTGGCTAGCCTACCCACACTGACAGTAGTCCAGCTTAGGGGGTTGTGTATTGAAAGAGGGTTGCCTGCAACCACTGATCTCAGGAAGCAAATCCTGATTAAATCCCTGACAGCATGGGCTGAGGCCCAAGAGCTAGGCACAGAGGAAGCTCCAGAGGAGGAAGAAAAAGGGGAGGATGCTAACTCTAACCTCTCAGGGGAGGGAAGGCATCTGAGCCCAAGTGAGGATGAGGAAGAACGGTCCTCAGTAGATACAGTCACTAGGGGCAGACCCAAAGCTAGTGGTAGGAAGGGGGTCCTTTCAGGAGGAGAGAACCCATCCATCAGAGAAAGAGAGCTGGAGGCCCAGCTATCATACATAGCTTTGGAAGCAGATAAGCTGGCCCTAGAAAAGAAAAAGTGGGCAAACAAAGAAAAAAGAGATGGTGGCAGTGATAAAGAAGCTGAGGTGTCCCTGGGTGGGGGTTTTTCCCCCAGATTACCCAAAGGGGTGGTTCCTGCGTATGTAGAGGGGGATGACATAGATAAGTGGCTGGGGGCCTTTGAGTGGGCCCTCCAGATGAGGAGAGTCAAGCCTCAGTACTGGGGTTCACTTCTTTGGGAGTTAGTTCCCAACTCTGGGAGGGATAGGCTCCTAACCATGAGTGGGGAAGATGCAGACTCATACCCTAGTATGAAGAGTTGCTTGACTAAAAAGTTTGGTCTGACCCCAGAGCAGTATAGGCTCAAGTTTAGGGACACCCAAAAGACAAGCACCCAGTCCTGGGTGGACTTTGTGGACATTTCAGTAAAGGCACTGGAGGGCTGGATACAGGGCAACAGGGTAAGTACCTTTGAGGGGCTGTACAATTTGATTATGAGGGAGCACCTTCTAACTAATTGTGTCCAAGAGAAGCTCCGCCAGTATCTAGTTGACTCTAGGTTGACCAACCCCAGAGAGCTGGGGGAGGCAGTAGATGACTGGTTAAGAACTAGGGTTAACCAGAAACCCCCAGGGGGTGATCAGAAAAAGGGAGGACATGGTTCTTCTCAGGGGAGGAACCAGGGGAAAGATGATAAAAAGCCCAAAGAGTCCTCACAAGAGTCCCCAAAAACTTCTCAGGGAGGGGGAGCCCCGAGCCAATTCACTTTTAAAGGGAAAGGGTATCAGGGAAAGAATTATGATCCTGCTAAAGCAGGAAGGTTTCAGGAGCTTGCTAAGGCCGGCAAGTGTTTTGATTGTCATCAACCTGGACATAAAGGAGGAGATGCTATCTGCTCCAAGAAGCCCCCCACTGGTGGGCAATCCCAGGGGATTGCTAGTGTAGAGTTGGGGGTGGAAGTTGGCCCAGGGGTGGAATCAGGGTACACAGAGGTCACCTTAGTATCCGTGGGTGGGGTGGACATTGCAACTATGGCCACCTTACCTCCCATCATGGAGAGGTATAGGCAGAGGCCTAAAGTCAATGGGACTGAGGTGGAAGCTCTGAGAGATACAGGAGCCAGTGTGACAATGGTCACAGAGAAGCTGGTTTCTCCAGAGCAGGTCTTACCTGGTGTCTTCCACCAGGTGACTTATGCAGATAGCAGAACCAAACTCCATCCCATGGCCATGGTGAGTCTGGAATGGGGAGGTGTGACTGGCTCTAAAAAGGTAGCTGTAGCTCCTGCCCTCCCAGTAGAGTGTCTGCTGGGAAATGATCTTGATGCATCTGAATGGTCAGAAGTGGAGAGAAGGGTCCATGCACAGATGCTGGACCTCCCTGAATGGGTGTGTGCTGTGACCAGGTCACAGGCAGCACAACAGGGAAATGCTGGACACTTGGACCCTGGAACAATGGGCCAAGCCTCCAAGAAAAAGAGAAAGGGCACTGGGTCTGGATTGCCAGCCCCAACAAGTACATTGGGTCAGGAAGAATCCAACCCTGAGGGGGAGGATCTGAACTCTGAGGGAGGGACACTTTCCCTGCAAACTATGCCTGATTTGGCAGAACTGCAAGGGGCAGGTGGGCCCACCAGAGAAGATTTGTGCAAGGGACAAAGAGAGTGTCCCACTCTTGAGGGCCTGAGGCAGACTGCTACCAGGCAAGAACAAGGGGATACCAGTGGGACCCACAAGGTTTACTGGGAGGATGGAGTTCTCTACACTGAGGCAAGGGCCCTCAAACCAGGGGCTACTAGGAGAGTAGTGGTCCCCCAGAAGTATAGAGAATTCCTCCTTACCTTAAGCCATGATATCCCCTTAGCTGGACATTTGGGACAGACCAAGACCTGGAACAGGCTGGTCAACCATTTTTATTGGCCCCAAATGTCAGAAAAAGTCAGGGAGTTTTGCAGCTCCTGTGTCACCTGTCAAGCCAGTGGCAAGACAGGAGGCAAACCAAAGGCTCCCCTGATACCACTGCCAGTGGTTGGGACTCCCTTTGAGCGGGTGGGGATTGACATTGTTGGTCCCCTAGACCCCAACTGCTTCAGGTAACAGGTACATTGTGGTGGTAGTGGACCATGCCACCAGGTACCCTGAGGCAATACCCCTCCGGACAGTCACTGCTCCCACAGTGGCTAGGGCCCTACTTGGTGTGTTCACCAGAGTGGGATTCCCAAAGGAGGTGGTCTCAGATAGGGGCACAAACTTTATGTCAGCCTATCTGAAAGCCATGTGGGATGAGTGTGGTGTTACGTATAAGTTCACCACCCCCTACAACCCACAGACCAATGGTCTGGTGGAAAGATTTAATAAGACCCTGAAGGGCATGATCATGGGTTTGTCTGACAAACTCAGGAGGAGATGGGATGTCCTCCTCCCTTGCCTGCTGTTTACCTACAGAGAGGTGCCACAGAAGGGGGTTGGATTCAGCCCCTTTGAGTTACTGTTTGGGCACCCTGTAAGAGGCCCATTGTGCTTGGTGAGAGAGTCTTGGGAAAAGCCTCTCAAAGAATCCAAGGAGAATGTGCTAGATTATGTGCTAGGCCTGCGGTCACGCATGGCTGAGTATATGAAGAAGGCAAGCAGAAACCTGGAAGCCAGCCAGGAGCTCATGAAGCTCTGGCATGATCAAAAGGCTACCATGCCTGAGTATCACCCAGGACAGCTGGTGTGGGTTTTGGAGCCCATGGCTCCTAGGGCACTTCAGGCCAAATGGACTGGGCCCTATCCAATTCTAGAGAAAAAAGGTGAGGTCACCTACTTGGTGGACCTTGGCACCCCCAGGAATCCTCACAGGATCCTGCATGTAAACAGGATGAAACCCCACCAGGACAGGGCAGACATGACCATGCTAATGGTCACTGATGAAGGGAAGGAGGAGGAGGGTGAACCTCTGCCAGACCTCCTGTCCTCAAAGGCAAAAGATGGGTCAGTGGAGGGAGTGGTACTCTCTCCCAAATTGACAGATCAGCAACAAAAAGACTGTAAGCAAGTTTTGGGACAGTTTGCTAGTCTGTTCTCCCTGACCCCAGGACTCACCAATTGGTGTGTCCATGATGTTGACACTGGTGACAGCTTGCCTGTCAAGAACAAGCTGTACAGGCTGTCTGACCAGGTCAAGGCCAACATCAAAGCTGAAGTGGCTAAGATGTTGGTCCTCAAGGTAATTGAGCCCTCTGATAGTCCTTGGTCCAGTCCAGTGGTACTGGTGCCCAAACCTAATCCCCAATGTGGGAAGAAAGAATTGAGATTCTGTGTGGACTACAGAGGTCTAAACGCAGTCACTAGGACTGATGCTCACCCCATACCTAGAGCTGATGAGCTCATTGACAGGTTGGGGGCTGCCAAATTCCTGAGCACATTTGATCTGACCTCAGGATATTGGCAGATTGCCTTAAGTCCAAGAGCTAAGGAGAGGTCAGCATTTTCCACACCAGAGGGCCACTTTCAGTTCAAGGTGATGCCCTTTGGCATGAAAAATGCTCCTGCCACCTTCCAACGGTTGGTCAACAGAGTCCTATCTGGGTTGGAATCTTTCAGTGCAGCTTATCTGGATGATATAGCTGTATTTAGTTCCACCTGGAGGGACCACCTGGTCCACCTGAAGGAAGTGCTTCAGGCCCTGCTTCAAGCAGGCCTGACTATCAAGGCAAGCAAGTGCCAGATAGGGCAAAGCTCTGTTGTGTACCTGGGCCACCTTGTTGGTGGAGGCCATGTACAACCTCTCCAGCCCAAGATCCAGACTATTCTGGATTGGGAGGCTCCAAAAACCCAGACTCAGGTCAGGGCCTTTCTTGGCCTGACCGGGTACTACAGGGGGTTTGTTCAGAATTTTTGGACCATAGTGGCCCCTCTGACTGAGCTTACCTCCAAGAAACAGCCCAAGAAGGTCATTTGGACCCCAGAGTGTCAGAAAGCTTTTGACACCCTAAAACAGGCTATGTGTTCAGCACCAGTGTTACTGGCCCCTGACTATAGCAAGGAGTTTGTAGTGCAAACAGATGCTTCAGAGGAAGGGATTGGGGCAGTGTTAGCACAAGTTAATGAAGAGGGCCATGATCACCCAGTTGCCTTCATCAGCAGGCGACTACTCCCCAGAGAGAAAAAATGGAGTGCCATTGAGAGGGAGGCCTTTGCTGTGGTCTGGTCCCTGAAGAAGTTGAGGCCTTACTTGTTTGGCACTCACTTCCGTGTACAAACTGACCACAGACCTCTCAGGTGGTTGATGCAGATGAGGGGGGAGAACCCAAAACTGTTAAGGTGGTCCATTTCCCTACAGGGGATGGACTTCACAGTGGAGCACAGACCAGGACCTCCCAGCCATCGTATCCGAGAAGGGCTCCAAAGACGTCGGATCAAGATCCAGGTTTACCCCGGTCGAAGGATTTTCATCTCGAAAAAACGACTAAGTCCGAAGGTAAAAGTCTCCACCGAGGAAACCCACATCGCGTATCCGGACAAGGGCTCCAGGAGGTCGGATTCAACTGGCAGGTTCGTCCCGGTGAAGAAAAACTTCAAAATAAAGACTAAGTCAGAAGGTAACTTTTTAACCGAGGCCTCCCGCGACCTGTAGCTGAGCAGGGCTCCATCGCGGTCGGCCTGAAAGTTTGACTTTGCCCCGGTCGTGGTGCAACCAGATGACCCGATTGGCGCTTTTTGTTTCTAAGCGCTAGAAAAGTCATAATTCTTTAAAAATTCATATCTCCGGTTCCCTTTATCCGATTTTATTCATTTTTGTGTCATTTTAAAGATAAAAATATAAAGTATTGTTATAAATTGGTTTTGGATTTTTAAACTGTTTCCTGTGTTTTATTTAATTACTGTTTTGTGATATTTGAATGCTTTACACACTGTCTCCTAAGTTAAGCCTTGACGCTCGTTGCCAAGCTACCAAGGGTTGAGCTGGGATTAATTTACTGAGACCTAACTGTACCTAGGTGGAGGTTAGTGGCTTGTTGCTAGGTGTAGGTACCTACCTGCCCTTACCAATAACCCATTTTCCAACATTTTTGGTGGCAGCGGTGGGATCCTGTACTTGTGTTCAGTATCACGTTACAGTTTTGAGTAAAACAAATTAAAAATCCTTTAAATTGTCTTAGTGCAAAAATTATATATTTTTTAATTTTAATTTTTTTTAATTTTTTAATTTGGATTAATTTCAATTATTGAATTTTTTTAATTTTTCTAAATTCTTGTTTCCAATTTTTGCAAAAAGTTTTTGTTGACACAAAACTAGGGAACCATGGAGCTTGATCTGGCTAGCCTACCCACACTGACAGTAGTCCAGCTTAGGGGGTTGTGTATTGAAAGAGGGTTGCCTGCAACCACTGATCTCAGGAAGCAAATCCTGATTAAATCCCTGACAGCATGGGCTGAGGCGCAAGAGCTAGGCACAGAGGAAGCTCCAGAGGAGGAAGAAAAAGGGGAGGATGCTAACTCTAACCTCTCAGGGGAGGGAAGGCATCTGAGCCCAAGTGAGGATGAGGAAGAACGGTCCTCAGTAGATACAGTCACTAGGGGCAGACCCAAAGCTAGTGGTAGGAAGGGGGTCCTTTCAGGAGGAGAGAACCCATCCATCAGAGAAAGAGAGCTGGAGGCCCAGCTAGCATACATAGCTTTGGAAGCAGATAAGCTGGCCCTAGAAAAGAAAAAGTGGGCAAAGAAAGAAAAAAGAGATGGTGGCAGCGATAAAGAAGCTGAGGTGTCCCTGGGTGGGGGTTTTTCCCCCAGATTACCCAAAGGGGTGGTTCCTGCCTATGTAGAGGGGGATGACATAGATAAGTGGCTGGGGGCCTTTGAGAGGGCCCTCCAGATGAGGAGAGTCAAGCCTCAGTACTGGGGTTCACTTCTTTGGGAGTTAGTTCCCAACTCTGGGAGGGATAGGCTCCTAACCATGAGTGGGGAAGATGCAGACTCATACCCTAGTATGAAGAGTTGCTTGACTAAAAAGTTTGGTCTGACCCCAGAGCAGTATAGGCTCAAGTTTAGGGACACCCAAAAGACAAGCACCCAGTCCTGGGTGGACTTTGTGGACATTTCAGTAAAGGCACTGGAGGGCTGGATACAGGGCAACAGGGTAAGTACCTTTGAGGGGCTGTACAATTTGATTATGAGGGAGCACCTTCTAACTAATTGTGTCCAAGAGAAGCTCCGCCAGTATCTAGTTGACTCTAGGTTGACCAACCCCAGAGAGCTGGGGGAGGCAGCAGATGACTGGTTAAGAACTAGGGTTAACCAGAAACCCCCAGGGGGTGATCAGAAAAAGGGAGGACATGGTTCTTCTCAGGGGAAGAACCAGGGGAAAGATGATAAAAAGCCCAAAGAGTCCTCACAAGAGTCCCCAAAAACTTCTCAGGGAGGGGGAGCCCCGAGCCAATTCACGTTTAAAGGGAAAGGGTATCAGGGAAAGAATTATGATCCTGCTAAAGCAGGAAGGTTTCAGGAGCTTGCTAAGGCCGGCAAGTGTTTTGATTGTCATCAACCTGGACATAAAAGAGGAGATGCTATCAGCTCCAAGAAGCCCCCCACTGGTGGGCAATCCCAGGGGATTGCTAGTATAGAGTTGGGGGTGGAAGTTGGCCCAGGGGTGGAATCAGGGTACACAGAGGTCACCTTAGTATCCGTGGGTGGGGTGGACATTGCAACTATGGCCACCTTACCTCCCATCATGGAGAGGTATAGGCAGAGGCCTAAAGTCAATGGGGCTGAGGTGGAAGCTCTGAGAGATACAGGAGCCAGTGTGACAATGGTCACAGAGAAGCTGGTTTCTCCAGAGCAGGTCTTACCTGGTGTCTTCCACCAGGTGACATATGCAGATAGCAGAACCAAACTCCATCCCATGGCCATGGTGAGTCTGGAATGGGGAGGTGTGACTGGCCCTAAAAAGGTAGCTGTAGCTCCTGCCCTCCCAGTAGAGTGTCTGCTGGGAAATGATCTTGAAGCATCTGAATGGTCAGAAGTGGAGAGAAGGGTCCATGCACAGATGATGGACCTCCCTGAATGGGTGTGTGCTGTGACCAGGTCACAGGCAGCACAACAGGGAAATGCTGGACACTTGGACCTTGGAACAATGGGCCAAGCCTCCAAGAAAAAGAGAAAGGGCACTGGGTCTGGATTGCCAGCCCCAACAAGTACAGAGGGTCAGGA
Organism: Pleurodeles waltl; assembly: GCF_031143425.1. NCBI lineage: Eukaryota > Metazoa > Chordata > Amphibia > Caudata > Salamandridae > Pleurodeles > Pleurodeles waltl. The sequence goes on along the minus strand of NC_090447.1, from coordinate 505,346,599 downwards.
AGAATCCAACCCTGAGGGGGAGGATCTGAACTCTGAGGGAGGGACACTTTCCCTGCAAACTATGCCTGATTTGGCAGAACTGCAAGGGGCAGGTGGGCCCACCAGAGAAGATTTGTGCCAGGGACAAAGAGAGTGTCCCAGTCTTGAGGGCCTGAGGCAGACTGCTACCAGGCAAGAACAAGGGGATACCAGTGGGACCCACAAGGTTTACTGGGAGGATGGAGTTCTCTACACTGAGGCAAGGGCCCTCAAACCAGGGGCTACTAGGAGAGTAGTGGTCCCCCAGAAGTATGGAGAATTCCTCCTTACCTTAAGCCATGATATCCCCTTAGCTGGACATTTGGGACAGACCAAGACCTGGAACAGGCTACTCAACCATTTTTATTGGCCCCAAATGTCAGAAAAAGTCAGGGAGTTTTGCAGCTCCTGTGTCACCTGTCAAGCCAGTGGCAAGACAGGAGGCAAACCAAAGGCTCCCCTGATACCACTGCCAGTGGTTGGGACTCCCTTTGAGCGGGTGGGGATTGACATTGTTGGTCCCCTAGACCCACCAACTGCTTCAGGTAACAGGTACATTGTGGTGGTAGTGGACCATGCCACCAGGTACCCTGAGGCAATACCCCTCCGGACAGTCACTGCTCCCACAGTGGCTAGGGCCCTACTTGGTGTGTTCACCAGAGTGGGATTCCCAAAGGAGGTGGTCTCAGATAGGGGCACAAACTTTATGTCAGCCTATCTGAAAGCCATGTGGGATGAGTGTGGTGTTACTTATAAGTTCACCACCCCCTACCACCCACAGACCAATGGTCTGGTGGAAAGATTTAATAAGACCCTGAAGGGCATGATCATGGGTTTGTCTGACAAACTCAGGAGGAGATGGGATGTCCTCCTCCCTTGCCTGCTGTTTGCCTACAGAGAGGTGCCACAGAAGGGGGTTGGATTCAGCCCCTTTGAGTTACTGTTTGGGCACCCTGTAAAATGCCCATTGTGCTTGGTGAGAGAGTCTTGGGAAAAGCCTCTCAAAGAATCCAAGGAGAATGTGCTAGATTATGTGCTAGGCCTGCGGTCACGCATGGCTGAGTATATGAAGAAGGCAAGCAGAAACCTGGAAGCCAGCCAGGAGCTCATGAAGCTCTGGCATGATCAAAAGGCTACCATGCCTGAGTATCACCCAGGACAGCTGGTGTGGGTTTTGGAGCCCATGGCTCCTAGGGCACTTCAGGCCAAATGGACTGGGCCCTATCCAATTCTAGAGAAAAAAGGTGAGGTCACCTACTTGGTGGACCTTGGCACCCCCAGGAATCCTCACAGGATCCTGCATGTAAACAGGATGAAACCCCACCAGGACAGGGCAGACATGACCATGCTAATGGTCACTGATGAAGGGAAGGAGGAGGAGGGTGAACCTCTGCCAGACCTCCTGTCCTCAAAGGCAAAAGATGGGTCAGTGGAGGGAGTGGTACTCTCTCCCAAATTGACAGATCAGCAACAAAAAGACTGTAAGCAAGTTTTGGGACAGTTTGCTAGTCTGTTCTCCCTGACCCCAGGACTCACCAATTGGTGTGTCCATGATGTTGACACTGGTGACAGCTTGCCTGTCAAGAACAAGCTGTACAGGCTGTCTGACCAGGTCAAGGCCAACATCAAAGCTGAAGTGGCTAAGATGTTGGACCTCAAGGTAATTGAGCCCTCTGATAGTCCTTGGTCCAGTCCAGTGGTACTGGTGCCCAAACCTAATCCCCAAGGTGGGAAGAAAGAATTGAGATTCTGTGTGGACTACAGAGGTCTAAACGCAGTCACTAGGACTGATGCTCACCCCATACCTAGAGCTGATGAGCTCATTGACAGGTTGGGGGCTGCCAAATTCCTGAGCACATTTGATCTGACCTCAGGATATTGGCAGATTGCCTTAAGTCCAAGAGCTAAGGAGAGGTCAGCATTTTCCACACCAGAGGGCCACTTTCAGTTCAAGGTGATGCCCTTTGGCATGAAAAATGCTCCTGCCACCTTCCAACGGTTGGTGAACAGAGTCCTATCTGGGTTGGAATCTTTCAGTGCAGCTTATCTGGATGATATAGCTGTATTTAGTTCCACCTGGAGGGATCACCTGGTCCACCTGAAGGAAGTGCTTCAGGCCCTGCTTCAAGCAGGCCTGACTATCAAGGCAAGCAAGTGCCAGATAGGGCAAAGCTCTGTTGTGTACCTGGGCCACCTTGTTGGTGGAGGCCATGTACAACCTCTCCAGCCCAAGATCCAGACTATTCTGGATTGGGAGGCTCCAAAAACCCAGACTCAGGTCAGGGCCTTTCTTGGCCTGACCGGGTACTACAGGGGGTTTGTTCAGAATTTTTGGACCATAGTGGCCCCTCTGACTGAGCTTACCTCCAAGAAACAGCCCAAGAAGGTCATTTGGACCCCAGAGTGTCAGAAAGCTTTTGACACCCTAAAACAGGCTATGTGTTCAGCACCAGTGTTACTGGCCCCTGACTATAGCAAGGAGTTTGTAGTGCAAACAGATGCTTCAGAGGAAGGGATTGGGGCAGTGTTAGCACAAGTTAATGAAGAGGGCCATGATCACCCAGTTGCCTTCATCAGCAGGCGACTACTCCCCAGAGAGAAAAAATGGAGTGCCATTGAGAGGGAGGCCTTTGCTGTGGTCTGGTCCCTGAAGAAGTTGAGGCCTTACTTGTTTGGCACTCACTTCCGTGTACAAACTGACCACAGACCTCTCAGGTGGTTGATGCAGATGAGGGGGGAGAACCCAAAACTGTTAAGGTGGTCCATTTCCCTACAGGGGATGGACTTCACAGTGGAGCACAGACCGGGACCTCCCAGCCATCGTATCCGAGAAGGGCTCCACGGACGTCGGATGAAGATCCAGGTTTACCCCGGTCGAATGATTTTCATCTCGAAAAAACGACTAAGTCCGAAGGTAAAAGTCTCCACCGAGGAAACCCACATCGCGTATCCGGACAAGGGCTCCAGGAGGTCGGATTCAACTGGCAGGTTCGTCCCGGTGAAGAAAAACTTCAAAATAAAGACTAAGTCAGAAGGTAACTTTTTAACCGAGGCCTCCCGCGACCTGTAGCTGAGCAGGGCTCCATCGCGGTCGGCCTGAAAGTTTGACTTTGCCCCGGTCGTGGTGCAACCAGATGACCCGATTGGCGCTTTTTGTTTCTAAGCGCTAGAAAAGTGATAATTCTTTAAAAATTCATATCTCTGGTTCCCTTTATCCGATTTTATTCATTTTTGTGTCATTTTAAAGATAAAAATATAAAGTATTTTTATAAATTGGTTTTGGATTTTTAAACTGTTTCCTGTGTTTTATTTAATTACTGTTTTGTGATATTTGAATGCTTTACACACTGTCTCCTAAGTTAAGCCTTGACGCTCGTTGCCAAGCTACCAAGGGTTGAGCTGGGATTAATTTACTGAGACCTAACTGTACCTAGGTGGAGGTTAGTGGCTTGTTGCTAGGTGTAGGTACCTACCTGCCCTTACCAATAACCCATTTTCCAACATTTTTGGTGGCAGCGGTGGGATCCTGTACTTGTGTTCAGTATCACGTTACAGTTTTGAGTAAAACAAATAAAAAATCCTTTAAATTGTCTTAGTGCAAAAATTATATATTTTTTAATTTTTTTTTTTATTTTTTTTATTTGGATTAATTTCAATTATAGAATTTTTGTAATTTTTCTAAATTCTTGTTTCCAATTTTTGCAAAAAGTTTTTGTTGACACAAAACTAGGGAACCATGGAGCTTGATCTGGCTAGCCTACCCACACTGACAGTAGTCCAGCTTAGGGGGTTGTGTATTGAAAGAGGGTTGCCTGCAACCACTGATCTCAGGAAGCAAATCCTGATTAAATCCCTGACAGCATGGGCTGAGGCCCAAGAGCTAGGCACAGAGGAAGCTCCAGAGGAGGAAGAAAAAGGGGAGGATGCTAACTCTAACCTCTCAGGGGAGGGAAGGCATCTGAACCCAAGTGAGGATGACGAAGAACGGTCCTCAGTAGATACAGTCACTAGGGGCAGACCCAAAGCTAGTGGTAGGAAGGGGGTCCTTTCAGGAGGAGAGAACCCATCCATCAGAGAAAGAGAGCTGGAGGCCCAGCTAGCATACATAGCTTTGGAAGCAGATAAGCTGGCCCTAGAAAAGAAAAAGTGGGCAAACAAAGAAAAAAGAGATGGTGGCAGCGATAAAGAAGCTGAGGTGTCCCTGGGTGGGGTTTTTTCCCCCAGATTACCCAAAGGGGTGGTTCCTGCCTATGTAGAGGGGGATGACATAGATAAGTGGCTGGGGGCCTTTGAGAGGGCCCTCCAGATGAGGAGAGTCAAGCCTCAGTACTGGGGTTCACTTCTTTGGGAGTTAGTTCCCAACTCTGGGAGGGATAGGCTCCTAACCATGAGTGGGGAAGATGCAGACTCATACCCTAGTATGAAGAGTTGCTTGACTAAAAAGTTTGGTCTGACCCCAGAGCAGTATAGGCTCAAGTTTAGGGACACCCAAAAGACAAGCACCCAGTCCTGGGTGGACTTTGTGGACATTTCAGTAAAGGCACTGGAGGGCTGGATACAGGGCAACAGGGTATGTACCTTTGAGGGGCTGTACAATTTGATTATGAGGGAGCACCTTCTAACTAATTGTGTCCAAGAGAAGCTCCGCCAGTATCTAGTTGACTCTAGGTTGACCAACCCCAGAGAGCTGGGGGAGGCAGCAGATGACTGGTTAAGAACTAGGGTTAACCAGAAACCCCCAGGGGGTGATCAGAAAAAGGGAGGACATGGTTCTTCTCAGGGGAAGAACCAGGGGAAAGATGATAAAAAGCCCAAAGAGTCCTCACAAGAGTCCCCAAAAACTTCTCAGGGAGGGGGATCCCCGAGCCAATTCACTTTTAAAGGGAAAGGGTATCAGGGAAAGAATTATGATCCTGCTAAAGCAGGAAGGTTTCAGGAGCTTGCTAAGGCCGGCAAGTGTTTTGATTGTCATCAACCTGGACATAAAAGAGGAGATGCTATCAGCTCCAAGAAGCCCCCCATTGGTGGGCAATCCCAGGGGATTGCTAGTGTAGAGTTGGGGGTGGAAGTTGGCCCAGGGGTGGAATCAGGGTACACAGAGGTCACCTTAGTATCCGTGGGTGGGGTGGACATTGCAACTATGGCCACCTTACCTCCCATCATGGAGAGGTATAGGCAGAGGCCTAAAGTCAATGGGACTGAGGTGGAAGCTCTGAGAGATACAGGAGCCAGTGTGACAATGGTCACAGAGAAGCTGGTTTCTCCAGAGCAGGTCTTACCTGGTGTCTTCCACCAGGTGACTTATGCAGATAGCAGAACCAAACTCCATCCCATGGCCATGGTGAGTCTGGAATGGGGAGGTGTGACTGGCCCTAAAAAGGTAGCTGTAGCTCCTGCCCTCCCAGTAGAGTGTCTGCTGGGAAATGATCTTGAAGCATCTGAATGGTCAGAAGTGGAGAGAAGCGTCCATGCACAGATGCTGGACCTCCCTGAATGGGTGTGTGCTGTGACCAGGTCACAGGCAGCACAACAGGGAAATGCTGGACACTTGGACCCTGGAACAATGGGCCAAGCCTCCAAGAAAAAGAGAAAGGGCACTGGGTCTGGATTGCCAGCCCCAACAAGTACAGAGGGTCAGGAAGAATCCAACCCTGAGGGGGAGGATCTGAACTCTGAGGGAGGGACACTTTCCCTGCAAACTATGCCTGATTTGGCAGAACTGCAAGGGGCAGGTGGGCCCACCAGAGAAGATTTGTGCCAGGGACAAAGAGAGTGTCCCACTCTTGAGGGCCTGAGGCAGACTGCTACCAGGCAAGAACAAGGGGATACCAGTGGGACCCACAAGGTTTACTGGGAGGATGGAGTTCTCTACACTGAGGCAAGGGCCCTCAAACCAGGGGCTACTAGGAGAGTAGTGGTCCCCCAGAAGTATAGAGAATTCCTCCTTACCTTAAGCCATGATATCCCCTTAGCTGGACATTTGGGACAGACCAAGACCTGGAACAGGCTGGTCAACCATTTTTATTGGCCCCAAATGTCAGAAAAAGTCAGGGAGTTTTGCAGCTCCTGTGTCACCTGTCAAGCCAGTGGCAAGACAGGAGGCAAACCAAAGGCTCCCCTGATACCACTGCCAGTGGTTGGGACTCCCTTTGAGCGGGTGGGGATTGACATTGTTGGTCCCCTAGACCCACCAACTGCTTCAGGTAACAGGTACATTGTGGTGGTAGTGGACCATGCCACCAGGTACCCTGAGGCAATACCCCTCCGGACAGTCACTGCTCCCACAGTGGCTAGGGCCCTACTTGGTGTGTTCACCAGAGTGGGATTCCCAAAGGAGGTGGTCTCAGATAGGGGCACAAACTTTATGTCAGCCTATCTGAAAGCCATGTGGGATGGGTGTGGTGTTACTTATAAGTTCACCACCCCCTACCACCCACAGACCAATGGTCTGGTGGAAAGATTTAATAAGACCCTGAAGGGCATGATCATGGGTTTGTCTGACAAACTCAGGAGGAGATGGGATGTCCTCCTCCCTTGCCTGCTGTTTGCCTACAGAGAGGTGCCACAGAAGGGGGTTGGATTCAGCCCCTTTGAGTTACTGTTTGGGCACCCTGTAAGAGGCCCATTGTGCGTGGTGAGAGAGTCTTGGGAAAAGCCTCTCAAAGAATCCAAGGAGAATGTGCTAGATTATGTGCTAGGCCTGCGGTCACGCATGGCTGAGTATATGAAGAAGGCAAGCAGAAACCTGGAAGCCAGCCAGGAGCTCATGAAGCTCTGGCATGATCAAAAGGCTACCATGCCTGAGTATCACCCAGGACAGCTGGTGTGGGTTTTGGAGCCCATGGCTCCTAGGGCACTTCAGGCCAAATGGACTGGGCCCTATCCAATTCTAGAGAAAAAAGATGAGGTCACCTACTTGGTGGACCTTGGCACCCCCAGGAATCCTCACAGGATCCTGCATGTAAACAGGATGAAACCCCACCAGGACAGGGCAGACATGACCATGCTAATGGTCACTGATGAAGGGAAGGAGGAGGAGGGTGAACCTCTGCCAGACCTCCTGTCCTCAAAGGCAAAAGATGGGTCAGTGGAGGGAGTGGTACTCTCTCCCAAATTGACAGATCAGCAACAAAAAGACTGTAAGCAAGTTTTGGGACAGTTTGCTAGTCTGTTCTCCCTGACCCCAGGACTCACCAATTGGTGTGTCCATGATGTTGACACTGGTGACAGCTTGCCTGTCAAGAACAAGCTGTACAGGCTGTCTGACCAGGTCAAGGCCAACATCAAAGCTGAAGTGGCTAAGATGTTGGACCTCAAGGTAATTGAGCCCTCTGATAGTCCTTGGTCCAGTCCAGTGGTACTGGTGCCCAAACCTAATCCCCAATGTGGGAAGAAAGAATTGAGATTCTGTGTGGACTACAGAGGTCTAAACGCAGTCACTAGGACTGATGCTCACCCCATACCTAGAGCTGATGAGCTCATTGACAGGTTGGGGGCTGCCAAATTCCTGAGCACATTTGATCTGACCTCAGGATATTGGCAGATTGCCTTAAGTCCAAGAGCTAAGGAGAGGTCAGCATTTTCCACACCAGAGGGCCACTTTCAGTTCAAGGTGATGCCCTTTGGCATGAAAAATGCTCCTGCCACCTTCCAACGGTTGGTGAACAGAGTCCTATCTGGGTTGGAATCTTTCAGTGCAGCTTATCTGGATGATATAGCTGTATTTAGTTCCACCTGGAGGGACCACCTGGTCCACCTGAAGGAAGTGCTTCAGGCCCTGCTTCAAGCAGGCCTGACTATCAAGGCAAGCAAGTGCCAGATAGGGCAAAGCTCTGTTGTGTACCTGGGCCACCTTGTTGGTGGAGGCCATGTACAACCTCTCCAGCCCAAGATCCAGACTATTCTGGATTGGGAGGCTCCAAAAACCCAGACTCAGGTCAGGGCCTTTCTTGGCCTGACCGGGTACTACAGGAGGTTTGTTCAGAATTTTTGGACCATAGTGGCCCCTCTGACTGAGCTTACTTTCAAGAAACAGCCCAAGAAGGTCATTTGGACCCCAGAGTGTCAGAAAGCTTTTGACACCCTAAAACAGGCTATGTGTTCAGCACCAGTGTTACTGGCCCCTGACTATAGCAAGGAGTTTGTAGTGCAAACAGATGCTTCAGAGGAAGGGATTGGGGCAGCGTTAGCACAAGTTAATGAAGAGGGCCATGATCACCCAGTTGCCTTCATCAGCAGGCGACTACTCCCCAGAGAGAAAAAATGGAGTGCCATTGAGAGGGAGGCCTTTGCTGTGGTCTGGTCCCTGAAGAAGTTGAGGCCTTACTTGTTTGGCACTCACTTCCGTGTACAAACTGACCACAGACCTCTCAGGTGGTTGATGCAGATGAGGGGGGAGAACCCAAAACTGTTAAGGTGGTCCATTTCCCTACAGGGGATGGACTTCACAGTGGAGCACAGACCTGGGACTGCTCATGCCAATGCAGATGGCCTTTCCAGGTTTTTCCACTTAGCTGATGAGGACTACCAGGGTGTAGGTTAGTACCCATCACCTTTCATCTGGGGGGGGCAGTGTAGGAAAGTCCTCCTTTTTTGCCTGATCACCCCCACACTTTTTGGATAGGTACTGGTGGTTACTGACTCTTGGCTGTGCCCTGGGTACTGCTTAACAGTCCCAGGGCCAGTGCTCTGTGTAAAATGGATATGCAAATTAGGCTAATTATAATTGGCTAAGTTAACCTACCTATAAGTCCCTAGTATATGGTAGGGCATGTAGGTTAAGGGACCTCAGCATAGGTGGTGCACACCTAGGTGCACTGCTGAAGTGCCCAGTGTCATTTTAAAAGCAAGCCTGCCTTGCTGGCTGCTTTTAAATTAAAGTTATATGCAAATTCGACTTTGGAATTAAAAGTACTTCCAAAGTCTTAAACTACCTTATTTTTACATATAAGTCACCCCTAAGGTGTGCCCTATGTGCCCCTAGGGCTGGGTGCCATGTAACTATAAGCAGGGACTTTATAAAAATAGATTTATAAGCCCTGGTGAGGTAAAAACAGCCAAATTCGTTTTTCCCTCATTGAAGTAAATGGCCTTCATAGGCTAGAATGGGGAGACTTTATTTTAAATTTTAAAGTCTCTTTAAATGTTGCATACCAAGAATTTGGTGTCAAATTAATTGTTGTAATAAATCCCACAACTTCCAGTTGTTGGATTTAATATAACTTGTTCAGGTAAAAAGTTTAGACTTTACCTAAAAAGTTGCCAATTTCAGCTCTGCATTGTTTTTGCTGCTGTGCTCTGATTGGCCAGCCTGCAGCAGCTTTTGCCAAGCTGCCTTGATGAGGTGTGAAGTGGCCTGGCTTCACACAAAGGAATGTGCTTGGGGGAGAGAATCTCCCCTCAGCAGATGGTGAGGCAGGAAGGGGGAGGGCTGCCAAACTGGTCTTCAAAGGCAGAGAAGGACATCTGGAGCACCCAGCAACACCCCCACATCCTGCAACCCCAGACAACTAGGTGCCCCCTTGATTAGATTAGGAGAGGGCAGGAGAGGGGTGTGTTTATGATTCTTAGCCACACCAGTGGCTGGGCTCAGCCAGATGTAACCTCCAAAAATCAGATTCAGCCGTGTTGGATTTTTAGAGACTGTTGCCTTTTGGGATGGATTTTTGCCACACTTCCCAGGAAGTGGTCATCACAGGGGGACGACCCTGTACCTGATTGGAGGACCAGGACCCCCCTGCTTTTCACCCAGGAGCAAGGATAAAACTGGAAGACCTGCCCCCACACCTCAGATCCCCACCAAATTTCAAGAAGAAAGAACTAAAGGAGAAGAAGGACTGCCCTGCTGGACCCCTGGCCTGCATCTGGAACCTGCACTCAGAAGGACTGCACCAGCTGCACACTTGGGCTTCACCACAAGAAGGACTTTTCCTGGCTTCAACTGGTTCAAGGAGGGACTCCCTGTTTGCTAAAGGTGAAAAATTGCTATCCAGAGTCCCCCTGCACCAACTCCTGAAAAGTGACCAGCTGACCACTGCCCAGTGGCCAAAAAGGAGTTTGCGCCAGGTGCATTCTGGGAGTTGAAGTTCGCACCCCCCAAGGACCATCACAGAACTTCTTGACCCTTGGGGTGAGCTGTGGACCCCAAAAGAACCTTAAAAGAACATCTGGGTGAAGCCCCAGAAGATTGGAAAAGATTTGAAATTTTTTGTAAAAAAGCTCCAGAGAGGGACCGACCCGCCGCGGAAATTCTAGCCGGCTTGCCTCAACCGCGACTCGGCCTGACTTGGTGGTTCGTCCCGGTAAAGAAAAACCTCCGAAAAAGAGACTAAGTCCGAAGGTAAAAAGTTGACCGGGACCTCCCAGCCATCGTATCCGAGAAGGGCTCCACGGACGTCGGATCAAGATCCAGGTTTACCCCGGTCGAAGGATTTTCATCTCGAAAAGACGACTAAGTCCGAAGGTAAAAGTCTCCACCGAGGAAACCCACATCGCGTATCCGGACAAGGGCTCCAGGAGGTCGGATTCAACTGGCAGGTTCGTCCCGGTGAAGAAAAACTTCAAAATAAAGACTAAGTCAGAAGGTAACTTTTTAACCGAGGCCTCCCGCGACCTGTAGCCGAGCAGGGCTCCATCGCGGTCGGCCTGAAAGTTTGACTTTGCCCCGGTCGTGGTGCAACCAGATGACCCGATTGGCGCTTTTTGTTTCTAAGCGCTTGAAAAGTAATCATTCTTTAAAAATTCATATCTCCGGTTCCCTTTATCCGATTTTATTTGTTTTTGTGTCATTTTAAAGATAAAAATATAAACTATTTTTATAAATTGGTTTTGGATTTTTAAACTGTTTCCTGTGTTTTATTTAATTACTGTTTTGTGATATTTGAATGCTTTACACACTGTCTCCTAAGTTAAGCCTTGACGCTCGTTGCCAAGCTACCAAGGGTTGAGCTGGGATTAATTTACTGAGACCTAACTGTACCTAGGTGGAGGTTAGTGGCTTGTTGCTAGGTGTAGGTACCTACCTGCCCTTACCAATAACCCATTTTCCAACAACGCGCAATTCTTTCCTCGTGTATAAATAATGTAAATTATTGTGCGCTACTATTCTAAGACATTTTCTTGGTAGCATTTCAAGTTGACACGTTGCATGATTTATTCCTTGAATCCACATTGTGTGATTTCATGGTGCACAATCCTTTATGGTGTTTAATACTCATATAAAAATCTGCAATGTGCACAATTCACTTCCCAATGTTTTTTTCTGAGATGAACTCAACAATACCAGAGTTCTAGATGTAATGCTGTGTGTTCCTGATATATATTCTTAAAAGGAGATTCATATGGTTGTTTAGAAATTGCTCAGAGTGTTTCCTGATTCTCATGCTAAAGAAAGTACTCAAATCTGAAAGTCCTATTTAACTTTTCCTGTTTCCTCCTCAGGCATTCGGTCATCTAAAGCCTAGTCAGTTTTAGGACTATTTTAGGGTTGTTCATGTTTTTTCGGAAAAGACAAAGCTTAGAGTTGTAGCATGGTACTGATTTCATGAGATATAATTTTGATGTTGTGTTTTAACCTTTTGCTTCCTACAGGTCTCCTTCCCAGCTGTTCCCGTCCTAATCCCCTTTTCCCCACTTGGACTCTCTTAGACTCTGTGATAAATCTAATCAGAGTATTGGAGCTGTCTTGTGGTGGAAGTGTTGGGAACGTGCACAGACCCCGAGGATCTGGTGACTCTGACAGAATAGTGAGCCCATAAATTATTATCCTCCTGGTTTGTGTATGTTCTCAGCATGGCCACACTGGACAAACTAGTCAAGGCTATCACCCAGCTCCAGTCAGAAGTGATATCATCAAAGGATTTGACAAATAGTCTAGCTGAGAGGGTGAGTCAGTTACAGAATAAGGTTGAGAAGAAAGAACAAAGTCCCACAGGTGTGTCTTGGCCACGTACTTCTTCTCAGACTTCTGGAGGTAATCCGACTAACATTTCCCTCAATGTTCCTTCAGCCATTCCTTTAGCTCCCCCAGAACGCTTCTCAGGTGATCCCTTGAAAGCGCAATCTTTTCTGGTTCAAGTGGAACTTCACTTCACCTGCAGACCACATACTTTCTCCGATGCCCAGTCTAAAGTAGCTTTCTTTTTGTCATATCTGTCTGGAGATGCAGCTACCTGGGCTATTCCTCTTGTGCGTAAAAATAGTCCCCTGTTGTACAACTGGAAAAATGTTGTTCGTGAATTTGAGAGAGTTTTCCATCGTAGAACTGTAACACAGTCAGCAGATCGTGAATTATTAGACTTACGCCAAGGGAATCAGGACTTAGGCCCTCATTCCTACTGACCGCCGCCCGCCAGGCGGGAACCGCCATTTGGCCGCTCCGCGGTCAAAAGACCGCTGGGGCCATTCCGACCTTCCCGCTGGGCCAGCGGGCGCTAACAATGTTAGAGCCCGCCGGCCCACCGGGAAGGGGGCCTGCAACATTGAAGCTGGCTCCGAATGGAGCCGGCGGTGTTGCAGGTGTGCGACGGGTGCAGTTGCACCCGTCGCGCTTTTCACTGTCTGCTAGGCAGACAGTGAAAAGCAGGATGGGGCCCTGTTAGGGGGCCCCTGCACTGCCCATGCCAGTGGCATGGGCAGTGCAGGGGCCCCCAGGGGCCCCAGGACACCCGTTACCGCCAGCCTCTTCCTGGCGGTCTAAACCGCCAGAAACAGGCTGGCGGGAAGGGGGTCGGAATCCCCAGGGCAGCGCTGCTTGCAGCGCTGCCCTGGTGGATTCGCCCAGCCGGGGCAAAAACGGCGGGAAACCGCCGGCCCCGGTTTTCCGACCGCGGCTTTACCGCCACGGTTGTAATGGGCTTTGAAGCAACGCCAGCCTGTTGGCGGTGCTTCCGTCATTCTTGCCCTGGCGGTCCAAGACCACCAGGGTCAGAATGACCCCCTTAGTGTCATATTTAGCCAACTTTAATCAGCTGGTCGCTGAGACATCCTGGCCTGAAGAAAAACAAGCGGCCTTGTTTTACAGAGGACTCAAAGAGGAGCTAAAAGACATTTTAGCGCAAATCGACCCACAACCTGCAAACTGTCAAGATTTAATAAACCTTGTCTTGAGGCTTGATCATCGTTTAAATGAACAAAAAGGAATGCGTAGAAAGACTGAAAAACATTCTTGGCATGCTCATGATAATAAAGACTCAAGAGCTCCGAGAGAAAGAACGCCAGAACTAATGGAAATTGGAACCATCAGGAGACCTTTGACCAAAGATGAAAAGGACATACGCTGAAAAAATGGGCAATGTCTCTATTGTGGGCGGAAAGGTCATTTCGCCAAAGATTGTCCAATCAAAACAAAGAGCAAGCGAGGCCTAGTTCAGAAAGTTGCAACCAATGCATCAGTCAAGTCGGAAAATCTAAAGCACCCAAGTTGCAGAGAAGGGTTGCTCTTGGGTGTCACCGTGGATCCTTCACAATCCAAACATCTAAAATTGGAAATAAGAGTTGAGGTCAAGAAAAAGACCTATTTCAAGAAGGTTCTATTCGACTCTGGGGCTACCGGAAACTTTGTTGACGCCCAATTGGTTCGTGCATGGGGGATCCCATGTATTGAAAAGAAGACCCCAGAAACCATCCAGGCAGTTGATGGAAAACTCTTGACTGGAGGTCCGATAACTCTTCAGACTGTCCCCTCGACAATAATTTGTGAAGGTAAAAATTAAAGAAAGAAACATAAAGAGGAACTCATCCTTGACGTGATCCATGCTCCCCAGTAAGGGATCATCCTTGGCTTGCCATGGTTAACTCATCACAATCCAGAGATTATTTGGGCAGAACGAAAGATCGTGTTCTCATCAGTGCTATAAAAGAACATTGTCTCCAAAGGACTCAAGAATCGGAAGTTCGCCATTCTTACATAGCTACCACCTCAGAGAAAGAAGTTCAGTTGCCCAAACAGTATTCGTCTTATGAAGATGTATTTGATGAGAAGGAAGCAGAGAACTTACCTCCTCATAGATCTTATGACTGTCAAATTGATCTAGTCCCAGGGGGGATACTTCTCAACTGTCGTGTGTATGCCCTGTCAGAACATGAAAATCAACATTTACGAAAATACTTGGATCAATTCTTAGAGAATGGTGTCATCCGCCCCTCTAAGTCTCCCACAGCTTCTCCTTTATTTTTTGTTCCAAAAGCGAACGGAGAGCTTCGAACTTGTATCGACTATAGGGGCTTGAATAAAATCACCATCAAGAACAAATATCCTTTGCCTCTAATTCCGGTCTCACTGGAACAAGTAAAGAAAGCAAAAATCTACACGAAGCTTGATCTTCGAGGTGCTTACCATTTGGTCAGAATGAGAGACGGTGACGAATGGAAAACGGCATTCAAAACAAGACATGGCCTTTTTGAATACACCGTCATGCCTTTTGGTCTGTGCAATGCTCCAGCAGCATTTCAATTTTTCTTAAATGACGTTCTTAGAGAGTACCTCGATATCTTTGCCATAGTTTACATTGATAACATTTTGATCTACTCAGACAATGAGAATGAACATATTCAACATGTCAAGAAAATTTTGGCAGCCCTTCGTAAACACCATTTATATTGCAAGCTAACCAAGTGTGAGTTTCATGTTACCACAGTTGAGTTTTTAGGGGTTATCCTTACCCCTCAAGGTATGGTGATGGCAGAAAGGAAAGTAAAAGCCGTATATGAATGGCCCATCCCAAAGATGTTCGTGATGTACAATGTTTCCTGGGTTTTGCACATTTTTACCGGAGGTTCATCAATCATTTCTCCCAGACAGTGGCTCCAATTACTAAGTTATTAAGAAAGAAAGAAAAATGTGTATGGTCCCCAGAAGCAGACCAAGCCTTTTCAACTTTGAAAGAAGCTTTCTCCACTGCCCCAGTCTTGACTCATCCAGATGCGGATCGACCTTTCATAGTGGAAGCTGATGCTTCAGATGTGGTGATAGGAGCAGTCTTGTCACAACGAAACAAAGACACTGGTCAGCTTCATCCTGTAGCTTACATGTCTCGGAAGTTGAACGAAGCCGAACAGAACTATGTCATTGCTGAAAAAGAGCTTCTGGCGATTCGTGACGCCTTTAAAGAATGGAGACATCATTTGTTGGGAGCTAAATATACTGTCACAGTATATACTGATCATCGCAATCTTCAATTTATGAGTTCTGCCAGACTTTTGACTCCTCTGCAATTACGCTGGATGCTGTTTTTTGCCGAGTTTGATTTTGTGGTAACCTTCCGGCCTGGTAAAGATAATCGCAAAGCTGATGCCTTGTCCCGCCAAGAGTCTACCACATTGCCTGCAGTTCAAACCTCCAGAGCTATCATTGCTCCTGACAAGGTCCTATGTATCATAAAAACAGAAGATTTCTTTGAAGACATCCGCAATTCATTCACTGTTGAAAAATGGCAGGCGTGGGCCCAAGCAGATCCGAAAAGATCAATCAAGCAAGGATTACCCTTTCACGATGCTCGTTTGTTCGTGCCCACTACCAAACTTCGCAAGATAGTGTTTCATTGGTTGCATGTTATACCTACAGCAGGTCACCCTGGTACTCCTAAAACTCTTGAATTAATCTAACGCTATTTTTGGTGGCCTACCTTAACAAAGGATGTAAAAACAATGGTAAACAACTGCGAAGTCTGTGCTCGCACTAAAACAAGTCATTCAAAGCCGAAGGGTTGTTACACCCACTCCCAACCCCAAGTCGTCCGTGGGAACACATCTCTTTAGACTTTATTACAGGTCTGCCAGTGGTTCAACAGCATTCAGTAATTCTGGTTGTAGTAGATAGTCTCACGAAATATGGACATTTCATTGCCTGTAAGAAATTACCCACCTCTAGTGAACTGGCAACTATCTTACTGAATAGAGTGGTTTGTTATCATGGACTGCCAAAAGTGATCCTCTCCGATCGGGGATCGCAATTTGCCTCCAACTTCTGGAAGACATGGTGTAAAACACTCCAAGTGACATCTACCCTATCCACTAGCCACCATCCTCAAACAGATGGTCAAACGGAGAGACTAAATCAGACTTTGAAGCAATACCTACGTGCTTACGCTGAAAAAGCACTTAAATCATGGACATCAATGCTCTGGTTAGCTGAGTTAGCCTACAACAACTCCTTCCACACGTCTACTAGTGTTACACCCTTCTTTGGTTTGTTTGGCTATCATCCTGACACCTTGCCCATCACAATTCCTCAAGAAAGTTCTCTCACTCCAGCTGTGTCAGAAATCATTCAACATTTGCATCAAACTCAGAAATCGATTCAACAACATTTAGAAAAAGCCAAAAAAAAATACAAAAAGCATTATGACAAAAAAACATTGTGAGTGACCGCAGTATCAACCTGGTGACAAAGTGTGGCTTTCCACAAAACATATAGACTTCAAGAAGAAGCACATGTTCAACCCCAAATTTATAGGTCCTTACACTGTTCTTCAGCAAATCAATCCTGTGACCTATAAACTACAATTGCCAAAATCATTAAGGATTCATCCAGTGTTCCATACTTCCCTCTTAAAAAAGGCAGTCCAAAAGGTCCACCCTCATCCAGCTCCTGTTCTAGTACAGGGGGAAGAAGAATATGAAGTCAAGAAAGTGTTGGACTCAAAACTGAGAGGACGTAACCTGTGGAACTTAATCTCATAGAAAGGTTATGGCCCTGAAAGTAATTCATGGGTTTCCGCATCTGATGTTCATGCACCAGTACTTGTGAGACGCTTTCATCGTCTCAATCCAGATAAACCAGGCCCTAGAGCGCGCCTGGGAGAGGGGAGTACTGTCAACACCAGGACAGTGCGCGCTCTACGGGCATCTAGAATGCAAAAACCCACCACTCGCAAGATAATGTAATTTATGCATTGTGATGATATGTTATTGTTTAACCTTTTGCATTGCAGAATTCCATCCAAAAGATTAATTTTTAAGGTGCTTATAAATACTGTACATTTGCAATGTATTGCTGCAGACATTCAGATTGTGTTAGGGTGTGGTCCCTCTCCAGGGCCTTCTAGAGACTTTCCCTGCAACATGCCTGGGTTTGGTTCTAGGCTGGGCCAAGACTCTATAAAAGAGAGTCAGCCCAACTTCCAGTGCTCACTATTCAGAGGTCCCGGTGCAGAGCAGCAGCTTCTTCCTGAGCTCCTGTCCCGGCGGCCTATTTGGATTTTCCAGTCTTCTGCACTCATCTCTCATTGGTGATCACTGTTTCCAGGCGGTAAGACGGTGTTTGGACATTTCCCAACACCATAATTGAGAATTTTCATATTCTTGATTTTAATTATTAAATGAATAACAGATTACTTGTGTGCTGCCATTTTTTGACATTTGTATGGTGGTTTGCAAATAGGGAGGACACGCAATTTATTCCATAAAGATTTGACTTCGTTATTACATTGTTGTTCATTGCGCGCTGATATTTCTTGACATTTACATGATGTTTTACGAGTTGGCAAGACGTGCAACTCGTTTCATGAGCATTTAACTTTGTTGTTCATTGCGTGCTACCTTTTCTTGACATTTACATGGTGGCATTCAAATCGGCGAAACACGCGATTCACTTCTCGTGTGTAATTCATGCTGTTCATTGTGCGCTACCATTTTCTGGCATTTACATGGTGGCATTCGAATCGGCAACACACGCTATTCTTTCCTTGAGTGTTTTTTCATGTTATTCATTGTGCGCTACCATTTCTTGGCATTTGCATGGTGGCATTTGAATCGACAAGACGTGCGATTCTTTCCCTGAGAGCTTTTCATGTTGTTCATTGTGCGCTACCATTTCTTGGCATTTGTATGGTGGCATTTGAATCGGCAAGACGTGCAATTCTTTCCTCGTGTATAAATAATGTAAATTACTGTGCGCTACTATTCTAAGACATTTTCTTGGTAGCATTTCAAGTTGACACGTTGCGTGATTTATTCCTTGAATCTACATTGTGTGATTTCATGGTGCACAATCCTTTATGGTGTTTAATACTCATATAAAAATCTGCAATGTGCGCAATTCACTTCCCAATGTTTTTTCTGAGATGAACACAACAATACCAGAGTTCTAGATGTAATGCTGTGTGTTCCTGATATATATTCTTAAAAGGAGATTCATATGGTTGTTTAGAAATTGCTCAGAGTGTTTCCTGATTCTCATGCTAAAGAAAGTACTCAAATCTGAAAGTCCTATTTACCTTTTCCTGTTTCCTCCTCAGGCATTCGGTCATCTAAAGCCTAGTCAGTTTTAGGACTATTTTAGGGTTGTTCATGTTTTTTCGGAAAAAACAAAGCTTAGAGTTGTAGCATGGTACTGATTTCATGAGATATAATTTTGATGTTGTGTTTTAACCTTTTGCTTCCTACACGTCTCCTTCCCAGCTGTTCCTGTCCTAATCCCCTTTTCCCCACTTGGACTCTCTTAGACTCTGTGATAAATCTAATCAGAGTATTGGAGCTGTCTTGTGGTGGAAGTGTTGGGAACGTGCACAGACCCCGAGGATCTGGTGACTCTGACACATGGCGGTGATCCTTCCCATAGACAGCCAATGTACCACACCAACCGCCAGTGTGGTACGAACACTGAACATGGTGGTAGTTACCTACAGGCTGGCAGAAGAAAAAGATCAGCCCACCATATTATGGCATAGCATACCGCCAAGATTTTCGAGGCGGTAGCAATGCCACCAAAAGCGGAAACAAATTATATAAAAGGAGACACTCACCTCCAGGGACAAAGGGAGTCAGCGGTGGCCATGGAATCTGAACTGCAAGTCTTCCCGATGCTGTACCACACCATAGCCATCCTGGAGCACCAACTCCGACGAAGACGACGACGGTGAGTACAGCCGCCTAGCACACAAGGGGGAGAGGGAGGGAGGGGAGAGTGACACACACCCACGCACAACACACATCATACACACACCCATAACCATCTGCAGAGCTGAACAACAGTAAAAGAACCCAGGAGCAAAATAAAGCCAGAACACATGACTCTGTTCCACCCACTGTATTCCAGTAGGATGAAGAGCCCAAATCCAATAGAAAAACATGTACAGGCAGGGCCAATGGCCAGTGCAAAGTCTGGAATGCCCATAGGGCAAAGTCCAAGCCTCAACTTGACTCCTGAGAACAATGGGACTCCACTGTGCAGGGGCATCATGGTGGAAACAGGCCGGCACCTCAGAGGGCAGGGGAGGGTGGGAGTGTGGGGGGGGCTTCTCCTTGGTAGGGGGCTCCTTGGGTTTTGGTTTGGGAAGGGGTTCCTTGGGTTTGGCTTTGGGAGGGGTCTCCTTGGGTTTGGCTTTTGGTTTGGGAGGGGGCAGCACTTTACCCTTCTGTTTAGGGGGCGGAGGAGTGGACTTGGGGCGGGGTTGCCGGAGTCGCACTCATGTGACCCTTAGTGACAGTGAAGTCTTTGGGGGTGGAACAGGGTCAGACTTGGTGCTAGAGGTACTGGGCTGGGACCTTTCTCTTATGGGCAGGACGGGGGGAGGGGGAGGGAAGAGGTCAAAGCAGTAAAGGAAAAGCTTCTTAGGGCCAATGGGGCAGGTTGTGGGAGGAGGGATGGGAGTGGAGATAGAGGGAGTGTTTGTAGGAGGAGGTGTTCTGGACTTGGGTGCAGCTGCATGGACAGTGTACGTGTGTGAGGTGGATGGCTTTTTGGGGTCTGAGTGCGAACGTTTGTGTGTCTTTGGAGGAGGAAGACACAGTGGGGGAGGTCAAACAGGACATGTGGATGGATGTTGTGGTGTCTGTAAGTGAGGTGAGTGTGCTGCATGAGGTGGTGATGGTGAAGGTGGTGGTGGTGACTGTGCATGTGGTATGTGGGATGCATGTCTGGCCTAGCTTCTGTTGTGGTGACTGGGCAAGGCTGTGCAGATGGCAGGTTCAGGGTCTGTTGATGCAGTGCATTCAGGTGTGAGTGCAGATGTGACTGTGAGGGAGGAGAAGAGGGAGACAGTGGATGATGTTGTGTGTGCATCTGTGTGTGGCTGTGTTAGTGCTTGTGGACTGAAGTGTGCTGCCTCTGTTTGTCGCTGCGAGTCTTGTCTGTTGTTTTGTGTGCATGCTTGTCAGAATGTGTGCATGGGATGGGCTTGGGGTGAGGAGACTGGAACTGGGAAGTAGTAGTTGGACGGGGGACGGAAGAAACAGTGACACTGGCTGCAGTCAGGGAGGGGCCAGAGCCTGAAACAATCTATGCAGGGCGGTCAAGCCACCATGAATGCCCTCGAGAAAGGTATTGCATTGCTGCATCTGGGATGCCAGCCCTTGGGTGGCATTCAGTATGGTTGACTGCCTTACAGAGATGGATCTCAGGAGGTCAATAGCCTCCTCACTGAGGGCAGCAGGGCTGGCTGGGGCAGGGCCTGAGGTGCCTGGGGCGAAGGAGACGCCCACCCTCCTGGATGAGCAGGCATGGACAACTTGGTGGGGGGCTACTGGGAGGTGGGTGCTGGTACGGGGGTGGCGGTTGAATCTGTAGTTGGGGCGGTCCCAGAGGGGTCTGCCACCACCAGAGAGCTCCCATCGGAGGAGATATCAGAGTCAGTTAAATCACCTCCTGTACCCCCCGTGGTGGTACCCTTGCCCTCCATCCCACTGGTCCCCTTGGCGTCAGTGGACTATGCCTCCTGGTTCCTGTGGGCTGCAGCTGCCTCACTCGCCGGTGACCCTGCTCCTTCGCCAGATGATGCTAGTGCAAACATGGACAGGATGACAAAAGGAGAGGGGGGAGAAAGAAAGGGAGCGCAAGGTCAATCAAAGCAATAACAGCACAGATGGCATTCACATCAACATCACACACAGGGACTAAGAATGGGCAGAATGGACCACACTGGAATACCATTGGCTAGGTACCACAGCAGGTAGGAGACAGACACTGCCATTTGCACATCAATTGGTACCAACTAAGCCCTGTCTGACATAGAAAGCCTGCTACCTACCCATCTAAAATATGCATTACACCCCAAATACCATAGCTGGACCACGCTGCAGTGTCTAAGCTGGCATATTGGGGCACTCACTAACTAAAACTCTGCACCAAATCCCATGCCAGGCAACATAGGTGGTTGTCACACACACTGTACTCACCCCCTTGTGGCTGCTGTGATGCCCTCAAGCTTCCATCCAGCTCTGGGTAGGCCACCGTCAGTATGCAGGCCATCGGGGGGGTCAGGTTTCGACATGCACCCCTCCCTCGTTGGGAGTCCGTCCCCAGCTGGGCCTCCGCGGTCTTCCGGGCCCAGCATCTCAGGTCCTCCCACTGTTTCTTGCAGTGGATGCTCCACCGGTTATGGACCCCCAGGGTCCGAACGTCCTTGGCGATGGCACGCCACAACCCCTTCTTTTGATGGGCGCTGACCTGCAGAGGAAACACAGACAGAAGGACACCATTAACCATACCATCCAGCCTATCAAAGAAATGGCTCACATACTGCATTTGTCCCTCATCAAGCACACACATGACCCGTACAACTGCACAAACACTGCCACCAGCCATACCTTCCCCAAATTACACTCTGCCAGCACACAGAAATCTCCATGCAGCCGTGTTGCATGCAACGTACCCATGGTGTACTCACCTGTTGGTCTGGGGGCCCATACAACTGCCCATACAGGGGTAGGACCCCATCCACGAGCTGCTCCAACTCCTCCAACGTGAATGCTGGGGCCCTTTCCCCTGTTTCACGAGCCATGGCAGGTTCCAGACACTGGTCACAGCATCACACGCAGTGGAGATGTGGTCCTGTGGAAAGTCAGGAATCAAGTAAAGTAGCAGAAAGAAAATGCCGGTCACGGCCACGTGGTGAATACCGTCACTGCCGGCGTTGATCATCATTGGGTCCTATACTCCATAGAGGCCCATGTTAACTAATGTGGAATTGCACAGCGGTGCAGACCGCCTCCGGCCATGACGCCTAACGCCGGCGGAGTGAGGTCACTTCCACCTGTCCCTGCATACAGGACTGGCGGTTGCATTTTCTACTGCTAGTACACATGTACAGATTTAAAAGTGCATCATTGTTGTCAAATGTACACGCCTAGACAATTCCAGTGTCCAACATACAAACATTCTCTGTGTACACTGATGTAGTGAGTCCATAGTTTATTTTGTTACTCCCTTCTTACTTTTTGCTCCCTTAGGTCCAAACCACTGCAGAGGAATAGGAGGAGGAGGAGTCAAGCAGCCATGTACAGACCCCTTGTGGACTTGACTACACTGGAGGACAGGCACATCATACTCCACTATTGTCTGGACAGGGCCACAATCACAGAGCTGTGTGCACAATTTTAGCCTATTCTGCTACCTGCTATTCGTTGCACCACAGTAATACCCCCACTTGTGCAGGTACTATCAGTGTCCCATTTCCTGACAACTGACTCTTTCCAGGTGACAGTGGGCTTGGCTGCAGGAATGTCACAGCCAATGTTCTCTATTGTGCGTGCAAGGGTTTTGGCTGTCTTGCTCAAGCATGTGAAACTACATTGCATTCCCCAAGGTAGATGAATTGCCCACTGTGAAGCCTGAATTCTATGCAATGGGACACATACCACATGTGATTGGAGCCATTGACGGGATCCATGATGCCTTAGTTCCCCCCCCCCCGGGCCAATGAACAGGTTTACAGGAATAAGAAGAGTTTCCGCTCACTCAATGTCCAGATGGTGTGCCTTGCTGACCAGTACGTCTCCCACATCACTGCCAAGTATCCTGGGTTGGTGCATGATGCCTTTGTCCTGAGGAATAGCAGCGTCCCACAGCTGATGGCACAACTACAGAGGCACAGAGTGTGGCTTATAGGGGAGTTTGAGTCCCCACCCAATCTATGTCAGAGTATGTCTTTAGAAGTCATACCCCATGCCATTGTTTAAGGCTAATGTGTGTCCCTCACTTCTTCCAGGTGATTACAACTACCCTAACCTGTCCTGGCTCTTGACCCCTGTAAGGAATCCTAGAAGAGGGGCTGAGAAGAGGTACAGTGATGCTCATGGCCATAACAGGCAGACTGTTGAAAGGACCTTCGGTCTCCTGAAGGCCAGGTTTGGGTGCCTTCATCTGACAGGTGGATCCCTATGTTACTCCCCTGAGAATGTCTGCAGTATTATTGTTGTGTGTTGCATGTTGCACAATTTGGCCCTCAGATGCCATCTGTCCTATCTATGGAGGGGGGGTGACAATGTACCTGTGGCAGCAGTGGACACTGAGGACAGTGAGGCGGAGGGAGAGGAGGAGGATGTGGACAACAGGACACAAATGATACTGCAATACTTCCACTGACATTCAGGTAAGACTGATGAACTATATATTATACCTTTAAGTTTTGTGCTTTGTGGCTGTAGCATAATGACAAACACTAACTTTGCATCTCACCTGACTCACCTAAGCCTTCCCTTATTGCACATGTTAGTGTGGTTTCAACAGTGTATTGCTGTGATGTGTACAGACTGCTGAGACACATGTAGTATGGATCAACATATCACTGGACATTTGCTCAGGATCATGCAGTTCAATACAGTACAATACATTGTACATTTCCTTCAGATAAAGCACCATTACTCAAATTGTGTCCACGGGTGTTTATTGGAAAAATTGGTAAACTATGCAAAGTGCAATGGAGTGGGGTGATGGTTGAGAATAGTCCAGTGTAGTGGTCCAGTCTGTTTGTTGCACATGTCCAGTGTCCAAGGGGTTATAGGAAGGGGAGCAATGGCAGATCAAAGTGGACAAGGTGACACAGTGGAACAAAAGGGGGACATTCAGGAGAGGCTTATTTCCTGGTGGTGGTCTTGGTCTTGGCAGCTGTCTCTGGTGTCTTTCTGGGTCGCAGGGAACATTTGCAGGGTGGTTCACCTTCTGCAGGGGGGTGGTGCTGGTGGCCCATTGGTCCTGTGGCAGGGCCTCCTGTCCGCTAGCTGCAGCAGATGTGGAGGGTTGCTGGGTGGAGTGGCTAGTGGAAGTGGCCCGCTGGTGTGCTCTGTCCTCCCAAATGGTTTTGACCATATCACCCAGCACCCCTACAATGGAGGCCATGTTGGCATTTATGCCCTGCAAATGCTGCATGACCTCCTGATGGTGTACCCCCTGCAGCCGCTGGTTCTCCTGCATGATGGTGATCACCTGACCCATCCTGTCATGTGATTGTTGGTATGCCCCCACGACATTTGTAACTGCCTCCTGGACAGATGGATCCTGGGGCCTGTCCTCCCCCTGGTGCACAGCTGCCCTCCGAGTGTCCCTGGCCCCTTGTGCCTGTGTCCCCTGAACAGTGTGCCCACTCCCACTGCCACCATGAACCTCATTTTTGTGCCTGTGTGGTATGGACTTGGATCTCTGTACAGGAGGGCACACTACTGATTGACGTGTCCTGCGGACAGAGGTGTGGGGCATTGGCTTGCTGCTGTGGTGTTAGATTCAGAGGAGGGCCTGTAGCAGTGCTCAATTTGTAAATAAAAAGATGCCGGTGCCCAAAGCCGAAATCTTAAACACGCAGCTGCTTCAATTAAATGTGTGAACACGGAATACTGAGCAGCTTAATCCTGGAGCCATCCCAGGCCTCTTTAATCCATATAAAGCCACCCCCTGCCCATTCAGCTCACTCTAGCAGCTTTCTACTTTCTCCCTTTATGACGCTTTTTAGTTTTTCCCTTCCTCCCTCTGTCCCATATGCGTCTTTTGCTCGCAGCAAATGCTTGAGGCAGAAGAATAAGCCATAGCCCTAAAAAATAAGTGACGGTGCTCACCACCAGAAACAACAAGCACAAATTAAGCACTGGCCTGTCGTGGACTGGGTTTGGGATGGGGCAGCTGACTGACCAGTGGTCCCAGATGGCCCAGGGAGTTCATCCAGATCCAGAGCTCCTGAGTTGCTGTCATCACTGGTGGCATCTTCTGGTGGGGAACTGGGTAGCCGTGGCAGCTCCTCCCTGCTGATATTGGCTGGGTTACCTGTGGGGATGTAAGTGATGTGTTATGGTACATGTCAGTGACATATTTAGCATTTCTGGCTTTCCCTATGTGATTGTTGTTGTCCTCCAAACTTTGGTTGTGTATGGTGATGGATTGTGGGATTGTTTGTTCGCCATCCTGTGCATGCATTGGTGGTAGGTGTGCATGCAGAGCTAGGAGGGATGCGCATGCAGTGGGCATGGCATGCAGGGCTTGGCATTTAGGTTTGTTAATTGGGGTGGTGCACTGTGTGGAATGGAGTGGGGTGATGGGAGTCAGGGTGAGGGTTTGAGATGGCATGCAGGCATTGGGGGTGATTGGTGAGTCAACATTTACTACCTGTGTCCAGTCCTCTGGCTACTCCTGTGAGTCCCTCAGGATGCAGGATTGCCAAGACTTGCTCCTCCCACACTGTCAGCTGTGGGAGAAGAGGTAGGGTCGACCACCAGTCCTCTGGATAGTGAGCTGGTGCCTTGCTACAATGGAACACACCTTTCCCTGTAGGTCGTTGCACCTCTTCCTTATGTTGTTCCTTGTGCTTGGATATAGTCCCACGGCGTTCTCCCTGTCCGTGATCCTCCGCCATAGCTCCATCTTCCTGGCAATGGATAACTGCTGGACCTGTGCTCCAAACAGCTGTGGCTCTACCCTGACTATTTCCTCTACCATGACCGGCATAGCCCTTATCGGTGAACCGGGGGTGCCTTTGTGGGGACATGGGTGTTGTGTTGTGTGTGTACGTTGTGCAAAGTGTTATGTGTGAAGTGGTGGGGTGTGTGGTATGTGGTGCGTGACAGATGATTAGGTATCTGTGATATTTGTGTGCAGTTCTCCTTTAGGATTGGCGTATCAAAGTGTAACCGTCTTCTCATGTTTGTAATGGATTGTGGGTGATTTGTGGGTGTGTTTTATTGTGCTGTTGGTGGGTGTGTGGGGTGTGTGTATTTGTGTCAGGTGTGGGTTTTTTTGTTCTGGCCAATGTTATCTTGTTTAGTATTTGGTGGCCATTTCTGCCACGGCGGTGTGCACCTCCAATGGTTTACTGCCATTGAATGTCCACTATGGTGATTCGTGGGCCGTTATTTGGAGGGCGTTGTATTGGTAGCGTAACAGTATGGGTGGTAGTACCCACAGTTTATTACGTTCAGTGAGTCTGGTGGATTTGTGGTTGTGGCTGTTTTCTGTCGGATTTGTATGTATGTGTCATAATCCGGCGGACAGATGTCCGCCTTCGCGGCGGTATGCTGGCGGCAGTCAGCACGCCGGAATTTGGTATTGACTGCCAATGTCATAATGAGGGCCTAAAACTCTTAAATCTTTAAAAAATGATATCTTCATTTGTGTATGTTGGATTTATGTTGTTGAGGTCTTGGTTTACTCAGATAAATATTGGCTATTTTTTAAAACTGGTGTGGAGTCCTTTTGTGTTGTTTTATCTGTGTTACTGTGTGTATGTACAAATACTTTACACATTGCCTCTGAGATAAGCTTCACTGTTTGTGCCAAACTACCAAGGGGGCGAGCAGGGGTTATCTTAGATGTGTGATTCCCTTACCCTGACTAGAGTGAGGGTCCCTACTGGGACAGGGTGTAAACTGATTTCCAACTAGAGGCCTTATTTCTGACATTGATGATCAGCGATGAGGATAGAACTTTCTTTCTTTTTTTTTATTTCTCTTGCCTTTTTTTAGATCTTTGCAACTTTTGAGCATTCTCTTCAAGCATGTCTCAGTCTGGGGAGCTAACAGCAGTTGATGCAGATGCAGTGTTTGAGCAGGAAAAGTTGGAGACATACTCTGTGCCTATGGTCAAACCATTTGTGAGCAGCTCCAGTGCCCAACTAAAGACCTCAACAAAAAGGAGGAGCTGCAAAAGGCCCTGAGGGCTTGGCTGCAAAGGAGGCTTGTAGGCCTGCAGAGGAGGAGGAGAATGTTGTGAAGGGACAGGAGGACAGCCTACAGTATGTGGTGGATAACCAGGACCTGCGTGTTGGGAGGCACTCTCCAGGGCAAGTAGCAGTGTTTCCTCCAGAGGTCTGCTGTAGGAAGTTGGCTCTGTATATACTATTTCAAAGTAAGAAATACTGTGCACAGAGTCCAAGGGTTCCCCTTAGAGGTAAGATAGTGGCAAAAAGAGATAATTCTAATGCTCTACTTTGTGGTAGTGTGGTAGAGTAGTAGACTTATCAGAGGGTAGTGTTAAGCATTTGTTGTACACACACAGGCAATAAATGAGGAACACACACTCAAAGACTTACTCCAGGCCAATATGTTTTTATATTGAAAAATATATGTTCTTAGTTTAGGCCAAGGTAGCCCACCATTTGGGGTTCAAGGCAACCCCAAAGTTACCACACCAGCAGCTCAAGGCCGGTCAGGTGCAGAGGTCAAAGAGGTGCCTAAAAAACATAGGCTTCAATGGAGAACAGGGATGACCCGGTTCCAGTCTGCCAGCAGGTGTACCTGCGTCCTCGGGGGGCAGACCAGGGGGGTTTTGTAGGGCACCGGTGGGGGACACAAGCAGGCACAGAAAGTACACCCTCAGCGGCACAGAGGCGGCCGGGTGCAGTGTGCAAACAGGCGTCGGGTTTTAGATAGAAAGTAACGGAGGGACCCGGGGGTCACTTCAACGATGCAGGCAGGCACGGGGGGGGCTCCTCGGGGTAGCCACCACCTGGGCTAGGCAGAGGGTCACCTGGGGGTCGCTCCTGCACTGGAGTTCAGTTCCTTCAGGTCCTGGGGGCTGTGGGTGCAGTGTTGGTTCCAGGCGTCGGGTCCCTCGTTACAGGCAGTCGTTGTCAGGGGGAGATTCTGGATTTCCTCTGCAGGCGTCGCTGTGGGGGGTCAGGGGGGTCGTCTCTAGTTACTCACGGGCTCGTAGTCGCTGGGGAGTCCTCCCTGAGGTGTTTGTTTTCCGCAGGTCGGGCCGGGGGCGTCGGGTGCAGAGTGGAAAGTCTCACGCTTCCGGCAGGAAACGTGAAGTCTTTCAAGTTGCTTCTTTGTTGCAAATAAGTTGCAGGATTTTGAACAGAGCTGCTGTTCACAGGAGTTTCTTGGTCTTTGGGTGCAGGGCAGTCCTCTGAGGCTTCAGAGGTCGCTGGTCCCTGTTGGATGCACCGCTGTTGCAGTTTTCGTTGAAGTTGGGAGGCAGGCCGGTAGGGCTGCGGCCAAAGCAGTTGTCGTATCCGTCTTCTCTGCAGGGCTTCAGGTTAGCAGTGCTTCTTCTTGTTAAGGTTGCAGGAATCTAGTTTCCTAGGTTCTGGGGTGCCCCTAAATACTGAATTTAGGGGTGTGTTTAGGTCTGGGAGGGCAGTAGCCAATGTCTACTGTCCTTGAGGGTGGCTACACCCTCTTTGTGCCTCCTCCCTGTGGGGAGGGGAACACATCCCTAATCCAATTGGGGGAATCCTCCATCCAAAAGATGGAGGATTTCTAAAAGTAAGAGTCACCTCAGCTCAGGGCTCCTTAGGGGCTGTCCTGACTGGGGGGTGACTCCTCCTTGTTTTTCTCATTATCTCCTCCAGCCTTGCCGCCAAAAGTGGGGGCAGTGGCTGGGGGGGCGGGCATCTCCACTAACTGGGATACCCTGTGGCGCTGTAACAAAAGGGGGGTGCCTTTGAGGCTCACCGCCAGGTGTTACAGTTCCTGCAGGGGGAGGTGAGAAGCACCTCCACCCAGTACAGGCTTTTTTCCTGGCCACAGAGGGACAAAGGCACTCTCCCCATGTGGCCAGCAACATGCCTGGTGTGTGGCAGGCTGGCAGAAACTAGTCAGCCTCCACTGGAAGTCGGGTATGTTTTCACGGGGCATCTCTAAGATGCCCTCTGGGTGTATTTTTCAATAAATTGCACACTGGCATCAGTGTGCATTTATTGTGCTGAGACATTTGATACCAAACTTCCCAGTTTTCAGTGTATCCATTATGGTACGGTGGAGTGCGTGTTTGACAAACTCCAAGACAATATACTCTTATGGCTACCCTGCACTTACAATGTCTAAGGTTTTGCTTAGGCACTGTAGGGGCATAGTGCTCATGCACCTATGCCCTCACCTGTGGTATAGTGCACCCTGCCTTAGGGCTGTACGGCCTGCTAGAGGGGTGACTTACCTATGCCATAGGCAGTGTGAGGTTGACATGGTACTCTGAGGGGAGTGCCATGTCCACTTTGTCGTTTTCTCCCCACCAACACACACAAGCTGTGAAGCAGTGTGCATGTGCTGACTGAGGGGTCCCTAGGGTGGCATAAGACATGCTGCAGCCCTAAGAGACCTTGCCTGGCATCAGGGCCCTTGGTACTAGGGGTACCAGTTACAAGGGACTTACCTGAGTGCCAGGGTCGTGCCAATTGTGGAGACAAAGTTACAGTTTAGGGAAAGAACACTGGTGCTGGGGCCTGGTTAGCAGGGTCCCAGCACACTTTCAAATCATAACTTAGCATCAGCAAAGGCAAAAAGTCAGGGGGTAACCATGCCAAGGAGGCATTTCCATACATCTGCCCCCAGAGGAGCTGAGGGACAGGAGGGAGACCTCGAGGCATCAAATGGAGGTAGAAAACCACAAGCTGCAGCATGAGAGGGAACTTTAGCTGGAGCTGGCAAAGATCAACAGGGAGGCAGAATAAGAGAAACTTGTTATAGAGGAGAGGAACTTGCTTTTGCTTCAGGAGCAGAGATGAAGGATCTGGTTCTGAGGAGCAGGCCCAGCACACACAGATGGTGGCAGTCTTTCATCAGTGCAGTCTGGGAGAAGGGTGCCTCTTCCCAAAAATCTTGGGAAAGTGTACACTAAGGAAGATGACATCTACAAGTGGTTTTAGGGCTATGAGGCAGCACTCCACCTGCAGGGGATCCCTGTGAGAGATTGGGGGGCAGGCCTGTGGAACTACTTTACACCAGGGGGGGAGGGACACCTTGTTGGTGCTAGGGGTCGCTAGTAAGCTCAACAGGATGAAGGATGCCCTCATCACTAGGTGTGGCCTGATACCAGAGATGTATGGGAAGAAGTTCAGGGAGAGTAGAAACTTGATTCGCACACCTGGTTTGGATGTGTGGATTCCTTCTACAGAGCAATGTTTGGTTGGCTGAAGGGCAGTGAGCTGCCAGATTATCAGGGGCTGTGCAATTTGTATGGGAGCACTTGTCTTGTCTGTGTTTTCCAGAGCCGCACCAGCACTTGATTGACAGCAGGCTTACTGTCCCCGGATGCTTCCTCAGGAAGCATCCCGCTGGATGAGTACCAGGGGCCACAAGAAGTTGTATGTGAGAGACTCAGTCAAGGGTAGGCAGGATCCCCAACAGAAGGAGGAGTGGGGGGGCAAGGATAAAAGTAAGGAGTTCTCTAAAGGGCTCCACACTAGTTTCCAGGGTAAAGATTCCAAACCTCCTGTTCAAAAGAAGAAGAGTTGGTTCCTTTCAAGAAAGCCTGCAGGGAAGGAACGCATCAGGTGCTTTGCCTGTAATCAGGAAGGACATTTCAGAGGGAGTCCCAAGTGGACACAGCCCCCCACTGGTGGGCAGTCAGTTGGGGTGGCCAGTGTAGCGCTTGGTGAGCTGTTGGACCCAGTTAGTGGAGGGGAACCAGTTGAGATAATCCTAGTCTCCCTGGCAGAGAGTGAGGTGGTCCAGAGAACCCTCATGCCTGACAATTCTAAAATGTATAGGCAGTGGGGGACCATCAATGGGAAACAGGTGAAGGCTCTTAGAGACACAGGAGCCAGTATGACAACAATCGGCTGTCTTCAGGTGTCCCAAGAGTAGGTAATCCCTAATGTGGTCCACCAGGTTGTATCAGTAAACAACAGTGAGCACCAATGCTTGGTAGCTCAGGTTCCTTTTGAACAGGGAGGGGCCTCAGGTTCCTGGAGAGTAGCTGTTAGTCCATCCATGCCTATTTAATGACCTGGAGCATACTGCCTGGAAAGAGGTGGAGCTCAGGTCACATTTGGAAATGTTGGGATTGCCAGAGTAGGTGTGCATGACCACACGGTCCATAGCCTCCAGAGAGGGTGATCAGAAGGACTTGGAGCCTAAAACTGTGAAACATTTGCCTGCCAGGAGTAGGAGGGGCAAAGGGCACCGGCTCCTGAGATTCCCACGGTCTGGGAGGAGACTGAACCGGAAAGGGACTCTCCGGAACCTACAGGGGAAGAAGTGGCCAAACTGGAGGACCTGCCTAAGCTGACCCATTGGCAGCAGAAAGGAGGCCCAACCAAGGAGGAGTTCTGCGCAGCTCAGAAAACATGCCCTACCCTTGCCAGCCTTCTGAAACAGGTCGAGGCCCAGACAACTGGTGACACCTCTGGATCTCACCTGCTTTAGTGGGACAGTGATTCCTGTATAGTGAGCTTAAGGTTGCTGAGCCAGGGGCAACTCATGTGCTGGTGATACCCTAGTGTTTCAGAGCCTTCCTACTGGATCTGGCTCATGATGTGCCACTGGCAGGTCATTTAAGGCAGGACAAGACCTTTGATAGACTTGTCACCCACTTTTATTGACCCCAAATGAGGAAGGCCTCAGATGGGTTCTGCAGGACCTGTCAGACTTTCCAGGTGAGTGGAAAATGTGGGAAAAGGTACAAGGCTCCTCTTCAACCCTTTCCTGTCGTGAGCACCCCCTTTGAGCAGGTGGGCATTGACAGTGTGCAGCCTCTGGATCCCAAGACAACCATGGGCAACAGGTTTATCCCGGTCTTGGTGAACGATGCCACCAATACGCGGAAGCTATCCCCACTGAGGACTGTGACTGCACCCACAATGGCCAGAGCTCTGATGGGGATCTTTGCCTGTGTAGGTTTCCCCAAGTCAGTGGTAGCTGACCAGGGTACCAATTTCAAGTCGCTGTGCAAGAAGGACATATGGAAGGCATGCAGTGTAACATACAAATTCACCACCCCTTACCATCCCCAGAGCAATGGCTTGGTTGAGAGATCCATCTGTGCTCTGAAGGGCATGATTATGGGTCTATCTGAACCCATTAGGCTTAAGTGGTACGTCTGGTTGCTATGCCTGTAGATTGCTTACAAGGAGGTACCACTGAAGGGGGTTGGCTTAAGCCCTTTGAACTTCTATATAGCCACCCTTGTGAGAGGGCCTCTCAGTTTGGTGACGGAGGGCTGGGAGCAAATTCCCAAGAAGCTGCCCCAGGATGTATTCAATTACATGCTGGCCTTAAGAAACAGACAGACTTCTTCTGGAAACTCACTCCGGAGAATCTGAAAGCTAGCCAGGAGGACATGAAACATTGGTATGATAAGAATACCAATCTGATTGAGTTTCAACCTGACCAGAAGGTCTTGGTATTGGCCCCAGTAGAGCCCCATGGTCTCCAAGACTGGTGGTCTGGGCCATTTGAGGTGAAGGAGGGCAAGAATGATATCACCTACCCAGTGGACATGCAGACTCCTAGGAATCCTTTAAGGGTTCTACACGTAAACCACCTCAAACCGCACTTTGAGTGGTCCGAGTTGACCGTGCTCTTGGTCACAGATGATGGGGTGGAAGAGGAGAGTGAACCTCTCCCTTACCTCCTGTCTGCCAAAGAGCAGGATGGGTCAGTGGAGGGGGTGAGCCTCTCCCCTACTCTGACCCTAGAACAGCAGAGGCACTGTCGCCAGTTACTGCAACAGTTTGCTTCTGTTTTCACTCACCCCTGGGGGTCACCCATTGGTGCACCCTTGACAATAGTGGGGACAGTCTACTCGTCAAGCACAAGTCTTACAGGGTGACTGACAGAGTGAGGAACAGCATCAGGAGGAAGTCTCTAAGATGCTAGAACTAGAGGTGATTGAGCACTCCAACAGCCCTGTGATTCTCGTAATCAAGGCTGCTCCACCTGGTGTCACACCTGATCGGAGTTTCTTTGTTGACTACCGGGGGCTCAGTGCTGTTACGAGGACTGATGCAAACCCCATACCCCGAGCTGATGAGCTCATCACCAGGTTGGGATTGCCAAATTCCTCAGCACGTTTGACCTAAAGTCTGGGTACTGGCAGATTGCCTTAGCTGAGGGGGCCAAAGAGAGGTCAACGTTCCCAACACCAGAGGGGCACTACCAGTTCCAGGTTATGGCCTTTGGATTGAAAAACACCCCTGCCACCTTCCAGAGGCTGGTCAACCAGGTCCTGACTGGATTGGAGGACTTCAGTGCCACCTACTTGGATGACATTGCAGTCCTCAGCTCTAGCTGGCAGGACAGGTTGGGTAGTTCTCCCCACTTTCAGCTGGGGGGGCACATGTTATACCTGTCAGATCTTGGCATTGTTTCCCCTGTACTTTGTGCTTCTGACCTCCTGTTTTTGATCCTTTGCTAAATTTCATTTTTGCTGGCTTTTGGTCTCTGGGCACTTTACCACTCTTGACCAGTGCTAAAGTGCAAGAGCTCTCTCCCCAAATTGTATTGGTGATTGGTTTCTCCCTGATTGGTGTATTTGATTTACTTGTAAGTCTCTAGTAAAGTGCACTATGTGTGCCTAGGGCCTGTAAATCAAATGCTACTAGTGAGCCTGCAACACTGATTGTTCCACCCTCATGAGTAGCTCTGTAAACATGTCTCTAGCTGCCAATGCAGTGTATTTGTATGCAGTTTTGTACTGCCAGATGGAGCTGGCCAGGGTATTTGCTTGCCACGGCTAAATCTTCCCTTTTACTACATGTAAGTCACCCCTAAGGTAAGCCCAAGGCAGTGTATTTAAAAGGTAGGGCATGCACTAGTGTGTTTTACAGGTCCTGATAGTGAAATACTGCTAACTACGGGTTCACTATTGCAAGGCATATCTCTCCCATGGGGTAACATGGGGATGGCATATTATTTTTTAAGTGCAGTTTCCCATTGGGAACATATCGAGATGGGGAGTTTGGCATCCCTGAACTCACAATTTAAAAATACATATTTTGGTAAAATTGTTTTTTAGATTGTAAGTTTGAAAATGCCACTTTTAGAAAGTAGTAATTGTATTGCTTAGCCATTCTGTTGTCTCTGCTGGCAGTGGAATACACTTCAGGGTCAGACTGGCAGTTAGGCTGTTTGTGAATTCACTCTAGACAGTCACACAAACGGAGGTGAGGTGTGTCCTGTATAACCTGATGAGTCTTCCTGGGCTAGAGTGGAGGGGGGAGCTGACACTTGCACCTGAATAGAGCTGTGCCTGTCCTTACTCATAATAGTCTCCAACCCTGTAGAGTGTGACTAGGGCCAGGACAGAGAGAGGCAGGGTTGTGTGCACTACACAGACTTTCCTTTGAAGTTTGTCTAATCCAAAGGCAGGAATTAGTGAAGTATTGGGCTGCTGACACCACAACTTCAGAACACTTCTGGACTGAGGACATTCTGCCATGAAAAATGGATGGGTGCTGTAGGAAGAACTGCCACTCTGCCTGTTGCTTTTCTGTGCTGGCCTGCTGCTTGCTGCTTCTGTCCTGGGAGTGAAAGGACTGGACTTTGCTTTCAACATCCTGCTTTCCAAGGTTCTCCAAGGGCTTGAACTGAGCTTTCCTCCTGTTGTGAAATCTCAGGGACATCAAAGACGTAATCTGCCAGTGCCTGGGCTATTTTGATGAGTGTACTGACCTGCTAAGTTGTGACAAATCGAGACCCTGGGCCCTTAGAAGTAGAAGCTGGTAACGTGAGTGAAAATACACACACTGAGGCCGTTGTGGCACGTGCTGAAAAAAACTAGCAGTGCCCTTGTCGTGCCTGCAAAATTGACACATCATCTGTTTCAGCACAGATCAATTGTTGCCGTGCATCATCCCTGGGCATCATTTTCTTCATCAGCAATCAGCGGACTTTCTCACTTTTTTGAAGAAATAATTTGAAATTAGATTTTTTCACTTTTTGGATGAAAAAAGTTACAATTTTTTTTAAGTCCCCCCTCACTTTTTTGAAGAAGAAATTTAAATTTGGATTTTTTTCCTTTTTGGATGAAAAAAGTTATACTTTTTTTTAAGTCCCTGCTCAGTATGGGACTTTGTCACTTTTTGAAGAAACATTTTGAATTTGAATTTTTTCACTTTTTTGATTAAAAATGTTTTTTTTTTTATGTCCCCACTCTGAATGTGACTTTGTCACTTTTTTGAAGAAAAGAGTTGAAATTGGAATTTGTCACTTTTTTGAAGAAAATAATGAATTAGCACTTTTTCACTTTTTGGATCAAAAACGTTGATCTTTCATCCAAAAAGTCAAAATTTCCCATTCTGACATGGGAGCTGGCAAACTTCTCAACTTTGACAAAAGATGAATTCTTTGGGACTTAGAAAAAATTCAACTTTTGAGAAAAATCTAAAGTTCATTTAAGTCCCCACTCAAAAAGGGACTTTGGTCCTCATTATGACGTAGGTGGTAAATGCCGCCTACCTCCACAGCGACAGCCTCCACAAGACCCTAGCCGTGGCTACCTACCGTAGCCATATTATGACCGTAACCGGAATTCCGCCATAAGGATGGCAGAATTCTGGCTACGGTCATGGCGGCTGACGGCGGTAAGGTGGCGCTGCTACCAGCAGCAATGCCATGCCAGTAGACCGCAACTGACCATATCATGATCCATGATCCGGCCAAGCGGTGTTCTGCTGGCGGATGCTACTGCTAGCTGCAGTGCCATGTCCCGTCTCCTGCCAGAGGACCCCCTGCACACAGGTAAGTCGGGTGCTCCTACAGGGGAGGGGGGAGGGGGTGGGGGGTGTTGTGTGTGTGTGTGGGTGTATGTGTGTATGTTTTTGTGTGCGTGCATACGGGTGTAATACGTTTGTAATGCGTGTGTGCATGAATGGATGTGAGTGTGCATGTATGTCAGTGTGTGTGGATGTGTGTTTACATGGATGTATGCATGCGTGGAAGACTGTAGGAATGCGTGTGTGTCTACGTATGCATGTCTTTGTGTTTGGGTGTGTCTATGTTGAGGGGAGGTCGGAAGGGGGAGGGAGAGGGTGGGGGAAGACTCTGGGGTGGGGCATGGGGGCGGGGGTGACCGCTATCAGTGCCAGAGGAGGAATTCCCTGGCACTGATAGTGCCTACCGCCATGGTTTTCGTGGTGGTAAAAAGGCCCCAGAAACCATGGCGGTAAGCGGGGTCATATTATCATGGGCGGCCTTGTGACAGCCACCGGGCTAGAGACCGAAGTGGCGGTCGGTGTGGTACATTGGTGGTCTGGCTTTTACCAAACCGCCAATGTCATAATATGGCAGTATGTACCGCCAGCCTGTTGGCAGTACTACCGCCACTATAACACCGACCGCCGGGGTCATAATGACCCCCTTTGTCACTTTTTTGATGAAAACATGTGAATTTGTTTTTTTTTACTTTTTGGATGAAAAGAGTTGATTTTTTTTCTAAATCTCCTCTCAGAATGTGACTTTGGGCTTTATTCCACGTTTGGCGTTCTTTTCTGAACACCGCCGCGGTGGCGGCCACCAGAAGACCACCATGTTGGCGGTAATCTGACTGCCATATTACGACTCAGACTTGTGGCTGCTTTTTGGTGGTCTTCACAGTGTGACACCGCCTGGAGACAGGGGGGCAGGAAAGAGCCACCACCATCACCGGCAGGCCGACAGATTCCCACCCACCATATTACGAGCCACAAATCACCACAGCAGTTCTTTCACAGTTGGTGGTGCGAACCGCCTTGCTCAGAACCCACTACTGTCAGAACACAACACCAAATTGGACAGTTCGAATAACCCATACCTGACACACCTACTCACTGCACTGTATAACTCAACTCCACACAACCCACAATCCTTTGCTACAAACTCGATGTTCACAAAACACCGAGAGCAGGCAAATACACTTACATAGCATCATTACAACATAGGCACATATACACATCTCACTGAGCACACACCAATGGAGCTGTGGCAGAGAATATTCAACAGGGTCAACTCAGTAGGCAACCATCCACGCACAACGGAGGACATCAGGAAGAGGTGGAATAACCTTATGGGGGAGGTGCGTTCTATGGCTTCATGAAACAAGATCGCCATGCACAAGACTGGTTGTGGGCCCCCACCTTCTCCCCCACAGTTCACATCATGGGAGGAGAAGGTCTTGGACATTCTGCATCCCGAGGCCCTGATTGGAATACCTGGGGGACTGGACTCTGGTAAGTACTCACAACTTCCATGTCACACTATTGTTGTATCCTGCACGCTTCCTCACAACCCAAATACTCCCTAATTAACTGAATGTCCCACTATACCTACCACCTATCCACCCAAAGGCCATTACCTGCATGCCACGCCTTGCAGGCACAGATGGCATTGGCTAACACTACAACTGTGACTCTCACAATGCACTAGCCTATCTACCTATATACCTGGAATGTGCACATCACTTCACACCCCTTGCATGTATGACTAATGTATTAGTTATACCAACTAGATGGTGCAACTGAAGACTATTACATGGCAATGGCAGCAATGCAATGACACATCACAATGCCAAACAAGGCAAAACACAGCTACAGCACTGTGACAAATCCAATTGGCCACTAATCAAGAACCACCACCCAGAAATTGACCCTCCATGGTATGGAATGTAAGATGGCCGATTCCATGCACATGCACAACATGCACAAACAGTACAATTGACCTTGCCTATACACATACCCTCCTTCCACTGGGACACCATGCAACAATGTCTAGTCATTACCACTAGCAACTAGCAAGCCTGAATAGTCACTAGCTAACAGTGCAGAACAGTCATCTGAACTATCAGACAGTACCAGCACCCATCCACAGAGCCAAAGTTACTAAACCCGAATGACACCAACCAAAATGGATTAGGTACACGTGTCACAAACCACTAACTACCTCCAATGGTTTGTTGTGCAGAATCTGTCATTGTCATTGCTGGGAATCATGTCAAGCTACTGTATGCATATGAAAAAGAAAGAACCAAACATCTTCAACTTTCAACTCCCTCCCTTACTCCTCCCACAGGTAGTCCTGCCAGTGCTACTATGGAGAGGATACCAGAGACTGCCAGTCCTCCTCAGCATGAAGGCCCCAGTGAGGACAACACTCCTGGATGTCAGGATACTGACGGTCTACCTGGCCTATCTGGGACACCCGGTCAGTTTACTACTCCCTGCCTCACCCTGCCCACATCAATCCCCCTACCCTGTGACTTCTATATCAAAGCCAAACCTTCGTCCCCAAGCCTGTGTCCCAAGGACTGTTCAAACTATTGTGTGCCCCACAGTACAGAGACCTAAGTAGACCCCTCACACCCGAGACAATGAAGGTCCTGCAAACTCTGGGAGTGTGCACACGGTGTCAGGGGCACAGGCACATGGTGGCAGGGGGCGTGGGAGGGAAGCTGTGGGGCAGATGATGGGGACCCCAAGGGACCCTACTGGCTAGGAAACCATCTCCCAGGTCCTGGGAGCATACCAACAATCCCAGGACAAGATGGGCCAGATCTTCAGCATGTTGGGGAAAAACCAAAGGCTGCAGAGGGAATACTACCAGGAGGTCATGCAGCAGTGGCAGGCACACAATACCACTATGGCCCCCATTGCAGTGGTGGTGAGGGATATCAATACTACCCTGCATGCTTCCACCACCCACCAGAAGGCTTCTTCCGCTACCAACATAACATCTCAGCCATCCACATCAGGGGCACTTAGTGGAATGGAGGCCCTGCCAGAGGAACCACAGCCCTCAGACACCCTTCTCTCTGTAGCAGAAGTACCCCCCACAAACGTGGTCATCCATCCAGACATCCGGCTGGAGCAGATGCCAATACCCAACCCACTGCCAGGAAGTGAGCCTCACCTGATTTGTCTCCCCTGTGTGCCACTGAGACACCCTGCTGACTATTCAATGACATAAGTCCATCTTCCCATTGGCACATGGACACTGAACCTGTGCAACCAACTGTTGTACCACCTACTCTGATGATTCCATCTACCATGACCTCACTCATCACCTGTTGGACAATGTATGCACCATCATTTTGTTGTCACAAATTCATTATATGCACAGTAAAGTCCATTGGAACACAAC
The DNA here is from genome assembly GCF_031143425.1 of Pleurodeles waltl. Classification (NCBI taxonomy): domain Eukaryota; kingdom Metazoa; phylum Chordata; class Amphibia; order Caudata; family Salamandridae; genus Pleurodeles; species Pleurodeles waltl. The sequence goes on along the minus strand of NC_090447.1, from coordinate 505,307,608 downwards.
AACTATAAATGTGTCTTCATTAAAACATCAACAAATGTAATGATTGCAAAATGTGATCTGGTCATGCCCCCCTACATCTAACAGGCAGTGTAAAGGACAGCAGAGGGAGGCATCCTCAGCAGGAGATACTCTTTACACAAGAGTAAAGTCAGTATTCCAACCTGCAAAAAGACAATGACAGATAGTACCATCAGGATGGAAGGCATGGAGCCACACAAAGCGCATATGCAGCTCATAGATATCATGTCCAGTGTAGAATACCTCCTAAGCAAGGGCCCCCAGTGATTACCTATACACCCCCAGTCACTGGATATTCATAAAAAATCACTTTAGCTGCCATCTGTCATGTACACCCTCAATCCTCAAATAATTTAGCAATGGCTAATGGCTATGAATGCCTCAAGCCATAGGTAGCAGAGGCACATATTGCAATACCACAGTCAGTGGGTAGAATTAAATGAGAAAAGGTGATTGCAGCAAACAAAACTCAGTAGTGGTCTGTACAGTGGAGATGTGAATATAGGAAACTGCTTTGAGTTAATTCGTAGGAGTTGGGACACTTTTACTGTGCACCCTACATTGAATCAGTCAGTGTCCCCAATACCCACATAGAGATAGGACCAGATCCCCCCCCCCACTGATGAGTCAACTCAGGAGGACTATTATCAGCAATTCAATTGGATATACAAGGCTTGAAAACCCACACTCACCATACTTGTATGTCACTGGAAGTACTGATTGATGAGCTCAGTCCTAGAGTCAGCTGCACCTTCCTCCTCTGCCTCCTGATCACTTGCCATGTCAGCATTACCAGTCACTGGTCCAGCTGCCTCACCTTCATCACCTAGCAATGGTATCTGATCAGAACATGTCGTAATTGCACACACCTAACAGTGTAGGACATGCGTAGCACTGCTGACACATACTATTATGGGCATGCTGAAACCGCTTGGACACCATCCTTGCAGCACATTGCTGAACCTGTAAGTCGTATGGGACACATATCACATGTGTAATGTACCATATGTGGCACATTGAGCTGTCCTACACTGATCAATGGAAGAGGAATAGGATATACCAATATAGTGCCACCGCCTATGTGCCTCCGAGTATTTAAACATGCCCATCATCAGATATACTGCCACATCATGCCACTGTGTCATGCATATCACATGTCCTTGCACTACCATGATGGTACAACATAAGCTTACTCCCCCATTTTGGTAAATATGTGTATGGAACACTTATTTAGGCACATCAAAGCATGATATGTGCACAAAATGTCAGCTGCCTGTCCTGATGCACTGGACAGTTGGAAGTCACCAAAGTCCGCTGGCAAGTGTCGTCATGGCGGTTGTCCGTCGCAACCGCCGTGCAACATTGCTACCTATGGCGGACTGGGGCCAATGGCGATGACCGCTGGCAGTGATGGTACTGTACGTGGCGACCGTGATTACCATTTTCTGCAGCCTTGCTCACTTGACTCCTGACACTGTTGCTAGCAAGACCTCCACTAACTGAGCTGCTGTGTACTGTCTCTGGGAGCAAACATGCAGCGTCCTGCAGGTGATAGGGCCCCAGCCTTTACCCAGAAGAGCTGTAGAAGCTTGTTTAAGGGGTCCTAACCCTGTATGAACAGCTGTATGGGGCACTGGAGGAGCAGGTGAGCCCAATGCCATAGTCATGTGTAATACGGGTGCGTGTGACGGTGAATGGGGTAAGTGTACTAGTGAGGGAGTACATGCATGCAGAGGGCATGAAGTGAAGGTGTGTGAGCCGAGAGGATGGGTATGTGTGAGCACTTGCTGAGTCAGATGTGTACAGGCCACTGCTGTTGGTATGGTGCCAGTGTACATTACTTTCTCCTTTTGTCTGTGTCATCCGTGTAGGTAAACACCCATCAGAAAAAAAGAATCTGGTGTGTCATCACCAAGCAAGTGTGGACCCTGGGGGTCTACAGCCAGCGGAGCACCTATTGTCTCAAGCGGTGGGAGGACCTAAGATGCTGGGCCCAGGAGACTGCAGTGATGTCCTCCTAATGAGGGAGGGGTGCCCGTCGGGCTCTACCCCCCCCAATGACCCGCATTTTGGCAGTGGCCTACCCTGAGGTGGATGGGCATTTGAGGGCTGCACAGCAGCCAGAAGGGGGTGAGTACTGACTGTATCCTGGGACTTGGCTCGCGTTGTATGGGATTAGTTGCCTCACTGTAACATATGTGACAATGTAGTCAATGAAACATCAATGTAGACTACTGGGAATGGATAGTAACCAGCCGGGCTGAGTATACGTTGTAGATGTGTTTTCATGGTTTACTGTCAATGGATGTACATCTCCTGTATCAAGACATCTCCGTGTCTGGATTATGGAGATGGTCTAATGACATTGGCACATGTGTGACTCCATCCTGCCTATACAATGGATGTGATCTTGTGTATCACCCTAACCACTGAGTATGAGCTGCTCCATCCATCCGCATGTGTGGCTCTAAGGTGTCAGTCCACTCCCATCTGTTTAGCAGACCTATATATGCAACTGTGTGACTCTCATATTATCACAGGGACTATATACATCAAGTACTGGTATTGGTATTGACTGAATGTGAGGCAGCCATTACATTTCCACCATAGATATGATCTGTATAGGACTGGACTAATGGTTTGATAGTTGTATACCCATATATTGGTCATCTGCTGACTATAGGTTATGTGAAGGTTACTAAATTAGTATGCAAATACATGTACAAATGATTAGGTCTGATTACAAACATCATTAATTTCTAAGTGCTAGACTTGTGGGATTGAAGCCTTGAACCCAATGGAATAGTACTAGAGGTGGTAATTGCCTTGGCAGTCCTCTCATTGTCTCATTGTCAATATGTTATGTATATGCCATGTGTGCCAATGCCCTAGCAATTAGAGTGTAACATAGATTATTTACTGTCTACATCATGTCTCAGTGGTTACTTGGGGACACATCTGATGGATTGGAACAATGGCTGCTACCCTTGGCTTTGCTGAAGTGGCAGATTAGGACAGGCTTGGATATTGTATGATTTATGAGATGTTGATGTATATCAAATGTTGTATTTACTCTCCTGAGGTTGCCCTACGTAGTAGTATGTTGTCAGTGCAAAACAGTGGTGTTGGTCCATGTGTGCATAATGCTTACAAGTATTTACCGTCTGAGATGTGTGTTTTCTGGACTTAGGTACAAGTATTCACAAATCTGGAATGGTGTGTGTGAGGGTGGTGTTATCATGTTGTGAAGTCCTACTGGTAACACTGCATGTGTGGTAGTATTGTATGTGGACCATAATATAATATGAGTGTTCCTCAAGTACATCAGTTGTAACACTGCACTCAGTGATTGAGAATTGATGTGTAATATGTACAATATGGGCCCTTGTAGATGTACTTAGCTGTATGATTAGTTGTGATTTATGTGTTTGGTGTCTGCAGTTTTCCTCTGTGAGACATCAGATGTCACCTGTAGGGGTGTCTAGCTTGTAGTGGCTAAATCAGTCATGATATCTATATGTTAGGTCAGCCACGTAATGTGAAAGGCATATGCTGCGTGGTGTGTGAGTGGAGTAGTCTTCACTGTAATGGATATTTTACAAAGGACATGGACTGATCAGCTGTTGTACCTGTAGAGCCCTGGTGTGTTTTATTCAGTCAGCTGCTCTTCCAATGGGCAATAGGGTTATGGAGTGGTATAATTTGAAATGAGGGATTCATTTGTACTTCATCCAGGGCGTGATGTGCATGCAAACATGGCTTTGGTGGAGATCATATGACTCCAGTCGTGCTGACCTACTTGGATATGGATGTAGGTGTGTGGGTTGGCATACAGGGTTGGGTAGTAGTGACATGTTGAGACATGTAGGAAATTTGTATTGGCACCTGAGATAACCTAGCTAGGATATGTGTGTTTGTGAGGTGTATATTAACCCTTTCTTGTCCTATCTCTCTCCCTCCCTCTTTCTCTCTATTTGTGTGCATCAATATTGGCAGGCAAAGGAGAAGGGGCACAGGTGAATGGGGATGCTGCAGGCCAAGGGACCGAGGGTGCTGCTACCAGCGACAAAGCGGGACAGAGTGTCAAGGACTGCGAGGGGAGTGCCACGGGGGAGACCAGATCTTCCCTGTCATCTTCAGAATCCTCCTCCAGTAGACACTCCCTGGTGGTGGCGGACCCATCTGGGACCAACCCAGCACCATCTTTGTGCACCTCCCCCATTACTACCACCACCCTCCCTGTCACTCCCCACCCAGTTGCCCATGCCCGCTCACCTAAGAAGGTGGGCTTCTCCTTTGCTGCAGGCACCTCTGCTCCTGTCCCAGTCAACCCTGCTGCTCTCAGCGAGAGGGCTATTGACCTCCTGAGGTCCATCTCTGTGGGTCAGTTGACCATTTTGAATGCCATCCAGGGACTGGCAGCTCAAGTCCAGCAGAGCAATGCGTTCCTGGAGGGCATTCACGGTCCACTGGCTGGTCCACAGTGATTCTTTCAGGCTCTGGCCTCCTCACTGATGGCAGCCAATCACCCTGTGTCTACCATCCCCCCTCCACCTACCTCTTCCCAATCCCAAACCCTTCTTCCCAAACCCAGTCAAAGTACACAGGCATACAAGCAATCATCCACCTCAAAATCCAAAGGTACCACAGACAAACACAAGCACCACAAGACCCACCACTGGCATGCACACAAACAACACCAACCTGCAGACACACCAACACTCACCACCTGCACAGACTCCCTCGGAACGGCTCAGAATGAGATTGGACTATGAAAAAAAATCAACTTTTGAAAAATGTCTAAAGTGAATCTAAGTCCTTACTCAGAATGGGACTTTGTCACTTTTTGGAGAAAAAAAATTGAATTTAGTTTTTTTCACTTTTTGGATGAAAAAAGTTGCAATTTTTTCTAAATGTCCATTCAGAATGGGACGTTCTCACTTTTGGAACGAAAAAAGTTGAAATGGGTTTGTCTCACTTTTTTGATGAAAAAAGTTGAAATTCTTTTCAAGTCCCCTCTCTGAATGGGACTTTGTCACTTTTTGGAAGAAAGACGTTCCATGAAGTTGGATTTTGGCCGTTTTTGGATGAAAAAAGTAGACAATTTTTTTAGGTCCCACTCAGGATGGGGTTTGTCCCTTATTTGAAGAAAAAAAAGTAATTTTGATTTTTTAACTTTTTAGATGAAAAAAGTTGAAATATTTTCTAAGTCCCCACTGAAAAAGCGACTTTGTCACTTAAAAAAAAAAAAAAAAAAAGTGACATTGGAGTTTGAGTGGGGAGGTAGAAATAATTTCAACTTTTTTCATCCACAAAGTGACAAACTCCAATGTCACTTTTTTTTTTTTTTAAAGTGACAAAGTCCCTTTCTCAGTGGGGACTTAGAAAATATTTCAACTTTTTTCTTCTAAAAAGTGAAAAAGTGCAAATTCATATTTTGGTTTTAAAAAATTAGCAAAGTCCCACTCTGAATGGGGATGTAGAAAAAATGTCAACTTTTTTCATCCAAAAAGTGACAGACTGGGACTTTGTTACTTTTTTTAAAAAAAAAATATGAATTTGCACTTTTTCACTTTTTGGATCAGAAAAGTTGATCTTTCATCCAAAAAAGTCAAAATTTCCCATTCTGACATGGGAGACTGCAAACATCTCAACTTTGACAAAAGGTGAATTCTTTTTTAAGGTCCCTTCTCAGAATGAGATGGGACATAGATGAACTTTCGACTTTTTTCAAAAGTTGAATTTTTTTCTAAGTCCACACTGAGAAAGGGACTTTGTCACAGTTTTGAAGAAAAAAATGTGAATTTGGATTTTTTCACTTTTTTGATTAAAAAAGTTGAAATCTGTTTTAAGCCCCCACTCTGATGGAACTTTGTCATTTGTTTGACAAAAAAAAATAATTTGGACTTTTTCACTTTCTGGATGAACAAAATTAAAAAATGTCAAGGTCCCCACTCAGAATGGGACTTTGTCACTTTTCTGAAGAAAACAATGAATTTCCACTTTTGAGATCAAAAAAGTTGATATTTTATCCAAAAAGTCAAAATTGTCCAGTCTGACATGGGAGCCCGCAGACATCTCCACTTTGACAAAAGGTGAATTCTTTTTTAAGTCCCTTCTCAGCATGAGATGGAACTTAGGAAAAATACAACTTTTGAAAAAAGACAAACGTTTATCTAATTCTGCACTCACAAGGGGAATTTGTCACTTTTTAGGAATATTTTGAATTTGGATTTTTTAACTTTTGGGATGAAAAAAGTTGCTATTTTTTCCAAATCTCAATTCACAATGGGATTTTGTCACTTTTTTAAAGAAAGAATTGAAATTGGACTTTGTCAATTTTTTGAGGAAGCAATTTGAATTGGGATCTTTTCACTTTTTGCCTTAAAAAAGTTGAACTTTATTCAAAATCCCGACTCAGAATGGGATATGTCACTTTTTAGAAAAAAAAATAATTTGCATTTTTTTCACTTTTTGGATGAAAAATGTTGAAATTGTTTCGAAGTTCCCACTCAGAAGACTGTCGCTTTTTTTTTTTTACAAAAAATGATGAATTTGGACTTTTTCCACTTTTTGGATGAATAAAGTTGAAATTGTTTTTAAGTCCCCACTCAAAATGGGACTTTGTCTCTCTTTTTAAGAAAACTATGAATTTGCACTTTTCACTAAGTTGATCTTTTCATCCAGTCAAATTGTATCATTCTGACATTGGAACCGGCAATCATGTCAACTTAGACAAAAGTTGAATTCTTCTCTAACTCCCATCTCAGAATGAGATGAGGCTTAGGAAAAAATTCAACTTTTGAAAAAAGTAAAAAGTTCCTCCAAGTCCCCAATCAGAATGGGAATTTGTCACTTTTTGGGAGAAAAAAAATTAATTTGTATTTTTTCTCTTTTTGGATGAAAAAAGTTGAAATGTTTTTTAACTCCCTACTCAAAATGGGACGTTGTCACTGTTTTATGAAAAATGAAGAATTTTGACTTTTCCACTCTTTTAATAAAAAAGATTACATTTTTTCAAAGTCCCCACACAGAATTGGACTTTGTCACTTTCGTTGACCAAAATGACGACTTTGCAGTTTTTTCACTTTTGAGATGAAAAATGTTGACTTTTTTTTTAAGTCCTCACTCAAAATGGGACTTTGTCACTTTTCTGAACAAAACTATGAATTTGCACTTTTTCACTAAGTTGCTCTTTCCATCCAAACAGTCAAAATGTCTCATTGTGACATGGGAACCGGCAAACAAGTCATCTTAGAAAATAATTCAACTTTTTTTCTAAGTCCCATCTCATTCTGAGATGGGACTTACAAAAAAATTCCAACCTTTGAAAAAAGTCAAAAGTTCTTCCTTGTCCCGAATTAGAATGGGAACTTGTCACTTTTTTGGAAAAAAAATGATTAATTTGCACTTTTTCATTTTTTGGATGAAAAAAGTTGAAATTTTTTCTAAGTTCCCATTCAGAATGGGACATGGTCACTTTTTTTGACAAAAATTGTGAATTTTCACTTTTTCACTTTTTAAGTGAAAAAAGTTGAAATGTTTTCTAAGTCCCCACTCAAAACTCGACTTTGTCACTTTTTCTCAAAAATGATGAATTTGCACGTTTTCACTTTATGGTTGAAAAAAATTGAAATTTTTCCAAGTTCCAATTCAGAATGGGACTTTGTCACTTTTTTGACAAAAATGATGAACTTTCACTTTTTCACTTTTTAGGTGAAAAAAGTTGAAATTTTTTCTAAGTCCCCACTCAAAATTCAGCTTTGTCACTTTTTTGCCAAAAATGATGAATTTTGACGTTTTCACTTTTTGAATGAAAAAAGTTGAAATTATTTTCAAGTTCCGACTCAGAATGGGACTTTGTCACTTTTCTGAAAAAAGTGATACATTTGCAATTTTTCACTTTTTATGTGAAAAAATGTGATATTTTTTCTAAGTCCCCACTCAAAGCTCGAGTTTGTCACTTTTTCACAAAAATGATGAATTTGCACTTTTTCACTTTTTGGATGCAAAAAGTTGTTTTATTTTCCTAAGTCCCCAATCAGAATGGGACTTTGCCACTTTTTAAAGAAAACTATGAATTTAAACGTTTTCAATAAGTTGATCATTTCATCCAAAAAGTCATAATGTCCCATTCTGACATGCAAACAAGTCAACTTAGACAAAAGTTAAATTATTTTCTAAGTCCCATCTCACAATGAGATGGGACTTAGAAAAGAATTCAACTTTTGGAAAGTCAAACAGACTTCCAAATCCCCACTAAGAATGGGAATTTGTCACTTTTTTGGAGAAAGAAATTGAATTTGGATTGTTTTCAATATTGGGGAAAAATTTGATTTTTTTTCTAAGTTCCCACTCAAAATTGGACTTTGTCACTGTTTTGCTAAAAATGATGAATTTGCACTTTTTCACTTTTTGGATGAAAAAAGTTGAAATTTTTTCCAAGTCCCCAATCAAAACTCGACTTTGTCACTTTTTCTCAAAAATGATGAATTTGCACTTTTTCACTTTATGGATGAAAAAAGTTGTATTTTTTCTAAGTTCCTATTCAGAATGGGACTTTGTCACTTTTTTGACAAAAATGATGAACTTTCACTTTTTCACTTTTTAGGTGAAAAAAGTTGACATGTTTTCTAAGTCCCCACTCAAAATTCAACTTTGTCACTTTTTTGCCAAAGATGATGAATTTGGACTTTTTCACCTTTAGGATGAAAAAGTTGACATTTTTTTCAAGTTCCGTCTCAGAATGGGACTTTGTCACATTTTTGAAAAAAAAGATGAATTTGCACTTTTTCACTTTTTATGTGAAAAAATGTGAAATTTTTTCTAAGTCCCCACTCAAAGCTTGACTTTGTCACTTTTTCTCAAAAATGATGAATTTGCACTTTTTGGATGCAAAAAGTTGATTTTTTTTCTAAGTCCCCAATCAGAATGGGACTTTGCCACTTTTTGAAGAAAACTGTGAATTTAAACGTTTTCAATAAGTTGATCATTTCATCCAAAAAGTCATAATGTCCCATTCTGATATGGAAACCAGCAAACAAGTCAACTTAGACAAATTTTAAATTCTTTTCCAAGTCCCAGCTCAGAATGAGATGGGACTTAGAAAAGAATTCAACTTTTGGAGAAAGACAAACAGATTTCCAAATCCCCACTAAGAATGGGAATTTGTCCCTTTTTTTGAGAAATAAATTGAATTTGGATTATTTTCACTATTGGGTGAAAAATGTGAATGTTTTTCTCAGTTCCCACTCAAAATTGGACTTTGTCGCTTTTTTGCTAAAAATGATGAATTTGCACTTTTTCACTTTTTGGATGAAAAAAGCTGAAATTTTTTCTAAGTCCACACTCAAAACTCAACTTTGTCACTTTTTTGCAAAAATTTTGAATGTGCAATTTTTCACTTTTTAGATGAAAAAAGTTGAAATTTTTTCTAAGTTCCTATTCATTATGGGACTTTGTCACTTTTTGAAGAACACTATGAATTTAAACCTTTTTCAATAAGTTGATCATTTCATCCAAAAAGTTACAATGTCCCATTCTGACATGGAAACCGGCAAACAAGTCAAATTAGACAAAAGTTGAATTATTTTCTAAGTCCCATCTCAGAATGAGATGGGACTTAGAAAAGAATTCAACTGTTGGAAAAAGTCAAACAGTCTTCCAAATCTCCACTAAGAATGGGAATTTGTCACTTTTTTGGAGAAATAAATAAATTGAATTTGGATTTTTTTCACTTTTGGATGAAAAAAGTTGAATTTTTTTCTCAGTCCCCACTCAAAATTTGACTTCGTCACTTTTTCTCCAAAAATGATGAATTTGCACTTTTTTCACTTTTTGGCTGAAAAAAGTTGAAATTTTTTCTAAGTTCCCATTCAGAATGGGACTTTGTCACTTTTTTGACAAAAATTATGAATTTGCACTTTTTCACCTCTTATGTGAAAAAAGTTGAAATTTTTTCTAAGTTCCCACTCAAAATTCAACTTTGTCACTTTTTTGCCAAAAATTATGAATTTGCACTTCTTTACTTTTTGGATGGAAAAAGTTGAAATTTTTTCTAAGTCCCCACTCAGAATGGGACTTTGTCCCTTTTTGAAGAAAACTATGAATTTAAACTTTTTCAATAAGTTGATATTTTCATCCAAAAAGTCATAATGTCCCATTCTGACATGGAAACCGGCAAACAAGTCAACTTAGACAAAAGTTGAATTCTTTTCTAAGTCCCACATCAGAATGAGATGGGACTTATAAAAGAATTCAACTTTTGGAGAAAGGCATGCAGACTTCCAAATCCCCACTAAGAATGGGAATTTGTCACTTTTTTGGAGAAAGAAATTGTATTTGGATTTTTTTCACTTTTGGATGAAGAAAGTTGAAATTGCTTCCAAGTCCCCACTCAAAATTCAACTTTGTCACTTTTTTGCCAAAAACAATGAATTTGCACTTTTTCACTTTTTGGATGAAAAAAATTGAAATTTTTTCAAAGTTCCCATTCAGAATGGGACTTTGTCACTTTTTTTTACAAAAATGATAAATTTGAACTTTTTCACCTTTTATGTGAAAAAGTTGAATTTTTTTCTATGTTCTCACTCAAAATTCAACTTTGCCACTTTTTTGCCAAAAAGTATGAATTTGTACTTTTTTACTTTTTGGATGGAAAAAGTTGAATTCTTTTTTAAGTCCCTACTCAGAATGGGACTTTGTCAATTTTTGACAAAAATGATGAATTTGCACTTTTTCACTTTTTATGTGAAAAAAGTTGAAATTTTTTCTAAGTCCCCACTCAAAATTCAACTTTGTCACTTTTTTGCCAAAAATTATGAATTTGCACTTTTTCACTCTTTGGATACAAAAAGTTGAAATTTTTTCTAAGTCCCCAATCACAATGGGACTTTGTCACTTTTTTGCTAAAAATGATGAATTTGCACTTTTTCACTTTTTAGGTGAAAAAAGTTGAAATTTTTTCTAAGTTCCCACTCAAAATTCAACTTTGTCACTTTTTTGCCAAAAATGCTGAATTTGCACTTTTTCACTTTTTAGATGCAAAAAGTTGAAATTTTTCCTAAGTCCCCACTCAGAATGGGACTTTGTCACTTTTTGAAGAAAACTATGAATTTAAACTTTTTCAATAAGTTGATCATTTCATCCAAAAAGTTACAATGTCCCATTCTGACATGTAAACCGGCAAACAAGTCAACTTAGACAAAAGTTGAATTCTTTTCTAAGTCCGATCTCAGAATGAGATCGGACTTAGAAAATAATTCAACTGTTGGAAAAAGTCAAACAGTCTTCCAAATTCCCACTAAGAATGGGAATTTGTCACTTTTTTGGAGAAATAAATAAATTGAATTTGGATTTTTTTCACTTTTGAATGAAAAAAGTTGAATTTTTTTCCAAGTCCCCACTCAAAATTCGACTTTGTCATTTTTTCTCCAAAAATGATGAATTTGCACTTTTTCACTTTTTGGATGAAGAAAGTTAAAAAAATTTCAAAGTTCCCATTCAGAATGGGACTTTGTCACTTTTTTTACAAAAAAGATGAATTTGCACTTTTTCACCTTTTACGTGAAAAAAGGTGAATTTTTTTCTATGTTCTCACTCAAAATTGAACTTTGTCACTTTTTTGCCAAAAAGTATGAATTTGCACTTTTTTAATTTTTGGATGGAAAACAGTTGAAAATTTTTCTAAGTCCCTACTCAGAATGGGACTTTGTCAGTTTTTGACAAAAATGATGAATTTGCACTTTTTTACTTTTTATGTGAAAAAGTTGAAATTTTTTCTAAGTCCCCACTCAAAAATCGACTTTGTCACTTTTTCTCAAAAATGATGAATTTGCACTTTTTCACTTTATGGATGAAAAAAGTTGTAATTTTTCTAAGTTCCTATTCAGAATGGGACTTTGTCACTTTTTTGACAAAAATTATGAACTTTCACTTTTTCACTTTTTAGGAGAAAAAAGTTGAAATTTGTTCTAAGTCCCCACTCAAAATTCTACTTTGTCACTTTTTTGCCAAAAACGATGAATTTGGACTTTTTCACCTTTTGGATGAAAAAAGTTGAAATTTTCTTCAAGTTCCGACTCAGAATGGGACTTTGTCACTTTTTTGAAAAAAATGATGAAGTTGAACTTTTTCACTTTTTATATGAAAAAATTTGAACTTTTTTCTAAGTCCCCACTCAAAGCTCGACTTTGTCACTTTTTCTCAAAAATCATGAATTTGCACTTTTTCACTTTTTATGTGAAAAAAGTTGAAATTTTTTCTAAGTTCCCACTCAAAACTCAACTTTGTCACTTTTTTGCCAAAAATGCTGAATTTGCACTTTTTCACTTTTTGGATGCAAAAAGTTGAATTTTTTTCAAAGTCCCCACTCAGAATGGGACTTTGTCACTTTTTGAAGAAAACTATGAATTTAAACTTTTTCAATAAGTTGATCATTTCATCCAAAAAGTCATAATGTCCCATTCTGAGATGGAAACCAGCAAACAAGTCAACTTTAGACAAAAGTTGAATTCTTTTCTAACTCCCATCTCAGAATGAGATGGGACTTAGAAAATAATTCAACTTTTGGAAAAAGTCAATCAGTCTTCCAAATCCCCACTAAGAATGGGAATTTGTCACTTTTTTGGAGAACGAAATTGTATTTGGATTTTTTTTCACTTTTGGATGAAGAAAATTGAAATTGTTTCTAAGACCCCACTCAAAATTCAACTTTGTCACTTTTTTGCCAAAAACAATGAATTTGCATTTTTTCACTTTTTGGACGAAAAAAGTTGAAATTTTTTCTAAGTGCCCACTCAGAATTGGACTTTGCCACTTTTTGAAGAAAACTATGAATTTAAACTTTTTCAATAAGTTGATCATTTCATCCAAAAAGTCATAATGTCCCATTCTGACATGGAAACCAGCAAACTAGTCAACTTTAGACAAAAGTTGAATTCTTTTCTAAGTCCCATCTCAGAATGAGATGGGACTTAGAAAATAATTCAACTTTTGGAGAAAGTCATGCAGACTTCCAAATCCCCACTAAGAATGGGAATTGGCCACTTTTTTGGAGAAAGAAATTGAATTTGGATTTTCTCCCTTTTGGATGAAAAATTAGAAATTTTTTCTAAGTTCCCACTCAAAATTAGACTTTATCGTTTTGTTGCTAAAAAATGACGAATTTGCACTTTTTTCTCTTTTTGGATGAAAAAAGCAGAAATTTTTTCTAAGTTCTCATTCAGAATGGGACTTTGTCACTTTTTTGACAAAAATGATGAATTTTCACTTTTTCACTTTTTGGATGAAAAAAGTTGAAATTTTTTCTAAGTTCCGACTCAGAATGGGACTTTGTCACTTTTTTGAAAAAAAGATGAATTTGCACTTTTTCACTTTTTATGTGAAAAAAGTTGACATTTTTTTTAAGTCCCCACTCAAAACTCGACTTTGTCACTTTTTTGCCAAAAAATGATAAATTTGCACTTTTTCACTTTTTGGATGCAAAAAGTTGAAATTTTTTTCAAGTCCCCAATCAGAATGGGACTTTGTCACTTTTTTGAAGAAACTATTAATTTACAATTTTTTATTAAGTTGATCATTTCATCCAAAAAGTGATAATGTCCCATTCTGACATAGAAACCGGCAAACAAGTCAACTTAGACAAAAGTTGAATTCTTTTCTAAGTCCCATCTCAGAATGAGATGGGACTTAGAAAAGAATTCAACTTTTGGAAAAAGTCCAACAGTCTTTCAAATCCCCACTAAGAATGGGAATTTGTCACTTTTTTGAAGAAATTGAATTTGGATTTTTTTCATTTTTGGATGAAGAAAGTTGAAATTGTTTCTAAGTCCCCACTCAAAATTCGACTTTGTCACTTTTTCTCCAAAAATGCTGAATTTGCATTTTTTCACTTTTTGGATGAAAAAAATTTTGAAGTTTCCATTCAGAATGGGACTTTGTCACTTTTTTTGACAAAAATGATGAATTTTCACTTTTTATGTGAAAAAAGTTGAAATTTTTTCTAAGTCCACACTCAAAATTCAACTTTGTCTCTTTTTTGCAAAAATTATGAATGTGCACTTTTCCAACTTTTTTTTTTTTTTTTAATCTGTTTATTAAACGGAACATTCACACAACAATAATTTGGCTGTCAATACTTCTGCGATCCATTTGCTGGCTTATGTACACTTGCACAGCATTAACACACAATATTATTACAAAGAAACGGAAGAAGGAGAGGGAAGAGGAAAGAAAGAAAAAAAAAAAAAAAAAATAATAATTGGGGGGAAAGGGGGCAAGCAAAGAGAACAAATATTAGACAGCATAAACATGCTAAGGTGAGAAAAAATAAAACAGCCTACAGCTTGAAAACTATGAGCTTAACTATTTGCTAATTAAAGATGCAGCTAAACGCCTACTTAATGCTCATTACTAATGTAGATAATCCACATCAGGTGGAGGGGGACAGAATATAAGAAGAAGTCCGGCTAATATATATGGATAAAGCGGGGGGTCATAACTAAGATGTGACTTATGTTTTGCGGAGTTTAAAAGGGTACCAGGCAGAAATAATATTAGATAACCTAGGTATGGGTTGCATGTAACATTTGACCGTGTGGAGATAGGTGTCCTAGTGTGTCGCGAGATTACATTGTGGACAGGAGTAGAGGGCATAGATGGCGGGTGTAAGTGAGAGTGAGAAAGGTTAGGGCAGCGTAATTGTCTTACTGACGATGTCAGCCGGAGATGTGGTGGGTGTGTAAAATGCACTGCTCACGGGGGATACACATCATCCCTGGGCTTCTATTGCCACCGTCACAAATGTGTCCCACACCTCGGGGCCCTCCTGTATGAGGCCTTTGTGTTGGCAATGAGCGGAGTGTCTGGGCTTCAGCCTGTGCACGACAATGTAACTCGCGAAGCCAGGTCATGTGGGAAGGAACGTGTGGTGCTTTCCAGTGCGTTGCTATTAGCCGTTTGAAAACAACGAATGCTAAGTCTATGAATCTATGTATTTGTTTATCCCCTCTGGTGCGGTGGCGTATGCCAAGTAAGCAGGAATCTGGCGTGGGTGACAGAGTGCGAGATGAGATGTCTGTTGTGAAGTCTGTAACGCGGAGCCAAGCCGAGTTTATTGAGTGACAGCTCCAAACCATATGGTAAAAGTTAGCTGCTGGAGTGGCGCATCTTGGGCATGTCGGGCTTGTGCTCGGATATATATTCTTTGGATGCGGGCTCGGGGATAAATATGATTGGGTGAATATAGTTGAATTGGGTGTATCGCAGGCGAGGATTACGGGATATGATTGATTTGATCCATTGCGGAGAGCTGCGATCCAAAGTCTTTTGAGGTAGTGGCGAAGGGAGGACAGAGTCCCATCGTGCCTTAGCATGGGCGGCAGAGTGGTGCATAACCGCCGCCATCAATGCTTTATACAATTTAGTTATAATGCCTTTTGTGCAACCTATGGTCAGGATAATGGTAAGTAATGGGGGCTCGGGGGGCTCGGCGCCACCGACCCCCCAAAGGTTATTAAGTAGCCGCTTAATGGCGCTGTATGTCAAGAAGGCCCCGTTGTGCAACACTCGCGGCAGACACCAGTTCCGCAAAGGTGCACATTACAGAGCTAGAATATATATCGCTCGCCTTCAGTGTGTTTATTTCTCGCGTGTCGTGATGCATTGAGAGGATTTGAGTGCCCGGCAATTGAAATAGCGGTAGCGAGGGTGAGTAAGGGGGAGAGGAGGTCTTGCCTTGGATGTATCTGCGCCAGCAGAACCGAGCTGCTTCCAACAGTATTAATTTTGGGATTTGGGGGGGAGGGCCCGACAGCATTATACACAGCAGCTTCTGCGGGGCTATATGTGTCTGCAACATTGTACTTTCAGCAGGGGGAGACTCTTGGAGCCATGTGGAGAGCCACGACAATTGAGCTGCTGTGTAGTATCTTTCGAAATTAGGCATGCCCAGCCCACCCGCCTCTTGCGAGTGTTGTGTTATGGTCAGCGCTACCCCTGCGTCTGTCCTTGCCCCAGAGTAAGTCGGTTAATATTGATTGCAGTTTGGTAAAGACACGAGCGTGGTAGGCACAACGGGAGGGCAGTGAAGTAACTATAAAAACCTTGGAAGGATCAAGCATCTTGGCAATCGCCACTCGACCCATGGGAGGACAAGGGAGCTGCGAGCTCCAAAAAGGTATTAAGCTGCGGGTGGAGCTGCGTACTCTGTCAATGTTACCCTCTTTTCAGATCTGTGATAGAAATGGTAGATCTCTGCACTCCTAGATATTTAAAGGTTGTGTCATGACCACGGTAGTTTATATTGTGGAAGTGCCGGTGTGGCGATCAAGCGGGATAGAGGTAAGAGGGAAGATACTTGACTTGGACCAATTAACGTGCAAGCCAGAGGCAAGGGCAAAGGAGTCCAACATCTAGCAGCACCGCACCCATGGAGGCCGAGTGGTTGCGCAAGTATATTAGGGCATCGTCTGCATATAGGGATATAATGTGATAAGTGTTCAATTCCGGAATGCCCCATATGTGTGCGTTGTTGCGTAGTTTAATTGCTAATGGTTCCCATGGCAATAGCGAATAGTACAGGAGATAGTGGACAGCCCTGTCTGGTGTCCTCTACATATAGGGAATGCTTCGGAGATAGTGCGGCCATTTTTGACCCGGGCTATAGGCATGGAATAAAGTGTTTTGATCCAGCTGATGATGAAGCCAGGACCGAAACCGAACGCTTTAAGTGTGCGTAGGAGATAATTCCAGCTTAGCGTATCAAACGCTTTTTCGATGTCTAGGGAGAGGGCCACCGCTTCGGTATTTGTGTTACCATGCATTATGGTGTAGGGAGTCTTCTAATATTTAAGAAGGTGCTTCTGCCAGGGATAAAGCCGGACTGGTCCTGGTGTACCAAGTTTGGTAGGTAGGGGAGGAGCCTATTTGCTAGTACTTTCCCCAATAATTTGCAATCTGTATTAAGTAGGGAGAGCGGCCTGTACGATTTGACATCCAGAGGGTCTCGGCCCGCTTTTGGGAGGACGACTATCAAAGCTTCACGCATCAGAGAATCTGGCAAGCTGCAGATTGCGGTGTGCTGTCGTTGAATACCTCTATGAGTGGATGTAGGAGATGGGTAGTATGGGAATTAAAATATTCTACCGGTAGCCCATCTGAGCCGGGAGTTTTACTGTGTGCCATTTGGGATAGAGCTATACGCAGCTCTTCAATAGTAATGGGGCCATCCAGAGCAGCGATGTTATCAAGGATAAGTTGGTTTTGAGAGACAAGATTTAATATGTCAGCAAGGTGCTGCTCTGGAGGAGGGGGAGGGGATGTGTAAAGGGGTGCGATAGTACTGTTGAAAAGGCGTCGTTGATGCCCGTCTGAGTATTAACAACGATATCAGGATTTAAAACGTATCGCACACCTATGGGTGTTGGCTGCAAGGGTTGGCGGGTCAGCCAGGCCAGTAGTCTGCCCGATCTGTCACCTTCAGTGTGTTGTCTTGCCATGTAATGTCTGTAGTCATGTTTGCTTAATCTATTGTCTGCTTCCTCTATGGGCAACTCTGACGCAGAGTCAATGTTGTTAATGTGGATTCTGCGCCGGCTGACTCATTCTCCGCATTGCAGAGTTTTAACCTCCAGGTCTTGTAATTCTTTGGTGAGTGTTTTTTCCTCACTCCCAAACGTGGCCGCGAGGCAATGTCCACGTATCACCCGCTTTGTGGGCATCCCACTCTATGGCGCGGGATGAGGTTGTATTCTTGTTCAGTAGAAAGTAATCTGCTAGTCTTTTAGACATATCTGTTTGGAAGGGGGGGATCTAAAAGAGCTTCTGGTTGCAGTCGCCATGTTGGTTATACGCGTGTGCGTGTGACCCCATGCCATTATGACGCAGAGGGGGTTATGGTCTGATATAGTGCGCGCTAGGTATTCAGACATGCATACTTTATGAATTACGGTTGCGGATAACAAAAATCATATCTATTCTAGTGTGTAACTTATGTACGGGGGGAGTAGTACGAATATTCGCGGTGAACAGGATGGCTCACCCTCCACACATCCCTCTAACCCATTATTTGATGCCCAGCTTACTAGAGCTGTGTGCGGCACGATTGGAAGGGGCCGTGGCGAGTGGGGGAAACGAGCGGTCCATTTGAGTGTCAAGAACATTATTAAAGTCTCCACCCCCATATGCACTCTAGTGTGGGATCGCTGAGACTACCGGTAGACAGTGTAGATAAAAAAATCGCGTTGATTTACATTTGGGGGAGTATAGTGCAACTAGGG